>NW_024543079.1:34742500-37496147 GCF_018167655.1 Microtus oregoni
ACTCACATTGGTGGGGTTTCCACACAGAAACTGGAGAAGACACAGGCTTGCATAAGCTTAATTTTAGGTTCAATTTACTTAAAACATTGCTTCAGTTTAAGTTATCTCAGAAGCAGACCCTGAAAGTTTGAGGTGTAGGTACTCCAAGAGGGTGGTGATCAGGGATGCTTGGTCAGGGAAAGAAAGGCCAGGGCAGTAAGTACGGCTGTGGTGGTGAGGCATTCTTGTGCTACAGTTGAAAGAGGGGCTTTAGAGGCTTCCATCTATAGCTGGGTGCTCCACTGTGGGCAGGTGGTGAGGCTCATCTGGGGTGAAGGAACCTTTGGCACTGGCGGATACTGGCCTATGAAGGTCAAGAGATAGGAAGGAAGGCAAAAGACAAAGACAAGGTGTGCCTTTCCAGGGCATGTCTCCAGTGACCTGATTCCTCCAATAGATTCTGCCTCCCGCTTTCCCACTGAATAAATGCCATCCCATGATGAGTTCATCAAGAGAATTATTCATTGGTGAGTTCTAAGCCCTCAGGATCCAATCTGTCATGAGTCACTTTTTTGGGTGGCTTCCGCCATGGTCCTAGCCATAACAACTTTGTATGTTCCAGGTTAGGGACATGTGGATTAGAAACATTAGGTAGGAGGAACAGAGATATGAAAGAAATACAGAGACACAGGATAGTCATAGGAAAGCATCTCAGTAGATACTGAATACTGAATTTGCCCATGTTTAATTTTTTATATACTTCATACCCCAATACAAAAGAGGGGGAAGAAGGCCAAAGATTGCTTTAACATGACACAAAGGACAACCACAACAGTTACTTGCTTCAATACTTGAAACATAAAGCATTATTTACTGAGAAAAGCATTTGACGTCTTGGGCAGGATATGCAGAGAATACACCCTAGACCAAGTATCCTGCAGGCTGCCACTCCCTATGTCAAACATCCTATTCTAAAATGAAGAAGCGGTCAAGGTGGAGAGGATCCACCTCTAGCACCCAAAACACTAAGTCACCACACCTTAGGTCAGGACCTCTTGCTTTCTAGCCACACCTGTTGTCAAGAGCAACTCTCTGACCTCCAGTCAAGGCGGAACAGGCTCACATCTGTGTGTGCCCCCACACCAACCCCTCCCCCAAAATCCACCAGCTGGCAACAAAACACAGGGGCTTTCAGGGGAAACTTAGTCTCAAACTATAAAATAAGTCACAGCTGAAGGTCGCCTGGGTACAGTTCCACTAGGGACCCTCTGAACAGCTGGGTGGAATGTACCTCAGGACCACCACACTGCAGTCAGGGAAAGCTGGGATTTCCATACACTGTATGTACTGAATTTTTGTGCCCTCTGCCCCCAATGTCTATGAAGTTTTAATTCCCAATGTGGTTATGTTTGGAGTGGCCCTGAAAGGAAGTAATTAGGTTAAGTTATTGTAAAGTTTTTGTGTCTCAACAAACCTCTCCACCGACGCAATAATCCAAATCAGACCAAATCAAACCAAATTAGAAAAAGCCTAGGTTTAATGGATGCCAGCACTCCTGGGAGGCCTTCCAATCCCTTTCCCCAATCTCCCCTCCACCCTGGGAAGAAAGACAGGGAAAACACTGAGAGGGGAAAGGAGAACCTTGAGCCTGGTCTGGGCAGGAAACAAACACAGTTGGATCAGAGCTTAGAAAAGCTGTGTCGAGCAGGCATGGTGGTCCATTCCTATAATCTTAGCATTGGGAGGCTGAAACAAGAGGGTGATGGTGTGTTGAAGGCCAGCTTGGGCCTGTAGTGAGTCAGGGTTCTAGGACAGGGTGGGCTAGAGATTGGAGCTCTTTCTGAAACAGAGCAAAACCATGAAAATCAAAACATGAAAAAAAAAGTCCATGTGTGCTGTTCTGGTGTTCTGCAGTATCATCTCTGTCCAGATACAGATATATCACTAGGCTCCATCACAGACACTGTATTCATCTTCAGATAAAAAAGGTGACCACCATCTAATAATTGAAAAACATCATCTGTTGTCCCCTCCACAGCATCTATAGAGACATGATGATTGCATAGAGGACTGGGGGGGGGGGTTCATAAGGAAGTTTACGGGACATTTTGAGAGAGATGGATATAAGGACTTGCAAACAAAGAATGTTATATGGGTGGAGTTATAAAATGAAATCTTATTTTGAGATGGAGTTTCAAGTGCCTCAGATTCACCCCAAGCTCCCTCTTTAGCCAAGGATGACCTTGAACTTCTAATCCTCTAGCTGCCACCTCCGGGAGTTGGGATTGTGTGTAAACTCCACTACACTGGGTTTTATTCAGCGTTAGGGATCCAACCAGGACTTGGTGTGTGTTGGGTAAGCACCCTACCCACAAATCTACATCCTCGAACCTTGTAAAACATTGTCGTTCCTAGAGTCAGTCACTGATTGAGACTCTGGGGTAAGAGTTCCCTTACTTCCACTTCCAGTTGCTGGGCAGCTAGGTCACTGGAGTTTGCAACTGAGGGAAGGATTTAAAAACCAGAGAAATATTGATCTATCTTAGACCATTAGTGAGTTACCAATAGATTACAGAAATACTTCCCAAAAATCTAGATTTAGGCAGACCCTTGAGGTGTACGTGCTTAGGCGTGTTAAAGTCTTGGAACTTTTGTTAGTTGGTAAGGAAGCATTGAAGAACTGAGCTGTGGTTTTTGGTCGGCTCAAAAGCAAGGGACACAGTGTCCAAAGCTACACAGAGAAACCCTGCCTTGAAAAACAAAACTAAAAAGAATGCTTGTGGCGGAAACAGAGAGGTAAGATGCTCACCCATGAAGAGATTGCTCCGCTCTGCTCTCCCAGTTCCGGAGCTCCAGTCCTCTTTCAGCAAGGTTTCCCGAGTCATATCTGCTAGATGTCGCAAGTGCCTGGTTTGATGCTGCTGCTTTTGCTTGCTCTCCCAGCCAGGTTATTCCAGCTATGCCTGCTGGACACTGCAAGCTCCCGATTTCATGTTGCCTTTACCATCTGTCTCTTTTGCTTTTGCTTGCTGCATGCTTCATAAATTCATTCCTCTGAAACCTCACGCATAACTTCTGTAAACCGGTCTCCGTGGAATACAAATGCGAACCACCACACTCGGCTTGCTTGTGTGCTTGTGTGTAAGGTGTACAAGTTGCATGTAAGTGTGAGCACTCACCTGCCTCAGCATGCACGGGGCAGTCAAAGCTCTACCTTTGGGTGTCTATTCTCTAAGTAAGTTCTGATTTACTAATGACTCTTGTCTCAAACAAACAAGCAAACAAAAACTGACAACAATAGCATCAGAGGACTTTTCTTTTCTTTTTTCTTTTTTAACAAAGTTGAAGTATTCCTGTAGTTGTAGGGTTTATTATGTCTAAAAATCAAGATGCAAATGCAATGTTTGTTTACACACACACACACACACACACACACACACACACACACACACAGAGGAGACCTGGTCTCACTGTGTAGCCCTAGCTGGTCTCAAACCCAGAGACATCCTTTTGCTTCTGCCTCCTAAGTTCTGGGTTTAAAGGCGTGTGCCACCATTCCTTCCTTCCTTCCTTCCTTCCTTCCTTCCTTCCTTCCTCCCTTCCTCCTTCCCTCCCTCCCTCCCTCCTTTCCTCCCTCCCTCCCTTTCTCCTTCCCTCCCTCCCTTCTTCTCTCTCTCCCTTTCTCCCTCCTTTCCAATCCCCCTCCTCTCTCTGTCTGATTTATTTTATTTTTATTCTCAGAGTATGTGTGTGGGTTTGTACACATGAGCGTGGTGCCTATGGATACCAGAAGAGGGCATCAGATCCCCTGCTGGAGGAGATGGTTGCGAGCTGCCTGACATGGATGCTGGAAACTGAACCTGGATCCTCTGGAAGAGCAAGTAGGAGGCTCCCTTCACCAGTGGCCAGCTCTCCAGTCCCAGATTCCTTTTTCCAGGAATGAGGCAGTATCTTTATAGCAGAGGTTTATTAGCTGAACATGGCAATGCACATCTTTAATCCCAGTAATCAGTAGTCAGAGGCAGGTGGATATCTGTGTGTATATACCAGGCAGACATAGTGAGACTCTTTGTCCAGAGAGAGAGAGAGAGAGAGAGAAGAAATAAAACACACACCATATACATATTGTTCTCAATTTTAACGCCCAGTGTTAAGAAAACAAATGAGTCATAAGTAAGATGTTTAAGAAAAAGTCCGAGTAAGAGAAAGTTACATCCCTGTGCACACTAATGACAAACAAAACAGTGAAATAACAACTTTAAGGGTTGGAGAGATGGCTCAGCGGTGAAGAGCAGTTGCTGCTCTTGTTCTTCCGCAGGACCCAGGTTCAGTTCCGCACAGTAGTCCGCAGTCATGTCTAACTCAGTTCCAGGGCATCTCCTCCTTCTTCTGACCTCCATGGGCATTAGACATGCACACAGAGCACACACACACATGTAGACAAAACACTCACACAGTACAGTAAAACAAACGAACATTTAAAAGAACAGCTAAGTAAGCAGCAATTCCCAGCAGAGTAAATGTTAGGACCCACAGTAGGCTCATCACATTTTCTTCTGTCTAGATTCCAATTTAAAATTTTAAATTTATTTTTATTTTTGTATTTATGAGCAATTTGCTTACATGCATGTATGTGCACATGCGTGTACCTGGTGTCCAAGGAAGTCAAAAGAGGGCATCAGATCCTATGGAAAGGGGGTTACGGATGATTGTGAACCACCATGTGGGTGCTGGGAGCTGAACCCAGGTTCTCGGCAAGAACAGTCAATACTCATCACTGTTAAGCCATCTCTCCAGCCCCTTCACTAAATTCATATTGTATAGATTAAAACCCATGTTCTCTAGCTTATTAAATTGTATTAAATTTTTGTAGTCCAAAACTGGAGCTATGTAAGGGACAGGTTTTGGTGACATAAGAAAGTCATGCGGAACCAGGTAGCCGAGGAGAGCTGACACATGAGGCAGCATTGCCTGTGTGTTCCTGGAAGGTTCCACAGGCTCGAGGGCCAACAGTATCACTTTCTGTCTGTTCCCTCTCGAGGGCGGATCCCTTGTTCTGTGCTGATCACATTACTGGAGGGTTCTCTTTAAGGATAACATTGAACAACTTGGTAGTTGAAAAGGAAAGCTTGACTTTAAACACAGGGTCATATTTTGTAGCACAGGCTGGCTCCAACTCACTACGTGGCCTGGGCTGGCCTTGCACCTGTGATCGTCCTATGTTCAAGGATGACACATGAGCATCACCGTATGTCACTGTCTGTGTCTTTCTTGTTTTTTGTAGTTCTGGTGTGCAAGCCCAAGGCCTCAGGTGAAGGAAATACTTTCCTGATGAACTGTGTCCTCAGTTCAGCTGGGACCCATTCACTAACTAAGCAGCTGGTTTGCTTCTGCAGGCCGACAGACTTGCCTGCCCCACCTAGGGGTGGGATGTCAGAAGGACTCTGTGAATAAGATGGGAGAGCCAAAGCCCACCTGTTTCCTGGGTAAGGGCAATGTCATCCTGTGCACAGCGAATCTCTGTGCCCCTCACAACTGTGCAGTAAAAGACACTCCATTCATATCTTCTTTTACATCATTTGACAGAGGGTGACTACATGAACGGAGAGAATTCTCCAGGCCTAATCCTCCCTGAGCTGCCCCAAGCAAGGCTACTTAAACTTTCCCCATGACCTCCTTTTCATATGAGAAGTTTTTTTAAAAAAAAAACAGGACTCCAGGCATATAAACATATAAATAAATATACGAACAAAGTATGTACTGATAGAACCATAAAAATATTTTAAAACAATTATTTGGAAATTGAGTGTTATCACAGCACTTCGGAGTCGAAGGTAGAAAGGTCAAATTCTTTGGTACACATATTATTTTACCATTTATTAAAGAATAAAGCAAATTTGTATAGAAATTAGTTAAAAGGACTCATTTTTGCATAAAGAGTTAAATCTTGGCTAATATTTTCTGGCTTCAATATTTTCCTGTGTTGATCAATTCTTTGTTTTTTTTTTTTTTTTTTTTTTTTTGATTTTTGAGACAGGGTTTCTCCGTAGCTTTTGGTTCCTGTTCTGGAACTAGCTCTTGTAGACCAGGCTGGCCTCGAACTCACAGAGATCGGCCTGCCTCTGCCTCCCGGCTCAATTCTTTGTTTTTATAATTATCATCAGAGAGCATGGCTTCAAATAAACACAAAGCACAGAATGGCAGAAGTATGCTTAGGATAATTTCAGAAATTGTGGGAAATTCTTTTCTTTTTTGTTTGGAATTTATTTATTTATTGCGACAGGGTTTCTCTGTAGCTCTGGAGCCTGTCCTGGAACTAGCTCTTGTAGACCAGGCTGGCCTCGAACTCACAGAGATCCGCCAACCTCTGCCTCCTGAGTGCTGGGATTAAAGGCATGCGCCACCACCGCCTGGCCTAAAAGAAAGCTTTTGAAAAGAAAAATTACTTAAAATTTTATTATTTAGTGTATACCTGTGTGTGTGTGTGTGAGAGAGAGAGAGAGAGAGAGAGAGAGAGAGAGAGAGAGAGAGAGAGGTGTGTTTATGTGTGTGTGTGTGTGGTATGATTGTATGATGTGTGTGAGAAGTGTGAGTGTAGGCACACTTGCGCACAGCTTGTCTGTGGAGGTCAGAGGACAGCTGAGAGTTGTTCATTTCCTCTGCCACAGGGATCCGAGGGCTGAATTCAGGTCATTGGGTTTAAACAGCAAGTACTTTCACCGACAGCTGCCTCACCAGCCCAACTGGAAAGTCTGTCCTGAAACCAAACTAAAACACCCTTACTGATTCTTTTGTCCTGTGTTTTTGAAGACAGGGTCTCACTAAGTAGCTCCCACTGGGCTTGAACTCACAAAGATTCTCCTGCCTCTGCCTACCAAGTGCTGAAATTAAAGTCATGTGCCATCACACCAGTGATTTTTTTTTTAATGAAACTGGAGTCAGTAACTCAAAGAGCAATTTTTAAAGTCAAACACTTACCACAATACAATCCAAACTTATACTAATTTAATGCTAAGGAATGACAGTAGGAAAGTATTACGTGGCTTTGTTTTCTGTAATTAAAACCACTGTGTTTCTATAACAGCAAAAACTGAAACCACTGCAGTCCATAACACACAAGCGCCTGGACTCTGAGCTGGGTCGTTTGGGTCAGTTCTTGCTGGCCTTGTATTTCAGAGCACAGCAGCTCACACGGTGCAGGGCTCCTGCAGTGCAGGGCTTCCACCATCGGTGTGTGTGTGTGTGTGTGTGTGTGTGTGTGTGTGTGTGTGTGTTCAGAACCATAGCACTGGCGAAAATGCCCTGGGCAGCCAAGGCACTGCCAAAAACATTATGGATTTATGATGCATTTGATTTTGATTTAATTTTTGGTTCTTGGAGTTCAGTAACGTTTTACTGTTTACAGTTATTTTGTGGCCCCTCTCCCACATTCAATTCCATAACCCCACACAGGGCCATGGCCCACAGTTTAAGAGGCTAAGTTCTAGAGAGTCTGAGGGCAGTTGCCCCCCATCTCATCCCCCAATTCATCCTCCTGCAGGCTGGTCGGATGTGATGCAGCCACAGCCTTCCGACATCCACTGCCACCTGCTCTGCTCTTTGTAAAACCTAAGAGAACCTTAGTAGCCCCTAAGAAACTGCAGCCAGCAAGGAGGCCAGAAGACCTTTTGTTCAGCAAAACATCTTGTGCCCAGTTCCTTGTTCTCTCCCCTCCCTCCCTTCCTTCCTCTCTAATCAAGCACTCTACCATTGAGCTACGTCCCAAGATTTTGATTCCTTTTCCTATATAAATTCTTTTTTAAAAAATCTAATTCTAAACTTTTCGGTCAAGGTCAAGTCAATTCATTCTCAGAGACCCACAAACCACTCGCTCCCAAGGGGTGGAATTAAAGTCCTGCACCACCACACCAAGCTCAAGACATTTTTTAAAGCTTAAATTAAAAAAAAAAATAGTTTCAGGAGAAAATTGGATCTGTTCATCTTTTTGGAGAATAAGTGTATTGACCTAGTTAAGCAAGCAAAGCCCCTTGGGATTAAAAAGTAAGGCCTTAGTTTGGCTGTAGCAATGGTTTGTCTGTTTGAAAAACTGGTGTTTACTAATTTTAATTGTGTGCAGGTGTGTCTATATGCATGCGAGTGTAGGTAAGTTCAGAGGCCTCAGCTCCCTGGAGCTGGAGTTACAGATGGTTGTCTGCCTCTGGTGTGGGGGTCGAGTTTTGGGTCCTTTGGAAGAGCAGCAAGTGCCCTTAACTGCCGAGCCATCTCTCTAGCCATGTTTGGTTTTTGAAACAGGCTCTTAACATAGCTTGGCCTGACCGAGAACTTGCTATGTATTGAAGGCTGGCCTGAACTCCTGATCCTCCTGCCTCCACCTCCCCACTATTGATTCTGTATCTGTGTTGCTACTGGTTAGGTCTGGGATAACCAAGTTGTCCATGGCAACACATGGATTCAACCGTAGTCTACACAAAACTTTCCCAGGCCACAATTCTGCAAACATCCCTGCACAAGTAAGTACGGAATTGGTACTGCGACAGTTATCAAAAACAGCTAATATGTAATTACAGACACTGTGGTAGTTCAGGATCCCACAAACTGTTAAAGCCCAATTCAGGGATGACAAGATGACAGGCAACTGTATCAATTTCTCAAACCTCTACAGCTTTTCTTTTACCTATGCTGAGCAAGCCAGGAGCACAGAAGGCAAGTCAGACTGCAGGCCTCACGCATCTAGGAAACCCCAGCCTCCACATGTTTGGGCTTCCTGAGACACATCACATCTTGAAGTAGATCAGTCCAGTAAGAAGGTGCCAGCATGGAGCAGCTGTCCAGTGGGGAGGCACCCAACACCGTAATTTTGTCTCTGTTTTAAGATGAGGTGACTGAAAGAGAAGGGTGACAAGGTCACCCAAGGCGCATACCACGTGTCAGTTACAAAACCAGGATTTGTAGCAAGTGACACCAAACACTCAGACAAAGTGACAGACGCACCTTCTGGGATTGGTGGCCCTGAATCTCCTGGACCTGACCTCGTTCTTCTCATATTCTGAATGCCAATGGGACATGTTGTTTTCCAGGAAATTCTTCTCGTGAGACTGAAATTCAGAATTACACACACAAACCCCACAAGGCAAGGCCTTTACTGAAGGTCTTCTCTTAAAGCTAAATGGATAACAGAGCCAGTTGCCTCTCTCATGAGGTTTTTGTCTTAGGGAGACAGATGAAAAAATATGTTCCTATCAGCCCTAAATAGTAAGAAGGGTTATAAACAAGCAAACAAAAACCTATCTTGGGATAATTCAACTATTTCTCTTTTTCAATAGCGCACTCCATTTATGGTTTAAAATCCACCTTGTAAAAGAGCAGCAGGCTGATCAAATAACATTCTGCAGAAATTGTTTCCTACAACCTAGTTTTCAGGTCTAGTTGGGGGCTTGCTTATAGTTTCAGAGGTTTAGTCTATTGACATCATTGCCGAGAGCATAGCGGCTCACACAGTGCTGGCGCAGCAGCCGAGAGCTAAATCCTACTCTGCAGACCAAGAAAGAGCAGGCCTGGACCTGGTGTGGGCTTCTGAAACCTCAAAGCCTGCCCCCAGTGACACACTTCCTCCAACAAGGCCACCCTCCTAATCCTTCTAACAGTGCCACTCCCTGGTGACTAAGCATTCAAATATGAGCCTCTGAGGGCCTTTCTTACTCAAACCATCACAATAGACATACTTTTAGTCAGTTTTTTTTGTTGCCTTTTCCTGATGCAGAATTTTAAGTCGATAAGGTAATGGCCCAGGTCTTCTAGTCATGGTGTCATATGTCTGCAATTCCTTCCCTCATTGACAGGACACATGCACACACACATGCAGGCGCACACACACACCCCACTCTCACATTGACTGATAAATCTGGGTGTGGTACCTCGAGATGCCTAGGGAGTTCCCACATGCTGCTGCAACAGCATCCTCAACCCCATCACGTCAGGGTCTCAGATGGCTGAACCACAGTCACCTCTCACCCTCAGGGATACCACTCATCTTTCAAGCTAGATACTTGGGGCAAAGTATGTTCTGGCTTAATTACATCCCAAGTCAGCCTTATCCCTCAGGACAATAGCGAATAAGTCAACTGAGAGAAGCAACTGGGAGTGGTTAGAGAGACGTAATTTGCAACACACTTCTCAGTCATGAAGTCCAGGGCAACTGAGTTGACTACTCCAATATTCTACTTTGAATTCCACTGGAAACAGATTCTGAGAAGACATATGTACGAGCAATTCACCTGGCAAATGATCCAAAAAGTATTATTAGGGGAATTGGGAGAAATAAGACCAGAAGGAGAAGACAGATAAAAGAGAAGATATTTCCCAAGCAGGACACACTGTAGACAACTGTAGCTTAATTCCATTGGGAATTCTGAAAAACTACACATTATGGGTACTTAAGAGTGTTCCCAGTCACAGGTCAAGGGAGTTGGTCTATTGGTCATTGACAAGGAAGGCTTAGGTACACAAGGGGACATTAATTCTTTTCTACTTCTGGCTTCAGAATAGGCTCTGGCAGCCAGAGAAAGTCCTCAGACAAATGACTGTACAGCTGGGAGTTGGAAATCTAGCCATGGATCCCCAAAATAGATCAAGTGAGGACACCACACCTGGTCAGCCTGATGCTCCTCTGTCATCAGTAAAACCCCTGTGCGCACACAGGAGCCGCTCGGTCAGCTGTGCCCGCTAACATTACAGCCACAACAGATCAGGGGCGTTGGGAGAAGATGACGTGAATACAGAGGCCCCCACAGATGACTTCGCTCCCTCGTTACAAAGACTAAGCCAATTTGCCAAGGTGGTTAACGTAAGGATTTGAGAGAAAAGGTTATTCTGGGTTGTCCAAGTGGCCTCAAAGTCATAATAAGGGTCCTCAGACAGGGATGTAAGAGGGTCAGAGTAGGAACAAAAGACGGAATGGTAGGGAAAGGTCATAGTGATGGGCTAGGGGTGTAGAGGTGGGAAAGCGGGGGCGTGAGCTAAAAGATGCAGATGGCTCAGACACTTCAGAGGTCTCCCCTAGGGTTTCCAGAGGAAGCACAATCCTGAAGACACACTTTAAACCTCTGAACCCCAGAGCTGTCAAGACAATAATTCAGTTGTTTGGAGCCACCAAGCCTATGGCCAATTGTCACTGGACTCACAGGAAAATAACTTGGGGGCGCACACACACACACACACACACACACACAAAAGATCAGCTAACACAAGAATATTCCCTGTAAGCCCTCCCAGGAGCCTTGCTCCGTCAGCTCTTATTCCAGCTGCTGCTGTATGTGCTGCATGCCCTGACTTCATTTTTCCAGATGTATAAAATGATGACCTTTCATACTTCTGCCCTGCAGCTAACCATAAAAATTTTAGAGTAATTTTCCCACTGCAGCCTTTCTATGCAGACAGCCAGTTGCTTTCTGGAAAATAACGCTTGGTGGCCAAAGCTTCCACTCCCCGCCAATGAAAGACAGAAGGCTGGTGCAGTTCACTCGAAGCAGACTGCATGAAAATTAGCCTGGACCCTCTAAGTCTGGCTGAATACAATGGATGCTTTTCTGTTCCTGTCTGCTCTAGTGTAGTAAAACCCTTTAATTATCCGCAGGAAGGCTCTGTGGGATTTCCGCTATAGAAGTGGCAGCTGAAATCTTACACCCATGTATTCCAGAGATGATGTTTGCAGAGTCAGTGATGGAAACGCCAGCGCCGTGACTTTCTGGAATTGTCTCCAGCTCTGTAGGGAGAGCAGGCCTGGGTTTTGGGTGTTTGCAGCATGGAGTTATCTCAGCAGCTGTGTATCAGCAGATAGAAACTCCAGACTCCAGGCTAGGGATGATATTAGAGCAAACATAAATACCATGAACACAACAAGGCATCTTTGTGGGCTGGGGGAAATTCTTGAAATTTGGACCAAGACTCTCAATTAACTTGCGGGTCAGTATGGTGTTGTACTAGCTCTCTCTCTGTTCCTTTTCCCTCCCTTCCTTTGTTTTTTTTTTTGTTTTGTTTTGTTTTGTTTTTTTTTTACTTCTAAATCATACTACATGTTAGGGGAAAAGACAATTCTTATCACTTCATTCAAGAAAGAAAATACAATAACTTTATCCAAAAAAAAAAAAAAAAGCCGGGACTCAGGCAGACATGATCATGCACACCTTTAATCCTAGCACTCAGGAGGCAGAGGCAGATGGATCTCTGAGCTGGAGGCTAGCCTGGCCTATATAGTGAGGTGGAAGGAGGGGACCTAAAGTAGTCCTCTGAACCCCACATGAATGCCATGGTACATGCATATCTACATTCACACACACACACACACACACACACACACACACACACACTCCCTAATGATAGTATTAATAATAAACAAAGTATTTAAAAGGTCAAGACTGCCAAGCATAATGGCTCATGCCTGTAATCTGACTGATTGCGAGACTGAAGCAGAAGAATTTCGGGGAGTTGAAGGTTAGCCTGAGCTACATAGTGAAACTCTGTCTAAGAAAACAAATAGGAGGCTGGTGAGGTGGCTCAGTATTTAAGAGTACTGCCTGCTCTTCCGAAGGTCCTGAGTTCAATTCCCAGCAACCACATGGTGGCTAGCAACCATCAGTAATGATATCTGGTGGCCCCTTCTGGCCTGCAAGCAGAACACTGTATACATAAACAAACAAACAAACAAATAAATAAGCAAGCAAATAAATCTTTTAAAAAAATGAGCCGGGTGGCGGTGGTGCATGCCTTTAATCCCAGCACTCGGGAGATAGAGGCAGGCAGATCTCTGTGAGCTCAAGACCAGCCTGGTCTACAAGAGCTAGTTTCAGGACAGGTTCCAAAGCTACAGAGAAACCCTGTCTCGAAAAAAAAAAAGAAAGAAAGAAAACAAATAGGTTAAATAAATAAAGTTTGATTTTGTTTGTAAGGCCAAGACAACTGAGCTAGTTGTGTGGTACACACCTTTAATCCCAGCACTGGGAAGTCAGAGGCAGGCATATCTCTATGAGTTCAAGACCAGCCTGGTCTCCATAGTAAGTTCCAGGAGAGCCAGAGCTATGTTGAGAGATACTGTCAAAAAAAAAAAAAAAAAGAAAGAAAGAAAGAAAGGAAGGAAGAAAGAAAGAGAAAAGAAAAAGAGACAGCTGGGCATGGTGTTTTATGCTTGTAATCTCAACACTGAGGAAGCTTAGGCAGGATTGTCATGAGTTCAAGGCCAGTCAGGGTTACAGAGTTATTGTCCTGAAAACAAGAACAAGCTAATAGCAAACAGGGAGCCTCAGATTCTCAACACTGTCAGGAGGAAACAAAGGCTTTGAACTGTGCTGCCGAGGGCGGCTTTGAACTCCTGATCTTCTTGTGTCAGTTGAGGTATTACAGTGTGGCTGACTCCCATACCCAGCTTCATAGATGAAATTCTTAAAGTGTGGTTTGGTTGGGTATTTGTTTGAAGCGGAGTGTAAACCAGGGTGCCCTCAACCTCCAGTACACCAAGGTTATGGGTGTGTACCACCACACCCAGTTTCTTAAGACTAGTGATTTTAACAAAGGAATATATTCAGTGAGCTCTTCATCCTGCCCTCTTAGCCCCTTCCAAGAACTTTCCAATCTCCCAGGTCTCCCAGCATCTGAACTGCCTTTTCCGTCTCCTGTGTGAGAAAGGGGAGGCCCAGAGTTGTGATCCAAGTCCTCCTGTAGATCTCCAGCGAGAATCCAATCCTGAATAGAGTCACGAACCTCATAAGTACAGTTTCTCTAGTTATGCGTCCCCTAAGATCCTGGGAGCACCCTCCTGAGGCCCCTGGCTACCATGGCACAAAGTACATAAGTGATAGCCAGCAGGAGCAGGTATGACAACCCAGGCAAAAAATGCATCCCCGGTTCATAGAATTGTACGGATTGATGGCAAAGCCACACCAAGAGGAAACATCGATTTGGAAATGAGCTTTCTGCCATAGCATCAAAAAGCTAATTTATTTAGGCCCCCTGTAAACTTTACTTGACCACAGGTAACAAGGGCCTCTGCTGAAGAGGTCGAGCCAGCTGGGGTTTTTGTTTTTGTTGTTGTTGCTTATTCTTTTTTTCCTTTTCTTTTCTTAAAACTTACCATGGTTGCTTTTCTCAAATTTATAGATGTTTAAACAGTTTTACAGAAACTTTGCATAGATTGTATATTGTTCAGTTTTTTTTTCTTGCTGCACTGAGACCCATTTTCAAGGATTGGGACCAAGGTCATTTTGTTTAGTGATGGGGGGGACACGAAGTAGTTTGCAGCCATGTAGTAATGGTTTCATTTGCAACACTGCACTGTGCTGTCACTAAAAGTTCCTGCCTCCATTCCTTTTGTTTTCTTTTTGAGATTATAATTTACAGCATTCCTCCCTTCCCTTTCCTCCCTCCAGACCTTCCCACTCTCCTTCAGGTCCATGGCACCCTTTTCCACTAGTTGTTATTGCATGGATATGTAGTTGGAGTTTTCTTTGGACTGTCAGCTCACAAATAATGACGTGCAGACTTATTAATTATGAAGCTCAGCCTTAGCTTAGGCTTGTCCCATAGTTCCTATAACACATCCATCCTTATTTTTATTAATCTATGCTCTACCATGTGGCTTTTACCCCTCTCCCATTTGATGTGTCTGACTCATTCCATGTCTCCATGGGATCCTGCATGCCTCGATTCCTCCTCCTTTTCCTTTCTCTTTGCCCAGAAGTCCCGCCTATCTCTCTGCCTAACTATTGGCCATTCAGCTTTTTTTATTACACCAATCACAGCAACACATTTTCACAATGGACAAATATTCCCCAACACGTGTGTGTGTGTATGTGGTGTATGTATGTATCCCTAAATATAACCTGCTTGATCCATACAATGCTACCCTTCTGACACTGGATAACTAATGCTGTGCTCTTCCCTGGGAAAGAGCCCTCTCCTGCTCTCAGCAACCCTTGGTTGTCTATAGTTCTCTGTGGTGAGGCTTTTCTCCGCCCAGGTGGCACCTCCTTTCGTGTCCTCCATGTTCAGCTCTCATTTGGGTGGTCGTGTTGGTGAGATTTGAGTGTTTGCTGCCTCCATTCTGAGGGCTGTTTGAGCTTCAGACTCTTGTTGTCTACGTTTTTAGAGACTGAGATTATTCCTTGCATTTCTATGTATTCTAGTTTTTTTAGGGAAACGCAGTCTTTTAAAAATAAACCTTCACATTCTGTATTTTAAAAAAAAAGACCCAGGGAGTAGAGGACGGGAACACGTAGGGAGCACCCAGCAAGTAGACACTCAGCCTCCACTGGGTGCCCTAGGCTGGTGCTTCTCGACAGGCACCCCTGCCCTTCCCTGCTGTCAGACAGGGACAGGTATATATACTAAACAGGTCCCCGGTCTTTCTTTGTCTCCCTAAAGGGTTTTGCTATTTTCTCTTGTTACTGTTTTGTGGTACCGAGGATCAAACTGAGACTTTTAATGTTAATATTAAATGCTAATACTCAGGTTTGAGTGGACTGGAGAGACAGCTCAGTCGTGGACTGCTCTTCCAAGAGCAGAGGTTTGATTCCCAGAACCCACAGTGTGGCTCACCAACCCACTTCACTCCAGTTCCAGGGGCTCTGATGCCCTCTTTTGGCCTCCTCGGGCACCAGGCACACACGTGGTATACAGACACATGCAGACAAAACACTCATACACATAGAAGAGAACACAGGTTCTGTGAATCAAGTAGGAACATGCGATAGAATGTGCCCGGAAGACTGTAAAATATTCTGCTTCTGGGACAGGTTTATCTACTGAAATACAATGCTTTTTCTTTTCCATGAGCTGTTTTGTTTTCTATATGTAGCCAAGCTTTAACAGTGGCAAAGTAGAAATAGGTCCTATAGCCAGAGGAGGCTGAAGGTCTTTGAAGGTGGATATATGAACTGAGCCTCTCTGGGAGACCAGCATAGACCTCCCTACTGTAATAGAGTGAAGTTACAATGGATGGTACCTTGCTCCAACCCCATCAGAGAACCCAGTCACTCATCTCCAGCTGCCAGGAGGTTCAACCCTTAAGGCTTTCTTAAGTAAGGGAGGTGTTTGCCCTATCTGGAGCAGCCATGTCTAAGGACTTGTTCACTCCGTTTAGGACAGCTCTGAGGAGCTTCTCTCATCTCCTGATAGTGTTGGTGGCTGCATTCTGAGGGCATCACAGGCCAGCTTCCCCACATCCCAGTTCTCCTCCAAGACATTGTCGTCAAACACACTCCTCAGCTTTCTGTGGTCATTTCTCCATCTCAGGGGCAGCGTCATTAAACCTGGAAGGGGGCCTCCCAGGATGCTGAGTGGTGTGGATCTCATTCCCAGCTCTCTCTCTCAGCCTTAGTACAGGAGACTATTTCATAAGGGAATGATCACGTGTTACACTGGAAGAGGAGCTCTGTGCTGGCTAGTCTCATGCCAACTTGACAAACTAGAGTTACCTGAAAGGAGGAAACCTCAAATGAGAAGATACCTCCATAAGATCTGACTGTAAGACATTTTATTAATTAGTGACTAATGGGGGGAAGCCCATTATGGGTGACTCCACCACTGGGCCACCTCTGGACTGGTGGTCTTGGCTCTACAAGAAAGCAGGCTGAGCAAGCCAGTAAGCAGCACCCCTCCATGGCTTCTGCCCCTGCCTCCAGGTTCCTACCCTGATGGAGGAAGGTCATTGGCTAATAAAGGCACTGCCCTGGCCCATTTTATTGGTTAGAGGATAGGTGGGAGGAGTAAACAGAACAAAATGCTGGGAGGAAGAGGAAGTGAGGTCAGAGACTCACAGCTCTCCTCTCGGGAACAGACGCCTGAGAGAGACGCCATGCCCCGCTCCCGGGATGAAGCTCCGACCCAGGATGGACTAGGCTAGAATCTTCCCGGTAAGACCGGTTCTCACAGATTATTAGAGATGGGTTGATCGGGATGTGAGAATTAGCCTGTAAGTGCTAGAGCTAAAGGGCCAAGCAGTGCTTAAAAGAATACAGTGTCTGTGTAATTATTTTGGGGCATAAGCTAGCCGGGCAGGCGGCTGGGGTGTTGGGGACGCAGCCTCGCCGCCGCCCTTATTACTTCATATGGCGCCCACGTGGACAACTGCTTCCACATAAAGCCTGAGACAGCTTGGGAAGTAATTCTAGAACAAAATGAAAGCATTGTGCCTGGTTTCTTGGTAGCAGCAATTTCTCGGTTCTACTCTGCTTGCTGGAGGCAACCAAGTGCCTCATCTAAGAGAGGCTTCCTGACTCAGCTTTAGCTGCAAAGCCTGCAGCTCATTAAGAGGTCCTGCCACGAAACACTTAAATGGTGTTGACGAAAAGCTGAACACATGCTTTTCGGTTTTCAGCCGTAGCAGGAAAAAAGCTGCGCCGTTTAAAAATGCCGGCTTCCTGGGCCATCCTGCCAGGGCAAACTCTGACTGTTTGAGGCAGGAGAGCCGGCTACGGAGAGAGGACTTGAGTGTTGTCTGTTGTAGCTCACTTGCTGGCAGGGACCTTGAAATGCCATACAGTTGTTGCAGTAAACATGGCTACAGCCTGTATATCCGCCATGAGGCTGGAAAGCTAAGGAATGGACTGGATCTAGCTGGCAAAGCCACGCCTTTAGTCCTACTGATATTACTTGGTAAATTAAAGACTCATGTGGTCAGAAAAAGAGAGATATACAGTAAAGAGAGATTCAGAGACAAAGAAAATTTTTAAATGGTTTAAAGTGTGTTAAAAATATATGCAGACTAAAAGTTGAAGTTCTTAAAGTAAAAAACAAAAAAAGGAAGAGAGTTGTTGTGTGTGGTAACACACGCCTTTAATCCCAGTGCCTAGAAGGCAGAGACAAACAGATCTCTGTGAGTTCAAGGTGTAGCAGTGTACACCTTTAATCCCGAATGCCTGGGAGGCAGAGACAGGCAGATCTCTGAGAGTTCAAAGACAGCCTGGTCTACAGAGTTACTTCAGATCAAAGATACAGAGAACCTGTCTCAAAAAGCAAAGAGTTAAAAGTAAAAATAAACAAAATAGAGGTTAAAACACAGCTGCACAAAGATGGAAAATACACAGAGAATTTTGATACTGTATGCTATTATGCTCTCTTTGAATTGTTTGAATGCTGAGGAAAGAGCAAAAGCTACTAAAAGATATTTGTTTATAAATGCTGCTGAACTAATCCAACATAGATATTTTGAATTTGTATCTAAGGATATGATACTTTGGAAAGGAGTTTCTTATTTTGTTTTCACAGAGGATGAGACGCTGTTCATTTCTTCTATTCCGATTTGGTATGATGGACCACGCCCTCCTGAAGGGTTGGTGTGAACACCTTCAGAAAATTGCTTCGCTCAACTGCCAACTGAGATGAAACTAGCACACAGGTTATACCATGAAAGACCTAATTAACGACGCCCCCATTCAGCAGGAAGCAGTTTGGAGAGAAAAAACTGCGCCCATGTTCCCAAATATGGTTTATAAACGTTCTTTTACATTTAAAGGGGGATATGATATAGATATGAATAATTTACATTAGTATAGATTTTGCTTTATTGATAGAGATTAAAGGTCAATTTTGTTATATATAAGTGTTTCTTATTTTGATTAAGGTATTGTGATTGTGTAGTTCATTTAAATATGTACGGTATAATTAAGAAATATAGGTTGTTAATGGATAATCGATAATAGTAAAGTTTGTAGTCATGTTAGTTAATATTTTCTAGATGTGCGTAGATATATTTTAGATAGGCATTCTTCATATTTTTCAAAGATTATAGAATATGGCATTTTAAATGTTTTAATAACTTAGGACTTTTCATGACAATGAAACACTCTGCTCCTGGCAGCACCAATCTACTTCAAGAGGAAGATGGGCATCGAAGAGGCATCTTATGGAGTTTGATAGCCATTTGGGCAAGAAACTGCTCTTGCCTGGACTCTTGCATAAACTGGACACAGAGAACCCACAGAGAGAGGACTACTGAACTTGTCTAAGGTGAGATGATCTTTCGGGGTTCCTGATTCATGAAAGAGTCCGCGAGACATTCTGCAGGACACAACAGATAGTGACTGAACTGACTTTAAATTTCCTGCTTTATGGAAATGTCTGCTGGATACCATGGGCCTGAAGGCTGAAGATGGATGCCCCAACGGTACAAAAGAACTTTGGGTGACTGTCCAGGCAGCGAGATGTCTTTGTCATTTCTAGAGTTTGAAGTTTCTTAGTTCTTGTTTACTTAGGTAATGTATCTTTCTGGAGTCTTTGATGGAGTTAAGAATAGTTAGTTATAGTTATAGTTTTCCTTAGTTATGATAAAGATTATTGTAACTTTTACTTGATAACTGTTTTGTTATATGTAATTTTGCTATGTTAAAGTTAAAGCCTTTTTTTTTTGTTTAAACCGAAAAAGGGGAAATGATGGAGGAAGGTCATTGGCTAATAAAGGCACTGCCCTGGCCCATTTTATTGGTTAGAGGATAGGTGGGAGGAGTAAACAGAACAAAATGCTGGGAGGAAGAGGAAGTGAGGTCAGAGACTCACAGCTCTCCTCTCGGGAACAGACGCCTGAGAGAGACGCCATGCCCCGCTCCCGGGATGAAGCTCCGACCCAGGATGGACTAGGCTAGAATCTTCCCGGTAAGACCGGTTCTCACAGATTATTAGAGATGGGTTGATCGGGATGTGAGAATTAGCCTGTAAGTGCTAGAGCTAAAGGGCCAAGCAGTGCTTAAAAGAATACAGTGTCTGTGTAATTATTTTGGGGCATAAGCTAGCCGGGCAGGCGGCTGGGGTGTTGGGGACGCAGCCTCGCCGCCGCCCTTATTACTTCACTACCCTGACCTTCTTCACTGATGGACAGTGATAAGAAAATGTGAGCAGAGGAAACCCTTTCCTCCCCAACACTGTTCTTTGGTCATGGTGTTTCATCACAGCCATAGAAACCCTAACAAAAACAAGTTCTGCACCATCCCAGAGATATACTAAAATCCTCCCCAAACTCTACAGCCTTGCTCTGCCTCTCTTTAGAACACACAGAAAATGACAGCTCCATTCACCATTAAAGAACATGTAACCTCTCCTTCAAAGTCAGCAGGCGTTTGCCGGGTCTACAGCAGGGCACCGGTGTCTTGACTCTGGGTGTATGCCTGCTGTCTTCTGGGGCTTACAGCAAAATGTTTTTAGAGTCCAATGTCCTCATGTTTCCCTTGGCACCTAAGTAAATTCCCAGGGTTATTTCCAGAACTCAAATAAACAAGCAGAACTTCAGCCTGAACTCTGAGAAAGATAACCTCAGACAACCTTTCCTCCCCTTAGGTACATAGACCTTTTGGTACGTGGCTCAGGGTGATTGCTCCTAAGGAATTTATGTTCTTTAAACATGTCTTGATGTAGAGCCTCAGAATCAGCCAAGAAGGATGTATAGGGGCAATCTTTCATGTAATTGTGTCTGAAGACAAGATTAAAAGGAGGTACGTTTTGTGGCAGGGGCATCGGCCAACCCAAAGGACCCTAGCAAGTTAGACAAGATGTGTACAAATGAGTAAGACACAGGCAATAAGTGCAACAGGTTTTCATTTCCCTCTAAAGTAGCAGCAAGAGAAGGTTAAGGACGTGGGTAGTTAATTCCAGGGAGTTGAAATAAGAAGCAGGGAGAATGAAGCAGAGAGGAGAAACGCTAAGGCAAGGTATACTCATAAATCAGTTACCACTGTGGGCAACTGAGACTCAGTACTGCTGGGATTCATAGGGAACCATGGGAACCATCAGAAGCTCCACTAGAGGCCTGAGGCTGCCATGCCTAACCATGGGTCCCAGTCTCCATCAGAAGAGCATTGTTTCTGGGCGTGGTAACCCCCATGTACTTTCACATTGTACCTGAATCCGGCTCAGAGGCCTTGTACTACCTTAGAGAAAGCAGAGGCGTTTCCTTGTTGGCCTGATAATGCAGGCTGGCAAAGATTGTGGAACCGTCTATTCGAGGTACCCTGAAGCAGGTGGGTAGTGCGATGTGCCAAGACACCCCACAAACATCTGCTGCAGGTGTCTAATATAAACATAAGTGAAAGCTGGGTGTGGTGCACACTTATAATCCTTGCACGCAGGAAGCAAAGGTGGGAGGATTGAAAGTGCAAGCCTGTCTGGACTGTACAGCAAGTCCCAGGCCAACCAGGTCATGTGGTAGTGCTTTGTCTAAAAACACCAAAAAAAAAAAAAACCAAAATATGAAGTGCCTCAAGATGGGTGCACTTGGGTTACAGTGGCGGGGGGCACAGGGCTTTCATATGCCAGATTTCCCTTGGCAAGCTTGTCTCTTTCACTGCCGTAGGCAGTCGCCCCTCAGAGATACCCATGTCACAGTCTCTGGACTCGGTTAGGACATTAGATTACGTGGCAGAGGAACATTAGGTTGCTGATCAGCTGTCTTGGAGATGGGGGATTATCCTAGATTATCCATCTTGCCTAAAGAAGCCATGAGGTGTAGTTGGACTTTCGGGGGGCTGCCAGCTCACAGATAACACAGAGACCTATTACTAATTATGAAAGCTTGATCTTAGCTTAGACTTTTTTCCAACTCGTTCATATAACTTAATTAACACCTCTTTTTAATCTGTGTTCTGCCATGTGGCTTGTGCCTCTCTTCCATACTGCACGTCTTGTTTTCCTGCTTCCTCCAATCTGGCTGGTGACTCCACCTTTCTTCTTCCCAGAATTCTCTCTCTGTCCACAAGCCCCACCTATCCCTGTTGTCTAGCTATTGGCTGTTCAGATTTTTATTACACCAATCACAGCAGCACATCTTCACAACAAGGGCCTTACAAACAGCAAAAGGAGACTGAGGTGATGGCACTAGCAAACACAGTCCCAGGGCTCTGCTAACTATGGGATGCTGGGAAGTGCAGTCTGCCACTTCCCTCTGTCTCTACAGGAAAAGGAAAAGATTCCATGAGCAAGGAAGCATCCTATGCCTTATGAATTTGGCCATGAAGCCCTTACCTTTGTAAGAACTGCAATTTTATATCCATACCAGCAGATTCTCTGTGGATCCAATCATTTCTTTAAAACTGATCTGCTCAAATTCTTCTTTCCCTAAAGAGCCCACCAGAAGACATACCCCAGGACTCTTAGACCTAGACGTTGAATAAGGATGGCAACAGCACACACAGGACCCCAGGGACAACTTGGTTGTGGGATTGTACCTGTAATCTTCAGCAAGTACAATCAGGAGTTCAAGAAAAGCCCCTAGCTATATAGTGAGTTTGAGGCCAGTGTGTGTTTAGTGAGACCGTGTCACAAACAAGCAAAAAACAAACAAAAAAACCAGGGGCCAGTGAGATGGTTGGGGGGTAAAGGTATTTGCTGCCAAGGCTGACCAAATGAGTTCAATCCCCAGAATCCCCATGATGGAAGGAGAGGTGACTCACAAATTGTCCTTTGACCTCCATGTTTCGGCTTTAGGGTGTGTTTCTCTCTCTCTCTCTCTCTCTCTCTCTCTCTCACACACACACACACACACACACACACACACACACACACACACACAATAAGTTTTTAAAGGGTGTGAAGGGTGTGTGTGTGTGTGTGTGTGTGTGAGAGAGAGAGAGAGAGAGAGAGAGAGAGAGAGAGAGAGAGACTGCTCACCCAAGGGACTTTTTCCATTCATAAATATTCCCTCACAGACAACAAAACTCTGTCCCCAGGGAAAGCCTGACTTGTGTATTTTGAGACCCAGGACAAGTTTGAGCCATAACTGTTTTCAGGGTAGACAGTGCAGAAGGACTGAGGACCACTGGTGTAGTTCACCCCAGCGTGCAAATCTGTTCATGTGACCCCCCCTTCTCAGAGCCCATGTGGTTGGGCTTTATTATTAGATAAATGGGCATATGTTATTAGATAAATGGGTGGGGCCATGAGCTCTAGAATCAGCCATATTAGCAAAGCCAGGAGAATATGAGGTTGTACTCATTATTGTTTTCTTGTCCAATGAAGTTTCTAGTTTCTTAGAAAACGTGTTTCTAAAGCAAAAGCCAAAACAGCTAGGAATTCAAAGGGAGACATTTATATTGAAATTCACTTAAATATGTCCAATGTAGTTTTAAATATGCTTTTTATTAACACATTAAATATAAAATCTAAAGGACTCAGAGAGGGGACTCAAATGTTAAGGACACTGGCTGCTCTAGTGGAGGGCCTGAGTTCAATTCCCAGCATCCACAACTGCAGTTCCAGGAAATCAGATCCCCTTTCTGATTACTGAAGACACACGAATAACCGTGCTACACAGACATATATGTGGGCAAGACACCCAGACATCAGATAAAAGCAATAATCTAATCTAAAAGTGTCATGGTTTTGAATGAATGCTGAATATAAATTGGAACACACCTGGAACTGGCTAGATGGATGAGCTGGTAAAGAAAGGTTCTGGCTGGATGACAGGTTCAACCTCTGGAGCCCGGATGGAGGAAGGAGAGCACGGACTCCTGCAGATTTCCCTCTGACTAACCTCCATGTGTGTGTTCTGGCATGTGTGTGCATGTTCACACACACACACACACACACACACAGAGAGAGAGGTACAATTTTTTAAAAGATGTATAAATTGGAAGTACCCATATGTACTGTTTGCTTACTTACCTTTTTTTTCACTAATAACAAAGCCATGTGTTTTTGTTTTGTTTTGTTTTTTGTGCTATCACTGTGGCTTCTTACATTTATCTCTGAAGGAAAAGGACCCTTTGCCGGAAAGTGAAAATAGAAGTGATTCTTTTTCCATCCAAGCTTCTGGACCACCTGACCTCTACCCACAGAGCTCTTGACACCCACCAACCTTCAGGGTCAGAAGTCCTGGTTTAGTCTTCCACATTTCCTAAAAGTAAGTCTGAATTGACTTTAAAAATTGAGATTAAACTTGGAAAAATTTTGTGCTGATTATTGACCATGGATGGAAAGCCTTGTACATGCTAAGCATGTCTTCTGCCACTGAAGATATACCTCCATCACAAACCCACATCATAAAATATATAATATAGATTATGAAATATACAAAGCAACTAAGACCCACTGCCCCCCTTCTAGCCCCAACATCTCCCCAGACCACTTCCCTGGCTCTGCCTGTGACTGCAGTTAGTCGGCTAACCACGGAATACCCATATGTGACAAAAACCTGCCGGCTTTATTTTCCTCTGTTTGCTGAGGGCTGGCACTGTGCCAGGTTCAGATTCTTTCAAACCATTATCTAATCTAATCCAAGGAGGCTGCACCTATCTGTCATTTGAATCATAGATAGTACGAGAGAAGCGATAATATTGAGAGCAATAAAGTAACTTGCCCCGAGGCACCAAGTGAGGAGGTGGCGGAGCAAGTCAGTCCAACCCAGATAAATAATCCCCTGAGCATCTCTCAACAGACCTTGGATGTTTCAGTGCGTCTGTGAGCACGCCTGTTTCTCTCCACCTGCAGCACCCTTTACTGGAAGTGCTACCACGTCCCGTCCCATCTTCTGACCTCATCAGTTCCATTTGCATCTGCCACACTTCTCGGACAGTACCTGCTGCTCCCCCGCCCGCACCCCACCCACCCTGAGAGCTTTCCTAAACTGTCGGTGCCTGCTTTGCAAACACACACACAGCAGGCTGGAGTGTCAGGAGGTTATTGTCCCCCACGAGGGTTCTAACCAATGATGCTGGCAGTTGATGTAGAAATCCCCCATGCCCGTGTCCTTTGGGTGAGGTGGCAGTGAGGCGCCGCCTGCCCCGTTTCCTGGCATCCCTGAGAAGGAGTGCTTTGTCATCCACGTTTGGGGGTTCTGCCATTTCTGGTCTCACTGTCCCTCCCATCTTCTGCTGAAGTTTCCTGGGATCATCTAGACAATCTCTCGCACTGGTGCTCACCTCAGGGTTTGCTTCTGGGGGGCTCTCACATGCTTTCTCCAGGAAACTAGAGCTGGGATTCTTTTTTCTTGGTGGCATCAGCTCTTCCCTTCTCTGCCTGAGGTCAGACCCCTTGGCTCGGGGCACGCCCCTGGAAGGAAGACTGCTCAAATGGCCTTTCAGTGACTTGTTTACACGTCAGGACTTTCGGTTATTGCTGTAATAAATAACTTCAAATATACTGGCTTAACACAGCATCCAATTTCCATGGGTCATAGTTCACAAGTAAAAGGTGGCATAGCAAGGTTGTCTCTGTTGGTTCTGAAAAGTGCCATCAGGGGGCTTGGTCCCTCCAGGGAGCTCTGGGGATGCAGTCTAAGTTTTGAGGTTGGTGACCAAATTCCAATCTTCCATCCCAGTTTCCATGCTCATTCTGAACCAAGGGCCCCTCTTGGCTGCCGGAGGCTTTCTTTAGGCCTCTTAATACTTTCCACGTGGCCTCTGAAAAGCAGGCTGCATCTTTGTCACAGCTTCAGAACTCTGCCTTCGGCTTCTGTCAGCGGAGAAACTCTGCTTAGATGGGATCATATGATCTAACTGGAACAAGCCAGGTAATGCATTAAATATACCTTTGATGCCTGGTAAGGTGGCTCATGCCTGTAATCCTAACACTCGAGAGATGGAGCCGGGTGATGAAAACGTGGCGGTCCTGGCTTCATAGCAGCCAGGGTGACATTGACAAAAACCTAAGGGCTGGAAATGTAGCTCAGCGGTCGAGCATCCAGCCTCCTCAAGGTTCTGTTTGTTCTCTAGCCCTGCAAAATCGAACTTTCTTCTGCAAGGTTCCTTTTGTCCTGTAACATGTTTATAAATCAAGGGTGGGGTGGGGGTGGGCAGAGACAATTTGGGTTGTTCTGGTTTCTACACTCATCTTCCTCGTGTACCAATAATCTGTTTCTTGTAATGAAACCACTGAAAACTCCATGAGCTAAACTAGCAATCATTTTGTGTCCTTATAATTCTGTGGTCAAGGCTGGGCTCAGCTGAGTAGTTTTTTCCCCCTGTTCTTGCCTGGGTTTGCTCATGCGGCTGCATTCACTGAGAACCCAACCCTTTCACCCTGGGTCTAGCCTCGCCTATTCATTCTCTCTCTTCACTTTTTAAAAAAAACTATTTTGTTTTTAATTACGCGCGCGCGCGCGCGTGTGTGTGTGTGTGTGTGGTCATGTACATGTCAGCGCGGATGTCTGTGGAGACCAGAAGAGTGTCGGATCTCCCGTGAGCTGCCTACTGTGGATCTGGGAATTGAACTTGGGTCCTCCAGAAGCGCAGGTGGTACTTTTAACTGCTGAGCCGTCTCTTCAACCCCGTCTCCTTTCTTGATAGTTTAAACCAGTAGTTCTCAGTCTTCCTAATGCTGCAACCCTTTTTAGTTCTTTATATTGTGGTGACATCCCAACCATAAAATTATTTCATTGCATCTTCATAACTATAATTTTGCTACTATTATGAATCTTATGTATGTAAATATCTGCTATTCGACCCCTGTAAAAGGGCCATCCAATCCCAAAGGGGCCAAGACCCACAGGGTGAGAACCACTGGTCTAAGCTCAGTGTCTTTGCATGGTATTGTAAGAGACAGATGGTAGAAGCGGCAGGTTTTGGAAATATCATAGTATTACCTACTTCTGCCCATTGTTGGTCAACGCATGTGTCAAAGCTTGCCTGAATTGGCCACAACAATGGAATTATCACAAGAGCAGAGCCAGGATTTCTGGTTACTCTACTATCTTTCTCTCCTTAAACTTGCACACGGTAGGTACACAACATTTTGGGAATGAATACATTTAGAAATATCCTATAAGCTATAACAGTCTTGTGGTTTGTTGTATTATTGTGTTGTGTTGTGTTGTAGTGTATGATTCTATTATTGTCTGTTTGAGCCTTTGGCAATCTCTCTGGATCGCTGTGAGAGGAGTGGAAATACTGACGTCTACGAAACTTTGGCCCAAGGCCCCAGGTGTCATAGGTAAACGCTTCAGGCCAACAGAATCTGATGGGATTCTGAAGTGTTTCCCATTCAGTCTGCTTCTGGAAAGGGCCCTGGCCCAGTACTAGAATCCCAAGTGAAAGTTTCTCTTGCTTGACTCCCATTCCTCACTTCTTTGTCCTTGCATCAGCTAATGAGGTAAAGGCTCAAAGCAAAGGCATCCATTATCTTACAGTGGGGACCTCACAGACTTGCCATTCTCCCTGCCATCCTTATGACCCCCCTACAGGTGCCTTAAGGGGTTTCTGCTAAGCCTCAAACTTCTGTATGCATTCTGCCTTTGCACACCTTTTCATGCTATTATTAAAAACATCACTAGACTTCTGCCTTACTTGATAGGACACACCCCAGATGATCCTCGTGGTTTGAAACCAGGCTTTCTAACTAACTGTGTCCTGTGCCAGTCTTTTGAGAATAATAGCTCACAACCATCTAAATAAACTTCATGCTGAGGCCAGAGATTTTCATTTCCTAATTCTAAGACATCCTATCTGCCTACCCCACCCCTCACTTCCCCACACAAACACATTCCAGTTGTTCTGTACTTGAAAGCAAATGGAAACAGGTTTCCAACTTGTGCTTAGGTCTGGGGACCTGCTAAGCTCTGGTGCCCTGTTACAGTCCATTCCCCACTGGTCATAAGGAATGAGTCAAATCATGGGCTCGTCCTGTTTTAATGAGGTGTAGGTAGAGCCAGATGGTGATGGAACATGTCTTTAATTACAGCACTTGGGATGCAGAGGCAGGTGAATCTTGGAGTTTGAGGCTAGCCTGGTCTACAGAATAAGTTCCAGGACAATCAAAGCTACACAGAGAAACCCTGTCTTGAAATAAAATAAAACAACAATAACAAAAAAGAGGTGTAGCTAGTCCTAAGGACCACCAATTTTACTGAACTGACTCATAATTGACCATATAGTTTAAGGTTAAGAGCCCCCCAAAAAATTCAATCAGAATGAGAATTAAAGGCCTAGTGGGTGCTGACGGCAGAGCAGTTAGTCAAAGGGGCCAAGAGAACAGAGACTGGTACCAACTATCTGATTAATGTCTTTGTCTTTCTCTCATTTTGAGTTTGTTTTTCCAACCATGGCAAGATCTTTGTAAATACTCCTGGTCAATTAACATAGAAACAACAAGTTTCTCATAAAGCTATACATAGTTTATCCCATGAGAAGTTAAATCCTCTGCAATTTTGCAGGACCATATCTGCAAGGGAATCTAACTGCTGTTTTAGTTCAGAAATGGAAAGTCATAATACCTCTAGATCAACATGTCTGCTTAGTTTGGAAAGCATCAGAAGAGGCCCGTTTAGTCAAACCAAGGTATATGCCCACCAAGTAGTCTCAAGGGCCTAGTACGATTGCTGTTGTTCAGATAATTAACCCATAAGACAGAATGGAAAACATCGAAATAAGGGGAAGTGCCTAGGTTAAAAGTTTTGGGTAGTAGACAGCCCCCTATAGGTCCTCTAACGTTAATGTGAGAAACCCCCAATCACAGTGAGTTTTGTCAGTTGATGGGCTGACAGTCTCGTTGGTTCCTATCCCTGTGTCGTTCAGGGGCTGGGTGTCTAAGCACAACCAGCAATCCTGGTTGATCTCTGACTGGGAATGATGATGGTTAAAACTAGGGTTCTAACCCTAGGGCCCCTTCCTGTGGCATAGAATCAGATTCTCCAGGTTTTCCCTGTTTCCCAAAGGCCAGAATATTTTTTAAAGGAATTTCCAGATCTTCGGTTTCATGGCCCTTAGATCACATTTTCCTATTGTGCATCTCTTGGGAGGGCTTTCTTTCTATATACCCATTCCTGTGTTTTCAGGAAGGCTTTGTTTTACAGTCCTAATGTTTTGCAATGGAAACTCCCTGGTTCCTGGTAACTAGATGGCCAAGCCTCGGGGCATGCATAGAACTGTAAACTCTGAATTCCTTTCTCAAAAGATAAATTCCCACATTTTTTCTTTTCTTTCTTTTTTTTTTTTTTTCAGTACAACCAGACACTTAAAGTGGGCATCAGTAAGCAAAGATCAAGATGAATTATGAGTTGCTGGTCTGTAGTCATATTAGCTATCACCTCCCCTATACCTGTCTTCCTCAGTTCCCAGGTCCAGGCCTACCTTAGTTAAGGTTTCTATTGGTGTGATGAAACACCATGACCACAAAGCAAGATGGAGAGGGAAGGGTTTATTCAGCTTACACTTCCACATTGCTGGTCACCACGGAAGGAGGTCAGGACAGGAGCTCAAACAGTGCAGGATCCTGGAGTCAGGAGTTTAAGCAGAGGCCACGGAGGGGATCTGCTTACTGACTTGCTTCACATGGCTTCTCAATCTGCTTTCTTATAGAACTTGGGACCACCAGCCCAGGGATGGTGGGCTGGGAGCCTCCTGCATTAATCACTAATCGAGAAAATGCCTTACAGTTGGATCTCAGGGAGGCATTTCCTCAACTGAGGCTTCTTCCTCTCTGAAGACTCTAGCTTGTGTCAAGTTGACTCACAAAAGCAGTTAGTACAAGGCCCGAGGGCTATAGGGACTGGATCATGACCCCTATACTCATATCCATAGGACAAAACATCAGACTCAGGAGGAAGTAGAAGCACAGGGAATGGAAGTACCTGGAAACCTTAATTTTAATAGGCCCATAGTCCAGGAGACAGTCCATTTGGCAATGACATCCGTGGCTTTAGCTTTCTTGTCCTGAGTAGTGGTAGACCCATGATGTAATGCCAGCTAACTTCACAGCCATAGGCGTGGAGAAAATCACCATGTAGGTTCCTTTCCAAATTAGTTCCAGGGCTTCTTTGGTTGCCCACTTGACCCAGAAGGTATCACTAGGCTGGAACACTCTGAACAAGAGGAAACTGGTGGGGGACTCCGAGGTAGGGCTGGGTCTCTCAGATAATCCACGGATTAGCCTTCATGGAGATCTGGAGGGTCTGGAGTGACTGGAGAAAGGAATCGTTAGAGAGTTTTGCCAACTGCTGGTCTCTGAGTCTGAGAAACAGTGGAGAGTTTTTCCAAATGTAATCTCATGGGGGTAAATCCCTTTCTATATGGGAGTTAGCATTAGGCCGGAGGCAAAGCAAAGGAAGGAGGTCTGTCCATTCTTCAATGAGCTCTAATGAGAGTTTTGTTAGAATTTCTTCTAATGTTCTGATTATTATTATTACCTTCCCAGAACTCTGAGGTTAGTATATTCTAACACAATGAGGTTTTTAATCTTTGTCTAAAGTTTTAGCTATTAATCAAGAGGTTTGGGCGATGAAAGTCAGGTCATTGTTGGACCTCATTGCTATGGGGAGGCCAAATCAGGGAACCAGTTTTTTTTTTAATATTTATTTATTTATTGTGTATACAATATTCTGTCTGTGTGCATGTCTGCAGGCCAGAAGAGGGCACCAGACCTCTTTAAAGATGGTTGTAAGCCACCATATGGTTGCTGGGAATTAAACTCAGGACCTTTGGAAGAGCAGGCAATGCTCTTAACCACTGAGCCATCTCTCCAGCCCCAGTTTTTTTTTTTAAGATTTATTTTATTTACTTAATGTGCATTGGTATTTTGCCTGTATGTATGCCTGTGTGAGGGTGTCAGATCTTGGTGACAGGTGAGGGCTGCCATGTGAATGCTGGGAATTGAACCTGAGTCCTTTGGAAGAGCAGCCAGTGCTCTTAACCCCTGAACCATCCTGGAGGAACTTTTTAGTTTGGCCAGCTTCAGTCCAGTGGGGAACATTTCTATCCATAAGAACTAGCAAGTGCTTGTATCCTGTCCTGGCAGGCTGGATCTCAGTGAAATCATTTTCCCAGTTTGTTGTGGTGTTAGTCTGTTATTAAGACCCCTTCCTGGATAAGACATCCCATGCTAGCTAGGTTGTCCAGTCCAGGTATAACAAACCTTGATCTGAGCAACTCAGAAAGTTTTGTAGACTCCAGATGAGTCCTGCCGGTTGTTTCTGGGAGAATGAGCTTTTCCTCTGGTGTCCTCCACCAACCTGTGGGTTTGAGCTTTATATTTTTTCTTTACCATGGAGACTCAGGCAGCACTGAGTCTTGGTATGTCATCAGAATACCAACAGGCCCCGCTGGTCTTAGGGCCGTTTGTCGGGCAGCAATTCATATGAGGAAGCCAAATCACCTATAGGAAGGCCAAGATTTTTTTTCTTTTGTTTTTAATGTTCTTTTCCCAGCAGTGAAAAGCTCTCTTTTATATACACGAGAGACTGGGTCAGATAGCTTGCTTTTGCTGTCTGGGCTGAGGCACCTGACTTGGGATCAAATTGCTGTTTCAGTTAAAGTAACTGCTGCAATTCCCAAGGACCCGGTTTCATCTTTCATCTTGTGACAGTCATGGATAAGCACCTATGGGTCTTCACTAGGTAAGAGGGTAGCAAGATTGATGGTGGTAGGTTTCTCAAACTGGACTCAGGGGTGGCCCAGGAGTAGGGCCTGGTACTAGGTCACAGAGTCATTCAACAGCCAGAGTTCTGGTGTTCCTCAGAGGGAGACCTCAACAAAGTTATGGAGTGTTGTTAGTATAAGATCTTGATTTAGAGTTAACTTGTTTGGTTTTTTCCATTAGATTAACAGTAGCCACGGCCACTCTTAAGACAAGTGAGCCATTCTGTGGCTACAGGATTCAATCCCTTGGACAGGTCTATCACATGGTATTTCCTTGACCCCAAAGTTTGGGTTAAAAACCCTTTTTGTATTTTGTTTTATGAACAAACAGATGAAAGGTTTTGAGACATCTGAAAGCACTGGGGCTAGAGCCAATATCAGAGCTGTTTTTAGTCTGAGTCTCGACTAGGGGCCCAGGGCCCCCCACTTTGTGCTGGTGTTTGTTATTTCCACAAACTCTGGTGTCCAGAGGCAGCAATACCTACAAGCACCTAGGAACTCTCGAGCCTGTCTCTTAGTCTTTGGAACTGGGATCTGAAGGATGAAAGCAGTTTTACTCCGAGATGCACCCCTTTGCCTCTCTTCAGCTGGTGGCTAGGGTAGGTAGCCTCTGATGTACAAAGTTGGGCTTTCTTAGCTGACAATCTGTAGCCTGAGATCTTTAATGTTGGCAACAGTCCCTAGGTGACCCTTTATAATCTGTTTTTCTGGAGAATCTCTGATGGAAGGGCAGGAGGTCAGCATTTAATATCTCATTAAACAGAGTTAGAGAATTTTTAAATCCTTGGGGCAACCTGGTTCATGTAAGTTGCCCCCTGTAACCACTCTTTGGGTCTGTCCATTTAAAAGCAAAGATGGGTTGGCTCACTTCCACCAATTGAAAGGCTGAAGAATCATCTTTCAGATTCAAGACAGTGTACACCTGTTTCTCTGGAAAAACCAGACTAGAGAATCAGAGGCCCCATGTATCCCAGGGTAACCGGCAGGGCTCCAGGATGCCTGCCTTTTTGAGCCAGGCAATACAGATTGCAATTTTCCCTTTAGTTTCGGGGTCATTGGGTATTGTTTAATCTGAATGGGGTTAGTTGAAAAAAATATAGGAACTTGGTGTTGGGCAAGTTCTGGGGAGGTTGGTTGGTTTCTGTCCATATCTCTGGGAATCTTTGTTATCAGTCTGAAAGATGATATTCCAACTGTATTTTTCAATTGGAGGCAAACATTCTGCTAGGAGATATTCTTCTGACAGAGGACAAGACACCAGACTTGTAGGTCTTACTGTGTCTCATCATCAGAGAAGGTGACAGTGGCTTCCAATTTATGCAAAAGGTCATGTCCCAGTCAGTTCTCTGCTATTAAACACCTTTTAAGCTATGCCAGCAACTGGAACCTACTTCTACCTTTGACTTTTATAGCTTTTTCTTAATATCTGGGGCTGACGAGGTGATAAAGGAAATCTTTTTAGCAACTGTCTCTTCAGTCCTTTTAAGAAGGACCTAGCAAAAATTGTTTAAAGATTCCTTGGTCAGTTGGACAGAAGGGAAAATCTGTTGTCTGGCAGGAAATCCCCCTGCCCGGCAACGGGGTTTTTTTTTCCCTACTTTTTTTTTTTCCAGAAAAATGGTGGGTTTTGAGTTTTCCAATTATATGGATCATTGGTTGAAAAAATAAAAACATAAAATCATGAAAGAGAAAGGAATGGAACTTTCTCTTTTCCTTTGGGTTCAGCTCAGGAAAGCTTTTTCCCTTCCACAGGGCTGCTTAGAGCAAGGTTTATCTGCTTAGAAGGCAAGGGGCTCTGGATGAGAGGCCCAGCCCCTCCCCACCTCCACACAGGCACCAGCCCTGAGCATGGTCAGGAGTTAAGTCACAAAACAAGCAAGTGTTCCCTCCTCCAAACTGGGACAGTCAGGTGCAGGCTTTTTGTTTGTTTTGTTTTGGGGTTTTTTGGGGGTTGGGGGATGGGGATGGGAATAGTTTCTCTGGGTAACCTGGCAGAGACAAAAGAATTCAGGTACCCAACAGGAGAGGCACAGGTCTCAAGCCAGGGGGTTCTCACCCAGAGAAAGCCACAGGTCCATACAGGGAAGCAGAACTGACAGTAACACATAGAAACAAAGAGAGAGAGAGAGAGAGACAGAGACAGAGAGACAGAGAGAAAGTAAAGACCACTGAGGTAATCACCACACATTCAAACATCTGAACAGTCAAGGGGAATCCACTAACATCTCACATGGTTCCTAGACACTAGGCCAGCAGCCACACCTGACCTCTCCTATGTGTCCCAACAGAAGGCACCTTAACTACCTCCTGAGGTGACAAACGAGTCACCGTCTAGCTTGTTTCCTATTGAGGGGGAGGTGTCAGACCCCTCCAAAGTGTTAGGCAGCAACTGATCAAAGGGAGCCATGGAGACCTAGAATATCTCAGGTTGTGTGCTAAGAGTCCCGTGACCACTGCTCTGAGACTCCTGGTGTCTCAAAGTCTGGTCTCTGGGATCTCAGTGAGACCTCCAGAAATATTGCAGGGTGTTCACCAGAGCAAACTGCTCAGACATGGCTTTAAGCCAATGGAAAAGTCTTTATTAGCTGGCCAGTGACCTGAGTCTTTCTCAGGGCAAGTTTTTAAGCACAAAAACATATCCTGGGTTGATATGCTTCAGTTAACAAGAACAGTTAGCCAGAAGCAGAACTATAGAAGCCAAAATGCAGGGTTAGTACACTTACAGACTTTCCCAGAACAATGAACTTTTGAGGACTAGGCCTTTGTTTTAGTTTCGACAGGAGGTGCCTGTCAGTGTGTTGAGTTTCATGGCCTGAATGGTAATTTCATCATGGAGTCAGTTGTGCTAAGGTCTGGGGCCCTAGTACAATAAGGCTAAGCCTTTGTTTACAGGAAAGACATAACTTCCCCTGCAACCCTGCTGACCGTGGGTTCTACTTTACCAGCTGAACTGCCTTCCAATGCACATCCAGAATCACTCAGGATCTGTCAGGGACCCTTGCCCAAAGATGATAGCAGGGACCATTGTCCTAAGAATATTTGCAGAAAGCCCCACTACCTTGAGAGCTGTTTGCTGACAGAACCTGCCTCACGTCCCAGCTATCTTGATAGCAGGGACCATTGTCCTAAGAATGTTTGTAGAGAGCCCCCACATCCCAACTACCTTGAGAGCTGTTTGTTAACGGAGCCACAAAAAGAATGTTTCTGCTTACACCAGGTATGCTGACTAGTAACCTTTGCTACCCTGGCAAAGCCCCACCCCAACCCAAATTCTTCTTTCAAGGGCTATATAAGCCACAACCATTACACTAATAAACTAAGACTTTGACAAGTGAATTTTGCTTGGCCTCGTTCCTCTCTCTTACCCATGTTCTTTCAGGTAGCGCCTCTTCAGGACCCTGGAATAACTGGACCTGCTGGACGGGTACAAGGATCTCATTTGTTGCAAAAGCAAAGGTTCCTCGGCTTCTCCGCGCCGTGTGACTTCAAAAGCCACCACTGACTGTGTCTATTATTCATTCCCCGAATGCCTCCATCTCTGCTCATCCCTGTGCTAAAGTCTATGCAGAAACAAAACAAAACAAAACAACGACAACAAAAAAAAAACCTTTAATGAACTCCTGCTCTCCTTGATACTGGCTGAAATTCTTGGGTTTTGGTTTTTTGGGTTTTTTTTGTTGTTGTTGTTGTTGTTGTTTAGTTTTGGTTTGGTTTTTTTGAAAAAGACAAGTACTGTACGGGGAGTTCTGTTTATATAATCCACACCCCACCTATGCCAACAATAGGATCTGTAAACAGAGGTTTTTCTGTTTTGTCCTGCCCTGTCCCATAGCCACTTCCAAATAATCACTCAGGGGACTCCAGTTCAATTCCTGGCAGCCCACAACTGTCTGTCACTCCAGTCCCAGAGCTTCTGATGCCCTCACACAGATGTAGATGCAGGGGAAACATCAATGCACATAAAATAAAAGCAAAGTATATATTTAAAAAAATAAAAGGGAAAGAAAGAAACAGTGTAATCTCAGTGTCACACAAAGTAAAAGTAGCTTTACAAGGCACGTTCTTTCTGTAAGAAGGGTGCACCAGGACATGCATGGCCAGTGAGCCCACTGGGGCAGGAAGTTCCCTTGGTTTTTATTGTAACCCAGGTAGTGACTGTACTCTCTGTTACACACACCCCACCAGGGCTGGGATCTGACCTCTATCTTTTCTGATTGACCAATTTAAGAATCTGAGCCGAGGAAATGGAGGGAGAGAGAAAGGAATCTTCTCCAGGCGATCATGTTCTGGGGTGCAGAAAGGGCCTTTATGTAAACAGAAGTTTTACCAGGTCAGAGAAATTAAAAGGTTTGCATAAAAGTTTTATACAGTTGGTAAGATTAAGGGTGAAAGAGATTTATTGCATTTGGCTCTTGGTGGGCTGGCTACTTTTGAAAGGAAAAAGAAAAATATTTCTCACAATAGTGAGACTGTCTCAAAAGAATAAAAATTACAGATTACTGATAAATTAACCTACTTAAATACTCCCCAAAAGAAGACAGACAAACAAAAACCCAAACTCCCTTTAGAACAGCTCCCCTCCCTTTGGAGTTAAGATCTCCCAACAGAGTTTAGGAGTTTATAGGTCCTGTTTTAAAGCAAAAGCTTCCAGAAGTTGACTGAGACACAGTCACATGATGCAGAGAGCCGCTTTAGTGGTGATAATGACCCCATGAGACGTATCAGCAGCTGACAACTGCAGAGTCACAGTCTGTGGTGTTTACTTAATAGCAAAGATGTTGGGAGTGCTGTTCCCAGGGTGTATGCCCACCGGTAGGTCATGTAGACTCTGTGTGGTAAGTGAGGCCGTCCTAGGAAGCATCAGTAGTAGAGGGGAAAACTGTCAATCAAGGCATGTCAACAAATGAGATACCGTGAAAGGAGGGTAATGATCCACAGGGACTTCTGGAGGCTACCTGTGCATCCAGGCACACCTTGGCATTGCTCCTTGGTCACCTGGTACAGTATGTCACCCCTCTGAGCATAGCAAGCAGTACCCTGACTGTCCATAGGTGCAATGGTCCCTTAAGAGACAAGCCCCACCTATTCCCATATTCCTGCTCTCCTCCTACTGTTCTTCTGAAGGGGCAATCAGGTCTCTGCTTTCTCTCTCTCTCTCTCTCTCTCTCTCTCTCTCTCTTCCCTCTCCTTTACCCTTCTCTAAATAAACTCTACACTCAAGCTCTGTCTGCATGGCGTATTTGTTTCCCATCCACTGTGAGACCTCTGATTCTCACCAGCCAAGGTCTCTCTCACGCTGTTTTACAACATGTACTGTTAAATACATGGCCGCCCATCAGTCTGGTCTCAAGGGCCACAGTAGTAGCAGTGTATGTTTAAGTATAGTACAAATAATGTATTTTGGCCTAGAGAGATGGCTCAGTGGTTAAGAGCAACTATTGCTCTTATGGGGGACCTAAGTTTCAGTTCCCAGCTCACAGGGGATCTATTTCCTCTTCTGGCCTCTGCAGAAACCTGCATAAATAGGGTGCATATGAGCAAGCACACAATAAAGAGAAGATGAGCATAGAGGACATGCCCTTTATATGAGGTGGAGAGTGTAACCGGCCCGTGTTCTTAGCACAACTGACTTCTGAAAGGTTTCCATATCCCACTATTAAGTCCCTCAGCCAATTCAGGAAGCCGAATTAAGCCGAATTAAAAGTAAAAGACCAGGTTTATTGGGCAAAACATCCCCAGATCAACCCCAGAGATGAGACATGGATTGGAGACCAGAAATATCACATGATCACTCTCTAGAAGGCAGTAGGCATGGTCGTGAACAGCTCCAGGGGAGGAGCCACCACTTGGCGGGCTTTCTGAGGGGCAGGATCTGGAATTGGGATGAGGGATGAGTGGGACTGAAGAGGAGCTTCTAACTGAACAATTTCCATGTTGAAAAGTACCATGCAGGCCATTAAACTCAGCACATAGACAGCATCATCAACCAAAACAGAGACCTAATCCATCAAAGTCCATCGTTCTGGTGAAGTCTGTAAATGGACTAACTTGCTTTTTGGCTTCTGTGGCTCCACTTCTGGCTGACTGTTCTTGTTAACGAAAGTATATCAACCCAGGAAATGGTTTTTGTGCTTAGAAGCTCACCCTGAGAAAGGCTTGTACTGTGCTAGGACCCAGAACACTCAGTGTAGTCACTGGTTGGCCAATAAACACTATCTATTGGCTTAAACCCATGTCTGAGCAGTCTTCTCTGCTGGATACCCCACAGCGTGAACACCCCAGTGGGCCTTTTCTGCACACCCCAGAAGCACTCCCAGGCTAGAGCCTCTGTTCAAGGCTACCGTTGTGATCACTTCATCAGCCATGTATAGCTGTCCTTTCAAATCTACAAGATCCCAGAGAGCTTAGTCTGGCTGTGATTTAAGGTGGAGGACAAGATGGTCAGTAGGACAGAGGATGACATTAACAACTGGCTCTTTGGTGGGAAGGCTTCTGAGGGAGACCCAGGGGGCAAAGGTACCAAACACACGTGTGGGGCCCAGGGCAGCCTGGCCACACATGGGAACCAGGCCGCACAGCTACCATAGCAGGCAGCGTGGGATTCCAGGAAAAGCCAGAAGCTGGCACCACTCAGAACAGACCATCCAAAGGAAATTCCTAACATTCCAACTGCTGTAGATAGGATCACCTGCCAGCACACATCCACCGCTTTTCACCAGGACACCCCTAGACAAATGTCAGCCCATCAGGGATCCTGAGCCTTAAAAATCCCTCACCCCTACCTGTGCTATTATAAAAGCCCAACCCTAACCGAGCTTGGAGCTCTCTGATCATTCCAATACATTGAACACACAGAGAGTCCAAGTTTGCAAATTTGTCTAAGAATAATGGCTCTTTGCTTTTACATACAGGACTTAGTCTCCTAGTTGGTTTTGAGGGGACACTGTGATCTGGGCATACACGCGATCATCACCTGGGTTGGTGTTGCCATGACTGGCCTAAAGTCTTTTGTGTTTTGTTTGTTGGTAGTATTCTGTTTTACTTTGTTTTGTGACAGGATCTCACTATATAAGCCTATCCCCTAATGGTTTTTCTTTTCTTTCTTTTTTCTTTTTTTTTGAAATAAGATCCCACATGACCTAGGCTAGCCTCAAACTCATGATATAGCTGAAGATGACCTTGAATTTCTGGTCCTCTTGCCCTCCCCTTTCTAGTGCTCTTGCTATAGGTGTGCATCACCACAACCAGTTCTCGTGGTGGTGGGACTCGAACCCAGGATCTCCGATTACCTAGGAAAGTGCTCAGTCAATGATCCACATTCCCAGTTCCCCCTAAAATTTTGTGCGCATAGCTGACTGTCCTTTTCTAGGGTGTTTACTTTCCATCCCTTACTAATTTTTCAACAGAAAGAACAGTAGGAATTGTTTGTAGTTAAAAACAAAATCTTGGTCGGGTGAGGGGGTTGCACACCATTAATCGCAGCAGAAACAGGAAGATCTCTGAGTTTGACGCCATCCTGATCTACAGAGTGAGTTCAGAACAACCAGGGCTACATAGTGAGGCCCTGTCTCAAAAAACAAAAGTAAAAAATAAAAAAATTAAATTAAGAAAATCTCAGTCAGATTAGGTGGCCGATGCCTGTAGCCGAGCTCTTAGATCTGGCTGAGGCAGGAGAATAGCTGAGAAGGCAACAGAAAGAAATTTTGTTTCAAAAATAAATGAATAAATACATAGAAATCCCCTGCTGGGAAAAAAGAAAGAAATGGCAGTGCTAACATTTTAAAATGTCAATTAATTGTTATTTGAGTGATCTGAGGTCACTTAGGGATTCACCAGTCTGACCATGAATAAATTTCAACACATAAAAGGCTCTAGTAAACACTGGCCAGGATCATGGATTCTGGCCAGGCCCATGTCCAAGACTCATGCTCAGAGTATGGGCCAAATTACATTAGCCAGGGGCTTATAGAGGCAAAACCCACAAGACTATGTACTTCCTGCTTTCATTCCATCAGGGGCAAGCATACATCCTGACAATACTTCCTGACTACGTACTTCCTGCCTTACACGTGATGTGGGGGTCAACCAAGCTTGTTTATAGAAGCAAAAATATGCAGCTTACTATCTTACATTAACAACAGCCCCCAGCATTCCAGAAGTCAGCTGGCCTTGGGCAAGTAGTACTTACAGGTTAGAAGCCTTTGTGTTTTATGCCCTTGAAGCACAGTAATTTAAACTGAAAATATAACGTTAGCCATTACATATGGATTTGGGTGTTCTGTCTGTATGAATGTCTGTGCACCAGCTCATGTGCTTGGTGCCCGCACACACCCTAGGACTGGAGTTACAGATGATTGTGAGCTGCCATGTGGGTCCTAGGAATAGAACTCGGGTCCTCTGGAAGAGCAGCCAGTGCTGACTGCTGAGCCATCTCTGTAGTCATTGTGCTGCCATTTTGTTGTTGTTATTTTGTTTTGTAATTTTAGAGAGGTGATTTTTCTTTTGTATAGCTCGTTATTTGTTAAAAAATTAAACATTTTATCCGGGGGTGGGAGGGTGGAGTGGCACACCCCTTTAATCCCAGAATTTGGGAAGTAGAGGCAGGCAGATCTCTGACTTCAATAGCCTCATCTACAGAGCAAATTCCAAGACAGCCAAGGTTACATAGAGAAGAAGAAGAAGAAGAAGAAGAAGAAGAAGAAGAAGAAGAAGAAGAAGAAGAAGAAGAAGAAGAAGCTGTTCTTTATGAGGCGTCGAATCTTCTAGCACTTTGACCTTGGACTTCAGAGCTTCAAGTATTGTAAGAAGTACATTTCTGCTGCTTACAGGATCATCCTGTGTATGGTATTCTGTTACAGCAATCTAAACTCACTAAGAGAATATTCAGTAGTTCTCAGCTGGCAGGTTTAAAACAGAATGTTCCAGAATGACAAAAGCTCATACACTGCATATTAATCGGATCGTGTCCTCCTTTTGGTGACGGTAAAATGTAGACTAACATCCATCTATACAGAACGATAAGTCTGTTTCCATGACACCTCAGGCTGGAATTCTCATTCTCCTCCCTAGAGGCCACTCTTTATTCTCTCCATCATTTCCCCAATTATCCCAAACAGAAAGAGGCATTTTATACCTTTTAATACTTCAGACACAAACTTTCTAACACCCACTGTTTCAAGTCTTGCATTCCTCACATGGAAAAAAAAAAAAAAGGTCAAGCTCATTCCAAAAGTGCCTGTGCTTCACCAGGGTTCCTCAAACGTGACAAGAAGACACAGGAGGCAGAGACTGCTTTGACTTTCTTCTTGTGAAATGGATTGGCATGAAGTCCCCACTGTGTGGTCTGGCATTCAGGGGATATGAGTCGGAGGTCAGAGGAACCAACCAGAGGCACGCACGCGCCAGCAGCTTGCCCAAGCATTTCCTGGTCAGCCTTTGCCAGCATTTTACAGTTGTCGCTGGAGCTTGGGAGACAGGGGCATGCAAAGAGCACACTTACGCAGGAAAATATTAAAATAAGGAGGATACACCATTTCAGAACCACGGGATTGGCTAGGTTTGCCAGTCAGAGATCACAGCAATGGTGGTGGAAGTGGAGGGTCAGAAATGAGGACTTTCAGACCCAACTGTGGTAGTGAAGGTTGGAATTATTACAATCGGGAGCAATTCTACAGAAAGGAAAGCTGGATGGAAACATACATATATATGTAAATATGCATATGCAGGCTTGGATATGTGGGTATGTTTGTGCATAAATGCATATATGCATATGTGCACTCAAACAAGATTCTTGCACGTATGCTCTGGGCCCCACGCACATAACCTGCTCAGTGTAGGAGGGTGAAATGATGATGCAGGAGGGAGTTAAAATGGACGTGTGAATTAGTGCTGCAGTTTTCAGCATGGATACATGGCAAAAATAAAATGGTGCTGGCTGTGGTGGCACAGGCTGCAAGCCCAGCTACTTGGCAGGCCTACACAGAAGATTTATAAGATCAAAGCCAGCCTGGACCACAGAGTTCAAGGCTATCCTGGGCAGTTTAGCAAGACCTGGTCTCCAAATAAAGAGTAGAAAGAAGCCTGGAGAAGTTACTTGGTGGTGGAACACTTGCCTCTACCGCTGCAGGAGGTCCTAGGTTCAATCATCAGTACTGCAAACGAATAAATGAACAGTGACACCCGTGAAGAAAGAGAGCAAACAAGAAAGCCAAGAGTAAAGGTGATACATATCAATTTGTAAAAGCACAGAAACAATGCCTTGTGTTGTGAACACAAATTCCCCATTATCTCTACCAATCTCTGGCCTTGGAAGCTTTATAGAAATTAGAAGCGCCTCCCCTCCTTTTACCTTCACTTTTATTTATTTAAATTATCTCTTTTGATTTTGGGGTTTGAGATAAGATTTATAGCCCAAGCTGACCTCAAACCTGTGATCCTCCTGCCTCCACCACTTGAACGCTAGGTTATGAGCTGTCCTGCTTGGCTCTATTTATTTACTTTTTTTTTTTAATTTGATTTTTGAAATGAGATCACACCACATTGTTCAGGATGGCCTTGTGCTCCTGGTTTCTTTCAACCCCCCCTTGCTCTTATCCAGTGGACACACACTGGTAGGAAGGGGTTTAGAGGGAGCAGAAGAGGGAGACTGGTGGGCTCTGGTCTCTTCCTCCTGTCACAGAGCCTGGCTTTGTGGGCAGGACTGTGTCAATTCTGGGAAGACCACAGCTACTGTCAGGTGCCTCTGCATAGGGACAGGCAGGCCTTTCTGGGTTCTGTATTGCTGCTTGTTGCCACTCTGAAGACTTCACACCCCTCACTGTGTCCCCTTGAACCTTCAGGTTTGCAGGAAGTCTTTGTTCAACAGGCATCCCTTCCTTGTCTGTAGACTGCCAGGACCTGGTTGGTGCACATAGGAATGTGGGCTGACCTGGACCATACTGCTTTCAGGAGGCTGATGTGTCTATGAAAAAAAGGAGAAGAGAAAAGCTGACAGGGTACAGACAGCAGTGTTAGCTGTATTTTCAGTTTTATTTGTTTCTTTTGTTTTTGTTTTTGTTTTTTTTTTGGTTTGTTTTTTGTTGTTGTTTTGTTTGGTTTTGGTTTTGGTTTTTTTTCAGACAGGGTCTCTCTGTAGCTTTGGAGCCTGTCCTGGAACTAGCTCTTGTAGACCAGGCTGGCCTCGAACTCACAGAGATCCACCCGCCTCTGCCTCCCGAAGGCTGGGATTAAAGACGTGCACCACCACCACCCAGCTGAGTGTGAGGTGTTTCTTAAATTAAAAAAAAAAAAATCTGTCATCTTGGCTCTCCTGGAACTAGCTCTGTAAACCAGGCTGAACTCACAGAGATCCACCTGTCTCTGCTTTCTGAGTGCTGGGATTAAAGGTGTGCACCACCACCTCCCAGCAATGTTGAGGTTTTAAAATAGACTTCTTGCAGCCAGGTATGGTGGTATACATCTGAAAATCCTAGCACTTGAGATGCTAAGGCAGGAGGATTTCTGTAAATGCTAAACTACACAGTGAGTTACAGATCAATTACAAAAGACGAGCTTGTCTCCAAAAAAAGGCAAGGGTAGATTACTTTTTATTGTATTTATGAAAGTTACATTTATTTCTCTACAAAAGTAATTAACAGCTGTATAATCTGCTTCACCCCCCGCCATATCCTTCCTTCCTCTAAAATGAACACTGCTGGAACTAGATAATATAATCCCATTATTTGGGATTATATTATCTAGAAGGATCTAGAAGGATCAGTCTGTGAAGCCACCTGGCTGGTCTGGGGTACATACTAAAGCTCTGTCTTTAAAAAAAAAAATGTGTTCGGGGAAGGGTCGCTTGTTCATCCCAACCACTCAGCCATGAAATAATTACTCAGAAAACCGTAATATTTGCAATACTGTTTGGCCAATAGTTTAAGCGTATTCCTGGCTAAACTCATATCTTAAACTAACCCATTAATTTAACCCATCCCCATTAATCTGTGTATCGCCACGTGACAGTGGCTTACCAGCAAAGTTTCAGCATGTCTGACTCTGGTGGCGGCTCCATGGCATCTCTCTGACTCCACCCTTCTTTCTCCCAGCGTACAGCCTAGCTTTCCCCGCCTAGTTCTGTTCTTTCTGCCATAGCCTCAAAGCAGTTCTTTATTCATTAACTAATAAAAGCAACACACCAGACAGAAGGACCTCCCACCCCACAAATGTCAAAAATCAAAACAAAACCATAACACTACTCTTAACAAAGTATATTTATATTTATATATAGACACATGCATATAGATACATGTTTGTATATGTGTCTATGAATATGTATGTATGGTGTATGTCTGCATGAGTCCAGGCATGTGTGTACCATGGTACAATTGTACAGATCAGAGGACAATCTTAGATGTTGATCCTTGCCTTCCCTGTGTTTGAGACAGGGTCTCTTGTTCACTGATGTTGTCTGTCAGACTAACTGACCCAGGAGCTTCCAAGAATTGTTCTGTCTCTACTGCCCATCCCTCCACAGGAACACTGGGATTACAGACAGAATCCAACTTAATGTAGGTGCTGAGAATTCCAGTTCGGGTATTCACACTTGCATGGCAAATGTGTTCTTTCTCCACCAACTCATCTCCCCAGCCCTAGATACATTATTTTTCATGTTAAAACCTTGACTCCTTACTTGGTCTCAAAAAATTTGTTTTTCTTTTTCCTTTCTGTCTTTGAAACAGGATTTTATATGGGTCAAGTTTGTCTAGCATTCACAATATAGCCAAGGATGGCTTTGAACACCTGACCTTCTGTGATGGCTCTTCATGGTTGTCAATTTGACTATGTCTGGAATGAACTACAATCCAGAAATGGAAGGCACACTTGTGATCTGGATCTTGAGGCAAAAAGGCACTATGCTGCCAGGCGGTGGTGGTGCACGCCTTTAATCCCAGCACTCGGGAGGCAGAGGCAGGTGGATCTCTGTGAGTTCGAGACCAGCCTGGTCTACAAGAGCTAGTTCCAGGACAGGCTCCAAAGCCACAGAGAAATCCTGTCTTGAAAAACCAAAAAAAAAAAAAAAAAAAAAAAAAAGAAGGCAATATGCTTTTGATCCGGATCATGAGTCTGGAAGATACACACCTTTAATCCAGACCTTAGGGTGAGGAGGCACACCTTTCATCTTTAGTTCTTCTGCGGGAAGTCTAAATAAGAACAGGGGAAGAAGGAATGGTGCCCTTCTTCACCACTTGCCCTCACCTTGTCAGCACATCCACTCCTGCACTGGCATTGGAACAACTTCTTCAGGATTCCAGCAGATACAGAAGACTAGCTGGGACATCCAGCCTGGTGGGACTGAGCAACTACTGCTAGATTCTTGGACTTTCCATTCACAGCTAGTCATTGGTGGACTGTAGCTTGCAAGTCATTCCAAAAAATTCCTCTGTGTGTGTGTGTATGTGTGTGTATCATAGATAGATGATAGATAGATTCATTCCTTAAGTTCCATGACTCTAGAGAATCCTCACTAATAAACCCTCCTTTATCCCACTTACAGCTTACTTTTTGAATGAACTGTATTTGTTCACGGCTCAGGCAGGGTCTCATTATGTAGGCCAACTCATAGGCATCTGCTTGCCTCTACTGCCCTATGTGCTGGTACTAAAGGTTGCGCCACCTTGCCTGGCAAAGCCTAGATTTTTACTCCTTTCCACCAGAACCTAATAACCAGGACATTCCGAGCACGATTTCAACACTGGTAGTCCTCATTGGTTACCCTTGTGTAGGATTTTGTCTTGTTACTGCCTCTGGGTCTGTGCAAACCATCGCTGTAGGTGTTACATGCTGTCAATAAAATGTATGAATCATAGCTCACATAGGCACTCTCATGCAAGGCGTTGTGCTGTCTGCAGCCTGTGACTCATGCCTTGTCTTGTATTTGGCCCTTGGTGGATATGAGTAACAGTTTCTTTGGACTCAATGGCTAAAATTTAAAGTGCTGTGTCATATACTCACTCTTGTCAAAGGCTCGGCCAGTTTTCAGTACCACCGACAGTGTATATCCGTGGAGGTATTGGACATCATCAGTCCTTTGAAAGGTTTTAAGGAAGTATGGCTTCCTCCTAACTCTGGATATTACCAATTTTTACAGTATTGTCATAAACTGGGAGTGGTAGAATATGCATGCAATCCCAGCTGTTGAGAAGCAGAAGCCAAGGGATTGCTCTAAGTTCCAGTCTGGGCTGCTGTCTAAAAACACTCCCACCCCAAGACCAAAGCTCAAGGGGTGATGCCTGTAAACCTAGGACTCAGGAGGCTGAGGCAGGAGGATCCCTATGAGTTTGAAGCCAGCAAAGGCTACACAGAGAGTTCAAGGTCAGAGTTTTGGGACTATAGGCCTATGCCATCAAACATGACTGCTTTTCTTATTGGTTTATATCTATGTATATAATGACTAAAATTCTTTTTTTCTGGTGTACATATAAATATTCATTTTGGGGATGGGCATGGAAGCAGAGGTAAGTAGATCTTTGTGAGTCTGAGGTCAGCCTGGTCAATTGAATGGATAACTCAAGGTTGGTCAGGACTACTTACCTAGAACCTGTTTTGTTTTTTTTTTTTCAAAACTTGGGTTTAGGAGATAGTGGTAAGGCATTTGCATACAAGCAAGAGGACCAGAGTTCCAGTCTTTAGAATCTGTGTAAAAGCCAGGTGGGAGTGGCAACTTGCCTGCAATGTCAGACTCAGAAGACACAGACAGGCTATAGCACAAATAAGAAAAACCCAGAAACAGATATTGGGTTTAAGCTGAAGATCAGAAAAGCAAAGTAGTCAAGCCACCAGAGTTCTTACCTCTACCAAGGCTCAGACAAAGGGGCAATGATGTGGAATTCCCCTCTGTATGTCATGAAATGTTTTCTTGCCTTTGGTTAATAAAGAAGCTGCTTTAGGTCAATGGCTTAACAGAATACAGCCAGGCTGGAAAAATAGAGAGAGAGAATAGGTGGAGTCAGAGAGATGTCACGCAGCTGCCGCAGGAGACAGATACAGGGTGCCCGATGAACCTTACCTGTAGGCCACAACCACATGGCGATATACAGATTAATAGAAATGGGTTAATTTAAGATATCAGTCAGCCAGAGATATAACTAAGCCAATAGTCCAAGCAGTGTTTTAATTAATACAGCTTCTGTGTGGTTAATGAGCTCTTGTCTACTCCTGACACACACACACACACACACACACATACACACACACATATACATATATATATATGTATATATAAGTTTTATTTATTAAAACACAAATAAACTCCTACATTGCTGGTGGGAATACAAGCTGGTACAGCCCCTTTGGATGTCAGTGTGGCAATTTCTCAGAAAATTAGGAAATGACCTTCCTCAAGACCTAGTAATACCACTTTTGAGTATATAGCCAAAGGATGCTCAATCATAGCCAGAACCTAGAAACAACCTAAATGCCCCTCACCCGAAGAATGGATAAGTAAAATGTGGTACATTTACATAATGGAGTACTACACAGGAGAAAAAAATAACATCTTGAAATTTGCAGACAAATGGGTGGATCTAGAAAACATCATATTGAGTAAGATATGACCCAGACCCAGAAAGACAATTATCACATGTACTCACTCATAAGTGGTTTTTAAACATAAAGCAAAACAAGCCCACAAATCACAATCCCAGAGAACCTAGGCAACAATGAGGACCTTAAAAGAGACATACATAGATCTAATCTACATAGGAAGTAGAAAAAGACAAGGTCTCCTGAGTAAATTGGGAGCATGGGGATCTTGGGAGAGGGTTGAAGGGGAGAGGAGAGGCAGAGAGGGGAGCAGAGAAAAATGTAGAGCTCAATAAAAATCAATTTTAAAAAACACAAAATATCATTATATGGGGGGACATTGGAGCAAGCTGGTTATCAAGAGTAGCAAAGATGGGGAGCGCTGAGTTTGATTAAAAGATCATGCCTCAAAAGAATAAGGCGAAAGAGCAATTGAGGAAGGTTCTTTTTTGTTTCTTTTTGCTTCTTGTTTTTTGAGACAGGGTTTCTCTGTGTAGCTTTGGAGCCTGTCCTGGAACTCACTCTGTAGACCAGGCTGGTCTCAAATTCTCAGAGATCCACCTGCCTCTTCCTTGAGGGAGATTCTTGACATAGCTTTCATGTGTACCTGCACACACATGTACCCAGATACATGCAAATACATACACAAATATACTTGCACATAAAAAGAAGAAAAAGAGCACTCAAATTGCTGATGTTTTCGGTACTTCTATCAACACTTTAACCTAAGAACAGACACAGCTCACATTTATATAAATAGGTATAATTTGTAACATATATCGTGTAATATGTAATATATGTATTGTGTACTGGAGATTGAATGGCCCTTATGTATACATGCTAGGCAAGTGTCCTACCAAAGTCCCTAATCTCTCTCTCTCTCTCTCTCTCTCTCTCTCTCTCTCTCTCTCTCATTAAATTTAGATATGATCTCATTATGTAGCCGAGCTGGCTCCTGCCTTCTGAGTGCTGAGATACATAGATATTACAGATATACACTACTATGTCAACTTTCTCCCTTTGGTGTCAGAGATTTAACCAAAGCTCTTTTTACATGGTAAACAAATATTCTACTACTGATCTACGGCCACACCCCTGATCAGTTTATCCTTGAAGAACAGCTGAACTGTTCAAGACACTAGAGAACATAAGAACATTGTTGTGCATCAACGAAACACAAGGTCCTTAGCAGGCTGTGTAGAGAAATGTAGAGGTTGAAGCATCTGCCTCTGATATCAAGATGACAATTGGATGACACCCGGAGAAGTCCTTTGCAGTGAGGAGGCTCTGCTCGCACTAGGATCCTCCACCCTAGATGACTTTGGCCACCACCCCTTGTGATGGAAACCCTTGGCCATGCCCCTGTGCTTCAATCCTCCAGGTTGCATGGGATTCACCTAGGCACAGAGGCAGCAAGTGCCATATGGAACTTCGCTTGAGGCCCTAATTCTCATGGGTCTCATTTGCTGTCTTGCCACAGGCACTGAAGAACTAAGGGCAAACTTTCTGATGTTTTCAAAGAGGATGTCACAATAACTGAGCTCCCAAGTTTGGCTAGAAAACTGTGTGGCTTGTCCCACTAAGGTGGTGTATATAGTGGGGGAAAGACTGTACCGCAGAAGCATAGCTTCAGTCTCAAGTCAGACTTCTGGGCTGGACAGTCATTGTGCAAAAGGATGCCCTGCTTCATCACCACCTGCTTCACACTAGTGTGAGTGTATGGCATGGGGTCTCAGCTGCCACTCAGGCAGGGTGGAACTCCGTATGCTGCCCGACTTTGCCTTCTGAAAAGATGGGATTGCAGGTGTTCCCCACAGTCTTCGTTACAGTTTCCCTTGCTGTGAAGAGACACTATGACCACAGCAACTCTCAAAAATGAAAGCATTTAATTGGGGAGATTACAGTTTTTACAGTTGGAGACCCTTCCTTTCTTCTGGAAGGATGCACTGTGACATGGCAGAGGTACGGGTGAGAAGGAGGCATAGAGAATTAGGACCCTTACAGAATGGTAGTTTAGGACTGACTGAGCACTCTGGAGGCAGAAACAGGAGGGTCTCTGCAAGACTGGAGACAACCTAGTCTACAAAGCAAGTTGCAGCCCAGCAAGAGTTACATAGTAAGAGCCCCTCTCCCACAAAAAAGACTAGAATTAGGACCCTTAATACAATCACATTCTCATACCCTTGACCCCTGGATATGCCACGATATATCAACACACTGTTTTAAAAAAAATTCTCCTGTTAAACATTCTCCAAAGGGTAAACCAGACCCAGGAAGACAAATATCACATGTTCTCACTCCTATGTAGATCTTAGCACTGAGTCTTCCGCATTGAATGTTTAGATTGTAGTACCTGTCCAGTCCAGGAAAATAGAAAGGGACCACTGGTGAGAAGGGAGAAGAATGGTTTTAAGGGCTGGGGATAGTAGAGCACAGGTTATATGAAAAAGAATAATTGTGAGGGAGGTTTAGGCAGGGGGAGGGATGGAAGGATAGGGCACAGGAGAGATCTGGAGGAGGAATGACAAACTCTAAGGATGTTTGAAAAAGCCATATGGAAATGTGCTATTTTAGAAGCTTCATATATATTCATATATATGCATATTAATATGAAGGTTTAATTGGAGCTACTCTACACAGAGGACTCGCCCCAACAGCCATAGGCTGCCAGATAAAAAGCCCAGTACCAAGTATGGATACCTCCTCTTGAGTTGTGGTCAAAGATACCCCAGAGACCCTTAAAACAATACAGACTATCGCCATTGCTCTTGGTGTGAGCTGGATTTTAAGACCCTATTGTTAGCCTGGCGATGATGGTACATGTCTCTAATCGCAGCACTCAGGAAGTAGAGGCAGGTGGATCTCTGTGAGTTTGAGGCCAACCTGGTTTATAAGAGTAGTTCCAGGACAAGTTCCAAAACTACAGAGAAACCCTATTTCAAAAACCCAAGAACATATAAGCAAAACCAAACACCAGACCCTATTGTTGAAGACTCTACACACCTTGGGACATAGAGAAGTCAAATTGGTACCAACCAGGAAGTTTCCTCCCTGCTGGCTAACTCTCCTAATACCTGAAGAGACTATGCAGCAGGCTCCTGGGTTGGGTGGGGGTGAATCAAAAGTCATCAACAAGATGTGACCAGCACAACAAGATACAGCAATGGTAACATGAATATTCTGGGGGTAACCAACCACTTTTGGGTTGAATTTAATTCCTACTCCACAGGAAGAAACACATGCCTGGTACTGCAAAGTTTACCAAGAACCTGTGGTTAGTGAGCTAACCAGCCTTAGGGAAGAACCTACTACTGTTATTTGCTAATGGAATACCCTCTAAATTCATTTCTCTACCCATACCTCATCAGAGGTCACCAGGTGTGTGATCTTGAATAAAAATGGCTCCCATAGGCCCATAGGGAGTGGAACTATAGGAGGTGTGGCTTTGTTGGAGGAGTTGAGGTGTGTCTGGGTCACTTCCTGCTGCCTGTGAATCCAGATGTAAAATTCTCAGCTACCTCTCCAGCAACATGTCTACCTGCACGCCACCATGCTTCCTGCCTTGACAGTAATGGACTAAACCTTAGAGCCAGCCCCAATTAAATGTTTTCTTATAACAGTTGCCATGATCATCTGGTGGTGGTGGCGCACGCCTTTAGTTCTAACACTTGGGAGGCAGAGTCAGATGGATCTCTGTGAGTTCGAGGCCAGCCTGGTCTACAAGAGCTAGTTCCAGGACAGGCTCCAAAGCTACAGAGAAACCCTGTCTTGAAAAAAACAAACCAAACCAAAACAAAAAGCCTCCATATGTTCATTATGAAGACAATATGAATAGAGAGACCCCTAACTCCCTCTTTAAGGCCAGCAATGCTACCAGATGAAGACTCATCTTTCGTGGCCTCATAACTTTACCACCTAAAAATTCTATCTCCAAGTACAGTCACTGGTGATAGGGCTTCAGCCTTAAGAGTTTGAGGCTGCTGCAGTCCACAGCAAAGAGTAAGTAGTCCGTCTCTAGTCTCAGCGTGGAGCTCCCTAGTGACCCACGATAGCAGCTCTCATTCCTGAGGCAATGGCGATTGAGAGGAAGAAGGGAAGCATGGCACAGGAAGAGAAGGCCTGAAGGAAGCACCCTGACTGAGGATTGTCATGGAGTCACGAAGGTTGAATACAGTTTTCTACACTGTGACTCCAGTTGTGTGACCACCTTGATCTCCAACTTCCTGTTGCTTTTGGGACCCAGACTCTGTCTCTGAGGAATCACCTTGCTATCCGACTGAACATTTTCTCTGGGGCCAAGAATTCCCTTTGCCTTTAGTCTTGTTGCCGGTTACTTCCCAGGACACTGATCCAGGCAGCAGCTCCATCTCATCACCTCTCTTTGGTTTGTGCCAGATAGTGTGCCCTTTCTCATCTTTGAGGTCTCAGCTTAGAGGGACAGGAAGTCTGGAATCTATAGCGTGACATGTTTGTGCACGTGCAAACTCTATCCCTAAGAGACACTCTGAACTGAAAACTGAATCTAAGTTTAGGAGGCTTCCGAGCTCTTCCCTCTCCCAAGATCCTCTAAATATAGCCCGGTGCTTAGGAAATCTGCCTTGCTCTTAACACAAACATGCTCAGATCTGAATCCAACAGAAAAAGACTTTCCTGCCTGGGAGAAAACCCAGAGCTCCTGCTGAGTGACGCGGGTGGTTGAGGAACTGTCTGAAATGATTTGCCCTCCCTTGAGAGCGTGTCTCCTCCCACACTCCTGAGCTCTGCACTCTAGTCTCTAGTCTCTGAGTAAGAAGACCAGGAGATTCTTGGTGAAATCAGGTGATCACCAAGGAGAAAAATGCAGAGTGTTGCACTCTGTGTACCTCATGTTCAAGAAGGAGATTTGGATGAGCCAAGAACAGAGCAAAATTTATATTTCACACCAGCAACCGATCAAATTCAGTCTCATCCAGAAAAGCTGCATGTTTGGCTGTTCCTATGGGAGCCAGATGGAATTGAAACAGTTTATTGGATTCAGCTTCCATGGGTTGACCTTCAGTCCTTCTTTGATGTCAGGTGTTTAAAAGCCGCAGGATTGCTTCTTTTAAAGTTTTATTCATGTCAGGCAGAGGTGGCACACAGCTTTCACGTCTTTAATCCTAGCACTTGGGATACAGAGGCAGGTGGATCTCTGTGAGTTCAAGATCAGCCTGATCTACAGAGTGAGAATTCCAGGGCAGCCAGAGCTGCTGTCCAGAGAAACCCTCTGATGAAAAACAAAAACAAACAAAAAAACCAAATAAATTTTTATTCATTTATTTGTGTGTGTGTTTGTGTGTGTGTGTTCATGTGCACCAAAGTAGAAGTCCAAAGACAACCCGTGGGAACCATTTTTCACCTGCTACCATATGGGTCCCAGGAACCAAATTCCAGGCATCTGACTTGGCGGCAAATACCTTTCCCTTCAGTTATTTTGCCAACACTGGGCTGTTTTCTTCTGCTGCTGTGTTTATTTTTATTCTTTCGTTTCTTTGAAACAGTCTCACATAACCCAGATTAGCCTTGAAATCACCATACAGATGGAGTTGACCTTGAATGTCCTACCTCTCCCTCTGGAGTTCTGGGCCTGCAGGTGGGCATCGCTGTGCTCAGTTTATTCAATGCTGTGGATTGAACCCAGGGCCTCATGCATACTAAGCAAGCGCTCTACCAAATGCGTTACATTCTTACTTCCTGATGCTTCTGTTCTCATGAGAAAAAAATGAGCCTGGTATTTGTGGGATTTTATTTGTTTTGTTTGTAGCCATAGCATACTGGCCAGAGGAAGGCTATGAGCACCGATGGCACACATGTGCCCTCTGAATTCTGCATCATCATGTGAAAGGGGGGGTCTTGGGAGCTGCAGCCACTGCTGTGCTGCCTCCTCCTCCTCCTCTTCTTCCTCCTCCTCTTCTTCTTCCTCCTCTCCCTCCCCCTCCTCCTCTTCCTCCACAGGGCCTCACTATGTAACTCTGGCTGGCCCGAAGCTTGCTATATAAACCTAGGTGGTCTCAAGCTCTCAGAGCTCCTCTTTGTCTCTGGACTGCTGGGGTTGAGGATGAGCACCCTTACACCTGGCCTCGCAACCCCTGCTTCACAGCCTGATCCCCTGTTGTCTGTTCTGTTAACAAAAACATTCATCACGGAGGCGACTTCTCTGTAACCTTTCCATGTTCTTCATATTCTCGTTAGTTCAGAGTGGACAGTCCCCGGGTGAGACTCTGGGGAGACCTCTTGTCTCCTTAGCTGCCCAATGAGGTGTGTCATTGCTTCCTCTCCCTGCCTGCAGCCCTCTTAGCTACTCATAGGACACACACGGACGGGCAGATGCTACTTAGAGATTGGGTCAGCTTCTCTCCAGAAATGCCCTTCAGCAACAAGTGTGTGGAAGCAGAAAGAGTCAGCAACAACGTAGAAGCCAGGGCAATGGCCTCTAAAAGATCTGAGCTCGGATTTGCAATGCTTGTGTTTGGTCTGTTTGTTGTTGCTAGAGACTCAGTAAGTTATTTTTGCTCGTGGATCTACAGTGACTTTCTTATGAAAGAGGTCATAGGACAAGGGAGGGCATTCTGGGGACCTAGCTGGTGTTAGAGGAGAGCTGCTCCCCAGGAAATCCAGTCAGCCCCCAGCACTGGCAGGCTGGCAGAATTCTGGATGGGTAACTCAAGGTTAACCTAGACTACTGTGAGAAAAACAAAACAAGAAAGAAGGAAGCTCACAGAATGCATGGATGTACTCGTGAGAAACAGATTTCTTTCTTTTTTTTTTTTTTTTTTTTTTTTTTTTTTTTTTAGTTTTTCGAGACAGGGTTTCTCTGTAGCTTTGGAGCCTGTCCTGGCACTAGCTCTTGTAGACCAGGCTGGCCTCGAACTCACAGAGGTCCGCCTGCCTCTGCCTCCCGAGTGATGGGATTAAAGGCGTGCACCACCACTGCCCAGCGCTCTCTTTCTTTGTTTCTTTCTTTTCCTCATTGTTTTTGAGAAAGTCTCTCCCGTAACCTATACTGTCCTCAAACTCACTACTTAGCCCAGGCTGGCCTTGAATTTGAGCTCTTCCTTCCTCTACCTCCAAGGTGCTGGGAGCACAGCTGTGCACCACCACACTCAGCTTGAGGACAAATACCTGATCGTGGCTTAAGGTCTCACCTGGCCCACATCTTAGCATCTAATCAGACAGCTAGAGTTTCAACCTAAGTATTGGAAGGGGAAAAACCTGGGTGACTTTTCTTTTTTTTTCCCCCTGTAACTGCTTCCTGGTTACTTAATACACTCCCCAGATTCCTCTTCAGGCTGGGGAGGGCTCTTTCTCCCAGTGACTGGAAATGTTATCAGCAGAACGATTATTTGAAAAGTAGTTATCCCTTGGAATTATCCTCCTTCCCTTCCTCCCTCTTCCTGCCTTTCCAACACATAGACTACACTGAGCCACCAGGATGTAGGGACAGCAGGAGAGAGTCCCTGGTCTCTCTCATACTCCACCCATATCAAGGGCTGGAGTCCTTGGACTGCCTGACGTCCAGCTTTTCCGTTCTGCCCCACTCCTTCCCTTCCTTCTCCTGGGCACTGGTCTCCAGGGTTCTCTCCAATAAATCTGTACTTCAAAGACTTTCTCAGAATTGGCTACCCAGGATACAAATCTGCATCTCCCAGGGTAGGGGGAGGTACTTTCCCTATTTTTACAATTCATTTTAGGGTGAATTTTTTTCCATATTTAACCTTGCATTTAAGACACTAGAAAAAGTCTATCTCCTCCCCCAGTATTAACCACGCTGGTTCTGAGTTAGGGCCAGGGAACAATGAGAAAAGCTTCCCCAGTACACCAAAAGAGTAAGCAGAAGACATTTTCTGTCACCAGATATGAAGGAAGAACACACTGTGGCTTCTGAGTGACTCATGTACTGTGAGACGAACATGGGAAGAGCGTTTCAGACACATGGCAGAGCAGAGGCAAGAAACAGTCATGAAGCTTGACCTACTGGATCAGATTATACTTGCCCAGCCCCCTCTGAAATGAACCTTCCTCTGCATTTCTCAACTTGTAAACCAAGGATTTCACCTCAGCATCTCAGGCAAACTCACATGTCCTACTGAAATACACCACGCCTCTAACAGATGGAAAAAGCTGTGCAAAGCTGGCTGCGGTAGCGCATGACTGCAGTTCCAGCCTTCCAGAGCTAAAGTCAGGGAGATTCTGAGTTCAAAACCAGCCTGAGCTGCATTGGTTAACTGTTCTGAATAGCCAGGCCTGGTGGTACATGCCTGCTATCCCAACAATGAGGTAGAGGCAGGAGGATCATGAATTTAAGGCCAGCTTGGGTTTCATAGGAAATTTGAGGCTAACCTGTGCAACATGACACCCTGACTCAAGGATAGAAAACATGTTCTCGGGGGCTGGAGAGATGGCTCAGTGGTTAAGAGCATTGCCTGCTCTTCCAAAGGTCCTGAGTTCAATTCCCGGCAACCACATGGTGGCTCACAACCATCTGGAATGAGGTCTAGTGCCCTCTTCTGGCCTGCAGACATACACACAGACAGAATATTGTATACATAATAAATAAATAAATAAATAAATAAATATTTAAAAAAAAAACATGTTCTCAAATGTTACTTATTACTATGTTTCTCATGTTTTTGTGGCTAATTTAACAGAAGTGAAGACTATTATTTCCTTTATTATGGCCTCCTTAAAGGTACAAGAGTTGTTCATTCACTGCAACTAGGCCTTTGAAGTTTGGTCTAGCACTGAAAGCATCAAATATTTTCGAAGCTGCAGTATTTTTATTTTTATTTATGTTTATTTATTAGGGATGTGTGTGTAGGTGTGTGGGTGCTAGTACCAACATGTATAGCGATCTGAGGACAACTTGCAGAAGCCAGGTCTCTCCTTCCACCACGTGGGTCTCAGGGACTAAATTCAGGCGTGGTGGCAAGACCTTTACCCATCGATCACACTGGCCCTACAGGTTTGTGTTTGTTTTTAATGGGAATGTATAATCCATGGTTCTAGTTAGCATTTAAGTATCAACTTGACACAGTTTAGACTCACCTGGGCTGGGAGTCTCAACTGAAGGATTGCCCAGGTCAGATCGGGCTATAAACATGCCTAGGGGGTATTGTCCTGGATGTTAACTGATGCAGGTGAGTCCACTGTGAGCAGTAACATTCCCTGGGCAAGTGGTCCTGGGCTGTATTAGACAGCCAGTTAAATATGAACCAGTAAGCAAGTCAGCAAGCAATGTTCCTCTGTGGTTTCTGCTTCAGGTTCCTCGAGTTCCCTCCTGACTTCCCTCATTAGTGGACTATGACCTGGAAGAATAAGCCAAATAAACCCTTTGCCACCAGCCCCCCAATGCCCCAAATTGTTTTTGGTCAAAATGGTTTATCAGAGTCACAGAAAGGAAAACACCCATAGACAGTTACAGACATACCAACAATCAAAGCTTCCCGTGTGCTGGGTGCCACGGTCATGTTTTACTTACAGGGTATGTGTGTGCTTGTGTCAAATGTGAATTCACTGTTTCGCTGGAGACTCCTAAGAAGCCTGTGTAGTTAGCACCATTATTATCACTACCGGATTACTGGAGAACCCGTCTGGTGAGTTTCAAGAGGGCATTGTAGCTCTTGCAGAATTTGACAGCTCTTTTACTCTGAATTTAGACACTTCGAATGCAGCCTTGAGTCACAAGACTTTTTGTTTCCAGAAAGCAGGAAACAGAATGTATACAGGATATGTAGTCTTCAACACACACACAGTCACCTATGCACGCACGCACACACACACACACACACACACACACACACACACACACACAGACACTGCATAGATTTTGGTTTCTTGCTGTCGTCTAGAGCAGTCTGTACCGTGATATTTGGTGAGCAGCTTCAGCTGGGTCTCTTTCGTGCTGCTGAGAGCAGTTGTAGGGAAATGGCAGTTTGATCACAGTCCACTTGCATATTCCCAGGCCTGAGAATTCCAAGCTGATCCGGGCAGGGCGAGGCAGATCAAGGAAAGGAGAGAATGCTGCTTGTGTAAAAAGGTGAAATGTTATGTTCTTTGGAAAGAGGCAACTCAGAAAATTACAGGGTGCGTTTGGAAAACATTCTACTTCCTCCTTTTATATTTAGATTCAGACTGTGCTAAAAGTTGTCTGATGTTTTTGTGTAGGGGGAAGGAGAGTCAACGCAGGGTCTCGTGTACAGCCAAGACCAGATCCTTCTGTCATTTCCCCAGTGCTAAGACCACAGGCGGGTACCACACCCAGCGTCTCTGTGTATTTGCATTTTTAAGGTTCTTGACTAGCACACAGAGTAACATGTGCAGCTATGGATCTTCATACCTGCCCAGTTTCGGTTGATCCTCCTAGGTCTCCCCCAGCCTCTGATCTCCTCCTCCACTGTGCCCTTCCATCCCTAGTACTGTCTTTTCCAATGTGTGCTGTTACCCTCCCCATCACCTCTCCTTACAGCCTCGTCTTCCCTCTTGTGGCTCCTTTTTTTTTTCTTTTGAAGGGCCTCATATTCTGTACCCAGACTCTCTCCCATAAATGCACATATACAAAAACTGGACCCTAGGATCCACATAGAGAGAATTTGAAGTATTCGTCCTTCTGAGTCTAAATAACTGAGCTTAATGTAGCCAGATCCATACATTTTCTTAGAGAATTCATTTTTTCTTTATGGCTGACTAAAGTTCTATGGGGTATATGCATCATGCTTAGATGATCTGTTTATGTACATCTTGGCTGACCGCAGTTTCTGACCGCAGGTATGCTGGAGAGCTATAATGACAGAGTCGGCGTGCTACTGGCACAAAAACAGACACACAGACGATAGAACCGAACAGAGGGCCCTGAAATAAACACACCCAGCTACAGACACATAGACGATAGAACCGAACAGAGGGCCCCGGAATAAACACACTCAGCTACAGACACCTAGTTTTGGACAAAGGTGTTAAAAAGATACACTAAAAATAAATGCTACTCTATCTAATAAAGGAACTGGGGAAACTGAACCCCTGCCTGCAGAAGACACTAACATGCTGTCAGAAGTACAGCGCGCAGATAATGTCTTCCCACTCTGCAGGCCGTGTCCCCTCTGATGATGACTTTTTTTGTACAGAATCCTCTTTAACTTCATGCATCCCATCTGTCAATCTCTAAAGTTATTTCCCGAGCCATATCTTTTGCCCTGCACAAAAGTAAATTCAACTGGCTGAAGAGATATTCAGTGATCAAGAGCACTTACCGCTATTGCAGAAGCAAGACCCTTCTCTGTCTCAACAATCACAAATGCGCGAGTGTGAGCACGCGCACGCACACACACACAAAACCAAAAGAAATGACACTGTCTTTAAGGAGAAAAAAACATGAGCAAAGACTTGAATCTAAAATCTGAGACGCTGAAACTACTACAGGAAAATGGAGACACAGTTCAAGACATAGGCAAGAACTTTCTGGAAAGAACTGTAAAGTGCTGTTCCAGGCCAGACAGCAGGACCTGCTGCTCAGGGAGAAATGGACCAGAACTCAAGACCAAGCTCTTTGGAGAAGGGCTGGGGTTCAATCTATAACTTTTAAACAGATTTTAATATTATTATTCACACCTGTGTCTTTGGCTATGCATGTGTGAGTGTCTGTGGAAACCAAAGGTCTTGGACCCCCTTGGAGCTGAGCTGGTGTTACAGACAATTGTGATCGGTCTGACGTGGGTGTGGGGAACTGAACTTGGGTCCTCTGGAAGAGCAATTTAGCTCCTAACTGCTGAGCCATCTCTCCAGCACCAGGCTGGGGTTTTGAGTTTACTCGGGAATTGGCAGAGTCGGGATGCAGGACCACCACGGTGGAAAACAAACAAGTCAGAAAGGGGAGACCAGAAATAGCATTGCAAATTTTATTTTTTTTTAAATACAGGGTCTCCCTATGTAGCCTAGGCTAGACTTAAGCCTGCGACTTAGCTCAGACTGGCTTCAAACTCATAATCTTATGCCTCAGCTTCCATGTGCTGGGATTGCAGATGTGTACCACTCCCACATCTGTGAGGGGAAGGGAGAGGATTATAGGGTCTCCGGTAGCCAAGGCTAGCTTTCTGTGTAGGCAAAGATCACCTTGAGCTGCCGATTCTTCTGGGTCTATCTCTTAAGGGCTGGTATCTCGTATTCACCATCATGCCCATCTCCTCTTTGTTTTTGTTTCTATTGGAGCTAATGAGCCAAGTGAAGCAAGAGCCTTGACTTTGTGGCTTTGTCAAGAGAATAGGGAAGTAGAACCTGTACAAGTGTCATGCCACCACAGGAACAGTTGAGAGGGACTAAATGTCTGTCCTACTGATAAATGGTTGCTACAGACAACATCCCCCGTGGTTTCCTTCTGCTTTCGGGTGATGTAATTGTCAGGTGTGCTATAGTGGGAACGTACTTTTCTTTCAGATTTCCTGCCTGCATACACATGGAAGACTAGGGACATAGCTCCGTCAGTAGAGCGCCTGCCTAGTGAGCATGAGGCCCTGGGTTCGATCCACACCAACACGTAAACCGGTCATGGTGATCCACACGTGTAAGCCCAGAACTCTGGAAATGAAACAAGGAGACCAGGTCACCCCTGACTACACAGCCACTTTGAGGCCAACCTCGGCTACATGAGATCCAATTCTAAAAAAAAAAAAAAAAAATTGGTGGTGATTGTTTTCTCACTAAATCATTTTAAAATGTTAAAATGTAGGAAATTCTTTTAAAGTAAGATGTTTTCTTTAAAAAAAATTATCTTATTTTATGTGCATGAGTGTTTTACCTAGATGTATGTCTATGCGCCACAGGTGTGCCTGGTGCCCCTAGAGACCTGAAGAAGGTGTTGGACCCCCTAGAACTAGAGTTACAGACACTTGTGAGCCACCATGTGGGTGCTGGGAATCAAATCCAAGTTCTCTGGAAGAGCAGCCAGTGTTCATCACTGAGCCGTCTCTCCAGCCCTGAGAGTAGGAAAATTCAGATCTGTTCATCAACTCCAAAATAAAAGACTAGTCAGTGATTTTTTTTTCCCCTACAAAAATGTACTAGAGAAACCTTTAGGAGCCCACGCCCACACTCTGGGGCACAGCTTGCCTTCTTCCTAAATGTCTTTCTTTTAACTATCAGGCTTAAAAATCTATATTAATATCTTTTTAAATAGCTCGAATTCTGTCGGAAAGCAAAGTGGGAAGAGGAAACGGAAGAACACAGAGGGAAGGACGTGTGAGCGATAGCACAGTCGAAGGTCCTTCCAGCCCTGGAATATCTGCATTGTGCATCGTGCTTTACTTTCCTAACAGTGGAAGAACTTGGATCAGGCCCAGTCCTACAGGACATGGTTGAAGACGACTGGATTTTGGGATTGGCCAATCTGGGTGACTCACAGAGTGTGGCAAGCTTCTTGTCTCCACTGTTGAGTAACCAAAGGGGAGCTGTGTTTGTGTCTCCTGGCTTTTTGTAACTTCCAGTTTACCAGATGCAGCGAGTTAGAGATAGGACTGATGTAATGTCCTAGAGATGCTAAGTGGGACAAAAGCCAGTAGGGTACCTCATGTCTATCCCAGAACTCTGTCAGGAGACAGAGGCAAAAGGGTGACTTTAGAGACAGCCTGGGCTGTAGACCTTGTCCCATAAAACCAAAAGGAGGAACTGGAAAGCTGGGGGAATCGGAAGTGCCTATCTCCTATAAAAATAATTCCTCTCATAAAGAAGGAAACAAAAACAGTCTTGAGATACAGTCTGCTTAGCTGTTTATGAAAAATCTCTTAATTCAATAGCCTGGCCTTTATTCTAAAATTAAGGTTTCTAGGTGTAGTGGCACAAACCTTTAATCCTAGCACTGGGCAGGCAGAAGCAGGCAGATCTCTCTGAGTTTGAGGCTAGCCTGGTCTACATATCAAGTTCCAGGCCAGCCAGGGCTACATAGTGAGACCCTGTTTAACAAAGAAAGGAAGGAAGAAAGGAAGGGAGGAAAGAAGGGAGGAAGGAAGAAAGGAAGGAAGGAAGGAAGGAAGGAGGAAGGAAGGAAACAGAAAAGAAAGAAAGAAAAATTAATTAGTTAAGGTTTCTGGACTGAGGTTGGAGACTATTTGCCAAGGCCTGGGCTAGGCCTCAGCACCAGAACTAAGAAAGACAATGCAGCTAATGTTTATTTGGTGTTAGTTTGAATTTTCCACTGAGTCCTGAATCAAAACTTCATGAAGATTGCAGGAGAAAACACAGAAAGGATTTCAGCTCTGCACTATGGCTTCTTCCTTAGAGAAATTAATGTAAACAGGATGCGTTTCCTCAAGGACATGGGAGCCTTGGGTCTTTGACCCTGCGGTATCTGGCGACTCACTTTTTTCTTGACACGAAAGTCAGTTTATTTATATGAAAATGCTTTGCTGACACAGCTCTGTTCTTCCTAAGGAACTTTATTTGCCCACTCACCACATTATGACTTCCTTATGTCCTAATTCTTTCCAGAGGCGGGGATCAAACCTGAGTCCTCGCACGTGATAAGCAAGCATTTTACCACAATCAGAAGATTGGATCTATTGACACATATAAAAGATTTTTGTTTCCTTGGAGCATGGTTCTCTGGGGACTCCCCTGTGAACTAGATATTCAGGATCAACAAAGTCAACAAAGGTGATTTGTGGTTTTTTTTGTATGCTGAAGGCAGGTGAGGTGTGCCCATGCATTCAATTCGGCTGAAAACTTGACTAGTGATCAACATTTTGAAGCCTAGCGACGTCAAAAGCATAAGATCGTCAGGTGTGATGATGCACGCCCGCAATCCCAGCACCTGGGAGACTGCGGCAAGGGAATTTCAACTTTTAGGCCTGCCTGGGCTGCAAACAATATGCAAAAAAAAGCACAAATATAAACAACAAACTAAACAGATAAGTATTAGATTTGTTGTCAGCTCAGCATATATGACATAAAGGGCCTTGTCATGAGAGGCTGCACCCTGAATGCACACTAAATGCCTTCCCAAGCCCTGAATGAGATGCTGGACTGGTGTGGCTCTAGAATGTTGGATTTCCAGGAATGTAAGACTTTCTAAGTGCCAGAACCTAATCTGGGGTTTCCTTCATGCACTCACACGGCATTTAAGTTGCGTTCAAGTCTTCCTTTCTTGTTCCTGTGTCCATCTCCTGGGACCTCGGTTGTAGAGAAGGGGAAAAGGAGAATAACAACAGACTCGAGTGAGAAACACCGGAAACGAGGCTTACCGTGAGAAAAGTCTCCCAGTGTCTACTTGCTCTGTTGAGTACAGCTGTGTCATCGAGGGCCCAGCCTACAGCAAAACAGGAACTGGGTTTCACTGAAAGGGGCTCAGGAGCAGTCTCATTTTTATTGTCACGTGCCGCTGTGTCTTATCAACATGTAGATTTGAGCGCTGCTGTGCAGAGGCGAGCACACACAGAAGGGAAAGAAAAGGGCATGCTCTTTTCCCTTTTCTTAGATCTAACCTTGGCTTGGCTGTGGGAAAACTGGGCTAGCCTTAGCACTACAGGATTTACTGTGATGATGGGAAGAGAAGAGCCAAGCCATAAAGGAGCAGAATGACTTGTTTCAGATAGGATGGATAGGGGAGGCCATGCTGAGGGACCTAAAGGAAGAGGGAAAGAGTTTCTAGGGGAATAGAACCGCAGATGCGAAGACCTTTGGCTTGGCAGGATTGGAGTACTGAACCAAAACCAGTTACATGAAATGAGTTTGGGAGGGCGGTGAGAATTCCCGGAGCTAGAGAGCTAGATCAGAAGTTCAGAGCTCTTGTAGAAGACCCAGGAAGGGCTCCCAGCACCCCTATCAGGTGGCTTACAGTGCCTGTGGCTCCAGCTTGAGAGGTTCTAATGCCTCCGGTCTCTGTGGGCACCAGCGCTCATCCACACAGACATACATGCATATATATAAAACAAACAAAAAAAATCCCTTTCCCCAGCTTAGAGGGTTCTGCAAGTTTCTATCATCTATCTGTCTGTCTGTCTATCTCTCTATTTATCTACTTACCTACTGGATCTAATGCTTTTGGAGACAGGGTCTTGAAGACTTCAGTCTCCCAAAGGCTGGTATTATTGATATGTTTCATCAAGTACAAGTTTATTTTCAATTCTATGGGAAGTAGGAATCCATTGAAGTGTCTTGTGTAAATGCTAGTATAATATGGTTTTTATTTCATATATATATATATATTTCTGTAATAAGAATAGGTTGACCAGAACAGGAGATGGGCAGTGATAGAGGCGGCCATGTTTGCGGTGAGTTTTGGAGATAGAATAGACAGCACCTTTGATGTACTGGATGCAGAGAGCGAGGGGAAAGACAAACCCAGGCAGGGCATCTAAATGACAGGTGGTGCTGTTTCAAGGCAGGTAAGGCTTAGGGTGGAGCAACAGGTTTGGATGGTAAGGAAGAGCAGCAGGTGGCACATCTGGATGGCTGTGGATTCCCTAATGAAAACATCAGCAACACAGTTTGCATATAGTTATCTCAAGTTGCAGGGAGAGATAGGGCGAGGAACATAAATCTTAGCATATGGCATCTGATGGCGTCAAAGCTATTGAATTGGATAAGATCACACGGAAGGACACAGGTATGACCCAAAGCACTAAGATGCTCAACATTCAGAGCCTGAACAGTGGCAGTACACAGCTAGCCAAAGATGTAGCAAACAGCGGGAAAGGGACATTCCGGGTACTAGAACATTACAGAAACAGCGGGTGATCGACTGATTGGCCTTGCTTAGGTAAGAAAACCTGAAAACAGAAACACGTGTGGGGTTGGGCAACATAGACGCCCTTGCTGCCTCTGATGAAAGCCGATGAGGTGAGGGGAAGGGAAGAGCCGGCCAGAGGGAAGTGGACACAGACCAGAGAGGGCACGCTTCCAAAAGCTCAGGTCCAGATGAAAGTAGTTTTAAGGCCTTTTGCTTCCCTGCACGTTGTGAAAGAACAAAGCTCTAAGGTTACCATCAGAACACAGCAACCCAGTGTTCCCTTCCTGTTTGGATCACAAAGTCCGCTTTACTTCGGGTTTTCAATTAAGGCGTACTAGAAAATCATCTCCTTTCATCCCAGCACGAACCCTGGACACGATTGTTCTGCAAATTAACTCTTAATGATATTGGCACGGGAGAGCTTCCTGGCTACATCCTTGTTGTGGGGTGACCCTGATTTCTTGTTAGAAGTTGAAAAATGTCTTCCTGGCCAGGCAGTGCTAGTGCACACCTTTAATCCCAGCACTCAGGAGGTGGAGGCAGGTGGATCTCTGTGAGTTCGAAACCAGCCTGGTCTACAAGAGCTATGGTTCCAGGACAGGCATCAAAGCTACACAGAGAAACCTTGCCTCAAAAAAAAAAAAAAAAAAAAAAAAACCTAAACAAACAAAAAATGCCTTCCTATCGTCATCATGAAGCTAATTACTATTTCAAGAGAAATATTCTTCTTGTAGTTCAGCCGAGAAATTGAAAATGACCAAGCATGGACAGCCCACTTCTGTTGTTTGTGCAGGAATAACAGAAAAGGGAGGAGTTGGTGTCATTGTCCTCTCTGTTTTCACTTATCTTCTGCCACCATGGGGGGACTGCTGACTGCTGAGCTGTTTCTCTCCCAGGCCCAGGAGCTAAGTCAGCACTTGCCTTTTCTGACTGCCCTGGGGTCTAACGCTGCATCCCTGCATCTGTCTCCCTCTGGACTAGCTCAGTCACTCGGCCATCTCTTCCCCTGTCGTCCTCTCTTACTGACCACAGCTGGCCGTTGTGTCTGACAGGACACCATGGAAATGCTGTGGGATGACTTCCAAGATTAGGCCACAAAAGTCACAGTGGCCTTTCGCTTGCTTGCTTTCTCTGGATTTTGTACTCTTGGGGAAGGCAGCCACATGTCCAAAGAACACTGAAACAATCTGTAGAGAGGCAACCAGAAAGACAGTGAAGCATCTCCCTGAGGACCAGGATCCATCTTGGAGATGAATATTCCGACCCTAGCAGAGTTTCAGAGAGCTACATGCCTGGCAGCCATCTCGAATGCAGTCTTCCTGAGAGATCTTAAACCAGAGCCTAAACCAAGCAGCTCTTAGCGCTTGGTAGATACAGAATACTTCACTGAGATTGGACTGCAGGGAGCAATGTTACAACCTCCCAGACAAGTTTGTATATTTTAATGATGATTTTTTTCAAACTCAGGTATATAACAGGTACATTTTAGAAAAGAGGAATAGATGTGAAGGGTCCAAGGTATAGATGGGGAGCATTGCTTTATTTTTGAGACAGATTTGTTTGTTTGTTTGTTTTTCGAGACAGGGTTTCTCTGTGTAGCTTTGGAGCGCGTCCTGGCACTTACTCTGTAGACCAGGCTGGCCTTGAACTCACAGAGATGCACACACCTTTGCTTTGTTGAGATTAAAGGCGTGTGCCGCCACCACCCAGCTTGAGACAGATTCTTATGAAACACAAGCAGGTCCTGAAATCCTGATCTTTATACCTCCGATTTCTACCTGCCTGAATTCCATGTGCTAGGTTTGAAGAGAAATCATTATTGTGTGCATAAATGTGTTTTGAGATGTAGGAAAGGGCAGAAGATGCTGACATGTCCTTGAATAGGTCACAGTGTTGCTTTAGAATCAAAACATCCCTTAGTTTGTATTTATCAGAGCTTATTTCCTCCCTAGACTTAAAAACAACAAACCAAAACCCCAATCTATTACTTAACTAGATTACTGTGGTAACAGTAGAATAGCCACTCCAGGGGAAGCCAGTCACCAGGTAAGGTGTCTTTCTTTAGCGCCCCATGCTGTGAGGAAGTCCGTGTGGAAAGGAGCTGTGGTGAAAACGGAGATGCTAAGGTGAAAACAGAGAGATGCCTGTTCCAATCATTCCAGCTGAAAGGCCACGCATGAGCAAAGCAGCCATCATGTGGCCCAGGCAGGATCAGCTCTGTGAGAAACCCTGAGTCCCCAGCTGAGCCTGGTCAGCCAGCAGCACCGAGGGAGATAATGAAATGGTTGTCTGAGGCCAGTACATTTCAGAGTTTGTTCTGCAGCAAAATTAATCCAAGAAATGAAAGAGGGAATTGACCAGAGGCACAGTAGAAATCCTTGTGAAGGCTACTGGGCTTCTGTGTGATGGAGCTGTTTGGCTGTGTGACTTTCTGTAGCTTTGTTTCCCAAGGCCAGGAGCAGGGTAAGAGAACAGTAGAGTTTATGCATGATTCCAATTTTACCATAGGGCAGGGAGAGACATCAAGCACCCAAGGATGGATGAATAGGCATTTAATAAAGTTGGGTTTATTTGTTTGCCTTTTATAGTATAGGAGTTGAACGCAGCAGCCCACTCCCTGCCACTCCCATAATGCAAGCATCTCATCACCATTAAGCTGTATTAATAAGACTGGATTTGATCTTTAAGGAAAACAAGAATCCAGAATGGAGGTGTGGCTCCTATTGACTTGCTTAGAACAATGTTACCCAACTAAATTCATTTGTCAAAGAACAGTACCCACTACTGAGACCAGAAGGGACACTAGTAATAAAAGTTAATGCCTGGCCACAAGCATTTCCTCCTCTTTATCCATAGTTGTGTTTCTTCAGTGTGATCACTCCTACACTCAAATGATTCCCGGTTTTGAGATGGTGGCATCCAGCAGCACAGGGGCTATTGTGTTCTTTTGAGCATCTCGTAGCTCTTTGCTCAGTGCTCAGGGACACTTTTAATCAAGAATGTGTACATGGATAACATTTAAGAAGAAATATCACTGGGCGACCCCTTTAATGGTATGTACTTGGTGTACTTGGGAGGAAGAGGCAGTGAGTTTGAGGCCAGTCTGGTCTATGAAGCAAGTCCCAGGACAGCCGGGACAATGTAGAGAAACCCTGTCAGGGAATGTCCACTGTTTTTTGTAATATTAAGTTGGGAGTGTCAGCCCAGCCCCCCCCCCCCCCCCCCCGCCCCTGGGAGTTGCGTTGGTCCGGACTCCAACTCCCAGCCTGCCAAGTGCTGACCCCTCCCCTGGGGAGGGTCAGGACCACTTCCACAGGTTAGTTAGGCTCGGGCTCTGGGAAGAGGAATATGTGTTCTCTGGGGTTTGCACGGGCTCCTATCCCTGCCACTGTTGTCTTTGGTCCACCAAGAGTGCTGCATTTATTAAACGCAGGCATCTTAATTTGGTCTAATCTGGGTCTGGAGTTATTTGTATCAGTGGAGTGGCTTTTCTTAAGATTAAACCAATTTTATCATGAACTTTTTTCTTGAGCATGAACCAGTACTGGGCACTTCGGGTTTTTTTTTGTTTTGTTTTGTTTTGTTTTGTTTGAGACAAGGTTTCTCCGTAGCTTTTGGTTCCTGTCCTGGAACTAGCTCTTGTAGACCAGGCTGGCCTCGAACTCACAGAGATCCACCTGCCTTTGCCTCCCGAGTGCTGGGATTAAAGGCATGCGCCACCACTGTCCAGCAGTACTGGGCACTTTGGAAACCACTATCAGTCACTATAGTTTTTGTAGTTGTTTGTTTTGTTTTGTGGTGTGGAGGAATGGAACTTAGAGCCTAACACCTGCTAGGCAAGGGTGTTACTGCTGAGCTACACCTCCGGGCCTGGTATTCTGTCCCTTTGATGTGCCCTCTTGGTCAGATCAAACCCCTGTCCTTGGGCTGGTTCTTGACTTGGTAAAGACTTCCAATGTCATAGAGTTTAATCTAAGATCTCAAGTCATGATGAGAACGCTTCAGGAAGGTATAGAAGCAGAGGATGCTTTTCTTCAATGTAAGGTTTCAGCAAGGATCTGAGGATAACAGGGAGATGCACTTGGAAATGGAGTAGAGGAATCCCGGGCTGGGCAGGTGGATGGTCCTACTAACAGCTAAGAATCGGCCATTGATTTTCAGAAGGCAATGAAATGACACGAAGGGTGTCATATTGTTCCTTTAACTGCATTCTCCGTGCTCACTCTTCTGAAGCTGTTCTGACTGGAAAATAAGCATGGTCCACGTCTCACGTAACGTTAAAGTAGTCTCAAGGTTTGCTGAAAATTACAAACTGCCTAGTCACCGCTTCCCAGCCACAATAATAACCGCTGAAGCCATCCAGTGTGGGAAGTGACCGTGGTGTCAGAGAGCGGGAAGAGTGAGTTTAACAGATCTGCTTTCACAGTGTGTTGACTGGAACAGACAGATGTCCACACAACGGGTCTAGTCATGTCACCAAGTATCACCAGAACCTTCTTGACAGATAAGGGACAGAAACAAAGAAAGGTAAATGCCCGGTTCTATCTGTAGAAGGCCTGGGGCCGCTGGGCAGGAACCAGAGGTGGTTTCTTTCTTGAAAAGGGTGAAAAACAAAGGCATTTTCACATTCCTTTAAAAGCATCAATTTCGAGCACAGCATAATGGTGCATTCCTGTAATCCCAACACCCAGGAGGCTGACCCAAGAGAATCCCAGAGAGTTTGAGTGCTGTGGCATCTATGACCTGCCTGGGGAAAGAATTCAGATTTCTGTGATTGCCTTTCAGGAGGTGGAAAAATGAAAAAAGAGGGCAGGGGAAGGACAGAAACCACCTTAAGCTTCTGAGACCTTCACCTTGGGGTATTGTTTTCTGAATTCCAACCTTAGCTTGTAGAAGAATCATAGTAGCTGACTCACCCAAGGTCTCTTACAGAGGTTGGGGGGGGGGCAGTGACGCTGGAACCAAAGGCCAGGCTCTGGTGTTCATGCTGTCAATCTCAGCACTCAGGAGGCTGAGGCAGGAGGATTGAAAACCAAAGAACAGCTTGGGTGACATAGCAAGACTCTCAACAACTTGACATGCCTAGAGCAAGGAAAGTAGAACCAAAGATGCCGAGTTACAGTCTCGATGTTTGATGGTCACCTTTTGTGTAAATATTGTCCCGGGCATTAAAAGTGACTTCATAACTCTGGAGCATTGGTAGCAAGACAAACTAAAGCTGTAGAGAATGAATTTAAAATTCTGAATTGCGGCCCAGTTGTAGAAAGGAGCGGAGGGCTGCGGTCCCGCCTGGCTCCCTCATGGGCGTCACTCTGTAGTGGTGGGATCGGTGGGCTGTGTCCCACCACCCGGCTAGCTTTACAGCCGAAATAATTACACGGAAACTGTATTCTTTTAAACACTGCCTGGCCCATTAGTTTCAGCCTCTTATTGGCTAACTCTCACATCTTGCTTTAACCCATATTTATTAATGTGTGCAGCACCATGAGGTGGTGGCTTACCAGGAAAGATCTTAACCTGCCTCTGTCTCGGGTGGGAGAATCATGGCGACCGCCTGACTTGGCTTCTTTCTCAGCATTCTGTTCTGTCTACTCCGTCTACCTAATTTTCTGTCCTATCAAAGGCCAAGGCAGTTTCTTTATTAATTAACCAATGAAACAACAGATACATAAATAGATAGAAGACCCACCTACATCACCCAGTGAATGCGCAAGAGGCAAACCCGAGATCCTCTTTGCTGCCCTGGCTAACTTATAAGTCACTGTGTAGACCAGGGTGGCCTAGAACTCACGGAGATCTCCTTGCCTTTACCTCCCAAATGCTGGATTAGAGGCTTTTACCACCACACCTGGCTCCATTGAGAACATTCTCCAGCCAAAGAACTTCAAAGGAATAGAAGGGACCACAGATGCCAAAGACGTCACTTAGAGCTCCTCAAAGCTGTCAAATCAGAAGCTGCCCCCTGGGGACTATCAAGTCACTTTCCCATGAGGGCCATGCAAGCTAACATTTGAAAAGAGTTTCCCAAGGATGGTTGTATAGTTTGAGTATTCGTGTGTCTTGAGGCTCACAGGTAGAAATGCCAACTCAGAAGGTGATGATGGGGCTGGCGAGATGGCTCAGAGGTTAAGAGCACTGACTGCTATTCTGGAGGTCCTGAGTTCGATTCCCAGCAACCACATGGTGGCTGACAACCATCTGTAATGAGATCTGGTGCCCTCTTCTGGCCTGAGGGCATACATGGAGGCTGAACACCGTGTACATAATAAATAAATAAAAAAAAAAAAGAAGGTGATGATGGTTGGGGGTGGGACTTCTGGAAAGTTATTAGGATATGAGGGAGGAGCCCCCGCATTGTCATTAGTGCCCTTATAATAGGAGACTCTTGAGAGCCATCTAGGAACCAGGAAGCAGCCTCGTCAGTCAGCCAGTGCCTTGATCTTGAACTTCCTGCCTGCAGAACTACGAGGAACAACTCTGTTGCTCCTAAGCCACCTGGTCCATTATATCTTTTTATAGTCACCCAAACAGGTAGGTATCAGAAGCTGCAAGGCCCTAGAACTAGATATAAAGAAGTAGCTGTACTCAGAGCTCTGAGGAATGCTTAGAACTAGCTGCACAACCTGGGGTTGCAGGAACAGAGCCTGGCCAGAGCACCCCATCAGGAGGACTTAGTACACATGTTCTTTGACTCTGGTCTCCTGATTTGGGAGCTGGAAGCATAGCTCACAGGCACAAGGCCTGCCTAATCTGTGAAAGGTTCCCAGCACCATTTAGGGAGAGGGGAGCCATGTTTTCCAGGAAGTATATTCGTTGTCAACTCACCCTGCTTTCTGCCTGCCCTGAAAGTCACCTGCACACAGCTCTTTTATATGTTTATGGCTTCCTGTTTCTTCTATCCGTCTGAAAGTATTTTCTGGTCACTGCCTTGACTGAGGCAAGCCAGCAGGTGGAATTTTTATGGCCCTGGAATTAGTCTTCTAACAGTAAGAGCTGGAGTTGAAAGATAAATGGCCCAGCTTTTTTGCCTCCCAGTTTACTCTACAAGGCTTCAGCTTATTGTGCTCGTGAGAGCCACTTGCTTTTGCAGAAAATTTGATAAACCGTTGTACAGCTTGTCCTATCTCAGCGTTTGGTGATGACATGTTGGTGACTGGAGATGACTGTGGGGAATATTTATACCACTATGATTGGCACATGCAACACCAGATGCTTTAATGTCCTAGAGCACATTCTTAAACATGTACCAACATGAAGTAATAAGGGCGGCGGGGCTGTGTTCCCAGCACCCCAGCCGCCTGCTCAGCTAGCTTATGCCCCGAAATAATTACACGGACACTATATCCTTTTAATCACTGCTTGGCCCATTCTCTTCTAGGCTAATTCTCACATATTAATTTAGCCCATTTCTAATCATCTGTGTGTAGCACCCCAAGGTGCGCTTACCGGGAAGATTCTAGCCTATGTCCATCCTGGGTTGGAGCTTCATTCCGGGAGCGGGGCATGGCGTCTCTCTCAAGCGTCTGCTCCTGAGAGCAGAGCTGTCGCGACTCTGACCTCACTTCCTCTTCCTCCCAGCATTTTGTTCTGTTTACTCCTCCCACCTATCCTCTAACCAATAAAATGGGCCAGGGCAGTGCCTTTATTAGCCAATGACCTTCCTCCATCACCAACACATTGGTGACTTACACGCTTTCTTTTATTTATTAATTATTATTATTATTATTATTATTATTATTATTATTATTATTATTTGAAACATGGTCTCACAGGGTCTCACTGTGTAGTCCTGGCTGTCCTGGAACTTACTCTGTAAACCAGACTGGCATCAAACTCAGATCTGTCTGCTCTACCTCCCTCATGCTGGGATTAAAGGTGTGCACTGCCACACCCAGCTTTCCTCTCTGCTTCCCCACAATCTTTAGCGCAGGCTATCCTGCAGCTCGATAAGTAGTGGAGGATGACTTTGGATGCTGGGTCCTCCTGCCTCCATTTCCAAATACAGACAGATTACAGATGTGTCTCACCACACTGGGTTAAAAATAGCCCCCCCCCCACTGCCCCACCCCTTCTTCTTTTAAGACAGAGTCTTTCTATGTAGCCAGACTGACTCAAATTCATGTTCCTCCTTCATCAGCAAGAAAATGCTGGCAGCGGGGCGGTGGTGGTGCACGTCTTTAATCCCAGCACTCAGGAGGCAGAGGTAGGCGGATCTCTGTGAGTTTGAGGCCAGCCTGGGCTACAAGAGCTAGTTCCAGGACAGGCTCCAAAGTTGCAGAGAAACCCTGTCTCGAAAAACCAAAAATAAATAAATAAATAAATAAATACTGACATTAACAGGTGTGTGTTGCCAAGTCTAGCTTCATTTTAAGTGCTCTCTCTCTTTCCTGGCTGTGTGTGTGTGTGTGTGTGTGTGTGTGTGTGTGTGTGTGCGCGCGCGCGCATTTGTGTGTGTGGGGGAAACGACTGGGGATCGAACCTGCAGCCTTGCACACACTAGCTGGTGCTCTGTAACTGAACTACGTCCTTGACCCTGTTTTACTTTTTGTTTGTTTCTTTAGACAAGATCTTGCTAGGTCTCCTAAACTGGATTTAAACTTATTCTGTGGCCCAGACTGACCTTGAATGTGTGGTTTTCCGGCCTCAGCTTCCTGAGTAGAAGGAATTACAGAACTACATTCTCATACTGGGCTTTCATCACAATTTTAATCGGCATTTTACTCTTTTAAAAGTAGAGATGGCGGGCTGGAGAGATGGCTCAGTGGTTAAGAGCATTGCCTGCTCTTCCAAAGGTCCTGAGTTCAATTCCCGGCAACCACAGGGTGGCTCACAACCATCTGTAATAAGGTCAGGTGCTCTCTTCTGGCCTGCAGACATACACACAGACAGAATATTGTATACATAACAAATAAATAAATAAATATTAAAAAAAAAAGTAGAGATAGCAAAAAAAACCCCTAAAATATAAATAAATAAAATAAAAAATAAAAGTAGAGATAGCAGAACATGGTAGCTCCTGTCAGTAATCCCAGCATTTGGAAGGCATGGGCAGGAGGATTGCTGTGAGTTGGAGGCTAGCCTGGGATATATAGTGAGTTCCAGGCCAGCCTAAGCTACAGTGTGAGACCCTGTCAAAAAGGCAGAGGTAAGTCAAGCATTGTGGCACAGTTCTGCAATTTCCCCATCTTCTAGGAGATGGGGCAGGAGGATTATGAGTTCAAGGGTAGCCAGAGCTACATAGGGAGACCCTGTCTCAAAGCAAATAAGGACCCAGACATCTATCAAAGGATAGTTTCTTTCTTTTTTTTTTTTTTGGTTTTTCGAGACAGGGTTTCTCTGTGGCTTTGGAGCCTGTCCTGGAACTAGCTCTGTAGACCAAGCTGGTCTCGAACTCACAGAGATCTGCCTGCCTCTGCCTCCCGAGTGCTGGGATTAAAGGCGTGCGCCACCATCGCCTGGCTCCTAATTTTTCTCCTTGGCTGATGAACTTGTCTGTCGGTCCCATCACCTGTTTGTACACTGACTTTGGGGAAGTTATTCCTTTGGTCAAAGACTACTAAAGGTTGAATCTGAATGTCCCCTACAGGTCCATGTTGTGAAGGTTCAGGTCTCTGAGAGAAGTTTTGGTTACTGTAGCTTCTTCTTCTTCTTCTTCTTCTTCTTCTTCTTCTTCTTCTTCTCTGTTTTGTTTTTTTAAGACAGGGTTTCTCTGTAGCTTTGGAGCCTGTCCTGGAACTAACTAGCTCTTGTAGACCAGGCTGGCCTCGAACTCACAAAGATCTGCCTGCCCCTGCCTCCTGAGTGCTGGGATTAAAGGTGTGTGTCACCGCTGCCCAGCTGATTACTGTAGCTTCTTGAAAATGGAGATGGTGGCTGGGAGTGAGACTGTGAAGGTTATGCCTACTTCTGGCTCTACTCTAGCTTCCCGGGCTTCCTGGACAGAGGACCAATCCTCTGCATCATCTGTCCACTGACAGATGTTCTGCTTCCTGCTTCCACTCTGCTGTCCCCATCATCACAAGACTGTGTTTTCTGAAACCAGAAGGCAAGACAAAGCTCTCCTCCCTCCAATCAGGCATTTTGATCATGATGACTCATTCAGAAACTAAAGCTAGGCCCAGTGGTTTTCCAGGATGGAAGAGAAAGCCACTGGGGTGAGCAATGACAAGGGAGTGAGCGAGCCACTGGCAGCAATGCAATGCAGACGGCACGCTGCAGCTTCCAGGGGTTGCTCCCTGTCTGTTTTCCACACCACATGTGTTCTGGCAGTCTCCTTTGGATTCATGATGGACTTGGCCCGGTTATTCACTACCTCCTCCCCAACTATGCATCTTCTACAGAGGACCCCTGAGTATCTGCTATGGGCTGAACCATGTCCTGTTCAAGACTCAACTGCCATATCTGTAAATGTGCCTTGATCTGGAAATGGGGCCTTTGCGGATGTAATCGAGTTAAGGTTAGGCGGCTAGGGTGTATCACAGTTCAGTAGGGAGATGGATATATATACAGACACACACTGGGGATGACACCACAAAACCTCAAAGACAGACACATAAGGAGAATGCGCCAAATGACAGGCAGAGATCAGACATTTCTGCCAATCTAAGAATGCCCCAATTGCAGGCACTATGTGAAGCTGCAGACCTAGAGAAGCTGCTTTCTTAGAGCCCTCAGAGGGAGAACCTGCTGCAGATAAGGTGACTTGAACTTTTCAGCCTCTAAAACGCAGACAGAACTCATTTCTTTAGTTTTAAACCATTTGGTACCGGTTGCAGAAGTCTTACAAACGGACAGGGTAGCCTAGCTGAGGCTGTGGAGAAAAACTGATTGGCTGGCTGTCGGTCACATGGCTAATCATGTGACCAATCAGAAGGCAGGGCCTTTTTATTTTCTTCAGCAGACGTACAATGTTGAATGTTGTAGGCTGCAGCCACTGGAGCATGCCAGTGGAGGTGGTCAGAGGGATGAAGATGTGAGCGCTGAGGAAGAAGGGTTTTGGTCCCTACTGGGTTGAAATGTCACAGAGAAAAGGGATGTTTTCAGGGGTTGGATGTCAGTCACTGAAATAATGTTGGCTAATACTGCTTTATTCTAATAAGATATCTTAATTTCTCTAAATCACCGTTCTTACAAAACATGGTCCTGTAGAAGAAAAGCTAGTGCCTGATTGATAAACAGCTACGGCAAGGCATAAGCACAACAAACAAAATCGTGTTAAAAAATTGTCAGTCTGGGTCCTTTGGGGCAGCCATTGGCAGCATAGAGGGTTTGGTTTGGGTTTTGTCATTGTTTTAAAGCTCGCATCAACAACCCACGATGTTGTGTGTGATGCATTGTGCTTCCCTAATAAGACTGAATCCTTTTTAGGGGCTGTTTTTCCATGCTTGGAATTACTTTGTATTAAAGCTGGGGAAAACAGGCCTCATGACATGCAGAGCCAAGTTATGAATCAGTGATTCTCATAAAAGGAAAGAAAAATCTGAATTTTAGCCAGCCCAGTAAATCCATGGTTCCTCAGTCTATTAAGTCTGGTGGCTGGGAAATATTGACCAACATGCTCTTCAGGAAGAAGGGCCCTGAGGGGCTTATAGTATCTCCTGGTTCCCCACCCCATCAAGGTCAACTCTAAAATCCCAATCCGAGAAGGGCTAATTGGGGTTGGAGAAGGGTTATCCAGTCAGCACCCGAGCTACCTCTTTATGGTTGTATTTAACAACTGTAAAAAAAATATTAATTTTTGTTTTTCCTAGACCAGGTGCTTTGGCATTCTTTTCTGATTTTATGTTTGATAAGGCAGATTCTATCTTGGTTTTCTAGATCAGAAAGAACCCTGAAGAGAGTGAGCAATTTGCATAAAGTCAGTCAGTCAGACAGAAGCAGCTACGTGTCTACCTCATTGGCCTTCATCCCATTCAAGGATGCTAATACCATCTCAAGGATGCTTCGGAGGATTAAATAAATTCATGTCTGCAAGATGTCTCCTATGCATTGGTTCTCTATTGAAAGACAAGAGTTACACACGAAATCCTAGCGCTTGGAAGGTGGAGGCAGGATTACCAGGAACCTTAAACCCAGCTGGGTTACACAATAAGATCAGGCAAGCTTGGGCTACAGAATAATCCTATTTCAAAAGGCCAAAAGTTGAAAATTGAAAAACATAAAGCAATATAAATGTTCTTAGAAAAAATACTAATCTACCAAGCCAACAAATAAACAAAAACCCCACAAAAAAAAAAAAACAGTTCTTAACTGCTAATGACCTTGGTGTAGAATTCTTTTGTTACATATTACAACTTATGAGGGACTGTCTCAGTAAATAAAACACATTTTCTTTCCAGCTTTAAGGAATTTTATTTGGAGTGAGTTCCAGGACAGTCTCCAAAGCTACAGTGAAACCCTGCCTCGAAAATTAAAAAACAAAAACAAAAAAAAATTTTATTTTTAGGTCTAGAGAGATGGGTGTTTGTTGCTCCTCAAGAGGACCCAGGTCTGAATCCCAGCATCCACGTGATGACTCAGAACAGTTCATAGATCCGGTTCTGGGGGATCCCATTCTTTCTTTTCTCTTCCACAGGCACCAGGCATGCACATGGTACACAGGCAGGGCAAGCAAAACACCCATACATAAAACAAAATAAAACCCGATTCTTCCTAAAAGGCTGTTAGTTTTGGAAGTGCGCATGTGCATATGCCTGAGTCACTGGGCGCAAGTGGAGGTCAGAGGACGACTTCCGGGTGTCAGTTCTTTCCTTCTACCAGGAAGTTCCGGTAGTTCAGCCCAGGTGCCCAGGTCAAGCCGAGTCTCATCTGCCCTGAAATACTTTCTCTATGGCGAAGCGCTGGAGCAACTGTTGACCACAAGTCTGTTTTGCACCATGAGAGGAGTTTAGTCCGGATGCCTGAAGATTGTGTTTAAAAATAAATTAGAGCCGGGCAGTGGTGGCATGTGCCTTTAATCCCAGGACTCAGGAGGCAGAGGGAGATGGATCTCTGTGAGTTCGAGGCCAGCTTGGTCTCTAAGAGCTAGTTCCAAGACAGGCTCCAAAGCAACACAGAGAAACCCTGTCTCGAAAAACCAAAATAAATGAATAAAATTAGAACAGGAGTAATAAAGTCAATGTCACTCACATGTGCTAGAGTGCCACCATGCCTTTTCTGGAGAGAGTTACGGGGGAAGTGGTGCAGTCAAGGCCCTGAGCATTTAATAGCCATGTCGGGACTGTTTCTATTTCTTCAGAGTAGTGACTTGAACACATTTGTAACTAAATAGGAAGTGCAGATGTTCTTCTAAGTCCAGGCTGTTGTAGGGTGCTCCCTGAAGTACTGTACAGAAAAGACTCTGGGGTTCTTCTCGAAGGGTGCGCGACGGGAATGAGGGCTACGTGTTCATCACAGCTTCCTCCTCTCCCTCATCAGCGTTGTATGACATTAGGTATGTAAAAATGGGAGATCACTGGAAGCGAGCAATGGGTTAGCCTTCTGAAACCACAGAGCCACAGCTTGGAGTAGCCCCACCCTTTGCGTACTAGGACAGAGCAAATGCTCCAGGGAGATTTATTATTATTATTTATTTATTTTTGGTTTTTCTTTCTTTTTTTTTTTTTTGGTTTTGGAGCCTGTCCTGGAACTAGCTCTTGTAGACCAGGCTGGTCTCGAACTCACAGAGATCCACCTGCCTCTGCCTCCCGAGTGCTGGGATTAAAGGAGTGCGCCACCACCGCCCGGCTATTTTTGGTTTTTCTAGACAGGGTTTCTCTGCAGCTTTAGAGCCTGTCCTGGAACTAGCTCTTGTAGACCAGGGTGGTCTCGAGCTCACAAAGTCCACCTGTCTCTGCCTCCCGAAGGCGTGTGCCACCACTGCCCAGCTCCCTCAGCTCCAGGGAGATTTTAAAGGAGAGATGAAAGACAGCCCTGGAGGAGTTGGGACTTGGACCAGCCTGGCAGTGCTGAGAGTCTGAACTAGTTGGATTTGTTTTGTTTTGTTTGCTTGCTTTTGTTGTTTTTTTTTTTTAATTTTTTTTTTTTTTGGTTTTTCGAGACAAGGTTTCTCTGTAGCTTTGGAGCCTGTCCTGGAACCAGCTCTGTAGACCAGGTTAAATTTTCTTTTAAGAAAAGATTTATTATGTATTCAGTGTTCTGCCTGCATGTTATCCTTGCAGGTTAGAAGAGGGCACCAAAGCTCATTGCAGATGGTTGTGAGCACATGTGGTTGCTGGGAATTGAACTCAGGACCTTTGGAAGAGCAGGCAATGCTCTTAGCCACTGAGCCATCTCTCCAGCCCCCTGCTTTTGTTGTTTTTGAAACATGGTAAGTGCTCTACCACCCGGCTCCCTCCCACTTTGTATTTTGATGCCAGATTTGTTTTTTTTTTTTCTTTTTGTCAAGTTTACTAGGCTGGCTTTACACTCACTTTAAAAGCACAGCCAGGCCTTGAACTTCCAATCTTCCCTCCTTAGCTTCCAAAAGCTGTAGCTAGCCTAGGCCTGGCTCTCATCTTTTTCTTTAGGACAACATTTGAATTTTTTGATGTCATATTTTTATATATAGTCACATGAATTGATTGTGTAGTACCACTGGTGAATCCTGAGAGGTCCGGGTAAATTCTCTTTGTGGCCCTTAAACCGGGACTTAATTTGCTGTGTAGTAGGAAAAAGCAATAAGTGTTCATATAAAGGTTCCCTTTAACTCATCAGTGCATGAACAATCAGATATTAGTTTCGTTAACTTAGAATCCAAACTTAAAGGCCTGGCTGGGTCAAGCAAACGTAGGAAGTATATGATTGGGATAGTCAGCTCACGCAGCAGAGTGGAGGCCTGCATTAAGTGGAGCTGTGCATTTATGCACACACACACACACACACACACATACACACACACATAAGAAATAGATTAAATATAAAAATCATAACAGGCCAGCCTGGTCTACATAGTGTGAGTTCCAGGAGACCCAGAGCTATGTAGAGAGATCCTCTCACTCTTTCTCTCTCTCTCTCTCTCTATATATATATATATGTATATGTGTGTGTGTTTGTTATTCATATATATATATATATTTATACAAGGTCTATAACCTGGATTGTCCTTGAACACGTCTGCTCCTGCTGCCCCCGCCTCTCAGGTTCACAGTGTCTACCACCACATCTGACCAAATCCAGGCAATGAACTGGGTGTAGTGGAGCAAGTCTTTAATCCCAGGACTCAGAGGGTAGAGGAAAGGGAATCACTGTGAGTTCCAGTCCAATCTGTTCTACCTAGCAAGTTCCAGGTTAACCAAGGCTTCATAGTGAGACCCTGTTTCAAAAGAAGGAATGAAGGAAAGAGGGAAAGAAGGAAGGAGAGAAAGGAAGGAAGGAGAGGAAGGAAGGAAGGAAGGAAGGAAGGAAGGAAGGAAGGAAGGAAACAGTAGATCTGGTCACCATTACTTTATCATTGATAATGAAATAATGACAGCTAGAACTACCACACGGACTTAACGCGTCTCCTGAACTTTCCTCTGTCCTGTGGAGGTGCCTTTACTGCTGCCATGCACCAGGTCTGATGCTGGGGTGTGATGATCCCTGTCCCAACTCCTTCCCTGGCAGCCCGGTTTTAGGAGGGCCCGCTGCAGCTACATCAGATAAGCTCCCTGTGGTGTCAGTTCCCGCTCTCCTTTTTGTCTATAGGTAAAATGATAAAGGAGGGTGAGAATCTGCAAGTCAGAAGTAGAGAGAGAGCAGAAACACGGCCTCTAATCTTCTCATCAAAAACATGCACATAATTAATGTGCCATGCTTGCCAAGAAACCCTGCCTCCCTGGGTCCAGTCCCAGCTCGCTTTGGCGGGCTGCCAGGCTGCCGTTGGCAACTGGGTATTTAAGCCCAGCACACAGTAACAGTACTCTTAAGAGTTCTTTTGTTTACAGGCAGGATATATTCTGAAAACAGTAGTAGCTCATTTTGAGGAAAGTTATCGGTATTTTCTGTAAAATAAAATTATAACTAGTCAATTGTTGAATCATTTGAAAAGGGTAACCCTCCCCCCCCCCCGCCAGGTGGTGGTGGCGCACACCCGTGACTCCTGCACTAGGAGGCAGAGGCAGGCAGATCCCTGTGAGTTCGAGGCCATCCTGGTCTACAAAGCAAGTTCCAGGACAGCCAGAGCTGTTACACAGAGAAACCCTGTCTTGAAAAAAACCTAAAAAAAATAAAAATAAAAATAAAATAAATAAAAAGTGTTCCCTTAAAGTGCTGGGGATTGAAGCCAGGGTCGTGTACGTGTAAAGCACACATTTGACTTACTATTGACTCTAAGGATTTTTTCTCTCTGATGGAAGATCTCCTATAGCCTGTATTGGCCCTGAGCACCTAAAGTAGCCATGAATGGCCTTGAATTTCTGATCCTGCCACCCCTTCTTCCCAGTTGCTGGGATTACAGGAGTGTACCACCTTATCTGACAATATCCGGGGATGATTTTGTGGTCTTACACAAGCCTGGGAACCCTGGTTTGATCTCCAATACTCTTGTTTTTTTTTTTTTTTTAAAAAAAAAAAAGCCAGAAGGGTGATTGGCATCTATGATTCTAGTACTCTTAGGGAGAGATGGGAGGAGAAAGAAAAATGGCAGAGAAGCTTAAGGTCAACTGGCCTGCAGTTCACAGTTTAGCAGCCAAGTGGACTGCACACATGTGTTAAGATATGTGTGTACCATATCACCTGTATCACACAAGTAAGCATGCTAAGAAAAGTGTTCCTGGCTGGGCAATTATAAAATTAAAATATCAATAAACTGGGGGCTGGAGAGATGGCTCAGTGGTTAAGAGCACTGACTGCTCTTCCAGAGGTCCTGAGTTCAATTCCCAGCAACCACATGGTGGCTCACAGCCATCTATAATGAGACCTGGCGCCCCCTGCTGGCTTGCGGGCACACATGGAAGGAATGCTGTACACATAATAAATAAATTTAAAAAAAAATATCAATAAACTCTGAGAAATGTTAAGATATTCTATATCCTGTAGTTTCAAAGTTTGGGTTATTTGTGGTTCTGAGAGTTGAACCCAAGGCTAAGCCTGTGCCAGGAAGGGAGCCTACCACAGAGCTGGGTCTCCTGAAGTCTTTGGAGAGAAGGCCTCACCAGGCTGCTCAAGCTGGTCCCTAACTCACTTTGGCCCTGGCAGGCATTGAATTTGTGATCCTCCTACCTCAACCTCCCAAGTAGCTAGGATTGTGCTATCAGGCCTGGCCAATATTTAATTCTTTGGATTTTTTGTTTTTTATTGTGTTTTGTTTTGAGATAGGGTTTCTCTACATGGTTCTGACTATCCTGGAATTTCCTATGTAAACCAGGCAGGCCCCAAACTCACAAAGATCCACCCTGTCTTCAGAGTGCTGGGATTAAAGGCATGTGCCACTGTGCCCAGCTCAAGATTTAATCTTTATGTAAAAATAGACAAAGTTTCATTTGTTTTAATAAATAGTAAAACTAGTATGCATACCAAAGTGTTAGTTTAAAATAAATTACTTTATGATTTATTGCCAATAAATGTTTGATTTGTATGCCTATTTTACGTTTTATTTTATTTTACTCTTTGACTTTTCAAGACAGGGTTTCTCTGTGTATTTCTGGTTGTCCTGGAACTCACTTTGTAGACCAGGCTGGCCTCAAACTCAGAAATCCACCTGCCTCTGCCTTCTGAGTGCTGAGATTAAAGGCAAGTGCCACAACTGCCCGGCCTTTATTTTATTTTTTAGGAAAGAGGGGTTTATTTTGACTTGCAGTTTGAGAGGATACAGCCCCTTATAGAGGAAAGCCATGGCAGATGGCTCCATGGTGGTGGGAGTTTGTCCTGCACTGCTCCCTTCGCTACACATTGGCAGAACCTATCTTACACTCCAGAGCTAGTAAAACTCTCACGTGGAAGGGGTCGCGAGTATTAGAAGTTCAAGAGGCCTTGACCTACAAGGTGCATTCCACTGCGTGGGCTGAGTTAGGACTCCCTTGGAGTAGCGAGGCCACCGCGTGGTTCACAAACCACACAACTGATAACGTGGAGAATGATAAATATGCCGATAGAGAACTCTAGAGGAATGTGGGATCAGTATCAGCCTTTTATCTGAGCCAGAATACTTCTAGGAAAGAACACACACACAAAGCAAAGCTGATAGTAGCTATAACTGCCAAGGGAGAAACACACACACACAGAAAATCAGTACTTGTGACAAAAATACAGACTTGCAATTTTAAACTAAACTTAAACAATATTAAATAGTAAGAAAAGAACCACACTAACAATGGTAGGAGCAATAATTGGTGGTTTGTTTAAAACTAGTGTCAGCATTAAGTTATTTTCATGTTAAAATGCATATGAGAAATAGAATCGAATGAACTAACTTCAGTAACCTAGAACTGGAGCAGCTTAGCAACGGTCCAACTCCACCTCTAGGAAATTGACTAAGAAAGTAAACAGGCTCCCTGGAATTTTCAGTCAAAATTCGTGAATAGCAATAAATCTACCACTGAATATTTATATTCATAATGTCACAGATGGCAATGGGCAGAGCACAAATCTAGGCCTGGCTCCCAAGCTGAGAACTTTCCCAAACGAGATTGCGTGCTGATTCCAGACAACTGAGAATGCATTTCATTATTTCATCAAATAAAATGGCAAATGTTAAGTATTTTTGTGAGCGTAAAGTACTCAGTGCCCTTTCGGTAATAATAAAGTTAATCCTCGAACTAATCTCATCAGGAATGTGTTTGAGGAATTATGACGTCCCTCACATGGACTGGCAGCAAGAGGAGGGGACACATTGCCAGGTCTTGTTTTAGGATCTCTGGTGGCAGGACTAGGCTCTGGTTGACATAAATGGTGCTATCCAAGAGTTTCTAGGCATGCCTAGAAAACATTCCAGGAATCCCTTCTTGACCTGTGTAGACTCAGGTTTCTTTGAAAATCCTCTCCTGTTACCAGCTAGTTATCTTGCAGAAATCCCTCTGTTTCTGGTCCTAGGTCATTCTTCCAATGTGTATGCAGCTTTGGAGCCTATCCTGGATCTAGCGCTTGTAGATGAGGCTGGCCTCAAACTCACAGAGATCCGCTTGCCTCTGGCCCCCAAGTGCTGGGATTAAAGGCATGCGCACCACCATCTGACTTTTTAGTTTTTTATTATACCTAATATGATGAAAATGCTTCATAAATCTTTGCTATACTGTATTGGTTAGAAGAAAAAAGGCTATGCTTAGCACAAATTTCCTATTTTCTTCTGTGATTACCTGAATCTGCCAATGTGGAACTCAAGGATATGTTGGGCCAGCCAAGGTTTTTTGTTTTTTTTTTTTTTTATTTTCGAGACAGGGTTTCTCTGTGGCTTTGGAGCCTGTCCTGGAACTAGCTCTTGTAGATCAGGCTGGCCTCGAACTCACAGAGATCTGCCTGCCTCTGCTTCCCGAGTGCTGGGATTAAAGGCATGCGCCCACCACTGCCCAGCCCAGCCAAGCTTTTGTTACTGTTTTGAGACAAGATCTTGTTCTGTAGCTCTAGGAGGTCTGGTATCCACTGTATAGCCAAGCCTCCAACTGGTAGCAATCCTGACTTTACTTCCAGAATTATAGACCTGCAGAAGGCCCAGACATTTTGTTGTTTATTATTTCAAGAGGATTTGGGGAGGGGCACTGGTCAGGTCTACCATCTTTAGCCATAAATATTCCACGATAGTAGCTTGACTAAGTGGTGATTACAGAAGAATGGGGATCTACTTTATAAACATTTAAAGGAAGCAGACTCTTTCAAAAATCTGCATCTCTGACGTATGACTAACAACAGAGAAACGCAGTCAGCGCCAAGCGATTAACAAATTGTACAGCTCTGGATCTTCCGTAGCTCCTTCAAAGGAGAAGGTGCTTCTGTTGTTTGTTTACAATCTCAATTTAAGTAACCGGTTTTACATTAGAAGTTGCCGCACCCACGCCTTTAATCCCAGCACTCCCGCCTTTAATCCCAGCACTCGCAAGGCAGAGGCAGGCGGATCTCTTCGAGCTGTCTACAAGAAGAGCTAGTTCCAGGACAGGCTCCAAAGCTACAGAGGAACCCTGTCTTGAAAAACAAAAAAACAAAAAAAGTTACCTAGTGGTGGATTTGTGGAAGGAAGAAAGTGTGTGTGTGTGTGTGTGTGTGTGTGTGTGTGTGTGTGTGAGAGAGAGAGAGAGAGAGAGGGAGGGAGGGAGGGAGGGGAGGGAAGGAGGACTTTAAAAGGAAGAAGGGTAGTTTTAGAAAACAATGAAGACCCCTGTTGAGGGAGGGTCTCTATCTGGTTCATTTATTATTTAGTGTTTGTGACAGCAGGCTTATAGCAGTCAGAGAGTGTTGAGTCTTCCCCACTCTGTGGGTTCCAGGGGTTGAACTCAGGTCGTCAAGCTTGGTGGACAGTGCCATTACCCACGGAGTTATCTCCAGGTCCTTATTTCAGCTTTAATGGTTTCTCTTGTTTGCTTTTTGCTTTGTTTTGCAAGACAGGGAAACCTGTCTGTGCAGCCCTGACTGTCCTGGAACTCACTTTGTAGATCAGACTGGTCTCGAGCTCACAGACATGGGCTTTTATGCTCGGCCACCACCTGGCAGCATTAATGGTTTACTCTGAGTGTGTTTGGTGTGTTTGGTAAAGAAAGCTAGTTTCTAGAAAACGGCAGGCTACCTTTGCAGCCTAGCTTGGCCTCGAACTCTCTACCTTCCTTCCCTGCTCAACCTCCCGGATGCTGGGATTACAGACGTGCCTCCGTGACCCGCCTTCCTCAGTTGAGCCTGACTACGCCAGACGGGGGCCCCGGGCCACATCAGGTCTGTGGGCCCGCCTGCCAGGAACGCGCAGCCCGCCCCCGGCGCGCGGCCGCCGATTGGCCAGGAAGGGACCGGGCGTGACGTCAGGCCCCGCCCCGCCCCTTTCGATCCCGCCCCACTGGGTGGGCTGGCAGTTTAGTCTAGGGCAGCTGAAACCGGTTTGAGAGGAGGCTGTGGCGGGGCTCCGCGCTGCCAGCTGCCACCTAAGGGAGCGCTGGCGAGGCGCGGACGCTCGGCTTAGTCTGCCGCGGCCCAGGCTCTCGGCGCGGCGCAGAGCGGCAGGTGAGGGCGGCCGGCGGGCGGCGGTGCGGGCGGGCGCTCACGCGGAGGTGCGGGCGGGCGGGCGGCCTGGCGTCCCGGAGCCGCGCTGCGGCTGGAACCCCGGCTTGTCCCCTGCTGCCGCGTCCCTCCGGGCGGCGTGACCCGGGACCGCCTCGGAAATACCGGGCGGAAAATTGGGGAACAAAGAAACGGCAGCGCTGGAGCCGAAGCCCTCTCCGTGCCTCCCTTCCTCGGGGTGCCACCTCCGCCACCTCGCGCCGGTGCTGATGACTCGCGCCGTTTTGACAGCTGCTGATTTTCCCAAATTGCCTAAAATTAGTGCTCACCAAAGAAACTCCGGGTGACAGTACAGTAGGGTGGGTAGAGCCCAGGGCTATCGTGGAAGTCGGTCGTCGGTGCCCTCGGTGACGTTTTAGGGTCGCGGTCCTCTTCTTGGTGTCGCCGGCTTTATCAGCCGGGTCCGGCCAGAAGCGGAGGGAAACCGGGAGTTTGCCGGGTTCTAGAGATTCTCTGATCGAGCGAGCGGGGCGGACGGGTCTGATGTACCCCTCCGTACTCCTGTCCCTGCCGCCCTGCTCCTGCCTACTAACTTTACCCTTCTGCTTGTTACATTTCTAACACTTACATAACGAAGAAATAAATACAAGCTATTAGTCTCCCCCCCCCCCCCCATTGCCCAGTGTTCTAGAAACAAACAGTACAAAATAAAAAGCAGGTACACAGCATGCAGTGGCTTAAGTACTAGGGGAGATAAGTAAGTGTTTTAAACACAGTTAATCTACAAAGAAAGATGCAGGAAATTTGGACTCAGAGAAATAACACAAAACTGTTTGGTGTGCACAAAAAGTTGGTGGTGTGTGAATTAACTATATGTATATAACAAGCATATGATACTTATGAAAATAATAACATAAAATGAAATGAAAAATATTTGGAAAATGCCTACTGCCTGTCTAAAGCTGATGAAAATATTAATTTGGCTTACTGAAATCTTCATAAACGCTTGCTTAATGAAAAAGCTATTCTTGTTTAAAATATTGGCTTAGAGTATATGGAGGTCTTAGAAGTAGGGCCATAATGATCCCTGCCAGCTGGAGTAGAAATCAATATGGGCACTTAAACTGTTTCTTGATTGTAGGATGTTCTGAGGATCAGAGCTGGTGGAATCTAGGGAAGAATGAGGAGAATTAGAAACAGCTTTTTTTTTTTTCCTTCTAGAAGCTGTAAAGGAAAACAGAGATGTTCTTTTTGCTAGAAATATACCTGCTAGCTAAAAACACCCACCTTTAGTTCAGCTGTAACTGGAATGGTCCCACATCTTTGGTTAGCTTAAATCTCCAGTGTGTTTCCCATGCTGGTTAACTGGTTAGATCCACTGCTGAATATTTAACAAAAAGTGAAGTTGATTTTGCTAGGTAGGGCAAACTAAAAAGTTTTAATGTAAACAAGTTACAGTAGCATGTAAAAACCTCTTGAGTCGCCGGGCGCTGGTGGCGCACGCCTTTAATCCCAGCACTCGGGAGGCAGAGGCAGGTGGATCTCTGTGAGTTCGAGGCCAGCCTGGTCTACAAGAGCTAGTTCCAGGACAGGCTCCAAAAACCACAGAGAAACCCTGTCTCGAAAAACAAAAAACAAACAAAAAAAAAAAAAAAAAAAAAAAAAAAACCTCTTGAGTCTTCTAACAGTGTTAAAATAGGCCAGGCCTGGTGGTGCACACCTTTAACCCAGGCACTTAGAGGTGGAGGCAGGCAGGTCTTCTAGTGAGATCCTGCCTCAAAACTAAGTAAGCAAATTAACTTTTCAACTTCAGCTGAAAGTGCTGTGTAGTGTTTATCTCTAGACAGTACAAATTGGAGGTTGTATTGGAAAAAAGTTTCCAAAGCCTAACATCAAAACCTCCAGAAGTGTGCTGTGTAGTAAGGTGATAGTAAGCTGGTGTCTGTCTGAGGAGCTACGTATGCACGGTGACTTGCAGTTTTTACTGTTTTATGTGTATCTGAAAGACCTCCTCCATCCAAGTTGGGATATCTTTGTTAAGCAGAAGAAATAAAGGTCGATGCGCAGGTTTTGAGATTCTCAGTAGAAAGGCACTTTTTAAAACTACCACTGTGGTTTGGAAGCAGTTGGGTGCCAAAATTTTATGCTTTAGTCCTGCACCAACATTTTGGCCTCTGTCCATCAAGTCCAGTAAGCTGCCACTGAAGCAGCATCGCAGGTGGCAACTGAAGTAGATTGCTGGCTTCGGACAGTTGAAGTGGACTAGAGCACCGGTCTGCTGGGGTGGTTCTGTCTGTGCTTCCTTCCGCGTGTGTGGCTGCCTGTGCTGTACTCCCTGCAGCTGTTCACTGTCGAGTTACTGTAGCTGTGTCACAACTGAAAGCTTGGTTGGTTTCCCTTTTATCAAATCCACAGACTCTTCTTGGTGTCCTCATGTAGTAGACATCTAGAGCAAGGTTAGACCTGCTGTTGATTTGAATATATGAGAATAATTTCATGTGCCTTACCTTACATTGACTGAATTGGTTATTGCAGTTGATGAATAGTTAGCTTAGTACCAACTCTGCAGTCTTTTAGATGAGATTGCCCTTAGTTTAGAATTGTAAACACTGGGTTAAAGTTCCGGTTACAGTTTAAGACTGACAAGCTGGTTAGACTCTGAGCAGAAAGGGATGCTTACTGAAAAGCCGAGTTCTGAGGGTGTAAATTTGATCTCTAGGATATTCATGGTAGGCGAGAACCAGTTCCTGCAAATTGTTCTTTGACCCTCACGTGTATACCTTGGAACTCCTTCCCTCGCCTTTTCTCTTTCTCACATACATAAATGAATTGAGGTTGGTTATTCAGCCATATTGCTGAGTTATGGGTTTAGGTTGTTTCTTAAAATTATTTTTTTATTTATTTATTATGTATACAATATTCTGTCTATGTGTATGCCTGAAGGCCAGAAGAGGGCACCGGACCTCATTACAGATGGTTGTGAGCCACCACATGGTTGCTGGGAATTGAACTCAGGACCTTTGGAAGAGCAGGTAATGCTCTTAATCTCTGAGCCATTTCTCCAGCCCCTGTTTCTTAAAATTAATTCAGCATGCCAGGTGGTAGTGGCTCATGCCTTTAATCCCACCACTGAAGAGGCAGAACCAGGTAGGAGGCTAGCCTGGTCAGCATTTGAATTCTGGGACAGCCAGGGCTACCAAGAGAAACTCTGTCTCGAAAAGCAAAAAAAAAAAAAAAAAAAAAAAAACCCAAAAAACAAAAAAAACAACTCCACCACCAAATCAGTAACTTTAAAGTTTTAGGACTTCTTTCTTGTTATAATTTGGATCTGTTAAATGAGGGTTAAATGTTTCAATGAACATTTCACTGATTCAGAACGGTTTTGTCAGCCATCTAAAAGACCTGTTGCAGTGTTCAGGTAGCAGGCTAATCCAGAACTGTTTATATGTGGAGATGTTCTTTATCAGTTCTAGCACAGGATGGATTCATATGAAGAGATCTTGTTTATTTTTAGAAACAGAAAATCAAGTAGGTTTTACAAATTATTTTGCTCACAGACACGTTTTCTCCTGTGTATAGTCTTGGCATTTTTATCATAAACAAAGTTATCCAAGTACAACATGATACTACATTATTAATCTTGTTTTACATATGTATGTAAAAATGTATGATACTGTACATTCATAAAATATCTTTCAGCATTCCATTTTCTAATTGTTGTATATGTGACAAAAGGTAGTAAAATGTATATAATACTGTACATTTATAAAATATCTTTCAGCATTACATTTTCTAATTGGTGTTTATGTGACAATGCATCTATAGTGTGTAGCTAATATTAATTGTAGATTTGATTACTTACTAGCCCTCTCTAGGCATTATATGTCTGGCTTTTGAACCTCAGACCTATTGCTGTTTTGATCTGGGTATTATTTGTGGAGGGGACTGCTCAGTCACTGTGATATTAGCAGCACTGTTGGCCTCTGCCCACTAGATTCTAGAAGCATCCTTATTCATAAATAAAATGAAATAAAATTTAGCTGGTAAGTTAAGGGGCTTGCTGCATAAAGAAAGATATGATTGGAATTCTTTTAGAGACCTGGATTATTCCTCCACAAGTGTCTGGGTTTTTTGGATATTTGAATTATGTTTGGTTTTTCGAGACAGGATTTCTCTGTAGCTTTGGAGCCTATACTGGAACTAACTCTTGTAGACCAGGTTGGCCTTTAACTCACAGAGATCTGCCTGCCTCTGCCTCCCAAGTGCTGGGATCAAAGGCGTGAGCCACCACTGCCTGGCTTGGATATTTGAGTTGTTAAGCAAAATGTCTCACCATTTGAAGAATGTATTCTTTGTTTAGACTTAGTAACTATCTAGAGATGTATGTATCTATGTATATGTATATACTTAAAAAGTAATTTCCTGTCTTCCCTTAGTTAAGTATATTTGGCTAAGTCTGGAGGTAGCAAGGAAAAAATTAGAGAGAAAATATGAATAAAAAGGCAAAAGATTTCAGCCTTAGAAGTGTAGATTTCTGTAAATAAAATCTGTGAAGTGGTTAAGACAGTACTGACAAGAGATTTAGAATCCAGAGTACCACGAGATGTGATTTTGCATGATGTTATTGACTTGAAAGTGCAGTAGTCATGTGAACATCAGATCAAGTTTTTTGTTGTTGTTGTTTCAAGAGAGGGTTTCTCTGTAGCTTTAGGGCCTATCCTGGAACTCTGAAGACCAGACTGGCCTTGAACTCACAGAGTGCGCCACCACTGCCCAGCTTCAAGTTTGTTTTTATTTTTGTTTTGTTTTGTTGTAATAGACTGTAGTTGAGACTAAATTTAAAGAATCTGAGCGTGCTGATCCTATGAAGAAAAAATATCTGAAAAGACTTAATTTTGAGGAAGGATTTGTGTGGGTAGCAAGGTAACATTGTATATTAGAAACAGATTCATAAGCTTTTTTTTTTTTAAACCAGACATAACTAGTTTCTGTAGGTCTAGCTGAAGGACTTAAGTTGCTTTTTTGTTACTGAAGTAGAAGTCTTTAGTTGAGCTTTTTCTGTCTCTGGGGTTTACTTTTCCTACCACCCTAACCTAGACCTGGTTAGGAAAGATAGGTTGACTTAGCACAGCTGCTTATCAAAGGAGAAAGTACGAGGCAAGAGAATCCTGACTCCCTTAAAATAAAGCTTGGACATACTTGTTTTGTAATATTTCTGGTTCACTCATTCTTGGGTTTTTGGAAAGTAAGTATGTAACAAAACTGTAAGTCTTGCTGGATACTTCTACTTAGTGCAGTCAGTTTGTATATAAGGACTCTGACTGCTTGTTGCTTATATCCTTTTTCCTTTTAGCCTTTTTCTTTTTTTTTTTTTTTTTTTTTTTTTTTTTAAATATTTATTTATTTATTATGTATACAACATTCTGTCTGTGTGTATGTCTGCAGGCCAGAAGAGGGCACCAGACCTCATTACAGATGGTTGTGAGCCACCATGTGGTTGCTGGGAATTGAACTCAGGACCTTTGGAAGAGCAGGCAATGCTCTTAACCACTGAGCCATCTCTCCAGCCCTCCTTTTAGCCTTTTTCTTATCAAAGTTATTTACTTTTTAATGATGAAGGAAGATGTAAAATGAAGTTGGAATAAAAGGTAGCGGGCACTCTAGGTGGAGTCGAGTGAGGAAGTGGGGTATGGATATGATCAAATTGTATAAACATTTTCAAAGAAAAAATATTAAAAGTTTTTAAAAGTAAACTTATCACAGAATTGCAAAGTCATTAAATATTTTAGTTCTAAATCTCCTGGAATTCAGAGATCCCCTACCTCTGCTTCCCAAGAAATGGGATTATATGGTATGAACCAATTTAATTTTTTTATTTTTGAGACAGGATTTCTCTGCAAAGCCCTGACTGTCCTGAAACTCTTCATAGACCAGGCTGGCCTTGAACTCAGCAGACCAAGGGTACCTCTGCCTTCTGAATGCTGAGCTTAAAAACACGTGCCATCACTGCCTAGCTATTGTCTTATTTTTTAAGACAGGGTTTCTCAGTAGCTATGGAGCTAGTCCTGGAACTCAAGCTGTAGATCAGGCTGGCCTCGAACTCGCAGAGATTCACCTGCCTTTACCACCCGAGTGCTGGGATTAAAGACATATGCCACCACTGTCTGGCCAATTAAATATTTTTTAAAATAACATTTATTTTCTTAAGTGTATGTGTGTCAAGAGCACAGGTCAGAGGACAACTTTCAAGGATCAGTTTTCTTCCATTTTTACTTGGGTCCTGGAGATTAAACTCAGGTCATCAAGCTTGGTGGCAAGTGCTTTTATTCTCTGAGCTGTCTCATTGATCCATTTCTTTGTTTTTGTTTTTTGTTTTTCGAGACAGGGTTTCTCTGTGGTATAGCTTTGGTGCCTGTCCCGGAACTGGCTCTGTAGACGAGGCTGGCCTCAAACTCTACTGAGATCTGCCTGCCTCTGCCTCCCGAGTGCTACCACTGTCCAGCTGTTAAGTCCCTGTTAAGACAGGGACTCTGTATTGCAGATTGGCTTCCATCTCACTGTATAGCATGGATAACTTTGAACTTCTGATCTCTTGGTGCTAATTAGTGCTACCATGCTAGGTTTACGTGGTGCTGGGGATTGAACCAAGGGCATTGTGCACTGGATCAACTTAACAACACTCTTCCAGCCCCATTGTGTACTGTGGTAAAAAGCTATATTATCTTTGTATACAGTTAGTGACTATTTTTCTTTTCTTCCCTAGCAGAAATTCTAAAATAAATCCATCAGAATGACACCTTCTCAGGTCACCTTTGAAATAAGAGGAACTCTTTTACCAGGTAAAGCTTTATTCTAGAGTATTTTTTAAAATTAAGTGAGCATTTTTTCCTAGATTGTTAAAAAAATTAATCATTTAAGAAATTTCCCCCTTATTTTATGTGTATGGGTATTTTTGCTTGCATGTATGTCTGTGTACCATGTGCATATAATTCCTGGAGAGGCCAGAAGAAGGTGTATCTAAGTTTATGTTCTCAGCCAGAAAGCTTGTTTCATACCCTGGGCAGAATTCTTCAGATTGCCGCTTAGCTGATGGATATCACTGGCCATTGCTCATCTCTGGACCTATATGTAACCTCCTAGAGACTACAGACTAAGTTGTACTCCTTTTGATAGAGTCTCATATATTTCAGTTTTACCTCTAGTTTTTTAGGTAGCCAAGGACTTCTGCTTCTGTTTCACAAGAGGTGGAGTTACAGGTGTTAGGGTACAAGGTTGGAACTCTCACCCTTCAACAGTCCCTATGCTATCCTCCTCCAGGAGAGTTGAAAAAAGGCAGTTTAAGTTAAAAGAAACTGACTACATCACAGAGATGAACTAACGAGAGTTAGTCATAAAGTTACCCACCTTTGCTAACAGGTGGGCACTGAAGTTTAGGGTGTATGGGAAGGGAGGTAGAGGAGCAGAGGGGGATGTTGGAGGAGACTCTTTTACAGTTATTAATTGATATTTCTCTAGAATTCTTAGTATGCCTTTGGTAGCCCATTGTTAGCACTCTGGAAGCAGAGACCTGTAGATCTCTATAAGTTCAAGGTCAGCCACAGCTACATAATAAGACCCTGTCTCCAAACAAACAAATACCCTCTTTGGTGTTTATTTCTTTAAATTGGGAAGCTTCAATGAGGTACTGTGTCTTCATCACTTTGCTACTTGCTTGCTTTTATTTGTTTACTAAGTAGTTGAAAAAATAAAGAAAAGCTTGTTCCTGTGCCTATTTCTTCTTGCTCCCTCTGGTTCTGGAAAGATGAGTCAAATTATCTTTTTTTGTTTTTTGTTTTTTTGTTTTGTTTTTCGAGACAGGGTTTCTCTGTGGCTTTGGAGCCTGTCCTGGAACTAGCTCTTGTAGACTAGGCTGCTCTCGAACTCCCAGAGATCCACCTGCCTCTGCCTCCCGAGTGCTGGGATTAAAGGCGTGCGCCACCACTGCCCGGCTGAGTCAAATTATCTTAAAAGGTGGTAAGAGTGGCCAGTGGGTCAAAAGCCTTGCCTGAGGCTCCTCTTTCTTGACTCAGGGAGACTCTAAAGACAATTGCAACTGACTGCTCTCTTCTTGCTTCTAAAATTGGAAAGTTTGGTGTTTGGAAAAGACTGACTACTCTGATTTCTTTAGGAGAGGTTTTTGCAATATGCGGAAGCTGTGAAGCCCTGGGAAACTGGAATCCTCAAAATGCTGTGACTCTTCTTCCAGAGAATGAGACAGGAGAAAGGTAAGTGCAAAAATGCCAGGTTACAGAGTAATAGTGACATTATAAATCTAGGAACCTCTGAGGTGTTACATATGTTTTTTTCTTTTAGTTTAATTTTTTTTTTTGTTTTTTGTTTTTCAAAACTGGGTTTCTCTGTGACTTTAGAGCTTGTCCTGGAACTAGCTCTTGTAGACCAGCTGGTTGAACTCACAGAGATCCGCCTGCCTCTGTTTCCCAAGTGCTGGGATTAAAGGCGTGTGCCACCACCACCCAGCTTTTTTAATTTAATTTTTATGAAAGTTGTGATATACACAGTTTTAAAGAGTAAAATCACTTTACAAAGTTTGTGGAAAAAGAGGTTCCTTAACTTCCATTCAAAACTCTTTGACATCTTTTGACTCTTACCATCCTCACCCCCCTTTTAATATGTTTTTTTTGTGTATTTTTTTTATTAATTCGTTTTTATTTTATGCACATTGGTATTTTGCCATGGGAGTTAGGTTCCCTGGAACTGGAATTAAAGACAGTTCTGAGCTGCCACGTGGGTACTGGGAATTGAACTTAGGTCCTCTCGAAGAGCAACCAGTGCTCTTGACCAATGAGCCATCTCTCTAGCCCTGTATTTTTTTTTTATTGATATTTATTGAGCTCTACATTTTTCTCTGTTCCCCTCCCTCCTCTCCCTTCCCCTCTTGAATCCTCCCCCAAGGTCCCCATGCTTTCAATTTACTCAGGAGATCTTGTCTTTTTCTACTTTCTACTTCCCATGCAGATTAGATCTGTGTAAGTCTCTCTTATTGCCCACATTGTTGTCTAAATTCTCTGGGATTGTGGTTTGTAGGCTGGCTTACTTTGCTTTATGTTTAAAAACCACCTATGAGTGAGTACATGTGATAATCGTATTTCTGAGTCTAGGTTACCTCACTCAAAATAATGTTTTCTAGCTCCATCCATTTTCCTGCAAAATTCAAGCTGTCGTTATTTTTTTCTGCTGTGTAGTACTCTGTTGTGTAAATTTCTTATCCATTCTTCAGTCAAGGGGCATTTAGGTTGTTTCCAGGTTCTGGCTATGACAAACAAAGCTGCTATGAACATAGCTGAGCACATGTCCTTGTGGCACGATTGAGCATCCTTTGGATATATACCCAAAAGTGGTATTACTGGGTCTTGAGGAAGGTTGTTTTCTAATTTTCTGAGAAATCACCACACTGACATCCAAAGGGGCTGTACCAGCTTGCATTCCTATCAGCAATGCAGAAGTGTTCCCTTTTCCCCACAACCTCTCCAGCATAAGTTGTCACCAGTGTTTTTGATCTTGGCCATTCTTACAGGTGTAAGATGGAATCTCAGAGTTGTTTTGATTTGCATTTCTCTGATGACTAAGGATGTTGAACATTTCCTTAAGTGTCTTTCAGCCATTTTAGATTCCTCTGTTGAGAGTTCTCTGTTTAGGTCTGTACTCCATTTTTTTTTATTGGATTATGTGATCTTTTGGTGTTCAATTTTTTGAGTTCTTTGTATATTTTAGAGATCAGACCTCTGTCTGATGTGGAGTTAGTGAAGATCTTTTCCCATTCTGTAGGCTGTCATTTTGTCTTGTTGACCGTGTCCTTTTTTTTTACAGAAGCTTTTCAGTTTCAGGAGGTTCCATTTATTAATTGTTTCTCTCAATGTCTGCTGGGGTTATTTTTAGGAAGTGGTCTCCTGTGCCAATACCTTCAATTTAACCTAAGAGCTTTATCCCTGAGTCACACAGCCATTCCTTTTGCTTTTTATTTTGAGATAATCTTGCTGCGTTAGTTACCAGGGCTGGTCTTGAGCCTTGAACATGAGACCTGCTCAGCTTTCTTCTAGTTGTTGTGCAGGCCCATGCCTTCGCTCTAGCTTTGCCCTCCATCATTGTTCTAAATAGCGGTCTTACCTCATTTAAAACAGAATCTAGCCAGGCGGTGGTGGCGCACGCCTTTAATCCCAGCAGAGGAGTGGGAGGCAGAGGCAGGCAGATCTCTGTGAGTTCGAGACCAGCCTGGTCTACAAGAGCTAGTTCCAGGACAGGCTCCAAAGCTACAAAAAAACCTCTGTCTGGAAAAAACAAACCAAAAAAAAAAAAAAAAAAAGAAAGAAAGAAAGAAAGAAAAGAAAAATACTAATTTTTGAGACAAGATCTCACCGTGTATCTCTTAATGGCCTGCAACTTGCTATGTAGAGACCAGGCTGGTCTTGAACTCACAGAGATCTGTGCTCTTGGGTCCTGGGATTAAAGGTGTACACTACCATGCCTGGCCTAGCTTCTGTTCTTACTTTGTGTTTTGAGATTGGATATTAACTAAGTTACTTGAACTCACACTATAGTCCAGGCTACCTTGATCTTGAGCTTGCAAATTTTCCTGCATTTGCCTTCTAAGCAGTTGATATCACAAGTATGTGTTAGTGTGCTTGACTGAAACTACTCTTTGGGAAGTATGTGATATTACTGAGTAGAACATGCCATTTTGGTTCCTTAACCACAAAGAGAAATGTAGTCACTAGCAGCATTATTTCAGTGTAAACTTGTTGCTAGTGCACTAGACTAGGGCAGACCTAGGTATGTGCAGTCAATCTTGGGCAGAGTTTATGGATCCAGGCTTTAATTTTCTAATTTCATGGAAAAGTGGTTAGGATAGAATCACATTTGTTTTACTGGTTGTCCTAAATATTGTATGTATATATCTAGTGTCCCTATGAGCAATACCAGCTGGTATGATTTTTAAGTTAAAGAACAAAGGACAGTTAGTAGACTATAACTTGCCAGTGTTCATGGCTCACTTATGGCCTGAAGGCTTTACTTTAAAGCCTTTTAGTAATACGTAGTGTCTCTGGGTAAGCGGGAAGACAAAAGAGGATTGACAGTATATTTTGATTTGATTTTTATAGTTTTTCTGCTTTTTTGTGTAGCTGGTTACTTCTTATTCTTTAAGTCTCAACTCAGATAATTTTTTTCATTGAGGATTCTGCTCCTAAGCTTCCTCCCAAGTTTGGAGTCAGTCCTTCCTTCCTTCCTTCCTTCCTTCCTTCCTTCCTTCCTTATCTGACACAGAGTCTTACCACGTTAGCTCAGGCTTGCCTTGAATTAACTTTGCAGTCAGTCCATTCAGACCTAGAACTCAGAATTTTTGTGCCTCAACTTCCCAAATGCTGGGATTAAAGACTTGCACCTCTCCACCTGGGCTTGTTAGTTTAGTGTTTGCTGTCTGCTTTTGCATTTGCCTACCCATACAGGAAAGCAAACTCCTTGAGAGTGGGGTTATCACTGCATTCCCATTGCCTTCTGGGCAAGCCTGGAGTAAAATCATGGGTAGGATGACTTATTATTAATTATGAATTATGAAAGTTCACCCTTAATTTAGGATTGGTCTCAACTAGCTCTTACAACTTAAATTAATTCATTTATATTAATCTACATTCTCCCACATGGCATTACCTTTCTTCCATTCTGCACCTCCTGCTTCTTCTCTGAGTCTCACTGGTCAATCCCACATGCCTAGATTCATCCCTCTGACTTCCTCTTTATGCCTGGAAGTCCTGCCTCTTCTCTCCTGCCTGGCTATTGGCAATTCAACATTTTACTACACCAGTCACAGCAACACATCTTCACAGTGTACAGATATCCTAGAACAGTAGGGACCTTATTTGAGAAATTTTGTGAATTATGAGTTCTTCATACATTTTACCTTGATATTAATGGTGTTCTTTTTGTGTTTCATTCCATCAGTATATTATGGAAAGCAGTGATTACTCTCAGTAGAGGAATATCAATTCAGTACCGCTACTTCAGAGGGTGCTTTTTAGAACCAAAGGTATGTCTTTCTTTCTTTTTTAATTTCTTTAGCACTTTCGAAAGCAACTAATTTAAGTTTGAAAACTTTAGAAGTAAAATGAATATGTTTTGGTCAAATAGAAATTGAACTCTTAATATTTTTGTACCAAAAAAAAAAAAAACTCAAGTAAGTATCTCCTTCACAGACAGACATATCTGTCATGGGATTTTTAAAAGACTAATAAATAGTAAGTTTATTAGTCCTGTTACAGTGTTTTCTAATGCGTGCATTTTCTGCAACCTTGTCAACTAGTACCAATTGCAATTTTTTATTTGTTTTTAGCATTATGTGGTATAAATACCTTTAGCAAAGTATGTTAACCAACTTTAAGCAAGTTACTGTTTTAAAAAATTATTTCATGCAGTCATCTGTCTCTGTGGCTGCATTGTTTAATGCCTACCAAAAGCAAAGTGATTCCTCTCGGAGCTTTCCATAGATGCTGCTGACCGGTCAGGGTCTTCTCTGAAAGCTTTGAGTGTCTATTAGTTCTCAATCTGCCTGTTCACAGCTTATTATTTTAGGATTGTTCTCATTTTTAGAAAAGTAAAATGTTAACTTGTTTCCTTAGTTTACAGACATCGATTTCTTTAGTGAAAGAATTCTTTCCCTTTAGTGAAAGGATTTTTACCTTTGCCACACTTGTGCATGTGTGACCAAGAGTTTAGCAGGGGTGTAAGAAACTAAACATGGATTAGGCCTTTGGAAAAAATGTATTTCCCCTTGGTAATTATAGAACACTTTTGTTATAGATGAAAGGTACTAGCAACTACTGCACTCTCAGCTAACATGAAAGCTGACAAATTCACTTCAGCTGTCTTTTGCACCTACTACCTGTTTTATTCCAAGAATATTTTGTAAACACTCAGTAATTGAACTAAAATTACATTGTGGGTGGTCATTGTGTTGGCTTATCTTGACAATAGTCTAACAAAAAGCATCTGCTTATTTGGTCTAGAGGTCATGGTCTAGTCCTCCAGTACAAATTAAATTGTATATGAATAAACAAACCATGGCACTCCGGCGTTAGAAGAAAGTCCTGATACACAGAAACTTTGTGTGATAGGAAATTAAATTTTATTTGAAAAGGAGGATATGGACAGTGAGAGTCAGTGAGTCCCTTGGGTATAGTTATATAAAACTATTGTCAACACAGGTCACAGTAAGCCAACCTGTAGTGTGGTTCTTTTCATAGAAAACGTAACCAAAAGCAACAAATCAGTCCACTGACGCCTCTTGGAAAATTGTCAGTAATAAACTGAGTTTTCCCTTGTAATACTTGCAAAAGTTTACAGTATATGTTGGTGAGTGTGTTTCTTTAAGTAGGTGCTTGCTCTGTATCGTGTACACATGTACCGTGTGATGCAGGGGCTGCCCTGGTAAGTATGTTTTTCATGGACTAGAGTAAATAGCTTCATAAAATCCCATGCATATGACTGCTTTCTTTTCACTTCATGCCAGCTTAAAGTAACACTTCTAAAAGTTGGTGGCCCTTTTAAAATGAAACACTTTTTATTATAATTATTATGAAACTTTATCTTAATAGTGTGTTGCCAAATGATAGATATATGCAAGGCATCTTAAATAATGAAAATATACAGATAGGTGAAATCCATATCTTAATCAATATTAGAGTTGACAGGAAAGCTGAAATGGGAGATAAGGGAGTCACTGGGCAGGAGTTTTAGGGTTGGTAGCTGCAGAACTTCAGGCAGATGAGCTCTTTACCTTTAGATGGATGCCAGCTCTATCCATAGATGAAGGGCTTAAAATACAGGCTTCCTGGGTCCTGTTCATTATTAAATTAAATATTATAAGCAAATACAGTGTCACAATTCATGTTTCTTTCCATGCATTGCTTCTCCTTGACATGTTCTTTTTTAGTTCCTGGAGTTGTAAAGTCCCTTTCCCCCTCACTTTTTCTATTTTCCTTTTTTCTTGATGTGTATATGTGTTTGTGCGTGTGTGCACATGCACGAGTGTGTGCTCATGTACCAGTGAGTTTACTTGGAATTGCTTACAGGAGCATGGGTGAAGGGTTATTTATAGGAGAATGAGCAACTTACCAATCTCTCGACCACTAAAGAAAACGTCTATCCCTACAACATTGACAATCTGTGGAACACAGGAAAGAGAGGGTATTGTGAGCTCCTCCTTTTTCTCAGTTTCTCAAAGCCATGTTTCTTCTTGTAGACTTTGTAAAGTTGGAGTAGGATGTTAATGGGATAAATTGTAGTAATTTTGCAGGTAGCACCTATTCCCTTTATTTAACTATAGCAAACAAAGGCGATGGACATTCCTGAAATGGAAACTCAGTGTGGGTCCACACAGAGTCCGTTGATTTCACATCTTCACTAAATATTCATCTTTAAAAGATTTATTTCATTTAGGAGTATTTTGTCCATATGTATGTCCAGCATGTGTGTGCCTGGTACCCCTGGAGGCCTGAAGATGCCCAGAGGCATCATAGGACTGGAGTTATGGATGACTGTGAGTCATGGTGTGGATACTGGAAATTGAACCCTGGGTCCTCTGGGAGAACAGCCAGTGTCTCAACAGTTGAGCTATCTGTTCAGCACCTAAACTACTTTATTAAGGCATTAAAATTTAAATTTAAGGAGTTGATGGATTTTTTTAGAGTGAAATGTTATGCAATTTTTATTATACTCTTTGAAAAGTTAGTTCATTTTTGTGAAACAGACCATTATATTTTAAAAGTATCATAATTTTTATAATGCCAAAACTCATAATTTAATTCGTTATTAACTTATTTTTACCTTCATCTTTCCTATTTTTAAAAATGCTTTGACAGGTCAGTCAGCTATAAGTAATTGTTAATTTTTACAATAGCCTAGGTGATCATTTTTTTAAAGATTTATTTATTTATTATGTATATGACATTCTGCCTCCATGTATGCCCTCACGCCAGAAGAGGGCGCCAGATATTACTACAGATGGTTGTAAGCCACCATGTGGTTGCTGGAAATTGAACTCAGGACCTCTGAAAGAGCAGCCAGTGCACTTAACCACCGAGCCATCTCTCCAGCCCCCCTAGGTTGTCATTCTCTACCTCCTTTTTTTTTTGTTTTGTTTTTCGAGACAGGGTTTCTCTGTGGTTTTGGAGCCTGTCCTGGAACTAGCTCTTATAGACCAGGCTGGTCTCAAACTCACAAAGATCAGCCTGCCTCTGCCTCCCAAGTGCTGGGATTAAAGGCGTGCGCCACCACTGCCTGGCCATTCTCTACCTTCTTGATATAATAATATTCTTCTGGATGCCAAACGCTTTACTGTTAACTTGATGTCTACCTTACTTTATTTGAATGGGATGACCATTTTCTTGTTGGACTTAGTAGAAATGTTGTTAAATAATATTGGGTTTGGTATTGTAGAGTAAAATCCCTGCCTTCATACATGCAGGTTATTTTTTAAATTGTGAGAAGAAAGGAATCAGTAAAAATTAAATTTTAGTTCATCTGCAAGCAATGTCTTTACCCGACTCACAATTTTGCATGCTGATGTATTAAAAACATAAACCAAACTCTACATGTTCTTTTATTTTTCCTGTTGCTTGCTGTAGCTGAAAGAGACAAGTAGGGTTTTTTCAACTTCAAGGAATCTAATACCTCTGGTCTCCAAGGGCACCTGCACCACCACACACAGACACACCTATACATAATTAAAAGTAATTTTTCGAAAGAGAACAGCAGCTAAATCTTTTCAAAAATTAATGCAAATGTTTTTGTTAATAATACATGTTTAGAGCTATTTCATAGTCTTGATTTTATATATTAAATTTTGAAGGTGTTAATAATACTTGTTACTCTTTCTCTAAAGGTAACCTTCTACTTGAATCCAAAAGCTTAAAATTAAGACATCACTTGCATAATAGAACTGTTCTTTCTTAAAATTTTAAAGAATAGGTGATTATAGTTAGTATATAGATTAGCATATTAGCATAAAGTATTACGCGTTTTTGAGTCATTACTGAGATTTTAAATTTCCCAATATTTGAGTCTTATTTTTTAAGCCCACCAGTGAAATTTAAATTTAAGATTATGGGGATTGGAAAGATGGCTCAGAGGTCTGCTCTTCTAGAGGTCATGAGTTCAATTCCCAGCAGGCGAATGGTGGCTCACAACCATTGATGATGAGATCTGGTGCCCTCTTCTGGCATGTAGGCCATTCATGCAGCTAGAACACTATACATAATAAATAAAATCTTTATAAAAATAAATGAATAAGATTATATTTCCTAATGTAAAAGTCACAGACAGCAATGTAGGAATCAGTGTACTTATTTTATTTATTTATTTATATTTATTTATTTATTTATTTATTATGTATACAATATTCTGTCTGTCTGTATGCCTGCAGGCCAGAAGAGGGCACCAGACCCCATTACAGATGGTTGTGAGCCACCGTGTGGTTGCTGGGAATTGAACTCAGGACCTTTGGAAGAGCAAGCAATGCTCTTAATCTCTGAGCTATCTCTCCAGCCCCCTAAGTGTACTTATTTTAAAACTAGGGATTTTGTTGGTTTGTTTTTGAGATGGGTCTTATTATTAGCCTTAACTGGCCTGGAACTTGGCTGTATAGACCAGGCTGGCCTCAGCTCAGATCCATCTGGCACTGGCTCCTGAGTGCTGGGATTAAAGATGTGTTTGTTTGTTTGTTTGTTTTACTCTCTAACACTCTGTGTACTAGCCAGCACGTCTCTATAGTGGGAATGTTTGTAGACAGAAAGTGGCCTACTAAACTGGGCCTTTGGTCTATTCCTCATTATTCCTCAAGTTCTAGGTGATTGTATATGTGAGTAATGGATTTGTCACTAAAATTAATTAAATGAAAGGTATTAAAATTATTACTAAAGTAGGTTTCCTGTGAAGCATAATTTACAAGACTATTCTTAGGATAGATGCAGTAGTTACTTTGTAGAGTTATCCTGACACTGGACCTAAACCAAAGCAAAATTAACCCTCCTTTCTCCCTCTGTTTTTATCCCTGCTGATAGTTATATTGATGGTACTCTTCTTACTTTACATTTGGTTACTGATAGAAGTTTGGCTGCCAGGAGGTGTAGAAGGGTGTGAGTGAGAAGTGGAGCGAATGAGAAAAGGCTTAGGTTAATTCATTATGTGCTTTCATTACTAAGGAACACACCTGTTCTTAATGTATACATTTGCTTCTTTTGAAGGTTAAAATAAAAGACAGATGGAAATATGCCTTTATGTGTGTACATATGCACGCGTGTGCTCACATACACTCAATAAATGTAAAAAATTAAAACAGTTTTGTATATACAGCAGATGATACAGTATTAAATATACTATGTTGCCGGGCGGTGGTGGCGCACACCTTTAATCTCAGCACTCGGGAGGCAGGGGCAGGGGATCTCTGTGAGTTCGAGGCCAGCCTGGTCTACAAGAGCTAGTTCCAGGACAGGCTCCAAAGCTACAGAGAAACCCTGTCTTGAAAAAAAAATTAATAAATATACTATGTTTTAGTGTATTAGAAATAAAATTCACCATATTTTAAGATGACCCATATAATGGCAAAGAGGTATTATGAAAGAACATGTCATTTAGTATCTCAGATTTAGCATTTTGAGTAAACCTCCAGTGCTGTTGTAGTTTTTAAACTGTTTATAAATTTGAGAAAAGAATTTAACTTGTTTGCTTAATTCCTAGAATTAGTTACTTAATAATATGCCTCTTTTGTTGGATACTGATTATTTGGCACACTTACCAAATTAAATCAACAGTTAAATTCAGTAAGATTTGTGGGATACTTTTATGAAAGAGCCATCTAAAGGTATATAATGTGCACAGAGAAACTTATATACTCCAGTTTCAAAGATTTATTCTGAAATAGTATAATAGTGAGTAATTTTTATATTTACTTTTTTCTTTTTTGTATTTTGTTAAAATTATCATAGAATAAATCCTATAGAGTTGTAATTTCAAAGTCTGCTTTTAAGATGTATAAATGCTTTTTTGGCACATAATTTTAAGTATGTAGTCTGCCCTGTGTTTGTTCAGAGGGTCTTTGCTGTTGGTTCGTTCCTGTTTTAAAATTGTGTGTCAACAGCAGCACATAATTTTCGTTGCTATTAAGGAAACATGATGGCAGCATTAGGTATTATTATACTATGACTTTTAAATTTGAAAGCATAAATCTCAAATTTGATGTTAATTTAATATCACTTTTCTCACAATTATTCTTGAAACTTGGCTGTTCACTTATGTATTCAGGGTTTCTTGTTCTCTTTGCAAACATGGGTTACTATAATATGAAAAATATAATAAATTTAATATTCTTAAGTAGAGGACTTTGCTATCCTGTAGCTTCCTGCAGTAATGTGTGCTGTGTGATCTTGAGGTACTTGCTCTTGCCCTGCTCTCATAAGCTTGTTTAGGCTGTCTTCTAAACGTGTAGTCTTTCTTAAGTAAAGCAGGGGAATATTTAGAAACACCCCTTTGACACACCAAAGAAAGTATAAATGATGTTAATTTTAACTTAGAATTAATATTGGTGCAAAGTTAATTTTTCGTAAAAGAAATCAAAGTACTATAGATAAATTTGCAAATGGGCTTAAGGGAGTTTTGTGTGCCAGTTCATCTCAGTTATTTTTATTTATTGATTTAACTCATTTTTTTGTAATATTACATCATGCTTTGTGACCTGGGCATATGCCTGATTTGGTACATAATAGTATTAAAAACTGGCAAGATTAATTTCTTGTTTCTTGGTCTTGTATTTAGTTAAGACTTAGGTCACAAACATCTAATGGAATCATGGTTAGAAATAAGATATAAGAAATTATTGCAGACGTTTAACTTTTAAATTGCAGACTATCGGTGGTCCATGTCAAGTCATAGTTCACAAGTGGGAGACTCATCTACAACCACGATCAATAACCCCTTTAGGTATGGGCATTAACTGCATCTGTTTGAGGCATATGCATAAAGTTACTAATGTGCTGCACAGTGGCTTAGGGACTGAATACACTTTTATTCTGAAGTTTAAAATCAATGCGTTGTCAGTACTCCAGATTGCTCTTAGCATTTCATTGATCTTGCAAAACTGAACAGTTTTAGTAGCCATTCTTTATAAACTATTAAAAATGCTTGTCTACTTATTTTATTTGAGGGTTTTAGACTATTATAAGATTTTTCAATTTGGAGTTGTTAGAAAGTTAACATTATTCTCCTTTATTGAGGACTCATGGCTTTATTAGCTTTCTTGCCCAGAGAGCGTTTAAAAAAAAAATTGATCCAAAACAAAAACTCTAAAAAATTGTTTTGAATGCTAATAAAGTTATCATATTTAATTTTTAAATACTATCAAATACTTAAACAAATGAATTTACATTTCTTTGTTATAGTTGACATATTCTAATTCATTTTAGCTCCCTCTTGACTGTGCTATTATTTATATTCGGAGGCTTTTTTAAATTCAATTTTCAATGCCAAAAGTAGTATTTCTTTTCATACAAGTGTTTTTTAGTTCACTTGTCTATGCTGAAAATAGATCTTGACACTCATTTTACAGACACGAAACTACTTGTATTTGTGAATTGACTCTGTCTAAGAAGTACATGTTTTAGTTTCTACAGATGATCAGAATTGAGAACTAACAACTGGTGGGTCTCGTAGCTTAGAGTAGAAAGTGGTGGGAGTTTCTGCTTTGCCCTCTTTAAGGGGCACATCTTGTTAATAGATGTCTCATTCCATCTGGGTTCTTTTTATATGCTTTAATATATTTTTGATAGTTCTTACAGCAGCATCTTTAGAATTACAACAATTGCATATTGAAGTTGAAGCTTAATGAGAATTAAGTATTTTAAAACACAGTTTGCATTTGGATGCATCTTGAAATTAAATATATTTTTGCGTTTGAGAAAGATTTTATTTCTATTCTCATAGAAATTATTGTTTTGCTTTTTGAGGAAGGTGGTGTAAACTTAAAAGCGATGTATAGTCTGCTGGACAGTCTTTAGGAACCACCCCACTTATTTTAACAGATGCTTCAGGCTGCTTAAAGTTAGCTGAGAAGAGTACTGAGAAGGAAATGTATTTCAAGTGTTACTAGATACAGCTTTGCAGCTTTTTTTATGTTCTTGAACTGTTAGTGAAGGACTGTGCTAGCACTTACTCTTGGTAGCTCTCCACAGCTCTGTATGTACAGGTAAGTGGATGCTGTTTATAAAGCTTTTGGCTGGCTGCAAGAATGTTGGGGTTTGAGGAGATTCACACCTTAGCTAATTTATGAATGTGAACCACATAAAAATAAGCATTTTAATTGTGCCAAGACTGTTGCAAGGAGATCTTGTCCAACAGCTCTGTAGGCTCATGCATGGTGGGTGCTGAGCTTTGTCCCAGTCCTCCAGGACACCTTCCCAGGACCTTGTCTCTCTTTGTGAACAGTCCCTCAAGTCTGTAGGACCAACACTGCTTGCTAGCCTCCTGAAAGGGAACGCTTTATCCAGGGCCACTATAAATAGGCTTATTCACTTTAGGCTACTTTATGTTATAGAATTACCATTTTAAGCAGTAAAGTAAAATTCTCAGTTGTTCATTCATTCTGTGGACATCATGAGTTTTTAACTAGGCTTCTTACTTTCCTTGAATTCCAGAAAGTGAAATCATTATTGATGATGGACAATTTGGAATCCACAGTAAGTGAGACTGAATTTTAAAAACATTTATTGATATGATTAACCTGTTGCCTTAGCATATCATTGGAAATAGCATAACATACTGAGATAACGCAATGCATGTTGAAAACAGACAAGTATATTCTGTTAAATCATAAATAACTTCAAGGCTTTGCTTTTAGTGTTTGGTCATTTCAGATTTATGAGCTTATATAATTATAAAGAAGTATACCTGGTAGAGGAAGTGGATATGCTAATTTCTCGATTTGGTTAGGCATGGTATATATGTTTTTAATTAATGAGACTATACCCTTAAATTGGTACAAATATTTTTAAAATTAATATATATTATTAGTATTAAAGTATTAGCATACCATTTCTTTTTAGCACCTATTATGTAGAAAATGGTTCTAAACATTTAAACAGTTAAATGTTGCTTCTAGGCTAAATTTGTATATTTTGTATGTTTAAATAATGTGTTTATAGCCGGGCGGTGGTGGCACACGCCTTTAATACCAGCACTTGGGAGGCAGAGGCAGGCGGATCTCTGTGAGTTCGAGGCCAACCTGGTCTACAAGAGCTAGTTCCAGGACAGGCTCCAAAACCCGCAGAGAAACCCTGTCTCAAAAAAAGCAAAAAAAAAAAAAAGAAAAAAGAAAAAAAACCCAACAAAAACAAACAAACAAAAATCTTAAAAAAATAATGTGTTTACAATAAATCCAGACAGCCAGAATGTTCTAGTAATTATGGCTAACTCTTCAAAAATTAATTTATAGTAAAGTTGAAAATTTTCTTCAAGATACATTTAAAATTTTTTTAATTTCTGCTCTAATAAGTACTTTATCCTCAGAATTCAAACTTTCTCTAGTGGCTGGAAGTCTCCTGGTCCATCAGACTGCCATGTTGCCTTGTCTTATACTGGGTGCTGTACCTGAGCGTCAAAGGTGGCCTGACTCTGAACCAGAGATGAGTTACTGGTGACCAGTGTGCTTTCCTGCCAAGAATGCTCTTTAGAGAATTTACTATATTAATTAAACACAGAGGCTGTATGATATCCTTTGGCAGTATTTGGAAAGGAATTAAACCTTTCCCCATTATTTCATTATGAAGTATATTATCTTAGAAATAATATAGTCTAAAATGTTTGAATAGCTTTAATGCTTACTTGTCCTACTATTTACAAAGTATATTTATGCTATATTTTTTAGAACTTTATAGAGAATGGTTTTGTTGTTCTTGTTTTGTTGTTTGTTTTTAGGTTTTAGTTTTTTGAGGTAGGGTTTTACTATGTTACCTTGGCTAGCCTCGAACTCAATAGAGCTCTATCTGCCTCAGTGCTACCACTCCCAGTTAATATTATTTTATTTTTGTGTGTGGATATGTGTGCGCCCACGTGCACCTGTGTTTACATGGGTCCAGAAGAGGGTGGCAGAGTCCCTCAAGTTGGAGTTACAGGCATTGTGATCTGTCTGCTGTGGATACTGGGATTGCAACTCAGGTCCTCTCTAAGAGTAGATGTGCATTTTCTCCAGCCTCCAGAGAATAGCTTTTTTTTTCCAGCTATAATATATGACATAATATCTGTCATTAATTACTTTTTATGGTTATAAGTTGCACCATTTCTGTCTTTGTCTGTATCTTCTTTACTTCCCAGTGTCATAGTATTTTCAGCTTTAGTTAGTTTTCAGTGTGGAAAAGCATTTCTTTGACTTTGTCCATTTTATGAATAATATTTGAATTTTGAAGATTTTAAGACATTCTTTTTGTTTGTTTTTTGGTTTTTTTTTTTTTTTTTTTTTTGAGACAGGGTTTCTTTCTAGTTTTGGAGCCTGTCCTGGAACTTGTTCTGTAGACCAAGCTGGCCTTTTGATTTTTGTTTTTTTTTAAGATTTATTTATTAATAATGTCTGTCTGTCTGTCTGCCATCCATCTAGCCATCTAGCCATAAGTCTGCCTTTATTTTTTCTTTCTTTTTTTAAAAATATTTATTTATTATGTATACAATATTCTGTCTGTGTGTTTGCCTGCTGGCCAGAAGAGGGCACCAGACCTCATTACAGATGGTTGTGAGCCACCTATTGGGTGGGTGTTGAACTCAGGACCTTTGGAAGAGCAGCCAATGCTCTTAACCTCTGAGCCATCTCTCCAGCCCCCTGTCTTTATTTTTCTATGTGAGACAGGTCTCTTACTATGTAGCTTTGGCTGTCCTGGAACTAACAGACACCTGCAAGCCTCTGTCCAGAGTCTTCAAAGGATTAAAGGTGTATTGCTGGCCGGGGCGGTGGTGGCACACACCTTTAATCCCAGCACTCGGGAGGCAGAGGCAGGTGGATCTCTGTGAGTTTGAGGCCAACCTGGTCTACAAGAGCTAGTTCCAGGAGCCCTTCCCCCACCAAAAGAATTAAGGTGTATACTGCCATGCCCGGCCTATAATGGCAATTCTTATAGATTTACTTAATTTACTTGAGTTGCTAAGTAGCCAGTTGTTAGTAATCATTTAACTTTGTTTCTCTAACTTCAAATGAAAGTTCCTTTTCAGTGGTGATACATTCAAGATTACTCTTAATTACAGTTAATTTATTAATTAAAATTAATTTGGGGAAAGAAATAGAATTTTATAATCTCAGTGTATTGAAATATTAATGTGAACTAGAGTTTTTAATATGTATTAAACTTAACTGGATTGCTTGAAAGTGTGTTAATTATGTTATCCTTTCTGTTTATCCCACCAGATGGTGTTGAAACACTGGATTCTGGATGGCTCACATGTCAGACTGAAATTAGATTACGTCTTCATTATTCTGAGAAGCCTCCTGTCTCAATTACTAAGAAAAAATTCAAAAAATCTAGATTTAGGTATGACTATGTGATTTTATTACTTAGGCCATTTATTTTTGCTATTAGTGTGGATTTCTCACCTTTACATTCTAGGGTTCTCAGATAGTGAACAATTTTTTTTCCCTCAGATTGCTGCTGTTACTTATATTAGTTTTAACTCTTAAATTTGCAACCAGAAAAATTTTCTTTTGTAAAATCAAGTGGTTTCTAGGCTTCTGTATTTTGTATTTTCTGTCAGTTAACATTTTTTTACTGCAGGATTGCTTTAAAATACACAAAACAAGTGTTTTTGTGGTGAGGGGAAATGCCTTTAGAGCCCAAACTTTGTTGTGACCTCGTCTTTCCTTCATCTTCCTCCTTTTCCCCTCCTCCCCCTCCCTATTTTAGGGGATAGATGGAAAAGCTTTGCAAAGATAGTTAAATTAGTTTTGTTGTTATACCATTGACCATAAATCTGAGTAAGCTGGCTTCCTTAAGATATAGCCTACCTTGACTCTTGACATCTAATCTTGTGATTTTGGAATCAAGAATTCTAGGCTTTGTAATTCTAGGTTTTGTTACGTAATAAGCAAGCTTTTCTGGTATATCAAGGCTGGGTAGAAATGCCCATTTGCAGTAACTGGAGACCTTGACATTATCTTTTTAGTATAATTCATAACAATATTATACCCTATAAATCTTTAGTTATTTATTCTCATTACCTAAACATGTTATAATACATATCCCAATCATAGGTAAGAAAAAGTCGGTAGCTGCCGGAAACCTACTTTGACGGGAGTGGGCTGTCAGTTCCCAAAGAGGATGTGTGGGGTTGGGAGGGGGGTGACTAACACGACCAGAGGGAGAATCGGGATGGTTGCCAGCAGCATCTATTGAAAAAAGAATACACCTTTTATACTCTAGAGTTGCACATAGGATTAAATTAAAGGGGATGTGAGATTAGAGATTGAGGAATCTAGCATTGATCTTGATAGTAGACACCAGCCCTGTGTTAATGGAAGAGCCACAAGTTCCTCTAACTTTCTTCAAGTTCCTGAGGGACTGGAGACCCCATCCAGGTGCCTGACCTTGGGAAAAGGACTCCTGGGAACAGACACTCCGACAGTTTAGGAGTAATTTACATTTCTCTAGGGGATAAGTACTGAGCTGTCCCTAATCCTGTCCCTTTCTTTGTGTCTTGCTATATTGGGCTGTTCCCCTCCTACACCCCTGAAAGAGAAAGAGGTTCCGAGTCTTGGTCTGAGAACCCTTCTAATTTCTCCACACTTTTCCCCTTGATGCCCTCGGGCTGTGGACCATCTGACTTGTAGGCATTTCAGCCTTGGGATCAGGTGCGTCTAGGAAATTTCTAACTTTCCTGTTCTTGTTCTTTGTGTAATTAGGAGGGCATGATAGGATTCCTTGTTCTGAGGTGTCAAGTTTTTTTTTTTCCAGAGAATTACTTTGTTTAGAAAGGCTACCATTATTCACATTTTCATCCTTTACCAAAGCAGAAAATTCCCCAAAGGCAAAGACATTAATAGTGAAAATTGTTAAAAATGAAAGTAAAGATGATGGTAAAGTGTGATCTGCAATGTTAAAATGCGGGAACTTTGTCAAGCAGTGGTTGCCTTGTGGTCCATTGCAGGTAGCACTTTAAACCCCAAATATTAGCTGTTGTGATTAGAGAAAATTTGATATGTGTGCCTTGTCTATTTGACTTCTATTTTTTAAAGTACTCTGCTATGTATAATTAAGTTTTTGTTTAGAGATTGTTTTAAAAAGAAGGGAAAAGACTCTCTTTTGGGGGATCATTGTGTACCCAAAGTGGTCTTAAACTGCTGCTTCAGCTTGCTCAAGTGCACAGGATTTGAACATGCAGAGTTGAGTGAATTGTCTCACTAGACTAAGGTTTTTGTTCGCTTACTAGGACTTTTTTCCTGTCCTTCATTTAAGAAATAGTTGATGTTGGGGGTCTGATTTTGATGAAAATTAATACTGTATCTTATATATATATAGAAGTCATTTTGAGGGGTTTTATTGCTACTTAGCTCATTAGTCTTTAACTGAAATATTTTCTTACAACTCTATGTAGTTGAACTCAACAAGTTAAATGATTTGTTTCTTGTTGAAATAAAGTACATAGTGAGAAATAGGTGTCTGCCTGTTCTGGTCATTTTTTTTTTTACCCAAATTTATCTTAACCATAGACTTAACCATAATGGGTTAGAAAACAAGTGCCTGTAATGCCCTCAGTAATTTTAAAACTTGGCATAGCTTTTGCATTTTAAGTAGCAACAGACAAGCATCTCGGTAGTAAAAGTTTTAAAGATAGCTTTCTTTTTGTTTGACTCATCCATAGATAGAAAGTAACAGTGCTAACTTTGTAGTGGATTACAGCATTATATAGTGGTTTGTAAAGACATCTTTTTTCTTTTGTTCAATTACAGATCCCTTTCCTTTAGACTTGCCCCCTCTTTAAATGGTTTTCTTGTCTTCTCGTTTCTGTACATTCCTGGTTTCTCCTGATGTATCTATCTCTCTGCCTGTTTAATAGCTGTCCACAACCATTCCTAAGAGTTTACTTTCTGAGAGGAGATGATGTACTTTGTTTTGAGTTATTGAAATGTTTTATAGTGTAATGCCAGAACAGCGTTATTAATAATTTGCATGTTTGGCTGATCAAGAAGACCTCAATTATATGGTTTACAACAGTGGTTGGGGCAGGAGCTTATACAAAGAGAGCAGCCCACACTAATAAAGTTCTATTATTTGTAAGATTCCATTTAAATCTAAAATGCTCCTTAGCATGGGTGAGGCCCTAGGTTCAATTCTCATCAAGCAAAAGCAAGTCTAGAATAAATTTTTTTTAATCTGTTACATTCTACAATAACTTGCTCTATACATTAGTAGTACTTAATTTGATTAATTTCCATTGGTAGAAGAGATTATCCCAGCCTCAGTATACTTTTTGGCATTAAAAGTTTCTGCAGCTAATTACCTTTCCTTAGGAGTAGACTAGTCTTTTTTTTTTTTTTTTTGAGACAGGGTTTCTCCATAGCTTTGGAGCCTGTCCTGGAAACCAGGCTGGCCTCGAACTCACAGAGATCCGCCTGCCTCTGCCTTCCGAGTGCTGGGATTAAAGGTGTGTGCCACCACCGCCCGGCTTAGACTAGTCTTTATGGTCTGTGGTTTGGGTAGTGGTTTTTGTGTTTGTTGCTATGAGGTTTATTCCAGATTCTTTGTTTGATTAGAAAAGTGGGTTGGTTCATATGTATATACATGCAGATAATGTTCATGCAAAGAACCTCAGGTTGTGGCTCATGTCTATAATCCTAGCATTAAGGAGGCTGAGATAGGAGAATTACTCTGAGTTTGAGACTAGCCTGGGCTACATAACTAGTATCAGGCCATCTGAGATACAATAGTCTTACACACTGTTTCAAAACAAATGAGAAAAATAAAAAACAAAATATTTATATATACACAAAGTGATGTTGCTGTAATACCTTTCTTTGGCAGCTACTTTTTATAAGCTACGTGGATTATTACTGAGGTAGAGAGGAGCATGGCAAGTGTTCTATAGACAGATATTTGTCCCACTTCCCAGCTCCCTAATAAACTCCATATGGAGCTTTTTTGATGCCCACTATCCTTTTTGGGAAGTAAATTGGTGCTGGTAGGAGCAGATGTGTCTCACTGTCGTGAAAAGCCTTATGCTATTAAGACATTTTAAATGCCATATTTTGTAGGTCTTTGAAGTATTTGAAGGTCTAAAATATATCTTTGTATGATCTTGAAAACATGACTAAGTTTGGTAGATATAGATGACTATTAATCTGTATTTATTATCCTAAATAGCTTTTAAGGTTAAAACTTTAACCTTTTAAAATGAGTTACATAGGTATTATACCTTAAACAAGAATAGAAATATATATTATATATGTTTAATATATATAAATTTATATATTTAATAATATATATTAATAATAAATATATATTATTTTCTGTTCATTGGTGTGAAGGTATCAGATCCCCTGGAACTGGAGTATCATATAACAAACATAACCTTACATTTGTACCTATGCAAAAATCCATACCATTATAAATTATTTGAGACTAGTGTGTTGTAGAATATTATAAGATGTTTTACATTAGTTTATGGTGTGGAACATTTGTTTAATGATGCAAAAATGTATTGCATTCTTTTATGTTACATTTGTTTAACTCTGTGATGCTGTGTTACTTTGCCTCTCCAAAACAACTGATTGGTTAGTAAAGAACTGAATGGCCAGTAGCAAAACAGGAAAAAGGATAGGCAGGGCTGGAAGACAGAATAAATAGATGAAAAAGAGGGATTGGGAAGCAAGAGGATCTAGGAACAAGAAGAGAAGAGAGGACAACACTAGGGGCCACCCACCCAGCTACACAGCCAGCCACAGAGTAAGAAGTGAAGAAAGATATACAGATATAGAGAAAGGTAAAAGCCCAGAGGCAAAAGGTAGATAGGGTAATCTTTTTTTCTTTTCTTTTCTTTTTCTTTTTCTTTTTTTTTCTTTTTTTTTTTTTTTTTTTTTTGGTTTTTTGAGACAGGGTTTCTCTGTAGCTCTAGAGCCTGTCCTGGAACTAGCTCTTGTAGACCAGGCTGGCCTCAAACTCACAGAGATTCACCTACCTCTGCCTCCCGAGTGCTGGGATTAAAGGCGTGCGCTACCACAGCCCGGTTTAGGCTAATCTTTAAAATAATTTATTTAACCTTACTTTCTGTTCATTGGTGTGAAGGTATCAGATCCCCTGGAACTGGAGTTGTAGGCAGTTGTCAGCTGCTATGTGGGTACTGGGAATTGAACCCCGGTCCTCTGGAAGAATAGTCAGTCCAGTGCTCTTAACCAATGAGCCATCTCTCCAGCCCTAAATGGAATAAGTTTTTTTTTTTTAAATGCCTACAAACAAGCCAAGCTAAGGCCAGGCATTTATAAGTAATAAGACTCTGTGTAGTTTATTTAGGAGCTGGGTGGCAGCCCCCTAAAAGAGTAGGGAGTAAAAAAAAAACCAACAACACCAGTGGTTTAAAAATAGATTCAAATTAGTGACAAGTGGGAAATGACAAATGAAATGTTGGCATCATCACTTTTTTTTTTTTTTCCTGAAACAGGGTTTCTTTGTGTGTAGTTTTGAAGCCAGGCCTAGAACTTGCTCTGTAGACCAGGCTGGTCTTGAACTCACAGAGATCACCTGCCTCTGCCTCCCAAGTACTGGGATTAAAGGCATGTACCACCACTGCCCAGCAGCATCATCACTTTTTATTTTGATAAAAATGTCTCAATATGCAATGATAAAATGTAGACTCAACAATCTACCTTTTTATCTCTCATTTCTATACTCTAATCCCCTTTTTTATCCTTCAGAAAGAGATCCTTGAGTCTGCCCACTTTGTTTAGCTTTTTTCCTGACCATGACCAATGATAGCTTGTAACCAGTCTCCCTAAATGATGACAAACATCTATAGCTCATTGACCGAAAGCCACCTACCCCACTTCTTGGGATGTGGGCGTCATGTTTTCTAGATTGCTTTCTGTTGCCTGAGGGATATGGCATCTTTAAGAGACCCTGGGAAAGTTGGGGTAGCAATCAAGTGCTGGGAGAGCTAGCTGTAACTTTTGTTGTCCAGTCTCTGTGCAATGGGAAAGTGCAAGTCCTCACTGAAGTAGTCTTTGAGGCTGGGCCGTTTCAGCCAGCAGCCTTGAAGCTGTTCTGGGTGCAGAACTCTAGCGAGAGGCCGGGTCACCTGGGCTACCTTTTTTCATTGGTGTTCAGTCCCTTGCTCTGAAAATACACAAGTATGTAATGTGCAATGTATACAAATCAATTAAAGGTGATTTCTTGTTTTACATTTGCTCAGGTAAAAGGCATCTGTGAACTTTGTAAGTCCATTTGGACTGTATAATCAAACTAATATAAATCTATCCATGCTGTATGAAAAGATGGCATGTAATAATAAGTCATGAGGATTCTGTAGCCAGTAAGATCATGTCTCATCTCACAGTTGTTCCCATGTAAAGGATTTACACATCACCTGTCCTATAATCTTTTTGACTTTCTGTCCCATATCTGTAGCCAAGATACTCAGGAGGTTTCTCCTGGTCAAATCTGATCTCTGGAGGGAATTCACAGCCTTTTGTTTTCTGAGGAAACAAAAGGCAATGACTTGTCTTTCATTTTGATGTTAGGACATTTTAAAAATATAGTTAATTTAGCAGTTTCCAAAATTCAGTGTCTCTTAGCAGCTGTTGTTTTTTTATATATATTAGCATTTAAAAAATTCAAAGTTAACAAGATACCATATAGGATCCAGACACCCTGTGTATTTTCCATCTTTATATGTCTTTTTGTTGTTGTTACTTTACTCCCCCCTAAAAGACTTTCTTACCTAGTAGATTTCGGTTTAGTTTGTGCTTCTGAAATCAATTCATCTATCATACCATCTACCTAAAATGAGATCTCCTAAAAGGAGTTCTTGCTCTTGGAAGGCTAAGAAACTGAAAGCTAGCTATAATTGATATTACAGTAAATAAACCTACAATGTGGATTGTCTAATACGTTATTTTTGCTATTTGAAAAACACTATAACTGTACTTATGTATATTCTGTGATTTTATTTTTTTTCTTACTGGGTTTTATTATTCACTCTTCTCAATACAGGGTAAAGCTTACACTAGAGGGTCTGGAGGAAGATGATGATGATAAGGTGTCTCCCACTGTTCTTCACAAAATGTCCAACAGCCTGGAAATATCCTTAATAAGTGACAATGAGTTCAAGTGCAGGCACTCACAGCCAGAATGTGGGTATGGCTTACAGCCTGATCGCTGGACTGAGTACAGCATACAGACGATGGAGCCCGATAACCTGGAACTAATTTTTGACTTTTTTGAGGTGAGTAGTTGTTTCAGTGAGGGACTAAGCAGAGAATTCAGGCATGAACTTACATTTGTATATGGTCAGATTTTGCTCTTTAGGAAAACTTAGTGGAGCAGAATAAGCAACTTCAGTAGAATTATTTTTAATCGGGACAAGATGTATGTACCTATTAAGTAATATAATATAAAACTTCCAAAGACCTTTCCATGGATTGAGTAGCGAGGGTAGAAGTCAGATTATTTTATTTTTTTCCCTAACAAGGCCTTTTGTAGCCCTTTCATGTTGACCTCTAACTCAGTATGTTGTCAGGAAGGATCTTGATTATAGACATGGGCATCTATGCCCAGTTTCTGTGGGGCTGCAAATGGGATCAGGTCTTCATGCATGCTAGACATTCTCAACTGAGCTACATCCTCAGCTTCAAATGTATTTTTTATTGTAACAAGTCACTATGATGGTAGATTTATTTTATAATTTAATATGTTTAGCAACAAGTTAATAAAAATTTTATTGTATGTATGTATGTATGTACATGATGCCATGTGCTCATGTTAAGGTCAGAGGACACTTAGAGATTTGGTCCCCTCCCCCCATTTTGGTTTATTGAGACAGTTTCTTAGTAGCTATGGAGCCTGTCCTGGAACTAGCTCAGTATTCCAGGCTGACCTTGAACTCACAGAGATCCTCCAGCTTCAGCTTCCCAAGTTCTGGGATTCAAGGTGTGTACTATCCCCACCCAGCAAGATTTGGTCCCTTCTGTTTGTAGGTCTGGATTCTGAACCCAGGTTTCCAGATGTACTGGTGGTTTTTTAACTTGACACAAACCTAGGCATGTTTGGGAAGAGGGTATCCTATTAGAGAAAATGCCTCCATAAGATTGGTCTGTAGGCATATCTGTGGGTATTTTCTTGATTGACAATAGATGTGGGGAGCCCAGCCCACTGTGCCACCCCTGGGCAGGTGGTCTTGGATGGTATAAGAAATCAAACCGAGAAAGGCGTAAGGAGCAAGCTTTTAAGCAATACTTCTGTATGACCTCTGCTTCAGTTTTGGCCTCCAAGTTCTTGCCTTGTTTCCTGCCTTGACTTCCCTGGTTGGTGAACGACAAGTTGTAAGACAAAATAAACCGTCCCCCCCCCCCCCAAGTTGCTTTATTTAGATCATGGTGTATTATCACAACAATAGAAAAGTAACTAAGACAAGGTAAGCAGGCTTTTTACCTGCTCAGCCATCTATGTCAGGTTTTGAAAAAGCTATGCTGAGGCCCCAATTTAATAACACATAGGACTGTTAGCTTGTTTGCTTTCTACAAGTAATAATTGCTTGATACCTTCCTTAAAGTTCTTATACAGTGTCTGTAAATTATACATACTGGTTCTTAGCCGCTAGCTCCTTTGCTGCCCCTGCTGATTTCTGTTTTTTGGTAATACCTAGCTACATTTTCTTGATAGCAACAGAATTCAAGATAGACTTAAACATACTGAGTGAAACTTGCTACATAAAATTAAAAGTTTTGCAAATTTTGCATTATTCAATTTGGTGATATTTTTAGATACTTTTGTGAGTGTCTTTTTTACTGTCTCTTAATATATAAGACCTAATGTGAAAATTATAGATCTAAACTTAACATGATGGGAATTGTTAAAAATATAGTATGAAGTTTTGGTTGAGCATTTTTTTTATTACTCAAGTGCCTACCTTAAGATTTTACTACAAATATACTCCTCGCCTTGGCCTTCTAAGTGCTGGTTACAGATAAGTGTCACGATGCTTGACTCTATCATGTGTACATTTATCTTTGAGGTAGGGTTTCATGCAGCTCAGAATAGCTTGAATTGCTGTGTAATTGGACATGACCTAGGAGCCGATCCTAGTCCTCCTACTTTGTCTTCCCAAGTGCTAGGATTTTTGACATGAACCACCATGTCTGCTTTTGTCCAGTGCTGGGGATCAAACCTAAGGCTTCATAATACTTAGGCAAGTACCATACCAATTGAGCGTCTAGTTCTAGATTTCTTTCTCATTAGTTGTCTTCATAGAGTCCAAGTTCACATGAAAGCTTTTTGGGGGATGTTTAAACTAACTATGTTTAAAAATTTAGGGCAGTCCAGAAAGGTGGCTCAGTGTTGCAATCTTTTTTTTTGGACTACAAGCCCACAAATAATGACCTGGAGACTTATTAATTATGAAAGCTTGACCTTAGCTTAGACTTTTTCCCAGTGAGCTTTTACAACCTAATTAACCCATATTTTTTTAAATCTACGTTATGCTATGTGACTTGGTTACTTTTTAGTATGGCACATGTGACTTGCTGGTGAAATCCCTATCTCTCGTCTTCCCAGAGCTCTCTCTCTTTCTGGAATTCCCACCTAGTCTCTCCTGGCTATCTATTGGCCATCCGGCTCTTTATTAAACCAATCTATAAGTGTCTTAGGCAGAGACACATCTTTACAGTGTACACAAATAGTCTGCAACAGCTCAGTGGTTAAGAGCGCTGTCTGTTTTTGTGGATGACCTGAGTTATGTATCTAGGTGGACAGCTCTTTTCCTCCTGTAACTCTAGCTCCAGGGATTCTGACCTTCTCTTCTGACCTCTTTTTAAAAAAGCACATTTTTTAAAAGTTTTTTTTTTACTGGGTCCAGTGAAAACATGGCTTAGTGGATAAGGGTGGTGCTTGCTTAATAAGCCTGATGATCTGAGTTCAGAATTCCTGGTCTCACGTGATGGAAGAGGCCCCAGCTTGTGGTAAGTTGTCCTCTGACCTCTACCTGTACGCAGTGACATTTGCAAGTCAAATCTCATTCTCTCCCTGCACACAATTTTTTTAAAATATAAGTAAGAATTAGGACATTCTGAACTGCTATTTATTTATTTATTTATTTTTAGGAAGATCTCAGTGAGCATGTAGTGCAGGGTGATGCCCTTCCTGGTCATGTGGGCACAGCATGCCTACTGTCATCTACCATTGCTGAGAGTGAGAAGAGTGCTGGAGTCCTTACTCTTCCCATCATGAGCAGAATTTCCAGAAAAACTATAGGCAAAGTCAGAGGTAAGTTGGGGAGAAGCAGATAGGCCCTTAAAACTAACCTAAGCTTGTGCTAGAATTTATACTAGTTTAAATTGAGTATTTGCAAATGATGAAGACAAAATAAACAATTTGCTTTCATTATTACAAGGATAATAACACTTTAAGAAGCATACTTACTGAATTTTCTGCATTAGTTTTGCCTTGATCTTTTCTTGTTTGATAGAGATTAACAAAGCTGGTTCTATTCAAATGTCGCTTAGCTCATAGTAGTCTTTTTAATCATACCCTCTCCCCCTTTTTCCCCTATGGAAGTTGATTTTATCATCATCAAGCCATTACCAGGATACAGTTGTTCCATGCAGTCTTCATTTTCCAAATATTGGAAGCCAAGAATACCACTGGATGTTGGACATCGTGGTGCAGGGAACTCAACAACAACTGCCCAGTAAGTTTTATATTTGGATGGGATTACCATTCAGTAGCATGTGGCTTGGTGAGATTAATGGATTTGCCTGCTAAGTATCTGAAAATCCTTTTCATTACCCTTAGAATGAAATGAAAGTGATGGTAAGAGAAAAGGATTACTATTTTAATAGAAAACCAAGTCTCTCCTGAGATAATGTTCAATCTTTTTTATATACTGGATGCATAATGAAAAAACACTAAAAATGGAAAATCAGGAGGGAGATTTTTATGCAGAAAGCTTTTTTGGTCTCCTTTTTATCTTTTGATTATTGTTCTTGCAAGCTGCACTCTGTGGGTCTTACTTTTCTCACCTGTAGAAGGGTTTGGTTAAAGTTACCTGTAGTGAGTGTTTCTTTCTTACCTACATAGCCATAGCTCTAAGGAAGTATATAAGTTCAGTCTAGACTTTATCAGATACAAATGCCAGCCTAATAAAGTTGTTTCCCTTCCAGTTTTACAAATCTTTCAGTGGCGTACTTCATTGTCAGAGGCTTTCTTCTATAAAATGTAATCCCATCTTTAAAAACATAGGGTTATTTTGGTGTTGTGTTGTGTGTGTGTGTGTGTGTATGTTCATGTGTGTACAATACTCATGGAATTTAGAGGGCGTCAGATCATCCAGAGCTGGAGTTACAGCTTGTTGTGTGTGTGTGTGTGTGTGTGTGTGTGTTCATGTGTGTACAATACTCGTGGAATTCAGAGGGCGTCAGATCATCTAGAGCTGGAGTTACAGCTTGTGTGTGTAGTAGGAGCCAAACTTAGATCCTCTAGAACAGCACATGCTGTTAACCACTGAACCACCTCTCCAATCCCCACATTGTTTTTAAAAGAGTGATTTTTAGTTTGCTTTGGGTATTGTGGTTGTCATTATGATATTATAATAGGTCTCCAAACCAAGTCAGTTTACATTTAAGGAAAAAATATTTTCAAGTTTCATGTTAATAAGCTCTGTGGGTGTCACTCTCTACCTTTGACACCAGGTTACTGAATGTGGAGCTGGTCTGGCAGCCAGCAAGCCCCAGCAAACCTCTTCTGCCTGCCTACTACAGCACTGGGGTTTTAGGCATATACAGCCATCTCTGGTTGCTGGTTTTTTTAAAACATGTATGTGGACATCATGGGTGCTGCTATCTGAACTCAAGTTCTTATGCTTGAGTAGCAAGCACTCTTTCCCATTGAGCTATCCCTGTAGCATCTTTCCTTTTCTTAATGAAATCTACCCTTGGTGTGTCAGTCATTCCCAGTTCCCCGTGTTTTTCCAGTATGAAGACATTTCGAGGCTTTATTGCAAGTAGTAAATTTCTTCTGTCTTAGTTTCTTCATGCCCTTGAAAAGGATTGCTTTTCTTAATCAGGCACCTCATTTGTCTCCAAGAAAAAAAAGTCCAAGTACAGGGAAGGTATGTGTTGTGATGTGGAATACATCTGTCATTATAAGTAATAGTTATAACTTGTATTTATGAAGTAAGTGCACAAATCATTTAAGTTTGTTCCCTATCATATTTTGAGCATAACAAAATTAGCCTCTGTGTAAAAGGTAAGTCCTGTTTTTACTGTTGAAGATGCTTACTGCAGTGTTTCTTTTCTTTAGTACTTATGACTACTTTTTCTTCTCTATTTCAGGCTGGCTAAAGTACAGGAAAATACGATCGCTTCTTTAAGAAATGCTGCCAGTCATGTAAGCACCCTTTCTTTCTTTCTTTCTTTCCTTTCTCTCTCTCTCCCTCCCTCCCTCCCTCCCTCCCTCCCTCCCTCTCTTTCTTTTTGGTTTTTTGAGACAGTTTCTCTGTAGCTTTGGGGCAGTAGACCAGGCTGGCCTTGAACTCACAGAGATCCCTGCCTCTGCCTCCCCAGTGCTGGGATTAAAGGTGTGTCCTCCACCATTTACCATTTCTATAGAGACAGAGAACTCTTCCAGATTGTACTAACTGATAGAAAACTATTCCTTGTTCTGAAAATGTTTCTGAGTGAAGGTAAAAAGATAAAATACCTTTTGGTGTGTATGTTTAGATTTGTGGTGAGGATTCACATGTAAACAACAGAACAATAACCAACCTTTTAAAACACATTTTGTGTGTATGAGTGTTTTGCCTGAATGTGTGTAAGTGTACTGCATGTGTTCCTTGTTTTCTTGGAGGCCAGAAGGAGGTGTCAGATCCCCTATAGATGGCGTTACAAACCTTTGGGAGCTGTCCTGTGGCTGCTGGAACTGAACCCACGTCTTTTGAAATAGCAACAAGTGAATAAGAACTTTTAACTGCTTTCTCCAAACCCTCCACACATACTTTTTTTTTGGGGGGGGGGGGGGGTAGGCTCTTTCTGTCTCAAAAATAGAGAAACTGGCCTAAATTTTCTGATTTAACCCAGCCAAGCTGGCCTTGAACTTTGGTGGGTCCCTGCTTTTGTTTTTCAAGTATTGCCATTATGCGTTGGAGCCACCATGCACCCTTCCCACCTGTTTTTGAGATAAAAAGTTCCTAATGGCTGGTTTTAGTTTAGAAATAATGCTTACAGAAGGTAATGATTTTATATAACACTTCATTGCATTTTATTATTTATTGGGGATAGGACGCTAGTACATGTCTACATGTCATGGTATACATGGGGAAATCAGAGGACAGCTTGTAGGAATTTTGTCTCAGCAACCTCCTCCTACCATGTGAGTCCCAGAGATTAGATTTAGGTCATCAGGCTTGTTGCCTGATGTTCCTACCCATTGAACTATCTTCTGGCTGTCTTTATATAACACTTTTTAAAAAATGTATCAATACATGTATAAAATACCATATCGAATGAAATACGTTATTCTATACTCTTAAAAGGAAAAATAATCTTGATTATGTTAAATTTCTTCTTTTATCCAGTCACAAAGTATCAGTTTATTTTGCTTACTTCACCTGACCAAGAGACTCAGACTCTAGACTTAACTGGTGTGTGGGACGAGAGGGCATCTCATCCTTTTCCTTTCCATATTTTTTTCACAGTGGCTTCATGTTCCTTATAAAGTAGTTTAAGCCGGGCATAGTGGTGCTTGTCTTTAACCCAGCACTTGGGAGGCAAAATAGGAGATCTCTTTGAATTGGAGAGTTCCAGGACAGCCAGAGCTAAATAGATAGTTTCCTCTCCCCCTCCCCCCCAAAAAAGAATTGCATGGTGGAGACAGGAAGATTACCATGTATTTGAGGCTAGCCTAGGCTAGATGAACCTGTCTCAAAAAACAGAAAGAAAAAAAAAGTTGAATTATATTTTTTTCACGTACAACAGATTGAATCTAAGACCCCTGCCTACCTCTGCTTCCTGAGTTCATATATTAAAGATATGTCAAGGCAGAAATCTTTAATAAATAAATAAATAAATTTAAAAAAAAGAAGATATGTCATGCATAGCTAAAATTAATTTTCTTAACTACAATTCCTGTCCTCTTTTTCATCAGTTTAGGTTTCTGTCTCGAACTTTATATGTATATTATTCTTGTCATTCCTTCTCTGAATATTGAACAACAGTTGTAGCTTCTTCTTTGATCCAATTGTCACATTTTTCTTTTTTTAAAAGAATTTTAGTTTGCATGCATATTTGTGGGTCTGAGTCTGTGTATGTGCACCATATGCATGCCAGTGCCTGCAAAGGCCAGAAAAGAGCATCAGCTCTCCTGGAACTGTAGTTACAGTAGTTATAAGTGACCCCATAGGTGAGCTAGGGAGCTGAACCTGGATCTTCTGCTTAACTGCTGCTCCACCTCTCCAGCCAATGTCCATTTTCTAGGAAACCCTTGTGAGCTAACTGTACTGCTCATGCGAATCCCAGAGCAGAGTGAAGAGGTTCTGCAGTGTTCTCTTCCTCACTTCTCCCTGAGGTTCAACCATTTAGTTTACAGAGTGCTCCTCCTGTTCAATTCCATTTCTGCTCATAGCAATGACATAGGCAATATTCTGAAGGCTGTCTCTCTGCTTCTGAAGTGCTGTGTGTGTTTGCAAATGGATCAAGACACCCCAGCACACACTTTTTTTTTCGTCAGAAAAAAAGTGCCTTTGCAAAAGAAACAATTGTAGGAGACTAATTAATTATTTTGGAGAAGTTTGAAGTGAGATATTGAAGAGATTTTATGGTTTTATGTGCAAAATTATAATTTTACTCTAAACAAAAAATTCTGATCTGTGTTGAGAAATGTGTTGTCTACCAGTATTTTGTTTCAAACACTTGCTTCCTTTTCTTTTGTCAGGGTGCAGCATTTGTAGAATTTGATGTCCACCTTTCAAAGGACTTTGTGCCTGTGGTATATCATGATCTCACCTGCTGTTTGACTATGAAAAGGGTATGTTGAAATTTCTGTATTTCCTACTTAATATCATAAAATGTTTAAAAAAAGAAATTTTGTTACATGTTTAGTTTTTTGTTAAGAGTTAGTAAATTCATTTTTTAGTGATATACTGCCAATTCTTAAGCCCTTATAATATTAAGACATAGGTTTGATGGGAATAATGATTTCCATAAGTCAGGCATCAGTGTTGGTAAATTTGCCTTTTGATATTGCTGATGAAGGGACATGCCAGGTATTTTCTTCATTTTGTCAGTATTATGTATTCTGGCCTGGATCAAACAGGGAGAAGAAATTTTTTCCCAAGATCCCATGTGTTTTTGCTTCATATCTTAAATCAGTCACCTGGCACAGTTTAGCCAAAGCTACAAGGTACCACAGTGGAGTGGTGTGGAGTTAGTATGTAGAAGGCCTCAGTCAAGGCAGGCTAGATGGGAGAGTTAGGAAGAAAGGAAAGCCTGTGGCTGAAAAGAGAAATGTTCAGAGCTAAACTTCAACACCAATCCATGTCTTGGTGGCTGATAGAGGAATTTGATGGCTACTGAGCAGTGAGACAGGTGCAGCAGAAGCAGAAAGAATGGAGAGGAAGGCGTGATACAGGGAAGAGTCTATAGGGAGGCGTAAAAATACATGTAGAATCCTAAGATTTATCATTATTAGTGTAAGAACATAATTGTCTGTATTCTGGCCTGGAGCATGCAGATGAACTTCCTGCACTTTTAAAATAATGGTTGAGTATCATTTTCATGTGAGCTGGTTTAAAGTCGAGGCCAGTTTGTTGCTATGTAGAGCACTGTAGCTGACCCAAGTGTTGGACAGAATCTGATAGGATAGCTGGCTCTGCCCGCTCCGCAGATGCATTCTAAGCACAGACCTAGAGATAAGGACCCTCTGTCTTTGTGAAATATGTCAGGAGGGTAAAGAGGATTCATCTACACTATTGATGATGGGAGCAGAATACCTAAGGAACAATAGTGAACGTGGTTTTTGCTACAAGAGAGTACTATTTCTAAAATAGCTTGTTGAAGAGCCTTACTGATCTTATTGTCAACAGACTATCTTGCTATGAAGTTGAATCTGAATGAGTTAATGAGGGAATGAAAGTAATGAATTGTATATTTTTACCTTGAGTTTTATTTCTTTATTCATTTTTTAGGATTTTGTTTGTTTTTTAGTTTTTTTGATTCAGGGTTTCTCTGTGTATTTAGCCCTCGTTGTTCTGGAACTTGCTTTGTAGACCAGGCTGGCCTCAAACTCACAAAGATCCACCTGCCTGTGCCTTCCAAGTGTTGGGATTAAAGGTGTGCGCCACCACTGTCCAGTGAGTTTTATTTTTTAAGTTAGCAGTTTTGTGTAAAAACAGTTTCTCCATGTCCATTAAAAAAATGCAAGTAGTTCAAAGAGTGAAATGAATGATAAAGTCCCCCCCTCCCTTGATCTCATTCCCTTACTCTTAATAGTTTCTTATGTGTCCTTCCAGAAAAAATTTGTTCATACACAGGTTTGTACCAATGTTCATATTTGTGCAGTGGCTTTTAATGTTGAGTTAATTTAATGGTGGTACCTTAACTCATTTCCTTAAGAGAGTGGTACTTCCTACAGCATAACATTTGATATGGCTTTAAAATTTAGATTTGCCTGTGGAGAATACATGCTCGATAGTAGTTCCTAAATATCGCTTATAGATAATCAGACACAGATTCATGGAAATTTCTTGGTGTGGCTGCTACTTTTAGTCAAGTTAGGTATTTGAAGAGCTTAGAAAAAATAGAAACTTACTTGCAGCATTAATTCGCTTATAATACTTGCATGTTGATTTCCTAGGCATGTAGCATGGATAAATGTCAAATGAACACTGCATGAAAGAGGCAGTGAAAATGATGCCTGACATCATGCTCTGTCACCAATGCTTCCACCCCTTCCAGATGCTTTTTTCTTCTAGATACTGGATGCCTGCATTAAAAACAAAAGCCAGGGACTTGGGTGTAGCTCAGAGAGAAGAGCTTTTGTCTAGCATGTGCAAGGCTGTAGGCTCTTCTAAGCCTACAGGGCAGGGAGCCAGACAAGAGCTCCTGTAGTATTAGGTTCTTCTGACATAATACTACAGCATGGGGTCACGATGGGTTCATGATGGCTACCTAAGAGCTATCTCACCTTCAGTAAATTGAGGTTATGGGAGTATGTAGTATAAACATTCAGAAATAGTAAAACATATTAATGTCTCCCTCTCTCTTTTCTAATAGAAATTTGAAGCTGATCCAGTTGAATTGTTTGAAATTCCAGTAAAAGAATTAACATTTGACCAGCTCCAGTTATTGAAGGTATTAACAGTGACACAAAAATATGGATTTTCCTTCAGCTTTAGTATGATTTGCATTTGTCTGATTTAGTAATACTCTCTGCACTTAAGAATAACTATGCATTCAACATACATGAAGTATATTTTAGTTTCTGGTCTAACTAAGGGATGGGTTTATGCTCATCTCCAGTATTCTTTGCTGGTATCATGGGTTCCATTCTTAGAGGAGTTAGCCTGTAAGTCTCAGCTGTAGAGTATATGTTCACAGTCTTAGGTTGCTTCTGTCTGCAGAAGCTCTTTATAGAACCATCATGTTTTGCGATAGGACTTTTTTATGTAATAGTTTTATTCATATTTCAGATCTTAGTATATTTTGTTTTTCTGTGTTACTTTGCATGATCTGTATCTCATCCCTGTTAGATACTTAAGTTAATAACTAAGTACAAATAGTTTACTAACTTAAGAGTTTTTGTTTTGGTTTGGGTTTTTTTAAGACAGTGTTTCTCTGTGTGTATCTCTGGCTGTCCTAGAACTCACTCTGTAGACCATGCTGGCCTCAAACTCACAGAAATCCACCTGCCTCTGCCTGGTAACTTAGGGTCTTTTTTTTTTTTAAATTCTTTTACCCCATAAGCATTTGGTAATGATTTTATATAGAAAGTACCATAATGCTTAGAGCTTATTATTAAACTGGTAATTCCACATTTTGTCTGTTCTAGCTTGCTAGCTTTTCTAGTTACTTTTAATTACCTTTAATTACTAGTTACCTTCATAAACTATGGATTTTTTTCTAATTGTATTTTGTTTGCTTGTTTTCTAGCTTTCTCATGTGACTGCACTAAAAACCAAAGATCGGAAACGTATGTGCCAGTTTGGAATCACTGCTTTTGTTTTATGATTGGCATTGATAGGATGAATATTCCCCATTCATTTTAATGTATCCTTGGTCATCTTAATGACTATAGTATTGGTCTGTCTGAATACAATTTCATAAATGTGTAGCTCTTACATTGATTTTTCAGATGAGTGTTATGTGCATAGTAGGCTTCCCTTAGTTTTATGTCAGTTCTTTCCAAACCTTCTTAACTATTACAGAGAAGGGTACCTCTTAGGTACAGAGTCTAATGCCAGGAGTTTGATCAGCCTTATCCCCTCTAGCTGTGACTGTGGACAGGTCACTTTACTTCACTACTTTGTGCCCTAGTGTCCTCACACAGTGTGGCCTCCAGCATTGCTGTGGAGGACCACTTTACATTCCTTTCTCAACGGAGCTCAATAATTCATTGAGACTCTTGAAACCTATTGCTTTGTGCTCCCTTTCTTTAGCTAGACTATGCTGTCTCTCAAAGGTAGGACAGTGGTTGCATAGTCCAGAGACTGACTTTCACAGTCTTTCTGCAAAGGGCCAGTGCTCACGTAGACCCAAGACAATCTCAAAATAATGACTTCATAGACATATTTTATGACAGTACACAAAAATTTTACTTTTATTAAGCTGCAAACTTTTACCTAATTTTAATTTTAAAATAAATTTATGATGTACATGGATTGATATTTTATTTTTCCTTTTAGGAGAAAATTCTATGATTCTTAAAAATGTAATCCATTTTGGATTAGAAGATTATGATAACAAAAGTAGCTATAGATTTTCCTGGTTTTTTTTTTTTTTTTTTGGTTTTTCGAGACAGGGTTTCTCTGTGGTTTTGGAGCCTGTCCTGGAACTAGCTCTTGTAGACCAGGCTGGCCTCGAACTCCCAGAGATCCGCCTGCCTCTGCCTCCCGAGTGCTGGGATTAAAGGCGTGTGCCACCACCGCCCGGCTCCTGTTTGTTTTTAAGGCAGTTTCATGTAGCTTAGCCTAGCCTTAAGTTTACTATATGCTCAAGGATAACTTGAAGTTTTCCCTCCTGCTTCTATTTCCCAGTGCTAGGATTACAGGCATATGCCATGCTTACTTTCTTTTATTTGGTCTTGAGACTGGAGCTCAGGGCTTCATCCATGCTAGGCAAGCTTTTTACCATCCTAGCTATGCTCCAACCCTTAGATTTTTAAATCTGATTAGTGAACTGGTTTTGGTACAACTACGAATTTCACTGAGAGTAATTACTGCTTTTCACTACTATTCAGAAAGTCATCTTAACAGTTTTTATTCAAAAAAAATCACTTGTTGGGGCCACAAAGGATGATGTTTACATGAAGTATTATGAACTAGTCTTGTTGCTAGATGCTCATTTAGAAAATGGGGTTCTTCTTAATGGCTAAAGGTAATAAGTGCATCTGCCTTCAGAAATACTAAGGCTAAGATGTGGTAATTGCTTCAGTGCAGGGGTTCTGTCAGGGTTTAGTAGATCTGCTCTAGTGCATTTTATTTACCAAACTTTTATAATCTGAAATTTCAGAAAGTGTGGTTGAGGAAGAAACTTTCCTTTCTGAAAATCAGCCATTTCCTTCTCTTAAGATGGTAAGTTCCTTGAGGTACCTGGACAAGGCTATCTGATTGATAGCTGATTGCATAATGGTTTGTTTTACTCTCTTAAATGGGCACTAAAAAGGCTGTTATCAGTTTATTATCATGGGTGTTGTGGGAGGTTTGAGGCATGACATCACATAGCTCATGCTGGCCTAGACTTTTTGAACTCCTGGGTTTCTGCCTGCCCCAAGTGCTGGTGCTCGCTATCATCCCTGAGGCTCAACTGGTTTTAAAGAACTGCTTAACTTTTAGTTGAGTAAGACCTCCCTTGTTGGGCTAATTTGGTGACAATAACAAGTTCGCATGTTTCTGTCTGAAGGAAAGGAGAGGGCTCAAAGGGGAAGACAAGAGGGGGAAGGAAGATGTGATAGTGGAAGAGGCCTTTTTGTAGTGTCTAAATTTTACAGTCTGGAGAGAACATAAGAGGCTTCATTGTTTAAAAAAGGATTTCAGAAATACACTATGAATGCAAAAGCTAGTATTAAGATCTTAAAAATTGGCCAGGCATGGTGGTACACAGCTTTCATCTCGTACTCTGGGAGGCAAAGACAGGCAGCTCTCTGTGAGGCCAGCCTGATATACAGTCAGTTCCAGGATAGGTGCTACATGCTGAGACCCTGTCTTTAAAATAATAGTAATAATAATATTTTAGAAACTGGAGACAATTTACAGCCTCAGGAAAGTCCTTATAGATGCTAGAGAGATGCTCATGTACTTTCATAATGAACCCCTCTTTCTAGTCAGTTGTTTGGTCTAGTAACTATGCTTCTGTTCATGCTGGTAATTGCTTGAATTTTTGTTTTTGCTTTGGTGATATTGGTAGGAATTTACTTAGGACCTCTTTCAAGTAAGCACTCCTTATCATTTTTTAAATTTGATTTTCCAATTACAGCTCCCTAAATGATCAGCTTGCCATGTGTCCAGATCATTTTCTTTAGAAAGAATGAGCAACTCGATTATGATTAGTGTGTGTGTGTGTGTGTGTGTGTGTGTGTGTGTGTGTGTGTGCCTGCCTTTCTGATTTATGGACCTCAATAGCATAGTATTTTCTGGGGGTTATCAACTAACATGGTATTTGTTGAACAATGACACCTTCTAAAAAGTTAAAAATGATGATTTTTATTTAATCTCTTTTTTGTTTTTTTGTTTTTCGAGACAGGGTTTCTCTGAAACTTTGGAGCCTGTCCTTTAACTAGGACCTAGCTCTTGTAGACCAGGCTGGTCTTGAACTCACAGAGATCCGCCTGCCTCTGCCTCCCAAGTGCTGGAATTAAAGGCTTTTATTTAATCTTATTTTAGTATATTCCCCATATCTGAATGTAATTCAGAAAGCATGACTTGAGTTAGGGTTAGGCTTAGAGTTAGGGATAAAGTCTTCCTCAATTCAATTCTTGCTTCCAGTAGCTCACTTTAGATATTGTTTAAAGGAATGATGAAAAAGATTTTAGGTTTAGTGTTGTGGGATATTTTACTCTTTTGACTTTTTGAGGGGCCCACCATCCAGCTCCCAAATAAATCACACACAGAGTCTTATTCTTAGTTATGAAGGCTTGGCCTTAGTGTGGCTTGTTTCTAGCCAACTTTTCTTAAATTATCCTATCTACCTTTTGACTCTGGGCTTTTATCTTTTTCACTTCTGTATGTCTTATTTTCCTTTATACTCCATGAGTTGCTGGGTGGCTAGCCCCTGTTTCCCTTTTTCCTTATTCTCTTGTTGTTCCTCTTTCTCTCTTCTAGATTTCTCCTATTTATACTCTCTGCCTGCTAGCCCCACCTGTCCTTGCTCCTGCCTTGCTATTGGCCATTCATCATTAGGTTCATTGGGTGTTTTAGACAGGCGCAGTAACACAGCTTCACAAAGTAAAACAAATGCAATGTAAACAAAACTCACACACTTGAAAATAATATTCCCCAACAGTTAAGGATCTATTTTTTTTTCTTCTCAAGATAGGGTTTCACTGTAGCTTTGAAGCCTGTCCTGGAACTAGCTCTTGTAGGCCAGGCTGGCCTCGAACTCACAGAGATCTGCCTGCCTCTGCCTCCCAGGTGCTAGGATTAAAGGTGTGCACCACCACTACCTGGCTTAAGGGTCTATTTTTATGATGAAAATTGAGTTATCAAAGATATTACTTAAGCCTACTGCTTTTTAAAATTCTTTCTTCTTATTTAACATAAAAATCTGTGTTTTCAGTTGAGTATTAGAATAGATACTGAATTATAATGACAAAGAACATATTGGTAATATATTCTTACTGATTTTTGTAATAATTCTGTTTTCCTCCCTCCCCCCTTATTTGCCATCCATCTTGCCAAAACCAACACAATTCATCATCAACACACGACACTGTAGGTTTTAGAATCATTGCCAGAAGATGTAGGATTTAATATAGAAATAAAATGGATTTGCCAACACAGGGTAAGTAATTTTTTTTTGTTTTTAATGACACTGAATAAAACTGAAGTCTTGTGTTTCTTTCTTTGAAGCACGTTATTTGCTGAACCTTTTAGAATTTAAGACAAAGTAATTTGTGTGTATTTTTGTGAATATGTGCCATGATACCCATGAAGGTCAGAGGACAACTTTTAGGACTTTGTTCTCTCCTTCTACCACGGACTTGGGATCAAACTCAGGTTGTCAGGCTTATGTAGCAAGCACCTTTACCTGCTGAACCAAGACTTTTAATAAAGCATACTTTACACTTATACTAGTATTTGAATGCTTTTTAATTGCTTAGTGTATATTGTAAAAGTTTTGGTATACATGTGGCTTGTGTGTACATTAATATAAACAGCTTTTGGTACATTAAAAAATAAACAGTCAAGCTCTCACTAATTATTTCTTTATAGTCTACATCTAAAAATATTGTAATAATTTTTAAGAGCATTTTTTAGTTAAATATTACCACAGTAGAAGAAATTTTTGTAAATATGTTTTTAAATCATTCCCAGGTTTAATTATTCATTAGCCACAAATATTTACTGAGAAGTCAGTAAAGGTCAGGCATTTTCTGAGTACTGAGAACATAAGCAGAATAAGGACAAAATAAAGTCCTTTTTCCCTAGAGTTTTTTCTTATTTGAGGAAAACAAGGATTAATTAACTATTGAGAGTAGAAGGCATTTACTGCTCTTGCAGAGGATACAAGTTCAGTTAAGCATCAGGTCCTTAAACTGTCCTTAACCCCAAGTCTACGAGGAACCAATGTTACTGGCCCCAGGCACCTGCTATGATGTGCATATACCCACACGTAAACCCATAACTTAAAAAAATAAAGCTTTGAAAGAAAGAACTAATTATTGAATGCGTTTTGGACTAGAGGAAGGTATGTATGGTGAAAGGTTGCCTGGAATGTGGAGTCCTGATGTATTGGACATCTGGACCAACAGCCTAGATTTGTTTCATTTAGAAAATTTTATAACTGCCTTTATATCAGGCTAAGGCAGTCCTGGTTCAGACGGCAAATTTGTGACCAAGATTTTCTTAATATGTAGTTTTTTGTTTGTTTGTTGAGGCTTTGAGAATTATTTTGACTTATTATTTAAGAATTTAAATATTTTGTAATAATTAATAATGACTGATACATCTTATGGTTTATGAAGATTACGTCAAAATAGGTAAGTCATAGTAAATTGGAGGTTTCCTGAAATGTATCTTTTATTTGTTACATTTACAAACAAAGCCTTTGGTTGTTTAATTGATCCTTGTTGTCTCAGCACCTGAATTATTTGCTGTGCTATCACTAGATAACTATGTCTTCTTTGACAGTCAGTCCTTCCTGGCCTTCGGTTTCCTTATCTGTGAAATAAATGTTAGTTCCACGAGCAGGTATCACACTATATGTCTTTAACATGGTTGCCAAAAAAGTTAAAAGAAACCAAATACTGGCCACCATGTGGTTAAAATGGACCTCCTGAGCATGGTTGGACAGGAATATAAAAGCTATTATGGAAAGCAGGTTTCTAAAGAAATTAGAAAGAGAAATCTGCCATATAACCTAGCTATCTCCTATCCCTCTTCCTGGTTGTCTTAGGGTTCTATTGCTGTGAAAAGACGTGACCACAGCAACTCTTGCAAAGGAAAAGCATTTCATTGGTGCTGGCTTACAGTTTAGTTCATTATCATCATGCAGATGGCATGGTGCTGGAGGAGGAGCATAGAGTTGGTCTTGATCTGCAGGTAGTGTAGCTTGAGCATAGGGGACCTCAGAGCTCAGCCCCACAGGAACACATTTCCTCCAGCATGGCCATACCCACTCCAGCAAAGCCACACTTTATAATAATGCCTCTCCCTAAGGGGGCCATTTTCTTTAAAATCTCCACACTGGGTATCTACCAAGAAGGACCACGATCCTGTAAAGGTAATTATTGCCTACGTCTTCACAATAGGTAAAAATGGGTGGGGATGAGGCGACAGCCTATGTGTCCATTACTGGGCAAGCAGGCAGAGAAATAGCCATACATTTAGTCTGTAGGGGAAAAAAAATGAGATCTCGCTATTTGCTACATTAAATAGGCCTTGGAGAAATTATTTGCTAAATAGAAGTAAGGTAGCCACAGGAAAATATTGCATGGTTTTACTTAGATAGATAATCTGATTTTATTTTAAATATAGAGACCAGAACTAGTTACTAATTGCATTGAGGGAATAAACAAATCAGAGGTCAAAGAATACAAAATACCAGATGTGCTAATGATAGAGATTCATATACAGCTGAAGGATGTGCGTCATGCTATACATGAGATGCGTGTTAAAATAAGTTGATCTCCTGCTTCCCAAGCGGGGGGCAACTGTAAAGATGGATATGATTATTTGCTTTAATTTAATAATCTGTTTACTCTCTGTATCCTGTAATATCCTATATACCCTTGGAAAACACATAACTACATTTATAAATATTGGGCTGATTGTTCTTGGCATTTGTCTAACACTGCGGCTCCAGCATGTCTCACGGCCTCTCATTTCCTTCTTTCTATATAGGATGGAGTATGGGATGGCAACTTATCAACATATTTTGACATGAATCAGTTTTTGGATATAATTTTAAAAACTGTTTTAGAAAATTCTGGGAAGAGGAGAATAGTATTTTCTTCGTTTGATGCAGATATTTGTACAATGTGAGTAATATTCAGGTCTTTTTGTTTGTTTCTGCACCCTTTGATTATAGCTAGATTTGGGGAGGCAGTATTGGGAGGTTGTCCAGATGGCACCCTGGTTTGTCCTCAGCCAGTTGTCCATTTCTTTCCTTCCGAAAAAGCACTTTTTTCCCAAGTGCCCTTCACCGTGACACCCTTTGTCTGTCCTGTACTGGGTCTTGTATTGCTATGTCTGGTATTTTGTCCTCCACACAAGCTGTAAACCCTCCTGCAGTTTCCCATTTTCCATTTCTAAGATTATTGTATTCTTGTGTATAAAGGCCTTAAATCTTTATGTTTGACATGATTGTGTCTGAGTTTGGGCTGGTCCTGTGTTTGGTCCTGGGATTGATCTTTCTTGTTTGTCTGCTTTTGAGAGTTTTCAATCTGTAGACCAGAATTCACTGTGTAGCCCAGGCTAGCCTTGAGTTTACAGTGATCCTCCAGCCTCAACCTCCTAGAGCTGGGATTGTGGGCAAGAGCCATATGTATATCTTTTGTTTCTTTCTGTTTTGTTTTCTTTCTTTTTAGTAGTTTCTAAAGTTTCAAAGTAATATTATTATCTTTCTACCATTTTTTTTCTTTATCCTGTCTATTTAGGGTTCGGCAAAAGCAAAATAAATATCCCATATTATTTCTGACCCAAGGAAAATCTGATATTTACCCTGAACTCATGGACCTCAGATCTAGGACAACACCCATTGCTATGAGCTTTGCACAGTTTGAAAATATTTTGGTGAGTTATGTATGTTCCAGTTTTCTTCTTTAAAAATAATTAACTTAATTGTTACTGTTATGCACATGCACACACATATTCAATAAATATATAAACCCAGCCTGCTAAGTACATTAAATGTTGCTTGTACAAACGTTTTCTCTCTCTTTTTTTATACAGTATTAAATAATGGTGGTTTGTTTTTTGGGTTTTTTTTTTTTTGTTTTTGTTTTTTTTTTTTTGTTTTTGGGGTTTTTTGTTGTTGTTGTTGTTTTAGACAGTTTTTCTGTGGCTTTCGAGCCTGTCCTGGAACTAGCTCTTGTAGACCAGGCTGGCCTCGAACTCACAGAGATCCACCTGCCTCTGCCTCCCAAGTTCTGGGCTTAAAGGCCTGCGCCACCAATGCCTGGCTTATATAATGTTTCCTATTCTAACAGCTGATTATTGGTTTTACTAATGTGAAGTACAGAAATGACAACAACTACACATTTAGTGTGCTTATAAATTACATATAGGTATTAATAATATGTTGGGTTTATATCCACACATGTATATAATCCATTAAATAAGGGAAATTATAAGAAAAATATCTGCCCATTTTTCCCTGTTTCATCTCCTCTAAAGAGCACTAACAACCTAGAGTCTGATAGTTTAGTATTTGTAATGACATTTCTTTTTTTGTAAACAATGAATTTTTTTTCCTTCAGGGAATTAATGCCCATACTGAAGATCTGCTTAGAAACCCATCTTATGTCCAAGAGGCAAAAGCTAAGGGATTGGTCATTTTCTGCTGGGGTGATGATACCAATGATCCTGAAAACAGAAGGAAACTGAAGGAATTTGGAGTAAATGGTCTAATATATGATAGGTATTTGTTTCTTGTAAAAAATCTCCATGGAATGTTATAAATGGTGTAGCTTTTTATCTCCTAAACTGTTAAATTTAGTTAGGTTAAAATTATGTAGTTTAGCCTAAAGTTTATCTTGATAGCTTGTGAGTTTTTCCCAGATGTTGAACTATGTCAAAGCCACTTGAGAAGCCTTAACCCAAATGTACAAGTTACCTTGGTTGAAGACAGCTGCCTGTCCCACACGTGTTTCCTGTCTGTCAGAACTTTCTCAGTGATTGTCTTAGTTACTTTCTGTGCTGTGAAAAGGCACCATGACAAAGGCATTTAGTAGGGGTCTTGTTTGCAGTTGCAGAGGTTGAGCACATGGCTATCATGGTAAGGAATATGGCAGCAGGCAGGTAGGCACGGTGCTGAAGCAGTAGCTGAGAGCTTACTTCTGATTTACAAGCAGGAGGCAGAGAGAGACAGAAACAGACTGGGCCTGTTGGCTTTCGTAAGCTCAAAGTCCACCCCTGTGACATACCTCCTTCAAGCCTCCTAGTCCTTCCCAAATAGTCTATCTACCAGGAACTGAACATTGTCATTCAAACCACTACATTGATCTCATTTGAATTCTGTGGGGTTTTATATCTTTATACATTCCCAGTGATATATGTATCCAACTCAGGACATTTCCTTGACCTTTTTAAACTTTTGTTCCTTCTTATCACCTTGGTTTCAACATAAATGGCCACTCTGCTTATTGTATTTTCTCAGGGAAGTCCTTGAAGTCTTCCTGACAGAGTTCCGTCACCTCTCAGTCCTGTTTTCCTCTGGGTCTTTCCTCTCATGACTTCCCTCTGTGTGCTGCTTCTTTTTGCTTCAGAGAGACATTCCTGTATGCTGAAATGTCACTTGAAGGAAGGCTATATAGTTTCACCTATACTTGCCAGTAGCTTCTGTTCACAGGGCACTGCTTTTACTTTGCTCATCATCATTTATCAGTGACTGACACACAACATGCAGTGTATTACACCGTGTGTCTACTTTCCTTCCTGGCCTCTTTGAATTAGTGTCTCCCTGTTCCATATTGCACACACAGAGAGAGTGTGGGACACACAAGAGCAAGGCATTTTTGCTTGTTTTATGTATTGTCTTCAGAGGCTAGGGCAATAAAATAAAGACTGTGGGAGCAAATGTTACTGACTAGATGGGAAAACAGTTTTCTAGGAATTAGTATTTTAAGATGCAAGTTTAATAGTCTAATAGTTGCTGATACTCAAGGTTGTTTTTCTTTCTTACTCTTTCTTTTTTTTTATTTTTATTTTGAGGCTTTGGGTTCTAAAGAACCAGACCAGCTTGAAAACCAAAAATATACTTTCCTTGGATTTAATACATACTATGCTTTGTCCTAATAAGTTATATTATTTTTTAATAAAGATTTTACTCCCACTGTTTTGTCTAAGCTGGTCTAGTTTATTCACTTACTTGTTTAACTTAATTTATTTTGATTTTTGGAGACAGGGAGAGGTTTCACTATGTAGCTCAGGCTGGCTTAGTCTTGCAGCCTTCCTATCTCAACTTCCCAAAGCCTAGTCTTATAGTTGAAAGTCACTATGCCTAGGTGCTCTACTGCCTTAAATTGTAACCTGCATGCTACCTACCTGTCTACCTGCTTTCTAAACTAGTTGGTTTATTTTGCATAAAGCAGAATGGCTGACTGGTTTTTTTAAATAGGTGTTTCCAACTAACAAAATAAAAATAATCAATTTTATATTAACAATTTGATAAAAATACTGGCTTTAGCAAATGTTGGGAAATTTTATGTGTATCTGTTGAGTATGAAGAAGAAAAAATGACTAAGTATTTGGGGGCAAGGAAAAGATGGTGTGAGGTAATTCCATGGATGATTTTGCCAAGGAAAATAAATTAGGCAGCTCCTTCCTCTCGAGGACTTTTATGGTTGGAGCTGGATGTTGACATGACTAGCAGAACAATATTATACCAAGTGCTGAGGAAGACTCTGCCTGGCTCAGCATCTTTGAAGAGAGGGACAGAGTTGGAAGTTTGAGATGGGCATATTTTCTTTGATAGAACTTATATTTCAGGCCCAGGTTCAGCATATATGAGGCAGGGCATGACTGTTGAGGTATTTGGAGGGCCAGGCTGGCATGGGCTCTAATTAGGGCCCAAGAGACAAGGGAGGTTATATTGATGTGAAAATATTTGTGTATAATATTAAAAAATTCTAATTACTAAGGCTTACAATAAAAAAAAACCTACCAGTTTTTTATTCCTTCAGTTGTCCCTGGCCAAGTCCCTGTCTTATTGTTTTTCTTTTTATATTATATTTACTTTTATTTTTTGGTTGTTTTATTGGGGTGTGGGGGTTCTAAGACAGTTTTTCTCTGTGTAATAGCACTGGCTGTCCTGGAACTCTTTGTAGGCCAGGCTGGCCTCGAACTCACAGAGATCTGCCGGCCTCTGCCTCCCATGTGCGGGGATAAAAGACATGCACTACTGCCTGGCTTCTATGTTTCTAAATGGACAAATTTAGGTGGTTTTGAGTGGTTAGTGATTTGGAGCCTTTGGGGAACTTATGAAAGAGGGGTGATAGGAGTATAGGTTTGGTTTGGTTATATAGCCCCAGCTGGTTTCTGAATTTACTGTATAGCTAAAGATGACCTTGAACTTCCAATACTCCTGTCCCCACCTGATGATGGGATTGTGGTCATGGGTCACCACCCTGCTATGCTATAGATGATGCTGGGGATGCATGCTAAGAACACACTAGAGCACCTGACCTGCAGCCCAACCTTAAGTATGCATTTTCAATGATGAAAAACTATTTCTCTACAGAAGCATTAAAGCACAGATTGGACAGGTAGCCCTGATTTGTAATGTAAAACTGTTGCATTTTATTTTCTAACATTTCACTGGGAGTGATTAATTTATAATGACCTTTATAGCTTTGTTAAATGTTCATCTGGCTTTGGTGCAGCAGACAATACAGGGTCTAGTATAGCGAAGCAGGCCCTAAAATCCTACTCCTCTTGGAGGCATGCCTACCAATGCCTAGCTTGACCCATTCTAGGGGTTTGGAGTCCATAGACCAGTGACAGAACACTTAAGTTGCCTTGTGAATGACCTAAGTTCAGTCCCAAGCACCACCAACAGCTTCAAAGAAGAGAGGGAACAAGAGAGAAGAGAGAAAAATACAGCAAACACTTGTAGTGAGTTTAAAGGCAAGTGATTTTAAATCCTCTGTGCTTCTGTATAATCCCAGTTTTTCCCTCCCTCCCTCCCTCCCTCCCTCCTTCCATCCCTCACCTTTCCTTAGCTACTTAATTTCTCTCAAAAAGCTTTAGTCTTATTTCAATCCTTAAATAATATGCCATTTGATATTTATATGAATTTAATTTTTATGCTTTGTTGTGGTCTTAATCCATTTTTGTATATAGCTATAAATTACTTCTGTTCTAGCTATATATTCTATTGCTTATTCTACTTCTTAATAATAATTAGGCTGTTAGTGTTGATATGGATGTTATTCACCAGGTCTCATGAAATATAGATGTAAAATTTCTCCAAAACTTTGCTTACTCACAATACAGATACATGTGTGTAAGATTAAAAACAAGGTTCCTTAGTTCTTCCCATTTTGTGTTATGTACTGTTAGATTCAGATCTTGACTTCATTGGCTTTGTGATCCACTCAGCTGCTAGCTCAGCAAAATTAGGCATCCACATCTGAGTCAGACATTTTTAGAAGAGTTGCAGGATAAGTAAGTTGGAGTGTCCATCACAACCTATGGCCAGTTCTCAGGGTAAAGTCCTGCCAGGTGAGAAGGAAACTACATGAGCCCATGGTTCAGGCATACTGTATTAAAACAAGTTTCTGGTTGAGACTAGGAGACTCTCTCCTTAGATTACAAGACCGCTGAAGTGGCAGTGGTTTCCTGTTCTCACTAAGATGCCCCAGTACAGACCAGCTGGCTTCTGTGAGCACAGGCTCCTTCCTGAGAGCAGCCACTTGCTGCATTTCAAGTCTCCACAGCCATATCTCTTCTCCTTGTTCGCTATCATTGACACAGCACATCCTTTACATCATTCTGAGAGAGGAAGACATAGAATTAATTGTAAATGTTTGTAGATTTTCTTTGTTTCACCATCATGCTGTTTTCTGTGTTAGCATTGAGAACTGTGAAGTCACATTGGTTGCTGTTTCCTTAAGTATAATTTGTTTCCCCTTTGAGGCTTCAGAGAATCTACTTTGTTAGCCAGTGCTCTGAAATCCTAGAAATGGATCTTCTGAGTGGTTTTACCCCTGTTCTGAGCAGTTGGTACCCCACTAGCCTCTTGCTTGATGTGTGTCATTAAAGACTGGACTGGGCATGCAGCATAGTTGGTACAGTGTTTGCCTAGTGTGCTCAAAACCAGCACAGCACAAACTTGGTGTGGAGCTACGTGGCTGCAACCCAAAACTCTTGCAGGTAAAGACAGGATCAGAAGGTCCGTTCCGAAACCAAACATGAGACCTTGTTTGGGGAATGTAGAGGTGTGGGACTTTAGGTGGGAATGTAGTTCAGTGGTAGAGTGGGTCCTGGAGAAAACAGGGAATGTACATTTCTGGATTCAATTTTATGTTAGCCCTCTGTATCATTGACACTTGGACACAACATTTGTGATCCATTCTCTGTTTTGCTCTTCATCCTACTCTGAACCTTTCCCTCTGTTTCTGTTGAGTTTTCCTTATATGCTATTGTGTTTTGAATTCCTAAGGCCTTGTTTTGTGCTGAAAGTGCTATGTGGGGAGCATGTTTGTTGACAGTCCTCGTTCTCCCAGGTCAGGACAGTTAGTCCCTTTTGTCTTTTTCATATTCCATATTTAAAAGTATTCTTGGCTTCCTAGATGAGATTGAAATCTAGAAAATTAATTAGAAGCTCTGGGTTAGTGAGTGGATTGTTGAGGTGGGTGTTGTTTTAGAGTGGTCTTGGTGGCCTGCTTGTTCAGACCTCTGAGATTACTTAGTGTTTAGGGCTTTACTTTTTGGCTGATCCTCATAAAAAATGTGTGCATCATATTTGGGGGACTTTAAATGGCTGCTAGTGTGGTCAGCTGAGAGAACTGAGGGCAAAGGGGGTGGGTTGTCTCTGTTTAATTGGTTAACACATTCTTTTGCTGCTGGTAGAAGTGGTAGCGGTCTTCTAAAATACCAGACCCTCCCGTGGACCTCATCTTCCATTCTAAGAGGCATCTATTTATCTTATAAGTCAGTGTCAGAGGGAGGGACAGCTGTGACCAGAGTGAGATACTGAATTGCTGCTCTGGCTCCACCTCATCCTTCTCCCTCCCACTTTACTTTCAGATCAAGGGAAACTTGTGTGCTACTTTTAAAGCTGTTTTCCCTATGAATGGCTGACGATTGATCTTTTTTTCTAACTAAAACCTTTTTTTTTTCTTTTTCTTTTTTATTGAGAAAAGGAAAAAAAATCTAACTAAAACTTTTGTCTGATACTGCAGCCGTCTTTTTCTCCAGTCTCTACAATTTCACGGCTTTGTCTGCTAGCTGGCATTCTCCTGTTCCGACTTTCACAGGGCAGCATGTGGAGCTGGTCTCTGCTGTTGGGCGTGCCTCACTCACCAGAGGCTCTCTCTCTCTGCTCTCTCCACGCTAGATACTGTTCACTTGTGACTTGTGTCATGGGGACAAGCTCCAGCTCTTGGGAGCCTTTTCTCCTGTGAAATAAGGCACCACCAGTTAGTTGATTTGGAGGACATACACTTTGAGGATCGCTAGGAACCTACGGATTCCATTTTCTGATTTGAAGAATTGCTTTGTAACCAGGGCTGTAAAAGAACAGTTTTGTTAACCCTTTGGTTTTATCAGAAAGCAGAATAAAATCTCTGTAATAAGGGCATCTCGGGCACTTTTAAAAATGAATTTTCTTGAAAAGGTTAAGTCAGGCAGCTTTAATAAACATGGAATTACATTACTTTTTTTGTTTCACCATAGGATATACGATTGGATGCCTGAACAGCCAAATATATTCCAGGTGGAGCAGCTGGAGCGCCTGAAGCAAGAACTGCCAGAGCTCAAGAACTGTTTGTGTCCCAGTGTTGGCCACTTCGTCTCTTCTTCTCTCTGTGGGGAACCTGGTATCCACGTAGATGCCAATGGCATTGACAATGTGGAGACCTCTTAGTTTGTAGTGCACAGAGGACGTTTGGGGGCATGCGTCACTGTTCTGATGCTCAGTTTCATCCTTGAACACTGCTTCTCTGCCATTTAGGTTCTCAGTCCAATGAAGCAATAATGAAGTATTTTACTATTTCATTACAGTTCCTGCAAGAATATCAAGTATACTATTGTCACTTGGCCAGGTATAATTACCAATCAGTCTATACAATGAGAAATCTACTGTTAAATATTTTCAATTGGGTATCTAAGCCTTTAATGTTGAATCTTCATTAAAAGCATAATACTTGGAAATTAATTATATAAATATCTGATATTTAAAGTTCAGGCTTTTCATTTGATTAGGTCTTAAATCTTAAGTGCTTGAGAAAAATGACTGCATAATTATACCTGACCATGAAAAAATAAGTACCTCAAATGCATGTATTTGCACTGGTGACTCCAGCTGTACAGATCTTTGTCATCTGTGTACATGGGTGTCTTACATGAGTTGATATGAACGTGCACCGTTTCCATTCGGTCTAAACCTCAGACTGCTGCCATTTCCCCACTGACCCAAGCCAGCCTGCAGATGAACCATGAAACTTGTTTTATAAACCTTTCAAAACTGTTTTGCATAAATGTTAAAATTCCAGAATCCTGCAGGGTAAAACTTAATGTATAAAATGTTAGTAAGAAGTATATATTGCATACATAGTAGTATAGATCACAATATATAAATTTGACTCAATGCATGCTTTAGGTTTTAAGCATGAGACTGTACATGTTTACTGTTAAGTCCTTGCATCTGGTGCTAGGTGACTGAGAAGATGTCAAGGACTGAAAATATTTTGTCGCTTAAAAAACAAAGTCTGTTTGTAGACACTTTGAATATGCTTATTTAGTGTCTCACTACCTAGTACACATAACTGCTGTGTGAGTATTACACAGTAGTTAAATTCCCATGCAGAAAAATAAATGTCCTGAATTCTCAAATTGGTATTCTTTGTTTAATATATATCATGTATGTAATTTATTTAGGAATGTCAAAGATCTTACTGTGTATAAACGCATGTTTTTAGGCTTATACTAAGATTTCTTCATTAGAAGCAGATTGTATTGATAAAACTGTAACTTCAGAATGAATGTTAAATAAAATGACAGATTTATTATTTTTTTTCTTTATCTTAAGAAGGTGTTACTTTTGAAGAATGGTTTTATAATGGTATTCTGACAAATAGCAATTTCATTCTGATCGTAAGGCTGGCTCACTACCCTTTCTCAGTTTGTCCCTACTGAGGCAGTTTGTTCATGCTTAGACATATTTTGACAGGAGCCAAGAACCTAAGACTTGAAATGACAAGTTGTTCCTTGTCTGTCTGTTTGTTTGTTTTGAGACAACCTGTGTAGCCTTGGCTCCTGGAACTCACTGTGTAAACCAGGCTGGCTTTGAACTCTCAGATCCTCCTGCCTCTGCCTCCTGTGTTATTAAAGTCCTGCGCCACCGCCTTCAGCTTCCTGGTTTGTTTTTTAATAGTGTACCAATGGGGCTTTGGTCAGCTCTTCACTGCGGAGAGATGGGCCTGCAATCCTACAGTATTGTATTTGAAATGTGATGTTTAATGGAGCATAGTTTAGAACATGTCTTCTGCACGGGCATTTCTGTCTTTGCCCACATCAAATGGGAATTTAGCACTTTCATATAATCAGTACCTTCGGAAACAGACCTTTTCTTCTGTAGACCTGCACACCATGTGTGAGCACTCCCTTAGAGTTTTCTAGTTTTGTTCTAGCTCCATGGTGGTCTCCAGGGCAGAGGAAAGTAAAGGGGTACCACAGAGAGGTGCTGTGGAGTGTGGGTTTAGTTTCAAAGAGCTGGGGTGACTACCACAGAACCCTTTTCTCTCTTCCTGTTAATGGGTAACTAGACTATTTACCTGAGCTAACCCAGGCTCCATATCACTAGCCACCACCTTTCCACTCTACTCAGCCGAGTTGTGCCTGCGACCAGCCCTGCGCCCTTGTGCCCTTTGCTTGGGAACTCTCCCAATCACTTTACCCCACCGTACTCTATCACTGTGCCATCTTTCTCCACTGCAATACTGTCGAAAGGGAGGGACCTTTTACTACTCGTTATATTGTGTGTGCCAGTGAACCTTGAGACACAGGTAGCATTCATCGTACCTACCGTATTTTTCTTTCCACGGTGCATGACATGTACTTGCTATGAATGCACATTTTAAAGTGCATTATGACCACTGGGATAGTTTGTTGACGTCAGGTCTGTTTGTTTGGTTTTTATTATTGTTGTTTTCGAGACTGGGAGAGGGGGAGTGTTTCTCATTGTAGCCCTAGCTGTCCTGGAACTTGCTCTGTAGACCAGACTGGCCACAAATATACAGAGATCCTCCTGCCTCTGCCTCCCAAGTACTGGGTTCAAAGGTGTGCATCGCTACACCGAGCTCTCAGCTTTTGCATGTAAAAGTTCAAAATAAACCAGGCAGTGGTGGCGCACACGTTTAATCCCAGCACTCTGCAGGCAGAGGCAGGCAGGCAGGTGAAAGAGTCTTTGAGTTTGAGGCCAGTCAGGTCTACAAGAACTAGTTCCAGAGCAGCTAAGACTGTTACACAGGGAAACCCTGTCTCAAAAAACAAACAAAAAAGCTGAATGTAAAATTGTTTTTATACTTTCTGAAAAGTTGTATGATTCTTTGGCATTGCTCCCTGGAACTGTGTACTGGCACTGCCTAGTAAACCGAGGCACACAGCTCCCCCCTGAGGCCGCATTGAGGGTTGGCCTGACCTGCCTTGTCTGGGAAGGTAGAACTTGTTGGGCCTGAGTGTGGTGCAGTCCAGCTTGGTAGTCATAAGGAACAATCGTCTCTTCTGCCTGTCTTTCCCTGTGTAGCTGTCTCTGCATTGTATGGTCTACAGTGAATAGGTTTGATTACACTGGATTCATGAAAGAGTACCTACCCTTCATTGAGATTTAGATACAGTTTATTTACTCTTTTGTTTTGATTATGTGATTTTCAAGTTGAAAGTAGGATATTCACATCAATGAGTCATCTAACTGGCCCATAAAATGGGCTGAGATGTCCAATTGCAGCTCCAGCCTCCAGAGCTGTCCTCTTGCGGCTCTGCCGAGTATACCCTGGCTTCCCCATAGGCCAGGATAGCTTTGCAGCTCTGGAGCTGTAACTCTCACACTCCCCTACAGGGACACCTCTTAAGTCTCAATCTTAGGCCTTCTGATGTGGTTCTTTGGACATTCTTTTCATCCTATGAGATTTCTCACTTTCTTCCAGAACTCCCACTTCTTTCCTTAAGTCTCAATCTTAGGCCTTCTGATGTGGTTCTTTGGACATTCTTTTCATCCTATGAGATTTCTCACTTTCTTCCAGAACTCCCACTTCTTTCCACTATCAGTTTAAGTTGTTCTGAGGCCTTTAAGCATGTCTGTGAGTGGGAATATAGGTCTGTAAAATGTTCTAACGTAATTTTGTGTAGGTTTTCATTTTAGCAGCTTGCATTTTATTCTCACAGTAAGATAAATTAGGACTAATAAACATTTTTCAAAAATTGGCTTAGGTTGATTTATGAGCATTCGGCCTACATGTATATGTGTGTGTGTGCACATCTGGTGTTAGCAGAGGTCAGAGGGCACCATTGGATCCCCTGGGACCAGAGTTACGGATTGTTAGGAGCTGTGGAGGTGTAGGTGCTGGAAACTGTCCTAACTGCTAAATGATCTCTCCAGTCCCAATAAGCATATGTTAATTCAAGTGGATGATTAAAATGCTTAATGTTTGACAATTTCATTTATGTAGATAATGCATTTTGATCAAATCCACCTCTACCCCATGCCCTGTTCTGCTCCCCCAGTATTCCCTCTCTATTTTGAGTGCTCTTTTAAAACTGTCTAAGGACTTATCATAATTTTATGTATATGAGTGTTTTGCCTATATGTATGCATGTATACTATGGTGTGCCTGGTACTGGCAGAAGCCAGAAGAAGGTTTTGAATCCCTTTGAGCTGGAATTGCAGACAGTTATGAGCCACTGTGTAGATGCTGTGAACTGAGCCCAGATTGTCTGAAAAAAGAAAGTGCCCTTCATCTGTAGAAATCTCTCCAGCCTCGTTCGTGTATTTTTTTAAAAAAAATAAAATAAAATACACAGAGAAACCCTGTCTCAAAAAACAAAAATAAAAAAATAAAAAAAATAAAATAAAATAATCCCATTGAATGCACTTAGTGCTGGCAGTGTGTGCTCACAAGGGACTATCTCCTGTGCCATAGGCAACCTCTCAGGGGGCCACATCCTTGAAGAAAATGGACTCCTCCTCTCTTGGAAACCATTAATTGACAATAACTCCAGAGCTAGCAGTGGGGTTTCATGATTTCCCCCATCCCATCCATACTGGGATTTGGGCTGTCTTGATCTTGCACATGTCTTATGCATGCTGTCAAAGTCATGTGAATTCATACAGCTGTTCCAATAGTGCCTGGAAAATACTGTTTTCTCTAGTCACTACCTCTGGAACCTGAGTTGAAAAATTCCTTTATCAGATTGACTGTAGGCAAGTCTTTAGGATATTTTCTGTATTACTGATTGTTGTGGGAGGGCCCAGCTTGCTATGTGTGGTACCATCCCTGGGCAGATGGTCCTGGCTGGGATATTGTAGTATGAGGTTGGGCGCCATTCTGTAACACGAGGGGTTTCTGTCCACCTGGTATCCCACAGTCCCAAAGAAAATCACACAAAGATCTCCATAAGTTATAAAACTGATTGGCCCATTATCTCAGGCTTCTTATTAGCTCTTGTAACTTTATTAACCCATTGTTCTTATCTATGTTAGCCACATGGCTCAGTACCTTTTTCAGCGGGGTTGGTCACATCCTGCTTCTTCGGTGGTCTGGACAAGAATGCCGAGGGAGCTTTCTGCTTCCCAGAATTCTCCTGTTCTCATCACCCCACCTCTACTTCCTGTCTGGTTGTCCTACCTATATTTCCCGCCTGTCCAATCAGCATTTATTTAAAATATGATTGACAGAATACAGACAATTCTCCCGCACCAGATATAAAAGGAGGCTGAGAAAGCCTTGAGGAAGTCAGTAAGCAGCATACCTCTGTGGCTTCTGCTCCAGGTTCCTGCCTGGGCTTCCCCCAGTATATATAAGTCAAATAAACCCTTTCCTTCCCAAGTTGCTTTTGATCATGTTTTATCACAGCAGTAGAAAGCAAACTAAGAGATACCCCTCTTTCTCAATGACCCCTAAACCTGGGGGGACTTCCTGAATAGGACTCTGGTCACACAGGAAATTGGCAGATGGTGTTTCATGAAATTCACAAGTTTCTGTGCAGCAAGGGAAACATTTGAATGAAGAGCAGCCTTCAGAATGAGAAAACTTCACCATCTGACATTGGGTTAGTATTGAGAATATGCAAAGCACTCAAAAAACTAGAAACGTCAAGAAAACAAAAATGTGCTGTGGAACTGAACAAACTGTTCTCAAAGATGACAAATGGCTAAGAAATATTTTAAAAGGTTCAACCTCTTTAGTTGTATTAATTAGGGTTCTCTAGAGGAATAAGACTGTGTGTGCATGCGCACATGCGTGTGTATTAAAGCTGGTTATAGTGGCTCTCAGGAGGCTGAGGCAGGAGGATCTCTGCTAGTTCAAGGTCAGCCTGTTCAACCGAGCTATTTCCAGGATAATCAAAGCAAGAGTAGTGATTTTTAACCTTTGGGGGCGACCCACTGGATGGACTGACATTTTCACAGGGGTCACATATCAGATATTCTGAATATCAGACATTTACATTACAATTCATAACAGCAAAATTACGATTATGAAGTAGCAATGAAATAATTTTATGGTTGCAGGTCATCACAATACAGGGAACTGCATTAAAGGGTGGCAGCATTAGGAAGGCTGAGAATCACTATTGTAGAGGTCTGGCTGAGGCTGCTTTGTGGGGAGCTGCATGACTGCCCAGGGCCTGGCAATGCAGAAGAGGTTGGGGGTACGGTAGGGGTGAGGTAGGGGGTGAGGTAGGATCGCGGTAGATCTGGATCCTCCTCCCGAGGTGGGAAATGAGGAGGGTTGACAAGATGGAAGGCCCAGATAGCTGAGACCTCCCTGAGAACCTGCAAGGTTCATGGTGTCGCTGACTAGTACAGGAGCTGTTTGCCAACCTGCAACATTTTGGATATCCGTGTACTTGGTTCTACAACTGAAAACAAAGAAAATACAGTGCTCTTCTGAAGAAGCCAGGGCGCCCACCTCTCAGCCTGCTCAGGCAGCACCTTTTTGTGTGTGTGGATGAATGTTTTCACGAGTGCCTGTAAATATGTATATATAACTATATTCACGCCTGGTGCCGCAGTGACCAGAGGCAGCATTGGAGTTGGAGTCACGGGATGCTTGTTAGCCTGCCCTCTGGTGCTGGGACTTAAACTTAGGTCTGGAAGAGTAGCCAATGTTTTTAACCAAGGATTCATCTCTCTAGCCTCCTATCGTTAAAACTGCTTCTTGCTGGGTAGCTCTGGCTAGCCTGGAACGTGTAGTGACCCTCCTCCCTCTGTCTCCCAAATAATGGGGTCAACTATAGCCACGTGCCACCACAGCCAGACTTTGTCGGTTTTTGCTTTTTTTCCCAGGCGCCTCTTTACATAGTCAAGGCTGGCCTGACCTTGCTGCAGTGTTCCGATTGTAGCCTCTGAACGTTGAATTTACAACAACCGTTCTGGCTTTGATTTTATTTTTCTTGATGAATTGCTGATCATTGTCGCTGATTCCATTTTAAGGAAAATTATCAGTAGGTAGATAAATAATTGTACTAGTTGCAAAAACATATTTCTACTTAAGATATTTTACTTTATTTTAGACCCATGGTAGCAGTTGAGGTTTAGGTTCTGGCGGGCATTGTAGCAATAAAATTTTAGACGTGAGCGCCACCTTGCGGGCACCTCGTGCACCGGTCCACTGCGGCACCGCAGGCGAATGCATTATCAGCGCCCCTCAGCTTCTGAGCAGAGTTCCATTATCAAGGCTTCTAACAATTTTTACCTTTCCTCAACCGTACAACGAAAGTAAGTACTACTATGACAGGTGGCTGCAGCGGTATGATGAGGTATGTCAGCCACTGACTGCCGTCCAACAGCAAGCTAAATTCTTCATAAATGAATGGAAGCAATTAGGGCACGCAGCGGGCTTCAGGTGCGAGGTGCTCACATCCTCTTGACTGAAAAGTGGAGAATTTAAACTACACGATCCCTTGTTGTCTTTGAAATCTGCACCCAGCTCAGACATGCTGCATGTGCCTGCGGCAAGTTATTGTAAAGGCGTGCATCAGCTTTGAAGTCAGGATTGCCCCAGCCTAGGTGAATCTGGACTTTGCCGAGCCTGTGACGCACTTGCCCTCTGCGAGGTCTGAATAGTCCTCTGAGGGACATCTGGGTGCTTTCCGGTGAGAAGAAAGCTTCTGTAGATATCCGTGTACTGGTGTTGTGCACACGTAATCCCCAAGACTGCAGTTACCAAGTCCAGTGATTACTGTATGTTCGGGTTTTTGTTGTTGTTGTTGTTGTTATTGTTGTTTATTTATCCTCATGTTCACATTCTACCGAGATTTTTTTATTACTGAAAATGTATTTTTTTCTCACATAATATATCCTGATTGTGGTTTTCCTTCCCTCTACTCCCCAGTTCCTTCCCACCTCCCCTCCCATCTGGGTCTACTCCCTTTCTGCCTCTCATTAGAAAACAGACAGATTTCTATGGGATAATAATAATTTAACATAAGCATGAAGCGCCCAAGAGAAAGCACAAGAATCAAAGAGCTGCTTGTTTGCACACTCAGGAATCTCATAAAAACACTAATATATAATTAGCTATTATATACATATATGTATGTATATATATTCTGAGGACCTGACCCATGCAGTCCCTATACACATGACACACGGCTTCAGTCTCTGTGAGTTTCTATGGGTATTGCTCATGTTGATTGAGAGGGCCTTATTTTCTTGGTGTCCTCCATCCCCTCTGCTCTCTAAATACTCTTTCTGCCTCCTCCTCTGAGGGATTCCCTGAACCTGAACTGAGGGGAAGGATTTGATGGAGACACCACCGTTAGGTCTGAGTGTTCCAGGGTCTCTCTCTGCATCATGTCCAGCTGTGGGTCCCTGTATGTGTTTCCTCCTATCTGCTGCCGAAGGAAGCTTTCCTGGTGATGGCTTCAAGCTGGAGTTGCATGTTCAGTTTTCTGTTTGTTTTGGTTTGTTGTTTGTTCATTTGTTTTGAGACAGGGTTTCCTCTCTGTAGTCCTGGCTGTTCTGGAATTTGTTCTGTAGATCAAACTGACCTTGAACTCAGATTTGCCTGCCTCTGCCTCCCAAGTACTGGGATTAAAGCCGTGTGCCACCACATGTTGCTTGTTTAGCTTTTTTTTGAGACTGCTGAACTTTTCCACAGAGCTACCATTTTACTCTTCCAACAGCATCATGTGGGAGACTGGTTGCCCACCCGCCTTGCTAATTCTTTCTATGGTCCCTGTTTTTTTTTTCCTTCAGCTATGCTAATAGACAGAGACGTCACTGTGAGCCTTCCTCTGGCCTCCACAGGCACCAGGCACACATGTGGTGCGCATACATACATGGGGGTATTCACACACATATGTACAATAAATCTTTTAAAAGAGGAAAAGAAGAGAGAAAAAGGAAAGATAGGGGAGAGGAAAGGAGGGAGGGGAAGAAGAGATGAGAGAGGAGGGGAGAGAAGAGGGGAGAAGAGAATAAAGGAGAGGGAAGGGGGAAACAGGAAGTGAAAGGAGGGGAGGATAGGAGAGAGGAGGGGAGAGGAGAAGAAAGAGAAGGAGAGAGGGTGAAGAAGGGAAAAAAGAAGGAGCGGGGAGAGGTGGGGTGAAGAAGGAATGAGATTCCAAGGGCAACAGCACAAAGGGTAGATGTGCTGACCAGAGACAAGTAGGAGCAGAGCTCCTGGCCTGGGAGGTGTTGAAGAAGGAAGGTGAGTCCCTGAAGCCTTGGGCTCTGGACCAGGGCATCAGGGCAGCAGCGATGGGGAGCACAGGACACTGGGATCCAAACAGCTTCAGTTGGTGACCAAGGGTGGAGATGTGTCCAAGGCAGCTCGCCCTAAGACCAGTTCCAGGAAGCTGTGCTCAGGCCCCATCTTTGAAAGACCGTATGTTGAGAGGTCGTGTGGGACAGAGTCCCCCATCACGCAGGCCTGGGCTTCCAGCAGATGGAGGTCGGGAAAGAAGGGTCTGGGTGTCAGTCAGGTTTATTTCTTACCACACTTGCACATCTGCATGGACTGAGCAACCAAATAATTTCCAATGTAAGCAGTGACATCTGCTCCTGGTCCATCTGCATCACACACTCTCTCAGAAAGCCAAGTTCTCTGAGCTCAGCAGAGAGCTCTCCTACACCCCTCCCACCTGCCATGTCTCCGGCTCTGCCAGCTTCTTGCCAGGGCATCCTGCTGTCTCCCTCCTGTTCCGTGAGGACATAGGTCTCAGGATGGTTAGATGGTAGTTCATTGCAGCAATTTGGGTCACAGTGTCCTCTCTTAGTGGAGACTTTTCCAGTGGCTTCCCAGCAGGCCTTGCTTGGCACATTTCCTTCTGCAGAGCTTCTCTCTGTTAAGTTCCCTAGGCTCATTCTTGCTTACTTATCTCTGAGTAAGGTTTTGCATAAATCAATTTTTTAGCACGAAGCTCATCTGGAGGAAGGAAGAGGGAGAGCTGTGGCCCAGGCTCTCATGAATTATCATCTAATCAAGGTTTAATTTTTTTCTATGCTCAAAAGAGCATATAAATTGTGCACACAATACAGAGTGGCTCCTGACAGCACCTACCACAACTCGACTGTCTGCACCTCCGCACACAGACCGTGCAATTATTTCTGAACGCCCCTCTCTCCTACCACCATCATCTCCAACAATCCTTTCTAGAATGTTCTCATTCTCCATCAGTTCCCTTCTTTACATTTTGCCTATAGCTCTTCCCTCCCCCTCTTCATTCCTCCCCTCCCCTTCCATCTCCGCTCCTCTTTGCATCGCTGCAGGCTACGTTGAATAGTTTTGTGTATCTTTGAAGTGGTGTGTTCCCTCTGGACCTCCGGCCCTTGTCAGGGACTTTATGTCATGGAGCCATGGTTTGCTTGCATCTCTTTAATACTACAAAGCACTTCCTCCAACTGTTTCTACCGTATTTCATCTCCCTGGCTAACGCTCGCTTTGCTGTTTATTTCTCCTGCTGACGTATAGTTGGGTTGCATTCAGCTTTGCTGCTCAGAGCAGGATTGTCACCATCCTCTTGGGTACACATGCCAAGGGGTCTGGTTATGAAACTGCAGACTCTACTTCATCAGTTAATATTGGGATTAATGAGTCCTGGCCTTCAGCTGCTTTTCCCTCCTAGAACCTTCTAATATAAGGTTACTAGAAACTGTGCCTCCTTAGAGGATCAGAGGATGGGATTATCACCTGTTGACCATTGACTGCAGTGTATTTAAGTCTACATGGTGTTAATAAAGGGGGCTTTGGTATCAGTGTTAAAAGGTCTGCATGTTGGTCTGTCTCTGTGTCCATGTTCTCAACCTCCAGCCCCTTGCCCGAAGCTCGCGAACTGGGTTCTAGCGCACAGAACGCAGACACGCAGACACGGGGGCGCGGTGCGTGGCAAGTTAAGACCAACGCAAAAACTACTGGTTTATGTCCCCTGCTATGGGATAGCGCTCTTGTACACTATAAAGATTTGTCACTCATTGGTTTAATAAGACACTGACTGGCCAGTTGCCAGGCAGGAGGTATAGGTGGGGCAACCAGTCTAGGAGCATTCTGGGAAGAGGAAAGGCGAGATGCAGTTGTCATCCAGAAGCAGAGGAAGCAAGATGAGGTTGCCATACTAAGAAAAGGTACCAGGTCACATGGCTACACATAGATCAGATTATGGCTTACATTGTAAGAGGTAGTCAGTAATAAGCCTGAACAATAGACCAAACAGTTCGTGATTAATATAAGCCTCTGTGTGTTTATTTGGGACTGAATGGCTGTGGGACTGGGTGGGACAGAAATTCCCATCTACATCCCCCACTTCCCACTCCCATGCCTGAAGTGACAGTGCATTACTATGATTCTACTTCCAAGTAAGCCCTTTAGACCTCTGTGTGGAGGACATGCATCCACCGACAGACAATGTAAGGTAGTAACAAGACTCCTTTCCTCAGTTTTCACAGTTCGATGTTGTTTACTGCTGCCTCTCCCCCTTTAAAATGTGAGTCCGGGAGAGAGGGGCTCTCATGAAGCTCCTACTGAAAGGCCTCTGTTGTGTCTGAAAGACATTCTTTGCCTGGTATCCTCCATCCCTTCTGGTTCTTCTCTTTCACCTTCTCTCCCACATAGGTCTTTGAGCCCTGAGGGGAGTCTCTCACTCTCTACACATTGTCCAGTTGTGGGTCTTTGTGTTAGTTTCCATCTACGGCAAGAAGCTTCCCAGATGAAGCATGAGTGAGGCACTGATTTAAGGGTATAGTGGTATGTTGTTGCGGGTTATTTTATTGCTATGCTCTTTTAACGACTGATAGCATTTGGTTTTCTAAATACTAGAGCTGTGCAATAATTCTCTTGTATACTGTAAAGATTTGTCACTCAAATCGGCTTGGTAAAATGCTGATTAGTCAGTAGCCAGGCAGGAAATATAGGCGGGACAACCAAACTAAGGATGATGGGAGGGAGAAGGGCAGAGTCAGAGCAGGAGATGAATGTGCCATGCTAATAAAGGTACCACCATGTGGCAGAGTATAAATAAGAAATATGGGTTAACTTAAAATGTAAGAGCTAGTTAATAATAAGCCTGAGCTATTGACCAGGCATTTATAAGTAATATTAAGCCTTTGAGTCAATTATTTGGGAAGAGGCTGTCGGATATTTGGGGACAGGTGGGCAGGACAGAAAAATCCAATTACATACTAGAGCCGTGACCTATCCAGTCTCAGGTTCTTGGCCACTCTAATAGTGTCAAGCATGGCTTCCATCTCGTTGAGTAGGTCTTAAATCCAATCAGAGAGTGGTTGGTTACTCCCACAATATTTGTGCCACTATTGCACCAGACTATCTCGCAGGCAGGTCACTGTTATAGGTCTGAGGTTTGTAGTTGGGTTGATTACCATCCTCCTCCTCTGATAATGTGCAAAGTGTCTGCCAGTACCATGAACACTAGTCAGCAGGGGTGAAGTCTCTGCTTAGGTACCAGCTTGACTTTTTTGTACTCAATATGTGTTGTCTCCAGGAATAGGTCTCACCATAAGTTTGTGGGAGTCAGCCAATAGCCTTGACAATAGCCTGAGTTGTTTGGAAGAGTCTATGAGGCCTCTTTTGCCAATGATTCAACTAGATGTAACCCTGACACTGGATGTTTCACTTGGTGGCATAAGATGTCTAGTTGGGGCGTTCTCTCCCCCATTATTTATAACAATTACAGACATCAAAACGGTATGGTAGACTGGGTTTACAGTGAATACAGTGCATGCTTAGCATATCTGAAGCCCAGCACCACCCAAACTGAGTGTGGTGGCACATGCCTCTAGTCTCAGGTTAAGCACATGCAGCTAGAGAACATGCATTCCATGTCAGAGCCACCCTGGGGATAAGCAGTCACAGGGGACCAGCAAAGCTGCCTTGCAGAGAAGATGGTGGTCAACCAGATTTGGGAGAGCAGGAAGCTCATAAAGAGCTTGGTGTGGGCCATCATCGGTGTTTGGTCATTCCTCTCAAAGATTAGCTTTCACAAGTGGCAAAGATGTTCACAGAAGAGTTTGGAACCACATCTTACACGAAGTCATGAGATTTTGTCTTTCAGTGGGAGCTGGCACATTTGCATGGCAGCCACGGACTCCGCACAGAACTCCTCCAAAGAGCCTGGGTTTCTGTTGTGGAACAACTGTAGGGAAGGAGGTCAGGAAAAGAAAGTCAAGGTGGACCTTGAGCCTTTCAAACCAATGAGCACATCATTGTGTGTGACAGATTCCATAGAGGCTTTTGTGACAGCAGTTTGGCTTTGTGCCATAGGTGGCAGTGGTGGCATTCTTTGCCACTCTAAAAGGAAGCACAGGGAAGCCTTGTGTGAATTCTCTGACAGTCTGGAAGTGAGGGAAGTAGGAAGCGAAGTTAGAATTACCTCCTTTTAGCTCACCCTTGCAACAGTAAACAGGCAGAGAGGAAAAAGCTGAGGAGGGCTCAAATGGAGTCAGCTGGATATGTTGTGCAGAGGTGACCCAGACTTTTAGAACAGCTGGCAGAGCCTATGGTGATGGAAATGGCTTCCCAACCTGCTATCTGCCGAGCTCCTCCCTGCATACAGTCACGGAAGAGGAGATGTGAATAGGGAGGTGCTTGGATGAAGTCAGCCTGACAGCAAGCCCTGCTCTGGGCGAGAATGAATCACAGGCTGTGGAAATTACAGATGTCAGGATGGTAACATTCTATGAAATCTGGCTATGTATCCCTGGCTGTCCTGAATTCATTATGTAGACCAGGCTGGCTTCAAACTCACAGGGATCTGTTGCCTCTGCCTTCCAGGCTAGGATTGCACCACCACACCTAGCCTGCAAAAACTCTTTGACTGCTGGGGTTTTTTTTCTCCCAGAAGTTGATAGAAGTGAGCTAGAGAGATGGTTCAGTGGTTAAGAGCACCTGCTACTCTTGCAGAGAACCCTGGTTCAATTTGTAGTATTCACATGGTGGCTCATCACCACCTACATGTAATTCCCGCTCCGGGGATCCAATATCCTCTTCTGACCTCCACATGCACCAAGCACACATGTGATGTACGTACATATATGCAGTTAAAACACACATGAAATAAATCTAATTTTTAAAAAGTAAGTCGAAGCGAGGTCATGTGGGTATGTTTCTTATTTTGACCAGGTGAAAATTGAGTTGCTATATTTCTTTCTTTTTATTTTTAAATATTTATTCATTTATTATGTACACAGTGTTCAGCCTCCATGCCTGCAGGCCAGAAGAGGGCACCAGATCTCATTACAGATGGTTGTGAGCCACCATGTGGTTGCTGGGAATTGAACTCAGGACCTCCAGGAGAGCAGTCAGTGCTCTTAACCTCTGAGCCATCTCTCCAGCCCTGAGTTGCTGCATTTCCTAGTGACCCACTTAGTTGTCATTCTCTGCTTACTCTGTGTAGGAAGAGATGTGGTTGAGGCTGGAACTGGTTCTTTTTTGGTCTCTGTGCCGGGCATACACCACTGTGTCTAGTGTTGTATCTGAACCTAGGTCTTCAAGCTCGTGCAGTGAGTCACCTCACAAACCCAAGATGTTGTGTATCAGCCAAGGAGGCAAATCATCTAAATGAGGACCCCAGAACTGGTGTTTATGCAATCTGTAGAAAAGTACTGAAACATTTTGAGAAATTTAATGCGAAGTTGACTACTCCCTCCATTGGGCAATAACACTTGGTGTCATCTCCTTTGTTTATTTTGGCATTTTCATGTCAACTAGCTTTTAAAAGATAAACACACCTACCTAACTTTCTATAAGCTGGCCATCACCATTAAGAGAGCTATTGATGGAGGAAGGTCATTGGCTAATAAAGGAACTGCCTTGGCCCATTTTATTGGTTAGAGGATAGGTGGGAGGAGTAAACAGAACAGAACGCTGGGAGGAAGAGGAAGTGAGCTCAGTCTCAACAGCTCTCCTGAGAGAGACGCCATGCCCCGCTCCCGGGATGAAGCTCCGACCCAGGATGGACATAGGCTAGAATCTTCCTGGTAAGCGCACCTTGGGGTGCCATACAGAGATGATTAGAAATGGGCTAAATTAATATGTGAGAATTAGCCTAGAAGAGAATGGGCCAAGCAGTGTTTAAATGAATACAGTTTGTGTGTTGTTATTTCGGGGCATAAGCTAGCCGAGCAGGAGGCTGGGGTGCTGGGAACGCAGCCCCGCTGCCCATATTACTACAAGCTATTGCAATGCTGGAGCAGTCAACTGAAAACACTCAACTAACAATGACTTATACAAGCATGAAACGACCTTCAAGTGCACCTAATTAAAAGAACTCTTGGAACACACAGATGCCACATGGATCACCTTTTCTCCTTCAAAATTCTGCTAACTGTGCTAGGTAGTTATACAGTCTGTGGCAATGCTTGTCTATTTGCTGAAGGGCATAGTCACATGACCGTTAATACACTATTCTCTTAATTAGCGAAACCTAAAACCACGTGTTTATCCAGAGAAAGGAAAACTAGCCTGCAGCATAGTGAGATCAGCAAAATGTCATGTTGGAACTGGAGAGAGGGCTCAGCAGTTAAGAGTACAGGAGGCTCTTCCAGACGACCAGTATTTGATCCCCAGCACCCATATGTTGGCTCAAAACCTTCCATAACTCCAGTTCCAGGGGATCCAGCTTCTTCTTCTGGCCTCCATAGACACTGAAGGCATGGGGGGTACAGACATCCACCGGGGACAAACAACCATACACATAAAGATAAAATTGAAAATCCTTATGTTGATGAAAATGGATAAACTACATATGATTTGGCCTTAGCTAGTCATAGGACTTTTTTTGGTCAATGAGATTTGTGGGCATGGTAAACAAAACCAAACCAGCTAAAATACGATTGTGTTCTAGATCTGGGTCCTCTTTATGTCTGCCTTTGCCGTTCAGAGACCACGTGTTTGGAATCCATAGATAACAGAGATATCCGAGGTGTGTAGAACAGATTTCAGCAGAGCCTGGACCCTGGGTACAAGCTCATCTGATCCCCACCAGATATAACTCAAAATCAGAGAAGGGAATAAGGCTGAAATGTCGGGAGGGTTTGTTATACAAGCATCCAAATAGTCAAACAGGAATAGTGCCAAGGAGAACACTGAGAACTGAGAAATCTACTCCACAAGGAATAACACCCCAGGGGTAGGAGACGCCAAGTAGGTTTGGTTTGTTGTAGATTTCCCACATAACATTTTCTGTAGGCTCTTGCGTGGAACCGTTTGTCTTCATTTGATGGTGCTATTTGGGATGAGATTAGGACCTTAGCTAGATGGGTCCTGGCTGCAGGAAGCAGGTCACAGGAGGTGTGTGAAAGTTGTACTCAATTCCTGGTTTGCCAGGAGGTGAATAGCCACCTCCTCCACAAGCTCCCACTGCCATGGTGTTCTCTCTAACAAGGAGTCCAGAAACACGCTCTCCCTAGTGCCTAGAGATGTGGCTCAGGGGTTAGAGTGCTGGGCTTGAATGTATAAGGCCCTGGGTTTGATACCCTGAACTGAAAAAAGTTTCAAGTTGTTTTGTTGAAGTTTTTGACACAGCAATGTAAAGCCCAACTAACACACAGTGTGGTCATAAGATATTCAAAGTTAGGGGTTGTTACGGGAGGTCCTCCTACTCCTCCAGCCTATGCCGCTGAGATACCAGCCCATTGGGGCGTGGTCTCTCTCCCTTTAAAAAAGCGGCCACTTCCCTCTCCTCTCTCTTCACTTCCTGCTCCGCTGGCGACTAGACTCCCTTCCTGGTTGCGCAGAGGGCTGACAGTGATCTGTAAGTTTTTTCCCCTTTAAATAAATACCACCCTATTAATCATAATTCCAAACTGGTGTGGCATTGTTTATGACTTACGCCTTCAAGGGGTTTTAGGAACAAAGTAGAAAAATATTCCTGGGAGTTGGGGGTACACACCTAATCCCAGTATTTGGGGCGGCAGAAGCAGGAGGATTGCCAAGAGTTCAAAGTCAGCCCCGGCTTTGTGGTAAGCTCCAGCCTGGGTTAAAAGTAAGACACCGTATAAATAACTTATTAGCATTACAGGAAATTTACTTGAGTCCTTGGACTTTGCCCACCCACGCAACAAAAGGCCCAATCGATGTTGAGTTTAACCACAGCCGTTGCGCTCTGGGTCTTGTAGCTGATTAATTGAGTAGTAACCAACTGAGCGGCTAGCTAAGCCGTACCCAATTAAGCTATGTTCTATTTCTTACCTCCGGTTTTCTAAGATGCTGTCTGCTCACATCGCTGTCTAGAGTTCTTTGAACTTGCCCCGATTCTGGGAACTGCTTAATTCGAGATTGGATTTCTGATTTATTTTGTTTCTCTTTGCTCAAATAAATGCCACTAAATTAATTGGTCTAGGGAACATCCAGAAACAGAAAAGGGAAGCAAAAAGATGCATCTCTGTAGGGCTAGTCCCTGCGATGCTCACGTCGGACGGGGGACGCCGAAGGAGTCACCACTAGAGGGCAGCAGAAGACGAAGGTGCCAGAGGCAGACGATTCAGGGGATGAAATCAACACAATGTTTTTGTATTTTGCGGTGGTTCGACAGGTAGCCTTTAAAATTGCAAGCTGAAAATAAAAAGTAATATGTATTCAGAAGAGACATCCCTGCATGTTTAGCATTTCTCATTTTCCTCATGCTTATCCGTGAGCACAAGGACCACTGTACCCCAAACATTCTTTTTATGAGTATGTCAATTTGTTTAATGCCCATGAAGAAGGCTCACCTTGACATCTTTCTCTTAGCATAGCTGAAGGAAAAAACAGCAACCATAGAAAGAATTTACAAAGGTGTGTGTGTGTGTTTGTGTGTGTGTGTGTGTGTGTGTGTGTGTGTGTTGGGCGGACCAGTCTCTCACAAGATGCTGTCGGAAGAGTAAAATGATACACTGTGGAAAAGTTCAGGGTGTTGTTTCTTCTACGGCACTTGCCCAACTGCCCCCTCTTCTGCCTCCCTTTCAGTGCCATCTCTACTCACCAATGACACCAGGAGAGTATGCTTGCCTTCATCTGACCCAAGGACGTGCTGGAACTCTCCTGACTTCACGTAGAAACCTCTCATCATCCTAACTCTAGCCACCACCCACTCCCCCCACCCACACACTGTAACACCACCTTCCCAGATGTCAGCCTGCCTAAACATCTACCCAAGACCATAATCCAGGAAAGATGAGCTTCATGTTTCCTTTTAAGCCCGAGCACTCCTGCCTTTCCCCCAGCTTATCCTTCCTGTTCTAGTTACTGGGATCTTATTGTCATTGCTGGGCAGCTCTGCCCCCTCCTCTCCCCAGCTTCTATCACTGAGGCCCCAGAGTGTTGTAGAAGACTCACAGTCTCCCATGGAGCACTTTCTCTCTGGTTCCCTTACGGTTTTCACCGCTATTGATGAAGTGGCTTCTCCTGCGGCTGCGCACAGAACTGGCGTGGACTACATGGCGACCATAGATGCTTGACAAAGTTCCCGCATTTCGACTTGGCGGATCACAATCCTCCAGCACGCTTTAACTTCCATTTTTAATGATTTTCACTATGTGTTCCCTTACATCTTTTCCTTTGAGAAATTTTGTTCAGGCTTTGAAAGATGAAAATGTATAACGTGGCAGCCTGTTTAACAAAATAATTCTTTGGGAAAAAATCCCTGCCACCATGAAACCTACTCTGCCTATTCCCACACAAGTTAATATCAAGCTGCTTGAAAGTTTAGATTAGTATATGCTTGACAAATAGGGTATATTAGATAAATATGATAATAGGCTTCCTGCCTCCCCCCCCCCCCAATAATAAGTTTCCCCACTGATGCAGTAAGCCAGATCAAGCCAGATTGAAAAAGTACAACAACAAGTATATTGAACAAAGCAACTCTCAGGTTGGTTCTCTGGCCCCAGAGATCAAGGCCAGAGAAGTCAAATGCCTGAACTAAAGCACGAGATTGCATAGTTTGTAGGTGGGAGGTGATGATGTCTCCACCACAAGCTAGGTTTGTGCCCAAGTATGGTGCAGAGTTCAGTGCTTAGGTGGGGACTTGGGCTGCTGCTAGCATCCGCAGAGGAAGTAGCAACAGTTGCCACAAATTCAGAAATTCAGAACTGGGCTTTTTGGCACCTTTCCTTTGTTTGGAGACTCTGAGTGGGTAGGGTTTGGAGAGTGGGGTGGGGATTAGGGGGTGGGGGTGGGGTGAAGGGTCTTTCTTGACCATGCAGGAGAGAACTGGAGCTCTAACTGAACATAAAATGTGTTTGATAAATAAGGTAGATTTGATCAAGATTTATACATTCCTAAGGTCTACTCAGGTTCATGATAGTATTTGTCTAGCTTTGGTCTTTGCTCACTTTAAGCTTTAGCTATTTGAATGAACCAAGCTGTATTATTCTATAGTAAAAGCTGTATTATTCTATAGTAGAAGCTGTATTATTCTATAGTAAAAGCTGTATTATTCTATAGTAAAAGCTGTATTATTCTATAGTAAAAGCTGTATTATTCTATAGTAAAAGCTGTATTATTCTATAGCGGAGTGTCTGGCCCTAGAGAAAGTCCTTTTCCCAAGGTCAGGCATTTGAATAGGGACCTTCATTCCCTCAGGGGCTTGAGGAAGGTTCCTGCTTGCTTCCTAAAGTGACTTGCTCTCCTGGCTGGAGGAATTTGCAGCCCTTGGCCCTTCCTTGCTGTAGGGAGCCTGGTGGAGGTACGGAACCTTAGAGAACAGCAGATATTTAAAGAACAATAGATATTTAGACACTTGCCTTTGTCTCAGGAGAAAGGCTGTAATAAAGCTGGTGACTGCTCAGGGAGGCAGGGAGCTGTGGGGACTGACCGAGGCACTCTGCCTGTGTGACAGTTGTGTAGCTTGGTCCTCTGGTGGGACTCCTAACAGTGGAGCAGGGGCTGTCTCTGACTGTTTTACTGGCTTTTGTGACCTTACTCTCTGGTTGGTTGGAACCTCCAGCTCACCTCTGCACCGTCCAGAAAGCCCCATTCCTGTCTCTCCAAACCCTGCCCACTCAGAGAATCTTCTAACAAAGGGAAGGCACCAAAAAGCCCCATTCCACATGCATTCTTGGTGACCATGACAGCTGTCTCCCCTAAAGTTGCCAGTCAGCCAAGTCCCCTCCTAAAGTGCTCAGCTTTTGACCATACTTTGGCACAAACCCAGCTTGTGCAGGGCATGTCATCACCCCTCACCTACAACCTATAGAATCTCCCTGTTTTAGTTCAGGCTTGTGGTTTCTCTGGCCTCAATCTCTGGGACTGGAGAACCCTTGCCTTACACAAATAAACCTGTTCTTATGCTTTTTTCAGTTTGACTTGATCTGGCTTATTGAGTGAACAGAGAAACCTATTACTCCCCATACTGGGTAGCCTTGCCCAGCCTTAATACATAGGGAGGTGCTTAGTCTTGCTGCAACTTGATCTGCCATGTTCTATTGATCCTCATAGGAGAGCTTCCCTTTCCTGGATAGAGAAGAAGAGAAGGGGACTGGTGGGTGGGTACAGGGAGGGACTGGGAGGGGAGGATTGGGGGGGGCAGGTTGCAGCTGGGATGTAAAGTAAATAAATAGATTTATACATATAAAGTTAATGGCCACTTTCATCCCTGAATCACTGAGTCTCCTAAACTATTGTGCAATTATAGAGAATATAAGGTGTAGCCCTTTTTTCAATAAAGTGGAAGCCATCCCGATTCACCCCCAAGCTGTGTCAGTCTGCTCCTCCCCTTCACCAACCCCACAGTTCCTCTCATTCCTCCTGACGACCCAGACACAGGCTTCCCAGCAAGCTTGGTAGTATCACAGCACTTTCCCCCCTTTCTGGGCTTCCTAGTTCCTCGGTTACTATGGCTCCCTCCCCCCTTCCCCAGCCCAACCACAGCCACTCTGACTCCCTATCTGTTCATCTGCGGTCTCATCCAGCTCACTTTGAATCCCTAAGGAAAAGGAACCGTACTCTCGTTTTGCATCCTCGCAGCACCAGCTAGCCTGATACACACAAAGAAAACTGGCTGTGAGTTCAAAGTAAATGAGTCGTGTATGCAGTGAGCAGAGGCACACATCGGTGAAGGGTGGAAAGAACGCTTTGAAGTCACTAACTTTAATTCTCAGGTGAACTGGGACAGTTGCTGCCCCGTTCGCCTCCAGAGAACATGCAGGCCAACAGATCTGAAGGCTGCCCTGCAGTCCTTGGACCTGATTGTCCTGCAAACTCCAAGAATGAAAGCCGAGTCCAACAGGAGGCACACAAATCCAACACAGCTGCCCAGGTCTCAGAGGGCTGGGGTTTGCAGTTCGATGGCCTTGTTCCTGGGTAAGCAGAGGTGAGAAAAGTGTGCCAGTGGTCTGTTTGGGGTATCATTCAGGGTAGAGAGAGTCTTGTGGGAGACAAGGAAAGAGGAGGAGGAATAAGCGTTTCTATGGCATTTCATAGGACAGACATGAATGGACTTCAAGATGGTGTGGTAACATGTCAACTGGTAGCCTTGTCAGAGGAGCAGCAGGTGGCAACTGAAGTTCAAGGTGTCAGCCTACCAGGAGGAAACTCTCTGACAGATCAATCTTGGTTAGGCAAGGCCCACAGACCACGGACCCTGAAATGTCTTTCTCTTCCGCTCTGATTGCTGTTGCTACCTTTCTCTGGTATCTGGCATGGCATGAATGAATGTGGGGAGACCCCTCTGTCTATAATGTAGTGTGTTTATTTCATGGAAGCATCCTGTTCTACTGGGCATTTTTATCTGTGGATTGTCATGAAGATGATTCCTCCCCTGTAGTAATAGGAGTGGCGGGGCTGCATCCCCAGCACCCTGGCTGCCTGCTCGGCTAGCTTATGCTCCGAAATAACAACACACAAACTGTATTCATTTAATCACTGCTTGGCCCATTTCTATCTAGCCTCTTCTAGGCTATCTCTCACATATTAATTTAGCCCATTTCTAATCATCTGTGTTGCGCCCCTAGGTGCGCTTACCGGGAAGATTCTAGCCTATGTCCATCCTGGGTCGGAGCTTCATCACGTGCATCTGCCTGGGAGCGGGGCATGGCATCTCTCTGAGGCATCTGCTCCCGAGAGGAGAGCTGTTGAGTCTGAGCTCACTTCCTCTTCCTCCCAGTGTTCTGTTCTGTTTACTCCTCCCACCTATCTTCTAACCAATAAAATGGGCCAAGGCAGTTCCTTTATTAGCCAATGACCTTCCTCCATCATTTCCCCTTTTTCTGTTTAAACAAAAAAAAAAAGGCTTTAACTTTAACATAGCAAAATTACATATAACAAAACAGTTATCAAGTAAAAGTTACAATAATCTTTATCATAACTAAGGAAAACTATAACTATAACTAACTATTCTTAACTCCATCAAAGACTCCAGAAAGATACACTACTACCTAAGCAAACAAGAAAAAAGCAACTTTTAAAACTCTAGAAATGACAGAGACATCTCGCTGCCTGGACAGTCACCCAAAGTTCCTCTGTACCATTGGGGCATCCATCTTCAGCCTTCAGGCCCATGGTATCCAGCAGACATTTCCATAAAGCAGGAAAATTCAAAGTCAGTTCAGTCACTATCTGTTGTGTCCTGCAGAATGTCTCACAGACTCTTTCATGAATCAGGAACCCCAAAAGATCATCTCACCTTAGGCAAGTTCAGTAGTCCTCTCTCTGTGGGTTCTCTGTGTCCAGTTTATGCAATAGTCCAGGCAAGAGCAGTTTCTTGCCCAAATAGCCATCAAACTCCATAAAGATCCTCTTCGATGTCCATCTTCTTCCTGAAGTAGATTGGTGCTGCCAGGAGCAGAGTGTCTCATTGTCATGAAAAACCCTAAGTTATTAAAACATTTAAAATGTCATATTCTATAATCTTTGAAAGATATGAAGAATGCCTATCTAAAATATATCTATGTACATCTAGAAAATCTTAACTAACATGACTACAAACTTGACTATTATGATTATCTATTAACAATCTATATTTCTAATTATACATTACATTTTTAAATGAACTACATAATCACAGTTCCTTAATCAAGATCAGAAACACATATACATATAACAAAATTGACCTTAAATTTAAATCACTAAAACAAAATCCATATCAATGTAAATTATTCATATCTCTATCATATCCCCCTTTAAATGTAAAAGAACGCTTATAAACCATATTTGGGAACATGGACACAGTTTTTTCTCTCCAAACTGCTTCCTGTTGAATGGGGCGTCGTTAATTAGGTCTTTCATGGTATAATCTGTGTGCTAGTTTCATCTCAGTTGGCAGTTGAGCAAAGCAATTTTTTGAAGGCGTGCACAGGAATCATTCAGGAGGACGTGGTCTATCATATCACATTGGGATGGAAGCAATCCACAGACTCTCACTCTCTGTGAAAACAAAATAAGAAACTCCTTTCCAAAGTATCATATCCTTAGATCCAAATTCAAAATATCTATGTTGGATTAGTTCAGCAGTATTTATAAATAAATATCTTTTAGCAGCTGTTGCTCCTTCCTCAACATTCAAATAATTCAAAGAGAGCATAATAGCATACAGTATCAAAATTCTCTGTGTATTTTCCATCTTTGTGCAGCTTTGTTTTAACCTCTATTTCGTTTATTTTTACTTTTAACTCTTTGCTTTTTGAGACAGGTTCTCTGTATGTTTGACCTGAAGTAACTCTGTAGACCAAGCTGTCTTTGAACTCTCAGAGCTCTGCCTGTCTCTGCCTCCCAGGCATTCGGGATTAAAGGTGTACACTACTACACCTTGAACTCACAGAGATCAGTTTGTCTCTGCCTTCTAGGCACTGGGATTAAAGGCGTGTGCTACCACACCTTGAAGTCACAGAGGTCAATCTCCCTCTGCCTTCCAAGTGTTGGGATTAAAGGTGTGTACTACCACACACAACAACTCTCTTCCTTTTTTTTTTTGTTTTTTACTTTAAGAACTTCAACTTTTAGTCTGCATATATTTTTAACACACTGTAAACCATTTAAAAATTTTCTTTGTCTTTGAATCCCTCTTTACTGTATATCTCTCTTTTTCTGACCACATGAGTCTTTAATTTACCAAGCAATATCAGTAGGATTAAAGGCGTGGCTTTGCCGGCTAGATGTAGCCCATTTCTTAGCTTTCCAGCCTCATGGCTGAGGTACTGGCTGTAGCCATGTTTACTGCCACAACTCTATGGCATTTCAAGGTCCCTGCCAGCAAGCGAGCTTCAGCAGCCTGTGCTTGCAAACCGCACGAACCACCTGCGTAAAAGAGTCAGAGTTTGCCCTGGCAGGACAGCCCAGAAAGCCGGCATTTTTAAACGGCGCAGCTTTTTTCCTGCTACGGCTGAAAACCGATAAGCATGCGTTCAGCTTTTCGTCAACACCATTTAAGTGTTTTGTGGCAGGACCTCTTAATGAGCTGCAGGGTTTTGCAGCTAAAGCTGAGTCAGGAAGCCTCCATTAAATTGCAGCTACCAAGAAAACATGCTCTTCTCTTTCCCAAGCTTTCTCAGGCTTTCAGTGGATTCAGTTGTCCACATGTCTGGGCACCAATCTGTAGTAATAGGAGTGGCGGGGCTGCATCCCCAGCACCCCGGCTGCCTGCTCGGCTAGCTTATGCTCCGAAATAACAACACACAAACTGTATTCATTTAATCACTGTTTGGCCCATTTCTATCTAGCCTCTTCTAGGCTATCTCTCACATATTAATTTAGCCTATTTCTAATCATCTGTGTTGCGCCCCTAGGTGCGCTTACCGGGAAGATTCTAGCCTATGTCCATCCTGGGTCGGAGCTTCATCACGTGCATCTGCCTGGGAGCGGGGCATGGCATCTCTCTGAGGCATCTGCTCCCGAGAGGAGAGCTGTTGAGTCTGAGCTCACTTCCTCTTCCTCCCAGTGTTCTGTTCTGTTTACTCCTCCCACCTATCTTCTAACCAATAAAATGGGCCAAGGCAGTTCCTTTATTAGCCAATGACCTTCCTCCATCACTCCCCAAGCTGTACACTGTCTAATTGATAATAATAATATTAGCTTATACAGACTTTTGGTGAATAAAAATAAATACAAGAAAATGCCACATAGCCGGGGCCTATGAGTTTCACCTAAGGAGTTGCATAAGCCATAGCTCAAGTTAATGTTTAAGAAAAACAATTGAGTCCTTAGGAGCCAGGCTGGCTTGAATTCTCAATGCTGAAAGACACAGTCACAGGTTCCAGTGTGCATCATTAGCTGAAACAAAGCTTTAAAATAACTTCAGGTTAGACCAGATGTGTTGATAACAGCTTTGCAATGAATAATCCTTGAAAACAATCTAAAGTTCACAAGGGTGGTCAAAAATACAAAGCAGCCCAACTGTTACTAGCTGACGTACTTTCCTTCCTAGGGTTGGTTGATGATCAAAGGTGATGATTAATTTTTTATGCCCATTTCTACCCTCAGCTTCCTGACATAAGAAACTACTCATCAATGGGTATGCACCCTAAAGGTTTAAAGTAGAGCTGACTGATTCTTTTTCATACAGAAAAGTTTAGGTTTGTGATTCCTTTAACATTCCTTATGAGATTACCTTTCAAGATAAGTAATGAAGTAATTGGCCCTTTCTTTGTATGTAAGTTATAAGGGACAGAATAGAGATAAAGTTAGAGAGAGTTAAAGTGGGTTAGAAGAAAAACATCACAAATCAGAGAGGAGGAAAACATCAAGAATGAGAGAATTAAGAGGAGATCATCAAGAGAGTTAGAAGGAGAAGGAAAACATCAAGAGAGACAGAAGGGATACTTCCAGACAGAGATATGAGAAGAGAATACAGAGCTGTTATGCCCAGTCCATGGGGACCCCAAAAGACCATCAGGGTGACCGACTCACTGAAATGCAAAAGCAAAGTTTGTTGTGTGCATGTTTTCAAGCTGCCAGGACTTTATCAGTGCAGCAGCGGCAAGAGGAGGTACCCCACCCTTCTAGAGGGCATTATTTAAAGGCAAACCCAGAAAAGTAACATTAGCACAGTGTGGGGTGGCAGGTTCAATCCTGATTGGCTTGTGTCTAGGGACTTTTCACAAGTTGCATTTTCGAACCTTACCTTTTGCTTGTTGGCTGACATTCTTGGTGTGGACATTCTGTGATTATCTCTACGTTCCAGATGGCTACCCTGTTACATTTACCCCTAGCCATTTCTGAGGACCAGAATATTTTACGGGAAATAGCTTACACAAGACACAAGATGGAGGCGGAAGACAAAATGGAGGAACTTTGGAACTTCAAGAACATAATGAGAAAAATAGAGAATAAAGAAGGAAACCATCAAGAGTGTGTGTGTGTGCGCACATGTGTGTGTCTTTTTCCCTAACTCCTCAGATAGGAAAGTCTAGTATACAGTGACACTGTGGATTCCTTTAGAGCCTTGTGCTGTCTGGAGGCTGCCCCACCCCCACCCCAGGCGGTAATATCGACCAAATGCTGAATGTGTTAATCCCTACATCAAGAATAAGATCACTATCACAATTTGAGCCAAATTTGAAGCAAGCTTGATTTTTTTTATTGGCATGCCCCCAACTGCTGGCCAGCGACTGCCTCCTAAGTCAGGTTAAAGAGAGCAGCCCCAAATCCATTTCTTGGGCCCCTTTTAAGGAGTAAAATCACAAGTAGTTTTTACAGAAGAGAGACAATGGAGCAATAAGGAAATACAGAAAAATAATCTAAAAAAATAAATCACGTGATCACCATGTAAGTAGGGAGGGTTCAGGGAGGGTCAGAGAGGGTAAGGGTATTCTCAAAAATAAAAAAAGTCAAGGTCATGGCTTGGGGAAGGTCAGGTTACAGGAAACAGAAAGCAACTCTGTAAATAGAAACTTTTTTTTTTTTTTTAACAAGGACGCATAATGGTTCCTGCCTTCAAAATGGAGTCAGGCAGGCTTCTCACAAGCTGTTTCGCTCTTAAATCTTGTTCTGTAATCTCTGTGTCTGACCTGTATTTTAACTGAAAAGAAAAGCCAGGCTATGGTAATCCTTCCCTTCCTCCCTCTATCCGTCCTTCCTCCTTCCCTCCCTCTGGTGCGGAGGTTCAAACCCAGACCCTTAGGCATGCTAGACGAGCCCTCTGCTTCTGAGCCCCTGCCGTCCAGCAGTTAGCAGAGCTTTCCACAAAGAAACTGCTGTGTCCATAAAACAGATTTCAATGTCCCCATATGGGTAGGGCAATTCTTAAGGAGAGAGAGGACAGTCCTGGGTAGGGGGCTTTGTTTTCTCCCTTGTGGGGAGAAGGGGTCCTATCTGCTCCTCGGAGTTATAACTTGCATCAAATTAGGCAACACTCTTGAGAACAAGAAAAGGATGCAAGTTACAAAAGGGGTTATTGTTTAGCTGTAAGCCGCGCTTCATTTATTGACGACGTCAGTAGCATCAACAATAAAGGGAGGAATGGAAGGAGGGTGGATAAAGAAGAGGAAAGAAAGAATGAAGACAGGACTGCAGGCAGCCAGAAAAATAGCTGTGCTTCCTAGGACCTGAGTTGCCCGGCTGTCTTTCAAAGCAATGGAAATTGAACTTTGTGAAAAACAGCCCCCCGTGGTCACTGTCATTGGAATGTACATCAATATTTATATGATTTCCCATGGTGAGTCAAGGGGTCTTTTTTCAGAAGACACAGAGCTTTGATTTTCAAAGTTTAAATAATGGACATGGAGACCCCACCAAAGAAGCACTTATTAAATATCGGTACAGAGTCAGCTTTGAGAAAGAGAGGAGCTGCACGCTGTTCCTTTGCGGCAGAGCCTCCCACTGAGACTCTGTTCTGCAAACCCTGGGGGATCCGGCAGGATTGGATGCTTCCTTGCAGCTCAGGTTAAGCTCAGTAGGTAGCAGTCTTTCTGGGACAGGAACAAGTCAATTTCCATTCTGCCAACTTCATACTGCCTAAGAAAAACCCAGCCCGGCCCAGCGGAAGCTTCGTGGGAGGGTTGTTAGCTGCATAAAAGAGAGTACTCAGAAGTTCACCCACGGAGACTTTCAGACTGCTGGTGCCAGGCGGATTAAACTAAATGAACGATGTAGGGGCAGTCAACCTGGTCCCCCCACTCTTCCTCTTGGACCCACCTTTTGCTCACTGACCCAGATTCCTCACCTCATACCAGGCTCCACGGTCCCAGGTTTTCCTGATCGGTTAGTTCATCCGCTTGATGCCATCAAGCAGGCTCAATGTTTCAGAGCCACCGCCAAATTACGAGTGGCATGGCTTGGGTGGGGGTGGGGAGCTGGGTGAAGTACTGGTATAGGATTAATACGCCTTTGCGATGAGAATTCCACTCCACCACTTGGAGATTAATAAAGGAAAAACTCTTCACTACTAGTACGCTACTGGTCCTGGCTGATGTACAAAAGGGAACCAGCCTTGAACAGAAATCCCAACCAGTTTATGGAGTTTCGTGGGCCCGGATTACACTTTGAAGGATTGAACATGTTGTCTAGAGACCGAAAGTCCAGAATTTGGTTGTTTGGACAGATGGGGGGATTTACAATGCAAAATATTGTCATAGTGATCCCAAGATCAGGGCTGCTCCTTCCAGGCAGCTGTTAAAGCAGGGTGGTCCTGTCTGCCTGGTAGAATATGGCTCTTTCTAATAAGGGAACCAGGGACTGTTCCTTCTACTAAGTTCTCCTTTGTGTATCTTACTGCTTCCTACAATATCAATTTATTATTCTCAGTTTCTCCTCTATCAGTACAAGGGTTTTGCCAACAGATGAACCTGGATTTGAGTCCTAATGTCTGCACATGACCCACAATGACCCATGTCCCCTTGAGTGAATCAGTTGGACTCCTTCTGGACGTCCAACCTACTCAAACTATGAGAGCATGGTATTGTTTCAAAACCTAAATTTTGGGATAAATTGTTCTATATATATATTAATAAGGGCTTCTGAAGTATTCAGGGACAATATTCTTTGGAAACTATCTATACAACTATATACCAGGTGTTAAGTATCTCTGTGTTGTTTGTGGAAAAACCCACTTAGATTAATTCAATCCTAGATAGCTAATTCCTAAAAAGTGTTCACCAAAGCAAAGAGGGTAACAATCTTGAACATAAAGAGCTTCAATGGATAGTTTACAAAGGTTGTATTGAGTACGCGATCAAAATGAAACAGACACACAGGCAGAAGCTAAGTCTTTGAGTAACTAGAAGGTACCCTCACCCTGGGGTAATACCAGAGAAGCATCACACAGAGGGTGGCATGTGTTCAGTGTATATGTGGGGTTGGGGTAATCAAAGGTTTGGAAGATCCATAAATGGGTCAAAGAAAAGGGGCATCTAGTGTTTACCAAATCCGACCTGGCTCCAAGAAATGCAGAGATCAAATTCCCTCCTCTTGCTACTCTCCAGAGGAAGCTGGGCCTCTAATAAGGTAGCTTGCCTTCATTTTAGGCTTAAAAGTCACTTTATAGAAAGGACAACTAAGTTCATTCCTGTTCATGATTAAATCTCTGCTTTTCAAGGATTGGGCTATGCCCCACGTGTAACCTTAACTAGAAAAGGCTTTGCAGTGCCTATTCCAGGAATGAAAATTGCGTCTCTGTTTCAAAAGGTAGCTTAGTGTGACCCTATCTGTGTAACTTAGTGTTACTCTGCCTTAAAACTTTTCAAAAACTTTTTGAAGGAGTTAAGGACATAGCTGAGTGATAGAATGACCACTTATATACAACGACTTGGGTTTCACCCACATACCTCCCCCAACCACACACACAGCGGCAATGAACGTGAAGGAGCCACACAGGCTCCAGCACAAACTCCCTCTGCAAACAGGAGCCGCTGGATCCTGGCCAGCTGCCTGACCACTGGGTGACCTCCTCAGCGTTCTCTGCTGTCTTCTCTGCGTTTACCTCAGCCACTAGAAGAACTCCACATGGGTAATAGCCGCTCTAGGAACTCATTACTCCAACCCTGCTGGTCGTGGAACCGTGTGGGTACAGAGTGACTCAGGCAGGAAGAAGACTCCACCAGCGAGTTGCAGCTGAACAGACAGGCAAACGCTGAGTTCTCAGAACCCAGTTGCAGTGTTTAGCTTTTTGACGTTTCGACGTGGCTGTGACTGCTTTTGCATATATTAGAATAATTGACAGAGATGGGCAAGAAGTCGCCCGGGGATGAAAGCACTTGAATTAAGGAATATTTTGTTTTCTTTGGGGTTTCGAGAGCTTAAGGGGAAAAGGAAGAGATAGCAGAGAGCAGACGGCTACAATTAAATGTGATTTGCCACAGCTTAAGTATCACTTCCAGACAGCGTCAAATTAGTGCGTTTAAGAAGCTAGCTGCAAAGGGGACTTTTTTCTTATCTAAGTGAAACGCTGGCGCAGGAGGCCGCCAAAGGGAAACTGCCAGAAGCTGTTTTACATGGTTGGCATGTTTGTGCCAAACACCTCCTCCGTGTTTTTGGATCTTACATCGTCTGCAAAATAACCACTTTATGAAAATATCCTCAGAAATCCCCTTGTAAAGAGCAGAGGTTGCTAGCAACCTGCCTCCGAGCCCCTTCGTCCACAGTTGAGAAACGTGAGGAATGTTTTCATGCAACCTTGCCGTTTCTCTTCTCAGGAAAAATCCTTAGTATTCCTGGAAATCTGAGGGATGACCTTTAAAATTTAATTTATTTAAAGTTTTATTTTGTTTAACTGTCAGGGTTAAAAATTCCTTCCTCTCTCCTTTTCTTCACCTTCCTTTCTCTCTTCTTCTTGCCTTTCTTACCTCCTGTTGGGTCCAGTGTGTGTGTGTGTGTGGGGGGGGTTCATGCAAAGATGGGGACAGTCCACCAAAGTCTAATAAACCAGAAGCAAACTTTATTCCAGAGACAAGATTCCAGGAAAAAATAAAAAATAAAGTAAAATAAAAAGTCTCCATGGGGCACAAAAAGCTTATCAGCTAGCTGAGACCACAGCTAGAGATGGATTTTGTAAGGCTGTGGCCAAGGCTGGTTTCTGAACCCACCTTTTTATAGTAGGGGCACCAAGCATTAGGTCTGAACAAAGGAATTTTTACAATCTTGGGGTAAAACTTAGATACAGATTGCCTTACTTTACAATCTTCACTAACAGAGTTTATCAGTTTAACTAGCGTTTGTGCTTAATCTATTGTCTTCCTTGGTGCTTCCAGGTGGTGTTTACTGAAGCCCTGTGCTCTCCCCTTTGATGCTGCCAGTTTCACATAGCAGGGATAACGTGTAACCCAGAGGTCATATATCCATCTCCTAAAAGTTAACTCAGCTCATATCTGTCTTTAATCAAGGATGGCCCGGGTGCTAGGCTCTCCATTTGCAGAGAGATGCTTTGGCCTTGTAAATAGAGCTATGGGTTGTAAAGCGGAGTAACCCACTGTTAATCCTTGAGCTGCTGAGAAAGCTGACAGTCTGTTCTCATTCTCCTAGGCTCCTAGGCTTACAACTTTACAATTCTTTATTTCTACATTCTTATTCCTGGAATCTACATTTTTATATTCTTATTTTTGGATCTTTCCCCTCCCTCCCTCCATCCTACTTTTCTTCAGGAAGTGATTGCCTTGAATTGGAGACATATCTTCCTCAGCCTCCCAAATGCTGAGTTGAAAGCATACTTTTCTCAGTTTAGAGATAAATATGTCTAAAGTTCAACCTTATTGCTCTGATATTTGCCAAAATTCCTCCATATAACTTTATTTATTTATTTGTTGTTTGTTTGTTTAAAACAAGGTCCTACCATGGAGCCCAGGCTGGCCTTGAATTAACAATCCTCCTGTCTCAGCCTCCCAAGTATTGAGATTGCTTACTTTTCAATGGGATTTTAGTTAGGGTTAAGTGAGATTTGTGTAATTGTGGATGATACTAGTGCAGTCATTTAAATGCAGGTGACAAGGTGGAAAGACGTGCATACGCAAGAAAGAAGCCAGGTGACAGCTCCTTAGTGGGGTTTACTGCAGTGGTGGGGTAGGATTGCTGTGGTTCAAATGTCTTAAGCTATATTTTCCCAGAAAAAAAATAATGTAGAAATGCAAAAACTGAACAATTTTAAATGCACCCTCACGAAAGGAAGCTGTTCGCCATTTCCATACATTTAGTAGAGATGAGTAAGGCTGGGGAGGAGGAAGCACAGAGAAAACTGTACTTAGATTTCACAGTTCTGGAAGGAAGAGCCCCATACCTGTATGGTTTGGGAAAGAAGTAGCCAGGCTCCATCCGTGGGCTCCGTGTTTTGATCCTTCATCATTGAGTACAGGAGATTTGCATGCATGGTGCTAGATCTCCAGGGTCCAACAGCCATGCCATGTCATCGTGGTCTTTTCCTTTGGTCACTTCTCTTCCTCTTCGTCTAAGAGAGGAACTCTGTGAGACTCAGGGAATAAAGTTTTTTTTTAAATATTTATTTATTATGTATACATTATTCTGTCTGTATGTCTGCAGGCCAGAAGAGGGCACCAGACCTCATTACAGATGGTTGTGAGCCACCATATGGTTGCTGAGAATTGAACTCAGGACCTTTGGAAGAGCAGTCAATGCTTTTAACCACTGAGCCATCTCTCCAGCCCGGGAATGAAGTTTAATATTCTTCCGGTTTATATATTTGGTTAACAGGGTAGGTCTGGTGAAGTTGAAACTGTGGACGGAGGAGGACACAGTAGGAAGCGGGTTGTTAAGCAGTAGCAGCAATCCTCCTTAGACCTTTAGACAAAGGACATTTGGGGAGTATTCCATGGTGGGGGAGTCAGCTGGGCTAGATGGGAACAACAGTGTGGAGTGTCTGTTGAGGTGCAGAAAGAGGACTAAGTGGAAATCCTGCCCCTAATCTTTCAGTGATGCCCTGGTGAGAACAGAAATGGTTCTAACAATCGCTGTTTGGTGTTTGTTTGTTTGTTGTTTGGTTTTGTTTTCCAAGCCAGTTTACCACTGCATCTCAATAAAGTAAATGGCAAGAGAGGGGAAGGGAAGTTTCCCGGAAGTTCTTTCTAAGCCTTTAGCTCCGTGGTTCTCAACCTTTCTGATGTTGCAACACTTGAATACAGTTCCTCATATTAGGGTGACCCCCCCAACCATAAAATCATTTCAATGCTTTTTCATAACTGTAATTTTGCTTTTGTTATGAATCATAATGGAAATATCTGATATGCAAGCCCTGTGAAAGGACTCTTCAACCCCCAAAGGGGTCGTGACCCACAAGTGGAGAAATACTGCTTTAGCACCGTGTCAGCACATGGAGGTAACTGGCCAGCTCTCTTTTGTTCGGAGCACCGCAGTAATTGTACACCATCATAGGACAGACACAGAAGAACTCTCCTCCTCCACCCAGTTACCAGAGTCACTTTCTCAAGTTTCCCATTCTTTCCTGCCTGATGTTTGCAAACACAGTATGGCAAAGGGCGGTTCTTCATAGACGTCGGGGGACTGAAAATGAGGATTCTCTGTGAAAGCATCTTGGAATATCAAAGGAGACATAGCCTAATTCCTAGTCTATTACTCGGGTCTTAAGCAAAGTCAACTCTTACAATGGAGAGTCCTATTGTAAATAAATACAGGCTGCCAGCAGCAAGATAAGGCTTGGGCAAGCTGCCCAACAGATGGCTCAGGTCTGTGTGTACCAGCCAAGGACCAATGTTGCAGGCAGAGGCTCCTGTCTGGGTTTTAAGTTGGAACCACAGATATGGAATAATTGTGGGATGACAGGAATTCTTGATACAGTTTCGTGCAAAACTTGTTATGGTGCCTTGCCTCCAGTTTGGATGCTTGGTTTTTTCTGCCACCCCTCTCAAAGCCTTGGTTACAGGAGCTGACTGGTGAGAATGACCAGGGGCCCAGAGTAAGAGTTAGGGAGCATGTGATTCAAAATGTGTGTCCTATCTAGCCAAGATCTGGATTCTCTATCTAGCAGACTGTGTCAGAAGTGGCAAAAGACAGTACAGTGAGCTTGGGATGTCTGGGCTAAGGGGTACCTAAGTAGCTGATCTTTTTTTCCCCCTGGGTGTGCCTGTAATGGTGCTTCTCGAAGAGATTAGCGTTTGAATTGGTGGAATAAGTAAAGGTTATCTGGGTTTTTTTTGTGTGTGTGTTCTTTTTGTTTTTCAAGACAGGGTTTCTCTGGGTGACCCTGGCTGTCCTGGAACTTGCTCTGTGGACCAAGCTGGCCTCAAATATAGGTTCATCTGCCTCCACCTCCCGAGTGCTGGGATGAAAGGAGTGGACCACCAGCACCTGGCTCTGCACTCTGCATTTTCCAACGTGGTAGGCACCCTCCACCCCACTGAGAGCCCGAAGAGAACAAAGCAGTGGTGGAAGGGGACCTTTGCACTCTGCTAGAGCTAAGGCAGCCACATTGTCATCTTTTCTTCTCCGTGGGCCCTCAGATCAGAGACTTGCACCCTCAATCCCCAGCTGTTAGACCTTGGGACTTAGACTAAATGACAATGCTGGCTTCCTGGGGCAGGGCGGGGAGGTGGTGTGAATCCCGGCTCTTCAGTTTGGGGTATATTACATTTCTGGAAGTTTCCATGCCCATGGGCACAGCATCACAAGAAGGGGTCTGCCTAGCCTCGTGTTTGCACCAGCTCGCAGCAGATCAGTCCTTGACTCGCTCGTTTTTTCTCTCACTGCCACTGCCTCTCTTGGACGACGTCATCCTCAGTGACTGAAAAGGGAGATCCGACATTTCTGGAAGTGGTTCCCCTCATAGACTGCATTGGATTACGGTTACCAAGGGACACATCCCCTGACTGGCCCACTTCCAGCCCCTCTTCTCTCGCTGCAGGATCCAAAACTCTGAACCATGGCTCCCTGGAGAAGACCTAGACACCTCTCGAGTTATTCTCCAGGGTGGCAGCGGAGGAACACAGTCTGTTATCTAAAGATCGCTGCTGCTCTGAGTGGAGACTTTTCCCTGGCATCCAGAGGGTTTCTGTTTAGAAGGTGGACTGCATACCAGCAAAAACGCCCCTGCCTCCTTAGGTTCTACAAAACCAACAAACCCACAAACTGCAACTTACTCTATTTTCATTAAAATCTAACTTCTTTGTTTTTATTTGATTGTTTTATGTTTTTTTTTGTTTGTTACATCTTTAAATAAATCATTTTTAAAGTGTTCATTTATTGTTTTGTGTGTATGAGTGTTTCGCCTGCATGTAAGTCTGTGCACTGCTTGCATGCTTCATGCCCGAGGAGACCAGAAGAGAGCATTGGATGGTTGAACCGCTATGTGGGTGCTGGGAACTGAACCCCGGGTCCTCTAGAAGAGGACAAGTGCTCTTAACCACTGAGCCATCTCTCCATCCCTCAGTTACATCTTTAATAAAAAATTAAAATTGTCACTTTTCATAGACCCCAAGAACACTTTCCCCACTCCCCTATCCTCTCCTTTCTCGCTCTTCCTGACTGCTGCCATTGTTCCCCAGAAGAATTTCACTTCCGTATTCGTTGTAGATACGCACACATAAAACCACAAGTAAAACTAGCTTAATTAGCTCGGTATTACTGTCACCATTCGAACCTATTGTCATGCAAATAGCATAATTTATTCTTGTAGGGCTGAAAACTTTTCCATCGTGTTTGTATCACACTTGATCCAGTCCCCTGCTGCTGGACACCCTACTTGGTTGATGACGCCACTGGTAAGGACAGTGTGGCTATAGACACTGATCTGCAAGTGTCCCTTTGACGTAGCCACCCGGAGTCCTTTAAATTAAAATCCATTAGTGGTCTAGCTGGGTCATATAGACGATCTATTGTTAATTTTATTTTATATTTTTATTGCTAATTTTCTAAGCTATCTCCATACTGACTTCCATAATTGCTGGAATGGTTTACACTCCCAGTAGCTGTGTACAGGTGCCCAATTATCTCCACATCCTCACCAGAATTTATTTCTTTAAAGTCTGCCATTAAGAATGGGATAGTATGGACACTCAATGTAGTTTGGTTGTTGTTGCTTTATACGTACGAGTGTTCTGCCTGCATGTATGTCTATGTACCATGTGTGTGCCTGGTGACTGAGGAGGCCAGAAGATTGATGGCATTGGATCCCCTGGAACTGGAGTGACAGATGGTTGTGAGCTGCCATGTAGGTGCTGGGAATTAAACCCAGGTTCTCTGGAAAAGCAGCCAGTGCTCTTAACCATCTTCCCAGTCCCCTCAATGTAACTTTGATTTGCATTTCTCTGGTGAGCAGCGAGACTGTTTTCCCTGCTGTTCAGCTATTTAATTTCACAGGTCCCATTTGCCAGTTGGCCTTCTTTACTGAGCAGTTTGAATCCTCTTCAGAGACCTGTGCCTGTGTCTTGAAATGTTCTCCCCACTTTCAGGTCCCAAGTCAAAGTCCTTCATGCTCTTGGAGTTTATGCTTGCAGGTGCGAGCTAAGGTTCTAGTTTTGTTCTATATATGATTACCCAGCTTCTGAAGCACCATTTTCTAAAGAAGCTGTCTTTTCTTCAATGTGTATTTTTGGCATCTTTGTCAAATCTGGATCATCTATCTTGTTCCGTTGATCTACATGTCTAATTTGTACCATTGCAACTCAGGGTCCTGTTGGTGAAGGATGGGGTGTCGCTTCCTAGAGGGCACAAGGGGTGATTGAAGAAGAGACTGAGGAAACCACACTCCTGTGAAGGGTTTCCCTCACCAGAGGCCTTGGCTATAATGTGATTCCTTTTTCTGTGCCGTACAAAGAAGAATCAAGTCAGGAAGGGCAGTTTTAAAATAAAACAAATACAAAATCTTAAAGTACAACACTGTAACTTCTCCTTTCTCTCGATTCTGTTAAAAAAAAAAAATTGGCTCCTAAAAGACCTTGGAGAAGATGAGTGGAACTCCACACAAATGGCCTCTGGTACCCGCAGTCTCAAGCATTTGTGTTGATCAGGTGCATACCCTCAAATGGGTTTTGTTTAAAAGAGTTTAGGATAAATTTAATGTCCTGTCTTTCTGAGAACTCAGAAAAGGCCACAGTCTTAGATAGGGTCAAAAGCAGGTGGATAAAACTAGCTAATTGCCTTTTGGCATCTTATGTCCTTAGATTTGGTTCCAGTGAGCTTGTTATTTTCGTGAGCTCCTACCGAGAGTGTGGAAAGACAGCAGTTTTGGATTGAGCCTCACACCGCGACCATTCTTTGAATGTGATCACTATTAAATGTGATGTTGCTTTTCAGTACTGGGATTCCCCTTTTCTTTGGCTTGCCTCAGCTCCGCCCTGTGACCTCATCTAATCCCTACTGTCTCTCAAAGCCCCTGCCTCCAAATTCTATGAGCAGTCATTAGGGGCTTAAGTGTCTAACATGTGAACTTTGAAGGATGTGTTCAAGCCACACCATCTGGTAAATTCTTACACGGAGTTTGACCCACTGTCGACCTGAAATCAAAGAAAGGTGCTTATCCTCAAATCAGCATCCTGATTGTTAGGAGGCAGCGATGGAGAGCCAGAGTGGTCCATACCGACCCGGAATAAAGCTTCCTAAGTGGATTGTGGGATTAATCCATAGGGTGTTTCATCTTTGGAAATCTCTGAAAATCATGGGTCCCTTTTTTATTAGGCAGAAGAAATCGCTGCATTATTTTTGATGAAAATCCAATAATACAATCAGCCAAACAGCCAATCAAATATTAGTATTTTATAGTTTCAAATATATCACCCACCGTCTGGACTGACAATGCAAACAAAATCGTACATTCTGCAAACATACTAAGTCCTGCTTTTGAGGGAAATGGTAAATGGCATTGAATTTCAATGCTTTCACTCACTTATTTTGAAATGTTTGAGTTAAATACCTGCATCTTTTGCATAGGGCTCACACGGATGATGTAAATCCCTCAACCCGCATGGGTCGCTAAACACATTACTGTAAGACTGAGTGGTAAGTGTTGCTGTGTTGGGTGCTGAAGGGGCTACTGGTGAATACTCCAGAGCACTGAAATCCTTTTCAGGGAAGGTCTTTAAGGATAAGGACACCTTCGCTGTGGGAGCTCCTGGCATCTTTTAAAAGGATGGCAGTATTGGTTTTATTAGTTTGCTTTGTGCCGCTGTGACAGCCACAACCAAAGGTAACCTGGGAAGGAAGTTATTTCATCTTCCCTCTTACAGTCCACCACGAATGGATGCGAGTTCAGGATCCTGGAGGCAGGAACTGAAGCAGAGAAGACGGGAATGCTGCAGACTGGCTTGCTCTTCATGGCTTGCTCAGCCTGCTTTCTTACACCACCCAGGACCACCTGCCTAGGGGTGGTCCCTCTCACAGTAGGCTGCACCCTCTCACGTTAATAATTAATCAAGAAAATGCCCCACAGACTTGTCCACAGCCAATTTGACGGTGGCATTTTCTCAATTGAGCTTCTCTTTTCCCAGATTATTGTAACTTACATCGAGTCGATAAAAATATTAAAAACTAACAAGCACATAGGTATAGGTCAGGATTTCTTTATGTAGCTGTACCTCATTTGAAATCACATGAGCATGTCTCATTAGTGTCTCTACCTCAATTCACAGCCCATCTCTCACTCGGCTCATCTCCTGGTGGCCCGTTTTGAACATACCCTTACCTTAGTTTGTGGCTGATGCCATGCCAAAGCATTTAAATGAAAGTGGACATTTCAAGTGACCACAGCAATTGTTAACCCTTTTGTGCTACCTTTTGTAGCAAAAATGATGAAAACCCAGAGACAGATATCGGGGTTCGACCTAAAGATCAGAAAAGCAAAGCAGCCGAAATTAAAGAGACCTTTTACCTCTACCAAATCTTCAGACCAGAGGGGCGAGATCCTGACTCCACAAATCCTCAGACTCCTCACTCCACTGAGTTCATGACTCTTCCCCTTTATATTCCTCTCTCTGCCTGGCCATATCGCTCCTGTCTCCACCTCCCTACCGCTGGGTTTAAAGGCGTGTGATCCCAAGTGCTGGGAACACCTTTGTGTGAGACCTGTTTCTCATTTAGACAGATTTAATCTTGTGTAGCCCAGGGTGGAAATCCATCTGTGATGTGGGAGGGTCTTCTGCTCCCATCACTACACATCTGTTTCTGTCTCCCAAATTCTGAGATTAAAGATGTGTGCCACCACTCCCTGGTCTGTATGGCTGACTAGTATGGCTGCTTTGCTCTTTGATCTTCAGGTAAGCTTTATTTATTAATACACAAATAATATGCCACTATAACCTGTTTTATATCCATCAAATGGTTCATCCAACTCTCCTGTCAGCCAGTGACGGAGATGGAGCTGGCAGCATTTTTAAGTCCCCTTGACCACTGATACAATGATGCTCAACTCTAGGTTCCCATGCACAGGAGTTCCTATGTTTCTCATTTTTCCTGAAAAGTCTCCTTCTCTATCACACTCCACAGGACCCACGGTAAGAAACTAGCAGGAGAACAAGCTAGCAGGTTATAGCAAACCTATTCTTCTATGGTCATTTACCGGTATGGCACTTGAGTCTTCTTCAAGGCTAGACTTTAACAAGGAGAAAGGAGTTTGGAACTGATAACCTAGCCGTTGAGGACATTTAAGGTACTTGTGGTCTCTGCCGACTCTTAGGCCACACAGTCACAGGGAGGCTGCTGTGACTTCAGGCAATTGGCTTACATCCTTTTAGCACAGGTCTGGTCTCAGCCCTGACAGGCGACAAGACTGGGACATTTAACAGGGTTGGTTAGCGCCGGATTGATTCTGTCTATTGGTAGATGAGTATATGTTTTCAGTCTCTGGACTGAATCTGCAGACCTGTATGTATGATAGAAATGTTCACGTTAAGTATGTCTACATAAAGGTGGTTCATGCTGATGAGAGTATGAAAGAGCAATATGATATTTGTCTGCCTTTAAAATTGACCTAGCTGCTTATTTGTGCTGAGTCTGGACAGGAGGGCGTCGCCTCGGACCTTCACCCACAAGCAATTTCAATCTCTGTGCATTACAATAGAAGGCTGGGTTTTCTCCTCCCGTTCTTCTGTTCTTATTGCAAACAAGCTGAAGTTATACCAACGATGCTCTTAAACGACCTGACCAATACCCAGTCATCATATTCCCACAATCCGATGCTAAGAATAGATCTGGGTTTTGTGTTTGTTAGAGGTCTGGCTTGAAATAAAATGCTGAATACTAAAAATACAATAAAAAGAAGCACTCTCCTGCCTCCAGGTTGTCCCAGAAATACCTACTTTTCACTTTAATTTCTTCCTGTAACTATGAAAATGCTTTCTGCATGTTCCAAACAGTGTGCCTAAGTCATAATACTGCAACTTCTCTGTTCTAAATGTCATCTATTCCCTGCGACGCTGTATAAAGAGTTACCTTTGTAACCCTCCCAAACCCCTTTTCATGGTGGAAGCTATTATTTTGTTACAAATAAGAATAAAAAAAAAAGACCTATTTGCTTTTATTTGGTTTGTATAGGTGCTTTGCCTGCTTGTATGTTTGCGCACCACATACATGCAGTGGCCACAGAGCCCAGAACAGGGTGTCAGATCCCCTGGCACTGAAGTTCCAGAAGGATGTGAGCTGCTGTGTGGGTGTTGGGAATTGAAACCAGGTCCTCTAGAACAGCCAGTGCTCCTAACTGCTAAGTCATACCTCCAGCTCCATGGGTTATGTTGTTTTAACTTACTAATCATGATTTACATGATTGTGATTTGGGGGTTTGGGGGGCAGTGTCCTAACAGGGTCTCTTTACGTAGCCTAGGATAGCCTGCTGAGTGATGGGATCACAAGCACGTGCCACCACACCTGGACAGTTATTGCTTTTTAATCTGCTCATGGCAAAGCTTTCAGTGTGAAATTATTTCCTCTCTGGAAGAGTTTTCTGATAACAGGGGTAGCCACCATCATCTTTTAACTACGCCATGACCCCACTGGATACAAACACCTTCTCCAAGAGGACACTCACTTCATCTTCCTTTGCCTCATGGCTGTGCATTGAACCAGGGCCTTCTTCACACCAGGCAGACACTATGCCACCCAGCCCCAGCCCCAGCCCCAGCCTTCTTTTTCACTTTTTATTTTGAGATAAGGTCTCACTAAGCGTCCCAGGCTGGCATTCTTGCTCTGTAGCCCAGGCAGGCTTTGGGCTTTTGATCCTGTGTCTTTTTGCCCCTCACAGCTGGGAGGGCAGGCCCATTCCACCAGCTCTTGCTCAAGGTCCTAGGGACATGCAGAAATCGCAGGACCTCTGCCAAGGGATGACCTATTGCTGTTATTATGGTCACCAGTATGCATGCATTGCTCAGAGGCTGGTGTCTGTGCACAGATTGTCCCCACTCTAGTTTGTTGGCCACAGGTGCAGGTTGCATGTCCCTCACAGGCATGACTTTTGGAGTCACCGTCACCAGAAGTTATCCCTGTGGCAGACAGCACAATGATGCTGCAAGGATGTCTGTTACTGAGTCACTGGAACCCGTGACGTTGTCACCTTACTTGGCAAAGGAGACATTGCCAATACGATGTGCTACAGATTTGAAGATGGGGAAGGGCACCTCCTGTGACCTGAGTGGAGACAGGGGCAGGATTATCCAGCACTCACTGAGGCTTGTCTTATTTGCAGTGCTGCTTTCCGAGGCTAGCGACAGTTGTCTGGAGCAGGGCAGCCTGACGAATACATCTTCAACCTGGCTGTAGTGGTCTCCTGCAACTGCCCACGTGTCCTGAGAGTGTTTGTTTTGATTCCCACACAGTCGTGCTGTCGTGAAGGTAGTCTGGCCAGTTGCTTGACTGACAGTTCCCCGAGTAGCTACAAATACAACCCTTCCTTTGCACAGAGGGCCGCATCACGATGGGTCTACAAAACACCCCTCCTGGCTTTAGAAACAGCCAGTTGGGCTCACATTCTGGGAAAGTGGAAGACACCCTCCTTGCTGCCCCTGATGCTGTGGTAGCAGCCCGTTGTCTGCCTTTGATCTTTGTCATCAGTACAGCAGGCAGAGCTGGAGACAGGATGAGGAGACGGTGGGAGGAGTGACAGAGTGCTGTCTTCAGTAAAGGTGGCAGCAGCAGCCAGAGTAGATTGGAGTTCCAGAGAGTAACCAGGCAAGGAGCACACAGCAAAGTCTGTCGAATGGTAAAGACAAAGCCACAGGTTCTGGCCCTTAAAAGGGCCCCAGGAAAGTGCCAAGGTTTAAAGGTCAAGAGTCCTGTGAGCCTATGTCTAAGAGGTACACACTGTCCACTATCAGAAGGCAATGACTGTCATGCTCTAAGCCCAAGAACTGTAGCACTAGTCCCTGTAGGAGGGGAGGGCCCCAACCCCACAGGTTTAAGCTGTAACAGTAACAAGGACTTCCTACCGCTGCCCTCTACTGCTAGAAACTGGAGAGCAAAAGAGCAACCAGATGCCAAGACTCTTAATTATGAAATCCCAGAGCAAGAAACTGCAACCCTGGTGTAACTGGCCAAGCAGGAGAGAAGATTTTCTAAGAGAAACACTTGTGTCCATCCTTTTAGCTATCACACTGAACTCCAAAGAATTAAAATTTCCCAGAAATCTCAGGCAGGGGGAAGGGAAAGGCTGAACCCTCGGTGCCATCTAGAGGAGGAACTTCACCCTCCAGGAGAAGATTTAACACATTTCTGACAGCTTATCAAAGCTGAGACAATGATGGGTCAGTGATGGGTGGGACTACATTTTTATCAAGACCGCTTTACAATGCATATCTCCTACCCCTTGTCTTAGTTGGGGTTTCTATTGCTGTGAAGAGACACCATGACCACGGCAACTCTAATAAAGGAAAACATTTAATTGGGGTGGCTTACAGTTTAGAGGTTTAGTCCATTATTATCATGGGAAGGATGGCAGCATGCAGGCACAGAGCTGGAACTGATCCAAAGGCAACAGGAAGTGAACTGACTCACTGGGTGTGGCTTAAGCATATATGACACCTCCGAGCCTGCCTCCACAATGGCACACTTCCTACTCCAACAAGGCCACACCTCCTAATCATGCCACTCGCTTTGGGGGCCATCTTCTTTCAAATCACCACACACCCCTTATATTTTATTTTAATGGGTTCTCTGAGAATTTCATAGAATGCATTTTGATCATATTCACTGCCCCTCCAACTGTTCCCAGATCTACATCTCCTTCCATACACATCCAACACTGTGTCCATTTTTCTCTTGTTTTTTTCTTTCTTTTCTTTTAAAAATCTACCAAGTCCAACTTATTGCTGTCCATATACTCTTGGCTATGTGGACATCCATTGGAGTGTGGTTGACCTACTAGCGGACACATCCTTAAAGAACACTACTCTCCTTTTTCCAGCAGCTAACAGTTGCTTTAGCCCTCTGCCAGCTATGGGTGGGACATTTTCCCACCTCCCTTCTTCATGCTGAAATTTTGTCTGGCTTGAGCTGTGTATGCTGCCATAATTGCTGTGAGTTCATAATCTACAACTGCCCAGCTGTGCCCAGAAAACACTGTTCTCTTGTAATCACCCATAGTCTCTGATCCTTATAATATTTCTTCTTCCTCATTATCCATAATCCCTAACCCTTGGAAGGAGGGAGTGTGATACAGACATCCTGTTTAAGACTGCATCTTGGGCGGGCGTTGGTGGCACATGCCTTTAATCCCAGCACTCGGGAGGCAGAGGCAGGCGGATCTCTGTGAGTTCGAGGCCAACCTGGTCTACAAGAGCTAGTTCCAGGACAGGAACCAAAAGCTACGGAGAAACCCTGTCTCCAAAAATCCAAAAAGAAAAAAAAAAGACTGCATCTTGACCATTTGTGAGTATCAATATTAATATTAATATCCATCCTACTGCAAAAAGAATTTTCTCTGATGAGGGTTGAGAGATATAGTAACCCATGGGTATAATGATAAGTACTTACAACAGTGTTTAATATTGTGTCTAGAGCCTATAACCTGTCTCCCCACAAGTTCTTAGCACTGATAACAGTGATAGATATGGCTACATACACACAAATATATTTTTAAAGATTAAATTGAGTTACACTATAATGAGGCAACCACACCCCTCCTAGAAACCACAGACTAACAAATAGAAATTAAAGAAAAAGTTCTTAGCACTGATAACAGTGATAGATATGGCTACATACACACAAATATATTTTTAAAGATTAAATTGAGTTACACTATAATGAGGCAACCACACCCCTCCTAGAAACCACAGACTAACAAATAGAAATTAAAGAAAAAGGAGTGTTTTCTCTTTTGAAGTTGTCAGCCAGTCAGTTCTAACAACTCCCCAAACATTATGGACTATTGCCAATGTTCTGGGTTACCACCCAGAACTTGAATGTAAAACCCTATTGCTAGCTGGGCGGTGGTGGTGCACACCTTTAATCCCAGCACTCGGGAGGCAGAGGCAGGTGGATCTCTGTGAGTTCGAGACCAGCCTGGTCTACAAGAGCTAGTTCCAGGACAGGAACCAAAAGCTACGGAGAAACCCTGTCTCGAAAAAAAAAAAAAAAAACCCTATTGCTGAAGATATCACATACTTTAGTCATAGGATGGAGAAATCAAGCAGGTGCTCATCTGGAAGCTTTATCCATTTATTAGATAGCTTTCATAGATGTTTCATCCCTATTGGGTAGCTTTCAAAGAAGCTTCATCCCTATTGGGTAGTTTTCATAGAAGCTTCATTCCTATTGGGTAGCTTTCAAAGTATGATGATACTGGCAGAAAAGATAATTAACAATCTTATCTAGTTGTGACCCCTGTGAACTATAATAATGACCACCCTGACAAGACCAGCCCATTGGTGCAATACTGGTATGAATATCATGGGAGTAATTGATGATGTTCTGCTTGGATTTAAGGCCCTATTACCCCACTTTAAATACTAAACTTCATGCCAGTATTCCCAAGATGAACTTGGGAGGTCACCAAACCCCTCTATTTGTTTCTCTTCCGAGTATGATCATATTGAATAAATCTCTCTCTGCTTTTCACTATTGCTTGTTGTGTTTGGAATAGATGGCTAAGCCTACAGCCCAGGTTATGAATCTAAATGTTCTGGCAACCCTAGACAGTGATTTTCAACTTGTGGGTTATGACCCCTTTGTGGTGGTCAAATGACTCTTTCACATGGGGTTACCTATGACCATCAGAAAACATAGATGTTTACATTATGATTCATAACAATTATAAAATTACAGTTATGAAGTAGTAAGGAAATAATTTTATGGTTGGAGGTCAACACAACATGAAGAACTGTATTAAAGGGGTTGCAGGATCAGGAAGGCTGAGAACCACTGCTCTAAAATCTGGAGCAATCGACTCCAGGCTGTCAGGGCTTAAAGCTATACATTTCCTAGGGCATGGAAACTCAAAGGCCCAGAACTGCTGCTCCTTCCCCATTTATAAGTTCTAATTGGGTAAAATGAAAGGTAACAGGAGCTGTCCATCTTTTACAACAGTCCAGGGGACCAGAATGCTTCCACAGGTCAGGCCTGGACGATGCAATCACCTCAGAGCTGGGGCGGGGCGCAACCTCAAGGCTAAGATTGGGAAATAGCGTCTCCACAGACAACTGGTTCTTCATGGAAGGTCTAGGCATTTTCTCCAGAGGATGGGGGAAGAGAGTGGGCTTGTAGAACCAGAGAATGCCAACTACTGTTGTTTTGACTTCAGCACAGTGACTGTGCTTACTCCACTGCTATCTCAGCCAGCAATTACAGCTCCACAGTTACTGGCCTGTTCATCTAGCAGCAGCCTGGCTGCTCAGGCAGTAGCCTGGCAGGAGTTCTGCTCCCACAGGCACCGAACTCTATCGCTGCCGCTAAAGGTAGCTTTAACTACATCTCTGTCCTTCTAATTATGAATAAGACTCAAGACTCAAAGGCTGGGGTGAAAACCTGAAAGCTCGGAGAAGCTGAGCAGCAACTAGCTAAAGTTCTCTCCTTGCTTGTGTTCACAGAAGACCTGGGCTTCCGCTTTACCAAACCACAAAAAATCTGAGCCACCCCAACCCCTACTACTTCCTGTGTCTCTCTATCTCTCCTGGGTGCCCTCTGATGCTCTATGATGACTTCCTGTCATCTAGTTGCTAATACAGCCTCCTGACACAAGGTTAATTTCATTTAATTAACACAAATGCAAACTTAGGGTTCACAGTGTGATTGAATATCCCCAACAAACTACTCATTCTTTCTTTCTTTTCTTTTTTTGATCAAGTGAATTATCCCGCCAGTTATTTCATAGTACAGGCTTTGATTGTCGTATTTAGCTGAATCCAGGTTTCTGACAGTGAAGAGACTTTTAATTAATCTCTGGACTGCTCACCAGGGTCCTGAAGGCGTCTTCAGCCTTTGTCTTGCTGGCTGCCCACATGGTCATCTATACCTCACCTTCCCCTTTCCCCTCGGCCCAGGGACTTCTCTCTTGATGCAGCTACTGCTGAGTGCCAATTCTGGAGCAGCTGGCCTGCTGATATAATGACGGAATGACTTCTTAAAGGCATAGTTACAGTGCCAATTAGGTAGCAGCAGCCTTTGCCAGCAGTCAATATACGCTCTGAATTAGCATCCAGTATGCGGTAGTTTCCTCTATAGCCAGGATCCATGGGTCCAGGAATCAAAGGAGTAGAATTGGGAATGATTCTACTACCATCATCCCTAGTGACTCACTAGGAAAATTTTTTGCTTCCTGTTCCTAGGACCTTAAATTCTGCTGGCCTAGAATTTTTGAGCTTTCCCACACTTAGTATGCTACCAGTTTTAGGTGTGTTAGGGTTTCGGTTGGTGTGAAGAGACACCATGACCACAGCAACTCTTTGGTTCGGGTTCATTATCATCACAGAGGGAAGCACGGCAGCATGCAGACAGGCATGGTGCTGGAGAAGGAGCTGAGAGGTTTACATCTTGATCCCTAGGCACCAGGAGACTGCTACACTAGGCCTAGCTTGAGTATCAGCAACCTCAAAGCCCGCCTCCACAGTGACACACTTTCTCCAACAAGGCCACACCTCCTAATAGTGCCACTCCCTGTGGACCAAGCATTCAGACAGGTGAATCTCATGAATCTCGGTACACTTCCACGTCGCTATTTATCACGGAAGGACATCAGGGCAGGAACTCAAACAGGGCAGGAACAGGGAGACCAGAAATGAGGCAGGTGCCTTAGGGGAGTTTCCCTCATGACTTTTCTGTCTGCTTTATTACAGCACCCAGGACCACAAGCCCAGGGCTGGCCCCTCCCACATCAATCACTAAGAAAATGTCCTACAGTCAGATCTTATGGAGGCATTTTCCTAACTAAGGTTCTCTCCCCTCAGAAGACTCTAGCTTGTGTTGAGCTGACGTAAAAACTAGCTGGCACAGTATAACATCCATGTGGCGCTGGTTTTGCGTTTATGCGGAATATAATAGTTAGGGGTGGGGGTCACTAAGGCACAAAAATTCCAGCGGAATGCGGATGAGGCTAAGCAGCGTGTAGCAGAGTTGACTTTTCCTTATGTAGCTCCTGAGAGAGCTGCATAGGAAACTCTGAAAGTGAAACCTAAGTGGCAGCGGAGAGCCTAGGATGTTGGAAATACCGGAACTGTCGACTATATACCAGAGAAAGCTGCCGGCACCGAGTGGCAGTAGCCCAGCAAAGAAGTCCCGTGGGCTGGGACAGCAGGGATGCTCCAGTCTGCTGACCAATGTAATCGATCTTATATTGCCGGGCGTGCTTGACCTAAGGACACAACAGCGTGCTGACAACACGTCGCATATCGGCAGAGCCATGTCAAGGATCCCGATACCGCAGATCCACGGGAAAGGCAAAGCCTTCCCCCGGTCCTAATACGGGTGCCAATTAGCGTGTGCAGAAATCGTCAACCACGAATTCATCCTTCCTGGACAATGCAGCTTGAGACCGCTTCCCGACAGAGACTCACACACCCTAAATCAGCCAGCCTGCCTCTTCATTCAGCTGTGTGTATAATACAGGCGCTGAGTTTCCAGGCTGCCCGTGTATCTCCCTTAGAGGACACATCCCACCGAGCCCAGCTTTCCTGTGCCTGTCCTTCCTTCATTCCCATCCCCCAGTCAGGTCAACCTCAAAGCCGTGTAGGTTGCAGAGCCGCAGGACACCACCACAAGTTCCGAGGGCTGGACATGGAGCTGCAGGTTTAGTGCTTTGCCGTGCTCAGTTTCCGATTTGCTTTGTTCTGATTCATTCATACGCCTTCAGCCCTCCCTTTTAGAATGAGAATGTTTTCTATGTGGCTTGTCTATCAGAAGTATGTAACTCTTGAAATTTTTAATTAAGGCTATTTGCTGTTATTGTTTTGAGATGTGGTCTCATGGTGGGTTTTGAATTAGCTATTTAGCTGTTTCTGTCTTTGAGAGCCTCCTTCTCCTGCCTCCACCTTCCAATTGTGGTTTTACAGTCATGTACCACAATATTTGGATTTTTTTAAAAACAGAAGATCCAAATTAATGGATTGCTTTATGTCTCAGAAGAGATGTTGAATTTTGACAGTGTGGGTGTTTCCAATCAGCTGGCTTGGGCCCTTTGCTCTATCCAGATAGAATCATGGGTAGGTACAGAGACACCCTTCAAGCCCTGGTCCTTGTCAACTTGTTTTCGTGGGTGTTTGGCCTCAGTGAGCCACAGCAGGAGGCAGAGGAACTGCAGCAGGTGGTGCCCTCTGTTGCTTCAGCTCGCAAGCAAGCCCCAGATAGCAAAACCTGTAGCCCACTGATAAAATAACTCTTACATAGATCTAGGAAGTCAAGGTTTTCTAGCTCTTAACTGAGTTTCAGGCAGACCTGGGTAGCAGGAATTCCTCAGTTCTAGACAGCAGCCAGCTCTTGACCTGGGATGTTCGAGATCCTTGTTCCAAAAGGCTTGACAGCTCTCTGGAACTCTTTCAGGATCAAGGTCTGTCGTTTCTCTTCTCTGGTTCTTTATATCCTCTGTCCTTTCGCCTCAGCTCTCCACTCTCTCTTAGCATCTCTCCACTTCCACGGCATGTCTTCCTGCCCCAGCGTCTCTGAGTTGTTCAGTTACTTCTTTATCAGCTGTCAAGCTGGCGGTATCATCCCCCCCCCCCGCCTTGCCCCACCCCACCCCGCTTGTCCTGCCAACACCTTGGTATTATCGCTTCTCCACTGCAGTTACCAGTTCATCCTGTAATGCTGAAAACAGAAAAAGAAAGACCACCTGAGAGAATCCTTTATTGGCTGTTAACAACTGGGGGGTGGGGTGAGGGGCACAGGAGAGAGCCTCCCAGTAACTAAGTGAGCATTCTTCTATAGACCAAGAAGGGGTATTTGGACTAATCATGGCCATTTGTTTGGGACCAATGACAGCCTTGCCTCTTAGCATCTCCCACACAGTCTCTTTGCTAGACTGCTAGGGGAAACCTTTCCACTCTGGTGTAACCGGAAGAGACTACAGCGTCATCTAGAGTTCATGGAGGCTGTTGATAGCAAAAAGATCGAGTAAACAAACAAGCGGTGTTGCACACAGCAGTGGCTGAGGTTGGGCGCTCAGGGGTTAGAACAGTCAGCTATGATTACGGCGCAGTTTCCTCAAGGCTTTACCTTAGTATCACTGGCTGTTTGACAGCTGTGTGCAGACCAACACACCTACAGAAAGTCTGGGATCAGATGGGCAGTGTACTCTGATGGAAATGCACAAGAAACGGTCCAGAAACACAGCTCACGCATGGCAGGAATGAGGAGGCAGGTGAACTAGTCTGGGTCGGTCTGTAGGGGAGCAGTCTCCGGGTGTGGTCATCCAGGAGGAAGCCCTACTGCAACTGCAGTTTCTGAATACACCATCGACATCTGGGAGGAGGAAGCTGCAGTTGATATTTTTCTATTATGATGATGATGATGATGATGGTCAACCATTTGCCAACATCCATACTTGGACCAGGGGAAACTCTGTCAGTCCTCTGAGTTTGATACAGGCAAGTCTTCTGCATTCCTATGGGTCCGAGGAATTGGGGGTTTTGACTTGGACATGCTTACATCAGTAATACACACTCACTGGGGCCCCTCATCTGCTCCCTCCACTTAACACCTGCTTGCTGCCCCAGAGAGAGGTGGATCCTTCTCCCCTGTCTCACTGGGACTGTGAAGACAAAACTGGGCTGAATGTTGTAGTACGAATAATAAAAATCCAGAGACAAATACTGGGGTTCAACCTGAAGATCAGAAGAACAAAACAGCCAGCCACTAGAAAAGTCTTACTTCTATCAAGGCTAGGTGACTTCAGACCGAGCCCTGAGCCTCTGTCTCCCCCATCTTATGTTCCCTTTTAGTTCTGTTACTAACGGCGTGTGACTCCCTAGTACTGGGATTAAAGGTGTGTGACACCACTGCCTGGCCTCTAGTGGCTTAGTTTTACCCTCTGATGTTTAGGCAAACTTTATTTATTAAAACATAAATGAAATATCACTATAGAATGTTATGTTTTGTTTGTTTATAAAAGTTTGGTTATTTATTTACTTATTCATATTCTTCTCACACGTATTACATCCCAGCCACAGTTCTCCCCGCTCCCCTTCTGCAGTCTCTCCCCTCCACTTCCCCTCTCCTGCAGATCCACACACCCCCTCTGTCTCCCCTCAGAGAAAAGCAGGCCTCTAGGGACATCAACCAAGCATGGCATAATAAGCAACAATAATACCAGGCACAGACCATCACATCAAGGCCGGATGAGGTGACCCAGGATGAGGAAAGGGGTCCCACAAGCAGGCAAAAGAGTCAGAGAGAGACCCCCACCATTAGGAGTCCTGCATGAACACCAAGCTACTCAACCATAACCTATATGTATAGGACCTAGGTCAGACCCTACAGGCTCCCTGATCTCTGCCAGCCGCCATGAGTCCTGGTCAGTTTATTCTGTGAGCCGTGTTTTTGTGATGATGTCTCTACCCCCTCTGGTTCCTCTGATCCTTCCTTCTCCTCCTCCACAGAACTCCCTAAGCTCCACCTGATGTTTGGCTGTGGGACTCTGCCTCTGCTCCCACCGATTGCTCAATGAAGTCTATCTGGTCTCTGTGATGAGGATTCTGCTGGGCTCTGGTCCAAGAACACTCTGCAGACAGGACAGGCTGTAGGGCAAAGGTTTTGTGGTTGTGGTTGGGTCCCTCCACTTGAGGCCTTGCCTGGTCAGAAAAGATGGCCACTTCAGGCTCTGTGTCCCCAATGATTGGAGTCTTTGCTAGGGTTCCTCTCATAGATTCCATGGAATTTCCACTGCACTAGGATTCCACCTCGGCCCTGACTGCTCCCTCCTGACTCCAGCCATTTCTCCCAATAGTTTCTCCTCCCCGCCACTCGGTCACTGAATGTTTTCAATTATGAGATGTTATGATTTGAATAGAGAATATCCCCACAGGCTGATGTGTTTGAACACACCTGGTCCCCAGTTGGTGGTACCGTCTGGGCTGCTGTGGAACCGTCGAAGCTGTGGCCTGTATAGCAGAAATGGGTCACTGGAGGTAGAGTTTGGAGGTGATGTTTGCTCCTGGGTCTGGCCTAAGCTTTCGGCTTCCTGATCTTCTGAGATATAACAAGTCACGCCACAAGGTCCTACCACGATGGATGGAGCCCCACCAACCACCTTATCTTCCCAGCCATTGTGGGCTGATATCCCTCGAAATTATGGTCCACAGTAAACCCTCTCCCCTTCTACTTCTTGTGTTAGGTACTTTGTAACTGCTACATGAAGACACATGGCTACAATGAGATCAGCTTGGTTGTCTTTTGCTGGTTTTCATGAAGAGCCTGGAGGCTTTGGCGACTGCTCTGAACCAGGCAGCAGTGTCCGTCCCAGGAGGGTATAGCGTGTTCTCCAGTTTGTTGCTTTAATAATGTTCTGTAACAACATGGCGCCTCAGAAGCCTGCAATAGATCATATTTAACGCCTTCTTCCAGATCACATCCTGGCTGTTGCACTGCTTTGGCTGAAATGCGCTGGGTACAGGTAGATCCAGCTCTAGGCTGTGAGCTGGCTCACGACTTCTCCACAGGGTTTCTCATTCTACAGCCAGCAATGATCTGAAAGATCTTCTTCCAATGTCCAAGAGCAGGATAGAAAAAGCTACACAAGTCTTTTAGATTCCTTGCATGCATATACAGTTTATATGCATATACAGTTTATATGTCTTATGTCAATAATGAGTAAAAGATCAAGTCTACCATATGATATGGGAATCCCCCGCCACCATGGACAGGAAGGTCAGAAAGAATATTTACTAAATCATTATACAAACTACCAAGGGGGTGAAGTAAGAGGGGGTACGGACTATATGGATTGGAATGTGTAGGCATTCACAGGGAGCCGTCTGAGAGCCAAGATGTCCCTACCATATGTCTCAGGGTTTCTATTGCTGCGACAAAGCACCATGGCCAAAAGGTAAGTTGGGGAGGAAAGGGTTTTATTTGGCTTACACTTCCACATCTCTATTCATCACTGAAGGAAATCAGGACAGGAACTCAAACAGGGCAGGATCCTAGAAGCAGGAGCTCATGCAGGGGCCATGAAGGGTTGCTACTTACTGACTTGCTTCCCCTGACTTGCTCAGTTTGCTTTCTTATAGAATCTAGGCCCAGTAGCCCATGGGTGGCACCACCCACCATGGGCTGGGCTCCCCTATCGATCACTAGTTGAGAAAATGATCACACAGGGGCATTTTCTCCACTGAGGCTGCTTCCTCTCTGATGACCCTAGCTTGTGTCAAGTTGACAAACAAAACCAGCCAAGACACCGTGTATTGCCGAGCCTGTGGCCTGTGCCAAGCACTGACCAGGTACACTGTATGGTCCCTTACGGTGCAGTCCCCAACAACTGAAATGTCATCAGATCATACAGTCCTTACAAATAAAATAAAGAGGCGCTTTAAGTGAGAACAAAGTGATGATTCTGGTTCTCTCGCTGCTGGGTACCAGCCACCAGCTCCTTTAACTCCCTTCTTACCCTCCAGGTGTCAGCTGCTTCCCAGTGCCAGGGAATGGAACATAGGGGTGCCAAGGAAGTGCTCCCAGGAGATGCATGTGGCAATTATGCCATCAGCTACGGCTTCTAGCCTGCACTTGGTGTTGTTTCTCTCTGATAGAAAATGAATCAAATTACAGGGAAGGCTCCTGCCCCACTTTGCACTGTGATCTGCGCCACGGCAGCAATTAAATATCTAATTGCCAACGTTACAGAGTAAACTGGAGAATCCATGTATGGCTTCTGCCCAATAGATCAGGCGCAGCTCACAAAGCAGACCCGGCCATGCAGCACAGGGGCAGTGGGATGCTCCGGAGAATCAACGGCACGGCCTTGGATCCTTAGCGATGCCTCACTTCACACCGGCTCACCATGAAAACATAGACAGTTCTTTCCCCTTCACCGTGTGACATCCAGCACCTCCTGGTTCCCCCAGGGGTGAAGTGGCTCTTGATCTGTCCTCCTCAGCAGGCCACCATACCTGTGTGTGCTCCTCTAAACTAGGGAGTTAGCCAAGGACTGCTACTTGGAGGTGTGGAGAAGGAGCTGGAACCACATCTAGGGGGGGATCAGGTCCAAGGCAAGGTCCCTCTCCTGAATGCAGACCGGGATGGAAGAAAAGTGGAGGGAGCATTCGCAGCAGGCAAAGGGCTGATGGTCTTGGTACCTCCAGCTTCCAAAGGCAAGGAATGCAAATGTTTTCAGAGTAAACTTGATGATGCCAAGTGATTATGAAGCATTCGTGCCACGGCATGTGATAGAATGTTTGATCGGAAGCTTCCTCCCTTAGTTTGACACTTGAAGCATTTAGATGAGCAGCTGGCAGGCCACTGTCTGTAAGCTTTTCCTGGGCCCTCAAGTGTCAGGGGTGATTTGCCCCTTCTTATTTATTTCTTGCAAGCGTGTTTTTCCAGCCACAGAATTTTATCTGAACTACACCGCATATCTCATTCACTCACTTCTAATTTCCTGTACATTCAGAGCAGCACAGACTCAGCTGCTCAGATTGCTTTTTTAAAAATTAGCAGTGGGGAAGGAGACACACTGACCCCAGCACTTTCATGAGCTATGAAAGACCTTATAGTAAAAGAGAAGAGAGTGAAAGGCAGGAGGGTGCTTTCTGGAAATCGGGACTGGGGAGGTTTTAAGAACGACTTTCTTGCGGCGGAATCCTGAGGAAGTTTCAGCAAAGCCCTGTTAAAAAAGGCTTACTCTATTTTGGTTCACAGAAGCCTTAAAATATTGGGTATGACCAAATGTAAAATAACCAAGGCTGAAGTGCCACCTGCCCAGGGTTAAGTGCTTCTGCATTGGAATCCACAGGAAGCACTATCTGGCAAAGGCTGAACAGAATAAACTGCTGTGGGAGTGCGGGTTTGCCACTCCACACCCAGGTGTCACCTGAGCATCAGCATTCCTGGCACCATCTGGAAGCTCAAGTGGCACAGATCTGCAGGGTCCACCCACCCACTGCCTCAGGGGCCGTTCAGCGGTCTGCTCCAGTGGTCGCCATGAGAGCAGCTGCTCTCGGTCACCCAGGATGCTTGCTTCCAGTTTCTATTGGTTCTGGTGATTTACTAGTCAGGGTTCCAGAGAAAGAGAGCTGGTGGGACATGCACATACTCATTCTGGGGAACTGGCATGTGTGATCGCTGAGGGTGAGAAAAGCTAAACTCTACAACCTGGTGGCATAAAAAAGACGACAGGGTGGTTCTGGTCAGTCGGCTAGCATGGGGTTGAGTCTCGGGAAGAGCCAGCATTTTAGTTGGAAAGTCTTTTTGTTTGGTTGGTTTTTGTCTGATTTTGTTGCTTGTTTTTATTTTTTGTTTTGACAACGTCTTGCTCTGGCGTTTCAAAGTCCTGGAACTCTCTTTGTAACCTAGACTAGCCTCAAACTCACAAACCCCCTGCCTCGGTGTCCTAAGTGTTAGAAATGCAGATGTGGGCTAAGATGCTCCGTTAGTTTGAGCTCTAAGTTAGAGAAAACGAAATCAAACCCATCTCAAGGAAGGACTGGAAGGAGTGTCTGTCATCCAGGGTTGGCTCAGCCCTTTTGTTCTAGTCAGGCTTTGTCTGACTGACGGGGGCCCATCCACCCTAGGTGGGCACCCTTGTTCACTCAGCCTACCAATTGAAATGTTAAGCTTGTCTGAAAACATCCTCACAGAAGTACCCAGATTAATGTTTGTCCCAGATGTCTAGGTACATCATACCCCAGATAAAGCAATTAAAATTAACTATCACTTGCAGAGAATTGAAAAAAATGAGGCCAGGCAGTGGTGGCTCACGCCTTTAATCCCAACACTCCAGAAGCAGAGGCAGGTGAATCTCTGTGAGTTCAAGGCCAGCCTGGTCTACAGAACTAGTTCCAGGACAGCCAGGGCTACACAGAGAAACCCTGTCTCCAACACAACAAACGAACAAGATTGTCACTGGCTTGCTCCTTCCATTTCTCTTCATTATTCCACCGATCCTTGGGTCTCCATGACACCCCAGCCCTCTGGTCTGAGATCCTGGCCCTCCTCCACCCCTAGTCCAGACACAAGAACAGCAGGACTATTCCCACAGACTCTTTGTGTCCACAGAACTAATGGATCAACCATTCTCTATTTCTCCGCTTCAGGAACTGTCCCTTTCATCCCTGCTTCGATCTCATAATGAGATCCTTGCTGTAACAACCAAGCTCATCCTGACATCCCTGCCACGACCTCTGGCAGAGTGAATGTCAGCCCAGCACCAAGCGAGGCTTAGGGCACTTTTGTGTGATGTCATTTTTTGAGAAGGGTGCCTCTGATTTCTGGCTCGGTCCAAAAGTCCTTGCAACAGGGAAAATGTGAAGTTTTGCCCCAGGTTGAAATTCTACTCAAAGGTGTGGAAAGTATTTCCACTCTAAATCTCATTTAATCCATGTTGCCCAATCAGTGCACGCCTTGCAGAAGAGGCGTTTATGAATTTACTGTTTATGAAGAACTGAGCTATGGTCGTGGCTCTGGGATTTCATCCAATCACAACTTGGTTGAGTTGTGTTTCCTCTTCTCATCTGAGAGCCGTCTCCTTGGCTAGTGGGGAGGGGATTCGCTGTGTATTGATGAGGCCCTGGGGCAGGATTGTTAGGTGCAGAGTCTGACATATTGTTCACTAGCTCTGTCTGCCCTCCTGTTCCATCATGCCTAAGATGGAGAAAGTGGTCAATGCAAGTTGCATACTAATGAGTTTATTAGGATATAGCGTTTCTCGGTACCTAATAAAGGTATGGTTAGTGCGTGCTATTAACTATCCGTCCTCCTCAGTGTTGAAACTCTACTTGTAAAAGAGAAAACCGTGCACAGGCTTGAATGGAGGCTGGTGGGGAGAACCGAAATCTTGAAGCACCTACATCTTGGCAAGGAGAGGTAGTTTGCAAAGCCTGAACCTCATTCATCCCCAGAGAGGCTGGTGGCAGATGACCTCCAGGTGTCCCTCATCTAAATCAAACACTCAAGCAGCCACTTGCTCTGTGAGGTACCTCCAGGGATCGCAGACCATCGGGTGTTGCTGTGGCTCCCCTGGAATGGGACCTGGAAGAACAGGCTTTGGAAAACCACGCTTTAGACAGGAAGTAAACAGGACCCAGTCCTGTAGCTGGCCTCACATACTTCTCACCCACTGTGGAGCATTTGACTTTTAAAATCTTCTGCTTAGACTTGCTCTTCATTCGTTCATGTCTCATATGAGGCGGACCGTGCAGGAATCTTCTGGTAACCAGCCTCAGGGGCTTTGCTTCATTCCTCAGCCATCTCCTGTGAGAGACGAAAGAGCCTGTGAGAGAACAGGGGAGCCTCAGGGGAAGTTATAATGATCTATATCTCGACCTAGCCACTGCCGCTTGGCTAAATTCCTTTGCAAGCACGTCTTTTGAGCTGTCTCACGACGCACGCACTTCGATCCACTCTTCCTGTGCCTACATTATTACGCTACAATTAAATTTTCTCAGGAAACATAAGACCTAGAGGAGAAAGTCAGCAGGCACATTCAGGCACCTATGATGAAGGAAAAATGGCCTTCAGCTTCTGCGGAGGAAGTGAGGAAAATCCTAGAGTCGGCCAGAACTCGGCTTCCACTAGCGTTGTTGGTGTTCGTGGCTTTGACCTTAACTGAAAGTCGATGGCAAAGTGAATAGCAGAAAAAGGTGAGCTTGTCACTTCCCTGTCAGCCTGTCCCAACAGATACCGAAGACAATCCCTCTCCCTACTTGAGTAATGCCTACCCAATTACTTCAAGAAGGGCCGTGGGATCACAGCCTCCCAGAGTTCTGATGAGTTCAGAATTGGAAATCATTTGGTCCCTGTAACAGCTACTTAAGCATTTGCCGTTAGGAATCCTCTGCCCCAGACACAAATGGTAGGTTATAAATTATTTATGGACCCAATTAAGGACATAATTGGAGTGGGTATGGCTGGTTGCCATAGCACTAATGCATGTAAAGTTTTCATCTTTCAGTTAAACTTTTCTCTGCTTTCTGTTACACTTTGATATTCTAATCTGCTCTCAGAAAGCCTGCGAAGGAGAACAGTTCATGACTCCCATACGTTTCTAAAATTGAGCATTCATTAAGAGGCATGGAGTATTTGGGAGTTTGTTCTGTTTTTTCTTCATGGTGTTCCCACAAGTACCAGCCAGAGGCACAAGCTCACATTTCTTATAAAAAACGGCTGTGAAGCTTGTACTTTCTCTTCCTCCTCCCTAGGTGTTTCATGTCCCTTCTCTTTCTAGTACTTCATGGGTGTGGCCCTTTCGCTTCTGGCACCTTCCGATAGCATCTTTATGAGAATTAACCTTTCTGAGTCTTGTTCTGTTTTGTTCCAGACTGTCCTTAAGATGCAGATGGAAATTAATTAATTTCTTCAATATAGATATATCTATTTTTCATCATTGGAACCTCAAGCCCATTCATTTTTGTCATAGCTGGTCCCACGCTGACACACTCAACGGCACCAGCCTGTCTTCAGCCACTAAGACATTCCTCTCAGGGATATCCCAGTTCACATGGTTTTTCCATGATCATTGCTGAGAGACAATTCTTTGTCTGGACCCTCCCCCCCCCCTTTTTAAAAAGATTTATTTATTTATTTATACAGTATCCTGCCTGTAGGCAAGAAGAGGGCACCAGATCTCATTATAGGTGGTTGTGAGCCACCATGTGGTTGCTGGGAATTGAACTCAGGACCTCTGGAAGAACAGTCAGTGCTCTTAACCACTGAGCCATCTCACCAGCCCTGGACCCTTCTCTTTGATCTCTGTCATCCCCCTCGTTAGGTCCATCACAGGGCCCAGAAACTTGAAGAATACCCATGTCTATAGTAGAGATATATTTCAAAGTCTGCTGCTCTCTCCAAGAGCTTGCACAGTGCAGACATTTTACTTCTCAAGATGGAATGTCACCATCTTCATTTGGTATGTGTTGCCAGTTGGCAGGAGAAATCCAAATGTCTCTGGGAGTTTGGGTCAAGAGCTAGGCGTTTGGTCTAGACAACCAGAAGTCTTCCTAGATCTAAGCTGAGGTGGCTTCTGCAGCCATCTCTCATGGATACTGTCAGCCCTGTCTCTGGAGTTTTGCTTTTCATCACGTCTCCATCTTCATCTAGAGCTCTCTGTCCTGGCTGAGCACATGTTGCCATAGAAGCATTGGTGACATCTTGCTGGATGCCATGTTTCCAGATACAGCTCGACTTCTGGATTGAAAACAAGCTACTGAGGCCACCTGGGACAGCTGCTTCACTTAGCATTATCCTCCCTCCCAGTGACATCTGGCTTCCAAAGACTGTTGTATGCAGAGACATAGAACTTTCCATCTTAACTCACCATGAAGGGTGTACCAAGTCTAGATCTCTCTGTGAGGTTGGCTGAGACATTTGCCACACACACATCAACACTCAGCATCATTAACCCACCCTCTTTGCTCTCTCCTAGGTACAGAAATTCTAGCAACAGTTCATTTCTCGGAGCCTATTTCCAAGGAAACATGGTCTAAGAATATTGCCGTGCTCATACTGAGTCTAGTGGACTTTAGTATGACTTAGAAAAATGTGTTTTATAGTTAAAACTATCATTTGAAAATGGCTAACTTCTCCTTTCCTACTTAGTTAGGATTTTTTATTGCTGTGAAGAAATGCCACGACCACAGCAACTCTTATAAAGAAAACATTTAATTGAGGGGCTCATTTACAGTTTCAGAAGTTTAACCCATTCTCATCATGATGGGGAGCATGGTAGTCTGGAGGCAGACGTGGAGCTGGAGCTGGGAGTTGACAGGAAGTTGACTGAGGTACTGGGCAGTATCCTGAGCATAGGAAACCTCAAAGCCCGCCCTCACAGTGACTCACTTCCTCCAACAAGGCCATTCTCACTTCAACAAAGCCATACCTCCTAATAGTGCCACTCCCTATGAGATCATGAAAGGACAATTACATCCAGATTCCCACACATACCCACATGTTCCCTCAATGGTGGCCCTTTGCATACCTACTTGTCCATTGATTACTCCACTCCTCTGTTCAAGAAATATCGCTTGAACACCATGATTGATGAATCATATAAGAAGTACATAATTCCAATTCTTAAATAGAATTGAGAGATAATATAACTTAAGTTCTTTAAAAGTTTTAAAACTCATAAATATTTTATATCTATTATCTTTTTTGATATCTATTATCTTTTTGATATCTGTTATATTGGTGGTCACAGCATAAAGAAGTCAAGACTAAAATTTGCATTTTTCAGATGAGTTTAAATGAGCTGTTCAAGAGTCTGCAAGAAGTAAGTTGTGTCTGAAATCCATTTACTTGAATAGAGGCCCAGGGGGCTTTTCATGACATTTCAGGCTCAGACAGACAGATATGAAAAATTAAAGAGTATGTAATTAAGTGATACGTGATTAAGCCAAACAATATTGTAGCCATACAAGAAAAGTGAAGGGAACTGTGTGAAGGGTAGTTCCAGTAGTTCTCCTGCTTTTCTCTGTGGTTATGGTGGGAACCACTGACTAGTTAACTCCATGTCTGAGCCTGAAAGCTGGACTCTGGAATTCAGATTCATTTTGTATTTGCTTGGTTTGTGTCTTAGTTGTGGTTTCTATCGCTGTGAAGAGACACCATGACCATGGCAACTCTTATAAAAGAAAACATTTAACTGGGGGTAGCTTACAGTTTTAGAGGTTTAGTGCATTCTCCTTATGGTGGGACATGGTGGTATGTGGGCAGACAGGGTACTAGAAAACAAGCTGAGAGATCTACATCTTGATCCACAGGCATAGTGATCACTGTGACACTGGGCATAGCTTGAGCATAGGAGACCTCAAAACCCACCCCCACAGTGGCTGCCATTTAACCTTGTATCTTGTTTTGTGTCAGTCTGCAGGAGTCACAACCAGATGCTAAGAGTCCCGAACATGGACCCTGATGCCCGAGCAACTGGCAGAGGTGTCTATGAGCTTGGCAGGCCCAAGACAGGCTCTTGGCTCTGAAAACACAGGCTTCTTTATTCTCCATCCTCTTTCCTGACCATCAAGTCACATTTGCACCTCTTCTTGATATCCTTCTCCACGACACCTAGCTACCCACTCTCCCACCCCATCTGCGTAGCGTCCTATGTATGTCTCTGCTTTCACATGTCACTTAGGTGGGAACCTCCCTAGTACCTGCATCTTACATATGAAATTAAAAGTCTGGGCCATTCCAATGTCCCCTCGATGGATATCTCAAGGTTTTAGATGCAAAAATCCTCAATAAAATGAATAGGCAGAATTTTTTCTAGGGAAGGAAAGATGGAAAAGATAGCTATGTTAAGAAAGTATTGTTTAAACAGCAGCCCTGAAAGAGTGGGAGAAAGAGAGAGTGGAGGAGCCAGATGGTGGTGGCACACACCTTTAATCTCAGCATTCCAGAGGCAGGTGGATCTCTGAGTTTGAGGTCAGCCTGGTCTATGGAGCAAGTTCCAGGACAGCCAGGGTTACACAGAGAAACCCTGTCTCAAAAAAGTAAAACAAAAGAAAAAAGAAAGAGGATATATATATGTGTGTGTGTGTGTGTGTGTGCGTGTGTGTCATGGCATGGGCAAGGAACTATCAGGCCAGGAGACAGCAGTTCTTGTCTGTAAGCACCAGTGTCTTGGAAGGGGAGGGGTGCAGGTGGGAGTGTGGAAACAGATGGGCACTAGAGACCTCCATAAGCAAAACATCTGAGAAAATTCAGCTCAGACCTCGAATTCATTAATCCCAGGCAGACCAGCTAGCTCTAACAAAGCTAATTTGATTTTCAAGAGGAATAAATTAAGAATGAGAGCCTCTTAATTAAAGATGAAAACTCCAAACATCAGAAGAACAGGAAGCTCATCTAAACATGACCAGCGTGCTCTTTCTAAATAGGTGGACTTAGGTGCTAAGTCGGTTTTAAAATAGAACACTGTGGGGTAAAGATGATACTAGAGCAAGGAACTCGGGATTTGAATTCATAGTGGTATTAGTCCCTGATCTGTCGCTCAGAAAAATTTGATGGCACATCCAATTTGGACAGCCTGGGACAGTGCAGCTCCCTGACATTACCTTATGACCTCTAGTCAGGCTAATGAAGGATGGGGTGACAATGGGATCCAGAGGAGGGGTGCCACAGCAGCCACAGAACAGAAACCAGCAAGGACTACAGCCAAATGAATCAACTAGCCAGGGTCATTCCCATCTCTCTTTGGTCTTTCATGAACTAAATGCAAAGCCAGGCACTGAGGAAGCCCATGGATCCTGTCCATTTAGATCAATGGCCAAGGCCAGAGTAGGGTGGGACGTCCATCAGAGAACAGCTGGTGTCCTCTGCACAGCCGACAGCTTCATCTAGGACATGAAGTGTCCAGGATCCCTGAGTAGTGTTTGGATGGACATTGCCGGTTCTTCCTGGCGAGCTCATCTTCCTTCACGTATTGAGGGCTCTGCCCTTTGGGAACACGTATTTTCTTCACAGAACATCCTTGAACACCGATGCTGTCTCTTCTCTGCCTTGGCTCGGTCTGCCTGGAATAGAGAGGCTTTGTTTATTCTTGCCTTTGGGCATCCCAAAGTGACTTTATTTCTAGAGAGCATTTTGTGTGTATCATCCCCATCCATTGTGGGTTAAAAGCCACAGTTAGGTTTGGGAGTTAAACTATACTCTCTGTCCACGTGAACGGCTTTGGCTTAAGCTCTGTACACATCAGAGATGGAAGCTGCTACGGATGCTTAGACATTTGAGAGAAACCAGTTAGGAAAGGATGACAGTGGTGATGGGAAGGGGAGCAGAAGATGATGTTGAAAACTCTTTGGGTTCCAGGAGATGGTTCAACAGGTGAAAGTGTTTGCTGGGAAGGATGCTCCCAGTAATGACCGTTCCTGATCACTATCAGGCTTTGTAGTTTATAGAACATCAGGGTATCTCAACATTAAAGTAAGCTTTCAAAGCCGCGTCTAAAGACAGCGGATGAGGGCCACCAACTAGCATTTACAGTGCTGGGAGCTCTGGACACACACACACACACTTTGTAGAGTAGCAAGAAACTTGGTTTGGTTTGGTTTGTTTGTTTGTTTATATTTTCCTCACACAAAGTAACTGGTTCCTCTTTGAATTTGCCATTTTATTTTATTGTATTTTTTGAGACAGGGTTTCTCTGTAACAGCCCTGGCTGTCCTAGGATTCGATATGTAGACCAGGCTGACAAAGAATTCAAGGAGATCCACCTGCCTCTATCTCTCAGGTGCTAGGATTAGAAGCATTGCTACCACTGCCCGACCTTTATTTTACTTTTTTTTTTAAAAAAAGGATATATTTATTTATTATGTGTACTGTGTTCTGCCTGCATTGCCTACATGCCAGAAGAGGGCACCAGATCTCAATATAGATGGTTGTGAACAACCATGCGGTTGCTGGAACTGAACTCAGGACCTCTGGAAGAACATCCAGTGTTCTTAACCTCTGAGCTAACTCCCCAGCCCCCTTTATTTTACTTTTTAAAGAACACTGACACAGCCAAACATTAGGTGGAGCTTGGGGAATCTGCAGAAGATGGGGAAGAAGGATTATAGGACTCAGTAGTGTCAAGGGCACCAAAAGAAAACCCACAGAACCAACTAACCTGGGCTCACAGAGACTGAACTGATAACCAAGGAGCCTACACGGGACTGACCTAGTCCCCTCTGCACATATGTGACAGTCCCAGATCTTCGAATGGGACTCCTAACAGTGGGAGCAGGGGTTGTCTCTGACTGTGTTCCATGCTTTTGGGAACTGTTCCTCCTACCAGATTGCCTCATCCAGTCTTAATAGAAGAGGAGGTGCTGGTCTCACTGCAGACTGGTATACCACGGCTGGCTGAGAGCAGAAGAGTGGATGGGGTGGGGTGGGGGACTGGGAAGCTGGGAGGGAGGAGACACTTTGGTTTGGGATGTAAAAACAAACAAAAAGAACACTGAAACATTTTAATCTATTAAAAACAGATAAAAAGGGATAACATTTCTATTACAGACATGCAAGGCATTTATAGTCTGTCATTGAAATGTTTGGAGTTTTTTGTGTGGTTATTACATTTATTTCTTATGAAAGTCCACAAGTTAGACTGAACAGATTGGCCTGTGGGCTTTGAGGTCATTTTAACCATGATTTAAAAACTGTAGGAGGACCTTCTGTGAATAAGACTCTGCAGATATAAAGATGAGTGTGCTCAGGTGTTTTCCTGTCTTTAACGGGTCAGATTACTATGATTCCTTTATAAGGCAGATAGTAAGGAGACAGATGTGTGTAAGGACTCCGGGCACGCAAGTAGCTCTGAGCTCTCAGAGTCCAGGTGGCTTAACTAGGTGACTACACAGTTGTTTAGGGACAATGCCAGTAAGATCATCTGGGTACTTTTTTGCTCACTTGAGCGCAATTGGCTTTAAATTCCACAAACAATCTTGAGCATGAGTGATGGATGCCCCAAAGAGTGGTAACCAGTGTCCAGTTAACACTGAGTTTAGACAATTATTAAACGCCTATTGTGCTGGGTGCTAGAGCTGTGCTGTGAATGACAGATGTGTGGTTCCAGCCTCACAGAGCTCAGCTTAGCCTCTGCTTACCTCTGTTCTAACTACATATGAATATGAAATTGTTCTACATAGCATGCACCTTGTGTTGCTGGAATACAGGCCAATCACACAAGCCCATTACCTCCCCTTCCTGTCTTGTTCTTTGTAATACACCAACTTAGAAAAACCAACCTAGAGTAATTCTCATTTCATATGCTTGAATTGGCTTGACCCTCCATGAAGCCATCTGTGTTAAGTTTTATGTCTACTTGACACAGGATAGAGTCATTAGGAAAGAGAGGAACCTGCCCCTCAACAGATTGGCCTGTTGGCAAGCCTTCGGAGAATTTTTGTAAGTGATAGATATGGGAAGACCCTGACCATTGTGGGTGGTGCCATCTCTGGGCCTGTGGTCCTGGATAGTATAAGAAAACAGTCTGAGCAAGCCAAGGGTAACAAACCAGTAAGCAGCACTCCTCCATGGCCTCTGCACCAGCTCCCGCCTCCAGGTTCCTGCCCTGCTTGAGTTCCTGTTCTGACTTTCTTCGGTAATGGACTGTGGTGGGAAGTGTAAGCCAAACAAACCCCTTCCTCCCCAACTTGCTTTTTTGTCATGGTGTTCCATCACAGCAAGAGACACCCAGTCCCTGCCTTGCGTTCTTGCCTTGACTTGGATGATTGACTACAAGTCATAAGATGAAATCAACCATTTCCTCCCAAGTTGCTTTTGGTCGTGTTGTCTCATCACAGCAATAGAAACCCTAACTAGGACACCACCATCCCAACGGATGGGTTCACACACTTAGCTGATGTCCTGTTTAGAGAAGACTGGGCATGTGGGATTCCCTCCTTCTAGGTCTATAGTTAAGTGGCAATTACACAGCAGATGCAATTGATCCCCTGGGATCCTTCCTGCCTTTGTAACTCAGTCCTGTCTCCTGATTTTTAGACCCTTAATTAGCACACTCGCTAGTGAGCCCCAAGCACAGTGAGGGAGACCGAGTCGTCTTATCTACTCCAGCATATGTGGTTCCTCCTCTTCCAAATCCTCCTCTTCACAATGTACAGGCAGGCTTCCTAACTATGCAGCTTCTCAGAATGACTCGACTGGGGAATATCCAGGCAGACATTGCCCTATGTATCTTATTTGCTACCTAACCAACATCTCGCTTCAGTAGTAATTGAATGCTGTTAATAATGATGAAAAAGCAATGGGGTCACATAGAATTGTCTGCGCAGACTAGAAAGTGTGGGAGTCAGCAATCTGAGTTCTAAATCCATCACTTCCCATTGAAAATACCCTTTCTTAATAACCTCCTCATCTTAGAGAAGAGATAAGGACATGTGCCCACTCCTCAGGATATTTTACTACACACATAGGCATTCTTAAATATATTGTATTGTATACACAAACGTGTGGCTGGATTTGCATTTGTAAAATTACTGGCTCAAATCCTTCCCTTAAGCGTATTTTCTCTCGCTGTGAGTGACAGTCACGTGAACCACTCTGTTTCTATCAGAGACTCCTGACATTAGAAGAGACCTCTGGGTTCACCTTCTACTCCCGCAATTAACTATAACCATGTGATTTGTGGCTTTTGTTTCTTTGCTTGCATTCAGGGATGCAAATGAGTTTACAGTACCTCAGTGGAACCAAAGGGCTGCTAGTCAGTCACCAACTCAGGTGATCCCATGTTTAAGACAGTTTTTTTTTTTTCCGTAAGCTTTTGCAGGTTCGCAGTAGATGCAGGATTCTCCTGTGGAAATCCATACAAGATGCACCATCTGAGTTCCACCGGTAAGTTAGTTATTAGAAGTCAGTTAAAGATGGAAGTCTAGGGCTAAGGATGTAGCTTACCTACATTTTTGGTTCAAGCATGAACTTTTTTCAGAGAAGGAATTTTAAAAATGGCAGTCTGGTAGGAGTGGTTCAAATTCCTCCATTGTTCACATTCTTTTTTTTAAATATTTATTTATTATGTATACAATATTCTGTCTGTCTGTATGCCTGCAGGCCAGAAGAGGGCACCAGACCTCATTACAGATGGTTGTGAGCCACCATGTGGTTGCTGGGAATTGAACTCAGGACCTTTGGAAGAGCAGGCAATGCTCTTAACCTCTGAGCCATCTCTCCAGCCCCATTGTTCACATTCTTGTTTACGGCTGTGTTGTGTTATGCTCCCTGGGCAGGGGCAGCTCAAGAAGTGGGGAATAGTGGATAAAGTTAAGCTACACACTTTCTGCTTTTCAAAGTGCGTACTGATTTTAGATTTGTGCAGTAAACCATGGTGGAGAGGAAATGAGCATGGATTCTCAACTGTGACTGGACATTGGGGAGATTTTTTTTTCATTCCCAGATGCACACTACACCCTTACTAATCAGAATTTATGGGAGTCAAAATAGGCATCAATATTTTTTAAGCCTTGGGAGGAATTCTGAATTTGCAGCCACATTTCAGAAAATGGTCATTAAGCAACGTCTGATGCCCGAACACAATCACAAATATTCATTGGCAAAAGGGTTGGGGTAGAGCCTGGGTATCAGGGGTCATGTAAATTAGGAGCCACAGGTTTAACAGAGAACAAAGCAATGGCTATGTAAAACGCAAATGCATTTTAGCCACGGGAAGTCCACCTTCTTGCCAATCTCCCTTACCCTTTCTCCATTGCCTTATTAAAGAGCAACCCATCCAGAAGAGTGGCTGAACATGTTTCTTTAGCCAGTGAGAGAGCTTTGGGTGTCACTGGAGAGCTGGGCACATATACCCACCATGCAGATCTTCTGAGGGTTTCCAATAAGCAACTGCTATAGTAATGAGGAGGGCATCAGAGTGTTAGATCTTCAGAGAAGGGGAAGTCTCTACCTGTGCCAGCAGGGCCACCTGCCTTCCCACCTCTCCCCTCACACAGAATGACCAGATCCTTTACCTGACGGAGGTCAGGTGGCTCCATCTCACACCAGAAGCTGCAGCATCAAGAAGACCACGATGAGATTCTCTTGTTCTCCTTGACGGATGGGAGAGAATATTTTGAATCTTTGGGATTTCATTTTACAAAGAAGAGTGATGAAGAGAAGCTTGGCCCAAGAATGGTATGCAGATAACTGATTGGCCATTATTCAAAGTGATTCCAAACTAATTTCTTCACAAGAGAATCCCACCTAGAGAAAACACACAAGGCAACATCTGGAGCAAAGTTCCAGCCGTGTTTTATGAGAAGAGAAGCAAGGCTTTAAGGTGAACCCAGACTGGAAAACCTTTAACCCAGTGGTTGGATATGAAAAGATAGCAAAGGATTTCATGGTGGAGAAAAGAAAACCTAACAAATCCAAGGATTTTTCTTTATATTTTTTATGTTGTTCTCAGTCTCACACTCTCTAAGTGCCTGTTTTAAGGCACAAAGCCAAAGTTAAAACACTGTGGTTTTATTTGTGTTCTCTGTGAAGGTGCAGCAGGAGGCCTGAGTGCCCTCGCCTCTCTGCCCTGGCAGGCAAGGACCGTGCTGTCTCGTGTCTGGAAAGATGAGATGGCAATGTGGCAGAAATCCAGGGAGGTGGCTGATGCAGAAAGGTGAGCCATGGCTCATTTTTAAATACTTGTCTTACCTTGGGAAGTGTGCCAGCATCATGGCGCCAGGGCAGTCCCCCATCCGACACTCCACCTGCTCCGATGCCTCCTGGTCTGCTCACCCCAGTGGTACTCATTAGACAGCGTGATCTGAGGGCCTTCACTTCCCCTTTTGATTAGCTTGTTATCTGCCTTCAGAGCTAAGCCCTAATTAATGAATTCCCAGATGGGAGATGAACCCGCCACTGCCAGCAAGCCCCTTCCTCAGAGAATCCTTTGCTTCCCATCAGAAAGGGGCAGACATTTGGCTGCTGTCCAGCCCGGGGCTTCACAATCCCACTTTGATAAAGCCTTGGAGAGTTTCTCTCGGAATCCACTTCCTCAATCACCAGCATTTCAGAGGTAATTACACTGGTTTAACGCACCTGGCTTTCTCTTACACTTAAAACCTTAGCGACTGGGAAAATACTGGTCAGCGATTATATGAAAGCTGGGGAACCAATGATATTTGAGCTCCGGGAAACACATTGAGACTCATAGCACAAGAGTTTTCTGCAGGCCTGGAGACAACATTCTGACCTCTGGTTGTGACAGTGCCAAACCCACGATGAGAATCTTTGTGCTGGAGAACCTCTGGGCCCAGGCTGTTTTCTAACAGTGTGTGTGTGTGTGTGTGTGTGTGTGTGTGTGTGTGTGTACATCATACAGCTCTGCTTGCCCTAGTCAACGCCAGTGGACAGAGTGTGAGCTTCAGTCCTCTCCTTAGGAGGCTGTGAGAAGAACGGCTAGGAGGATGAGATCCAGATTCCAGAGCTAGGAGCCCTGGGTTTAGAATCAACCTCCAGCACTGATGACCTGTAGGGGTTTGGACAGGTAATTATCCCCTCTAGGATAATGTCCTTCACTATAAAATAAGGTACTGCCCTAAACTTTAGCTTTGTCTCTGGCCGGTTGGGTCTCCCTGCCATGGATAGTGCGATCACTGTTACGGATGGCATCTGGAGCTCCCCCGACATACAATCTAGACTGAGAAGTGCTGTCAGCTTACACGTGAAGTCCTGAACTCCAAGTAGAGTTCTTGGATCTGCAGCACTGGTCTGAACCAAGAATCTGCTTGGTTAAAAATTCATTCATTTAGGGGGTGGCGAGAGAGTCCAATGGTTAAGAGCAGTGGCTGCTCTTGCAGAGGACCCACATGGTGGATCAGGTCTGTAACTCCAGTTCCTGGGAATCCTACACCCTCATCTGACCTTCACAGGCACCAGGCACACATGTGGTGCCCAGACATACATTCAGGCAAAACAACCATACATATAACATTTGAAAAAAGGGAGTATGTCCTGAAGACAGGGTTGAAAGCTTACAGACTCAGGCCGTTTAGAATTCACGCTCTCTGCTTTGAGCTCATGGTTCCAGATGCGAACTCAACCCTTTGGAACAAGCACAGAGATGTTAACTGACCAATGCAAGACCATGGCCAGTTGCAGAATGTGGACTTCAAGTCCATATCTTTTTCTAGAACCCACACTTCTGCACTGGAATTAGTTTGCATCTCAGGTAGTTCATCTTGGGCTGTGTTGTGTGATTTTAATCTCACTAGTATTTCCAGCTAAGCACCAGGACTAACTGAGTCGGTCACCAAATGTTGGAAGGCAAAATACCCTCAAAACGGTGTGTAGGGGGGAAGCCTGACAGGTGATGGAGCAGTCTCCCCGATGCTGCTCCAGCCTGCAGGTGCTGTCCGCTGTTCCCACTTTCTCCCCTTCGCAGAGCACAGTTCAGAAGCCTCCTCCAGCCCCCATCAGGCAGCAAAAGATCAGCCACCATGGTGAGCTGAATAACTCACGCCTGTTCTTTGTGGCTGGAATACAGTTCAAAAAAATAAAAACGCCATTCTATATCCATATGAAGAATTCATAACTGGTCTAAAGCATCTAATCAATTTCTCAGTTGATTCTTTCCCCCTTGATTTTACTGCCTTTGTTGTCTTCCAGGCACTTAGTGGAAGGTGACAGTGAAAATCGCCATCTTCCCCACCCCCCAGATAGTGGAGATTGAGGCATGGGGAGAAAATGACCTTAATTTCAGCAGAGGAGGGTTAACGCCGTGGGTAGGTTCAGACTGGAATGTTCGATACGCTGCAGTCAGAGAGGTACCGATGCTTTCTGAGCAAGAAGTTATGCCCTAAGCCTATTGCAGAGCAGGTTCAGTTTGGATGAGAAATAGTTTCAAGAGCCATCAAGGGTGATGCATTGTTGATTCCTCGATACCTGTTCAGAACATTGAACACCACACCATACACACACACAGACACACACACACATACCACACACACCGCCAACTAATAAAATTGCTATGTGTTCGCCTGCCTGCCCATTCTAGGGTACACACAAGATGCCTAAGGAGTGAAAGGCTCTTACCAAAATCCAACACCTCCTATCAGAAACCTGGAGACGTTAGTGGATGTGCGCAAAGAGCTCAAAGGTAATGTGCAGTTTTGCAAGTTTGTTTACATAAGAATTTGTTGTTTCGGCTGACTGAGAAGTCCAAAATGTGTCGACAGGGCAAACAGTTTGGAACTGTGTTCCTCCGGCCAATAAGGAATTCAGTCCTCTACTGATGTGACATAAACTTCCCTCTACCCACAGGACTTGTGGTCCATTTGTCTAAGATCCGAGACTAGGATGCCTGGGAAGTGTGAGGAGGGCTTTCTGGTTTCATAAAAACGATTCTTGAGCTTTCTCTGTGAAGTGTCGAATCTAAAAATGTGTTTGGGGTCTTGTTGCTTATTGCTCCTGGTGTTTTTGAGACAGTTTCACTTACACAGCCTTGACTGGCCTGGAACTCACAGAGACCTGCCTACTTTTGTGTCCCAAGTGTTGACATTAAATACATGCACCACCACACCCAGTCAATGTCAGTCCTGGAGATAGGGAGGTCAAACCTGAGGCCTCATGCATATAGTCTACCAATTAGTTACATCCTCAGCAAACCTATGTTGTTAAAATCTAGACACAAAGGAGTGTTTAGTGTTTCTTTCTCTCTGCTACTCACACAACACAACACACACCCTAGCACCACACATTTGTTTGCTGGATTTTTGTTGTTGTTTTAATTTTAAAATCCCTTGAGGTGCTTTTTTAAATACAACTCACTGGATCAGCAGCGGCATCCCTGGTTCATTCCCCACTGGGGCTGTTGCTTTACTCTGGATCCCCCAAATCTACATCTAGAGGTTTCTCTCAGGAACAGTGCGGGTGCTTGGCACCTTGGAAGCAGTGCCGGCTTGCTAACAGCAGACTCTAGGCCTAATAAAGTCTGCTTGGATTTCTAGATTGGAACAAGTGCCTGCAATTCCAAGAGCATATATAGTAACTTAAAAATTCTTAGTGATGGACTGGACCTACGTTTGAATTTCAGCACCCACATCTGATGGCTCACAATCTCCTGTCACCCAAACTCCAGGGAGTCAGACACCATTCTGGCCTCCAGGGGCACCTGAACACCTTTCTCTTTCTCTGTCTCTGTCTTTCTCTCTCTCTCACACACACACATGCACATACATACACTAAATGAATAAACAAATAAACCTTTATTGATTTTTTAAAAAATCATATCTACCTTTACAGCTATCATTAGGATTTTTTTTTTAAATCTCCTTGCAGTCTGAAGAGTGCTGCAGCTTTTCTTGTCCCGTGATTGTTTTTTCAATGCACTATTTTGCAGAACTTCTCTCCACAGTGTGAGAGTGGAATGTCTCTCAGGCAAATACAGTGGGCCAGCAGCCCTAGGAGCTGCCTCTTGCCTGCCAGTGTACCCCAGCAGGAAAAACCTTCCTCACCCATAGCTGGTCTCCATCCAGATGGATGATGGCCTCTCTTGCTTCTTGCGTCACAAAAACAAGGAGCAAACACACATTCCAAAGTTAACTAGCATGCAATAAATCACCATTAATAGCATAACCACTTCCTCTGTCCACGGATTTTTGTTTGTTCATTTGTCTTATGAGATCTATTCACTTTTATTTTACGTGTGGATGTTTTGCTTGCATAGATGTCTCTGTACCACAGACATGCAAGGCCTGCAGAGACCAGAAGAGGGTGTAGGATCCCATGAAACTGGAGTTACAGTTGGCTGCACACTGCTATGTGGGTGCTGGGAATTGAACCTGGGTCCTCTGAAGAGCAACCAATGCTCTTCACCACTGAACCATCTCTCCAGCTCCACATCCACCTGGCTTATTTTTAAAACAAAAAGATTTATTTTTATTCTGTTTGCGTGTTTTGCCTACATATGGAATATATACCACACAGGTACTTGGAACCTGAGAAGGCAAGAAGAGGGCATGAGTCTCCTGGCACTGGAGTTACAGATAGTTGTGAGTTGGTGTGTGGGTACTGGGAACCAAACCTAGGTGCTCTGAAAGAGAAGCCAATGCGCTCTACCACTAAGCCGCCTCTCCAGGCCCTGACCATATTATGTAGTGAACCCTTCCAGTCCTGCTCCACTCTGGCTAGTAACTCTCCTCAGCCCAGCTGAGCTCTGCGCAGTTGATGCAGGAAGCTGCATCCAAGACCCCTAACCCTCAGCCCGGACCCCTGATGTCTAGCCTAGCACAAGGATATGCCATGCCAGTCCTTTGTGGATGACACCGGCTGCCGGGCCCAGCAGTATCTGGCGCTTCGCGGGGCGGTAACAGTAGCCTGATTGCTTATTTCTTTCTCCTCTAAAGAGAATTGCTGGCATTCCACAGGAGCCATTTGCCATACAATACAGCACCTGGTGCTCAGGGGGAGGAAATAATTGATTATTCTGAAGAGTCTTCGCTCATCCTGCCAGCTGCAATGCTCTCAGAGAGCGGGGAAACCCTATCTTCTAAGGAAACTGCTCTCCCGGACACAAGCGAGCCGCCGACAAAGTGATGACTGCATGCCAGGTACTGTTCTCATGTTGCCAATATTAACTCACTCGTCCTCAGAGCAGCTCCATGCTGCAGCGGGTCACGGAGGGCTTTAGAGGGCACCAAGGTCTTTCTATGTAGTCTAGGCTAGCCTTAGACACTGAACTCCTGCCTCCATCTCTCAGGCGCTAAAGTTACAAAGTCATACAACACATCCAGTTTAAGGACCCTTTAATCCTCGGCCTGGATGCTGGGTGTTTGTGAAAATACACCCACTGTTTGCTAGTGTAACTAATTGTGCACTTATTAGTGTCATTCTCCTAAAGAATCAAACATTCCAGAAGACGCTATTGATTTTGGTCCGTTTACAGATGGGAAAACCGAGAAGTGGAGCTTGCGAATGCTCACACAGCTAAGAATGGCTCATGGGAATTGGAACCCAGCAGTCCGGTTCTATCGCCTCTGAGTCACACTGTGTTCGGGAAAGGCTATGGCCACCTAAGACGAAGGAGGCTGCATCGCCACCCCCACCCTTGCTGGTGGGAGGAACTTCCCTGCAAGATAGCCGGTCTTCACTCAGCAGCCTACTCCTTGCTCATTAGCCTGTTCTCAGAAGAACTTTCAGCCCAGTAACAACCCCAGGAAAGCATCGCTGGGGTGCAAGAGGTAAAGTCGCCAAAACAGCTGAAAGGATAAGAACCACATCAGGAGGCCTGCAGTCAGGGCATGAAAGGAACCAAAGGCAAAACTGAGCCAGGTAAACACAAAGCAGGTGGAGAATTACCAGGGGGCCTGTGTGGGGAGAACCAGGGAGATTCTGGTGATGAGAGCTGCCACAGAGAAGCCCCGACTTACCAGAGTCTTACCTTCCTTCCCCAAGGTAACTTTTAAGAAACTGAGATTAAAAATTATAAACATAGGAGCTGGAGAGATGACTCAGTGGTTAAGAGTGCTTGTTGCTCTTGCAGAGGACCTGGGTTCAGAGGGCCTGGGTTCAGAGGGTCTGGGTTCAGTGCCTAACACCCACATGGAGGCTCACAGTTCCAAAGGATCTAATGCCCTCTTCTGGCCACCACGGGCATTGCACACACATGTTGCACACACACACACACACATACACACACACGTGCAGGCAAACAGTCATACACTGTAGGGAGGGAAGGCTGGCTACAAACTTAGGAAGGAGAGTCCTAGAGGCTCTGTGCTCAGAACAGCCGCATGTTTAATGTTCTGCTGTTGCATTATTTTCTTTTATGTCTTGGACATTTCACCTTATCACAGAAAATATCAAACATAAGAAAAACATAGTGCAATGATCCCCAACATAGCCATCATCCACCTTTAACAAGCACTGAAAGAAGTACAGTCCATTTTACTTACCCTATGTTCTTCTTATACATTTCACCCAAATGCATGATTTTTAAACCAACCTCGAATACTTCATTGCCTCCACCAAGTGCTCCTGCATTTCTAAAATAAAAGGACTAAGGTTTAAAAACCAGCAAACTACTGTTACTCATTAAGCAACGATAGTTCCTTTGTGTAACCAAATATCAATACTCAAACTTCCCATCACAAAATCATTGTCTTTTTAATGGACTTAGAGGCATACATTGTATTGTGCTGATATCTCCCCTACACCTCCATATGTTCTGAGACAGAGTCTCCCTCGCATTGCCCAGACTTGCCTTGAACTCATGGCAATCCTCCTGCCTTAGCCTCAAAAGTGCTAGGATTACAAACATGGACAAACATACTCTACTGATCTAACTGATATCTGTTTTTTCAGTAAACTTTGTTGGTTTTCTATTTTGTGAGACATAGTCTCCCAGTGTAGCCTAGGACGGCCTCGAACAGTGTAACTTGGGCTGCCATCAAACTTGTAATCTCCCTGCCTCAGTCTCCCAAGGACTGATGTTAGAGGCAGGTGCCTCCACACTAGAATCTATTAGGAAATCTTCAGTTAAATTAGAACAGTTTGAAACTTGTAATACTTTATCTTTCAGCTTGTGTTTCGTAACCAAGAGCTGCTGGGTTAGTGAAGGGTGTGCATGAGCACGGGAGACCCATATACACTACTTACCCCCATTGTCTTCTACTGTTCGTTTTCATATAGAGCTTCATGGTGCTGCCTGGGCATAGAATTCTGGATCAATGGGATATGAGCACACAGAGAGAACTTAAGGCAAATACAAGAGGAAGACGACAAAACTTGCAAGTATGGTAGAGCTTTTGGTAGAAAGAACTTGCCTTAGAAAGAGAAATAAAAACAATTGAGTTAGGGGAGGTCACAGGCCTTAGCATGGAAGATACTATTATTTTGCCAAATGGTTTTTAAAGAGGTTCATTCCCATGGACCAATCTCCTCTTAACCTTGGTCAGAGAAACCTCTTTTTGCCATGAACAGCAGTTAATACAGACTCACAACCTATTGAAATGATGAGATTAAGTGACGATGAATGCCCAGCGCTAACTGGGACATCTGTATCGCACAGCCCAGCCCTTGACAAGAAGAGCCAGTTGATGGGGACAGTGCCATGAAGTGCTGTCCCCTAGACGTGCTATGGTGGCTGAACTCATGAGCTCACGACAGCTGTGGTTACCTGAGCAAGACCGTCACGACAGCAAGCCAATCAAAATTCCAGCATGGATAGGGAGGAGCTCTTGAGGTTTACCCTTAACTGAGATGCTATTGGCATTGATAGCTTCTGGGGGTGGGAGAACCATTCTTCTTTGGAGGTGTGGTCACTGGCAGGTGGTCCATGCTCCAACGGATGGACCATCTATTACCTAGCTGGACAGAGTGAATATTGTGACTTTTCCTGGGAAGATGCAACACACACACATACACACACAAACACACATGTACACACAGACACACACGTACACACACTTACACTTGTATTCACCCAGAAAGGGAACCCATAACAGATCAAAATAATGATTTCACACAGTCCAAGTTGGTGAACCAATGAGTTTTATTGGGGCTGCTAACAGGAATAGGCATGAGTCAGAATCCCCCCTCTGCAACAGCTGTTCACTCCTTTAGATACTGTTCAGAAGAGGCCTTGCAAAGCATGGTGCTGGCCCGCCTGCTAAAGAACAGTGCTGGAGACTTGAATAGGTTGTGAAATCATTGTCTATTAGGACTATGAGAGTGGCTTCATTTCTATGAATTATACATGAGAATGACAAATTTTGCTATATATAAAATATTCCTTAATATTTTAAATGTGGGAAATGTAAATATCAAAGCCTATTTTGTGACTTTTATGATTTCCCCTGACACACTACAGTGCAGCTCAGTGAATCTACATTTGAGTGTGAGATCTGTAGAAAGTTCTATCCAGTATAATGAAATGGCAAAATATCATTTCCTTAAACTTTCAAAGAGTTGCTCCAATTTAAAAACCTTTGCCATTTCAAAACCCAGCCTTATTCTGCCTGTTTCTCAACAGATCAGAAAGAGCTGACCACTAATGACCCCTGCTCTCAGTGGTTGAGCATCCCTAGGCCAGGGTTGCCATGGCAGGCAGACAGAGCTGGTGAACACTGATCTCATGTATGAAAGCTTCATGAGACAAGGTTTTCTCTGCAGGGGGGACAGTGTTCTGGGGTACAGTGTGACTTTTTTCTGAGGAGTCATGAACATATGTAAACTAGCTTAGTTAAACACCTAGGGTCACAGGAGTACAGGTGAGGGGTTGTTTACAGTAGCATGGGTCACTGATATGCAGCTGCACACCCAAAAGTCCACCATGGGTGATGACTCCACCTCCAGTACAACTCTCAGGCAATGCCACCGAAGAATCTCCTCTCCCCAGCAACTGTTACTGTTTGCATCCTAGGGAAGACCTATAAACCCTGTAAGTTTCAGGAACTCCTTGAGACTTATGAGTTTTATTTGTTCCCTGAACATTGTACATTTCCTTTATTAATTGCATTTTAAGTAGCCTGCCTCCAAGGAGAGGATGTTTTAGTTTAGAGGAAACATCTGTATAACAGGTGGTGTGTTGTGTGACAAAACTTTCCTCGGGAGCCGCTATACACATGTCTACTCACTCCCAGGTAGGGAACCGGTGACAAGCCAAAGGACAGATACCACTAAAGTTCAAATTGGTGAACCAGTGAGTTTTATTGGCATTACTTACAGGAATATGACTGAAGGGTTACTTATAGGAGGAGAAATGACTCAAATACAGCGGCATCCACAGAGCCCACCCCAGCATGGGTGACAGCTCATAAAGCTGGGAACCTGGAACACACTGCAGTCTGCAAGCAACTCAACAAACTGGAGAGCGCCCTTCCAAGTGGCTTAGTCTAAACCTCTTCCAGGCGGCTTATCTAGTCTCAGAATCTTTTTTGCAGCTTGCCTTGTCTGAGAGAGACCCTGAACTCTTATTGCTTACTGTGCCAGAGAGGAGCCTAGTGAATCTGGTCTGTTTCAGGAACTTCCTGAAGCTATTTTAAGTTGTAAACATTGTTGTTTCACGTGCTTCCCTGCAGAATGGAATGTTTCAGTCTCCAAAAAAATTTTTACACAATAGGGTGTCTCTTGTGCGGTCTGCCTGCTCTCCTGAGATCCTACAGGACCAGCTGTGGCCTATAAGCCCGCCTTAAAACACATGTAGCATGTCCTGTTCCATCATGCTAACAGTTCATGTGCGCATTATACAAAGCATCCACTCTCAGGGATGCTTCCCTAAGTTGTGAAAGAGACAGCAAGGGCTTAATTCTGCTTCTGTCAAGGTTTTTAATGACTCTTTGCTCAATTTCCACATTTATAAGATGGAAATCAAAGGTTATCTCCCAAAAGACTGTAGGCGAGGATTAATACAAATAAAAGTCTGACATACAGGTAAATTCCAATTATTACCCCAAAACAATTTCCTGACTGCACTCTCATTTTTTCCACTCTACATTTTTCCTCGTGGGAAATTCTCAGCCCAGTGTTTGTGTGAAATAATTAGCACTCTCAAGAATTCTTTCTGTTCTGTGGAATTCTCCCATTAAGCCTATCACAATAGAATTGCTCATAATTGCTAACTGGGAGTAATTTAATATGTCTACATGAATAAAAATTCATATTAATAATTTCTTGTTTGACTGCATTTACTCTGAGGAGACTGGAGACCTGGCTTGGAGTCGGTATCTCACAAAAAGCTTTGAAACAGCATCAGCGAGGACAGAACAGCGTCCAGTTCATACCGCTGAGGCCTGGACAGAGAAAAAGCTGCAGGCAGTATCAGTACAGGGCAGCATCCAGTTCATGCCTCTGAGGCCTGGACAAAGAACTGCAGGTGGTGTGAGCAGACCAACTCACCTAAAAAACAACCACAAAACATGATAGAGATGCTATGTTGAAGAATCAGAAAGCTAAATGTCTTTCTATCGCTAGTACATTGTGACATTCTGGGGCTGCTGACCAGCTTCCTTCAGGCTCATGGTTCCAGAAGGGTTTTAGCATAATAAACCACCAAACTTAAGCAGCAGCACCGGCCCCACTAAGGAAGAACAAGGACCTGCTGAGATGAAAGGAGGAGGTAGATCACCTTCTTCACCTTCCTAGCACTGTGCTTCCCTGGATAGAGCCTCTAAGAAAGGAAAGAGGGGTGAAGGGAGAAGACCAGCAGCAGAAAAGTCTATGGGGCCCACCCCATGCTCCTAACCCCATGGGGTCAGAGAAAACTCAGGTAGAAAAGGAAAGAAATGTAGCTTGGCATAATGTGGACTGTGTGACCATTGCTACCTGATGACCAGTTAGATTATTGGACACTGAAATCTGTCAATGCACCAGGCATTCAAGGCATAAGGCAACAACATTAACAGCTACCATTTACTGTATGCTTCCTCTGCTCGTGCTCAAATACCAGGCTATAGCCTCTGTACATTGTCATCCAGCCCACGAGGTGGTATATTAGCTATTTTTACGGTGTTATAAGTTACCCCAGTACTTAACATCTTAAAACAACAATAAGGACTCTATGAGTTAGGAAATCTGAAGATGACGGGCTAATGGCTTGGGCTCAGAATTTCTCATATTATGATTAAAATGGTAGCTGGAGCTTCTGTCAACTGCTAGAGGATCGTCCTTTCATGACTGTCAAGATAGTACTGGTTGTTAGCAAGAGACCACAGTTCCCTGCTTTTCCAATTCTGTATGTTACTCCTTTGCCCTAATGTTGGTGTCCTCTGCCTTACAGAATATTTTCAGCTTCCTGAGGTCCCTTTTGTTAATTGTTGGTCTTACTGCCTGTGCTGTCAGTATCCTGTTCAGAAAGTCATTTCTTGTCTCAATGAATTCAAGCATATCCCCACTTTCTAGTCTATGAGATTCAGGTTATCTGGTCTTACGCTGATGTCCTTGATCCATTTATAGTTGAGTTTTGTGTAGTGATAAATATGAATCTATCTTCATTCTTCTACATGCAGACATGCATTTTGACCAGCACCACTTGTTGAAGATGTTGTCTTTTTTTTTCCCCCAGTGGATAGTTTTGGCTTCTTTGTTAAAAATAAGATGCTCATTGGTAGGACGAACCCCACACAGCCTGAACCCTACACTAAGAACTACAGGCAACTGAGAAATGCTGAAGAGGCCTAGAGGAAAATCAAATACTATTGCTCTGCTAAAGGAATACAGCAATAAAATGGCATACTGTGACATCCACAGATCAGTTCCTCACTTGGCCCTCATCAGAGAAGCTTCTTCTTGCAGTAGATGGGAACAAATAGAGAGCCACACTGGACAATGGGCAGAGAGTGAGAATCTTCAGAGCACCCAGTCATGAATGGGATGTCGTCACCAAAGCCCTCCCTCCAGGGCTCAGGGAGCTGTGCAGAAGAAGAGGTGGAAAGATTATAAAAGCCAGAGGGGATGGATGAGTCCGAGGAAACAGTGTCTTCCAGACACACCAGGACTGGTGCACATATGAACTCACGGCGACTGTGACAGCATGCACAGGGCCGGCACAGATTTAAGCCAGACCAGGTACCAGTGTCAAGAGGAGAGCGTTTCTGTATACCTATAAAATAGTGATGCAGGACACAGACAGCTCCCACTGCTAACCAGGCTATCCACAGTTATTACCTGCTTGCAAAGGAAAACATCAATTTTCTCCAGTGGAGTCTCACTGGTATATTAAGCACATGTCAGAGTAGGTCAAACAAACTCAATGGTATTTTTTGTAAACATTTTGTTTTGTGTGGGCTTTTTTTTTTTTAGCTTTTTGCTTGCTTATTTTGATTCTTGTTTTTTTTTTTGTGAAAGTTTTGGTGTGGTTCTTGTTTTGTTGTTTTGTTTTGTTTATTTTAAAGAGAGAGAGAATAAAGAATATAAATTTGGGGAAGTAGGTAGGTGGGGAGGATCTAGGCAGAAATGGGGGAGAGGATGATAACATGATCAAAGTGTACCACATGAAAATTCTTTTCAATTAAAAAGTTTAAAGAAATAAAAAATAAATCCCAGGTGGCTGACTTGCACATTTTGGTACCCACCCTGTAATAAAATGGGAATTGTCTGCATCACCAGTATCCACCCAGACATCCATCTGCAGAGAGGGATGGAAATGCGGATTTGATGGAGAGCAAGAGGCTCACTAATTGACAGCCACCAAATTGCTAACAAGTCAATTACTGATGCTTCGGAAGAAGAGCTGTGCCTGGCATTCTCCTTCTGCACATCAATGAACTCCTCAAGTTTGAAAAGTTCTTACTCTTTGATCATGAAAAATTAAATCTCTCTCAACACCACTTCTCAATTTCCTATAAATCTGCAAAATGACTCATTACCAAGGCAACTATCTGAAGACCGAAAAACTGGAAATACACAAGCTTCCCAAATCCCATGGTGTTCAGTGCACTTCAGAACCCTCAGATTTGGATTACAACGCTCCTTTGTTTGGGTGGAAATACTTCGGGAATGGTTTATATGCCTTTTGTTATTTCTGCCAGTCATTTCCAGCTTCACCTCTGAGCGCAATACACATGCATTTTTATGTCATTATGCTTATCTGAATGAACACTCACTCCTACATACTTATAAAATAGTGATAATTAGCATTCATAAGAGAGACTCCAAGACAGACAGCCCCTGAGGTTGCCGAATTTGCCAAAGCTAAAGGAATCATGCATCACTATCAAATGGGCTTTGATGCGCTTTGGAAACTAATATATACATATGTGACAATAATTACTTACTACCTGTTTAATCCAAACATGCCAGTCTCTACCTAAGATATAAATAATGGAAAATTTGACCTTTAAAGGGAAATTGAGACTGTAAAATATAAATGACTCTTTCATCCCCAAACTATTTTCTTAAAGCACGCTATTAAATGTCAACTGTGTTAAGATTTCTATCGTCTTTTTTATATATACTCACCAATTTTTGGATAGTTCACTGTGAGCCCTTTAAGTTGAAAAGAAAAAGTTGAGCCAGGTGTGATAGCCCATACCTATAATCCCACTACTGAAGAGGCTGAAACATGAGGATTTCTATGAGTTCCAGCCAGCCAGAGCTGCATAGCAAGACTGTCACCAAAAAGTCAGATATTTGGGGCTGGAGAGATGGCTCCATGGTTAAGAGCAGTAGCTGCTCTCTCATAGGACCTGGGTTCAATTCCCAGCACCCACGTGGCAGCTCACGACTGTCTGTAACTCCAGTCCCAAGGGATCCAATGCCGTCTGCTGGTCTCTGAGGTCACTGTAAGCACATGGTGCACAGACATACATGCAGACAAAACACACCCACACACATAAAACAGAAGGGGAAATATTATTTATTATCACTAGAAAGTAACTAATCAGAATATGAGGATAGACAAATCTACAAACCAGTTGATACATGCTGGATTTTATAATGAAGTGTGTGGTAAGGAAGACAGCCGAACCCACTGGTCAAAAGCCACCAAACATGATTCTATGGGCTTGGTCCTACATGGATTGTAAATGGAGTCTTGAACTTTTTTCATTATAAACAAACTAAAGATTTCAGGAAAAACTCTGTCTCCCACTTACTTCAGTCTGAGTGCGTCCTTCAAACTTCATGTGTTGAAAATTTCCCTTGCATGTGATTAGGTCATAAAGATGAGACTCATGTGTGGGCTTAGTGCCCTTAAACATGGGGTCTGGGTGGGGTGGGGAGGGTCTAGCTTGCACCTTTCACTGTGAGGACAACACTAAGAAACAGGAAGAAGAGAGGGAATGCTCACTACCCAGAATCTGTTGGAAATGTGACATTTCCTCTCTGGCTTTAAAAGGCTGAAAGAAAGAAATATCTGGTGTTTACAGTTACTTAGCCTGGGGATTTTTGTAATAGCAGTTTAAATGGACCGACACACAACTCCACCCAAATATCAAATGTAGATCTCGGTGTTTATCGTAACCTCAGATGATTGAAAAAGGGTGTAAATTCCTGCTACGTCAAAGATATTGATGGGTAAACAAAAATATCACATGCATTTTGTAACCAATAGCCATCTGTTCTTCAATCCATCGGTGTAGCTACCATGCTGTCCTCTTCCTTCTCCCAGTCTGGTCTTTGACTGATGCACGCTGGTATGGTGGTGCACACCCAAAATCCATTACTGAGGGGGTGAAGCGGAGGAGTCATGAGTTCTAGGCCAGCCTGGGATAGACAGCAAGACCACGAGTAAGGAAAGCAATAAACAAAAATATGCCGTCCTGAACACTCTATCAAGAGATCACACAGGAAATAATCATATATAATCATTTTTGTGAGTTAATAAGTATGTTTATTTACCAATTATTTGTATTCAAACTTTATATTTCTAAATATCTAAACTAGTAAATTCCCCTTGTCTCACGCTTAATAAAAACCAGGCAATTTGTCAGTAATCGATTTGCACTGAACTCCTTATGCTGTGAAGACCCAGATATGTCCCTGGCATTGGCCATTTTGGATATAGTGTGAAGTGCCCATTTGACTCTTTTTCCAATTTTCTGTATGAAGGTCCAGCTTTTCTTATCAGTTTGTAGGATTTTCTTTGTATATATGTTCTAGATGCCAATCCTTTGAAAAACTTAACTATTAAAAATTCCTTTTATTCTGTGGCTAACTTTTCACTCTCTGCTATCTTTTGATAACTAGAAACTTCAAATTTTAATGTAATCTTATTTTTCATCTTACACCTTGTTTAAAAAGTCTTTCTAGCCAGGCGGTGGTGTCACGGGCCTAGCACTCGGGAGGCTGAAGCAGGCATAGCTCTGCAAATCAGAGGCCAGCCTGTTTTTCAGAGCCAGTTCCAGGACAGCCAGGGCCTCGCAGAGAAACCTGTCTTGAAAAACAACAAAAACAAACAAACAACCAAGTCTTTCTAACCCCCAGGATGTAAAGACATTCCTGCGTGTTCTCCTAAAATCGTTACTGTTTCACCTCTCATATTTAGGTCAACAAATTGCCTGAAATCGATTTCTCATGTAAGGCGGAAAGCGGAGATGTATTCACCTTCCACCTATGGGAGCAGCCAATCAATGCTCTGCTCCGTAATTGCCGTGACAGCTGGCACTGACGCAGAGCTGGGCTGAAGCGTGTGTGACTCAGAGCCCGAACGAGTTGTAGAAGAACTGTCACTTCTCTTTATCTCTTTCTCAAAGGGCAATATCCGGATTTTTCTTTGTTTTTCAGTTCTTAGAAGATAAACAGCATCATGTGTGAGCAAAAATCAGAAAAAGGGCAACCGTTGGCTTACACCAGCTTCCTAATCTACAGGTCCAACTTTGTGAAATATAAACTCTGCAATTAAGAAGAGCAGTCCCCTAGAGAGGGCAAGCTAATCACCACCAGTGGCCAGTTCAGTACTGATGACCAAACCTCTACCTGCTATTCATGGGCAGACTGTTAACCTCCCTGAACTGGCCATTTGGGCAACGCCCTACTCTCTCCTCCCTCGCCACTTTCCTGGTGTTGCCTAGGTTACTCCCCTCAGGTACATAGGAGAAACCGTAGGCCTGTGCATGAGAGAAGGGAAGGGGAGTGAGGAAAGTCTGCAAGGCTCTGGCTCACAGAGAGGGACCCTGACTCTAGCTAGCCCCTTAGTGTCCACGTCAAGAAGACCTTGGCCAAGAGAAGACCGTGGGCTCTCTGAATCGTGTTCTCTTGATTTTGAAACAACAAGCTGGTTAGGAAATCTCAACCGTCTTTTCCATCTCGCCTGATTCTGTGAAACTCAAAACAGCACTGAATTCAAGCAATACCTATGAAAAAAGTAAGTCTTAAAAGCAAGTGTGCTTCAAAGAACATCTTCAGTCTTCGATGTTTGATAATTGCTAGTTCTCAAACCAGCAAGACAATTGCTATATGGGATTAAAGTAATAAGAATATCTAATGCTCACACAGAAACACCAAGTTCAGTTCTTCTTTTTGAGTAAAGAAATTCAGGTTCAGAGAAATTCTGTGCTACCTTGTGGGCGAGCCCTGGTCCTCTGGCTGTTCTGGCTGCTCTGTGCTCTGTAATAAGAGGCATGGATGAACTCCGGTAGCTTTAGTCATCTTTGTGTGGCATGCCCACGTTGTTCCTGGAATTCCAGAAAATGCCCTGTGTTTTATTCCTTTGTAGCTGGCTCTTCCTGGAAGGACCTGAGGAAAACAGCCAGCTGATGAGCCAACCCATGGGCTCCTTTCCCAGCTCAGACCTGGAGCCCAGCAAGTGGAGACAGAATTGGAATGAAAGCTGCCACCTAAGAAAACTGAGACAGGGAAGCAGACAGACTGATCTCAGCAGGCTGAGATTGCATTATTGGAAGAGCAAGGGCCCCAACCTTTCTGCAGGATGAAGGTTGCATTCATGTGGGGGGCATGGGGTATAAACATGCACAGGTAGCCACCGTGACATTACAGCTACTTATTAGGCTTTGATGGAAGCACAGTGGGGTGTTTTCAATGCCAGGCCATACTGTTTCTGCAGGTGGAGTGGAGCAGTCAGGCTGGGCCTGTGCCATCTTTTTTGGGTTATTGTCCCAATTCCTCATGACCAAACATACCTCAACTCTGGAAGGGTAAAAAGAAGGGGGAGAGGGTGTAGTTTCAGGCGGGTTGCTGGAGGGGGGTTGATGGTCACAGTGGTGGAGGGGGCATGTTGAGGTACCTCCTAGCTAGGATAGGGGCTGGTAGTTTTTGGTCATGAAGAATTCAGTGATTTTCTGGGAGTGAAAATTTCTGGTCTTTGTTAGAGGAACTAAATAAGACAACGGAAAAGGTAGGACCATAGAGTAAAGTCAGTACAATCATAATGACCGGGCTTGCCAATGGGGCCGACCAGGTCTCCAAGCAGTCAGAAGTCCCTAGTCTTCCAGAAAGAGTTGCCTGCCCTTCCTCTGTTTTCAATTCTCTCTAATAATTGTCTAGTGGTTTCCTGTACTAGGTCAGATTAGTTTGTGTAAGAACAGGACAGTCATCAAGCCGAGTCCCCGGAGGTTTGGGGGGACCACAGAAGCCAGGGAATCCACTCAGTTTTGTAGGGTGACTCTGCATGGTTGTACCACAGTCAGGTCTTCCTTAATCTGATTGGCCAGTTGACTGTGTGGTGGCTGTTGTAGGGTGAGAGTCGCTGGAGGGGCTTACGTGGAACCTTTTGTTTGGACATAAGGGGGCAATTCCGTACTTAAGAGACAGAGTGAAAACGTCTGAGGATAATGAGGGGGAAAAGCGTTTTCCAGCGGGGAAGCCAGAGTGGGAGGGAACCGAAAGCCATACATAGGAGGAGGCTTGCGGTTGAATGTTTGTCTGGTCCATGTGGTTTGGGCCCCGTCTAGTTAGGATTTGCTGGTGCAGAAGCAGCAGTGTCCTAAGAGGAAGGCACAAATCCCATCTTTAGCCGCGGTCACGTCTGGTCGTGGAGCACCGCAGCAGCCATAGATCCAAGCTGGTCCTGATGCGCGCGGTAAGCTGATCTGAGATTTCTCTGAGGCTCCTGAGCGCTGGTGAGGCAGAAAGGCTCACTAACGTAGGAAAAGCGCTAGTCCAGCTGTTTCAGTTCCAAGTTCCAAAAACAATGTCCGGAGAGGCCAAACGAGGGATGAGCTGGATGGAGTTGGATTCCCCCAAATTACGGGCTATTTATAAACACTATAGGAAAGTCCCATCAGGATTCAAACATTTTCCAACAACCACCAACAGTTTTTAATTTGTTTATGGAAGAATAAAGGCATAAAGACAGAAAAGTACACAAATGTACAGCCTGGCACATTTTTCTTCTTTTAATTTTATTTTGTCCTTTCCTGTATATAGGTGTTTTGGCTGCCACATTCTGTCTGTGCCTCACATGCACGCAGTGCCCAGGAGGCCAGGAGAAGGCACTGGATCCCCTGGGACTGGAGTCACAGATGGTTGTGAGCAGCCATGCAGGTACAGGGAATCAAACCTGGGTCCTCTGGAAGAGTTGCCAATGCTCTTAAGCCATAGCCCCCACCCTATATTTTTCTTAAAAATATTTTTAGATTTTTTTTATTTTGTTTTATGTACATGAATGTTTTGCCTGCATGTATATTTGTTTACCAGGTGTATGCCTGGTACTGGTGGAGGTCAGATCCCTAGAATTGGAGTTACAGAGGGCTGTGAGCTACCATGTGGTTCCTGGGAATTGAATCCAGGTTCTCTGAAAGAGCAACAAGTGCTCTTAACTACCAATCCATCTCTCCAGCCCCCCGGCCCTGTATTTTTAAATAAAAATAATATACCATTGTTACAAACATCCATGGTGAACAACAGAACCATCGCCAGCTTATACCTTCCCCGAGACACGGCCCTTTCTGAGTGACGTACTAAATGAGATGACAAGGGGTCAAAACGTACAGTTAAGTCAAGAACAGAATCTAGACAGAGAAGGCCGACTGCGAAGGGGATAACGTCCTAAGAGATGAGGCGTCTTGTTACAAGGCTGACTGCCAGCGATGCGCATTGGATTCACCCAGTTTGGTGCTTTAAACAAGGGATTTTGTGCTCACCTTTTTTCATGTAACATTTTTGCCTGCAGCTACAATTCCTTCATTCCAGTTGCTACATTCCTGCTGTAAATACACACTTTGCTTCCCATCCTTCCCATGGCCAGTTTGATATTATCCCCCGTAGAGCTGCCCCACAAATGGTTTCCAAAGGATTACATGTGGCATGGCAAAGATGTTTGCCCAGTAGTTTTGAGGATAAATCAGCAGTATATAGCCAATACACTAGAGCAGTAGCTGTTGACTATCGGTGTGCACTGAAAGCCCCTGGAAGGCTTCCTAGAGTAGAGATTTCTAGCCTCACCCCAAGGGTGTTTGGTTCAGTGGGTCTGTGCTGGGCTTGAGAACCCTCGTTTCTAACAAGTTCTCTGGGTATCATGGATACCACTTGTTCAGCGACCACACTTTTCCCCCCTCTGTGGGTGCTTATCGATGTTTATTAATGTATAAAATATTAGGTTTTATTATATTTTCACACATCTAATAAAGGAACATTGGTCGTATGTATCTCCCCTATCGCCAATGGTTATCCTCTCATCCTTTGGTCCTGGTCCCCTCCTGCCTTCCTGTTCCCAAGGACACTCCATTCAACTTTTATGTCTTTTTCTTCTTAATACTCTACACATCATGCAATATTAGGTTTTTTTTTTTGCAACTGTTCTTTCACAGACACACACCACACCACACACACACACACACACCCCACATGTTCTTTATCATTCATTCATTGGTGGACATGCAGATTGATTTTGTGTCTTGTGCATTTTGTGAATAAGTACAATAAAATGAGCGTGCACACTTCTTTGACAATTACAGAACTAGAAAGATTTTCAAAGCCTTGCTTCTGTAGAACTCGCTGCTACTGAAGCATGCTTGCCTAGTGAATGGCACCAGTGCCTCCAGCAGCCTGCAGTACCAGAACTCATTCTCCAAAGCTCTGCAGCTTTGGAGCACTCTTAGACAGGAATTATTCCTTCCCTCTGGGAAGAATGGATAGGACTTTTCAGGTTGTAAGGGACAGGGGCCCCATCAGGTTTCCTCGGGTGAATTGACATTTAGGAAGAGAAAGACAAGAAAGGAAGTCTTACACAAGGCTCACACTCAAGCTTGCTGCAGGTGCACTTACCCAGCCTAGCAAGCAAACGAGTTCCCTGGGAATCTTATGAAAATGTAGATCCCGAGTCTGAAAGCAGAAGGTGGAGCTCAATTTCCTGTATTTCTTTTCTATTTTATTCGTGTTACTTCTTTTTTGCTAGCAAACAAAGCAATGGGTTTCACATCGCATCTCCATGCACAAATGTCATTCTATTTTGCTCTCATGCATTCCTTTCTCGATTGCCCTCCTTTCCCCAGCAGCCCGTCTTTCTGCTTCCCTTTCTCCTTTCCCCAGTTGGTTCAAACATCTGGTTTTTTATTCCCTGTGCTCAGTTACCCCACTTCCCATCTACATTAAGATCTCTTTTTCCCATCTCATAACAGCCTTTCCAGCTTCATGATCTCCACATAGACACACACACACACTGCCACATACACAGAAACACAAATATATACAGGCACATGTGCACACACACATGTATGCACACATAGACACACACACTGGCACATATGCAGATACACACAAACACATAAGGCACATGTGCACACGCACATGCGTGCACACACACAGAGACAGATGGACAGATGGACAGATATCCAGTTCCATCCATTTCTATGCTAGGGGGAAACCAAATACTATTATTGTTCTACTAAAAGAACACAGCAACAAAATGACTCCAGTTGACATCCGGCTACACCCATAGATGAGTGTCTTGCTCAGCCATCAGCGAAGAAGTTACTGAGTTAAAGTCACTAAAATATGAGACATATTTGCTTATTCCTATAATTTTGCTGGTTGTTTTCTAGTAGATTAGATTATTGGGTTTTACTTATTAGTATCAGCCATTTGCTGGTCTACTGTGTTAGATATGATGGGCTTGCCCTGGCTTTCTTTGCTTGGCCATTCCTCTACTGAAATATGTTTCTTCCTGTGCTCTTGGGACGGTCTTTCTTCTTCCTTGGTGTATATGGTTCCTTTCAGCGTCATCTACAATGCTGACTCGATAGTCACAAACTGCCTTAGCTCATGCTTGTCTGGAAATCCTCCTGCTTATTCACCAGTCATAGAAGCTAATTCTGCTGGATCTATTCCTCTGGGTTGGCAGGGCTTAAAATGCAGTCACACTCTCTTTGGGCTCTGAGGGTTGCTGATGAGAGACCTGTTGCTATTCTGTTGTACAGTCCTTGTATTTTTTTTATATCTAGACTATAACATGTTATGGAGACAGTCTTCTCTGGTCATCATATCTGTTAGGGTTATCGCGTATGAATGGTTATTTCTCTCCTTAGATTTGGGGCATTTTCTGCTATAATTTCATCGAGGGCATTCTTTGTGCCTTTGGTGTCAGCTCCTCTTGTGGTAATTTGTGATTTGGTCTTTCAGTCATATCTAGAAGTTCTTAGATGCTGTGGCCCTGATTTATTTATTTTTTCTTATCAATACTTGAATACAATGCTGTCAGCCTCATCCTCCAGCCCTGATGCTCTTTCTTTGACTTAGTCGCATCTTTGATGGTGCTTCCCACAGCGTTTCTATGTTAGGCATTGGGTTTCGATTTCTAATATTTCTATGTTGCTTTTATCAAATCTCAGTTTCCTTGCTGAGTTCTCCCGTGTTGCTGACCTTTTCTTCCGCACTGGTAATTTCCTCGTCCTTCTTGCCGACTTTCTCCTCTGGGTTGCTGACTTTCACCTGCTTGTGTGCATCCTCTTCCAAATCACCGATCTTTTAAAACATAACTTTGAAAGCTTCGCCTGGCATTTCACCTGCTTCCACATCTCAGAGCTCAGTGAAGGAGCTAGATCTAGAGGAGTGATGTGGCCTTTCCATGTGTCTTGTGGTCTGGAGTTGTGATTTGCACATCTCTTGGTTTAAACATCTCGTCTGGATTTGGGGAGTGATGTTCTTGTTGAGCAGCCTCTGTCAAAGGCTCAACTCCCCAGGACCACTTGGTGAGGAGGAAACAGACTTCTGCAGCACCACCTGCATCAACCAGCACATGACACCGGCACAAATCTATCAGAGCTACCACCATCATCAGGAAGCGTAGAGCTAAAGATACTGGAGGTGGGGGGGGGGGTGCTGCGAACGGAGAATTATTTACGGACAGCGTGGAATGGTAAATTAAGTAAAAGAAAGAGACAATCTGTGGAGAATCGGGTTTAATAAAAGGGAAATAAAAGGTCTTTATAAAGGGTTTAATAAAAGGGTTTAATAAAGGGAAGGAGGAGGTGAGTGGAGAAGATTGCTACAAAAAAGAAAGACCAAGAGATTAGAAACAATGGAAAAACAAAACAAAACAAACAACAAAATATTTCCCAATAGTTCAAAAACAAAACTAAATAAATTTAAGAAGGAGGGAAAAAACTAAAAAACATAGCTAACAAGATAAGGTTATTAAAATGCTGTGGCTGCATCCATGCACCCCAAGACCTTGGGGGACACTTTCCTGCTGAAACAGCCACACACAGAGCACTATGTAGGGGAGTCTGGGGAGGATGAGGAGTCACACAACCCACAGAATGAAAACTTGAGTGTGGGCAACAGAGGCCTCGTGAGCACAGGTCTGCAGGACATCAGACTCTTGTCCAATACCAATTCAGCAATAATAACAACCGAAGGAAAGACAAGCTCTCGACTGACCCTCCGGCGTGCACGTGGCTGACAGTGTTCACTTCCAAGGACACAGAGTCTGTTCTTTTGTGTGCTTTTGATTCTTTTTCTCCTACACACTTAGCAGGATTTTGAATGCATTGTAGCGTTGATTTTTCCCATGTTTTTGTTATGTCCTTTCATCAATTCATTAAGTTTTGGTCTGCTTTTTTTTCTCTCAGTTTCTTTTTTCTTTTGTGTTTCCATGGTTTCCTCCTCACTATGACATTTTTTTTTTTTTTGCATTTTCCCCTTACTTCCCTGGCTTGTGTTTTGTTTGTTCGTTTTCCTTCTTAAATTCATCTTGCCTGAAAGTCTTCTTTTCTGGTATTACTAACACTTTAGGTGACTACACAACATAATGGTGCTCCTATAAAATTAATTATCATGCGTACGTGTTTTTTTTTATAACTTGTTTTCCACCGCCCGCTCCTCAGCGCCATGTCGTTTCTGGTTTCACTCCTCCTCAAAGTTTCCACCCGTTCTCACCATGTGTGCTCTATTACTCCCACCCCCTTGTTTTATTAAGATCTCTTCATCTCATCCCCTGATCCCTCTTCCAGTCTCATGACCTACACACACATGCACACATACACACATGCGCATATACATCTCTAAGTTCATACATTACTTATCTAAGTGTGGTTTATTTCATTTGACATAAGGAAACATAACAGACTCAATTCAATCCCCATAAAACACCCGGTGGCATTCTTCACAAAACTGGAAAAAAAAAAAAAACCCTATTATGGCGGTTTGAATAAGAATGGCTCCCATAGGCTCACAGGTTTAAAACCTTGGTCACCAGGAAATAGCACTGTTGGAAAGAATTAGGAGGCATTGCCTTGTTGGAAGAAGTGTGTCCCTAGGAGTAGGCTCTGAGGTTTTCAAAAAGCCCATTCCAAACCTAGAGTCTCTCTCTCTCTCTCTCTCTCTCTCTCTCTCTCTCTCTCTCTCTCTCTCTCCCTGCTGCCTGGGGGATCCAATGCAGAACTCTCAGGTACTCTCCAGCAATAGAACCTTGACTAAGGCAGCTATATTCCCATGGAGCAGGGCCAATGCTAACAGTATCACAACACCTGAGCTCAGATTATATTATTGAGCCACGGCAACAAAGACACCATTGTGCTGATACATAAAACAGACATGTAGACCAAAGTAACTCCATGATCCTATTTAAACTCCTCAGCAACCCTTTGAAGATCTTCCTAGCTAGCTTTAACTGTCAACTCGACACAGCCTTGAGTCATCTCAGAGGATAGGCTCACATGAGAAACCTCCTAGATCAGATTGGCTTGTGAGCACAAGGGCTGTCTTGATTGCTAATTGGTGTAGGAGGTATGAGGGTCCTGCCTGCTATGAGTGGTGCCATGCCCTAGAGAGGTTATCCCGGGCTGTCTAAGAGAGCGAGCTAAGCAGGAGCCTGCTCCAGCCATCAGACGGCATGATCCATGATTGCGGTTCTAATTTCCTGGCTGTGAGTCCTTTGGACAGAGGTGGTGTGTGGAATAGCTGCAGGCCTGCCTTTCTGTTCCTGCCCCAACTTCCCTCAGTGATGGGCTGTGGCCTGGAATTGTGAACTAAAATAACCCTTTCCTCTCCTGCATCGCTTTCAGTCAGAGTATTATGTTCCAGCAAGGGTAAGGAAACAAGAACTTCCGAAGCCACTGAAAGCCGTCTGTGGCCATTGTAAATACAATTCTGGCTTGGGAAGCTCTCCCATCCACTTGATGTTCACCGCCCTCTCCCTGAACACCTCTATCTCAGCCCCATGTTTATAATCTTGGGCTACTCCAAGCCTGCTTTACACTGTGACATGCAGGGCTACTCAGGGGGTCCCACAATCCAATGCCAAGGTTCTTTGTGTCTCAGAGACTCTAAAACACAATTTACTAGGGAATCAGAATTCCCTCAAAGCTATTATCAAAACATCTGATCTCATCTGAAGTTGTTTTTTAAAGGCTTTCAGCTATGAAACACCAAAACCCGTAACTGCATCTTTCAGGATTAACATTAAAAAAATTTGAGCCAGCCGGGCTCCTGATAATCATTAACTTGAGCTACAATCTATGCAGCTCCTTAGGTGAAACATGCAGGCCCTGGCTGTGTAACATTTCTTTGCATATATTTCTATTTATCAAAACTATGTATAAACAAGCATTGTTATTATCAATTAGATAGTACAGGTGAGAAATGTAGATAGTTTTCTGTCCTGCCCAGTCCTGCAGCCATTCAGTCCCAAAAAAACACACAGAGGCTTATATTAAATATAGACTGTTTGGCCTCTTAGCTCAGGGTTATTATTAACTAGCTCTTACAACTTAAATTAACCCATAATTCTTATCTATGCTTAGCCACATGGTTTGGTACCTTTTCTCAGTGCAGCATTCTCATCTTGCTTCCTCTATATCTGGTTGGTGACTGTGCCTCTGCCTTTCTTCTTCCCAGAATTCTCCTAGTCTGGTTGCCCCACCTATACTTCTGCCTGGCTACTGGCCAGTGTTTTATTAAACCAATATGAGTGACAAATCTTTACAGTGTACAAAAGCATAGGAAAGAATCATCTCCATAATAATACATAAGTAAAAATGCCCAGTAGAAAAATTTGTTTCCATGAGAAAAACACACTACATTACAAGAAGTGGGGATCTCTCCACATCCATTCACCCCATGCCAGATACCAGAGAAAGATGGCAGCAGCAAACACGTAAAGGCTCAGTAGGATCAAAAGACATTCTAGAGTCTGTGGTCCCAGGGCTTTGTCTATCCAAGACTGATCAGGAATTCGCCTCCTGATGGGCTAACACCCTGAAGTCAGCTGCTATCTGCTGCTCTTTTGAAATGGCCACCTGCAGGTCTGTAACCATGAAACAGTGATGACAGAAATTGCAGACTCCCCGACATCACTGGCCAGAGAGTCTAGTCAATGAATGCCAGATTCAGTGAGAGACCCACCCCAAAGATAAGTAAAACATAACTCTTCACACCCATGGGCATGCACACAAAGGCACACTCTCTCTCTCTCTCTCTCTCTCTCTCTCTCACACACACACACACACACACACACACACACTTATAAACTAAGTTTCTAATCCCTGAAACTTTTTGCATTTTAAAATACAGACTTTTTTTCTCAAAGATTGAGAGTGGAGAATATTTTTCTCTGCAACAGAGAATGCCTACTTCATTTTTCTAAAATCAGACCTGAACATGATGTCTCCTCCAGCAATCTCTATCTGTCTCATAGCGAGCTTTAGTAGCTGTGATAAGTGGGAGGACACCCAGGTTCCAAGTACACCCTCATCTTAACCTTGATTATGTGAGAAAGTTCTACTTATCAGAAAGATTGCAAAGAAGAATGTGGAGGGCAGTTCAGCACATTACACAGACTTGCATGGAGGAGAATGGACGCATGACTTAGCATGTGTGGTGGTTTGAAAGAAAACAGCCCCCAAGGAGGGTGGCTTTGTTGGAGTAGGTGTGGCCTTCTTGGAAGAAGTCTGACTCTGTGGGTTTGGACTCTGAGGTCTCCTATACTCAAGCAATGCCCAGTGTCACAGTTCACTTCCTGTTGCCTGCCCGCAGACAGGATGTAGATCTCTCAGCTCCTTCTCCAACACCGTGTCTGCCTACATGCCACAGTGTCCTGCCGTAGTGATAATAGACGAAACCTCTGAAACTGTAAGCCACTCCAATGAAATGTTTTCCTTTATAAGAGTTGCCATGGTTATGGTGTCTCTTCACAGGAATAGAAACTATAACTAAGAGAGCATGTTAGAATGTTCATAACGTGGCATCGTCATGACTGTCACCTTGAGTGACCTCCACACTTCCCTCCAGATACCTTAAAATGAAGCCACTTTGGAAACTGATGATCTCTGTCTTCCCAGCCACTCATCCGGCCTCTCTAAACTCAGTGTTCAAGGGAGCAAGCATAGTGCTGGCATCCGTGCTGGAACGTGGTCACCCTTGCTACCCTAATTTACCTCGGGACATACTTACAAAATTACAAAGAGAGGACATTTGGCCACTATCGTGTAATTACTGCCACATACTTTATGTGAAAATCCCAACTCTTTGAAGTTCCAGAAAAAGTAAATCAAGTCAAATCAAAATGTTTATGACCAGAAAAATTGGATGAAGTTTGGGGTTTGTCTCATAAATAATGAGACATTCTGATTTTGGAAGGAACTGTAGCTCCTCTCTATACAAGAGCATGGTCGAAATCTTTGTCTTCCCTGATGCTTTTACACACTAACAGCTGAGATGCTTGTGAGTTATTTGAGCAGGACTAGAATGTTCCAGTATCCTCAAGGAGCTGTGTGAGTAATACTTCAAATGTGAACACATCTGATACCCACACTTGTCAACCATGCAAATAACAGAGAGCTCTTCCAAGCGCCTCTGATTTGGGTTTAGAACTGACCACAGAAATCAACATTTACAAGAGAAAAGCAAGCTTTAGCTGGGACACTTGCTCAATAGCACATTCTAAATGTTTAGTGATTGCTAAGCAACCAGGAACTTAGTATACGGCTATTGCCTTTGGGGACTCTCTTTAATACGATTGGTTATTGAGTACATCCTGAAGTCAGCCGGTCCAGTCCAACTCAGCTGCCCTCTGCTGAATGCCCTGAGGCACATCCCGTGCTGCCCTGAGCCTCTGTGTTCCACCACTTCCCTCAGCTCATCCAACTGAGGTGCTTGGCACAGGGGCTGTCACACAACCATCAATAAAGATGAACCGAGACTGTGTCAACCTCCAGATTCGTGCTGAGGGCTGGTTACAGAGACACGCCTGTAATCCTAGCACTTGGGGCACTGAAACTAGAGAATTGCTAGTTTTAGGCCAGCTTGAGTGCTAATGGGGGGGGGGGGGGCGGTGCCTGTAACCCTCAGGGCCTCAAAGGATAGAACCCATGGCCTTAGCACCAGGCTTTTGTGTGTGCTTGCTGAGCAAATACCTGACTGGCCAAGCTATCTCTTCAGCCCTAAGTGTATACCTTTAATCATATTCTCCTACATAAACACTGTGTCATTAAGTGGGGGATAGTTAAAATGCCAAATATATAGTCCAAATATAATGTCCATATTTTCCAAATATCACCAACAAATATCCATACACTTCTTTTTCAATCTGGAATCCCTTATAATTCACCCTTATAATTCATTGATCTCTCTCTCTCTCTCTCTCTCTCTCTCTCTCTCGGGGGGACTTTTTTGAGACAGGGTTTCTCTGTATAACAGCTGTCCTGGAACTTGCTTTGTAGACCAGGCTGGCCTCGAACTCAGAGATTCACTTGCCTCTGCCTCTCAACTGCTGGGATTAAAGGTGTGTGCCACCACCACCCCCCACGCCCCCAGCTGACTTTTGTGTCTCTTTAATTTTCTCTTATCTAAAATAATTCTCCTACCACTTCTTGTCTTGTAACACAAAGTACACATGAAGAGCAGAGAGAGGTGAACTCAGGGACTGGTCCTCCCTGACACACAGGACGGCACAAGCAGAGACAAAAAGGGGTCTTTGTACATTAGGTTTGTCTTCTTGAAGTCCTAAAGGTGTGTATAATATGAGTGAGCCCAGGCTAGCCTACTCAAGGATGAGATCACATGACCTCTCACTCTGTTACCTTTACAACTGAAAAGATAACAGACACATAAGCACAGCCATCCTAGACTTGGCCACACCCAACTCACGCATCGACCTTAGTTGTGCAAGCCAGTGCTGCCAAGATCCCCCAAGTCCCACTCACATCCCTAGACCAGTATACAACTCACCAAAGGCTGACGGAAGCTAATGAATATTATCGTTTTAATCCACTATGTTCGAAGACAATTTGCTATGCACCAAAATCTACGTGATAAAAACTAGTCCACCTCACCAAAGTTCATCCACAACGTGAATCATTGCCTGTTTTTTTAAAACCAAATTATAGATTATAACCTGTGTTAAAACAAAATTTATACTTAGTCCTTTTCAGGATTTGCAAAACCCTAATGGTTTTAAATTAGTTCAGAAAATTACATTCAATTAAATTCAAGAGTAGGGTTTTGTGACTTTCTATACACACACCTACTCCCTCACGTGGTGGAATGATGCAGCTGAAGACACGTTAGAACATTCTAATGTGCTTTAGTTGGTTGCTAACAAACACAGTCTTCAGTACAAACACAGTTCTCTGTGATCAGCCCGACCTCAATGAGCAACTTTGGCTTTAAACGTTTACAGTAGAAAATCCACAAGGAGGGTGCTTAGACTTTTCTGTGGTTTAGAGCCATCTGGAAAAGCTTTTAAAGCTCCCAAAGCCAGGCTGAGCTCCAGACCTCTAAGTCAGAACCAGGAGGTTAGTCCCCAGGTATCGTTTTCTTTGTTTTACGAACCACGGGCACTGCGTGCTCGCTTGCAGCTGCACCAGCAGCAGATGGACTAGCTTTGCCGCCATAGTCACTGAGAGAATCTGAAGTACAGAGGGTGACTGTCTCATTAATCCATACTCGGCAGCGTCCCTCAAGCATAGAGAGGCACCTTCATTCATGCCCCAACTTCTCCGCCTAACAGCTCCTACTGAGGACAATGCAAAATGACCTGGCGACTGAGCTTCACCATCCCCCAAAGATGCTGACAAAATTTGGTTTCTTTCTGCTTTGTTTTTCTTTTACAAAGAGTGTGTCTCCTAATTCCTGGACCCTTACCAACACCCCCAAAAGGTTTCCAGCTATTAATCAGAGACATTAATAACACATCATTTTCTCAATAGCCTGCTGCACACAGGCTTTCGCTCTCTGCCTCTTCCTGCCTGATGGGAAGCACTTTTGAAACCCTTTGCGAAGATTGCTCTTGGCTTGCTGTTCCGAGCTCCCCAACCCCCATAGCCTCTTAGTTCTATAGTTCATCAAGAGACTTCTCACTGCATCCAAAATCATTGCATCTATCATGATCTTCCATGAGGGTCCTTTGGTGGTCAGGGGTTTTTATCTGCATTTAACATCCTGGCCCCACAAATCCCCAGCAGCTTCCCTAACCAAAGGTCTCCCAAATGAGCCAATCTATTTTTCTTTCTATATTTTTTTAAAACTTTCCCGAATAGTACCAAATAGTTTTTTAAGTCACACCACACACACACACGCACACACACACACACACACACACACACGCACACACAATAAGACATAACATGGAATCCAATGATCTCTGAGGAAAAAGCTAACACCATGTTATTGGAAGTGGCTAGTAGAAATTCAGAGTTCTTACCCCAGAGGAGACTTCAACCATTCATGCCCACCTTGTGCACACACCCATTAGCCCTCTTGCCAAGACTGCCCAATCAATTTATGCTTTGCATAAATCAGGATGGAATTATTTCATATCAGAAAATAGGTAATACAATATGGAACAAAAAACCCACCCAATGTTCCCAAAAGTATTTTAAGGTCAATTAGAAACATTTACTTCCAACCATCAGAGGAGAAAATGTCTTGTCACTTCTAACAGGATGATATTTGAGATGTGTGCCAAGCGACGTATAAAGGGAAGGAAAGACCAGTTGAGGGAACTGGGTCAGAGGAGTTCTGGAAAAAAGAAGCCAGAGGGAACAGTGCTCCACCAGGCCAGACTGCTTTGCGGGAAAGATGGGACCTAAGGCTCTCTTCCCAAGCAGGAGAGAACAAGAACTGAGGAGAAAACCAGATGCAGGGAGACCCTAGATGCTCCAGAAACACAGATGGAGCCTTGTGTCTAATACAGGGATGAGGTTGACAGCGACAAACGAGTCCAGAAAACCACGGTTTACAGAGAGTGTGTTCGAGCAGAGTTCAAAGAGGAAAACTGTAACTGCCTTTCTGCGCAGATGGAACCCTCGCCAGCCAGATATATCCAAACGTCTCAAGTGGAAATTCCAGAGGGAAGAACTCTTCCTTCCTTCCACCATTTAACAATCCATCCCTGCCCAGCCATGATTCCTCCCAAACTTCCGCAGTTACGTCTTAGCATGGAGGATTCGAACAGAGCTCTGACTTCTGTGTCTCCATTGCTGTGCACCAGCTCTCAGCTTCTCTTCACTGTGCTCGGCGAACGTGCAAACAAGGGCTCCAAGCTTTTTATCAGACTATGCCCAGATGTCACTGGTATGTGATTTGCTTGAGAAAGATAAGGTGGCGGCTTCTCAAGCATTTTTTCTTTTTTTTTAAGCTTGGGGTCAGAAAAAAGGAGTGCTGTCCTCCACTTACCTTCTCGGAGGCTCATATGCACCTGCTGCCCCTCTCTGGCCACCATGGACTGGATCAGGGTCTACATGGGCTGCTGTGTGTCAACTGCTTGTGCCAAGGGCACACAGAGGGGCGTGAGTGAGTGCAAGAGAAGCCTGAGTTGTGCCCTGACTTGGGGTTACATCTGTCTGGGAGGAGGGCACTTTTCCAAACAGAACACATGCTCATATGGGCTGGTGGCCATCAGGGTAAATGTTTGGCCCAGGCCGGACTAGTTAAATTCTTTTTCTCTCCGAGGTATATGAAATTCCAAGACTTTGAAATTGGAGAGGTCTGGTCCAGTTGGGTATGGAGCCGGAGGAGAGCATAAAGCAGAGGGGGTGGGCGGGCACAGGAAACCAAGTAGAGCCCCAGCAGAGTGCCACACAGCTGCGGGCTGCCTTCTAGCTGTCAGTCCGCCCTCCCAAGTCCTGCCTTGGGACCTGTGAGACACACCTGGCTGTCTCCAGAGTCCTCCTCTGATTGGCTGGTTCAAGAGTGTTTCTCACACCTGCACCAAAGGGCATGCTTCTGACCTGTTAAGAGTTGCTCAGAGGGTGGGAGAGACAGCCCAGCAGGAGCTGCAGTTTAAGAGGAAGCTGTAACTCCAGCTTTAGAGGAAACAGATTTTTCTGGCCTCTGAACGGACCTGCGCTTGCATGCACAAACCTACACATAGATACAGGCACATACACATAATTGAAAATAATTTTAAAACTTTGAAAAGTGGCTCCCGGGAGCCTTTAAGGTGGGTCCTCTGAGCACTGTGCCTGGCAGCCAGCATAGCCTCCCCGCAAGCTCCTTCACTGATGGGGCTCCAGATGTAAGGACATTATCAATGCAGCTCCTCAGCAAGCCCTCCAATGAGTGTGAACAGATGGCTTTTAACCAGCGGTTTGGTGAATAGAACGCAGGGTCCGGTAAGCAGGATCACGCAGCCTGGCGGGACAGCACTAGCCTAGTAGGTGCAAGACCCTGGGCTCCATCCTCGCTCACAAAGAGTAATACAATGAAGAAAACACTTGCATAAAACCATTTTATTTGGGCTGGAGAGATGGCTCAGTGGTTAAGAGCATTGCCTGCTCTTCCAAAGGTCCTGAGTTCAATTCCCGGCAACCACATGGTGGCTCACAACCATCTGTAAAGAGGTCTGGCGCCCTCTTCTGGCCTTCAGGCATACACACAGACAGAATATTGTATACATAATAAATAAATATTTTAAAAAAAAATAAAACCATTTTAAAAAAAACCATTTTATTGGCTTAGTTCACACCCCAATTAACTTCTCAAAAGCAATGAGTGTGTCAAAACGAAGTGCTATTGTTTCCTTGGTGTCAGAGAGCTATATAACTTTTTGTTTGCTTGTGTGCGCCTGTGTTCTTTGTTACACAAGTAATCTGTGCCTACTGTGTCAGCTTCAAAATATACACACTTAAGATTCCTCCGTGATGCCAGCACCTGGGGATAATCGCTCCAACACATGGCAATTTCCACTTCCAGTTTTTTCATTCACATGTCCAAAAAATCTGGATGCTAACCAGGTTTTCGTTACAAGAATTGCCTTCTTGCAGAGTCTGCCTGCCTTGATGTGCCACTTGCCTTAATAACAGTATTTAAAGCGAGGCCAAAAGCACTTAGGCAGAAATCATAAGTCGGGTAACAGATTTGAGTGACTGCCGGGCGCTATGAGGGCACTGTCTTGGTCCTGGTGGCAATGTTATGACGTTTTAGTCCAGTGATCCCCTGGACTGCGAAATTCCTGCTGGTAAAAGAAAGAAGTAGGAAATAGTACAAGAGTTCATTCTGTTTCAAGAAAAATAGCAAGACGGCTTAGTGTCGTGGCGCACACCTTTAGTCTCAGCACTCAGGAAGCAGAGACAGGTCGATCTCTGGTAGTTCAAGACCAGCCTGGTCTACAGAGTTCCAGAACAGCCAGGGCCACCTAGTGAGAGCCTGGATCAGATAGATAGATAGATAGATAGATAGATAGATAGATAGATAGATGATGGATAGATAGATGATAGATAGATTATAGATAGATAGTAGATAATAGATAGGTGATAGATAGATAGATAGATAGATAGATAGATAGATTGTAGATAGATAATAGATAGATAGGTGATAGATAGATAGATAGATAGATAGACGATAGATAGATGGATAGATAGATTATGGATAGATAGTAGATAATAGATAGATGATAGATAGGTGATGGATAGATAGATAGATAGATAGATGATGGATGGATGGATAGATAGATAGATAGATAGATAGATCCGCTAACTAAGATCAGTTCTTTGCCTGGAAAGCTGGGGACCAAATGGCCTCAGGCAGATCCAGTGTTAACCATCTTGCAAGTAAACAGGAGATGCCTACTTCAGAACTCTGAGCAACTCAACTGCCAATGCAGATCGGATTCACTGGCCTTAAACAGCATGAAAGCTCATGTTTGGGTGCCAGCTTTGTAGGTTACAAAGCAAAAATCACTTTATGTAAATGGACACACCATGGGGAAAACTATTAACATCAAGGAGAATTTGGTGATTGGGGGTTAGGAGGGCTAGAAAAGGGAGCTTGGCACCTGTAACGAATTAAGATACAGGAGATGATCACACTTACCTGCCTTCCTCCGTGATGTTGCCACCTTGTGCAGGTAGTCCTAGGACGTGAAGGAGCAGGACATGGATGTGAGTCCTGAAGAAGCCAACACGCAGCCTCCTCCACGGTTCCTGGCTCTGCTCCTGCTTGGGTTTCTGTGATGACTTCCCTCCACGGTGGACTGTGACCAGGACAAATAAAGCCAAATCCACTTTTTCCCCTCCAAGCTGTTTTTGGTCATGGTGTTTGTCAAGGCAACTGAGAAGCCAACAAGGACTGCCACCATGAAGGACTGAAATCTCCCCTGAAGTGGCTTCTGGAGGATGTGGTCAGAACATACAAAAGTAATGAATACAACCCCACGCTCCCTGACCTCCTAAGGCTGGAATCCTGATCCCAGTCTGTTCTCCCCAAGGGAGAGGATGAAGTTTGGTTTGAAAATCAATTCTATCACTTAATATGTACCTGTGACACTTCATCTTTCTTAGCTGTTCCCTCCCTCCCCCTCTCTCTCTTTCATACACACCACACACACACACACACACACACACACACACACAATTTCCTGGTTCTGTTAAGTACAATGACAGCAAACGTCAGAACCACCTTAGGGCAAATTAAGTAGAAAAAGAGACAATGAGACACCAAATGATTGCAGAAGTGACGTTACATCCAAAAGCAGTTCTGAATTCAGGGTCTGGGAGGCAAGTGTGATGGGTTGCATCATTCGGTCCAATTTTTCACTTCTCCCTGTTTCGGGCCTCTTGCGATGGAGCTTTGTGATGCTCTCCTGTGGAGGGCACATTGGCCTTCCCAACCCTTGACTCTCAACAAGTGCTTCATCCTATGAAATATAAGCAAATGCGACGAAATGGAGACTCACCTCTGAGCTCGTTTCCTCGGGCACCTCTGCCTTTGCCATAAGAACAAAACGTTCAGATGTCACTGAGGGTCACAGACACAAAGAGACCAGCTAGGAAGCTATAACATGACCATGCAAAGCAATGCCAGGTGGCAGGTGCCCTCAGGTGTCGCACCCCCTCCCCCGCTGCGACACAGAGACAGCTCACCCTGGACATTGCGGTGTTCGTCTCCCAGCTGCCTGGTCACGAAGTGTCACCACAAAACCCTCGTGCATAGAAGGCTTAGTCTCCAGGGGCAGCAGTGTTCAGAGGTGGAGCTTTGGGATTGTGTTGGCTCTTGAAGGCTATGACCTCACGAGTGAACTAATCGGCTGATTGGGTCACACTGTGATGGCATTCCTAGGAGGTGGGGTTTGGGTGGTGGAAAAAGGTCTGTGAGCACCCCTTTACAGGGTGTATCTTGTCCCTGTCCCTTCCTCTTGACCACACTTCATGTTTTGTAGTTTCCGTGACCCAAGGAGTTTTCCTCCCGTGTGCATGTCTTTCATGGTATTCTGCCTTACCATGTATCCAGAAACATGAGATCAGCAGACTGAGGACTGGAGTCTCTGAAATCAGGGGCCAAACTCAGTCTTTTCCTCTCAGAGGTTCTTTCTGTCTGGTGCTTTTCCCCAACAGTGAAAAGAACGGCTAGTGTAGCCCTCTCTGCGTTCACTAAACAGAAGGTTCTGATGTACCTGCACGTAGGCAGGCTGAGCTGCTTTGGGATTTGACTGACACCTTCATAGTTCTCGGCCAAGGGCTCAATCACGCCCTCTGCTGACAGAACAGGGAAGTCTTGTTCGGTGCTGTGAGGGTTCCCAAGGAGTCTGAGCTCGGTTTGACTCCTCCACCTTTGAGCTAGCTTTATCGCCTTTCTCTCTCTTGGCCACCTCCCTTTCTCCATCGCGCCTTTCCATTCTCCACAGCGCTTCCTGTGATCAGCTCCCTAGCAAGCACAGTGCCCTCAAATCATTGTCTCTACGTGCTCTAAGTACCCCAACCAAAGGTACTATTTCTCTTCCGAAATGCAAATCAAGGTCATACTCTTTTTAATATTCAAGTTAACCCAGAACCTTATGTCATTCATGGCAAAAATGGCTTCCACTCCCTCCTAAAACGAGTCCAAGGACACTTAAGCTTGATGATTTGCACACATCTGAGACAGCCCGGGGAAAAGGGGCCACTGCTCAGGGGCAGGATTATGAAGAGGGGGCAGAGAAGGAGGCCAGCTTTTCCTCATATCTACATTGTGAATTCTTCCTCACATATGTGCACCACCCCAGAATCCAAGTGGCACGTGACGTGTCTGCATCCTTTCCTGAGCTTGGGTATGGGCGACCGGAACACCTGAACACTAGGTCTTCACCTGGAGGAGAAAGAGCCAGAGATACAGAGGTACAAAGTAAATCAAAACTGATTGCTTCTCTATAAAATAAATAAATAAATAAATAAATCTTTCCCAAACTCAGTTGACAGAACTAGAAAACCTTTGGTGTTCCTCGGTAGCTAGAACACTCAACCTCCCTGCCTTCTAGCAGGTCCGCACCCCTTACCACAGAGGAGATTTCATTAACTAAACTCTCTGTTATGGAGTCCAGTGTGTGTGTGTGTGTGTGTGTGTGTGTGTGTGTGTGTGTGTTGGGCACCAAACCCAGAGCCTTGTACAAACTGGGAAAGTGCTCTACCACCGAGCTACATGCCTACTCCTCGGTTCTTTTAAACAGGCTTTCACTATATGTCCGAGGCTGGGCTTGAACTCCTGATCCTCTGGCCTCAATCTGCCAGAGTGCTGGGACTACAGGTGAGCATGCCCATAACCAGCTGGACCTCAGCCTTGAGTCTGGTGACCAGCTCCATTCTTCAAGAAGTATACCCACTCGTCACACTTCTCCCGCCTCCTCCAGGGACTTCCAAACTTATGAGGCAGTTTTAATGGCAATCTCAGACTCTGATTTTAAAAAAAAAAGTCTCTAGGGCTTTTGACCACAGACAGGAAGTAGGATTAGTGGCCATAAAATCTGACACCTCTTCATCCTCCGACTGACACCTGGCACTGCCCTCTGAAGTCAGAGAGCTGCATAATTCAGTCAGTCCAGCAGTGTCTTACCCAGGCATTCTACAGAAGCCTGGAAAAGCAGGTGGGGTGTGGGAAAGGTGGAAGCCGGGACACCAGAACCTCTACTAAAGTAACCACAGTAACTCATGGAGCTAAGTTACATTTCATTTCAATGGCTTTACAGAGTTTACCTACCAATGTGTCTATAGTCAGTAACAACGACTCGGACTTAGCTTGATTTCTGACTATTCCACAAAAGATACACAGACATATGATGGAGGAAGGTCATTGGCTAATAAAGGCACTGCCCTGGCCCATTTTATTGGTTAGAGGATAGGTGGGAGGAGTAAACAGAACAAAATGCTGGGAGGAAGAGGAAGTGAGCTCCGAGACTCCACCGCTCTGCTCTCTCGGGAGCAGACGCCTCAGAGAGAGACGCCATGCTCCTGGCTCCTGGGCAGACGCACGCTATGAAGCTCCGACCCAGGATGGACTAGGCTAGAATCTTCCCGGTAAGACCGGTTCTCACAGATTATTAGAGATGGGTTGATCAGGATAACAGAATTAGCCAGTAAGGGCTAGGGCTAAAGGGCCAAGCAGTGATTAAAAGAATACAGTGTCTGTGTAATTATTTTGGGGCATAAGCTAGCCATGTGGGCGGCCGGGTGTGGGGGACGCAGCCCTGCCGCCCTTATTACTACATATGGTGCCCACGTGGACAACTGCTTCCACATAAAGCCTGAGACAGCTTGGGAAATAATTCTAGAACAAAATGAAAGCATTGTGCCTGGTTTTTTGGTAGCAGCAATTTCTCGGTTCTACTCTGCCTGCTAGAGGCAAGAAAGCACCTCATCTAAGAGAGGCTTCCTGACTCAGCTTCAGCTGCAAAGTCCTGCAGCTCATTAAGAGGTCCTGCCACGAAACACTTAAATGGTGTTGACGAAAAGCTGAATGCATGCTTTTCGGTTTTCAGCCGTAGCAGGAAAAAAGCTGCGCCGTTTAAAAATGCCGGCTTTCTGGGCTGTCCTGCCAGGACAAACTCTGACTCTTTTACGCAGGCGGTTTGTGCGGTTTGTTAGCACAGGCTGCTGAAGCTCGCTTGCTGGCTACAGCCAGTACCTCAGTCATGAGCCTGGAAAGCTAAGGAATGGACTGGATCTAGCTGGCAAAGCCACGCCTTTAATCCTACTGATATTGCTTGGTAAATTAAAGACTCATGTGGTCAGAAAAAGAGAGATATACAGTAAAGAGAGATTCAAAGACAAAGAAAATTTTTAAATGGTTTACAGTGTGTTAACGCCTTTAATCCCAGCACTCGGGAGGCAGAGGTAGGCGGATCTCTGTGAGTTCGAGACCAGCCTGGTCTACAGAGCTAGTTCCAGGACAGGCTCCAAAGCCACAGAGAAACCCTGTCTCGAAAAACCAAAATATATATATATATATGCAGACTAAAAGTTGAAGTTCTTAAAGTAAAAAAAAAAAAAAAAAAAGGAAGAGAGTTGTTGTGTGTGGTAGCACACGCCTTTAATCCCAGTGCCTAGAAGGCAGAGACAAACAGATCTCTGTGAGTTCAAGGTGTAGTAGTGTACACCTTTAATCCCGAATGCCTGGGAGGCAGAGACAGGCGGATCTCTGAGAGTTCAAAGACAGCCTGGTTTACAGAGTTACTTCAGGTCAAAGATACAGAGAACCTGTCTCAAAAAGCAAAGAGTTAAAAGTAAAAATAAACAAAATAGAGGTTAAAACAAAGCTGCACAAAGATGGAAAATAGACAGAGAATTTTGATACTGTCTGCTATTATGCTCTCTTTGAATTGTTTGAATGCTGAGGAAGGAGCAACAGCTGCTAAAAGATATTTATTTATAAATACTGCTGAACTAATCCAACATAGATATCTTGAATTTGGATCTAAGGATATGATACTTTGGAAAAGAGTTCCTTATTTTGTTTTCACAGAGGATGAGACGCTGTTCATTTCTTCTATTCCGATTTGGTATGATGGACCACGCCCTCCTGAAGGGTTGCAGTGAACATCTTCAGAAAATTGCTTCGCTCAACTGCCAACTGAGATGAAACTAGCACACAGGGTTATACCATGAAAGACCTAATTAACGACGCCCCCATTCAGCAGGAAGCAGTTTGGAGAGAAAAAACTGCGCCCATGTTCTCAAATATGGTTTATAAACGTCCTTTTACATTTAAAGGGGGATATGATATAGGTATGAATAATTTGCATTAGTATAGATTTTGCTTTATTGATAGAGATTTACGGTCAATTTTGCTATATGTATAAGTGTTTCTGATTTTGATTAAGGTATTGTGATTGTGTAGTTCATTTAAATATGTACTGTATAATTAAGAAATATAGGTTGTTAATGGATAATCATCGATAATAGTAAAGCTTGTAGTCATGTTAGTTAGATTTTCTAGATATATAGAGATATATTTTAGATAGACATTCTTCATGTCTTTCAAAGATTACAGAATAGGACATTTAATGTTTTAATAACTGAGGACTTTTCATGACAATGAGACACTCTGCTCCTGGCAGCACCAATCTACTTCAAGAGGAAGATGGGCATCGAAGAGGCTCGTTATGGAGTTTTGATAGCCATTTGGGCAAGAAACTGCTCTTGCCTGGAGTATTGCATAAACTGGACACAGAGAACCCGCAGAGAGAGGACTACTGAACTTGCCTTTGGTGAGATGATCTTTCGGGGTTCCTGATTCATTTTGAAAGAGTCTGCGAGACATTCTGCAGGACACAACAGATAGTGACTGAACTGACTTTGAATTTTCCTGCTTTATGGAAATGTCTGCTGGATACCATGGGCCTGAAGGCTGAAGATGGATGCCCCAATGGTACAAAAGAACTTTGGGTGACTGTCCAGGCAGCGAGATGTCTTTGTCATTTCTAGAGTTTGAAGTTTCTTAGTTCTTGTTTACTTAGGTAATATTATATCTTTCTGGAGTCTTTGATGGAGTTAAGAATAGTTAGTTATAGTTATAGTTTTCCTTAGTTATGATAAAGATTATTGTAACTTTTACTTGATAACTGTTTTGTTATATGTAATTTTGCTATGTTAAATCCTTTTTTTTTGTTTAAACCGAAAAAGGGGAAATGATGGAGGAAGGTCATTGGCTAATAAAGGCACTGCCCTGGCCCATTTTATTGGTTAGAGGATAGGTGGGAGGAGTAAACAGAACAAAATGCTGGGAGGAAGAGGAAGTGAGCTCCGAGACTCCACCGCTCTGCTCTCTCGGGAGCAGACGCCTCAGAGAGAGACGCCATGCTCCTGGCTCCTGGGCAGACGCACGCTATGAAGCTCCGACCCAGGATGGACTAGGCTAGAATCTTCCCGGTAAGACCGGTTCTCACAGATTATTAGAGATGGGTTGATCAGGATAACAGAATTAGCCAGTAAGGGCTAGGGCTAAAGGGCCAAGCAGTGATTAAAAGAATACAGTGTCTGTGTAATTATTTTGGGGCATAAGCTAGCTGGGCAGGCGGCCGGGGTGTTGGGGACGCAGCCCCACTGCCCTTATTACTTCAGACATAGAAAAATGACTTGAAGGAATTTTTTTTTTTTTTTAGAACAGTGTCCCGTCCTGTATATTGGAAGACTGAAGAGACATCATGACGTGTCTTTGGGACTGAGGGCAGGAAGCATTGCTGAGAAATCTTGTTCTGGAATATTGCTTCTTCCAGCTCAATAGACATGTGTTCGTCAATCGAGTGCAGGGCCTTGACCTCTGCCCGACAGACTGCTTAATAGAGGTCTGTGGAGATTTTTGTGACAGGATCTACCACAGAGCCTTGTGAAAATGCATTTTATGCTTTGATTCATCAATATCACTTCTAGGAATTCGTCATACAAAAATACTTGCACACGTATGCTGTGTGCGCGTTCACCGATGAACTGTAATCTGTACGTCATTCTATACCACAACAGGACAAGAACTAAAAATTGGAAATAACTTAATTTGTAGTTTTACAGACATTTTGCTACTGTTACAATGTGTCAGGCAATATGGGTTTTAAAAAGCGGCAACAGTGTGTCCCTACAATAGACTATGGTACAGCAGAAGGATGGAGAAGCCACTGTATATTGGATATGGGCATGTTCAGGGTGGAGGGGTGAATGAGAACATGGTATTGTATTTGCAAAAGGAAAAACTAGAAGAATGTGAAGAACCCCCTAAGAAGAATGGGGGTACACGAGGTGGATGGGGGGGGTAGGAGAGTTACTTCACAAGATATAATTTTATATGCTTTAGTTTTGGATTGTGTGAGTTTACTGTTGACTGGGCAGCTGTACTGCAGCATGGCTTCTTGTCATGGGACCTCTTTCTCTCACCCAGGAGCTCTCGTCGTGGCATGAGGACATGTGGTAGCCTTGCACCCACCCCGTATTCCCCCGTGCCCCTGATCTCACCAGTGGGGAAACTCTCTGCAGCGACCTGGCCCCTTCCCCTCAAATCTTGAGGTTCTCTCTTCTTCAGCCTTGGACTTTCTCCATCACGTACGGAGTCTCTTGGCTCACACGGGAGGGCAAACATGGCTCTCATGAAAACTGTCCAAAAAGAAAGGAAAATTGTCCATCGGAGCTGGGGGTTGGGGCAATGGTTGCGTGTTCTAGTTGCCTTGTACTACCATGGACAACTATGAGGCAGGCTATCCATGTTTTGTAGGTGGTGTGAGCCCCCAATGGCCACAGCATCCCTTGCTCATCAATACAGAATGCATTGGCTCTCCCTCACTCTGTATCACTTCCTGCGTACCCCACTCCTACTTTCCATAAGCTGCCTGCGCTCAAATTTGTTTGGGGGGTCTTTTGAGGAGCCAGGATTAAGACAACTATTTCAACACACTAAAGCTCTCTCCTCTTTGTCTCTTGGGAGACTGCATGCTGGTTCCCTGACCAAAAAAAAAAAAAAAAAAAAATCTGCTGAGACATCATTGCTAAGATGACAGCTATGGGTTTCCTAATCTGTGTGAATGTGACCCTGCCCTAAATCTATCTTAGGGGGATGCTGTGAGCACACCAAAGGTTCCAAAGGGTCTGTTTGTCCCCTATGAGGGGTGAGCTGGTGGACATGGCCTGCGGGGGTGAAGTGTTTAGCTGAAGTTGATAACCATGAACAAACCCTTTGAAAGACCTAAAGAGTATGTTCAGGTATCTGGCCACAGCATCAGCCCGCTCCTTGTACAAAAACAAAACGGAACTACAAGGACCTTCCTCCGGTCTGGAAATTGTCCTGAGTAGACACAGCACCAGCCAAACCACAGCCCCTCCCAATGAGGAAGGCAGAAAGCCAGGTCCTGTCCTGCTCATGGGGGGGGGGGGGAGGGAGGGGAACAGGAGAACAGGACAGTGGGGAAGTTTCATATAAGGTAGGACAGGCAGAACCACAGAATGCCCAATCCCAAAGGACTTTTCCAAGTCCCCTATACGGGAAGTTAAATTGGCAGTCTATTGGTCGTGCCCCATCTAGAAAATGCTCTCTGTGGGTTGGAGAGATGGCTCAGCAGTTAAGAGCATTGCCTGCTATTCCAAAGGTTCTGAGTTCAATTCCCAGCAACCACATGGTGGCTCACAACCATCTGTAATGAAGTCGGGTGCACCAAATAAATATTTTAAAAAGAAAGGAAGGAAGGAAGGAAGGAAGGAAGGAAGAAAGAAAGAAAGAAAGAAAGAAAGAAAATGAATGCTCTCCGTGGCCGAGACACAGTTTCTGATCTAACAGGGTAATAACTTCTCTGGAAGCAAAACAGGGGCCCAGGAGTCTCCGTGGATAGGCTGGAAGTTGGAGTGGGATTGTCTTTGAACAGCCAAGGAATATTATAGGAAAGGTCATCTCAGAGTTTGGATGGGAAATCTCAGAATTGAAGCTTTGTGCAGGGCAAGCCATGCCGCTACCGCCGCCACCACCATTTACCTCGAAAGGTCTGGATTCCAGTATGGGGGCCTCCCCTGCACCACCTCTGAGAGAAGACACGGCTTTACCCCTGGCTTGCGAAGGGCAAGTACACTGGCCCTGGGAACCACGGCTGCTTGCAGAGGACACTGCTCAAGTCTCTGAGATGGTGTGGATGCCCGGCTGTGGAGGTCCCACCGGGTTGAAGAGCTTAGAAAGCCTATTGAGGGCCCTATAGTCTGAGACCCTCTTTTAGCCTGACTGGGAGGCAGGCGAGGTCCACGGGGCGGAGTCGGTCGCCCAAAGGGGCGGGCCACCAGGGCTGGCTCCCAGGCTGTAGGATGATGAGCTGTAGAGCGAAGCAGCAACTCCAGACAGACGCGCAGAAGCGCACCGAGGAGGGCAGAACAGAACAATACACGCCCACCAAGCACGCGCACCTTGGCCAGCACTAGCCAGGGTCCCCAGAGCCCTGGCCGCGCCCACCTACCGCACTGACACAGGCCTGGAGTGCGCCCCTGGAGGCACCGAGGCAGGTAAGTGCCGGGTGGCAGCGGGCGGTCTCGGGGCACTGAGCGTCGCTTCCAGGAGATTCCTCCCGGCCTTGGGACACTGGGGTTGGGGACTAGGGCATACATAGCTCGTGAACCAGGGAGACGGGCAGCAGGCGAGCCGAGAAAGGCGGAGGTGTCCGGGTCGTTCCCAAGCCCCGCAGACAACCTTGTGGCCAGCTTTGCTTCTTGGGCTTGAATTTCCCACTGGATTCCTAACCCTGGACCAGTGTCGCGCCTTTTGGTGTCCGAGGCAAATGGGAGACAAGGGACCGGCGGGCGGGCCGGTTCTGAAAAGCCAGCAAGGACTCCCACTTATCTATCCCCAGTGTCAGCCTGTGCAAAACCAATAGACAACCCAGAGGGAGGACACTGGGGTGCAGACTCTGCCGGAACCCCAGCTGTGAAGTGGGGTGGAGCGCACACCTTATAAGTATGTAGCACGTTGGGGTTTTACTAGCACCCCCACCCACCCACACACCTTGTGGCTGCTGTGTCTGGGCTCCCCATGTTCTCCCTGCCCTCATAGGGCTGAAGAGATCTCGCTATCCAGTTTGATTGCTTCTTGCTCTCCCTTCTCGCAGCTGCCACACTCGCAGGTGTGCTGAGGTGTGAGCGGGAGGTGGTTCACAGATGATGAAACAGACCAAGTTAGGTTGGGGGTCCCTCCCCACACTCAGGGACCCCTTCCCCTTTAGCAGCCACCTCCTGAGGGCTAGCATTTTCCAAACTTCATTTCCTTTCACTCCTGTGGGCATCTGAAGACACCAAGAATATAAAGGAGCTCTCAGGTAACGAGGACAGTCCCTAGTGTCCCTCTGATCATCCCCAACGCTTAGAAGGCTGTTTGCAGATCAGTCTGGTCTCAGAGCAGCCACCGCTTCAGAGGACACAGATGCTGACAAGATTCAGTCCCTCAAGTCGAGGTTGGCTGAAAATGGGAAGCTGGGAGCCTAGGGAAGGGGTCCGGGAGCAGATCCAGAGGAGCAGGGTCAACTTGGGGAGAAATTACTTATTCTAGAGCGGGTTTTTCCATCCGGGAGGACCTCAATCACCAGAGAATGTCTTGCGTGTCCTTTATAAGCATATAAAGTAGGCATATAAACCAGACACTTACTGATAATAAATCATTAATGTATTTTAAAACAATTCTTTGATGTGCATATAATTTTACCATTTATTAATGAGGAAAGCAAATCTGTATACTAATGAGATGGATTGCTTATTTTTACATAAAGAATTAAATCTTGGCTGAATATTGGATGTAGCATCTTCAACGTTTTTCAGAGGTGAATGATATTTGGATTTTGTAGTCATCGATGCCAGGAATGTCGCTTCATGTAAACTTGTGGTACACATGGAAGAGTGTTTCAGGGCCAGTTAAGAAACTGCTGAAAATTTTGTCCGAATTCCAAGCCAGATTTCATTTAATGATTTTTTTAAAGACTCTAGTCATCAGCTCAAACAGCAACTTTTAAATTCTTATTAAACCTGTGTGCGTGTGTATGTGTGTGCTGAGTACCCTCTGAGGTCAGAAAAGGGTATCAGAAAAGGCAGCTAGAATTACAGTTTTTGCAACCCAGTGTTAGTGCAGAGACCTGAACTCTGAACTCTAGTCTTGTTCAAGAGATCCCTCTGCAGGAGCAGCAAGCACCACAACTAAGCCATCACACAGCTCCTCACATAGAAATTTTTTAAATCAAAAATGTTTTAGCACAATAAACCCAAGCTACTAGCTAGTAGCCATATGCAGCCGTGTGAATCTATAGTCCCAATGCTTGGAAGACTGGGGCAAAAGGATCAGGAGTTTAAGGTCAGCCTACGTGGCATGACCCTGCCTCAAAAATAAACAAAAAGACAGACCAGTTTGATACTTACATACTAGAAAATGTTGACGCTCAAAGTCTTGGCTTTCCATAACTAAACCATTATGTTTCTATGAGATCAGAAAGCCTGGTGTACAATAATTGTAGAAGTGCAATTCATAACACAATCTGGATCTGAGGCAAGGTATTTCAGGCCCTGTTCACTGGCACTGAAACACGAGACAGCACGCAAGGCAAAGTGAACGTGCATGTTTAGAAACAAGCTATAACGAAGTCTGATTCAACGTGGTTGAAGGATGCCAGGAACAGCTTAGATCCTCTGCCTGTTTGATTTTGTTCTTTGAGCTGATTTTTGGTCATTCAGAAACCATTTACTGTTGCCCAATTTTTTGCAACCCCCACGTTTTAAGAGACAGTTTGAAAGACTGGCCTACTAGAACCCCTAGGCAAAGAACAGGCAAGAAGAGAAAAGCTGTTATGCCCAGATCGCAGGGTCCCCCCCAAAACCACGACGTAGTCCACACTCTATGTAAAAGCAAAGAGCCTTTATCCAAGCTTAAGCTTGGACCCTCCATCTGTCCGATGCAGCGAATGGGAGCAGTGCCCAGACCAGTCGGGATAGAGTTTTTATCATAGTAGAAGTTGGGATGAGAGGATTTCCAGGGTTCAGTACCCTGATTGACTGACATTTGTCTAGGGGTCTTGGCAAAAGGGGAGTAGAGGACATCTGGTGACCTTATCTAATGGTTGAAGTGTCAGGTACTCACGCCCCTTTAGATGCTGGCCCTCCCTGGATGATGTCAGCTTATGGCTTTTCCTGGAACCTAGTGCTGCCTGCCATGGCAGTTGTGTGGCCTGGGCCCCACCCACCAACGGATTCCTCTCCAGCCCCTGCTTTATGCCGTTGTCTGATAAGGGGTTGAGAGTAACAACAGTCAAAACAGCACTGTCTGCTGGGAGAAGGGCAAGGGTGCCCATTCCCCTTGGGTTTCTATGGAGAGTCCAGTTCATTCTGTGGCCAGCAGGCAGAGGGTCTCCCATCTCCTTACCCCTGGGTGGGTCTAGATGGACTGTCCTAGGGAATTCTGAGGGGGAGGGGATACTGTCAGATCTGATGTTTGTTGTCCATTTGTTATATCACCCCTCCCCCGCCAGATCCTGGATGGTATCAATTCTCCCCTAGGATTCCAGCAGGAAACCGCGCTCCCTGACACCCCCCACACAGCTGGAGGTGCTGAACTCCATGTGGACACACCTCCCTGATACCACCCCTGCTGCAGGCTACAACATGGCTGCCCAGAACAGAACCGTTAGCTTTGCACCTGGCTTGAATCTGCCTCAAGACCATGCCTCCTCCCTCCCCTTCAACTTCAGTTACAGCGATTACGACCTCCCCCTGGATGAGGATGAGGACATGACCAAGACACAGACCTTCTTCGCAGCCAAGATTGTCATTGGCGTGGCTCTGGCAGGCATCATGCTAGTCTGTGGCGTCGGCAACTTTGTCTTCATTGCTGCCCTCGCCCGCTACAAGAAGCTACGCAACCTTACCAACCTCCTCATTGCTAACTTGGCCATCTCAGACTTCCTGGTGGCGATCGTCTGCTGCCCCTTTGAGATGGACTATTACGTGGTACGTCAGCTTTCCTGGGAGCACGGCCACGTGCTTTGCGCCTCTGTCAACTACCTTCGTACGGTCTCGCTGTATGTCTCCACCAATGCCCTGCTGGCCATCGCTATTGACAGGTGAGCCTCACTTCCGGGTTCACGGGCTGGCATCGCTCCCCATGCGGCTCCTCAATGATTTGTTGAGGGGCTAGAGGGGACTTTTCTCCAGCTGTGTTCTGTTCACTAACGTTCAAGCAAGCGGGAAGCTTCTGAGTTCCATAGTTCTGATCATGACCTGAGATACTGTCTGCTTCAGATGTAGGCAGTCCAACACAAAGGCAAAAAGCAGAAAACCCAGGCAGCAACTACTCAAAAGCCATGGGATATTAAGTAGGGCAGCTTACAGTTAAGACGAGGGTACCACGTTTCTCATACAACTGGATCCAGATATAAAAGATTCCATGGCCCCTGATAGTTTCCGCTGCCAGTCTCAGGCATCGCTTCTGCCATCACAGCTCAAATCTGTCTGTTCTTTCATCACCTCATCGGGATCGCGCAGCATGTCACACGCCTTCTGGTGACTTCGCTGCAGAGCTGGTTTGAAAATAAGATAGCAGAGTTTGCTTACAGGAAAGGGGGAAGGGCGTGTTTGCTTTGGCTGTTTTGCATGTGTCTGTATGCTTATTTACATACATTTGCATGAGACCTTCTAGAAGTCCTTGCTCTATTATGAATCTATAGGTAAGATTTGTCACAGCGGCTAATGAGATATCCTGCATGTTTCATGTTTCAGGTCAGCATTGTCCCCAGTGGCGGGGTGGAAGGAGGGGACCTCTGATGAGTTCCCCCTTTTGAGCTGTTCTGAAATGCGTTCTGATGAAGTGCTTGTGGCCTTCCCTTTTGTCTCCTTCAGCTCTTGAGTTCCTCCCTTGTTCTCGGTGCTGTTTGGTGCTTTTTAATATGCCAGTTAGTTATTTTTCCGTAATATTAACAAAAGACACAGAAACAAGACACTTCTTCCTTTTTATAGCAAGATACCTGTAGGAAAACGCCTTTATCACCTAGCTCTGAGGCCCTGCAGCTCATAAGGCAGTTTATGAGGCACACACTCACCAGCCAGCTGCACCAGGTTCCTCAGGAAAATCACCAGATTACCATTTGCTACAGCAATTGAGTCTAGTTCCTGAACCCCGCCCACCCAAGTCTCCTGAATGGGAATACCTTGAGCTGGGAGTTGCAAAAATCTGCATTTTTATTCATTTTCATGAGTGACTCTCATGCTTGCTGAAGTAAGAGTGATTGCTGTCCTCACCCCTCACGCTCTTGCAAGCTCTGTGTCGTGACCTGACGTCCGCCTTTGCTTTCTCTTAGGGTCTGTGATGCTAGAACTGCTTAGAAAGCAGTCACCCTGGTACAGGCAACAGAGGTTCCATCTCAGCCCCAGCCACCCCTTCCCCACACAACCTCCCCCGCTGTGCCACCATTCCCAGTGGCCCAAGCAGGGAAGCGACTGTCATCCCTGCCTTTCTTCCTGTCCCTCAGCCACTGACCCCACACTTAGATGCTCAGCTCTAAGTCCAGTCTGTGTCCCTCCAGCTTTGCCACTTGTCAAGTCACGGTGGACACTGGCACTCTGCTGACTGGTCTGTCATTCCCCAGGAGCCTCCGACTGCTCCCTGAAATCCGTGTCTATCCGTGTGAAGCATCTGAACCTCGCTGTTGCTGGCTCTTCCTAAGATATTCCTGTGCCTATGAAATCTCTGCAAGTCCCAGTGTCACAGCATAGTCAGATTTTTCTCTGGGCCACCAGCTCACAAACAACAACACAGAGACTTGTTATTAATTATGAAAACTAAACCTTACCTGAGGTTTGTTCCACTAGTTCTTATAACTTAAATTAACCCATTTAAATTAATCTGCATTTTGCCTCATAGCTTTTTACCTTTCTTTCATTCTATATGTCAGATTCCCCGCCCCCCATCTCTCGCTGGCTTCTCCCTGCACCTCAGTTATCTCCTCCTACTTCCTCTATACCTCCTGCTTAGCTATTGTTCATTCAACTCTTTATTAAACCAATCACAGTGATATCTCCACACAGTGTACAAACATCCCACAACAGTCACAGGAGATCAATCCTGAGCTAGCATTGTGGGTTATGCCAGACTGACCTTCCAATTCATATTGTGTATATAGATACAGATATAGATGTCCTTCCCAAAAAAAAGATATATATTATTTTTTTGAGACAGGGTTTCTCTGTGTAGCCTTGGCTAGCCTAGAACTCACTCTGTAGAACAGGTTTGACCTTGAACTCACACAGATCAGCCTGCCTCTGCTTCCTGAGTGATGGGATTAAAGTCCTGAACCACCACCACCTGGTCCCAAAGATACATTTTAAGAGCAACCATCATGTCTTTGGTCTTTCTGTGCCCAACTAAGATAACTTACTAAGATATCTTTGTTTGTGTTATTCCCTAAACCCTCTGACACAGGGATCCATGTGCAGATGAACCAGAAAATACTGAGAGGGGAATGAGAAGTGAGGGCAGCAGGCACATTGCTAAAGCTTCCGTGGGGGATTCCTGCTGAGGAACCCTTGGAGTAGGTGTGGATCCCAGCTCAGAGTTCTCTCAGGAGCAGGAGGAGGGAGCCAGGGTGTTTATACGGGGCTCTTACAAGTCATCACATCTCTGAAAATACAGCACGGGTAACGGAGAGGACTCTGGAAGTCAGAGAAAACCCTCATACAAACAAAAAGACAGGTGTAGGCACGCCGGGGTGCACACCCATGCTGAAGCGGCAAAGCCCAGAGGAATGAGGGGGATATACCGAGGTGGTAAGAGCATCGGGGTACGAGGAAGGACATAGCGAAGTGGTAAAGGGGCTGGGGCTATAGGCAGGTATATACCGAAGGGGAAAGACAAAAGCATATGGAGGAAGAACTGGCAGCATCTGCCATAGCCATAGCAAGATCTGGGGCTCCTCTGTCCCCAGGCTACATACTTGGAAATACAAGCAGTAGAAGACATGGCTCTTGAACTCAAGAAGTTTTTTTCTTCCATTTTAAAAACTAGGAATTATCAAACATTAAGAATAATAAAGATCCACTGATTTATGAATGCTAGTTTCTCAAGAGAGACAAGCATCTCACCTGTGTCGTTCAGAATGACTTTGAACTCTGATTCTCATGCCTTAAACTCCTGAGCACTGGAATAACAGACGTGCACCCCTAAATCTAGACTTAGCTCCCTCAGGAAGTCTCTACCTGCCCTGGCTGATCAAGGAGCTAGATGAAAGGGAAGTGTCGTGGGCAGGAGCACATAGGACAAGCACACAGGAGGTCATGGGTAGGGGGTAGGTTCTGTAAGGGTCGAAGATGGAAAGACAGCATATGGGACCTTAGGCCTTAAGACAGAGATCCCTTAGGATAGCTCCCTTCTCCCATCATCAGATGCTAAACTAATTGAAAGGTGCATTAGACGCCCTATCTTTCCCTGATGGTGCCAAATTTAGGTTGGGTAATTTTTCCTGGAGTGGTATTTCATTCACCTCAGAGAGAGAAACAGCTTAAGTTTGTTGGAAGAGACCCATGAACCTCTGCCCTCCTTTCACACAGTTTCTCTCCTAAGGGTGCCCCCCAAAAGTAATGCCACCTTCCAGCCCCTGAGTTCACGCTGTGAGAGCCACGTCAAACTTCTGACCTCCTAAAGTGCACCCTCACAATGCCTGGCACAATAGGACACAATAGCGACAACAGGAAGTGGCAACACAGAAACCCCAGCCTCCCGGTGCACTTCCTGTCTGTTCAGATATCCCCGTTCTGCTCTCTAGAGACACCAGAAGGGCCAGCTCGTGCTGCCTTTGGAAACTGAGCCCAGAGACTATGCTCATGAAGAGGAGGTGCTATCTCTAGTTGTAGGGAGTTAAAGGAATCTATTGACCTCAAAAAAGAACTTGAGTGCGCTCGCTAGCTCTCTCTCTCTCTCTCTCTCTCTCTCTCTCTCTCTCTCCTCTCTCCTCTCTCCTCTCTCCTCTCTCTAGCAGATAAGCAGATAGTTGACAACAGAGACCCTGTAGATGTCTCTCTTGCCAACAAATGAGTCAGGAGAAATAATCAGGATAAGCAATGTACTAAACTCCATCATACATTATGAATGTTTACTTTCTTGGAAGCTGACAAAAATCCTGATAGATTGTCAGTTAAGGCATTGTTATCCCCACTTCACAGATATAGAGATTAAATCTCAGAAGCCTAAGTTATTTACCTGAGTGCACAGCTTAGAAACTGGCCTCCTAACACCCCTAAGCCAGTGCTCTTTTCTTTCTGGTGTCCTTGATGTCAACAAGGACCAGACTAAGAGAACTAGTAAGTCCTGGATTTGTTTTACAGTCTCTAAAGACTTTGGATCAGCACAGTACACAGAATAATGAATGCCCGGCTGTGAGATATTCCTGCCCCTGTCAAGTGGTGGATGCCTATCTTTTTGCCTCTCCAGCCCTGTGATGCTTGTCCTCCTAGCCTGATCCCACAGATGGGTGGAGAGCTCCAGCACTTGCTGTGGTAACACCCAGCCAGGAGTGCCCTCACCCTGCCTGTGGTTGGGGTGGGTCCAACTTTCTCCTCAGTATTCAGACGCTTCCAGTATGGAATTAGCTGGAGAGCCACCTGCAAGCAGGGGCAGAATGGGACAAGATGGCAGAAATACCATAAAGGACAAAAGCATGGCAATAACACGGCAGAGGGGTTGAAAAGGTGGTCAAAGGGTCTGGTCAGAAAGAAAAGATTAATCAGACAGGATTGTCTACAGGCAGCTTCCTGCTCTCGGTCCACATGCTTCCTGCTCTTGGCCCGCCTGCTTCCTGCTCTTGGCCCGTGCACTGGCTTCCTGGATAGTCTCTCTTACCTACATCTCGCACCTCTTCTCTTCCTCCACCTTCCTGCCCCCGACCCACATAATGCACAGAAATTATTCCAGGACCTGAATATCTAAATAGCTACCATGCCCTCTCTCAGATGGGAGACAAGCAGCCCACACAGGCAAGCTCGTTTTCCACAGTAGATTCTGGCTTGTGTTTCTTGAGCAGTGACTGTCTGAAAAGGACAAGGGTAAAGCTTCAAGGTACCACAGTGAAGTGTCTTCACTATGTACTTTCTCTTGAGTGTGAAATGACGTGGGGAAGGGGGCGTGTATCAGATGGCTCGATTCCGGGATCTGCCAGCCGTGAACCTGGGCCTAGGGCTTATTTCTCGCTAGAGTCCTCCATCTCACTGCCTCATAGTGCAGGCTGACGCCAACAGGGAGACGGAGAAAGCCCAGGCAGTATCCACACCTCACTCTGAGGTCTTCTTTCAGCTTAAATCACAAGGTATTCTGAATAAAAACTTTAAGAGTGCCTTGTGGGCAGGACAGCAAAATTGAAAACTCAAAGGGTATAACCGTTCCATGAACAGCTGAGCACATGGAGCTACTGAAAGATATTCACACAAGTACATCCTTAGCATGTTTAATGTTCACAGACATCCCGCAGGGTAAGTACCATTTGTCTCAGGTTGTATTTAGGGAAACGGATCTCAGAGGGAAAGGGAATTCCCAGATCCCTATGCCAAGCAAGGGAGAAAAGCCAGGTTGATCTGACCCGTCTGCTCTTTCCGTTAAATCCCTACTCTAAATACCAAGTGGGGCTGTTAATGATCTAGTGCTCTTTAAACCTGGGTAGTGGGCGACTGGGGATTCATTGTGCTGTTCCCGGGCTTTTGTGTATGCTCTGGACTGATTAAAAAAAATCAGTCGTGCTTCCAAGTATAACCATACTGCTGGCTTCCCTCTCCCTCCAGATACCTGGCCATTGTCCACCCCTTGAAGCCGCGGATGAATTATCAGACCGCCTGGTTCCTGATTGCTTTGGTCTGGATGGTCTCCATCCTTATCGCCATCCCATCTGCCTACTTCACCACCGAAACCATCCTCGTTGTTGTCAAGAACCAGGAAAAGACCTTCTGTGGCCAGATCTGGCCGGTGGACCAGCAGCTCTACTACAAATCCTATTTCCTCTTCGTCTTTGGCCTTGAGTTCGTGGGCCCAGTTGTCACCATGACCCTGTGCTATGCCAGGATCTCCCAGGAGCTTTGGTTCAAAGCTGTACCTGGCTTCCAGACGGAGCAGATCCGCAAGCGGTTGCGCTGCCGCCGCAAGACCGTGCTACTACTCATGGGCATCCTCACGGCCTATGTGCTGTGCTGGGCACCTTTCTATGGCTTTACCATCGTGAGAGACTTCTTCCCCACTGTGTTTGTGAAGGAGAAGCACTACCTCACCGCCTTCTACGTCGTTGAGTGCATCGCCATGAGCAACAGCATGATCAACACTGTGTGCTTCGTGACGGTCAAGAACAACACCATGAAGTACTTCAAGAAGATGCTGCTGCTGCACTGGCGGCCCTCTCCCTATGGCAGCAAGTCGAGCGCTGACCTTGACCTCAAAACCAGTGGGGTGCCGGCCACGGAAGAGGTGGATTGTATCAGGCTGAAGTAGCCTGCTGGTGATGCCCAAGGGAAAACAAATTCGGTACTCAGTGTATCACACACCATCAACCACTCACGAGCTACATGAGAAAAGACAACAGTATTCATGCTCTCCTGCCCAAATGTATCTGGATGCTCCTATGTCCTAACATATGGCACAACTGGTACCTGTGTAACACCTTGAGAGACAAGACACAAATGGCAGCAAGTGACAAGGACTGAATGCCTTCTGTGTGCAAACCACAACAAGAGATTATTCAAGGACAGGAGCTGACGTTTGCTGACTACCTGATATGCGCAGAAACAGTTACCACCCCTCCCCGCAAATGGTAGCATCTGTTTGGCGCTACCATGCTCTATCTATCCACTTAATCTAGCTATCCATCCATCTAGAGCACTTGAAAGAGGTCACAGATGATTAGCCAGAGTTGTGCTCCGTATTCTCTCGTCTCTATCCCATCCACACAGAACTGTCAAAAGGCAACAGAACAAAGTACTTAGACCCAGCAGAAGTGTAAGGGTGACCCCATCAGTATGGAGCCCATGGTCTTAGGGTAAGAGAATCCAGACATCATATTCACCTTCCCCACCCAGCTCCAGCTATCTCCTGAATATTCTGTACTTACCTACAACGGTGTAATTTCAAAGGGGGAAAATGTCTTTACCACCGATGTGTCAAATTCCATCAGCCTATGGGCAAAGATGGGAAATACCAACACAAGACATGCATCCAGTTCCTGATACTTCAGTGCCAAGAAGTACAAGGCTTTGGGGTCATGGAGGAAGAGGACACGGAAAGAGGCAGAAGCTGCCAGTAGCAATGAATAGAATCTGTGTCCGTTTACTACAATGTGGATGATTCTCGAGAACATGCTCTGTTGTATAAAAGGAGTTTTGGTTGAGAGCCGAAGATCTGTGTGAAAGTCCTAACTCCAGGACTCATCTCTGTGTGCCTCCACGTTAATGAAATGGGAATGATGAAAACAGGTCATTAGAAAAGCCCATTGAAGCCACGGTGTGTATGATTTCCAGCTCTACCCTGGTTAAGAGTGTGATACTATAGCTCATTAGAGTCTGGAAATACCATTCACTGTGGGTCTTTTTTTAATAGAGGAACAGCTTCACATTTTCATCCCTGATCATTGGACCCGAGACTACTGAACTCATTTTAAAGTAGCATATCTCGAGTGGGGCATAGAGGTCCACCTGCCCCAGGGTACAGTCAAGAGGATGCAGCCAATGCCCATACTCTCAGCATCCCTGTGGTCTTGGAAGCACTGACCGTCTTCCCAACATAGCATGGGTGGACCCCAGGCCTGAACTCAATTGTATTGTGTCATTGCAGACAGTAGGGTTGGTGAGGTTGACCTGCCTGCCTAGGAGTGTCTCCTTCCTCCTTCACAGCACCACATGCATCCCTCCCTTAACTGCACACTCCGTTACTAAGGAAGACCGTCCTCAACCCTGAAGAACCACTGTTCCTTCAAGGGCATAGGCACGGCAGGCTTCCATGATAAACCTCCAATCTCTCCAGTAGACCCTGTATCCTTTGAGTGTATCGACAGGATTCACCTCCTTCTTACATTTGAACATACGGTCCTCCTTTTGTTTGGATTCAGCTGGAAAACACTTCTGTAATTATCAATGTGTATATGTAATATTCCAGTGGAGAAAGGGTATGCGGTTCTCACATGAAATAGTTAACGTACAGAAGTATAATCATGGTGTTGAAAGGGTCCCCTGCTAATCTTTTATGCTGTGTTTATATGAAGCATGATTAATAAAAGCTCAGAAACAGAAACTGGGGTTCAACCTGAAGGTCAGAAAAGCAAAGCAGCCAGGCTTTTACCTCGACCTCAGTCCGAGAACGGTGATCCCGCCTCCAGGAATCTCAGAATGAGATTGAGACCAAGAGCTGTCTCCTCCCATTTTACAATTCTTTCTAGTTCTGGGAGTAAGGGCGTGAACCACTATGGCCTGGTTTCTATGGCAAGCTAGTGTGGCTACTGGGATTAAAGGCATGCGTCATTGCTACCTTGTCTGTGAGGCTGACCAGTGTGGCTGTTTTACTTTTCTGATCCTCAGGCAAGCTTTATTTATCAAAATACAAATGAAATGCCACTACAAAGACACTTTGTAACATGTTAAGATAAGTACACACTTATTCCTACTATTTCACACTGAAAAGCTAGCATCATTTAGTAAAGCAGATCCATTTTCTTGGCCACAATAAGATAAAAGATGATTATACACTGGCGCTGTTACAGGTTTCTGTTAGGCATCCAACATTTAAAATAAGTTACTTCTAAAATTGGAAGAATCAAAAAAATGCTTCAGGCCCTTAGGCATGACAAACAATTCCAGGCATCACAAGGAAGAATGTGACATGTGGGAGGTGATTGGAAATCTTAACACAAGTTCTGTTTCTACTCAGAAATGGTGGCTCCAAAACACATCCTCTGCATCCAACCATATACTCCCTTGGCCTCAAGAACCCACACACACACAAGATGAGCGCGCGCGCGCACACACACACACACACACACACATCAGTAGACTACCAGACCAGGAAATGCCTTGAGGACATAAAATTCAGCTTCTTTCTTTGGTGGATCTGAATTCCAAAGAAGGAAATTGCGCATAAATGGTACACAGTTAATTCTCACTAGAGCTAAAGCCTGTGCAGATGAGCAATGTTCAGTAACTGCCTAAACCTCAGTCCAAAGAACCTGGTATACCTTGGTGGCAGGTTCCAGAATATGTTGAATCTCGTGTACATCCCTAGATTTCTTTGCTTGTTCATTAAAAGGGGATTAAATCCCCATTCTGAAAGGCTTATAGTATAGGCATCAGGTCAAGAGACAGAGTGTGGGTTGTACATGGGGCTTCCTTGCAGGTAGCTGCTGGAAGCTCATGGTACCCAACTCCATCCAGAAGACGTTCAAAGAATAGCATCCAGTCTTGTAAATAATCATTTCTCCATGGCGCATTTTTATTAATATTTATTTTAACATACATTCTCTTTCCTACATATAGTTGAAAATATTAAGTATTTGTATCCTCATGAGTTGTTATGATATATAATATGTATATGTATAATCTCGTTGTTGTGGATTGCATGTTTGTGAATTTGTTTACAAACTAAAATCCATTTGTAACCCCCAAATCAGTGCTCATGATACTAGCATAGACACACAAAACAGTGACTTTTGACTGATCCAACACATGTGTTTCCAGTAGAGGTTGAAGAAGCTGAGACTCTGCTGCCTTCAGCTGTAAACATTGTTGGTTCGGGACAGGGAAGGAATTTACATTCCACCGTGTGGTGGTGCATGCCTTTAACCTCAGTACTCGGGAGCCAGAGGCAGATGGATCTCTGTGAGTTCAAGACCAGCCTGGGCCAGAACAGCCAGAGCTGTTATACAGAGAAACCCTGTCTTGAAAATAAATTATGCTAACTGAGGTACTGAGGTGGAACAAGGAAGGTAGACACCTCTCTCTCTCTCTCTCTCTCTCTCTCTCTCTCTCTCTCTGTTCTGATCCTGTCTCTGCTCACTGGTTTCTGTGGTAGCAGGCAGCATGGGCTTCAGTAATTATACTTACAATCAGCCTATAATTCTTGGGAGGCTCCTTACACATATAAGACTCATATGCTACATATGCTTTCAACGCCTGTTTAGGAGATGCCTGTTTATAGAGCCCCAAAGTGATGCTTAAGTGATTTCTGATGTTCCCAGGTACAAAAAGGCTACAATTACATCTTATGTAGAAAATGGATATGTTAGAAAGACTTTATTATAGAGGTGTTAGCGTGAACTCAATGTCAAGGACTCAAGGACGTGTTAAATAAAGTATGTTTAAATGGAAGCATGTATTTAAAAGATTAGATGGTGACCAGCTGACAAAATGTGACCAGTGGTCTCAGTTCTGTGGCCCCATGCTCTCCTTATGAGCAGCTGATCAATGTTTGCTAATTGTGTGTGTGTGTGCGCGCGTGCACAAGCATGTGTGTGTATGTGATATTTTCTTCCTTTTTGTGTTTTTATTTTTTTTTTGTTTTCCAAGACAGTGTTTCTCTGTGTAGCTTTGAAGTCTGTCCTGGAACTCACTTTGTAGACCAGGCTGGCCTCAAATTCAGAGATCTGCCTGCCTCTGCCTCCCAAGTGCACTAGGATTAAAGGTGTGTGTCACTATCACCCAGCATGTATATAATATTTTCTAATTCTGTGTTTAATCACTTTATTGTGCATTCTTGTGAAGAATGAGAATTGAGTCATGTCTCTTGAGTTCAAACCTTGTTTGTTATAACACATAACTTAGGACACTAGCTAAATGAAGCCTGAAGGACCAAGATTTTAATTGGCCACACTGTCATTTCTTGTAACATCCCTGCCACCCTTCCTTTCAAGTCTGCCACTTTGATACAAATTGAAACCCTTGAAGAGGGAGCTGTATTGATGGAAATGCACACACTCACCCCAGCTGCAGCCCACACTTTCTGCAGATCACATGTCTTAAGAAAAACAAAAGCTTTTGCCAGGCGGTGGTGGCGCACGCCTTTAATCCCAGCACTTGAGAGGCAGAGGCAGGCGGATCTCTGGGAGTTCGAGGCCAGCCTGGTCTACAAGAGCTAGTTCCAGGACAGACCCCAAAGTTACAGAGAAACCCTGTCTCAAAAAAAAAAAAAGAAAGAAAAGAAAAAAAGAAGGAAGGAAGAAAAGAAAAGAAAAGAAAAGAAAAGAAAAAGGTTCTCCCCATTAAAAACCTGTACACTACAGGCCAGTAGCTCTGTAGTGCTGTTACAGAGCGAGAGGAAGGAATACTCGCGGCTGGACTCTTCATCCCACAGTAGAAAGGGGGACAGCACTGGCGAATGTTTAACTGAGCGTTTATGTGACATTTCCAAAGAAAGATGACGGTCTTTGCAAAGCCATGGTGACAGACTGATGTTAACATCTACAACTTCCAGCACCAGCACATACCAGAGCGAGGACCCTGTTCAGATCCCTGAGCCCCACCTCCACTTCGGGGCTTGATTCCCTGCGCCAGTAACCCGTAGCTTATTCCTGTTTCCTGCCCTCTCATCAACCTGCGTCTTTGCTGTCTTAGAAAACCAAACCCACCGAGGTCAGTATCCTCGCCGCCATTACTTTCTTCCTGCATCCAACAGTGTCTTGATAACAAGTAACTTCAACTCTGCTGGTTTACATGATGGAAGTGACACTTGTATCAGAGGGGTGGGGACAAGGGGGCCCACAAAGGGATGTGGCCCCCAGAGACCAGCAGTAGACAACAGCGCTACTTCTTCACCTACGACGTAAGACAAGGGAAGGAAAAGGGCACCGGAGCCCAGTAAAAGCTGGATTCAGCTTGGAAAGGTCAGTCTGGAAGGACGGGACGCCCATCTAACAGACAGGGGAGGGCATTCTTCCCCTTCCATCCGCCCTCGAGTCTCAGGTAACTCCTCCCATTGGTCAGCTCTAACCCAAATCCAGAATACAAGAGGATGTGGAAAGTGCCATCCGTGGTTAAGGTTAACTTCTGGGGTACAAACCAAAGCACAGACGCCTCTGGGCAATGCGTGGCAAGGCCGACAGAGGGTGCTGTGAGGCAGGACCTTAATTTGGTTAGCAATGGCGACAGCTTCAGCCTTAGTAAGCCCAGAAATGGGCGCTCCTGTCCTCCTGTCAAAGGGTTTCTCTCTTACACCCTCCATGAGGCTCTATCCAGCATATTGGTGTCCAGAGTGTAAGCTGCTATTCCATCCACTCAGGTGTGAATAGCGTGAGGCTGTCATTCTGACTTCTCCCCAAGTCTAGGAGAGGCGGACAAAGAAAAGGGACGCAGTGCTGGAGTCACTGGAGACTTATGGGAAGAGGTTGGGGCCATGTCTATCCCAGGAACTCTCCACAGAGAGCATAGGTAGGTGGGACAAGTGAGGAAGAACAGAGAAGGAATGAGAAGACAGAGAGGACCTCCGGTCCAACCCCAGGCAAAGCAGAGTCCTCCAAAGGATGGCAACAGGGTCAGATGGTTTTGGCAACCAGAACCATAGAGCGGTGCCCATTCCAGGATCAAATCTCTCATTCTGTACCTAACATAAGAATTCTCTCGTTCCCACACAGACACATACAATAGTCCTGTGTTGAATTTTCTCAAATGGAAATATTTCCTGCTAGACGAAAGAGGAATATCCACAAGACTCAGGGGGTTAAGGAAGCATATTCTCAGGAAGCTCCTTAAATATATGAGACTCATAAAGCCCACGCCAAGATTACACACAGTGTAACAACTGCCCAGGAGATGGGGCTCTCCAGTCAGCCAAGCCACCCACAAGCTGAACAGAAAGCTCGAAGATGCAGCTCTCATGAGCTGTCATCCGTTCTGGAAGGGGCTTTCTCGTGACAAAGCTGCCTTTGAGTCACCCGTGATCCTGTAAATACCCCATATAAATTCACTGGTCTACTAAGCTAGTCTTGGGTCTGTTGTTGGTGTCCTTTCGGGGGTTCACATCCCCCCAGAGAAGTTCACCCAAATGTCTGCCCTTAGTCTGTGCTTCTGCACCTACTGTGTGTCCTTCCTGCCTTTCTCTTCTTTTCTGTGCTGTCCCTAACTTCCAGCATTATTGCACAGTTCCAATGTTGTTGTATTCATTGCCAAGTTAGTGACTTAAAAATACAGTTGCCATAACAACTCTCGCAAAAATCACAGGATGGCTGCTTCATGAAGCAACTGGCAAGCCTTCCTAGAAACATAGCTTGGGGAAAGGGGAGCCAGGTTTCTATTTTATGATGATTCCGTGCCACAGTCCCCACATTCACTGTCAGGCACATATGTTAACCCACACAACCTTCCCATTGATCTCCTTTGTCCATTTTATAGATAAGGGAACTAAGGGTCATAGCAGTGGGAGAACTTGTAATATTAGTAAGGTCCAGAAGTGGGACATGTTAGTATACAGAAATAGGAGTGGAATGTGGATTACCAGGGACAAGGAGAGGGGAGAGATGAGGGCCTCTATGTATATGAGAGCACAAAGCCATAGTTGGACGTTTAAGTCTACAGATCTAATAAATGCAAATGACTGTAATTCATAATATTGTTTTGAATGCTAAATTTTTCCAAAAGAGATCTCAGGTGCACATCACATACATACACACACACACATGCACACACACATGCATGCACAAGCACATGTATACTCCCCAAGGCTAAAATTTAAGTAATACTTAGATAATCCCAAAACAGCTAAGCCAGGGTAACAGCTAGCAGAGATTCAAACCCCGTTCAACACAAGTGGGTTATAAACTCACACCAAAATCCATAAACAATGTGCTAGCCTCAGATTTGCAAATGTCAACAAAATACAAGCAGCATGAGAAACTAAACCATTTATCCTCCCCAAATCACCAATACCATAGTAATTGTCCCTCACAGGGGAACTTAGGTGAACCTCCAAACAAAGAATTCAAATGAACCATCATAAATGTGTTCAAAGACTTCAGAGAGTTACAGATAAACTACTGGATGAAATTAAAGAGAACAGGAACAGACTCCTCAATGAATTCCAAGAGAACATAAACAAATAGAGGAATGAAATAAGGATGATCATTCAAGACATGAAAATGGAATTCAATAAAGAGAAAACAATGAAGAAAACCCAAACTGAAATGAAACGATATCAAGACTCAGTAAGTCAAATTAAAAAAAACTCAGGGTTGAAAGCCTCACCAATAGAATGGATCATGAGGACAGAATGTTGGCGTTTCAAGACAAGATAAAGGGATTGAATCAAAAAAACAAACTTTTAAACCCATAAAATGAACATGTGAGATGTTTCAGAAACCATGAAAAGGCAAAATCTTTAAATTATATAGATAAGAAGAATTCCATACTAAAGACATAGAAAGTATTTTCAATAAAATTAAAAAAAATTCCAAATCTAGGGTAAGAGGTATCAGTATTAGAGGCATACAGAATCTCAAATAGACAGGTCATAAAAGAAATTGCTCATATAATATTATAGTTAGAATGTTAAGTATACAGAACAAAGAAAGTATTTGAAAGGAGCAAGAGAGAAGAAACAAGTCAGATATAAAGATAGCCCCATTAAAACCACAACTGAATTTCCAACTGAAACTTTAAAAGACCTAGAGATGAGCTCTTCATGGATCCTGAGATAGTATGGCTTCTGATCTGGAAACTTTAAAAAGACTTGGAGCATTTATATTTCAGGGTCTGAAAGGTGAGAGATGCCAACTGGACTATTATACCTTGCAAAACTATCAACCACAAAAGGAGAAATTTTCTATGGTAAAAGCATGCTAAAGAAATTTATGATGCCCAAACCATACAAACAGAGAATAGTGGAAGGAACAATTTGAACTAAGCAGAAGAATATAACCACATCCAAGAGGCTACAGAGATAAAAGTTTCATTGGGACACTTGTTAAGCAAAGGGGATGGAGAGAGGTAAAGAAAAAAAACACTTCAAAATGACAGGAATAAATACACACCTTTTTAGTCATAACTCACAGTGTTAATGGTCCTGATTTCCCAATCAAAAGACACAGATTAGCATATTGGATTAGAAAACAGGATCCATGTACAGGAAATATCTCACCTTCAAATATAGACACTACCTTACAGTGAAAGGATGAAGAAAGGAATTCCAGGAAAATAGAACCAGAAAACAAGCAAATATCACCAACCCAATATCTGACAAAATACACTTCAGACCAAAACTAATGAAAAGATATAAAGGTTGTTGGGGGCTGTGGACCCAGACTCTGAATTTCCTGTAAACAACCTGTTATGCTTGCAGCTGCTCTGAGCAAAACAACTTGTTTTTCCTGTGTTTGTAGCTACTCTGAGCATGAGATTCTCAGGCGTTCCTGATGGCAGGGGAATGGTTTCTGGTGGGTTTGGCTGGGGCGTGGCTATCAGTTAAGGATCTATATATAAGTGGCTCTGGTATACAATTAAGGGGGCATTGTTGTTTCAAGGATGACACGTGTCTCAGTTTGTGTGTCTTTGTGTGTTTAAATCTCCAGGCCCTTGCCCGGCTTGGGAACGGTCCTGGAGTACAGGCTTCACACTACAGGTGTAGTACCGTAGTACATGTAGTAGTGTAGATGGTACAAAGGTCATCTCATACAGATCAAGGAAGCAATCAATTGACAGCATACTACAATTCTAAATACACATACCCCAAACTCAAGTGAATCCAGTTTCATAAAACAACAACCACTAAACATAAGGCAAGATTAATCCCAACATATTAAAAGTAGATTGTATCAATAACCCACTCTCACTAGAGAACAGGCTTTCTGAGAAAAAATAGGGAAATATTGGAGCTAAATGACATCAAAGATCAGATAACCCTAACAGACATCTAAAGAATATTCTATATAAACACACATTCTTTTTAGTATTCCTTGGAGCATTCTTGAAAATAAGTCACATATTGAGACACAAAGCAAGTCTTAACAAATATGGAAAATTTGAAATGACTTCTTGTATTCTATCTGACGACAATCAAATAAAGCTAGAAATAAAGCAACGTGGAAACTACAGAAAATGCAGAAAAACATGGAGATTAAGCAGCACAGTCTTGGATGATGAAAAGGGTCACTGAAGAAATCAAGAAGGAAATACAAAATTCATGGAACACAATGAAGATAAAAACACAATATACCAAAATCGATAGGATACAATGAAGGCAGTCCTAAGAAGGAGGTTTATAGCTCTGTACACCCACATTAAAAAATCATAAAGGCCAGGTGTGGTAGCACACACCTTTAATACCATCACTCATAAGGCAGAGGCAGGTGGATCTCTGTGAGTGTGAAGCCAGCCTGGTCTATATAACAAGTTTTAGTGTAGCACAATTAATAAAAACCCAGAGACAGAAACGGATTCAACCTAAAGGTCAGAAAATTGAATAGGTATCAATGGTGTGGTGTACAAATTTTAGTTTTCCAAATTTTACAAAGTGGAACACATCTATCTGCCAGATTTCATTACTTTGAATATCCTTTGGGTTACTTCCTTCAAGTAGTGGTATTTAGCTGTGTAAAGAACAAGAAGGACATTTCTTTGAAATTTCTTTGACTTGTTGCCCTGTGATAGAAAATTCTTCTTTTAAACCTTTGTTATTGACATGATGTTTTTATAAAATTCTGAGGCCTCCGGCACATTTCCAATCAATAATTGGTCGATTTTTGCATTACCTTGTGCTAGAGGACCTGGCAGACTCATATGGGATTGGATGTGTGTTGTGTATTTGGAATGATTCCTATTCTGATTATATCTTGTAACTGAATAAATAATAAAGTCAATTCTGTATCATCTGGTATAAATTCAGCAATTTCAATATGCAAAACAACTCTTTCTGCACATTGTGAATTGACAACTATGTTGAGAGGTTCCTTAAAAATCCCTTAGTACCTTGAGAATAGCATATAATTCTGACTTTTGGACAGAATCTTAAGGGCTTTGTTCCACTTTACTTAAATTTTCTGATTTGTAACCTGCCTCTCCTGATTTATTTGTATCAGTATAGAATGTAGGGACTCCAGTTATTGGTGTTTCCCATACAATGTGAGGAAGAATCCACCTAGCTCTCTTTATAAGTTGAATTCTCCAGCTTTTTGAACAGTTATTGTTAATCTCTCCCAAAAAATTATGACAAGCTCTTTTCCAGGGTTCACTTTCTGCCCATAATTTGTCAGTTTCATCATTATTAAAAGGTACTATAATTTCTGCTGGGACTATTACTGCTAATTGATGAAGTCTCAATTTTCCTTTTAGAATTAACTCAAAGACCTTTTTTACATAAGTTTTTAATTTTTTACTCAGTTTACATGGTAAAAAGATCCATTCTAAGATAATATCTTCCTTCTGCATTAAAATTCCAATAGAGTAATGCTTAGAGAGCAATATGACCAGAATACAGTTAAGCTTCAAATCCATATGTGTCTTCTTTTATTTCTCTTCCATCAAAGTCAATTCTCTTTCAGCTTCAGATGATAATTTCTTGGGACTATTTAAGCCCTTATAACCATCAAAAGTTTTGTTTAAATTAGTCAGTTCATTGGGTTTTATTCCAAGAGTGGGCCATAGATTGGAAATGCCTCCTAGCAATCTTTGAAAATTACAATCGATCTCTTCTAATCTGTACCTTTTGAGGTCTAATTTTTAGTGAACCTATTTCATAGCCTAAATAATAGAATCCCATCTTGGTATTTTTTCAGGATAAATTTGTAATCCCCAACAAGACAAGATTTTCTTTACTTCTTCAAACATACTTTCTAAAGTATCTGTGTTTGAATCAGCTAATAAGATGACTTTCATGTAATGATAAACTATAGATTGAGGAAATTGCTTATGTATTATTTCCAATGGCTGACTTACAAATATTAGCACAGGGCGGGGTTATTTAACATTCCCTGTGGTCAAATCTCCCACTGATATCTCTTAGCAGGCTGAGAAATATTATAAGTAGGCACTATGAAGGCAAATTTTTCTGTCTTTTTCTTGTAAAGGTATAGCAAGGAAACAATCTTTTAAATCATAACTATAAGAGGCCATTCTTTAGGCAATAGAGAAGGCAAAGGAACTCCAGATTATAGAGAGCCATTGGCTGAATCACTTTATTAACAGCTCTTAGGTCTGTTACCATTCTCCATTTTCCAGATTTCTCTTTAACAACTAATATATGAGAATTCCAAGGGTTTTGATTCTTCAATATGTTGAGTATTTAGTTGCTCCTATACAAACTATTAAAAAAGCCTGCAGTTCCTCTGTTGTTAAAGGCCATTGCGCAACTCATACAGATTTGTCTCTCAACCATTTTAAAGGTAGGGCTGTTGGTGCCTTTGGAAGATCAGCAGCTGTGGTGCCCTGTTCTTGCACAACCTGAATGGTTGGTGACTGTTCTTTATAATATCTTGTAATATTTTTCCTAGTAACATATGTTAATTTATGGTTTGTTTCTAGGATTGGGGGAATGTTAACCTGAGTATTTCATTGTTGAAACAAATCACATCTCCACAAATTCATTGCTATATTAGCCACACATGGCTTTAATATTCCTCTCTGTTCTTCCAGACCTATAAATTTGACCCATCTCACTCTCTGTTTTACCTGAGATTAAATTCCAATCCCTAAAAGTTGAACATTTACCTCCTATAGAGGCCAATTTGGATGCCAAGATTCTGGTGAGATTATTGTTACATCCACACCTGTGTCTACTAGACCTTCAATAACAATGTCATTTATTTGTATTTTGAATTTTGGTCTTTGTTCATTTATAGAATTTTGCCAAAATACTTGCTTTATGGTTTCTCCTGAATTTTTTCTCTCTCTTCTATAACTGTTCTGTTATCCAGAGCAGTATGGTTCCTTACAATAGGCATTAGGTTCCTTAATTGCTCTGGGAAGGAGTTTTCCTCTATGATGGCAGGAAACAACTGGACCGGATGTGGCTTAGGGGCCTGTGAGAGGCCCCTCAAGGAGTTTTCCAATGGCAAATGGGTACCTTGGATATCTCTTGTTGATCTACATTCATTAGCCAAATGCCTGCCTTTGCCACACTTTCTGCACAATTGAGAAGGGAGGGGTGTTCTGTTTGGATTATGCTTAGAAAAAATATTGTTTCTAGGAATGCCTTGCTTAAAATCCCTTTTAAAGTGACCTTGTTTGCCACAATTAAAACACTTGACATTTTGATTTTTCTTCAGACCTCTGGAAATCATCTCTCCTATCTAAGCATCATTATGGTCATGAGATTCAATATTGATCGTATCTTGGATCCATTCCTCCAAGAGGGCTTGACCTTGCCTTTAATGGACTAATTATCCTTATGCATAGAGACTTGGCATTTTCAAAAGCCAGAGATTCAATTATTATTTGTCTGGCTTCTGAATTTGGTATCATTCTGTTTACTGCTGATATCAATCTTTGTAAGAAATTCATGAAGGCTTCCTTTGAGATGTTTATAACTTTAATAAATGACTAATTTTCTTTCCTACTTCTCCAGTTCTGTCCCAAGCATTCAAGCCTGCTGCATGGTATAAACCTGCTGCATGGCATACATCTGCTGAATGGAAATATACAGATTTGCCTCTATAGAAGCATAAATTCCTTCTCCAAGATGTTGATCTGGGAGATTTCCATATCTCTAGCCCTACTCCCTTGTTCTATAGTCTTAGTTTCTTCTCTGAACCAGGTATTCCATTGTAATTGTAGACCAGGCTCTAAAACAGCTTTAACCAAGTCTATCCAGTCTTTAGTGGTAATTCTATTACAAACTGACCACAAGTTGAACATTTGCTTCACAAAAGGTGAATGTATGCCATATGAGACTATCGCTTCCTTGACTCCCCTTAAATCTAACATTGGCACAGGGGTCCAATTAGCTCTTACAGAGCCTCCATCAATGGGCAATTCCTGTAAGGTCACTGGATATATTAAGGTTGTTTGTTTGAAAACCTTAGGCAGTTCCTCTCTAACCTTATAATGTGATGCTGAAATTGGTTCTTCACTAAATTCTTCTATCTGGATCTGAATATCTATATAATCTGTTTTATTAAAGCTTTTCTAAGGCCTCTACTTTAGAAGTCAAATCAAACAACTTTTTAAGAGATAAACCAAGAATTATCAAACCAACAACAAGGATTACCAAAATGATAATTAATAGTATGTCAATCCCAGTTAAGTTGATTATCCCTTCATTTAATTGTTCCTTTTTTTGGAGTGAAAAGAGTTTTATTTCAGCTTACAACTGTAGCCCATCACAAAGGGAAATCAAGGCAGGACTCAGGACACAAACCTAGAAACAGGACCTGAAGCAGAGACTAATTGTTCCATTTTTAAATCATGCATTACTAATCATACAGCGACCTAACTTTCTCTATCATAATTGTGTCTTCCATTTTTTTTTCATGTGGAAAAAATCTCTCCCTTTTAACTACTTAAGAATTCCCAAGTTTCTCACCAAATCTGCTGCTGCTAAAGATGTGAAACTTGTTGTAAAAAAAAACCTGACTGTATTTCGAGGCAGCTACCTAGTTTGGCTATCATCCAAGAAGGGGGTTCAGGGAAAGCCCACCAGGAGAGCAGAAAGAAAAACCTAGCCAGTAGGGTGAAGACTCCTGTTGTGTGTAGCTCCGGCCTATGACTGTGCCTACAAAGTCACAGGCAAACAGCTTTTTTTGTGAATTTGTATCCCAAAAATTGGACACCAGATACAGCATGAATTCTAGTTGGTTTTAATAACAAAATTCCAGAGCCTGATATTGGGGGGAAAGCTGAAAGATCAAAGAAGCAAAGCAACCAAACACTAGAGAGCTCTTACCTCTATGTAATCTTCAGACTGAAAAGAGAGTGAGTTCCTGTCTCATCCTGCCTTATATTCCTCTGGGATCAAAGGCATGTACCACCACCTCCTGACCTCTATGGCTAACTAGTGTGGCTTCTGGGATTAAAGGTGTGTGCCACCACTCTCTTGCCTATATGGCTGACTAGTGTGGCTAGTTTTGCACTCTGATCTTCAGGCAAGCTTTATTTGTTAGATCACAAACACAACATCACCATAGTTTGACTTTTGCAGGTCTGGTATAGTGCAGATATTAACCTCTTTTCCTAAGCCTGGCAGCTGGCAAAGGTTTCCCCCATGCTGTAGGGAGTCTCTTCATTTGATTGACTGTTTCCTACATGGAAGTTTTTGAAATTTCACATAATCCCATTTGCCAATTCTTGGTGCTATTGGAGCCTAGTCAGAAAGTTCTTGGTCTACCCCAGTCGCCGGGCACTGCTATTGGCTTCCCACCAGAACCAGATAGTAAGACGCTGTGACTGAAGACAGATAGAAGAACGGCAAGGCTCCTATGGGGTAACCAGTGTCTTCTGCTTCAATCTGAGGCACATTCCACAGGAAGGGAACCAGGCCTGGCACCATAAATTTGCTCAATGGGGGAGCTCATAGACCCTAGTGGGGAAACTTCTGATGTGGTTTTGCTAAATGGAAATGATACACCCATCCAACTGCCTTCTGAAAACCCGTCCTTTTGCCCATAGATCCCTGCTACTGTCCGCTTCGGCTAGAGAAGCCTGCTTGCAGATTCAGTTGTGACCACAGAGACTCAATAGCTGATCCAAGTGTAGAGCACCTGGAACTGCTGGGTGCTCAGCTATAAAAGGGGCACTTATATATCAGCTATCGCAAGGCTCCTGGAACATCACAGAAGAGGAGCAGACGAAATAGAAGAAGCAGAGGAAGGCAGGCAACGCTGTGGAGTGCTGACCTCTGCAATTGACTGCCTCTTGCGCTCTTGAGCTCACAGCAGATATGATTTACTGCCAAGATCTACAGAAAATTTGTCTGTCATGAGCAGGGAGAGACTGATGGGACCCTAACTCTCCCAGAACATTTATACACAGTTAATGTTTGGTAGGGAGAGAAAAAGGACATTTTCTTCAGTGGTGTAGCTGCTGTTAAAAGCGCCCATGCTTCTGTGATCAACCCTAACTAAATGTACTCAGCCAGAAAAAAAGTAAATAAAGTAGAAGAGGGAGTGGTTGGGAAGAGAAGGAGGGGACAGGAGGGGATAACAAGGTGTGAATGTAATCAAAACACATTATAGACATGTATGAAGCTGTCATAATCAAACACAGTATTCTACATAATTCATATATGGTAATAAAACAGGTTAGAAGAAGAAAACCCTGTGTATACCCATATTCTGAAATGCTTTGTTTTGGTGGCTTCAGTGTTCCTAGTTCTAAATTGAGGTCTTTAGTTCAGTTTGAACAGATGGTTGAAATTGCTTTTTCCAACTGGGTCGTAGTGGCACACACCTTTAATCCCAGCACTTGGGAGGCAGAAGCAGTTGGATCTCTGTGAGTTCGAGGCCAGCCTGGTCTATAAGAGCTAGTTCCAAGACAGGCTTCAAAGCTAAAAAAAAAAAAAAAAAAAAGGAAGGAAGGTTTTACACATTTGGGTTTATTCCTTTGTTCTGTGACTAAACTGAGCCCATGTTCTTGGGACATGAACACTCATATTTGGCTCAGATTAAGTTACTTTATTCCTTTAGAAATTAAAGTTATATTTCTGTCAACAGTTTTGGGGTCTGAAGTGTGGTGCCAAGGATGATCTCCGTGCACCAGGTAAGTCATCCAGAGTGACACTGTGTCAGCATGGGCCCTTCATACTTTGTTGCTGTCTCAGGCAGAAGCTGGTGAGTTCTGTCTGGAGCCTGGCCCTTCTGATTTGGTCAATATCCATTGATTTCTTTTAAGTTATTGGAAATTCTCTCTCTCTCTCTCTCTCTCTCCCTCTCTGTCTGTCTCTCTCTCTCTGTCTGTCTCTCTCTCTGTCTGTCTCTCTCTCTGTCTGTCTGTCTCTCTGTCTGTCTGTCTCTCTCTCTGTGTGTGTGTGTGTGTATTGCACGTATATTTATTTGCCAGCATTGGACATTTTTTTCCTACCACTCCTTCAATATCTGATTCTCTATTATGTCTGGATTCTCGCCTGTCTATCAAAAATTGATTCCTGGGGCTGGAGAAATGGCTCAGTGGTTAAGAGCATTGCATGCTCTTCCAAAGGTCCTGAGTTCAATTCCCGGCAACCACATGGTGGCTCACAACCATCTGTAATGGGGTCTGGTGCCCTCTTCTGGCCTGCAGACATACACACAGAATATTGTATACATAATAAATAAATAAATATTAAAAAAAATTGATTCTTTTGGTTTAGAAATTCTCTGAGTACCTGATTGTAAATATGCTGAAGAGGCATTTACTCTCTTCAGTCCAGCCGGGGGAGGATATCAGAGGGGACTTCCCAGGGTGTGCAATGGCCTCTTCGGAAAGCCCAAGACAGCATACCTAGACTACAAGGAATCTTATTGGTTCAACAAGGTAGACACACAAAAAAGGCTGACACCCAATGCCTTAAACCGCTCACATTCGCGCAAATGTGCAGCATGAACCAGGGCTACAGTGCAAGGAGTCAGTCTGAAGGTGTTAGCCACGGGGGGCCCTCTCATGTTCAGTGCCTGCATCTGACCTGAGCACAAACTCCTCCAACTGATACTTCCAGGAAAAATGAAAGAAACTCAATGGGGAACAACCCACCACTTGGCACTCCAGCTCGTAGTATGTTTGATAATTATGATAATTTAGCTCACAAATATTTTTAAGTGCACAATATTCCCAAATAGTTCAGTTTTATGTTTCACACACCAAACTGAAATTCTGGGTAATGAAACTAAAGATCATGAATGGGCAGCCTACTTTAATTGGAATTCTAAAGTATCTTTTAAAAAAAGATGATAAAACTGTTAATTTACTTTAGAAAAAGAATTTAAGAGTTTTGAAAACTGGAGAGAAGAGAGAGAAAACTGGATAGAGGGGCAGGGAGTAAAGAACAGAAAATCAGTAAGAATTTTTTATAGGTGCATCAGAGCTAAAGATAAGTAACTCTTGGGACTCTGAGTTCTCAGCTCAACACTCCTCTCTGCTTCTCTGACCTGCATCGTTCTCTCCCTCTGTTCTCTGCTGCTTCTGCACACCAGAATCCTAACTGGTTTGAGATGGGCCTAAGGACACAGGGACCAGACAGAAATTCAACCATAAACCTCCTCCCACGTATGGGCCTCAGGTTCCTCCCCTTAATCCCTTTCCTGCCTGTTATCCCCATCCTTAAGTTTCACACTGTCTTTTAATGTTGTGTTTACTGAACTTCCCCTACACCCAAACCAAATATTTCCTGTAGGCTCTCCCAATGGCCCTCAGCCTACGACAGCTCCAGTTGCTACTGATACATTTGTAAAGACTTTTTAGATGCTGTGGAGAATCTCTGGCTACAGTGGACCTTCATCCCTTTCATCCCAGGCCAGATACAGTTCTTTACATTAGTCCTCTATTTTCTTCCGTCCCTTCCTTCAAGGCTCTGTGGCTCCCAATGCTTCTGCTGGCTCATTTCTCCACAGCACCCTTGGCAACGGGACTAGTCATTGTCACCTCAACCAGCTCTATCTCCACTTCCTCTCACTGGCTCACTCTGTCTCTCCTACCTCCACCCTTCCCCTTCCTCCGCCTTCCTGGGCAATCTCTCAGTTTTACACTGAAATCAAAACATCTGCTTACAGCCCTGAAAAAAATTCCTTTTCAAATGTCTCCAGGAACGCAGGACAGCAGTCACATGATCCATCCCAGCTGATCAAGCTACAACTGCTGTCACCACAGGACCCCTCTTCAAGGGAGTATGAGGTGGCCGTGTCAGAGGAGCAGCAGGTGGCAACTGAAGTTTGAGTTGTCAGCCCACCAGGAGGCGAATCCCTGATGGGTGGATCTCGGAAAGACAAGGCCCCTCCATAGACAAGTCTATAGAGACCACAGACTCCAGAATGTCTTTTGTGTTTGCTGCTCCCATCTTTCTCTGCTATCTGGCATGGTGTGAATGGGTGTGGAGAGATTCCCACTGCTTGTAATGTAGTGTGTTCATCTCATAGAAACATCCTGTTCTAGTGGGCATTTTTACCTGTGGATTATTATGAAGATTATTTCTTCTTAAGCTGTACTTTCTCATCAATAATAAGAATGTTAGTTTAAGTAGAGTTTTAATGACTAAAAACATATGCAAGAAAATGTTACACAGCTAGGGCCTATGAGTTTCATCTAAGGGGCTGCATAGATCACAGTTCAGGTTAATAACTAAGGAAAACAATTGAGTTTCAGGAGCCAGGCTGGCATGAATTCTTTTAATCTTAATTAAAGGAAGGAAGGAAGGAAGGAAGGAAAGAAGGAAGGAAAGAAGGAAGGAAGGAAGATGCATTCACAGGTTTCAGTGTGCATTGTAGCTAAAACAAAGCCTTAAAATAACTTCAGGTTAGTGGGCGTGAAGAGATGGCTCAGAGGTTAAGAACACTGGTACTCTTCTACAAGTCCTGAGTTCAATTCCCAGCAACCACATCGTGGCTCACAATGAGATCTGGCCTGCAGGGATACATGCAGGCAAAACACTGTATACATAATAAGTAAATAGGCTGGGCGGTGGTGGCGCACGCCTTTAATCCCAGCACTCGGGAGGCAGAGGCAGGAGGATCTTTGTGAGTTCGAGGCCAGCCTGGTCTACAAGAGCTAGTTCCAGGACAGGCACCAAAAACTACAGAGAAACCCTGTCTCAAAAATCAAAAATAAAATAAAATAAAATAAAAAATAAAAAAAAACGTGCGTGTGCATAATAAGTAAATAAATAAATCTTAAAAAAATAACTTCAGGCTAGATTAGATATTTTGATAATAGCTTTAAGATGAAAAAAGCTCTAGAAAACAATCTAAAGTTCATAAGGACACTTATCTGAGTTATAGATTCATTGTTTTAGAATCAAAAGTATAAAGCAGCCCAATTGTTACTAGCCGACATACTTTCCTTGCTAAAATTGATTGATGATAAAAGAAGATGATTAATTTCTTGTACTCATTTCTGCCCTCAAACTCCTGATAGAAAAAACTGTTAATGAGTGGGTAGGTGCCCTAAAGATTTAAAGTAGAACTGACTGCATGTTTTTCATGTATAAAACTTTAGGTTTGCGGAGCACCGGGCCGGGCGGCGGAAGGCAGTCAGAGCACCGGGCCGGGCGGCGAAAGGCGGCCGGAGCACCGGGCCGGGCGGTGGAAGGCGGCCGGAGGACGCCCAGCGCAGCCTGCGGGGACCAACTGGGACAGGCTGGAACCGGCAGGGACCAGAGCGGCAGCAGAGGACACAGGCTGCTGGTGGCGGGAACCATCCCAGCAGCAGAAGCAGGCTGCAGGGACTGCGCGAAACACCGAGAACAGATCGCCCCACTACAATTAAACCAAAGAGAAATGGATGAGAAGTATAACCAAAAATTTGAAGAAATGAGTAAATACGTACATAATACCCTGGGAAACCAAGAAAGAACGATCAAACAGGTAATGGAAACAATTCAAGAATTGAAAACTGAAATGGAAGCAAGGAAGAAAACACAAACTGAGGACCAGCTGGATATGGAAAATCTAGGTCAACGAGCACAGCCTACAGAAACAAGCATAATCAATAGAATACAAGAAATAGAAGAAAGAATCTCAGATTCTGAGGACACCATAGAGAAAATAAACGCTCTGATCAAAGAAAACTGCAAAGCCAACAAATTCTCATCACAAAACATTCAGGAATTATGGGACACAATAAAAAGACCAAATATAAGAATAATAGGAATAGAAGAAGGAGAAGAGTCACAGCTCAAAGGCCCAGAAAATATTCTGAACAAAATTATGGAAGAAAACTTTCCCAACTTAAAGAAACATATTCCTTTGAATATTCAAGAAGCATACAGAACACCAAACAGACTGGATCAAAGGAAAACATCCCCTCGCCATATAATAATCAAAACACAAAATATACAGGTTAAAGAAAGAATACTAAGAACTGCAAAGGAAAAAGGGCAAGTAACTTATAAAGGTAAACCGATCAGACTTACACCTGATTTCTCTATGGAAACAATGAAAGCCAGAAGGTCCTGGATAGAAGTACTGCAGAAGCTAAGAGACCATGGATGCAAGCCCAGACTACTATACCCAGCCAAGCTTTCGTTCACTATAAATGAAGAAACCAAGACATTCCAGGATAAGAACAAATTTAAGCAATACGTAGCCACGAATCCAGCCCTACAGAAAGTAATAGAAGGAAAACCGCAACCCAAGGAATCCAACATTGCCAACACTGCCTACAATAACTCAGGCATCTAGCGACCCTTCACTAGCACAACTAAAAGAAGGGAGACACACAAATTCTACTTCCAAAAACAACAAGAATATCCGACATGAACAACCACTGGTCATTAATATCACTTAATATTAATGGTCTCAACTCACCTATAAAAAGGCACAGGCTAAGAGATTGGATACGAAAACAGGATCCAACATTCTGCTGTTTGCAAGAAACACATCTCAACCACAAAGACAGGCATCTACTCAGAGTAAAGGGTTGGGAAAAGGTCTTTCAAGCAAATGGTCCTAAGAAAAAAGCAGGTGTGGCCATATTAATTTCTAACAAAACTGACTTCAAACTAAAATCAATCAGAAGAGAAAGAGATGGACACTTTATACTCATAACAGGAACAATTTGTCAGGATGATGTCTCAATCCTGAATATTTATGCCCCTAATATAAAAGCACCCATGTATGTAAAAGAAATATTACTAAAACTCAAGGCAGATATCAAACCACACACACTAGTAGTAGGAGACTTCAATACACCTCTCTCAGCAATGGACAGGTCAATCAGACAGAAACCTAATAGAGAAGTAAGAGAACTACTGGAGGTAATGAAGCAAATGGACTTAACAGACATCTATAGAACATTCCACCCAAATAGGAAAGAATATACCTTCTTCTCTGCAGCCCATGGAACCTTCTCGAAAATTGACCACATACTCGGAAACAAAGGAAACCTCCACAGATACAAAAAAATATCAGTGTCCACCTGCGTCTTATCAGATCACCACGGATTAAAGTTAGAATTCAACAACAATCCTACCCCCAGAAAGCCGACAAACTCATGGAAACTGAACAGTCAACTACTGAACCACACCTGGGTTAAGGAAGAAATCAAGAAGGAAATTAAAGTCTTCCTGGAATTCAATGAAAATAGAGAAACAACATACTCAAACCTATGGGACACTATGAAAGCAGTGCTAAGAGGAAAGTTCATAGCACTAAGTGCCCACTTAAAGAAAACAGAGAAAGCATACATCGGAGACTTAACAGCACACCTGAAAGCTTTAGAAAAAAAAGAAGCAGACACGCCCAGGAGGAGCAGAAGACTGGAAATAATCAAACTGAGGGCGGAAATCAACAAAATAGAAACGCAGAAAACAGTCCAAAGAATCAATGAAACAAAAAGTTGGTTCTTGGAGAAAATCAACAAGATCGACAAACCCCTATCCAAACTAATTAAACGACAGAGAGAGAACACGCAAATAAATAAGATCAGAAATGAAAAGGGGGACATAACCACAGACACAGAGGAAATTCAGAGACTCATTAGATCTTACTACAAAAGCCTGTATGCCGCAAAACTAGAAAATGCAAAAGAAATGGACATGTTTTTAGATAAGTGCCACATACCAAAGCTAAACCAAAACCAGGTGAATGATCTAAATAGACCTGTTAGTCGCGAAGAACTAGAAACCGTTATCAAAAATCTAGCTTCCAAAAAAAGCCCAGGACCAGATGGTTTCAATGCAGAATTCTACCAGAACTTCCAAGAAGAGCTAATACCTATACTCCTTAATGTATTTCACAATATAGAAACAGAAGAGTCATTGCCAAATTCCTTTTATGAAGCTACAGTTACCCTGATACCAAAACCACATAAAGACCCAACCAAGAAAGAAAATTACAGGCCTATCTCACTCATGAATATCGACGCAAAAATTCTCAATAAAATACTGGCAAACCGAATCCAAGAACACATTAGAAAAATTATCCATTATGATCAAGTAGGCTTCATCCCAGAGATGCAGGGCTGGTTCAACATACGCAAATCTATCAATGTAATCCAGCATATAAATCAACTGAAAGAAAAAAACCATATGATCATTTCATTAGATGCTGAAAAAGCATTTGACAAAATTCAACACCCCTTTATGATAAAAGTCTTGGAGAGATTAGGGATACAAGGGTCATACCTAAATATAATAAAAGCTATTTACAGCAAGCCGTCAGCTAACATTAAATTAAATGGAGAAAAACTCAAAGCCATCCCACTAAAATCAGGAACACGACAAGGATGTCCACTCTCTCCATACCTCTTCAATATAGTGCTTGAAGTTCTAGCAATAGCAATAAGACAACATAAAGGGATCAAGGGGATTCGTATCGGAAAAGAAGAAGTTAAGCTCTCGTTATTTGCAGATGATATGATAGTATACATAAGCGACCCCAAAAACTCTACCAAAGAACTCCTACAGCTGATAAACACCTTTAGTAATGTGGCAGGATACAAGATCAACTCCAAAAAATCAGTGGCCTTCCTATACACTAAGGATAAGGAAGCAGAGAGGGAAATCAAAGAAGCATCACCTTTCACGATAGCCACAAATAGCATAAAATACCTTGGGGTAACCCTGACCAAGGAAGTGAAAGATCTACTTGACAAGAACTATAAGTCTTTGAAGAAAGAAATTGAAGAAGACACCAGAAAATGGAAAGACCTCCCTTGCTCATGGATTGGGAGGATCAACATAGTAAAAATGGCAATTCTACCAAAAGCAATCTATAGATTCAATGCAATCCCCATCAAAATCCCATCAAAATTCTTCACAGATCTGGAGAAGACAATAATCAACTTTATATGGAAAAACAAAAAACCCAGGATAGCCAAAACAATCTTATACAACAAAGGAGCGTCTGGAGGCGTTACCATCCCTGACTTCAAACTCTACTACAGAGCTACAGTATTGAAAACAGCTTGGTATTGGCATAAAAACAGAGAAGTCGACCAATGGAATCGAATAGAAGACCCTGACATTAACCCACAAACCTATGAACACCTGATTTTTGATAAAGGAGCTAAAAGTATACAATGGACAAAAGAGAGCTTCAACAAATTGTGCTGGCAAAACTGGATGTCAACCTGTAGAAGAATGAAAATAGATCCATATCTATCACCATGCACAAAACTCAAATCCAAATGGATTAAAGACCTCAATATCAGTCTGAACACACTAAACCTGATAGAAGAGAAAGTGGGAAGTACTCTACAACACATGGGCACAGGAGACCACTTCTTACATACAACCCCAGCAGCACAGACATTAAGGACCTCATTGAATAAATGGGACCTCCTGAGACTGAGAAGCTTCTGTAAAGCAAAGGACACTGTCGCTAAGACACAAAGGCAACCCACTAACTGGGAGAAGATCTTCACCAACCCCGCAACTGACAAAGGTCTGATCTCCAAAATATATAAAGAACTCAAGAAACTAGACCGTAAAAGGCTAACCAACCCAATTATAAAATGGGGCATTGAGCTGAACAGAGAATTCTCAACAGAAGAACTTCAAATGGCCAAAAGACACTTAAGGTCATGCTCAACTTCCTTAGCGATCAGGGAAATGCAAATCAAGACAACTTTAAGATACCATCTTACACCTGTCAGAATGGCGAAAATCAAAAACACCAATGATAGCCTTTGTTGGAGAGGTTGTGGAGAAAGGGGTACACTCATCCATTGCTGGTGGGAATGCAAACTTGTGCAACCACTTTGGAAAGCAGTGTGGCGGTTTCTCAGGAAATTCGGGATCAACTTACCCCTGGACCCCGCAATACCACTCTTGGGAATATACCCAAGAGAGGCCTTATCATACAACAAAAGTATATGCTCTACTATGTTCATAGCAGCATTGTTTGTCATAGCCAGAACCTGGAAACAACCTAGATGCCCTTCAATGGAAGAATGGATGAAGAAAGTATGGAATATATACATATTAGAGTATTACTCAGCAGTAAGAAACAAGGACTTCTTGAATTTTGCATACAAATGGATGGAAATAGAAAACACTATCCTGAGTGAGGTAAGCCAGACACAAAAAGAGGAACATGGGATGTACTCACTCATATTTGGTTTCTAGCCATAAACCAAGGACATTGAGCCTATAATTAGTGATCCTAGAGAAGCTAAATAAGGAGAACCCAAAGAAAAACATATAGGCATCCTCCTGAATATTAACCTTCAGCAAGCGATGAAAGGAGACAGAAACAGAGACCCACACTGGAGCACAGGACTGAATTCTCAAGGTCCAAATCAGGAGCAGAAGGAGAGAGAGCACGAGCAAGGAACTCAGGACCATGAGGGGTGCACCCACACACTGAGACAATGGGGATGTTCTACTGAGAACTCACCAAGACCAGCTGGCCTGGGTCTGGAAAAGCCTGGAATAAAACCGGACTCTCTGAACATAACGGACAATGAGGACTACTGAGAACTCAAGAACAATGGCACTGGGTTTCTGATCCTACTGCACGTACTGGCTTTGTGGGAGCCTAGGCAGTTTGGATGCTCAACTTACTAGACCTGGATGGAGGTGGGGGGTTCCTTGGACTTCCCACAGGACAGGGAACCCTGATTGCTTTTCGGGCTGAGGGGGGGGGGGACTTAATTAGGGGGGGGGAGGGAAATGGGAGGCGGTGGCTGGGAAGAGACAGAAATCTTTAATAAATAAATAAATTTAATAAAAAAAAACTTTAGGTTTGTGATTCCTATAAGATTTCTTATAAGATTATCTTCCAAGATAAGTAATTAAGTAATTGATTCTTTCTTTGTAACCGCAATATGCAGCCTGCCAATAAAAGAAGTGGCTCCGGAAAATAACCTGTTTGTTTACACTCTGTTAATCTATAATGTATGTGAATTCTTGGGACAATTTTGTTTTAATCATGTAAGGAAGATGAAAAGCATGCTTATATCTATATTCATGATAATCATTCACTTGAAAAACAATGTAACAACATTGTAATTTATATATTGCCTAAAAGATTTTCTTGGGGTATATAAGCTGTAGAGGAAAAATAAAGAGAGAGAATAAGGAATAATAAAAATAGAGTTAGAAGGAAAAATTCAAAAATGAGAGATTAGAAAAAAAAACATTAAGGTAATTAGAATGAAAACATCAAGAGAGACCAAGGGGACATTTCTGGATAGAGAATACAGGCGAAGAATAAAGAAGGAAACCATCAAGAGACTATGTGAGTGTCTTTTCCCTTAACCCCTCAGAAAAAGTCACAGTACACCAACTCCATGGATTTCCCTTTGAGCCACGCTGCTGGAAGCTGGTCCACCAGGCAGCGAAAGGGGTAGAACTGAGACCACCCACCTCCAACAAGGATGCTCCTCAGCAGGAAGAAGCTAAGAAAGAATCTCCACCACCACCCCCCACTCCACAATTCTCTACCCCTTCAGGGTTTGGAATGATAGATTGTCTGTCTTGGTTAGGCAGCTCCAGGAGGGGGTCTGGCCGGACTGCAGAGGAAAACGTGTGCTGCAGACAGTTCCATCCCTACAAAGGGTCATAGCTATCTCTTCCTCTAGCAGACCACTCGGCTTCCCCTGAGAAAGAGTCTGCTCCTTCACTGTGTGTCCCAGAAACACAGTCCCGTCTGCTGAACCATTAGGGTCCTGTTTCTTTAGGCTGCCTTGTAGATCTAACACATACATCCTCCCCCCAATACAGACTCATATACAAGAAGAGAAAATGCACAAAATACATATAAAATTTAGTAATGAAAATTAAAAAGTTCAATTTTAAAAAGTACAAAGTAAGGGCTTCACTAAATGTGCTGCCCTGGATTGGAGCATTCATTTTTTTCATCTCTCCCACTAAGAGTTATGCAAGATTTATTGGTGAAATTTGCAACTCAAGTTTCTTGATTCAGACTAGCCAGTACTGTTTATATATCACAATGTTTCATTTCAAAATCTACTGAGCACTTCCTGTGGAGGCTTTAAAATCAGCTCGATAATTCTCTGTCCCTAGGTGATTTCTTCCCATATGGGTTTTTTAATACAGCACATAAAATTGATCATCTTCATCATTTTAAAATTATGGTTCAGTGATACTAAGTATATTTATACTGTTGTCCGACAGACCTCTCAACATTTAAATCTTGCAAATCTAGAGCTCCGTACCTATTGAACAACAGTGCCATTCACCTCCTTGCTCCGCCCCAAGTAGGGAGTCACTTCCTACTACCTATTTCCATGGATGTGACTGACTAGACACCCACGTGAGTGCAATGGCATTGTGTTTTGCTTGTCTTTCTGTGACCGTCTTATTTCCCCTGGCATGAGATACGTCATCATCCTGTCATAGTTGTCCACGCACGGAAGTGTGATGTGAACTCATTCACCTATTTTTGCCTTTTTCTTTCTTGGGGGAGTGGGGTCATGGAAGCGTACAGGGAATGAAAACTAATCCTTCTTCCTCCACTTCCCCAAGATCTGGGATTACAAATGTGCACCACAATATCTGCTCTTAATTTACCACTTGCATGCTAGGTTCTACCACACACCCCCTCCCAATTTTTCTAAAGTATAACAAGGGGCTAGAGAGATGACTCAGTGAATGAGGGCTCTTACTACCCCTCCAGAGGACCTGAGTTCAGTTCCCAGCACCCATGTCAAGCAATTCAGAGCAGCTTATAACTTCACCTTCAAGAGATGTGATGCCCTCTTCTGGCCTCTGGGCACATCAGCATTCACTGCACTCACCTGCATGTGTGCACACAGAGACACACGTACATACACATAATTTAAAAATAAAACAGAGTATTAAAAGAAGAGAGTTGGTATGTAACTCCCTTGTATTTCAATTTCACTCCACGTATTTCATTCCAAAAGCCATTTACTTTCTATCTTAATGCTGAAATATCATTCTCACCTTGATTCAAATTGTTCTTGTTAATTTATGATTTACTATGAAAGATATTGTTATAAACATTTTCAAGCATGCAGAAAAGTCTTGCCTTGGGTTCTAGCTCAGTGTTGGAGTACATGTCTGGTACTACAAAAGACAGACAGACAGAGAGACAAGAAAGCCAGATGTAGGAACTCACTGATATAATCACGACACTTGCAAGCTGAGACAGAAGCACTGGCAAAGAGAAGTTAGGATGCATTTGGACAAACCATGTTACTCCATGGAGGCAGAAGGCATAGAGAAGGCTGTGCTCATGCCCAGGGATCCTGGGCCTATAAGAACCACATCTCATGAACTCCAGAGTGACAAGGTGTTCCTGGCACCTTGGAGTCAGAGAGACAGTAAAGCTTCAGAAGGTCTGAGGGATCCTTATAAATCAAATGATATCATCTGACCCTGCACAGATTAGCACTATTTCACACAAATGTGTGGTCCGTGTAATGGTAAAAATAAAATGGCGCCATTCCCCAAGGGGCAGCAGCGGGCAGCGGGCCACGAGGGGCAGTGGGTCCCAGGCAGGGAGCCGCATGGCAGATAGGAGGGTCAGTCAGACTCATGAGGAGCTGTGCAGGTAAAACAGAGACAGACAGGCACACCATGCAGAGAAAGTGGGTATTTATTTAGTGGGTTATAGAAGGGAAGGGGAAAGGGGAGAGGGAAGAAGGGGGACGAGGAGAGAGAGAAAGAGAAAAACAGAGATGGAGGGACAAAGATTCACACTTTCTCGTCAGTTTCATGTCACAAGGTTTTCTTTCTGTGGCGCTGAGAATCGAGTTCCTTGCACACGCTAGTGAATGCTCTACAACTGAGCTGTGCCCCTGCCCCCATCATCTGGTTTTAAAAGTCATTTCAAGCTTGATTTAGACTTTTACAACATTTCTTTTATTTTTTTATTATCCCTGCTATGTGAGGACTTTTACAACATTTCATAATCCATACCAAATCTTTCCCAGGTTTCCTTAAGAGAAAATGGTAGAGACCTATATAAGACCCTGTTAATGGTTTTCTTATTCTGATGCAAGAAAGGTAATTAAAAGAAGAGCAGGAAACAAAATTGAAAAGCTGTTTTGGGTAGGCGAGCGTGTGCACTGTACATAGGCAGCTTTGCTGGAAACTGGGAAGATACAGAATGTGCACAGGTGGTTTGCCGAAGGATGTTTGCCACACATCCTCTCCCCAGGTTTTTGTTTTTTGCTTTTGGTTTCGTTGTTGTTCTTTTTTTTTTTTTTAAAGACAGGTCCTTCCTATGTAGCCTAGACTAGCCTTGAACTCATAATCTCTCTGCCACCATGCCTGGCTTAATTTTGAGTTTTAGAAACTAGTACCTGAGCAAATGTGATTCTATTTTCTTCATTTTATGCTTTCCAATTGATAACTACTGGAAATGGAGGATATTAGCCTTCCGTTTCCCTCTATCCTTCTTTTTAAAATTATTTTATTAGTATTTTATGTGTATAAGTGCTTTTGCTCAAATGTATGTCTGCGCCACCTATGTACCCAGTGTCCACAGAAGTGAGAAGAGAGCTTCAGGTCCCCAGGAGTGGAGTTACAAACCGTAGCAAGCCGCCATGTTGGTGCCGAAAATCAAACTCAGGTTCTCCGCAAGAGCAGCAAGTTCTCTTAAGCATCTCTCCAGCTTGCTTCTGGTCTTCTTAACTTGTCACTTAACTATGTGCGACTTCTTCACTGTGACCTTCCAAAGGTTGTTCATTCACTGGGAGTGTGTAATCAATAAATCTAGTTGGAGGCACACAGACACCACAGAGAGGATGCCACAGGCAACCTCACCATCTTGGAAGCACACACTCTCTCCTTAGGGCCTCATGCAGAGGCCATGAACCCGTATTACCTGTGTCCCAGCCAGGATGTCAGTGTCAGAAATGCAATAACATCAGACACGCTCTGTTTTGTTCTCCCTGGACTGTGTCAACAAGAGCATCTCTCCTGAGATCACTGTTCTAAAGGTTATGACCTCGAGCTTTGCCCCTCCCACGGGCTGCCCATCACTCTCCAACCTCACAACCAGCAGCTAATCAGAGCAGGCCTGTGGATGACAGTCCCGCCTCCCTCCCCCCAGCCACATTAGCAAGAAGTTGCTAGCTCTTTCCCTCTACTTTAGCCTGTCTGCCCCACACTGCATTGTTCTTAACCCGCAGTCTCTGGCTGCCCAGGAAGGTATACACTAATGAAAAGTGGCCTTCTGTCTGACAGTGGCAGAAACTCATTTGTAACCTGCACCACACAGCCATTTGAGCAATGATGTCCTCAGTCTCCACCCAGAGCTGGTGCATCTGGGAGTGGCCTAGAATTCTGCCTTGATGTGCAGTTTTGACTTTGTTACCACAGTTGTGTGTTCAAATCAGAACCTCAGGATTATACACCATATTTCTGACTAACTCATATTTTAGGAAATTTCTAAAAAGTCATGCTGTCAAAGCTGCCATGGTTTGTTGGCTTGGACTTAGAACCATATCAAGGGCCTTGCGCTTGTTGAATGAATAATTCCTCTGGATTTCCAGGAAGAAAATAATGTTTTGTGCTAGTTGCTTAGGAAGAAATCTTAGATGGTCAATGAAAGACTGGAATGCAGACTCATATTGAGTGCCATTGTTGGAAGAATGACGAAGCAAAAGATAGGTCATCAGGAAGATTTGTTATTTTGTCTTACGAAGACCTGGAAGAATTCTGTTTCTAAAACTCACAGCTATTTAAAGCAAAGCTGAGGTGCCAAGTCGCAGCCCCCCCGCTATTGCTGCCCGGATCCCACCATTCCCTTCCTCTGAGAACATGGCTCTGCCTCCCACATACGCCAATCTTGGCAAGCCGGCCAAGGATGTCGTCACCAAGGGCTACGGCTTTTTCTTAATAAAAGTTGATTTACAAACGAAATCTGAAACTAGACTGGAATTTGCAAGCTCAGCCAACACAGGGACCACCAAAGTGAACGGCAGTCTGGAAACCACATACGGAGTCAAGTTTGACCTTTACAGAGAAGTGGGACACAGACGACACCATGGCCCTCGAGATCACCGCGCAAGAGCAGCTCGTGTCTGGACCGAAGCTGAACATCGATTCTTCCTTCTCACCTAACACTGGGCAGGGGTGGGGGGATGCTAAAAACAAGACAGGGTGCAGGAGGGACCATATCAGCCTGGCCTGTGATACGGACTTTAACCTCCCTGGGCCCTTTGGCTGTGAGGGCTGACTGGCTGGGTACCCAACGAGTTTTGAGACCTTGAAGTGCTGAGTGACCCAGAGCAACTCCACAGCTGGCTACAAGACAGGTAGATTCAGGTTCATACTAAGGTGAACAGCAGCACAGAGTTTGGTGGCTCCATTTACCAGAAGGTGAACAAGAAGTTGGAGGTCGCTATCCATCTCTCCTGGGTAGCAGGAAACAGTAACATTCACTTGGGAATAGCAGCCAAGTATCAGGTCGACCCTGATGCCCGCTTTTGGGCCAAAGTGATCAAACAACTCCAGCCTGATCAACTTAGGGTACACTCATGCCCTAACACCAGGTATCAAACTGACGCTGTCAGCTGTGCGGGATGGCAAAAACATCAACGCAGGAAGCCACGAGCTTGATCTAAGCCTGGAATTTCAAGCATAAATGAAGATGGTACAATCGTTAATTTTAAGCCATTTTGCAGCATAGCTACGTGCAGAATTTAGTGTACCTTTTAATGCACGTTAGGGATGCAAGAATTGATAGATACTGCATTAGATCTCCAGACTAAGGAAGCCTTGGCTTTAGGGTGTTTGCCATTTTAGAGGTACAGCAAAAAAAAAAAAAAAAATCCCATTCCAGAAAGGGTCCTTTTAGCTGTAGATGAGGGCTGGGAGGAGCCCTCTAGAAATGTCAGGCCACAGGTGGAAGCTGGGAGTGTGTGGGACCCTTTGTAAATCTCTATCTAGTCCACAGGTGAAATTGTGACTTCCTAACCAACCTTGGCGTCCCAAGACCGTAACTGCTGTGAAGCACGTCCACACCTGTGTGACCTCTGTTAAACCCTCACCACTCTGTATTTTAATAATTTAATGGGTACATTATAGAATCTTCCATTTTTATGGAATTAGCTCCTTCCCTTCAAATGATGTAATTAATATCACTTAAAATAAAACTTGAATAAGATATTAAAACCTCAAAAAAAAAAAAACAAGGAAAAGAAAACCTCCATTCTCACTAGCTTTGAATGTTGTCTTGGGAGACTATGCTTTGATGAGTTAAGCAATGATTGAAGCCACGTGTGGGGTGCCCATTTCGAATCCTAGCACGGCAGAGACGGAAGCATGCAGATCTCTCTGTGAGTTTGAGGCCAGTCTTCTCTACACAGTGAGCTCCAGGCTAGCTGGGACTACACTCTGAAAGTCAGTCTCAAGAAAACAAAACAGCCGGGTGGTGGTGGCGCACGCCTTTAATCCCAGCACTCGGTAGGCAGAGGCAGGCGGATATCTGTAAACTCGAGACCAGCCTGGTCTGCAAGAGCTAGTTCCATAACATGCTCCAAAGCCACAGAGAAACCCTGTCTCAAAGAACAAATCAAAACAGGGATGATAATTTTATGTTGACTCACAAGAGTCCACAGTGAAAGCCTTGTGTGGTTATGTTTGCCTCTGGAAATGGCTTCAAGTGAGATAACCATCTGAGCTCTGAACCAGAAGGAGGATGAAGAGTCTAACGCAAACACGGGACCCAAATGCAGTGATGCACCATTGTGGGGAGGAGGATGTGTGAGCTGTGGAGAGGCCACGCCTGGGCCGCTGGTCTCTTCCTTGAGCAGAAATGGCAGAAGCAAAGAAGCAATAGCCACTAAATAAAACAGGGAATCTACAAAGAATTTGTCACTCAGGAACAGTTCTGGGCAGGAAGAAAAGGAAAAACACACACACACACACACACATACACTGCACCATGGCCCAGGGATGTTTATATAGCAGGCTGGGGCTCCTCCAAGAGTCTGGTTTATTGTGTTCTCCTGGGTTTTCATGAGCTGTGCTAAGGGCTATTCAACACTTTGCAGTAGAGCCCTTCATGATTCAGAACCTCTCCTGCTTGCCATTCTAAACCAAGCACTTGACAAAGAGTCCAGATGGAAACAGAGTCTTATTCAAGTTTTATTTTGTGCACACTGAATTGAGGCCAGACTTAGTTTCCTCCTTTGAGGGAAAGAGAAATGGGACCAGGCAATGCCCTTACCTTAAAATAATGTGGTTAGAATAATCCACCAAGGTAGACATGTGGGAGGGGCTTATATTCATAACAACAGACCATCAACTGGCAGCTTAAAATAACAGGATAATATTCACAGTTTGGAGCTAGAAGCCTGAAGCTGAGGTTCAGCAGGCCTCACACTCTCTGAAAGCTTCAGAAGGATGCATTCTGCTAGCTTCCCATCTCCCCACAGTCCTTTTATTCCTTGGTTACAGGGGTCTCACCCTGCTTTCTGATCTCCCTCTCTGTCTCTTTCCTCTTCTAATAAGGATGCTCACGATATCAGATTAATGGTCCCATATTCCAGTATGACATTATCCTATTTAACTATATATGCAATTATCCAATTTTCAATGAAGCCACATTCTTTTTTTTTTAAAGTGCATTGGTGTTTTGCCATGAGTGTGGGTCTCCTGGAACTGGAATTACAGACAGTTGTGGGCTGCCATGTGGGTGCTGGGAATTGAATCCAGGTCCCCTGGAAGAGCCATTTCTCCAGCCTCGTAAAGCCACATTCTTAAGTTCTAACTATTAAAGCTTCAACACAGTTTGGAGGGACATCATTTGTGCTAGCTAGGTTTTTGTTGTTGTTATCCTGACACAATCTAGAGTCACCTGGCCAGAGGAACCCTTAGTTAGGGTTTGCCTCCATCAGCAGGCCTGTAGGCAAGTCGATCGGGCTTTGATTGATTGATGTGTGAGGACCCAGCCCACTATGGGCAGTGCCACCCCTGGGCAGGTGGGCTTTGGTCATATAAAAAAGCAAGCTAAACAAGCCATGGAGCAAGTCAGTAAACAGCTCTCCTCTGTAGTTCCTGCCCCTGCTCCAGCTTGAGCTCCTCTCCTGACTTCCCTCAATATTGGCTGTGATAAAGACACAAGCCACATGTCGTGGTTTCAATGAGAATGGCCCTCATAGGACCATATTTTGAATGTCTCGGTCCCACGTGGTTGACTGTTTAGGGAATTTTAGGGGGTGCCTTGTTGGAGGAGATGAATCACTAGGTGTGGACTTAGAGGTTTCAAAAGTGCGTTCCAGACTCAACCTCACTCTTTCTGTCTGCCTGCGACTTGTGTATCAGATGTGAACATTCAGCTACTACTCCAGTGCTATACTTGCCTGCTTCCTGCCATGATCTCCGCCATGATGGTCATCGATTAACCCTCTAAAACTGTAGGTAAACCCCCAGTTATATGCTTTATTTTATAATTTACCTTGGTCATGGTTTTTGGTGCAACAGAACAGTAACTAAAACACCAAAAAGCCCTTTCCTTACAAGTTAGTTGGATCACAGTCTCCGTCACAGTGATAGAAAGTGGAGTGGAACACAGTGCAGCCCCTCACACCTTCTGGAGACATGACTGAGGATCCTCCAGCACTCACGATCTGTGTACCTCTGAGACAGTCAATGTGAAGTACTGAAGAATTCATAAATCACACATGTAAAGGGTCATGGCTACTTCACACGACTCTCAACGGGGACAAGGCTGGCAGAAGACACCATTCTGACATCTCTGCGTCAGATTCTGCTTCATTGGTATCTGGACATGCTGGTCTGGCTGCTGCTAGGTGAGACTCCCCTTAGGGCGAGGGGACTGGCCCTTTGTAGCATCAGATCGGTAAGTCATTCACTGTGGCTGAGGGGTGAGGGGTATGAAGTCGGAGGTTTCTGAGCAAGGGCCCTAACCAAGGAAAGGTCTGCACAGTGAATTGCTAGAAGCCAAAGCCCACATTAGTTGAGTGCCATCTGTGCTGACTGATAAATCGGGTCCTTGTGCAGATCTAAAGCAAAGTTTCTCCCAGCTCCCTGTCAAATGGAACACCGACAGCATCCTCTACAGATGGTGATAGGTGAGTGAATGAGAAAGGAGTCAGGTTATAATGATCCGTACCAACAGATTATCCAAAACTTAAATTGTGGGCCCACAAGATGGGTTAAAGCATTTCCCACAAAGACTGATGACTTGAGTTCAATCCCTGAGATACACATGGTGAAAGGAGAGAACTGACTCCTCCAAGTCATCCTCTGACTTAGACACACACACACACACACACACACACACGCACAACGCACGCACGCGTGCGCGATTGCGTGCATACCCATATACAAAATAGACTAATGAAATTTTTGAAATTAAAATGCCCCATTAGGCTGGAAGTCTCTCTTTGTAATCTTGCTAGGAAACTCTGCCCACTGTGCTCCCTTATTCCCAGTGCCCAGAGGCTATTAGTACAATTTGCCCTGGTTCACTGTGGCTGCTAAAACCACTACTAAAACTCAGTCAGACATCTCATTAGTACATTTCCCATGCCCATCTCAGGGCAGCTTATACAACTGGAAGCAGGCTTTATTTTGCTATGAATTATACATCTGAGAGCCCCCTTATTAGGGGTGATTTAAATAACAGTGGGAGAGAAAACTATTAAACTAGGCATGCTTGTTGTCTTCTGTTTCTAGAGCATGTTCACTCTGTAATGGTGTTGGGAGACACTAGAGCATCTTACTGGGAAAATGCTTCATAACAGCATTTTGTCCTGAAACTAGTTGATAGTTGGAGTATGATGGGGACTCTGCAAATTATTACTGATTTCTGCTGCTTTGATTTTCTTCATTCTCTGCTACACAGTCGGCAGTGATTTGCTTTGTGGCACAGAAGGTATGAGAACTTGTGGGGCTACTAATATAGAATGTAGCAATGATGTGGTTAACTGGGGAGACCCTGAACACTAAGAATTACCCCCTGAGATGCAGGATGAGGTTCAAGATCTGTCCCCCAAGAGCATCAGGGTGGGGCTGATGGGACTTAAAGGGCACTCTGAAGCTTCTCAGAGGGATAGAGGATCAGGCAAGGACCTAAGTCTTGGTCCTCCTCAATAGTGATCGACCCTTTGACCCCCACTGCAGCTACAGCGAAGTGCATTGCTGGGCACCATGGGGTCACGGAGCCCCTTATAAAGTGGAAGAAAAGAGCAACTGGGAGAGGGAGGAGCTTTGCTTCTGGCCGCCTGGATCAGGAGGGATGAAAGTCAGAGGAAAGACCTTGTTGATTTTCTTGATCTACCTTTCTATTCATAAAGGACGTAGTTGGCGGAACATGGTGGCACACACCTTCAATCCCAGCAGTTGGAAATGGGAATACGGAGGGCAGTGCGTCCAAAGCTGGGAATATATAGCTAATTCTAGACCACCTTTGAGACTTTTGTCTCCAAACAAAACAAAGCAAGAATATCATGACTAAAATAAAACACTGGGAAACACAAATAGCTTTTTCCCCAGATTCCACATCATTCCCCACCTATTATGAATATAGTCCTGTCTGCTCTCCCCACCCGTACACATGCGTGGTTGTATATGAGTTGTGTAGATGTATAGCAAGAGCATGTGTATGACAGCTACTCACTATTTCATTTATAATTTATATCTGCCTATGTAACTTGTTGACAGGCTGTATGTGGAGATCAATGGTTAAACACCTGCCTAGCAGATGCAAGGCCCTGGGTTCCAACCTCAGCAACCTCTCAAATAAAGAAATGGGGTGACGACTGTACTTTCCACTTTACGATCCTGTGAGTGCTTCTCCCACAAGATCTTTGTGGTGGCTTGAATGACAATGGCCCTGACTTTGTTACTGCTCTTCTGCTGTGAAGAGACATCATGACCAAGCCAACTTACAGAAGAAAACGTTTAATCGGGGGCTTGCTTACAACTTCAGAGAGTTAGTCCATCGTCATAACGGTGGAGAGCGCGGTGACAGGTAGGCACAGTGCTAAAGCAGCTAAGACTTACATCCTGAACTAATGGCAGTAGGCAAAGAATGTGGAGCTGAGCTTGACATGGACTTTTGAAACCTCAGACAAAGCCCACTCCCAGTGGTACACCTCCTCCAACAAGAACCACACCTCCTGATGCTTCCCAAACAGTTCTACTTCCTGGTGACTATGCATTCAAATACAGGAGTTTGTTGAGCTCATTCCCATTCAAACCACCACAGGCCCTGTGGGTTCACGCAGGATCCTGGGTAAGAAAGTTGGGAAGGATGGATGGGGCAGAGGGTACAATAGAATGTTCTTCCCACAAGGCAGCCTTCTAGAAAGAATCGCATAAACTATGATAAGTGAATGCACTTGGAAGCAAGGACATGAGGGGACTGCCTGGGCATGTCCCCACTATCGCTATGGGAACGGCAAGAAAAGGCCAGGAAGGAATATTCTCGGCTCTATTCACATAACAAACGATGAAAAACGATGCATCCCCTCTCTGTCCTCTTATTTGCTTAAGCTGTTTCCTTTACAAGCTGCCTTGGTCATGGCGTTTCTCTTAGCAATAGTACAGTGACTAAGACAGGAATGTTCTCTGGAATATGATGGTCAAGCTCTGAAGTGACTCCATGACTACCTACCTATATCCCAGTGTGGACTCTAATGACCAGAGTTCAATCAGCTGAGTGTGTTTTGAGTCAGTCTGAGGTAACATGGGGGGATGAGAACTGGTATCCTCGTCTGCTTCCTGCTGCTGTTAGAAACCTTAACTAAAGCAACATGGAGAGGAGCAGGTGTCCTCTTTGCCTTCCTCTTCTACCTCACAGTTCATCACTGAGGGAAGTCAAGCAGGACCACAAGGCACGATACCAGAAGCAGGGACCTAAGGCATAAAGGAACTCTGCTCACCAGCTTTTTCTATACAGTCCTAGCCCACTTGCCCATGGTGGCACTGTCTGAAGTGGGCTTGGCCCTCCCATATCAATCTGAAGTGGGCTGGGCCTCTAACATCAATCATCAATCAAAAAGAAATATCCCAGACTTGCCAGTCTGATGAAGGCAATTCCTCAAATGGCATTCCCTCTTCCTAGATGACTCTAGCTTGTGTCAAGTTAACAAAAACAAAAACCACTAACCCTCACAACTGCGGGGAGAGTCAAACCTGTCCGACTTGTGCTCAGTCCCACACAGGGGCCAACAGCCCCTGAGTTAATGGAGGCTCTTGGTAAAACAGAGGGGGAGGGCAGCACATTACAGTTCTCCAAGCTCCAAAGAACACGATGCTTCACGGGCTTGTAGAACATCCACCCACTTGCAAACTCAGCTAGCCACCCCCACCCCCCCCCCCCCCCCCCGGCAGGCAAATCAACATTCCCAGACAATCAGTACTGCTTATCTAGTCAAGGACACAGAGGTTAACATCTGTGTGCAGTAGAGTTAAGAAAATTCTAAGTTCAAGTGTATACTTGAGTTAGTTGGCAACTTGACGTTCTATGCCAATTTTTTAAAAAGAAAATCTTATCAAATGCCTTCTTTTACATGCTTATCATTACATTGGCTTATTCAGTGTGTGCTCACTTGTGCATGCTCACAGCATATTACATGTGTGGAGGTCAGAAAACAACTTTCAGACATAAGTTCTCTCCTTCCACCAAGTGAGAGGATTTAAGTCTGATGACTTAAATTCCATTAAGTCATCTCACCAACCTAATATGTCAATTTCCAGATTAATATGATCCAAAGTCCTTAAATTATCTTTAGGAGGCACCCAAGGAGAAAGAATACTAAAGGATACTAATATATTTGTTTATATTACTTGCCTCTTTCTCTGTTAGGTCATCATTCATACGGCCAACAGAGTGTGCCTACCCGGATTGAAAAGTGCTTCCCAATAGTGGATCCTGTGCTCATGGAGTCTGATATGACAAGGAGAATGCATTTTTCTCACCCGTTTGCAGGCTGAGCAACATTCAAACTCATATAAGCAATACACAGACAAGATCTATTATTTTGCTTATTAAGAACCTTGACAGGAGACGGTGACAATTTCCATGGGAACAACTTAGGGACAGAGATGATGATGATCTAGAATAATTAAATTGTTCTGTGTAACAGTTTTGGTTTAGGATAGGGAAGTGGGAGGAAAGGAGTGGGGTGGAGGAAAGCATCTATAAAAGGACATGCCTAGCAAGCAATGGGAGAATGGGGCTATGCTGTGGAATGAGATGTCCTCCGGCCACGCCAGTCCTTATCATCTTCAGAGCACCCATGACTATTCCTGTTGAACCCTCCAGATAAGCCTGTTGATATTTCTTCACAGGAGGAAGGAGTAGAAGGGGCCATTAAATCCTCACTTGAGGATTTAATGTTTCAGCTACTCCTTCCTGTGCCTTTCTGTCAGCTGTTTATGATTCTGCTGCATGTTTGCCGGAATGTATACAGTATGGACTTCATCGATGCAGCTATAGAAGAATCATCATCCAAGCTGGTGGGAGACTTTTCAGTCATGTGACTATTTGGGGGTTACCCACACTCTTTTAAGTAACATTTCACCCCAAATCCTTCAAATACAGCCAATATGCACATTGGTTCACCAAGCTAGACTTAGATCAAGTTGTTACTTTGGTCTATTGTTGGTGTTCTCTCTAGGATGCGTGGACGTGTGTTCATTGGTCCCCAGGAGAAGCTGACACAACAGGCCTCTACCGTAATCTATCCCAGAGAGACATGACTCCAGCCAGAAAAAGCATGAGGTACTCAGTGGGTTACTGTGCAGGTGACAGCAGAGGGCTGAAGATTAGCCTAAGACAGGGATTTGCATATAATCAAATTATTAGGGAAACAATCCCGGGGAGTACTGAGGAGAGGTTGTCAAGTTATCTAGGATGACAGGAAGTGTTAAGGGGCATGACGCCACTCAGGGCAACTGGGGCCCATCTTGCTGGAGAACTCTAGGAGACAGTATATGTTAAGGTTTGAATGTAAAATGTTCCCTGTAGGCTCATGTGTTTGAACATTTGGTCTCCGGCCCATGGCGCTGTAGAAAAGCTATGGAACCTTGAGGAGCCGGAGTCCTACTAAAGGAAGTATGTCACTAGGGATGGGTCTTAATGTGATATAGGCCAGCCCTATTTTCTGTTCTCTCTCTGCTTCCTAACTGCCAATTCAATATGGCCAACCAGCTATGCTGCTCATGCTGCCATGCCTTCGCCTGAGCCCCATAATGGCTTATTCAGTATGACCAACCTGCCTCAGGCTCCTGCTGCCAAGCCTTTCCCTGGTCCCCATGATGACGTAAATCCCCTTGGAACTATAAGTGAAGCGAGCTCATTTTTCGTCTAGCTGTTTGGTCAGGTATTTATCATAGCAATGTGAACAGTAACTAAGACAACATAGACTACACATAAAAGATAGCCCAGCATGAGACAGAGGATCTGAGCTATTTATCAACCAACTTTTTTTCAGCCCATAAGACAATGGTCTTTTTAAGTTAGTGCACAGAGTGTTTTACTACGGCATTTTTATACATAACTATTTTTTTATTCATCTCCTTATCCCACTGCCCTTCCCTTTATTTACCAACTTAATGCATCTCTGGCTGGAAGCCAGTCCCTGACATGCTTCCTAGCACTTCCAGCCTGCCCATCACTGGGCAAAAGGGGGGGGGGACCAAGGGAAAAAAGTACAGGCATTTGCCATAGGATGCAAATGGCATGTCCTGGAATGCTGAGTTAGAATTTGGGGGTTGGTGACTATTCTAAGCAGCTGGAACTGGGGACTCCCCAGAGAGCATCCCTGGCCCAGCTCTGATATAATCCAGTTGAAGGTAGTAAAGAAAAATTTTAATCAAAGATTTAGGGAACTGAATTTCAAATTTAGGAAAGTTCCATTATTTGGTTTGAATCCATTATGTTATTGGAAACTTTGGCCTAGAGGGTTCAAAAGAGTCTGTGTGTGTGCACACAGCAGTCAGAGACTGAGACCAAGATGCAAACCAGACCACTTGATCCTCTGTATACCTGGAAACTCGTGAGGGAAGTGGCCTACTGGCATTGCTGCTGACAGTTCATAGGGAGCATTTCTAGGTCCCACTCATTACACAGACTCCTTACACATTTGTATGATACACATGGCCCAAGCACCTAGGAAGCGGATTCCCCTTCAGGTGTCTTACCTTTTAGAGGTACACAAATGACAAACCAAAAGTGAAGTAAAATGTGCAGTATGTGAGCGCCAAATGCTAAGGAAACACAGCTGGGAAGGAGGAAAGGGAAGAGCAGGAATGCCAGTGCGGGCACAGCTGGATGGGTAGCCTGCTGAGAAGAGTGGAGCTTACTGAGAAGCAGCAGCCAGGTAGATGTGTTCTAAAGGCACACACACAAGAGAGTAGAGTATGCAAGAGAACAGGACACACAAGAGAACAAAGAGCACGAGTGAATAGAGCACACAAGAGAACAGAGGACACAAGAAAACAGAATGTGCGAGAAAACAGAGCACACAAGTGAATAGAAAATGCAAGAGGACAGAGCACGCAAGAGGATAGAGCACACAAGTGAATAGAACATGCATGAGAACAGAGCACACAAGTGAGTAGAACATACATGCAAATAGAGCATGCAAGAGGACAGCGCACACAAGAAAACAGCTTGTGCAAGTGAACAGTGCATGAAAGAGAAGAGCGTGTGCAAGCACTCACAGGAGGCCAGGGTGGTCTACTCTGAGCAAGTGAAGGGAGCGGGAGGAAATGAAACCAGACCTTGGCAGCAGAGTAAAGATTCCTTATTAACAGTGTCGGGGTTCAGACTGGAGGTTTGTAGGTTCTTGGCATCATAGTTAAAGCACTGAAATGAGTAGACATAAATTCACAGCATAGCAAAGAGACTTGATTCTAAGCAAAGCGGTAGGACAGGTCAGAACATACTGTGCGAGAGCCGTGGGCCACGTGTGGGAGACAACATAAGGGATCCCGGCTGTGGTTTGGGGCTCTTTCATGGGGTTCAAGAGAAGGAAGAACTTGGTTGCTAAATGATGTAGCATGTGTGTCTCTTTTCCCTTAATATATATATATATATATATATATATATATATATATATATATATGTTTAATTTTAGCATAGGAATGTGTTGCAGTGCCTGCAAAGGCCAGAGCTGGAGTTACAAGGCAGCTGTGACTGACACGTGGGTACTGGGAGCTCCGGTCCTATAGAAGAGCAGCAAGGACTCTTAATCACTGTACTGTCTCTCCAGCCCTGCATGTACAGTTCTTTATCTTGATTGATGGGTTAAATTATGCAGCCTCCCATAATGTACCGCATTTAATCATAAGCACACTCAGTTATGCATAGGCATAAAATGGTAAATAGGGGATTCTCCCTAAAAGTTCACTCAGAGGACAGTTTGGCTTAGTGTGCACTAATCCAAAGCCAGTCTAGGCTGAATTGGCCCCATTTCCTACCCAGATATACTGGAAATGTTTGAATAGAAAATGTCCAATTTAAAAAATTTATATTTTGCTGAGCAGTGGTGGTGCATGCCTTTAATCCCAGCACTCAGGAGGCAGAGGCAGGCGGATCTCTGTGAGTTCGAGACCAGCCTAGTCTACAAGAGCTAGTTCCAGGACAGGCTCCAAAGCCACAGAGAAACCCTGTCTCAAAAAAACAAAACAAAACAAACAAACAAACAAACAAAAAAAGCATATGTGTTCCACAAGTGACTTTTTTGTTGTTTTGTTTTGTTTTTTGAGACAGAGTATAACTGTGTGATTCAACTATATTACTCAAAAAAAAGAAAAGAAAAACTGTATAGCTTTGGCTGTCCTGGAACTTACTTTTTACACCAGGCTGATCTTGGACTCACAGAAATCTACCTACCTCTGCCTCCTGATTGCCTGGCCCAAGTGTTATGTGATATATTCTTATCACAACCCGAATGGCAGGAAAAGAGCCTGGCATCAGTGCTGCCTGGGTGGTGTGGAGCTGAGACAGAGAGGGAACGGTGTCCAATCATTCCGACATTTTCTCATGGTTTCTTTTCTAGCAACAAAGACCTGCACTGAGCTGTCACTGGTGCTGCCTTTCACGGCCACCCCTGTGAGGTGGCCACAGCTAAGGCTCAGATGGCAACTTTCCTACAGACCACATGAAGCCAATTCAAACTGTGATGGCTGCACACTGACTCACAGGGGCTCCGAAGCCGGTGCTGCCTCGCACAGGGGCTCCGAAGCCGGTGCTGCCTCGCACAGGGGCTCTGAAGGCGGTGCTGCCTGGCTTCTACTCCGATGCTGGTTCATAGTGCCGTTTTCTCTGCTTCTCGGTGCTGTCTGCCCTTTTGGTGACATAGAAGTGATGCTTCCCAGAAAAGTTTGTAAATTTATTTAAGGGATGGTTTCTCTCAATTTGTTTAAACAAAAATGATTCCTGTGGTTTTCCATGCAGTCTTTTTCGGGCTAATAGTTAAATGACCTCAAAAAGACCAAGATGTATTCAGGAAGCCTTGTGGCAGCGTCTAAAACTGATTGTGACTCCGAACACTAATGCAGTGCCTGTAATATACCTGACAATTGCCCTAATGACATACGGCGATTATAAATCAATCTATTCTAAATCCGTGCCCCTTTTCAGCATGTCCACTTAACATGTGGCTACTGTGCAAGTCCACAGGCACACTCTGCAGACTTGGCTTCCTGCAGGAAGAAAGGCTTAGCTAACAGAGTAGACTGCATTCCCTCCCCCACATCGCCAGCCCTGGACAGCCTGTGTAACACAGGATCTGCACCACAGAACTCCAGTCTGCGTCCACGTGAACCAGGCACCCTTCAGTTAAAGCCAATTATCCAGGTTTCTTACTTATGCGTTCCTGCCACTCCTGGTCAATCGTGGGTATCCTTCTACTGTTTATAAGTTATAAGGATCTCAAGCCATGAAAACACCACAGCCAACAACATTATCCACTGCGCCAAGCCTGGTATCATAGTCTGTGTTCTCTGTGGCCATTGCCCCAGTCTGACAGCCTCCATCATACCAGAAAGCAGCCGTAGTAACAGTCGGTGGCAGGACCAACAGCTCCCTTGGAGATAACCATTCCTGTGTCTTCACTGGCTTCCAGCTGTGAGCACTTGTGACTAAGCACCCAAGAACTTTCTCTGGTGCCATGGATGCTCTCAGCAGTAAGTACAGAGGGTAGGGTATGCTGAAGATTCCGTGTCCCCAGAACAGAAGCAGATTGGAGGAAGGGCCTTACTCTTGGTGCTGGCAACTCTGAAGGCTCCCTAGAGCCTCCCAAACTACTGCATCCTACACTCCACTGTCTTGTCTCCCTGCTTCCTCTGTGGTCCCTTCCAAGCATCCCTTCACACAAACCACTTACAAGCTCAGTCTCGCCAGGCAAGCCAGCCCCTACTAGATGAGTTGATTCTGCCTTTAGATCTTTTGATTACTGTTAGTGTTGCTATGTTTGTTTGTTTGTTTGTTTGCCTTTAGATTCAGCTTTCATTCTTCAGACTCCAGAGTAGACCAAGAAGTGATTATTCATAGAGGAATCTAAACTATGCAAATCCCACTCAGAGAGCAGAGTAAAACTTATGACTTCTGCCACTCTAAATATGCTCACACTCACCAAATACTGGAAAAGATGATGTCGAAACAGGTTACAGAAAAACGCAACAAAGCAATCAACCCCACCAAATACTCTCAGCCCCAGATGGATAAGCCTCTGCTGGAAGCAGCTCTGATCTCCAAAGTGAGGAGAGAAAAGGGAGAAGCAAGCATCCTCCCCTCCTCCTGTATCCTCCTTCTCCAACATCCTCACTGCCTTCACTCAGCTTGGCTCCCGCTCTTGTAGACCATCCCTACCTCCAGAACAACCCTCAATGAAGCGCAAGAACTTTGTAAGGAAAAAAATGGTGCCCTATCCACCTGCCAGGGGCTAGGAAACAACTTAGCAGTGTTTTCTGACTTGAGTTTTCTGTTTATTTGGTTGGTTTTTATGAAATGCCTTGTAGCCCAGCTGGCCTGGAACTTGCTGGACTTGGATTTGAAGTAGTGATGTTTTTCTGTCGGCTTAGCAGTTGCACATGAATCTAGTGCTATTTTAATTGTTGTCTGTGGCCCCCACAGCCCCACAGCCCCACAGCCTCACAGTCAACACCCCACCAGCTACTCAGGTCGCAGCTTGGAAGGCCTTCTGGTCGAGGCCGCTGTATGTAGGCTTAAAGTAAGTCTCTATTTATTGTTCTACTTAACAACAAAGATTCGAGGGTCAGATGTGGGGGTGAAAACCTGCTAGATCGGAGAAGCTGAGAAGTAACCAGCTCACCTTGCTTCTTAGCCAGAGAGAAACTTACCTCTTCATTCATCCCAAAACCAAAAGGAAGAGCCACACCCAAGTCCTTGCCCTTTCCTTTCTTTACATCTTCTCTATCCAAATTGCTGGCTTCTCCATGGCCAATTCAGGTCAGCTAGTCACTAGCTCTGTCCCCTGACTCCAGATAAATGTTATTTAACTCTTGTCAGAGTGTCATCAAAATTCCTGCAACAAGTTGTCCTCTTTTTTGTTTGTTTCTTTCTTTTGGTTTTTCAAGACAGGGTTTCTCTGTATAACAGCCCTGGCTGTCCAGGAACTAGCTCTTGTAGACCAGGCTGGCCTTGAACTCACAGAGATCTGCCTGCCTCTGCCTCCCAAATGCTGGGACTAAAGGCGTGCGCCACCACTGCCTGGCTAACAATGTAGTCCTCTTGCTCCTGTTTCGTGGATTGGAGGCATGCACATCAAACCCCACTAACATTGGTTCTTGCTACCTCTTTACTTCACCACCCTCATTCAATTCCTTGACAAGTTCCATGGGCTCTCTATCTAAAATAGGGAATCTTTGCCTCTCTGTAGCTGAAACTCTCCAAGCCACCATCAGCCTCCATTCTAGAGGGCTACAATATCCTGCGTGTCAGTGGCTACTTCTGCCCTTCTCTGCAAAGGGAATTTGAAGAGTCCTTTTCCTAGTCTATGAGGCACGGGTCTTGTAGACCTAGTCTGATCTACAAGAGTTAGTTCCAGGACAGGCTCCAAAGCTACAGAGAAACCCTATCTCGAAAACAACAACAAATGCTATTGAGAATTTGCCAGAGATTGCATTGAATCTGACCAAAAAAAAAAAAAAAACAAAAACAAAAAACAAAACTTTGGATAGTGCAGACATCATAACAGGATTGTTTTCTAATCCATAAATATGGGGAGTCTTCCTATCTATTTACATCTTCTGTAGTTTCATCAATACTTGTTTTCAGTGTACAAGTCTCTCACCTTCTTGAATAAATTTATTCCAAAATATTTTGGCTGTTTTAAGTAGGACTTTTAAAAAATATCTTTTCTGACAGTTCATTCTGGTACACAAAAATACAGTTCAGTCTAGAACAGCCAGGGCTACACAGAAAAACCCTGTCTTTATATGTGTACACACACACACACGCACATGCACACACACACAATTGGGTTTTGCTGTTGTTTTGAACCCTGAACCTTGAATATGCTGAGCAACTTTTATACACTGAGCTAAAATCTTAATATCTTCCAGAACTTTCAGCTTTGCTAGAATTTTAGTGAGTTCCTCTGAGTCTTGTATGTACAGGTTTGTCTCATCACAAATTGAGATAGTCCTTCTGGATGCCTTTTCTTCCTCTTTCTTGTGTGGATGGTTAAGATCTTCAGCACAATGTAGAAGAGAAGTGATGAGAGTAGATTTTCCAATCTTGTTCCCAGTTTCAGAAAGCAGTGAGTTGATGTTGGCTTTTACCAGTCTGAGGAACTCTCCCTTCTCTTCCTTACTGATTGTTTTTTTTTTTTAATCATGAAAGGGTTTTAGATTTGGTCAAATGCTTCCTTTGCATTTATTAGGATAATTATGTAGTTTATTGTGTTAATTGATTACCAGTCGCTAAACCAACCTCACATTCAGTGGGCAAATCCCACTTGACTACACAGCCGTTCATGTCCTAACAAGATTTCCAGTCAACTATAGACTATACATGTGATAGTGGCTCCACAGATTCTATTACCAAGTTATGTCTAACCATTACAATTTGTGTGAATACATTCTATGATGCTCACACAATGATAAAATCATCTAACAGTGAATTTCTTAGAAGTATCCCCCACTGTTAAGCAATACATGACTGTATAGCCTTTTTGTATGATACTCAGTTTAAGTTGCTAGCACTTTGGTTAGGTATTTTTGTATCTATTTTCATAAGAGCTGCTGGCCGATAGTTTTCTTTTCTCATACTGATTTTTCTGGTTTTAGAGAAGCACAATAGTGACCTCACAGAATGAGTTAGGAAATGTTGTCTTCTATTTTGTGGAAAACCAGAAATTTAATCTAGGCCTTTTCCAGCATGGGAAGGAGAGTTACTAGTTAAATCTTTATTTGTTGCAAGTCTGTTTGGATTCTCTATTTCCTCTGGGGTAAGTTCCAATAGTTTGTGAGTTTTCCCATGAATCTATCTACTTTGTTATTTAACTTGCTGACATGCAGTGGTCTCTTAGAAACCTTTTTATTTCTGTAAAAATAGTAATGTTATTTCTGTAAAAATAGTTTAATGTTATTAAATAGTCCTGCCTTGGCTATTTAAGTACTTGTAATGGCTAAACTTGGTTATCAACTTGTCTGAATCTAGCATCAATTAAAACCCAACCAGTTCTGTGAAGAATTTTCTTTATCAGACTATTAAAACTGAAGGCTCACTCTAAATGTAGATGGTACCTTCTGATAACAGCCCAGATAAAGGACATGAAATAAGGAAGTTTTGCTTTTAAGTCTGCTTGACTTCACTCTTGCTGGCAAGTTCATCTATCCTGTTGCTATGGCATTCTTGACCAGTATAAGAATCAACTTAAAAAAAAAAAAGAATCAACTTAATCATTCCTAGTCTGAAGATCAGCAGCTCTCCAGAATCGTCCAGGCCTTCAGCACCAGACTGGGGCTGCCGAGACATCCAGTCTCATGGACTGAGACAGTGATTGTTGAACTACACAGACCACATTCTGTAAGTCAGTCTGATAAATCCCCTAAGTACTAAACCCTTATATTATATTAATTCCCCATTCTTTTGGAGAATGAAGACTAATAGTCTTCTTTGATTTTTTTTCTTGCTTGGTTCTCGATAAAATATAAAGTTATCGATATAGTTGACCTTTCTAAAGAAAGAAATGTTCAGTCTTAGTAATTTTCCTGGTGGGTTTTTTTTTCCCCAAGACAAGGTTTCTCTGTAGCTATGGTTCCTGTCCTGGAACTAGCTCTTGTAGACCAGGCTGGCCTTGAACTCACGGAGATCTGCCTGCCTCTGCCTGGCTCTCCCAGTGTTCTTTTAGCCTCCATTTTTCTCTCTAATGTTTGTTGCTCTCTTCTTTCCATTTTATTTAGGTTGACTTCGCTCCTTGTTCTCGTTTTCCTTCATCTTGAAGCATTTTCTAATTCCCCTGTGATTTCTTTCTTTTCATTTCACAATCCATGATGTGGCTGTAACACGGGCAGGTTCCTCCAGTGCCTCAGGTGACTTTACAAAAGACAGCCATTGGGTTTGTTCTATTTGCAGCCATTTGGACCTTCCTCTTGCAGGGACATGGCATTGATGAGATGATGCCCTGGGGCATAGCTACCAAGGATCCTCCTTAATCACACAGCCCTAAAAAATAAAAAATAAAAAATCAATCATACTTCAACTTCAAATAGTACTCAATCATGTTAGAATCATTACAATCACATGAGCCAGAATTTTAACTAGCCTCAGGCTTCAAATAACCTAAGAAACAGTGTGGCAGTAAAAGAAGCGATTATTCCTGACAGGTGAGATGGCTCAGCGGGGAAAAGGCTCTTGTCACCAAGCCTATCAACCTCAGCTCAATCCACGTGGAAAGGGAACCAATTTTATAAGTGGTCTCTGGGGAAAAAAAGAATTATCAACCATTGCTTTTGAGTGTTTTGTTTTCTGGACAGGCTCTCACCTTGATGCCCAGGCTGGCTTCAAATTCATAGCAATCCTTTTTCCTTGACTCTCGGGCACTGGGATCAGAGGCTTGATCCCCTAGCTGACAAGTGATATTCGATTGAAGGGCCTGGCAAAAGGACTGTCTTGGGGTCATGAACAACTAAACCCTCTGACTCAATGTCATAATGTCACTTTCAGGGGTGCTATAGGGAGTAAACAAAATGGTGCTAATAAACTCTTAGTCACAGAATAAGGATCATTGCAGAGAGTTTTTAAAATATCACTGAACCTACTAATGAACCTTACCACACAGTACTGGAATGGGTTATAATTATTATGTTATCAGTTCAGGTCCTCATGTATGTGGGGCAAACATTCTACTACTAATCTACATCCCAGTCCTATGATGGTGTATTTGACCATCTATCTTTTTGATTAATAAGAACCAAGGGATGGCTTATTTGTCTCTGTTTATTATTTACATAAGTGAAAGGACAATTCCAGGCCATTGACTCCTGTCACTGCCTGAGGACCAAGGCTCCTTATACCTACCTCATCCATGATATACAGAAAGGCAAGGGAAGTGGAAGGGGAGGGGAGAGAAGGGAAGGGGAAGGGGAGGAGAGGGAAGGGAAAAGAAAGGAAGGGAAGGGCAGAGAAACCATCTCTAAACCCAGCGAACAGTAGGCTAGATTCTACACGTAGCTTCTCCCTTTCCCTAAATGCCTCAGGTTTGTTCTCAGAAATGTCTACCCTCCCTTCCCCAAGACATAGAATCAGAATCATCACTGACTGAAATTTCCCAACCTCAGTGTGTTGATGACAGGATTCGGCTGGTGACTCACAGGAGAGCCTTGTTTCTTCCTCCCACCAGGCTTCTCGTTGCTCAATTACTTGGCTGGCTAGTGTTGCCAACCTGACAGGACCTGGAATCAACTGGAAGCCAGCCTCTGAAGAGGACTTAGGGTGTTTTCTTGTATTAACTGAGTGGGAATTCTCACCCACGGGACTGGACTATTCCTGGATGGAGCCCTGGACTGTGTGAGTGGAGGAAGGGTGAAGGCGTAAGTCATAAACAATGCCACACCAGTTTGGAATTATGATTAATAGGGTGGTATTTATTTAAAGGGGAAAAAACTTACAGATCACCGTCAGCCCTCTGCGCAACCAGGAAGGGAGTCTAGTCGCCAGCGGAGCAGGAAGTGAAGAGAGAGAGGAGAGGGAAGTGGCCGCTTTTTTAAAGGGAGAGAGACCACGCCCCAATGGGCTGGTATCTCAGCAGCTATAGGCTGGAGGAGCGGGAGGACCTCCCACAACAGAAGGGAAGGGACCCGTAGGATGCACTCACCTCTCTCTGTCCCGGATGGTGGATGTGAGTGGCCAGCTGCTTCAAGCTCCAGCACCTTCACCTCCCAACCTGGAAGGACTGTATCCTTGAACTGCAGGCCAGAATAAGTCCCTTCTCTCGTAAGTCGCTTCCATCAGGGTATTTTATCCCAGTAACTATTACCATGGTTGAGGTCAGGTGCGTCCATATTCTTGGTCTCTTACTTAAGGAGTTGAAATAAAAATAAAAGTCTATACAGATTTGCAAAAACAGCAAGGGACTTTATTTAAAGCAAAGCAACAGAAAGATCAGACGACGCTGCCAGGGAGGATCAGGACACATGAGTGAAGACACCCAAGGCCCCAGTCATTGTTTGAGGCCTTTTTTAATAGGGTCAAGAGAAAGACAAGTTTGGTTACTAATGAGCACATGGGGTCTGTTTTCTGTTTTGTTTTTTTTTAAATATTTATTTATTTATTTATTTATTATACAATGTTCTGTCTGTGTGTATTACAGACCAGAAGAGGGCACCAGACCTCATTACAGATGGTTGTGAGCCACCATGTGGTTGCTGGGAATTGAACTCAGGACCTTTGGAAGAGCAGGCAGTGCCCTTAACCGCTGAGCCATCTCTCCAGCCCTGTTTTCTGTTTTGATTGATAGGTCAGGTCATACTTTTTTTTTCATTCCAGTCCCAGTTCCCCCTCCCTCCTCTCCTCCCCCTCCCTCCACCTTTCCCTTTTCCCCACCCCACCCCTCATCTGCACCTCAGAGAGGATAAGGCCTCCCTTGGGAAGTCAACTAAGTCTGCCCCAATACCTCACTGAAGCAGGACCAAGCCATCCCCTCCCCCCTACCTTCATGCCTAGGCTGAACAAGGTATCTCTCCATAGAGAATGGGCTCCAGCTCACGCATTATGGGTAGATCCTGGTCCCATTGCCAGTAACCCCACATACTGCCTAAGCCACACCATTAATACCTGCATTCACGTGGCCTAGTTTGGTCCTATGCAGGTTCCCCAATTGTCTGTCCATAGTCAACTGATTCTGTGGGTTTCCCCATCATGGTCTTGGCCTCCTTGTTCATATGATCATCCATTCCTCTCTTCAATTATATTCTGGATCTCTGCATCTGCTTCTATCTGTTTCTGGATGAGGATTCTGGCTTCTCTGGGGTTGTGGACTGTAGACTGGTTATCCTTTGCTTTATGTTTGATAGCCACTTATGAGTGGGTACCTACTATATTTGTCTTTCTGGATCTGGGTTGCCTCACTCAAAATGGTTTTTTTTCTAGTTCTGACCATTTGCCTGCAAATTTCGAGATGTCATTGTTTTTATCACTGAGTAACTGTATCATTGTGAAGGCCCAAAAATATGAACCTATTTCCACATTGACCAAAGTTCAGAGTTGGAGTTTACTTTTAGTTCCTTTGAGACTATTGTGCTTCTACCTCAAACAAAGGTTCCACCTAGAGGTGGGTCAGAGAGCTCTGCTTGCTCAAGGTCAACAGGTGTGGCTAATAGCCAGACCTTGTTCTTCAGGAATAGAGAAAATGTGTTCCTACCTCAAACAAAAGTCTAAGGATCCAACTAAGTTCCAGTTACTTTTTTAATTGGATTATTTGGTAATTTGATGTTTAGTTTCTTGAGTTCAGTGTCCCTGCCATCACCAAGAAGCATGCTGTAGGTTATTCATAAACACAATTGAAGTGCTTGGTGGTGGGGTCTCTTGAAAGAGCCGCAAGGTTTTTACAGCTAAAGCTGAGTCAGGAAGCTTCTCTTAAATGAGATGCACCTGCCTCTAGCAAACAGAGCTCACCTGAGAAAATGCTGCTACCAAGAAGCCATGCTTAAGACTGTTCTTTTGTGTCTAGAATTACTTCCAAGCTCTCAGGTTTTATGTGAATGTAGTTGTCCATGTTGGCACCATTTGTTGGCAGAGGTTTCTGTATTGCCTGATCCCATAGCGGTTCAGTCCCAAAGGAACATACAGAGGCCTATGTTAATTATAAATTGGTTGGCCTGCTAGTTCAGGCTTCTTATTAATTTTTACATCTTAAATTAACCCATAATTCTTGTATGTGTTAGCCACATGGCTTGGTACCTTTTATCAGTGAGACATTCTTATCTTGCTTCCTCTGCATCTGGGTGACGACTGCAGACTGAGCCTTTCCTCTTCCCAAAATTCTCCTATCCTGGTCACCCTGCTTATACTTCCTGCCTGGCTACTGGCCAATCAGCATTTTATTAAACCAGTACAAGTGACAAATCTTTACAGGATTCCACAGTACAAAATGTCCCATTTTAGAAGCCTCTTCTTACTGGCTTGGAGTTGTTTGACTTTTTTATCGTTTCCTTAGCACTTCTATATCTATGACAACACATAATGGACACAGAATGGCCACTACGAAGAGTTCCGTGTTGTCATATGGGTGTGCTGCTGGTCAAAGGTCCTACAACACAGAATGGCCACTACGAAGAGTTCCGTGTTGTCATATGGGTGTGCTGCTTGGGGGGAGCACACGGGTCCAGACTGGGGCTTACTCCCTGCCCACAACAGGGCCTTCTCAAAGGGGACAAGGAAGGCTCATGTCAGTGTGAGGTGCACAACTACAATTCCATACTTATGATACTAGACAAAAAGATGGTATACTCAAGCCAGACCGAGCTACAGAGAAAGCCTGACTGGGTGGGTAGGAAAGAAGAAAACGAAAAGCTGAGCCTGTAGGGTACATCGAAATGAAAGAAACTAAGGGGGCTGGAGAGATGGCTCAGCAATTAAAAGCACCGACTGCTCTTCCAGAGGACCTGGGTTCAATTTCCAGCACCTACATAGCAGCTGATAACTATAACTCCAAGATCTGACACTCACACAAACATCCATGCAAGCAAAACACCAGTGCACGTCAAATAAAAACACATTATTTTATAAAGACAAAAGAAAGAAATTAAGCAAAGGCCAAGTTCTCCACATGGACCACAGGAGTGAAAGGGAAATATCGGTGCTTCGCTGGAGGTGGTGGTTTTGGCTCTCAGATATTTGAGACAGACTCTCACTATGTATCCCAGGCTGGCCTGGAACTCAGCATCATCATGCTATCCTGGAACACAGAGGGCTCCTCTTGTCTCAGCTTCCTAAATACCATAAATGTTGGTATGAGCCACCACCCGCAGCCGGCTAGGTTTATGAAATTGACTACGGCTAGTGTTTATGAAAATCTGCTGTGTGCCAGAGGTTACATAAGCTTTTACAAGCAGACGCTCATTCAGTCCTTACCATTGCATGGGGTGGTGCTATGGTTTGAATGTGGACTGTCCCCCACGGGTTCTGTTTTGAATACCTGGTCCCGAACTGATGGTACTGTTTGGAAAGGTCAGATAACTTCTGGGACATGGTGCTTCCATGCAGGACGTGGGAATGTACCCTATCTCACACTTACTCTGGTCCTAGTCTCTGCCTCTACTGTCTCCTGTCTTGTCATATGGCCACACTGCAGCTGCGATGTCTACCCCACCACGTTGGGCTGTATCCCTCAAAGCTATGAGCCCTAGGGCACTGGAGCTAAAAGTCAACTCTAGTAGTTAAAATCTGCCTCCCTCTTTGTTCCCACGACTGAACTTCTTGGCGCATGCAGCTGCAACATCCAACCCCGATTTCCCTGGAATACTGACGCCCTTTCTTTCTTTCGCACAGAAAGAAATTCACTTCTCAGACTACAGTGATGGCATTACAAGCAGAAGCTTCTGGCCACAATGGTTATTAGATGCTAGGAACGGAACTGGACAAGTGCTTTGCATATTTTCTCAGTTATGTCTGTTTCATACAGAGGAGGCTGAGTGGTTGAGCAATTTCATCAAGGCAGAAAAGCCAGTGAAGTTTGGGGCCAGGATCCTACTCAATTGTGTCCTGTGCTAGAGCACTTGAGTCTAGTCCCTGATCCACTACTGCCCTCTGCTGGGCCTATGACAGCACTGCCGGGATGCAATGGCTACTGCGTTTTTGGTTTGGTTGGTTGGTTTGGGTTTTTGTTTTGTTTTGGGGGAAAAAAGGTTGTTTTTTTTTTTAAGATATTTATACGTTTCCCTATTCCTTTCCTCCCCCTAGACGCCCCCAAACACACTTCATTTCTCTCTTACAAACTCACGACCTCTTTTTTTATTAGTTGGTTGCTACGTGCATATATGTCTATACATACATATTTCTAAATAGGTACCATGTTTTACTCAGGTCTCTCAAACAGCAGAGGACAGGATCAGTGGTGTTTCCATCAAAGGAGATATGGAACAGTCAGAGAATAAGAGGGGAGAGCATTTCTTGTTCTCCAACTCATTATGGGGCCCCTCAAAATTGCCCCCAGACAAGAGTACACATTTAGAAAAGAGAATATAGCTCAGAGACAGTGATGCCAAGTGTGCTTATCCTTTGCAAATAATCAGGATTAAAGTTGGCCATTTCCCAGGAATTCTTCTGTGTAGCAAGGACTCCATACAAAATAAAATGACAATTCCTTTACTGCTGTAAAACATGCACTCACGTCATTAAACAAGAACAATAGTGTCACACTGCCATTTCATCACAGCAGGGTTGCTCTGGTTCTTTACGTGGGTTTCCAGGCTTCTTCTCCCCTTTTAAGAATCAGATACATTTTTAAGTAAATAGGTAGGTAGATAGATGATAAATAGGTAGATAGACAGATGTGTGGGTAGGTAGATAGTAGGTAGGTAGATGATAAATAGAAGATAGATGATAGGTAGGTAGGTAGGTAGGTAGGTAGATAGATAGATGATAGATAGATAGATAGATAGATAGATAGATAGATAGATAGATAGACGGACGGACAGACAGACAGACAAATAGGTAGATAGTACGGTGGCCTGAATGAGAATGCCTACCATGGGCTCAGATGTTTCAATATTTGTCCCCAGTTGGTGGTGTTGTTTGGTTCGGTTTAGAAGGAGTATGTCACTGAGGTGGGCTGTAAGGTTTCACCCACATGCCATCACCAATTCCCTCTCTCTGTTTTGTGCTTGGGAGCCTTTAGTTTCTGCTCCAGCTGCCTGCCGCCTGCTGCCTCCCCTCCACCCTGGACTCTTATCTCTCTGTAACCATAAGTCCAAATAAACTTCTTCTGTAAGTTGCTTTTGTCATGGTTTTTATCCAACAAACAAAAGTAACTATTACAGATAGATAAGCCAAGTAGTTAGGTAGACAGACGACAGACAGCTTGTGCATCCAGGCATTTTGAAGCCCATGCTGAAATTCCTCCCCTTATCACACTCTGTAAGTTGGGTGGTTCCTTTTGACAGCTGTTCCTGCTTTCTCTATTTCTGTTTGAATAATCAGGAAATTATTTAACATGTAAACAAAATCCTTACTATCAACGAAATAAAATTATTCAAACCTCAAACCATTGAAATCAGTTGTAAACAAGCCAATCAGTTTTTATTCTTAGAACTAAACACTTTCTGTGGAACTGGGCAATGATTATGCCATTTGAAGACATCTGCCTTACTGGGGCCAACTTGTAAAATTCGCGACTTTAAGGGAATCTCTATGATAAAAAGTTTTAGGTCAACTCAAACTTATAAATAAGGGACTAGAGGTGGTCACAGTGCTTTAGGGAGGAAGGGAGATGGCAACTTTCCAAAAAAAGACATATACACACGAACTATCTTCCATGGAAATTACTGGGCAGGTCTCTAAAAGGAGAGTCCCCAAACAAGGTTTTGATGTCTCCTGGTAGTATGTGATTTGGTTCATTAAAATCACAAAGGAATATTACTTCTACAGGAAAGTGGGTGTCTAGTGGTCCTTGTTTTTTTTTTTTTTAGAAACAGGGTCTCCTGTGCAGCCAGTGACGGGCTCAAACTTAGTCAGTCATCTCTCCCTGTATTCTCTACCTCCATCCCACCCTCCCCACCAGATTTCTCCTCTCCCCATCTTCACCCACCCCCAGTTCACCCACAAAATTTACTTTATTTCCCCTTCCCAGGGAGATTCATGATACCCCCAGACTCTTCTCTTTATCTAACAAACAAACAAAAAAACCAAAAAAAAAAAAAAAGAGTGTTCTCTAGACTTCACCCTGTGTCTTACAGGTGTTGATTCAGAGACTGCCTTCCTAGAAGACAGGTGTCTCTACAAGGTGGCTTCCATTAAGAGTTACTCTTCAAGATCCTACAATACATTCTCATCATGGCTCCCCATCATCTCCTCCCAGATCTTCCCCACCTTCCCATCCTTCCACCTCCACAACTTACTTTCACTCTTGAAAACAAAAAGGCAAAAAAAAAAAAAAATCAAACAAACCAGATTTTTTTTTAAAAGCATGATAAACACATTCATATGTAGACACATAGAGATACACAAAGGCACAAAGACATACACACACAGAAAGATACACCGACATGTAGACATCAGTACACACACCAACACAGACTCACAAAAACACACATACACAAAAGCACAGACACACACAGATACATCCAGACACACTCAGACACAAACACAAACAACTAAAAATACATAATTCTTAAACTACTACAAATGAAAATTTAGAAAAATAATTAGGGCTGCCCTTAGAACCATGAGAAACGTGTTTATTAGTTGTGCATTTACTATTTGGGATCTGGAAATTGTTTTTTTGTTTGTTTGGTTTGGTTTGGTTTTGGTTTTTCGAGACAGGGTTTCTCTGTAGCTTTGGTGCCTGTCCTGGAACTAGCTCTTGTAGACCAGGCTGGCCTCAAACTCCCAGAGATCCACCTGCCTCTGCCTCCCGAGTGCTGGGATTAAAGGCATGCGCCACCACCGCCCGGCTGTTTTGTTTTTGTTTTGTTGTTTTTTTTTTAACAGCAACAAGAATGGTGCAGTAACAGGAAAGTTCTAGAAGATGCAACACTTCTACTTTAAAATGAGAATCTTGTGTTTCTGGATTTTATTGCTTGCAATAAAACCAATTTTTTTCTTTAAAAACAGTCCTACTATGTAGCCCAAGCTAGGCTTAAATTTGTAACTCCCCTGCCACAGCCTTCCAATTGCTAGGATTCTATGTATAAGCCATCCATCCCCACCTAGGGACACTTCTAACTTTTCAAATGAGAAATTCATATTTCAGTTTGAAGGACACACTAGGATAACATGAAGATTGAATAAATCAGTAAAGGGACACTGTGCCCACAATTTCAAATGGATCAGGAAAAAATGTAAAGAGTGCATGAGAAAACACAAAAAAAAATATGACAAAATATTAACATTTGGGCAATTTGGCTAAAATGTAGGGTGTTCTTCATACTGTTCTTGTAATTGCTCTAGAAGCCTGAACTAATCAAAACTAACAGCTGCACCTGAGGAAGGGACCCACCATGCTCTCTTGTAACCAGTTGCATCCACGGGAGATTGCGCCTGGCATCCATGGAGCTGCCTGGCTACTCCGTATGGTGACCACCATGGTAGGCAGGAAGTGAACAGACTCTTGAAGGTACAGGAGGGAACAGCTGCCTCTCAGCAAGCAGCGCTGAGGATCTTCAGGGCACACAGGAACCCATACATATCCCCTCCAATGCACACACACACACACACACAACTACAGGAAATGATAGGGAACCCCAAAAGAGTAAACGTATATCCAGATGACACTGGCCAGCACTGCAGTTGGGGGACTTGTGGACCAGTCTGTTTTGTGAAGAATAAAGATGAGAAACTTGGGACAAGAAGACCAGAAAGCTAAAGGAAACAGGTGGGACATGTTACAGACATTTGCTCTGCCAGAAAACTCGAGTCTGAGGAGGCCGAAGAACTGAGCAGAGGTACCAGAGATAAACATCACTCTATACCATGGGCCACCATTGTTGGCTCAAAGAGCATGGCTACACCAGACGCAGAGCATCCTGGGGATGTTCCAGCAGAGCGGGCCAACCACCGTGGAAGATGTCAGAAGACAGCATTCACTGCGGGGAGAGTCAACCACTTTCATCCATCCATTGCCGTACGCTGGAAGCACAAAGCGAGCTTTTTCTTTTAAAAAAAAAAAAATTTACTTATTTATTATGAATACAATACTCTGTCTGTGTGTATGTCTGCAGGCCAGAAGAGGGCACCAGACCCCATCACAGATGGTTGTGAGCCACCATGTGGTTGCTGGGAATTGAACTCAGGACCTTTGGTAGAGCAGACAATGAGCTTAACCTCTGAGCCATCTCTCCAGCCCCCAAAGTGAGCTTTTTCAAGAGAATGGTGGACAAGTCTGATTCTCAGCATCTCTGACTTACTGGTCTTGGTTACCTGGACTTTAGGAAACTCCGTGATATTTTTAATATGCAGCCAAGTTTGAGAATCTCTGGCTTCAAACACACAGTCTTGGGGTACTGCAAACCTAAGAGCAATGGGATTGTGCGGTCAAGCCCAGAGTTCCCTCCTGCTGCAGAGAGTTCCTATTACTGGCCATAGGAAGATGGAATTCGTCCTGAAACCCCTCTACCTGAAGGTGTGCTCTCACTCCCACAACTCTTGCTCATTTCTTGCTAGGTTTGGGTTTTGGTTTTTTGCTTTCTATTTGGGAACTCCCTGAATTTAGGTTGATTCCAGAACTGGCGATGAATGTCTTTTGGTAATTATGGGGAGACAGGGGCTGTGACTCAGAATGTGACTCATGGTCCTTCCGTAAGGGTCCCCTTACAAGGAGATGAAGACACGCAACATCAACCTGGGGGCCTCCACACACACGCTCACATGCAAGCGTATCACACACACATACAGGCAGTGATGTATGTGACCCCTGCATTCAGAGGCAGAGGTGAGAGGTTATTACATTTAATGTCGGCCTAGGCTTTTAGTAAGACTGTCTTAAAAACAAAACACAGAAGCCAACCTCTTGGGAAGAGAGAAATGGCTCAGAGATTAAGAGCACTGACTGCTCTTCTAGAGAACCCAGGTTTGATTCCCAGCCCCCATATATTAATCCAAAGCCATCTGTAATTTCAGTGGTGGGGATCTGTCTTCTTTTGACTTCTGTAGGTAACAGGCATATGTGTGGTACACACACACACACACACACACACACAGGCAAAACATCCATATGCATAAAGTAATTTTTAAAGGGCTTCTCCCATCAAAAACCACACACAATCTAGAATTTAAGATATGTTTATTTGTTTAATAGGAACATTCAGGTATATAAATAAGGTAAATACTTTCCAATATACAATATATCACATTCTTACACTGCACTGAGAAGAATCTACATGTGTTCTATACAATCCTAAGTGCAGAGAGAAGGGCAGGGCATGGTGAGAACACTGATTTAGTAAAGCCTGGCTTAGAGAAGTTACCCAACAGGAACACACACACACGCACATATCTATCTAAGAGAACTAAGGATTGTCACATGGATGCCACACAGCCAAGTGCTGTGTCCCAGGCCCCCGTCTGAGGACAGGAAAGCGGCCAGGCAGTGTAGGACAACTGGATTCAGCAGGTCCCGCCACACAATGAAAAAGGCTAGGAAACTAGGGTGCTCTGTGCCGTCTGCCACTGTGATCCCCACTGCTGTTAGGAAAAGTGTTAACTTCAGCTCAGACTCTAGAAGGGGCCAATGAGCCTAAGAATCCCAGGATAGATTTTCTGAGGTGATTTCTGACATCTACAGCCACCAAGGAGCACTGAACTGACCTGAGTCTACCTTTGGTTGTGTGACTCCCACCCCGTCCCCTGCTCTCAGTCCTGCTGCTGCACCTGTGACTTCTCCGGAGTCCCTAAACTGGACAAAGAGTTGCTGCCTCCCAGGGTCTTAATGGTTCCCCTGCCTCCACTCATTTGCTTTGTTATTCAGCCTTCGACACCTGCTCAGTGTTGTCCCAAGACAGAAACCAAGACATGAGAAAAGCCTCATACAAAGAACTCAAACACGTATGCACATTCAGCTCACTGCAAAACACTCTCACCCCTTCTCTACATCAGTGTTCCTTTGAGAAAAGCCAGAAAAACCAACACACAAACATAACGGGTGAGAAAGGAATTCTAGTAAGGGGGCAGAGGTGGCTAAGAAGGTAACACCTAAAAATTTCCCTTGGGGCAGATGGCCATGTGGCAAGTCCTTCTGATGCTGTACTCATTCAAAGTCCTTCAAGAGCTAGAGCTGGGCATGGCCACGGTCTAGGAAAGCAGTGCCCCAGGACCTCTGTCAGCACTGGACTTCTCTCTCCAGATAAAGGACTGCCTGGTTCATCAGATGGCACAGTGAAGGAGGAGGGGCCGGGGCCGGCAAACACAAGTCCAGAAGAGCAAGAGGAGCTCCAGTCTCTGGATTCTAGCAACAGGCCTGCAGGTCCCATCAACACCCTGGGATACTCCACAGTCAGAACCAAAGTTCCTACTCACGTGGTCTGAGAAGCTCCGGAATCATGTTAGCCAATGCCATTCAATCAAAGGGAAGGCTTGTCCAAGACACACACCCACATATACACCCTCTCTCTCTCTCTCCTTCCCCAATTCCCCATGTCCATTCAGAAAACCGATTAAACATTTCTCCATTCATGATTAATAATTATGTGTATGGGATCCTTTGTTAATCTAGAACAGACAGAAACACATCACCTGGCCTCAATGGTCACCTACTGTAATCTGTTCTCTTAAGAAAGAAACGCAGGGTGGAACGCTTGTGGTGTCAAGAGCACAGGCAGGGCTTTTAGGCTTCGGGCTGGTGTACTCAGCAGCAGGATTGTTTTCTCTATCCTGTCTATTCCTGAAATACACACCTGTAGAGAGAACCATGGATTCCTGCACTGTACAAGAGTGCAGGCCTTGGTTGGGAAAAGTGGGGTTCAGAGCAAGACAGGCCCTTGCTGCCCAGGGTGAGGCACCCCCAGGTCAGAGCAAATAGTCTTCCTGTGAGCAATCTCAGCCACAGGAAAAGAGGAAGCAGCCTCACATTGTCCCTCAGCCAAGGTGGCTTCGATACCATGGGAAACAGCAAGCTGCTGCATAGGGCTCTTCCCACTGGACGGCTGAAGTGCTCCTCTTGGAAGGACAGTGTGGTCACTTTATAGGACACAAACAGCAAACTGTGTGCAAGCAGTGGGAACATGGGAGCTGAATACCCATCAGCCCATCAGTGTGGGCTGAACCACTCATTGAGCTCAGTTTAAACAGAATAAAAAAAGCAACTACTATTTATTGAGTGCTGACTATGTGCCAGGCACCTTGCTAACCACATGCATTAGCTCAGGAAATCCTCACAAGCATCCTCACAGCCAGCTGCTTGGAACCTGGCCAGATGGAGGCTGTCTGAGCCTCAGGTCAGTCTTCTTCACATTGTTCTCATTTCTAACCCAGAGCTTCAGCTTTCCCATCCTTAAGATGGGAGAACACCTAGCCAGAGCGTCCTCTGGAGTAAAGGAGTAACGCATGCAAACCCTTAGCACTGTGCCTGGCGCATATTAAGCACTATATGTTTGCAATTGTTAATAACACACTGTTGCACTTCGCCAGCTGGAGAACAAGATAAAGAGCCAAGCAGATAGGCACTGACGAAGAGGAAGGGTGGGGACAGAGTCTTCAGACAGCCAATGGATTTGAAGACCACTAGTCATCAAACTCTAGTTTTTACATATTCTGCCCTTCTAGTCTCAAAACCATCCCATGTCCTAAAACCCCAACACTTCAGCATACAAAGCACCCTCTGTACCCTGTGCTCCAGAGAGTCCACCCACAGCTGACCACCTTGTGTCAGAGCTACCCTGCCACCCTCGCTCAGGTCTCCCTCCTCATCCTGACCTGGGCAAGAAAAACCACCTCTTCCCACATGAGCCAGTGAGCAGGAACAGTGGGCACAGACACGAAATACTCTGAGAGACAAGGACAACATGGCCTCAGATGTTCCTAACAAGAAGCTTTAGCTATGTTAGTTCACTTTGGGAGTGAGGAAAAGTCTCCCCTGGAGATCTACCTCAGGCTGACTTCACAAGAAAAGTGACTGCCATACAGTCTTGTGTGTGAGATACCCTGTCCTAAGTCCTTACATCACTCCTCCACCCAGCTCCTTAACAGGGACTGACCTCAGCTTGCCATGGGCTCGGTAAACTCAGGGACACATTCAAATCTGGCTCTTGCCAATCCAGCAATTAGCCCATAAGGTCTTTTTTGAGTCTTCTGAAATATCATAAAAATAGTTTCACAGTCCACCTATATAAGATTACATGTTAGATTTAATATCTCTGAAGACCAGTTCATGTTTACTACAGTACATTAGGAATAAATACATTTTAAATGTGGTTATAAAGCACACACTAAAAGGCTGAGATTGTGAAACAGGCTGTGTGTGTGTGTGTGTGTGTGTGTGTGTGTGTGTGTGTGTACACTCTCCAATTTCCTTACAGGACTTCACTTTCAGAAGTAAGATACAAACATGAACTTTGTTTTCACACTGAGGTGGTTAAGAGGGTGGGAATAACACACAAAGGGCAGGCCCCATTTCGTGGGAACATTCGTGAACAAACTCACCAGGGAGCCACCATGGCTTGTTCTGTCTGTCAGCCTGGGTTCCACGACCCCACTATCACTGGTTATAAGCTAATAGTCAGCTAAGCACTGGCTCAGGCCTTTCTCAGGCCCCCGGGACCTAGGAGAAGGAACACTGAAGAACTTCAGGTGTGGGGACGCCAAGGACTAGACGTTCCCGTCCTGCAAACAAACTGAGATGCAGTATTCTGGTTCGCCCCTGGCTCTCACTCGAGGGGCCTCAGAAGGCTGCTAGGAACAGATGGCATACAAACAGAAAAACAAAACCCTCTAAATTAAAACTGCACAATACTTACAATCACACAAAGTGGAAATAGAAAGCCATGCATGAAGGTGACAAACACTAAATTCATGACAAGGGAAGGCACAAAAATTTTATTTCTGACAAAATGAGTGTAAAGCAAGTTATGTGAGCCACTGAGACCTGCACGGTGCGTGTTAAAGCCGTCTCTCGGATCCTGCCTACTTAATGGGACAAACAACATGCTGTACAGACACACGGTGGCACTGCTCTCCTGGCTACTTGACTGGAAAGTCTCCTGTTTCCCGGGAACTCAGAAAAGAATACAGACCTCTGGCTGGCAGCGCCAGTGAGCACCGACTTTCCGTGTTTTCGGCACCAGCAACCACTTCCTCAAGCCTCTACTGCTGCGGCTCAAGAGTCTTGGCTGCTGGGGACTGGAGTGCCTTCTCTATCTAGTCTGGTGATCCAAGGTCATTCTTCAGTCAGAAAAGTACAGTCGCCTTCCTAAATACCACTGAAAATCTTAAGAAGACACTGACTCATCCTAAGAGCATTTGTAAAATGCACCTGAGTGTATTTCCTTTTTTGGGTGCCCAAGACATGACTCAATAGCAACAGGGGCCTCTAGTGACAGGAACTTCTCTGGAGAGTTACAGAACTGGTGAACTTCCAGGGTAAGTCAAAAAAGCAGAACCCTGAGGGCAAAGCTTCCCAGCCAAGGCCACACAACCCAAACCCAAGGCATCAGGGGGTTCAATGCAGCCCTGGGAGCTGAGAAAGAAAAGCCACAAGGCTGACGTGGACGTCGAAGCTCAGAGCCAAAAAGCCGTTCCACCCCTACTCCCATGTGGGGCGCATGATGGCGCATGACAGACACTCTGAGAGCTGTCTGTTTATTGAAGGAGATAGAAAGGCTAATCTGAAAACAAACTGGCACAGACCAATGTGCTTAAAGCAAGTCATGGCGCCCTCCTCAGCAGTGGGGACACCGTGGCCATGGTGTTGACATGCTTGGGACAAGTTCTTTCTCTGCCACCTGCTCCTGGGCCTGACAAAGAACCAGCCTCTCGACTTTTCAATTTCAGCTTATGCTTAGGAAGGAAAAGAACAATCACAGCTTACACAAACAACAGCAAGAGGTCCCCAGTAACATAAAAACTACATCTACACTGGTCACATTTCATAAGAAGATTAGCCTTGCTGTAGTAAAAAAGCAGGACTCAGGGATTCTGTGAAGAAGTCCGGATAAACACACAGACACACATTCACCTCAAGAGTACTATGTACACAACACAGCAGCAACACAAGTGGGCTTCCAGGCAAGGGGTATGTGAACCAAAGCCCACTGCTCCCCACCCCTCATGAGTCCCCAGACGAACTCAGCAGCAGCAAACCCATAGCACAAACGTGAGGGCCTCAGCTCTGAAAGAAACAGTCTGGAGGACCTCCTCCAGAAGTCCTCGGAGCCTGCGTGGCAGGGAAGGCTTGACAGTGCATTCTACTGCATATACCTGAAATACTACAGTGTGGGGTTCTCTTTCCAGACTTCATCAATTCTTCACGCTTTCTGAGAAAAATGAAGCCTGAAATCTTCTTTCAGTCTGTATGGTGAACGCAAACTAGGAGCAAAGCTCCTGTGCCCTCTGCAGGATTTTGGCTTGGACAAGAAGCTTATCTGATCAGTAAGCCTCCCACCTCTGTTCTACAGAGGGTGGCCCTCCACTGCTCCCAGACAGGGATGCCTGCAGAAGCCCCAGTGAAAGGTGTTAAGCAAAAGCAATGAGGCCATGAAGCTGTGCCAGGTGGGAGAGTCTCTCTACTATTAGACACAGATGAACGGATGACTCTCAGACAGCCCAGAAACTAGATGGGTGGGGGTTAGAACCACCAGCAGACCCCGAGCTGGGCAACACTGTCTTTCATGTTGTTCAATACCTGTACTTAAGAAACCCAAATGGTTCTTCCCTGTGACTCCTTTGCAACTCAAAGCTATAACTTACTCACAGCCCACACTATAAACAGACTGTATATACAGATTTTTAAAAAACAAAACTCACAAATTTAAAAGGGAGGGAAAAAAAGACAGTGAGTTCTAGCTTTTCATTATCTAAGTCACAGCATTTGGGCTGGCCGTGGTGACCTGCCCCTCTCAGTCCTGCTCCGGCTCTCCTGGCTCTGGGTGGACACTACTCGTCTTCCAAGGCAGAGGTCAGAATCCCCTTGTCAGTCAGGTGAGACTTGAGTGTGTTGAAGATGTGGAGCTGCTGATCCGGCCGCAACGTCAGAAACTGCTGAATCAGTTTGCTCGGGTTTGGGCCCCTACAACAGAACAAGAAGCATGACTGAGCAGGGGAGGTTACTCTGCTGGCCCAGTTATCCAAGTGAAACTCTGATCTGTAAATTCACTATTAGTAGGGGGGGGTCCATAAACATTAACAACTAAAAACCACATTCAAGCTTAGGATGAATTTCACTGAAATTAAGAGACTAATTTGAGGATATCATCATACTTAAAAAATCCAGTCAGGCATGGTGGCGCACACCTTTAATCTCAGCACTCTGATCTCCGAGTCTGAGGCCAGCCTGGTCTATGGAGAGAACAGCCAGGGCTACACAGAGAAACCCTGTCTTGAGAAAAACAAAAAACGAAAAAAGAAATCCACTCATGTGGTTCGGGTGGAGGGAACCGTACCTGATAAAGCTGGCAATGTACACATTGACAAAGGTGGCCATCAGGTACTGGCAGTCAAAGCGATCCATGATGCCTCCGTGACCAGGGATGGTATTGGCAAAGTCCTGTTGGAGCAGAGAAAAGAAGGGTGAGTCTGGCCTCACAACAACCAAATCCCAAACTATAAGATCCACCCCATAACAGAGCCCTGCTGGGTAGACAAGGTGATGAAAAGAGGTATAGAATCAAATGCTCAGGTAGTCACAGAATACAACTAAAATTCAAAATGTTCTTTTGTTGAAAGAAACTAACAAACTAAAAACTGACTTTTACTTTCGCTTACTGACCCCCAAGTCCAGCACATGGGTCAAGAAGAGCAGACATTAAGTGCCAAGGTACATAAACTGGTATGGTGGAGTGGTAAATGCTGACGGAGCAGGGCAGAGAAGGAAACGTGGATGGGCAACAGGAAGTGAGGGGTGAGGGATAGAGAGGAGCGTTTCCCTACTTTGATTTTAAAGGCTCGTTTGAATCCACTTGCGAAGAATCCTCCAAAGGGACCGATGAGAGAGGCAAAGGTGGAGAGAGCGATGCTGTGGATCTGGAAAGGGTACATCCTCACTGTTTTCTGAAGAGAATAAGTGAAATTCAAGTCAAGCAATGGGCAAGTCTGGCTTTTTACAATTATTGGAACAAGTTAATAAAACTAGTTCTCTCTTTTTCAATTAATCAGAAGACTGAAGGGCTGGAGAGATGGTTCAGTGGTTAAGAGCACCTGCTGCTTCTGCAAAACCTGGGTTCAGTTTCTAGAACACATGGTGGTCCTACAACCACCCATAACTCTAGTTCAAGGAGATCTGTTTTATTTTCAAACTAAATCTCAATCTTACGATTTTATTAATAAAGACTCTGGAGTCAGATGCTGGGATGAAAACCTACTAGCTCAGAGAAGTCGAGGAGCAACCAACCAACTGACCCTCCTCTTCAGCCAACTTCAAAAAAGAGCTTCTCTTCCACAGTCTCAAACCAAAAAGGCTGCCAAACTCAAAATCCTTCTCTACTGCTTCCTGTGTGTTTCTCTATTCGTCTTCCTGACTCTCTCTCACTCTCTACCACTACTTCCTGTGTTTCTCTATTCGTCTTCCTGACTCTCTCTCACTCTCTACCACTACTTCCTGTCAACTAGTTGCTGGCTCAGCCTCTTGACTCAATGTTGATTTTATTTAATTAACATAATCTCAGGGTTCATGGTATGATCAAAAATTCCACAACAGATCTCTCACCCTCTTCTGGCCTCCACTGGCACTGCACACACATACAGCCCTAAAAGCAAAACCCTCATACATATAAAAGAAATTAACCTAGGGGGGGAAAAAAAGATTGGTCCCTGTTTTTAGTTAAAGTTTCTAACATATGGCCCAATAGTAGATAGTAAGATATTCTGGCCTGGAGTAGTGGTACATGCCTATAATCCCAGCACTGGGAAGGCAGAAGCAGTAGGATAAGGAGTTCAAAGGTATCATTAGCTACAGAGAGTTTAAGGCCAGTCTATACTACATAAGAACTTGTCTCAAACAAACAACTAATCAACTTCCTATGCTGTTTTGCAGACAATATATAAGGAAATCCAGTCTTAGTCTTACAGAGAATATAATTTTAAAAAGATGTGTATTTTAGCAGTCTTCTCAGAGAATTGTGGGCATTCTTTCACCAGAACTTGACAGGCATAGTTTCTTAAAGCTTAGGGGCAGGCTGGGGAGATGCTCACCAGTTAAAGTACTTGCCCTACAAACAAGAAGACCAGAGTTCAGAGCCCCAGAACTCATGGAAATGTTGGGTGTGCATGGCTGCCAGCTGTAACTCCAGACTCTGAAGAGGATCCCAGAATAAGCTGGCTAGCAAGAAAGCATAGTGCTAAGTTCATGATTTACTCAAGAAGCCCTGCCTCAAAAGAATAAGGTAGAAGAACAATTGAGAAATCAACCTTAGGCCTCCACACACATATGTATGTATAGAGACACCTAAAAATAGACATACATTCATGCAACCACACACATGAAGAGAAGAAAAATATCTGAGAGCCAGGTGGTGGCACACAACTACAATCCCAGCACTCACAAGGAGGCAGAAGGATTCCAAGTTCATAGTGAGATCCTGCCTCACAAAAACAAAAGCCAGAAGAAAAGTTAGGTACAGTGTGGAATCTGAAGTCTTCCTAATGAATTTTTGTGCTTCTTCACATAAATCCATTGGTCTACAATGTACTGCAGATGGATCTTTTACCCAGACATGACTATGAGCACCATACACCAATCATCTAAGAAACACCAGGTCACTGTTATGCAACTATTATGCAAATGTGGGCACATTCTGTCATGTGAGGTCAGACGGCTTTGAAGTGCCAGAAAGCCACCATGTTCACAATGACAGGTGCATGTTTTCAAAATTCTCATTTTCACCTGAAATGTGGATTTTTGTCATTGTAACAACTATCAGTCATTTTCTTTGAAATGACAGGCTTACTTCATTCTTCTCAAGAAAAATGTCCCATTATACCCAAGTCTTTACAAATAAAAGCTCTATACTAAGAACTGAGCTCACAACTTACACAACTGTATGTCTTTCTTTCCTTGGAACACACTATGCTTCAGCATTTGGCAGAAATACTTTCTGTGTATTTTCCATTTCAGTACAGAGAATATTAAAATGGTGTCGAGGATCGGAAATATTTTAATGAAGTTACTAATTTTAGAATCCCATCCAGGGCATACACAAGAGCAACTGTCTTGTCTACATTTGCCAGGAAGGTATAGCATTGAGCAAGCAATCAGGAGCTAGTCCAGGCAGGGCTGTAGTTTTAACTCACACCCAAATGTCACAAATTTTCACCACATATTCTGTATCATCAGAAGATGTCAACCCAGAGAAAGAGGCACATATTATTTAGAAAGCAGCCAGGACTTCACAGAGATCTCAGGGTCCTCTAGGAACCCACACAGTAAGAGAACCACTCCTCTAAGTGACATGAAGTTGGGGAAAGGTCTCCTCTATCCCGATCCTGATCCAGAGCTCAGAGTTCTGGGAGGAGGGGAAGCTAGCATCTCTGGAGGGAACCCCTCCCTGCAGCCACCCAGTATGTAAGTGGCACATACCCAGCCAACTATCGACTGGACCACTCCAGGGATGTTGTACTCCTGCAGGCGGAAGAGGTCAGACGGCTCACAGTCCACCGTGAAGCTGTTGGTGTCATTGTTGTATTCCACAGGACAGACGAAGCATCTGTACCCAGACATCACATAGGAGAGCTAGGGATGGAGAGCAGAGGGGCAAGCAGGAACATCAGCTGTAGACATCCAGCCTGAATGGCCAGCACCATGATTCTCAGAGTTCCTCCCACCTCGCTCACTGGATGCCATGGGCTCAAAGAAAAGTTTGTGTTTAGTGTATATTTTACCTGAATTGTTAAGTAAAAAGGTTCATATGTCTCACTGGGGACACACACATATATGTCCAAACACAAACCTTGAAAAAAGACCCAGGAAAGATCTGAGCAAAGAGCTGTAAGACAATTCTTCCCACCTATGGAGCCCTGCCCCCATTGTGCTAAGAATCTCTAAAGTCAGTGCTACAGAGAAGCCATGGTAGGGATGTGGTGGGGAGGGTACAGTGACAGGCAGCCAACATTAGAAAAGGGAAGGACTGAGAATCAGCAGCAGGGAATGGTGTCTTCAAAGGGTTAGAAGATTATACTCCTGGACAAGCCATATGCAGAAGAAAACCTTGAGAGGAAGCAACACTTCTTACCTCACCCCTTAATCCAAGCTGCCAGTCGCCACCCCAGTCTTAGTTTAATACCTGGTGCCTGGGCATAAGAGGACATATAGGGTATGCATGGGCCCTACACAACAATCTGAAAACTGGAAGCTGCCATGCCAGTTACAAAACTTGTTCTTTTGAGCAAGGTCAGCACTGGGCAGGAAAGAGTCTCTGGTTTGGGAAGACATATTCTCCACTCCTGCACAGGCCTCTGAAGACAGTGTCAGGCCCTGTCCCCTCCCCATCCAGACAGTATTTATCACCTACCAGAAGGCCAAACACCACAGTGGCAAAGAAGCCCCCAATGAAGCCTTCCCAGGTCTTCTTCGGAGAGAGCTGCAGACAGAAACACACTGTCAGCAAAGGATAAGTCTGTAACTTCAGTTTGGTGCTTGGTTACTTAGGAAAAGTATTTCCAGCCAGGTGTGATGGCACAAACCTTTAATCACAGGTCTAAGGAGGCAGAGGCAGGAGGCTCTCTTTGAAGCCAGCCTGGTCTATCCAGTGAGTTCTAGACCAGCCAGGGCTACACAGCAAGACCATCTCAAAACCATACAAACAAGAAGTATTTCTACATAAAAACCCTCTTCAATTAATCATATCACTTTCAAAATTCTCTCCAAAAATGTTTTCCTTATTTCCTATCCTATGTTTTTCAGATTAGTTTTCTTTCTAGTCCATTAGTGACTTACACATTTATTGTATTATAAAAATATACATTAGTAATAATAATCAAAGACCAGAGCCCCAAAAGTATGTCTACATAAAAATATTTTATTTGGTAGGTTTTTAGAAATAAGTATTTGCCTATTTCTCTTTGGGCTTTTTTTTCTCTCTTACATAACCCCGGAGTGACAAAAGACAGCACTAGAGTAGATACACACCAACAAGATTTCTTCTCTAATCCACTGACAAGCCATACAGAAAGCACTACCACCCACTGGGACAACCCATATCAAGGTGACCCACTTACCTTAATGAGCGGGGTCCGACCAAAGAAAAAGCCAAACATATAGGCCATAATATCATTACAGATGACACACGAAATGGGAACAATGAACCTAGAAAAAAATCCGAGAGAGGAGTAACTCTACCAAGATGATCTCAGAAGTCTACCAAAGAATGTCAGAAATAATTCAGTACCAAGATAACTCATGGTGTATTTGTAACTCTTTAAGATTTAAGTTGAGAAGAAAATAAATATGGGAAGAGGAAAGGAAACAGTGAAGTGGGAAGGAAGAGAGGGCAATAAGGGGTGAGTAATGAAAATATATTGTATACACATATGAAAACATAATAAAATACATTACTATGTTTAGTTGATTATCTATAAATACAAATTTAAAAAGAAAGTAAGTCAGGCATGGTTGTACAAGCCTCTAACACCACCTGGAAAGGATAAAAAAGAATTGCTCTAAGTTCAAGGCTGGCTTAGGCTACACACAGATACCATCTCTAAAAAAAGCAGAGGAAGAACACACACCAATGCTGTATCTAGAGCCTGGCACATGACTGATATTCAGATGTTCACGGAATGACTGAACAAATGAAGACAGCATTTTATAAATGCCATTTGAATCTCTTTCATTACAAAGTAGTACATGAGCAAGATAACAAACTGTTCAAGGTGAGGCATCTGCTTACTTCCCACCCTTTATACTACTCCTCAAAACAGCAACCTAAAATCTTTTTCTGCCTAGTAATTATCTTTATGTTTTTAAGTAATACACATCATATAGTCATACTTAAATTTCCCATGTTAATTACTAGCACTAATATTCTCTATGTGTTTGAATGAGAATGGCCCCCACAGGCCCATTTATGTGACTGCTTGGCCATTAGTTGGTGGAACTGTTTGGGAAGGATTAGGTGTAGCCTTGGTGTGTCACTGAAAGCAGGCTTTGAGGCTTCAAAAAAGTCTAAGCCTTCTGTGTGTGTGCGTCCATCTGTGTCTCTATCTCTCTGTCACGGACTCTCCCCAAATACAATGTTTTCTTTCATGTTTTGGTCATGGCAACAGAAAAGTAACTAAGACCAACTAAAGCCCAGGGAGTGGGCTATTTCTGTAACAGGCCTGTCCACGCTGTTTCTGGAGGAATGTGGAACTTTGGGACTTTGGACGAGAAAAGTAGTTGAATGCTGTACCAGGGCTAACTTGACAGTTCTAATAGGAGCTTAGTAGTGCTCAGTGGACTGTGGATGCTCAGCTCAAGAGGTTTCAGAGAACAGTATCAGCAACTGAGCCAGAGACCATTCTTGTGATAGTTTCACAAAGAATGTAGCTACTTTTGCCCTATCCTAAGAATTTGCCAGAGGCTAAATTGAGGAGTTTTGGACTAATTTCGTTGGCAGAGGAAACTTTGATGGACAGCCTAACGTTGACTCTGCTGTGGTTACTAGTGATCACTCTTCTGCAGATGTTCAATGGAAAGGAATAGTGGGGTAAAAAGAAATGGCAAGTGTTCAGTTTGAGGAGAAAAAAGAACCAAAAAATTTAATGTTGGAGCCAAGGTTTGTGCTGAGAGAGATGAGGAGAAATGGATAAAGTGAGTGCTGCCCTCAAGGTAAGACATCACCCAGCTAAACCTACAACTTGTGAAAAGTTTTGCCTAAGGAATTATCTGTTCCTTAGAGCAACAACAATCAAAGCTTATGCAAATGATATTCAAGGAGGAGGTCAGTTTCCATCCTCAGCATCAACCAAGTGATTCTGGCTTTATTCATGAAAGACACAGAAGCAAAGGGGTTTTGGAATCTTCTCCCTAGGTTAAGGAAAGCTACTGAGGACAGACATGTGGCAAGAGAGTCCCTGAATGGAGACCCATAATAGCCTCCATTGTGTGAGGCTGTCAAAGTAAGGCCTGGATTGTACTGTAGACCCCAGAATGTTGGAGGTACGAGAGCTGTACCAATAAGTGGAACAAGCCCAAGAAAAGAAGTGTGCTGTAGTCGACAACGCGGGGAGGAGACATCTCCACCTCTGGCATGCGACATGGAGCTACAGGATTTGGAGTTTACCATGCTGGGTTTGGTCTTGCCTTTGGTCCAGTATTTCCTCACTACACCCCATTTCCTCCCTTGGAAACTGTTGTGCCACAGTATGTTGAAAGTATACAATTTGTTTTTTTGATTTTACAGGGCATTACAATTAAGAAATTGCCTTGAATCTCAGAGATTTTGTACTGTGAAGCTATTGAGTCTGAAAGATTATGAAGACTTTTGAAGTTCAAATAAATCCATTTTACATAAAGATATGGTCACGAGCCTACAGGAGCCAAGGAGTAGACTGTGGTGGTCTGACTGAGAACGACCCCATAGCTCACAGATTTGAACACGTGGTTGTCAGTTGGCAGAACTATTTCAGAAGGATTAGGGGTGTGACCTTGTTGGGGGAGGTGTATCACTGGGGGCAGGTTTCAAAAAGACTAAAATTTCAAAGTTTAGCGCTCTCTCGCTCTCTCTTGCTCTGTTTCCTGGTTATAATAAGTTCAGGGTTCAGAGATATGCTTCTTCGTTGCTCCTCCCCTGCTGATATGTCTTTCCCAACAGAACTGGTCCAGTCCACCCCTCACCTCACTCTGATATTGTTCTAAGTTCCTCTGTTCCAGTGTAATATGCTGTATGGAAATTGTGGTATTTCCCAGCTTACTCTGAGGGAGTTGAAAGTGACGGGCTCTTCAGGTCCCACAGCATTTCCTTCATCGAGGCTTCCCACCATCTCTACTCTACAGAACTATGATGAGGCCTTCATTAGAAAGGCTAATATTAGCCACAAATAATCCTCATGGTATGCTTGGCCCTGAATTTAGCACTCTTAAGAAATACCTAACAAAAACCCAGACAGGGAAGGAGCTGGTGGGTGCCTCCCGGGGCCATTACACTTGTTTTTAATATAATACATAAAGCTAACACTTGCAGGCACTCTTTAGAGATGAAGCTTGTGGGCTTGTCACCCACAGCATTTACCATCTTTCACAGTACACCAGGTTGGTCCTGACCATTCCACTGAGGGCATCTAGCTTCTCCAGTCAGCCTGTGACTAACAACAGACAAGTTCCCATGCTCTTAAATCAGATCACACAGAAGCATACTGTTCTTCTGACCCATTGCCAGATTCAATTCTCTGGCACATTATTTATTATTCATCATAAAGGAAATCAGTTTCCCATCTCCTTCTCCCTCTGTATGATCTTCAGCAGGGTCAGGTAACTATCAATTCTTGACCTATCTGGTCCTGTTTCTTCTGCCACATGGGGAACTATCAGTTTTCAAAGCTCCCTGTAATTACTGACCTAGTCACGTGTGTATGCTGTGAAATAATCTTTTTGTACACTGTGAAGACGTGTCATTCTTTTTTTTTTTTTTTTTTTTTTTTTGGTTTTTCGAGACAGAGTTTCTCTGTGGCTTTGGAGCCTGTCCTGGAATTGGCTCTGTAGACCAGGCTGGTCTCGAACTCACAGAGATCCACCTGCCTCTGCCTCCCGAGTGTATTGGTTTAATGAAAAGCCAGAACAGCTAATAGGTAGGCAAGATTTTCAGGGCGGAGAAAATGCCAAGAAGGTGGAGTGACAAGGCAGGCCCAAAGGAAACAGGAAAGCAGCATGGGCAATACACGGTAAAGGTAAGTAAGCCACGAGGCAGAAAGTAAAAATTGATGAAAATGGGTTAAGTTGTAAGAGCTAAAAAAAAAAAAAAAAGGCCTAAGCTCTCAACCGAGCTTTCCATGTGGTTATTTGGGAGCTGGCTGATGGGAGAGAAAAATCCGCCTCCATGTGTATATTCATTACTTTCCTTGTTTATAGGCTGTAGGAAATCATGATTATCTAGCCTACATTATCAAGTCTGTTGCCACAGTTTTTGACCTTCGGTTCTTTAACTTTCAATGAACCTGTCAATTTAGACTAGAGCGTCTCGGAGTCCAGTCCTGAACAACAGCACCTACCTCACCTGGGAATGGACTAGAAATTGAATCAGGTGCCACTCCAGACCTATGGGAATCAACTGTACTTTGTAAACCAGCCCACAGAGAATTCTGATGTGCTCACGGTGAGAAGCTTAGAAACGGAGGCAGAGATCCTTAGCCTGCCTGTGTATGAGAACCCCCAACCTTGAAGGGAAAAAAAATGTCTCAATGTCACTACTTACCATATCATTCCTTCAAACAAGTTATGGATAACAAGATGTGACTGGGTTACGACAATAAGCAAGGTCACATGGGTCCAGCCAAACTGCAAGAGAAAGGAATGAACTCTACCTACCAAGCGTATTGCCAAAGCAGCTTCAAAGAACAGGAAGGGACAAATGGGAAACTACTGAGAACTAGGGAAGACCTGCTTTCACACCTGGCTCACTGGCAGGGAAAAGGACCGAACGAGTTTCTGGAGTAGCATAGTCCTTCCCAGTGACTGTCCCATCAAAGCAGGGACTAAGTCAGACATGGGTAAGGCATGCCTGAAATCTCAGCGCTTCAGAGGCAGGAGGATTGTAAATGTGGGACCAGTCTAAGTTACATCATCATACCCAACCAAACAATAACAGAAACCAGCAGGGTCTGCCTCCTACTAGTGAATGGGTTCTTTCCCGCTCTCGAGCATGGGACATTTCATTTTCCCACTCACAGAGACTGTCTCAGGCCGAGGCAAGCAATGACCAGCACCAACAATGAACGAGATGGAGGCTCTCCAGCAGTGCCTCCACGGCTGCAGCATGGCCCTCCCTGGAGCCCACCTTCAGAGGAAAGACCTCTGAGGGTGTAAGGAGAGTCTGGTCTGCAGGACTCTTGTCTCCCTGCTCTATGTTCTAGATGAATACAGAACAAGCCATATCAAGTTTTGATTTGTTACAGAACATCAAAGGCCTAATTAGTTTCTACAGATCATCAAGCCAACAAACTTGCCTGGTTAGTCTCTGCAGATCTTCAAGTGAATCAAGAAATCAATTTCAATCTCTCTCTCACACACATAAAATGCACATTCATAACCCCCCCCACACACACACACACTCCCCTTACCATGTAGAACTGCAGTCGGTAATGCTTCTTAACTAGACTCAGCACAAACATGCAGAACCCTAGTTGGAGACAGGAGAGAAGATCAAATGACTCACACTGCATTTCTTCCTCTTTTTCTTTAGCTGAGTTAAGTGGTCTACTGACTAACTTACTTGTAACAATTAAGCAGTACAGAGATTTCATAGCCCACAGGGAAAATTAGCTTACAGCAATGTAATCAAGCTGTTAGCTTGCTTCCTAGCATGGTCAGTTGACATCACAAAATTTTAACCAACTCGTACAAATGAAACAGAGGAACACAATGCCCAGAGGAGAACTGGGGAAGCACACGATACATACCTGTGAGATACAGGGTAAAGGAAATGAACCGGTGGTATTTACTGAGAATTCGCAAGGGCTCCTCTCTTTGGACCAGAGTGAAGAAGTAATCCGTCACTGTCTCGCCATAGAAGAAGTAGTTTACACACAGAAGGAAGTACCTGGAAATGATGAGAAGGCAGTGCCAGGGAACTGTGTGCAGCCCTCCTCCATGAGCTCTCAGAAAACCTCGAAAAGGGAACAGCCCACCACCTTGAGAACTGATCTAGAAATTTATAGCACATTTTACTTTACTCTCCCTTTATTACAAACCTGGAAGTCTGCCCCCCCCCTTTGTGGTGTTCACACAGCCAATCTTGGGACCCTCCAAAGTGTGCCTCAGCCCACCCCCTAGGGTCACTCCGACTTCACACAGGATCTCCCCATTTCTGTCAAAAGTGGCTCACTTGGCCTTGTCACTGTCTGTTCTGCTTTATCTCTTCCTTGCTTGGAACACCCCTTCATCTATCCATTGTTTTCATTCATTGCTCCAACGCCATTTTAAGTAGATGAGAGAGAGAGAGAGAGAGAGAGAGAGAGAGAGAGGGGAGGGATAGATGGGCGGATGAATGGACGGACAGATAGGTAGATAGATAGATGAAGCATGATCTGATATCCATTACCACATCACATTTTCTATAGCAGGCAGTAGCTAATGACTTCATTAGGCACCTGGGCTCCGTCTCAGGACATACCCTCCTTTGGAAGCCTGGCTGTGACCCAAATCCTTCACCTAGCATTAACTATGCATTTGTTTGCATCCTCTCTTCAACTGGAGGAACAAGAGGGGGGAGCCACAACCAACAGCTCCATTATGCTTCTGGATACGGGATCATGCTGCATCAGCTCAAGCCCAAGCCCTCAACAAAAGAAACCAAAGAGCTTCTCTTTCCCATCTCTCAGTTACGAAAAACCCCCACACTGGGTTTATTTTCCATTGTGTGGAAAAACTTTCTTTGCAAAGTGACCATAGCAAGGGTCAGGCCTCCTGAGTATGTAACAAAATTCAAAACACAGCTGTCTAACTGTAGACACAAAGAGAACATCTGGCCCAGAGAGCAATCCCAAGGGCAGGTGGGGGCTGAGGGTCAGCTTGTACTGTTGAGTGATCTGAAACACATGGAAGAGTGTGCCCACGGCTGAGCAAGTCAGCTTCCTGGTCATCACCACGTTTCTCACGCACAAATCAGTACCATCAGTCCACTAAGTCCCAAAGCAGTTACCACAGTCAGTGAGTCTTCCCCGCTCTGCTAGAATAGCACCACCTGAGAACAGGGGAGCCAACAGCAGGTGGGTCAGGAAGGGGCTCAGAAATCATACGTGCTACAGTTCTTTATTTAGCTTTTGCTGTTAGGCTGATGGAGGAAGGTCATTGGCTAATAAAGGAACTGCCCTGGCCCATTTTATTGGTTAGAGGATAGGTGGGAGGAGTAAACAGAACAGAACGCTGGGAGGAAGAGGAAGTGAGCTCAGACTCGACCGACCGCTGTCCTCTCGGGAGCAGACGCCTGAGAGAGACGCCATGCTCCTGGCTCCTGGGCAGACGCACGCTAAGAAGCTCCGACCCAGGATGGACATAGGTTAGAATCTTCCCGGTAAGCGCACCTAGGGGCGCAACACAGATGATTAGAAATGGGCTAAATTAATATGTGAGAATTAGCCTAGAAGAGAATGGGCCAAGCAGTGTTTAAAAGAATACAGTGTCCGTGTAATTATTTCGGGGCATAAGCTAGCCGGGCAGGCGACTGGGGTGTTGGGGACGCAGCCCCTCCGCCGCCCTTATTACTTCATATGGCGCCCACGTGGACAACTGCTTCCACATAAAGCCTGAGACAGCTTGGGAAGTAATTCTAGAACAAAATGAAAGCATTGTGCCTGGTTTCTTGGTAGCAGCAATTTCTCGGTTCTACTCTGCTTGCTAGAGGCAAGCCAGCGCTCTCATCTAAGAGAGGCTTCCTGACTCAGCTTCAGCTGCAAAACCCTGCAGCTCATTAAGAGGTCCTGCCACGAAACACTTAAATGGTGTTGACGAAAAGCTGAACACATGCTTTTCAGTTTTCAGCCGTAGCAGGAAAAAAGCTGCGCCGTTTAAAAATGCCAGCTTTCTGGGCCATCCTGCCAGGGCAAACTCTGACTGTTTGAGGCAGGAGAGCCGGCTACCGAGAGAGGACTTGAGTGTTGTCTGTTGTAGCTCACTTGCTGGCAGGGACCTTGAAATGCCATACAGTTGTTGCAGTAAACATGGCTACAGCCTGTATATCCGCCATGAGGCTGGAAAGCTAAGGGATGGACTGGATATAGCTGGCAAAGCCACGCCTTTAATCCTACTGATATTGCTTGGTAAATTAAAGATTCATGTGGTCAGAAAAAGAGAGATATACAGTAAAGAGAGATTCAAAGACAGAGAAAATTTCTGAATGGTTTAAAGTGTGTTAAAAATATATGCAGAGCCGGGCGGTGGTGGCGCACGCCTTTAATCCCAGCACTCGGGAGGCAGAGGCAGGCGGATCTCTGTGAGTTCGAGGCCAGCCTGGTCTACAAGAGCTAGTTCCAGGACAGGAACCAAAAGCTACGGAGAAACCCTGTCTCGAAAAATCAAAAAAAAAAAAAATATATGCAGACTAAAAGTTGAAGTTCTTAAAGTAAAAAACAAAAAAAGGAAGAGAGTTGTTGTGTGTGGTAGCACACGCCTTTAATCCCAGTGCCTAGAAGGCAGAGACAAACAGATCTCTGTGAGTTCAAGGTGTAGTAGCTTACACCTTTAATCCCAATGCCTGGGAGGCAGAGACAGGCGGATCTCTGAGAGTTCAAAGACAGCCTGGTCTACAGAGTTACTTCAGGTCAAAGATACAGAGAACCTGTCTCAAAAAGCAAAGAGTTAAAAGTAAAAATAAACAAAATAGAGGTTAAAATAAAACGAACAAAGATGGAAAATACACAGAGAATCTTGATACTGTATGCTATTATGCTCTCTTTGAATTATTTAAATGTTGAGGAAGGAGCAACAGCTGCTAAAAGATATTTATTTATAAATGCTGCTGAGCTAATCCAACATAGATATTTTGATGCCTTGAATTTGAAGTTTGGATCTAAGGATATGATACTTTGGAAAGGAGTTTCTTATTTTGTTTTCACAGAGGATGAGACGCTGTTCATTTCTTCTATTCCGATTTGGTATGATGGACCATGCCCTCCTGAAGGGTTGCAGTGAACATCTTCAAAAAATTGCTTCGCTCAACTGCCAACTGAGATGAAACTAGCACACAGGTTATACCATGAAAGACCTAATTAACGATGCCCCCATTCAGCAGGAAGCAGTTTGGAGAGAAAAAACTGTGCCCATGTTCCCAAATATGGTTTATAAACGTCCTTTTACATTTAAAGGGGGATATGATATAGGTATGAATAATTTGCATTAGTATAGATTTTGCTTTTAGTATAGATTGAGATTTACGGTCAATTTTGTTATATGTATATGTATTTCTGATATTGATTAAGGTGTTGTGATTGTGTAGTTCATTATTAAAAAATGTAATGTATAATTAGGAAATATAAGTTGTTAATAGATAATCATAAATAATAGTCAAGTTTGTAGTCATGTTAATATTTTCTAGATGTACGTAGATATATTTTAGATAGGCATTCTTCATATTTTTCAAAGATTATAGAATATGGCATTTTAAATGTTTTAATAACTTAGGACTTTTCATGACAATGAGACACTCTGCTCCTGGCAGCACCAATCTACTTCAAGAGGAAGATGGGCATCGAAGAGGCTCGTTATGGAGTTTGATAGCCATTTGGGCAAGAAACTGCTCTTGCCTGGACTATTGCATAAACTGGACACAGAGAACCCACAGAGAGAGGACTACTGAACTTGCCTAAGGTGAGATGATCTTTCGGGGTTCCTGATTCATTTTGAAAGAGTCTGCGAGACATTCCGCAGGACACAACAGATAGTGACTGAACTGACTTTGAATTTTCCTGCTTTATGGAAATGTCTGCTGGATACCATGGGCCTGAAGGCTGAAGTTGGATGCCCCAACGATACAGAGGAACTTTGGGTGACTGTCCAGGCAGCGAGATGTCTCTGTCATTTCTAGAGTTTTAAAAGTTGCTTTTTTCTTGTTTGCTTAGGTAGTAGTGTATCTTTCTGGAGTCTTTGATGGAGTTAAGAATAGTTAGTTATAGTTATAGTTTTCCTTAGTTATGATAAAGATTATTGTAACTTTTACTTGATAACTGTTTTGTTATATGTAATTTTGCTATGTTAAAGCCTTTTTTTTTTTGTTTAAACCGAAAAAGGGGAAATGATGGAGGAAGGTCATTGGCTAATAAAGGAACTGCCCTGGCCCATTTTATTGGTTAGAGGATAGGTGGGAGGAGTAAACAGAACAGAACGCTGGGAGGAAGAGGAAGTGAGCTCAGACTCGACCGACCGCTGTCCTCTCGGGAGCAGACGCCTGAGAGAGACGCCATGCTCCTGGCTCCTGGGCAGACGCACGCTAAGAAGCTCCGACCCAGGATGGACATAGGTTAGAATCTTCCCGGTAAGCGCACCTAGGGGCGCAACACAGATGATTAGAAATGGGCTAAATTAATATGTGAGAATTAGCCTAGAAGAGAATGGGCCAAGCAGTGTTTAAAAGAATACAGTGTCCGTGTAATTATTTCGGGGCATAAGCTAGCCGGGCAGGCGGCTGGGGTGTTGGGGACGCAGCCCCTCCGCCGCCCTTATTACTTCATTAGGCAGCCAAGTCTTTTTAGGAGAAGAAAAAACAGTCTCTGAAGGAGCTCAGATCATCACCACGCTGGCACCATGAGTGCCTTAGAGGAAGAATGGTTCCAACAGATGAAGCCTCAATGATCTGTTGTACTGATGAGGAAATCAAGTTCCAGAGACAGCAGCACTAACACCAGAACTTGCCAGCTCCCAGTGAGTCCAGTGAGTTCAGTAAGGTGCTGGGTTGCAGCATAAAACTACGCTGATCTCAGGTGGGGACACAAGCTGCCATCCCTGGCTGCAGGAACGAAGGAATCCTACTACTGAGGTAGACTCAGGCCCAGACACATCTGTTTCTTCTAGGGAAGACACCAGCTACTGAAGACTCCTCAGAGACAGTCATACAATCCAGCCTATGAAAGACACAGACTCAAAGATACCGTGCAAGTCTGTGGCAATGGCTGTCTCCACCGTCACTCTGTAATCTCCTACCACCAATCACATCACCCACATCAGGCAAGGTGCCCCATGGACCAAGAGAGCTTACCAGCTGAGGGTCCTGAACCAGGGAAGGTCATAGGAGTGGTATACATTGTAGCCAATGGTGATTATCTCGTGGAAACACTTAATCTGAACACACATCACCTGAAAAACAGAGAAATCGGAGAGCTCTTCCTAGGGTCCTCACAGGCCTTCAGCACAGTCATGGTACTTAAGAGATGTTCCCCCTTTGTCTCAGACCACCCCAGGGTAATACAGACCTCTACTTCACAATTTCTCATAGGAAGATGCACAGTCCTAGTGTCCTTATTAACCTTTTACTCTAGAACCTTCCAGGACTCAGTCAATCCTCTTCCCACCTTGAGCTTGAATATATACGTTAGGGGCTCCGCTGCTTTGCTCAGCATCCAGCTGTCACCACCTAGAACTGTCTGTAATGACTGTGTTGATTACATTTTGTCCACCTGACACAAACTAGCGACATCTGAGAAGAGTGAAGTTCAACTGAGAAAAACGCCCCTACTAGACTGTAGGCCAGCCTGTGGAGCAGTTTCCTGACTGATGATTGCCGTGGAAGGCCCAGTCACTGTGGGTGCTGCCATCACTGGGCAGGGGATCCTGGGATGTATAAGAAAGCAGACTGAGCAAGTCATGGGGAGCAAGCCACCAAGCAGTGTTCCTCATTGTCTCTGCTCTAGCTCCTGCCTCCAGTTTCCTGCCCTGACTTCCTGCATGACAGACTGTGATCAGGACATGTAAACCCTTTCCTCCCCAAGTTGCCTTTGGTCATGGTGTTTATCATAGCAACAGAAGGCCAAACTAAAACAGGCAGGAAGATTCAACTCCTGTGAACTGCAAATTCTTAATCAAAGTTCTGAGTCTGTGAGTAAAGCCCCAGGAAAACAAGAAACAAAACCGGAATCTCACACAAACCAGCAGCCAGGGTCCTTCATGCCACTGACCCTACAGCCGGCATACGAGAAATGGGAGGAGGCTGTGCTCTAGGACAGAAGCTTCTGAGAAACTTGGGGCTCCGAGCATTCTCAAAACCAACCCAACACAAGGCACTACTGGCAGCAGGCACTGCAGATGGCCAACCCCACAGGTAAAGCTGATGCAGCACTATCATGGCTTGTCAACGGTACTTACAATCATCATCAAAACCATTGGTCCCAGGTAAATGATAATGAAGAAAAATGCAATCATGGCCAAAGTCAGGATGCCTCTCACCCACCAGTTCTTCCATCTAGGCGAGAGAGAAAGACCCGTTAGAAGCCCAGGGAGAACCAGAACACAAGCCTAAAGGAAGTGAGACTCGAGGGCCCTGCAGGTAGTAATCCTCTCAGGAGCAGAGGCACAGCTGGGGAGGGCAGGACCCGGCACCACTGTCTGCTCACAGCCAAGCTCAGCAGGTGCAGAAGCCACACGAGCACACACCTCAAAGTCTGAGGGCAGTGTGCAGAGAGCCAGCAGGTAAGACAGTGTCCTTTGCTCCTGTGTCTACATGGATGGCTTCCATGGCCATTTCTAAGTCTAAAATCATTTTTTTTTCCCTACAGCTGGCTTCTTCATGGCATGGCCCTGAAATCACAATGATAACAGTTGTCTTAGACAGAGAGAGTACCAACTGTCACAAACATGCAACAGGCGTATCTATAAGAACTTTATGCATTAACTCACCCAACCCTCAACACAACAGTCTAAATAGGTTTTATTTCAACTGGCATTTTTAAATCAGCATATAATATTTGTACATATTATGCTTAGAAATGGAAACAGGGAGCTGGAGAGATGGCTCAGAGGTTAAGAGCACTGGCTGCTCTTCCAGAGGTTCTGAGTTCAATTCTCAGCAACCACATGGTGGCTCACACCATCTGTAATGAGATCTGGTGCCCTCTTCTGGCCTGCAGATAGAACACTCTATACAAATAAATTGAGGAAAGAAAAAAAAAGAAAACAGATCCTGCAGCAAGCTAATGGTAAGCTGGGCTTTCAACCCAGGATCCATGATGCCCTTACCCACAGAAGGCACACAAACACTTTCAGAGAATGCTCTGGAGTCTTACGATTTGTGCTTCTCATACACACACAGCTGGTGTTTAGGGGACTGGTTTTCTTGAGTCAAGAGTTTTACCTCTGATTCACTTAAGCTGAGACACTTCTTAGTTCTCCCTTGAGAACTGAAAGAAATGTTCACAGCGGATATATGTGGAGAGAAAATAATCTTGAACCAGAAACCCTAAAAACCTCAGCCTTTCATGCAACTGGCTCGGTCACCACTAAGTTGGTTACCTTGAAGACAAGTTGGAAAGGGCCCTGTTAAGGACCTCTGGGGTGTCATCTATGGGGGCTGGTGGGGGAGCTGCTTCTGCTCGGCTCTCACTGTCTGATGCAGTCTCTCCATCTATCTTCGCTTCTGACTCCAATTCCTATACAGCAAAAACAGAAGAGCAAAGGTCAAAAATGCTGGGTTAACTACTAAGAAGTGAGTGGTTATCATGGAAGATCCATGGAAAAAAGGCTCAAAGAGCACCTGGCACAGGAGGTGACAGAGCAGATGGCACGCAGTAATCCTGACAGTGTTCTGAGAAGAGGCATCTGTGCCATGCACACCATGGGGAGCGGGGGTATGAGAAGACAGACATGGCTCACTTGTATCCGGAGAATGCAAAAAGGAGGAAGCTGCGACTAACTTCCTGAGGGCCTGCCCATGAGCCTGCCATTATCTAAGTATCCCAGGCTCATCCCTGTCAGGGCACAAGCACCCAGAAACAGCTCTCCACTTCTGAAAACCCCTCACCACCAGCACTTGAACCTGAGAGTGCAGCCTCTCCTGTGCCGTGGCATACAGTTCCAGAGTGGCCAGTGGCACTGTCCAGGCTCTCAGAAGAAGCCAAATTTGTGGCTTCTTGCCCCCAGAGACTAGTAAATACCGCCATGCCCCAAAGCCCAAGAGACTTCTGACCCTCACAAGAATACACTGTGAGAGCTGCCACAACCAGAGTAAAGCCCCACGTTCTGGTCCATTCAAGTCAATGCTCTAGCCAAAACTGGGTCTCTCCCTCCGCCTCACACAGGAGGCTGGACATCAGCAAATTCTGCACACAGGATTATCCTCCAGGAAACACCTGTAGCACTGACCTTGTCCCCTGCCTGAGTGGGAGGAACAAAAGCACACCAGCCACAGACTATTCTGGTCCTACAAACCATCTTGGGAGCAATTGGTCCGGGTGCTGTGAGAAGAGGAGGGGAATCAGGTCCCTGAGAACTGACCACCAGCACTCTTAGCAATCTGTGGACTGTCTCCAACCCAACACAGTGTGAGTTCAGAGCAGAACTGGGAGGAAAGGAGACACAGACAAGAAATGGGCTCTGGGAAGCCCGTGTGGCCCAGTGCCACATACTAACCCACCTTTTCTAACTTCAACATGCTCACCCCACTATATTTTCTTTCAGTCTGGAAATCATTTCATTCTTCATCAAGAAATTAAAAAAAAACTAAAAATGACAGACATTTTATTAAATCTTCAAAACCTTGTGAAATATGACACAGAAACTGTCACTTTTTTTTTTTTTTGACTTTCGAGACAGGGTTTCTCCGTAGCTTTTGGTTCCTGTCCTGGCACTAGCTCTTCTAGACCAGGCTGGCTTCGAACTCACAGAGATCCGCCTGCCTCTGCCTCCCGAGTGCTGGGATTAAAGGCGTGCGCCACCACTGCCCGGCGAAACTGTCACTTTTTAAAAGTTAAATAAATTTTACACTCTCCCATACATAATTTCATGATTATTGACCAGTGTTATATCTTTTGTGAAATGTTTGTCAAGCTATTGGTAAGCTTTTTTCTTCTGAGCTTTCTGTCTTACTAGTTTGTAAAATGTTTTAAATGTACCCTTTTTATTTAAGAACTCTGTCACAGACATGTTCTCTCCCTCAGCCTCATGGTCTCGTCACCCTGGGACCTTCCCTCTCAATGCTGCTCACAGCGAACCTTCTTTTATAAAACTGTTTCCCGGGCAACTTCGAAACATTGGACCACGACATCTTGTTCTCGTTTCCTCGTGCCTGGTCCACAGTAAAATGCCTGCTAATGGGTAGAGGAGGAAAGGGAGGGGGATTAATCCCAGGTGTGACAGAGAGACCCAGCTGCTGCCCTAAGAAAGGCAGCTACAGCTAAACCGGTTACAATTGTGATCAGCCCTGACATGGGGTCTTGGCTAGCATGGGCTGTTGTCATTAAGAGACAGCTGGCTCTGGTAAAGGACCTACAGACACAGCACACCCAGTGAGGAGAAGCCACAGCTTGTCACCACTGACCCAGATGGCTCTGAATCCTTATATTTCCATTTTATGAAAGGGGCTCAGGAGAGGTCCTCCTCATCCTTGGGAGTTCCTTTTTTATGTGCTGTTTTGCTTTATTTTACAGCCTGGAGATTAAACCGAGGGCCTTGCACATGCCAGGCAGGCACACTACCTTACTACCACTGCTCTATAGCCTCCAGTCTAGCATAGGTATTCCCCGAGGAGAGAGAGAAGCAAATTCCACCAGAGTTATGTCCTACTCCACTGTCACAGAGACACACGGAAGTCCTGGCACAACGTCAGTTTCCACTCTTTAACGTTTACATCCCACAGCACTGGCCACCGACTAGGCAAGGAGGACAAGATAATAATGCCATGTGGTGTTATCTAGTTCTGATTCCTGGACCTCAGGCTTCCAAACATGAGCACCCCCACCCAGTAAGCCACTCACTGACTTACTCTGGGAGCATCTAGATGCCCCAGGAACTGAGCCAAGCACCAGAGAAAGCACAGCGCAAGGTTATTTTTAGCTTATCTATCCTGTTGTCAAGGAGACTCACAAAGACTGCTGGGTCCCCAGGCAGAAAAGGACAAAAACAGAGGTAGAGCTGGGGAAGCAAGGGGAGGATGCTAAGAACCTCTCTGGTCAGGCAGAGCAGCACCTACCCGCCTGCAATCCTGAGATCTCAGCCCAGGAGGTTGAGGCAGGGAGTCTACTCTGAGACCGAGGCCTTCAAGTCAGTCAAGGATACATAGTAAAACTGTCTCAAAAGCAGAATAAGTCTCCATGGGCCTTTTATGAACCTCAAGCCTGATACTACACCTTCCCAAACCTGATTCTACTTCTTAAAAGAAGAAGAGGTGTTCTGAAATACAAGTCAGTAAAAGGAGATAAAGAACTACCGCAAAGTTCTTTGTGTTATTCCCAAAACCCTAAGGTGACTAGAATGAAGGACTAAGAAATGGAGTAGGTCTAGAAGGAACAAGCCTGCAGGAAGGGAACTCCCTAGGTCTCACCTGCCTCCAATGAGCAACCTCAGGATCTCTCTGGATAAACACCTTGGAGCCCCACCTAAGAGTACTCGCTAGACAAAAGGCCAACAACCATTGCTGACACCACGCTCCTATGCTGACACCTCTCCAGCTACGCACACTCACACCCAGGCACGGCGCTCAGGACCAAGTTCACCAAGGGACAAGAAACTTGTGAGAGCCTACAGCCTGCAGGTTTTCTGGCCTCCCTCAACTCACAGGCAAAGGCCTCCCACTCAAGAAAGCAGCTGCTCATGTGGACACGAGGGAAATGGAGTGCCCACAGCAGCTTCCCCAGTGGGCAGAAGGCAGGGACCTGGAGCCAAATCCTGGCCCAGAATAAAAGCAGCACACTCTTCAGAGAAAAATGGGGGGGGGGGGGTTGCTCTGCAGTGAAGAGGGCTGGCTGCTCTTCCTGAGGACCCAAGGTCAGCTCACAGCACTCACATCTGTCTGTTACTCCAGCTGCAAGAGGTCTGACGCCCTCTTCTGACCTCACCAGGGACCAACACACATGTAGCACACACATGAAAATTTTAACGTTTTGGGTTGGTTGTTTCTTGTTTTGTTTTGTTTAAATCAGATGTGGAGCCAGGAAGATGGCTTAGTGGGTAAACACAGCTGCTGTCAAGCTGATGACCTGAGTTCAATCTCTGGAACCCACAAGCTGAAAGGAGAGAATTGACTTCCATAAAAGTTGTCCTCTGGGGCTGGTGAGATAGATGGCTCAGTGGTTAAGAGCACTGCCTGCTCTTCCAGAGGTCCTGAGTTCAATTCCCAGCAACCACATGGTGGTTCCCAACCATCTATAATGAGATCTGGTGCCCTCTTCTGGTCTGCTGGCACCAGAACACTGTGTACATAATAAATAAATAAATCTTTAAAAAAAAAAGTTATCCTCTGGCCTCCACATATGCCCCACCCCCTAATGAGTAAATAAATATAATTTACAAAACTAAAAATTCAGAGGTGCTGCGCTCCAGGAGATACCAAGAAAGACAGAAGCCCAGAAAAACCTTCCACAGGAGGTGGCAGCTTCAGTCTGGGAAGCAAGGCTGACTCATGTCCGTCACACTTAGCAGGCATCTCCCTCTCTGGTCTTACAATAGGGAGAAGACTCCCTTACCTCACACGTTGCTGTGGCTACCCTGTCAGTCTCTCCCACGCCCACCTCTCAGTAACACGCCCAAAGCACACAGTTCAGAAGCAAGAGAACCTTAAACACCTAGCCAACCTGGACATCAAACAAAGGAGGAAGGGTAGAGAGAAAAATACTGGGCTGGAGAACTAACAAATTATTTGAATGCACCATTTGCCTGCCGAGTTTCCTTATTTCATATAGGCAGCCCCGCCCAAAAAAAATTAAGATTCCTTAAGCCAGTGTGTAATCTCTAACACATGCAGGCTACCTGTTAAAGCAACAATACATGTATGTGCTCACTCTCCACTGGGATGTACACAATACAGAAATGAGGGTCTCCTCCTCTACGGATTTGTTATTTTATTTTATACATATAAGTGTTTTGTTCTCTGCATGCATTATGTACATCATATGCATGCTTAATGCCCTTGGAGACCAGAAGAGGGTGTTGGATGTTGGGGACTGTGGACCCCCAGACCCTGAATTTCCTGTAAACAACTTGTTTTCCTGTGCTTGCAGTTGCTCTGCGCACAAGACAGGAGAGTGGTTTCTGGTGGGCTAACAGCTGAGAGTTAGAGCATGGCCATTAGTCAAGGAGACCCTGTATAATCTGCCCTGGAACACAATAAAGGGGCATTCTTGACTCAAGGGAGCATTCTTGGCATTCTTGTTTCAAGGATGGCCCATGACTCTGCATGTGGCTGTGTGTGTGTGTTTCAATCTCCATCTCCTTGCCCGCCTCGTGAACCATAACTTAGTGCATAGAGCAGGCATTACGCTATGGTTGCATTCTCTGGAAACAGAGTTACAGATGGCTGTGAACCACCATGTGGGTGCTGAGAACTGAACCTGGTTCTTCTGGAAAAGCAGCGAATGCTCTTAACCACTGAGCCATTTTTCCAGACCCTGGGTCTCTCCTATGTTTCTAAGAATGGGTGGTTTCCTAGCACAAGCTGCAGCCAGGGTGTCAGAGTCCCATGCAGGAGGCAGGGAACGTGGGAAGCAGGATAAGTGACACCAGTGCTCTTTGCTGTGTCACTTCCTAGATGAGATCCTGACACCTGGGAGTCTAGTCACTAGGAGTCAGCATCTCAGTTCTTGTGGGGTATCTGAGAGGACGGCTGACGGTGCTGTGGTCTGCTCAGGCCTATCACGCTGTTTTTGTCTGATGCTGGGGCCTGAGCTCTCCTCAGAACCCATGCAATGCTGTTTTCTGTCTGTCCATGAATTAATAACTCTTCAAATAAACTCCATGCACCCAACAATCCATCTTAGTGTTCCTCTTGAACCCACATTCAAGACCTTATACTATTTTACTGAATATACAGCACCCTCACCAACTCCCAGCTCACATGGACAACACCCAGCCTGCCTCCATTGCTACTCGGTGCTCCTGGAATCCACTCCTGCCTCCTTCCTGGATGTGCATGAGGAACAGGTTGCTACCAGGGCCCCTCCTCCTTCCCAGGAGCCTTCCTTCCTTTCTACTCCTCCGAGCCCAGAGCAGAAGATAAGCAGAGCAGCCCCTCAGCCTCCACCCATCCTCCCACAGTCCGAGCCAGTCTCAGAGGAGCGGGGATGCTGATGTAAACAGGAAACAGCTCCTCTCTGCAAGGAAGTGAAAACCGTCCCTCTGGATTCACAGACCCCTCAGGGAGAGGGGACAGCACTTAGAGTGAGGACACAGAGAGAGTCCTGGACACCAAGAGCCGAGCAAAAAGACACTGTCATTGTACCCCAGCCCAGGAGCACACAAGTCTCAGAACAGCAGAGAAGTCTGGCGCCAACAGAAAGATAGTGGAAGGAAGCAGAGAGCCAGTGGGTGAACAAGGAAGCCTCGTGTCAAGGTCTGGACTTTGCTGTGCTGGAACCTCACTCAGCCCGCAACAGCCCATGGTAACTCATGCCTGCTACTGCTTTCTAGGTAGAACCCCTGTTGTTGACTTACACCTACTTCCTTCTCATTCCCACTCAATTCTCAGGATTTCATGAAGGACTGCCTTGGGCTCACAAAAGCAGCAACCTTTTGGTGCTCCCCATGTGACATTCTGACCATTAGAAGAAGTGTGACTGGGGCCCAGGAAGACGGAAGTCCCTGTGTACTAGGAACCATGGTAACTGGAACTCACTCATCCTATTCTACACCCCATTTCTTTACCAGACACTAATTCTCTTTTATCTTGCTAAAAACTTCACATTTTACCTTAGTTTGTCTAAGAAGAGCTAAAATCTGGGGGCAAGGAGACAAGCAGAACCAACCATCGGGCTCATCCTTCATCCCCAAGGAAACGTCAAGTGGTGGCTCCCCAAGCTCTCCTCTCTCTGGTCCGTAAGTTCACGACTGAAGTGACTCCACAACTCACAAACTGTCTTTTACACTGCTTTCCATGCAAACTGCAAGCCTCCTCCTGGAGCAAAGACCTAGCCCTGCCATCTTAAAGAAGCCTTGGCCAGCTGCCAGCACAATCAACTCCCCCACTTATGAGACAAGACCCTGGGAGAGAAACTGCTTAAGGAATGTCAGGATCCCCATGTCCTCTATGGGTTTCCATCTGAGTTCTTACAGGACAAAAAGATAAACGCCTACATGTGTACTGTATGGGCGGCGGGGACAACTGTTAGGGAGAACAAAGAAATACTTCTAGCCCTTTTTAATACTAATCCCATTTGACAAGTTCACATGTCTGAAGAAAAGGTCAAAGACGAGTTACTATGAGTCTGGACCTGTAGAAGCAGAGAGAACTTCCTCCCTGCCCTACAGAGAGCAACAGGAAAGGCGGCACAAAGACTTTATCTCCAGAGGGAAGGGCAATCACAGGGCCGTGAACACTCATGACCCCAGGAAACAGAAACTTACTATCTACACTCTTCACGAGCACGCTGGCAATTCTGAGGGAAATGAGAGCCGGTGCTAACTGACCAAGTCTATCCTGCATGGAGTCAAGTCCTTCTTCCTGTGATGTGGTTCAGCAGCTCGCTGCTGAGAAATCTGGGAAAAGAAAGTTATAACTGCAACTCTGCTGGCCATTCCAGAACATTAAAGAAAGTTCCTCTGGGCGTCAGGAGAGCTAGGAGTGACCATAGGAGAGAAGCACCAAAAGATGCTGGTCCTGAGACTTAGTTAAAAACATACGTTGGGGTATCTTTTCTGAGCCCTAACAGAGACACCCCCACCACAGCATGCCCTGCCTCCTAAAAGTCTCAACCAATACTGAGATTACAGAAAGTCCACTCAGCGAGATGAAAGTCATTACAGGCTCTCCTTACCAGCATAGCACTCAGAGAAACATCAAGGCAGGGGAGGGTGTGCAGATTCAGCTTTTAAAAACCTAATTGACTGTAAACCATTTCACCAATCCAGGCAAAACTATTTAAAAGGGATAAGGGATGTTTGCAGAGGACACAGCATTGATGACCATGTACCCCATTGGGGCTCTGGAAAGCTACACTGGGCAGTTGCCATGCGCATGCCTGACCCACTGCCTCACCCCACTGCTTATCCTCCTCCCTCTTCTCACCACTTCCTCCCAGCCATCTAAGCAGGCTCAACAATACACAACTTCTAAAAGGTCATCCAATTAATGGACTTTCTTCCCTACTCCACAGAAAACCTTAGGGAAAAGCAGTCCCTGGCTGCACCATCCTCAGAGCACAGCCAGCCAATTTCATCTAAGCCCGGTCATCAACAGAACCATCACTGAATCCTCTGAATGCTCCATCCTCAGCTCAGCAGCTTCTGACACTGCTATTAAAAAGAAGAAAGAAAAAGAAAAATTCTGGCTTCCAAGCAGCACAGTCTCCTGGTCTGCCATCTGCCTCTCTGGCCAGGCTATCTCAGCCAGCCTTTTCTTCAGCGTTCTTCTTTCTCAGCTTGTCCCTTAATTTGGGGGTCCCTCAGGAAGCTGTTCTACCACTGGACATGCTCTAAGTAATCTCACTCAAATCAGGCCTCCACTGTCCTTCTCCTTTGGCGGCGGGGGGGGGGGGGGGGGGGGGGGTTGTGGTGGTGGGGGTTACTGGAGACCAAACCCAGGGCTTTGTACATGCTAGGCAAGCTTTCTATACCACTAAGCTATATTTCAGGCATTTATGTCCAAATACCTAAAGGTACCTAAAATTTTCCACGTGTCCAAAACCAAATCTACCAGTTCCTTTACAATCCCCTCCTCCTACTGTGTAATTTATCTTAGCAAATGGTGGCATTCACCTTGAATTTCCTAGTGTGAAATGTGACTTCTCCCACAATCCTTACACCCATCAATAAATTTCTAAACGCTACATCCCAAACTGGTTTCAGCTACAATTCATCTTTTTTTATTGTTGGTCTTTTGTTTGTTTGTTTTTGAGACAGGATTTCTCTGTGAAACAGTCCTAGCTGTCCTGGAACTAGCTCTGTAGACCAGGCTGGCCTTGAACTCACAGAGATCCACCTGCCTCTGCCTCCCGAGTGCTGGGATTAAAGGCTTGGCTACATTTTACCTTATTACCTCTGTGACTCCTGAATTGAAGCTAGTATCATCACCCTCCTCTGATAATGTCAACAGCCCAACTAGCTACATTCCTCCAGCAGTGAACCCTACTCCCCACTCTGACTCAGCAGCCAGGGAGGAACAGCTAATCTCACCCCTCCCTGAGGTAGTTTGAATGAGATGTTCCCCTAGGTCGGGGCATTTGAATACTTGGTCCAAGTTGGTGATGTCTGGGTATGATTAGGAAGTGGCTTTTCTGGAGGGGGCAGGCTTTGAGAGTTTAAAAACTCCATTCCTAGTTCACTCTGCCTCCTTTTTGCAGCTCAAGGTGCAAGCTCTCAGCTACTGCTTCAGCAGTCATGCCTTACTCCACCATCAAGGCCTCTAGCCCTCTGGAACTGTAAACCCAAATAAATTCTTTCTACTCTAAGTGGCCTTGATCATGGTGTTTTATCACAGGAATAGAAAAGAAACTAACTTGCTCCTCCACCCTAGACCTTGCAGAGTAGCCCAGTCTCCAAGTATTATGTCTAAATCCTTTCAAACTCCCTTAGGATCAGATCTTGGCTAAACTTCCAGCTCTGTCTCTTGCAGCCATTCTAAATGAGAGCTCGCATTTAAAAACTAGTGAGTTCTCAAACAACCTAATGATGCACCTCAAGACTCTTCCAGAGGACCTGAATTCGGTTCCCAGCAACCCAAGCATCTGTACCTCCGGCTGCTGAAGATCCTGTGCCTCTGCGGGAGCACCTGCATTCACATGTGCATACCCATATACAGACAGACAGACAGACACATACACACACACACACGTAATTAAAAATAAGTCTTCTGTTAAAACACAGAAGGTGTTTAAAATTCTTTGTTTCCCACAATTAAATCATTATGTCTCTTTTTTGTTAAGATTTTGTTTTTAACTATGGGTAGATGAGGGGAGGCAGTATGCACCATGTGGGTGCAATGCCCACAGAGGCCACAGAGGGCACTGGATTTCCTTACAGTTGAAATTACTATGCAGTTATAATCCACCCACCATTGGTGCTGGCAACTGAACTCAGGTCCTCTGCACAAGCAGTATCCCCTCTTAACAACTAAGCCATTATGTTTCTACAAGAGCAGAAAACTATGTGTACAGGGAAAAAAACAACAACAACAAAGCAACAACAACAGAAACATATCAGTGCATAACATATGATAGTCCTAAATCTGCATTGAAACATTTCAAGCAGAATGTCACATTGCATGATGCAACAGTATGTACACTGCAAAATGCTTTTGTCTTGTGTTCAGAACCAAGGCTACAGTGAAGTCATACAATGCAGCACGGGTAAGCACTGCCAAAAACACCGCCGACATTTGATGTAAGGAACCCAGCTGTGGCTATTCTGAGACCAGAGGACAGATGTCAAGAAAGCTTCCAAAACAACATGCACATGGATCTGACTCATGCTCAGAGTGCTAATATCGGCAACTCACGAAAACTGTCTTCCTAATAAACATCTATTCTGTAAGCACAAAAGAGGGACAAGCTGAGTATAAAACAAAACAGCTACAACTGACCTTCTAAACAAGACACTCTTCATCTCAGGAAGAAGATGACATGGGAACAAGACAAACAGCACAAGCCATGATCCTGGGAGAAATCAAGTCATCTTGGACTTCATCTTTTTCATCTACAAAAAAGAAAATTCCTATTTCAAGAATAATTAGATAAAATATGACTATATTTTTTTCAAGTAGCACATTGAGACTCACTAGGTCTTGAAATTAATTTAGTGGGTCACAACTAGCCACACATACACACGTGCCAGAACGCAGGTGGCTTCCAGGAGAGAGGTGAGAAAACAGAAGACATCACACAGGAGCTCCCCCACCCCCAGGGACTGGGGATGTTCTATTTGATCTGATGTGGCTAAAGGTACGGGCTTAATTTATGAAAAGTCACTGTGAAATTACCGTGAGTGGACATTTCTGCACATCTGTTAGAGTTCAACAAGGATTTACAGAAAGAGTAGATACAATAAAATCAAAGAGCAGCAAACTTTGACATGTTCACAGATTACTGTTTTGTTTTGGGTTTTTTGTTTGTTTGTTTGTTTTGGTTTGGTTTGGTTTGGTTTTTTCGAGACAGGGTTTCTCTGTGGCTTTGGAGCTTGTCCTGGAACTAGCTCTGTAGACCAGGCTGGTCTCGAACTCACAGAGATCCGCCTGCCTCTGCCTCCCGAGTGCTAGGATTAAAGGTGTGCGCCACCATCGCCCAGCCAGATTACTGTTTTGTAGCAGGGACGTGGTGACACCTTTAATTACAGCACTCAGGAGGCAGAGGCAGGCAGACCTCTGAGTTCGAAGCCAGCCTGGTCTACAGAGAGAGTTTCAGGACAGCCAGCAAAGTATTGTTTTGTGAAGCTTTTATTCCCAAATCACATGAACATGGAAGCTGACACACACAGATGAAAACCCTAGTGTTGGGGCCAACAAGGATGACGAGGCAGACAAAAGACACCCTTTTAACAATGAAAATCTTGGGTTTGAGGTTATAGTTCAGTGGAAGAGCACTCAGGTAGCATGTGCTAGGCCCTGGGTGTGACCTGCAGCACCACACTAAACCCCTGCATGATACACTCTGAAGAACAGCTTTTCCCATTGCCCGTATTCACTGTGAGGCTCACCTGTACCAAATGTACTCTTTTAGAAGCCTACTTCCCTGAATAATCCTCAGAAGAAAAACAACCAATAAGGCAAAGGTTCTGTTTGAAGACAAACTCCCAATAGGGTTCAAGGACTTTCTAAAAAGGATATGAAACTAAAGAGCATCAGTGATAGACAAATGGGAAATCCTGTCTCGGAGACATAAACCAGATTACTAACAACTAAAGGCCAGTCAGCACCGGCCTCAATGTCCTCAAAGTTACCACACTACTGGGGAGCCCGGAGCAATGTCAGGCTAAGAGAAAGAGTGGCGGTTTAGTGGTCCCACCATTCCCTCCCCCTGGAGTGAACAAAAATACCTAAGTCAATGTCACCACTGATGTATATCTTAAGAGGGCATTTCATTTAATTCTATGTTTTGAATTTATATTTAATAAACTCAGTTAATGTGAGACATTTTGGTAAATTTTAATTGGAAATAATATTAAAATTTTACCTACTAACCTACCCAGGAAGAATAATTAATGTGCAAAATTACATTTTTAGCAACTTGGGTTTTTAATTACTATTCTGTGGTATATCCAAACACTGAATATTTGAACTGCTTGATTTTATTTATTTCTTATCTCCTAAGCACTTTTAAATAAAATACTTGGTGTGTTAATTAAGCATTAACACATATTTACCTGGTACTTCAGCACTAAAATAAAACACTGACGGGCCAATTTTCTCTGTGCTTCACACCACCTTCCTCACTAACTCCTCCCTAAATCCCAGGCCTGCTTCGCACTGCCCAAGCAGTTGTTAATCTTCACAGCTGATTAAACACCAACTCAACCTCAACCTCCTGATACTGGGTCCAGCCATCTGAAAGGAGTCCATGACCAAGTCTGCAAGAAAGTCAGGCCTGTGAGTCCAACACACACACGGCAGCTGCAGAAATCTAAGAGGCAAACCTGAGACCATCTGCTGAGAAGATGGCAGGAGATGCCACCCAGTGGAGATGTGGACAGTGATATCCACAGAAGCAGGGGAAGATGGTATGGAAATGGCTGGAGGGTCCTGAGAGTTTGACAGAGAGGCTGGGGCTCTGTGGACCTCATTTCACACTGCCCCAGGATGCTCCGCTTCCACAGTATGCAAGCCTCAAGAACTCTAGGCGCTGATTTTTTTGGAGTTAATCTTGTACCCTGCTACATTACTGCAAGTGTTTATGAGTTGTAGAAGTTTCTTGGTAGAATTTTTGGGATCACTTATGTAAACTATCATATCATAGCGAACAGTGAGAGTTTGACTTCTTTTCCAATTTGTATCCCCTCGATCTCCCTTTGGTGTCTTATTGTTCTAGCTAGAACCTCAAGAACTATACTGAATAGATATGGAGAGAGTGGACAACCTTGTCTTGTTCCATGGGGGAAGCAATGCATTTCTGAGCATTTATTTACAGAAGCACCCAGGCCATTAGTCCAGTCGGGCTTTACAGCGTGTTCTTCTGTCCTTCAATTTCCTTCAATTAGTCTTTACAACAAAAAGCTCTCATCACTGGCAAGTAGGACTTTTCTAAGAACACTCCTCCATCAGAAGCTACAGAATATATCTGGCTACCTCTATGAGAGCACAATTACTATCTCATTCCATTAATTCAATCCAGGCTGAAACCGCTCCATTATTGTTTTGGTAATAATGGAGATTGAACCCAGGGCCTGACCACAGATCTATATCATTCCCCAGTCCTTAATACTCTATCACTCCTTTGCCACTTCCTATAAAGACAAACTTTACCTACTCAACTATTTGGTTCAATGTGATGACTAATGTTAGGTTAACCTGACACAAGCTAGGTCATTTTGGAAGAGGGAATCTCAAATCCAGAAAATGCCCCCTTGCCAGGCAGTGGTGGTGCACGCCTTTAATCAATCCCAACACTCAAGGAGCAGAGGATCCCTGTGAGCTCCAGGTCAGCCTGCTCTACAGAACTAGTTCCAGGACAGCCAGGGCTACACAAAGAACTCTGTCTTGGATGGACAGAGGGAGGGACGGAGGGAGAGGGAGAAGAGAAGAGAAAAGAGAATGCCTCCATCAGATTGGCCTGTGTGCATTTTCTTGATTGCTGACTGAAGTGGAAGAGCCCAACTCACTGTAAACAGTGCTCTCCCTGGGCTGGAATTCCTGGGTACTATATACAAAAGCAGGCCAAACAAGCCAGAAGGAAAAACTTCTTCATGGCCTCTATATCAGCTCCTGCCTCCAGGTTCCTGCCTGACTTCCCTCAGTTATGGAGTGTGACCAGAGTTGTAAGCAGAAATAAATCCTCCCCAGTTGTTTTTGGTCATGATATTTAATGACAATAAGAGAGCCCTAATTACAGATTCAACGCAATGTCCATCAAAATCTCAGCAAAATTCTTCAAAGACCTCGAAAGAATGGTACTCAACTTCATATAGAAAAGCAAAAAACCCAGAATAGCCCAAACAATCCTGTACAATAAAAGAACTTCTGGAGGCATCACAATCCTTGACTTCAAACACTACTACAGAGCTACAGTACCGAAAAGAGCCTGGTATTGGCATAACAGTCAGGAGGACCAATGGAACCAAATAGAAGACCCGGATATCAATACACACATCTTCGAACACCTGATCTTTGATAAAGAAGCAAAAAATATGAAATGGAAAAAAGAAAATATATTTAACAAGTGGTGCCGGCATAACTAGATATAAACATGTAGAAGAAAACATGAAAATAGACCCATATCTATCACCATGCACAAAACTCAAGTCCAAATGGATCAAAGACCTCAACATAAAAGCCAACCACACTGAACCTTATAGAAGAGAAAGTGGGAAGTACACTTGAACGCATTGGCACAGGGAACCACTTCCTAAATAGAACCCCAGCAGCACAGACACTGAGAGAAACAATTAATAAATGGGACCTCCTGAAACTGAAAAGCTTCTGTAAAGCAAAGGACACGGTCAACAAGACAAAAACAGCAGCCTACAGAATGGGAAAAGATCTTCACCAACCGCACATCAGATAGAGGTCTGATCTCCAAAATATACAAAGAACTCAAGAAATTGGACACCAAAAGAACACATAATCCAATAAAAAAGAAATGGAGTACAGACCTAAACAGAGAACTCTCAACAGAGGAATCTAAAATGGCTGAAAGACACTTAAGGAAATGTTCAACATCCTTAGTCATCAGAGAAATGCAAATCAAAACAATTCTGAGATTCCATCTTACACCTGTAAGAATGGCAAGATCAAAACACTGGTGACAACTTATGCTTGAGAGGATGTTGGGTAAAGAGAACACACCTCCATTGCTGGTGGGAGTACAAACTTGTACAGCAGTTTTGGAAATCAGTATGGCGATTTCTCAGAAAATTAGGAAACAACCTACCTCAAGACCCATCAATACACTTTGTGTGTGTGTGTGTGTGTGTGTGTGTGTGTGTGTGTACATATATACCAAAGGATGCTCAATTGTGCCACAAGGACATGTGTTCAACTATGTTCATAGCAGCATTATTTGTCATAGCCAGAAACTGAAAACAACCTAAATGACCTTCGACCAAAGAATGGATAAGGAAAATGTGGTACATTTACGTAATGGAGTACTACACAGTGGAAAAAATGACATCTTGAAATTTGCGGGCAAATGGATGGATCTAGAAAACATTATACTAAGTGAGGTAACCCAGACCCAGAAAAACAAATATCAAATGTGCTCACTCATAAGTGGCTTTTAGACACAGAGGAAAGAAAAAAACAGTCTACAATTCAATCTCAGAGAACCTAGACCACAATGAGGACCCTAAGAGAGACTTATATGGATCTAATCTACATGGGAAGTAGAAAAAGACAAGATTTCCTGAGTAAATTGAGAATTTGGGGATCGCAGGGGAAGGCAGAAGGCAGGGGAGAAAAAAAAAGGGGGAATGGAAAAAAATATATAGCTCAAGAAAAACAATAAAAAAATAAGAGCATCCAACTCACATACATGTGCTTTTGTGTTTAAAGAACAAAAATTATATGTATAGAAACTTTAAAGAAAATCACTAGAGGGCTGGAGAGATGGCTCAGTGGTTAAGAGCATTGCCTGCTCTTCCAAAGGTCCTGAGTTCAATTCCCAGCAACCACATGGTGTCTCACAACCATCTGTAAAGAGGTCTGGCGCCCTCTTCTGGCCTTCAGGCATACAGGCAGAATATTGTATACATAATAAATAAATAAATATTTAAAAAAATATTTAAAAAAAAAAGAAAAAGAAAACTACTGGAGCTGAGGAGGTGGCTCAGTGATAAAGGTGTTGCTACCAAGTCTTATAGTGTGAGTTTGAGTCCCTGAAAACCACATGATGGAAGGAAAGAACTGATTTCAACAAGTGATCCTATGATCATATACACACCATTGCTCAACCCCATACATAAATGTAAAAAAAATAAATAAAATTTGTATGTGCATGCATGTACACATGTGTTAGTGTGGCAGCTTGTATATGTTTGCATATGTGTATATACATATGTGAAGGCCAGAGGTCAACTTCAAGTATCATTACTAAGGAGTCATTTGCTTTGTTTTTGAGACAAGCCTGTCGTAAGCCTGGAACTTGATGAGTAAGCTAGGCTGGCTGGCTTCAGAGTCATCTGTCTGCCTCCATAGATGTAGATTACAAGATGTGCCACCATGTCTAGCTTGTTTGGATGGGTTCTGGGTACCAAACTCAGTTCCTCATGCTCATGTAGCTAGCAAATTGATGGTTAAGCTATTAGGGATGTCCCTGTCCCTAAAATAAACTTATGAACTTGGTTAAATGTTTGATTTGTATATCTACTTTATTCACCTATGTATCCAGAGTCAGGTAAAAATTTCTCTAGAGAAAATAGGTAGCTTGTTCTAAAGTATGTTTCATGTGGAGAAGGAAAGTGCCTCAGAACAATTAATAAGCCACCATTCCCAGTCCACTGTTCAGATGGCAAACTGGTACAACACCGCAGTATAAACCAGGCAAGCCAACCCCCAAGTCTGCACTGTCCCTGCCAGGCTAAAACACTTCCCTTGAAAATCAAGAAGCAAGTGAAGGAAAGATTACAAACACACTGTGGAAACTACAAACTTCCTGTAGAAGGAAATGCATCAATTGTACCAAAGGCTTAAACAATGGACATCCTTTTCTGGGTCAGTAATTCTAAACAAAAGAATCTGCCATGGAGATCATGCATGAATAAGAGTTTAGTGCTGTATTTTTTTTTTAACCACAACTCTCATACATCGTGACTTACAATAGCCAAATATTTATTTATTTATTTATTTATTTTTAAATATTTATTTATTTATTATGTATTACAGTATTCTGTTTGTGTGTATGCCTGCAGGCCAGAAGAAGGCACCAGACCTCATTACAGATGGTTGTGAGCCACCATGTGGTTGCTGGGAATTGAACTCAGGACCTTTGGAAAAGCAGGCAATGCTCTTAACCGCTGAGCCATCTCTCCAGCCCCAGCCAAATATTTAAAAACAATTTAAATTAACTAGTTTAATAGACTAAGGCTCAGCACACAACACAATGGCCTATTGCTATTAAAATGATGGGTGCTGGGGCTGGAGAAATGGTCAAGTGGTCAGAGTACTTCCTGCTCTAGAAGAAGACCGAGTGTGGTTCCTAGCACCTATACAGCAGCTCATAACCTCCTATAACTCCAGTTTCAGGGCATCCAACACCCTCTTCTGGCTTCTGCAAATTTCTACACTAATTTCTTTAGGTAACTACACATAAAAATAATTATCTTTTTAAGTTAAAAAAAACAAACGAACACGGGCGGTGGTGGCGCACGCCTTTAATCCGAGCACTCAGGAGGCAGAGGCAGGCGGATCTCTGTGAGTTTGAGACCCGCCTGGTCTACAAGGGCTAGTTCCAGGATAGACTCCAAAGCTACAGAGAAACACTGTCTAGAAAAAACAAAAAACAAAACAAAACAACAACAACAAAAAACCAATAGTGAGGGCCAGCAAGATAGCTCATAAAGGAATGGTACCAGTCACCAAGCCTAGTGGCCAAAATTAAGTCTTCAGAACCCACACAAAAAGAAAGGAAAAAAAAAAAAAACAAGTTCAAGTTCCATAAACTGACCTCTGCCACATACACACAAATAAATAAATATAATAAAAAATATTTTTAAGGATGCTAAGGAGCTCAAGAGATGCCTCAATGGTTAAGAGCACTGGCTGCTCTTCCAGAGGACTCAGGTCCAGTTCCCAGAGTTGACATAACAGCTCACAGCCTTTTGTAACTCCAGTTCCAAGGAAACTGACACCCACTTTGGGCCTCTGCAGGCATCAGTCACACATATGGTACTCAGATATATACATGCAGGCAAAGCGCCCGCACACAAAAATAAACAAGTTAACTAAACCTTTAAAAAAAAAATACTGAGCTAAAAATCCCAATATTCAAATCCTATTTTTAGAAAAATGGGGAAAACATGGGTCATAAAGCAGCTGTATACACAGAATGCAAGAATGTATAAAATGTTCAAAATGAAATGACATAATATATCAAAATATTAACAGTGGTACCTAGGCAGCAGAATTAAGAACTAATTAATTTCTGTCATTCTTTTTGGTGCTTCTACAGTAAGTATCTTTATCTTCATCTGTTTCTTCATAACCATGAATACATTTGAAACACTGTTTACAAAGAACCTTGAGGGCACTGGCTTCCATCAGCACAAAGGGGAAGGCTGTCAAATTACTCATGGCCGCTGGTTCAGTCACACAGCTACCTGTGCAGGGGCTGAACCATGTTTGGGTCTCTCATGGGTTCACAGACAGATTTTATTCTGACATGTGCACATTCATTTGTTTCTACAGTATAGGCCTGGATCATTTCCAGTGAGAAAGTGGGATTTAAACAAGACAAAGTGGCAGAAGATGACAACAAAAGATATTTCAGAGGTTGGAACCAAGGACCAAGATCAATGAGGCAGAGGCGCCCAGCAGGAGGAGGCACCAGGGAGACAGAAAGGAGTCTATGCCTTTGTTCCATAATTCACAGGGTAACTGCAGAAGGCCTAGAAGAAGCAGAGCACAGCAGGCATGGAGAGAGAGCCCATCCTGAAGAGCTGGACGAGACTCAGTGGGAGAGTTTATACAAAGGTAAAGGCTTCAAGCCCCAAACTACTGGAAATGTGCCAGGGCCGCAGGTAAAATCCAGGAAACGCTTGGTTAGAGCCTGAGTCCTGAACTGGGCAGAGGAGTAGAAGAGATACACAAGACTAACAGATTTCTTTCTAATAATTTAGTGTGTGTGTGTGTGTGTGTGTGTGTGTGTGAATCCACAAGACTAATTAGGACACAAGATGGGGAAGACACAGCTCTGAGTCACTAGTGGGGGTGGGGAAGAATCCATGACAGGCATCTCTCCATATCAAAGATTCAAAAACAATCCGTGGATCCCAGGACCCAAAAACTTTTTCAAATTCTCAATCAAGTCTTCAGGAACACTCAAGATGACTCTGGAGAGACCCTATTGCAAAGAGGTTGATGCCACAGGCACCAAATCAAAAGGACATCTGATCTTGGCAAGACAGAGCACCTTTCCACGGGTGCCAGCCCTCAGGAGCTTACAGCTTACCATGGAAGGGGGTGTGTTTCTGGGGAAACACAGGCAGGAGGAAGGAGCCTCACAGTAACCCTTCCCTCAAATCCTGACCCAGCACGCACTGCCACTTAAAATAACACGATAAAATTTAACTTTTTGAGGTCACTCTGTGGATCCAATGCCATCCCCTACTGTTGAATAAACACGAGGTCAAAGATCAGCGACGGGCACAAAGAAGGTGGGGGTGGGGGTGTGACCACTTCCCCACACAGCTAATACAGAGCCAGACTTGGGAAGCAGAAACTCTGCTTAATGCCAGGAACAAATCAGTATTCATTTAACAAGACTCTGGCAAACTTAATTGTCAAGAGCCAAGTCCTTCCAAACTGGAGGAGTGGCTGGACTTTTCTAACCCCACAGCCTTTTGCGCCAGTGGAGGACTAGCGCTGTCAGAGCACAGAAGCAGGAAAACAAGCTCTATGAAGGAGTCTGCTCAGGCTACACAAGCCCAAAATGCAAGCAATTAGGAAAACTAGACACATGGACAAGATGCTTTCAAACAATCCAAAGAATGATTATTTGTACGGTGAAATGTATGACAGTGATTCACTTTGAGTTTTTCAGCTGGGTACAGTGGCACATGCCCATAATCTCAGCACTCAGGAAGCAGAAGCACAACGATCAAGGGTTCAGGGCTAGCTTGAATTCCATGAGATCTTGTCTCAAAACACTGACGGCTTGACCTGCGAGACGGTGACCTGAGTTCAAACACAAAGAGAAGTGGAAGGAGAGCACTGATTCACAAAACTTTCCCCCAACCTACACACACACACACACAGAGAGAGAGAGAGAGAGAGAGAGAGAGAGAGAGAGAGAGAGAGAGAGAGGGAGAGGGAGAGGGAGAGGGAGAGGGAGAGGGAGAGGGAGAGAGGGAGAGGGAGAGAAAGAGAGAGAGATTTTTTTCAGGGCTAGGGGTATAGAATACACACACACAATAATTTTTAATTTTTTAAGGGCTAGCAATATAGAATATTTGAAGTAGCAACCATTATGGCCTGGGTTTAACCCCATGCACAACCAAAAACAAAAACAATTGTTTAAATCAGGAAAAAAAATCACTAGAAATCAAATAGATATAGAGTCTGTGATATAGGTGGGTCAGTTGGTAGACAATCTACCTAGCATGTACAAGGCCTTGGGTTCCAGCCCACAGCTGACTGAAGAGAGAATGTTCTGGGACCTGCTGACATTGATGGCTGACGATGCTAGACCACACAGTCCTGATGCTTAGTCATGCCTGGACAGCACTTGCTCTAGGCCTCACACACTGCCCTGAATGGAGTTCTTTGGTGGCCAAGCCAAACAGGGAGCTCTACTCAAAGATGCCCCAGTGGCTACTCTTAGGGCTGGACTTCAAAATATATAAATCAGAGAACCAATAACTGAGAATTGCCTTCTGTCTGTCTGTCTGTCTCTCTCTCTCTCTCTCTCTCTCTCTCTCCTCGTTATTGTTTTTATTTCTTCTGTTTTGTTTCTCCAGACAGGGTTTCTCTATGTAACAGCCCCGGCTGTCCTGGAACTCACTGTGTAGACCAGGTTGGCCTCAAACTCACAGAGATCTGTCTGCCTCTGCCTCCCCAGTGCTGGGATTAAATACCTGTGCCGCCACCACCACCCAGCCTGGAGAGGCTTTCCTGACCAGGAATAGAACCCAGGCAAGAGAGGTGAAAGTGTAAATCCTAATAGCCACTAGACCACGAGGGAGTGCAGTATTTTTTCTTTAAAAAAAAAAAAAAAAAAAAAAAAAAGTTCGCCAGGCGATGGTGGCTCATGCCTTTAATCCCAGCACTCGGGAGGCAGAGGCAGGTGGATTTCTGTGAGTTCGAAACCAGCCTGGTCTACAAAGCTAGTTCCAGCACAGGCTCCAAAGCCACAGAGAAACCCTGTCTCAAAAAACCAAAAAAAAAAAAAAAAAAAGTTCTCACCCCCACACTCACACACACACTAAAACCTTACTTGCTTTTATATTTTACGTTTTAAAAGATGATTTTGTAATCTTTTTTTTAAATATTTATTTATTTATTATGTACACAATATTCTGTCTGTGTGTATGTCTGCAGGCCAGAAGAGGGCATCAGACCTCATTACAGATGGTTGTGAGCCACCATGTGGTTGCCGGGAATTGAACTCAGGACCTTTGGAAGAGCAGGCAATACTCTTAACCACTGAGCCATCTCTCCAGCCCCTGCAATCTTTTATTTATAACTACATAAGAAAATCAGGCCTCAAGTGGTAGCATATCCCTTTAATCCCAGCACTCAGGATGCAGAGAATCTTTGAGTTCAAGGTCATCCTGGCCTTCACATTGCGTTCTGGAGCAGCCAGGACTATATAGTCTCAACTCTGTCCCAAAAAACATAAAGGAATTAAAAAACAACAACAACAAAAAAAAAAAACAGATAAAATTTAGGCTTTTTTTTCCAAACCAAAACTCATCAGTATAGGAACTCCTAAAGACTGTAAACTAATGCATTAATTCTATACCCTTAAAGGCAGCAGTATGCAATATGAGAGAAAAAGTTAAGTGACTTCACACTCTCAACCCATCTACATCTAATAGATAAGATACTTTAAAAATATACAAATGCGAGGCCAGCCTGGTCTACAGAACAAAGTTCCAGAACAGGCTCCAAAGCTACAGAGAAACCCCGTCTCAAAAAACCAAAAAAAAAAAAAAAAAAAAGAAAGAAAGAAAGAAAGAAGAAGAAAAACATACAAATGCACGACATAGTTTTTTTTAATAAGATCAGTTTTGTAGGAAAAGTCATTTCCAGCAGTAATAAATGGGGAAGCAACTGAGTCTTTAAAATAAAACAATATTGTTTTACCAACATAAATACCAGCAAGATGGCTCAATGGGTAAAGATGTTTACTGCCAACCCAACAACCTGAGTGCAATCTCCAGGGTTCAAGAAGCAGAAGGAAAGAGCCTGCTCCTGCAAGTTATCCTCTGACCTTCACAGTTGCCAATTCACGACTCACATAGGGATGGTTCAGTAGTTAACAGCATTGGTTGCTCTACCAGAGGACCAGGGTGTTCAGTTCCTAGCGCCCACATGGTTGCTCACAATCATCAACAATTCCAGTTCCGGGGAATCTTATGCCCTCTTCTGACTCCGTGGGCACACATGTAGTACATAAACATGCATTCATGCAAAACACTGACACATTTAAAATAATCTTTTTTAATTATAAAAATAAATAACGTAATTCTGCTTCTGAAAACCTAGTTACAGATCTTAAAATAAAATTTCAGTAGTGTAGTCTCAAAATCTACCAAAAAAACATTTTTAATTGTTTAGGAGAGTCTTGAAGTTTATCATAGCTAATGCTATGGAAGAAGGATAACTACAACCCAGACCAGGAGGCACAAGCCTGTCGCCTGCCTATTCTCAGGGTGCTAAAGCAGGAGGAACTCAACTTCAAAGCCAGCCTAGTCCACATAATGACAGAGAAAGTAAAAGTAACAAGAGGGCTGGAGATATGGCTCAGTGGTAGAGCACTTGCTTAATGTTTGAAGCCCTGGGATCCACTTTCCTGGTACCAAGGAGACAAAGATTGCACATGCTAACACCTAGTGTTCTTTCTACAATTAAAGTGTGTCATCTGAGCACTGAAAAGTTTAGCAAGGAAATGAACTCAAAACAGGTCACAGAAGGCCAAGCATTATTCTAAACATAACTTGAAGGTTTAAACACATGGCAAGACAAAAAATAATACTAATTTAAATCCTTTAAAAATCTACTTTAACCAGCAGCCACAGTAGCTGACGTGTTCTTACAATGCACCATACTGTCTTAGTGTATACCCTGTGTATACACTGAACCCAGTCAAATGACTGGAAGAAGCCCATGCAATTTCACCATCTATAGTTTAGGGCTTGATGAACTGACTTATAGAAGTGGTAAAGTGGCGGAGCCCAGGCACAAGGTAGATTGTCTACAGATAAAACTTGAATTCTCCTTTCTAGTCAGGTGAGGCATACACCTATAATACCAGCCCCGGGAAGACAGAGACAGAAGGACTTCCAATTCAAGACCAGCCTGCGCTACACACAAGCAAGTCTGAAGCCGGCCTGTGTACTGGTAGGGAACACAAGACCCCGTTTCAAAATAAATCAATAGATAGACAGGTAGAGCAATAAATAACTTGCTGCCTCTCTATACTAACTTCATCCATCTAGAATGGAACTTTGAAACAACTAAAGCTGTAATTTTCACACCATTTCAGCATCTAAGTAGAGCAAAAACCCAGAGCCTTACATTTAAGTACATAACAACAATCTCCTGAAATGACAAACAAATCGTTTTCAGTATTTTGGTCCAGGTTTTATCCTTTTTCTTCCTAAACTATGCTGAGAAAACATGACGAGGCAGCGCAGACTCTGCTAAAGCTACCTTCCAGGGGTCTTAGTCTGGCAACTGCTTTGGGACTCTAGATCCCAGAGAACATTTCCTTTATTAGCAACGTGCTTTGAGAATTCCATTCTAGGATGCTAAATATATCAAAATACCTCCTGACCTTTATAAACACATTCTCCAGATTATTTTGATAGTGGTGATTGTCTATTAACAAGACAGATTTGCAAACACAGTTTAGCAACTGCAGCATTTAGAGAAATCTTTCAAGATTGCCCCTTAAAAAACTGATCTGAAAACTGTTCTTTGGATTCTTGAAATATGAAGTAACAGAGTTCAAATTTCACAATTCGTTTCCTTAAAAAGGCACAGACACATAAATAAAAACAAATCTTTTTTAATTTTTTAAGCCAGGCAGTGGTGGTGCATGCCTCCAATCCCAGCACTCCAGAGGCAAAGGCAGGTGGATTTCTGTGAGTTCAAGATCAGTCTGGTCTACAAAGCAAGTTCCAGGACATCCTTTTACAAAGAGAAACTGTGTCTCAAAAAAAAAAAAAAAAAAAAAAATTCACTACATATATTATTCATCAAAAGAAAATAATGTATCTTTAAATGTTTCCTAATGTACTTTTTATTAGAAATATTTTTTATTTTTAAAATCCCATTTTATTCTATTAAAATAATTTTTTATATATTTTATTTTATTAAAAAAATCCCATTATGATTTAGATATAATAAACAATCATTACCCTGCATGAGCTAATTGCCTACAACAATCTTTTGAACAGAATGCATAACTGCTATATTTTAGGGAGCATACATCTAGCAGACCTCACAACCACAAGCCTCCTCCATGACACACGCGCTTTAAAAGCACTTATAATTACTAAGGCTGGACAGCTCCTCAGACCTTCTCTATGTAAAATATGGATGTGAATGGAAGAATTCAATAATGCTTGGGGAATGGAGCCAAAAAGCTGGGCAGTGAGTGTAGAAACTGCTTCACCCGCTAACGTCACGGACGTTTTATCTTATCTAGTTATTATAGTTAAGGGGGGGGGGGGGTTGCTGTAGTCCACCAGATTAGGCTCCCCACTCCACCCCCCAAAAAAACAAAGTTTCTCTATATAGCCCTGGCTGTCCTGGAATTTGCTCCATAGACCAAGCTGGTCTCACTCAGAGGACTCAAGAGATCCACCTGCCTCTGCCTTTGCTGGGGCCTAAAGGTGCAGCACAACACTCCACCCCTCTAGGCCTTCTTCTCCCACTTCTCCTACCTCCTGGGTCCAGAACCTCCACTAACTAGACAGGGGCTCACAGGGTAGCCTTCAAACTCACCAGCGAGGATCCAGGGCCAATCTACCATACTCAAGAGGGAGGATTAGAGATTTGTAAATTCTGTCTGCAAGACACTCGGAAATCTGGACCTAACTTTCTCCAAAGGGATAGAGCTCTCCTCTGCTGACCACACTGTCTACAGTAGTAACAAAGTTATCGACGCCCTTTATCTTTCATCTGAAACATTCTTCCTGGTAAAATTGCTGTTGGTGTACTGTCACTAAAGCTTATGCCTATTTCCTTCCTGATGTCCTCTCTAACCACTTTAAACACAGTCAAAAGATACAAGCTGGCTGGATGGTTCATGCCTTTAACTCTAGCACAGGTAGGCAGAGATGGATGACGTCCAAGCCAGCAAGCAGGGCTTCATGGAGAGATTCTGTCTAAAACCAAACAAAAGTTCAGAGGAAAAATGTAGGCTTGATGTAAAAAAAAAAAAAAAAAAAAAAAAAAAACGGAAAGGGGAGGTGATACTAAGCTGGGAATGATGGTCCACACCTTTCATTCCAGCACTTGGAAGGCAGGATCTCTAGGTTCAAGCCCAGACTGATCTATTAAGCGAGTTCCAGGCCAGCCAGGGCTACGACACCAAGAAAGCCTATCTCGGACAAACAAAAAGATATTAAACCTTGTCAACTATTAATCAGAGGAGACGCGGCAGATGCTGCAATATCGAACACAGGCTAGAAACCGTCAGAAGAACCCTTATTTCCGTATCAGCTTGTGGGCCTAAGAAAGCATCTCCATCATTCTGGTCCAGGACCCCTCAGTCTGTTCTACACATCACCGATCCTGACCACTGCTAAGCTGAAAAGCGCAAGGCCACACAACGTCCACAGTAACATAAGCACTCTCCACCTTTCCCAACTTCTCCACACAAACCTTGCACTTTCAAAGGAACGCTCCCCACATTGGTTGTGTCCCTGCCAAAATGGCCTCCTCCTTACCTTCCTCCTTTACCCCATCAATGCCCACACTTGGCGCAGTAAACAAACCCACCATTGGGAGCACACACCTGCTCATTAACTGGACGGCACACCGCGTGAATCAAGACGCCTCCCGGATAGACCCCAACAGATTTAATGTTTTAATCATGTTCAAAATAGGATTTTAATCTCCCAGGGAACAAATGCTATGGCCTGAGTCTCCCCCACTCCCCAGTTAACGACAGCATTTTTAAAGCGAGCGGTGAGCCTACATCGCACTCACCGGGCCCCAAGCAAGGTCTGTGGGGTGTCCAGTCTCCACACCGGGAAGGCCTAGGAAAAGCGTGGGCCCCACCCCCCCCACCCCAGGGCTCACGCGCTACTCCCCGCGCCCGCGGACGGCTACCCCACGAGCGAAGGACGCCCGCCGACCCTCTGCGCAGCCCAGGCCCGGTGCCGAGGGCGGCTACAAAGGTCAGATGACTAGAATGCCGGCGACCCCCGCCCACCGCACTCAACGACGCCTCTACCTTGTCCTCCGGCGGTGCGTCCTCGCGGACAGTCCTCTGCCGTAGCTCGGTCATGCTGGGGACCAAGGCGCGACGTCACCCAGGACGAGCAGCGCGGTGGCCGCGGAGGTCGACTCAGCGCGCACGGCCTCTCCGCGGGCCCGAGCGCCTCGCAGCCCCGCAATGCCTCGCAGCCCCACAATACCTCGCACAGTTCCTGCAGCCGCGCCGCTAGCCTCGAGCCCGGCCCCGCCCAGCACCGCCGCTGCCGCCGCCCTTACCCGGAGAGCGGAGCCGCTGCCTCCTGGAGGCCGCTCGCTCCTCCTCCCGGGAAGCTGTGAGCCAGCGCGCACGCGCACCGCCGCCATCTCGGCCCCGGGAGCCTAGACGCTAGGGGGCGGGGCAGCGGGAAGGAAGGGGGTGGGTACGAGGAGAAGATGAAGGAGCTCATTGGACAGGACAGGGAGGGGCGGGATAAGGGAGCAAAACGAAGCAATGGGCGCTTGCGTCCTACCGCGTGTGCCCGCGCAGGATGTAACCCGTTACTGGGAGACGACAGCGCCCCCCGGCGGTCTAAACTAGCCATCACTTGCTGCTCTCGGCCTGGAGTCCAAATGGAGAGACCAGGTGGACCTCTGAGCAGAGGGCTTCATAGCAGAGGTGAAACCCAAACTTAAGCGCAGGTTGCCTTGTCAAGCCGTGCTTAGTAAATTAGTGAGCATTGATTCTGTCTAGGCACAGAGCTCAGAAATCGCTTTGGCTAGTTTGTCTCGTTCAAATCATATGCCTTTTTTCTTCCCAGCACAAGTGAAGAGACAAGTGGATCTGATCTATGTAGCCTGCACCAGGGCTACACAATGAGACCCTGCCAAAGGAAAAAAAAAAAAAAAAAGACAAGACAAGACAAGCCCCGCCTACTGCCTTCCATGTTCACCACAGAGGCAGGCGGGTCTTTCTTCAGCTTCCAGTCTGAGAGGCTCTCCTTTTCCTTTCTTCCAAAGAGGTAGCTACTGCTGTGGCTCCTCTCCTCTCTGTGTGCATGTGTGTTTATAAATGTGTGTATCTGTGTGTATGTATGCCTCTGTCCCCCCCCCCCCTCTCTCTCTTCCCCGTCTCCCTCTCCCCTTCCCTTCCATAACCCACTAAATAAATAAATACCCACTTTCTCTGCATGCCGTGCCTATCCCTCTCGGTCTCTCACCCACCATGCTACTCCCTGCCTGGGATCCACTGCCACTCATGGCCCGTGGGCCACTCAGGGGCTCCCTGCCGGGGACCAGCTGCCTTCAGGGACCTGCGGAATGGTCTCGTGCCCACTGCCCACTGCTGCCACACGAGGAAACAGCACCGTTTTACTTAACCATTACACAAAGTATTACAAATTTCTTGTCTTAAGTCTATGTCTTGTTTGTGCTGAAGACAGAATTCAGGCCAGCTTATGTTAACATATTCTACGAGTAAGCTACTCCCATAATTGATTTTTGGAATGTTACTATGGCTCCCCTACATGCCTGACATAGCCTAAGCAGTTGATGAATGGATTTTAAACCTGTATTTAGCTGGAAGCTACAAAATAGTAAGAATTAAAACCCAGTGTATTGGGAGCTGGAGAAATGGCTCAGTGGTTAAGAGCACTGCCTGTTCTTCCAAAGGTCCTGAGTTCAATTCCCAGCAACCACGTGGTGGCTCACAACCATCCATAAGGAGATCTGGTGCCCTCTTCTGGCCTGGAGGCACACATGCAGACAGAATACTGACAATACTGTATACATAATAAATAAATAAATCTTAAAAAAAAAAACCCAGTGTATTACCAAAATCACACTGTAGTCACTGTTCCCATTAGCTGCCCCAACTCAGTAACACTAGTATTGCTCCAGCGTTGCCCTGGTGAAAATCGGGGGCTCCCAGCCCTAAAACATATTGTAATCTAACAGTAAGAGGTCTTTGCAACAGGGAGGTACAGTTTCTTCTTAGCAATTTCAATCTGAGTTGTGAGTTTTCAGAAAGTATCTGAAAAAGACAAATAAATAAATGATACTGGTCTCTGAGTATATTTCAATTCCTGTTAAAAATGATTCAAGTGGGGCTGGAGAGATGGCTCAGATTAAGAGCACTGACTGCTCTTCCAGAGGTCCTGAGTTCAAATCCCAGCAACCACATGGTGGCTCACAACCATCTGTAATGAGATCTGGTGCCCTCTTCTGGCCTGCAGGCATACATGGAGGCTGAAAACTGTGTATATAATAAATAAATAAATAATCTTTAAAAAAAATGACTCAAGTGAGCCAGGCAGTGGTGGCACATACCTTTAATCCCAGGACTTGGGAGGCAGAGGCAGGCAGATCTCAAGTGAGTTTATAGGCCAGCCTGGTCTACAGAGTGAGGTCCAGGACAGCTAGGTCTGTTATACAGAGAAACCCTGTCTAGAAAGAAGAAGGGGTAGGGGAGGAGGAGGAAGAGGAAGAAGAATGGAGCCAAAGTGGCAGTATAACACTTAGACAAACTTCAGAAGCTCTGAACGATGAATTTTGTTTCCTTTTTAACAACTTTGCACAAATACTTAGGTGCTCTTGCTGCTCAGCTGGCTGTTGTTTTTGTTGGGTTTGGGGTTTTGTTTTCTTTTATCAGATAAAAAGTACCACTGCCGTCAGACCACAAAAGCTGCTCTTTCTTGTCTCTAAAAATAAGCATACCGATGATAATTTTAAAACGCTTGTAAATGCTTCGAAGTCTGTGTTGGACCAACACCATTTGTCACTGCTTTATCTATCAAAGCATCTAAAGGATTTAGAGCATCAGTTCAGAGCGACCGCATCTTTGGGACAAATAAAGGTTACTATCCAGATGCTCTCCTTTTGGGTACCAATCATGTAGTTGAAGGGTGTTTCATTGGTCTGTACAAATGAAAGTTGCTGTATTTCAAGCCCAGTCAAATATAAGAGGCTAGAGGGCTGGGATGTAGCTCAGTTGGTAGAGTGCTTGCATGGCACCCACACAGCTGGGGTTCAGTCCCCAGCATCCCACAAACTGGGTGTGATGAGGGTACACATCTGTAATACCAGTATGAGAAAGGTAGAGACAGGAGAATCAAAAGTCTGAAGACATCTTCCTCTATATAATGAGTTCAAGTCCAGTCTAGAATACATGAGATACCCTGTCTCAAAAACCAAAATACAGGGCTAGAGATGGCTCAAAGGTTAAGAGCACTTGTTGCTCTTGCAGAGGTTTGGCTCTCAGCGCTCACATGGCAGGCCACAATGTCTTTGACTCCAGACCTAGGACATACAATATCCTCTTCCTGCCTCTGACAGCACCAGTTGCACACATAGTACACAAACATACATGGAGATAGAATACCCATACACATCAAATAAAATAAACCAAGACCTGGAAACCAATTAATAGAAGTCAGAGTTATGGAATTATGAAACATGTATTCAACTAGATAATGCCTTAGAATTTGACCTGAACAAAGTTCTCAATTAGCATCATCAGACCTATCCGGATCACACCAAGTAGTGAATTGAACTGGTTAACTGAACTCACACCTAAAATCAGCATTGTGGGGAGCAAGAATTCATTACTCAGACAGTTCTAGAAGTCATGCTAATAGCACTTTATGTCAGTTTTAATACCTTTCTTTCGATTGCACAAAAAATCAAAAGGAAAAAAATCTTCCTCTTCCTCACACCTTCAATCCTTCAATCCCAGCACTTGGGAGGCAGAGGCAGCCTGGTCTACAGAATGAGTTCCAAGACAGTCAGTGCTGCATAGGAAAACCCCATCTAGAAAAACTTAAAAAAAAAAAAAAAAAAAAAAAGTCTCATCTATCCCCAGGCAAAGAATTTGCTTCCTTCACGTTGTCTTATGCCTCCTCAATTCCTGATTTCTTTTTTTTTTTTCCTGCTCACTAGTCTTCCCTCTGTCTTAGCTGAGCTTTTTATTGCTGTGAAGAGACACCATGACCACAGCAACTCCCTCTTTTTTTGTTTTGTTTCTTTTTGTTTTTTGAAACAGGGTTTCTTTGTAGCTTTGGAGCCTGTCCTGGTGTGAGCCACCACTGACTGGCAGGAATATTAGTTTTAAAAGTCATGTCATTCTTCATGTCTTATGGAATATTTGTTTAGAAAAACACAAGCAAGATCTCATAAGAATTTATCAAAGTATTTTTCTTACTGAATTTACATTCATTTGAACTTAAATTTGACAGCCCCCCCCCACTATTCTCATTTTTGTTTTTTGGTTTTTTTTTGGGGGGGGGGCAGGGCAAGGTTTCATGTAGCTCAGGCTGGCTGCAAACTTGTCACGTAGCCAGGGATGCCCTCAAACTCCTGGTCCTCTTTGGCTTTGGACAGTAGGAGTGATCTTCTACTCAATGATAAAGAGTTCTTACACCATTTTCTGGCTAGATCTCCAAGAGAGGAAAAGCAAAAACAAACAAGACTGACCTAAAGAGAAATGCTATAAACAAGAAAAAGATACGTATACAAGATACCTGATTAATACTATCATATGTAAAATATTCCTTTTCTCCCCTTTGTGTCAGTCTTGGTAGATGGTCAAAGCCAACATTAAAATCCATTACCACCCACCCTCAGTCTTCCCGTGTGCTGGAATTACAGTTGTAAACCATTCTTATCAGCTAAAATATTAAAGTTTTTAAAATTTTATAAGCCTTATTATTTTAAAAACTTGCAAATAAATAAAAACATCACACACCAAAACTCTATAACAACTCAATGAATTTCTATAGTTAGAAGAGGCATTTGAAATAGCTGTGGCGTTTCACACTAACATTTTACACTAAGCATCAAATATATTTTATCCATCACCAAAAATAAAAAACATTAGAAATAGAAAAACAATTAGCTTTACATCCGTTTGTAGCTGGTGCCTATGACCTGCATTCAGTTTTCCTCACCCTTATAATCAATAGGAAAAAGAAATTTCAGTAGAACAAAATGCAGAGCCCAGGAACAGTGAAAGACGCTCCACCTGTAATAGCTGACGGACGTTTTCCCGAATGGGAACAGATTTTAAAATGAGATTATTGGTGCTTAGCGTCTAGCTCAAAGAGTTTTGTCAAGATCTTGGGTTCATCCCCGGCTTAGATAAGGTTCAGGCTGGGTTCATCTCCAGCCTCAAATTAAGATGAAAGCACTAACACCTACAGTTAGGAAAATACGAGAAACGGGCACTACAACAAACCAATCAAGTAGGTGGCACCTGTGGGTTATATATTTGAGAGATAGTGATACTTTGTGGTTCTTTGCAGAAGTGTTCACGGTAAGAAGGTATTCTTTAATCTATAGGGAGAAAGTTCCGAGCGACGCACACAGTGAAGTGTTATGAAATCGGGGTTAAGATACGATGGCCTCTTTATTACTCGATATTTTGCAGCGTTTTCGCTTACGTAGTAGCAAAAGGAACGCGCTTTGTAGTGTTTGATGTAGGTATATTCTTCGGCTTCAGGCGGGCCGCCGCGCACAGCTCGTTTCGTACGTGACTTTTATTTCAGTGGCGCGGAAACATCCCAGGAAAGAAAAAACAACCAAGCCTACGCCACAAAGCAGGGCCTTTACGACATTCTATGCGGATCCCATGATGCCCCACGCCACCCACGCTCGTATGCCGCAGCCCCGCCTCCGCGTGCGCGACTGGGCGGGCCTTGCGCGACCCACAGATACGATTGGTCCGGAAGGGGAGGTGGGTGGAGCAGCGCGGTGACGTCGTGACCCTCGAGCACGGGAAGAGCGCGCGCATAGGATGCGGCAGCATTAAACGGTTGCGGGCGCAGCGGGCTCCAGTCGTACCCTCTGGGTCTTCGCTGCCTCTTCTGCATCGTGAACCGGGAGAGCTCGGCTGCCAGACCTCGCTTCAGTCAGTGTCTAGCTAGCATCTAGTTGTCGCGACTCCGCCACGATGTTCGAGGCTCGCCTGGTCCAGGGTTCCATCCTGAAGAAGGTGTTGGAGGCTCTCAAAGACCTCATCAACGAGGCCTGCTGGGACATCAGCTCGGGCGGCGTGAACCTGCAGAGCATGGACTCGTCGCACGTCTCCTTGGTGCAGCTCACTCTGCGCTCCGAAGGCTTCGACACGTACCGCTGCGACCGCAACCTCGCCATGGGCGTGAACCTCACCAGGTGAGCGGGTGGCGGGAGCTGGGCCCTAGCCCTCCCGCCTCGGCTCTTGGCGGGGCTCCGGCCCCATGCTCTCATTGGCTGGCGTGATAATCCGCGCCTTCTGATTGGCTTGTGGAACCGGAGGCGGAGCCCAGCGAAGCGCGCGTTCTGAAAAGCCCGCGCTGGCGGCCGCGCGAACCCGCTGTTTCCCCGCCAAAGTCACAAAACGGGTGCCGGCGGGAAAATGCCCGCTTCAGAGATCTGCTCATTAAATGCAAGCAGCTTTTTAGTGGCACAACCTGATCCTGGCAAATTTTAGCTGCCTACTAAACGTGTGCTAGTGAAAATGTCCACCTAGAGAGACAATAGACAGTTTCTGGTCTTGGATTCCGAAATTTTACTGCGCATCATTTGTGGGAAAATTTGCCAGTCTTAGTTTTTAGCTTTGCCTCTGCTCCTTGGATTAGCGCCACCTGTGCGCGTATTCAATGGCTATGTGTGACTTAATTTTGCTACAGATACATGAATTAGTATCACTTCTTCTTTTTTTTTTTTTTTGGTTTTTCGAAACAGGGTTTCTCTGTGGCTTTGGAACCTGTCCTGGAACTAGCTCTGTAGACCAGGCTGGTCTCGAACTCAGAGATCCACCTGCCTCTGCCTCCCGAGTGCTGGGATTAAAGGCGTGCGCCACCATCGCCCGGCTTTAATATCACTTCTTTACATTCTTTAAAGATTTATGAAAAGGTCAGACGTGATAGGGCACACTCTCCTAGGACACTGGAAGACAAGGACACCTTGCTCAAAAAATGTTTCCTGGCCGGGCGGTGGTGGCGCACGCCTTTAATCCCAGCACTCGGGAGGCAGAGGCAGGCGGATCTCTGTGAGTTCGAGACCAGCCTGGTCTACAAGAGCTAGTTCCAGGACAGGCTCCAAAACCACAGAGAAACCCTGTCTCGAAAAACCAAAAAAAAAATGTTTCCTGGCATATTGCCATTTAGTGGGTTTTAAGAGTCACAACTCCCAATAGTTTACTTCACTCCGAGGGTATTTGGAGTAGCCTGTTTAACTGTTCCTCCATCGGTGTGGGTGTGAAATAGTAACATCTTGAAATTGCCTTTAAGAACGTAGCTGTTGAGCCCATGTTGATAAGCCTTGTGTCTTGTTTTGTAGCATGTCCAAAATACTAAAGTGTGCTGGCAATGAAGACATAATTACACTGAGGGCTGAAGATAACGCTGACACCTTAGCGCTTGTATTTGAAGCACCAAGTAAGTTAACACCTTTAATACTCAGTTACAGAAAACAAAGTATGATGTTCTCGACACTAAACATCAGAATTATTATGGTTATAAATTTTACATCATAGTTGTAAACGTGTGCTTCAGTAACATTTGCTTTTCTTTGTTAGATCAAGAGAAAGTAAAACAATGTATGATGTTCTCGACACTAAACATCAGAATTATTATGGTTATAAATTTTACATCGTAGTTGTAAACATGTGCTTCAGTAACATTTGCTTTTCTTTGTTAGATCAAGAGAAAGTTTCAGACTATGAAATGAAGTTAATGGACTTAGATGTTGAGCAACTTGGAATCCCTGTGAGTATCTTGTTTTGGTTTTTCAAGACAGGGTTTCTCTCTGTAGCCCCGGCTGTTCTGGAACTCACTCTGTAGACTAGATGGCCTCGAACTCAACAGAGATCTGTCTGCCTCTGCCTCCTGGGTGCTGGCAGACTATCTTGTTTTTGATGGTGTATTTTCCCAAGCTGTGATAGCAGCTGCTGCATGTTCCACAGTGGGGTTGTGGGATTTGGAATGAATGGCACAATTTCACTAAGCTCTGCCAGTCTAAAATTAGAGTAAAGCAGTCTTCACGCTTGTCATTACTGACCTTTAACTTTGGGATTTACAGGAACAGGAGTACAGCTGTGTAGTGAAGATGCCTTCTGGTGAATTTGCACGCATATGCCGAGACCTTAGCCATATTGGAGATGCTGTGGTAATATCCTGTGCAAAGAACGGGGTGACGTTTTCTGCAAGTGGAGAGCTTGGAAATGGACACATTAAGTTGTCACAAACAAGTAACGTTGATAAAGAGGAGGAAGCTGTAAGTAGCAAGAGTTGTTGCATAATTAATGTCTGAAAGGGAAATACAAGCTTACCTGTTGAGCCAGCTCTCCAACCCTAGCTTTTCTGAGATGGAGTCTGAGTAGGCCAGGCTGTCTTTGAACTCCGTGTGTTGTCACGGATGGGATTGGAAAACTAGGTGTCCAACGTTTTGCTTCCTAGAAGTGACTGACAAATATGTGAGGGTTAGCATGTGAACAGAAGAAAATGTTTGGGGTTGTGAAAGTCTGTTGGGATCATGTAGTTCTTTTAGTAGTAGCTTATGAGTTGGAGGTTCATGTGCTAGCCCATTCAGTGGTGCAGAAGCAGGCTGAGCAGAGTTGAGTGTCAACTTAGACTGGGGCACAGGCAACAGGATTGCAGGCAGAAGTCTGAACTAAATTATTTTAGGGCTAAATATGGTGAAATTCCAGAATGTTTGGCACAAGTATCAACTTGTCCTCTGCATGAGTTTAAAATAAATGTATAATAATTAGACTATATATGTGTGTGTGTGTGTGTGTGTGTGTGTATATATATATATACACACACACACACAGTCTGTGCTGAATTATTTCTGCTTCCCTGTCAACCTCAGATCTCAACACATTTAATTCCTAAGTATTTTGTTTGATGTATAGCATTACTACAAGAAAGGAAATTAAGGAATTTTTCAGTATTCACATGTTCTTACTTCATTAGTTTGAGTTAGACTTGAATAAAATTGATGCTGATGCAATGGAAATTGGTCAACATGTCCCTTAGCCTGCATTCAATCTGTTGGTCTTTCTTGTTTTTAGACGTGGTTGTGTGTCAGTGTGAGCCCCTGAGGTCAGAAAAGGGTGTCAGATCCCTTGGGTCTGGAGTGATTGGATTTGGTTATGAGCTACTGGATGTGGATGCTGGGAACCAAACTTAGGTCTTCTGGAAAAACATTGAGTATTAACCCCTAAGCCAGCTCTCCAGCCCGGGTTACTTTTTGGGGTGGGAGTTGAGTGTCGGCATTCAACCCAGAACTTTGCTTGTACTCATACTAGTCAAGTGCTTTACTGGTTAGCTACCATTCCATTTCTTTTTCCTCTATATTCTTTAGACGAGATTAGTGGTTGCCTGGATAAGCTGCCTTTGTTTTGCTTGCTTGGGGTACAGTTCTACAGGAGAAACAAGCTAAATACTTTTTTTTCCTAAGTCTCCTCTAAGTTTTCATAAGAAACCTTCCAAAGTGGTAACTAAAGGTGTTGCTTTGTGCTGTGTATTATGAATTAATCTAAGTTTCTTGATGTTGTCTATAGTGAGCCTGTTTTCTCCTAGGTAACCGTAGACATGAATGAGCCGGTTCAGCTAACTTTTGCACTGAGGTATCTGAACTTTTTCACAAAAGCCACACCACTGTCTCCTACGGTAACACTCAGTATGTCTGCAGATGTACCTCTTGGTAAGATATTAACTTTGAGCATTGTTTTATGTGTGGTATTTAATACTCCTCAGTAATTAACTTTTCCTGTCTTTCAGTTGTAGAATACAAAATTTCTGACATGGGACACTTAAAATATTATTTGGCTCCCAAGATCGAAGATGAAGAAGGATCTTAGGCATTGCTAGAATCTGAGAAAACTAATCCCCTTGGAGAACTGCTTCTGACATGCCAGCATGTTTTAAAGTCTTTTTCTGTCACCAAGTTTGTACCTGAGTACATATGTAGATATCTTCTGTAAATAACCTACTTTTTCTTTCTCTTCACAATTTGTTTAAAGAATAAACTTCAAAGTAAAAACTGGTTCTTTTTACATAAACTTTTTACATTAGAAATACTGGTGATTTTTATAAATGATCTTGACGCTAAATACAGTTTCAGGAAATGTTTTTCAATTTAAATAAAGTTAACTGAATTTCAAAAGTCAACAGTGTCTTGAAGCATGACTTCTGAACTCAGTGGAAGTTACCCTTTTATGTAATGGCTTTTTGTTTTTTTCCCATTTTAAAGCAGCCTGGAGTTAAATGCATCATGAAGGTGACAATAGATGTTTAGCCTTAGTCTGTGATTAGGTTATATAAAATATTTTCTAGTATGAGTAGTCTTGTTTGAGGTGGAGCTTTTAAAATACTTTGATCCCAGCACAAGAGGCAAGGGGCAGGTGGATCGCTTCCTGGGCTGGCCAGGACTACATAGACCCCCATCTCGAAGGCCTAATTTGAATCTTGTGGATATCTAAGCAAGAAGGATTTAAAAGGCTTTGTGGGTTTAAAGAAAAGTCATGACATACTACATACTAAAGAATACTTGAATGTTTTGTATTACTGTGTATGTGTGGAGGCTCACATGTAGAGTGCAGAGACAATTTATAGGCATTGGTACACCCACTATCATGTGGCTTCCAGGGTTAAGTGCAGTTCTTCAGGCTTGGAGACAAGTGCCTTCACCCAGTACTGATCATCCAAGTTACCCCACCATCCCGCTCTAATTTTTATGTGGGCATGCATGTGGAAAACCCAGGGCTTGTAGAGCAAGTCTTGTCTGGGTTTATGGGAGGGCCACACTTGAGCTATCTCCAGTTCTCAAATTAGTTTTCCCAATGTACTTTGTGTTTGGCCATTTGTTTTGCTAATTCTAGGTAATCAGAGCTCATACCCAGTAGCTATTACTATTCAAAGTTTTGTGCCAACTCGCAGAGAAGGAAATTAATTGGCTGCAAATAACACCCCACTTACAGAACTCTGGGGTGATGGGCATGCTTAATGAAGTCTGGTCACTGCTCCATGAGGATAGTTAGAACTCTTAATATGGGCGGGGTTACGGAAACAAGCAGAAGAATTTGGGACTAAAAACTCCAGTGGGTACAGACCGGATTCGGGGAAAGGCTGAATAGGATAGGGGAAGGTTCCTGGTCAGTTCTTTGCCCACCCCTCCGGATCCCGGGGGCTCAGCTATGCACAGACTTGGGCATGATGAGTCAGCTGGGACCACGTGAACAGCCTTGCTGTGGGTTCCATCCCAGTAGGAAGGGCTCTATGCCCACCCACCATATCGAGGTGGCAGGCCAGGGTCACCAGCACAAGACCAAACTGCTGGCCCGCTGGGTATTCCCAACACTCCGGAGGCAGAAGCAAGGGGAACTCCGAATTCAAGGCCGGCCTGGTTAACGTAGGGAGTCCTAGCACAGCCAACGCTACGTGGAGAAACTCTGCCACCTTGCACCGCTGGGTGTGATGACGTGGCTTCCTGGTGGCGCCACTTCCGGGGCGCCTGTTCGTCCACCTCTTCCGGTGGGCTGGCTCTCTGACCGTCGTTGGCTGTTGGGCAAGCGGTGCTAGAGCGCCTAGCGGATAGGGGGCGGGAGCGCGCTCCCGGAAGCCATCCGCGAGGCCTCGCCCCGCCGCCGAGGCTGCTCCCGGGAGCCAGTTTTGTCAGTGCTAAGTTCGCGTGGGTCCTGACCGTGGGTGGCGACGGCGGAGGCCGGCGGGAGGCTGCCCACAGCGCCACGCGCAGGTGCTTGGGGGTGTGGGGGGTGGCGAAGGTTGCTGTGGAACCGGTAAAAGCATAGCAGAAACTTGGGCTGGTAGTTTTTAGAATTGTTATTTAGGATGTGATAACTCCCTTCTAGAATCCTGGGCTAAAAAAAGCACAGATCTTCCTTTCCCGTCATACTCCGCCAACATTTTTGTTTTGATGCAAGTTTATAATGACAAAGCACGTAACTTTGTAGCATGTACTACAAATCAGGCGTGGTTTATTGCCTCAAAACTCGCTTATTGGTAGCTTGGCTTTTCAGGTTTAAGGAATTAAGCATGTTATTGGATGAAAACCCAAAAATCTTGGTACTTAACGCAACTTGATCTAACAATTTTAGAAACACGTTGCCGCTTTTTAATACTCGGCTTTGAGCTAGACTGTAATTAACAAAAGGCAGAAACATTTGGCACCAGTTTTTGCATGCTAGTTACTTTAGCTCGACTGTAATAGCAGTGTCTGACACCTCACCAAGATCAAATGAATACCACATGCCTTTATGGAGATGATGTGCAAAATACCACACCAGTGAAGGCCTGGCTTTCGAAATACTTAGTTTTCTTCTTTGTGTGTTGTTTTGTTTTTCAAGACAGGGTTTCTCTGTGTAGCTTTGGAGCCTGCCCTGGAACTCGCTCTGTAGACCAAGCTGACCTCCAGCTCACAGAGATCTGCCTGCCTCTGCCTCCTGAGTGCTGGAATTAAAGCTGTGAGCCACCACCGCCCAGCTTAGTTTTCTTCTTAATGATATAAGCTTTTACAATTACTTTTGCAATTAAAATACCGTTTTGTTTACATAATTTTATGACTTTGTAAAGAATCTGCAAATTTCCATCATGGTAGGGGAGAGCATATGGTCTCACTATGCAGCCCAGACTGTCCTCCAACTTCATAATTCACACCTGTCCTCCCAAGGAGCTGATTGGTATTAGTCACCTACTGCAGTAAGAGCTCAAATTTTAAATTTTTTAAAATTTAAACGTCATTGTTTTTAAACCTTCCCTACTCTCAAATAATACAGTAGTTATGATTTTGTTACTGCTGTCTGATTTGAATAGTTTGAGTAAAACAGATTTTTTAAATCCATTATTTCAGGAGCTGCATGATGTGGGAAGTAAAATCACTTGTTTCATGCTTGGGATGGGAGCAGAGAGGCAGGTGGCTCTGAAGTTTCTGGTGTGGTATTGATAGCCAGTAAGTTACCCACGTTGATGAGATTTTTCGGATCACTTGCTCTTAGGATGGTATCACATCTAGAGTAGACAAAGCGAAGATGTGAGTGTGTACCATTGCTTATCCTCCCCTCATCGCAAACAAAAGGTTAACTTGAAAATAACAGCCTGAGGAAAGTTAAAGGGCAGGCAGTACTGCAAGGGAGGAGTTGAAAATGTGAGTTCAAGTCTTCACTCACCTCTGTGTGACTTGGGAAGAATTTGGAAACATTGGTGGCAAAGTAACAAGGTCTGATGTTATGTGAAATGCATCATTCGATGTCATTCCGTGAAGACAAGCCAGATACATAGAGGAAGTGTGCTTAGCGTGTCCAAGAGGTATCAGTCATTGTAAGGGCAGTGCAGCCTAAGTTGCCATGTATGTGATATAGAACATGGCATTGCAGAACTCCAGTGCACAGTACCTGATGCCCTTGCCCGTCATGCACTATTATTTCTATGGCAGTAACAGTCTTTCCTTCCAGACTAGCCGTGCCGCCGTGTTATGATGCCATCCCGTACCAACCTGGCGACTGGAATCCCCAGTAGTAAAGTAAAATATTCAAGACTTGCCAGCACAGACGATGGCTACATTGACCTTCAGGTAACACAATTGGAAATAAACCAACCAACAAATAAATCATGTAGCTGTGTATCTGTTATCGGGATTAGCAAAAAGCAAGCTTATTTCTAAGACCCTTCCAGCCCCAGCTTGGAGAAGGGGTCTTGGCAGGGCCATTTTAAACCGTTACAGAGTTACCCATTTCCCGTTTCACTTGAAGTGCTAAAGCCATGTAGCTACAACTTTTATGCTGTTATCCAGAAAGTATCTTCTTTCCTGATGTCATGGGATGCAGTTAGTTACAGATACTCTTTATGGCAGACAGCCAGTAAATAAGTTTGTGTCCTCTCCTGACCTCAAGTAGGATAGCATCTCCTTTTCCCCTCTTTCCCTTAGGATAGAATATTCTAGTATTCATATTAAAAACACCAGAACAGTATGTGCTATTAACTGCTGAGCTACCTCTTTGGCCCAAATTTCAGCTTTCTCAAAGCACTGCATTCTGAGTAAACTCAGGTCATTATCAGTTAATTCAGGGTGAAGTTTGAGCCGGGGGTGAAGTAGCAAGAAGGAATCCATTCTTTTTTTTTTTTTTTTGGAATCCATTCTTTTACATGTAAATAAATCAATTACTCTTTGGACTTATTTGAAGAAAGGTAAGAATAGCTCTGGTGTGCTTCCACTTAACATCAGATTCAGAAATGAGCCAAATCTTAGAAGGTTTGCCTCTAAACCATTTTAGAAATGTTTTTAGTGGCATATATTATTTGTACATAATAGTGGGGTTCGTTGTGACATTTTCGTATGTGTTCATGCTGTATTTTACCCACAATCTGTTTCTGATCTTGACCTGAATTTACTCAGAATGTAGTGCTTTGAGAAAGCTGAAATTTGGGCCAGAGAGGTGGCTCAGCAGTTAACAGCACATAGTCTTCTAGTGTTCTTAATATTTTATATTTATGTTTAATGTGTAGGAGTGTTTTGCTTTCATGTGCACCATGTGTGTGCCTGGTGCCCAAAGACAGCCAAAAGCAAGCATTGGATCTCTGGGAACTAGAGTTACAGGTTATGAGCCGCCCATGCTCATAACCTGTGCTAGGAACCAAACCCCTGTCAGTGTACCATGGATATACAGTACTCAAAGATGCCAGAAGAGGGTGTGGTGTCATCTGGACCTGGAGTTGTGAGTCACCATGTGGGTGCTGGAAATTGAACTCAGGTCATCTGGAAGGCAAATGCTTTGACCCTGGAGCCATCTCTCCTGTCTACAAGTACTCTTCTTGCAGAGAACCCTAGTTTGGTTCCCACCATTCATGTCCAGTGGCTTACACTGCCTGTAACTACAGCTCTTGGAGGATCCAGTTCCTTTGACTTGCACAGGCATCTGCACTCGCATGTACATACCTCCACACAATTTTTAAAAAGTGAATCTTTTTTTTTTAAAAAAAGGAAAGTTGAAATTCTATTTCTAAACTTTTGCCTGACTGCATGCTAAGTTACGTTCAGTTGCAGAAGTCACCTTTTCACTCTGCAGAGCATGGTGCTCGCTCTGAAATCCCCACAGGTTAGTGTAAGCTTCCGTGCACATGTACTTAGTAAGACAGCTAGGTGGCAGTAGCTTTAAAGGGCCTTCTTGGTTGTAATGAGGGGTTTAGAATGCCAGGAGCATCATCTACTCATGTCCCTGCTTTGTTGCACTGACGTAAGACTGACTTAGGACATACTTAAGATACTTGAAGTATCCACTTGGCTTCTTAGTTACCCTCTCTGCTTTAAAGTACATTGGGCCTGGTATTTTCATAATGTTCTTTGACATATTTGTTTATTGTTTTTATTTCTCTCTTCCAGTTTAAGAAAAGCCCTCCTAAGATCCCTTATAAGGCCATTGCACTAGCCACCGTGCTGTTTTTGATTGGCACCTTCCTCATAATCATAGGCTCTCTCCTGCTTTCCGGCTACATCAGCAAAGGGGTAAGCTAATGGGTGTGTGAGACTGCCATGGGTCTCACCTGTGAGCCAGAGCACTCTTTATGCTCTAGATTAAATTCTACTAAAATAAGGCGTGGTTTCCTTTCCCCTTTAAGCAAATGTTTCCATAATTCCTATAAGGTACAGCTTCTCGTAGAGTTTAGAATAATACATCTGTGCCTGGCTTCAGGCTTCCAGACTGATACAGGCTGTAGCTAGAGTAGTATGCATCGTAGTGTTGCAGCAGTGTCTGGGGAGAGGCAGTGAGTCTGTGTAAGAGTGTGGCCACCGGACCTTGTAATTGGGTTCCTTTTTCCATTGGTTTGGTCAGAGTCCTGTTGAGTTTCAGTGTTCAAAGCCTAAGTGGTTCTTGGCAGTTCTTTCCCTTGGGTTATGTTATGTACTCTGTGTCTTAAGTTATCCTAAACAGGTATTCTGATCACGGTGCAGGTCCATTCTTTCATACCCTAGAAAAAAGTGCAGTCCCTACTGGTGTTTTATAATTCAAAAAGCAAAAATTAAGCATCATCCAGTTGCTCAGATGACAGTTAAGTAAAATTGTAGGGCATGCATTTCAGGGACTGTTACATGCCGTTATAGCTTAAGCAAGAGTTGGGGTATTTTTGTTTTGTTTTTGTTTTAAGACAGGGTTTTTCTGCACAGCTCTAGCTGACCTAGAACTCACTGTGTAAACCAGGCTGTCTTTGAATTTAGAAATCCTCCTACCTGTGCCTCCAGGGTGCTAGGATTAGAGGTGTGTGCAGCTTATGTAATATTAATTTAATATTACTAATATTAGTAGTATCAGAGGACAAGAGTGTGTTGTGTTTACAATTTTAAAAAGTGATAGGGAAGTTGCTCATCAAGAAAGTGCTTCAGGCTCTGAGTTCTGGTTCCTAGCCCTCAAATAAAAAGCCACATAGATGTCTTGGCATGCTTTGTCACCCAGCACTGCAGGGTGGAGGTGGCATATCCCCAGAGCTGGCTGGCCAAAACTGCCTGTAAGTCTAGCTCCAGGGGGACTTGAAGCTTCTGACCACTTCCAGCGTCTACTCTTAGTAACTTAATTAAAAATAAATTGAAAATAAATGTGGAACATAATTAAAAATAAATCTTGGGGCTGAAGGGATAGCTCTGTGGTTAAAAGCACTGGCTGTTCTCCCAGGAGACTGGGTTCAATTCCCAGTACCCACGTGGCTGCTATAACACCAGTTCTAGGACATCCACTGGCCTCTTGGGATTAGGCACACTTGTGGTGCAGACATACATACATACAAGCAAAATACATGCCCTAGATATTTTTAATTGCTGTGATAAGACACCATGACCAAGGTAACTTATAAAAGAAAGCATGTAGTTTAGGACTCACGGTTCCAATGGATGGTAGAGTTCACGACTGTCGGTCTCAGAAGAGCTGGTAGGCTTTTAGACTGTTGAGACTGGGAAAGACTGTTGGGACTTTTGAAGTTGGACTAGTACATTTCGCATTATGATATGGCAACAAGTCTATGGGGACCAAGTAGTGGAACGTGGTGGTTTGTGAGAAAGCAACCTTCATCTTTTTAAAAAAGAAAAACAAGGCAGTGGTGGAGCATGCCTTTAATCCCAGCACTCAGGAGGCAGAGGCAGTTGGATCTCTGTGAGTCTGAGCTAATTCCAGGACAGGCTCCAAAGCTACAGAGAAATCCTGTCTCGAAAAACAAACAAAACAAAACAAAACAAAAAGCTGGGTGGTGGTGGTTCATGCTTTTAATCCCAGCTCTAGGGAGATAGAGGCAGGTGAATCTCTGTGAGTTCAAGGCCAGCCTGGTCTACAGAGTGAGTTCCAGGACAGCTCCAAAGCTACACTGAGAAACCCTGTCTCAAAAAACCAAAAAGAAAAAGAAGAACCTTGAGGAAGTTGCTTGAGGTCAACCTCTGGCACACGTGCGTACGGGTGCACTTGTGTGCACTTGTGGACACAGATAGTATATACCCACTAAACACACAGGTGTGCGCTCGCCTGCTCATACACATGCACACAGAGTTTGGAACCGCAGAAGGAAATAAGCCTTAAACTTAAAAATAGTTTTTCTTTTTTATTATTTTGAATTTGTTGGTTAATTTGTAATCAAAAGGAAATTGGGAGTGTAGTGCTTGCCTAACATGCCCAAGGGTCTTAATTCAATCCCCAACACGGATAAGAGAAAAGAGGGGGTGACAATTTATGATCAGCAGGAAGAGATACGAAGGTGTAACTTGTGTGGTAATAATATTTTCCTTCTGCCACCAGGGGGCAGACCGAGCTGTTCCTGTCCTCATCATTGGCATTTTGGTGTTCCTGCCTGGATTTTATCATTTGCGCATCGCCTACTATGCCTCCAAAGGCTACCGGGGTTACTCCTATGATGACATTCCAGACTTTGATGACTAGCAGTCACCTCGGCCTTCTGAAGAGACAAGGCACCCACTTAGTGGGGCAGGAACTATGGCTGAGGGCTGAGGAAGTCTACAGTTTGCAGATGTTTTGCAAGACAATGGCCGGATTGTTTGAGTCCTTTTCCAAAATGTTCATGCTTTGTAATTAGCTAATTAGGACATGCTGTTTTCCTCTGCTGGCCCTGGCGCAGCTTGACAAGTTTTTCCACCTGCGTATGCATCATGTCAGAACTGTGAGGCTCATTGTCTGGGAAGGCAGACTGTTCCGTAGTGAAAAGTGCGACCCTTGGGGTGAGCCTCCCTTTTGCCTTTGTCGTCAGTTTTTATAGCATATGGAAAATGTATTATGTATAGTTTCTTATTACTAAGTAATTTATTTTTAAAATATCTATCTTACCCCTCACACTCTCCTCTACCTGCACATCATGGTAAAATTAAAATATCTGTCTCATCCTATATGCTCTCTACCTTCAAACCTTCATATTCTGATAAGACTAAATATCTGTGATCCATCTATAATAGGCTTTTTTTTTTTTTTTTGGTTTTTCGAAACAGGGTTTTTCTGTAGCTTTTGGTTCCTGTCCTGGAATTAGCTCTTGTAGACCAGGCTGGCCTCGAACTCACAGAGATCCGCCTGCCTCTGCCTCTCGAGTGCTGGGATTAAAGGCGTGCACCACCGCCGCCTGTCTTGTAATAGACTTTTTTAAAACTGACAGCAACCTAGAATTTTTAAACCGCAAAGCATGTTTTCATAATGTAAGCTTCGCTGGATATGGTGGTATATGCCCTGATCGTGGAGTTTTAGGACAACCAGAGCTGCCAAGTGAGACCTCTGAAATAAAAAAACAAAACCAAAATACTTCCTCTGGTTTCTCCATAGGTTACCTTCCACAAAACTCAGGTGAGCCTGCTTTCGTAGATCAAGAGGGTACGTGACTCATCTTTAAGGATGAGACTTGGGCTATTTCTTAGTAAAACTGTAGATACGTGTGCTTGGAGTTTATAACCCTACTGCTGGCACCTGGTACTATGACATCATTCTGCTCAGTATTACAAGACTTGGCCAAGATCCCTGCTAATGTATTAGGTCAAATTTGGTTTTCAGCTTGCAAAAAGTGACATTTTAAAAAAATACTAAAGTGTCATAATTCAAATTCTGGAGTTAAAATGATTTTCTTTAGGCGTGTTTTAGAAAAGCATTCTAATGATTTGGTGCATTTAATCCCAGTACCCAGGAGTGTCTTTGTTTTTGGGTAACTGGCTGTATGAGTCAGACTCTGCTTTCCAATCAGTTTTTTCCTCTGAGGTTATGGACCTGGACAGCTAGAAGTCTGGGCTGTCATCAACTAAGATTTGCAAGATTGTTAACAGGGGAGTTTGGGGAAAAAGATAATTTTTGGATGTGTTGAAACTAGATGTCTACTCAGCATCCAAGGAGAGTTATAGAAAGGGAGACAGTTGCAGAGCTGTATGTCTGGAAGTCAGATTGGGTTTGTCTGGAGGCAGAAATGTTAGAGTCGGTGTTTGGATAGTATCATCAGAGCCATGGGGCTAGAGCTCACCAGTGGACTTACACACTTAGAAGGAAACAACTGGCTGCTCAGCCGTACCAAAGATCTTGGTGGAAATTATAGGGTTGATGCTACAAAGAATAAGAAATGATAGAAGGGTATAGAATTCAAGGGTAAGATCTGTTCGGGTTCATCTCCATGTGGCCCACATAAGTTCCTTGTGTTACTTTCCAGACAGTCGTGAGCATAGAAACACATGCCCCTGGTGGGCATGGTAGTTGGCACACACTTTAATTCCAGCACTCTAGAGGCAGAGGCAGATAGATCTCTGAGTTCAAAGCCAAGTTGGTTCACTTAGTGAGTTCTAGTACATCCAAGGCTATATAGTGAGATCCTGCCTCAAAGAAAACAAACCAAAACCAGGCCCAGTTATATGGTTCTGGGATCCCTTTTTGTCTTTTTTATTACACACAGTTTTTTGTTTTTTGTTTTTTAATATTTATTTATTTATTATGTATACAATATTCTGTCTGTGTGTATGCCTGCAGACCGGAAGAGGGCACCAGACCTCTTTACAGATGGTTGTGAGCCACCATGTGGTTGCCGGGAATTGAACTCAGGACCTTTGGAAGAGCAGGCAATGCTCTTAACCACTGAGCCATCTCTCCAGCCCCCTACACACAGTTTTATATACCCAAGGAACCCAGCCACATTTCCCGCAATGCCCAGTCTGGAGGCCTCAGTGTTGCTAACACTTTATACATCAGCCACACCCTCTTCTTACTGTGTCAAAGGTGGACTAGTCTATATTGTGTAGGTGCATAATCAGATCATCCTAAGACTACTGCCTGGAGCTAGACCCCTCCTCTGATGTCCCATGTCACACTAATAATCTCATTTTAGTGGCCGGCCTTATTAATAAGAGATACACAAATATCTCTTTATTGAGCTAAAATCAGACTTAGATGCATTGACTGTAACTGTATTCTTTGGTGCTTTATAGAAAAGGTCTAGATCTCCATAACGATGGTAAACTTTTTTTTTAAGATTTAAAAAAAAAAACAAAAACCGTAATGCATATGCATGAGAATTTGGCACGTGTATGGGTGCCCACAAAGGCCAGACCCCCTGGAGCTGGAAGTACAGGTTATTAAGCTACTAACATGGGAACCAAACTCAGGTCCTCTGGAAGAGTGCTACACGTTCCTATTCACAGAGCCATCTCTGCAGCCCCTGGTAAGCATTCCCTAAACTGTTTGCTGAGACTTTGTGCACAGTCCTTACAGCAGGAGCAGTGGAGACCAAGGCCGTTTATCAAACGAGCGTTTGCCCAAAGGCAGAAAGCAGCCTGCCATCTTGGGCTGTTGACTAGACTAGATGGCACAAGTCACTGTGACCACTATTACACTTCCCAGGAAACACAAAGGAGACACTGCCTCAGTTACTCCTGGTGTGCTGCGTGTGGTGAAGACCAAACCCAAGCATTGCTACTGTGGTGTCAAGTGCCACCCGTGGCCAGTATATCAGATATGAATTGCCGCTTCCATTCTTCCTGGAGGTACAACAAGAAAAGATGGGTGGTCCTGAGGGACAGGGGTGGCAAACTAATGGTCACTTGTTGGCTTGCATTTTGTTTAAAAAGAGTTATGTGATGTTACGTTTGATTTCTTTTAAAAAGGAAATTGGTGAGCACGTTGGAACAGGTAAAGGTAGCTTTAACTGAGCAGGATTTCCCAATTCACTGTAGTAGTCCCCACAACTTGCTTATTTCTTGACCCAGACTACAAATTTCCCTCCAATAACGATTTGTCTTTGTTTATATATGAAGAGTCAAAATGTCAACATTCCGTTTTCCTTTGCAGCTTGGGTAGATGAGCTGGTTCTGCTTAATTCAGACTTTTCCATGTGGTCCTGTGCCCGCTACCATGCGGGCAATTTGGCGGTGGTGATGAGTCAGACCTCTACCTGGAATTTGTCCTGTGGGTCCAGAATCTACACTGACCATCTAGCTCAGAAGAGCATGTGGTGTACAACAAAGGAACCCAGTGTTAGGGCAACTCCACAATGTGACTTTTTGCCTTGAAGTATCACTTGCCAGTCATTTAGCTTATTGACTTGTTACCTTAATCTTATCCTGAGGATTCTTGTCCCGAAGGTATGTGGTTTATGGTTTAATGCATGGGAGGAAAGGACACTCCTAGCTATGAGGTGTTAGACATATTACCTTGAGCTTTACTTACTTATTACATGGGATAAATTTCCTTAGGGATGCATTGGCAGAGTTCAGGGAAGCAGTTTTGGAGGGACCTGTGCACAGAACTGAGTACATCAGCATCCGCTAAATAAAGCTGCTGCTGGGAAAAGTGAAGGCCGCTCTGTCAGAGGGCAGGGCCCACCAGAGAACTCATCTGCCGTCCTTCCCTTCTGAGGAGCCTGTTCGTTCTGTGACAGCTGCCCCAGAGGCAGGGCTGCTTTCCTGTGGATGTAAGGAGGGTGTGAAGTAATCCTTTGTCTGTGGCTGGGCCTGGGCCTTTGTGTGCCCCAGTTTTTGTTGTTGGTTTTGTTTGTTTGTTCTTTTTTTTTTTTAATGGTTTTTCAAGACAAGGTTGCTCTGTAGCTTTGGAGCCTGTCCTGGATCTCTGTAGACCAGGCTGGCCCGAACTCACAGAGATCCACCTGTCTCTGCTGAGATTAAACGCATGTGCCACCATCGCCTGGCCAGTGTGCCCCAGTTCTTAAAGGCGTAGACAGAACCTTGCAGAGAAGACCTTGGAGGTGACGTGTGTGACAGCAGCACTTGTGACCTCCTGAAGCTTGTCCTTTCTGTTTTACTCTTGTCTTGCCCCTTACTACTTAGAAGCTGTATTCTTTTTCTGTGGCTGTGAAGAGACACTTCTAAGAGAGTACTGGGGCCTTGCTGAGTTTCAGAAGGTTAAAGTCCATGACCATCATAGCATGGCAGCAGGCAGGCATGGCACTGAGTACCTGAGTGCTTACATCTGAGCTACAAGTACAGGGCAGAGGAAAGGAGCTAACTGGGAATGGCCTAGTGATGGACCTCCTAGTCCTGCCTAAACAGCTCCCACCAACTGCTGGCCAGTCACAAATACACAAGCCTGTGGGGCCATTCTCATCCAGACCATCACAGGAGTTTGCTCTGACCCAGCAGAGGAGTACCGCTTGGGAACTGTCAGAATGCAGCATTGGGACCTGCGCTCCGTCAGCTTGCAGTGTAACAAGATCCTGGGATTTTCGTTATCCCTGAGCCCTCTACACCTTCTAGTCCATGTCTTCACCTTAGGCTGGTGGTTAGGAGGGGTAAGACAATCCAGGAGAGGTAGCCCTCTTGAGGTACCATCACTCTAACCAAAACCAATGGGGCGGGAGGTGAGGAAACTTTCCAGAAGGCCAGGGCAGGGAAACCGTGCAGAAAGGCTCTGAGAAAACTTCCGTGAGCATGAGAAACCAACACAGTTCCAAGATGAGGACAGAGCAGCCTGCTCAGTTTCTCCCCTCCAAGAGAGGCAGGAAAAGCCTTTTGCAAACTTGACTTAAGTCCTGATTATCGAAGGCGGTGGTTTTCCTCCTCCGTGAGTCTGACAAGCCCATTCTTCCATCCTTTTCAGTAAGTTGAGAAAACCGGCTGTAAATGCTCCAGTCTGAGCTAATCCTTTGAGAAGGTTTTCTCTGGAACTCATAGAATCTGCTTCCCTGAGGCTGGTGGCTTCTGATGCTGAAAGTGGCAGCAGCGGAATCACCAGCGGCCTAGGAGGGTTTATGGCCTGGCACAGTTGAGGCTGGCATGCCTTACATTCGAAGCAGGTGTTGGGTGTGGCCACATGAGCAGCCCAGGGCAAGCCAGGCCACCTGCTCTGGTGTCTGCCGCTTTTATTATGCAGCGCTGTAGGAAGTCAGGGTCTCACAAGAGTGTTGGTTTTGTACCCTGAAACTTGACTTAGTTTGATTCTGGTAGTTCAGGGAGTGGCTGTTGTATTGTTTATATACTAAGGTATATATCTGCACACAGACTGATTTTTTTCCTCTCTAATGTGGACGCCACCTTCCCGTTTCTTCTCCTTGCCTAACTGCCCCAAGCCTCTCCATACTGCGCTGTTCAGAAGTGGAGAGATGGGCAGACTTACTTTCTCCTCAGCCATAGCGGGACGCCTTCCAACGTTTTCTCCAAGACTATGGTATTAACCAGTGTGTGATGTGGGAATGAAAGTTCCCAGAAAGAAGCTGACCTCCCACTGAACCTTCTGCAAGGCTGATTAACTAATTAGGACTTCAAGGATTGTAGAGAGTTTGGAATGTTGCAGGTCCAGGGCCTAATTACAGTTTCCCTAAATAGGCATTCCTTGCCCACTTCTGTGTCTGACCTAAGATCCTGTGACTAACAGGTAAAACCCTTCGGAACATATTAACTCTTGTTTCCATCAACTGAAAAAGCCAAGAATGTCATCAGAGGGCATCTGAGGCCCGTGGTGAGGTTCCTGGCTTGCCATAACCCACCTTCCTAGTGTTCCACCACTGTGTCTGAATAGTGCCTTGACTGATGTTCGTTACGTTACTATTAAAAACTTCCTAGGGCTGGAGAGATGGCTCAGTGGTTAAGAGCATTGCCTGCTCTTCCAAAGGTTCTGAGTTCCGCAACGACATGGTGGCTCACAACCATCTGTAATGAGGTCTGATGCCTTCTTCTGGCCTGCAGGCATACATACAAAACAGAATATTGTATACATAATAAATATTTAAAAAAAAAAAAACCTTCCTAAAACTGCCTCTGTGATGGAATGTGGAATTTGGGGCGACCTAAATCTGTGTTCAGGGGCCATGGTCACTCAGTTTTGGCTCAAGAATAAATTCCTCCGGGACTGGAGAGATGGCTTAGCAGTTAAGAGCATTAGCTGTATTTCTAGTGAGCCTGGGTTTCATCTCCATCACCCACATAGTGACTTACAGCTGTCTAACTCCAGTCTCAAGAAATATGACACCCTCTTCTGGACCTAGGCACCAGGGACAGATGTGGTGCATAATCATGCAGGCAAAATACCCATACATATAAAAATAAATTTAAAAAGTATAAACAATCTCATATAGCATTTGAGATAAATGTGTTGGTATTGATGTATAGGAGGAGGACATCAGAGGCCTGCTATCTACAGAGTAAGTTTTTTAAATTTTATTTATTTATTTATTTATTATTATTATTATATGTTCATTTGTGTGAGAGTTAGATGCCCTGGAACTGGAGTTACAAACAGTTGTGACTTGCCATGTGGGTGTGTTGGGAATTGAACTCAGGACCTCTGGAAGAGCAACCAGTGCTCTTAATTACTGAGCCATCTCTCTAGCCCCCAGAGTAAGTTTTAAGATTTACAGAAGTAAGAGAACAGTAAAAGGCCAGAAGCAAAAGGTATGGTCTTTATTATTCAAAGGTATATTCCTTCTGTGCTTACCTTCTTGAGAGCTTTTACTATAAAAGGATGCCAAGGTTTTGGGGTTTTTGTTTTTCAGATAGTATAACAACACTGAAACTCAATTTGTAGATCAGGCTGGCCTCAGACTGGTCTTGAACTCACAGAGATCCGCCTGCTTCTGTCACCTGAGTGCTGGGGTTAAGGCTATCTACCACCACTGCCCAGCAGAATGCTGAGTTTTAGTAGACAATTTTCTACATCTTTTAAGGTGATAAGTACTTTTTTTTTTCAAGACAGGGTTTCTCTGTGTAATAGCCCTAGCTCTCCAGGAACTAGCTCTTGTAGACAAGGCTGGCCTCGAACTCACAGAGATCTGCCTCCCTGAGTGCTGGAATTAAAGGTGTGTGCCACGACCGCCCGGTTGATCAGTATTTTTTGTTTATTCTGTAAATGTGGTACATTGTTGGCTTGCCTATGTTGAACTGGGAATATGAGAAAATGGTAAAGCATTTAATGGGGAATTAATTTAATGGGGAATTCACCCAAAGAGCCATGGAGTGGTGCTGGTGTTAGGCCAAGCCTCTTGTTTGTTCTGAACATTGATCATGAGGTCTCCTACTGTGTTGCAGTGCTGGTGCTTCCGGAGTTCTCCTCCAGCAAGGGGCAGGAAAGCCTTCTGTTTCCAACAGTCTTATCAGATTGGCATCAAAGACATTAATCTCTCATTGTACAGAGACTGATTTTGCAATCTAGAAAAACCAAAGGAGGCAGGTACAGAGTCTATAATGGCATATCGAGTATTGGCAGAATGGACCTGCATTGCCTGCCTACCAAGCCCCAGATCACCGAAACTAGGTACTAGAGAGTACTTTCAGAGCAAAATATCTCTTTGTTAAAGCAGCTCAACTTAAACATTAACCACCAAAGCAGAGCAGGAACTTTGAAGTCCACTCTATCATACAACTAGATCCTTTACACATTTTTAACTATAATCAGTCATGGCATTAATCTAACCTTGGCTTTTATCTCAAGCCTTTGATTTTAAATTACATATGAATTCACCTTGAATTCCACCTTTTTCCATGAAGTTATATGTCTGTAGTTTGAGCACCTACTGTAGACATAGCGCTTTAATCAGGAGTCAAAAAAGGAATCATCTACAGCCTGATGTCCTCTTCTGACCACTGTGGGTTCCAGTCACACACCCGCTGCACAGACAAACATGCAAGCAAAGCTCTCATGCACACAATTAGTTGACAGTTGCCTCAGAAGGGACCAGCTATTGAAGGAAATTAATTCTGGTGGACTGGAAAAGGTGATAAAAATCATTTTTCAGGGGCTATAGAAATGTTTCAGCAGTTAAGAGCACTAGCTGCTCTTCCAGAGGACCCAGGTTCAATTCCCATCACCTTAATAGTAGCTCACAGACATCTGTAACCTCAGTTTCAGGAACTCCAATGCCTTTTCTGTCCTCCATGAATTCTGCTTGCATGTGGCGCACAGACATATAACTCAGCGAAGCACCCATAAACATAAAAATAATAAAATGGTTAAGAAAATATTTAAAAAGTAACTTTAAGTCAGACATGGTGGTGCACACCTCCCAATCCCACCAGCACTCGGGAGGCAAAGCAATCAATCTCTTAAATTCAAGGCCGGCCTGGTCTATGTATTGAGTTACAGGACAACCAGGGCTACATAGAGAAACTCTGTCTCAAAATAAACTAAACTAAAAAAAAAAAAAAACAACAAAAAAAAAAAACACCTAAAAGTCTTACTCCAGGGCTGATGCGATGGCTTAGTAGGTAAAGAATTTGCTGCTCAAGTATGTGGACCTGAGTTTGAATCCCCAGAATCCAAGTGTAGCCAGGCCAGGTAGCACACGTCTTTTACCCTGTTGGGAATATTATGTTAAAGTGTGTTACTTTTGTTGATGCTGCATTTGTTTAACTCTGTGAAGCTGTGGTGCTTTGTCTATCAAGAACACCTGACTGGTAAAGCTCTGATTGGCCAATAGTGAGGCAGGAGAAAGGATAGGGTAGGGCTGGCAGGCAGAGAGAATACACAGAAGGTGAAATCTGGGAGGAGAGGTAACCGGAGAAGGAGGAGGACATCAGAGGCCAGCCATCAGCTACCTGCAGAGTAAGTTTTAAGATTTACAGAAGCAAGAGAGAGCAGTAAAAGACCAGAGGCGAAAGGTAGACAGAATAATACAAGTTAAGGAAAACTGGCAAGAAACAATCCAAGCTAAGGCCAGACCTTTATAACTAAGAATAAGCCTCCATGTGATTTATCTGGTGGCGGGCTTCCCAAAAGAGCAAAAACATCTTAACACTACATTACCCCAGTGCCCTGACAGCAAGAGGGGAAGCAGACTGGACCGTTGAAAGCACAGGAGCCCGCTAGCCTGTCCTGTGAAGCAGCAAGCAGCAAAGAGACCCTGTCTCAAGTGGAAGGCAAAGACTGGCACTGAGATTGTCCCCTTCGCACACACACACACACACTTCTTACATCCTTATACACACACAGATGCGTGTGCACACACGCACACACAGTCTAGACTGTAACTGTGACTCTGGTAGAATGCTTACCTTGCATGCATAAGGCCCTGGTTCCTAGCACTGAAGAAAAAGTCTTAGGATTAGAGTGATGGCTCAGTAGTTAAGAGCACTTGTTCAGGTCTTAGCACCCACATGACCGCTGAGCTCCAGGGGACTGAGTCTCTCTGACTTCTGTGAACACCAGCATGCATATGCCCTCACACACATCCAAGTAAATTTTAACCTGGGGCGTGGTGGCGCACGCCTTTAATCTTAGCACTAGGGAGGCAGAGGCAGGCGGATCTCTGTGAGTTCAAGACCAGCCTGGTCTACAGCTAGTTCCAGGACAGCCAGGACACAAAGAAACACTCTCTCAAAAAACCAAAATATATGTATAAGAACAAAAATATATATGTATATATACATTATATATACACATATATATATAGTTTTTTTTAAAGTCTTCCCTGAATTTTCAGACCTAGTTGATAATATGCTGTGAAATTCCTAATAAACCTTGAGGGCTGTGGTGACTGCAGAGTCTAGACCATGAAGAATGTTTAAATGTGTCACTGTTTACAAACCTAGTATAACCCTCATAAAATCTTGCCCAAATTAATTTCCAAATATTGATTTTAAGATTATGAATAAGTTATAGAAGGATAAAGCCTAGCTTTTGATTAAAATAAGTCGGCAAAGTCAAGAGTATTGTGTTATACATTGACCTGCCTTCACAGGTGAAGCAGGGAAGTTGTGTGACCATTTTGATAGATACCAAAGCCTACAGCCGGTAAAGCTGAATACCCATCCTGAACTTAGTATTGACAAATAAACCCCACCCAGCTTCAAACAGACGGTGGCACCTAACCTCCTAAAACATGAACAATTACCAGCAGACATCACAACTAACAAAATGTCAGATGCATTCCCATTAAGATCAGAAGCAAGGGGGGGGGGGTGCCTACAGACATCTGTCATTTTGGATAATGAGACCACAGCAGGCATAAATCTCAGACCACACACTCAAATCCTAAAAATGTACGGCTTTTCTTTTTTTTAATTTAAAAAAATTCCACTGAATTTTGACTTTCTGTCATGAGTCATCATTCTTCCAGGTCATGGAAATCCACTCAGTCATTAAAGGAGTATCCCCCTTTAATGGGAGCAAGGAGGTCATGTAGTGTCAAGAGCTCCGCGGAGGGGAAGCCCCTGACCCATGAGCATCTACACTAGCATTTAGTTTGTAGGTTTTAATTTTTTAAAATTTATTTTGTGGGGGCTGGAGAGATGGCTCAGTGGTTAAGAGCATTGGTTGCTCTTCCGGAGGTCCTGAGTTCAATTCCCAGCCATTTATAATTAGATCTGGTGCCCACTTCTGGTGTGCAGGCGTACATGCAGACAGAACACTATATATACATAATAAATAAGTCTTTAAAAATACTTTGTGTGTGTACGTGTGTGTGAGCACGGGCATTATTCCAGAGAGTACACACACATCACAGGGTGTGTGTGGATTCCGGGGACGACTTTGGGGAGTTGCTTTTTGCCTTCCACCTTTTGAGGCAGGGTCTCTGTGCTGTGCTGTGTAGTCCAGGCTAGCCGACCTGAAGCTAGTTCTGGGTGGTTCTCCTGTTTGTACCTCTCATCTCCGCACAGGACTGGTAAGATGACAGATGAGCGTACTGTGTCCGGCATGCGCAGGCCACCGGGCTTGTGCCAGCAGTGCTTTTACTCGCTGCGCCATCTCCTTGCCCCTGAGCTTTTGTTGTTTCATTCATACAATTTTTGAGGCAGTGTGTGTTGCCCAGGCTAGCCTTGAACTTTGCCCTACCTTCTAAGTGCTAGGACCCACATGTATGCTGAGGCTACTACATGCTAAAATATGACTTGTTTAGAGTGTACACAGCGTAACTTCTGTGGGGCTCCCTTGAAGCATGATTAGTAAAAACACAGAGAAATTGGGGTTCAACCTGAAGGTCAGAAAAGCAAAATACCAAGACACTGGCTCTTACCTCTCCCTCAGCCCTAAAATGTCCATCCTGCCTCCAGGAATCTCAGAATGAGAATGTGCCTGAGAACTGTCTCCTCCCATTTTATAATCCTCTCTAGTGCTGGGATTAAAGACATGCACCATTCTGTTTCTATGGCAACTAGTGTTTGACTACTGGGATTAAAGGTGTGTGTCACCACTGCCTGGTCTGTAAGGCTGACCAGTGGGGCTGTTTGACTCTCTGATCTTCAGGCAAGCTTTCTTTATTAAAATACAAATGAAATATCACTACAGTCCCTGGGCTCCCCTGAGAATCCTCTTTCGGTCTGTGTCTCTCAGATGCTTCTGCCTCTCAGCTGGACATGCAGGAGCAGTTGTGCCTACTTGGTGCGAGTGTCCAAGGATGTAACAGCTTTGGGGCGGTCCCTCTAGGCCCATGTCAAGCCATGCTGCTGCCTCCAGCACAGTGCTCGGCTGCCCAAGTGAACCCAGAGTTTTCAGTTCCTTGAAGAAGCATTAGACTTGCTGCCTCTTGGACACTGCAGAGGAAAAGACCATGGATTTCCCTAGATTCCAGTTGTCTGTCTGCCTGGGGTCTCTCTCCTGACAGTTAAACCCTCCCTGTCTGCCTGGGGTCTCTCTCCTGACAGTTAAACCCTCCCTGTCTGCCTGGGGTCTCTCTCCTGACAGTTAAACCCTCCCTGTCTGCCTGGGGTCTCTCTCCTGACAGTTAAACCCTCCCTGTCTGCCTGGGGTCTCTCTCCTGACAGTTAAACCCTCCCAGCTGTCACCATCTCTTTATGCCAGTGCCTGGAATTCCGGACCATGAAGATAGGGTGCGGCAATATTTTTCAGTGTTGAACATTTGCTTCTAACTCATTTTTTCCTTCAGAATCTAGAGGCATTTCATTAGTGTTAAGAGGCACTTTTTTAGCCGAGTGCGCACACCCTTAATCCCAGCACTCTGGAGGCAGAGGCAGGTGAATCTCTGAGCTGGAGGCCAGCCTGGTCTACAGAGCAAGTTCCAGGACAGACAGGGCTCCACAGAGAAAGAGGCTCTTTTAAAGCCATCTGTGGTGGAGAGTCGATTCTCTTTGACTTCCATTGATCTGTACTTCAGTGATATCTGTTTGTCTGTCTGGAAATTGTGCCCTTTGATTGGTTGTGGCACCATCTGGGAAAGCTCATAAAGGCTTGCTTGTTTTCCATATCTGTGACGCCCAGCTCAGGGACTTGGGTCAACGTTGGGGAGCCTGATATATGGTCACTCTGTCATCTGCTGTTCCATATCTGACAAAGACTTGACAACATGACTTCCTTTTCCTCTGTTCTGCTGTGTCACCTCTTCCCTGAGCGGAAGCAGAGAACCCTCAGCACTGCTAAGCTAGAAAGAATGGGTCATGAGATCCAGAAAATAATGGAAATGAAATTGTGTCATCTAACATGGCAAATTTCATTCTTGCCACAGAAATGAGAAGTGCCTAGGGGGAGAGAAAGTGAAAATCCAGTCACAGTTTCTAAGTCTATTATAACCCTCAAAAAACAAGAGACTGTCTTAAACATCAGAGCCAAGTTTAGTAGCTGGCGCAGGCCTTTGATCCCAGCACTCAGGAGACAGAGACAGAGGCAGGAGGATCTCTGTGAGTTCCAAAACAAGTAGGCCTCCACATGAGACCCTGTCTAGAAATAAATTTTTTTTTTTTTTGATTTTTCGAGACAGGGTTTCTCTCCGTAGCTTTTGGTTCCTGTCCTGGAACTAGCTCTTGTAGACCAGGATGGCCTCGAACTCACAGAGATCCGCCTGCCTCTGCCTCCCGAGTGCTGGGATTAAAGGCGTGCGCCACCACCGCCCGGCTTAGAAATAAATTTTTAAAAAATAATAAATCAGCACAAATAAGAGAATTTAGTAAAATAGATGAGAATATAAAAGTTGAGGGTGTTTCCACTTTAGCATGCTGATATCTAGATAATACTTATCTCCATGTTCAATAAAACAAAGTCTCATTCACAAAAACTGAACACACTTGAGGATTAAGTTAATGGAGAGTTACTTAACCCATTTAATGAAATTCATGGAATCTTACTGAGATTCGTAATAATTATTTTGTTAATTTATTAAGTCTCAATTTTATAAAGCAAAAGTTTATCTACAACTGCAATTCTATCCTAATTAAAGTCCTACAGGAAAAGTAGGGAGGGGTCGCAAGGTGGTCCTAAAGTCTATCTAAAAATCAAAGCTATAGCGCTATAGCATAAGCCAGAGAGAATTTCAGAGGGACTTGAGGAAATGCTGCCCTCTGACATCACAAGGATTCCTTTACTGTGCCCCCCCCCCCCCCAGAATGTAATGCACAGGAGCACAGACTTTTGCTAGTTTGTATCACTTCAGATTTCTAAGCCAGCCGCTGTTAAAGAAGCACGTGCTGAGAGGAGGAGTCCATGAATCAGAGAAGACATAGCATGCCTCTGCGCATTGGTGGGTCCATTGCTCAGCCAGTTGGACGTCTGTCCAGTCCTTTCACAACATTCTCTGGGGCACAAAACAAGTCCACAGCATCTGCCTCGGAACATTCCCTGTCCGTGAGGGAGTGGGTGTTTGGGTCCTGATGGAGTTCTGAAGCAGGATGTCACAGGATGCTATGAGGTTGTGTGCTGTGGAGAAACCATTTTTTTTTTAAATCAGTTTTACTAGCTGGGCACAGAGGCACAGCTTCACTTCGAGCACTGGAGAGGCAGAGGCAAGCGCTCTCTTTGAGTTGCAGCCTGGCCAACATATGGAGTTTTAGAACAACCAAACCTACATAGACCCTGTTTTGGGGGGGGGGGGGTAGGTTTTACTAAGGCACAACTCCTTTGGCATAAGTATTCAATTCTAACTTCACAGTTGGATGAACTCAGACACATGTGTGTGCCAGCATTCTACAGGATTCTTTTTTTAAAAATATTTATTTATTTATTTATTATGTATACAATATTCTGTCTACATGTATGCCTGCAGGCCACAAGAGGGCACCAGACCCCACTACAGATGGTTGTGAGTCACCATGTGGTTGCTGGGAATTGAACTCAGGACCTTTGGAAGAGCAGGCGAAGCTCTTAACCTCTGAGCCATCTCTCCAGCCCTCTACAGGATTCTAAAGTTGTGCTTAACATACATACTTTTAAGCTTCCCAATTCAGTCCTATTTATTTATGTGTGCATTTATTGTTTGTTTTGTTTTTGAGACAGGGTTTCTCTGTGCAGCCCTGACTGTTCTGGAATTCATTCTGTAGACCAGGCTGGCCTTGAACTCAGAGATCCACCACCTCTTCCTCCCAAGTGCTGAGATTAAAGGGGTGTCCAACTCTTCCCGGCTCATTCATATGTTTATGTATTTATTTGTGCATGCACATATGTGTGCGCACGTGCACCTGATGGCTTGTGCATGTAGAGAAAGACAGCTCTAAGGAATCTTTTCTGTCTTCCTTCCTGTGGGATGACGGTCAATCCTGAGCCATGATGCTGGTCCAGCTTAAGCATTGTTAGATTGCAGGTCGGCAGTGTTAAGCACACTGTTGTGCACTGTGCCTGAATCTTTTCATCTTGCAAACCAAGCTCTCTACTCAATGGACACCAATTCCCTTTCCCCTCCCCCATGGAAAGGGTTCTTTTTGATTCACCCTTGAAAGTGGAACATTCAGGATATTTAAAGAACGCCTGAAAATGATCTCAAAATACAGCTGCTTCCAAAAAGAACCAGTGAATCATTCAGGGCTCATGAGAGTGCAAATTTTAAAAACACTGTTCCAGTTGACTAAAATTTACAAGGGAATTTGGGGACTGCTGTGCTGAATCCTCCCCTGCCCAGGGTTTGAGTGATGTGGCCAGGTCTGCATCTCCTTCTTCCTGTATCATGGTCTCTGGTGTGCTCTCTGCAGACAGCCTAGGAGCACCGGGGATTATAGGCTGTGCCATATTCTTCCTCCTTTCAGAGTTCTCTTCCTGGGCTTCCCAAACTGCCTGACCTGTTTCCTTCTAGAAACGGGAGCCGAGGCCTCCTCAGGTCTCTGATGGGTCAGTCTGGGTCTGACGGCCACAACGACCAGAGCAAAGAACCTGTTTCAGGGGAGTGAACTAGTTACAATGCTGCTTGGCCTCTTTCTCAGGCCATCAAACATCAGGGAGGCTGGAGCCAGATTCTCAGGATGCTTTAAACTCCTGTGCATGGCCAAGTCTCCCCTGAGGTCCCCAGGTAGAAACATCCCAGGACGAGTTCTGCTTGGCTGCTGTGGTTTGCGTCTGCTTCCCTGGAACCATCTCCATGGGCAGAGAAAATTCCCAAAAAAACTACACAATTACAAAGTGGAAGTAGGTTAGCTTTACACAATGCGAGACCTGACTATTCAACAGGCATGCCTTGAAGGTTTTTGATCAGGGACGTGAGATAGCTTAAATCTGTAGAAAGCTCACTGCCTTGTAGGATTAAGGGGCCCATGGCTCAGTGGGCAGATGCGCCTGCCACCTACCAGCCCGAGTTGGATCCCTGAGACACACAAGGTGGAGGGATAGAACCAGCCCCCACAATTTGTCCTCACAACTCCATCCGTGTACTGTGACACACACACTAGATACCAACCAAACTCCTCCTAATAATAAATCAAAGATTTGTTTTAAAACATTTCTCTGATACACATATAATTCTAGCATTTTTTAATTATTAAACACAAAAGCGAATGTACACGCTAATGACATGGATGCCATTCTGTCTCCATGGTTGGCTGTGGAGGAAGCGTTGGCTGAGTGGCACTTCAGATGGAGAACGTCAGTGTTTCTCAGAGTTGATTGACATTTTAATTTTATAATGCTGAGCTTCCATTTGCATAAATTAGTAACATAAAATGACAGAAGTATGTTTAGGGCATTTCTAAATGTTTCTAAACTGTTGGGAATTCTCTCCTAATCACAAGTCAAATTATTAGTTTTCTTTTCTTTTCTTTTCTTTTTTTTTTTTTTTTTTTGAGGAGGGGTTCGTTTTTCTACACAGGGTTTCTCTGTGTGGCCTTGGATGTCCTGAAACTCAGAGATCTGCTTGCCTCTGTCTCCCGAGTGCCGGATTTAAAGGCATGTGCCATCACCTTCCAGCTCTTTTTATTTTTTTTTAATTTTTTAAAAAGATTTTATTTATTTATTATGTATAGTGTTCTGTCTGCACGTATGCCCACAGGCCAGAAAAGGGCACCAGATCTCATTACAGATGGTTGTGAGCCACCATATAGTTGCTGGGAATTGAACTCAGGTCCTCTGGAAGAGCAGGCAGTGCTCTTAACTGCTGAGCCATCTCTCCAGCCCTCTTTTTAGTTTGTTAATAATTTATGTTTATTTTATGTTCACTGATGTTTTGAACTGCATGTATGTCTGTGCAAGAATGTCAGAAGCCCTGGAACTGGAGTTACAGACAGGCGGGAACTGCCGTGTGGGTGCTGGGAATTGAACCTGGGTCCTTTGGAAGAGCCTTCAGTGCTCTTAACCACTGAGCCATCTATCCAGCCCTTTAATCCATTACTTTTGTTTGTTTTTTGAGACAAGGTTTCTCTGTGTAACAGTCCTGTCTGTCCTGCCACCATGCATGGGAATCCCTGGTTATTGGCTATCCATTGTTGCTTGATGTAATAAGCCAATCAAACCAAATTAATAAATCCAAGTTTAATGAACAGAGCAAAGCACTCCTGCGTGACCTTCAGGAGGGTGGGAGAGAAATCACGTGACAAATATGGCTACCAGGTGACAGACCAGCAGATCACAACAATGCATTCAGAAACCTTTTACTGTTGCCGAATTCCCAGGGAACTTCACATTCAGCTCCAGGGATCGGCTCAGGGGCTTCACCTCCCAGTCTTAAGAGGCTGGAGTCTAGGGAGTGTCCCGCTGTGTAGAAGCTCCTAACAGACAGCAGAGGGCCTAGGTCTGTCACTTTCCTACAGCCTAAACATGGCCAGGGCTGACCAGCGTCCAAAAAGGAAACCAGGACACGAATGAGTCAGCACTTTCTTGTTTCAATTTCTGACACAATTAGTGGTTTCCGGTTTTCCTTTCTGGCCTGATTTCTTGTAGAGGACTCAGAAAGCATCTGAATCAGTTGCCTGCCCACCGTACTGCTGTGAACTTTGCCAGTAAACCTCGTGCCTCCCAAGGGCTTCAGACAAACACGACCTCCAAAGCAAGCACTGTTCCTGCTTGGTGGATCCAGATTGGAGTTGTTTGCTGACTGACACAGGGTCTCATGAGTAGCCTATGCTGTCTTTGATTAGACAGATCTTTCCGCCTCAGCTTCCTGAGAGAGAGATGGAATTCCAAGACTTGACTGACCTTCAGGTTCAGCTTCAGAATTAAGGTTTTTGGTTCCTGTGCTAGTTAGTTTTCCGTCAACTTGACGCAAGCTGGAGTCACCTGGGAAGAGGGACCCTCAACTGAGAAAATGCCTCTATCAGTTGGCTGGTAGACCCATTTTTTCTTAATAAAAGATTAATGTGGGAAGGCCCAGCTCAGTGTGGGGGCAGTGCCACCCCTGAGCAGGTGGTTCTGGGCTGTATAAGAAAGCTAGGCAACCATGAGGAGCAAGCCAGGAAGCAGCACTCTTCCATGGCCTCTGCTTCAGTTCCTGCCTCCAGGTTCCTGCCCTGATATCCCCCAGTGTGTGACCTGGGAATAGAATACTGAGAAGAAAAGTGTCCCTCCTCCCCAATTGGTTATAGTTAATGTGCAGCAGGGAAAGAAGCTAAGACACTATTCTTATTCTCTCTCTCTCCCCCTACAAGAGTTTTTGGTTTTTGTGTGTTCTTTCAACTTTATTCAAACAAACTGTGTTTATTATGAATATCCCAGAAGTACTTAACATATTCAAAAATAAATTTCATGCTGTCAGAAGGTGATGTTCACTTTAATCCTGTTTGCCTTCATGCCACTGCCATGAGCCTCATTCCAGGCCACACAGACAAACGGGGCCAGAACCACAGCAACAGCAACAACAACTGCGTCAAAAAAAGTAGCTGTTTCTATTAGACATTCCGAAAGTGCTTTCAAATGCATAAGATTTAGTTGTAAAATACAACCCGATAGGCACTGTAATCATTAAAGCTGTGAAGAACAGGGGTGTCTTGCGGGTTGAAGATAAAGAGTTTTCATTTCTGAACTATGGGATCTGCAGCATGTCCAGCGCCGCTTTATGAAGGCACTCCATGGCGTGGCCGCGAGGGCAGGCACTAGATAATTGGTGGCCTTTGGTGGCCGCTTAGAAGATGACAGTACTAGCTGGGCGATGGTGGCGCACGCCTTTAATCCCAGCACTCGGGAGGCAGAGGTAGGCGGATCTCTGTGAGTTCGAGACCAGCCTGGTCTATAGAGCTAGCTCCAGGACAGGCTCCAAAGCCACAGAGAAACCCTATCTCGAAAAAAAAAAAAAAAAAAAAAAGATGACAGTACTAAGCCAGTCGTGCTTTTTTTTTTTTTTTTTTTTTTTGATTCCTGTTGACCTAGCTGGCTCTGACCTTCTGGACTCACACTGCCTGGGGATTCCTCTCCACCCCACCCCAGTAGCTGAGGATACAGGTTCTCACGGCTACACCCTACTATTGAACTTTCACTTTTTAATTATTTTTATTGACAAATGCTGTAAAACAATTTACAATGCTAAATAAACTGATCCCATACTCCACTCTCCCAAGAGTTTTTGTGTGCTATTCCCCAGTATAGATACCCAATGGGACATTGTTTTATGTGCATAAATATTTTGCCTGCATGTATGTATGTATGTATGTATGCCCTCAGAAATTAGAAGGAGACATTGGGTCCCCTAGAACTGGGGTTAAGGGTGTTTGTGAGCTACCATATGGATGATGGGAACTGAACCCAGGTTCTTTGCAAGAGTAACAAGTGCTCTTAGAGTACCAATGGGGCATATTCTTGAACATTTTTGTAATCATATTTATAATATACATGCTATTCTTTATACCATTTTTTAAAAATATTTTCATGAAAATTTTAAAGAATATTATAAGACAGGCAGTCGTGGTATACACCTTTAGTCCCAGCACTCCAGAAGCTGAGGCAGGTGACAGAAGCTGGCAGAAGTTCGAGGCCAGCCTGGTCTACAGAGCGAGTTCCAGGACAGCCAGGGCTACATAGTGACACCAATTTGGTGGTGGGGGGGGGAGAGAATATTTCTAGGTTGGAAGTCTTTATACTCATAAATGATTTTGAAAGAATAGCAACAATAAAGAAAATTTAAAATTTTCTTCAAGCCGGGCGTTGGTGGCGCACGCCTTTAATCCCAGCACTCGGGAGGCAGAGGCAGGCGGATCTCTGTGAGTTCAAGACCAGCCTGGTCTATAGAGCTAGTTCCAGGACAGGCTCCAAAGCCGCAGAGAAACCCTGTCTTGAAAAAAAAAAAAATTTCTTCAAATCGCTAGCCCTCTCATAATCCTTTCCCTATAAAGATACTTATATTTATCACACATAGATGAGTTACCTGAGAAGTGTTTATACACATCTATATTTCTATATATTTCTTTCTTTAAATGCAGGTATCGATGTCTACGTTCATCCTGCTATGTATCTATCAATCACTGTACTTATAAATCCATACTCAAATCCCACCTGTCCCCAGCTCCATAGAACCACACCCTTTCCTGCATCTGTTCTCTGTGCTTTGCACTGTTGATTGTCCCCGCCTTGATTTGGCTATGCGCAGGTCAGTGGAGCATACTTCCTGAACTGCGCCATTCACTCATGACTAGGGTCAAATGTATTCTCAACTGTGAAGTTTCATCATGATTTCCATGGCTTCTAGGATGTGGTCGTCTGTGTGTGCGTGCCCCCAACGATCACCCCATGTGGTAGACTGTGTGTGCGTGCCCCCCAACGATCATCACCCTATTGCTTTTCACCTAGAAATGGGGCCTTAACAGCTTCTGGAAGACAGAAACAAACAGGAACGCCCAGGCGTCTTCTGAAAAGGTGCTGTTCTGTTCTCCTGCCACATTTGCTCCAAAGCAACAGGACAAACAAAAACACAACACAGAGAGATGGGACAGGAGTGAGGTGGGAGTGGAACATGTCAGGTTATTCAAGGGGAACGAACAAAAATCTCTTTATGCAAATATCTATTGCGTCTTCACCCACTCCAGAGTTAAATCCTACTTTCCACTTACATCTGCATGAGCGGAACCACCAGCTGCCGTCTGCCAGCCGGTAGTGCACCTGGAGCAGGCGGTGGGCAGACGGGGGGGGGGGGGGGGGGGCTGGCATTCCTGGGTGATTAGGACAGACCGGTTCCTGACTTAGCCACTTTTCTGCTCATCTTTTCCTGTATTGTGAATACTAACACTCAGTTGCTGAACACTTGGTGTGAGTATTGTGTTTGGGGGAGATGATGGGGCTAGATCAGTTCTCACTTGGATTGGGTTGGGTTTGGGAGTTAGTTAGGGTAGCAGTCATCTGAATATCTGACTCCAAATTCAGGATGGCTCATTTACAGGACTGGCAGTTGATGCTAACTGCTCAGAACTCAGCTGGAGCAATTAACTAAAATTCCTAAGATGGCCTTCCAAGGTGGCTTGAGACTCCTTATGAAAAAGTGGCTGGAGAATGAGGGGAAGTATCTCAAATGCATCTGTGTTAAAATGGAAGATGAGCCAGGCAGTGGTGGCACTCAGGAGGCAGAGGCAGGCAGATCTCTGTGAGTTCAAGTTCAGCCTGGTCTATAAGAGCTAGTTTCAGGTCAGGCTCCAAAGCTACAGTGAAACCCTGTCTCGAAAAAAACAAAAACAAAAAGATGGCCAGATGAGAGCTCCATGGCTTTTTGGGACCGAGTCCTCAGCTCCCCAAGTGCCCCTCCCACTCACAGAGGCCTTTCCCAATTCAAAGAAGTGATTTCCCAAATCCACATGTAGAGAGGGAAGTGAAGAGGGCAGTGACCCTCTTCAGGGGTGACATACTCTTGTCATTCAGTGAATGACAGTTCAGAACCAAGCAATGAACAAGCAGATCTCAAGCTCCTGACTCATCCAGGCCCTTGGGAGGTCAAGTCTGTAGGGCAAGACCTCCCGATGACTAGGATTCCTTGTGGGGATTTCAGAGATGAGTGACGAAACCTTATGATGAGGTTGGTGAAATGAGAGAGGGTATCTCTAAGGGTGTGAAGTCACATCAACGGAGAATGCTGATTGGTTCAGTGGCCACACTGTGCATCCCTGCAACAAAGGAAGAAGTCCCAGAAAATGACTCAGCTCAAGGTGTAAAACTTTAAGACAATTCTGAAGCCATTTCTGACAATTCTGAGCCCTCTCGGTCTCAGCAGTATTGCTCCCCCCCTTCCACCCTGGGAACCAAGGACCTAACAGCTACACATGCATGTATGTTCTCCAGAAATTGGGGCAAGATAACCTTCAAGATGTTGACTCAGTTCCTGAACAATTACCTACACATGTATGTTTTGACTCAGTCCCTGGGAAAAGGAGTCAAAGTGACCTCTTACCTCTTCTGATCTGGCAACTGCTCTCCAGCCAATATTGGTAATAGCCCTTTTGAATAAGCCAATCAGAATGGTCAAAGAACAACCCCCCGAAATCCCCCCTTACTTCTGTGGCTTTTTCCTTTAAAAGTAGCCTGTACCAGCTATTCAGGGTCTTTCTGGCCTCTAATGCTGGAGGACCCTGTCATGACAGAATTAATAAAATCCTCATGCTTTTACATCATCTGTGGTGTGAGAAGTGGTCTCTTGGGGCAACTCCTCCTCAGTGTTTGGACTCTAGGGTCCAACAAAGGCTTCTAGAAGGAAGAAGGAAGATGATATCATCTGATATGGATGCAGAGGGGCTCTCAATTTGGGATGAGCATTAAAAGGATGAATGTGCCAGTGCCCTGGCCATAAGGATTTGAACAGGAAACAATTGGTTGTAAGACGAAGGGAACTTTCCTGTGGAGCGAATGCCATAGATGTTCAGGGAAACAGGCAAAAGGGGTTCCTGCTCTTCTCCTGCTAAACTATGCTTCTCCTCCTTAGAGTGATGAGAATGTCCCCAGGACCCCTGGTTCCATTCTGGTTAGTGCCTTCTCCTGGCCATCCTTGAGCAATGTTTTAGAAGATGGGATGCTCCTGTTGTCCCAGAGGGACTGCCTTGTGGTATGTATAACAGGAGGCATAGCTCTGCCTCCTTTCGTGTGGCACAGATGACTGGAGGCCACAGCCCTGTGCTTAATTTCCTCTAGTTCATAGCAATAGAAAAATAAAATCTTGGCTGGGTAAGTAACTTAACCATTAGATTACCTGAATTTGGCCACGAATATAAAAACTGTTTCCCATGGTGGTGGCACATGCCTTTAATCTCAGCACTCAGGGGCCAGAGGCAGGCACATCTCTGAGTTCAAGACCAGCCTGGTTTAACAGAGCAAGTTCCAGGACAGCCAGGGAAACACAGAGAAGCCCTGTCCCCCCCCCCCCAAAAAAAAAAAACAAGAACAAAACAAAAAACAAACAAACAGTTTCCCAGTATCTCTTGTGGGTAAGTATGGTCATGAAATTACATCTGGCTGTTAGAATGTAGGTGGAAGCTGTTGGTGGAAAATACATAAAAATAAAGTGTTAGAGGCTGTGGAGATGAATAAGTGAGTAAGACACTTGCTTGAGGATGTGGACCTGGCTTCAAAACCCAGATCCCACATAAAAGTCAGGCATGAATGTATGTGCACTTCCTACCCCAGTGTGTAGAGAGCGGAGACAAGAGGATGCTAGGCTTGCTGGCTACCAGCAAGTTCCAGTTCAGTGAGAGCCTCAAAGGAATAAGGCAGTCTCCTAGTTAGCTTCAGTTGGCTTCAGTTAGTTGACACAGTCTGGAGTTTACTGAGGGACGTGTGTGTGTGTGTGTGTGTGTGTGTGTGTGTGTGTGTATTACACTTACTTATTTTATGTGAGTATCTTGGCTACATGTATGTTTGTGCATCATTTGCATACTTGGTGTCTAAGGAGCTCAGAAGAGAACATCAGATACCCTAGAACTGGAATTAAGGATGCTTGTGAACCACCATGTAGGTACTGGGAATTGAACCCAGGTCCTCTGCAAGAGCAACAAGTGCTCTTAAGTACTGAGCTATCCCTCCTGGTCCTCTGAGGGAATCCTAACCAAAGATTGCCTTGATCAGATTGGACTATGGGCATGTCTGTGGGGATGTTTTCTTGATTGTTAATTGTTGTAGGAGGTCAGCTCACCATCCGAGGTGGTGGGCATAAGAATGTATAAGAAAGCTCCCCAAGCAGAAGCTAGGGAGTGAGGCAACAGACAGGGCTCCTCTGTTCCTTCTGCTGCAGGACTCTGTCCTGACATCGCTCGATGATGGATTGCGACCTCGACATAGAAGTTGAAATAAACTTTCCCCTGGCTTCCTTTTGGTCAGAGTGGTCTGTCACAGCAACAGAAAGCAAACTAGAACAGGCTGAGAGTGCTAGGTCAGGTCACCCGATGTTCTCCTCTGACCTCTGCAACACACGTGGGGGCGGGGAAGACAGACAGACAGACAGAGCTGTTACTGTTACTTGTATCTTTACCTTTCTACCTGCCTGGGATACAGATGTGGATTCTTAACTTTACAACCATGAAGAAATCTCCATGGTGGATATGGAACACCCCTGACAGAAGCCCACTCCAAAAGTGTCAGCATTTTCTCCAACACGTGGTCACTCCTCCAGCCTGGGACACACCCATGCTTTCGCAGCCCAAGGACACCGCTCAACCAAGCGCCAGGCCTTAGGTTCCTTTCATCAGACCTCTCTGAGTAGCCTTCAACAGGACAGCTCAGAGGGACCCCCCCCAGTAGGACCGTGTCTCACGGTAGTAAACACGCCTTCCTTTCTTGTCTCACTTCCCCTCTTTTTGGAATAGTTTCCAAACAACCTCTACACAGATTTCACTTTTGTAGAAGTCCAAATGAGACAGGTGCAGCGTTTGCTTCATTTAAAAGTCAGCTCGAGCACTTAGATGATTACAGAGACTCACGTAGGTGTAGGTTGGCAGCAGGGGAGCACAGAGGTGGAGGCAGGGGATTGGAAACAAAGGTCAGCAGGGAGATGGATGTACTTTCGTTCACAGGTGGTAAGGAGAGCTGACCCACATGAGTGGCATTCAAGGTATGACCTCTTGAACTGACAGTTCACTCCCCTGGGTGTGTTTGAGTTATGACATTTCTTTTATGGTTTGGGTTTTATTTATTTATTTTTGTGTTGTTGTTGCTTTGCTTTGCTTTTTTTTTAAGACAGGATCTCACTGTGCAACCTAGGTTGGCCTTGTGCTAACTATGTAGAGTCCAGGCTAGCCTCAAGCTCTTGAGTCACCACCATGCCTAACAACACTTTCATTTTTAAAGACATGCTCTTTGCTCCTCCACATTGCCTTTTCTGGATTGCTCTAGGAGACAGAAGCATTTCACCGCCATCCGAGACAGTGTCTTCCCAGAATGACTCATCCTGCCTGGCTGGCCGAGAGGCCTGAGGCCAGAGTCTGGGACTCGGCTGGCCAGTCCCAGCCCTGTCCAGGAGGCAAGACAGTGTGGCAATGATATGTCACCTACTTGGTTTACTGGATTTGACTGGTCTGATGATGACTAAGCAAGGCTGTGAGGTTCCCAGAGTGTGCCAGGGTGGGAATGGGGGGCACACAGTGGTGATACCTGAGCAAACTCCAGAGCTTAGAGCTTTGATGTTGTGGAATATTATTATAACTAGACAAAGATGTGTTACGTTTATGTTGCAGAATATTGCTTTAACTGTGTAAGGCGTGTTGCTTTTGTTTGTGCTCCATTTGTTTAATTATGAAAAGATGTGTTGCATTTGTTTTGCCTTGCCTGCCTAAGGCACCTGATTGGTCTAAAGTTAAAAGAGCAAGCTAGAAGCATGCCTAAGCTAGGCTGAACTTTCAAAACTAACAATAAGTCTCTGTCATGACCTAGGACCTGGTTGGTGGTCCAAAAGAAAAAGCCTGGTACATTTTGGGGCAACTCCCCTTGCTTAGCAGTTCCTAGTCAGGCTCTGGGTGCTTCAGTCCCTGCTCCTCTGGTCTTCTCAGCTCCCACTCCAATATAGCATTGGTGGTCTCCAAGGAAGCCCTTGAAAGGATGTGGTCAGTACCCCTTACATCCAGTGAGTCAGAGTCTCTCTGTGGACGGGTTACTTCCTGTTCTTTGTGTGTCCGGGACTAGATCCTGGCCTGGTGATCTGTCAGCATATAGACCTCATTTTGTTTTGTAATATTCTTATTCTCTGAGGTTTTCATACAATTGTATTTTGACAATACTCACCCTCCCACCTCTCCTAACTCTGCTCTGAACTACCCCACCTCCTTATACCCCTCCAAATCCATATCTTTTTACTTTTTAGTTTTATTTAAAAAAAATGTAACCCGTTGAGTTCATTTTTTTTTAATTTATTTATTTATTTTTTATTTTTTGGATTTTCGAGACAGGGTTTTTCCGTAGCTTTTGGAACCTGTCCTGGAACTAGCTCTTGTAGACCAGGCTGGCCTCCAACTCACAGAGATCCACCTGCCTCTGCCTCCTGAGTGCTGGGATTAAAGGCGTGCACCACCACCGCCCGGCTCAATTTTTTTAAAAAGATATATTATTCATTATGTATACAGTATTCTGCAGGCCAGAAGAGTGCACCAGATGTTACTACAGACGGTTGTGAGCCACCATGTGGTTGCTGAGAATTGAACTCAGGACCTTAGGAATAGCAGGCAGTGCACTCAACTGCTGAGCCATCTCTCCAGCCCAAACTCCTATTTCTATGGCCAAATATAACCTCCTGACAGTATTTGTTAGCATTTTCATAGGCCAATTGCTTTATGACAGGCATAGCTGTGTCCACATCCCCAAAAATGTGACCTCCCAGCTATAACAGGCAGTCAACAAACTCAGGATAAGGTTCTGAGGTTCCTTGAAGAACCTTAGACAGCTGTTCCCCTGCTCCTTTATTAGGTAGAGCTTTCCACGCTTTATCGACCACAGCATTTATCTGAGCATAAGCATCAGGGTCATAAGTAATCTGTGCTGCTAAGCCCACGTACTGTCCTGCACCAGTTAACATGTCAAGGTTACGCTTGGGGAAACCCCCCTTGGCGATACGCCACACGGTATCTGTGTAGTTTTCCTGCATTTCACCTCTCTATAACAAATCCACAAAGGATTCCATCAAAGCCACTGCATCTTTTAGTTGCTCAATGTCTTCTTCTTCCAACTTCCTTTTTAACAATATAATCTCCCTTTCTAAAGTCTCTTCTTCCTCTTCTATATCCCTTTTAATATTTTAATCTTCCCCCTCCTCCTCAAAACTCTTGATAGACTTCACAGATTCTTCATCCTGAATCTCCTCAAAGGTTTTTGCCAAATTTTCTAATTGCTCTTTTACTTTTACATCATCACTGTAGAGAGTCTTTGACTAAACGCCATAGTGAAAACGTTGCTATGGGAAATTCTTCTGGGCCTCGCTCTTTTAACTCTTTTTGAAGGTCAGCTTTTACCTGCTCCCAATCAGGAATATTAAAGCCCCCTACATGTAGAAACCGAGGACTAAACTATCTCAGAAAATAAGGTAATGCACTCCTGTGCTGTCTTAGTTTTAATACTGGTGCCTTGTTTCTGTAAAAGAACTATCAATTGATACCTTGCTTCTCTAAAAGAATCATCAATTGGCCTGTCAATTGGCCCATCAATAGTTGAACAGAATCACGAGCACCCATCTTCAATTCACCCTCACCATCAATATCTTACCTGCTGGCCAGCCTTCCGAGGGCAATCTCTCAGGGGTCCCCTACTTCCCGATCTCATTGGTGGCCTCCAACTGTAATGCCTGTGTTATTCTCTATGATACAGTTCACACTACTGTGCTGTTCGCGAGCCGGGCACGGGCCAGGAGATCAAGGAACACACAGAGATGTGGGTCATTCATGAGGAAAGGATGCAGAATGCCATTTATTCAAGCTTAGAAAAAAACCTTATATACCTAGCAGCTGCACAGTGGAAATCCCCCCAGGCAGGTGGGAAATGACCAGGCTCAAGAGTAAACAAAACCAGTGGGGGCAGAGGGAGCACAGAAACAAACAGGATGTTTAGCCGGAAACTGCAACAAGATGTTTGGCCAGAAACTGTCCTCAAGATGATCCTGGGAGGAGGGGTAGCCCTGTGGGCCCTACATTGCCCCATAATTGTAATGCCATTATTGTGTCCGTGGGCACATCTAGCCAGACATGTTGGCATTGTAGTGCAGCAGGGACAAGCACTGTCTGAGATCTCTGCTGCATTTCCTTCCCAGATGGCATGATGTATCTAGTCAGCAGGGAGGGAGTTCCTGGGCAGTCAAGACTGACTTGCTGTGTCATCCAAAGTGGCTACCTTTTTTTTTTTTTGGTAGTGTCTCATATATCCCAGACTGACCTCAAATTCACTCTGTAGCTAAGGGTGACATTGGACATCTGATCTTCCCATCTCCAACCCCTACGTGCTAGTACGTGCTAGCATTACAAGCATGTGTCACCGTGTTCAGCTTTATGAAGTTCAACCTGGGAGGTTGAACCCAGGGCCTTGTGCACACCGGTGAGCACTGCTGCAACCTGAGCTGCATCCCTAGTCCCTGTTCACACTTTCCACAAACATTTACTTTGTATTTCCTTCAGTGAATTGGTATTTGGTGTGACCTATGAAATTTATTTCAGAGCTTTCAGCGTTTTGACCTCTGCTTTCTTTTTAGTGGCTTCTGGATGTGTTTTCTTTGGTTTGTCTTCTTATTCACTTCCTGGCTTCATGGGCTGAGCCCTTTACTCACCAAGCGGCCATCGATCTTTTGTGGTGCTCAGTGCCCTTGTGGATGTCCAGTCTTCTGAATGTCCCTTTGAGCACAAGGCCCAGGTTTCTGACAATAGCTCTCCACTTACGTTTATTCCGGGGTCAGATCAATCACCTGAGTCCAGGTTGATGTCCATGGACCAGGATGCATTTAGATCTGAGTGTTCTGTACTGCTATTACTGCTATTCAATGTCATGGTGATGTCCGGGCCATGTCAGGGTCAATGGCCCTACTGCTGCCAGGGTCTGTGCTGAAGTCTAATGCCCCTGTTACCATTGAAGGCAGATACCCAAGATCAAAGGCCATGTTGGTGTCTCAGGGCCATATTGTCATTGAGACAGTGGTGATATTCAGACCCAGCTATTGCTGAGGTCCATGTTGGGGGTCCCTGGTCCTACTGTGGCTGGGGTCTGAGCTGAAGTCCTGGTCTTGCATTGCCACCAAAGATCACATAGAGGCCCAGGGTTGGGGCTACAGCCTGAGGCCTTGGTGGTATCGACTGGCGGTGTCCATTGGCCACATGGCTGCCAGAACCTTTCCTGAGAACACCTGAGGGGCCGTCCCTTCTACCAGGATGTGTCTGGGCCCAAGCTGCTACAGAGAGCCATGTCAGAGTTCATGGTCCAGCTGTAGCTGGGGTCTCTATTGATGTCTATGGCCAGTGTCAACTCGGAAGGCCATTCAAGATGAAATCAGAGGGTCATGCTGAACTGGCCCCGCCTTTCGCTACACTAGGAAAGCCGGGCTTGCATTTTGCTGCCTACTACAGCAAGAGAGCTGGCCCCTGCACTCAGGAGAGTTGGCTCCCACCCCTCACCACAGGCGAGGGTGAATAGACCCTAAGGGCACGCAAGTAGAGGAGCTCACTCTGCTGCCTCTCCTGAGGCCTGTTAAGAGCACTGACTGCAAGCTGGGCGGTGGTGGCGCACGTTTTTAATACCAGCAGAGGCAGAGGCAGGTGTATCCCTATGAGTTTGAGGTCAGCCTGGTCTACAAGAGCTAGTTCCAGGACAGGCTCTAAAGCTACAGAGGAACCCTGTCTTGAAAAACAAAGAAAGAAAGAAAGAAAGAAAGAAAGAAAGAAAGAAAGAAAGCACTGGCTGCTCTTCCAGAGGACCCAAGTTCAATTCTCAGCACCCACATGGTAGCTCATAACTGTCTGTAACTCTAATTCCAGGGTATCTGGCATTCTCATACAGATGTACATGCAGGCAAAACACCAGTGCACATATGATTAAATAAATAAATTATAAAAAACATTATTGTCCTCATTATTGTGGTTCTGGGACCAAATCCCAGACTGTGCCCATGCTCAGAAAATGTTCTCGCTTCTCTGTAACTACAATCTGCCTGCCTCAAATCTGCTCTCTGGTCCCCTTCCAAGATGTGCCAGTAAATGTTTCTCAGCCATTTCCCAGTGACCCCTGCAGAAGAAGCAGGTCCAATCCTCACCAGAGCCCTTTCAGCCCGCTTGGTGCATCTTCATCATCCATGTATCCTACCTCCCCTTGCCGCCCCTTATAAGCATCCTGCATTGAGACAGACAGGAAGGGAAAAGCCTTTTCTATGTCAGCTTTCGCACCAGGACAGCTTCAGTGTGCATTCGCCCTCCCAGGAAATCCTCAGTCTCTCCATGCCCCTCAGTCAGTGTCTATGAGGTCCACATGGTAGGGGCAGGTGCAGCTTCCTGCATGCTCTGGAAACCGCTACGTTCTTGGTGTGCTTCAAAGGTGGTATTGTCCTTTTCCTACTCAGACCATAAATAAAAACCCAGGCCAGTGTTTCCCATGCTGCATTCCACAGAACGCCATCCCTTTAGGTATTAATAGGCAAAAAGCAGACAGTATTTTGTTGGAGAACTGGTGGCTTAAACAAAGAGAAGCTTTTCTTTAGTGAATACTTAGGAACCTCTAGTTTCTTGTGTGTAAACTTAGATACTAAGAAGAGGGAAAGCACAGAGTGTTTCACAAGCAAATCCGGAAAAGAATCTTGTAAAACATTGGTACAAATTCCAGAACAGACCCTGTGCCATGCTGCCTAGAACCTTATTTGCAAGGAAGATTTTGCTTGTCAAGCTTTATTTCACTCAGTTGTTAGTCTCTCCCATCTCATTTTCTCAGTGTGTTTGCACCCTGATTCTACAATGCAATGCATCAAGACAATTCAGGTTACTTGGCTAGATTCTTTTTGTTTAGGACATTATCACCAGTACTGCCATTTTGGTGGCCTACTTTGGACCTAACACCATGGTGGACGGAGAGAACTCTGAACATCATCTAGAATACACATATGTATTAGTTACTTTGAGTTCCTATGACCAAATTGCCTGGCAGAAACAACCTGAAGAAAGAAAGGACTGTTTTGGGCTGGAGAGATGGCTCAGAGGTTAACAGTACTGACTGCTCTTCCAGGGGTTCTGAGTTCAATTCCCAGCAACCACATGGTGGCTTACAACCATCCATAATGAGATCTTGTGCCCTCTTCTGGCATGTAGACATACATGCAGGCAAAACCCAATATACATAATAAATAAATAAATAAATAAATAAATAAAATATTTTTAAAAAAATAGAAGGAAAAAAAGGGGCTGTTTTGACTCATGATTTCAGACCATTATGGCAGGAAAGGCTTGACCATGTTCACAGTAGCAAAATAAGTGTCAGGGGCTCCTTATATGGTAGTCTGAGAAGCAGCGTTTGGTGAGAGGTCAAATCAAGAGGTGAATACCACATCAAAGGAGATTGTCCTTAGTGACCTGCTTCTGTCAACTAGACCCATCTCCTGATGTTCTACAGTCTCCCAAAGCAGGGCCACAAGCTGGGGAATAAGTATTCATAAATGGCCAGCCTGGTCCAAAAGAGCTAGTTCTAGAATAGGCTCAAAATGCCACAGAGAAACCCTATCTCAAAAAATCAAAAAAAAAAAGAAGGAAAGAAAGAAAGAAAGAAAGAAGAGAGAAAAAACCTGGGCAATTGAACTGGGCAAAGAGGGAGCCACATACACTGCATAGTCGGGGTAGATAACCACTCACCGCCAGCCCACCAAGGTGGGAGTTAAAACTGGTACAGTCCCTTTGGAAATCAGTATGGCGATTTCTCAAAAAATTAGGAAACAACTTTCCTCGAGACCCAGCAATAACACTTTTGAGTACATATCTAAAGGATGCTCAATCATTCCACAAGGACATGTGCTCAACTATGTTCATAGCAGCTTTGTCTGTCACAGCCAGAACCTGGAAACAACCTAAATGCCCCTCAGTTGAAGAATGGATAAGGAAAATATGGTACATCTATACAATAAAGTACTACACAGCAGAAAAAAAATAACTAAAGCTTCAATTTTGCAGGAAAATTTGCTAGAAAACATTCTTTTGAGTGAGGTGACCCAGACATAGAAAGACAATTATCACATGTACTCACTCACAGATGGTTTTTAAACATAAAGCAAAGAAAGCCAGACTACAAACCACAATCCCAGAGAACTTAGACAACAATGCAGACACTAAGAGAGACTTATATAGATATAATCTACATGGGAAGTAGAAAGTATAAAAAGACAAGATCTCCTGAGTAAAGTGGGAACATGGGGACCTTGGGGGAAGATTGAAGGGGGGAGAGGAGAGATATGGAGGGGAGCAGAGAAAATGTAGAGCTCAATAAATATCAATTAAAAAGAAAGAAAGAAAAACCAAAACAAACAAAAAAAAAACAAGCAACGAACAACAAAGTCCCCAAAACCAACCAACCAAAACACACAAAATATCCTGTGAGCCTCAGTTAGTTCACAAAGAAAATTATGTCGTTCCAATACACAGTAGTAGAGAGTAATGAGGGCCTGGATCAAAGTAAGACCAAGCCCGAGACTTGGCAGAGCAAGCATTAAATCCTAGAGCTCCATGTTGGACAACTGGGACATTCGAGGGCACGATGGGTGTGGCAACAGGTTTAAGACTCCACACCCTTCCTACATCCTCTCTGGCTTGAGCTGTCTTTTGTTTTATTATCTCGGCCATTCTGACTGGGTTAAGATGAATTTCAAAGTGAGATTTTGGGGGTTTTCTATTTCATTCTTTTGAGACAATGTCTTTCTGTGTCGTCCTGGCTTGGAACTCACCGTGTAGACAAGGCTGGTCTACAATTCACAGAAGTCTGCCAGCCTCTCTGTCCCAGTGTGTGCCACCATGCCTGGCTTCAAAGCGGTTTTAATTTGCATATCCCTGATGCTCCTAGCTGGTCCTTAAAAGTTCAGGTTGAGTTCTTCATAATTCTGCAATTTCTGTAATCTGTAAACCTCAAAACCAACAACAAATGGTAAACACCAAGTTCTTACTGGGTTCTCAAGTACTAATTGGGTGTCTTGAAGTACAGCCACAGAGGCTTCGGAGGTATACAGCTGCAGCCAGAAAGATACTTCCCAGATGGCCTTTTCCACGTACCAGGAGACTATTATAAAGTAATGTCTTCCAAGTGAGTGTTTAGTTTTACACACCCTGCAGCCACGAGCAGGTGTGGTCTTGCTGTCAAAACCATTTTCCTTTGTCCCAGGGCAAAGTTCGCGGCACTGATTTCTTTAGCACTATAGTAAGCAGCTGCATCTGAACCGGTTTGTTGTCTGCGAATTTAAACTCACCTTTCATGGCCAAACTGCACTTTTTTCAAATCTTTCTGTTCCACTTTCTGCTCTCATCTCAGAAAAAAAAATTTAAAAAAATAAATAAAAACAAATCATTCAACAGTCTGAATGCCATGCTGCCTTGAAATTACTCTGCCAAAGTAATTAGTCTCTTCTTTCTTTTTTTAAAATTTATTTAAATTTATTTTATGTGCATTGGTGTAAAGGTGTCAGATCCTCTGGAACTGGAATTACAGTCAGTTGTGAGCTGCCATGTGGGTGTTGGGTATTAAACCTGGGTCCTCTGGAAGAGCAGCCAGTGCTCTTAACCACTGAGCCATCTCATTCTTTCTTAATACAGCCTATTTCAAAATGTTCAGGACAGAGACAAATTTTTTCCAGAATATAACATGAGTAATCTCTAGTTCAAGTCCCAATGGTCTTCTCCCCATCATGAACTCAGTCTCTTTCTCTCTTTTTTTAAATTTTTTATTTTTTGGTTTTTCGAGACAGGGTTTCTCTGTAATTTTGGAGCCTGTCCTGTAGACCAGGTTGGCCTTGAATTCACAGAGATCTGCCTGTCTTTGCTTCCCAAGTGCTAGGATTAAAGGTGTGCACCACCACTGCCCAGCTCTTGTCTATGTTATAATTATTATTATGTATGTTCCTGATGGAAGCTAATATATGCTACAAAACACAGACACTATGATGGAGGCAATTTCTCCAAGACCTTTATATGGGTTCTGGGAATTGAACCCAGGTCTTTAGACTTGCATCATGGCAAGTGCCCTTATCCACCATCCACCAAGCCTTCTCACTGGCCCAAAGCTTGCTTTTGCTTTTCTCCTCCTCCTCCTCCTCCTCCTCCTCCTCTTCTTCTTCTTCTTCTTCTCTTCTTCTTTCTTCTTCTTCTTTTTCTCCGAACACATTGACTGTAGATTTTTGAATGTGGTAACAGGCCTGAGTCCGGCCTCCATCACCAAAAAGGAAATAAGAGCCGGGCGATGGTGGCGCACACCTTTAATCCCAGCACTCAGAAGGCAGAGGCAGGCGAATCTCTGGGAGTTCGAGGCCAGCCTGGTCTGCTAGTTCCGGGACAGGAACCAAAGCTACAGAGAAACCCTGTCTCAAAAAACCAAAAAAAAAAAAAAAAAAAAAAAAGGAAATAAGAGAGGGAGACAATTGGAGAATGGCTGCTTTACTATTCTCACTAGTGAAAAGAATAAGCAATCCCATTGCTCTGACAAGGCCCAGCACTGATACAGCTCTAGGGCATGGGACACTTCACATTGCTGGTAGGAATATAACCTGGTGTAACTTTGGAGAATTGTCTGGTATCATCATTAATGTCTAAGATGTTTCCACTCTCTAGCCAAGTAATTTCCCTTCTGGGTATACACAAGAGAGAAACTCAGGCACATGGACCCCAGGACTCTGGATAAGTGAAAGGATAAGACGAGGTGAAGTGGGTACCTTCACTGGGCGCTGCCAAGGAATGCCACTAGGAGAACGCGCCATGCACAGCTGAGTTAGTGCAAGAGGCTATCAGGGGAGAGGGAGACAGACAGAGGGAATAGACAAGAGACAGGAGCAGGAGAGAGTACCGTGACTGATAGACACTTTTAAGGGGTGCACATGTCTCATAGTGGATGGTGGGAAGACACCTGGCAGCAGGTGCTGAGGTAACCACCTTGGCAGCTGAGGCAGCCTGGCCGCTGCAGCGGGAACTAACAATAACTATATAGTTTCGCAAGTGCTCCAAGTCTGTTTTCCTTTTGATGACAAACTTTGTGTCCATTTTCCCTCTAAAAAAAGATGATTGCCATGAGTCATCATGATGCACCTTCAGGTACTCAAAGGACAAAACCATGGCTGAGGGCAAAGGGGCCTTTTATGGTGAGGAGAGAAAAAAAAAAGAAAAGAAAAAGAAAAAAAGAGAAAGAAAAATTGAGGGACCCTGGGCCCCCAGACGAGTGCACTGCCCTCCCTCCCTCCCTCCCTTCCTTCCTTCCTTTTCCATTCAGACAGATTTTTATTGCCTAGGTCCCCTTGATTTCCTTTTCCAATTACTGAAGACCGTCCTTGTCTTGCCCAGGGGTAGGAAGAACAGGAGAGTTGGAGGAGCAGGTCAAATGAGTCATTAGCGACAAGCAGGCAGATCAGCTTCCTAGAGGGAGGGATGGGAGGGCTGTCAACTTAGAGGACAAAGAATTCATTATGCAAATCCAGCATAAGCTGTGGGAAGCAGAGGAAGTCCTGAGTGAATTGTGTTACTGACAGGAGCACAGCCATGTCAGGAAATCCATTCCCCAGAGTCATGGGAATGGCAAAGTCTTCTACTGGTCCATGTGGATGTTGACCATGTATGCAGAAAATGTGAGTCTCAGCTTCCTCCTCCCAGATGTTTACAGCCTAGGATGGCTCTCCTCCAGAGTCCTCACACTGAGACTAGCTAACCCACCTCCTTGTGCTGAACATACTAGCTGCTGAGTTTTCAGGTTGAATAGTAGGTGCCCTCCACCAGAACAAGTACAGTCCACCCAATCCCAGCTTTTCTGCATATATTCCTATTTCTTCTTCATTCCCAAGTCATCCCAGGCACGTTTGCAGGACCAATAACTGGACATGACAAGCCATTCCATGTCTGATTTGATTTATTCTATCCCAGAAATCCCTAAAACATACTGAGATAATCTAATATTTTAATTCTTCCTCCAAGCTCTGAGTCTTTAATAGTTTGATAAATATTCCTTTTATTTCTTCATTCCAAATCACTGATAAGCCGGGCGGTGGTGGCGCACGCCTTTAGTCCCAGCACTCGGGAGGCAGAGGCAGGCGGATATCTGTGAGTTCGAGACCAGCCTGGTCTACAAGAGCTAGTTCCAGGACAGGCTCCAAAACCACAGAGAAACCCTATCTTGAAAAAAAAAATTGCTCTCCAAATCATTGATAAATATGTTGAATAAGACAGAAGCAAGAGCAGGTCTCTTGGGGAATTTTTAAAGAATATTGAGCTAGGCTTTAGGCTTGGTAGTTTCTGCCTGCAATCCCAGCTGAGGCAGGAGGATTTTTGTGAGTTCAAGTTAGAAGTGCAATGAGACTCTGCCTGAAAAAGACAAACGAAACTAGTAAGGGTGCACTAACAACACACATCACCTAATTATGTACATGAAGGGATCTCAAAGCAGACCTATTTATTGTACGAAGATGCAGGGATTTGGCATGGGTCCAGAAGATATTGTGCAAGGCTGGGGGCTTTTACCCTGGGAGTCCATTGAAATGTCTTAGGTAAACCATTTTATTTTATGTTACTGTGGTACTGGAGATTGGAACTAGGGCACTGCGTATGCTGGATAGGTGCTCTACCATAGAACTATTCTTCTAACTGTAAAATTGTTTTGGTTAAATTATATTATCAATTAAGCTATGTCGCTGCTGCTGATGGATCTGAAATTTCTTCTCCTTCTTTTTGGGATGAATTAATGATTTCCAAAATTTAGAGTTTTAGAGGAAATCTTTCAAAGGCATCACTAAGCATATGTATATAATCCTAACACTGGGGAAGCTGAGGCAGGAGTTTGAGGAATAGTAAAACCCTGGCTCAAAAAAAAAAAAAAAAAGCATTATAGGGCTGAGGATGTAACTCAGTGCGAGCACATGTGCCTAGCATGCACAATGCCCTCGGAGTGTGTCCATAGTGTGTGCATGCACAACACATACACATACACATACATACACACACTTACACATACACACACACATAGACATAGTGCACTGCGCACATATACACGTACACATGGCATAACATAAGATCTTCTAATGTCTGAGTATTCCTTTAGGCCACTTTCTGTTACTATAAGAGAATACTTGAGACTTGGCAGTTGATAACGAGATTCCTCCTAGCTCATGGGTTCTGGAAGCTAGAATGCCCGAGATCTGTATCCACACCTGGTTGGCTTCTAGTGACAACTTCCTGGTGGAAGACAGAAGGGAAGCCACAGGCAAAGAGGCAAAACCCCAGGAGCAACCATACTTTATAAGCAGCCAAAGTACAGGTAACTGATCTAGTCTTTGGCGGGTGAGAACTAAGCTATGCGTAGCCTTAACCCATCTGTCCTGTGGCTTAGGTCTCACATCCCAGTACTGCCTCAATGAGGAATTAACCTACAAGAGTGATGGTAGGGACAATTCATATTCAAGCCATAATATTCATGATCTTATGTTTCTTTTCCTTTTTTTCCCCCTTTAAGCTTACAGTAACAGGAGGCTCTCTGTATTGCCCTAGCTGGTCTCAAACTCCCAAATTCAAATTATCCTTTTTGCCTCAGATTCTAAACTGTTATGCATCCCAATCCCTGGTTCCTTTTGTCTCTTGTGGTTGTATAGAAAGATACACATTATATACAAGTACACATCTGTTGTTCCATCTACTTAAGAGGAAGAGACAAAAGAGAATTGCTAGAAGTTCAAGTCCAGCTTAGGAAGCATAGAGAGATTCCCATCTCAAAAAAACAAAACAACAAAAAATAAAACCAGTAAACTAAAGGAAAGAACAAAAAGAAAATAAATGAAGATATGAAGGAAAAAAGTGGTTGCCATATCATGGTATCCCTACCCTGTGTAGCCAGCCTCTGTTTGAAGCGTGGCTGGTCTGTGTGATCCGTGATCAGTAGACTAGGGCAGAGGCAAAGCTTTACCTTTCAAAGCCGGGCCATAAAAACACTGGTGTTCCTCTCCGAACCTCCTGGAGTGCCCATTCTGGACAAAGCCACCTTCTACGCTATCCAGTGACTCAAGGGGTTTCTGGAGATGAGAAGCCCAGATGGGGAGGAACCAACCTGGCAGTTATGGGATAAACCCTTGGCAGAACCTCTAGAAAAGTAAGTAATTTGAGCCCCGGATGACATCTGACTATGACATCAAATGAAACTCTGACCCATAAACTTTCATGCAAACCACTCCCAGGAAGTCACAACGTAGAGTTATGAGAGATGATAAGCATTTATGATCATTCTGAGAAATTTCTTTCATGGCAGGAACAGCTGACACATAAGTCCTTGAGCTCCTAGCATGAGTCAGCACGGTTGAAGTGGAAAATTTGATAAGGTTTATTGACAAGGTTTATTGACGTAGATGGGATGGTGGGTTGGAACAAGCCTGGCTTAGCTGCACATAAAAGAAATGTTCTCAACATTTTCCCTCACTAAGAATCTGATGAATTGAACTAGGTATGTTTTAGAGACAAAGGGAATCTGACCTTCTCCTTTGTGTGGTAAAGCCTTGAGATTTTTACATGGGAACTTGATGGGGCTGACCAATCTCTTAATCTTAAACTTTCTTTCTCTTTCTTTCTTTCTTTCTTTCTTCCTTCCTTCCTTCCTTCCTTCCTTTTTTGTTTGTTTGTTTGCTTGCTTGCTTGCTTGCTGTTTGAGACAGAGTTTCTCTGTGTAGCCCCAGCTGTCCTGGAACTCACGCTGTAGACCAGTAGACCAGGCTGTCCTCAAACTCACAGAGATCCTCCTGTCTCTGCCTCCAAAGTGCTGGTATTAAAGGCCTGTGCCACCACTGACCAGCTCAGTCTTGAACTTTTAACCTTCAGAACTGGAGCACACTGTCTTAGTTGCTTTTCTGTGGTTGTGTACTGACAAAAGGAACCTGAGAGAGGATGGTTTATTTTGGCTCACCGTTCATCATGACAGGGGATTCGTAGCAGCAGGCTTGAGGCCGTGGCTCACATCACACCCGGTCAGGAAGCTGGGAATGTTCAACTCACCTTTTCCTTTTTACAGAATGGTCTCACCCCTGTTTAGGGTGTGTCTTCCCAGTTTGGTTAATTTACTCTAGATAATCCCTCCTTCCGTAAACTCAAAGGCTTGTCACTTAGGTGGTTCTAGGTCAGTTTTCAGGTTCTCAACCTGTGGTCCTGACCCCCAGAGGGTGTTGAACAATGTTGTCACAGGGGTCACCTGAGACCCTCTGCATATCGGGTATTTACATTAAGGTTCATAACAGAGGGGCAGTGGTGGCGCACACCTTCAATCCCAGCACTCAGGAGGCAGAGGCAGGCGAAGCTCTGTGAGTTCAAGGCCAACTACAAGAGCTAGTGCCAGGACAGGCACCAAAGCTAAGGAGAAACCTGGTCTCGAAAAAACAAAACAAAACAACAACAACAAAAACAAAAAACAAAAAAAGTGATTCGTAACAGAAGCAAAATTACAGTTATAAAGTAGTAACAAAACAATTTTGTGCTTGGGGTCACCACAGCATGAGAAATTGTATTAAAGGGTCAGCATCAGGAAGGTTGAGCTTCGCTTCTCTAGATCCTGTCAGGTTGACAGTCAATATGAACCATCACATAAGTCTTTTGTTTTAGAAACAGAAAATAGATCAATATAGTAAATGGTTTAAGCCAGATTAAAGTATACTCTTGACAGCATTGCAAAAAGGCACTCTTGAGAAACTGAGGCATAGAAAAAGTTCTGGGATAAACTTTTGTTTGTTTGCCTGTTTGTTTTCCAAGACAAGGTTTCTCTGTGTAGCTCCGGCTGTCCTGGAATTCACTTTATACACCAGGCTGGCCTCAAACTCACAGAGACACACCTGCTTCTGCCTCCAAATGCTGGGATTAAAGGTGTGAGCTACCACCACCGACACTGTGATGAATTTTTGTCCAGGAGAAAGTTATTGATACTCGGAGACCCTGGCTGGAGGAACAGAAAGGCAAGGACAGGTTCAAGGATAGAGTGCAATGTGAGCTATCTTGGTTAACTGCCGTAAACTGTTTTAGCACACTGAGAACATCATTCTGCAAGCAAGGCTGTATTCTCTGCATTCTGCCTCGTTTCAGACCCAAGCAAATTTGTCTCAAAGCATGCCCCAAGGTCTCTCTGCGGCAGGTAAGATAGCCTCACCAGCTGTGGCAAAACAGCCAGAGTGAAAAATCATGTTCTTGAGAATAACTAGGCGAACCATTCCCAATACTGTTTCTGTTGTTTTGTCCCATGATACGAAAGAGCCTGCAGCAGGAATGGGAAGTTCATCCAAAGAGAGAAAGTTAGACTGGGAACTTCAGCTGACTTCCTCGGCTTTCCCAGCATGCTTTGGCTAGACGTTGTGAATGCCCAATTCAATGACATCATCTCTCTCTCTTGCTAGTTACACTGTTTCTTGGAAGCCTCAGCTGGGGGACACAGTTCTCCTGGGACACTTTCTGGATTAGCAACTGTACCTGATGGCCTAAACAGGGCGTTCCCAGTCTACTTCTGCTGGATGTTTGAGCCCCCAACTTAGTGATGTTTGACTATCCATCAATCTATTTTTCTATCTACCTGTCATGTATCACTTGCTATTTATTCCTTTACTTTGACATGCTACATACTTAATAAACTCACTCATTCAAAACCAAAAGTAAGGGCCATAGGCCATTCTCTGGAGCACACGGAACAGAGGCAACCAAATAAGACCATAGTATCACTTTTCACTTTCTATCCTGAGATTCTAGGGCTTCATATGGAATAATCTCATTCATAAATAGTTCCCAGGAAAGTCCCTAGGAGTAAACCTACCTACCCATCTCAGTGGGGGCTCTTCTTAGTTGTCAACGTGTCCACATCTGCAATGAACTACAATACAGACATGGAGGGCACACCTGTGAGAGGTTTTCTGCTTGATTTGAAGTGGGAGCATCCACCTCTGGTCTAGACTTTGGAGGCAGAAAGGTACACCTTTGATTCAGATCTAACTCTGAATGACCCTGATTGATACAGCCTTTACAGTGGAAACTTGAAAGCACTGACAGGGAAGTCACAGAAGACACTAGACTACGGAAAGACCTTCCAGGTCCCTTGAATCTGCAGAATCAAATTTGAAAATGGCTATAATAATACCAAAATTAATCTACAGATGTAACAAAACACCAATGTCATATTTCACAGATCTAGAAAAAAGATAATACAATAATTCACGTGGAGCCATAAAAGATCACAAATAGCCAAAGCAATGCTAAGGAGTAGGAACACAGCTCGAAGCCAGATCATACCATAAGGCTTTCAGGTTAGATCCATCTCTAATATCAGAGTCCTGTGTCCTAAGTCTCCACTGTATTCCACAATAGGGGCTTACCCTCAACCTCTGAGAGGCAACTAAGGGCAATAGCTACGATCTATGTTGTCTTGGGAGTTCCTTGGACTCATCTGTCTGACCAATCACTCAAAAGGAGATTGCTTATGCCTGGAACTAGGGTTTTTGTTAGTCTGTGGGTCCTGTGGGGAGCATTTTCAGCCCAAGTGGCATAACCTCTGTAGAGATTTGAATGAGAATGGCCCCCATTGGCTATATATTGAATGCTTAGTTACCAGGGAGTGAGGTATTATTCCTTTTGTTCAGGATTGCCTTGGTTATCCAAGGATTTTTGCAGGTTCCACATGAATTTTATTTTATTTTTTTAAAGATTTATTTATTATGTAAAAGTGTTTTGCCTGCATGTATGCCGGCAGGCCAGAAGAGGGCACTAAATCTCATTGTAGATGGTCATGAGCCATGATGTGGTTGCTGGAAATTGAACTCAGGACCTTTGGAAGAGCAGTCAGTCAATGCTCTTAACCTCTGAGCCATCTCTCCAGCCACCACATGGATTTTAGAATGCATTTTTCGATTTCTGGAAAGAATATTGTGCATATTTTGATTGGGATTGCATTGAATATGTAAATTGATTTTGGTATGATGGCCTTTTTTTGGCGGGGGGAGGGGTTGAGACAGAGTTTCTCTGTAGCTTTGGAGCCTGTCCTGGAACTAGCTCTTGTAGACCAGGCTGGCCTCAAACTCACAGAGATCCACCTGCCTCTGCCTCCTAAGTACTGGGATTAAAGGCGTGCGCCACCACCCACATGAAAGCATGTCTTTACTCAGTTTCTTCTGCTGCTGCATCTCCTTCCCTCTCTTCCCTTCTCCTCTCCTTTATTGAGACATTAGCCCAATGAATCGAATAGTGTACACCTACATCCTATCTCAGGCTCTGTGTCTGTGCCAATATTTAATTAGGACTGACTTAAAGTTCAGGGGTTTAGTCCATTATCAACATGGTGGAAAGTATGGCGGCACACAGGCAGACAAGGTGCTGGAGAGGCAGCTGAGCGCTCCACATCTGGAGATGCAGATATCAGGAAGGGATAGTGAGCCTCTAGACTTGGCTTGAGCTTCTGAAACCTCAAAGCCCAACCCTCAGGAACACACTTCTTCCAAAGCCACATCTATTCCAACAAGGCCACACCTTCAATAATGTCGCTGCCTATGAGTCTATGGGGTCTTTACATTCAGACTACCACACTGAATTTCTTTTAATTAATATTTACCTTCATAATTTATCTACTGCTACTTTAATACTCAGAAAGTTGAATTCTCTTGTTCATTAAAACAAAGAAAAAAAAAACTAATGATATAGTTGAAACTAGAAAAAGAATTAGTTTTGTAACCTGTTCTAGTTTGCTTTCTGTTGCTGCGATACACCATAGACCAAAAAGCAACTTGGGGAGGAAAGGGTTTACTTGGCTACTGTAGTCCATTACCCAGAGACGCCAAGTCAGAACCCTGGAGGCAGGAGTTGAAGCAGATAAATGGTATTTACTGGATAGTCTGGGCTACACAGAGAAACCCTGTCTCAAAAAACAGAACAAATATACAAAAAGAGATATGCTTTCTATCTAGGATCCAATCTTAGCCCAATCCCACAGTGAGCTCAGGAACTTGGAGAATATCAGAGTGTCTGGCTCACCTCAAGATAAGATCGCTGTACTAGGCAGGTTATTTGAGAACTACTGGAGGGTGAATAACCTCCCAAGCAAGACAGGCCTGACTGGCCAAGGACAGTGAAGTTGCAGAGAGTAGAATCACTAGCAGTCAACTCTCAGGCAGCTGTCGGAGGGATTCACTAGAGAGCCCTATGGGTTGAATTCTGTTTGTTTGTTTGTTTGTGATAGGGTTTCTTTGTGTAGTCCTCGTTGTCCTGGAACTCACTCTGTAGAGCAGGCTGTCCTCAAACTCACAGAGATCTGTCTGCCTCTGCCTTCAGAGTGCTGGGATTAAGGTGTGTGCCACCACCACCAGGTTTATGGGTTGGGTTCTTATCCCTCAAAAATTTATGTTGGGAGCCCTAACACCCAACATGATCGTGTTGGGACTTTGAAGAAAGTACATAAAAATGAATTCCTTAAGACACTCCCTTATTCCAATCTTACTGGGAGATATATATATATATATATATATATATATATATATATGAGAGAGAGAGAGATCAAAAAGGTAATCAGAACACACAGAGACATCCAGGATGCTGGCACATGGAGACATTTGGGATGCAGGCACAAGACAACAGGAATGCAGGCACAGAGAGACATCAGGGTTGCAGGAACACGGAGGACATCTAGGATGCAGGCACACAGATACCAGGGATGCAGGCACACAGAGATAGCAGGGATGCAGAAACACAGAGACATCTGAGATGCAGGCACACAGACATCATGAATGCGGGCACAGAGACAGCAAGGATGCAGGTGCAGAGAAAACAGGGATGCAGGCACACGGAGACATCCAGTACACAGGCACATGGAAACATCCAGTACACAGGCACATAGAGAAAAACCATGTGAGGACATAGCAAGATGATGACCGTCTTCAAGTTGAGGAGAAACACCTCTAAAGAAACTAGTCCTGCTGACACTGTAACCTTGGAACATCATTATTGTTCATGAAGCCATCTGGTCTATGGCATCATGATGGCAGGCACAGTAAACTTAGCAGGTATTAGATCAGCGTCCCTTCATCTTAATGAAAGTTCTTCATGAAAACCTTCTCTCCCCTCTTACTTCCAGCATAGCTCATTTAAGTCTGCTTGCCTGCTTTTGTTGCCAATTATAAGAACTAGCTAATTTTCTTGATGGAATACTAGCTGCCTTCCACAGATAGGAGCCAACTGGCTTTCCCAACTTCTCTTCACAGCTTTGACATCTCGATGGAAACAGTGCAATTGCTTAGAGATTTATGATCCTCCAGCAATAAACAGCAGGTAATTACATGTGTTGCTATAGTTCAGCTCTTAGCCTTAACATCGATATCCAGGTCTAATGACCTGGGTGATTTGTGCAGTCTTGCCTAAGTCTATAAAGAGCTTAAGGATTGTTTCCATGAGAGGCAGGTCAATTGGAAAGGAAGATAGGCAGAACTGGCCAGACTTTTAACTTACCTGGCAATCATTAAGGTTAATATTTATTGATGGCCAATTTTCCTTCCAAGGCTAGATTTACCTTACAACACTAACTCTGTTGATCCAGTTTCCACTGTAGCAATGGGAATTCTTTGACCTTCCAATTTACTGGAATAATGCATCTCCAAGCAGTGGACACCAAGTCTGTTAAGTCTATTGTTCATGGATTTTTAGGGTTGGTAAGAAAATGTAGCTTATTTTCTGAATCACTGATGAGTGCTCTGGCTTGCTGGGGCTGCCATCACAAGTACCTAGACAGCGTCTGAAACAACAGCAACTTATTCCCCCATCCTGCTGGAGGCTAGAAGTCTGAGCCCAAGGTATCCACAAGACTGGCTTCTCCTGAGGCTGCCCTCCTTTGGCACATCAATGACTACCTTCTCTGTGTGTCTTCATGTGGTCTCTACTGTAGGTCTCACTGTCAAATGTCCCTGTATTAGGCCCCTTCCTTCCCAACTGCCTCACTGAAGTCCTTGCTTCCAGACACAGTCACATTTTGAGGTATTAGGAGTTAAGACTTCTCAAGGCCAAAGAATAGACTTGAATCCATTTTGGAGAGTGATAGTTAAGTTTGCTTTGAACAAGGTAACGAAAAGATCAGAGGTGAAATTACAGAGAAGCATAGAGAACAGAGATACAGAGGTGTGTGTGCCAAGGCCTTTTCCTTGACGATAACATTGGAGTTTTATTGGAGGTGTCTTCTATGTACTGTTTTATTGTACTGTCTTCTATGGAGACAAAGATGAACCTGCCTAGTGAGACATAAGCTGCTGCCTTAGGGTGACTTCTGAGATGTCTTTGCCTCCTCCCAGGGGTGCCATCCCATTCTTCCCAGTGTCTTTCTCATTCCTTCCCTTTGAATGGTGACTGATGGCTGCTGCTAGTGAGGCTGTATTTTGAATGAGAGAAAAGGCAAAGGGAATCAGAAGTGGAAAATATCTTCAGTGCAGGTGTCCTTCCTTTAAATGAATTTGGATCTTTGCAAGGGCAGCCTCTGCTGGGTGTGGTTTTGCCTCCAAGACCCCCTTGCTGTCCCAGTGCCACACAGGACGTAGGTTCCTCTTCAGTAATGCTGATTTCTTTGACAACTAGAGCTGCCTTCTCAGCACCACCTGAAATCCCTTGGCCAAATGAACCCAAAATCTTTACATTCAACTTTGAACTTCACACAAGTTCCCAGAACATGAACAGAATAAAGCCAGATCCTTGGCCAACATATCACATAAATGGCTAGAGTCCAGTTCCTGATAAGAGTGCCGGCTTGCCTGTGAAATCTCCTCAGGTGTGCCTCCACTGTCCGTGTTCCTCTGAGCATTCATCCCTTCCAGACTCCCATGAGACCAGCTGCTAAGCTCGGCTTCCACCCTGCAAGGCCCAACTACCAAACTCTTCCTAATTACACCCACAAAATAGTCCCAAAGGCCTAAGAACTGCATCATCTAACACTGCAGTTAGAAAAGAAGTAAAGCTATGGTGGCGCACACCTTTAATCCCAGCACTCAAGAGACAGAGGCAGGTGGATCTCTGTGAATTCGAGGCCAGCCTGGTCTACAGAGTGAGTTCTAGGACAGCCAAGGCTACACAGAGAATCCCTGTCTCAGACCAAAACAAACAAACAAACAAAAGAACAAAAATCTTTCATAGATTTTCCCAGGGGCCTGCCTTTTAGTTGATTCCAGAACCAATCAATGTTTACAACCAAGATTTGTCCTCACAGACATAAATAAGACACGCTGTGTCGATTGAAATAGCAAATATAAGGTGAATTAATTCTATTATACAAGACAATGACTTGCTGACCGAGACAGAAAACTTTAATCAAAAGCTCTTATGCCTACAGTGAAGTGGCCAGTCAGGGGGCATTCCAGCTGCCTTCGTGACACTGATAAGATTCGTAGTAAACCGGCAAACCAGCAGTGGTGGTGCGTGTCTTTAATCCCAGGACTTGGGAGGCAGAGGCAGGTGGATCTCTGTGAGTTCAAGGCCAACCTGGTCTATAAGAGCAAGTTCCAGGATAGGCTACAAAGCTACAGTGAAACCTTGTCTCGAAAAACCAAAAAAAAAAAAAAAAGATTCATAGTAAACACTTTAAGGTTACATCAATGCATTAAAATATTTTAAAAAATTATTTGAAATCCTAGTAATCTTAAATATTTAATTTGCAGATCAAACTGCCAAAGAAGATAAGAAATAATGCTAAAATAGGACCCAAATAATATAATCAATAAAATGTTAGCTATTAGAGACGAACTAAAATGTGTTCTTCAGCCACAAAATAAATCATTACATTCAATATCAAAGAAACAAGTACTAGGAATATATGTTACTTATCATACTAGCCACACACACACACACACACACACACACACACACACACACAAAGTACAAACTCTCAGAATATTTGAAAAGGTACAAAATATCCACGACATAGTTTTAGATCATTATGCAATAAAGATAGATTTAAAAATAAAAACTTTAAAAAGTTGCTGGGTATAAAGCTCAGTTGTTGAATGCTTGTCTAGTGTGCTTACAAAACGTGATTCAGTTCCCAATGCTAAATAAAATCATGTGTGATAGTGCATGCTTATAATACCCAGTATTTGTCATGTGGTGGTGGTGCATGCCATTAATACCAGCACTTGGGATGCAAAGGCAGGCAGATGTCTGTGAGTTCAAGGTCAGCCTGGTCTACAAAGCAAGTTTCAGGACAGTCAGAGCTGTTATACAAAGAAACCCTGTCTCAAAAAACTAAATAAAAATAATAATAATAGTAACAATAATAATAACAATAATACCCAGATTTGAGAGTTGGTAGAAAGATCAGAAGTTCAAGATTATCTTTGGCAATATGGTGAGTAAGAGGCCAAATTTGGCTTCATAAAGCCCTTATCTAAATAACATGTAAGACAAAGTATGATGGAGGAAGGGCATTGGTTAATTATAATAAAGAAACTGCTTGGTCCTCATAGGTTAAAACATAGGTGGGAGGAGTAAACAGAACAGAATGCTGGGAGGAAGAGGATGTAAGCTCAGATGCCATGCTCCCCTCTCCCAGGCAGACGTGATGAAGCAAGCTGCCAGGTCAGACATGCTGAATCTTTCCTGGTAAGAATGGTGCTACACAGTTTATTAGAGATGGGTTGATTGGGATATCAAAATTAGCCAGTAAGGGCTAGAGCTAATGGGCCAACCAGTGTTTAAAGGAATACAGTTTGTGTGTTGTTATTTCGGGTAAAGCTAGCCGGTGGCAGGAGCTGGGTGGCGGAACGCAGCCCGCAGCTCCCCACAACGAAAGTAGAAAACCAAAACCACACTGTTTAGAAAACAAAATGGTTGCATAAACTTATAAAATCATGAGACCAAAGTAGGAGTATCTACATAGTGGGTTACATAGTGACGTCAAGGCCGTCTCTACATGTGCAGGAAGACCTGATCATGAAAAAAAGGAGTTGAAAAGAAGACCGAAAAAGGAAAAGAGGGTAAGAAAAAGAGAAAGAGAAGAAAATAGCAAAATTATATCTCAAGATTTATGCAGAAGGCTAACTTTAATGTAGGACGATTTTTAGCTCAATTACCCAATTAAAAGACAAAGACTAGCAAGATTAGCAGGTCTCATAGGAAAATATAATCCCACACGTTTGTATTTTGTTTTGTTTTTTGAGAAAGGGTTTCACAATGTACCCTTGACTGGCCTGGAGCTTATGGGATTCAAAGTCTCAGAAGCTCAAATCAGTTCTCTTTCTGCTGCCTGCTGAACTGGATGTAGAACTCTCAGTTCCTTCTCTAGCACCATGTCTGCCTGCATGTTCCCTGATGGCAATGAAATAAACCTCTGTAAGTCAGCCCTAACTAAACGTTTTCCTTTATAAGAGTTGCCGTGGTCATGATGTCTATTCACAGCAATAGAAACCCTAACTAAGACAGAAGGTCACTTCATACTGATTAAAAGGACAATTAAACAAGAGTCCATTACAATTCTATCACACATATCAAACACAGGGGTACCTAATTTCGTGGTATAAATACTATAATGTATAAAGAGTAACCCCAACACAGCAATTGTGAATAGCTTCAGGGCTGGAGAGATGACTCAGTGGTTGCTCTTGCAGAGGACCAGCATTCAGTTCCCAGTACCAACATGGTGGTGGCTCACAACTATCCAAAACTCCAGTTCCAGGGGACCCAATGCCTTCTTCTGCTTCTGCCTGTATGTACATGGTGCGAATACATGCATTCTGGCAACACACTCGTATACATAAAAACCAAAATAAATAAATCTCTTAAAAATAATGAATACATTTAATATGTCACTGTGGCTGTTTGAAAGTGAATGCCCCCCGCCCCCATAAACTTATATGTTTGAATGCTTGGTCTCCAATTGGTGAAGCAGTTTAGGAAGGATTACAAGGTGTAGCTTTATTGGGGGAAGTGTGTCACTGGGGGTGGGCTTTGAAATTTAAAGCCTGCCAGGCTCAGTCTCCCCCATCCACGAATAATAAAAACCTAGAGACAGATAGTGGAGTTCAACCTGAAGAAAAGCAAAGCAGCCAAGCCACTAGAGAACTCTTACCTCTATGTAATCTTCAGGCTGAAAGACACCGAGTTCCTGTCTCATCCTGCCTTATATTCCTCTCTAGTGCTGAGATTAAAGGCATGCACTACCGCCTGACCTCTATGGCTAGCTAGTGTGGCTGCTGGGATTAAAGGTGTGTGCCACTACTGCCTGGCCTGTAGGGCTGACTAGTGTAGCTGTTTTGCATTCTGGTCTTCAGGCAAGCTTTGTTTATTAAAAATACAAAGGAAATATCAGTACATCCCCTAGCCCTCTCTCTGCCTGCTGCTTGTAGATCTCAGCGACTGCTCCGGTGTTATGCCCATTTGCTTCCTGCCATGACGAGCAGGGGTCAATAAACAAAGAAGACATGGTGGTATGGCTCATAGGATAAAGGTACCTGCTACCAAGCCTGACCACCCAGAACCACACAGTGGAAGGAGGGAACTGATTTTACACACACACACACACACACACACACACACACACACACAGTCACTCCAAATAATAAAAATAAAATAATAGAGAAACACTGAAGTTAAAAATTTGAATGATGGGGCTGGAGAGATGGCTCAGCGGTTAAGAGCACTGCCTGCTCTTCCAAAGGTCCTGAGTTCGATTCCCAGCAACCACATGGTGGCTCACAACCGTTTGTAATGATATCTGGTGCCCTGTTCTGGCCGCAGGCATACATGCAGACAGAATACTGAGAATACTGTACACATAATAATAATAAATAAATAAATCTTAAAAAAAAATTTGAATGATGCTGTGTATCAAATCAGCTTATTTATTTTATTTTTATGGACATTGGTGTTTTGCCTGTATGTATACCTGTGTAAGGCTGTCAAGTCTCCTGGAACTAGAGTTACAGACAGTTGTGAGCCACCATGTGGGCGCTGGGAATTGAACCCAGGTCCTCTGGGAAAGCAATCAGTGTTCTTAACCACTAAGCCATCTCTCTAGCCCTCAAATGGGTTTAACAGATGTAAAAGATTCCACCCAAACATAACAGGACCCACATTCTTCTCAGTAAATCCATGGGACTTACTTTAAGACAAATCACATATTAGGACAAAAGCAAGTCTCAACAAATTTAGAAAAATTTTAATAACTTACTATATTCTATCTAACCACAAGAAAATAAGACTAGAAATCAATAACAAGAGAAACTTCAGAAAATAAACAAACTCATGAAGGTTAAATAAAACACTGTTGAATAATAAATGGGTCATTAAAGAAATCAAGAAAGAAACAAAAAGTCCTTGGAATTTAATACAAATTTAAACATGTCATACCAAAATCTGTGGGAAACAGTATAGGCAATCCTAAGAGGAAAGCTCTTGATTTAATGCCTACACTACAAAATTTGAGTTCTCTTAAGTAAATGATGATGAACCTTAAGACTTTGTGGGGAGAAGCACAAATCAAACCCAGAAGTAGTAGATAGGAAAAAAATAACTAAGATCAAGGCAGGAAAAAAAGGAAAGAATCAACATTTTTAAGATAAACAAGATTGAGAAACCTTTAACCAAATTAACTAAAAAAAAGAGAAATAAGATCAAAATTTAAAAGATTAGAAATAAAAAGGAGACATTACAACAGATAGCTGTGAATCTGAGAAATATCATAAGGATGTACCTTATAGATAGATGCATATATATTCCATGAAATTAAAAAATCTAAAAGAAATGGATGAATTTCTAAATGCATATGATCTACCAAAGCTAAACTAAGATGAGACAGCAACTTAATGAGAATCCTAACAAGCAACAAGATTGAAGCAGAAAAAAGAACCAACTGAAATAGAATGCCCAGATGGCATTTCCACAGAATCTTACAAAACCTTTGAAGAAACACTAAAACCAATGTTTCCTGAATCACCCCATAACACAGAAAGGAAGGAATGCTTCTAATTTATTTCTATAAATCCAGCATAATGTTGAGCAAACACACACACACATATACACGCACCAATTATATCCCAACGTATATGGTGAACATTAACACAAAAATTCTCAGTAAAATTCATGCAAACTGAATTTGAGAACATAGCAGAAAGATCATATCACAATGATCAAACTGGCTTCATATCAGAGAGGCTGGGGATAGTTCAACATACATAAATCCATAAATCTAATTCACCACATAAAAGTATTCAAGGACAGAAATCACATGAACGTGATGCAGAAAAGCACTTTGATAAGATCCAGCATCTTTCTTGATAAACACGTGGAGAAACTAACAATAGGAGCTCTATATCACAGACTGTCTACCAACATCACACTCACAGGAAAACCTCGAAGCAGTCTCACTAAAATAAAGATCATACAAGGGTGTCTGCTCTCTCCATACCTTCTTGAAGTCTTAGCTAGAGCAATAAGACAAGAGAAGGAAATAAAAGGGTTAAAGAAGTCAAAAAGTATCCTTATATACCAATAATATGATTCTGTACATAAGAGACCCCAAGAAAACAACCCCAATGTTAATGCACATGTGAGTAAAGTGTTCTTAAATAACGCATGAAAGTCAGTAGTCTTTCCATGGGCCAAACACAAAAACACTGAGGGAAACAATCAGGGAAATGACCCAATTCATAACAGCCTCAGTAAAATACCCTGGGGGAAAGAAATACCTTGGAAAAAGCCTACCCAAAGAACTGAAGGACTTCTACAATAAAAACCTTCAAACCTTGAAGGAAGAAATTGGAAAAAGTACTAAAAAATGAAGAGAATTTCCATGCTCCTGGGTCAGAGGAAGGAATAGCGTCAAAGTGTCCATCCTACCAATAGGGATCTAGATTTTCAATGCATTCCCACCGAAATTCCAGTCATTCTTCACAGACAAAGAAAAACAAAACAACCTTAAACATCACCTGGAGGGCCGGGCTGTGGTGGTGCACGCCTTTAATCCCAGCACTCGGGAGGCAGAGGCAGGCGGATCTCTGTGAGTTCGAGACCAGCCTGGTCTACAGAGCTAGTTCCAGGACAGGCTCCAAAACCACAGAGAAACCCTGTCTCAAAAAAACCAAAAAAAAAAAAAAAAATGTATAAAAAGAAAGAAGAAAGAAAGTAAATGCCATATGGAGTTTCTTTGATGCCTATCATCTTCTCCGAAATAGGTTGGAGCTGCCAGGAACATACATGTCTTATTGTCATTAAAAAAAAAAATCTCCAAATGGATTACGGACCTCAACATAAAACCTGAAACTCCGAAAGTGCCAGAGGACAAATTAGAGAGCATACTGCAAAAATAGGCATAGATAAGGCTTTGGTTCCTAGGACTCTGGTTGCTCAGGAAGCAAGGTCAGTAATTGGCAAATGAGACTTCAGGAAGCTAAAAATGTTCTCTACTGTTGTTGATTTTTTTTTTGTTTTTGCTCTTTTTGCTCTTAGCTCTTTGCTTTTTTTTGGGGGGGCGGGCCTCTACCCAGCTCCCCAGTCAGTCAAACACGGAGGCTTAATCATGCTTAAAAAATGCCCGGCCAAGCCGGGCGATGGTGGCGCACGCCTTTAATCCCAGCACTCGGGAGGCAGAGGTAGGCGGATCTCTGTGAGTTCGAGACCAGCCTGGTCTACAGAGCTAGTTCCAGGACAGGCTCCAAAGCCACAGAGAAACCCTGTCTCGAAAAACCAAAAAAAAAAAAAAAAAATGCCCGGCCATAGCTTGCCTTGTTGCTAACTGGCTTTAGCTTGGCTTGTTGCTAACCAGCTTTTCTTAGCTTAAATTATCCCATCTAACTTTTGTCTGCTGCCTTTTATCTCTCCTGTTTCTACACCTCTTACTTTCAGTCTTCCTCTGTGGCTGGCTGTGTGACTGGGTGGCTGGCCCCTGGCATTCTCCTTTCCTTGTTCTCTTCTGATCTTTTTCTCCTTCTCTGCCTGCCAGCCCCACCTATTTCTCTCTCCTGCCTCGCTATTGGCCATTTAAGTCTTTATCAAACCAGTCAGTTATTTTAGACAGGCAAAGGTACACAGCTTCACAGAGTTAAACAAATGTAACACAAAGTAATGCAGCACATCTTTGCATCATTAAACAAATATTCCACAGCATAAACAAATGTAACACATCTTAAAGTAATATTCTACAACACTGTACAGCAAGGGCAATTGTCAATCAAGTGAAGAGACAACCTAAAGAATGCAAGAAAAGCCGGTCGGTGGTGGCGCACGCCTTTAATCCCAGCACTCAGGAAGCAGAGGCAGGCGGATCTCTGTGAGTTCGAGGCCAGCCTGGTCTACAAGAGCTAGTTCCAGGACAGGCTCCAAAAGCTACAGAGAAACCCTGTCTCGAAAATTAAAAAAGAAAGAAAGAAAGAAAACAAATGGGAACGGGGCATGATGTAATCCCAGCACCTGGGAGGCAGAGGCTAGCCTGGTCTCCATAGAGTTTCAGGACATCCAGGGCTACATTAAAGAGACCCTTGTCTAAATAAATAAATTAACCCCAAATTCTGGTGTGAGTGTGATTCAAGAAAGAACCCTATTCACTGATGACCCACCCCTGGCACATGCATAAAGGTTAGTTTTGTTAACTGGCCACAAACCTACATTTGTCTGGGAAGACGGAGTCTCAGCTGAGAAATTGCCTCCCTCAGATTGGCCTGTGGGAATCTCTGTGGAACATCTTCCTGGTGACAGTTGATGTGAACCCAGACTGCTGCGGCTGCAGTCATCCTTAGGCTGATGAGGTAAATAAGACCGCGGAGTAAGCCAGAGGGAAGCAAGCCAGTAGGCAACAGGCCTCCATGGCCTCTGCCTCAGTTCCTGCCTTGAGCTCTGCCCTGAATTCTCTCAATGATGAACTGCAACCTGTAAGCTAAAAATAACCCCTTCTCTACCCAGGTTGTTTTGGTTAGTGTTACCACAGCAACAGAGAACCAACTAGAACAGACCCATGACAGAGGTACTTGCACATTCGTGTTTATCGCTGTTCCACTCACAATCGCTACATTGTGAGTAACAAGCCTAGATTCCCATCAACTGACTGATGAACGGATAAGAAAGTTTCATGGGACACTTCCCTATGAGTTGTTGGTCAGAGGGACACCACAGGCTCCGGAAACAATACAAGCTACTGCCAATGCTCGTGGTTGCCCATCAGAACTAGATGATAAGACCTATTTGCTGCAGACACCACAATCTTTGGTTGCAAGAAAGAGAAATGAAGCTGGGACTGAGTTGGAAGCTTCTTCCCTATGGGCTAGCGTTCTTAATGCCAGAAGGTGCTGGGGGATAAGAGGCATCAGTGGTCTTACTCAGTGGTAGATCCTGCATGCTATGATACTACTAACTTGGTGAGCAAGGTGTGCCCTGGTGCAATAATTACTGGCTATTCAGGAACTAGGGTTTTATGTATGTATGTATGTATTTATGTATATTTGTGTATGAATGCTTTAGGTAAAGCATTTGTGTACCTATGCCCACAGTGCCCACTGTGGCTTGGGAACTGTTAGGAATGAGTTGGGGATTGCAAAGATTCCAACTGAAGCGTCTGGGCAGGAAAACTTCACCCTTGATCAAGAGGGTGAGTTCAGAAGAGGGAACGCACAGAGACAGGAAGTGCATCTGGTTTTATTCTAACTCAGGTGGTGGCTGTGTTTTTCCTCTATTGGCTGGGGTCTGACCCCACAGGTATATTCATTGGCCAGTCTGAAAAGAATTGGGGTACAGGAATTGGAGGAAGGGAAAAGGGCTACTACTCCAGGACATCAAATTCCTAGAAGAGCAGTGGGCCTTTTTATAAACAAAGGTTTGACTGGGTGAGGACGTTTGAAACATTTGTATAAAAGTCTTACAAAGTGAAGGAAATAAAAAGATTTTAATTCCTTGTCCCAAACACAAGTTTTATAGCATTGGGTAGAAAAGACTCATATTTAATATTTCTTACAAGCACCCACATGCACATCATGAACACACTTGTTTGTGTACATATACTAATAATCAAAAATAAAATTTAACTTTAATATTTATGTTTACATGTTTTAAACTTTATGGGCATTTTGCCTGCATGTGTGTCTGTGTAACCATGTGTTTGCCCAGCACCTGCAGAGACCAGAAGAGGGCGCCAGATTCTCTAGAACTGGAGTTATTAGCAGTTGTGAACCACCATGTGGGTGCTGGGAACTGAATCTGAGTCTTCTGAAAAAGCATCCAGCTCTTACTTGATAAGCCATCTCTCCAGCCCCTAAATATTTTACATCAATGAAACAATGCCTGCTCTCACCCTTGGTCAAAGAAGCTTTTGCTTGTTGGCTTTTCAAGACAGGGTTACTCTTTATAATAGCCCTGTCTGTCCTGGAACTCACTCAGTAAACCAGGATGGCCTTGAACTCACAGAAAGCCCCGTGCTTCAGCCTCTTGAGTGAGTGCTGGGAATACGGGTGTGGACCACCACACTGGCCTAGAGAAGCTTCCATTTGCCATGCAGTAGATAACACAGAGACTCTGCCTTAGTTTGGGTTTCTATTGCTCTGAAGAGACACCATGGCCATAACAACTCTTACAAAGGAAAACTGTTAATTTTGGCTGCTTACAGTTTCAGAGGTTTAGTCCATTATCTTCATGGTGGTGTGTGCAGGCAGACACCGTGCTAGAGTTCTACATCTTGATCCACAAGCAGCAGAAGCAGCTGTGTGCCACCCTGAGCATAGCTTGAGCATAGAAGACCTCAAAGCCCGCCCTGACAGTGACACACTTCCTCCAACAAGGCCACACCTCCTAAAAGTGCCACTCTTATCAGGGCCATTTTCTTTCAAACCACCATGTCTAAACATAACATCTGTACCCCCTACAAGGTTCGGGGACCACGGAAAAGTGGGTGGAGAGGTTATGAGAACAAGTAGGAGTACTGTGAAGTTTCTGGACAGGACCCGACGGTTGTAATCGTGAACACCCAACCGCTATCCTCACCCTTCCGAATGGCTGTTGATAGAGGGGGAGCCATTTCTCCAGTGGTGTAGTCACTGGGAAGGTGCCCTTGTAAATGACCTCCTACCTAGGGACCTGCAGCCAACCCTAATTAAAAACAGTGAGTCACAAAAATAAAGTCAGAGGGAGGCTAGCCGAAAGAAGGAAGGGGAAAGCAGGAATAGGAGGGAGGTAACGGAACTAATAGAGAGCTAGCACCACCATACGATGTATACATACATGGAATTGCCAAAATTTTTAAGTTTCAGACGGGGTCTCACTATGGAGACTAAAATGAATTCAATGATTAGCCTGCCTCTGTCTCCCAAGTGTTAGGATTAAAGACATGTGCCACCAGACCTGGCTCTCTCTTTCTCCCTCTCTTTGGCTCTCTCTCTCTTTCTCTCTCTCTCTCTCTCTTGCTCTCGCTCTCCCTCTCTTTGACATAGGGTCTCTACATAGTAGTAGGGAGAGACAGTTGAATCTACATAAATGTTGCTTTTTGGATTTTGTTTTGTTCTGTTTGTTTTTTAGTCTTTTGAGACAGGGTTTCTCTGTGTCGCCCAGGCTGTCCTGGAACTCACTTTGTAGACCAGACTGGCCTCAAACTCACAAAAATATGCCTTCCGAGTATTGGGATTAAAGGTATGCGCCACCACGACCTGGTGAATCTCTATAAATGCAAGGCCAGCCTGGTCTATATCTACATACACAGCAAATTAATTCCAGGACTAGTAAGACTGTCTCAGAAAAAAAAAAAAAAAAAAAAGATGCTGTCATATGAAGACTGCCACTATTCTCTCCATGATGTAACCCAGCCAAGGACAGCAAGGAGGAGGACCAGCTGCTCACTTTCTGAGACCTTAGAATACACCCTTAAGAACAAAGTGATCTATGCCAGCTTCAAGGGTTCCACGAGGAAGAAGCAAGGGTCAAGGGTGAATTATGAGCAAGTGCCATGAAGAGGCCAGGGACCATTGCACACGGACAGTAAAATCAGGTGGCAGCACCGTCATCTCCCTGAAGGTGAGCCTTTGTGAGCCACCTTGTGCCCTTGCCTGGGGCATTTCGTCTTCCTCTTGGGTGCTGCAAGACTGCCCACTTCCTCCAGACAGAGAGAATCTTAGCAGGGGGAGGACAATCCCTTTACCCCAGTTGCCAAATGTCACTCCCACAGCCTGAACTCACCTGCTCACTCCATCGCTGAAGTTTCTGGCTTTCCCAGCTCACTTTTGATCACCCAGTTCTTCTTAGATTGCAGCAGAGCAAACTCCTCCCAGCTACCCAGTTTTGCGGGGAGGGAGAGGAGTTTTAACAGCACCCCTACTCAACATCAGTCCCTTCCCATCCCTTGCAACCAACTTCTAATTACAATAGTGACTCTTGAGATTTTCTGTTCTGTGTGTAAATGGATGTTGTGGAAATGACCCTCTCTGAGACAGATGGTTCTTCTTCTTCTTTCCTTGGTCTCAACCACTCACAGAAATAGGACCAGTAAGGAACCCATGACCAAAAGGAAAGGGAAAAAAATAAAATAAACAAAAAGACTAATAGCCGGGTAGTGGTGGTTTTAATCCCAGCACTGAGGTGGCAGAGGCAGACAGATCTCTGTAAGTTCCAGGACAGCCAGGGCTGTTACACAGAGAAACCCCGTCTTGAAAAACAAAAACCAAAACCAACCAAAGGAACAAAAAAGACTAATTAATACATAGAAAGGAAAGAAAATGGATCAGAAAAAGAATCGACATGTAGGGCCCTTCAGTAATGGCATACACTTTTAATTCCAGGACTCAGAAAGCAGAGACAGGGGGAATCTCTATGAGTTCGAGGCCAGCCAGGTCTACAAAGTGGGTTCCAGAACAGCTAGGGCTGTTACACAGAGAAACTACAATAACAACAAATTAGCTTGCAACTAGTAGGATATAACATATGGTAGATGTAACATATAACATATAAATTGGTAGATAGATAGATGATAGATAGATAGATAGATAGATAGATAGATAGATAGATAGATAGATTAGACTGGGGGTTTAGGAGGCACAGTAGGATCCTGGGTGAGTTTATGTGAACAATGTGCATGCAGGTATCTGAAGAGGCCAGGGAGAAAATGAGATCCTCTGGCACACTGGAACAACAGGTGGTTGTGAACCAACTGAAATGGGTGCTAGGAAGAGAACCCAGGCGTCTGGAAGAAGAGCAGCCAGGGCTCTTGCCTGGCTGAGCCATCTCTCCAGCCCTAACTTATGTATCTTTAAGAATTCCCACTTACGGGCTGGAGAGATGGCTCAGAGGATAAGAGCACTGGCTGCTCTTCCAGAGGTCCTGAGTTCAATTCCCAGCAACCACATGGTGGCTCACAACCATCTGTACTGAGATCTGGCGCCCTCCTCTGGCGTGCGGGCAGAATGTTGTATACATAATAAATAAATAAATCTAAAAAAAAAAATTAAAAAAAAAAAAAAAGAATTCCCACTTACACTGGGCAGTGGCAGTGCACGCCTTTAATCCTAGCACTCAGGAAGCAGAGGTAGCTAGATATCTGAGTTTGAGGCCAGCCTGGTCTACAAAGTGAGTTCCAGGACAGCCAGGGCTACACAGAGAAACCCTGCCTCAAAGCAAAGCAAAACAAAACAAAACAAGAGAACACTTGCTTCCTTCTTACCACTTACTGCAGACACCAGTGACCTTTCAGCTTTCAGACCATGGCCAGCTGGCATGAGTTCCTGGTAGCCGTGAAGTTCCTTTGGGCTTCTGAAGGACACCTGAAGCAGCACTGAACTGACTTGAAAGATCATCCTTTCTTTCCTGGGGCTGGTGAAGTATATGGTGGCCATGGTCTGAGAGGGGCTCAATGTGCTGCAGTAGGCCTCGTGATTCTGGAAGAGACCAACCAAAACAGTTGATGCTAAGGCAGGGACCATTTGAGAGGATCTCTGCATTCAGGTTGGCAGGAACATCACGGCAGAGATTTAGTAGCAAATGCTGAGGAGATCAGCCTATGGTTTAAGCCCAAAGACTGACTACAAGTCTTGTGTCTATGGCTGGGTCTAATGAGTAGAAGCAGATAAACCATGGTCCTTTTCAGCCTTATTGTTGGATCCCAGGATACAACTCTTCATTCCACTGGGGGGGATGGATCATCTTTTCTAAAACAATAGAGATTTTGGAACTGAGATTTATTTTCAAACAGTTGAAAACAACTAACAAAAAAAAGGAATAAAATGTATCAGATAGAGAATCAACTAATAATTAGTAAAATTTATTTTTAAGAAAACTCAAAGAGTTAAATAACATGTAGGTAATGGGACCTGGTAGAAGGAAGTCAGGCCCTTAGGACTCCTCATTTAAAGATGTTGTAACCCAGCTGTTCCCTTCCTCTCTTTTGTGTTCCCAAGTCACTGTGTATGAGCAGCTCCGACCACCATAACATTCTGTCTTGCCAAAGGCCACAGCATCAACAAGGCCTGAAACCTCAGTAACTGTGAGTCAAAGTTAGCTGCTGTAAAACAGTAAACTAAGGCATACAAAGAACTATTGTATTCTTCCAAAATAGCACTTTGTTTTTTTTTGAGACACTGTCTCACTACGTGGCTCTGGCTGCCCTGGAACTCACTGTGAAGACGTGGCTGGCTTCAAACTCACAGAGATCCTTGCCTCTGTCTCCTGAGTGCCACCACACCTGCTCAAGTAGCACTTCTCAGAGGTAAGGATGCTCAGGTTCTCTGCTGATCTTGTTGGAAGGGAAATATTGGTTTGGGACCTGGGGTGGAGGGGAGAGGAGACACCTGGGGTTTTGCATTCCCAACAGATTGAGAGGTGGGAGTTTCAGCTTCCAGGGTATGCTCAGGTCCTCTGCTGATCTTGCTGGAAGGCAAATATTGGTTTGGGACCCCATCCCTAGAGACAGTGTTCTAGAAAACTCTGCCCGGGTCTCTTAAAGAGCTTGAGACACAGATATGGAGTTGCACACGCCGCCAGGGCCTGTGGCTTTCCTTCCTATTTTAGGACCTGTTAGAAGCTCGGCCTGGCCTAGAAACCTTCTTTCATCTCTCCGCAGCTGCTCTAATGGATTTTAAGAAGCTCCCTTTTTTCTAACCTCCTTCCTGGTTACCTTTTTATCATCTAGGTTTAGTTTCAGTTTTCAGCTTGCAGCCTTTGGAAAAAGTTCACTCTTTTGCCTCCCTTGTTCTTAAAACTCCTAACGTGGCTTGGAGAATTTTAAGCTCAGTCGTATCCTGCTTTTTCTCCTTCCCTCCCGTCTATGCCTTCTGTGTAAATGACATGGTTTGATCTGGTTTGTCCTCTTCACTTCACTGACTCACCACTCTCTCCAATCCTTCTACACACTCTTTCCCACACATTCCTGCCCCTCATCTTTTGTGTGTGTGTTATTTTCTTTCCAAGTCTTTGTAGCCCTGGCTGGCCTGGGACTCACTATGTAGGCTAGGCTGGCCAGCCTCCACCTGCCTCTGCCTCCCAAGTTCTGGAATTAAAGGGGAATACCACCCAGCATGGCCTATTTCCAACTCTTTTGATATGATCTTCATTAGTTTAATTGCACTGAGTTGGTGACTCATGAAGGCAGTATGGCTTCCTAGAACCTTGTCCTGTCCTGAAAACCTTTAGGAATGGGACAATAAGTACACGAAAGATACTGATGTCATTAATCTTGCAGGAGTACAAGTCAAACCACCAACTGCGCTCCGTGCCCCTTTGGATGACAGAAAGAAGAGAAGACAAATACAAGTGCTGGCAAGGATGGGGAGGCTGATGATTGGTGACAGGAAGACAGCATGGTGCAGCCAGTGCAGAAAGTGTGGTGGCCCCTCAAATACATCAAAGCAGAGTTCCCAGTGTTAGTGACTGAACAAGACTGGTATCTTCATTTAAAGTTCACAGTGCAAGCTGAACATGCCCCGAGGCGTTTCTGCCCATCACTTTTACCTTTTACATATGTGTTTTGTGACTGAGCTAAGAGTACCCATGAGTGTGTTTACAGTCTTCTTTTTATTTTTTTTTTTTTAATTTTTTTGGTTTTTTGAGACAGGGTTTCTCTGTGGCTTTGGAGCCTGTCCTGGAACTAGCTCTGTAGACCAGGCTGGTCTTGAACTCACAGAGATCCGCCTGCCTCTGCCTCCTGAGTGCTGGGATTAAAGGCATGCACCACCATCGCCAGGCTACAGTCTTCTTTTTAAATTGTGACCTTGGGGCTGGAGAGTTGGCTGATCTTCCTGAGGACCTGGGTTTAATTCCCAGCATCCACACGGCAGTTCATGCCTGTCTGTAACTTCAGTTCCAGAGCTCTGACACCCTCGCACAGACATACATGCTGATGAAACCCCAATGCACAAAAAATTAAAAATAAAAATTATATACTGGGCCAGGCATGGTGTTGCATGCCTTTAATCCCAGTCAGAGGCAAGTGAACCTCTGAGAGGTTTGGGACAGCCAAGGTGATGTAGGGAGACCTTGTCTTTTAAAAAAAGAATTACCTTACAGTGGGCATACTCTCAAGTAGAATAATTCACTAAGCCTGCTTAGGAATGGGCTCATCCCATTGGAATATATACAGGTCTCTTGAATGAAATCTACATTTCCTCTGACTCAGTGCGCTCCTTGCCACTGTGTTGGGAGCTGTGAACCCCCCAGATCCTGAATTTCTGGTAAACAACTTGTAATGCTTGCAGCTGCTCTGAGCAGGTGTTCCTGATGGCAGGGAAGTGGTTTCTCTCTGCCTGTCAGCCCCGCCTATCCTTTCTCCTGCCTCGCTATTGGAGCTCAGCTCTTTATTAGACCAATCAGGTGTTTTAGGCAGGCAAAGTGACTCAGCTTCACAGAGTTAAACAAATGCAACATAAAGAATGCAACACATCTTTGCATCATTAAACAGATATTCCACAGCATAAACGAATGCCAACACATCCACAAGAGAGCTGTACAAAAATGATGGGCACTTTCCTAGCCCATCATGGGTGGTGCCACCCCTGACTGGTGGATCCAGAGTTCTATAAAAAACAAATCAAGCAAGTCACAGGAAGCAAGGCAGTAAGCAGCATCCCTCCATGATGTCCGTATCAGCTCCCGCTCCAGGTTCCAGCCTTGCTTGAGTTCATGTCCCAACTTTTTCAATGACAGCCTATGACGTGGAAGTGTAAGCCAAATAAACCCTTCCCCCCACCCCCAGCTTGCTTGATGTTTCATCATAGCCCTAACTAAGACAAACAGCTACATTCATAGAGACAATGAATGTGGTTTCCAGGGGCCGCAGATGGAGAGCATCAAACAGCAGGAACAGGTTCAGCGTTGTCAGTGCACAGGGTTTGAGAGACAGAAGCGTGGCAACAGAGGAGGACTGTACAGCAGCACACTACAGTTTAGAACAGCTAAGGTGGTAAATGTATTTAGTGTGCACTTTGCTGTGCTTAAACATCTTACAGTTCTGAAAATCTGTCCTAGGGAGAGTATATAACTTACTTGATATTGCTTTTGGTGGTGGTGGTGGGGGTTGTTTTGTTTTTTTGAGACAGGGTCTCATTACGTAGCCCTGATGGCTTGGGACTCCCTGTGTAAGCCAGGCTGGCCTAGGACTCACAGATCTGTCTTCCTCTGCTAGGCTTAAACACCTGGGTTCAAAGTTGATTTTAGATGAATTATTTCAATCCTTTCTTCCTCTAATTACTAATCAGCTGTCTCAGTATGGGTTATTGATTAATGTTTCCCTGTTCTTTTGTATTAATTGAAACTTCTACTTTTTTTTATTTAAGAGTTCCTTTGTAATAAGTCCTTAAAAACTTTAATAGATAAATTTTGAATTTCATGTGTACTCATTCTTTTTAAAGAAGATTTTATTTATTTTATGTACATGGGTTTTGGTTTGGTTTTTTTGTTTTGTTTTGTTTTTTCCAGACAGGGTTTCTCTGTGGCTTTGGAGCCTGTCCTGGAACTAGCTCTGTAGACCAGGCTGGCCTCGAACTCACAGAGACCTGCCCACCTCTGTCTCCTGAGGGCTGGGATTAAAGGCGTGCGCCACCACCACCTGGCTCGAACTTTTCTTTTAAATAACTCAGTCTTTGCTTTTCCTGAAGTTGACCAGTGCATTTTCACTTTCTGGAAACCTCATCGTTCCAGTCATATTTACTGTGAATCTGCTCCTTCCCTCTTTACACACGTGTGCCTTGGGTGTGCCTCGGCCCTGTCCCTCACACACGTGTGCCTCGGCCCTGTCCCTCACACACATGTGCCTCAACCTTTTCCCTTACACACATGTGCCTCAACCTCTTCCCTCACACACGTGTGCCTCAACCTCTTCCCTTACACACATGTGCCTCAACCTCTTCCCTCACACACATGTGCCTCAACCTCTTCCCTTACACACGTGTGCCTCAACCTCTTCCCTTACACACATGTGCCTCAACCTCTTCCCTTACACACATGTGCCTCAACCTCTTCCCTTACACACATGTGCCTCAACCTCTTCCCTTACACACGTGTGCCTCAACCTCTTCCCTTACACACGTGTGCCTCAACCTCTTCCCTTATACACGTGTGCCTCAACCTCTTCCCTTACACATGTGTGCCTCAACCTCTTCCCTTATACTTGTGTGCCTCAACCTCTTCCCTTACACACATGTGCCTCAACCTCTTCCCTTACACACGTGTGCCTCAACCTCTTCCCTTACACACGTGTGCCTCAACCTCTCCCTTACACACGTGTGCCTCAACCTCTTCCCTCACAGACGTGTGCCTCAACCTCTTCCCTCACACACGTGTGCCTCAACCTCTTCCCTCACACACGTGTGCCTCAACCTCTTCCCTTACACACGTGTGCCTCAACCTCTTCCCTTACACACGTGTGCCTCAACCTCTTCCCTTACACACGTGTGCCTCAACCTCTTCCCTTACACACGTGTGCCTCAACCTCTTCCCTTACACACGTGTGCCTCAACCTCTTCCCTTACACACGTGTGCCTCAACCTCTTCCCTTACACACGTGTGCCTCAACCTCTTCCCTTATACTTGTGTGCCTCAACCTCTTTCCTTACACACATGTGCCTCAACCTCTTCCCTTACACACATGTGCCTCAACTCCTTCCCTTACACACGTGTGCCTCAACCCCCTCCCTTACATACATGTGCCTCAACCCCTTCCCTTACACACATGTGCCTCAACCCCTTCCCTTACACACGTGTACCTCGGTCCCATTCCTCACACACATGTGCCTCAACCCCCTCCCTTACACACATGTGCCTCAACCCCTTCCCTTACACACATGTGCCTCAACTCCTTCCCTTACACACGTGTGCCTCAACCCCCTCCCTTACACACATGTGCCTCAACCCCCTCCCTTACACACATGTGCCTCAACCCCTTCCCTTACACACATGTGCCTCAACCCCTTCCCTTACACACGTGTACCTCGGTTCCATTCCTCACACACGTGTGCCTCAACCCCCTCCCTTACACACGTGTGCCTCAACCCCCTCCCTTACACACATGTGCCTCAACCCCCTCCCTTACACATGTGTGCCTCAACCCCTTCCCTTACACATGTGTTCCCTTGGCCCCTTCCCTCACACACGTGTGCCTTGACCCAGAGATCCTGAGTTTGTTTGAGGGAGGCAGATCATTGCAATATAACATGTGTGCACAGTAAAATATGAGTTACTCAGAGCTTGAGGCAGGGGATTTTTTTTTTTTTTTTTTTTTATTTTGGAGACAGGGTTTCTCTGTAGGGATTTTTTTTTTTAAGCCAAAATAAAGAACGTATGTTTGTTTTTCAGAAGGGCCTCAGTCATGCTAGGCAAGCACCCACACCCTGTGACATCCTGCCTTGTCATAGGTCCAGACACAGCAGGACCAAGTGACCATGGACCGAAACCTCAAAACCACAAACCATGAGACTTTCCTTTCTTACAAACTGATGGCCTCAGTTAGCAGGCGTAAGCACATGAGACCTCAACTCTTTCATAACCTCCTGGATTGATTTCCTCTTTACATTTTTTTGTTAGGGTTTGACACAAGTGATTCCATTTTAGTTCTGACACTATGGCTGGCAGCCTGATCATCCTGGTATTGAGTTGTGCCCTTCTGTAGATTGTAAACTGGACAGTGGTTCACTCGAATAGAATAGGAGACTGCAGCTTCCACTTCTCTGCATGTCTTCAGTGTTGTTGATTAAAGCTACCCAGGCCAGGCCAGTGTTCTATCACTGAAGCACACCTTAGTCCCATCTGGTCACTTTCTTAGCTGCCTCTCCAGGGGAAGCCTACTGTCATAATGCCACAATGTGTGAAATCTGATCTTTAATGTGTTTGTAGGCTACTTAGGACATGCATAGGCCCATGTGAAAGACAAAAGCCAGCCCAAAGCCATAAGAACAGAATCGGAAGTGGGTCCTCTTCCCATCACATACATGATGGCAACCTTCTCAACAACTTGCCTTCAGCCTCCTGAGAGCCCAGACAACCCTGCTACCCCATATTCCTCACTCTCAGAAAGTGTAGTGAATGTTTGCTTGCAATTGCTAATTTGGGATGATTTCTTATACAGCATTAGCTAACTGACACATCCAAAAATTCTGATTTTTCTGTGACAACCATACTGCCTGCAAATAATAGCAGGCTTGTTTGTTGTTTCCTTCCCAGTCCTTTACTCTTTTTTCCTTTTGCTAAATCCTCTTGGAATGAACATTTCTGGGCGATTCTTCTTTTGTATGTCACTGAGGGAATCTGTAAACACAGTCCCTCGCTATCACAAATTATGTATTCAAGTTTCCCACATTGGAGGAAATCACAGGGTAGCAATCAGGAGGGCCATGGCTCATGGTAGGTATCCCAATCGTGGTGTTTATCCCGCCCGCCCCCAGGAAGCATAGCCAATGCTTTATCATAGTTGCCAAAACTGTTACGAGAGAAGCAGAACCACCACTTTCCTTTCACTCTCCTTTCTAGTCTGACGACACATCTCCTGAAAGCAACTTGGTTTTGCTTCCAGTTGTGGTAAGGCAGAAGGTTTCTGTTCCTCTTCGGCTAAGACAGTCACTCATGGACACAAGGTTTGGTGAAGTGTTTAGTGGCGAGAATTTTTTTGTTTAGTTTTGTTTTTTGTTTGCTTGCTTTGTTTTTTTGAGATAGGGTTTCTTTAGTGTCCCAGGCTGTCCTGGAACTAGCTCTGTAGACCAGGCTCGCCTTGACCTCACAGAGATCCACCTGTCTCTGCCTCCCTAGTGCTGGGATTAAAGGCCTGTGCCACCACCACCTGGCATGCCTAGAATTTTTAATTTAGATTCAATGTCAGCATTAAACAAGAATTTTTGTTTCTTCTTGAATAACCTTTAGTAGTTGATATTTTCAGTATTTATTTCAATTAAGTTTTCAAATGGTTAGTCTGACTTACCTAGTTCAGAAAGGGAACAAAGAAAAGTGATGAGCCACAGGCTCATAAAAGGACATGGGAAAGAGGCCACCTGCTTCTCAAACATCCCCAGTTTCATTCCTCAAACATTTAGTATAACCCTAAGAATCTAATTAAAAGCTAAGAGGCTCAGTGGTACAGTACTTGCCCAACCTGTGTGAGGTCCTGAGCTGGATCACTAGCACCATGGGGGAGGTGGGAACAACCTTCATCAAATAACAGGCACATTCTGAGTGAGCAGGACTGCAGAGCAGCCACGAAAAACAGAGGTGGTTCCAGCTGAAGGTGGGCCCAGCAATAGAAGACAGTGACTTCCTGGTTCAGGCGTGGAGATGAGGCAGGCTATGAGGATGGAGACCTTGAGACCAAAAATCAAGGATGCACAACTGTATCACAAAGTTGCCTGGTTCTCGGTGCTTCGCTAAATGTTTCATCTTAGGGAACAGCACTGGAAAGAGTTGGAAAGCCAAAGTTGGCTTCCAGTGAAGGTGATCCCCAAGTTGGGTAAGAGAGAGGGAAAGACACAAACTTGCTTTTCTGCTTTAAATTTAATTAATTAATTATTTGAAACAGGGTCTCACTGCGTAGTTGACCTAGAACTCATTGTCTAAACTAGGCTGGCCTTGAACTAACAGAGATCTGCCTGTACTGCCTTCCAAGTGATAGGATTAAAGGTATGTGCCACCATATCTAGCCCTTGTTTTTATTTTATTTTTTATTTTATTCTTATTTATTTATTTTTTTGGTTTTTCAAGACAGGGTTTCTCTGTGTTGCTTTGGAGCCTGTCCTGGAACTAGCTCTTGTAGACAGACCAGGCTGAGCCTCGAACTCACAGAGATCCACCTGCCTCTGCCTCCCGATTGCTGGGATTAAAAGCGTGCGCTGTCCTGCTCCCATCCTGAGTTCAATTCTGGACAAGCCACATAGTGGCCCACAACCATCTGTATCGGAGATCTGGTGCTCTCCTCTGACCTGCAGGCATACATGCAGACAAAGCACTGTATACATAATAAATAAAACAAAAGAAAAAAGCTCGATGTGGTGGCATTTTCCAGTGATCCCAGCACTGGGGAGGCAGAGAAAGGAAGAAGATCTTTGAGGATCACTGGTTAGCCAGCCTATTCAGAAACCCCCAGGTTCTAGACAAACTCGTGCGTGTGCACACACAGAAATAGAGAATCAGATATTGAAGGAGTGGTAGGGCAAAATGTTCAAATGCTAGTAAATAAATATACATGTAACACACACACACACACACACACACACACACACACACGGGGGGGGGGGCGGAGAGAGAGAGAGAGAGAGAGAGAGAGAGAGAGAGAACCCTTGAAGGAGTCAGGAGGTATTAGGATGACGGTGAAGCTAAGGATGGGGGAGGGGAGGAGAGAATGAATGTGTCCTTGTATTAACCACGCAGAGGGTCAGGAGTGGTGGTTTAAGGCTTTAATCTTAATATTTGGGAAGCAGAAGCAGGTGGATTAGTGTGAGTTCAAGGCTAATCTCGTCTCCTGGCCTACAGAGCAAATTCCAGGCCAGTCTGTCTTTAAAAGGAGTTTTGGGAAATTCAGGGTTTGCAGCAGTGTAGCCTTGGAAAAGTGACTCCCAGACTGTGGTAGACTGTGGGAAAGAGACTCTGACTCGTAACGGAGTCGTTTGGAATTCCTGTGGGTTGACCTCTTGGATGTGGTCATCAGTGAGGAGGAGAATGTCAAAGCTTTTATTTTCAAAGCTTCCTCCTCGACTGGGGTTAGCATTTGTATGATATCTGATTTGTGCACTGTGCACAGGAGTGGGAGTCAGGTTACTCTGTGGGAAGCCAAAAAGCAGGATCCTGCTGAATACAATGCCACATGCCCGATGGTCCCAGAACTCAGGATGCCTGGGAAGGAAAACTGAAAGTTCTAGGCCATTCCAGGCTACACCCAATCTCAAAGTGAAACAAAACAAAGTGAACACAAGAAATAGGGAAAAGCAGCTGCTGTGGGTACTCACCAACAACTGTGCTGTTTTAGACGACGGAGAACCATGATATACAGAGTGGACTAAGGGACAGGGAGACTGATCCTCAATCCCAGGCTGTGCTCCCCTGGCCACCAACATTACTCTTACCTGAACGCTCGGTGGAAAGCAGCATCCCAAAGTACATTGGGATCTGGATTCTAACTGTATATGACTTAGAAACACTCCAAACCTGTATCTGAGGACTCGAACAAAAGCTTTCAAATCCAGTCATGGGCAGCCAAAGAAGTACAGGAATGAGCAACGAGGCCTACGCACGGAGCCTGGGACATGGCAGAAAGATGGCCCCAGCCCTCCAGCACAGGCACTCGGAGGCAATGCCAGGACTTTGGAATCATTTCAAAAGGAGCAGGAAATCCAGACTCCAATTAGGAACCTTCACACTTTTAAATCCCGGCAGCTATGTAAAAACTTACATTTCATTTTTGAGAAGTTATAAATAAAGAAACAGAATGTTCTAACCTGGGGTGGCATGGGGACGGGTGAGGAGGACAGAAAACGGAAGGAAGCATGGCTCTGTCATCTGTGGTAGCACGCTTACCTGTGCACAGAATGTGTGTGTGCATGTGTACATTTATTTATTTATTTATTTATTCCCCAGGGAAAAGGCTGTGAGAATGACTATTGCTAGGGAGGGTAACTGGGATAGAGCAATTACATGTCCTTTTAAATTATAAAACTATTTTATTGTTTTATGTGTATAGATGTTTTGTCTGCATACATGTCTGTGGTGTACCACATGTATGCCTGCCTGGTGGACAAGACCACATAGGTTCTCCCTGCCTCGGGGACATTGCCCTAAATGAAACAAGCCAGGGCACCAGAGGGCAAGCTCTGTCTAGTTGCACCCACACAAAGCACAAACCAAGGAAAGAGAACGTTCCAAGGGCTGGGCAGAATAACTGCTTAGCGGGTAGTTTCCATTTTGCAAAATGAAGGTTTTAGCCACCTGCTGCCTAACAGTGTGAACGCGGGTCACACTTTTGTACACTTGAAAAATCACACCGCAAAAGAAGGTAATTCCGAGAGAAAAAAGGGGAGGGAGAGGGAAGAATGTAGGGAGAGAAGCTGAGTCAAAACGGCTTTGTGAGGGGGAAACCTTCCTTGACAGCTAGACTCGGGTCCTGTGCTTCCGCTAAGCCGGTGGTCTTCTCTCTGGGCCTTTCCCCACACACCACCCAGTGCTCCAATCCCGTTAGCGCTGTCGTTCTGCTTTCTGCAGTGGGAGAGGATGTGTTGGAAAGCCAATCCCGCAAGGGCTATGAGTTTTCCCACCATGCTCTCCCCACACACGGACTAAGTTCACCTGATTTTCAGACACACCGAACGAAAGAGTAAATTCTCAATCTTCTGAGCCACGTCCTCTGATGTTGCTTTGCTCCGATACACCTTCCCTAGCGTGTTGAACTAGAACCTTTGAAACTGTGAGCAGAAATTAATCTTCTTTAAGCGGCATGGCAGTGTGCGGCAGCGGGGCCATGTGGACGGAGAAGTTAGGCCAGTCAGCGCCTCTGCAGGCATCAGCTGGGTCTCTCCTTGAGCACTCACAACAGTGGCTGACGTTCATGGGAACTCCAGAAAGTGGGCCCAACAACTTTCCAGAGCTGGAGCGGTAAATATGGCTCCTGCCAGTACCTGCCAGTATGAGATTAGACTCTTAGGGAACCGAGGAGGAAGGAGCCTGCCACCAGAGCCCAGCAGCAAAGGGCCTAACCACCAAACAGTTTAAACTTCAGCTCATGCAGCCAGAGAACGCTACACACTTGAAAACAACAAAAAACAGGTCCAGGCAGAGAAAAACCTCTGAACAAGTTACAATATGCTTGAAAAAAATGCTTAGATGATAAAAAAGAAAAAAAATTGGTATAGATTGTCAATAAATAGTTTAATAAAATAAAGGGTTTTTTTTTTTTTGTTTTTTTTTTTTTGTTTTTCGAGACAGGGTTTCTCTGTGGCTTTGGAGCCTGTCCTGGAACTAGCTCTGTAACAACCAGGCTGGTCTCGAACTCACAGAGATCCGCCTGCCTCTGCCTCCCGAGTGCTGGGATTAAAGGCGTGCGCCACCATCGCCCGGCTAAAATAAAGTTTTTTAAAGAAGAGTAAAGTAATATTTTTTTAAAAAGCCATATAAGGATGGGAACTATATGGGGTACCTGGATCCTGTATGTTGCTTTGTTGACTTTGAATTTTTTAAATGCTGATGAGCAAACACCAGCTGCTGAGAAACCTTGGGTCGTGGAAGGGATTGATGAATTAAATATATATATATATATATATATATATATATATATATATACACACTTTAGGGATGTTTTGCCTTCAGAATAGAAGTCTGGAAATGTGTTGTTTCCACAAGAAATGAAAAACTGGATTCCTTCAAAATTAATAAAGATCAAATGTGACCGGGGGAGACATCTTGAGGATCTTGGCTACAGACATGAGGGAGGAAGCCACGAAAGACTGCAGGACAGGTGGCCTGTATGCTGATCCCTCTGCATGGGAACAACTCTGAGACCAGATGAGACATGCTAAATCTTGTTGGCTACAAAATCCTCAAAACAGTTTGGTTATACAGTCCACACAGACTTATAAAGTCTCTTACCTACTCAAACATAAAATAAATCATCTTTAGTTGACATGTACATATCACCCAATTCCATGCTTGTTTTAATACAGATATGTATGTTACCTTTAAAAGTTGGCATGCTTTCAGAACCGAAGGACTGGACGTGAATAAAGACGAGACAAGTAGTCCAAATGATCGAGCCTTTCAGAATGCCTCAGTTTCCTTTCCAGAGCTGCAAGGTATCCTGTTAAGAAAAGGCAGACAGGTTTGCCTTGCTAACAGGCTTCAGATGAAAAGGCAGATGGGTTTCAGATGTAACTTTCCACTAAAAAAAAAAACATAATTTGAAATGAATATTCTCGGGAATAACTTCTGTGTCTCTGCTAAATGACTAGATAGAAAGAAAGAGTGATAAAATCTATGCAAGACTGAGGGTATAAGAAAATGTTCTAAGGTATAAAACAGGTTTGAGGATGTGAGAGCTTATGATTTAAGATATACATGCAAGTTGTAAAGGTATAAGTACATGGTTTAGGCTGTGTGAAAAATGGAAAATGTTTTGGATTTCTTTCCCATTTTATGCTATTGTTACACTAGGATTTCAAAAGTTCAGAGTTTTAACATTGATCAATGGACTTCTGATAAAGTGATAGAGCATTGACTTCTTATTGCTCGGTCACGAGCTCAAGATTTTAAATTTCTTTTGGTCGTCTTCTAAGTATAGACTTAAAGGTGCTTCTCATTGGGCTAAAGACACTTTTGTCCAATCTATATCTGGCTCTCTGGAGAGAGGAAAAATGTTCATGTTTCCTATCCCAAATCTATATCTTTTGCCAGGACTCAAAAGTGTGAGTCTATTCCAGCTGTTTTACAGATACCAGTCATTTGTTTTTTTTTTCTACAATGTGGATTTCAGTATAGATTGGTGATGCTAATATAACTAAAACTTTTAAGTCTTTTGTAAACTAAAAAAATTCATGTAAGCTTCAGAGAATCGAGGGAGTCATAAGACTTGGATCCACTTCTCACAGGTCAAAAGGATCCAGATAAATATAGTCTAAGCTTCTCTACCTGTCTATTCCTGATGATTGCCTCTCTCTTTCTTGGTCCTGGGACTCCTCCCCTTCCTTGATTACTAGGACTATGGGCCTGAAAGTTCCAAATGTAATATTTTCCTTTAAGTTCCTAAATTTTAACTTCTGCCCCTAGTCCATGTCATTTTCAGCACATTTTTTACTTGCCTGGCCGGCATGTCCAAACATCAGCTGCTGACTACAGCATGCTCCAAATGACCATGAACCCTGGACTTGCTGAGAGCTGATGTGGACCAGTCCAGTTTATGTGAATGCTCCCTCTCTTTTCAGCTGGGTCAGTAAACCACATGCTTCTTACCAAGCCCCATTGCCGGAATTCCTTCCTTGCCTTTGACTAGCATTCCAGCCTTCCTGGGCCCTGCTGACAGTGTTCTAGTCTCAGCAGGAAGTAGTTACAGAAGAGAGTACCTCGTCCATTATCCCCCAACAGACTGACATGTTGGATCAAAAGGAAACTCTCTGGCATAGAGGGCAAAGTAGCTACATAGAGTGCCTATAGGAGTACCAAGAAAGGTACCTATAAAACCAAATAGACTCTGCTGAGAAATATTCTTTTGTATACTGCAAATATTTGTCACTCAAATTGGTTTAATAAAAATCTGACTGGCTGATAGCCAGGCAGAAAGTATAGGCAGAACAACCAAACTAAGTGTGCTGGGATAATGAAGGGTGGAGTCAGGGGAGTTTCCAGCTAGATACAGAGGAAGTTGGACATGTATAAAATGAGGTAACAAGCCATGAACCATTTGGTAGACCTTACATAAGAAATATGGGTTCATTTAAGTTATAAGAGCTATTTAGGAATAATCCTGAACTATTGGCCTAGCATTTATAATTAGTATTGAGTCTCCATGTCAGTTATTTGGGAACTGGAGGGCAGGAAAGAAAAGTCTGCCTACAAGACCTCTATCAATCAATAGGAAGATTCATTAGCTGAAATAGATCTATAGTAGGATAGGGCACTCAGCCTGATCTATTAAAATAGAGAGGTTATTGTACAGCTTTAAGAGAATCATTAGGAATAATTTGGCTACAGCTGGGCAGTGGTGGCATACGCTTTTCAGTAGAGACAGGTAAATCTCTGTGAGTTCAAAGCCAGCCTGGTCTACAAGAGCTAGTACCAGGACATGCTCAAAGCTACAGCGAAATCTTGTCTCAAAAAAACAAAATTAAATAAATAAATAGAAAGAAAAAAAAAGAAATAATCTGTCTGCACTTACAAAAAAGGAAACCTAAGATGAAGTAAATAACTGGTCTCCATCCTCATTTCCAGGTTCCTTCTAGATAGTAACTCTGATGTCAGCCAACATAGGGACATTGGCCCTTCTGTTTTGATGGAGGAAGGTCATTATTTAAATAAAAAGAAACTGCTTGGCTCTCATTGGTTAGAAGATAGGTGGGAGGAGTAAACAGAACAGAACGCTGGGAGGAAGAGGAAATGAGCTCAGACTCCACAGCTCTCCTCTCGGGAGCAGACGCCTCAGAGAGACGCCATGCTCCCAGCTCCCAGGCAGACGCATGTGAAGAAGCTCCGACCCAGGACGGACATAGGCTAGAATCTTCCCGGTAAGTGCACCTAGGGGCGCTACACAGATGATTAGAAATGGGCTAAATTAATATGTGAGAATTAGCCTAGAAGAGGCTAGATAGAAATGGGCCAAGCAGTGATTAAAAGAATACAGTGTCCGTGTAATTATTTCGGGTAAAGCTAGCCGTATGGAGCTGGGTGGGAATGCAGCCCATCGCAGCTCCTAGCCATGTGGGCGGCCGGGTGCCGGGGACGCAGCCCTGCCACTCCAATTACTACACTGTTTCTGCTAAGTTCTGTTGGTTCTTCCTTCACTGATGCCTTAACTAAATGATAACTCCTGCCTGGGTACAATTAAAGTGATGTTTATTAAATCCCAATACAAATGGGTACCCATCACAGGGTCAAGAATTTGACTCAGGATACAACTCAAGGGGTGAATGTGAGAGCCAAAGTTATGTTTTACATTTTAATTACTATGCCTTAGAGATCCATGAACCAAAAATGTCTCTGATCTGCAAGCCCCTTGCCCAAGGACAAATTAGCTCCTGAACCATTTTGAGGCTATTGCTCATAGGAGATAACAAACCACCTGTTTTCACTCCCCAAACAAGTGTGTTTGACCCATCTGCATTGGATGTTCTTGATCACGTGAGCGCAGGAAATATATCAGGATGTATGTTTGCCCCTGACTGGACCTCTTGAGCAATGCAATGAATTATGGGTTTTCCTTCTTAAACTGCTGCAAACTGTGATTCTGGACCATTTCCCAGAAACCTAGGCATGGACCTGGCCAGAGCCCATTCACCTGTGCTCCCCAAAACAATCACACAGAGACTTAATTATAAATGTTTGGCTGATAGTTTAGGCTCATTTTTGTTAGCTCTCTCTTTTTTAATGTATGCAGTATTCTACCTGCATATATGCCTGTAGGCCAGAAGAGGGCACCACATCTCATTACAGATAGTGTGAGCCACCATGTGGGTGCTGGGAATTGAACTCAGTACCTTTGGAAGAGCAGGCAGTGCTAATGTAGAACTCTAAAATAACTCGGAGGCTTCTCAGCCTTAGTGCTTTCCCCCCTCCCCTGGGAACCAGGAATCTAACAATTACCCCCACACGTACTGAAATGTTGGAAACTTCCCATCTCCCTGAGTCTTTGTGAATATTCTTCAGATAGAACTCAGTTATTGAAATTGGGGCAAGATAACCCTTAAGATGTTGACTCAGTTCCTGATGTTTTGACTCAGTCCCTGGGAAGGGGTCAAAGAAACCCTCAAATGTTTCCTCTTACCTCAGCTGATCTGGTAACCGCCCTCCGATCCTGGCTTGGACCAATTATTGTTAACAGCCCTTTAAATAAGCCAATCCCAATAGTTGGAAAACAACCCCCGAGTCCCCCCCTCCCCCGTTTCTATGGCTTTTTGCTTTAAAAGTAGCCTGCACCAGCTATTCGGGGTCCTTGGCTTGAATGCTGAGTGACCCTGTAGTGACAGAATTAAAATCCTCATGCTTTTACATCAACTGCAGTGTGAGAGTGTTTTCTTGGGGTGACTCCTCCTCGGTAACTGGACTCTAGGGTCCAACACTCTTGACCACTGAGTCATCTCTCCAGCCCTTAGCGAGCTCTTATACTTAAATAAACCATTTCTATTCACCTATGTGCTGTTCTGAAGTCAATTACCTCATGTATGTATTCCCCATCCTGTTCACTCTGCATCTCATGGCATCCGCTCATGACTCCCAAGACTCTGCCCTTCTTCCCAGTATCCTCCTAGTCTGCAAGTTCTACCTAACCTCCACCTGTCCAGCTATTGCCAGTCAGCATCTTTATTAACCCAATCACAGTGACATATATTCACACAGTTAAAGGAATATTCCACAGGCAAATGCTGAAAAAGCATTGGTGAGGTACCTTGGCAGGTGGAACCCATAACACTGGAAGAAGAACTAATCCATTTAGATGGCAGGCTCTCCAGAGGCTGGCAGCATTGTCTGACATGGAGTTCCATCCTCCATATACTAAATTTGGATTCTGGAATAAAACCCATTACTAAAAGAAAATCAGGCAAATGAAGATATTTGCAGAAGCCACCTGGATGGACAGCACCAGGCTAAATTCATAAGCAGACTTTTTCCACCCAAGACTATACCTATGGAGGAGCCACATTTTACACAATCAAGAATATTTTACTGAAATCTCACTGTGATCTGGCATGGTGGTGCCTGTCTATAATCCTAGTACGTAGGAGATAAAGAAAGGAAAACTAGTATGGATTCCAGATCAATTAGGGTTACAGAGTCTCAAACAACACAACTCTCCCCAAATAAAACAAAAACAAAAGCCTATCATAGGGCCAGCTGTGTTGGCTCACAGCTGAATTTCCAGCATGGAAGACTGAGGCGGGGGGGGGGGGGGGGGGGGGGGGGGGGTAATGAAGAATTCAAGACTGAGCCACACCTTTAATCCCAGCCTTTGGAAGCCGGAGACAGAACTACCTCTGTGAGTTCAAGGCCAGTTAACTCTAAGTGGTAACTTCCTCCTGGAAGGTAACACACAAGGTTACTTAGAGAAAGTCTGTCTCAAAATCAATAAATAAATAGATAAAAAAGAATTCAAGGCTGGTTAGGCCCGGTGGTGCTTGCCTTTGACCTCAGCACTCAGGAGGCAGAGTTCACTGAGGTCAGCAAGTCTACCTTTCAAGTTTAAAGCCATTCTGGGTTTTTAGAGCAAGACCCTATCTTAATTTAAAAACAAACAAACAAACAAAAAAACAAAACAAAAGCAAACAAACTATCCTGAACAAGTGTAAAACCTGGCAGGACTGGGGCTGTAGCTCAGCAATAGAATACTTGCCTTGTGCAAACAAAAACAAAGCAAAGGCAAAAACAACTAATCCATCATGTATGAGAGCACAGGATTGTAGATTTAGCAAATAAAACTATGGGAAATTCAGTTCAGTTTTAATTTGGGATAAAGTATATACATTATGATATTCCAACCAGACACAGCAACCCTAGCTAGGGATGTGTGTCCTCTCCATCTTCTTGCTTTTTAAGAATATTTGTTTGGTTGTTCTTTGGGCTACATGAACACAAAACACAATCCTTTTAGAGAAGACTTGTTCAAGAAAATCTGTTTCAGGTACTACTCCTGAGCTAGGAGCAACTGAATATCCATTGATAATACATGAGTAAATAAATGGTGGTCTTCGTGTCGTGGGATTTTGTCCATGCTCCGAGTCCCAAAGCTACACTTGCATCCTCCTTCTCTTCAGAATTCTAGGCACTTCAGAGTGTTTTACATATGTCCCCTCTCTCCACTTTCACTGCTCTTTTTTTTTTTTATTTTTTATTTTAGTTTTTCGAGACAGGGTTTCTCTGTGGCTTTGGAGCCTGTCCTGGAACTAGCTCTGTAGACCAGACTGGTCTCGAACTCCCAGAGATCCGCCTGCCTCTGCCTCCCGAGCGCTGGGATTAAAGGCGTGCGCCACCATCGCCCGGCACTTTCACTGCTCTTGACCCAGGTCCATCTTGCACAGCAAACAGAGTCATCTCAATGTGTAATACGACTATGTTTCTTTCTTTTCTTTTTTAATTTCATATTTATATATTTATTTGGTTTTTCAAGACAGGGCTTCTCTATGTAACAGCTCTGGCTATCCTGGAACTCACAGAAAGTTGTCTGCCTCTGCCTCCCAAGTGCTGGGATTAAAGACATGTGCCAATACTGCCTGGATAGTTTTTTCTATTTTTTTAAGATTTACTTTTTGTTTTATGCATCTAAGGGTTTTGCCTACATGTATGTATGTATACCATGTGTGTACCTGGTGTTCTCAGAGGCCAGAAGATGGTATCAGATATCCTGGAGCAGAAGTTGCTGGTCCTCATTGAACCCTGCTCCTCTGGTAGAGCAGGCGGTGCTTGACACGTAACTGGCAAGCCATGCCATCTCTCCAGCCTCCATGTTTATTTCTCATAGTCTGTTTCTTATACTCGGAGCCAGCCGAGCGTGACACCCAGTGCTTTCTCTTTTCTCATATTTAGCAGAGTGAAGGTGTTACATTGGGAGCATAGCCCCCAGCCTCCAAGACTGAGAGTTGTATTGGTCTGGACTCCAAATCCCAGGATGACAGGTCCTGACAACCCCCCCCCCCCCTACCACCACTCCCACAGAGTATTTAAGTGAACTCCCAAAGGAGGATCACTTGGTCTGTTTTCCTTCCTCGTGGTGGTCGTGTTCACAGCCTCCCGGTTCCCCCTCAGGGCCACCTGAGAGTGCAGGAATCCCACTAAACCTGGATTTTTTTTAATTTGGCTTGTTTTGATTTGGCTTGGTTGGGATTTTGCTTTGGCAGAGAGCTCGCAATAGGAAAAATTCCTAACAGAGAGCTTTGTAGGACGGGTGACTAACAAGGGCCATGAACCCAGTGTCTGCCAGGTAGCAAATAGTCAAGGAAGAATGGCATCCAGCTCAAGGGTAGACTGCTTAAAGTGTACAGTCTCAGGTGCCAGTACTACAAAGATAAATACATCCTTATAGCCTATGTACAGATTTCTAGGTTTTTGTTTTTGTTTTTTTTTTTTTTTTTAGTTTTTTGAGACAGGGTTTCTCTGTGGCTTTGGAGCCTGTCCTGGAACTAGCTCTGTAGACCAGGCTGGCCTCGAACTCACAGAGACCCTCCTGCCTCTGCCTCCCGAGTGCTGGGATTAAAGGCGTGTGCCACCATCACCCGGCCATATGTACAGATTTCTACTGCTTAAGGCACACATTCTAACAGCCTCACCTCCTTGAGTCTGACCCTCTGTCCCAGGTCCCGTTCTCAGATGTGATCTATGCTACTTTACACAGATGTAGATCTGCTAAGTGGAATTTTCCCCCTAAGTCGTGTTTCGGCATTTTTGTAGTGTCCATGCAGAAGGATGCTTGTAAATCTGTGGCATAATAAAACTTCTCGGTGTTTGGCCCTCACATCAACAGGGGGCAAGCTCCTCAGTAGCTCCCTGCTTCTGCTTAGTCATTGTCAACCACAGAGTGACATCTGCAATTCCAACAGCTTAGTTCCACCACTTTCCCATTTCCGTCCGTCTATTGTGCTGTTAGAATTTTCTTCTGCCCTTCCCAAAGTGTGTTAGAGGGGTTCTAGGTTCAAATAATTCCAAGCTCCTCAACTCACATGTGGCCAGCAGCCTCTGATTTTGTTTATTTTGTTTTTTCGAGACAGGATTTCTCTGGGTAGTTCTGACTGTTCTGGAACTCCCTCCGTTGACCAGGCTGGAATCACAGAGATCCACCTGCCTCTGCCTCCAGAGTGCTGGAATTAAATATGTGCACCACCACTGCCTGGCCTTTAATTTTTTTTAAATGACTCATATATATTCAATATACATTATACTGTATTAAGGATATTACTGTACATTATACACATCCCCCCAATATCTCCTACTCTCTTCTTTTTATCCTGCGTCCCCCTTGACACTTGTAGAAAGCTTTCCTCTACCCCAGCATCAGAGACATTCCGTGTTTTGCCTCTCGACTGTTTCCTTCCGGACTTCTGTAGTTAATTTTACTTATCGACTTGACTGAGCCCAGAGAAGGCCAGATGGTATTAAAGCCCCACTTCTGGGCGCGGCAGAGTCTGAGAAGCTGTTTGCAGAAGAGATTAGCATTTGAATCAGCAAAGAAACCTGACCTCCATCAAGTGGGAGGGCTGGGCCGCTTCTGTGGAAGGACAGGTAGAAAGAAAAGTCGGAAGAAAAGCAAAGCCAGATTCTGCTCTGCCTTCAGGAGCTGGGATGATCTCGACATCAGACTTCCCAGGTCCTCCATCTCAGACTGAGTTACATCACCAGCTTCTCTGATTCAGCTGCTTTCAGGCCAGGACATCATGAGACACTCTGATGTCATAATTTTTTTTTAAAGATTTATTTATTTATTATGTATACAGTGTTCTGTCTGCATGTGTGCCTACAGACCAGAAGAGGGCACCGGATCTCATTACAGATGGTTGTAAGCCACCATGTGGTTGCTGGGAATTGAACTCAGGACCTCTGGAAGAACAGTCAGTGCTCTTAACCTCTGAGCCATCTCTCCAGCCCTGATGTTATAATTGAGTGAATAAATTCACGCAACAAATCTCTCTTAGATGTCTGTATTTCTGTACGGCTTTTAAATCTCTCTCTCTCTCTCTCTCTCTCTCTCTCTCTCTCTCTCTCTTTCTTTCTTTTTGAGACAGGGTTTCTCTATGTAGCCTTAGCTGTCCTGGAATTTGCTTTGTAAACCAGGATGACCTCAAACTCACAGAAATCCACCTGCCTCTCTCCTTCCCAAGTGCTGGGATTTAAAGGCATGTGCCACCACCACTCAGCTTCTTTTTTCTTTTTTAAACTTTATTCTTCTCTCATACATCCTAACCCCTCCCTCCCTTCCTCCCTCTTTTGCCTCCTCTCCCTAGTCTCTGCGTGTCTTTCTGTTTCTTTGGAGATCTTGCCCAGCTAGGTTTCCAGTTTTCCAGGAGCCATGGAGGTTGACACCCCCCCCCCCCCCAATCTCCTCCTTTCCCTTCACAGGCCACCTTCAGGGCTTTGTTCAATGAACAGCTCAGGCCCTTGTGCACAGGAGTGCTGGCCGTATGGTAGGCTCTGTTTGAAGAATGGGCACAGGGAAGTGCATGAATCAGGAGACAGACAGGTACTGTGAGAGAGACTTAGAGAGCCAGGTATCAGTCAGTATGATTTCATTCTAAATGCTAAGAAGCGTAGAGAGAGAGTTCATTTACGTCAACCTGGAGACTTGGAAAGTTTCCAAGAGAGGCTAAGGTGAGATACGAGAGAGAATGCTCCAGAGAAGTGGGGCAATCAAGATGGCTCAGGGCAAACATGTCCTCTGAGTTGCACGAGTAAGCCGGGGCATGTGTGCCTCCCACATAACAACTCTTTCATTTTTAAACAATCATTCTTAAGAATTACGAAGAGGAAAGTTCAAATGGGCCAGACAGTAAAAACAAAAAAATAAATATTTCTTTTTTCTATTTATTTATTGTGAGCCCTGTTTGTCCCAGAACTCACTATGTGGACTAGGCTGGCCTCGACCCCATAGAGATCCACCTGCCTCTGCCTCCTGAATGCTGGGGTTAAAGTCCTGCGTCACCACTTTGCTGCTTGGCTAAAAATAGGGTTTTGAAGAGCTGGGCAGTGGTGGCGCACGCCTTTAATCCCAGGATTTGGGAGGCAGAGGCAGGCGGATCTCTGTGAGTTCAAGGCCAGCCTGGTCTACAAGAGCTACTTCAGGGGGCTGGAGAGATGGCTCAGAGGTTAAGAGCACTGACTGCTCTTCTAGAGGTCCTGAGTTCAATTCCCAGCAACCACATGGTGGTTTACAGCCATCTATAATGAGACCTGGCGCCCCCTTCTGGCTTGCAGGCACACGTGGAAGGAATGCTATACACATAATATAATAAATAAATATTAAAAAAAAAAGAGCTAGTTCAGGGACAGGCTCTAAAACTACAGTGAAACCCTGTCTCAAAAAAAAAAAATGTTTTGAAGACTGAACCCAGAAGCACTCACTCCCTTTGCTACCAACGCTGGTGTTAGACAAGGGCCAAAGGAGTAAGAAATCTGTAGACACTTGGCGAAGTAGATGAAGCAGCAGGAAATGCATCTGCAAAGCCAAATGAGGACGAGCTTCCTGACAGGACGTGGCACCCGCCGTGCCAAATGCCTCCAGAACGTTCCAGTAAAGATCCCTAGATTGTGTAATTTGGAGAACGTGGCTAATTTGCTTGGGCAGTTTTAGAGCAGAACCAGAGACGGAAACCAGATTGATAGTGGGTAATGAGATGGTGGAAGTGTGCACAAGGTGGTACTTTCTAGAAGCCAGCTGGAGTAAGGAGCTGATTGCACGGATGGGAGGAGCATAAATGCTGTAGGGAAAGATGGTCGGCGCTGAAACACAGAGGGTGCCAGAAGGACAGGGGTCTTCAAGAGCTTTCCATGGTCGGTTGGTTAAAGAGGACTTCAGGGGAACGTGGGTTTGTGGGTTAGAATTCGTGTATGGCGTGAGGAGGCGCATCTCAAGATCTAGCATCAGAGAGCAAGAAACAGAGCTCCCTGCCAGGAGTAGGAGTAGGGGAAGTGTTTACTTAGGGGACTGGAGGCCATTTGCAGATAAAAAGGGTCTTTTATGAAGACCAAATAAAGGAGCAAGGACTGCACAATCCGGGAAACCATGAGCCTCCCCTTTTGTGCCATCATAGGTCAGGTCTTTGTGACTGACTCTGATCCGATGTGGGCATCCCCGGGAAGGAGTGAAAGTGTCAAGAGAGTAAAGGACAGTGGACTATGTTTTGAGATCTCTGATCCATAAGCCCTGTGCCCCTTAGTGTGTGCTAGTATGTGGAAAGATTCTCAGGACTAATGTTCTCTGAGTTAGACTTTGATAGACCTCGCCAAGTCATATTCTAATAAGAGAGTCCATTTCCCTTTTCCTCCACTTGTAATGATGCAATTAATCTCTGTCCTTCTGGTAAGGTGAGAAATTATACTAATGACTAAATTTTTGTTCCTTTTTGGCAGAGAAAAATCACCAGTCCTCAAAGATCAGGGATCAATCACTGTCCCTCTCCTCTGCTTGCCCCAGGCTGGACCCTTATCTGGACAGATTATCCCCATCCAGATGATCAGCACTCCGATCTCTAGTCTTATCTTCTTCCCAAGGGCATTGCTGGCTTTTTCGTGCAGATTTCTCATTCACACTCCTAGTTGCTACGGGTACCCTGAGGACACTGCCTTTTGGCTTCCGGCACTGGACTGTCCTCCTGGAGGACAACCAGGTGCTGCCAAGTCACTTGTTTGTTTCATGGCTCAGCAATACAGTGTAATATTTTCAGGTCTTAAAACAGAATGGAGGAAAAAGGTTGTGTTTGCACATGCTTGCTTGTCATTACAGCATTTAAGAGACAGGAGGATTGCTGCAAGTTCAAGGCCAGGCTGGGCTTGTAGCTCAAGGACAAAATGAAACCAAACCAAACCCCAAACCCCAAACTCCCAACCTTTAAATAAAATTCTGATCTATCCTAAAACAGAAATGATTTTTGAAAATATTAAAATAGGTGAAAAAATATTAGAAAGGAAAGACTAGAATTATCTGACTCCACTTACGAGATAACAAGAGCAGGTACATTCATACAGAAAGAAATGTGGTTTACAGGACTGAGGCGGGGAGTGAGGGAGGCACTGGCGTTTGAAGAATATAGAATTTCAAATTGCAGGGGAAAATTCTGGAGCCAGATGGGGTGATGGCTTCAAAATGTGGGTTCAAGACAGAGACAAGTGGATCTCTTGTGAGTCTGAGGCCAGCCTGGTCTACAGAGCCAATTCTAGGACAGGCCCCAAAGCTACGTAGAGAGACCCTTTCTCGAAAAAACCAAAACCAAACCAAAACAAAAAAAAACCCCAAAACATGGGTTCACTTTAAGATAGTATTATTAGCAGCCGGGCGATGGTGGCGCACGCCTTTAATCCCAGCACTCGGGAGGCAGAGGTAGGCAGATCTCTGTGAGTTCGAGACCAGCCTGGTCTATAGAGCTAGTTCCAGGACAGGCTCCAAAGCCACAGAGAAACCCTATCTCGAAAAACCAAAAAAAAAAAAAAAAAAAAAAAAAAGATAGTATTATTAGGAATGTTAAAGGGCAGGGCATGGCTGTGCACACTTTAACTACATTAAGCACTCAGTAGCCGAAGCAAACAAACAACATCACTTGCCCCCTTAAAAAATCCCAAAACAGGGTTGGAGAGATGGCTCAGTGGTTAAGAGCATTGCCTCCTCTTCCAAAGGTCCTGAGTTCAATTCTCAGCAACCACATGGTGTCTCACAACCATCTGTAATGAGGTCTGGAGCCCTCTTCTGGCCTGCAGGCATACACACAGACAGAACATTGTATACATAATAAATAAATAAATATTTAAAAAAATCCCAAAACAAATCATATATGATGAGTCTATTCTATATTTACCATATATAAATCTAAAAGAAGATCATATGGTTACCTGGACTGTAGGAAGAGGAGGGGAATGAGATTATCGACCTGAAAACACTCTAAAATGAAGCAGTAGCTTCATGGTTATATCACTGAATTGTATTTTTAAATGGAGAATATTATGGTGTGTGAATTATATATCAACTTAAAAAAAGAAAGCACGGGGATCTGCAGGAAAAGGGCCTATGATGGACAGAATGCTTACATCATCACAGTTCCATTGACTACTTCTCAACCCAATGACACATAGGTCACTTTGTAGCCGAGGCTGTTTTTAACTCTTCCTCCTGCCTCAGGCTTCTGAATTTTGAGATTACAAGTTTGTTTTCAGCATTTTTTTTTGTTGCTAAAAACATTTAGTTTGTTTTTGTTTGCTTGCTAGTTGAAATATTGCTGCAATGGATAAGGTTGAACTTGAAAACAAACAAAAAGAAAAAAAAAAGAGGAAGGATGGAAAGAAGAGAGAGAGGAAGGAAGGAAGGAAGGAAGGAAGGAGAAAAAAAAGTGGTGAGGTGGTCTTCTGCATTTAGAAGGCAGAAGTTGTTAGGTCTTTGTGAATCGGAGGCCGTCCTGATGTACATACTAGTTTCAAACCAGTCAGAGTTATGTGGTAAAACCTTGTCTGAAAAAACAGATCATTTCAGGCAGCTCACACAGAGCAGGGCTGCCCTGGGCTGCAGAGTGGAGCTCTGTTGACAGAAAGCCAAGTGAGTGTGTGAGCTCTTCGTCTTCTGAGCACTAGCCCAGCGTTAGGTAAAGGGGCCTTGAGACCTTTTTCCATCACTCAGTATGATCTCCTCAAAGTTAAGAATATTTTGCCCGGAGCCGGGCGGTGGTGGCGCACGCCTTTAATCCCAGCACTCGGGAGGCAGAGGCAGGCGGATCTCTGTGAGTTCGAGACCAGCCTGGTCTACAGAGCTAGTTCCAGGACAGGCTCCAAAACCACAGAGAAACCCTGTCTCGAAAAATCCAAAAAAAAAAAAAAAAAAAAAAGAATATTTTGCCCGAATTAACCTGCAGAGATAACTCCAAGTTGGGAGTTATGGCCTAGATGGAGGCTCAGCAAATGGAGGATCAACTGTTTGCTTTTGTATGAGCCAAGAATGCTTTTTATGGGTGAACTCCAAACTAAGTAAAAATCTTACCCAAACACTGTAGTCTGGGGTTGAGGCTCTATTTCAGTGGTACATCACTTGTCCAGTATGCGCATGGACCTGGGTTCCACACCTTACCTCCCCGAAGGAGAAGAATATACTTAATAGACTTAATTATTCTTTTTTTTTCTAGTTTTTCGAGACAGGGTTTTTCTGTAGCTTTGGAGCCTGTCCTGGCACTAGCTCTTGTAGACCAGGCTGGCCTCAAACTCACAGAGATCCGCCTGCCTCTGCCTCCCGAGTGCTGGGATTAAAGGCGTGTGCCACCACTGCCCGGTGACTTAATTATTCTTATTGTATTTTGAATTCCCTTAAAAAACAAAACCAAAAAGCACAGAAATTTGTTTTTGCATAAAATATAAAACATTTTACTTTTTGACCTTTTCCAGAAAAAGTTTGTTTTATATAAACTCCAGAGAAATTAGAAATAATATTGAAAAGTTTGTATGAAGATGGACTAGCCACAAGCTACAGTCATTGCTCAAAAAAATAACATAGCCAGTGTATGAGGGGAATTTCAATCAAATTAACCAGAACATACAACATTCTTGATAGATTCTGTAGATTTGAGTTTAGAAAAGTTAGCCGGGCGGTGGTGGCGCACGCCTTTAATCCCAGCACTTGGGAGGCAGAGGCAGGTGGATCTCTGTGAGTTCCAGACCAGCCTGGTCTACAGAGCTAGTTCCAGGACAGGCTCCAAAGCCACAGAGAAACCCTGTCTCGAAAATCCAAAAAGAAAAAAAAAAAAAAGAGAAGTTAATGAGTTTGGGCGCAGTTTCTTGTTTGTAATTCCTGGTATAAGAAAGGAAAATAGAAGAGAAGAGACGTGAAGGGAAAATGCTCAGGTCATTTTTGAATTAATGATGATGATAAAAATGCTTATATGAAAAAGAAAAAAAATGCTCATATGTTGCTGGGCTGAGTAAATATTTTGTGTGCATGACCGAATTCGGTCCTCATTAGAGTCAGGAAAGGCTGAAGTCAGGGTTGATAGCAACTCCCGTCGGCCAGCAGGAGAATGCAGTACTTTTTCTAGAAAAGAAAAGCATGAGATTAGAAAGTCAAGGGGTCAAGGGTCTTGACTGTTATGTCCGAGAAGAGTTTAGATTCTTTTTCTTTTTGCTGGGTCATTATTTAGACTGAGGGGCCCCGAAGGATTCTCAGAAGGGATGTCAAATGGTCAGCTGTGCTTTGAATTGATAACAAAGATGGGTTTAGGGGGCCACCTTTTTTTTTTTTTTTTTTTTGAGACAAGGTTTCCCTCTCTATGTTGCCCTGGCTGTCCTGGAACTCGTTCTATTGACCAAGTTGACCTTGAAGTCAGATCTGGCAGCCTCTGCCACCTAAATGCTGGCTAGGATTAAAGGCATTGGCCACCAGCACCTGGCAGGAGGCAATTCTTAAGTCATGAGGTTGGAGAGGGGAGAACAAGTGAGACTCTGTGTCTCTGCTGTCATAAAACACCTTCCTCAGTGACTGCAGGTGTCTGGACACAGAGTCAAAGACAACACCAGGTTTTTTTTTTTTTGTTTTTTTTTGTTTTTGGTGGCAAAATGAGAACCCAGATAGAAATCATATTCGATGAGTCTGATAGTAGAGATGGGCCACCGTCCTCTGAACACAGGGGACTGACCGGTTTTATATACAATGTCATGCTGTTTTCGTGTAGCCTACAGAAACCTCTGTAGACTATTTGTAATTCCAATATAATGCAAATGCCGTGTAAATAACGTGTAGTGTGTAGGGGGTGACGAAGGGAAAAGTCAACCCTTTATCATCCTGATGCTATCCAGTTGGGAATCACTCCACTGCTTGGGAATTTTGATGCTGTAGATGCAGACTCTGTGGGTCCAAACAGTATATTTATAGTTTCTGGAGGACATCTGGGAAGTTGTCTGGTGACACGTCAGAATTGTGTGTCTAGAACTTGAGAAATGACTGGCCTGGAAAGAGAGGCAAGGGAAGAAGAGAACCGTGAGGAGGAGGGGGGGGGGAGACTGGGGAGGAAAGAGCATCTCTGGAGCCCCAAGTCTGAGCAATCCTCCCATCACTAACTTGGATGGAGGGCAAGTATGGTACAGTGGGAAAGGCTGATTGGCTTTATCACGTCAAAGCGTTTCCTGGAGGGGGTAGTCAATGGAATGTTACTGAGCCAGGGAAGAAGAAAAGGACTGTAAACAGGGGAAAGGATTTGGTACTTAGAAGGTCACAGATGACGTCGGAGAAAGCAGAGAAAGCGGGAGACTGCTGGTGCTTTAAAGAGCTTGCTGAGTGTTGAGGGTGGGGGAGGAGGAGAGGCCGGAAGATTGGGAGCTGGGGACCCTGGAAGTGTGGCGGTGTTTTAGGATACAGGTAAAAGTGTAAATGGAGAGGGAGGGAGAGGGAGATAATGAAAAATGGGGAAAAAAAAACATTAATGAAATAAAAACCAGAAAAGGGATAAACTGAAAGGATCAGGGGATCTTGATTTCAGCCCCTCTATTTCAGAAGGTTCCACGCTGTTTGCTGAGCAGAGGACACAATGTTATTTTTTAAAAAGTGTCTGGAAACTCTGGCATAGAAGGAGTTGTTTGTGAGATAGTACTTCTGTGTTTCTCTGATGTTGGTCACAGAATCATCTCTTCCTTTCTCCATCTTCGGTGAAGATGAAGCACTCACCTGGTCTCCCAGGGTGTATTGGATTTTACAGTTCAACTTTTGCTTTTCAGTTTTTTGAGCCAGGGGTCTCACTAAGTAGCCCAGGCGGACTTCAAATTCATATTCTTCCTACCTAAACCTGCAAAATGATGGGATTATAGGTGTGCACCACCAAGCCTCACTGGCTTTATTTTAGTGTGAGATGATCTAGAGAATTACATATCGATTCTCAAAGATTCAGCTTGGGTGCAGTCGCCTACTTTATAAAATGCCAGTCCTTGCTGGTTATGGTATGCCCCTATTGATGAGTGTGCTGCCAGTCCTCAAGACTGTCAAACATGAATAATTCAGTAATAAAGTCTGTTTTTGTCAGGTGAGGTCAGACGCGGTCCACCATTCTTTGCGGCTCTCAGGAGTTGCTTGGAGATGTGAGGAACTACTCGGTTAGTAAAACAACCAAGACAGTGGTTTCAAGATGGAAGATGGAAGAAAGAGCTAATTATTAGGGTTATTTATTTATTTATTTTTATTTTCTATGGTGGAGGTAAGGACGTGGTTTCTGCAGTGCCTCACAAGTTAGTATCTTAAACCACCGCCCGCAGCATCACCTGGAAACTTACTGGAGATGCAAATTCTGAAGCCACACTTGAAATCCCCTGTTTCATCACCTCTGGGGGTGGTACCCAGCTGGTGAGTCTTAATGGCCCTCTGGGCAAGACTGCCCGGTCTAAGCGTTATGAGTTTATTGACACATGGCCTCCCGACTCAACAGCTTAAGCGCCCATCCAGCAGGCATCCCCTGGGGGCATTTGAGAAATACAGAATCGCAGGTTGCCTCCGCCCCCCAAACCCGCTCGATCAGAGCACACGCCCGGGAGAAATCAAGCAGGGTGTCTGCTCCCGCGTCTGCACGAACAAGGAGGATCTTTTCCCCAGTGAGTTCCGAACCCCAATTGGATAAGCCGTGAAATTGCTTTAAAGCGCGTTATTCACTGGGCCGGGTGCACTGCCACCCGCTCCCTGTCACCCCGCGGCTGCTGCAGGGCTCGGGGTCCTGCAGGGTTAAAAGGAGGCTCCGGAGGAGAGGCCGGGTGGGCGTCGAGCCTCCCAGGCCGGCCCCAAGCAGGTGTGTGGGGAAGGGTCTGCGGCTAAGCGCCCCGGAGCGCGCGGGCGGAGCCGGGGGTCGGGCGGGGAGGGGCCGGCGCGCGGGGCGGGCGGCTGCGCCGCTCCCGCCCCCGGCCCGCCCCTCCGCGGCGCCATTTTGCAGGCGGCTGCCGCGGGGACCCGAGGCGGCGGCAGGCACTGCGGCGCGAGCGGTGCGATCGGCGGGACGCGAGCTCCGCGAGCTGCAGGCAGGTGAGAGCGGGGCCGCCGCGCCCCACGCCCCACGCCGGGCCAGCGGCCGCACCTGCCGGCGGCCTCGGCTGCCCGCCGCGCCCACGAGGCCGGCCCGCGCGGCCCCCGCGCGCTGTCACCCACCCGCGGCGCGGCCTGCGCCCCCACGCCGGCTCGCGCGGCCCGGTGGCCCCGGCTGCCGCGTCAGGCCGTGCGTCCCGGGCGCTAACTGCTGCCCAGCCGGGTGTCCCCGGGACGGCCGCCGTGGACGCGGGGCGCTGCGGGGCTCGCTGTGCGCCCCTCCCCAGGTGGTGCGCCCCGCATCCCGGAGCCCGGGGATTCAGGGTCAGTCCGAGGGGCGGGGGATGGTGGTGCGCTTTCCAGGCTGGCTTCCTTCCCTCTTTGCGGAGGCGACACCGAGTAATTTTAGATGCTGCTGCTCCGACCTTGCGACCTTTCCCGCTGGCCTGCCCCCGGGGGTCCCGGGTCGCCCTGTTGCCGCCACTCTTGACAGAGAAATTGACATTGGAGCGTGATAATTCGAAGGTGAAGAATTGTCTCCATCGTTTGGCCGGAGATGTCCCATTAGCTGGGTAGCCTGTAGGAACTCGGCCTTCTTTCAGGGTGAGGGGCTTTAATCTGGGCTGGTGGGAAACTCCTGATTGTCAGCGCAAAGGGTAAGCGAGGGCAAGTGCGGTGGGGGGGGGGAAGAAAGTTAGCTTTGGGGGGCTTCCTGGGGATGGGGCATTTGCAGTGGCTGTTAGTCTAGTTTTTGCGGCGCTGGGAAACGGGACGGTGAGGATGCTATCCCTTCTGACGTTTGGGTCTTCTGAACGCAGGCGGCCAGAGGATCTGGGATCTGAGTCCTGAGACAGCCTGATTTGAGCTGTCATTAACCGGCCTTGTGACTTCCCCCAGGCAGTTTCCTCTTTACTCTAGTGAGCTAGACCCAAGGTGACTAAAACCTTTTTGTGTTTTGTGTGTGAGCGCTGTTGATTGGGCTCAGGCCTCACATGTTCCGAACGTGTTATCCGCATCTGCCTTTCATCTTAGTACGGGACTTTGCTGGCCTGTTCCTTTAAGGCGTTTGACTCAGGTGAAGTTTACGAGAGGCCTTTTCCTCTTAGAAGTTCAGGATTCTGTGCTGGGTTATACTTGACCTTATCAGGGTCATTATGGAATGTAGTACTACACCAAAAGTTATAGATTTGGGCGCTTAAGGCCGTGCACCGTGTCAGTTTGCTCAGGACGCATCTGGTAGTTCAAAGGAGACACTCAGTATTCCCAGCCAGACATTGAGGCAGGAGGTAACTAGCTGCTTTCTAGACAATGTCCTTTGCCTACTGTTAACTGATTCTTTTCTCTGTATACCTGGGCATTTCCACCCCAGATGTCTTTTTTTTTTTTTTTTTCGAGACAGGGTTTTTCAGTAGTTCTGGAGCCTGTCCTGGAAATAGCTCTTGTAGATCAGGTTGGCCTTGAACTCATAGAGATCCACCTGCCCCTACCACCCGGGAAGGTAGGCATGTAGGTGTGTCGTCATCATGGCGTCCGCCCCCCCCCCCCCCCAGGCAGAGGCAGGTGTGTCTCTTATTTCAAGGCCAGCCTGTCCACAGAGCGACTTCAGGACAGCCAGGGCTCACAGAGGAAACCCTACCTCAAAACTAACCAACCAGCCGGGCTGTGGTGGTGCACGCCTTTAATCCCAGCACTCGGGAGGCAGAGGCAGGCTGATCTTTGTGAGTTCGAGGCCAGCCTGGTCTACAAGAGCTAGTTCCAGGACAGGAACCAAAAAGCTTCGGAGAAACCCTGTCTTGAAAAAAAAAAAACAACAAAAAAAAACCCAACCAAACAAATAAATAAGAAAGAAAGAAAGTAGGTGTTTGAGGGGCTTTCTATAGTGGCAGGATTTTTGTTTCTTTTTTCCTGGCTGACCTGAACTTGCTCCAGGCTGGCCTCAGACTTACCGTGAGCTCCTAAGCCCTGGATTAAAGTTGTGCCTCTTTCCCCCTTGTTCCAGATAGCTGCCTGGTATTTAGTTTTCTGAGTGGCACATTACCCTGAGATTAAACCTCTACTAAAAAACGATTAAGCTGGGTGTGGTGATGTAAATGTATAATTTTAGCCACTCAGTCCAGCTGGTGGAGGTGGGAAGCTCACAAGTTCCAAGCCAGCAAGGGATGAAGGGCAAGACTTAGCCTTGTAAGACAACACAAAGTATTTATTTATTTATTTTGAGACAAGGTCTGGCTGTGTACCCTTGGCTGCCTTGAAGCCATAGAGAGCTGCCATATTCTAGGCTTGGGACTAAAGGTAGTTACCACTATGTCCAGCAAGAAAGTTAAAAAAAAAAATCTTAATGGAAGTACTTGCCTAGAGGACTGGAGAGATGGTTCAGCAGTTAAGAGCACTGGCTGCTTTTTTACAGGGTCTGGGCTTAATTCCCAGCACCCACATGATGTCTCACCATCACCTTTTAACGCCAGTCCCAGGGGATGTAATGCCCTCCTTTGGCCTGTCTTGTGAGCACTGCATACACGTGGACAGACACACACTCCAGGAAACCACAGACACACAGTGAAAAGAGTCCTTGACCCAACGTGGCTGTCCAAATGTGAACTGAAGGATGAGCCGGTGGACGTGCCAAAGTGGATGGGGGAAAGCCCATGCTACCTCAACCCTGTGTAAAGAACTCTAGGCAACCCGAGCAAAGCTGGGAGCAGGAGAGTTGCCCTAGGCAAGAGCATACCAACTGGTTGTCTGTAGGAGGAGGCCGCCCGTTAGTCCGGCCACCCAGGACTAAAATAACCACACAGAAACTGTATTATTTAAAACACTGCTTGGCCCATTAGCTCTAACTTCTTATTGGCTAACTCTTACATCTTAATTTAACCCATTTCTAGTAATCTGTCTATCGCCATGACGCTGTGGCTTACCAGCAAGATTCCAACCGGCACCTGTCTCTGGCAGGGCTACGTGGCTTCTCCCTGACTCTGCCTCCTCTCCCAGCATTTAGTTTTCCCCAACTACCTAAGTTCTGCCCTATCACGGGCTCAAGACAGTTTCTTTATTAACCAATGATAGTCACAGCATACAGAGGGGAATCCCACATCACCTCCCCTTTTCTGTTTAAATAAAAAGGAAGATTTTTAACTTTAGCATAGTAAAATTTCATACAACAAAACAGTTATCAACCAAGAATTATGGTTACAATATTTATATCTACTTATCTCTTTATCTTTTATCATAACTAAGGAAAACTATAATTATAACTATAAAGTCTTCTGCTCCATCAAAGACTTAAGAAGGATATGATATCACCTAAGTAACGGGAAGTACATTGTAAGTAACTTCTAAAACTCTAGAAATGACAGAGACAACTTGCTTCCTGGACAGTCACCCAAAGTTCTTCTGTACCGTTGGGCCATCCATCTTCAGCCTACAGGCCCATAGTATCCAGCAGACTTTTCCATGAAGCAGGAAATTTCAAAGACAGTCCCGCCTATATTGGCAGGTTGTCAGTCACTTTCTTTTGTGTGCTGCAGAATGTCTGGCAGACTCATTGATGAAGCAGGAACCCCAAAGGACGGTCTCACCTTTAGTTAAGTTCAGCAGTCATTTCTCTGCGGGTCCTGCATGTCCAGTTCATCAAGCAGTCCAGGCAAGAGCAGTTTTTTTTGCCCAAATGGCTAAACAACTCCATAAGGAGCCTCTTTGATGCCCATCTTCCTCTTGAAGTAGATTGGTGCTGCCAGGACCAGATGTGTCTCATTGTCATGAAAAGTCCTAAGTTATTAAAACATTTTAAAGCTGGGCGGTGGTGGCGCACGCCTTTAATCCCAGCACTTGGGAGGCAGAGGCAGGCGGATCTCTGTGAGTTGCTCTGTGAGACCAGCCTGGTCTACAAGAGCTAGTTCCAGGACAGGTTCCAAAACCTGTCTCGAAAAACCCTGTCTCGGGGGCTGGAGAGATGGCTCAGTGGTTAAGAGCATTGCCTGCTGTTCCAAAGGTTCTGAGTTCAATTCCCAGCAACCACATGGTGGCTCACAACCATCTGTAATGAGGTCTGGTGCCCTCTTCTGGCCTGCAGACATACACAAGACAGAATATTGTATATATAATAAATAAATAAATAAATAAATAAATATTTTTAAAAAAAAAAAAATAAGAAAAACCCTGTCTCGAAAAACCAAAAAAACCATAAATAAATAAAAAATAAAACATTTTAAATGCCATATTCTATAGTCTTTGAAAGATTTGAAGAATCCCTATCCATCTGAAATACATTTCTGTACATCTAGAAAATCTAACTAACATGACTACAAACTTGACTATTATAGATGATTATGTAAAACCTAAATTTTTTAATTATACATTCCATTTTTAAATGAGCTGCACAAACACAGTGCCTTAATCAGGAGCAGAAATATATAACAAAATTGACCTTAAGTTTGTATCGATAAACCAAGATCCATACCAATGAAAATCTCCATAGCATATCCCCCTTTAAATGTAAAGGAATATTTATAAACAATATTTGGGAATATGGGCATAGTTCTCTGGGCTACTTCCTGCTGATTAGGGGTGCTGTTAATCAGGTCTTTCATGGTGTATCCTATGTGCTAGGTTTATCTCAGTCAGCAGTTGGGTGAAGTAATTTGGGGGGTGTTCATAGCAACCTTTTAGGGGATCTTGGTCCATCAAACCACATTAGTCTGGGAAGATTCCACAGGTTTTCATCCTCTATGGAAACAAAAGAAGAACCTCTTTTCCAAAGCAACATATCCTTAGACTCAAATTCTGAAATCAAGATACCTTTAAAATACATATGTTGGGCTGGGCGGTGGTGGCGCATGCCTTTAATCCCAGCACTCAGGAGGCAGAGGCAGGCGGATCTCTGTGAGTTCGAGACCAGCCTGGTCTACAAGAGCTAGTTCCAGGACAGGAACCAAAAGCTACGGAGAAACCCTGTCTCGAAAAAAAAAAAAAATACATATGTTTGTTACTTAGCTCCTTCACAGTCAAAAAAATTTAAAGACAACACAATAATATATATATATATATTTTTCCAGACTCTGTATTTTCCATCTTTATGTGGCTTATTATTATTTAATCTATGACTGTCTGTACTCTGTCTCTTTAAAACCTTTGTTTTTTTTTTTTAGACCATTTACTTCTTTTCCAACTCTCTGTACTCTTTTTCTTCTCTCCCCCAAGCTTGTGTACATTTATCCAACACTGTGACTCATTTAGAGGTCTTTTATGTCTGAATCTTTCCTATTGTGTATCTGTAATTCTTAACTGTCTTGAAGAGCTTTTAAAATGGTAAGCAGCTCAGTTACAGTGGCTCTGGATGCTGTCTCTGCCTCTCTCAGCTTTCAAAATGGTGGAGGTACCATTGCTGCCAGCTCTGGGATCTACAGGTAGGAGCCACACTCAGCACTTTAAGCATGTAGCACATAAACCCTTTTTATCTGAGTAATAGCTAAATCTTCCATACAGAGCATTGCGAGGCCTGGAAACACCTCTGTGTATGGTGGCAGGAATCCTCCAGGCTCTCCTGCCTGTGCACTCCTAGCAGTCCTGGTCCTGCCTCCTGCCCAGGTCAGGGGGCGCTGAGCTGTGGGTATGGTCTCAGCTACTTTCCCAAGTAGGCCTACAAGCACCCAGGTCCACAAACTCCATTCAAGTGCTCCATAGCTGGACCTCTAGAAAGAGTCAGAGTTCCAAAGGAACTCTGGCGGCACAGCCCAGAAAGCCGACAAGTTTAAAGTGGCATGGCTTTTTTTTTTTCTGCTACCACTGAATCAAGAAAACCTCTTTTAAAGGAGCTGCAGCATGCCGCCAGCAAATCGCAAGAAACTGTGTTAAATTCTGTATTTTTGTGTTTCTAGAATTCCTATTTAAACTTTCTCAGGTTTTAAGTGAATTTTAGTTGGCCACGTGGGCGCCATTTTGTAGGAGGAGGCCACTTGTTCGTCCCGGCTGCCCAGAACCAAAATAACCACACAGAAGCTATATTATTTAAAATACTGCTTGGCCCATTAGCTCTAACTTCTTATTGGCTAACTCTTACATCTTAATTTAACCCATTTCTAGTAATCTGTCTATTGCCTCACAAGATTCTAACTGGCGTCTATCTCTGGTGGGGGCCACATGGCTTCTCCCTGACTCTGCCTCCTTTCTCCCAGCTTAGTTTTCCCCAACTACCTAAGTTCTGCCCTATCACGGGCTCAAGACTTTATGAACCAATGATATTTACAGCATACAGAGGGAATCCCACATCAGTTGTCCAGTGCCAAATTGTCAGTCCTGAAAACATACAAGTAACTGAATAGGTTATAGGTAGGAGCATATACATATGTGTATATGGGAGGGTCTGGAGGAAGGAAAGGGAAAGGAGAAATGTAATTATAATCTCAAAAGTAAAATAAAAAAGAAATGTTTGATTGGAGCATTGTGGATGGTCAGGTAGTTTTTGTGCCATACTACCTGCCTCATTTGTATAGCAGTCTAGCAGACTTCGCAGTTTAGAAGTAAGCTTTTTGTCCGAAGGGTAAGCTAGTGTAGCCTGCCCCATCCCGTCACCCATTCTCCCACTAGTTAGGTGCCAGCTGCGACTGAACAAACCATCCTTGAATTAAACCAAGGCGTTTGCACTCGAGAGGTCTCACGTTTTGTTTGCTGGTTATGGGAAGTACTGTGTCTGCTGTTGTCGTGCTCTTCAGTGTTCCAAAGGAACCTTGGGCTCCAGCTGGGGTTCTGGACTCGATCCCACTGGTTTTGGTTAAGAGAATGAAGCCATCACCAGTAATTTATCTTTATGGCACTTTGAACCTATAAATGTAAGCTTTGAAAAAAACCTCATTTCTTTTACTCTCATGCTTTTGTATTTCTTATTTTATTTATCTATTATTATTATTACTATTATTATTATTATTATTATTTTACAAAAGTTTCTTGCAATGTACAACAGGCTCCAGGATAACACTTTATTCTAGCTGTAAGTGGCAAAGATGTTATCTCAGGGAATCTGGATGTTTAAATAGAAATAGAAGAGGGTCACCTCTCATCTCAGATAAGAGGAACAGCTTATTTTTTGCCAGATTTCTTCTTCTTTTTCCTCTTTTTTTTATTTTTTAGTTTTTCGAGACAGGGTTTCTCTGTAGCTTTGGAGCCTTTCCTGGCACTAGCTCTTGTAGACCAGGCTGGCCTCGAACTCACAGAGATCCGCCTGCCTCTGCCTCCCAAGTGCTGGGATTAAAAGCGTGCGCCACCACCGCCCGGCTTTGCCAGATTTCTTAATTCCACCTGCGGACAAGGGTTCCTTTCCTGCAGCCTTGGCATCAGCTCCTCGAGTCTCTTCTGCTCCTCTGTTTCTGCTTAAAACCTCATCTTCCCTGTCTTCCTTGGCCTGCTTCTTGAGCTATTTCAGGGGTTTCTTTCTTTCTTTCTTTTTTTTTTTTTTTTAAAGATTTATTTATTGTGTATACAACATTCTGCCTCGATGTATGCCCGCACGCCAGAGCAGGGCACCAGATCTCAGTACAGATGGTTGTGAGCCACCATGTGGTTGCTGGGAATTGAACTCAGGACCTCTGGAAGAGCAGCCAGTGCTCTTAACCTCTGAGCCATCTCTCCAGCCCCAGGGGTTTCTTTTTGCCACGTTTGTGGCCCCGTGTGGTGCCTACAGATAAGCCTTCCCTCAATCTGTTTACAGGCTTTACTTCCAGAGTCTGGTTCCTCACTCATGCGTTTACCCTGCTGCTCCTCCAGTTCTCTGCTCAGAAGGTGGGGGGGGGGTGTGGGGGGTGTCTTTGAGTTATTTTAGTCTATCATTCTTGTTCCTGGTTAAGCCTGCATTACTTCCTCTGGGTTTAAAGGAGCCCTTTGTGCACTCTCTGGGATTGCCATCTTCCTGGCTTTGCTGTTTCTATCTTGTCATGGGTTCTAGGTTGCTGGCTGTTTCATATTAAGCTCTGCTTTCAGCTTGTACCTTTCATTATTTATCTTGACACTGAATCTTGCTGTGTTGCCCAGACTGGCCTCAAAACTCTGGGCTTACAGAACTCCTGCATAAATTTCCTTTTACCTGATCACCAGGCCTGGCCTTTCTGGCGTTTACAACACTTAATACATTGTTGGAAAAAAAATACATTGTTGAGTGACTACTCTTTTTAGGACTGTATTCTTATGGTCAGCTGGGAAGTTTTTTATGCAGGGAGAGTTTCCTTTCCAGATGGAGAGTTTTGAGGCACTTGGATTTCTGAGTGTGGTACTCTCTAGTGTAGGAGCAGAAAATAGGATTTCCAAAGAATCTTAGAAGGCCTGTGGAATCTGGTGTGGGCATGGGAGCAAAAAGGCCAGGGGGACTCAAACTGCTGTCACAAAAATACCTCTGTCATTTATTCCTCACAGTTCTGGAGACTAGGAAGTCCAGAGTCAAGGTTCTGGCTCATAGGCAGCCACTTTCTCGTTGAGTGCTCACTCACACGCCCTTTTCTCAGTGTTTTCTCTCTCCTTCCACACTCCAGTGCTAAGACTTGAACCCAGGGCTTTGTGCATGCTGTACAACTGAGTTTCATGCCAGCCATTTTCTGATAAATATATGGGTTTGGTTGAGAGACTGAAACAGTTTACTCCATAGCAGAGTCAGATAGCTTTGTCTTTTTAATTTTCATGCTGGGGATTGAACCCATGGCTCTGTCATGTTAGCATGTGTTCTACTACAGAACCCCTAGCCCTGGTACTACTTACAGCAAGGACACTTAGTCTAGCCGTCGCTGTTTGAGAATGGGTGTGGATAGGATAGGTCTCAAGTGGTGGGGAGGTCAAAGCAGGGTGATTTACTGTGGGGAGACGATGAGAATGAAGAGTAGGGTTGGAGACACAAGAGAAGTAAAGGAGCAAGGAGAAGAGGAAGACAGGCTTCAGGCCTGATGCTTGGACAGAAAGTGACTGCAGCTGAGATGCCCGCGGGGCAAGTTCACGGTGAGCGAAGTTGTAGTGCCAACCTGTCAACCCAAGTCCGGAAATGAGGGTGATGGAATTTCCTCCTGTCTGGAAATGTAAATCTTCCCGGTATCTTCTTAGTACCCTAATTCTCTCTCAGTGTAGACAGTCTTCAGCCTTCCTGGGAGTTAACTCCACGAAGGAGAGGAGTCTTGTCTAGTGCCCGGCTAGGAAAGCTTCCTTCACTTGTGAGTTCCTCCAAGGCGTCTGATATCTAGACGTCCGTCTCATTAAGTACCTGGTAATACCCTTTCCCAGGTAGCTGACCATTTCCTCTTTGTGTGTGTGTTTGCCCCTGCACAAATGTCTGTTTGTCTATGCACATGTATGGACTAACGGACAACCTTGATATTGTTCCTCAGGTACTGCTCACATTTATTTGAGTATTTGTATTATTAATTTTCGAGGTCATATTTTTATTTTGTGTGGATAGGTCTTTTGCCTGCATGTATATCTATGCATGCAGTGTTCTTGAAGGCCAGAAGAGGGCATCAGATCCCCTGGGATTGAGTGTTGCCATATGGGTTCAGGGGATAGAGCCTGGGTCCTCTAGAAGAGCAGCCAGTTCTCTTAACCACTGAGCCATCTTCCCAGAAAGTGTGTTTTGACTGCTGGAGGTGGAACAGAAGTGGTTTATTTCCTGTGGTTGAGGTGTTAGGCACTTTGTTCAGCCAGTGTTAACCTCTCAAGGTGCACTGACCACTTATGTTCTTAGAGACATATCTGCCTTTGGGGTTGGGGGTTAGGAGCCACATGAGTGCCGAGAATTGAACCTTAGTCTTCTGGAAGAGCAGCCCATGTTTTTAACTATGTTTCCACTTATCCAGCTACTATTTGTTATGTATTGAGACAAGGTCTCTCACTGGCCTGGAACTGGCCTGGTAGGCTAGGTTGACTGGCCACCCAGCCCCAGGAATTTACCTTAGCAGCAACTATCTCCCTAGCCTAGCCTTTTTTTTTTTTTTTTAAAGTATGTGTGTGTATCTTAATTGAGTTCTCCCATTTTTGCAGTTGAAAGTGAACATAGCTAAATAAGGTATCAGAACCTGTCTAAGCAATAACAGGGACCCTAGAAGGGCGAGGCAGCTAACCCACGAAGTGGCCAGTGGAATGGTGTTTGTGCTGATAGGTATAGGTGATATGTTGGGCACTTGAGGTCAGCATTACTAGTGTGACCACTGACAGGGTGATTCTGTTCTATGTTTGATCCGTATCTCTAGGGTAACTACTGATTGTGAATTCTGAGATGACCCTTAAAACTCTGGGCACTTGATAGAACTCTACTTCCAGATCTTGTTCCTGGTGGTATGAAGAGAGCGGAGAAGCCAGTAGCTCTTGTGTACTGGGTGCTGTGCCCAGCATTCATTGTGGCATTGCTGTAATTTAGTCCTGTGGAGTTAACTGTGCCCATTGTACTGTGGGGAGTGCTGAGGTTTGGAGGTTTCAGCTTGTTCATGGTCACAGTGCCAGTGAGTAGCAGAGTCTCTTGAGTCTGTTGCCAAACTCAAATTAGACTATCATCCTACTCTGCCTTTTTGATCTGGGATGCCTATCAGGGACTTGAGATTGATGGGTCTGACGGCACTTATGGAGAGGTGATGGTGAGCAAAGGGGAAAGGTGAGGAGGACCATGAGAGGAAGCACACACTGGTACAGTTGAGCAGCTAAAAGCGCGATGGCTGAAAAGCCACCAGAAGATAGTAGGTGACTTATTTATGTACTTATGACGCACATTCTCAGCTAGGTGGTGGTGCTGCACACCTTTTAGTCCCAGCACTTGGGAGGAAGAGGTGGGTGGATCTCTGTGAGTTCGAGGCTAGCCTGGTCTATAGAGTGAGTTTCAGGAAAGCCAGGATACAGAGAAACCCTGTCTTGAAAAACAAAACACAAAACAAACAAACAAAAAACTAGAAAGAAAGAAAGAAGAGAAAGAAAAGAAAGAAAAGAGCGTAGAGGTGCTTTCTCTAAAACTACGTGGTGAATGGGCTGGGAGGAGGCTGTAGTAGGCCTGTTAGAGACCTTTTGTTAGAATAGGAATTATCCATAGCATTTCACCTCTACCTCATCACTCAGGTTTGATGTTGTTGTTGTTGTTTGTTTTTTTAAACTGGCTTCTCTTTGCTCAAGTAGATAGATATATGATTTATTGACTTAATTAAAATTGACTGAGCAGTTCAATCTTACATTTCGTTTGTGTGTGACAGCTCTTTCTTTACCTTGCTTTGGACTTGAAAGCACAGCTTGCTTCATGCATTTGACGGTGAATGCAGTGTTTCAGACATCCTATATGAGTTGGGTGTCAGCCTCATTTGGCTGTTTTCGTGCAGTGCTGGCCAAAATCCCTTGCTGTCCCCAGAAGTGTATCTCCTGGCTGGGATTGACCACAACCATTTTTCAGTCTAAGGTGGTAGATTCCACACTTTGGTGTCTTATTCAGAAGGTCAGGGTAGGGCCTGGGAATGTGCATTTCTAGCAAGTAAGTTCCTAGGATGCTGGTTATCAAAGTTTTGTTCCAACATGGGCATGCTTACTCTAGACCAGAGGTTCTCAGTCTGTGGGTCAAGACCCCTTTTGGGGGGTTGCATATCAGACATCTTGTGCATCAGATATTTGCATTACAATTCATAACAGTAACAAAATTACAGTTATAAAGTAACAATGAGAATAACTTTATGGTTGAGAATCACCACAACATGAGGAACTGTATTAAAGGGTCACAGCGTTAGGAAGGTTGGGAACCACTGCTGTAGACCATGTAACCTGCAAGTATTTCCTGTCTGGCCCTTTGTAAGGAAGGGTTGCCGACCCTACTTCATGGAGGGTGTCATGAGTGCTGACAGAATCCCAGAGCTCATACATTTCTTTTTATCAAGAGCTCTTTAGCTTTTATGATACTGCTTTACCAAATATTCTACAAATGTGCGATGTGGGGGAGTATGAGTGTCCAAGTCTCTAAGGCTAGAACATTTTCTTCAAGTCTTGTTTTATCTAAAACCCACTGTGAACTGTTTTCTGTTCCCTCCCCACTCTCGGCATCCAGTGTTACACTTGGTCCTTCCCAGTCCCGGCACCCAGTGTTACACTTGGTCCTTCCCAGTTCCTGCACCTACTGTTACACTTGCTCCTTCCTAGTCCCTGCACCTACTGTTACACTTGGTCCTTCCCAGTCCCGGCACCCAGTGTTACACTTGCTCCTTCCCAGTCCCGGCACCCAGTGTTACACTTGCTCCTTCCCAGTCCCAGCACCCAGTGTTACACTTGGTCCTTCCTAGTCCCTGCACCCAGTGTTACACTTGGTCCTTCCCAGTCCAGGCACCCAGTGTTAAACTTGGTCCTTCCCAGTCCCTGCACCTACTGTTACACTTGCTCCTTCCCAGTCCCAGCACCCAGTGTTACACTTGCTCCTTCCTAGTCCCTGCACCTACTGTTACACTTGCTCCTTCCCAGTCCCAGCACCCAGTATTACACTTGGTCCTTCCTAGTCCCAGCACCCAGTGTTACACTTGGTCCTTCCTAGTCCTGGCATCCAGTGTTACACTTGGTCCTTCCTAGTCCCGGCATCCAGTGTTACACTTGGTCCTTCCCAGCCCCGGCATCCAGTGTTACACTTGGTCTTTCCCAGTCCCAGCACCCAGTGTTACACTTGGTCCTTCCCAGTCCCGGCATCCAGTGTTACACTTGGTCCTTCCTAGTCCCAGCACCCAGTGTTACACTTGGTCCTTCCCAGTCCCGGCATCCAGTGTTACACTTGGTCTTTCCCAGTCCCAGCACCCAGTGTTACACTTGGTCCTTCCCAGTCCTGGCACCCAGTGTTGCATTTGCTCGTTTCAGCCACTCTGTGTGAGAAATGAATGAGAAAAGGCTATTTATTGCCTTTGCATTTTTGTCCTTAAGTCCGAAAGTTGTAGACTCTTTAATTTTGATTTAAAATACTTTCTATAGTTCTTTACACCCAATATCTCATAAGTATACATTCTTATTTTCTGTTGGTTTTTAAAGTTTGTAATTAATCAGGTATTTGTATTGGAGTACAGTATGAAGTAAGGGACCTCCCTCCTACTGCCCCCAGTTTGTTTTTCCATCACCATTCATGACTTCATCTAACTTAACCACGGTTCTAAGTCCTTGGACCTGCCATGGGATGTGCTATTTGATCCCTCTTTCTGTTCTTTACTTAACTGCCTCTGTCGCTAAACATTTAAAGCATCGATTTTATTACGTATGTATGCACATTTGTCACAGCTGTTTGTGTAGCGGTCAGAGCCAACTTGAAGGAATTGGTTTTCTTCACTGTTGGGTCCTTGGGATCAAATCAGGTTATCAGGTGTGGTGGCAAGTGCCTTCACCGGTTTACCTAACCTTTTTTTACTTTTTTTTTTTTGAGCAGAGGTCTTATGTAGCCCTGGTTGGCCTGTATCACTGAGGATGCCCTTTAACATCTGAGCCTCCTGCCTCTTCAGAGTGCTGGCATTGCAGGCATGGACCACTATACACGGGTTTTTATGCTTTTTAATGAAGACTTCATGCACTGTAGGCAAACATTTCCAACTGAGCTATATCCCTGGCCTCAGGTGTCTGTCTGTCTGTGTTTCTTCTTTTTGAAACAGGGTCTCTCTTTATAGCCCCGGCTGTTCTGAAACTCACTGTGTAGATCAGGCTGGCCTTAAACTCACAGAGATATTCCTACCTCTGTCTCTGAGTGTTGGGATTAAAGGCATGAATCACCATGCCTGGCCTCAAGTGTTTTCCCTCCCTCCCTCCCTCCCTCCCTCTCTTTTTTGCTTTTGCAATTAAGTGTTTTTCAGTTTAGAATTTCAAAACAGTTTAAATGTAAACACAAGTTAGTTTGAAGAGCCTTGTCAACGTGTGTGTGTTGCTATGTATTGAACTAAGAACTGTGCACATTCTAGGTAAGTGTTCTGCCATTGAGCCACTCCCTAAAGTACCTTTATAATGTTGACTTGTTCTTTCCATGAAGAGAACAAGCATAGTTTCTTTACTTTTTTAAATAACAAGGTGCTGGGCAGCGGTGGCCCAAGCCTTTAATCCCAGCATTCGGGAGGCAGAGGCAGGCGGATCTTTGTGAGTTTGAGGCCAGCCTGGTCTACAAGAGTGAGTTCCAGGACAGGCACCAAAGCTATAGAGAAACCCTGTTTCGAAAAAAAAAAACAAACAAACAAAACAAACAAACACCAAACAAGGTCAATAGATTTCAGTTTGTTGTCCTTTATTTAGAGTTTTTAAATTTTTAATTTTATGTATATGGGCATTTTTCCTGTATGCATGTTTTACCACACATATGCAGTACTTGTGGAGGCCAGAAGAGGGTGTCAGGTCTTCCCTAGTGCTCTTAACCACTGAGACATCTCTCTACCCTATATTCAAAAAATACTTTTGCTGAGAAAGATGGCTGCACTTGTAATCCCAGTACTTGGGAGGCTGAGGCTTAGGCCAGTCTGGGATATATATAAGGTTCAAAGCCAGCTTGAATTACACAGACCTTGCCTCAGACCCTCTGCTGTCGAGCTGTTCCTCACCCCTGCCAGCCCAAGGAAGAGTGGAGGGTTTTAAAATTGTTTACAAGAACAAGCTGTGGTGAGTCAGTTCCTACCACCATGTGGGTTCTGGGAATTGAAGCCAGGTTATTGAGCATGGCAAGCCACCTTCCCAGCCCCTTAGAGTTTCTAGGGATCCTGGTAGGGTCCTGGTCACTGTGGTAGTTCTCCAGTAAGTTCACCTTCCCTATTGGATTGAGGATGACTCTGCATTTTTTTTCTTTTTGGATTTTCCGAGACAGGGTTTCTCTAGCTTTTTGGTTCCTGTCCTGGAACTAGCTCTTGTAGACCAGGCTGGCCTCAAACTCACAGAGATCCGCCTGCCTCTGCCTCCCGAGTGCTGGAATTAAAGGCGTGTACCACCACCAACCGGCCGACTCTACATTTCTTGCCAGGAGGAATTAGTTATATTTCTCTTCAGGTCCATTCCAGGGGCTTTCTTGTTTTTAGCTCATGCCATTATATTGTGTAGCTGCTTGCCCTTTTGTGTCAGAGTCTTTGAAAACGTTCTTCCTCAGAGGAGTTTTATGGGACTCTGTCTCTCCCTGTGCAGATAGGCTGAGTATATATGCACAGCAGCAGCTTTCTGTCCTTTCCCTTCTCAGTCCACCCCCTTGCTCCTGAGGCTCCCGTGTCATCGCTGAAGCCCCTTGTGAGCTCCTGGGATGCTCACCCTGTGGCCTGGCGTCCCTCCTGCTTTCTCTGGTGTGTGTGCTCCCTTCCCCAACACCTCCATCTAGGGTCCACAGTTGCAGGATTACAAGCTGATTAGGAGTAGAAGCTCTTCTAAGCCCTTTGACTGCGCAGGGAATCTGCATTATAATATTACTCATGACAGATACCAGTTGAGTTTACTTGCTCAGTACTGATTAAGGTTGATGTACCAAATGTTTTAAACTCTTTAAAATTTCTTTTCAGGATTGAAATCTCACACTTTTATTTCTTTCAGTGTCCATCAAGTCTTAAAATACGTTTTCCAGATTTCATTTTGACTGCCCTACTTTCCTACAAGATGTCTGTATCACTGTGCATCTCCCAGGAAAGTCTTATATTAACTCAGGTTGTCTTAGAACCACTCGATGGAAAGACTACTCTCTACCCTGTTGAATTGTGTTAGGATTTATTTCTGGGTTCTCTGTTATATTCCTTCCATTAGTTTATATGTTGTCCTTATACCACCCTGTCTGAATTACCATGTTTTTCTGTTCAGTTTTGAAGCTGGAGAAAAAGCAGGCTTCTGGTTTTGTTCTTTTGCTATTCTTGGACCTGTGTATTTTTATGTGACTTTGAGGATTAGTCTGTCAGCTTTTGCCAAAAAGGCAGATGGGATTTTTTGATAGTGATTTCATGGAATTGGTAGATCAGATTTGGTGGTGGTACCAAGAATTACTTAAAAAAAAAAAAGGAATTAAAAATTTGCTGACCCTCAGTCATTGCTTTATTCCCCCACCCCCAACCATCACCCTTATGGGTTGTTCATTATCTGTTTGAAAAAAGGTGCTTGAGATCAGTGGTCCCCAACTTAACAGCACTCTGAAATCAGCTGGGGAATTTGGAGAAACCGTGGATGCCTGGTCTCACCCCAGAATCTGAGATGCAGTTTCTACATTCATTGGAGTATTGGAGTTTTAAAGATTTTTCCAGGCAATTTCATTGTGCAGCCAGGGTTGAGAACCAGCGCTCTAAAGGAGCTACAGCTCAGACATGTATGACTTTCAGAGCCCTGCAGAGTTGATTGATGATGGGAATGGAGGGAAACACGCATTACTAACCGTGGAGCCCCTGTCTCTTTGGTGTATGAATTAGATATCTGCTTTGTTTGTCAGCTCCTCCCTGCCTCCCCCAGACAGGGTCTCTCTGTGTAACAGCCCTGGTTGTCCTGAGCTCGCTTTGTAGACCAGGCTAGCTTTGAACTCATAAAGATCCACCAGCCTCTGCCTCCTGAGTGCTAGGATTAAAGGCGTGCACCACCATAGCTGGCTGTTTGCCATCTCTTAATTTAGTGTGGCCACCAACGTTGCTGACTTTGTTCTCCCAATAAATGAAATGATTTTGCAAATTGAGTTCTCATGAGTATGTAGAGTTGTCCTTGATCTGTGTAGAAAGCAGATCGAGTAGTCCCTGGAGGGTGTCAAAATCTGACTCTCCTCTCCTCTCCTCTCCTCTCCTCTCCTCTCCTCTCCTCTCCTCTCCTCTCCTCTCCTGTTTTTTTGTTCTTTTTTTGTAATCAGAAATGGATTGAGGGGCTGGAGAGATGGCTCAGCAGTTAAGAGAATTGCCTGCTCTTCCAAAGGTCCTGAGTTCAGTTCCTAGCAACCACATGGTGGCTCACAACCATCTGTAATAGGGTCTGGTGCCCTCTTCTGGCCTGCAGGTATGCACACAGACAGAATATTGTATACATAATAAATAAATAAAAAAGAAATGGATTGAAAAAAATATGCTGGCAGGTCACAGATATTTTTAGGACTTGTCCTATAGAGAACACTGAAGCTGTTGGTCAGAATTACTGGAAGGCTCTCTGGAAGTGAGACAGGCATCCTTCTGCTCGCAGTGATGAAATGCAAGACTTGTGGTGAAGTAGCTCCTTGCTTTAACTCACTGAACACTCAGGGTTTCACGGTGTATTTGAAAGTAAACTTTCCGTGTATGTGGAAATGCACCCATCAAATATAACTTCCAACACAGCGATCAGACAACAGTGAGGTGGCATGGTGGGCGAAGGTGCTTGCACCAAGCGAATGACCTGGGGCCAGTCTCCATGCCCGCCGGTGGAAGGAGAGAACTGACTTTGACAAGTTGTTCTCTCACCTTTAAGTGCGCTAAGGTGCGCGGGGTCTCCTTTTCAGGAAAGAAATTAACGTAAAAAACTAAAAAAAACTAAGCCATTAGCATTCTGCCTTAGGAATGTGACTAAATACTTCTTTACAGCTCGATTTTTAACAGCTTCTTTGTGTGCAATGCATCTCAATTGACATGACAAATCCTTCTGTTGAACCTTTGACTTCCCCCCACTTTTTCTTGCCATGGTGAACACTATACAATGGGGATTTGCATTTTATGAAAATCTATGTGCATTTTTCTGGTTATTTAAATTTTTGAAAGGGGCATCTTTTGCAGTTTGAAGGATTTTTATTATTATTTGCATGTGTGTAATGTGTGTATATGAATGTTCCCCATGTATGTGCACATGCATGTGTGTGAGTGCCTGTGACTGAATTTCTTCCTCAGCTGCTCACCACTTTATACTGGAGCAGCTTCTCCTGCCAGAGCTTGCAGGGCTGGAAAGATGGCTCAGCGGTTGAGCACTGACTGTTTTTCCAGAACCCACGCGGCAGCTCATAACTGTCTGTAATTCCAGTTTCAGGGGACCCAACACCTTCGCACAGACATATAAACCAATGCACATAAAATTAAAAAAAAAATCTTGCTCCCAGCTTGTCATAGGGATTCTGTGGTGGGATTACATGCCTGCCAGGCCTTTACATGGGTGCTGGGAACTGAACCCAGGTCCTCTGCAAGAGTAGAAAGTGCTCTGAACCACGAAGCCATCACATTTCTCCAGTCTCTGGTGCACTTTTTTTTTTTTTTTTTTTTTTTTTTTGGTTTTTTGAGACAGGGTTTCTCTGTGGTTTTGGAGCCTATCCTGGAACTAGCTCTTGTAGACCAGGCTGGTCTCGAACTCACAGTCTGGTGCACTTTTAATGATTTTGTTTGCAGTTATATTTTGTTTGGCTTATTTGTTCCCAATTTTTCTTAGTTTGTTTTTCTTGGTGGTTTATAATAGCTCTCTCTATATATCTATATCAAGAATATTAGTATTTTAATAAAACATTTGGTTTCTACAGCTTCTCTAGTAATCTTATGATGCATTTGAGAAATAAATTTTATTTAAAGATCACTTTTCTCTAGTTTAATTTTCAAATTAGAAATATTGTGTCCCATCCACCCCACAACAGAGTTGCTTTGTATAGCCCTCGCTGTCCTGGAACTTGGTCCATAGGCCAGGCTGGCTGTGGAACTCAAGATACCCGCTTGCCTCTGCTTCCTGAGTGCTGGGATTAAAGGTGTGTGCCACCACTGCCTGGCAGAAGAATGTTGTTTTTCAAATAGTAAAGTTTAGTGAGGTGACAAGAGGAGCACTGGGGAGACAAGAGGCAGGTGGATCTCTGCCGTTGAAGCCAGCCAGGGCTGCATAATGAGACCCTGCTTCAAAATAACTCCTTCCTCCAAAACCGTTTTTTTTGTTTTCTGTTTTTTTTTAAAGGATGAAGAAAAATCTTTCAGACCACGATTTTATTTAAAGTATATTTTAGATTTCAAATTTAATTGTTTACTAAAATATGCATGGAAAAACCAGCTGCCACCTTGAACTTAGAAATTTGAATACATTTATTTTAGATTTAGTTTATTTTATATGTATGAGTGTTTTTGCCTGCTTCTATTTATGTATGTACACCACAGGCATGCCTGGTGCCTAGTGAGGTCAGAAGAAGGCACCAGATCCCTGGAACTGGAATTTGGTTGTGAGCTACCACATGGGTACTAGGAACAAACTTGGGTTCTCTGGAAGCTAGTGTTCTTAACTAGAGAGTCTTGATCCGACCCACTCCCAGTTTTTTTTTTTCCCCCAATGGTGTTTTTGCAGTGAAAGTAAGGTAGACTACAGTCTGTTACTCCAGAGAATGAGAGAGGGACACCAGGTGTGGTCTCCACACTTAACATTCCTGGTCTGAGTTTGGGTCCCTTAGGTTTGTCTGGGGTTGACATTAGAGTGCTCTCTTTGAATCCATTTTGCTCCAGTAGAATGACAAAATAAACTTCAAAACTGCCTTCCTGCTTAGAAACTAGCCCTAGAAGGCTGATGCTGTCTGTCGTGCTTTGTTTTTGAACGGAGCCTCCTTTAGCAGTCACGTTCTGGAACCATGTCTTTAATAGGATTAATGTTTGCTGGCCGTTTTGACTCTGAGGTCCTGTTTGTGGCTTTCAGGTATCCAGCAGGACACTGCATCCTATTGAGAGCTGAGAGTGGCACTTCCGTCAGTTGAGAAAGGAGATGGGACAGGTCTACATCTGTTCCCTGAGCAACTGGTGAGCGGCTGCCAGCAGAGTGAGTCCAGCTCTCTGTCCTCCCTTGCCCTGTGGAGACGGTGGGACTGCAGCATGTCCAAGTGCCCTGTGCTTGCCTTTTCCCTTGCTGTGGTCTGGGCAGGACCATTTCCAGGTCTTTGGTTTTGGGCAGTGACCTGAGTCACTGTAATGTGCCCATCCTCTAATTGTGATCATGCTAAGACAATTTGGGAAAGACTTTAGGTTTTGGCTGGTGCACACACAATGGCCTTTTCAGTGTGATTGAAGGCTGACTAGTTAGTGAAGGTGCAGTTCACTAAGGGGAAGCAGGATCACTGTGTTACCAAGTTTGACTTTGATAATTGATTGCCACTAGACTTTTAATCTTTGCCATTTTTGCCTAGAATATAAATTGTATTTTTATTACTTAGGTCTTTATAATTAGGATGGTGAAGCCCTAGTTTTCTCTACCTCCATATTTCTAGAGATGAGAATATATTATACTATTTGTAATAATAGATTAAACATGTTGTCCTGGCAAGTTTTATGTCAATTTAAAACAAGCTAGTTGTTAGAATATTAAGTAAATTTGTTTCACACCATTATAAAATCAAAAAAAAAAAAAAAAACAAGCTAGAGTCTGGGCTGGAGAGATGGCTCAGAGGTTAAGGACATGACTACTCTTCCAGAGGTCCTGAGTTCAATTTCCAGCAACCACATGGTGGCTCACAACCATCTACAATGAGATATGGTGCCCTCTTCTGACATGGAGGCAGAACACTGTATTGTATATGTAATAAATAAAATCTTAAAAAAAAAAAAAAAACAAGCTAGAGTCATCTGAAAGGAGGGACCCTCAATTGAGAAAAATGCCTTTATAAGATCCAACTCTCAGGCATTTTCTTAGTGATTGATGAGGCTCAGCCTATGGTGGGTGGTGCTATTCCTGGGTTGGTGGTCCTGCTTTCTATAAGAAAGCAGACTGAGCAAAGCCATGGAAGCAAACCAATAAGCAGCACCCTTCCATGCTCTGTGCATCAGCTCCAAGAGCCTGCCCTGTCTAAGTTCCTGTTCTGACTTCCTTCGATGATGAACAGCAATGCTGAAGTCATAGCAGTTGAGAGCCACTTGACCTAATTGCTAAAAATCAAACCCAGGTCCTGAAAAAGTAGTCCATGATCTTAACCCCAGACCATCTCTCTAGCCCATAGGTTTTATAGGTTTTTGTTGTTGTTGTTGTTGTTGGTTTTTTTCCTTTTGGTCTTTTTGAGACAGGGTTTCTCTGTGTAACAGTTCTAGCTGCCCTGGAACTAGCTCTTGTGAAGCAGGCTGGCCTTGAACTCACAGAGATCTGTCTGCCTCTGCCTCCTAAATGCTGGGATTAAAGTGTGCCACCACCGCTTGGCCCTTGTTTGTTTGTTTTTTGGTTTTAGATTTATAGTTTTTATCTAAAACATTTATATGCCGTGAGTGGAGGCATGCCCTTTAACCCCAGCACCCAGCACTTGGGAGACATAGGCAGGAGGATCTCTGTGAGTTTTGAGGCTAGCCTGGTCTACAGAGTGAGTTCCAGGACAACCAGGACTGTTTCACAGAGAAACCCTGTCTCGAAAAACCAACAACAACAACAACAGAAAGTTTTAAAGAAACGTTTAGATTTATTTTTGACCAGAAGTGTTTAACTGTAAATGGTGGCTACTTTTCAGTGGCCGATTTTCAGAGCGGAGGTCATACTAAGCCTGAAAGTGTTAGAAAGGTTTATCCTTGATTTGACGTAGAAATATTTTTAAGTGGTTTTTTACGTCCTGTTAGAAATAGCAATACAGCAAAGGAGCTTTTACAAGTGAGCGAGAAAACCCTAACTAACTCTTATTGAAAATATGGGTAAAGTACCCACAGTTTCTAAAAGAAGACCAAAAGAGTCAAGACTGGGTCCAGATATTCTCAAAGCTTGTTTCTAGAAGGAAGAAACAGTGGCTGAATTGTGAGCTCGGTTTTCTGTGGTCTACTGCTTCTTGTGGGGAGCTTGGGAAGTGGCACCTGCTTTGGGGCAGTCATTTGCTTTTGTCATTTTCTGCAGTCACTTAGTTACTTGTTCAGGTTTTCAAAGCAAGCAAACAACTACAACAAAAAGAAGTTCCTGTTTTGTTCAGATTTGCAGCTGTAAGGTGTCTCTCCACTAAGTCCTTAAAAGCCTGAAGAGTTGGTCTGTGCTGAGTGTGCGTTGCTTTCAGGCGCATAGCTTTAATCCAAATTAAATGCGTTTTGGGTCTTGTTATCTAGATCATGACGTGGTATTTTTGTCAGCTGATTACTGGTTCGTCTGCTAAGTTGATGCCATACCTGGCAGCTGAGAGATGCCGACTTCTCTTCTTGCTTCTGAACAGTAAATGTCTTTAGGGAAATGATGGTGAGAGTCAGTAATTGATGGTAATTTTGTATTATTTCTACTCCATATTTTTTGGAGATTTTTATTTATGTATTTTCTGTGTGAAATCAAAGATTGGCAACTGCAACATGCGCAGGTTGAATATCCCTTTTCTAGACTGGTTAGGACCAGAAGTATTTTACTTTTTTTTTTTTTTTTTTTTTGGTTTTTCGAGACAGGGTTTCTCTGTGGTTTTGGAGCCTGCCCTGGAACTAGCTCTTGTAGACCAGGCTGGTCTCGAACTCACAGAGATCCGCCTGCCTCTGCTACTTTTTTTTTTTTAAATGGTGAGTTTATATAGTGAGATTTTAAGGGTAAGACCCAGCTCTCAACATGAAATTCATTTTATGTTTTGTATACTTCATATACATATAGCCTCAAGGTAACTTTATGCAATACTTTAAAATAGTTTTGTGGTTTAAACAAAGCTTCATGGATGGCTTTCATGATGCAGGGATGCCTCACCCAGCCTCCATGCAGGAGGAGTTGGTCCTGCCTCAACCTGATATGACCTGCTTTGTTGACTCCCATGGGAGATCTGCCTCTTTCTGAATGGAGAAGTGGGTGGGTGGGGGGCAGGATAGACAGGAAGTGGGGGGGTGGAATGGGAAGAGAGGAGGGAGGAGAAACTAAATAAATGAAAACATTTATTAAAAACGAAAGAAAGAAACCCCTAAAGTTTCATGGTGTAAATTGTGTACTTTTGTTAGCAGATTTGGGATTTTTGATTAGAGATGCTTACTTAACCTTGTGACTCCTTTGTTTTTTTTTTTTTTTTTTTTGGTTTTTCGAGACATGGTTTCTCTGTGGCTTTGGAGCCTGTCCTGGAACTACCTCTGTAGACCAGGCTGGTCTCGAACTCACAGTGATCCGCGTGCCTCTGCCTCCCGAGTGCTGGGATTAAAGACTCCTTTGTAACCAAACCTACTATGAGCAATAGAGGTAGATGCTCAAACGTTCGTGGGAGAGAGAGTTGGACGACCCCATGCTCAGAGATGTCCTGGTCTGTTCTAGGAGTGCCACTTTGATCTGAGGCCTGTGACCTTGTGGTTGGAGGATGCTGCACGGGGAGGAGACTAGGTGGAAGGGCATTCGCTCAGTGTCCATGCCTGGTTGGTTTGTGGTGCTGGACTTCTGTTAACTCTTCTTTAGAGATTCCTTTCTCGAAATGCTGATTTGCATTTAGAACTTGTGACCCAGCTCTGTGGTTTGCTCTCCGATCCTTGCCTAGTAGAGGAGGAAGCCAGTCCTTCTACTCATTTTTCCAGTCAGCATTAAACACTTCCCCAAATACGTCTGTAAAATGTCTAGGACTTTGATTTGCAATTCCTAGATTTTTATGTAATTTGTGTGCTAAAGTGATATCTTGTTAATTGTGAGTGTTGAATTTTGCCCTTGTGGAACCCTTATTTTAAAATTAATACTTTTAGCCTTTTTTTTTTGAGACAGAGTCTCCTGTATCCCTGACTGACCTTTGAACTCTTGATCCTCCAGCTTCTACCTGTCAAGTACGATATATCCCTATATCAAAAGAAGCATATACATGTTAGAAAATAATTCAGAGTCTTCAGAATTGTATAAATTAGGAAGGTCTCACAATCTTTTTTTCTTTCCCCTTTCCTTTTTGGGTTTATAAGATAAGGCTTCTCTCTGTAACAGCTCTGGCTGTCATGGAAATCACTATGGAGGCCAGGTTGGCCTCGAACTCACAGAGATAGATCTGCCTGCCAAGTGCTGGGATTAAAGATGTGCGCCATTACTGCCTGGCTTGGACTCTGCTCCCCTCCTTGCCTCTCCCCTCCCTTCTTCAGCCCTTCCCCAAGGTCACCATGTTCCCGTTCCCAGTTTACTCAGGAGATCTTGTCTTTTTCTACTTCCCATGTAGGTTAGATCTATGTATGTCTCTCTTAGAGTCGTCATTGTTGTCTAAGTTCTCTGGGATTGTGGTTTGTAGGCTGGCTTTCTTTGCTTTCTGTTTAAAAACCACCTATGAGTGAGTACATGTGATAATTGTCTTTCTGTGTCTGGGTTACCTCACTCAAAATAACGTTTTCTATTTCCATCCATTTTCCTGTAAAATTCAAGCTGTTGATATTTTTTTTCTGCTGTGTAGTACTCCATTGTGTAACTGTACCATATTTTCCTTATCCATTCTTCCATCGAGGGACATTTAGGTTGTTTCCAGGTTCTGACTATGACAAATAAAGCTGCTATGAACATAGTTGAGCACGTGTCCTTGTGGCACGGTTGAGCATCCTTTGGATATATACCCCAAAGTGGTATTACTGGGTCTTGAGGAAGGTTGTTTCCTAATTTTCTGAGAAATCACCACACTGACATCCAAAGGGGTTGTACCAGCTTGCATTCCTATCAGCAATGCAGAAGTGTTCCCTTTTCCCCACAACTTCTCCAGCATAAGTTGTCATCAGTGTTTTTGATCTTGGCCATTCTTACAGGTATAAGATAGAATCTCAGAGTTGTTTTGATTTGCATTTCTCTGATGACTAAGGATGTTGAACATTTCCTTAAGTGTCTTTCAGCCATTTTAGATTCCTCTGTTGAGAGTTCTCTGTTTAGGTCTGTACTCCATTTTTTTTTATTGGATTATGTGTTCTTTTGGTGTCCAATTTCTTGAGTTCTTTGTATATTTTGGAGATCAGATCTCTGTCTGATGTGGAGTTAGTGAAGATCTTTTCTCATTCTGTAGGCTGTCATTTTGTCTTGTTGACCCTGTTCTTTGCTTTACAGAAGCTTTTCAGTTTCAGGAGGTCCCATTTCTCTCAGTATCTGTGCTGCAGGGGTTATATTTAGGAAGTGGTCTCCTGTGCCAATGCTTTCAAGTATACTTCCCACTTTCTCTTCTATAAGGTTCAGTGTGGTTGGCTTTTATGTTGAGGTCTTTGATCCATTTGGACTTGAGTTTTGTGTATAGTGATAGATATAGGTCTATTTTCATTTTTCTACATGTTGATATCCAGTTATGCCAGCATCACTTGTTAAATATGCTTTCTTTTTTCCATTGATATTTTTTGCTTCTTTATTAAAGATCATGTGTTCGAAGATGTGTGTATTGATATCCGGGTCTTCTATTTGGTTCCATTGGTCCTCCTGACTGTTATGCCAATACCAGGCTCTTTTCAGTACTGTAGCTCTGTAGTAGAGTTTGAAGCCAGGGATTGTGATGCCCCCAGAAGTTCTTTTATTGCACAGGATTATTTTGGCTATCCTGGTTTTTTTGCTTTTCCAAATGAAGTTGAGTACTATTTTTTCGAGGTCTTTGAAGAATTTTGTTGGGATTTTGATGGGCATTGCATTGAATCTGTGGACTCATAATCTTATGCTCCTCCTCCCACTTCAAAGCAGCCTGAGGTTTGTCCTTATCAGTGCATGCACATACATGTATGTATTAATGTTTCTCTGAGGTAGGGTCTAACTGTGTAGCCTGCACATCTCAAAGAACAGTACACTTTTTGAAAACATAAGCAAGCAATTTTAAAAAAAACTACTTTTTCATCTTCTATCCATATACTTTTTAGTTTTACTTTAAATGTTTTTATTTTTTTCTGTATGTGTCTGTGTGAGTTGTGTGTGCTGGTGCTTGCGGAGGCCCAGAAGAGGGCTGCAGTTAGAAACAATTGGCTGCTGCTCACAGAGGTTCTGGCAGCAAGTGCTCAGCCTCCACCCAGTTATACCTCTTGAATAATCTTTAGTGGTGGTTGCTACATTGTGCCTCTTTTCTGAGAGTTAGGAAGATTTTATTTTGTTAAGTTTTACATTGTTTTAAAAAAGGAAACATATACATTTCTTCATTCACATTTTAATTACTTAAAAAATTTTCTACCCATCTATCCATTCAGCTACTCATTTAAAGACTCGTGTTCCTGAAATTGGGGTGGGAAAGGCAGGCTCATGATGGCTGATTGAACTGGTACTTCTGTGCTTGTTTACCCCTAGCCTACTGGTAAATGCTGATGCCAGACCAACTCCTTCAGTAACAGCTGGGAAACTTCTCAGCTAGGACTTTCCAGTGGGTCTGCCCGGACTGTTGGCTGTCTCAGCACTCCTGGGCCAGGCCCTGAGCGGGGCTGGGCTGACCGTGCATGAGATGGCCACTGAGTCTGGCTCTGGGTTTGTACTGGAAATGTACGGACAGGTGCATTTTACTTCTCTGTTGCTAAAGCAATTTATAGAAGGAAGAGGGGTGTTTTGGTTTAGAGTTTCAGGAGAATCCATAGTCAAGGCACAGGCATGGCAGCAGGTGGTCAGGGCACAAACCTGAGAGATCTCCAGCTATACACAGTAGAGAGCAAACTGGAGGTGGGCTTGGGCTAGAAACTCCTCTGTAAGTCCTCCCCCAATGCTGTACCCTAGAAGTTCCCTAACCTCCAGTAGTGCCACCAGCCAAGGACCGAATGTTTAGATACACGAGCTTATGGGGGATAGTCCTCATTCCCACAGGCTCCAGTTAGTGATTATAGAAGGAGTCTGTGCAGCCACCCATACTTCAGCTGCAGAAGCAGAGTGTAACTGTTTTGAGAAGCACACGTCTGAGTATGTTACTAAATCTTGATTGTGGTAGTGTTTGGGCAACCTGGAACAGTGGTTAATACAGGGGCTTTGCTGTCCTGATGGCTTTAACCCCCCTACTTTTATCACTCTGTGCCCCAAGACCTGGCAGGAAAGAAAACCCTTTACTGTTCGGGGGAGGGGGGTGATGGTGCACACTGCCCGCCTTTAATCCCAGCACTTGGGAGGCAGAGGCAGGTGAATCTCTGTGAGTTCGAGGCCAGCCTAGTCTGCAGAACAAGTTCTAGGACAGGCTCCAAAGCTACACAGAGAAACCCTTCTTGAAAAACCAGGAAAGAAAAAAAAAATTCAGACCCTCAGGGTAAAGATATGAGTGGGTATAGTAAGTAACAACAATAACTAACAATTAGGACAATTGCAGCCATGTTCTCTGATAAACTTGCCAGCACTACTTTAGAGTAGACTTAACATGCTTGTGTTTCCAATCAAAGCCCCATGCTAAGGGCATGAAGTTTAAATCCATGAAGAAATTCCAGCTGAGAGCAAAATTGATTTTATAGGTATTCTTCCGAAGTACTGTCTTTGAAAATATTTTGTGCTCCAGCTGGTGGTGGCAGAGGCTGGCAGAGTGCCCGGTGTTACACAGAGAAACCTGGTGGGTGAGTGGGGGGGGGGCTATCTTGTGCAACAGAGAATTTTATTTTGGCGGTGCTGGGATTTGAACACACTAGATAAATATTTCAAACACTGAACTACATCCCTAGCTCATACTTTTTATTGATTTATTTGATACTAGGTATTAAGTGATTGAGACTAGCCTTGAATTTATTATGTATCTTAGGCAGGCCTCAAACTTACTTTGTAGCATAGGCAGACCTTGAACTTGTGAGCCTCCTGCTTCCTGCTTCAGTGTTTCAGGTAGTTATGACTGTAGGCCTGAAGATGAAGGGAAAGGCTTCCATAAATAGGCAAAAGGGTCAGCAACCACCCCTGCTCCCACTTTTAGTAATCCCACAAGAACACCAAGCTACTCAGCTATGACATATATGCAGAGGACCTAGGTCAGACCTCTACAGGCTCCCTGATCCCTGAGAGCTCCTGAATCCTAGTCAATTGGTTCTGTGGGTCTGTGTTCTCATAGTGTCCCTGTCACCTGGTTCCTTTGGTCCTGATTCTCCCCCTCCTCTGCAGGACTGACTCCCAGAGCTAAGGTTTGTCTGTGGGACTCTCCATCTGCTCCTACCAGTAGCTGGATGGAGTCTTTCTGGTCCCTTTGAGGATTCTGCTAGGCCTCCTCTGTAGGCATCACAAACTGTAGGTCAAAGGTTCTGTGACTGGGCTGGTGTCCCAATCCTTCCACTTGAGACCTTGCCTGGTTATAGAAAATGGCCAGTTCAGGCTCCGTGTCCCCTTACTAGCAGTCTCTGTTAGGCTTCTCTCGTAGATTCCGTGGAGTTTCCTTGTACTTGGTTTCCACTTGGCCCCCTAAAGGCCCGCCCGTCCCGATTTCTCCTAGTATTTACTTCCCCACACTTCATCCCTCCTGCTCCCAACCCCACCTGCCTGTCCACCCACAAAGTCTATTTCCCCTTCCCAGGGAGATTCTTGTCTGTCCTGGCCCCCTCTAAGCCCTCTTTGTTAGTGTCTCTGGGGTTGTGGATTATAGCCTGGTTATTCTTTGTTTTACAGCTAATATTCACTTATGAGTAAGTACATACCGTGTTTGCCTTTCTGGGTCTGGGTTACCTCAATCAGGATAATTTTTTCAAGTTCCGTCCATTTGCCTGCAAATTTCATGATGTCATCGTTTTTTTTTAATATTTATTTATTTATTATGTATACAATATTCTATCTGTGTATCCCTGCAGGCCAGAAGAGGGCACCAGACCTCATTACAGATGGTTGTGAGCCACCATGTGGTTGCTGGGAATTGAACTCAGGACCTTTGGAAGAGCAGGCAGTGCTCTTAACCACTGAGCCATCTCTCCAGCCCCCGATGTCATTGTTTTTAACAGCTGTATAATACTCCATTGTGTAAATAAACCACATTTTCTTTATCCATTCTTCAATTGAGGGATATTTAGATTGTTTCCAATTTCTGGCTATTACGAATAAAGCTGCTGTGAACATAGTTGAGTAAGTGGCCTTGTGATAGGATGGAGCGTCCTCAGTTTACGTCTAGGTGTGCTCTAGCTGGGTCTTGAGGTAGGTTGATTCCCAGTTCTCTGAGAAGCAGCCATATTGATTCCCACAGTGGCCGTACAAATTTGCACTCCCACCAGCAGTAGAGGAGTGTTCCCCTTGCTCCATGTTCTCACCAGCATGACCTGTCACTTGTGTCAGAAGGGCCTTCTGATTGCTGGGCTTCAATATTTTGATAGCTGGAATTTGGGAGTCAGCCTCAGGAGGAAGTGGCCAAATATTGGAATAGACCTTGGCTAGCTTTAGGAATGTAATCTAACAGTTTAGCAAGGAAAGAGGGAATGGAGGAAGGGCAAGGCCTGCCAGAGCCCTTCAGTAAGCAGATTAAAAAATAAACGTGTTCAGTCTTGAAACATTAATTACAAGGTAGGAGGTAAATATTTGTTTTGCTCTTTTGCTTTTGGCTATCCTTATTAGCAGAGCTTTGCTGAGTGTGCTGCTATTGACTCCTTGGGTCGCCATGGCAGTGGAGTGTTCTCAAATCACTGCGGTTTAATTAATGGCATCAAAGCACTAACCTATCACTAAGAAACATCATTCCGGCTGGAGAGATGGCTCAGAAGTTAAGAGCACTGACTGCTCTTTCAGAGGTCCTGAGTTCAATTCCCAGCAACCACATGGTGGCTCACAGCCATCCATAATGAGATCTGGTGCCCTCTTCTGGCCAGCAAGCATACAGACAGACAGAACACTGCATACATAATAAATAAATAAATAAATAAATAAATAAATAAATAAATCTTTAAAAAAACCCATCATTCCTCCCACCTTTCCTACTTTTTCCTATCTCAAAGCTTGATGGGCAGTAGCATGTCTGCTTGTTTGTTCCCGTGCATGAAACAAACCCATGGCCCACATGCTTTACCACCAGGCTCTGCCCACAGCACCCCCTCCCACATTTTCTTTTTCTTTCTTAAAAAATGAGGCCAGGTCTCTAAGCCTGGGCTTAAGTTCTGTGGCCCAGACAGCCCGGTCTCATTCTCCCAAGCTTACACACCACCAGGCTGAGTCCTAGTTTTGGTTAGTTTTGATGTTACAAATGATACTGCAACATCGTTTCTTTTTATTTTTTGTTAGATGATGGTTCCTCTGTGTAGTTTTGGAGCCTCTCCTGGAGCTAGCTCTTGTAGACCAGGCTGGCCTTGAACTCACAGAGATCTGCCTGCCTCTGCCTCCAGAGTTCTGGGATTAAAGGTGAGCGCCACCACAGCCTGGCTACTATTTCCATTTTTAAAGACAGGAAGAGAACAGAATAGCTGCACTAGCTTTCCTTATGGGGAGGATAATCTAGTGGTAAGATTGATGCTGGGAGCAAAAGGTAGAGGTTTGTCTGTCTGAGGACACTTGCAAAATAAACGTTCTCCAGCTCTTGAGTCCAAGTTGCCACCCACCCTCATTTTCTTTTGTAGATTTTCTCTGCTCTTGTTTCATTGAATTTCTTTAATATTTGGTTGTCTCTAATTGACATTTGTCAAATGTATCACCAGGTTCAGCTTGTCTATATCATCCTTGGATTTGCTTCATCAAATACATCTTATTTCTTTTCCTTTTTTTTTTTTTTTTTTTTTTGTTTTGTTTTTTCAAGACAGGGTTTCTCTGTAGCTTTGGAGCCTGTCCTGGAACTAGCTCTTGTAGACCAGGCTGGTCTCGAACTCACAGAGATCCCCCTACTTCTGCCCCTCCCCCCCTCCGAGTGCTGGGATTAAAGGCGTGTGCCACCACCACCCGTCTCTTTTTCCCTTTTAAGACTTATTTTTATTTTATGTGTATTAGGGTTTTGCCTCTATGTATGTCGGTGTTTCATGTGTGTGTCTTGGTGCCAGTGGAGGCCAGAAGAGAAACTAAAATCACAGCCATTATGTCCTGGGAACCGAACTTGCGGCTCTGAAAGAGCAACAAGTGCTCTTAACCACTGAGCCATTTTTTTTGGCATATCTTCCTTCTTCATTCTTTCTTGCTTGCTTTTTGAGATGGGGGTCTCACTATGTACATAGCTCTGACTGGCGTGGAACTCACAGAGATCTACTTGCTTTTGCCTCCCAAATAGAGAACTGGGATTAAAAATGTGTGTTACTATACCCGTTTTCTTATTATTTCTGTTTCTTTTTAATTTTTTAAAATTTACCTAATGTGTTTGTCTAGCCACTCCTCAATTGCAAGAATCTTGCATACTTTAATCCTAATATTTGTGGCTTTTACAAATTCAACCAGTAAGGGATTGAAGCTATTTAGTGTGTTAAGAATACAAACTGCTCTTGCAAATTCTCCAGGTTCAGTTCCTGACACACACGATGGCTCACAGCTGCCTGTAGCTCCAGTTCTAGAGGGCCCAGTCAGTCCCTCTCTGACTTCTGTAGGCTCTGGCATGCGTGTGGTGTGCAGACATATACTCAAGCACATATACACATGTCTAAAATTAGATACTTAAATATTGGGAAGAAAGAATTGTACTTGTGTTGAAAATATGCAGGCTTCTGTTTCTTGCCTTCACATTTAAACAATAAAGTTCACAGCTGTCTCCATGGCCTTCTTGTTGTTTTTGGGATTCTGAGACAGGCAGTATCCATGACTGTGCATGGGAATGCCAGCACAGCATTGTTCATTTAAGGGCTTGTGTTTTGATTTGGAGGGGTTTGTAGAAACAGTTCATGTTGGAAACCATACTTACAGTAATTAGCTTGTTTGATTATTATTATTATTTTGGTTTTTCAAGACAAAGAATTTCTTTGTGAAACAGTCCTGGCTGTCGTGGAATGCACTCTGTAGACCAGGCTGTCCTCGAACTCACAGAGATTGGCCTGCCTCTGCCTCCTGAGTACTGGGATTAAAGGCGTGCACCACCACCGTCCAGTTTGTTTATCCTTTTTTTGAGACAGGGCCTGGAACTCACTGTGTAGACCAGACTAGCTTTGGACTCAGATCTATCTGCCTCTACCTCCCAAATACTGGGATTAAAGGCATGAGCCTACCACACCTGGCCTTGTACCTCTTGGTCTTCTTGAGATGATTGCAGAGAACTCTGAAACTCAGGATTTCCAAAGTGTGTTCCATTTGCGGATGGCTCTCAAGTCCTCTGACCTGTAAGGGATTGTCTTCTTTCCCTTTGCTCTGTGTGCTGTGGTTAGGCTGGTGCTTACCATGCTTGGAGACTCTTCATACCCCCACGTAGACTTTCCTGAGAACTTTCTTCCTGGGATTCTACTCACTCTATACGACTGGCTCCGAGTCCTTTTGGGGTCTTACTCATGGTGTAGCTTGTATGTGTGTGGTTCTCTTATTCACTCCAGACTGTCCAGTTAGATGAGACATGGCTTCCGGTATGGTCCATTCTGACCTCAGAGCACAGACCAGCATCACGGTCAGGAATCTGTGAATGACTCATCTCCTTCCATTTGCTCTGAGACTGTCAATGCCGAGCCCGAGATGCTAAGCTCTTCCTAAACGGACAGACTTTTCGTCTCTGCCTGAGAGCAAGAGATGACAACACCGCCCTTGGCTTCACAGCTGAGAACACCTGCTGCGTTCTAGGGCCAGGAGCATGATTGAGGACCACTGTAGAAAGAGCTAGGACCATAGATGCAAAATGATGTGGGTATCAGTCTACTGACAGTTTTCAACAATGAGGGGAGCGTTCTTGTTCTATCGGTGTCTGTGCCAAGACCTTACTGCCTCTGGGATTTTGTTTTGGGTTTAGTCTGTGTGCTGTTGTCGTCACCCTCTTACTTCCTTACTATCAAACATGTTATATAAAAGTGTTGTACTGTTTATAGTTTGAGTCTTAGCAACAAGACAATTAAATATTTACCAAAGAAATTGGGTAGTTTCAAGAACCCATGTAAACAATGCTGGTGACTTGTACAAGAAGAAAGGTAAGGAGAAAGATGGCCAGTTATGTAATGGTTGCCATGACGGAGATTACAGGCAGGTCAGGACTTTTCAGCTGGGGATAAATGTTTTTAAATCAGGCAGCTGATGCAGGATTAAGACCAACTGTTTATATAAATGAGTTGTTCCCTGCCTTTCTCCATGGTGTGGAGAATGCCTCTAGTGTGTTCATTTAGTCTTTTTAGTGATCATCCCTTTTCGAAGACAGGCATTATTTTGTTTTAGATTTGCTGGCCAGCCTGAAGTTTAGCAGTTTCTTTTCTGCAGTTTCCCTGTGGCCTAGTGTTTTGTTAGCTTTTCTGTGCTGGTCCGAGCTCCCAGAAGAGCTCCTTTCTCCTTTGACAGAAGCTTGTTATGTTAGTTCCTTGCACGTGGTTTCTTTCCTCTTCTAGCCTTGTGTGAAAGCTTAGGCTAACGCATCTACTACCTCTATACAGACTGATTATAGATAGCAGAGCAGCCGCTCTCAACCTGTGGGTTTCAACTTCTTTGAGGGGGGTGCGTCACATATCAAATAGCCTGCATATAAAATATTTACACTGAGTCATAACAGTAGCAAAATTAGTTATGAAGTAGCACTGAAATGATTTTATGGCTGGGGTCACTACAACATGAGGAACTGTATTAAAGGGTCCCAGCATTAGGAAGAGTGAGAATCACTGAGTTAAGAGTTAGATGGGGTTATTCCTTTGCATGCATATATATGTGTAAATCAAGTTATCAGAAGATTATATACTGTGGTGACTTGAATGAGAATGGCCCCCATAGGCTTATTTCTGAGCACTTGGTTCCCATTGTAGAAGCATTTGGAAGGATTAGGTGGTGTGGCCTTGTTGGAGGTGTGCCAGAGGTGGGTTTCGAGATTTCAGAAGACTGCCATTCTGTTGCTCCTTCTCTGCCTCTTAGCTGCAGTTTAAAATGTAAGCACTCAGCTGTTCCTGCCACTGCTTTGCCATCATGGACTCTAATCCTCGGAAGCCATAAGCCCAGTAAAATGCTTTCTTTTATGAGTTGCCTTTGTCCTGGTGTTTTGTCAAGGCAAGGACAGTAATTGAGACATAATACTCTTTGTAAAGACTTATTTTATGGCACATGCATGAATGTGTCTGTCTGTTTTGCTGGCATGTATGTATGTATGTGCAACACATGCATGTCTGGTGCCTGCAGAGGTCAGAAGAGGGCATCAGATCCCCTGGAACTGGAATTAAGGATGGTTGTGAAATGTCATGTGGGTTCTGGGAACCCAATTCAGATCCTCTGCAAGGGCAACAAATGCTCTGAACTGCTGAGCCATCTCTCTGGCTCCCTACTCTCTTTCTTTCCCATTTTTTCTTCCTTTTTCTTTTTTGTTTTGTTTTGTTTTTCAAGACAGGGTTTGTCTCTATAGCCTTGACTGTCCTCGAACTAGCTCTGTAGACTAGGCTGGCCTTGAACCCACAAAGATCTGCCCACCCCTGCCTTCCGAGTTCTGGGATTAAAGGCATGGGCCACCACACATTTTTCTCTAAAAAGTTATTTTAATTACGTGTGTGTTGTAGGAGAGTCTAGGGACTCTGGAGGCCAGAGGTTGCGGATCCTTGGGGAGCTAGAAGTGGGTGTGAATCACTCTTTGAGGGTGCTGGAATCTGCTCTCTGGTCTTTTAGGTCAGTGCCCACTCAGCCAAGGAGCCGTCTCTCCAGCCCTAGAGACCACACGCTAGAAAGTTAACATGGGTGTAGTCACGATCACATTGTTGTGTACTCTGAGATAGTGTTTTCTTTTCTCATTTTCAGTATGTACTTTTTTGAGATAAATCATGAAGTTATAATAGAAGCAAAACGAGCTGATTTTTGCTCTCCTGTTGACCCACACTGCGTTGCTGGTATGCATGCTCAGCGCATGCTCACTGGGGAGGGCCTTTGATCCCCTTGTGAATGCTGGTTCCCACTCTCCCTCGTGCCCGGTGCCACCCAGGACACAGAGATGGGTCTTGAGCAAAGGAGGCTGCTCCCCGTGGCTGAGGTTTATTTCCACCTGTGACCTGAGTTCTTTAGGTGCTTGCAGGCACACTTTCACAGCCATCAGTGGCCTGCTCCAAGTGCCAAAGCAGACAGTTTAATAAGTCTGATAGCCAAGGTGAACAGTGAACCCATTCTTCTCAGCCAGACACTGGCCCTTCACTATGACCTTCCATCCGTCCCACAGAAGGAAAACCCAGCTTTTCCTCACCACACCCCCAGATTTGATTGGGTTTTGTCAGTTCTCTGTCCAGGTTTCATTTCTACATTTACTTTAAATGTGTGGTTTCTTTGTTTTTGAAATATGACCATTATAGTTTGCTTAAATAATAAATGTTTGTTGGGCTGGGGTATAGCTCAGAAGTGCTTGCATGGTATGTGTGAATCCTAGTGCTGTGGGGGTGAGGGGACTATAAAATTTCTTCATTTATTTCCACTGTGCTGGGTTTGAAACTGAGGCCTCAGGTAGACTAGGCAGCCACTTTACCAGCCTTCAGATTGCTTTGTGTATAAAATGTGTCTGCATGTGTGTGGGTAGGTGGTAGTTTGGGTTTTAATATGCTTAGAGAATGAAACGGAAACTTTTCACAGTCTGTCCCATGCTCTTTTTAAACACACTCGCTTTAGTCCTAGATGGTCCCTGTAGCTAGTAGGACAAGAGAGCCATGAGAAGGGATGATCCCCCCCCCCCCCCCCCACAAGTCCCACTGACCAGAGCTGGGTGTGTCTAGCTAGCTTCATAACATACTGGAAAAATTTGGCTGTGTAGCTTTTTGTTCAGCTTCAGAGCCTAGGTACTAGCTGAATTTTTAATTGAATGAGAGATAAAGATTTGCCTGTTGATAACACAAAAGTTGCTTCATGAGTCAGAAAGCAGTAGTTAAAAGTAAGTTGGGTACAAAATAAATGTATTTTAATTCTGTTTTGTATGTTAGAAATTTCCAAATTAAATTTCTTTGGCTTGTCTTCAGTGTGGGATTCATCCAGGTCTTGCAGATGCCCGGCTAGCACTCTACCTAAACCCTGGCTCCTGCTCTGGAAAATTTTGTATTTCATACTTTTTTTAAAAAAACCCTTTGGCTGGGCGGTGGTGGCGCACGCCTTTAATCCCAGCACTCGGGAGGCAGAGGCAGGCGGATCTCTGTGAGTTCGAAGCCAGCCTGGTCTACAAGAGCTAGTTCCAGGACAGGAACCAAAAGCTATGGAGAAACCCTGTCTCGAAAATCAAAAAAAAAAAAAAAAAAAAAAAAAAAAACCCTTTATATCAGTGCCAGTTAATTATTATGGCACCAGAGGGCGCTGGCGGATAATGGGTTTGCTTTGCTGTCCTTGCTTTCAGCTTCTCCCCTCTCTCTAAGGAGCCAGCATAGATGTTGTTCACCTGGTAATCTCCAATCTGTCATGTTCTCAGGTTAATAGCACCAGAGCACAGAAATGTCAGTATTGTAACATTTGTTTGGAAAGTTACAGTCAACCCATACTTTAGTATTTTTTAATTTAAAATTTTAATTAACATACAAAATAACAATTTCCCATGGCAATTTCATTCATACTTCTTTTTGATTGTATCATCCCACCCCAAATGCCCTTGCATGTTATCTCCCAGTCCCCATCTCAGTTTGCACCCTCCTGCCCCAGTAGTCACTTTAATTTTCAAATCACAGGTGGTCTTTTACCTTTCTACCTCTATTCTTTACCCCCCCCCCCCTCCATGGGCCCCTTTCTAGTTTCCTGACTTAACAATACTTATGTTTAAATTTGGAAGCAATGTACCTTGTTTGTCTTATCTCCCTTGGTATGCTTTCTAGTTTAATTCTTAAAAGGAAAACAAAAAAATACCATTACATTAATAAAATGAGATATTTTCAAGTGTATAGTTAGTTCTTTTTAAAGTGCATTTTGTATGTATGCATATATGTGCACACATGCATGTGGAGGCCAGAGAACAACCTTGGGTGCTATCCACAAGACTACTATTTCCTTTGAGATACAGCGCTTTTCTGCTTTTCTCTCTCTCTCTCTCTCTCTCTCTCTCTCTCTCTCTCTCTCTCTCTCTCTCTCCTGCAGCAGCTCACCAGTCAGGCTAAACTAGCTGTCCAGCAGGCCCTAGGAATCTTCCTCTCTCCACCTCCCTGGCAACCGGGGTCACAACCGCTCACCACCATACCTGGCCTTTTACCTTTTAAATGGGTTCTGAGAATCCAGTTTGGGCTTCAAGTTCACAGAGCTAGCCTTTTACCAGCAAAGTTATTTCTCTAATGTCTCAAATTCTGGTTATTTCCCCAACCCCACCATACTCCACCACACCCCCCCTTTTTTTGAGATAACGTTTTTTTCTGTGTAGCCCTGTCTGCCCTGGAACTAGCTCTGTGGATCCACCTGCCCTTTCCAGAGTGCTGCAATTAAAGGTGTATGCCACCGTGCCCAGCTAAATGCTGGCAATTCCGACATTCTTTTGTTGTATTTGTCTCTTATTTCTGTCTTGAATTTAACCTTACATAGTTGCTAAGAGTAAAGCTGCTCACTTGCCTCTTACCACGTAGAGAGACGTGAGTGGAGTTTTAAATCCACACAGACTTAAGAGTAGTAGGACACTGCTGGATGCCCAGCTCCCTCGGCACCATGCAGTGTGGGTCCAGCTCACTGGAAGTGTGAGGAGGTGCGTGAATTCATTCCAGTTAGTCCATAGGAGAATTTGGGTTCATTTAACATCTTTTGGCTTCTCTGCAGGGTCATTTTAGTGGTTTTGTTTGTTTTGTTTTTAAATTTGTGCTTTTAAATAGCTAGTTTTAAAAATTATGTATGTTGGGATTATGCATTCTATTTAAGTCCGGTGCCCACAGAGATCAAAAGGGCATCAGATGCCCTGACCCCAGAGTTAGGTGGCTGTGAACCCTCTCTCCTGATGCTGGGAGCTGAAGCAGTGTGTGCTCTTAGTCATGGAGCCATCTCTCCAGCCCTGCTTATTTGTTGAGTATGCATTTATTCTTATTTCTATTTAGGGGTCTGTGTGAGTATACGCCATGTGAATGCAGGTTCCCGTGGAGGCTAGAAGGCAGCAGGACATACCCTGGAGATGAGTGACAGGTGGCAGTGAGCCTCCATGTGGGTGCTGTAAGAAATAAGCATTCTCAACTGCTGAGGTTTCATATTTTTACATTTTAGCCCGGACTTTATAGTTATTTTGTATCGTTTTGGTATTGTTTTAGTCTTTTTTTGTTTTGTTTTTTTGAGACAGGGTTTCTCTGTAGCTTTGGAGCCTGTCCTGCAACTTACTCTGTAGACCAGGCTGGCTTTGAACTTAGAGATCCACCTGTCTCTGCCTCCTGAGGTCTGGGATTAAAGGTGTACGCTACCACTGTCCAGCTACTTGTTTTAGTCTTTTTCTTGCTGTGATAAAACATCGTCACTAAATGCTGCTTGGGGAAGAAAGGGCTTATTTCAGCACAGCCTATCATTCAGTGAAGTCAGGGCAGAAACTCCAACTGGGCAGGAACCTGGAGGCAGGAGCTGTTGCAGAGGCCATGAGGGAGTGCTACTTATTGGCTTGCTTATTATGGATTGCTCAGTTTGCTTTCTTATAGTTTCCAGGACCACAGTGGGTGGAGCCCTTCCATGTCAATCATTAGCCAAGAAAATGCAAATGCCATACAGATTTGCATACAGGCCAACCTTATGGAGGCATTTTCTCGTTAAGATCTACTCTTCCTCGATGTCTAGGTGTGTTGACAAGACCATTATAATTTGATACTGAGAGATACAGAGGCTGCCTTTGAGGGCATTACAAATCTTTCCTGTGACATGACTCACGGTCATTTCCCACAAATGATCCTGATCATTGGGGATGAAGCTCTATTTTTTTAAATTGTGCATAGGTCCCTCCTGTTCATGTTAACGCCATTCCCTACATTGGCAGATTCCTACATGCTGCAAGGCTAGGAGAGTCCCTTGCTTATCTCCCCACCCTCTTGGTGGTAATTAGATACAGTTAAGTGTAGGCCATTGGCCTACATTTAATAGGTTATGTTTTATTTCACTGAAAGACTAAAAGCTTATGAATTTGATATTTTAGCCACATCCAGTGACTTTTACTTTGTTCTTTTGTTTTGAGACAGCGTCTATAGTATGTAGCCTTGGCTGTAGTGGGACTCCTTGGCTTCTGTTTTAGGCTGGGTATCTGAAAAATGTCTTGTTTGACTTTTGTACACGGAGGCCACCTGACCTGGGCATACATACAGTTCTAATCTTTCCGCAGCTTATGTTCATGCTTTACTGTCTTGTGGCATTTCCTATTATGAAATTTTGGGGCAATGCTAGTAAATACTGCCATACTGCACTTAGTGAAGGAGGCAGCTTCTGAGGAGCAGCTCTAGGAAACATGGTTGTTTGCATTTCGTAGAGGTTACCACCTAGCGTCACTTGCAGACATGCTGGCTGAATGACATAGGTACCATTGTGTGTGAGGTCTTTCTCTGGCTAAAAATTGGTGATAAATATGTGTTAAAACTAGATTAGAAAGCAGACATTGTGTCCCTGGCCCGCCTCTCTTTCATCGTTCGGTTGTCCAGACACAGGTTCTCTTCTGACTTTCTGGCCTTTCTCGTTTTCAGAGCAGCTTAGTCAGCATCTTTCAACACTGTATCTTAGGTTTATCTCTTGGTCCCATTTTTGTTGCTTAAAGATTTGTTTAGTTTTATGCTTAGAAGTGTTTTTGCCTGCATGTATGTGTGTGCATCACATGTGCAATGACCACAGGGGAATGTTTTGCCTGCATGCATGCATGTATCACAGAGGCCAGAATAGGGCACTGGACTGCTTAGACCTAGAGTTACAGGAGGTTGTGAGCCGCCGTATGGGTACTGGGGTCTGGTCCTTTGTGAGAACAGTGCTCTTAACCATGGAGCCATCTCTACAGCCTGATTTCTCTTTTCTGTTCTGGGAATTTCTCTAGCTCCCTACAGTTCATCCTCTCTGGGGTCCTCAGAGCATTCTGACCGGTGCTCAGCTCCTTGGGTGTTCTGACCCTCAGATGGTAGACACGTGGGGATTGTGTTCTTGGCCTTTTAGGCAGTGTACACTTCCATCCTGAGCCTTTACAGTTCTTCTCCATCCTGTTTCCAGATGACTTCTCCGCTGCTCCCACAGTGAACACCCCCCTGCCCCCCAGTTCTTCAAGGTCATGTGAATGAGTGGTACTCTTCACCCTCATTCTCGGTGGCTTTTCTCCCCGTACTTTATCCTCACTTTTGGTGGCTTTCTCCCGGTTCTCTCTATCCCAGGGCCCCTCTTCTCAGCTGTCCAGTGCTGCTGACAGAGCTGATCCTGCCTCCCTGCTTCTCATCTGAGTTTGGTCTTCCTCGGGTGTGGGGAAATGCAGTCTTTTATAAGGGAGATGGAAACAGATGCTTGCACATCCCAGAGTGGCCCTGCTCCTGCCCCACTCTGTGCCTGCCTGGGATGGAGTCAGGAGTAAGGAGGACCGCATGGCTGCCTGTGTGGACTTTTCCTCTTCGGGGGCTGTGCACTTAGAGCCTGTCTATCAGACACCCAGGGACTCGATTTGTGTGGTTTGTTCTTTAGTGTTCATTTTTGTTGACTTTGCTTATTGTTTAATGATGGGGTCCTACCTTGACATCACTGAAATTCTTTGAGTTTTGCAATCTGATGTCTTTGGGCTCCTGACTGGGGAAAAGAAAAATTGCCAGTGAATAAAACTAATCTCCCTTTTCACTGAGCTGGCAGCAACATGGGCAGACTTGCTCATCTGAACTGTTTGAAAAGATAGATTTTAATTTCTCTTCTTTGTTTGGGTTTGAGAAATACAATCCCAGCAGCTGCTGGGGTTCTATAATAGAATATCCAGATTGCTCTGAAGAAGCCTGCTGCAACACTGATTTTAAGACTGTAATAGGGGCTTGCAGTGACTGTTCGTGGCCAGGCGGTGGCTGTTGTGTAATACAAGTGGCATTTCTGAGGAGGTGTGGTTAGTTATACAATTTTGGCCAGCTCATGTGGGTTATAAGAGCTGAAATTACTTCAGCACCTTAAAAGCGCTCCTGCTGCATCCCAGGACAGTCACAGCATTGCACAGCTGTGGTGGCTTTCGCACAGATTCCAGGACAGTTCTGTGGACAGATTGAGGCTCCATTGAAGGTATGACCATTATTTGGTACAGAAGCTCTGCTTTGGGGGATGAGTTCTGAGGCTTCCTGGACTGTGTGTCTGAACATGTCTATGACTGTTTCTGCATGTGCATTTGTGACCATGTATGTACCTGTGTGTGAGTATGTCTGGCCATGTGCCTGGTTTTCTGTGAGAGCTCACATACACCCAGAGAGTGGAGAGAGAGAGAGAGAGAGAGAGAGAGAGAGAGAGAGAGAGAGAGAGATTGATTGATTTTAGGTAGATGAGTAGTTTCTAGTTCAATTCTATGCAGCTGTGCTACTAGAAAATGTTCAGTCTTCCAGTGTGGCCAGACCAGGCATTATTTAAATATTGGCAACTGAACATTAGCGTTTCTGCAGCTCTCAGAAGGCCATGCCCCTCACACTTGTGAGAGAGTAAGGGCAGAACACCCAGGCTTTGCTTCCTTCCTCTATGCCCAGCTTGGGTGACAGAGCTCTGTGTGTTTTCCTTTTTACTACAGCCTTTTAGGGCTTTGGAGAAAAGCAAGTATATAAACAAAAAGGAATGCAAACAACACATTTCATGAAGATCTGGGCCTCTTTATAATGGAGTACTTCATTCTTTAATTCTTGTAAGTTTTTTAGATTTGGTTGACTATAGAAAAAGAATATTTGGTTGAGTACAGCAAAAAAAAATCATGATCTCTGTGGTGTCTGACTCTAAGTGATTACAGTTTCAGTGTTAGGTAGATCTTGTTTTGTTATTACTATTATTGACATAGGATCTTGTAATGTTGCCATGACTGGCCTTGAATTTGCAGCCCTCTTGCCCTAGGTTCTTGAAAGCCTGGGTTTAGAATTGTATGCCACTGTGAAAAAAAAAATTCCACTTTAAAAGGGATTTTTAAGGAGGAACATTATCCCTTGCAAGGATAAAATGGGCAACATGGTTCCCTAAGCTCCCCTTTATGGAAGATTAGAGAGAGCCTTGTTTATCACCTTATATTGGTTTTAACCTGGGTAAGGATTGTAGTCCCTGCTTAGGTAATTACACTGTAAACCCTTGTCATTGATCCCTTAGGTGAATTTCCCTGACCTTCTCTAGGGAGAGCCTACAGATAAAGGGTGACTCTTGGTGAGATGCAGTCCAAGTAGGTGGGCAGAAAACGGCTTTGACAAAGATTTACAGATGGAGGGGGAAGCAGTTGATCAAGCAAAAGTGGACAGACTTGTGAACAGGGATGTAAGGAAGTGGAGAGGGGCTTCTGGGATTGTGAGGAGATTTGGCTTTGATGTTTGAGGCACAAGGAGAAGATGAGAACATTCCAAAGTGGATTGGTGTGATCCAAAGAATATCACAGAGAGAGTTCAAGGAAAGAGATGGACACGTCAGAAATGCTTCTTCTGACACCCACAGTTCCTCTCATCGGGGAGCAGAAGTGGAAGGTGACCCCAGAGTTCACTCATGGCCTCCTCTTTAGAGGACAGTGGCGCTGCAAAGAGAGGATGGAGTAGGGAACCCAGCACAACAGAGCAGGGGAGCAGGAATAGCGTCTCCTGGAACTTACTCTAGCTTCCAAGGTCTTTTTCATGTTAGAAAGAGGGGGAGGGCATTGGAGACCTGGAAAAAGAGACAGCTGTCTGTACTTCTTGACAGTAATTCAGGGGCTTGGCCTTCCTTGGCTTGTTCCAAAATGGCTACCATTTTTCAGAGCTTTGTTCTTTTCTGTTTTTCATTTAAAAAACGATTTTACTTTAAATTTTAAATTGTGTGCACATGCATGCAGTGCATGTGGAGACCAGAAGAGGGCATCCTAGAGTTGGAGTTGCCCCACATGGTGCTAGAAATCCAACTCAGGTCTCCTGGCTAATTTTACGTCAGTTTAACACAAGCTAGAGTCATTGGAGAGGAGAAATTGAGAAAATGCCTCCTGAAGCCTGGGCAGGCAGGTTTTTAAGGCATTTTCTTAATTAGTGGTTGATGGGGGAGAGCCTAGCCCATTGTGGCGGGGGCCACCCCTGAGCATGTGGTCCTGGGTTCTGTGAGGAAGACTGAGCAAGTTGTGGGGAGCAAGCCAGTAAGTAAGCAGCACCCCTCCATAGCCTCTGCGTCACCTCCTGCTTCCAGGTTCCTGCCATGTTTGAGTTCCTGTCCTCATTTCTTTCAGTGATGAGTTGTAAACCAAATAAACCCTTTTCTCCTCGGTTTACTTTTGGTCATAGTGTCTCATCACAGCAAGTATAGTCCTACCTACGAGAAGTCCTCTAGAGAAAAAGAAAGTGCAAAGCCTTGTTCTCTAGGGACAGAGCCTACACAGGAGCACAATGTCTACTTGTGTTCTCAGAGTCCTTGCCCAGTCCACTTTTGGTCTTGGCAAGGACGTAACAACTTCTTTGCCTCAGTTGCTCTTCTTTGGAATAGAGATAGCAACCTTTACCAGAATTTCTAAGAGGGTTAAAGAGCATCCTATTTGCATCTGAAATGCATCTATTACGTATTCATTCTTTCTCTATTGTTAATATGTAATAAATAGAAATAGGAGAATTGAGATGGCTCAGTCTACCAAGTGCTTGCCGCACAAGCATGAAAACCTGAATCTGATCCCCATGTGAAAAATTAGCCATGCTGGTACATGTTTCTAGTCCTGCTGCTGGTGAGGCAGAGGCGGGTGGGTCCTGGGGGCTCACTGGCAAGTCAGTCTAGCCTACTCAGGAGCTCCAGGCCAATGAGAGACCTTGTTTCAAAAAACAAGGTGGGCATTTCCTAAGGAATGACACCAAGATTGCTGACACCAAGATTGACATCTGGCTTCCACACTCACTAGTATGCACACGTTCCCACCCATGAGCGCACTCCATGCACACCCACACACAGTTAGTTTTCCACGGGCTTCTGTAATGTTTGGCGATCAACATATTGATTTTGTTTGCTTGTTTTCAGGTGCTAGGGATAAAGCTCAGGGTTTGCACATGCCAAGAAAGCACCCTACCACCCAGCTCCACTCACCCTACATTTATATTTTAATTTTGGTCCTATCTCTCCTCCCCTTCCAGATTCCAGTCACAAGATTTCCCTGAATAAACCCGGAGAACAGCAGTTAGATGTTGTTTTTCTCCATGTGATTAGAATGCCCTTTAGGAAAAGCTGTTTCCCTAAAAACTGAATGCCTTTTATGCCCTTGTCACTGTATGTCTGCCCTGCCTTCTGGGGAAGCTGGACTGATGCCAAGTGCCATGGAAATGTAGAAAAAGAGACAGTTTAGGTATGCATCTGAGGAGGTGGCCCCCGGAGTTCAAACCTGGTCAATGTGGATGGCAGCTGGAGCTGGGGAGGAATAGCCAGGATGAGGAGGTGAAAAGATACTTTTTATTAGAGTTTTATTTAAATAGTGTTTGGGATAGCAGTTTCTGCTGGAATCCTCCAGCAGAGTTGGCAGTAAAGCTTCTGATGTGCATATAGGTCAGAAATACAGATTGTTGGGCTTGGGAGAGGCCAAACATTAGGATCTGAGTTTGATCTAGAATTCAGGTAAAGAGTTATATGTACAGAAGTCATGTGTGTGTCCCCGGGGCTCAGTGGAAGCCACCGTAAGTTGAAGTGCTAAAGTCTAGGCTGAGAGCCCTTGTCTTTGAAAAACCAGGTGGAGTGCAATTGAGAAGAAACTCATTGTCAACCTCTGGCCTCTAAAGCGTGTGTACATACACATATGAGCACATATACAGAGAAAAAATAGATTGTTGATGGACTTTGTATGTACAAGCTAACAAAATAAGCTCTGTACTGACTTTTTGCTGTGCACAATCTCTGCCTCTTCCCCCAGTTGAGCATAAGTGAATGCCTTGACCTTTTGTAGGGTGATGGCCACTTTTAGGCCCTGGGAGAATGGCTTCTTGAGCGATTGTTCCTCCTGGGGCTCTGCAGACAGAACCTAGTTTCAGAGGTGGAGCTTGCCATGGAACCTAGATTCCCCAGCTTCATTTGCTTCTCTTGAAATGCTTTTTCTTTCTCTTTAAAATTTTGGGGGCTAGAGAGATGGCTTAGCAGTTTTGTGTCCTGGCTGCTCTTCCAGAGGATCCAGGTTAAATTCACAGCATCTATTGGTAACTCCAGTTCTAGAGGTTCTAATGCCCTCTTCTGGCCTCTGTGGCTATTAGACACACATGTGATGTGCAGACTTACAAACAAAACACCTATTCACATAAAAAAAAAATAACTAAAAAAGTAAAATGACCCGTTTCTATGGAGGACAAGTCTGTAAGCCAAGACAGTGACAGGGCTTACCAGTGTCTTAGGGTATAAAAAGTAATCTTTTCTGTGAAGTCCCTGGAGATAGAATCCACGCAGATTTTGTGGGAAAGCCTGCTCTTGCTGTTAGTGGCACTTTCCACGTTTGTGCAGGGCCCTCGTGTAGCCGCTGTCAAGCATCCTGCTCTGCGCACTCACTTTGTCAGGCTTTTCTGAGTGTGTTCTGCGTAGCAAGTGGCACATCCAGGCACGTGTCTCTTGCTTCTGTGTCTGCGGAGCTCAGTTACATCAGTGACTTTGAGACTTGGTTTGAGTGACCCACAGTGTAAAGAAAGCATCATTTTTCTCTTCATCTGGGAGACCAGAGGTCTACCACATGGTACTAACTTGTGGAAGGCCAGATTCAGGGCTTTAGCGAGGCCATGGGCTTGCCTGACTGTAATCACCTCCCACTAGATGACATCATGGCCAGGGTCAGAAGAGAGGTCACTTGATAATAAGACTGGAAGCCAGAGTGGGATGCAGGATTTGACTTCCATCCTCCGTTATAGCAGCTTTCTTGGAAGAAATAGCTGGGCTTCCAGGAGAACTGCCATTCATCTCAAGGGCAGAGTCCTCTGTGTCCTCCCATTGGCCCCTATGTAAACATCACACTGAGGACCAAGTCTCCAGCATAGTCAGAACATCTAAGCCACAGCACTAGTTTGCCCTTACCTAGTGAGCTATACTCTGAAATTGCTGCTTCTTCTGTTTTTGGAACTTTCTATGAATACCAGGTTGGCCTTGAACTCATAGAGATCTATCTGCCACTGCCTCCTGAGTGCTGGGTTTAAAGGCTTTGCCACCATACTTGGCCTAGACTGAAGTCATTGTACCTGTGAGTTACAACTCTTCCCTACTAAGCTGGTAGCCATCAGCCTATTGTTTATTTCTGAGTTTGACTGTCCTAGACAGCTGATCTCAGAAGAGAAACATAAGCTACTTCCTCTTGTGTGACTTGCTTTTTTCACTTAGTGTAAGGTTTTACATTGCTGTTTTTTAATTTTCTTTTTAGTGTGAACAGTTTTAGTGTGAATAAAGATTTCTGTGCAGTTTAATTTGTTTCATTCTTCTTATATGTATGAATTTCTTGCCTGAAGTTGTCTGTGCACCACATGCTCTGCTGGTGTTCGAGGAAGCTGGAAGAGAGCACCAGATCCCCTGGAACTGGAGTTAAGGAAGGTTGTAAGCTGCCATATGGGTGCTAGGAATGGAAGGAACCCAGTCCCCCGTAAGAGCTGCAAGTGCTCTTTAACTGCTGAGCACTCTAACACCTATGTAGTCTTTTTAAGTAGCTCTATGACATTGCTTTTTAATGAATGGACCATAATTTTGCCATACCACTAAGTCTTTGTCTTAGAATATACTGCTGAAAGTAACATTCTCAAGACAAATTTTAAATAGCTTATGCAGCCCCCAAGTTCAGTTCCAAGACTCCAATATGAGCATGAATATTCATCATGATTCTTTGTTTTGTTTGTTTTTTGGTTGGTTTTTCAAGATGGTTTCTCTGTGTAGCCCTGGCTGTCCTGGAGTATACTCTGTAGACCAGACTGGCCTCGAACTCACAGAGATCACCTGCATCTGCCTTCTGAGTGCTGGGATTAAAGGCGGACATCACCATCATGCAGCCATGATTCTTACAAAACATAAAACCAAATCACCTTCTCATCAACTCATTTTTCACTGAGAATATATGAGTATCTGTTTCTTCATCATCCTTTCATTGAGGGTATTAGAATAGATAACATAGGCAAAGGTGGCTCTTCATTTCATTCAGCTTTAAACAAGACCCACACATTTGTGCTGTTTGTGTTTAGTAGGAGACTGAGCACTAGCACCATCCTGCTTGTTTGTACACTGAGGGTTAGGGTGTCTTCATTTCTAAGCTTGATTTAGAAAGTAAGAACGCTTATATGTATTTTGCCCCCTATTTTATTCTATTTGTGTATTTATGTTTTGTTTTTGGAAACAGGGTTTCTTTATATATCCTTGGCTATTCTACCTAGAGCTAGCTATGTAGACCATACTGACCTTGAACTCACAGATCCACCTGCTTCTGCCTCCCAAGTGCTGGGATTAAAGGTGTGCACCACCACTGCCTGGCTTTGCCCCCTAATTTTATTGGATTTCTCTCTATACTTATACAATCTATCAGTCTTTTTTTTTTTATTGTTTTGTTTGTTTGAGACAGGGTTTCTCTGTGTAATGCCCTAGCTGACCTGGAACTCACTCTGTAGACCAGACTAGCATCACAGAGAACCTCCTGCTTCTGCCTCCCCAGTGCTTTTTTTGTTCGTAAATCTTTAATGATAAGCCACCAGTTCCTCGTCCCAATATGTAATCACGTAGTAGTTTTTTTTTTTTTAAAAACGTAGATCTTTCCTTGATTTTCTGAGTAGTGAACTGAATCCCTCCCTGATGTACCCTGAAGTGCCACTACATATATCATATATTCATAGTCTGAATTTTTTAGTATCTGGAATGAGCCAGTCTGTTTTCATATCTTCTTTTTTAAATCTCAGCAGCCCTGTATTAGTGTTTCAAGCTGAGAGAAGGCATTTTTTTTATAATATTTCAAATATTTGAGGCTTCATCTCTTTTGGAGTTAAAGGCTTGTACCAAATATCCAACTCTACTTATAGCCATTCTTGCTCATTCTTTTAGGAATTTTTAGCGATATTAAGATTAAATTTTTATCAGTTTTGCTGATTGGAAAATGAATATCCTTGCAGTAGCTCCAGGAACACACTGTTTCAGTGGTTGCTCAAATCCCTTCAATGGAAAATCAAATAAGATTATGATCACAGGCCAGAATAATTGCTACTTATATAATAAAAGATACATGATGTGCCCGGCATACATGACCACTTAACATAGAAAATGGCTATTATTACTGCCATTGTCGTCATCATCCCTCAACCACTCCTCTGTCAAGTGGTCAAGGACCAGACAGCAAGTAGCCTGGCTCATTCTCTGTCCTTTGGCCAGAAGCAGGAAGGGGAGCCTTGGGGACACCATTGATTAATAATCTTCCCCTAGTGCTAGAGTTTCTGGGAGATTTTCTGTTAATATTCATCCTCTCTCTCTCTCTCTCTCTCTCTCTCTCTGATTTTCTGTTAATATTCTCTTCTCTCTCTTATTGTTATTTTGTGTATATGTGTGGGCCTGTGAGAGTATATCTGTATGTATCATTTGTGTGTAAAAGCCTTTGGAGGGTAGAAGAGAGCATTGGATTTCCTAGAATTGGAGTTACACACAGTTCTGAGCCCACATGTGGGTGCCAGGAACTGAACCCAGGTCTTTGGCAAGAGCAGCAGGTGCTCTCAGCTGCTGAGCTATTTCTCTAGCACCCACATTTTTTTTTTTCTTCGAGACAGGGTTCCTCTGTAGCTTTGGAGATTGTCCTGAAACTTGCTCCATAGACCAGGCTGGCCTCAGATTCACAGAACTCACCTGTCTCTGCCTCCCGAGTGCTGGGATTAAAGGCATGCTCCACCACTGCCTGGCCCCACATTCTTTTGTGGTCCGTGTTCCCCAAAGCCTTCCTCAGAACCTGGTTTGTGTTTTAGAGGTTGTTGGTCAGCACTGCTGCCTCCTCCCAACCAGCTCTCCCACTTGTGGCCAAATACAAATATTGCCATTGGAGTGCAGTCAGTCCTGTTGAGAAGTACTATTTTAAGTAGATGTGGGTACCATAAGGATGTAAATGAGTAGCTACTTCAGAAAGATTTGCTGGGTGTCTTGGATTCTGTCTGTTCAAGAATGCAATTTGGGATTGGGAGATGGCTCAGTGGTTAAGAGCGCAGGTTCCTCTCCCAGCACTCACATAGTTGCCAACAAACAGGGGTTTGATGGCCTCTTTGGGTCTCCAGGCACCAGGCACGCACATAGTGCAGAGACATACATGAAGGTAGAATACCCATACATACAAGGTTTAAAACAAGCTGAGTGTTTTGTTTTCCTTTGGACTCTCAAGACTGCTGAGTGCTCAACTTTCACATCTTTTCTTGTTCTCGTGTGCCCTTTTCCCCAACCCAGTCCAAATGAGAAATTGCTGAAAGGAAGCTCCCAATTTGCATTCTATACACCCTTTAGTTTGCTTACTTTTTTTTTTTACTTTTGGAGGGCAGATCTGGCATCACTCCCCCGCCCCACTCCTGCCTGCTTGAATCATTCTTTTCTTTATAAAAAGCTTGGCATACCTGGACATGTTTTACTGGACATGTGCCAGCCCTTGTATCCTTGTGCTTTCTCATTTCTGAAGACAAGTTTTCCAAATGTTCGTTAATCCAGGGTGGATTAGTTGTGTTGTCCCGGTTATGCTATGTGGTTTGAAACTATTTTAATTTTTTTCTCTTTTAAAAACTTGTCTGCAAGCCGGGCGATGGTGGCGCACGCCTCTAATTCCAGCACTCGGGAGGCAGAGGCAGGTGGATCTCTGTGAGTTCGAGACCAGCCTGGTCTACAGAGCTAGTTCCAGGACAGGAACCAAAGCTACAGAGAAACCCTGTCTCGAAAAACAAAAAAAAAAAAAAAAAACAAAACAAAACAAAAAAAATGTCTGCATATGATTGTTGGAGGAGCTTCCTGATTTTGAATTTTTCTTAGTTTTATTTTAGTTTGGAATGTTGGATGTTTCTTTATTGAATGTGATCTCTTATACTTTTCAAACTTTCATATCCACCTTGGATTTGGTAGTGGTGATCTTTCCCTTCCCATCTCTTGTGTTACCTCCTATTTTTGGAGAAAGATCTGGGATTCCTTTTAGGCTTATGCTATAAGTGGCTGAGCCTGCATGCTTTGATTTCCTTATTTTTGGTGTCGTAATCAATTAAGAACTCATCCTGGTGCCGCCTTTCATGGCTTCTGCATAGCCACTTAATTCTAGGGATCTGTCTCTTATTGGATGTTGAATGCCTTCTGCCTTCTCTGGGACATATATAGGGAATTTAGAATTACTTAAGTCGTGTTGCCATTCATGACAAATTGACTATATTTGCATTATCTTAAATTTTAATTAAAATTCACTTCTGTGTCAGTACAAGGCACTGTTTAACTGCCAGGTGACTAGTGGTTTCTGCTAGACAGGGCAGGTACAGAACATTTTCAGCACTGGAGATGTTCTGTCAGGAAGCTTGGTTAGTGCACGTCAGAGGTCTACCTTAGCTGTTGTCTTCGTCCTATGTTCTATGTTTTTCACACCATATTTGTGCTCCTTTTTTCAACAGGTGGTTGACTGTAGGTGAAGCGGGTGGGTTCTTGACAAGCAGTGGTGGTATCTTGTCAGCTGTTTGGACTGTTTTTGTGTAGCAAGACTGATGCTGGGTCACTGTCTTCTGACTTTCTTGCGCTGTCTCTTGCAGGTGATAAGAAATGACAGTAATCTCCGTCTGAGAATCCCGTGCTCCAGGTGCTGAAGAGCTGCCTCTTCTTGAGCTCCTGGTGTGAACAAGCCTTCACTGCAGTTTTATCGGTTGCTCAACTTTCTTAATGATGGGCATTGGCAAGAACACCACCTCCAAATCAGCGGAGGCTGGGGGTTCCACGGAAGGCAAATATGAAGAGGATGCAAAGCACCCAAATTTCTTCACTCTCCCGGTAAGGGTATCTCTTGCCTTCTAGTTTCTCTTGGGAGTAGATGTAGGGTAGACTTTAACATCTGTGTTTTCAGTGAACATTGTGGCATTGAAAATCAATTGCCTCTTATGTCTTTGAGACAACCCAGCATTGGCTGTATTCTCAGCCAGCCTCAGGGTACCTGCTTGGTTGAGTTAACCCAGGAAGGAAGTGTATACTCCTATTGATGTTTTAAAACTTGTTGACTGAGATTTCTGTCTCCCCGCTCCTACAGTCATTCAGTCCCAAAGAAACACACATAAAAAGGGATGAATGGCACTAAGGTAACTAGTGCCTGTCTGGCGCCTACCAAGCCCTTAAGCCCCACATGCATGAATGTGATTAAGAGAATAATGAGTGGGTTGGCTATGAAAGCCAGCTTAGCTAGTCTCTGGTCCATTCCCTAGCTTTCATCGTGAGCTGTTCTCCATAGCTCCCAGACTCTGTAGGCAGAACAGCCATCACCAGACACAGCCCCTGAAACTTGGGTCAGAACCACAAACAACTGTTTTTCTTTTTCTTCTTTTAAACCTCTCTTTTATATGTATGGGTGCTTTGCCTGCTTGTCTGTGTACCACATGCATGCAGTGCCTGCAGAGGCCAGAAGAGGGCATTGGAGCCCCTGGACAGCAGTTAGAGTGGGCTTTATCACCATATGGGTGCTGGGAATTGTACTTCTGTTTGTGTTTCTCATCTCAGTGATGTGGAACCAGTGCGCCCAGATTCCCTATCTACCCCTGCAAGTCATCCTTGCTGTGGCTGCACCCCACTGTCCACATCTAGCTCAATTTCGGCTCTGCTCAGAGCCATCTCTTCAGCACCCTACAAGATATGTTAATAGTGCAGATCAAAACCAAGTCTTCTAAGTTTTAAAGAGCATTCTGAGACTGTTCGGTTTCTTTGATAAAATTGTGTTCAGAAGGTCACAAAGTGAAAATGTTACACAATTATCAATGTTTTTTAATCTTTGTTCCTTAAACACACACACACACACACACACACACACACACACACCACACCACACCACACCACACACGTGTACACACACAGACACATACACTCACACACCCTCAGTACTTGTCATGAAGAACTGGTTTTAACATATGACTTTTTTCTCTTTTGGGTGTTAAGTTGTCTAACCAAGAGCCATGTGTATGCTAAGACATCTTCTACCCTAGCATCTGGCCCAGAGCTGTATATATGCTAAGACATCCTCTGCCCGAGAATCTGGTCCAGAGCCATGCATATGCTAAGACATCATCTTCCCCAGCATGTGGCCCAGAGCCATGTGTATGCTAAGACATCTTCTGTCCCAGCATCTGGTCTGGAGTTGTACTCATCACAAAGCCCCCATCTACCTCAGAGCATCAGTCTGTACCCTTGTGCTTTATTCAGTGGGACGGTTATGTCCAGACCGTTGTTAATCCTCCATCTGCCCCTGCTACCTCAGCTCCTGCTGCTGCCTTTTGGCGTTAGCTTGCCTGCCCACCCTCTGCTGTAGCTGGAGTGACTGAGAATTCCTTAGCCTGGCACCTGGCACCCGCTCTGGACGGATCTCCTGTAGAGTATCAGGGCTGAGTCTTGTTTGTCTGGGACACAGCTAGGATCTGTTAAATAAGTATCTGAGCTTTCATTTAGTTCAAGGAGCATCTGCCATGTGTACATGACTAGAAAGCAGTTGTGATTGTGAACTCTTGCTAAAATCTGTTGGTTTTGGTATCATGTCAGATCTTAAAATTTATTGAGGTTGACTGTAGTTGCACTACTTTCCTTGGCTTAGGAGACCAAGGCTAGAGAGGGTCAGGAGGCTAGCATGGGCTACATTTTGAGACCCTTTCTCAAAATTTTTTCTTGAGGTACAGTTTGTATAACAAAGTTTGAAATAAAGTTGTCAGAGACATATGATATATTCACAGTGTTGTGTAACTACCATGTCCAGCCAGTTCCAACACCCTTGTTCCCTAAGAGGTACCCAAGGAGCGGGGCGGCCTTGCCCATGGCTTTTTCTACTGCAGACTCCGGTTTCTCTGATGGAGTCACTTGGTGTTACATTAGGAAGGTTCATGTTGCCTGTGTGTTCCCCCAGGCTGCGTGGGGGCTGAGTGGCGCAGTGTTGCTGTGCTGCAGTGGGAATGCTGTAGCCGCCTCAAGTGCAGATTTGAATTTGACTGGGAACATGGATATTGCTGTAGCCAGTGCAGGCAAACCAATGCCACAAACCCAGGTGTTCAGAGAAACTGTGGTGTGATGTGGAATTCTGTCTGTTGTTTGTTTTTGTTTTCTGGGTAGGGTCTTGCACTGGTCTGGTTTGACTCCAGATCCACAGTCCTTCTGCCTCAGCCTTCTGAGGGATTGTAGGTATGCACCACTGTACCTGGATAGAAATACTTTTAAAGCAGACCTTTGCTTAAAGTACTAAAAATATTCTGCTCTGTTGCAGTGTGTTAATTAAGATCTTTGGCAGACTTTTAACATGGACTTTAAAACTTGCTTTCAAATGAGAAATTTAATTGTTTCCTGGCTCAGTTTCCTTAGACACAAAAGCAAGTGTATTGGAAATCCCTCTGGAATTCCTCAGTCCCAGGAACTTTAGGCCCACTGTTGCTTAACTCTAGTCTTTTTCACGACTCCTTCTTGAACAAAGAACTTCTGTTCATATAGGAAACTACCAAAGTGCAGTGAAGGAAAAGGAGTGTAAAATGGCCTTCTGATTAACGACAACCCCTGTTAATGTTTGGGAGTATGTTGTTATTGTTGTCTGTTTTAAATTTTGGCTTTTGTGCTGATACTATTATAGTTTTTTTTTAGATATTTTTCTTGTGTTAGTATGTCAGCTTCAGGGTTTTTCCTTTCCTTCCTCCTTCTCCCCCTGTCTCATCCAACGCTTTCATCCTGCTGTGTAGCCCAGACAAGTATAGTCAATTTCCTGACCACCTTTCAGCTCTCCCAGAACCTCCCCACACTCCCTCACCACCCCACCCCACCCCACCCCATCCTCTTCTTCACATTGCAGTCCAGTTAATGCCGCCGTATGTGCTTTGGTGCAAAGCAGTTGTTCTCAACCTTCCTAATGCTGTGACCCTTTAATACGGTCCTTATATTATGGTGATCCCCAATCATAAAATTATTTCGTTGTTACTTCATAATAGTAATTTTGCTGCTGTTATGACTTGTAATGTAAATACCTGATATGTAGGATTCTTGACATGCCACCCTGTGGAAGAGTCATTTGACATGCCAAAGGAATCACGACCCGACCCACAGGTTGAGAACCATTGGTATAGAGCCATCCACCAGAGCGTAGGCAATACCCCTAAAGAAAATTGACTCTCCTCCTCTGAGTAGCCATCAACTGGCGATTTTCCTCACCTAGGAGTAGGGCCTTGTGAGCCCCTACTTTATGCTTGGCCTTATACAGGCCTCTCTTGCTTTCTTCCTCTCCCTTGTTGGTCTGGGGTTTTCTGTATGAATTGTTGGTTTAGTCCCTTTTCTCTCTTTTGCATCACATAGTTTATCTTAGACCATCATCACTGTTTTCTATTGTGTATTTATTTCACAGTGCTGGAATTTAAACTGTATATGTGTCTTTTGCTAATCTTGTGGGTTTTTGTTGTTGTTGTTGTTGTTGTAGTTTTTGAGATAGGCTCTCATTCTGAATTTTCCATGTAGATTTTGGGAATTGAACCTTGGTCCTCTGCAAGAACAGCCAGTGCTTTTAAACACCGAGCTACCCCTCTAATTCCTATATGTGGAATTTGTGTTACAGTGATATATTTCTAACCAATGTAGTTTGTACTGACTGAGTTATTATCATTGCCTGGGAGGCCTGGAGCTCAGAGGGAGTCCACAGAGTTGACCGTACTGTGACTTTTTTTATCTGAGAAGGTAAGGGAAAAAGACACACACTCTCTTGATGGTTTCCTTCAGACTTTATCTTTATTCTTCTTTTGTCTTCTCTCTATTCTTTGTTTTCCTAGTGATTTCCTTCTCTCATTCTTGATGTTTTCCTTCTAACTCTTTCTAACTCTCTTCATTTTCCCCTTACAGCCTATATATCCCAACAAAATCTTTAGGGCAATATAAAAATTACAATGTGGTTACATTCTATTTTTCAAGTGAATGATTAAAATGAATGCAAGTGAAAAACAGCATGTTTTCCATATCCCTTACACGATTAAACATTTTACATATTACAGGTGAAAAATTATCCCCAGGAACCCATGTATATTCATACCCAAGCAGCTTGTTATAGATTAACAGAATGTAAGCGAGCAAGGTATTCTTCTATTGGCAGGCTGCATTTTTCAGTTACAAAGAAAGGACCAATCACTTATCTTGAAAGGTAATCTTATAAGGACTCTTAAAGGAATCACAAACTTAAACTTTTATGCATGAAAAACAATCAGCTCTATTTTAAATGCATAACCACTTATCAATAGTTTTTTATATCAGGAGATTGAGGGCAGAAATGCGTATAAGGAATTAATCACCACCTTTGGTCATCAGCTAATGATAACTGGGCCACTTTGTTCTTGTCCCTGGACCATAATGAGTTCCTCACTCAACTCTGTGCCTCTCTAAACTTAGATCATCTTCTTGGACGTTTCCCCTCAAAGCTATTTGACAGAACATCCTAGTCTAAGTTATTTTCAGAGCGTTTTTCAGCTATAATGCACTCCGAGCCCTATGAACACATCTAACATTAGGTTAAAAGAATGGAATGTAGCTGGGCTACTGGGATTCAGTTGTTTTCTTGATTATTAATCTAAGCCACCGTCTCTGTACGGCCCCTCAATAGAAAATCATGTGTTCTAGCTGTGTGACACTTGTTTGTTTTATTTTTTTAATAGTCAAAACTGTACTTAATTAACATTATTACTATTTTTTATCAATTATACAGTGCATCTTAGGAATAAGTCATCTTCATAATAATCCACAGGTAAAAATGCCCAATAGAAGAGGGTCTTTCCATTACAGTCAGTGGGGACCTCTCCATACCCATTCACACCATGCGTGATGCCCGAGAAAGATGGCAGTGGGGATTTGCCTCCTGGTAGGCTAACACCTGAACTTCAATTGCCCTCCGCTGCACCTCTGACGTGGCCACTGGCATTTATGAACACACACACACACACACACACACACACACACACACACACACACACACGACTCTCACTGTGTTGCTATGTTGCTCTGGTTGGCCTGATACTTGCATTGTAAACCCGTCTGGCCTTAAATTCTGGCCTTAAACTCCTGCCTCTGCTGCTGGACTTCTAATCCTGTGTTTTTAAAAAATCTTTGGAGCCAGATAGAGTGGCATTGTTCCTGATGCCAGCACATGGGAGGCTGAAGACAGGAGTATCATTAGAGTTCTAGGGCAGTTTGGGCTATGTAGCAAAATCTTGTCCTAAAAAAATCAAACAAAATGTAGATTCATTGTCACCACTATAGCTAAGTCACACGAGGTTTTCCTTGATGTTACAGAGTCTATGTTAAGAATGACTTTCCTGGGACTCGAAAGATACCATAGCAGTTAAGAGCACTTGATTTTTAGAGGACTCATAACTGCCCATAACTCGAGCCTCAGGAAACCTGATGCCCGCTTCTGGCCTCCTCAGGTACCCACAAACTTACATATACATAAATAAAAGCCTTAAGAAAGTCATTTCCCTTATAGTATCTGAGTATAACTAGTTTATGAGTGGTTATTATTATTTTTCTTTAAACGACCAACCTCTCCACCAATACAAATAATCCCAATCAGACCAGATCAGACCGAATTAGAAGATGCCCATGTTCAATGGCTACCAGTACTCCCAGGTGGCACCCCCTCACCCTCAGGAAAACATGGAGAGGGGGACACTGGAAACTGGGAGACCACATGTTCATTCTCTGGGGGATCGTTTAAATAGCCTGTGGGTGTGGTTTGACCTTCCCTTGGAGGGGTTACCTTTTAGTGGGCTTTTTTGACCCTCCCTGGGGGGGGGTCACCATTTGATGGGCTTTCTCTGAGGTGGAGTTTGGACTGAGGCAACTCCCAGGGGAGGGAGCTTTGAAAGGGAATTTTCTGCCCAACATTCCAAAAATGGTTGCCAGGGGGCTGGGGTGAAGCCCCCTAACTAAATAATTATCATTCTTTCTGTCTTTGTATCTCTCTCTCTCTCTCTCTCTCTCTCTCTCTCTCTCTCTCTCTCAGTTTCTTGGGATTAAAGCCTCTTTTTCAGTATTGTATCTTTAGCAATTCCTAGGAATGGAACCACTTGGTTAAGGAATGAAAATACTTTCTAACCAGATAAATCATACTGTTTCTCACCAAAGGAGGCATAGCGTGGGGCTAGACCTCCATTGAATTCATCTCAGGATGGGTAGGTCCTCCTACCTTCCAGTGACCAAGCAATTACACACGTCAGGCTGCAACACTTCCTCCCCACCCCCCTTTATCCATACACCTTTATATTTGCAAGGTTCATTGCAAACCACTCTTGTGACCTCAGGGCCTGTGTTCTCAAGTGTTGCAGCTCCCCCACTCTTGTGACCTCAGGGCCAGCTCTCCCACCTGCCTCAGGTGTTGATGGATGGAGGGCGGGGGTCTCTGTCCTGCCCATGTCCCCACACAACAGGTGAATAATGGGGACAACTCTCCCATGCTCACAGCTTCGGTTCTGGTTCACCCACACCTCTGCCAACAGGATTGGCTCTGTCGTGCTGCCCAGGTGAGGTGCAAGGCCTGCTCTTCTGAGCTAACTTTTCCTCTTTCTAGAGCAGACTTGCAGTTGCTTTGGCTCCTGAAGAAGCCATCTTAACCAAAGTAACTTAGACACCACCACTTAGCAGCAACCTGGTCACCCACATTGCAACACAGGCTTATCCAGTCACCTCCCTTGTCCTGGAGGGTGTTGTTGATCCTATGGCTAGAGGTTTCTTTGGAATGTTTACCTGCTGGGCTCTGGCTCTCCCAGCTCCACCTATGGGGCATAGCACATTTCCCCATTTAATAAAGCCCATATACACATTGGAGTTTTGTTTAAGAAAAAACAGACTTTGCTGTTGTGATATGTAAAATGCATTTTAGGGCTCTTAAAAGAATTATGAGAGGCCTTCTGGAAAAAGCACATTTGCCTACAGTGAAGCGGCAAGTGCCGAAAGAGCCTTTCAGTGGTGCCTCTCTCCTCAGGTGGTGATCAACGGTGGTGCCACGTCCAGTGGAGAGCAGGACAATGAAGACACTGAGCTCATGGCAATCTACACCACGGAGAATGGCATCGCAGAGAAGGTACCCGTGCTCAGCCCTTCCTACTGCCTGACCCATGTTTCTGCAGGGCCAAGGATGTCTCTGGTTTGGGACAGTGTAGCTCCGTGTGAGGGGGTATTCTGCATGTCTGTTTTGTAATGGAAGAGTCATAATTGCTAGGTTTTAATTATCTTAGTAGCAGTTAAGGGTAAAAAGCTGTAAGAGTCGTTATCTAGGCATTTTTCAAGCCTCCGCCAGAATGTCTGAGAACAGTGGTTAGGAACTTGAGGACTGAAAGTCAAGTCTGATTACAGAGGTGACTCAGACTCTAAGGAAATGACCACTATTCTCTGGTGTCAGCTTTCATTTCTAAATAGCAATAAAAGGTAAGTGTGCCTAAGATGAATATCTGAAATCCAAAACGTTCAGCTACCAATGTGACATTCAAAAGCAAGTATGTATGTATGTATGTGCATGTATGTATGTATATGTGTGTGTATAGATGTGTGAACAGAAGCTTTTCATCCTTCCTGATCCCGCATTCTGAGACTTAATATTACTATAAATGACTGACCAATAGTTCAGGCTTATTACTAGCTAGCTCTTATATTTAAATTAACTCATTTTTATTAATTTTATTATAAAATTTATAATACAGAGTTTATAAATTAACTCAATTTTACTTCATCTGTGTATCACCACATGGCTTACCATGCTTACTCTGGCATTCTGCTCCTTGGGTGGCTGCTGGTGTCTCTCTCAACGCTGCCCCTTTTCACCTGTATATCTGCTTGGATTTCCCTCCTAGCTATATTTTGCCCTGCCTTAGGCCAAAGCAACTTTATTCACCATCCAATAAAAGCAGCACATATTCACAGCATACAGAAGGACATCCCACATCATAGATGTATACTTGTATTTGCATATACACACACACACATGCACACATGTATATGATTAGACAGACAGACAGACAGACATATATAAAGTTATTGCCATTTTGCTTGTTCATTATTTGTTTTTGTTTTTCTTTTTAAAAATTGAGTGACGATATGTAGATGGAACTTTCTGTCCTGCCTGGTTTTGCAGCCATTCTAAAAACAAAATATCACCACAACCATGTTTGTATAATTTTGTATTTACATCACTGTAACAAAATGCTTGACACAGATTTCTCAATGAAGTAAAGAGAGTTATGTCCTGGCTTAAAATGTCTGGATGTGGAAGATGGGCAACCCTAGGGCATTGCCAACGATGGCTCTTCAGGGCAGGTGGTACATAAGAGCAAGGGCTCACACATCCTGAACCAGAAAGTAGAAGCGGGGTGGGGACAAGCAGAGTCCCACAGTGTACTTCAGGAACACAGTTCTCAGCCAGACGGCGATGGTGCTCGCCTTTAAGAGCCAGTTCCAGGACAGGCACCAAGGCTACACAGAGAAACCCTATTTTAAATTCTCATGATCCAGAATCTCTGGGGTGTGTGTGTGTGTGTGTGTGTGTGTGTGTGTGAGAGAGAGAGCGAGCGCGCGTGCGCGAGGGGTGGGAGGAGGGCGCGCGCACTAACCTGGCCTTTATCCTCTGCCCCATTTTCCAGAGTGATAAGATTATGCCCATAAAGTCCATCTCCTAAAGGTCCATAATATCTTTGGATGTTGCCACCCCACCCCCACCCCCTGGGACAGGATTTCTCTGTGTACCTTTGGAACCAGTCCTGGAACTTGCTCTGTAGACCAGACTGGCCTCAAACTCACAGAGATCCGCCTGCCTCTGCCTCCCGAGTGCTGGGATTAAAGACGTGCGCCACCACCAGCCGGCAAGAATGTTGCCACTCTTAAGGAAGCCTTTAGCACATTTAACTTCAGGGGGCATTAGGCAAAGTATAACATAGATTCCCTTAGGTTTTATTACTTTTGTAAGCTATGTGACAGTATTGAGTTTGCCTTGTGTGTTGAGCCCAGTATGTTCTCAGTCTGTCAGTATAGACAAGTGTTTCAGGAATTGCCATTGGTTTTAATCATTTCTTAATGATTCAGTTCTCATCCTCATAGTTTATAGAGGGAAGCAACAGATAAAATTCCTGGTTGGAAAAAGGCAGATAGCAGAGTTAGGAAGACACCATGCACAGGCTTCTGTTCACCTTTCCCCCAGTGCAGGTAGGGAGGCAGTACTGTAACTCTCCCATAGCAATGGATAGCACTCGCGAAATGAGGCCAACTAGGGAAGCTCATCTGAACTTTGGCATGGAAGGTTTTATCGGGAATCAGCCTCTTAGGTATGGCTGGCCACCCGTGTGGCTGATTTAAATTCTAGCTTCTTAGAAATGGCTTTCAAAAGACAATACCACACACTCAGCAGTGCAAGCCTGCCAACATCTGCTGCTGGTTCTGAGTCAAATGTCAGCTTCATTAGACTGTACCTATAACTGTAGAAGATGAAGCAAGACTCTAGCATGTTTGTGGAAAGGGATTCATCCCCTTAAGAACTTGTCTCCTCCTTCCAAGGAAAACTGGATGACTTGCATGGAGCCAGCAGCACACTGTGGGCTGGATCCGTCAGACATGGGCTTCCGAAGTCACGATACCTTCTCAATTTTTTTTCCTGATGGAACATTTTTATTTTGTTTCCTATTACTTTGCTAGGTTGCAAAATACTTTTTAAATACTGTGACAAAATACCACAAGCAAGGTTTATTTAGGGCTTATGGCTCCATGAGCATTGCTGCAGGGGACTTAGCAGCAAGCAGGCAGCCGAGAGCTCAAATCTGGAAGCACAAACAGGAAGCAGAGAAACCTACACCCAGTGACATTCTTCTTCCAGCAAAGCCACACCTTCTAATCCTCCCCAAGTAGCCATTAACTAGGGACCAAGTGCTCAAGTGAGACTGGGGATCTCATTCCAACCACCACACATACGCACATCAGAGTCTAAGAAATAAAATTAATTATTTGCAGAGACTTAGAAACCAGAGCAGTTTTAAGACTGTGTAGAAAGACAGGGTTTCTTTGAGGCTTCTGTGAAGCTGAAGTAGGCTGAGTTAGTTGTGGTGACCTTGGCCTTCAAAAGCATGCAATACGTAACATTTTAAACATCTTATTAAACTCTCACATAAAGTATTAGAAATATTTTATTATATATACAGTTATTTATTTATTTTAGATAAAGCTAAAACCAAAATCTGAGTCCTTAAGCTTGGGCAGAAGGTCTGCTCAGGTTTGGTGCTCTTGGGGATGAGCTGATGCCAAGGGAGACAGTCCTCAATCTGAGAACTAGTGCTCTGAACAAGAGTCCTTGAACCCTGCATCAATGCCTAAAAGATAGAATGGCTGCATCAGTGGAATGTGGTTTGGGGCAGTCAAGGACCATGCTAAGGTGAAAGAGCTAAGGTGTTCTGGGCAGTGGCTAAGCCCCTCTTTTTCTCATCTCGACTCCAGAGTTCTCTTGCAGAGACGCTGGACAGTACTGGGAGTCTGGATCCCCAGAGGTCGGATATGATCTACACAATAGAAGATGTTCCTCCCTGGTACCTGTGCATATTTCTGGGTTTGCAGGTAAGATGCTTTTTCCAGGGCTAGTGCTGTTACCAGCTAGATTTTCAAGATACTTTTCTTTTTCTCCCTCCCTCCCTCCCTCCCTCCCTCCCTCCCTCCCTCCCTCCTTTGTGTAGCCCTGACTCTTCTGGAACTCACTCTGTAGAATATCCTGGCCTTGGCCTGCCTCTGTCTCCTGAGTGCTGGGGTTAAAGGCATGTGCCCCCCATAGTCTTTTTTATTTCCCTCTTTTAATTCTATGTATTGTGTTTGGGTATGCATACAACTACAGGTGCCTGTGGAGGTCATAGGTGTTGGATTCCCACTGCCCGATGAGGGTTCTGGGAACTGAAATCCCTTTTTCTACAAGAACAATAGATGCTTTTAACTGCCGAGTCATTCCTCTAGTCCCCAAGTTTTATTTTTAATTAAGATTTATTTTTAAATTATTTTCCAAGAATGGTAAATAAGAATTTTCTACATTAATTTCATAAACAGCAGGAAGAAGAAAAGAACTGTGAAGGAAATATTCAGGGAACAAAAAAAAAAAGTGATACAATAGGAAGGAAAAGGTAGTAGCTGCAGGGAAGGCAACATAGAGGAAGGAAGAAAGCAGAAAAGAGAGAAAGCAGTAATTAATGTTAACTCCCATTCCTGACCTTAGCAGTCTGTGGTCATGGCAAGTACCTGTCAGCCAGGACATGAGAAGAAGGTCTTACTATTTATTAAAGGAAGGAAAATTTGCTGCCTCCCAGCCTTAGTCTGCTGTATCTTCCTCCAGCAGGAGGGGAAGGCTGACAGAAAGATCCACTGTAGATTTGATGCTTGTCCTCATTACCCTTGTCCTGCTTTCAGATTTAAAGTAACTTTTTGATAAAGGAGGTAGGCAGGGGGCTCTCTCCTCGCTAGACTCACTGCCTGGCTTCTCATCACTCTGTTGGGTTTGGATCCTGTTTTGAGGTCTGTGTTTCTACATTTCCTTGTTCAAATTTCTGTGATCAATTCTCTGAGGTTTCTCAGGTGCTGGGAAGCTCACTCTTGGTGCCCAGACCCTATGTTTACTTGGAACTGGATGTGCCTGGCTCTAACTGGTGCCCAACTGGGTTTCCTCACCACCCTGCAGCTGGAGGGCTGAGTGGGCTTGGTGCATAACTTAACTCAGGTCAGGTGCCCTGGACCTAATGTAAGGCACACCTTTCAGATTTTGTATTATAGATGTTTCTAGAATAGTCAGATGGAAGGAACAACTTTTTTGCCTCCTGCTCTTGACAATGCACAGAGCATTGTGCATTGCTCTGAGAAGCTCTCAACAGAACACACACACCTGTACATCCGAGGTGCAGTCAATATTTATGTTTCTCTGACTTGGGCAGAAATGGGAAGCTGTGGGAAAGAAAAAGAGAAGTTTACAGAATAGAAATGAAGAGCTAGAAAATTAGGGGAAGAAAGGGAAGTGAATTGTGAATGCTGTGGCTATCTTCAAGAGCCACAGGAGTAAGGATGGAGTCCTAAAAGGAAGAGTAGTGTGGGGCTCTTTCTGAAGGATTCCTGTAGCCACCGTGCCCCAAACCCTGCCTAACTGGAACAGGTAAATATTTGCCTAGTGGTGTCACCACAGAACAAGGCAGAGAATGCCTTCTGCTGTGAACTCACTGTCTGTTATAATCCCCAGACCTGAGAGGGCTGAAAGCAAATGAAAGAACTACATAGACTAATATCTTAGGAATGCAAAAGTAAAATATGAGCACATTAGCTGGGCTAAGTGCATTCTTGTTATCTCTGAATATCAGAAGGCTGAAGCTGGAAGATTATGAGTTTGTGATCAGCTTGTGGCATATAGTGGATTTCAGTATACCTTGGATTCCAAAGTGAGATCCTGTCTCTATAAAACACAAGCAAAGCAAGATCTTATGAAATCAAGTCCTATTGTATTTCTCACCAGCATGTCTTTCAAGACTGCAAGAGTGGTTCCTTTTGTTGATTTGAATGCATGTTGGTGCTGTCATAATACAAGTGGGTAATAGGGAAAGGAAAGTGGCAAACTGAACGGACATAATCGGAATGTGTAACTTGTGCACCTAGAGATTCTTCCTGTGGTCTTTATGTCCTAAAGATACCAGGGGAGCAGCAACGCTAGGCACAAATCAAGCAAAAGCAAGAGCAGGTTTACTTTCCCCCTTGTCTCTCCTTGAGCAGCACTACCTGACGTGTTTCAGTGGCACAATCGCTGTGCCCTTCCTGCTGGCTGATGCCATGTGCGTGGGGGATGACCAATGGGCCACCAGCCAACTCATCGGGACCATTTTCTTCTGCGTGGGAATCACTACATTGCTGCAGACAACATTTGGATGCAGGTGAGATGGAGTTCTGTGGGACATTGACACCCCAGCAAAGCACCAAGAGCTGGACCCTTTATCCAGCGCTACTGGACAGATCAGCTGGTGTTACAGCTTATTCCAGTGGCCATTGGTCTCCAGCCCACCTTTACAAGGTGTACCGGACCCCATGTTTCTTCTCTTCACGAAGGGAACTACCCCATTGTGCAAGCTGGAAACAAAGCCTTTTTATTGCCCTTACTGGCTGGCAAGGCACTGCCAGTCTTTAGCATGCCTTCCAGTTCTCTCCTGTAATTCAGACCCAGTCTCTTTGACTAAGTTCCCATTTGGTCTCTTGCACCGTGACTCTGCACTCCCCAGCCCACACCATCTTTCCACTACTCCCCTCCTCGGGCTGCCCAGGCTGCAGTCTTCCTGGTGTACAGCTGTCCCTTGTTCTCTGCCTTTCCCAGTTTTCCAGGTCAGCCTCTGAGCCTCACCCTCCTGCATGTCCCAGTGGCCCACCCGTGCAGCACACCTGCATATCCTCCATCCCACTCATCCCCCACTTCCAAGATTCTTGAAATCCTGTTCTCCCTGAATTTCTCCAAACGAGTCTTACGTTCTTCGGATTCATTCTTCTAATGTGGCTTGCTTTTCTTCTGTCTTTGCCCCACTTTCTTACGCTGCCCTTTATGGTGCCAGCACTTTGCCTTGTTTATCTCTTTATTAGTACCTGGGTATGGAGCTGAGCCAGGAAATACAGGAAGCAAATGCTCCTAGCTGGTCTTTCCCTCTCCTTTCCATATTCAACCCTATTCACAGCATAGCCTCCTACTTGCCAAGGCCCTGCTGATTGTCCTCAGAGTAAAGTCTGTGGTTTGGTCTCTTTATCTATTGGGAGACAGTGCAAATATAGCTTCCTTTTCCCTGCTAGGAAGTGGCAGCAAGAGGGACAGTGAATAAGCAGGCAGCCGGGACCTGTATTCTAATGTGCTAGAATCAATCCTCAGAACTCGCAAGGGCTACCCTGCCCGGGTGATAGTTAGCAACTGGAGTGTCTTGTTGTGGTATAGATGGAGTGGGAAGGCAAATGGCTGTTCCCTTGCAGGTCTGCTAGTGAGAGAGACTGTTTGCACATGGCCATGGGGCTGGCAAGGTGTGGGTTCTTCGATTCCGCTAGACAATCTGCAGCCACTACACTGAACAGAAGGGTCAGAGGTATTCTCTCTAGGGGCCCAAAAGAGAGGCGCAGGGAGTCATTGATGAAGTGATGAACCCAGGCCTTTCACAAAGCATTCAAGCCAGGCGGTTAACCTTGGCAACAGTGACACTGGTGTTTTGTGTCGCTGTTTAAGGCTCTGGTCACAGGTTTGGTGGAGCAGCTTTTGTTGACTTTACCTTGTACACAGGGCACGGCACTCTGGGGAAATACTTTTCCTAAACAACTGGCTTAACCTATAGTGGTTGGAGTTGGCTGACATTGAGAAGTAATGGAAGCTCTTTCTTGTGCCTGTATCTGCCTGTATAAGCTGCATTCCCACGTCATGTCTAAGGCCAGGCCAGGTGACTGCTGAACCTGGTGGGCAGCCTTGCATAAGACGACTCAGCAAGTGGACCTCAAGGCAAGTGCTTTTGGTCTCAAGGACACCCTTTGTGTCCATTGTTCAGGCACTAGCCCATGGGAACAATGTTGGTCAGTGCAGTTCACCCCTCTTTTCCCCTGAAAGGGCAGTCAGCCAAGAAAAACTAGAGAGGATGCTGCCACCTGCCCACTTAGGGACTGGAGATAGCAGCTGTGTGGGGGCATGGGGTGTTCAGTGTGCTCTGTGAGGTGTCCTTCTTCGCCATGTCTGTTTTATCAGGAGTCTGGTATTCCGTCTTAAGAACCAGGTACACTGTCCAGAAGAGTGGGTGTTATGTATCATGCTGGGCCCGGGCTGTGGGATTGTGTGGTTGAGGTCTGGGTGCTATCCATCTTGACCTTTGAAAAAAGAGGAAGAGTATCGACAGCCCTGTAAATATCTAGTGATGTATCTGTGTGGAAGGCACGAGTGACTCTAGCTGGCAAGCAGACAGGATCGTGCACATATGTTGATGTCCATACCCCAGAACGCTGTATAGGGCCATGAGACGGTGCTGATGTCTTGCCTATGACTTGAAGAGCTGGCCATGGTGGAGATATATCCCAGAGACTTGGAGTTTTGGCCCAGGAGGAAGAGGGAGTATCTTTCATCTTGGCAGAGATGGAAGCAAAAGCAGTAACTTAAGGACCCTGCCCAGGATTTCTCTCACCAGCACAAGCCAGGACTTGACTGAGGACTAGGACTCTGCAGTGGTGGGACCAAAGAAAAGTGTGGGACCTTAGGATCTCAGGACCTTAGGCATTAGGTTACTGCCTTCTTTGGGCGGGTTAGAGGGAGCTGCTTCCTGGATGAGTTTTTGCCTTTATCTTAATCATCTATTGTGGTTTTCGCAGATTACTTTGGGCAATTGTAGACTGTAACTAAGATGGGCTTCCTTTTGGTTCTGCTAGATAGAAATAGGGACCATAACCAGGTGCTGAGAATTATCATCTCAATAGGCATTTAAAATTTTCCTGTTTGAAATAAGATCACATAAAACAGTTCACACAAAGGAGATGCAAAGGTGGACATTGGAGGAGGGAGACTGGTGTGGCTGTGTCGGGGCAGAGCCGTGCTGTTCCTAGCACCGTGTCTAGAGGATTGCCAGTGGTTTGTGTTTTGGTTTACTTGTCAGTTTTCAGGCTTCCCTAGCCAAAGAAGTTTTTATGTTAAGCTTTTGTGATTTCTTGACAGATTCTCAGAATAACCGCTGGTGGTTATCTGTGTTCATAAGGTATGTATGTATGTATGTATGTATGTATGTTTTTCTGCCTTTTGTTGACACCCTGTGCTGCCATCACTGGGCAGCTAGTATATGGGCCCTGCCTCTGAGGGATGCGCCTTTTATTCTACAGAAGCTAGAGAGCAGGGAAAGGAGTGGTCCATGGTTAGGTCTGACTCCCTTTCTTACTGCTGCCTTGAAAACCTATCTTTACCTTGTTCTATAAAAATAGAACTCAGGAAAGGTGGTGCACGTTTTCAATCCCAGCTCTTGGGAGGCAGAGGCAGGTGGATCACTTTGAGTTTGAGGCTGGTCTGGTCTATATATAGAATTCTAGGGCAGCCAGTACTACATAGTGAGGCCCTGTCTCCAAAGAAGAAAGAAAGCCAGAATTGGTCTTTGAGAAACAAAGATGATGAAACAGATGTGTCTGTGTCTCTTCTCAGACCTAAAGCTAAGCCCAGGGTACCAGCCTCCTTCGGGTGCATACTGTCCCAGAGCCGGTGCATCCTCCAGGGCTGGAGAAGGTGTGGGACAGTGCTGCTACAGGTCCTCGCTCCCTGCTTTGCTGCCTAAGAATGTCTTCCTTGTCTTTGGGGACCATCGTCTTTCCCACTGGGGGTTGTGAGTCTCAGCCTCACCTGGGGGACGTCAGTGGCTGTTTTGTTCCTGAGAGCGTGTCCTTTGGGTGAGGTGATTTCCAGGATGCCTCTTCCCTTTCCCTCTCCTTCCATGTACTGACTTTTCCCTTGCACTTCCACTGTCTCTGTTACCCGGCTCCTGGAATGGAGACCGAACAGTTCTCACTCTGGTTGTTTGTTTTGTCAGTTTTAGTTGCACCCTGAGCTTGTTCCAAGAGCTGGTATCAAACCTTTTAAAATCTCCCTGCCGTGGAGATAGGGTTATTCAGGGTCTCTAACCCATAGCCAGCCTGCAGCCGTCGTGTCTGGAGGCCCCCCCCCCCCCCCCCCCCCCCGTCTGCACGGACACTTCGAGTTAGTGTGAGGGAGGTTCTCTGAAGCCCCGTGCCTTCCTGCCTCAAGGATTTTCTCACAGATGTGGCAGAGGAACTGTCATGCCCACTCCAGGAAGTGCACTCCCTCTGTCATCGCCAGTAGTAAAGGAGGGCAGGTGAGGCTGCCAAAGGGACTCCTCATGGTCAGGCACAAGCCTGCGTAGGAAGGAACATAGCAGATTCCTTCGCTGAGAGCCCCTGAATCTAGTTGAAGTATCCGGTTTGTAATTAGCCACCATCTGCAGGAGAAAGTCTCCTGCCTTTTGTTTTATTAGCTTCTTGTGGCCAGGGTGTGTGTGTGTTTAGGGAGAGGGGCCTTGCTTAAGTGGTGCTCTCACCGACGGCAGTGCACGCTTAAGTCTTACATCTGGGGACCTTGAACCCATATGGTTGGGGTGAGTAGTGGTTAGTCTAGGGAGGTTGAAAGTTCTCCCATGTTTCTTCTTCCCTGAGGGTTTCTTGTGCTTGTTTTAGTTTTTGTGAACCAGTTGAAAATAAAATTGCAGATAGCATGACAACCTACCCTAAGCTGCCATGGGGATGGTGGTCTCTGAGTAACTCTAACACCGTTTATCAACTTGACAAAAATAATTATTCTGTCATATGATCTAATATTCATTCCACACTTAACTTTCCCGGTTGTCCCTAAGATGTGTGTTATAACTCTGGGGCGGGGTCTAATTGAGTTCATACGGTGCTCTGGCTGGCTATGTCTCTGATCCCTTACCTCCCCATTCCGTCTTTTTAGATAGAGTCAAGCCAGGTGTCTCCTCGACTACTCATGATCCCAGTTCGTCTGTTTGTGTCCTCATGGTACTGTTTAATCTGCTGTACAATCTCTTGTTGTGAACTGGAAGATGGAGCCAGAAGCATGGATGAGTCAGGGTGAATGTTTCACCAAAATTACTGTGCCAGTGATCCTAGGCCCTTTGTATTCTGCCATGCTAAGCAGCACATAATAGCTGGTTGTAGAGTTTTCCCAAAAATAAAGTTTACTACCTACTTCACTAAGGAAGCATTTTAAATGCTACAGTGAATGAGAAGTCAGAGCAAACCTGGAGGGAAATGACCTTGGAAAGATACCATTTCTAGTTGACCTCATTGGAGCTATAGCCTAGTCTGAGATTTCAGACAGGCTCGCTAGCTTCTCAAAGACCATTCCCTCTGATGTAAAATAACAATAAGCATGTTATTGAATATCATGCAAGGTAGTGCCTGTCCCTGTCAGTTCTATGAGCTGATGTTATTACCCAAGCTCTGGAAGGGAGAAGGAAGCCTGGTGGGGTAGCATGTCCCTGATGAATGTTACAGGAGTGGGTGTGCACCTGGGCACACAGGCAGTGTCCTGACTTGGATGGGACAGAGGCTATCAGAAAATACTAGTGGTTATTTGACCTAGCTCCTCCCAAGGCCTCAGTCGCTCCTGCCTCAGTTGCATGTTTTCTGGCTGGGGTGCTGACCGTGCTACCTGAGATTGCTCTTTTGTTGTGTTTTAAATCTTCATAGTGTCAGGGATTAAGAAACTCTTTGCTATATGTTCTCTCTACACTTATAAGTTTTAAAAGACAGGGTTTCTCTAAAACGAGCTCTGTGGACCAGGCTGGCTTCAAACTCACAGAGATCTCCCTGCCTCTGCCTCCCGAGTGCTAGAATTAAAGGTGTGTGCCACCTGGCTCTCTGCACCTTTCTTATTTGACTGTCAGGTCCTGCTAGCCTGGCACATTCCCCATGCCACAGATTGCATGTTCTCTTCCTCATCCTCCATGCTTCCCACCTCTCCGCTGGTAACTGACAGAAATAACAGGAATGTTGGGAGGGAAGGTAGCTCCTTCCACTTCCGGACTGCTATACAACTGCAGTACTTCACACACTTTAAGCAATATGTTATCTTCCCACATATGCTTTATTTTTTTTAAGATTTATTTGTTCATGTATTTTATGTATATGAGAGCTCTGCCTTCATGCACACCAGAAGAGGACAGCAGACCCCACTACAAATGGTTGTGAGCCACCATGTGGTTGTTAGAAATTGAACTCGGGACCTCTGGAGGAGAAGCCAGTGCTCTTAACCACTGAGCCATCTCTCTAGCCTGATAGACATGCTTTTTAAAAAGTTCTCTTTGCTAGTGTGGTGGTTCATACCTTTAAGTTAGCTATAACTCTCTCTGGTTTTGAAGCCAGCCTTGATATGGTGAGTTCTAGGCCTGCCAAGGCTACATAGTGAGACCTCCCCTTCTCAAAAACAGGTTAAATAAATAAATAAATAGCCATTATCTGATAAGTACATTTTAATTTTCTAAGATGTGCAGCCAGGTGAGTTTTCCGGTGTGCACAGCCCCATAGCCACCATTGCAGTCAGCAGAGAGCCATGCCACATCCTGCTTGCTAACGTACCCCACATAGCTGATGCTATTGTTTGGAAGGGAGATTATCCAGAGGAAAAGGAGTGATCTGATATGTGAGAGGTGCCAGAGGTGCTGGTTGGACGGGGTGTTATCCTCCTCCATTCTCTCCTACTTATCTAATCTCACTCCTAATTACCTCACTGCACACAGGGCCTAGAAGGAGCGCCTCCCCCCCCCCCCCCCCAAGTAATAGTGAGCTCACTTAGTGTCCAGATTTCGGTTCCTCACTACCGTTTTTTAGTATAATGGACTAGTCTTCTCTGAGCAAGTGGCTTAGAGTGGGGACCCAGAGGATCAGTTGAACCTGGAACCTCTCAGGCCAGAAAGCTAAAATGTGCTAGAGTGTGGTGAGGCCCCTTCAGAAGAAACAGGAATTGACTTAAACAGGCCCTCTGGGCAAGTTTGGGCAATTTAGTTATTAAGAACACTTATAGTAACAAGTTATAAAACTTTGAATAAAAAGGAATTCATGTGCCTGCAGTGATGTTCAAGAGAGAGAAAGGGGAGATGAAGATACAAGGGACAAACAGGGAAACAGTTCTCTCCAAAGGATGTCAGTTGTAAACATAGATGGAAAACCAGGAGTCCAACCTGGGCTACGTAGAAGATCCTGCTCAAAATAGTAAATTATTGTTTAACTGCCAGAGAATCATAATATCTAAACCTCATGCTAGAATGTAAAGTTAGTAGTAATATCACAGTCTAAGAGTTACCTGACGGATGGTTATTAGTGAGAAAACGTTTTCACATGCTGAGATAGTCACCACCTTAGATAAGCACCTTCACCTAGTGGGACATCCGTGTGACTCAGTCACGAGTAATGACTGAGCAGTCTTCTGCCAGGGTGCTTAGCGTGTGGTAAAGGTAAACAGGCTTGGGTTGTACTGGGTGTGGGAAGAACTGCAAATACTTTAGGAACTAGAGAAATATAATTATGCCAGAATATTAGATTACTTATTGTTTTATTGTTATTTTTCTTGGGAGATGTAGAAGGTTGTAATTGCTGCTTGCTCAAGTGTTTGGGTAACATAGTTTAGGTATGTAGTCTGTTTCCCAACGGCCGATTGATGGGTGAGTAAACCAACAGCAAAGTGTTGCGAAGTTCCGAAAAGTTTTCTCTGGCACATTACTTTGTTTCTTCACCGACATCTAGCCCATACTCTCAGTGGCTGATCAGTGATAAAACTTGCTTGGAGCCAAGCCTATTTGATTCTCTTAAAGATTATTATTTTTAAGTTGTTCTGTAGACCAGATGATTCAAGTCAGTGTTCATTTGGGATTAGAAGGTTTTGTCCCAGGTTTGGTTGTGGAGGGAACGTGCTGTACACTCTGCAGTGAAGACTTCTGTCAGGGCAGATACAGTTTGCACCTTCATGGTGCTTCTGCAGGACGTGGGGCCTTTTGAGCTGTCAAAGACCATTCTCTGATGGTGTCCTTGGAGTGTGACTTTCATTCTCCTTCCCTACTGATTGCAAAGTTCCTGAAAGTTGTGCACATTTTCTCTCTGCTCTGTTCTCAATCCAAACCAATATGTTAGGAAGACCTAACTTTTTAATTCTCCTCTAACATAATTCCTTTTCAAGCATGTTTAAAAGTAACTCTTTAAATTCTTTACTGTTGGTCCTGTGAATAAGATCGTGAATGAAAAGGCTGTATCTTACTGTCAGGGTGTTAACTGCTTCAGGATAGGAAGGGCAGACCAGTATGGAAGAGAGCCATTAGAGGTTAAGTGGCTAGCAGGCTCTGAGTCAACAGCAAAGGACTTGGAAGTCAGTTAGACAAGGATCACACCTAGAGCCATGGACAGACCGCTATGGCTTGCTTCAACCTTCATGCCTGAGACTAGCTTCTAGGTGACAGTTCCTTGTCCCATTTCCCTCACAGTGATCCTTTCAGAGCTTAATCCCCTGAGCATTTGTTTTTTTACTGAGGGTTCTCTTTCACCTTCACTGCCCCTCTCTGGGCCTTCCCCTGAGGTTAAGTGTCTGTGTTCTTTCCGTGTCTCCATGTCCATCCTGTGGCCCCCATTTTATACCTCTTTCCTCTTTACCTTGGTTCCTTATAGCCCCTCACCACGTGGCTCAGTGCTTTTCAATCTTTATGACAAGCATGGGTGACAGGTGACAGACCCTGTCCACAGTGTTATCTTCTAGATGACCATGAGTGTTGTCTCCTTCACAGGGGTGCTCCTCAAGACTGTGGGAAGCTTTTTCATCACATCTGCTTCAGCTGTGCTTATGCCAGGCAGATGCTGAACACTGGACATTGCTCCCCTAACAGGCAATACATTAAGAAGTCAATGTGAATCTTCCACATATTTAAAACAATCTTACATTTCCCCAAATGTAAGAAATTAATTAGTAAAAGCATAGCATTCAAAAACTTCAGTATTTGGCATTTTAGCATAGCATTAGCAGACCTAGTCAGAAGATCACAAATCTAAAACCAGTTAAGTCAGTGAGTTCATCAAGTGACAAATCCCGAATCCCTACACCTAGCACAGTGCTCTCAACCTTCCTGAGTCTGTGACCCTTTAATACAGTTTCTCATGTTGTGGTGATCTTCAACCATAAAATTATTTTTGTTGCTAATTAATAGCTCTATAATTTTGCTACTGTTGTGAATTGTAATGCAAATACCTGAAATTCAGGATGGTTTAGGTAACCCCTGTGAAAGGGTTGTTCCAAAGGGGTCTGGATTCACAGATTGAAAACCACTGATCTATCCCAAGGAGCTTGAGGCTTTAAAGAGTTTTGAAAAGATCAGCTACACCTTGAAGTGATGATTCAAAAATGCAAATTTGGGGCTGGAAAGATGGGTGAACAATTAAGAGTTTATGCTGCTCTTACAGAGGCCCCAGGTTCAGCTCTCAGCCACCTGTAATTCCAGGGGATCCCATGTTCTCTTCTAGCATATATATAAATGAAAATAAAACTCCTTCTAAAGATTCTGAACCCCCTCCCCCATCCCCTAGAATTAGAAGCTGTGCTGTAGGCACAGATGAACAGAGAGAGCATTGACTGATTTCGTGATGTTCCTGTGTCAGGTTCAGTCATTTCCTTGGGAAATGATTCTCCCCACCAACCTAGGGATACTCCTGTTAATTGTTCCCATGATTTTGTAGCATTTCCGAAGAATTTAATGTTGTCTCTGGTTTGTGGCCACAGTTTTAGAGCCCACACTAATCATATGCTATTACCAACTTGTACAGGCAGGTATCTGGCTGAAATCAGCTAGGCCATGAGGCCAACATAAGCAGCTCTTACAGCCCGTCTTAGGAGACTTTATTCTGGTGTCACCTGCTCAGGATCCCAGAGTCCCAGTCAGTGAGTGAGATTCTCTGTGACCTCACTTTTAGGACCTTTTGTCTCAGCTAAAAATGCTCACCTTCAGTGCCAGGATCAAGGTCAGAGTGAGGCATGATGCAGTAGTGGTCTTCAGAGTCACCCCTGGTTTCTGTCACTTCCCAGGAATAGCCAATGAATGTGATGGCCGCACACCCTAATCCCAGCACTCAGGAGACAGAGGCAGGCAGATCTTGGCGTTTGAGGCCAGCCTGCTCTATATAATGCATTCTGTACCAGTCAGGGCTATATCATGGGAACCCACCTGCAAAGAGTGTGTGTGTGTGTGTGTGTGTGTGTGTGTGTGTGTGTGTGTGTGAGACAGAGAGAGAGAAGAGAGGGAGAGAGAGAGTGTGTGTGTGTGAGAGAGAGAGAGACAGACAGAAAATTCAACTCAAAGTACAGTTATGTTATGTTTCCCCAAGATGCCTTGCTTGATCTGTGAAACTGTGATAAAATTGATGTTATTCGGACTGTTAATGACATCCACTTCTGATGGTATACTAACATCCCTTTATCCTTGCAGTACATTCCTAAAATTTTGTCTGAGAAATTTCCATAAGCCAGTGACTGTTTTCCCTTTGATGTACTTTTCCACTGTGCTTCAAATCGCTCTAGTCCAGTAATGAAAGCCACATGGTCAGTGGAGGGTGTGCCCTGTGCGTGGCTGGCAGGAAGGCCTCTGGCTGTCCTGTGAGGTCATCTCCCTCTTGCAGTCCACATCCTACCTGCTCTTAATTACTGTAGTCACTGTGGTTAAAGTGGCCAGATAGCATTTTTAACAATGGAGTGTGTCAGAAAGGAACATTCTGGGTTCTGGATTGCTCAGTCGCCAGCTGCTCTTTGGCCAGGACTTCTTGCATTTCTGTGTAGTCTTCATCTCTGGTGCGGAACTTATCAGGAAGCTTCTGGGTCCCTACCTCATGAGCTAGGCCACTGGCATGGCTGCCTAGGGCATCTAAGGATGTGTAACTGGCCTCACAGTCCTGCAGACAGCAGGAGCAGGATTTATACTTTACCCTCAAATACCGTGAAAAATAGTGATTAAGTTTCTTACCTGTTAATTTAGCTGATATGCTCTATGTTTCCAGTAAAAATAGCAAATTCTCTGTGATTTGGTTAGTTGCATTCAGTTTGAGAACGTGGGCAGGAGATTTAATGGGGAGTTTACCAGGATTTTGAACCCTTTAAAATGTGTTAGAATACATATTTGATATGATTAAATAACATTTATTATCTGTACTCTCTTATTGTAACTTACAACTTTCTTCTGGATACATAAAAATCATTAATATGATTTTAATACTTGTCTTTTGTGACTGGGGCAGATTTTCAACTCACATAGTAGAGCAATGGAATAATGAATAAGAATTTGAAAGAGAGGAGAAGGGTTATATACATTGATGTTTATTAGGGAGCTCCTGAGCTTAGCAGGAAAGAGAGGAGCCCAAATCCTCGGTGCCCTCTTCTGGGGGAGAGGAAACAGTAGCAGGGACTGGTGTTGGGGTGTTAGCACTGACCACAGGGGTCCCCTGGAACTTCCTTAGGCTAGAGCAGTAGGAGGATGGGAGGTCGGAGAGGCTAGTGGTCCAGCTATGTGGTGTAGGATTCCTTACAGGTGTGCCTGTGTTTACTCATGTGCTCTTGTCTATGGAAAAGACTGTTAAGCTGTCAAATAGTGAACTACCTCGGTAGTTCCCGATGCTGTGATCATGGTTTTGGTCTCGTTTCTTTTAGGTTACCCCTGTTTCAGGCCAGTGCTTTTGCATTTTTGGCCCCTGCTCGAGCCATCCTGTCTTTAGATAAATGGAAATGTAACACCACAGGTAATTGCAGTTATTTCCACATATGTCATTGGGGTCCTTTAAAGCAGGTGGAAAGGGGGCCTGAACACCCTGCCAATAATAGTGTTCCTTCCTGTGTTGAGCATAGAATGTACTGGCCCTTAGCAGCTTAGAACGCTCCAGTCTGTGGACTGTGCCTGTTTCTGTCTTTACATCTGCTCTTCATTCCTAACCCTAGGGCAAGCAAGGGCCAGAAATGACTTCATTTCTGTTTGCCAATGAAACTGATAAATATGGGGATAGATGGAAAAATATTTGTGCTATTTTCCTGCCTTTCTCTTTCAGTGGATTTTATGACTTACCATAATCACTCTCTCACTGCATCAGCATCCCTTCTCTGAAACATCTTTGCTTTTGAAGGATCTGGCTGCTGTGGTTTTCTGCAGATGACTTTTATTCCCTTCCTTAGTGATTGCAAAGATCCCTACAGAACCTGATAAGCTTAAGGAATTGGAGAAAGTCAGAACTGTTGGACTCAGAATAGTTATTTTGAGAGTCTAGGAGCCAAGCTTTCCTGATTCCCTTGCTGTCTCTGCTCCTAGGTGTGTTACTTTGTGACCATTGATTTTGATTTAGGAACTGGAAAAGGAAGGCCCCTCTTTATCTAGGTTTTTAAAACCTCAACCCACAGCCTTGCTGTTGGGCATTTCAGGTAGCTGCTTGCAAAGAGTGGTTTCTGTGAAGCTGGCACTGGCTGGTAGCACCACGCCAGTCAGCCTTTGGCAAACCGAGTAGCTTTTTCAACGAGTACATTTGGTTACTTAGTGTGGGAGTCCATCTCCAAGCATAAGCCCTACTGTCGCAGGTTGAGTTTTATTTAGGAATTGACAATTAAAACAATGAAGAAGTTATTAATGGTTATTATGAATATGTGCTATGAAGCATTAGTGTCACTCCAGAAAAACCTGGTCTTTTCTTTTTGTTTTCAAGAGATTACAGCTGCGAATGGATCGGCAGAGCTGTTGGAGCACATCTGGCACCCCCGGATCCAAGAGGTAAAGACGGGCACTTGCCACGTGTGTCCCTGTGTTTCTGCTCACCTTTGGTGCCAGTTGTGCCCAGGAAACTGCAGTTGCTTTGTTGTATTAAGTCCCTTTTGTTTTCAACTACTGGAATGTTTATTTCCCCTGTTGATCTTTATACCATCAGTCCCCAGGCCTGCCTGCTTATTCCTTCCGGGGTGGTGACTGTGAATGAGGCTTGTTGGCTGTCAGCAGAAGAGGTCTGGCCGCTTTGTATCTGTCTGTTAGTTGTCTTGTTGCTGTGTTAGAATGCTGAAAACAGCTTGAAGAGAGAAAGTTCAGTGTCAGAGGCTTTGTCTATCTTGGTGAGGAGTTCAAGGAACAGCTCACAGCAATTCAGCCTATGGCAGCCAGGAAGAGAGCAAGAGATGCAAGAAGGGACCAGGGTAAGATAGAGTTCCCAAGGGCATGTCTCAGTCCACTTCCTCCAGCCAGAGCCCATCTCTCAATAATGTCCTTATATTATGAGCCACCCACCGACTCTCTGATTGCCTCTGGAAGCTCCATGATGGGCATATTCAGAGGTCTGCTTGACTAACATGGACATCTCAGTACAAGCAAGTTGATAGTCATACCTATTTGTTGGGGGGGAAAAAAAACAACATAGTTTTTTTTTTTGTTTTTTTTTTTTTGGCCAAAGTACATCTGAGTAGAGTTGATTAAAGCTGTCCTCAGGTACAGAAAATCAGTTGATGGGTGTGTGTATATATTCGTATTGTCACCATGAAATCTTTAGACTTAGTACAAATGTCATTCTATGTGACATAGGCATTCTTTTTAGAATTTCTGTCAGCAACTCTGTCTTTTGAATGTCTTTCCAGGGGCTGGTTTTTTAAAGCTGACTGTATTGAAATAGCCTGCAGGACTGGACTGAAAATGTGCGCATCTGAGAACTGACAGATTTGCCCATCTCACCTTGCAGTGAGAAGGCAGGCAGATTTGTCCTCAGTGCCCATTTCTGCCCTAGCCCTAAAGCGGTGCTGTCATATTCATTTGCTAGGCCTCAGTCACCTCCACAGAAACCTTTTTGCAGGGCCCCGGGACCTGTTGCAGTTGTCATGCTGCTATATATGACTGGTAGCCTTGCAGAAATGTCGTTGTGCTTACAGGTGACGTTCTCAGTGTTTGACATCACTCGCAAACTGAAACTGTCCCTTTTTTGTTTCAGATTCAGGGAGCTATCATCATGTCCTCATTGATAGAAGTGGTCATTGGTCTCCTTGGCCTTCCTGGGGCTCTGCTGAGGTATATTGGACCGCTGACCATCACACCCACCGTGGCCCTCATTGGCCTCTCTGGTTTCCAGGCAGCAGGAGAGAGAGCAGGGAAGCACTGGGGCATTGCCATGCTGTAAGTGTTCTGAGAGAACTCCAGGGTGGGGTCATTCTAATATGGTTGGGTCAGCCTTGTGGGATACTTGTGCACTAACTTGAGAAGAAAGCAATCTGTGAAGATGAAGTGTTCAGACATTTTCATTTTTTTCTGTTCATGTGAGGGCTAATTAAGTGATTCTTTTAGATCAGGGTTTAGACATGAGAACAGTCATGGTATTCCAAAGGCAGACAGTAGTGAGCTGTCTTGTTTGGATGGGACTGGCAGTAGAGCACTGTTACCAGAGGACCTGTGAGCGCTCATCTGATATCAGAGCTATGCATTCCAATGGCAAGGCCAGTTTCTCATGGGACCTGCCTTCTTTCTCTAGATCATCAAAAGCATTGACGATGTCAACCAATTTGTATACTAATGAACATATGGGACTTTAATTATAAGATTGAGAATTCACATTCTTTCTGTAATGTATATAGTAGGTGAAAGGATTCTATCATAGGTCAAAGCTCCCAAGAAGCTGTAATTTTACTAATGAATGAAAATTTGAAAACTTTAAAATTTCCAATTTTTTTGTTTTGGGAAATATTCCATATTTAATAATTGGCAGCATCTATTAATTTTTCCCATATCTCTCTGCTTTATATAATATTACATAGAACATTGCATAGTATTTACATAGGCTGAGACTAGTGTTCTACATGTCTAACAACTGAAGAAACAGAGGCACAGAGAGGCAGTGTGCCACACAGCTAGTCTGATCAAGATTATTTTCAAAGTCTATGTGGTCTGACTGGAACTCAGCTCACACTCACGCCTGCCGCTGTGGTGTGCAAGGTGTAAGAAAGTATCCAAGTATTCTTTTTATTTTCATACTTTACAAAAGGTCAGTCAGACCATTCTCCATGCAGGCGTGTGTTTGTAGATGCCATTAAGGAATTTTAACTCAGTGAGATGCGTTACCAGAAAGGTGCTGGTGTTTATAAAAATATTAAAATTTTAGGCCCATAACAAAAAAGATTCAGGGGGAAAACCACATAGGAGCTTAAAAAAAAACCTAAAAATTTTATATAAATGATTCCTAGTTAGCATAGAAATTGGAACAATTGCTAATAATTTAGCTGGTAACAGTAGCAGTATTGATAACCGCAGAGTGATTAGTGTCGTTATGGAGAGACTTTAAAAGCTTTAAGAGAAATAAAGTACGTGTAACCTTTTCTCTCCAGTAGCTAGCAAACCATGTGACCTAAGTGGGGGAAGTTAATAAAAACAGAGAAAACAGTTAAAAGTAATACCCAACAGCCATCTGTGAGCTAAAAGCCTTCCAGGCCCACTTCTGGTAAGGCTGAGTTGAGCATAGTGTGTGTGCACATATGGAGGGTTAACTCCATACACCAGAAAAGGAAAACGATGAAATTCTTCTAGAGGATTAGAAATGGTGAAAATGAACTCCTCGTGCCCCATACTCTCCCCTAGGAGGCCTCCACAGACGTCCTCTATGTGAGAGATGTCCACAACAAGCTTAAAGCCACCCCATAAACTCTGTAGCTAATTCTCCCATGTCCCTCCTCACTCGCTGTTCCACAGGACGGGCACACAGACCCCCAAGCCATTTCCTCTGCTGCCACACTCCTACTTTGTCACGCTTTCCCCTCCCCATTTGCCACGTGCAGCCCAGAACAAGTTCCGCATCTGTTTTCTCCTCTTTGGTTTTTGATTTTGCTACTCGTTGGTCACCACCTTCCCTTGCCCGCCCTTTTCTGACCATTTCTGACCTGTGTAGGGATTCACCATTAGTTCAGGACCTTTCCTCTGTCCCCTCTTTTGAAATTCCAGTTTAGATACAAGCTACACTTTTTGTTTTGATTTATTTTTCGAGATAGGATTTCTCTATAGCTTTGGAGCCTGCCCTGGAACTTGCTCTGTAGACCAGGCTGGCCTTGAACTCACAGAGATCCGCCTGACTCTTTAATCTCTGGGATTAAAGGTGTGTGCCACCATCTTCCAGCTAAGACACAAGCTACACTTCTTTTAACCACCCCTTTCCCCCACGCTTCTTGGCAAGTCTCTTAAATGTATTTGGAAAGAGAACAGCACAGTGCAGGTAGGGTTGGGGCTCAATGGGCTATTATTATAGATAGTGGCAGTTTTCCACTCTCTGTTGCCATGTTGGTTTTGGTTGGTTTTTTTATTGTTGTTGTTTTGTTTTTGTTTGTTTGTTTTTTGTAGATTCTATCCCAGAGGAACTGAAGTGACTTGGACCCCATAAATGATTTCAACCTTGACCCAAGTTGTCAGTTGATGGGTTATCAGTTTACCCAAGTGACTCCACAGGAAGTGGGTTTTCTTTGCTGGTACTGCTGTCTTAGCAGTTGGAATCCTTAAGCTTAGCTTTGAGGACACTTTCTTCTTGTCAGCTGTACCTTAGGTGGCAAGTGAAAAAAGCCACTGGAGATAAGAGGATTAGCCCTAGTTAGGTGGTTCGGCACATCCTGTGTCCCTGTATTGTTTTCTTCATATAGTCCACCTAGGAGGATGAGAAATGGCCTCCTACTTGGCAGCCACTTGGGCCTTCAGGCTGATGAGGAAGGGTCAGGGTCCCTGGATTAGTATTGCAGTCAACCCAGGCAGTCCTACTCCTAGGACAGGTGTTGAAGGAGTGGAAGGAGCATATCACAGAAGCTGCCCCACAAGAAGCTGTCTGCTTTTCTTGAATACTGAAGTTTTACCTTGTTTTCAAAAGTAACTTATACTCAATATAAATAAACCAGAAAATGAAGGAAAGTAGGAAAAAGTATCCAGTAATCACCTCAAAATGTAAAATTGATCCCTGGTGGCTTTGGATCATGTCCTTCCTTCCTGTTGGTGTGTATGTAGCCGTGTGTACACGTTGTCGGGGTTTCTGTCCTGCCCAGTTCCTGCATTCCTTAAGTCCCAAAGAAAATCACACAGAGGTTATATTAGTTATAAACTGATTGGCCCATTAGCTCAGGGTTCTTATTAACTCTTATACTTGTATTAGCCCATTATTCTATTATATGTTAGCCACATGGCTTGGTACCTTTTTCAGCGGGGCAGGTCACATCTTCCTTTTTCTGTGTCTGGACAGGACTGCAGAGGGAGCTTCTCTCTTCCCAGAATTCTCCTGTTCTCATTCACTCACCTTTACTTCCTGTCTGGTTGTCCCGCCTATACTTCTTGCCTGGCTACTGGCCAATCAGCATTTATTTAAAATATAGACAAAATCCAGGACATTCTCCCACACTATGTACACACTTCCCTCCTACTGGTGTGTATGTAGGCATGTGTGCACACTTCCCTCCTGTTGGTGTGCATGTAGGCGTGTGTGCACACTTCCCCTCCTGTTGGTGTGTATGTGTGTGTGTGCACACTTTCCTCCTGTTGGTGTGTATGTGTGTGTGTGCACACTTTCCTCCTGTTGGTGTGTATGTGTGTGTGTGCACACTTTCCTCCTGTTGGTGTGTATGTGTGTGTACATACTTCCCTCCTGTTGGTGTATATGTGTGTGTGTGCACACTTCCCTCCTGTTGGTGTATATGTGTGTGTGCACACTTTCCTCCTGTTGGTGTGTGTGTGTGTGCACACTTTTCTCCTGTTGGTGTGTATGTGTGTGTGCATACTTCCCTCCTGTTGATGTATATGTTTGTGTGCACACTTCCCTCCTGTTAGTGTGCATGTAGGCATGCGTACTCACTTCAATCCTGTTAGTATGCAATAGTTTCTTGGTTGCTCGAGCTGATATCTAGTTGTAAATATACTCTCTGGTATTATTTTATCTGGCATCATTTCCCTTCCACGGAGTGAGTTTTCCCATTCTTTAATCTCCTTACTCAATCAAGAAATCGTAGGCCAGCTGCTTGTGACATCTTTTTCCACGTAGTAACATTTCCAAATTGAAGTGAGGAGGGAGGGCTTAGGTGAATGAACCCAACACCTGTAACCAATAAAGCTGAGGTATTTTAATGCATGGACATAACAACCTTTAATTTTATGATTTTTTTTTTCTTCTCAGGACGATTTTCCTAGTGTTACTATTCTCGCAATATGCCAGAAATGTTAAATTTCCTCTCCCAATTTACAAATCCAAGAAAGGATGGACTGCATACAAATTACAACTTTTCAAAATGTTTCCAGTGAGTAGCTGATCACCCCACCCCTACCTCTAGCACAGTATGCCTTTGTTCACATGTAAGGTGCTAGGTAAAGAAAGGCTATAGGGAGACCCTCCTACATCTCTGTGATAATGGCATTGGAGTACTTACTCCTCACAGGCAAAAAGTCAAGATGTCTGTAAGGTTCCAGTTCAAAGATTAGATCACATTCTTCTGCATTGCCACAGAAGGACTCTTGTCAGTGGCTCTGAGATGTGACCCCATGTGGTCTCTGCAGGCATGCTGCCCATTCTTTTACAAGCCAGACTTTGGAAAGAGAAAGTGAATTTACCTGCATAACTCTCAGTGCAGTCTCGTTGAAGCAGTTGTTCTGCATAGTCCTGACGATAGCAGCCTTGGGGTGGTGGGTACAGGTAGAAAGGGATGTGTTACTCAACAAAGATTCTGCCCTTGACCGCTCCAGATCATCCTGGCTATCCTCGTGTCCTGGCTGCTGTGCTTCATCTTCACGGTGACTGATGTCTTCCCTTCCAACAGCACCAACTATGGCTACTATGCACGCACAGATGCCAGGAAGGGCGTACTTCTGGTAGCCCCATGGTTTAAGGTTCCATACCCATGTAAGTATCATAAAGGCCCAACCGGGAGGGGTTGGCAGTAGACAAAAGGTTCTACTTTGTGGAAAGCCTTTTTTGATCTGAGAATGTCTCTTTACCTGGACATTTTTCTAATCACTTATGTGTATGTATATGCATGTTTATGTGTATGAGTATGGAGGTCAGAGGACAGTCCCAGATGTGGCTCTCATCCTTCCCTTGTTGGAAATAGGGTCTCTTAGTTGTTTCCCACTGCATACACCAGACTAGCTATGCTGTGAGCTATAGGGAGTCTCCTTTTTCCACCACCCATCTCTCTGGAGAAAGAAGCACTAGCATTGTAGATATGTACTACTGTGTGGGTTCTGGGAATTTCAACTCCTGTCCTCATGCTTCAAATGCCAAGCGCTTTACCCACCAAGCCTTCTTTCCAACCCTGTGGCCTTTTGGTCATTAGAGAATCAGACAGTGAAAAGGGAAGTTCTTGTCCCCAGAGGTCAGTCACCCACACACAGTTACTGACCAATTCCCCTCTCAGGTTAACTGCTTGGCCTTCTGGGCCCTATTAGACTCTGAAATCCTGGGCAGGTGCTCTGGCCAAATGTGAGCTGTGATGGCAAAGATTTGAGGGCCACTGCTGGTAAAGACAGGCACAAAGCTACTTGGTGCCAGGGCTGCCACAATGGAAAGATTAGCTAGCTGCTCCTGCCCACCAGTTTATGGAATAGTTTTCCTTTGGTCACAGCTGTGGCGGGAACCTGACACTTACAAGCAGCCGGAAGATGGAGCTTAGGCTCCAGTGTTGGGTAACTCATTGTGCAGAGCATGAATCTGCACCCAAAGGATCACCTGGAGTCACATGCAGCATTCTCCGGGTCCCAGCTCTGAACTTCCTCACGGGAACCAGTGGTTAGAATGCTATTCCAAACATTTTCAGTTTTCTTAGAGTTGAAGCATGAACTTAGCCAGGTTGAGCCAGTCACCCCTTGAGCTGTCTTGTTTTCTTATTTTACAATGAGAAACCCAAAAGCAAGAAAAGCCAAAAATATTAAGGTTGGGTCAAAGATACCTCCTCCAAGCATGCTGAGTGGTGATACTATCTGCAGCTCTCCCCTTTGTTGTTGATACTTTCTGAAAGCTTTAACAGGCTTAGCCTTCTAAAATAACATTTTCATCACATGGCATCTCAGAGTGTTTATATATACCTATCCTATTTCCAGAAAAATGTGCTCAGTTCATAAACATACCTATAAGCCAAGATAAAGTGAGATTGAAGGTCTCTTGGGAGGATGGAGCAGAGCCTCGGCATATCCACTTGGCCTGCTCATGCATATGACACCTAGTGACAATACAGGCCACCAGCTGTTCCTGCAAGGGACTCTGCAGGGGCATTATAGGGCTCATCCATGAGGTGGTGTCACTTAGTAGACAGGGTTCATGGCCATCACCATGGGAGTATGTGAGCTCATAGGGTTCTCTTCAGGGACAGCCTTTGGCTGCCAAGAGCTAGTGAACTGTCTTTCACCCATCTGCAAGACCCAGTTCTACGCACTTTCCAACACTTGGATCAGTCTAGAGAGGACACTTTCAGATATCACAAGCTGTGCCCTCAGCCTTCAATATAGGAAGGGTTGCCAAGATTGATGTTAATATACAGACTTCTGACCCAAGATGTCAGCAATGCCAAAGCTGAAAACCTGCTGTAACACCCTGAAAAAGTAGGTAAGCCAGGCACAGCATGTCCTTGTAGATAATATGCGCTTTCAGGAGGCTGAGGCAAAAGCATGACTGAGTTGAGACCACATACACGACTCAAAACAAATTAGTAAATAAAGTTCCAGAACTTAGTTGTGCGTGCGTGCGTACGTGTGTGTGTGTGTGTGTGTGTGTGTGTGTGTGTGTGTGTGTAGGAATGTGTGCACAGACTGGAAAGAGACAAACGAGTTAAAAGAGAGGGCTCAGTGATTGAGAGCTCTTTCAGAGGACCTGGCTTCTCTTCCCAGCACTCACATGGTGGTTCACAAACCATCTATAACTCCAGTTCCAGGGGATCTGATGCCCTCTTAAAGGGTGCTTGTGCGCACTGCATACACATGGTGCATGGTCATACATGCTGATAAAACGTTTGTATACATAGTATGCATAAAATAAAAGTAAGTCTTTAGAAACTTAAATATTTAAAGCTTAATGTTGATATAAAGGATTTTTAGAAATCAGACTTAAAGACTTCAGGTAAAAAGCAAAACAGAGACTGAGAAAAATTCAAAATGTATTTCATGAAAAGTGGTGCAGGTTAAGTATTCCCATTTTTCAAAATGATGGGCCCTAGCATCTTAGATTCAGAGTTTTGGACTAGGAATCTGTACATACTGTATCCCCAGTACAGTGAGGCTGGGTCTAAGCATGAAGGCCATCTGCATTTCACCCACCTGACACACAACTTGAAGGTAATTTATTTTCTTTTTGGAATAGTGAATTTTATTTTTAATGTTGTATGGGTGCTTTGCATGCAAGTATATCTCTGCATTATTGTCCTGCCTAGTGTCTGTGGAGGCCAGAAGAGGGTGCTGGATCCTCAGGAACTGAAATTACAGATGTTTGTGAGTTGTCATCTGGGTGCTCAGAATTGAACCCAGGTCCTCTTAAAACACACCCAGTGCTCTCACCCCCAAGCCTTCTCCAGCCCCCCATGTACCTGCGTTTTGACTGTAGTGTAACACATAGGGTTAGGTTTGGAAATTTCCATGATACTTGTGGTATCATGTTCTAAAAAAATTCCAGATTTTGGAACATTTTATATTTTTAAATTAGGAATGTTCAACTGAAAATGTAGAATATAATAGGAAATCTTCCCTCAAAATCAGGGAAGGGAAGATTTCTTCTAAGGAAACCATCATGCTACAGTCTATATACTGTAACAGAAGAAAGCTTGTTCTAAGATAAAGAACGTCCTTGAACCAACCCTGAGAGAAAGTGTGGGCCACCAGTGTACAGCCTGTGACACCCCTTCTGGGGATGTTACACTCTTCTTCTGGAATTGACACCTTGCACCTCTTGCTCCAGCTGTGTCTGCCTCCTCTGCTGGCTCCCAGAGTAGGACAGCCCCAGGCAGGAACACTCTCCTCACTTTCCAGCCTTGTTTGTACATCCTGCTTTGAAGGCCTGTCTTCATTTGAACTTGAACCGTCACACTGTTAGTGTTCGTCTCAGAGTGCCCAGAGCTACAGGGCAGGCTCCTGCCCCAGAACCGTGTTTCAGATTTTCCGTCTGTGTGGCATCTGGGTTACTATTTCTAATGGTTCAAGGAAGAAGGGCATGTGCCTTTACCAAGGAAAGAAAAATGTCTAATAAGAATTAAGCAAATGTGGATACTCAGATGAAATTACAATGGGAATTTTGTTTGCTTTCTGAAATAAAAGTTAACAAACCTAATGGTGACAAGGTAGGGTCACATTTACTCTGTGGTGTACTTGAGTATCTGGAACTTCTCACTTGATGCCACTACTTTGTACCATGGTGTCTACAGCTGTGCTCTGAATCCCTGATACAAATTTCTATTCCAAGCCAGGAATGTAATCCCAGCCCTGTAACTCACACTCTAGAAACAGATCAGGAGACTTGTCATGAGTTTGAGGCCTGTCAGGATTGTATAGTTAATACTAGGCCATCCAGGGACACTGTCTCCAAAAAAAAAAAAAAAAGCAAAACAAATTTCTGTGTCACCATAGCAGGCAGTGTTGAATTACACTTTAGTGGATACTAGGAACATGACTTTGAGGAAGAGAATCCCCCACCTCTTCCAGTCTAGTGATGGCTTTCTCAAGTAAAGATGCGGAGGGCAACCCTCACTGAGACCCCTGCTCAGTAACCTTCCCAGACATCTGCTGTGATTTAAGATTTAAAAGCAAATGGTTTGCAAGAGCTTGAGAATCCTGCACAGATCTTACAGAGTTCTCTGAGGTTCTTGAAACCTTGCCAGCCCCTAGAGGCAAGTTTCATGGTTGTTTTCTCTCCTCAGTTCAGTGGGGGATGCCCACCGTCTCTGCAGCTGGTGTCATTGGCATGCTTAGTGCTGTCGTAGCCAGTATCATTGAGTCCATTGGTGATTACTATGCCTGTGCCAGGCTCTCCTGCGCCCCACCGCCTCCTGTCCATGCAATCAACAGGTATGTTTGTCCCAAGAACACATGCTCATCTAGTCTTGTGGTAGAAACTGAGAGCTTCAGATGACAGCAGCCAAATCATAATTGGCTATTTACCTTTGGCCAAGTCACTGCCCTCAATGCCTGGCTGTCTCACCCATGGCACAGAGCAGCATTCTACGTTCCCTCCTTCCAGTCTCCCCGACTTCTGTAGAGGTGGATGCATCTCTTCTCAGTGTGAAACGGGCACCACGTGTTTCCGTTGTTCTCTGCTTGGTTTTGTTGTGTGTTGTCTTGTTTTCTCAAGGACCCCTATCCCCAAAGAACTTATTTCTGAGTTGAAGAAAAGTCTGTTTCTCTCTCATTCAGTCCTGACTGCCATAGTCAGGCAGGTAGCACAACATTTTTCTTGCATCAGATAGTAACCGCTGTAGGTCTGTTGGTGGATTTATGTCAGTTGCCTTTTGAGGTAATCTGTTCACAGTCATGGATCACAGAACCAGACAAGAACAGCTCCGGGGAGGCAAAAACCAAGATCCAGAATTTTAAATGAGTGTCCCCCATGAGCTGTGGGGTTTGCACCTTGTTAGCTTCTGGAAGTCATTAAGAGACTGTTTCTAAGGAAGATATGGAGAAAGGAGCATAGGCCACCCTCCCTGTTGTTGCTCCTCCAACATGAGTCAGCATGACTAGCATGGACTCTTTTGGGGGGGTTCTCTGAGGCTTTCACAGCCCTCCAGTAGAGCTGTTTCACATGATGAGACCACTCGTGTCAGTTTTTCATAAAAAGATTCAAAGCCAGGCGGTCACACTGCACTCCTTTAGCCCCAGCACTTGGGAGGCAGAGGCAGGTAGCCTGCTCTACAAGGTGATTACCCCTATCTACAAAAAAGGTTTCAGGACAGCCAGGGCGGTTATACAGAGAAATCCTACTCTCCCCCCACCCCCAGCAAAATGTACAAGCTTACAAAGTACTTCTTCCTGATGGAACTATCTTAATAGCAAAGAATCAAATTGGTATACTTTACTTCTAAGCACAGCCCATACTTCTCTTAGATTCAGTAGTTTGATTTTATTGAAATTATTTTAAAGTACTCGTGTCTAATGGGCAATGTGGAGTTGCTGAGCATATGGGGGGTGTCCTCAGCCTGTCAGAGAAGGGACCTGAGAGTCCACACACTGTCCCACTTAACACCCCCACCCCTCTCAAGGGGCATCATTCTTGTAGGCTTCAAACGTTAAGAGCTAGTTTCAAAGTTTCCCATGAGTGACTGTTTCTCTTTTTCCCGTTTCTTTTCTTTTAGGGGTATTTTTGTGGAGGGTCTTTCCTGTGTTCTCGATGGCATATTTGGTACTGGGAATGGCTCTACATCCTCCAGTCCCAATATTGGAGTTTTGGGAATTACAAAGGTACAAATGTTTTCCTAGTTAAATGGCTGTCTGTCCATTTCATTGATGGGTTTGACCTGTGACTCTTCCATTGTGATCTCCCCCCCCCCCCCCCGGACGAGCTTCAGAGTGCCTGTTAGGAGACCTCACCTCACTTGGCCGCCCTGGGTAAGAGGCATCTGGGTTTAATTGTGGCTTCCTGCTGTCTCCAGATGTTGACTAAGCACCTGCCTGTGTCAGGCCTCTGCTCTAAGCACTTTGGAGTGCCTGATGAGAAAGAAAGCTGGAGATTACATCCTAACAAGGGAAGACCCTCAGTTCAGCAGGGCGTGTTGGATGAGAGATGCCTGTCTCTACAGAAACCATCCATCACACTAAATAAGTCTCAGGCCTCTGGATCAGAGCCCCTTCTCAGTGAAATCTGTGGAGTCACGGTGAAGAAGAGCCTGGGTCGGAGTCCTCCCCACTCAACCCTAGATAGTGACATGTAAGCGTACAGTTGTCCCACCCCAAAACCCAGCTTCTGTGAGAAAGTCTGCTCCTGACCTGTCAGATTTATTACGGGCAATTAAACTTCATGTTCTAGTTGCCATAGGCAAACAAAACAGTGCTGCTTGCCAGGATGTTGAGGAGTGCTGGCTGGCCCAGCAGCCATTGGATGTTGTGTAACTAGAGACTGTTGAGACTGGTTCCCTTTTCTTTATAGCCTGCATGAATCACAGGACTCCTTACCTAAGAACCCAATCCGGAAGCCTTCTAGACCTGTTTGACCCCCTAGCCTCATGCAAGATTCTATAACCAGATAAAAAGAAACCCAATATTAAGTTTCACTCATCTTGGTTACAAATCCAGGTGAGAGGGAGCAGTGTTGAGATGCAAGGAGCACATCCCACCTGCTGATCTTCCCCTAGAGGCAGGGCCAGTGTAAGCTCAACTTCAGGTGGACCAATGGCACCATCTACTGCCCATTCTCCCAGCACATGGCATGGAGGGAGGGAACTGTATGGGAACTTCCTTCAGTGTTGTACAAGTGCTGCCTACAATAGGCAACAATGTGGAGCTGAAGGAAGGGTTTGATGGGCACAAAGCGGGTATTAACTAGTAACCCCTTAGCATCTGCCCATGGGCAAATAACTAGCTCCAAACAGGGAGGCTGTAAAACTCCTGAGGACCTCGTGTTTATCAAGCACCCTCCTTCTGTACCTCTACAGATACATAGAACAGCTAAGGTCACTGAAAGGAAGCAAGTACCCTTTACAGGCCCAGGGAATGAATGGCATTTGAGTGATACAAGCCTTCTCTGAAATGGCACCCCAACAGCACATACTTATTTGTTTATTTTAGTTGTGCAGGGGGAAAATGTACACATGAGTGCAGTTCCCACAAGGCCAGAAGATAGAGTCAGATCCCCTTGGTGCTAAGCTATAAGCAGTTGTGGGTCTCTAACTATGGGTGCTGGAAGAACAATACCAACTGTTAAGCACCGGGTTATCTCTTCAACTCACCAACACTAATGCATGAGCTAATTTATGTTGCTCTGAATCCCTTTGTTCCCAGTCTTTGGAGCCATTTCTCCAGGCAAGAACTGTATCCATTCAAGACACTCACTGTTGAGTCCCTAGTCTATATCCGCCTTAGAGCAGGGAGCTGGGACTTGGAGCAGAAATGTCTGTGTGTGACCCTAGCCCTGTGATTTTGTGAGTTGAGCCCAGCCCCTAAGGTCTAGATCCATCTGTCTTGACACGGCAGTCAGGAGCACTTGTAGCTGTGTTCACTTAAATAAGTTCATGTTAAGATTTTACTTGCTCAGTCTTGTTGGCCATATTTCAAGACTCTCATTGCACATGCTCAGTGACTGGCAGAGGACAGCACATTCAGAAAACACCGCCACTGTCGCAGTCTCCTGGACAGACGGGGCTGAGCCATTGAACCATGCTTGGAGTAGTGTGTCCCCCATTTTCGGGCAGTTCTGCTGATAGCTGCTTCTATCCAGTCCCTGCATTCCTTGGACTTGGAATTCCTAACCTCCCAGAGTTGAGTTACCTACTCTGCCTCTGCTGAGTGTAGTCCGCCTGTTCCACAGAGAAGGCAACAGGACAGACACCAGGGAGTGGGCTGCTCTGGCCCCATCACTTTTTCTCAACATGGTGACAGCAGGTAGCTCCTTTGGTCTCTGTGCCCTGGTCTGTAAAGGTAGCTTGTAAGATGTTAGAATTTCTCACTTGATAATCAGTTTAGCATGGCTTTCTGGCGTAGCTGGTTCCAAGTGGCAGCTATGTTACAGATATGGTCACTTAAATTGTTTGCCACTTGGTTTATTTCTAGGAACAGAGTAACATGGTCTTCCTAAACATAGTCTGCCCACCCCAGATTACATTTTTTCCATGTGTCAGTGTTAGTTTCTATTACATATGTATGTGCCTGATTCTGACCCTAGAAGTCATAAAAGGGCATTGGATCCCCAAAACTGTAATTTAAGTGGGTTGTGTGCTATCATGTGGGTGCTGGGAACTGAACATGGGTCCTGGAAAGAGCAGCAGTGTTCTTAACTGCTGAACCATTTCTCAAGTCCAAATATTGTGTCTTTTAGAGATGGTATCTAGGAAAGATCATTTCTCTGGTACATTACATGCTATTGAAGACCTGGGAAAAGCCAGGAATACAAATTTGACTTTTTGATGGTCATGAAGGAAGAAGCAAGGAGGTATGGAAGAGGTGCCAGGGAATGGGCAGAATAAGAGGAGTCTTAAAGGTCTAGTGTAACTAGCAGGTAACAGGAGGGCAGGATCTTAGGGCAGTTGGCAGCGGGGATAAACTGGACATAGATATGCATGTTTATGAGCCAAGTATTCAGGAGGCAGAGGCAGGAAAACCGTGAGCCTGGGCAAGGGAGTAGGTTCTAGGCCAGTCTGGTCTGCATTATCAAGATCCCATCTCAAAAAACAAGACAAGCTAGGCATGGTGGTACATACCTTTAATCCCAGCACTCAGAGACAGAAGCAGATAGATCTCTGAGTTAGAGGACAGTGAGAGTTTCACAGAGAAACACTGAAAACAAAACAAACAAAACAAAGAAGATCCAAAAAATCTGTAGTTCAGGTACTATTCATGAACAAAAGAGTGGCTTAGTTGCTGCTTGGTTATTAAGCTCTATTGTCGCGGGCATCCCTGGGCCACTGTGGCCTGGTAGGGGGCTACCCATTCCTACTGGGAGCCTTCACACTGAATGGTCCCTCTGCCTGTCAACTCTCCTTCAGGGAAATCTTACTCAACTTCGCAGAACATTCAACAACTCTCCCCAACTCATTTTTTCCCCTTTCCTCCTGGGCTCCCACATAGCACAACAGTGCAATTTTATCATGGGGCTGTGCCTTAAAACTCATCTTCATGTCCGTCCATCCCCAGTCTAACAAACGAGCGTACTTTAGATGCTCAAAGATGTTTACTGCAGATGGGAGGCTTCCTTCTCGTGGGATCAATGAGTCAGTCCCTCTTGATTGAGCCTGCAATTTTATGATCTTTTCCACTGTTTACCTGTCCTTTGGTCCTAGTAGAGGTTACATTGGGGCAATGGAGGTTGCATATATTATCTGTGACTATGTTCCCCTTGGCAGGCACTTTTTGTTTTCTTTTTACCTTCTTTCTTCCTTTCCCTGCTCCACCCATCCTGTGTCCCTCACTAACCCCAGTCTGCTGCCTCACCCTCTGAGTGCTGGGGTTATAGAAGTGAGCCATCGCCTCCAAAGGCGTAGATTATTTACTAATCAACAATATCTTAACAAGGGACTGGCAGTGTCTAGAAAGTTGACTCAATGACAGAGAGCAAAGGAAGGATCCAGAGGCAGCAAACCTAGGAGGAGGGATTGTCACCTATCTGTGCGCAGGCCAGACGTGATTGACTTTGCTTTAGCCGCAACATGTTCTTTGATCCTTAAGGCAAAACCACACAGTTTATCCGTGGTAGAGTAAGGAGCCTGGGAGCCAGAGGAGCTGCATTATCAAGTCATTTAGTCAGAGGTACAGTGGACACGCAAACCAGCAGCAAGGCTCCAGAATTCCCCATTTGTAGGCCCCTCACTTTACCACCCTTTTATGGCAAGACACTGTGAGGGGAGGTGCTTCCACAAATGGTAGTGGAATGTTTATCCGACTTCGGAAAGATGGATGGAGCCACAAGGACTTCTGTGGGGTTTGTCTTGGTGAAAAGTCACATGAAGAAACTGGGAGAGAAGCAGGAATAGTATGTGTAGTGTAGCTGCTGCACGGACGACTCCAGCCCAGGAGGTCATCCCAGCCAAAGCCCACGAACAAAAGTAACTATATCTAGGGCGTGGGTAAGCAATCTTATCTCCAACTCCTGATCCCTGGGGTCACCTTTTCACAGCTGCAACAGTGAACTGAGGTGTGGAGAGAAGAATGGAGCAAGAACTAGTGGCGTTCTTGGGTTGTCTCTATAGTAATGTATTGAGGACGAGTCACTGCTAACTGAAAGTTTAAAGTACTCTGGGTTCTGCCCAGGACACCATCACGTTTGCCCCGGGCTGCCAGTCTGGGTTGGAGAATGACAGGTAATCTTCAACTGTTGTGCCCACAGGTTGGCAGCCGCCGAGTGATCCAGTATGGCGCAGCACTCATGCTAGGCTTGGGCATGGTTGGCAAGTTCAGTGCCTTGTTCGCATCCCTCCCAGACCCCGTGCTCGGAGCCCTCTTCTGCACGCTCTTTGGTAAGAGTCCGCTCCCCTGATGCAGAGGCCTACCATCACCAACTGTTCTTCACACTGGCCGATTCTTTTTAAAATCAAGCTGTTTAAAATCAAACACACAGGCTTTTATATACAGGCTTCAATCCCCAGATTTCCCTGGATTCAGTGCGTTTTACACAAAAATAATGCAGCCCTCAAAATGTGTACCTAAAAATACATGCAGAACATACTTTTCTGAAAACAGTTAGCTTCTAACAAAGCACTGAGCTACACAAATGCAGACTGAAAACGGGATTTCAACTCCACCAAAAGTAGTCATCTTAACAGGGGTAAAAATCACCCAATACACACGGGCTAATTTTTAATGGGCATGTTTTCGCAAATAAGATCTAGCAGTAAATCTAACAATTTCATTTTAAATTGTAAAAGGTGATGCTTCATTGGGCAGTGATGACATGCGCCTTTAACCCCAGCACATGGGAGGCAGAGGCAGTTGGATCTCTGTGAGTTTGAGGCCAGCCTGGTCTGCACAGCTAGGAGTTTCAGGACAACTAGGGCTGTTGCACAGAGAAACCCTGACTTAAGGGGGGGAAAAAAAAGACAGTGCTTCAAAAAGCTAGGAATTTGCATCAGTGTCCAAGCCAAATGTATGTTAAAGATAGAAATAATTATGTTATGAAAATTAAGGTAAAAAATCTAGTCTCTTTAGATTTTCTAATTGATTTAACTCAGATATTCCCCCTATAAATGAACCCTTTAAATTTGATCACTTTCACTATGCGACTTTGGGTTTGATCTGTACCACTCAGATACAGTCATTGTGGACATGCCCCAGATTTCTAGTGTGGGTTTAATCAAAATGCTTCAATAGGGAGAGTAAGAGATGACTCAGCAGTTAGAGCACTGGCTGCCCTTGAAGAGGACCTAGGTTCAGTTCCTAGCCCTCATACGGTCAGTCACAACTCCAGTTACAGGGCATCTGACAATGACTTCTGGGCTCACACTTCATTCAGTCATAAATGCAAGAAAAATACTTACATACATAAAGTTAAAAAAATTAAAACTTGTCTACTTGATTTAAAGAAGATGCAGTGTGAGGCTTATGTGTGATGCTGTCATCCTGGTCAGATACAGGTGGTCATGTTAGCCCGGACCTTCCCTTTCTGGCACTGCACTGGTCTCCAAGCTGATTTCTGATGGACAGAGAAAGGACATCAGGGAGCCTGGCCTCAGCCTCTGGGATAGCCTGTCAGTGTGTCGTAGTTGGTAAACTTTGGAACTGTGTTCTGACGCTTTTCTCTCCAGGAATGATCACAGCCGTTGGCCTCTCTAACCTGCAGTTCATTGATTTGAATTCTTCCCGGAACCTGTTTGTGCTTGGATTCTCCATATTCTTCGGGCTTGTTCTTCCCAGTTACCTCAGACAAAACCCTCTGGTCACAGGTAGGAGAAAGAGGCCTTGAATCTTGGGTAGGGCAGTTGGGAGTTCAGCCATAGATTCACAAATAGCTCTTGTAGTTGGAAGAGACCTTGGAACCTCAGGTGCATGTTGCTTCCTTCTGAGTCTTTTTTTTTTTTAAATATTTATTTATTTATTATGTATATAATATTCTGTCTGTGTGTATGTCTACAGGCCAGAAGAGGGCACCAGACCTCATTCCAGATGGTTGTGAGCCACCATGTGGTTGCTGGGAATTGAACTCAGGACCTTTGGAAGAGCAGGCAATGCTCTTAACCACTGAGCCATCTCTCCAGCCCCCCTTCTGAGTCTTATTCTGATTATTTCTCTGGAAACCACCAGGGCCACTCACAGACATTATTATGGGGTGTCTTCAGATCAGCAGTCCCCAGGTGAACACTTGGTATGGGTGCCAAGGGCTTACCTTTTGTTTTATTTTGTGTATATGAATTTTTCTCTGCATGTGTGTACACTGGGAGCGTGCAGAGGCAGAAGCCTGGATCAGAGGAGTAGAAGAAGATTCAAGGTACCTTCTTGAAAGGCACCATGCTAGAAACCAAACATGCCCTTGCCCAATGAATTGTCATCTCACTAGCCCCTGAGGTCTCATTTTTTAATGGTTACCTCTCCTTTGGCTCTGTAAAACCTTTGATTTCACAGACTCATGCTGTATTAAGTTGTGTAATTCCTTAAAACTCAACTTCACAGACTTTGATATGTCTTTCTATTTTCAATTCAAGAATACTTATTTAGGTCCTGGAAAGATGGATGGCTCAGTGGTTATAAGCTCTTTTTTTAATTTTTTTTTAATATTTTATTTTATGCATATGAGGTTTTTGTCTGCCTGTATGTATATGTATCATGTATGAGGTTTGTCTGCCTGTATGTATATGTATCACGTGTGTGCCTCATGCCCGAGAATGTCAGGTGAGGCTGTGGATCCCCAGGAGCTGGAGTGGAGTTAAAGACAGTTGTGAGCCACATGTGGGTCCTGGGAATTGAACCTGGGTTTTCTACAAGAGCAAAGTGATCCTAACTACTGGAGAGATGGCTCAGTAGTTAAGAACAGTAGCTGTCAATTCCCAGCATCCATAAGGTGGCTCACAACCATCTATAATGGGATCTGATGCCCTCTTCCAGCACACAGGTATACACGCAGAACATTCAAACATAAAATGTAAGAGAAATAAAACAGTTCCTAACCACTGAGCCAGCTCTCCACCAAACCCTGGGTGTGAGCTCTTATTGTGAGCTATTCTTAGCTCTTGTATAGGGCCTGGGTTCAGTTCCCAGCATCTGTGTGTATGGAAGTTCACAATTGCCTGAACCCCAGCTCCAGGAAATCTGAAGCAGTCTTCTTATGTCATGTTACATGCAAATAGTGCACAGACATACATGCAGGCAAACACACACACCGAATTAACAGATCTTTAAATAAAGAATACCTTTTTAGCTCCTACTTTTTATTTTAATAAAATCCTGCTGCCATGCAGAATGAGCAAAGGAGGAACCTTCTGAATAAATATCTGTTGCTATTGATACATTATTTTTGCAGTTGAATAATTCAGGATTATTCTTTCAAGTTTTTTTTCTTACATAGGCTTTCATGTAGTCCAGATTGACACTGAACTCATTTAGGCAAGGCTGACCTTGAACATTTAATCCTTCTGCCTCTACCTCCCAAGTGCTAGGATGACAGGCATGTGCTACCATACCCATCTCAAATTAACTGGACAGGCAGCCTGAATTTTAGGCCAGCCTATTTTACATAGCGAGTTTCAGGATAGCCTGGGATACATAGAAAGACCCTGTCTCAAATAAATAAATAAACAACAGCAGTGAAAAAAGAAAAAACATTTTTAAAAGTTGCGTGAACAACTAGACTTGGTGGCTCTTTTGTCAGCCCAACACTCAGGAGGCTGACACAGGAAGATTGCCATGAGTTTGGTACCAGCCTGAACACAGTGAGTTCCTGGCCATCCTAAGCTATGGAGTGAGACTTTGCACAGACAGTGCCACCCCCCCCCCCCCACTCCCCATAGTGTAATTGCTTTGTTACTCACTTGTAAATTTTTTGCAGCATTACAACAACCATTTATTAAAGATTTAATTTTATGTGTATGGGTGTTTGTCTGCATCATATATGTATGCAATACCCATGGTGGTCAGGAGAAAGCACTGGATCCCTAGGAACTGGAGTTACAGATGAACCACCATGTGGAAACAACCTGGGTCCTCTGGACCAGCAGCTAGTGCTCTTAACTGCAAAGCCCCATAACAGCCATTTTTAGTTCTAAATCTTTTATACATCTATAAGACTATTCCTCAATACCTCCACTATTTATTATAGTATTAATGTTATTTTATTCAGTTCATCTACTATACACCATTGTTGAAGCAATGGAATTATTGTTGCAAGTTTGCATAGTAACTTTAAATGTTATTGGCAAGAGTATGTGCATGTGTACTACTGAGAATTTTATATGTTTAGGTCCTGTGTTGACTTCCAGAGGTGTCCACTCCACTGTCTCTTTCTGAGTCAAGGGCAGACCCGCCCTGGCTACAGTTGATGACCCTTAATGGTGCTTCTGTTCTTATCCAGGTATAGCAGGGATTGACCAAGTACTGAATGTACTTCTCACTACTGCAATGTTCGTAGGAGGCTGTGTGGCTTTTATTTTGGACAACACCATCCCAGGTATGTGCTGTATGTCAGGGTTAGATACACAAGCCTCTCCGGAGCAGAGCCCAAGTCCCAGGCTCCCTCACCCTCACTCTGCCATACAGAAACAAGAACCACAAATAGCATTCAGTGACCTTTGCCTGTGAGTACCAGCTACTCACAACCCTGTCTTAGGAGTAGGCATAGGAATAAGTCAGTTCAAAGGTATTATTGATACAAACTGTCTTCTAAAGTAGCTGAGATGACACTCCATCCAAATGACTGTTAAGAGCAGCACATCATCCTGCGTATGTTGAGAAGGCAGAGGGATGCTCGGGTACATCTTGGGACTCTGTCTCCCTTCTCAACTTGAGCCTGGAGCCTGGGATGGGCTTTTATGGACTCCAGTGCACAGTCTCGAGCTTCTGGTATGTCTCTTAGAGATGGCTGCTGTACTATTGTCAAATGCTGCCTTCAAGGACAGGTGAGACAGTCCACCTGTCTGGTGTGTCTGCCATGGGCTCCCCAGAAATCTTGTGAATGAGACATTTTAGTGGTGGATTGTTTAAAGGGGAAATCTTAAAACCTTCGAGCCCAAGAACCAGTGCACCTCCTATCCCCACATCAAACTGCAGCGAAACAGGAAGAGCTTCAATGAGTGTGGAGGCTCTAGGAGGCAGGTGTCGTAGTTTATGCTGGCATATTAGAGAGGCAGCGTTTGCATCACATTTTGAAGAGGGTGTGGTGAGGTGACTAGACAACCAGGCGGGAGACTGGATCAATATGATACCCAGGAAAGCAGTCACGTGCCTGGGTCATACCTCAAAGGACAGGGAGGACATGAAGTACAAAGTCCCTTGACAAAGAGGGTTAGTGATCCCCTGGGGACTAAGCATCTTCAGCTTCTCAGGTTTTCTGTTGCTGTCATTGGGCAGGTCTGATTTCTAGAATGGGGTGTGTGTGTGTGTCTGTTTGTCTAACAATCCTCATTTCTAAAGGAATTAAGTATTCTTTCTGTGTTTCTCTGTGTATGGAGCAGGTACCCCAGAGGAAAGAGGAATCAAGAAATGGAAGAAGGGTGTGAGCAAAGGGAGCAAGTCCCTTGATGGCATGGAGTCCTACAATTTGCCATTTGGCATGAACATTATTAAAAAATACAGATGCTTCAGCTACCTGCCTATTAGCCCAACCTTTGTAGGCTACACATGGAAAGGCTTTGGCAAGAGTGAGAACAGCCGGAGTTCAGACAAAGACTCTCAGGCCACGGTATAGCCTTTGCTGTGCTCTGTGGCCTGGCCACAGTGAGGCATGATCTCGTTCCTTCTTGAGTAACAAGAAGATAGATGTTTGTATATCTACTTTGGCATCCTGCACCTCAGAGCTAAGACAGGTTGCACCCACCTGTCTGTGGGTAGTGATTGTGTCCAATATGGTGTCTCACTTCTCTCCTTATTGGTCCCTTACCCTTTCCATGTCCATTGCTGGCCTTGGTCACTGAACTTGAAATCACAGTCCTGCCGCTGGAATGGGCATTTGGACTCCTGTTTTCAGTTCCCTGCTGTGCAGACTTCCAGTGCTCTTTCCTGCAAGCCACTTCAAGGCCCAGGGGTTTCTGCCTCTAAACACTATGTCCAACTCTTTACTTGACCTGAGCCCTGCAGAGACCTCCTCTGGCCAAGGGGCCACCAATGTCCTTACTTTGTCACATCTGCGTGGTCAGAGTGGTTATGTTGTCCCCAAAACCCAGGAGCCTATTGACCTGACTGAAAGTAGTGACATGACTGCCATGTGCCCAGATGTGAGCATGCATAAGGTCTGTGTAGCTGTGCCTGGGTGGCACTCTGTCTAGGAGATTGACAGTAATGGAAAGGGCCTGAGTCAATGGCATTCCTGACCACTCTGGCCCCACCCAGGTCAGCACAGTGCACACTAGTCTGTTTTACTGGCTGAGACAACCTATTTGGCATTTTCACTGATGGCTGGCATGACGGGTATGGAGTGCCCACAGATAAGTCTATGGGCGTCTTGGCTCTGCTGTCCTGAACTGTTGTGTGTGTTTTATTCCTATTTAATGTTATGACTATAGTGGATTTTTGAAACCAGTGTTTTTCCATGTGAACTTCTAACCTTGCATCCTATTCCTTGTTCTCTACCCCTTACCCCATTAAGAAAAGAACCAGCGTTTGTAAAGCTGTGGGTGTACCATCAGGGAAGCTTCTTGCAATGGCTGTTGAAGGCCAGTGACCATTGTTGTGGGTGTGTTTTGTACTGCTCTATACCATGAAAGTGTAAATACTGTAATGTCTAATCTATTTATCACAACTGACTACTGGACCAGAACCCAGAAACATGGGTCAAGTTACATGTGAATTTGTTTGGTGAAGAAGGGAACCTGGGACAGTAATACAGCATCACCATATGGAATGTGCCATTTCCTTCTGTTGCAAGTCATTGCTGGTAGATTTGACTTAATAAGACTTTGTGTGGGTTGTCAGGTCACAGGTCCATTGGATCTTGATCCTTGCAGAGGGAGGATTTGATCCCTTAGCCAAATGCCAGTGTATTTTGTTGCAGAAGACAGTAAGAAAAACAGCTACCAGGTGCCATCTATGAAGTGTTCTAACCTAGGACACAAATTCTTGCTGACAAGTGACTTGTATTGAATTTGTCTTTGGTTTTCAAGCCAAAAGGAAAGCCTGGCTTCAAGAGATTGTATCTCTCAGTGGCTATGAACCTGGCTGAATCGTGCATGGCAGTGGGCATTCCTGCTTTCCTTAGCAAGGTGTGACTCTGAGTGGCCCTCTGTTTCTCTGCCCCAGCCCCTAGGCTGGTTTAGTACTACCATATTGCCAGGTCTTTGTTTTTGTCCCTGCAGCCCTCATGACCCATGAGAGTTTTGGGTTTCAATAACACCTCACCTCAGAGCCACTGTATTGTTTTGCCAAAATCTTCCTCCAGATTAAGTAAAGAACTGGGTTTCTGATTGCATTTAGTTTTGTATGTTTTCTAAATGTCTACTCGAGTAATTAGTGCTCTGGAAGCACACTGGTGAGTAGCCTTTGACAGCTCTGCTCTGCCTTCACTGTTGCCTCAGTTTGCGTTCTGCTTAGTTTATCCAGCTTCTGTTTGGAAGCGCCTGAGGATCTGCAGTATTGAGCTGCTGTTGTGAGCAGGAGCAGGAGTCCACACAGAAGCGTGAGAACGGTTGGCGATCCTGCCTGCTACACTTGTTCTGCTGAGTGCCACCCCAAGTCTTCCCATTTGGCTACATTTTGCTCTGGTCATTATTAGACTTGGACATGGGCTCACCAAGTATAGATGATCAGGGAAGTTATGCCAACATCTCCATTGGAAGCAGGGTTTCCTCTTCTTGCTTTTTCAGAGCCAACTTTTGATATTCTTGGAAGGAAGGGGGCAGGATGTGGGAGGAAAGAGAACAACGCAATCAGACTCCTCCATGGAGTTGTGCACTTTCTGCGCTGTGAGTGATTGGCACCCTGTGACCACTAGTAAGGTTTTTCCATGCAGCCTGTAGTCTCCCAGAACACAGAGGAAATGTGTGCCTAGAGGGGAGTTTTAGGAGGACATGGTGGCCATGTGTCGTCTGTCTGCTTGTGTCCAGCTATCTTCACTGCTGAGACTTGCTGTGTTTGGTATGCCAATGGGCGGTTCCAGAATATTTCAGATGTGAGCATCCTTACCGGGCATTCCACCTCTAGGTCTCCCGGTGAACACTTGCTTCCTTCCTCCACCCGAGAGCAAACATTTGTGTCAGCACAGAAAGCAGAATGTGAGAACAAGGACAGTACTGTCCGGCTCCTTGTGCCGGAGACCCAGTTGGAAGGCAGTGGGAAATGGCACTAATCTCTGTAAAGTGATTTTCATTTATGAGTTAAGCCTTGATTCACTGGGACTGAGACGTTTATGCTCAGAATCTTTTTGTTTGTTTTGCTTTGTTTTTTGAGACAGGGTTTCCCTGTAGCTTTGGAACCAGTTCTGGAACAACTCCCACTGTAGACCAGGCTGGCCTCGAACTCACAGAGATCCACCTGTCTCTGTTTGCCTCCCGAGTGCTGGGATTAAAGGCGCATGCTACCACCACCTGGCTCAGAATCTTTCTTAAGAGGGTTTCCAGTGTTAACATTTATTGGGATTGATCGAGGCAAGAGAGGTGGCTTTTTCTAGGCCAGCTGGAGTGAAGTATTGTGGGTCCTACTGGTGTCCCATCTCCACTGTAACAAATTCACATGCAGGATTTACTTTATACTGTAGAATACTGACTTTCATGATGACAACTTGATTTATGCATGAATATCACAGTATTTCCATATAGTAAAATAACATTTCTGCCCAGGATAATAGTCACAGTTTTCCAGGGAGGGAATGATATAATTTTCATGACAATGTCATGTGCTGATAGAATTTCTCCATTGATGAACCTCTAGTATGTGTGTATACTTTATTTACCCATGTGTGTATTTTATGATCAGGATCTAAACTGTCAATTCTTTCATTCATGTCCTTGCTGAGACACTGATATTAGCAACTTAGACTTAAAGTCTGCAGGTTTAATCAATAGTCATGGCAGTGCTGAGAGGTGAAGCCTCAGTTAGAGCCCATCTGACTGGAAGAGAGGCAGCATCCTGCAGACGGCCGTGCTTAGGATAGACATTTGGCTGCTGGTATCAGGCTTGGCATGGCTATTAGCGAGGGGCCTAATTACCCAGTTGTTGAGGATGCCAGCTGTGCATACCCAAACTTGTCCGCTGCACACTGGGTTATGTACAGCTAGGCCTCAGCTTTCACAGAGCCCTGGTCTCCAGGAAACCATCTCTTGGATCAGGGTTTCACATATCGTACTTTATTCTCAGTCCCTTAAGATTTGGGCACAGAATAGGACATCTTCTACTTTGCACTCTTCCTACAGTCAGAACCCCAGTAGTGCAAGAAGGTCCCTTACATGCCAGCATTTAACTTTCATCCATGGAACCCAAAGCACAGTAGTGCTGGGGACCCCTTTTGGGCAGCCTCATCCACCTCCCCATCCTTCTAGTAGGTTGACTGCCTTGTCACCACTCTATACCTAGCATTCTCAGGTTGCTGTGTTTCCTGGTGTTTAGAGCATTCATACCAATGTTACTGTTTGACGCATCTGACAGCTCAGTGGACATCCTATTCTGTCCGTTCCTAACAACTTTGATTTGACATGTTCATCAGTTTCTGACTGTCCTTAGAACAGTAGAGATGCCTCTATTTTATTTGAGTTTTGTGACTGACCTTACCTATATATCTCTCTGGGTTTTTTTTTTTAATTTTTATTTTGCATACTGAGGGTATTTGGGGTGGGGTTGTTTTTGAGATGTGTAATTCTTTTATGGAGTTTTTTAAAAAAATTTCATATTGTTTTTCTAACATGGCTTCATTAAACGTTTAAGTATTTTAAAAATATGTAATATTTGGACCAGATGTTGTGAATAATAGTAGAGATAAAGCTATTTTATTCTGTATTTTTAAAATTGTTCCATACAAATAAAAGCTCCTGGATGTAGTTCTGCTCTCGTGTGCCTCTTTCTTCGGCTGGAATTCAATTAAGAGCCCCATGTTTTAAGGGTTTTTTTTTGGGGGGGGGGTTGTGTGTGTGTTTTAATTATGTATACAGTGTTCTGCCTGCAGACCAGAAGTGAGCACTAGATTTCATTACAGATGGTTTTGAGCCACAATGTAGTTGCTGGGAATTGAACTCAGGACCTCTGGAAGAGCAGCCAGTGAGTACTCTTAACCGCTGAGCCATCTCACTAGCTCTGTCCTTTAAGGTTCTTAAAAAGCAGAACCTATCGGATGGAAAAAACTGTATTTATTATATATTTGAAATATGTATGTGTATGAATTTAAGTCAGCTTACATTAAAATAACAGCTGAATCATGCCTGAGAGGCTGAGAGCCAGGTAGTTGCTCTGTCCTTGAGGCTGGGTGCCTCAGTAGTTAGAGTCCTGCTGTGGCTGCTTCTCACTGGAGAGGCCAACAACCCAGTAGTTGCTTAGTCCACAAGGTGGGGTGCTTCAGCAGACCCAATCTGGTGCCATAACCCTGGAAGCTTCCTGGGAGGATGCTAGCACTTAGCTCGGGATAGAAGCCTGGAATCACTGGTTCTGACAGCAGTGGGGGAATTGGCGGTAGCAGCAGGCGAGTCCAGAGAAGGCCCAGCCAAGCAAGCCAGAGGCCAGTAACCTTCCTTCTTTTAAACCTTCCGTGCCCCCTTGTGATCTGTAGACCCAGTTGAGGCAATGAGGACAGTTCTGTAGGTGTGGCCCCCGGCCCGGGTGAATCTAGTCTGTGATAGAGTGACATTAAAGCCATAGTCCTGTCCAACAGCTTTCCAGGATGCACATCAGCAAATGGGTGGGGGTAGGGATATCCTGAATCACTGAGAGGCAGGAGCCTTAGGATGTAGAGGGGCAGGCCTCAGGTGTCAAAGACAAATAATCATTCTGGATTTGAGGACAATTTAGCGTGGGATTTCAAGCCCATTATAAACAGTATCCACACCAAGAGGTCATGTGAATGGCAAAAAAAAAAAAAAAAAAAAAAAAAAATTCCAAACATAGCTACTTTTGTGGCCAAGCTCCAGTTGGTAGTGGTGTGCTGGGGTGGGGGTTGAGGATGGATATTGAGGAACTGGGGGCAGGGGGCCAAGGGTGGAGCTGGGCATGTTTTTCAACTTGGAGCAAACTTGGAATGACCCGGTCTCCATCCTTGATTCCCCCCGACAGCTCAGGACATAGTGACACAGTAGCTGCTCTGCTCTAGCTACATCCTGCTGTCGTCATTCTCAGTGTCCAAGGTGCCCTCCAGGGGTTGTCCTCTGCCTCTGAGCACACAGAATCCGTAAAAACAATCTAGACGCCTCCAGAAAGAATTAGCTGATCTAAAATCCAAATAACGGGACCCAATAGACATCAGTATTTGAAGTCTCTCTCCCTCGTTCTCTGCATCCCTAGCCCATTCTCTGCCACCCCCACCCCTTCCTTTCTTCTTTCCTCTCTCAGGGTTTAGAGATGTGGTCTCTTTGTGCAGCTCAGAGTGGCACCAAACTTAAGCTTTCTGGCTCCATCTCCCAAGTGTGAAGATGACAAGTGTGTACCCCTATGTGGGGCAAGAGATCTGAACTTAGCTGCCAAAAGCTCACATTTAAATGCTTTGGGTAAGTCCTTACACATGAAGAGAAACAACCTCACACACAGAAGTGTGTGATGACGGATAGGTAGGCCAGCAATAAGAAACTTGGTAAGTAGCCCCACAAAAAGCAATAGTCAAAAGGAGGGGAAAGAATCCACAATGATAGCAAAATAAGGCTGTACATATCAGATGGTAGTGGGGAAAAGAGAAGACTTACAATATGAGAGAAAGAAACAGGCCTAAATGGACTATAGTCACACATGAACCAAACGGCCAGACTGACTATAAGATCTGACTATGTAACAAGATCTTAACACAGGTTCCTAAGCACCGGTGTGCAGAAGAAGCACGGGCTGTGATTGTTAGAGGCCCCGGTGTTGTATTCTGAAATTGATAGTGTCTTAGAAATCAATATAAAGAAAAAAATAACCATTTTTGTTGAATCTAAAACTAACTGGGCTAATGTCTTACATATGTTTAATTTTTTTGTTTTGTTTTCTTTATAAAAAGTCAGGCTTCTGTAGGTTAGGGGATTGGTGGGGGGACTGACCAAGCTTAAGTGACATCTTCTACCATAGATATATTGAGCATGGTGCTGGCTTACAAAAGGATATGTGAAATTATAAATAAAAAGTTGAGGTGAAAAATCACCCTGGGCAATTACCAGTCATCTACCATCTCATCAAAGCTGACCCCAAAAGGAGAGGCTGCTAGGGCCACACCTTTCTTCTGGCAGCTGAAGCATTTCTTAAGGGTTTCTTTCTGACTGCATTTATTAAAGGAGGTCCAAGCTTGGTTAGTGGTAGGATTTGCAGTAAGTTCTGTTGGTAATTTTCTCTGAAGATCATCTCATGAGCCGGATATCAACTTTGCTTTTCTATTCTGAGAAATACAGCAAAGCAATAGAAAATATAAAATTACAAATATTTGATAATATCACAGATTATGGGAAAAGCCCACACATGCCCTGCATATTACTAACATAAAACCTTTTATATCCTCCAATTGTATTTGACATTAAAATGACAGTTTGTAGCCAAAATCTTTCTCAGCCAAAGTCACAGGGCTTAGTGGTACAGGCACAGCAGGCTGAATCAGGAGGATCAAAAGTTCAAAAAGCCTACGTGTACTACAGAGCCACTTGAAGGCCAGCTTAATGAGATCTTGTCTCAAAACAAACAGTAGAAAAAGGGCTGGGGATACTGCCGTGTATAGGGTGGGGATAGGGTGCTTGCCTAAGAAGGCCCTGGGTTTAATCCCAAATACTGTACATTAAACAAGTCAGAGCTACCCCCATGGACTTGGCAGGGGGAATTGCCTATCCGGTATTCACCCATCAATATTTTGCTTCCTGGTGGGCCAATCCCTTGAAGTCAATTGCCACCTCTGACCTGGGCACCCGCATTGTCCTATATCAGTTACTCTTTATTCCTATGAGAAAACATCTGACAGGAAGCCACTTAGGGGGAGTTGGGCTTATTTTGGCTCAGGGTTAGAAGGGAAAGCATCCAGTCTGGAAGCTGGATGAGAGTGGACAGTTCACGGGAGCAGAGCTGGACCACAATACCCCAAGGCTCACCCTAATGACCTACTTCCTCCAGCAAGGCTATATCTCCAAAAGGTTCCACAACTTTCCCAAGCAGGAGTCCATAGAGGGTGTTACACACTCAGACCACAACACGCACCGTTGCCTGATAACTGGCCTGGCTGGATGGATGCCGTCTTCTAGAATATGCCATCCTCCTGAGGGAATAAGCAGACTCAAACTAGAGGAATAACTCTGGTGGTTGGATTTGGTCATCAGTCCTAAGCTAGTCCAGAAGTGGCAACCCTTGTGTGCCCCCTTCCTACCACACATGCCCCACGATGGGCCTTGCCTGAATGTCTGTCTGAGGACACCCTCATGGGCAGAGCAAGAAAACTCTCCTATCAAAGCCCAAACTTCAACCCCACCTCCCAGGACAGTGAACCTCAAAATCCTGATTTGCTTTACCTATGAGAAAATGATGACGAAGACGCCTGTAGGCTGTGTGAGCTCCATGGCTAGGCATGCACAAAATGTCCTTTCCCCGGAGGACAGCCAGCCAGTGTCCCTAGGATCCTTTTTCCTATTCCTGCATAGTGCTAGAGTTTTGGGCCTCAGGAGGCCCAGTATAACTTCCTGAGTCTGGCTCGAGTTTGGAGACCCGCCTCTGCCCATCCACCACTATTGTGGCAGAATATTATTGGCTCTTATTTCTTCCTCTGCCTCAAACCCATCCCAAGCTGCTCCACTCCCATCACAACCCTATGTAAGTTTCTGCCTGATATCATTAAACAAGATCCTGCTTCAAGATCCTGCTTCGACAGACTCCCGACTCAGTGGATGTGTTTCTCCCCTGTGGTCAGTGGGGAGGGCTGGGTCATTCCACACTCACTGTCCTGCTCAGCACCAGGGAGAGTCTGGATGGGTCCAGCTCTGTCCCCCTCTCTTTCTGCCAAATAACCCGGCACTAGAGTTTCAGGATGTTAAGATTCACTAGCCTTGTTGTGGTTGTGTGGCATGTGACCAGGCTCTGGGCATGAAGTGTAGTCAAGCTTAGAGGTGCAGCTTCTGGTTTTGTTATTCAGTAGTAGACGATTATCCCAATCTTTGTCTTTGCCCATTGATGAAAAGCAGAGGTGGTAGCCAACTAGTGCTGTGGGACGATGCTCTTGTACCCTGTAGTTTTGTCACTCATATTGGTTTAATAAAATGCTGATTTGCCAGTAACCAGGCTGGAAGTACAGGCAGGGTGACCAGACTAGGAGAATTCTGGGAAGAGGAAAAGCTCAATCTGCAGTTGCCACCCAGATGAAGATGGATGCTATAAAGTAACCCCACACTGGCTCAGATTGAGTATAATAAAGGGGCCTTTATTCAGGGATAGACTCACAGATCATAGTCCTCTGCACGAATGGGGAATAGGAACAGAATCAAGCAGAGGAGAGAGAATGCGTGTGTGCATGCACACACAAGCTTTATGACTGCATTTATAGCATAAGAGACCACGCCCAAATAAGTTGGTATCTTAAAGGCTATTGGCTGAAGGAGTTCCCACAGCACCCAGACACAGAGGAAGCAAGATGAAAATGTTGCACTAAAAAAAGGTACCAAGCCATGTGGCTAAACATAGATAGGAATTATGGGTTAATTTAAGTTGTAAGAGCTAGTTAATAATAAGCCTGAGCTAATAGGCCAACCAGTTTATAATTAAGGCGCTTTGCACAGGTTAGCTTACATTCTAGTCCACTGTGCTTTACAATGTGGGAATGACACCTGATGCAGGGAGGATTTAAGGGGTTAAGACTGAACAGGAGTCAGGCCTGGAGAGATGGCTCAACAGTTAAGAGCATTGGCTCCTCTCCCAGAAGACAGAGTTTGTTCCTACCTCTCACATGGCAGCTCCTGATCATCTGTAACTCTAGTCCCAGGGCATCTGAAGCCCTCTCCTGGTCTCCTTGGGCACCAGGCAGGCATGTGGTATACAGATAGACATGTAGACAAAACATTCATACACATAAAAATAAAATTTTAGAACAGATTGACTAGATTACATTGGTCTTCAGTTCCTTTCCGGGTCTGGAAGGCACACACAGATACTTTTATAAAGCCATGAGTGTTATATTTTAATGTGTTTAAATGAATTAGGCAGGCAGAACTTAGGTCTGGGTATACAAGTCTAGAACTGTAGGGTCCCTTTCTACTTCATCTGCATTTTCTAGACCAACCAGATCCTTTATCATGTGGCCAGAATTGTTAGACAAACACCCAGCCTTTGACCAGCTCTTGGGTTATCTGTGGGATGTAACGACAACCTCCTCCACAGGCGAGACTCAGCCGTCTGCACACATGGAACAGCCACAGTGGGTCAAGTGGGGCCATTCTCAGTTCCAGGCTGAATCGAGAAATAAAGAGAAGGAAAGATGTTATTTTAGGATCTTTCCTTATAGATGTCTCGGGACGTTTTGTGCAATATGTGTTTATTGTGATGAATGCATCGACACAAAGACATAAAAAGTGAAAATTATCCCACTGTATCAGGCAGTGATTCATTGCTTTTACCTGGTATGCCCTTTGACAGTACTTAACACAGAAATGTACAGAATATGCACAGAAGTATGCAAGTGTTATGATTGTGAGCATGAATCCAGCCGCTTGCCCTTTCTCTCGTTATGGTATAGCACAGGCACCTCACCAATGGTGACACTGTGTGTGTGCGCGCCGAGACACAATGCAAATAAAACATTACTGATGTTGATTTTGTGGGATTCGTGTTTTCATTGTTTTAATCTTTTTATGTGTATGGGTGTTTTGCCTGCATGTCTCTCTGTAGCATATGCATGCCTGCTGCCCACAGGCCAGAAGAGGAGGTGCTGGATCCCCTGGAACTGGGGTTATAGACAGTTGGGAGCTATCATGTGGGTTCTGGGGATTGGACCTGGGTCCTTTAGAAGAGCAGTCAATGCTCTTAAACACTGAGCCATCTCTCCAGCCCCTTGTTTTGTTTTGAAACAGAGTCCCATGTAGCCCAGGCTGGCCTGGAACTTGATATGTAGCAACTTCTGATCATTTTGCCTCCACCTCACAAAAGTCGGTTACAGGTGTGTTGCCCTCACCTAAGTTGCACTGATTTCTTAATGCAGTGAGTGTTCCCACCATCTTTTCTCTGTGTATGTTTCTCCACCTCTCTCTCTCTCTCTCTCTCTCTCTCTCTCTCTCTCTCTCTCCCCCCCCCGCCCTGAGTTCTGATTGCCAAGTAATTTATGTTAACAACCTCTGTGTCATTCATGTATTTCTTCATGTTCCTATAACCAGCAAACATCTTGTTAGCTATGCTATGTGTACACACACACACACACACACACACACACACACACACACTGTGCTTATATACCCACTCATGGTTAGTTCTTTTTTACAGTGATTTTATGAACACTTCTACATCTTGCATGGTCTTAGCAGTGTCTTGTGAGAACCCATACAGTGAAGTTGGCATCCCTTGAATTCACTGTTTCATGGTGGTTTATAATATTCTTTGCCAAGGATTCACTATTATTTATTCAAAGTTGTGTTATATTTATATTTCATTTTTGATCATAACACATAATCCAATAAGCACCATTCAAAAGAGATTTAAACAAAGGCTAAAATACATTCTCAGAGATGGGACTGCTGGACTGACAAGTACATGGATATTAAATTTTAAGTTTTTTTTTAAAGTAAAGTTTTAATCTGTTGCCTTCAAATTCACTATGTAGCCAGGTTGGCTTTGAACTCTCTATGTAGCCAGGCTGGCCTCAAACTTGCAGCAATTCTGTCTCTCTATCCCCAGTCCCGGGATCACAGATGTGTGCACCATACCTGGCTTCTAATCTGCATCTTGACACATATATAAAATGACAAAGAAATAAAATATGCCTTGCCAAGTTGGTGTGATGGATAATATTGATTGCCAACATGCCTGGATTTAAAGGCTTACAATGTAGTAATAAGAGTAGCGGCGGGGCTGCATCCCCAGCACCCCGGCAGCCTGGCTAGCTTATGCTCCGAAATAACAACACACAAACTGTATTCATTTAAACACTGCTTGGCCCTTTAGCTCTAGCCCTTACTGGCTAATTCTGATATCCCGATCAACCCATTTCTAATAATCTGTGAGAACCGGTCTTACCGGGAAGATTCTAGCCTAGTCCATCCTGGGTCAGAGCTTCATGGCGTGTGTCTGCCCGGGAGTGGGGCATGGCATCTCTCTCAGGCGTCTGCTCCCGAGAAGAGAGCTGTGGAGTCTGAGCTCACTTCCTCTTCCTCCCAGAATTCTGTTCTGTTTACTCCACCCACCTATGTTTTAACCTATCAGGGCCAAGGCAGTTTATTTAACCAATGACCTTCCTCCATCATTACAACACATCCCCAGCTCCCTTCTGATTCCTGCCTGTGGAAAAGTGTGAGCAGCTGCATCTAGCTCCTCCCACCTTGTTCCCCATCATGATGGGCTGTACCCTGGAACTCTGGGTCCAAACAAACCCTTCCTTCTTTCATTTGCTTTTGCCAGGGTATTTCATTACATCAGAGATACCAGTGACTAACGCAGTAACCTTAGTCAAGCCCAACCTATGTGATCTTGCACCTCATCACAGATTACGAAGAAGCCTGGGAAGGGTGACTGAGAAACCTGTCCCCTCCCCTGACTGGACTTCGGTCTGTAATGAAACTGTCCTAATTCCTTCAGATCTGATCTTCTGGTCCTAGGGCAGCAAGACCCTATAAACCCTGAGTGCAGATGAGAACGGTCCCCCCATCACTAACATCACTCACAGGTGAGAACGCCCCCCATCATTAACATCACTCACAGGTGAGAACGCCCCCCCCATCACCAGCATCACTCACAGGTGAAAACGCCTCCCCCCATCAGCAGCATCACTCACGGGTGTGAACGCCCCCCCAACATCGCTTGTGGGTGAGAACACCCCCCCCCCCATCACTAACATCACTCACAGGTGAGAACGCCCCCCCAGCATCACTCACAGGTGAGAACGCCCCCCCCATCACTAGCATCACTCACAGGTGAGAACACCACCCCCCATCACCAGCATCGCTCACAGGTGAGAACGCCCCCCCCCCATCACCAGCATCACTCACAGGTGAGAACGCCTCCCCCCATCACTAGCATCACTCACAGGTGAGAACGCCTCCCCCCATCACCAGCATCGCTCGCAGGTGAAAACGCCTCCCCCATCACCAGCATCACTCACAGGTGAGAACGCCTCCCCCCATCACCAACATCACTCACAGGTGAGAACGCCTCCCCCATCACCAGCATCACTCACAGGTGAGAACGCCTCCCCCCATCACCAGCATCGCTTGCAGGTGAAAACGCCTCCCCCATCACCAGCATCACTCACAGGTGAGAACGCCTCCCCCATCACCAGCATCACTCACAGGTGAGAACACCTCCCCCCATCACCAGCATCGCTCGCAGGTGAAAACGCACGCCCCCCTCCCCCAGCATCATTCTCACTTTTGCTCCATGACGTTTACATTTAACTACATATTCATGTGACTGGTGCCTAATTTGCCTAGGGGACTTCCACGCTCCAGCACTGCGTGGGTGCCTTTATGTAAGTGGCAATGAGAAATGTTTGTCAAAGCTGGGCCTGGTAGTCTTGGTCTGTTGTCCTAGCTACTCCAGAGGCTGAAGCCAGAGGATAGAAAACTCAAGGCCTGCCTTGGCAGCTTGGTCAAACCCTGTCTCAGAACAAATAATAACAATAAGGAAGATTGGTGTGCGCTCCTTATTAGCACTCTTGCATACTATGTGCTAAGGTCCTGTCTTCCCAGTACTGCAGAAAATGTTTGTGGAGATGCAAAGACGAAAAGATGGGTTGCAGGCAGGCAGAATGGCTGCTACTTGCTACCAAACCTAGTAATTGAGTTTGATCTTCAGATTCTACGTGGTAGGAGGAGAGAACCAACTCCACATGCATGACCTGTCACCACCCCCAAGTAAATAAAAAATAAATGTCATGGGCAGGGAGAGATACATTTAACAGTTGCCCTGGGCTGTGGTTATTAGTATTCTGTTGGCGTACAACAGAGTTTCACAACAGCTCAGAATGGAGTATAACAAAGGTTTAGTATTTGGGGATAAACTCACAGAATGGGTAGCGATCCACAGTCCTCTGCGTGTGCTGAGAACTGGAACTGAATCCAGCAGCCAAGAGGCCCATGCACGCTTTTCCTAGGCACGCTTTTCCTCTGTATTTATAGTGCATGAGACCACATCCACAGTGGGCAGGTATCTTAAAGGCTATTGGCTGAAGGAGGTCCCACCGCACCATTCAGACATCTGTAATGGCCTCCCCTTAGGGGCCTGACAGGATCGTCAGCTGCAGCCACTAAAAGTTTAAGTACATATTCATGTCAAAATTGACTCAGTTCCCTTATATAAGGTGGCCTTGCCCACCTCCTTTCTTTCCCACTCTGTCGCTTTCCCTTTCACTCACTCCTGCCATTCCTGTCCCCAGAGGCCGGTGATGCCTCCCCCCCACCCCCTCATCCCCCACCCCGTTTCCGTTTCCTCTGCCCCAATAAAAAACCCTCCAAGTGAGCTCTGTTGCGTGGTATCTTTCTCTAGCATGGTGTTTTTTTTAGTTTTTGTTTGTTTGTTTGAATTACAACAGTGGTGATGCTTGTTGCAAATTACTTAAGATCTCAGAAAACCAAAACCAAAAACGGCCACATCTATACCCGGCCCATTGACTGTATGTGGAGAGTTGGGATATTTCAGATCCAGATCTAAATTTTCTTGGACTCTCTTATCCCCTAAATAGCCAGTTATTGTGTGTAATGCAACATCCTTGTGACTGTTAGGTCATTCCTTTTGGTATATACTGACTTCCAGCCTTCCCTAACCCAAAGGCTAAGAATGCCATCGGATAACGTCTAAGGCCTATAGCAGAGGTATCCAGGTTCTGCCCTAACCCCGCAGTCTGAGTTTCCTTTCTTCTGTTACTGTGATAAACATCACGATGAAAAGCAACCTGGGGAGAAATGGGTTCGTGTTACATACAGCCCAACATCAAGAGGAGTCGGGGCTTCCTCTGCTCATACTCTCCACCACCATTTTTATGCTATCTTTTATTTTGTGAGAGATCTTTTGTATATTGAATATATTTAAGTTACTCTGTAGTGCAATCCCCCACCCCCAATGAGAAATCCATTGCCATTTCTTGCCAAGAAATAACCAACAAAGTAAATAAGTTCCTGGAAGTGTTTGCAAGAGAGAGAGAGAGAGAGAGAGAGTTAAATACTCAATCCATAGAGTTCTCTTATGCACTCACTTAGCTAACAACGCTGCTGTGCCCACAGGAAGTGAGGTTTCTGTTTTAGTAAAGATCATATGTCCACTCCCAGGTTGGATGGGTGCACACACATCAAATAACAACCTCAAGGCACCCAAAATGTATCAGTGTGGAATTCAGGAAAAGAAATTTATTATCACTTCCCCCTTGGAGTAGTTTAACCAACAGCAAGCCCAGATCTGGATTCTTTACTCTCTTGAATCTTCTGCCATTTCCTGTCCATCTGTTTGTTGTGTGGGTCTGAATCCGTGCCTGCCTGCATGCGGTCTTATAAATCACTGCCTGTGTCTGTGTCTGTCTGTTCTATGTGTGTCTGTCCCCAACAAAGGACTTTTGCTCTGCGTTTTTTGAACAACACAGAAAGCATCACATGGGAAACAAATGAGGGATTAAGTCGCTGACTCCAACTGACCCAGATAACAAACAAACACACACTGTCAAGCAATATCGACATACTGTCGTCAGGATTCATGGCAGATACTCATTTTGTACAGTTGCTTCCAGCTTATTTGCTGTTTCCAGCATTTGTTACAATAACATATATGCACATTCACATGCATGCATTACTCTAGGTTGAGGGCATCTTAGAGTACATAACTTAAAATTTCAGCTATGCATTAGCTTAGGTTGTAAAAGTTGATCACGTGGGAAATCCAAGGCAAGTGAGGTTGATTGTTGCATTGTTCCCTTAAAGGCAGGTTAGGCAAACAGGCCGAGCACACAGTAGGACACCAGTCTTACGTGACCGAACGGTGTGTTACTAACTCTGGTGGTGAGGTCCAGCAAAAGCTCCGGTCTCAGAATAGAAGAGGTCTTTGTGCATTGCACAAATATTGCACCCTCACATAGGTAGTCTACAATTTCATTCTTGATTTTTTTTTACTGTGCAATTCATTTAAAAATACTGTAGTTTTGTTTTATGTGCACAAGTATTTTGTGCATATATGTACGTGTGCCATGGCTTTGTACCGAGACGAGGAAGTCAGATCCCCTGGAACTAGGGTTACAAGTGGTTGTGAACTGCCATGTGTGTGCAGAGAACTAAACCTGGGCCCTCTACAAGAGCACCTAGTGCTCTTGGCTGTTGAGCCGCCTCTCCAGCCCCTATAATTAAGATTAGTTATTGGTATTTGACCAGCAGTTCTTTCTGCACTAAACGTTTTTATTGTATGGTTTTGAGTTTTAATTTATTGTAACGAATTAAGTACCCGGTGATAATTTCTGATTTTGAACTAGATTTTTTTTTTAAAATTTTTTGAAGGCAGGGTTTCTATGTGTAGCCTGACTGTCCTGGAACTCAATTTATAGACCAGCCTGGCCTTGAACTCACAGAGAGCCTGCCTCTGCCTCCTGAGTGCTGGGATTAAAGTCATGTGCCGCCACCACCAACCAACTCGAACCAGATTTTTATCCTTAAAATACAGCAAACACATCAGTGTCCCAGTCTCAGCACATGGCTAAGACTCAGGACAAGATTTTACAGTTGTGTTCCTAAATGCAGCTGTCTATAATCTCCTGGCTTCATTTCCTGTATTCAATGTGAGTATTCAAATTAGGGTAGCTTCATAAATCAAGTAGGAAGCGTTTAATCGCTTACCTATGATCTAAAACCAGTATCCAGCATCACCCAGGCCCCAGAAGCCCATGCTGGAATGTTAACTGGCTTGATCTTGTACGGGTTGTGTGCTGGCAGCTAGAGCTGCTCTTAGTCCCTGAGTGCAGTGGTCTTATTGTTTCCGGAAGACCCTGCTTAGCTACAGCCCTTCCTGACCTCTGGCTCTTGCAATCTTTCCGCCTACTCTTCTTCAATGTTCTCTGAAGCCTTGTGGCTAAACACTCCATATCTGCTTTCTGTCTACACTTTGGTTGTGCATCTCTCTGTTAACCTCTGTCTCCTGCACAGAAGCAGTTCTCTGATGGGGACTGAGACCTGCACTAATGTATCAGACAGAGATCTGTATTTAGAAGGCAGTGAGATGCTATGGCATGTAGCAAAACCATAGTGACAGGTTCACCTATGGCTCCCAAGACATGGGATGGGCTCTTGGGCAGATTTACAGCACCAGGCTTGAGCTTCCTCCTGTGAAGCTGGCCTTAAATCCAACCAGAAGTTGTTGGTTACTCCCCATAATATTCAAAGTACTTGATCTGGGCATGAAAGGATTTAACCCTGTAGATCTGAACATGAAAAACAGAAGGCAAATACGCCTATTACATCAAAGAATGAGTGCAAAGAAAGGGAAGCAAAGCCCTTTGCTACCCTCTCTCAGAGGAGCCTTCATTATGGCAAACACAGCCAGAATCAATGAACGTGCTCAAATTATGCTACACTCAGTTCTCCGCTTCCTACTCTGTGGGAGCTCCTACTCCATCAATCAAACTAAGCTACACATTTCCCAGAATTCCCTTCCCTACACAGACTCAGGTTCAGGTTGGCCTTGGGGGAAGTGTGTGCATGTTCTAGAAAGAAATGTAAGATGGCAGCAGCTGAATGTTATGTTTGGAAGATGGGCAGCTGTACCCTAACCTGCTGCATGGCATCGTTGGCATGCGGCTAGGCTACACCTCACCATCCTTCCCCAGATTTTTGTGCAGCTCTGAGACCTGGACTCTGCTGACTTCTGCAGGTCACCCCCCGATGAATAGAAAGAACTCACAGGTGCCAGTGTTTCCTGATGTGCTCTTCAGGTTCAAGTTTGTTCTTCCTTTCCTCTCTTTGGGCCTACCTTTCCTAAACGTGTGGCTCTAACTACCCTGAGTTACTACTGCACACAGAGTTAACAGCCTTCCTTCCATAGAGTTCTTCTTGAATTCCTTGCAGGGTTTCCTGAACTCTCATTGATCTTCTTAAAATGCTACCTGGGAGCTGAGGATGTTGTTGAGTTGATGAAGTGCTTGCCACACAAACATGAAGACCTAAGTTCAGCTCACTGGTACCCATGTGAACATCTGGGTACTGTAGCACATACCTGTAATCCCAATACTGGAGACTGGAACTTGATGGCTAGCCAGTCTAGCTGAAGCAGTGAGCTCCAGATTCAGAGAGAAACCGTACCTCAAAAAATAAGATTGAAAGTGAATGAGGGGTATACTCATGTGCACACATGTATACATCTATCTATGTATATGTATACATATATATACACATATATAGATATGTGTATCTAGACACATGCATCTATCCAAACACACATAAAGGATGGTACCACACCAGCTTCTACTTCAAGGCTATCCAGTCTACCCTCATAGTAAATTCAAAGGACATTCCATTCATTATGAAGGCAATCCCAAACTCCTCAGCATAACCCACAATACAAGAGTGACCCGTCTTCTTCCTCCTCCTGTGTCCTCAGACACTCTCCCTGCACACCTGGATGCTAGCTTATTGTTCCCGCAGAACATGGCCAACGGATTGGACACTGGCAATTACATTTTCTGTGGAGAGTCACTCATCTGCTTCCGAAGCCTCCATCCTTGGCAACTGGAGTGTGGGGAGGAATTGGTTAAGCTTGTTGGAAGGGTTGGACATCTCAGGCCTGTTCTCAATCAAGGCACAGTAGGAAGGCTTGGGGAAGTCTCCATCGTGAAGTGATTAGGTCCAGTAGGTTGAGTGTGGGAGAGAACATGCTGATAGTTCATCTCTGTGTACTGAGGAGGGTCAAGGGCCAGGACAGGGAGGAGAGAAATCAAGGTCTCACAGGGCTGAATCCTTGAGAGTTGGCTTTGTAACTGCAGAGATCCGGCCAGCTCTGGCAGAGGGTCAGCGTTCCAGGGCCGGCTGGAAGGGGCCCATGGACTATCCTGCTGGCTGTGCTGTCCTGCCCACCCCTGTTTGGCTTCTTCCCGAGGTTTCTTGGCCCACAAAGCATGCCTTTCCTCCAAGCAACTCCTCCCAGCTGGCTCTTCTCTAAAACTCCACGTGAGAGGGTGGTGGGGTCGGTTCCCTGGCCAGCCCGGAGTCCGAAGCTCATTTACACATAGGGAAAAACATTCCGTGTGGCTGAAACACCATGGGAAACACGCAGCTCAGCTCATCTTGGGTTTCGACTCTTGGCCATGTAAAACATCTTTCATTCCCACTGTTTGCTCCAGGCACACATGGCCACACGCTGCTTTCCCACTGAGGATGGCTTTGAACTTGCTACTCTTTCCTCAGCCTAGAATGTTTCTCCTCATTTCAGGAACTCCTGCCAACCCTATGCCTGGAACCAGATGTTAGCAGCTCCACAAGGTTGTCCCTTGTACGCCTTGTTCTTTGTAGACACTGTCGTGTAATCCCTGGCATAAAATGGTAGAGTTTGTCATCTTCAACCTGAGGAATGCGTGCTCATCTTGTGACTCTTTAACAGAAGCTGAAGCCTGGTTCTGGGTTTCTGTTTCTTGTTTGTTTGTGAGAGTCCCATGTAGTCAAGCTGGCCTTTAACTGTAGCTGAGGCCAGCCTTGGACTCCTGATTTTCCTGCCTCAGCCTTGTAAGCTGGGATTTTAGGCGTATGCCAAGCTCTGGTTCTAAGTTCATTACAATACCTAGGTGATGGCTAGTACCTGTCCACAGACTCTAATCAGGAGAGAGCTAAAATGTTCATGTTGTTCTAGCACTTGAATTTCCAAGTTAAATATTCTAGTGTGCTACACACAAAACTTGAAAATTGTAATTTATTCTCATCTTTGAAACCCTGTGCATCTTGTAACCAAAGCCACGATGACCGAATTTGGGCAAACCTGGTCATTTAAGTTAGTTTTGCAATGCCCAAGGCTTTGACTCTGCTTTAACAGCAGTGGTGGGAGGAGGGGCTTCTGGGCTTGGGTGGGCGGAATGCTTATCTTAAATGCAGCATCCTTCCCCACAGTCCCTACCAAGATATCTACGTTTCCATGTGATCCCCAGAACGGTCCAGATACCATCTTCCTACGTTTCTTTCATCTGGATTGCAGGATACAGCTTCCTCCTTCTAGGCTTATCTGTGGAGTAAGAATGCCTGCCTCCCAAGAACTTCCTGAAGTTTCAGAGGACGTCTGGCTCTACCACGACCGAGGATGCCCGAGGCAGCATCACCCTTCAGGTATCTTAGCGCTGATAAGAAGTCTTTCCATTGAGATCCTCACTGGACTCAGTACGAGGAGCTCATTGTCCACAGACGCCCTTCAGAAATGACCTATAGCGAAGGTCACTGGCTGCCTTCCTAGGGTCCCCATCATCCCAACATGTCTCGCTCCGCTGTGCCATGACCAAACCAGTTTGCTTCTACTTTCTCTCTCTTTCTCTCTCTCTTTCTCTCTCTCTTTCTCTCTCTCTTTCTCTCTCTCTCTCTCTCTCTCTCTCTCTCTCTCTCTCTCTCTCCTTTTCACGTATTTGTGTTGGCTGCTGCTATGATTCATTCTGCCACCTCATTTCCGTGGAAGGACAGCGTGAGAGGCACACGTGAGACAAGTCTTTGTCCACAGCAGTTTAGCATACCGCCGTTTCTGTTCTCCTTTTATCCAGCACAGCTCGGTTGAAGCCCTTAGCCACAGAGACAGTGCTACTGCCCCAGCTGAAGCTCCTGAGGGGTCTCTGGTGCTACCTCAGACTGAATGCTAGCTCGGGGGGTGGGGTCATTTACTCTTCACAGACCTTTTTATCCCCTTCTTATGCCAAATTCTTCCCTGGCATTTCAGCTTGTCAGAACAATGGCTTATAATATTCATGTTTTGTTCTTATAGCTAGAAACCTAACAGTTGTTTAACAGAAGTACAGCATGGCTCATTGTGATCTCGGATAGGCTTCTTCATCTCTTTAGCCAGCTTTGCCTTTGGGTATTGTTTTCTTGCCCGGAGGCATTATGGGAGCCTTGGAGGAACAGGAGAATTGCACTGTTCTCTCCTCTAAGTGTTGCTATCTCACCAGGCTGATTTTAAAAACTGGACATTTTGACTTCTGTTCTGGGTGACCGAAGACTTTTTGTTCCTAAAGTAGAGTAACAAGAACAGGGACGGCTGCTTTGGCTTGTGTGCCTTCAACAGCTCAGTCAGTATTGTTTATTGAGGATCCTTGGTGTCCGGCATTATTTAAGCACTGGGGATGTGGGGAGAATTCAAAAGGACAAAGATTACTGTCCTCATTTGCTATAGTTTGGATCTGCAGTGTATCCCCAGGGCCAGTATGTTAAAGATGCTATCGGGACATTGGGGGATGGTGGAAACTTACAGAGGTGAGGACAGCTGGGAAGAAGCTAGGTCCTGGGTCCTCCAAGAGAATAGTGGCATCTATGCTCCTCCTGTTCCTCTTGATTTGTGGCCACCTTGGTGTGAACAGCCTGTTCTTCCGTGCGCTCCCTGCCGTGAAATGCTACCTGACCACAAACCCCACGCCGAGGGGCCAAGTGGATCCCGTGAAGCTGCAGCCAAGAAGGCTTCTTGTAAACCCCTTCTCTCGGGGAGCTGTCACCGTGACAGAGAGCTGGCAGACAGCAGGCCTCCCTCGGTGTGCGTCCTGATGAGAAGCTGAACAGAAAACCCACACCTGCTTCCTCAGAACAGAATGCATCATTTCTATCTACGAGGCAGCCTTTGCCTTAGAAAAGTCTTCTTAACTTGCTGTTTGGATGCCAAGGCTGGACTTCCTCCGCGTTGCTCCACCCCTCCTCTGTAGTGATGAGGTGAGCAGGCCTGCTTTTCGTTCCGCCCAGCTCCCGCATGGCTAGTTTAGCCCCGGAAATAATGACACGGAAACTGTATTCATTTAAACACTGCCTGGCCCATTAGTTCTAGCCTCTTATAGGCTAACTCTCACATCTTGATTAACCCATTTCTAATAATCTGTGTGCCACCACGAAGTGGTGGCTTACCGGGAAGATTTTAACCTACGTCCATCATGGGCCGGAGCTCATGGAGTCTGCCTCACTGCCTTCTTCCCAGCATTCTGTTCGGTCTACTCCACCTATCTAAATTCTGCCCTATCAAAAAGCCAAGGCAGTTTCTTTATTAACCAATGAAAGTAACAAATAGACAGAAGACCCTCCTACATCACTCCTCTTCTTGTCTCTCGAGGCCATTGTTCTCCTGAGGTCACATGCAGTGCTCTGAGTCCACTGCTCACAGTGTCGCTGCTCCGAAGCTCTCTGCTCATGGCCCTCACTGGGTCATCGCTGCGGCGTTAGTTTCTCACTGGCTTCTTAAGGTTCTATTTCTCCCCAACACTTTCCCCTAAATTCTGGCAGCTTACACCTCTCCTCTTTCCCTGTATTTATACATATACAGTGTCTCATTGTTTATATGTTCTGTGTGCATGTAACTTTTATTTGAATTATTAGTTACAATGGGGTTTTTGTTATATATTTAACTTAAAAAACTCCTTGATCACCATTTTTTTTCACTCAAGAACAAGTTATTTTTTTCTTTTTGTGTTTTTGGTTTTTGTTTTGTTTTGTTTTGAGACAGGATTTCTTTGTATAGCTATGGCTGTCCTGGAACTTTGTAAACCAGGCTGGCCTTGAACTCACAGAGATCTGCCTGCCTGTTTCCCAAGTGCTGGGATTAAAGGCATGCGCTACCACCATCCTGCTAAACAAGTTATTTTCAAGTACTAGGGGAGGGGGCCTGAGAAGGCAATTTCTGCTCCATTGGCGCACCATTGGTGCCCCAAGGATGAATGCCAGAGGTGGAGTGACACCCCCAACTTTTAATATTAATATTAATATGGTGAGTGCATGTGCCCAGTGTGTGTGGGGGGGAATATATGCATGTGGGGGCCATGTGTATGGTAGGTGGGATATGTGAGCTTTTCTACTCCAAACACAGACTGTGGAGCACTGCCCCCATCCCCCCAATCCCGTAGCTTTGTCCTCTGTACAGTTCTTAAAATTAGCACTCATCTCTCTATCACTTCATTGTATTAAATTGGCTCAAAAGAATTCTTTTCCTGTGGCCAAGATGCTCAAGCGTGCAAGCCACCTGCTGATTCTTCAGCACCTTATCTCACTACGGGAATACACACTCAAGGTTTTGTTAGACTGTAACGCCTTAAGGATTTTACCTCTTGAGTGCTGAGGACAATTCTGGCATGGCAGGTGTCAATTACATGTTTGCTGAGTGAGCCAGCGAGTGTCAGAGGCTTTCTCGTCACAGTCAAGCTTCAAATAGAGCCAGCGCTATGAGGGGAAGATACGGGATGGGGAGCTTCTGTCGGCCCCACAGCTTGGCCTGGGATAACTGGGCACTGTGCTTTCACCCTGGCCCTAAGACCAAGGATGGGAAGACTGCAGGGATGAGATGAAGCTGACTCCACCCAACCCTGGGACATGTGCCAGCCTCAGCTCAGGTTCACCACCTGGTTTCAGGTGTCAGTCTAGGTGAGGGTCAGCGGGCATCATTTCTCTGCTGGGCCCGGCTGCTCAGGAGGAAGAAAGCAGATGTGCCAAGGGACCATTCTTCCGGCTGGGATCTTGAATGAGTCACTTACCCACTTGGAGCGGGACTAGACTTTGTGAGGACTGGATGAGCTGCTGCTTGTAGCGCTTCGGGGGTCTGAATGGCCTTTATACACGTGCCGTGCAGTCCACATATTGCCTTCATGAATACTCACTTGCTCCTCTCTGGGAGTATCCCACACGGCCAAATGCATGTCTGCCTTGTCACCTGTGTGCTGAGTGCTCGCCGACAGGCAGGTGGATGAGGATGAGGACAGCAGACAGCACTGGTTCTCAGCGTGGCAGGATGCTCCTGGTAGATGCATCTAAAAGTGAAAATGGTGGAGGACCACTGAGGAAGCAGGGCCAATGGTGGTGGTAGTGTTAGGAAATATTATTTTAAGATGTGTTGAATTCTATGCCATGGAATATTTGTTTAATGATGGAAAGCTGTGCTACATTCTTTTAAATTGTTTAATTAATTAATTTTTTTTTGGCTTGGAAAATTCCTACTTTAAACATACAAGGTTACATTTATCCAAGTCAAAGTAAATGAGAGAATCCATTCATGGTATCTAATCTAGAACAAATGTATTGCATTCTTTTATGTTGTATTTTTTTAACTTTGTGAAGCTGTGTTACTTTGCCTGTCTAAAATACCCGATTGGTCTAATAAAGAGCTGAACAGCCAACAGCGAGGCAGGAGAAGGGATAGGCAGGGCTGACAAGCCAAGAGAATAAATAGGAGAAATCTATCTTCTCTAAGGTAGAGGAGCAAGAGGAGAAGGAACAAAGGACTCCAGGGCTTAGCCACCAGCAAGCCACAAAGAAGTAAAGAAAGGTATACAGCATAGAGAAAGATAGCTGGATGGTAGTGGTGCACGCCTTTAATCCCAGCACTTGGGAGGCAGAGACAGGTGGATCTCTGTGAGTTCGAGGCCAGCTTGGTCTGTAAGAGCTAGTTCCAGGACAGCCAGGGCCGTTATTCAGAGAAACCCTGTCTCACAAACCAACCAACCAACCAAACAAACAAACAACAACAAAAAAGAATAGAGAAAGATAAAAGCCCAGAGGCAAAAGGTAGATGGGATATTTAAAAAAAAAGCTGGCTAGAAACAAGCCACCCTGAGGTCGGGAATTCATAAGAAAGAGAAAGACTCCATATGTTTATTTGGAAGCTGGGTGGTGGCCCCCAAACAGCAAAGGGTGAAAAACAACCAACTGCACAGTAGTGATTAGGAAAGGTGGCAGAGACCCTCCCCAGGGAAGGTGGTACTTGAGCAAAGTTTTGAGAGTTAAGAAGCCCCTGTGTGTGTAACTAGTGGAGCTGGGGAGGTGGTTCAACAGTTGAGAGCATGGCTGCTCCTCCGGATGACTGAGGTTCAGTTCCCAGCACTCACGTGGCAGCTCACAACTGTCTGTAACTCCAGTTTCAAGGGATTCAATGTCCTCTTTTGGCGTCCGTGGGCGCTAGGCATACACGTGGTGCACAGATGTACATTCAAGCAAAAATATTCATGCATAAAATTAAAAATAAATAAAAATTTAAAAAGAAACATATGTATAAAAAAATCCCTTCGATTGTATGCTTAATGTCAGAGGCCAAGGGACGGTAGGTAGGTGGGCTATACCACTGGGCAAAATCTTCCCAGATCACTATTAACAACACCATGGGAGGGAGCAACAAGGGAAGAGAGTGGTAAGGGAGTAATGGAGGAAGACAGCACCTGGGAAGGCATGAGGAGTATGAGAGAGCCTGACTCCAGGAACCCACTGTCCAGGATCTCTCAAAGATATTCAGGGTGCCAGGCTGGTAGAACCTGACCGCAAACCTGGGTAGAAGGGCCAACAGGTGAGTGTTCAGCAAGTCATTGGCACACGCCTATACTCCTAAACCAGGTGTGACAGTGCATGCCAATCATCCTAGCACTCCAGAGGATCAGGAATTTGAGACCACCCTCAGCTACATGGCAACTTTGGGCCAGCCTATGCTACGTGAGACCCTGTTTCAAAAAGCCCAAACAGAAAACCAACAAACTTCCCAGAGATTCAAAATTATTTCCCCTTCTGCTTACCCCTCATCCTCACGGAAACACTGGCCTATCTCATGTCTGGTCACACTGATGGCACTTAGAGTCGGAGTGAGCCGATCGTGGATACAGATCTTTAATCCTACATAGATACTGGGTCAAAGGTTACTGTTAGTCACAAACTGGAGCAGAGTGGAGAGGAGGAAGTGTAAGAAGCAGGGAGGAAGCGAGAGGGCCAGGGAGGCAAGGGCCTGTGAGAGAGAGCCCTCTGGACCTGTTTCATTTCCTTCACTTGAGAGGCCTGGGTTCTTTGAAGTCACTCTTCATGTAGGCTGGCTCACGCGACTTTTGTTTTTATAAGTGAATGGCGAGGCAGACTGATTTCTGTAAGTCTGTCCTGTTCCCACTAATGCATTGTTGTATAAGATGCTTCTTAGAAAGCTCTTGGCTTCACGACACTTGCTTTTCCTGTCCTTCACCTTCCAAAGAGTGGCCTGCATACTGCTGATGTCTTACAAATGAACGCTAGTACAACTGGGAGTGCTCATTCCATTTGCATGGGCTCACACCAAGGAAGGCTGTTCCAAGGAGACGGGAAACTTCAGTAGGAGCTAACCTTGGGCCAAGGAAACTTGAAACGATCCCTAGGAAAATTCTATGGCTCATTCCCTCTGCTTTGAAACAGTTCGGGTCTGTGTGCGTGATAAAGCGTGTTGTTTAGCGGGGTGACTTCTGAGTTTAGGCTTCAGGCTTCTTCCCAAATACTTCCTGGGAAAGGAGACATATTTTGGGGGTGTGAACAATTCCAGGTGATCTACCCATGACTCTTTGCTTTCTTCGCTTCCTACCAGATCCATCTGTGTTTCAAGTGAACGGTGGACGTCTAGCGAGATCTGCTGTGTGTGGGTAATCAGGAGCTCTGAGCTGCTCCCCTCTTCCGTCTCCAAGGATGGTTCCAGATACTGTACCATATAAATATTTTAGACACCATGGAAAAGGGGACTCTTAATTAAGAGAGCACCGTGAAAGGTACACTGGGAGAGTTCCCTGACAAAATCTTTACTTCTCAGATTTCTCTGGGTCTCTCCAGCCTGTGAGAACAAATGGGGTCAGGCTAACAGCTGTTAATCTAAAACGCGCCAGCTCGTTCAGACTTGAGCCATGGGAAAAGACCACTGCGCCACATGGGTGGAGTTCTGGGGGCACAGGGAAGGCTGGGTGGGTCCCAGAGGTCCCTTGAAAAAGTCATAAACAAATCCAGAGTTCTGAACTTAGGCAGGGAACTGTCTCTCTAGCCCCTGGCTTGGCATCTTACCCCGGTTCCTGTTTGCTATAACAGAGTACCTGAGATAATTTGTAAACAAAAACTTTTTTTTTTGTGTCTCATGGTCTGAGGTTGAGTGGCTACATCCAGGTGACCAAAAGCGGAAGGATAAACAGGCCATTCAAAGAAACAACTGGGGCACGCACTTTTCATCACTGTGACCCTAATGCCTGGCCCAAGCAGCCTTAGGAAGGAGTGATCTGGGGCAAGGAAGCTGTGACAAAGACAATTCTGTGGCTCCTCTAAGACAGGAAGCAGATAGAAAATAGACAGGGTTGTCGCCTTCTAAGGCACTCAATGGCCTACTTCCGGCAGCTAGTCGCTACCTTCAGACTTCCTCAAAACAGCACCCTCAGAGGAGACCAAAGGTTCCAAATAGGAGCCCATGAGCAGCACTAACTCCTGCCTTATAGGAAGCACCGTGAAGGCTATGCCCACTGAAGACAGGAACTCAGCCCTGAAAGACAGGAGTCCTTTGGGCGGGACGTCCTGGAAGAAATGCAGCCAGCTTCAGAGAGCAGAGCACTGTGGCCACTGCACACTCCACCTTCCCCTTCCTGGGAAATATCAAGCCAGATGGTGGCCTGTTGTCCCTTCAGCCTTCCTCAGCAGGAGAGTCCATAAAGCGAGGCTCTGTGGGGTCTCTGACCATTCAACCTCTTCTGCCAGCTAAGGCTCTGTTTCTGGGCCCAACTTCTTTTGTTCTTTTCTTAGCGTGAGAATAATCCCCCAGAGGGGCCCTTTTCATCTCTCAAAAGGATTTTTAGTCAGCTTCCCCTGCCGGAGGCTCGCCCAGATGTGACTGGGTCCTCAGGGTAGGCCTCGTTTCCACTTCCTCATTTCTCTGTAACGCACTGTATCTCCTTGAAGATTTATTTCCAATATAAAGTGGTGGTAGCGGTGGTGGTGGTGGTGGTGTTTGGTGGTATTTAGTGGTGGTGCTAGTGTTTGGTAGTGGTATTTGGTGGTATTTAGTGGTGGTGTTTGGTGGTGGTGGTGGTGGTGGTGTTTGGTGGTGGTTGTGGTGTTTGGTGGTGGTTGTGGTGTTTGGTGATGGTGATGGTGGTGTGTTTGGTGGCGGTGGTGGTGGTGTTTGGTGGTGGTATTTGTTTGGTGGTAGTGGTGTTTGGTGGTGGTGGTGGTGGTGGTAAATGCAGTTTGATGCATTTAAACAATCCCTTTGGTCTCTGTAGGCTAAAATCCTCCTGGAGTTCTTTCATTTCCAGCTCTCTTCAAGGGGGTTCCTGGGGAGAGTGTGTCTTCCTTTCTTATGTGGCAGCAGCATGCAGAGCTACACCAGAATCTCCCTATTCTCCCAAGATCCCCAGAGGCCCTGCTTTGACAGATATCTTGAATGCCAAGGAATGGTAGACCTGACCCTGAGCGGCTAGTTGGCATTTGCTGCTTATGTCTGTAGCGGTGAACTTCATGGTCTGGGTGCCCTGCACCTCCTCAGGACTCAGTGTCATTGACTAGCTCTTGGCTCTAGGTCACCATGAGACCATCCTGCCTTCCTGCCAGCCCTGACCAGGCTCTAAAGCCCACTTGCCCCTTTCTGGGTGGGGTCTTAAAACAGATGACCTGTGTGTTCTGTACCGCATCTTCTGGGTCCTCCATGCACAACGGCACAAAGTCGGTGTGACAGGGAAACATGGCCCACACTGGTTCTCTGCTCAGGTAAATCGAGACCTCTGGCTATGTCTCCAAATGAACTTCAGAGGAGTTGGAGGAAGCAAAGTCAGCGAGTATCTAGACAGTTGCAAATGTGCTCAGGGCTCATACAGGTATTTAGAGAACTGTGTCCTTAGGTGTCCACAGCAGCTGTATGTGTGATTCTGCAACTTACGTTGCATTACTTTGATAAAAAAAAAAAAATCAGGGCATGGTGGCACACACGTTTGGTCCCAGCACTTGGGAGGCAGAGGCAAGAGGCTCTCCATGAATTCAAGACCAGCCTAGTTTACAGAGTGAGTTTCAGGACAGTCAAGGCTACACAGAGAAACCATGTCCCAAAAAACAAACAAAATAACAAAAAACAACCAAACAAATAACAACAGAACCCCGGGATTTTATCTAAATGAAATTATAGTGGTATCATGAGGTGTATTGTTTAGACTTAGGCATGTGAGAGCCGTGCATATGACGACAACTCAAGCAGCAAGCTCCCTGCCTCTTACTTGGAACTCACTAGAAATGTCTTCAGGAAGGCAAACCAGGTTCCAGAGGTGGTTTCGGTGATATTAGTTGTACTGAGAGTTTCTGACTCCCTGCCAGATTCCAAGGGAATCATCCTGTCCCGTGTCCTCTTAATTTTCTGTGTCTCTATCCAGCCCCTGTCATCACAGAGACACAGCTCCCCTTTTTTCTCTCAGATGGCCCCTTAGGCCAATGAAGGCCACACAGTTCAGGAGGTCTGAGGAGGTAAGCTAGACTGGAAACAATACTCAGTGGTCAGTTTCCATAAACCACCTAGTCCCCCAGCCTCAGAGTGGACAGTTCTGGAGGGGTATGTACCCTGAGGACTTGAGCCCTAGGTGCCCACCACAATATCAACTCATCTATTCCTGTGCCCCCGGCAGCTCCTCTCTTATCTAAACCCCCATTGTCCTCGCCTCACTCTTGCTTTCTGGGTCCTAAGTAAGTGACCTGCACCCAAGTCTAGCCTGTGTTTCACGATCTAGATTTGCTCAAACGTTTGCAGGCCTGTGGTACCCTGGGATTTATGGCGACCCCAGTAAGCTAAAGCCAGGCCCTCCCCTCTGGAATCTTGGGAAGCATATCCACCTATCCCTCCTGGCACGCTGCCTCTCCAGGTACTAGAGCAAGAGCTAGAGGACATTGGGAAAATTATTTTCTTTCTGTGGATGCTCTGCATTGCTGCCTGTGTTTTGTGAAGAGACCAGAGGGCCTCCTCACCCACGGTGAAAGCCACCAGCCCTGTGCCATCCCCCTGTGGAGGCTTCTGGTCACATGTAGCTATTGAATCAACTTGTATCCTCTTTGCTGTTGTTCTCCTTCTTCCTTTTTTTTTTTTCTATTTTCTTTTCTTTTTGGAGACAGTCTCACTATGTAGCCCTAACTGGCTTGGAACTCACTATGTAGAACAGGCTGCCCTTGAACACTTAGATTTCCCTGCCTCTGCTGGGATTAAAGGCACACGCCGCTGCCACATCTGACTGGCACGTGTTCTTAAGGAACTGAATTTTTATTTATTCAAAACTTAAATTAAAATTTAGATATTGCTTCTCAATGCAGTTACTAGGTAAGTTTTAAGTATATTTGACCCACTTAGGCATGTGAGTCTACTTTTCCAACTAGAAATGTTAGAAAACATAACTCAGATTGAATTTTTTCTTTTCTTTTATATAGTTACATCATTTCCTTCTTGCACTTTCTCCATACTAGTCCTCCCGTATAAACCTCTTACTCTCTTTCAAATTCATGGCCTCTTTTTTTTATTAATTGTTCTTATGTGCATATATCCTAGATACATAAATCAGAATGAGAATTTATTTGTTGTTTGTTTTTTGAGACAGGGTTTCTTTGTAGCTCTGGCTGTTCTGGAACTCTATGCAGACCAGGCTGTCCTCGGACTCACAGAGATCCTCCTCCTTCCTCTGTCTATACTGAGTGCTGGGATTAAAGGTGAGTGCCACCACTGCCTGAGTTGGTGCCACTTTTATTGGACAGTTTCTTTTAGACAATACTCCTCTGCGGCTTTCATGTGGAAATCTGCAATGTTTTGTTTTTTGTTTTTTTGTTTTTCGAGACAGGGTTTCTCTGTGGTTTTGGAGCCTGTCCTGGAACTAGCTCTTGTAGGAAATCTGCAATGTTGAAAGGTAAAATTCAATGTGTGTTTCCTATTGAGAAACAGTACCTCCAGACCAGATGCATCATCTCTGTCTCTCTGAGAGGATGGCAGACTGTTCTTCTCTTCTGTGGCTTCAATATGGAAGAAAGACTATTAGGACGAGGTTTTCAGTGAACCTCGTTTCAGATAACCACTCAACTGTATTTGCTGAGGTGCTTTGCAAAGGTGGAGCACAGGTTGGTCTCAAATTCAGTCTTGTCCCAATCCATCGGGCACTGGGATTATCCTTGTATGCCACCAGGCCTGGCAGATTTGGATTTAAACAGGGCCAAGGATCAGTACTTCCAGCATTAGGAGTGTCCCCTTAACTGGCGGGAAGCCAAATGATTTTAGGAGTGTCCCCTTAACTGGCGGGAAGCCAAATGATTGGTTATAAGGTGGCCACTTGACTCAATGGGATCCTAGCGGTACTTACAGCCTTCTGAAACAGCAAAGCCAGAGCCCTGCTGGTAGGAGTCATGGCTAACCTTTGTCCCATTTCTCAGGTCATGAAAGGCCAGGTTAGAAGGGATAAAAGAACCCTCGGAGAAGGCTTCCTGGAGATTTACTCAGTTCTCCCTGGGGTTCTAACCTGAGAAACGCCCATATCCTTAGAGTCCATTCCACCTGGGGTCCTGGTACCTGGGAAGGAAAACCGCTTACCTAGTACACAGTCATGGCTCCATACAGAGAAATTCGTGGAGCAGGTTTGTGTTTATAGCTTAAGGAGAAAGAACTAGATGCATTTATCCATTTTTTTTTTCACACTAGAAAAAAACTGATGAGTAGCTTTCTTGTTCAGTACAGTGGGGCCGTTTCCAGCACCACCCCACAGCTGTGCTTTGGGTTCAGCAAATTTGCGGCTGGTCTGGGAAAGGATCGCCGTTTATAACATTGTTTCTATGGGAGACACATTCCAAGATCCAAACAATGAGTTTAGAAGAGAATATCTGGCTTCCAGGCAGACGGGATGCGCTGGTTGGCATGGCACATTGGGTTTGGCCTCCCTTTCTTTAACTGTTAGGTTATCTTTCCCTTCCTCTTTGGCTTGGGGATCCACTGCAAGGTCGGGGATGTATAGACAGAATTTTGGTGGGAGGTTATAGAATCCGCAGCTGGGTGCTTCCTATTATGCACTAGGTTCTCCAGAGGTCTAAAGATGGAGAAGAGGAGGAGGCGGGGGATGGACAAAGAAACTTGACTTCCTTCACATTACTGTCACGTCTGCCGGCCTGTGAAGTCGAAGGGGCCCACTTACCCTTTAGCGCTCCAGCCCTTTTGGTAAGGAGGCCGGGTGTTAGAAAAGAAACAGCACCCTACCCCGCTAACTGCACATCCTCTGCTAGGAAATCTGCATTCTCTAGGCGGGCTGCTCCCTGGAACTGTCACTGTGCCAGGCGAGCCTTAGGGTCTGGGCCAAATCTCCTCGCTGCTTGCAGAGGGCAGGCTCAATGGGGTGAGAGGAGCCACCTTATCCTCTTCACCCTGGCTTCCCGCCCCCTCCTCATCCACTCCAACCCGTCCGGAAGAAACAAGGGCAGCCAGCGCGAGCTGGGGGAGCGGGGAGCTGGGGGGGGGGGCGAGAAGTCACAGCATTGTCTGTCTTGTTGGGAGGGGAGAAGCTCCGCCCCCTAGAGGGAGAGGGAAAGGAGGGAAGAAAGGCGAGAGAAGAGGGGTGGGTAGAGGAGAGCTACAAGGGTGACGGGTGGGTTGGCCAGGGATCGGCAGATAAAGGCAGAGCTCGGGGAGGCGGGGCGGAGGGGCCAGGAGGGCGGGGCGCCCGCCCCCAGCCGCGCTGTCGCCGCCCAGCCCGGCCCCAGCAAGCCGGTCTCGCGGATCGCTGGCCAAGCACTCTGGAGCACCCCCCACCCCCGCAGCGGCGCCCCCACTTTCCAACCCCTGCGGCGCGCGGATGCAGCTGGTCCGGGACGCAGGCAAGACACAGGGCGCGGGGCGCGAGGAGCCGGGTACTGGAGCGGGATGCAAACGCAAGGTGCGGGCGCCGGTGGTCCTGCCCCCACCTCCCACTACCCATCCCAAAGTTTTCCCACAGAGGCCTTTGGCCCGGCCCCTGAGTCTCTCTTGCCCCCGGCTCGCCAACCGTCCCCCTGAGCCACAAGGTGCTGTCCCATGAGTAGTGCAGGCGGGCGCCCTAGCCCACTCGTTTTCCCCGGGTAGAAAGTTGTGGCTTAGAGTTCATCCTGCCGCTCTAACCCCTTGAGGTTTTTCCAGCGGTGGACCCCTGATGCAATGGCAGGGAAGTGTCCCCCTCCCCGAACTCCCTAGCGAAGTGAAGCGGGATAGCAGGTGCAGGCCTGGGTAGCTTAGGGGAGGTTCGGACTGTAGTGCGCCCCCTGGCTCCCGGGGCGGGGGTCGTGTCGTTGGTCCAGACCAGGACGAGCCCAGCCCGCCTTGGCCTTCAGAGTTTCAGGGCACGCAGTGCTTAGGCGCACTTCCCGCTACCGAGTTTCGTGACCCCTTCTGAGGTCGCTGGAGGCCGGGCTAGGCAGGTGCTTTCAAAAGGCGGCCCGGCCACTTGAGCATCTACAGTGCTTACTCTGTACCCGGCTCTACCCGGAGAGCGTGCTGGAGACAGCGGAGTGGTGGTGTCCGGACAGGGACAGCTCTGGACCGGCCACAGCACCCCTGTGCTTCAGTGGCAAGCTCAGCGCCAGGCTTCACAACGCTGCTCTCGCTTTAGTCCCAAGCGTCCAGAAACCAGGGAGTTAGAAACACTTCGCCCTGAGAGCAGAGGCAAGGGTTACGGTAAGCGCCCCCCCCCCCCCCCCACCCCGAGGAAGATTCCTGCGTGAGGAAGCGGTGGACAAATGATAACTAGTCAGAGCGGGCTCTGTCCCTGCGGTATTGATCCTGGGGGGGGGGGGGGGGAGGGAAGAGAAAGAAAAAGAATTAGAATCACAGTTCACAGTTCTTATAAACAGCCTTCAGATTCAGCCAGGGGATTTTTGAAGAGCACATGAACGAGGAGTCTGAGGTTAATTTGTCATACTTCCAATCCGCATTTGTTAAGGGGAAACTTTTCTACAGGTGGTCTGAGGGTTAAAGAAACCAAGCTATACTGAGTTTGAGAAGAATGCCCCCCTTCCCTCCCTTGTCCCCTTCCTCCCTTGCTTTCTGTCCTAGGGGACTAACTGTGGTGTCTTCCTGAGCGGTGCCCATTTGAGCTCAGAGGCCCTAGAGTAGGGCTGTCGAGTGTGGACAGTTTTCTCCTTTGGGCAAAAACCAGATTCTTGGGACCTGCTACCGTCTAGTGGGTCTCAGGAAGATAGAGAGGAACATGTAATGATGGCTGAGCTTGGAGAGATGACCTTAGTCTGCAAATAAGCATGCTTCTTGCCCTGTAGAAACTGTGGGAAATCCACCTGGCCACCGAGGGATATGGACTGGTAGCCTGTGCTGGGGGTTATGGGAAGCCACACCCATTCCTTCGTTGCCAAATAGAAGAGTGGGGGGGGCAACAAAATATGGGGTTCCAATGCAAATGATGAGGGAGTAGCCTTCAGAAACCCAGCTGGAAGACCAGAGGATCCAAGATCCCACACCCACATCTGTGGGGTGGACCAGGTTGGTCAGCGCATGCTCTGAACTTGCACCTGTGTTTTCTGCAGCCAGCATTATTCTGACTTTGCCCAGGGTGATGGCCCAGAGCGCCTGACCTCCACAGCACACCTCCCTCCATCTCAGTGTGACTTCTCTTTAGAGGTGCCTGCTTTGTTTCTGTTTTGTGGTATTTTAGGGGGAGGGCAGTAGATGCCACACCTTGTTTTCAGTTTTCTTCCTCATTCTGATGTTTGGGTTCATCTGCAGCGTCTCAGAGGCCCCCTGATTTCTCTTTGACTTCTTTGCTGATGCTTCAGAGCCAGGCTCCTTGTCTGGCACTGTGTACAAGTTACTTAGGGATGGCTAAAGATCCTGGCTAGAGGTGCCAAGGGTCGGTACTTTGACTTCTCTACTTCTCATTTGGGCTGGACTCTGGAACTAGCCTGAAAGGAGACCGGCTGTCCAATCACAAAAGAACCTGAGCTGATTGCTGCCTTTAGTCCTCTTTGGGATTCTTAGGCAGGAAGTGTCCTCCCAGCTTGGGGGAGATGGCAGTGGATAGTGCAGAGTGTGGCTGCCAGAGTCCTAAGGAAAGGCCGAGAGGGACTGGGGTGGGGGTGGGGGATTCCTAAGAACAGCCTTAGGGCCTGCCCAAGCTTTCTCTCCTCTCCTCTGGTGAAAAACTGCTCAAGTCTTGTCGTGTACTTGGAATGAAAGATGTCCTGCCTCTGGTCTCAAGTCTTAGCTGCTGAGAGCTGCCTTAGCTGTGTTTACAATGCCAAGGCAGCATCCTTCCTGCCGCTTCCTACTACGGATGTCCTGACGTCCTTCACAGTGCGCTCCATTTATTTACCCCAATGACACACTGTCACCTATAAACACCTCCCTGCCTCCCAGAAGTTTTATTTTGTTTCTTTCTTTTGTGTTGTATTTTGTTTCTCTCTGTAGCACTGGCTGTCCTGGAAACTCACTGTGTAGACCAGGGTGGCCTTGAACTCACTGACATCCTCCTACCTCTGTCTCCCAAGTGCTGGGACTAAAGGCTAAAGTCATGTGCCACCACTGCCCAGCTAACTCCTAGAAGAATCTTTTAAAGTCCTCAAGGCAGGGTGAGCTCCCCACTTAAGCCTGTGACTGCTAGTTTGCATATCCACAGAGGACATGGCTGTGGTCTTAGTGGATGGAGCAGTAGGTACAATAAACATGGACATGCTTAGGTTCCACCCAGTGGGCCACTGCTGGTCATCCCTGGATAAAGACACCAGCGCCTATAAGCACAGCTCAATGCAGCTGCTCAGGCTAGTAGTGTGGGCTGCTGGGAATGCCTGCTCAAGCCAACTGTGGCTACACCAGAGAGTGAAGGCCGTTTGGCTGACTCTAACGACTTCCAGGTTCCCTCTCCCACACTGAACAACTGACAGAAAGATACCCTGTGCTTTCTTTGGCTGTGTCAACCCAAAGTGATTGACAGAACAGACAGAGTCCATCACTGTGTGGTTTTACCAGTGGTTGGCACTCAGCCGAGTTGGCTTAGTTAACTGCTCCGTTTTATGGGTATAATGGGTTGGGAGTTTGTCTTCCTTCCTGTCACCTTTTAGCTGTAGGGTATAGGCCATGTGGATCTGGTCAGTGTCCTCCTTTTGTGTCCTTGGCTGGTTTGTCCTCCCACCAGTGACTGATGGGAGAAGCTATAGAAATGACCTCAGTTTTCTCACTCTGATGGGACTACCTTGGGACGTGCCCTGTGCTGTCTCTAGGGTTCCTTCTTGGGACACTTTCCAACTGCTCACATTCTCTCTCTCTCTCTCTCTCTCTCTCTCACTTATTTTTATTCTGTGAGTACCTGCATGTATGGATTGTACCATGTGACGCTTGGTGCCCACAGAGGTCAGATAAGGGCATTGGATTTCCTGGGACTGGGGTTACACATGGTTGTGAATTTCCATGTAGACGGTAGAAATCGAACCTGGCCTAGACAGCAGCCAGTGCTCTTAACCACTGGGCTGTCCATCGCTCTATTTCTGCCTTCTTGTCTCACATACCCATGCCCCTGGCACTTGAACTTGAATTCTTGTCTCTGCTTCTGGGGGAAATCTACTTAAAACAGACTTTGGTTTTAGTTTTAAATTCATTTAAAGCCTTGTGATCCTCAACCATAAGATGGAAATTCTAGTAACTATCCCCTAGTGATATTCTGAAGACAGTAAACTGTCACCTACCTGGCACACAGCAAGCATTCGGGAAAACGTTTTCTAGTTCTTTGATTCATAAGCAGGAGGCTGTGCTGGATCTGAGAGCGTTGTGATGGTGGAGCATGGGGAACTAGGGTTAGAAAGAGAAGCTATTCGGTGAGAAAATGGAGGTCCGCAGCTTGGACATAGCTCGGTTGTGACCAGTAATACACTGTAGTGGCTAGTTGTCTGAAGTGGGGCATGGGAAAGCCTTGCTTTGGGCACTCACCTGTTTCAGCAGTGTAAATAGTCTTGTTATGGCTGGCTTTTAGCCATCAGCGTGGTGCCATTGAACACTAAGTTGGCAAGACACGAGTTGTGTGAACCCTTTGGCCACAGCTGAGCTGGGATATACCCCAGTGATCTCACATTCAATCTTCTTACACACAGAGAAGGGAGGATCATGACTGTCCTGGGTGTCCAAAATTCGCTCTGACTTGTTTGAGTCACCATGAGAGACAGCTCTAGGGCCCTATGATGGTTACTGAGACATTGCCAAGTCTTTCTGGGCCTCACTTCCTCATCTCAAAGGCAAGGGATTAGGTGGTTTCATGTGTTCCTTCTTGCCCCTGGTTCCTTTAGGAAGGGTCTATTGCATTTTAAGAAAATGTTTAAACGTCTACTCAAGACCAAAGTCTTGAGCAACAAAATGCTTTGCAAAAGCATTTGTATATCCTCGTGGACGTGCATCCCTGGGCACCCTCAAGGGGTGTTAGGGTCTCCTGCTGGATCAGAAGTTCAGTGGACATTGACCCAGGATAACCCTCTCTGCCTTTCATGGCCCATGCAAGATGCAAGGACAGAGAAGGCCTGGGAGGGGAAGTAAGGATGCCTTCTGTGGAAAAGACAGTCTAACTTCCTGAGCACTGTGCAGTTTCTAAGAAGCCAAGTGGAGAGCAGAGTTTCTGTAAGACAATTTTTTTTTACATCCTTGAAGTAGCTTACTCTTTTCTGCTCACCAGACAGTCTTCCAATGGGAGGGAGCCCCTGACTGAGCATGCCACCAAGGATATAATTGAACAAGTGCTTGGGGACATCCCTTGAGTCATTGTTTACGATGCCTACAATCCCGAGTTAGTTAATTATGGTATGGAATATCATGTGGCTTCAAAAGTAAGGGTTACGGATGTGCATCTGTAAACATGGACAGATGCTATGTATTTCTAAGAAGGAAGCTACTAAGAAGGGTACCACTTTTGTGAAACATTCCCTTTAGATTTATGTCTGCAAGGATGGACAGCAATGCACTGATGGCAGGTCTCTCTACATGGCAGGATTTGGGGAGCTCTTGATTTCCAATCTTCTTTTTTCTATGTGTAATAACTTTACATTATAGTGCCCTATTTGAAACCATAAAAATTATCCCTTTGATGGTTTTTATGTGTAAATTTACTGTCAGCAAATCCATGTGTAATCTTGTAGGACCATTGCCACTAAATATTTCATAATATTTGTCACTCTAAACAGGTGCTGTACCCCTTCAATAGTCATTCCTACTCCCTGCTCTCCCCGTCCCTGATTATTTACAAATTGTCTTTATGAATTTGCCTATTCTAGGTAACCCCTATGTAAATGGGATCATTCAATATTTGTCCTTTTATGGCTACTAAACTTCCTGCTTATCCCTATTTTAAAAAATACAAGCAAAATATGTATGCTGTTTGTATAATAGTGAGGGAAGCCCTGGGAGAGAGGTGTGGTGTTTGGTGTCTCTGGTTCCTTTCATGCAGGGCCACAGGGCGCTGGCCTTTCTCCCTGACCTGGGACAGGTGTCACACTCCCACCTCCATCTCAGCCTAGAAGGGTGGAGGTAGATGATTGGAGCTGAGGTGTACAGCCCTGCTGGCTGGGAGCTGACCATAGCTGGATTTGATGGTTGCTAGCTGCTGTGTCTCAGACCCCTACTGCTGAACCATCTCACCGCAGGATCATCTGTGTGGGTGGTGATTTGGGAAGGTGGATCAGTCAGTAGCTGTCGTCTGGTGAGTGAGATTCACTGTTGGGGTTGTTGAGACCAGCTTCATTAAGTATGGACTCCCGGCTTTTCTATTTTAAGCATTTGTGTGTGTGTCCCAAACCCTGTGGCTTACCTGGACTTGCTGAATGCCCTTCATGGAGACCATGAGTATGCCTGTTGATGCTTTGATCACAACATGGCCTGGGGCACAAGGGGACTCTAGTTGGTGGGGTCCACGAAGCTTCAGGTATTCTGAGGAATTAAGTAATAGCTGAAAGTATGGGTCCCCTCTTTACGAAGTCCTGTGCAGGATGACCTTGACCATGGGGCCATTCGGGTGAGAATCGCTGTACTGCGCCCGGGAGGGACTGCTGTGGTATGGGGGCAGGTCCAGCAAACGTGTGTGTACTTTGAACTGGAGCTGAGGTGAAGGTAGACAGGAGGATGTGGTGCCCAGGGCTGGGAAGCCAGGTCTTGTGGCTCTATTCAGGTACTGCAGGGTCACTGAATGGGTCAGGATGCTTTTCTAGGAGGCCATGTTCTAGGATGAAAGCCTTGAGATTCTTGCTAAGGGAGGTCTTCTTGGGTCCGTGAGCCTTCAGTGTATTGACCAAAGGTGGGTCTGGGAAGCTTCGTAGGAAGTCTCTGTATCTGGTTCTGCCTTTTCATCTGCCTGGTGGGAGACTGCCCTTTAGATCCCAGGCACGGAGGACTGTGAAGCCGATTCTATACAAACTGCCACTGAGGATTTTGAAGAGTCTCTGTGTCTCATGGTGCTGATTTTCCTTGTAGGGCTGGTCCACCCATGATGGGGCAGGCAGAGCAGGTGTGACTGTGCTGCTGTGGAGGATTTCCCACGGGATGCTGTGGAAACCCCAGAGATCAGCTGTATGACCTGAGTTTTCCTGTGTTCATGGTTGGTCATTATGTTTAAGAGGTGGCTAAAGTACCCTGTTAGGGCTGACTGCCTGGAGGCCTTTTCCTCTAGTCCAGGGGACCTGTGGGCTCTGGAGATAAAGGGAGTCAGCCATCCTGGCTTTTGATTTTCAACCCTTTTGACTTTCAAGGTGAGAAGTGGAGGAAACTCCGAGATTTGAGTATACAAAGTTCAGATTCTCAGCTTATAGCACCAAAAAAGGAAACCGTGTGGGGTTCCCTTCAGGAAGGGGATGTGAAGTCAGAGGTGAGTCTCAGTATGGCCAGTGACTTGGAAACCACGCTGTAAACAGGACGCGTGGCCCTCACAGAAACCTATCATGGGAGGAAACCAGAGGCGGCCCTTCCTTACCTGCTGGGGTCAGTTGGTAGGTCTGCTGAGCGGGAGGGCCAGCCTGACAATGGGCAGAGAGGGCCAAACACTGAATCAGAAGGAAGTTCAATTGGCCTTCTAGGGAAGACATCTAAACTACCCTATAAAATAGCCCTTGCTTTTGAGACATGCAGGGCGAGAGTGTCTCCCCTTGTTCACTCCGCTGGGGTCAATGCTGTCTCCCCAGCACCCTCTGACCACTTTGAGGCAAACCAATCCCAGGAAATTTCTGTCATGGTTGAGTTTTAGTTCACAGTGGGGGATGAAATATGTACACTGTGGCAGGGCCCCTCTGCGTGGTGACAGAGGGCCTCCATGGACTTCTGGCTAAGTTCTTCCCTCCTGGGTCTGTATATAATGAAGTGCAGGGGGAGGGGTGAGGACCAGCATTCTAAGACTCTGTTCCTCTTGAGCCAGTCTGAATTCTTTCATCTACCTCGTCTTACAGTGGGTGACACAGCTTCCTTATTCCAAAGTGGTCTTGCCCCTTGGAGGGGACCTGCTGAGCAGAGAGGCCAAGATGCAGGGGCCCTTGCTTCTGTCCTCACCTAGGGCTCAGGCACTGGATCAGACCCTTTTCATCCAATCGCATTCCAATCCAGCTGTTGATTCTTCAGGCATACCTGTGTAGGGAGGTCTCCGTGCTCGAAGGGATGGATAGGACTTAGAGCATTATTGGGGCCTGGCACCCACAGAGGGCGTGGAAGCAGGCACAGGTCTCCCAGACCTCACACTCTGCTCCTCATCTCCAGCTCACGTGATATGCTTTATAGCCAGCCTGCAAGTGTTAAGTACTTCCCTGAGTGCTGTGAGCTGCCATGTAAACTAGCCAGACCAGAGGAGGGGTTGTGGATCCTGATTGGTCGCTACCCAGCTGGTCAGAAGCACAGCTTCCAGCCTGGGTCTTGTGACAGGCATATGAAGGGAGGGCATGGCTTAGGGCATTGAGTTCCTAACCTATGAGACCTGATGCTGCCTCCAAGATAGCTAATGGCAGGACTTAGCTGGTTTAGGGGGCACTAGATGACCAGAACCGATTGCTACTTGCTGGTGGGAGAAATCCCTTTGTCATGGGCTTCTGTATTGAATGTGGTGTGACAAGGGAAAACGCTGACACATAGTACCCTAGACACCCCCCCCCCCATGCATACACGCCACACACAGCTCCCTTACCCTCATTCCACACCCCATAACACTCCACACACTCACACTGCCATGTCTGTCTTTACACACACCCTCTCTTAAACACCTATACCCGTACAGAGTTTCTACTTCCTTCCGTGCCTTTTTTTAGTGTGCACCGTGGCCTTTGTTTCCTCATAAGAGATGAAGGGCCTCTGAGTTTCCTTCTATAAACATCCACCGAGAAGGACAAATCCTTTGGGATGCCCAAGGGATGTCCCTCTGTAAACAGGCTGCTCTCCTGGCCAGGCCAACTGGACTGTCTAGGTGTCTCAGGGTGGCTCCCGTCACTCGCTTGGCCAGCCCCAGCCGGTGTGGAGCAGGAAGCAGGTGCTTGGGGCCGTTGCCTCCGAGTCACTTCCTGAAATCTGCAGTAGCTGTGCTGGGGGAATTCAGACCTGAATGTGCAGGTCAGAGGCCCGGATGTTGTGGATGGAGCTGGGCTTTGCCGCCCCCTCTGGTAGGGGAATCCCAGCCCAGCCCCCTGTGGCAGCTCAGTTCTGCTTCTACCCAGGGGCCCGTGGGAGTGAGGTGGTTTGGATGGGGACCCGGGCCTTTGCTAGTAGTGGAGGCTTATTTCTGAGGGTAGGGGTGAGGTGAGGGACAGAATGTGGGGTTTGTGATGGAGAAAAGTGGTTTATTCTCTGGACAGTTGCTATGACTGAGGATCCATGATTGTGATTGCCAGGCCCGAGGTCCTGGACAAGGATCTCAATGCTCTGCCCTGGGCCTGGCTCTTACGGGTCTGCCTTTCCTCCAGTCGGTTTGCTGGACCACTTCCCTTACCCCAAGACTCCCAGCCTCTGGTGAGTGGTGCCAGATCCAGCCTGCACTGTCTCACTTGCTAAGACCGTCTCAGCTACGTCCTGCACTAGGAAGCCTGGACTCTGTGTGGCCCGAGACAGTCCTCGAACCTTGGACCTTCCATTTCTTCTCTGGGGCTGCTTCTTCTGTGGTGTGTGGGGTCAACACATTTTCCTCATAGTCAGAATCTCGTGTTGTCTCTCCCCACCCCCCCTTCTCACACCCCCATGCAGTCCTTGGTCACTTACTCTCCTGCTTCCCCACTTTAATCTATCTCTCCTAGCACTGCTAAGGCTTCCGGTGTTCTCCTCCTCAGGACTGGATGTGGCCGGAAGATACACGGTTCTTCCCAGTTTGTACCCACCTCAGGTGTAATCATGACTGCCAAGGTCTGAAGGTGCTCTCTCTTAATGACTCACTTTCTAAAATGTTTAAGGAGTGAAAAGAGTAAAGCTTTGTGTGGGACACTTTGACCGCAGTTCAGCTCCAGCCCTCCCTGTGGTGCTGTGTGCCCCCAGGGCGCTCAGGTGCCGTGTGCAAAGGAGGGAAGTACTCAGCCTGGCCAGGAAGTGGGCCCTCCGTTGATCTTTGATCGAGGCATTTAGACGGAGGTGAAGGGTTCGAAACCTGAGTTTGCTCCTACCGAGTTGGTAGCCACTGTGTGGAATCTCCTGACATCTGTAGATCTTGGCAGGGCCTCAGCCCATAGCCCAAGTCTCCTTCCTTGAGTGGTGCAATGGGACTGGGGCTTCCTGTTTGCCAGTAGCCCTTCTTCCTGCCCTGTTAGCAGGGGCCTGAAACACAGAGGGCTTGTTACCATCTCCTCTCTGCCCCGGCTCCTCCACAAAGCTGATTATCTCAAGTGGCCGGACCAGTTAGTCTTTATAGTATGAAGCACTGTGCGATTGCTCTTAGAGAGGGCTGGGGGCACAGAGGAGGGGTAAAGACCAGTCCCCAAAGGGGAAGCTGCGGCCTCTAGCAAGCATTTCCTTTGCATCAGACAAGGGCCCGGGGCAGACTTCCTCCCTTCTAGTTTGCAAGAAGAGGTGTTTGCACCAGCTCCGTGCGTGCATGATCCCTAGAGATGTCCTGTCACCTCCTCTCTCTCTGGAAGCAGAAGTCACAGGGAGGGATGCTAAATACCAGCTCAGTTCTTTTTTAGACGGCACTGCTCCTCCCTGTTTGAAATACATTTGATATTGTTCTGGGTCTACACAGCACTTTATCAGATTTCACAGTGGCTCTTCCCCGGATCTATGCTGGCTTGACCTGGAGAGACTCCCAAAGACGCTGCTAATCATTGGTTTTCATTGTGGCCTGAACATCGTGGTTTTTTGAAACACTCCCCTTCCTGTCCCGTTCCCTGACCCATGGGTGCTGTGCACTGAGTCCTTTCGTGGTTGCTGAGGGGGGGGGGGGTAAGGCAGGGCCAGGTTCCAGCTACACATCCAGGAAGACAGGTTGGGAGAGGAAAACAGCAACAGCCCCCAAAGGGTACTCTCCATCTGCCTCCCTGTAGGCTGTCCCACCAGGGTCCTGCCCTCTGTCCTGGACCTGCTTTTCTCCCCTGGGCCTTTCCAGTGGACAAATAGGAGAGGTAGTCTCTCAGGGCTGGGACAGAGCCAGAGCCAACTTCTGGGCCCCCTGACCACAGGGAGTAAGAAAGTCAGGAAGAAACAGACTAGGATGAGAGGGATCCCACTGTCTTTGGATGGAGCTGTGACCTTTCTCAGCTCCAGGGGCTTCTTTAGGCCTGGCCTTTGCTCTTCTCATGGGAAACTGGGCCTGTGAGTTTCTCAGGCTTGAGCAGCCCCTCACTGACTCTGTGGAGCCTGGTGTGAGAGGCTGGAAATGCCTGTGAGCCAGGCTTGTGGAAAGGAAGAGGGAGACTTCTTAGAAGGTCAGTGATAATGCCATCACTGGCAGGTCTGTCCCCATCCTACCACCTGGCTGCTCAGAGCGCCAGTCCTGCCTTGGATGGGCAGTTGTTTTACTATGGCCAAACCAGGAGTGTTTAATTCCAGACATGGGTTGGTAATGTAACCAGGGCAACAGCCTGGCTGTGCAGCCATAACTGGCTGGGCTCAGTCACCACCCCACTATGTTAAAGAGACCCGCAATGGTAAAAGTCTGCATAACCAAGCAGTCTGCTGTGAGGTCGCCACCGGCTGGGCTCTGGCCCTTGTGGTGGTCATGACTCGAGGGGATCAGAGTGGTTTGCTTTAGGACACATCTCCCACCAATGACTGTCACCCTTTTAGGGTGGCCCATCCTGTGAGATTCTTACTATTCCTAGAATCCACAGTGCTGCAGGTTTCGGCCAACTTATTTCTGTGCCTTCAGCTTTGTCGAGGGCTGAACTAGGTAGTAAGCCTCTCCTTGAGTGACTAGCAGGCTTGTGCAGAGGCTAGAGAGAGTTTGACCCAAACACATCGAAGGCAGAGATGTATCTAGTTACTTAATGACCTCAAGCAAAGAGTGCACATCTTTTAGACAAAGCTGTTTCTAGTGCCTGCCAGGGTGTGGTGGATGCTGCTGGTACCACCTGGACTCCTCTTACTATTACATGATGAGTGTATTGCCCATGTAAGTCTTAACCTGTGAGGTCACTCTTCCTCCCTGGAGGGGGCAGGGCCTTTGGGCTAGTGATAATGCTGGTGTCACGGGGCAACTCCCTGCTGTTCTTCACACCCCAGGGCCCCTGTGGGAGCAGGAAACCACTTGTCTCCAAGGGAATCAGCATTGCTCCTTAGCTCCCTCCCCGCCCAGCCTTGTCATGTGTTTCTCCCGAAGAAGAAGCTACATCTTGGAGAAACCCCAGGTGCAAGAGTTGTCCTCCGAGATTGGGCTCTGCTCTTGGGTAATCCCTCACCCTGAGAGCAGGCTTTCCTTCACAGCTGCAGTTGAGCCCAGACTCAGCATTGCAGGGGTGATCATTCCTGGGAACCAGGGCAGGGGAGGGCTCAGGATGGGTGCAGCTGGCCTGTGAGGGTGAAGAAGGCCTCAGCAGGTGGCTTTTGTGTCACAGTTGTTGAGTGTTGTAAGGAAGAGCAAGCTGAGGGTGAGTGCCTGTCCTCCAGCACTGCCCTGGTTAGAGGTGGTGGGGTTAGCTCAGAAGGTTAGGAGAGTTTGGGCGAGCCTGCCAACGTTTGAAGCCCGTACGAGGGAAATCATGAGTTCAGTGTGGGGCCTGGGTGGCCTGTCCAACAATAGTAACATTTATAAATGTCTTAGCAGACGTGCTCTGTATTTAGGGACGTTCAGTCTTTACCTTAGTTTCTAATGCACTGGCTTAGAAGTCCCGTGTGGATGACATCCCTGTTCACAGAAGGTCAGTAGAGGTAAAGGTTTAGAGTGCCAAGGAGCAGCTTCATGTTAGTAACTGGGTGAAATTTCTGTGCGTGTGTTCGTGTGTGCGCACACACTCTTTCCTCCCTCCTTTCCTTTCCTTTCCTTTCCTTTCCTTTCCTTTCCTTTCCTCCCTCCCTCCCTCCCTCCCTCCCTCCCTCCCTCCCTTCCTTCCTTCCATTTTTCCTTCCTTCCTTCCTTTCTTTTTTTGACACAGGGTCTCTCTGTGAAGCCTAGGTCACCTGGAACTCTCTACATAGACCAGGCTGGCCTTGAACTCAAGGAGATTCCTACCTCTGCCACCCCTGTGCTGGAATTAAAGACGTGCGCCTCTACACCCTGCTTGCCCTTCTTTCTTGTCCCCTTCTCCTCTTTCTCTCCATTCTTCTGTCTCTCTTCTTTCTCCTTCCCTCTCTTTCATCCTTTCTCACTGTGGTAAATCATTGGGAGTTTCTGCCCTGTGCCCAAGATGCCAGCTGATGTGGCCTCTGGTTCCTTTCTTTTTGTCTTTTCTACAAAGACATGGCAACCACCAGTTTGATCTCAAGGCACTGTGGGACATGATGCTCATAAATGATCCCTCCAAGGCACCTAGAGTACAGCAGCCTACAAATTCTAGATAATAACAGGGAAAGCAGGAGGATTACAACCAGCAGCTGCCATGTCCCCTTTTCAAGGGCAGAGAAACTGTGGGTCACCCTTGGAGGGAGTCTCCAATTGAACCCACATTCCAACGCCACCAACCATCTTCCTTTGACCCTCCTCCTGTGAGGAACTTAATTCTAAATTTCCAGGCCACTGTTCGGATCCTCTGGGGCTTGCCCTGAGTTGTGTGTGAACTTAGCTTCATTTTTCTAGCTGGTTGGGAGGAGATGGAGGGTCCTGCAACCCACCTGCAACTACTTCCCATGTCAGTTCGACAACATGGGAGCCTATGGATGTATTCACCTTACACTCCAAGAAGCATAAAAATAAGGAAAAATATGTGAGGAGAAAGCAGGGCAGCCTAATGTGAGTCTATAGGGCAGATATCTTATGCAGATACAGTAGCAGACCATTTCTGGCTCTGCCCGTGGGAAGACTGTCCTGTGGCTAGAAAGAGGTGCTGAGGAATTTCTACAACTGGGGCTGCCAGATGACTTGACTCTATTAATCTGGCAAGTAAAAATGGTCACAAGAGAGATGGAAAATTTTTCAAAGATTTGTCAATAACTTGAATTTTTTTTTAACTTTTTATTTATTTAACTTTATTATGTTCGTTGGTGTGAAGGTGTCAGATCTCATGGAACTGCATTTTCAGACAGTTGTGAGCTGCCATGTGGGTGCTGGGAATCGAACCCGGGTCCTCTGGAAGAGCAGTCAGTGCTCTTAACCGCTGAGCCATCTCTCCAGCCCATAACTTGAATTTTTTAAAGTTTTTTTTATATATATTAAGCACATTAACTGTCACATGCATTGTGACTATTTCCCCCATTTGCCTTTTGACTTTCTATGGGGTTAATTTTTTTTTTTTTTTAAAAAAAACCAGAAGTTGAAAACTTTGATTTTTTTTTTAAGTATTATGTTTCTGGATTTTGAATCTTGACTGGGAAAGGTTTCTTTTTCTCATATCTAGTTTAACACACACATGTCAAAGTCTTTTACCATTTTATTTTTTGACATTGAAACTTCAGTCCCTCTATAATCTTTTGGTGGAAGGCATAAAAGAGAATTCATTTCCCATCTCGGCATCGTCCCTGTCCCAAGGCCAGCCGGCCCTTTAGTGACATTTTTGGCTAGTATGTCTTTTCTCTGTTATTTGGAGATGCTGCTCACATCCCGTGTTCCCAGATATGTTTGGTTCTAATTCTGGATGTGTATTGTCTTGTTGATCTGTCTATTTCGCCTCTAGTATCAAGTAGATTTTAATAACTACACAGACGGCTCCTATTCTCTAATTGGTATTCCCAGGAGGTTTAAGAGGATGTGGTATCAAAAAGGAACTGTCTGAAGAGCAGGGTAGATTGCTTTCAGATGCAAAACAAAATTACTAAATTATAGGTTTTGAGGGAGACAGTGAACAAAGAGAGCTTTACAGAAAATACACTTGGTGAGTTTGAGACTAGTTAAATAAATCTGAAGAAAATAAGGGTTGGAGATTATGGGTGGAAATGATAGGAGGCTTGGTATATGGATGGACAGATGGATGGTGGATAGATGGGAGATAGATGGACAGATGAGCAGATGGGTATATGGGAAGAGGGATGGATGGATGGATGGGAAGCTGATGATGGACAGATGGCCACATGGATGGGAGGAGGGATGGGGAGGAGGGATGGAAGATGGAAGGATGAATAGGAGACAGAAAGATGGGTGAGATGATGGATGGATGGATGAATAGATGGATGATTGGAGATAGATAGATAGATAGATAGATAGGAGGATGATGGGTGGTTGGGAGGATACACAGATGGAGGATGGATGAACGGTATTAGATAGAGGGGATAAGGGTTTCAGAAGAACAATAATGGAAGAAAGAAAGAATTAGGCAAAGAAAAGACTACAATAGCACTTCTGTGTTTGATGTGAGAAAATTGCTAGTGGTCAGTCTCATCCTTTGTAGCGCATCTCCTGCCATATGCGCTACGGTACGGTTTGCGAGTCGGGCAAGGGCCTGGAGATTGAAATACACACAGAGACACACACACACAGAGACACACACACAGACACACACACACAGAGACACACACACACACACAGACACACACACAGAGAGACACACACGCACACACACACAGAGAGAGAGAGAGAGAGAGAGAGAGAGAGAGAGAGAGAGAGAGAGGAATGTTTTCTTTATTATGGTCCAGGGCAGCTTATATAGGGTCTCCTTGACAAATGGCCATGCCCTAACTCTCAGATGCAAGCCCACCAGAAACCACTCCCTTGCCATCAGGAACTCCTGAGGGTCTCGTGCTCAGAGCAGCTGTAAAACAAGTTGTTTGCTTAGAGCAGCTGCAAACATAGGAAAACAAGTTGTTTACTCCGGCAGGCAGAGGGTCACAGGAAATTCAGGGTCTGGGGGTCCATAGTCCTCAACAATTCTTTACCATTAATGTGATTGTCATTGAAACCTGCCTATAGGAGTCTGACCAAAGTCCCCTACTGCTTTCATGTAGTTCCAGCCAGGCTCCAGTGTCTATCCATTCCCTGGGCTGCACCACCAGCTCCTGACTCCACTATCACCGCTCTCTTGGATACCCTGTCCTAAAGGCTGTCAGCACACCGCATCTCCTGTTTCCCCTCTGTCTTCTAGGGGCTCCTCTCCCTCTGCCCACTCTCTTGGCTGGGCTACCTGGAAGCTTGCCCTAACACTCTCCATTCTCACGACATTATCTGTTCCGACTCAGAGGCTCACACTCCCATCTTGTACAAAGGGTTTGGTTGTTGGTTGTTTTTTATTCTTTGAACTCTTTAGGGGGCCTGCCACCCAGCTTCTAAATAAATACACACAGAGTCTTATTCTTTCTTATGAATGCCCGGCCTTAGCTGAGCTTGTTTCTTGCCAGCTTTTCTTACCTTAAATTGTCCATCTATTAGGGGCTGGAGAGATGGCTCAGAGGTTAAGAGCATTGCCTGCTCTTCCAAAGGTCCTGAGTTCAATTCCCAGCAACCACATGGGGGCTCACAACCATCTGTAATGGGGTCTGGTGCCCTCTTCTGGCCATACACACAGACAGAATATTGTATACATAATAAATAAATAAATATTTTAAAAAATTATCTATCTTTTGCCTCTGGGCTTTTACCTTTCTCTATTTCTGTATATCTTTGCTTTCCTTCTTATTCCATGTCTGGCTATATGGTTGGGTGACTGGTTTCTGGCATCCTCCCCTCCTTCCTTTCTTGATCCTCTGTCTCTTCCCAGAATTCTCCTCTTATTTATTCTCTCTGCCTGCCAACACCACCTACCCTTTCTCCTGTCTTGCTATTGGATGTTTAGCTTTTTATTATACCAATCAGGTGTTTTGAGCAGGCAAAGTAGCACAACTTTACAGAGTTAAACAAATGCAACATAAAAGAACACAACATAGTTGATATGGCAGACCTAGTTGACTTCCCAGGGGAGGCTTCACCCTCTCTGAGGAGCGGATGGGGGAAGGGGGAGGAAGCAGGAGGAGAGGAGGAAGGGGGAACTGGGATTGGTATGTAAAAAATAAATAATTTTTTTTAAAACGCCACATATCTTTGCATCATTAAACAGATGTTCCACAGCATAAACAAATGTAACTCGTCTTAAACTAGTATTCTGCAACAGGTGTGCCTCTGCCTGGACCCATCTACCCTGTGCTGTTGGCACTGACACCTTAAGGGGGGGGTCACTGAATCCAGCTGGTCCCCAGGCCCCAACCTAAACTAGATGTCGTGTCCTTCCTTGGGGGCCACCATGGTCTTGCCCCCCCCCCCATGGAACCGTTTACTCCTTCTGTCTACCTGCCCTGCACACTGAGAGCAGGGAACCGTTTGCTTTGCACAGCTAGTCACACGGCCAGTGCTCGTGGAGTGTGAGAACCTGCAAGGGCGCAGGAAGGGGCCTTTTGGGAGATTTGCTAGGTGAGAGTAACTGCTACTTCAGAAGGAAAGAAAAGCTTTTAAAACACTCTTCCTGCCTTATTGTTTTCTTTTTATACAGTATATACTCAGTTTTTGTAGTTAGATTTTGATGGGTTTTTGAAAAAAACCCAAGTTTTAGAACTTAGACCCCACTGTGTGCTTAGGGTCCCCCTGTTGAGGACACAGGTGGGCTATGACTCTTCCTCTGGCTGTGGAAACCTTTTGTTCATTTCTCATAGTTTCTGGAACAAATCACCCCAACTCAGGGCCTTAAAACAACACAGTTTTATTGTCTGACAGTTCTGCGGGTCAGAGGTCTGGCTCAGTTCCCTTGGAATCCAGTTCAAGGTATGATCAGGGCAGGCCCTTTCTGGTTCCACAAGCACAGTGAATTCTGCTTAATGACAGACATGCTAAAGTCTGTTGGGGAAGATGCCTGGTGCCTGTAGTGTCGAGGTGGTAACTGGCAGGAAGGCAGAGCAGGCGCCTGCCGGAGTAAGTACACTGGAGTGGTGGGGACGGGCTAGCACTGGCTGAGCACGTTTCTCTGTAGTCTAAGCTTGTCTGGAACTTGCTATGTAGCCTGGGCTGGCCTCAAACTTGTGACCCTCCTGCTTCAGCCTCCCAAGTGCTGGGATTGCAGACATGTGCCACCATGATCAGTGTTAGACACCTTTGTGATCGTCATGGCTGGGGCAGTGCTACTGGTTTTGAGCAGGAAGAGGCCAGGGAGGCTGGCAAGCATCATCTAAAGCGGAGGGCAGACCCACGACAGAGCATAATTCAGCTGCACGTGTCAGCAGCTGAAGGCTAGACCCACATCAGAGCACAGTCCAGCTGCACATGTCAGTGGGTGAAGGCTAGACCCACAACAGAGCACAGTGCAGCTGCACATGTCAGTGGGTGAAGACTGGTCTAGCATGGACCAGATTTGAATATGTGGTTTCGTATGCTTGGGCGGTGTAGACATGCATATATTTCTGTGAGATGAAACAAACGAGACAGGGTCTCCTAATCCCTTACTTGTTTTCCCAAGCAATGAATCGCCTTTGACTCTGCACTCCAGGGGCACTCACCGAGCTAGGCTGCACTGCTGGGCATGGCTTATTTGGACATTTCAGGTGGTTCCCTGCCCTCGGTCAACTTCAGTAGACTTTGAGAGGTCCCTGCAGGATGAGACTCTGGTCTGTGGGGCAGATGTCCTTTCAAGAGAAGACTCCTTGGCCATCCTTGGACCAATTTTGTTTTCCATATTTTCCTTGGCTGGGGCAGAAGTCCTGCTCTATCCCGTGGTGTTTTTTCTAGGGTGTGAGGGTACAGGGTTAGTATGGCATCTCATCAGCTCTGCTTACTCTGGGCTGCTCCAGCTGTGAATCTGGGCGAAGAGGAGCCATTCCGGCTGGTTTTGTCTCCTTCTGTCTCCTGTTGGCTCTGCCAAGGTCATAGCCTGGCTCTCAACTCTGGCTTCTCCTTTCAATTACAGGCCTCTCCTTCTGATGAGACGAGAAGGGAAGGATGGACTACACGCACCAAACTGCCCTGGTCCCGTGCGGACAGGATAAATACATGTCCAAGTAAGATGTCTTATAGTATTGCTCAGCCATTGCCGGGGCTCTGTGGGTAGACAGAGGCCACCGGGAGAGGAGTTTCATCTGTGTGAGCAGATAGCAGCCAAATGCGGACTAGTGAGAGCGGGAGAGGTAACCAGCAGCTGTAGACGAACACATGCCCCCAGTAACCAGTCAACCCAGCACCTTTGGGAACTTAAACAAGGCTTCCAGAGAGAGGGATTGGCTGTTGGCTGCTTGCTAGGCTCTGAGTGTGTGTACCCCCAAATTCCCTGTGAAATCTGAAGCCTGTGGTGATGGAGTGGGATGTGGGCTTCTGTCAGAGTGGAAACCTTATCTGTGGAATGAATGGACTTAAGAAAAGCCAGAGGGTGTTGGTGCATCCTTCTGCCACGGGAGGAAGCAGGGAGGAGACGTGAAGGACTGGCCCTTGCTGAATGCTAAATCAGCTGTCGCCTTATCTTGACTTCCTCAGCCTCAACTGAGAGATGAAATCCTGTTGTTTTGAGGCTCCCCAGTCTCTAGTATTTTGTCACAGCTGCCATAAATGGACACAAATGCGGCTCATTGCCTCTGCTGTGGTGTTGCCTAGGGAAAGACAAGGCTGCAGTAGTGAGCCATGGACAGCCATGGCTTTGACTAAAATAGGCATGGGCTTGGTGACACACACCTTTAATCCCAGCAATTTGGGAGGCTAAGACAGAAGGATTGCTGGTTCAAAGCTAACCTGGGCTGTGCTGAGTTCAAAGGCGGTTAGGGTAACTTAGTAAAATCCTCTCTCAAAATTAAAAAGAAAAAGGAGCTGGGCATGTAGCCTTGGCTACACTTGCTTAACAACCCAAGCCCATTTCGTTCCATACTATGAGGGAGGAAAAAGGAGAAGGGTCTGGTCCATGGCTTCCTGTACGTTAATGTCTGTGGAACAGGCTTTGTTGATAAAACACCAGAGGTTGAGTAGACAATGATTCCGATCCCCTTGAGATCAAACCCAGGGCCTCAGGTATGAAAGAGGAACACTAAGCTGTCCCCCTGCAAGTCTAACCATATGTCTTTGTGCCCAGCACAGGGATTTTAGCTCTTGGATGCTCCCCACCTTTAAAAATTATTTAGCTTAGCCGGGGCAGTGGTGGCACATGCCTTTAATCCCAGCACTCGGGAGGCAGAGGCAGGCGGATCTCTATGAGTTCGAGGCCAGCCTGGTATACAAGAGCTAGTTCCAGGACCAGAACCAAAAAAGCTACGGAGAAACCCTGTCTCGAAAATTAAAAAAAAAATTATTTAGCTTATCAGACACTAAATATTTGTAGACACTACACTTGGCCATGTAGAGCTGCATGTTATATGAGATCCAGAACATTCTCGAATCTTCACCAAAGGGTTTCCCTGGAGACTTCTAGTGAGCAAGAATTTTGAATAGCACAGCGAGCTTTTGGTTGGGGTTTTGTGGGGTCACATTTTTCTTTAACTCAGTCCAGCTTGCATAGAATGACTCCTTTACTGAGGTTTAACTTGTCTTGAGTCTCAAGGACTCTCCAGTGGGTTTGACTTCCGCTGGGGTCCACAATCTCTATTGGGATCTAAAATCTTCCTACTGGCCTGCTGGGTTTAGAAGGGCTGAGCTCGGTCACCTCTTCCCTGCGAAGCAGGTGGCACACAAGGTAGGCAGCCTCCCAAGCTGTCACCGGGTGTCCCTCATGGAGTGTAAACAGCAGGCACATGTATCAGGAGTAGAAGATTGACAGGATCCTGAAGGTTCCTCAGGCCCATGTCTGTTCAAGGCTCTCCAAGGGTCTGGCTTCTTCCACTTAACGTGGGACACAGGAGCTTCATCCGTGTAGTATGTGGTAGTTTCGTGTATTCATTGCTGTGTTGCTCCATTGCGTGACGATAACTTCCTTTATTTATCTGTTCTGTTTATGGGAATTTGCTAAACAGCAGGGCTTTGTCAGCGAACCCCAATGTCAGGGACAAGCACATCCTCACCCCTTGCAAACCTCATGGCCTGCAGTGGAATGATCCATGGGAGGGTGGAGAATGGAACTCAGGATGGTGCCATCTTTGTGGGCACTGGGTCAAGCCCTTTAGGGACTGAGCCCATGGTTTACTTTCCTTACACATTTAAACATAGTAGAACTTGAGACCTGTGATCTTTACAATAAGAATGGATTCTATTGGCTGATAAACAGAGCTCAGGGTAAGGCCTGGAGAAAGTTCTGTGATGAGCATCAGGATAGGTTCTATTGGTGGAAGATGCCAAGTACATGGGTCCTCTGTCATAGGGATGAGCTCTATTCACTGCAGGATCATGGAATGAACAATACTCAGGATATTGGGGGATTCAGGCCGAGACAATAGAAGAGCAAAGAATCACCAGGTTGATTGCCCACTTTTCACTCTGGTGTTCCGGTGACTAAGCATCATTCATTTCCTTCCATTGAAGAAAACAGACTCTTGTGATCCACAGTCTTGGTTTCCACAGTGCTTTAAGCTGAGCCTCCTACAGTCTTAAGTTATCTCTATCAACTTCCTAAAAGGTCTGAAAGTCTCAGAGCTTTGTGAAAGCCAATAGCAGTCACCCGGTCCTCACTCACAGCAAGCAGTAGAGAAGGAAGGTCCCCAAGAAGCAGGAGAACTCCTGCTGGCACAGATAGGGCATTTGTCTCTGAGTCTGTGACTTATGATTGCTAGCCTGTGGGTTGGGGCAGAATGCTGGAGATGCCAGTCTTTGTCTACAGGCTGACATGATGTTCCAAGCTGTTTCTTAACGTTTATTTTGACCTTGGTCATGGGGAAAGGTGCCGATGGGGTGGTTGGTGCAGAACTCTCCATGCATGTGTGTACATGTGTGTGTGTGTGTGTGTGTGTGTGTGTGTGCGCACCCATGTGTACAAAGACTCAAAGGGCCACTGAGGCCAGTTGAGGGGGTGAGCAGGAGAGGGAATGCCTGCACTGTGATGGCTTCAGCTGGTAATGTAATTCTCCCCCAAGGAACGAACTTCTCCTCCATCTGAAGACCTACAACCTGTATTATGAAGGCCAGAACCTGCAGCTCCGACACCGAGAGGTAAGGTGTCCCTCCTGCCATGGCAAATGACCCCACCGGGACTTAGGATGTCAATGGGTGTCCTTTTACTTCATTTCATATCTGTCTCTATAGACTGTAAAGAATCTGCTTAGAATGACTTGTGCTCAATTGCACTTGGCTGACTAGAACACATTTTCAAGTGATCGGTACCTGGTGATTTAGTTCACAAAGAGAGAGAGAGCCGCTAAGGGAAGCTGTTGGGGAACAGAAAACAAGGCACAGTGGCTTTCCTGTCTCTTAAAAAACTTCGCTTCGAGTCCCAGTATGGGTTAAATTCCACCCTGCTATTAGGCAAAATAAAGGCGCAATGCCAGTCCTGGCCAGCTGGAAACCATATAAACAGCCCTGCCCACACAAAGCCCTTCTCCCTAAGAACACCAGCTGCCCTAACGTTGTTGCATTCCTCTGCCATCTTGTTTTGTCTCGCCCTCCCCACGAGGATGATCCTCTGGCTCAGGTTGGTTGATCACTGAGCAGATGTTGGGGAAGGTGTGCATGGCCCCGCTCTGACACCCGTGAAAGCTTGGGTTCAGAAGGAAGAAAAGAAGCCTGACCCTCGAGGGGGCTAACTGGCAGCTGGGCTGTGAGCATGGGCCCAGCGTGGCTGGCCTGCTTCTATCCTGGGATTACTTTGTGTAGCCGTGAATGCACAGCCTGGCAGACGACTTAAAAAAGAGTGAGGATTTATTTGTGCTCACATTTTCAGAGGGCGTGGTCTACGCATGGTTTCATGTGCCCAGGTAGAACATGCTAGTGGTGGGAACATGTGGTAGGAGAATTTCTTCACCTCATAGCAGGTAGGGAGTGGAGACGAACAGGAAGTTACTTCAGTGACCCACTGCCTTCAGTTAGACCTCCTTCCTAAGGTTCCCACCAGCAATGACCCAAACATTTAGACCATAGCCTGTGGGAACATCTTGTAATCAAAGCAGAAAGACTCTGTAGCTCCTCTCTTGAGATCTCACAGCCTGAATAGGATTGGGGGGGGGGGGGGGCTGCACTTAGGGAGCTTCTACATTGGACTTCTTGTTGGTCAACAACCTTTGAGTATAGCTTTGGAATTCCGGAAGGATTTCTTCACCTCTTGGGAAGTGTTGGGGTATGTTAGACTATGACAAGCACAGGGGAGTTTTGCTTTAAAAACTCAGCCCGGCAGCTGGCAGACACTTGACACCTTTTAAGGCAACAGTCCTGCTTCAGGAGTGTGTTCTGTAAGTAAACTTGGGGAAAGCGTTGAGTCCCCGTTACCCAAGTCGGGTTGGATTGCTAAACACAAGGGGAACAGCCCGCTCAAGGATTTTGTTCTTGCTTCTAATTAGTAAGGCCAGTTATTTTAAGATCCTGACCCTCTCTCCCTCCCTCCTTCCTTCCATCTTTGTTTTTTTCCTCCCCTCTCTATTCCTTTCTTCCTGGTCTTTTTTAGTTAGGTGCTCATTCTGTAGTTCGTATTGACCTGGAACTGATGGCAATCCTCCTGCCTCAGCTTCCTCAGTACTGGTACCAGAGGTATGAACTATCATACCTGGGGGCCATTGTATTCTGATTTCCTTAAAGTCATTAGGTTAAGGACAATAAGAGGGTTTGATGAATTGCACACGTGTATCTCAGGTTCAGAGACACAGGGGTTTGGGAGCACGTTGCTGGGGAATCTCCCACATGCTGCCTTCGCCCAGCTCAGTCCCTCCACAGAAAGTTTTGTGCTTCTGACCTTTGAGGTCAGCTGCAGAGAGCTAGGGACTTCACAGCACACCACTCGCATAGCATGGGTCCACTCTGAGCTCAGCACCCCGGTTGTTTCGTGGCAGGAGGAAGACGAGTTCATTGTGGAGGGGCTGCTGAACATCTCCTGGGGGCTGCGCAGGCCCATTCGACTCCAGATGCAGGATGACCATGAACGCATCCGTCCGCCTCCATCCTCCTCCTCCTGGCACTCTGGCTGTAACCTGGGCGCGCAGGGGTGAGTGACGGAAGCTGAGGCTCCTGGTCCAGTTCCTAGAACCCCCACTGCTGTCTGCCGTGGGTTTGGGAGGGGGAGAAAGGGGCCTCTGACCTGACTCCATAGACAGGGTGAGGAGGAGCGGTGCTGAGTCAGCAAGGGGAAAGCACTGAGGAACGGGGTGGCAGCGGGTCCTCCCTCCAGGAGAGCCCTGGACTCTCCAGGGTTCTTCTTAGTCTCACTGATCCAAGTTTGCAGGCTTCTGAGAGGGTGCCAACCCACACACATCCTCCCAGCTGGATTTGGGCCTCTTTCCAGGGACATCTAGGATTTGAACCTCCTAACCAAAGCTTTCTCAATCTTGGTGGAAGCTAATAGAAGAAAAGGAATGTTCTATCTGAGGCAGCCAAGTGAGGTCAGCCAGGGGTCTCCTGTACACCTGGACCAGGTCATAGCACACAGGCAGTAAGTAGTCTAGGGGGTCCCCTGTTGGTCCTCACTGCAAGGTCCCTGATCTCCCACCTCCGGTGGCCAAACGAGCAGCTGGTTGCCAGCACCAGGAAGATGTTTTGTTCTCTCTGGGACTTCAGTTTTAAGATCAAGTGACTAGCCTTGTTCCCCTTGAAACTTGCTGAGGTGGGTGGCGTTCAGGCCGGAGCCTGGGTGGAGTTGGGGATGGAAGCTGGGCCAAAACCACAGTGATGTGCTTTCTGCTTTAAAGGGGAACTGAGCCCAGCCTCTCTGCTGGCTGCCTGGAACATTGTTACATTCCACAGCCAAGTGTATCATTCTCCTTAGTTGAGAAATAGCCACAGAACAGCCAAACCCTCGAACCACCTTGGCTCTTCCCAGGAGAAACAAGGAGGCAAGTTGTCGCTCCGCCCACTGGGCATAGAGAAGCCTCCACCCGTGGTTCAGTTCCACTGAACTAGACCCTCGCTGCTCAGCCCTGTTACATTCTGTTCTTTGAGTGAGATGGGTTTGCAAATCCCGTTTTCCCAGGATGCCCTGAGTTGGAGATGCCCTTTAGTCCGCATTCTTGGTTTTTTTTTTTCTCCATTCCCCTTGACAACAAGCTGGTTCTTGAAGCCTGTAAATATTTTAAGGACTTTCAGAAGTGTGTCCCAGATGCTAGCATAACTGAAAGGTTGCAGACAGGACTGTGTGTGAGATACCAACTTCAGTTTCTGCTCCTGACCCCAGAGAGAGGGGTGCCACCTGGGCCAGGCACCTGCTATGTTCTAAAGGGTGCAGACTGAAACTTAGGCAGCTCTGAGGAGAAATTCTTGCAGCTTCTCAATTGTACTTTTCTTCCCTTAACACTATCATCATAGGAACACAGGCCTTAGGAAGCCCCCACTCTTCTCGCCTTGGTCCTTGGTATCAAACAGGATTCTCTCTTTAGGCCAAACCCCCTGTTGGGTTTGGATATGTTTTTCTGAGCTGCCTCCACTTGTCTTTGGGGCTCCCAGTCACCAAACCCGGATCTCAGCTCAGGTGACCTGCTGTGGTCCCTTCTCCCGCTTGAAGCCCTGAGAGCATTCATCACTCGTGAGCCATAGATGCCAGAGGCAGTTTCTGAGATATTCTTCCAACAGAAGGAAACTGAGCCTGGAATCCTGAGAAAATGAGTTCTAGACCCCCACGAGCTTTGAGACTCCATACAGACCACACACAGGCTTTGCTGGGCCTGACAGATTGAGGGCTTATGCTGCTACAGCGGTGGGGCCGGACATCTTTCTCCCGAGTTCCTTGCCCCCATCCAGCACTTAAAATGGGGTCCAGATCAGCCCCCTGGATGCCCAGCACAGCCTGCCTGTCTCTTGCTTGCCTGATGTGTGCTAATGCCCTCTTGCATGGCATGCGACAAGTCTCCCATTGCAGGAAGGGGGCCATGAAATTGGGACACGTCCTCTCAGGGGCTAAACAGATCTGTCCTGTGTGTTTGCCACCCTCAGCACCACCCTGAAGCCCCTCACCATGCCCACCGTCCAGATTTCAGAAGTGGATGCGCCCACTGACACCAGCGAGACACCCAGCCCCACAGGTATGTGAGCTCCAGCTAGAGGCCATGTGGGTGACAGCAGCTGTGTTTTTAACCTGTGGCTTTTTTGTATAAATATATAAAATCCACATGAATCAATATCTTTTTTTAAAAAAAAAGTTAAAAGGAAAGAATTTAAAATCTCTCTCCTCCTCGCCTTTAGTTTCCCTTCCTTAGAGCAGCCTGCAGCACCCTTCCTGATAGAACAAGCAAATGCATGCAAATTCACACAGATCCAAGCAGATGGCCTGCTGTCACCTCCTGGAGTGGTTATGGCTCCTTCTCAACCTCTCTCTAGACAAGTGACAACTTTCGTCAGTAGCCCCAGTCCCTCAGGCCCCTCACCAACAGCAGCCACCATTTGACTTCCTGTCTCGGTGACTGTGTCTGCTCTGAGCACCTCACGTGAGCTGATTCATGAAGTACACGTCCTTTTGTGACTGGCTGATACCCTCAAGGTTCTCCCTGGCTGTGCCCTGAGGTAGCTTGTTTGCAGCGTCTTGCACGCCCTGGCTTCAGGCTTAGCCTGAGTCCGGTGCTGTTCTCAGCCCTGTTTTCTGTGTTAACTTACTTACACCCTCACTATGATCCCACAAGCAGAGGCTCTTGTTACCCCTCCAGAAAACGGAGGCACAACAGGCCAGGGAAACATGGCGGGGACAGAGCTGGGATCTGAGCCTGGGGGCCGGCACTGAGGCCTGTGCTTGGAACCTGTGCGCTGTTAACTCCTCCGTAAATTAAATGTTATGTCTCCTCCAGCAGGAAATCATTTTTATAAAACGTGTTTCTAGGAAAACAGTGGTGCCACAGTGTCAGCCTTGAAGGGAATCGGGCTCCAGCAAACAGTCCATCCCCCCTTTCTTCTCAGACTCCAGGGGCCTGAAGCCTGTGCAGGAGGACACCCCACAGTTGATGCGCACACGCAGCGATGTTGGGGTGCGTCGCCGTGGCAATGTGAGGACATCCAGTGACCAGCGGCGAATCAGACGCCATCGCTTCTCTATCAATGGCCATTTCTACAACCACAAGGTATAGGGGAAACCTCAGGGACATCGCTGCTTTCTGGGCGTCTGCCACTTCAGTGCTATGGCCATGTGATCCTAGGGAAGTGGGATGACCCGCCCAGCAGGTCCTAAGTTACTCCAGGGTCTTGAAGAGGCACTATCTGAAAGACATGGGGGGAGAGAGAAACAGACGCCAAGCAGTATTCCTTGTCAAGGCATCCCGTTTATTGAAGCAAGTTTTATGTCTTATATACTCCTCAGTGAGGAGCTCAGGCAGGGGGGAACTGAGGAAGGGGGAAAGGAGGGAAGGGAAGGAGGGGCTCAGTAGCTAGGCAGCTAAGCTGGGCAGTTACAAGGTCAGTGGCTAGAGCACCTGCTGTTAGTGTTAAGCAGCAAACAAAAAAGACACTCTGAGGTGCCTTCTGGAGCTTGAGTCTCCAAGGTCAGTATACAATGTCTCAGTTAACTTTTAAGTTTTTCTGTCTCAAGATTTCCACCTCAAGGCCCTGTGAGATGTGAGAAAGGAGAAGCCTGAAATGGCTCCTGACAAGTGGGTTACCCAGAGAAGCCAGGCATTTTCAGTTCAGTCTCAGGGTTGTGAATGAGATGGGGGCTTTTGCTGGTTTCTTGAGATACTCAGTACTTTGGGTGAGGAATAGTTTCCGCTAGGTGTGGGAGATTTCAGAAGCAGGCTTAGCTTTCAAAACTGCACAAGCACATCTCATGTCCCCTCTCCTTGTCTTGGCATGTCAATCTGTGTAGTTAATTCCTGCTCCCACCCCTGGCCTCCCCCAGCACCCAACACCCTATGTGAGCAGCACTGATCCCCACTTTATAATAAGAGTACTAGAGACTCCGTAGAGAAAGCACAAGAATTTATTTCATGACTTTGCAAAGTCAGTGGCATGCTAGAGAAAAGGCGAAAGGCTGGCAGGCCATTTGGTACAAAACAAGGGTTTTTATACTTCCCAATTGGCTGAGATCTTTAGAGTGGTACAATCTTCCCCGAGTCTAGTATTATCCCCTCCCCAGATTCCTCGTCCTATCGGCTCAGGATGCAAACTTGTCTAATTTCTACCCTGGGACTTGAGTTTCCCTCCTTTCTCATTCCATGGCCCAGTCATGTAGCAGGCAGGCCGCCTGTAGCTTTTCCACCGCTAGGCTGAACTGAGAGTGTTCTGTCAATCAAATCCTGGTGCCAGCTAGAGAAGACAAGGGCTTGGCGCCTGCCCGCCCGGACCTGCTGCCTCTCTCTGGTTCTCTGACAAGCTGTCAATGCATTCCCTGAAAACGGACCGTGATGATTTACTCTCTTCTCTGCTGCCCTCTGACCCCCAGAGCTGATGGCTGTTTTTGAGCAAGCCTACAGGTGGCAGTTCAGCTCAGGGACCCCAAGCTAGCTAACCCTCCCTTCCTTTCTGCTGCTTAAATCTCACCAGAAGCAAGTGCATGGTGGGAGGGTGGCCGGAGACCACCTCACACCCAAGTGCGTGGTGGGAGGCTGGTCTCTCAGAGGAAGGGTCTCTGAGAATGTTTTGCCTATCTGGTCTCATCTCTAGCCCTGCTCTTTGGAGCTCAGACCTGAACTTGCTAGGGAAGCATAGTCTGAGCTGGGCAAACACTAAGGGCCACTTTGTCTATATCCACGGATGATACTGGCCAGAGTGCTTGGGGCTCTCCTCGACATGTTTTGAATATTGTCCCTGGGCCCCCTACTCGCTGGTTTTGAGACTCGGTCCTTGTCCCCACTCCTGCCCTAAACCAGAGCCCCCTTTGTTGACAGACATCAGTTTTCACCCCAGCTTATGGCTCTGTCACCAACGTCCGCATCAACAGCACCATGACCACCCCCCAGGTCCTGAAGCTGCTGCTCAATAAGTTTAAGGTAAGTTCTCGCCATTGGCTGTGAGCCTCGGGGCTGTCAGGGAGGGAGGTGGGGTGGGGGAGCCTGGCAATTCCATACTCTTCTACAACTCCAGATCCATCGCCTAGAGAATTGTCCCATCCACAGTGAGCGGATGCCCCGCCTCGATTAACCTCAAGATAACTTCCGCAGACCAACAGACTCTAGACATCCCTCTCTGAGACTCCTTTCCCAGTGATTCTAGATTGTGTCAAGATGGCAATTAAAACACCAAGGATTGCTTATTTACTTTTTTTTTTGAGATGAGACCTCATATACTGTTTTTTTTTGAGACAGGGTTTCTCTGTGTAACAGTCCTGGCTATCCTGGAACTCACTCTGTAGACCAGACTGGCCTCGATCTCACGGAGATCCACCTGCCTCTGTCTCCTGAGTGCTGGGATTAAAAGCGTGCACCACCACCTCCCGGGGAGACCTCACTATATTGCCCAGATTGGCCTCAAACACCTGGGCTCAAGAGATCCTAGGCCTTGAGCCTCCTGACTAGCTGGGACTATACGTATGAGTTTAGCTAGTATTCTTTTTATTTTTCCAACGATTTTATTTTTATCTCTATGTTCAGTTCTTTCGTGGGGCTAGGACTCAAATCCAAGTCCTCACACAGAGCAACAAACACCCTCAGCCCTTGCATTCATGTGTTTTTAATTTTTTGTTTATTATTTGTGTATGCGTGTGCCGTGATGCGTGTTCAGGTGCATGTGCCACGATGCATTTGCGGAAGTCAGGTGACAACTTTGTGGAATTGATTCTGTCCCTCCACTTCTGTGTGGGCCCTAGGGATCTAGCTTAGGTTGCCAGGCTTATGTAGCAAGCACCCTTGCCCACTTCACTTCTGACTGCCTAGAGGATTCTTATTTTTCCTGGAAGTCAGTGAAACCTAGGACGCAAGGCTCTGAGTTTGGGTCCCTGTGACCACCTGCCAGACAGCTGGGTGGGGCAAGTTGCCTTAACCCGCCTGTGCCCTAGCTTTCTTATTTGTGGGAGGGTGGTGCTCATTCTCATGGAATGGGATGTCACAGTAGGAGTGAACATATGTTAAGTGTGTGGGCTTCCCATTCTGATATGTGTTAACTATTCCGGTCCAAAAGCTTGACATCTAAAATGCACCAATCAGAAACTTAACGAGCAATGACATGACTCAATTGTCGCCTCGGGTCTCAGGTTTTTGTAGAAGGAAGCTAAGCTGGTAAAGTTCCTGCCAAAATCCGCAAACTGAAAACCTCTGAAATCTGAAACATCCTTCATTGCGGGTGAAGGATGCTCCGCTGCTATTATCTAGCATGTTTGACAGTTCCCTGCCTGTTGCATGTCCTCCTTGGTTGTAAACAAAAGGTTCTTACTTTGTAGAAGCCTAGGCTGGGATGTTCCACTCTTTTTTTTTCCCCCTCTTGATTTAGATTGAGAACTCGGCAGAGGAGTTTGCCCTGTACGTGGTCCATACCAGTGGTGGTGAGTCTGAGGGGCCCAGTACACTTCAGATCCTTCAATTAACTCAAAATAGCAAGTTCAAAGCAAAACCCTCTCTTTTTTCGTTGATGTTTCCTAAAATTCTAAATGTTGTTTGTCCCCGAGCCTGGTGAGCTTGCGGGACAGGTGCCCCAGAGAATGCTGCGTGGGCTGTAATACTAGATCCTCAAACTTAACTGCCTATTAGAAAATGAACTGGATTTTCTCTGGAGGCAGATGCCCAGTTCCTCCTGAGTGGCGCCTTCCAGAGGGTCTGAGGCATGGTAGTGTGTGTGTGCGTGGGGGGGGGGCTACTTTTAACAACACGTATGTTGAGTAGTTCATCCCAGCGCAGTCTGTCTTGTGTGGCTGCATCTCCTAAGTTGCCTGTCCCATTTGAACTCCTGAGTCAGCCACCACTCCTGGTGAGAAAGCTCTTGGGCTTAGCTAAGGGTGCCTTGATTCTATCGCTTTCAGAGAAGCAGAAGCTGAAGAACTCTGACTACCCCCTGATCGCCCGCATCCTCCAGGGCCCCTGTGAACAGGTCTCCAAGGTCTTCCTGATGGAGAAGGACCAGGTGGAGGAGGTCACCTATGATGTGAGTCCCTTTTGTGTGGTGGTCGGTCCTCAGCAGCAGGGGTCGGGGTTGCCGGGGGAGGAGACTTACTGGGTTACAGTGTGGCTTTTTGACCAGAGCTTTGCCCCTATGGCTGTCATGCTTTCATATCAGGTTCTTTTGACAGCATTTGAGGGTGGGCCCTGTGGGGATTGTTAGAGGAATAAATTTCTTTAGACTCCCGAGGGCGCTGGGGCCCTGAGGACTTTGGACACAGAGAACTCAGCAGGGAATTTCTTTCCTTGAGTGTTAGTACAGTTACAAGCACCCTCAAATCCAAGTTCCTTATGACATTCACTCTTTTCCTCATGATTCTGCTAGCTGTTAGCAGCAGCCCTGTGCTCGGCTCGGGTAAGTTTATATCCTATTCAGACCCAGCTGAAGGGCAGCAGCTTCCTGGGCTCTCTTTCCCAGGGCAGGTGGTTGGAGCATGAGAAACCAGTACAGGGGCTGTAGAGATGACTCAGTGGGTAAAGAGCTGTACATATGTGAGGACCTGAGTTCGAATCATCAGGACCCACATATATCGAGGTGTGGCAGCATGTGCCGATGATTTCAGTGCTCTAGAGTAAGACGGAGGGTGGAGGCAGGAGACTCCCTGGGGTCTTCTCCCCTCCTGGGCCACTCTGATAAGGTTTCCCTCTGACCTACACACTGTGGTACATGCAAGCCTTTTCTTGAGCACCTGTTACACATGTTTCACACACATGTAATGTATACATATTACACACAAATAATAAATCTGTGAACAATTTTTAAAAGAAGAAACTAGTCCAAACTGTGGAGGCTCGTTTTAAGCCTCCACTCATTTAGAATGTGTCAAGTCTGCAGAAATTCCAGTGGCTGCCACAAGGGACCCAGGCAGGCTCAGCATTTGTGGGGGAGAGTATTAAATACCTGGAGGAAAGCTGACAGAGTAGGTCAAGGCTCTGGTTTTGTTTGTTTGTTTTCTTCCTTTCTTTTTCTTTTTCTTTCTTTTTTTGAGGAGGCTGAATTTCTCTGTGTAATAGTCCTGGCTGTCCTGGAACTTACTTTGTAGTCCAGACTGACTTGAACTCACAGAGATCCTCTGCCTCCTGAGCACTGGGATTAAAGGCATGCACCACTACTGTGGGAAACAGTTTTTATATTGGTGGCCAAATTCCGGTAATCTAGTAGTTGAGCTACTACTGCTCAGCTGTTTTGTTTTTTTTGATTGTTTGTTTGTTTGTTTTTGGCTGGGGTGGGAAAGCCCTGTCTTAACTCTCTGGACCAGGTCAGTCTCTTCCCTAAAGCAAGTGCCTATTTGGCTACCTAGAGACTGGAGACAGGAGTCTGGGCTGTGATGACTCCTCATATCCCATCTGGGGAGAGCACAGCAGTTTATTAAGGTCTTATTTGGTCTTCGATTTGTTGCAGTTCTGGGGATGGAGCTTAGAGACCACCTCCACCCTCCTAGTCCCAGGAGGGAGCTAGAGCCGACACCCCACACCCCCAACTACACCCCCAGCCCTAGGAGCTCCTTCTCTGAATCCCTGCATGAGAGGGAAGTCCTTTTCTGTGTGAAGTCCCCGGAGTTGGGGTTCACACTAGTTAAATGAGAACTGAGAAATCACAAGATGGAATCCTATAAACTCAGGCTTCTTCATGCAGACTGGACCAGCCTGGGGTAGAATGAGGAAATCCTGGGCTAGTGGGAAATTAGATTTCTGATGGCTTTGTGCCTTGAGGAGAGCCATGGCAAAAGTATTTTGTAACAAGGGGATTTACTTTTCCCCCTCCCCAGGTGGCCCAGTACATCAAGTTTGAGATGCCAGTCCTTAAAAGCTTCATCCAGAAACTCCAGGAGGAAGAAGACCGGGAGGTGGAGAAACTGATGCGCAAGTAAGCGTGGTGTCTGGGTCAGGCTGGGTGTCAGGGCCCCAATCGTTCTGCTGTAGGCCAAGGCCTTTCATTTGTTCTCTGCTGCCCAGACCTGAAGTAATCACACAGAAACTGTAGTAACTGCAGTACTGTTGGGATAATAGCTTAAGCGTATTGCTAGCTAGTTCTTACATCTTAAATTAACCTATTTATTTTTTTTAACATTTACTTTGATTTAATTACAGAGCAGTTTCCTTTTCTATTTTCTTTTTCTTTATTTATTATGTATACAATGTTCCTCCTGCATGTACACCTCCAGGCCAGAAGAGGGCACCAGATCTCATTACAGATGGTTATGAGCCATCATGTGGTTGCTGGGAATTGAACTCAGGACTTCTAGAAGAGCAGCCAGTGCGCTTAACCTCTGAGCCATCTCTCCAGCCCAAATTAACCCATTTCTATTATTTTATGTTTTACCATGAGGCTTGTGGTCTACCAGTAAGGTTCTGACTGGTGGATTACATTTTTCTCCTTTGGCAGCTACATGGCGTCTCCCCGACTGCCTACTCTCCCTCTACATCTCTGTTCGGATTTCCCGCCTGGCTTTACTCTGTTAAGTCATTGAGCCAAAGCAGCTTCTTTATTAATCAGTGGCAATAAAACATATCCACAGCATACATCATTCTGCTGCCCTGTGGGGACAGGTGCCAGAGGGCTGCCTCTGGCAGACCCAGCTCTCAGACAGGGACATGAGGAGTGGCATTCTGTTTTCCGCTTCTTGTGTCAGCAGCTTACTTGGATATGAGATAGCTAAATATCTTTTCCTTTCCTTTTATGAAAGAACTCTGGGAAAGATTGTGCCGGCCTCAAATCTCGATGGAATCTGACTTTAGAAATAGGGAGGTTCCTCTCTCCTGGGTCTTAATCTATTGTCTGTTTCTGTAACCAAACACTCGGGGCTGGGCTATTTAAAAAGAAACGAGGTTCATTTAGCTCACACTTCTGGGGGTGGGGGGTGGGGGGGGTTAAGAGCATGCGCAGCCCACATCTGCTTGGCTTTGGTGAAGGCCTTATGGCACATGGCATGGCAATGATGACCACATATGAGACAGAAAGCTAGAGGGGGACTTGGGATGAGCTTTTTATAAGAACTTGTTACTTTAAGAACTAACTGGAGTCTTGTGAGACTATTTTGACTGTTACCCAAACATCACCATGTGGAGACGAGTCTCCAAACACATGAACTATGGGAGGAAGCACCTTCAGATGATGGTATGGTGCTGTCATAGCTGTGTGACGAGGCTCCCAGAAGGAAGTTAATGTTCCCTCAGATGAGGCTCAGGGTCTGAGATTTTTGAGGGCAAAGTCTGGAGGTCATTTGAGGGTCAGCACAGGTCCTGGGGCATGTCCCAAAGGGGTGCAGGCAGGGAATGCTGAAATACAGATGTCCTGGGAACCTTAGGAAGGTGGTCTGTGCAGCAGAGATGGCCAGAGCCGCCCACTCTAAAACCCTTCACATCCTTCCTCCTTCAGATGTGTTTCTTCTGGAAATTTCACTGGGGTTGAAGAGTTCAGCAAACTTCTTCTGGGAGGAATAGATGATTTCATGTTAGTCATAGAACAGACTGCCTTCTGTAGCTATAATAGAAGGTTGTTAATCTGGTGTTGGAGGATAAAGCCACATATTTATTTCCTGTTTTCAGCAATTAGTATGACAACAACTGACATTTTATTGAACACTTACTATGTCCTAGACTTTAACATAGCCTTTGCTATAGAGTACACACTCCGAGCTTGAGGAGTGTGCCTCCTGGGCCCTGCACCATGGTGCCCACTCCGGCAGTGTCACGGTTCAGGAACATCCTAGAGAAACGGAAGTCACCCGCCAGCCATGAAACTGTGTGTTCAGTAGTTAAGGGTTTCTTCTGTGCGAGCAGGAACTGGTATAGGCAGACCCATCCGGGGCTGTTATTTTAATAGGCTCCCCTAGAAAGTAAATATTGGTGACTTTGTATATTTCAGCCTTGATTAAGGTTCATGAGAGTACTGTGCACAGGGCCTCTGGCAGAGTGAGCACTCAGTAGACCCTGGATGTCTATATCTTCGCGTTTCTAGACACTGTTTGCCACACTTCATAGCCATAGTGAAAAAGCCTAATTTGGAGTTGACGTCTTTCCCTGTCGCCCTAGTAAGGAAGGATGTGTGGAGTAGTGAGAGTAGCCAATGACGTGTGGAGTAGTGAGAGTAGCCAATGACGTGTGGAGTAATGAGAGTAGCCAGTGACGTGTGGAGTAGTGTGAATAGCAATGATGGCGTATGGAGTGGCAAGAGTAGCCAATGACGAGAGCTAAGGAGCAGGATGATTGGCTCTGGTGTTGCCTGGGTGACAGGGAAGCACAAGAGATGTATTGTAGACTGCCATCTACTTCAGGCTGCTTTGGTCCCCAGGTACACCGTGCTTCGGCTAATGATTCGGCAAAGGCTGGAGGAGATAGCAGAGACCCCCGAGACTATCTGAGCCACGGGAGCAAGGGGAATCCAGACACTCCAGGGGCTGCCACTGACCTGAGAAGACCCGTGGGAAGCTAGGCACCGGCCTTCCACACAAACCTCTGCAGCGCCCCAGAAGCCAGCATTGCTCCCTGGAGTAGGACACAGAAGAAATGTTCCCTATTTCTGGATCCCTGTCCTTCTTTGTTTTATTCTCTAAGGAGGCCCCACAATGTGTGTGTTCACATACCTTAGAGTGTGTGTGTTCACATACCTGAGCGTGTGTATGTGTGTGCTCACGTACCTGGGTGTATTTGTGTGCACACTCATATATGCGTACGTGTACGTCTTATGTCCATGTGCCTCCTTGATGTTTTCACATGCAATTAAATTCCAAGCAGCCAGCACAGGTGCCACGAGGTGGCAGACACTGCTCCTGGGCAGGAAGAACAGGGGAGGAGCTAAGGCTTTTGTCCCTTCCGGTGCCAACGGCAGTCACACATACCTGCCCTGTTTGAAAGGGAAGAGGGCTCACCATTTGGATTGGCTGAAGGTTTGTAGCAGAGATTCTTCTCCCCATTTGCCAAGAAGGATGGCTGACTGCGAGATCCTTGGAAATGAGTGACGTGGAAGCCCCACGCCCTTGGGGCAAGTCCAGTGAAATGGAGACATGAGGTCACTGCGGGGCAGATGCAATGTGTCCGCGAGTTTTTGCACTGCAGAGTTATCGTTGGAGATAGCAGCACAATGAATGTCCTGTCCTGTTTGGACACCTGGAGAGAGTGGACTCTGCCTCTGTTCTTGGCTTTGTGGAGGCTTCTGAGTGATTCTGCCCTCTCAATTGTCACTCGAGTTCTTGGTGTCCTTCTTGGCTTGAAGAAAGGTCTTCTGAAATGAACGTACCTCCGGCCTGCTCACCTGCCGGGGCTGGGTGTGTACTGAGATGAATGACATTCAGAAGGTGCTCACCGGTAGGGCTGAAGGGATGGAGAGAGGCTACCTGCTGAAATGATGGGCCTTCAAGTCCCAGCACACAGTCACAGCAGCGGGAGTCGTCCCCACAGGGAGTTGGGGCTTTGCGTTTAAAGTGAACACATTATTCTTTCTGGCTCTGCACACTTGCAAGCTTCTTCACCTTCTACACAGATATGGATTCCAAGAATGAAGACTTGTCCTGTTGTTGATTAAAACAGGGGTCAAGGAAGCTCTTTGGGGAGTCCTGTGAAGTGTGGGCAGAGGGGACAGTGCTCACTTAGCCTCTGAGCAACTATGCTGCTGACATTTAGAATTAGCCTCATCGGTAGAATGGGTAGGAATGGCCCTGTACCCCCTCTGCTAGGGAAACTGTCGTGCAGCTGGCCACCAGTGTGGCTTGCACCATTTGAGATGGGACAGATAGATGGTAGGAGCTTGGTGCTGGTCTGTGAGACGCCACCAGGCAAGATGAGCAGCCTGCAACTGGGGCATTTGAGCCATTTTGCTGGATATCACTTAGTAACTTAGCTCCTCTGCCGGGGCAGCACCGAACATCCCACAGGCAGTGTGATGGAAACCCAGAGGACCTTAGTGTCACTCCTATCTCCAGGGGACATCAGCAAAGCACAAAACTACAAACGGGGGATGCCGCTTCCCTTGTAATCGTAAACTTCGGTGGACTTCAGTAAAACCCAGAATTCAGCAGGGAGCTTTGGGTCCTTTATGACAGCTGAAGGGCAGCTTTGTGGGTGCAAATATTTGAGAAAATGATTTGGATAATTTCTCTCCCACCTATTTTTATCTTGAATGTTCAGAGCCTATATTGCCCCATAATTCTCCTTTGGAACTTGGGGGCCTTCCACAGAGCACTGACTCTCACTGGAAAGGGATTTCTGGTTTGTGAAGGTTCTTCTGTGATCCTGTTAATATGGGACTGTTGCAGAGTGTCGGGTTGCCAGGCTCTCCAAGAAGGTGTTGCCAAGGTGTTGACTTTAAAAATGTGGGGTTCAGAAAGAGAGTTGGGGTACATATCCACTAATCCATCTTGGTCTTTCCCCTAGAATCATTTCTCACATCTAAATAACCATCTAAATATGGAGAATTTTAGGAAGTTGGCTAGGGGTGTGACTCGGTGGTAGAGCACTCCGTGTGTGAGACGCCAACTTCAATCTCTAGTACCACAAAAAAAGAACAAAGAAAAGAAAAGAAAAGCAAGCTAGCAGTTGGGTGTGGTCCCGTGGTAGAGGAACTGCTTAGTGTGGCAGGGCCTGGTGTCAGACTCTAGAGCCAGCCCCACCCCGTAAACTTTGGGAACCTTCAAGATAGCTGCCGCTAAACGGACCTCTGCTGTGGCAACTGGATTTTCTCACCGGTGTCATTTGGGCTCGCGGCTTTGAACTTCAAGACTGATTCGTGTAGGTTTATGTAATTGTGTGCAGTGAACCTGAAATCCTGAGGAATAAAAGACCAACGGTTGGCTGGGGGGAGGGGTGGCAGCTAATCCAACCTGTGAGAAGCGGTTTGGCTGCTTCTGAACTCTTTTTCTCCTGCAAAGGCTTATGTTCCAAGGTGATCAATGCATCAGGCACCGTCAGGTGGGGCGGTGAACTCCAGCCCAGGCTCACATTCTAGTGACTACATCAGTGGGGAGGTGATGGCTTAAAGCAGAGGGGCGGGGGGTATTAGTTGGAAAGGGACCCAAAGCCCAAACACAGCACAGGAGGAGCACACGGCCCACAATGGACAGACAACAGCCAAGGCTGAGGAGAGAGCCTCAAGAGCCGTACTATGGCCCAAGGCCAAGATGTTGGTCTGAGACAAGTTGAGGTTTGCGGGAGAAACATTTGCACCCCTCTCCTTTGCTAACTATTTCTAGAAACTTCCAGATAAAGACATTTTATCGTTTTATCTGTGGCATATGATGATCTTCCAAAATCTGTTGTCCATGCAAAAACATCTTGGCAAGGATTGTGTTTTGTGTGTTTATTTGGTGTCGGGGCTGAGGGTGTGGAAGACGAGGAGGCTGGCCAAATTTCAAGAACACTCAAGAAATACCAGCTCCTATAAAACCAAGTAACCCGTAAACCTCAAAACAAAACCCATATTTTATTTGAAGCTTTGTAACATGGAGAACTTGGGGATCAGGGATACATTTCCAAGAAAGAAATACGGCCAGTGACCAAAGGAGTTTGAGTATCCCACAGCAGCAAGTCTGGGGTGAGGGAGGAGACGGGAGGCCGCCCTGAGCCCACTCCCCCAGCACTGCCTGTTGTGAAGTTCTTACTTGGGTTGTTTTCTGTCCAGCCTGGCTCCTGCCAGATAAAGGTCATCGGTAAGAATAAGCTCACATTCATTCTTTGAGACTAACTGAAAGTGTTCACCGAGTCTTGACGCACACCTCCTTTCCCTCCTATTCCCATTAAACTGAGCACGGAGGTTCCTGACTGTGAACTTGCAGAAAAGCCTCCATCTCCAGGCTGCTGGCTTCTGGGGTTGCTCTTGGTGTCCTTCAGCTTCCCTCTTAGTAGTGCGGAGTCTTTTCTGTTATAACCTGCCTATTAGGAATGGTACACGGCTCGTCTCAACCGTTGGTTCTGAACTAATAAACAGACATGCATAGGCATCTTAACATGATCTGATGAGGCCTCGGTGGGGAACCAAGGGTTTGTAACCTTTTTAAAAAAAAATTTTTTTTTAAATGCACCTGGCTTAGACCTTATTTAAATAAAGCATTGTTAGAAGAAAGTCCCTGTGGATTTGGTCTGTGGGTCTTGGGCGGGGAAGAGGCATCTAGAGGTTGGTTGTAAGGTGGAGGGTGGATGTTGGGCGGGGAGCTCTGCTTCTAGAGATTGGTTGTAAGGTGAGGAAGGCACAGTTTAGCCTATAAGCCAATTTCCATCCCCTGGGGTTTATGGTTTGGACGTGCCCAGACTTAGTTGTAATGTTTTTAGTCCATTTGTTGTTGCTATACCAAAATAGCAGAGGACAGGGAACATAGAGAAGGCTCATCTAGCTCATATTCTGGGGCCTGTAAGGTCTACAAGCACAGAGTCAGCTTCTGGTGGGAGCCTTCGTGATGTACAGCGAGATCAGAGGGGCCACATAGCAAGACTGAGAAAGCATGGTAGAGTTCATTTTGTTGGTGCTGGGAGTTGAACCCGGCCTTGTGCACGCTAAGTACATGCACTTGAGCTGAAAACAGAATCGCTCCTATAGTAGCCCGCAGTCCCACAATCCTTGAGCAGATTATCCCGTTCACCAGGGCAGAGTTCACCCAGTCACCCCACAGCACTTCTCCCACTGGGGACCAAGATCCCATCATGTGAATTTGGGGAACTCAAACCATTGACTGTTTTAGATCAGAAGCAAAACAAGTGTATTCTTCTGTAAGTCTAGCTGAGGCCCCTGGTGCACACAAGTGTGGCAGAAGGAGCTGGGGACCTGCCACATAGCGGGGCTGGATTTCTCCCCGGCTCATTAGGATCTTGAATGAATCTGCTCTGCAAACTAGGGCCTGGGGACCCTACCCTGCTTCGTTGGAAGCACCCACTGAATGTCTCCAAGAGCTTGTCTCTCAGACTGCCCCTCACGTTCCACTCTGGTGAAGTTGTAAGCACACGGTGGCTGGTGGCAATTGTCACCTTGGTTAGTGTGGTGAGTGCTTTAACAAATAAAGCTTGCTTGAAGATCAGAGTGCAGAACTTGCCACACTAGTTAGCCATCATAGAGGAGGCCAGGCAGTGGTGGTGGCACACACCTTTAATCTCAGCATTAGGGAGACTGATCTCTGTGAACTCAAGGCCATCCTGGGCTACACGAGATGGAATCAGTCTAAAAGAGAAACAGAGCCAAGCGGTGGCTGCTCACACCTTTAATCCCAGCACTAGGGAGATGGAGACAGGAAGTGATATGGCTGGGCGGAGAGAGGAATGTAAGGCAGGAGGAGACAGGAGCTCAGGCTTCAGTCTGAGAATTCGTGGAGACAGGATCTTGCCCCCTTTAGTCTGAGGATTCAGTAGAGGTAAAAGGTCTTTCTAGAGGCTGGCTCCTTTATTTCTCTGATCTTTCAGCATTTACCCCGATATCTGACACCAGGGTTTTATTATTAAGACCAATTAGAATTTGTGCTACAGGTTAGGCCATAGTCCAAGATGTTTGATCAAATGCTAGATGCTGTGAGTTTTTTGTTGTTTGATTTTTAGGTGAATTCAATATTTAAACCAATAGACTTGAAGTAGATTGCCCTCCACAATGTGGGTGGGCTTCATCAAAGCAATTGGAGGTCAAAACAAAAAAAAGAATGAAAGAAAACAAAACAGGCTGAGTCTTCAAGGTCGGAGTAGTTCAGCTTCCAACCTGTGCTGTACTTACAACTTGAACTGTAACCTCAGCTGCATAAGCAAGTTCCTTAAAACGTTTTCATTTGTGTGTGTGAGTGAATATAGTCAGATCTCTCTATCTGCAGATTACATGTCATTGGATTCAACCAACTGTGGGTTGGAAGTGGGCAGCTGTAGCACAACGCTTGCTCTACGCACTAGGCTCTACCATACAGTTTGCAAGTCAGGCAAGGGCCTGGAGATTGAAACACACATACACACACACACACACACACACACACACACACACACACACACACACAGAAACAGACAGACAGACAGACAGACAGACAGACAGAGACATGGGTAACGCCAAGAATTCCCCTTTTAGTGTGTTCCAGGGCAGCTTATACAGGGTCTCCTTGACGAATGGCCACGCCCTAACTCTCAGCTGCAAGCCCACCACAAACCACTCCCTTGCCATCAGGAACTCCTGAGGGTCTCGTGCTCAGAGCAGCTGCAAAACAAGATGTTTGCTCAGAGCAGCTGCAAGCATAGGAAAACAAGTTGTTTACTCCGGCAGGCAGGGGGTCCACAGTCCATAACAAGCAGTATTTATTTATTTACTTTTAATTCCATGACATTCCCAAAGGCAAACTTGTGTGCTCTACAGAGTCCAAGCGAATACAATGATTGTAGGCATGGCCTGCCACAGCTCCTGTGTTCCCCAGTTCCTCTGTCTTGCTCCAGCATTCAACATTGGTTGGCTTGTATCTTATTCAGCTAATTCCTTGTAAATTACACACACACACACACACACACACACACACACACACACACACTTGTTCTGTTTCTCTAGAGAGCCCTAATACAGGGGAGGGAAGGTTGGTTTATAAAGCTTGAACATGATCAACAGTTGTCTTCCTGGGGAAACCTGGCCAGGAAGGATAAATAATAACCATAATCTGTTTTCTAGAACAAGAAATCAACCAAGAAAGGACTGTAATGATGTTTCCTCAAAATGCAGCAGATTTTTATGGTGCATGTCACAGGATTGTTTGTGACATAGACAAGAGACAGATGGTTGGTTTGGGGTCTCACAAAGGTCCAGGCAGGCAGCAGACCTCATAAAAGTAAAGAGTGTCCGGATTACCCAACAAGGATCCGCGACTTGCAGGGCAACTGGTGGTTCTCGCTGTGCTTTGTGGAAATGGGTTTGATTTGGCGCCATGCTGTCTGCTTCCCATGCTGTAGTTCTTACCTAGTGGGGTTCTCTGTGAGGACAAGACTCTACCAGCAGATCTGAGGTGCACCTCAGTAAGGTACTGGGGTACTTAAGTATCAACAAAAGCTACTCAAATGGAACTTGGGTGAAATGGCCATTGCTATGTTTCTTTAAAGTGATCCCAAGCCAAAATGACCCCCTCCAAAACCGTCATCACTTATGATTCAAAAACACATGTAAGTTACACACACACACACACACACACACATATACATACATACACACACACTTACTCTATACAAGTGACACATTACAAATACATACTTTTTAAATGTGTACATTAATTTTACAAGTTTTAAACGGCAGGCACATTGGTAGGAAATGCATGGCAAATTAGCACCCATGCTTATCCTAGTCACCGTTGAGTGGATACAGCTTTTATCAATTATACCTCAATAAAACTGATTTGATATATAGCATGAAGTTGTTATCACAGTAACATTAATTAACATATCCATCATCATGCAATTACCACATTTGATGTGTTGGGGCCAGGGCTGTAATGTAAGGGCACTTGGGTTCTACTTTCCCCCCACATTTCAAGTAAACATTCACACTTCCATGCTGAGTTCTGGAATTGATTAGTCTTTTAAAATATATCAATTAATTTTATATTCATGGGCATTTTGTCTGCATCGCTATATGTGTACCCTGTGCATACCTGGTGCCCTCAGAGGCCAGTAAAGCGTGTTGGGTCCCCTGGAAGTGGAGTTACAGATGGTTGTGAGCTGCCACGTGGGTCCTGGGAATCCAGCACACATCCTGGAAGAGCAGCCAGTGCTTTTAACCACTAAGCCCACTCTCCAGCTGTGACTGATCGTCTGAATGATAGTCTCTATCCTGACTCTTTGGATATGACCCTAAAAGGCACATGTGGCAAAAGCAAATACCTGGAACTCCGCGTGACTGCATGGAGCTGAAAAACTTCCCTGCAACGAAACGAAAAGATAGCCCACAGGATAAGTGGTGCCTAGAGGCCAGCGTCCTGGGTGTCACTCAACAACTCTTAACTCAGAATGTCCCCTGCTAGTCACTAAGCCCCTCTGTGTCGCCATGGTCCTCCTATCCACACCTGCATAACCGCCTGGGGTCAGCAGTACCAAGGCCGAACACCCCAGGCTTCTGGAAGGGTAACTGATGCCAAGACTGGGGCAGAAGGAACAGGACAGTGTGGGTGTGCCCAACTAATGGGAGATAATTATGTCTCAGAGACGTCTGGGCTATAATTTTGGGAAGAAACTGTTGAGAACTCCCACACATACCAAATAACTGTCTGGTACTTCCAAAAGCTTTGGTCCCAAATGATCCTAGGTAAAGATCTAAAGATAAGGACTATATATGAGAAATAGAATTTTGGTTAAAGTTCCATAACAAGATTTTGGCAATAAAATAAATTGCTACAAAAATCAAATAGTTTGGCCCAAAGTTCTTGAACAAAGAAAACTAGAAGTAACAACATCTTTGTCCCATTAAAAGAAACCAGAACGTACAGACTTAGTTTAAAATGTTCAAAATAGTCTCGAGAGGAATCAGGAGAAATATTAAATGAATTTTCAAAGTGGCTAAAATAATGAGAATGGATGCAATACATTGTATTTCTAGGAATAGAATCTAATAAAGTTTAAAATATAGAGAAATGGAAAGATATACATTATAGATTAGAAATGGAGCAGTCTCCCCAAATTTATCTATAGATTCCGCTAACCTCAATACACCAAGTAGGTGTTTCATGCCTTTTATGATAAAGGTTCAGCTAAAATTAAACTATAAACATAAATGTCATTCAGCCATTGCAAGTATAATTTAAAAAGTGATGTCAGACTATCGTGCCGGTAAACCTTAACTGTCGATACACCGTTGAGTTAGTTATCTGAGAAGAGAGCATCACCCGAGGGATTGCCTGGACCAGATGATCCAGGGCTGTGTCTTCTCAGAATTGTTTTGATCGTTAACTGAAGCAGGAGGGCCCAGCCCAGCATGGCTGGTACCACTAGGCAGGTGGTACTGAGCTGCACACCAAGCTAACTGGATATAAGGCGGCTTTAGAGCCAGCTAGCAAGTTGCTTTCCCCTGCTTCCTGCTGTTCTTCTCTGGCTGGGAAGTGAGTTTCTTGGTCAGAAATAATGCCCTGTGGAACAGCAAGCGGGCCTGCCTTCAAGATCATGCCTTGGGTTCCCGTCTTGACTTCCCACAATGAGGGGTTATGGTCTGGAACTGTACGCTGAAATAAACCCTTTTCTCCTCTGAGTTGCTTTACAGCAGGGTGTCTGTCACAGCAGCAGAAATGAAACTAGGACAGTTGTCATGTAGATAAAGGAGCATGCTTGATGTTAATGCAGGAAGATGTGGAAAAGTCCCTGAAAGCAATGGCCTAACGGTGGGGTTATGTTTCTATTACATGGGCTTTTTATATCAAATTTCCTGTTTACTAAGTCCAAAGGTATGGAATGATCTCTCTCTCTCTCACACACATGCATGCACACGCACACATACACATGCACACACACACGCACATAATCTTTTAAAAAATGAAAAAGAACTAGGCACAGAGGTAATGTTCCCCTGACCACTCAAGCCCTCTCGTGGGGATTCCGGCTGATGTGGATCTTGTACGCAGACCGCTCCATGCTCCCCCACCCTACATGGGCACCTGAGACCTGGGCTACAAGTTCAAGAACCAGGTGAGAGTTGAGAGGTAGTGGCAGTGATGGTTTATTGCTGAACTGACTTGGAAAATTATCAGATAGAATTAATAATGGTCTCAGATGTTTTCTGGTGCCCACTCAGGGATGTAGACACTAAACCAGCAACACATGGCCTGAGAATTACCCAGCTGACTGATCTTAAAATGCCCCAGGAATTCCCCACCCTCAAAACCTCAAGGATCCTGAAAAACCCAAGGAAATCCTCATATCAGTGTGTCTGAGCTTTAGTGAGTAACAGAGTTAACAGGAACTTTACTGGGCTACAATAGTTCCTCATTCTGCAGAGGGGTGGGTGGAGATTTGCATCTCTCTTGAAGTTCTCAAGAGATGTTGGTGTTTAGATCAGTGTAGTCTGGTGCTTCTCTACATGAATCTGATGCATTGCCATCACCTGGGCAGTTTCTCAAAATACTGATGGCTCTATTACATACTAAGATTCAGATTCTATTTTGGGGGTGTGTGTGGCTTCTAAGGCTGTTTTTCTTTTCTTTTTCTTTAATTAAGAACCGTGTGTGTGTGTGTGTGTGTTCTGTATGTGGTTTGTATGTAGAGTATGACTGTGCTATCTGTGTATATGATGTAGGCTCGTGTGTGTGCAGTTGCATGCCTATGCCCATGTCAAAGGAGGATGGGCAGGGTCCTTGCAGCAGGCTCTGTAATACAATTTCTAATCTAATTCCTGTCAAGCTTTTCTCTTGCTGTGTGCCTTCCTGTATGCACTAAGCTTGAGAACCAGGCCACCAAACAATCCTATAAGCTTCCAAATCCAAGTCCAGACCGCCCTAAGCAATGATGCATCATCCCGTGCAGAACACTGAGACACACATCAAAACAACACTAAGCTGCCGGACTCCTGTTACTCAACCTTGCATGACTCAAAAGAATCCTAAAAGATCCTGGATGACCCCTAGTGGCCAAAACTCTTAAAGGGAAGAGGAAAAAAAAAGAGAAGAAAGAAAGAAAAAGAAAACTTTCAAAAGACCTTAGCAATTGGAAAATATCCTAAAATGCCTTAGAGAGTCAAATACTGTGTCTAGCTGGCATAGCCTGTGTCCTGACTCCTGCTGAGGTAAGAGATTTTCTTGAACCCAGGACTTTGAGGCTAGCCTGGACAACACAGAAAGACTCTATCCCCCAAATAAGCAAGTTTGGGCTACAGGTATGGTTCAGGGTAGAGTACTTGTATGAGACTCTAGGTTCAGCACCTCACACTTCAAAACAGAACAGAATCGAACTAGTTTAGTAACATAAATGTTAAAAGTCAAAATGACCCCAACTATCATAGGACCTGGAATGCTCCTACTGTAAAATCTAAAAAGTTTAAAATCCAAGTCCTTAACCATAGTAACCCTAAATAATCTCAGATGAATTCCAGAATATTCTGCTATAGCAACATCCTAAATGTCACCAAACATCCTAAATAGTCTTAGTGGCTTCTAACAACTCCAGAGGTTCCCAAACCTTAACTGAATCAATTCTAAACATTAAGAGTCCAATGACAAAAAAAGCACCCGATGACTTTCAAGAAGGAAGGAAAGACAGAAAGAAGGAAGGAAGGAAAAAAGGGAGGAAGGAAGGACAGAGGGAAGGAAGGAAAAAAGGAAAACCGAATTCTCCAACTCCACCTAAATGTTCCATCCCTAGGTCCTCTTGGAACCCTGTTGCTTCCCACCTTCTGGACAGCCATTGTGCTGCCATCTCTCTGGCCTCACTGCCCCTCAAACACGCCAAACACCCTCTGCTTTTAGGACTGGAACTTGCCACTCCCTGTTTCTGGAACAATCTCTCCCAGCTTATCACAAGCTTGTCTCCTTTCTGATGGAGCTCAGCTCTCGGTGGTGATGTTCCTGGACTGAGCAGAGCCATCAGCCTCGGTCACCGTTGGCTTTGGTTTTCTTCAAAGCACTTCTCAATGTCTGAACACTTTCTGCTAAAGATTTAGACTCCACAAAGATGACCTGAATTCCCTGAGTGGTGCCTGGCCTTTCATAGGCACTATGATATTATTTGTGTAAGGAACGAATGAATATCCAGATGTATCTTAAGCACAATGACCTTGAAACTGCAAGTTTCGATATGAACAAACCCAGCATCCCAAGCTAAATTCTCTAGCAACCTTAATCCCCTCTAAAATGACTTTAGCTGGAACCATGGCTCAGCAGTTAAAAACACTTACTCTTGCCGATGACCTAGGATCGATTCCTGGCTCACAACCATCTGTCACTCCAGTTTCCAGGGCAGCTGACACTCTTTGCTACCTCCACAGGCACCAGGCATGCGTGTGGCACACAGATATAAAGCAGGCAAAATACCCATACGAGATACCCATGTAAACAATTTAAAGAAAACTTTAAAAAATGACCTAAGTTCATCTCAAATTATCTAGGATCCCATAAATCACTTTAAATAACCCTAAATCTTTTTTTGACACTGGACCGACCCAAATGGCCCAAGACTTAAACAATCTTAAAGATTTGGAGGAGGTGTAAATCATGAAAAACAACCGTAAGTGTTGAGTGTTCCTCCATGACTTTAAAGAGGCCAAATGTCACAAACTGCCCTTAAAGAGCTCTAAGGTATGAGGACGGTCAGTATTTTTGAAGGGCACTCCTTCCCAACTCTCAGTGTAGAACATGTTCTGAAGAAAGGTGGCTGTCACTCTAAGAGTTCTAGAGCGCCCGGTCATTTAAATGAGCCCACAGCCCAAGTGTCTAGTAAGTCTACAGCCAGAGCTTGACACTCGAAATGACTGCAAAGGAGCCCAAGCCGTTTCATTAGTCAGCTTTCCATTGCTGTGGCAAAATACCTGAGAGAATTCATTTAATTTCATTTTGATTTACTTGTTTATTAAGACAGGTTGTCCCCATGTAGTCTTGACTGGCCTGGAACTCACTATGTAGACCAGGCTGGCTTTGAGCTCACAGAGATCCACCTGCCTCTGCCTCATGAGTGCTGGCATGAAAGGTGCACACTGCCCACTCAGCTACCTGAGACCATTTAAAAGTGTAACAAGGTTATTTTGGCTCATGGTTTCAGGAAGTTCCAGTCTGGTTGTGTGGCTTTGGACCGCGGTGCAGTGTTGCATCATGGTGGAGCAGAACTTTTACCAGGAAATGAAAGAGAAAGGGGGAGGGTCAAATATTCCTCCTAAGGACAGACCCCTAGTGACCTGACTTCCTCCAACAAGGCCCCATTCCCTGATATTTCTACCACTTCTCAGCAATGTATTGGCAGCCAAGCCTTCTACAGATGACATTTGGGCAACGTGTATGATCCAACCCATAATACTGCTCGAGCCCAGAGCTTTACCTTAGATGTGGAAAGGGATTCTTGACTGATCATGTTAAAAATGTTGACTGAGATCCATCACAGCTGGTGAGGGTCTTGAGATCCCTCCTACCAAGCTTTCAGAGTCTAATACCGCTGGTGGGCCACAGAACACTCGTTAACAGAAACCCTGGAAGCTCAGTATACCTGAATGATTCCAGGTCAATTCCCAAGAAAACTAAAACCTGAACTACAAAGACCTCAGACAATTCGAAAGACCCTGAGGTTTCTGAAATGACCCTCAAATCCTTCAGTTCAAAATTCTTCCCCATGGCCCTAAAACTACCAAGAATATCCTTGAACCCCAAGGCTCCTATAGACTCTTAGATCTTATACCTGCCCATAAAGTTTCAGCTGTATGCAAATGACTCTGAAGTTCAATGGTCCAAAAGACCCCAAAGACCCAAGAAATCCTAAATGCACCTAAAATTCTCACACTGCCCAGAAGTGTTGTTGTTTAAAATTTCCCATAAACCCCAAAGGACGTCAAGCAGTTTCAATGGAACCAGTCTCAGCTATTATGACTTAGTTCCTAAACGTGCTCCAAAGGCCTGTACTCTGAAAGGGCTGCAGCAAGTAGGCCAATGTCTGCTCGAAGCAGGTGTTGAGACTCAGGCCGCCACGGGGTGAGCAGCTCTTTCACCATGCACTTCCCGATCTGATGTTCTGCTGCATTACAGGCCTTAGAGCAGCAGCACCAAGCAGCTACAGATGGGATCCTCTGAAACCATGAGCCCAAATAACAACTTCATCGTTTTCGGCTGTTTATCGCAGGGTTGTTGCCATAGTGACGGATAACAAATTTTCCAGTTTCAAGGATGTTAGAGCTAACAACTTCAAAGACTTTCACATCAATGACTCAATAATCTTCAGCCCCAACAGGCAATAGAGCAGACATTTTGACAACAGTTCATCTGAACTACATCACTTATTAATGATTGAACACATTCATGCCTCTAAGCAAAGCTCTGATTAGGTACTTTGACTTTAATTCTGCTTAGGGATCTATTGCCCCTGAAGATCTGGAATTCTCAATGATGATGGATTAATGTATGATTGACCTCAATACTGTGGAACAATTCTTTTCTACACTATGAATATGTCTTACTCTCACTGGTTAATAAAAAGTTTACAGACTAGTAGCTGGGTAGGAAGTTAGGTGGGAAAGCCAAACTGAGAATGATGGGAAGAAGGAGGGCGGAGTCAGGACAGCCAGCTGCTGAGCAAGCAGGATGTGTAAAATAAGAGGTAACAAGCTACTAGTCATGTGGCCAAGTATAGATAAACGTATGGCTTAATTTGAATGTAAGAGTTAGCTAGTAACAAGCCTGAGCTATCAATCGAGCCTTTATTTAGTCAGTTATTTAGGACTGAGTAGTCAGGACAGGAAACTTCAGTTTACACCTTAACTCCCCCCAATACTAACAAATTTAAAGCCTAATTAACCATGATTTCTTGGATGTCCTAAAAAACAAAAAACAAAAAACCTCACCTCCACTCCAGGTGGCATTCCAAATACTTTTTTTTTTTTCAAGACAGTGTAGATGGAAGCTGCCTGGTCCCTCAGCCATTCAGCCCAAAGAAACACACTGAGGCTTATATTAATTATAAACTGTTTGGCTTATTGCTCAGGCTTATTATTTATTAACTAGCTCTTACAACTTAAGTCAACCCATAATTCTTATCTACATTTAGCCACGTGGCTTGTTACCTTTTTTCAATGAGTCATTCTTATCCTGCTTCCTCTGTGTCTGGCTTGTGACTGACTATCTGCCTTTCCTCTTCCCAGAATTCTCTTAGTCTGTTCACCCCACCTATACTTACTGCTTGGCTACTGGCCAATCGGCATTTTATTAAACTGAGTGACAGATCTTTACAGTGTACAAGAGCATTCTCCCACAGCATTTGTTTACAATGTTGTCACCTTACAGTCTACTGTCTGATATTAAGGGTTCTTTCTAAAACATTTTGGACTGAGGTAGAGGTAAGGGCCAGTGGCTGGCTGTTTTGCTTTTCTGACCTTTAGGTTGAACCCCACTATCGTTTTTTTATTAGACATGCTACAGACAGGGTTCTTCTGTGTATGTCTGGTTGTTCTGGAACTCACTCTGTAGACCAGGCTGGCCTTGAAATCAGAGATCTCTGCCTGCCTCTGCCTCCAAGTACTGGGATTAAAGGTGTGTGCCACCATGTCCAGTTAGACACTCCGAGTATTTCTTTAGGGTCCTCCTAAATAATTCTGTACGGTTACCCTCTCTCAGTCTCACTTGCAAGGCCAAGTCTCTCCCTCCAGAGTTCACAGGTTTCAGGGTTCCGACATGATGTCTTTGGGGATGTTTTTCAGCCCACTGTGCTCTGGAAAACCCAAAGTTGTTTGGGAAAGGTGAGGTTAGACAGAAAGAATGCTCTTGATCAGTGGTCAAGAAAATGCACAACGTGGGCCGACTGAACCATAAACATCCTGGTGCTAACTGCAGCCCTAGCTCCTGGCTTCCCTTCTCAGCCAGCTCTCTAGTTCATTGTCACCACACAATGCTGGGGCATTCCCCAGACAGCTGGGAAAGCTTGGGTTCTTCCCCCCACCCTGGAATTTGACACTAGGAACAATTAAGGTCCTGGACATGGAGACAGAAAAGGGCATATTCAGGATTTTCACCTCTGCAAAGACAGCACATCCCAGAGGAGGAGCCAGGCAGTGACTTTTGAAGGCCAGCTTATTCTTTGTAAGCATGCAGGACATGTTACAGTGACCTAGTTTTTTTGTTTGTTTGTTCCAGTTTGCCTCACCTCTGATGAGGTCATTTCCAGTCTCAGGTTGGTTTTCCTGGCCTGGTGCTTGCGGTTGCCTTGGAGCTCAAAGCCTACAGGTATCTGCTAGACAAACATAATGACAGAGCCCTGGCTTCACCTTGTCTGGGCTCTGGTCACCAGGCCTCCTTAGCCCATTCTGTGGAACCCTAACGGGACATTTGCAGAGCACAGGCCAGTGGTCTGGCAGTGTCCTTCCTTCTCACGATCGGAGACCATATGCCTCTTTTCTTTGACTCACTTTTTGGCAGTACTGCTGGCAATCTCTGGGAGCCTGCATTGCTACCGTCGTCTGCTTACTTCAACTGAACCTGGCACCTTCTTACTTTCCTGGGACCGGTACTTCTCATGGTTTCTAACTGTGGCTAAGGTATTACTTGGTTCCCAAGTGCCCATCTACTTTCCAGAGTACTTCTATCTCTGGATGCTTTATGGCTGCTTCCTTGCTCTTCTTTAATCTCTGCCCAGCTGTGGTTCCTGGACTGACCAGGGGAGGAGTCTCTCTACCTCCCCTTCATCTCGAACCTCAGTGTCTTCCAGTTGCACCTAGAATGAACTTAGAACTCCTACATAATCTTCGATACCCCCATCCTAGCCCCCAGCGGATCCTTAACCCATCTTACACACCTGTGATCTTGCTCCTCCATCTACCCACACCCTCACTGCAGGAGGAGATAGCAGATCTTGGCACGGCCAGTTTATTCCACTTTGTTTTCACTGTCCAGGACTCAGTCCCTCTTGACAACCCAGCTAATGCCTCCCGTCCCCAGGGACTCTTCTCACTGGACACCTGGATATGCTGTGATAGTGGCGAGTACCTATAATATCCCAGCACTTGGGATACGAGGTAGGAGAATAGGGAGATTAGGCTACATAGTGAGTTTGAGGCTAGCCCAAGGCGCACTGTGAGGCTATCTCAGACAACCCGAATAATCAAACACCCATGCGGTCAACATTGCGGTCCCAATCCAGCCTTTTCTCAGCCACCCTTCACCTCGTTTTGTTTCATCTATCCTTGCAGCTGTAGGGTCTTGCTTGCTATCCATTCCTTTCTCTGTAGTGGAAGCTTCCAGAAAGCAGAGCTCTCTCTGTTTTGTTCACTGCTGTATTCCTTCTGTTCAAAACACCTTTCTTGTCTGCGCTGCAGGTGTGAGTGGCTTTCCCAATGGAATGAGCGAATGGCCACTGATTTCTGGATTAACTTACATCTGCGAGGTTAGAAACAGGCTTCCCTTGGTTGGATGGAATTCAAGTCTATGCACCCTTGGCTGGGGGCGTTTCTGCCTTTGGCTCCTGAGTCAGAGTTTATCAGCGTTCTTTCTTGTGTTTCTCCGCAGCCCATCATACCTGTGCCCTCCAGCCAGTTCCGCTGTGTCATGTGATGCTTTAGCACAGCGTCACAGGGCTCTGTGATGACATCACAATGCTAGACCGTGACGTCACGATGCTAGACTGTGACATCACAGTGCTCCATGCGATTTACAGTATGAACTGTGCCATCACACTGCTGCAGTTTTGCTACCACCATGTCCCACTCTGACAGCTCGGTGCTGAATGGTGACATCACCGCATTCTAGTGCATAGTTACAATGCTCCATTGTGATATAATGTGACATTGTGTTATTACATTGTTCCTTTGTGCCATTACCATGTTACAGTTTAACATTACAGTGAGCCAGTGTTCATTGTGATATCACAGTGTTCCGTCACAATACTGTATTGTGACGCCATTGTGCTAACTTAAGACATCTTGGAGCACTTCCATCAGGAGGTGCAAACATATTTCTTTTTCCCTCTGGGATTTGGGGTGATGGATGAGTGCGTGAGACAGTTTATGTGTCTTGGGGACATCCGTCACATTGGCCTCCGTCCAGGAAGGACCTCCAACTGACGCTCTTCCAGCATTCACTAGGGAAGGTCCAAAGAGCTCCTCAGTCAGGGGACTGGAGAGATGGCTCCGTGGTTAAGAGCACTGACTGTCCTTTACAGAGGGCCTTACAGAGGGCCTGGGTTCAATTCCCAGCCACCACATGGCTGCTCAAAACTGTCTATAAATGCAGGTCCAGGGGATCTGACACCTTCACAGCAATGTACATATTTTAAAAATTTAAAAAACAAGAAAACTCATCTCCAGAGGACACTTACAGATAGGCAGGGCACACTGGTGCCTCTAGAAGAGTTTCAAGGTCATTGTGTATCCTGATTTGGAATTAAGGAGATATTGGCCCCTCTTTCAACCTGTCTAGAAGATGGCTTATAAAAAATGAAAAATATTAAACAAAACAGCAACAACACTCCCTGAAAGGCATCTTTCCAGCTGTCCATCAACTGTGGAAGTCCTGAGTTGGGCCCTTGTGCATCCTGGGCGATGTTAGGACGCCCCCTGGTGGTGCTCCTGGTGGTGATGCTATACCATAACAATGCCAGCTTTAGCAGGGCTGTGTGTGTGTGTGTGTGTGTGTGTGTGTGTGTGTGTGTGAGAGAGAGAGAGAGAGAGAGAGAGAGAGAGAGAGAGAGAGAGAGAGAGAGAGAGAGAGATTCTCTGTGTGGCCCTGGCTGTCTTGGAACTCCCTCTGTAGATTAGGCTGGCCGCAGAGTCTGCCTCCCTGTACTGGGATTAAAGGTGTGCATCACCACTACCTGGCACCTTAGTGATTGGAAGCATCACTCCAGTACCTGGCAACCATTCTGGGATGTTTGATCATAAATATCACCTCAGCTCCTTGTCACACCCCTATATCCAAAGCGTCAGGAATGTAATATTAACCTGAGGGCATCACCCTAGCCCTCTAACACCTCTATATCCAAGAAGTCTGGGATGATTGGAAGCCCCCTGGAAGTTGTCCTGGCTTGGACTTCAATTCCCAGCCTGCCAAGCGCTGACCCCTCCCTGGGGAGGGTCAGGACCACTCTCCCAGGCTATTTAGGCTTGCACCAGAAAAAATACATGGTTTGTGTTTTCATGTGCGTGTATGTGTGTGTGTGTGTGTATGTGTGCTCTCTGTCTTTCCCCTGCCATGTCCCCGGCCACCAGGGACCGCCGTCTATTAAACATGGGCATTTGATGTGTTTTAATCTGGTCTGATTGGATTTCTTTGCGCCAGCTGAGAGACTCATCTTAAGATTTTTCCTAACACCTAGTACTTCTGATTGTAGGCCAGGTTAGCCACATTCTTTACCTTGATGTCCTTACTTGGTTTGTACCTTTGGTTCACCTTGTACAAGGTAAGAGGAAAGATGGAATTGCTTTCTACCTTGGAGCTATGCTTTCCCCAATTCAGTCGTTTTGGACAAAATTTATGATCAATTTTGCACTTTGGTATTTTCCCTCCCTCCATCCCTCCCTGCCTTCCTTCCTAAATTTGAGACAAGCGCCCAGTGGTTTACAGAGCCAGGCCATCCTGGTCTATTGTGTGAGTTTCAGGAGAGCCAGGGTTACACAGAGAAACCCTGTCTCGAAAAACAAAATAAATGACTAAATTTGAGACAAGGTTTCACTGTGTCACCTTGGCTGTCCTGGAATTCCCCATGCAGACCAGGCTGGCCTCGAACTCACAGTGATCCGCCTGCCTCTGCCTCCTGAGTGCTGGGATTAGCTGTGTGCACCTCCGCTCCCAGCTCTTTTCATGTTTACTGAGTCAGAATTCTCAGGTTCAAAACCTGATTCTCTCTATTGTGCCTGTGCTCCCAACCTCCATTTCTTCATCAGCCCCATGGGTATATCATTTGTTCTTGTCTGCTGGGGGCTGTAGAGACGCTCAGAAACAACTACTCCTGTTGTTATTGGTTTTACTTAGAAAGAAATCCTCATGGAACTCCGGAAAGACTAGGCCTGAGGGGACAGTGCAGTTGGCCAGGCAAACGTGAGGTCCTGAGTTCAAAACCCGTACAGAAAAGCTGAGCCTGGTCATAAAAGCTTGCAATCCCAGTGCTGGGGAGGCAGGGACAGGCAGATCTCTATGGCTTATTGCCAGCCAGTTGAGCCGATTTGGTGAGGTCCAGGCCAGCGAGAGATCCTAAGTCAAACAGGAGAGTGAATGAATGGTGCCTGAGGAGAGAGACCGGAGATTGCCCTCTGGTCTCCACATGCTCATACCAGCACATGTGTGAGCGCACGCCCCGCCACACACACACACACACACACACACACACACACACACACACACTGCTAAACACACAGGTCTCTGAGTTAGCATCAGTAGCTAGGAGGAAATGCTTTGAGAAGGTTGGCAACAATGATCCTCGGCAGGGGCTCTGTCTTGTTTATCTCGAGCATCCTTACTCCTTGGTTTTGAGGACCTCAGTATTCGTCTACACGGGGACACCAAAGCACAGACTTTTCTCCTCTTGAAAGGATGCCTCTGATGAGATCGGATCTGGGCTCATCAGTCCTGACAGCTTCATATGACCCTACCTGTGGGGGCCTGGCCTCCAAACGCTCTCATTCAGAGGAGCTGGGAGTACCAAGGCGCATAGAGACTCATGGGGGCATGGGCACCTCCACGTTCATCTATCCAGGATTTAGACATGAGTTTTAAACATTTAGAAAAATCCCCATCTGCTGAACTCCATCCCTGTCTTCTGAGCCCCGTGCCTAGTCTGGCAGTGATGTCACCCTTAGTAGATTCCCAGGCAAAGGCTTGCTTTCATAGTTGTCATCCGCCTGCATAGGACAAGAGTTGCTGGGCCAGCTGCAACTTCTCCCCGGGGGGCCTCAGACTTTCCTCTGCCTCTTTGTTCAGTGGGTTTCCTTTCTGGCCAGCCCCTAATCTTGCTAATATCAGGAAGCAGTGACAAAAGCCGGAGCCAGGGTGTCCTTCAGCTGGTCCCCACAGTACCTTGGTGTGCTGGCCCTTGGGAACAATGGTGCTTGAGAAAGTCTGCCTTCTGTTTCCTCAGGATGGACACCTTCATCTTCACCTCCTGTTTGGACCGAAGCTGTTTCTCTGGGTTCTCTGGTTCTCTGGTGGAGATGCCCACTGGGAATTTTGCCTCGAGGAATGAGGCTTCCCAGCACTAAGGTACAGGATAAGCATAGGAGGACTCTGTGCCAAGGAGAGGGGGAGATAAGCTGTGAACTTGAATTTCTCTGTGTGGCGTTGGAGTTTCTTATTCTTCAAAAAAAGGGGACAGAGTGTAAGACTGGCCACACCTTGATTTTCCCCCTACATGTCCACAGGGAACTTTCTAAGGTCCCCTAGCCATGTGCTCTGTCAGAAATCCCTCAACATGCTAGTCCACCAGGGGAGCACACAGAAGCCTCTGCCTTCTGTCTGTGCTTGTCTCTCCCTCTCTCCGCCTGTTTCCATCTGTCTCTCGTCTGCCTGTCTGTCTTTGCCTGTCTCTGTCTCTGCCTGTCTCCATCTCTGCCTGTCTCTGTCTCTGCCTGTCTCTCCCTCTCTCCGCCTGTTTCCATCTGTCTCTGGTCTGCCTGTCTCCGTCTCTGCCTGTCTTTGCCCTGTTTGGAGCCACCTTACCTTGTGCCAGGCTTGCTGGTGGTAAAGCTCCCTTGCTCCTGGCGGGGCAAAGTCTGAGGTGTGTTGTGCATTCTCTCAAAGGGTCTTCCCTGTACTCCTGCACAGAGCATTGCATTCGAACTCCGCCTCAGGCTTTGCGGTGGGGTGGACCCCAGCTTGTGTCATTACTGTTGGTAAGCTTGGGTTTTGAATGGAATGATAAAGGACAGAAGATGATTCTTTCCATGACAAGACTGGATTGAACAACATGGAGACTTCCTCTAAGGCTGAACAAAGAATAAAGTCATTTGTGGTCCCAACAGACAGTATTTGGAGGGGCCGCTGGGGGCCCCAGGCACATTCTTCATTTACACTTGGACATTGCCTTTGTCAGGGGTCAGAAGTCACCTCAGCCCGCTCTTCAGCTAGCCTGCCAGGTCTCATGCATCTGGCAGGGCCTCCACGAGTGGGAAAGAGCCCAGAGTTTTCCCTGAGAGGCTGTGGCAGACAGAGAGGGCCAACAAGCAGAAGGACCAGCCATACTACCCATTTCGGAGAGCATCCTTGCAGATCTGGCCTCTCTGAACCTTCGATCAGGGCTCCTACCTCTTCACTGTCCTGCTTTGGGTGGGCAGAGGGCAGGTTCACAGGCAGAGGGCGTCAACTGCCCCCTCTCCCCCTTTATACTCTGGGTGGGAGATTCCAGCAGATTTTCCAGTCTTCCTGGTGCAGAGTAGAATTCTGTAATAGAGTTTATTACAAAGTGAATCAAGGGTCAAGCAAAACGGCTCTGCCAGGAAAGGTGCTTGCTTCCAGTCCTGATGATCTGAGTTCGAGTCTTCAGAACCTGCAAGATGAGGAAAGATGCTCTCAAGTCAAGCACTTTCCTCCACACGCATGCTCTGTCATGCGCGTGCCCCCCCCCACAAAAGCATATGCACACTCAATAAATAAGTGGACAAATGAACATAAAAGAGTTTTAAAGGGAGGAGACAAAGTGTGGTCGTAAAAATACGAATGTGGAAAAAGCATAAAAAAGAAAAACAAGTCAGGTGGTGGCGGCGCATGCCTTTAATCCCAGCAGAGGCAGGTGGATCTCTGTGAGTTCGAGGCTTGCCTGGTCTACAGAGAAAATTCCAGGACTGGCTCCATAGCGACAGAAACCCTGTCTTGAAAAACAAAAACAAAAACAAAAAAGAAAGAAAGAAAAAGAAAAAAGAGTGCATGTGAGATTTGAAGCCTGTGCCCCTGCTGAGACCCTTCTTCTTTTGCTGCTGCCTCACAGTTTTGGTTGCTAGTTTTAAAGTCAATGATAGGCAATCAGTGTCTTGGCCCTTCCATATTTAAACAGTGTGGAGCTGAAGGGCATAGGGGCTATGGGGATGTGGTCATCGTGGGTCCCCGTGTAACACCTGACAGGGGAGGAGGTGGTCCAGCATGGCAGTGATGTGTTTAGGGGTGACGCCCTGTAGTGGGCCTCTTTGTCCCCACGCCACCCCATTCAGTCCCCAGCAGACCTCAGCTGTTGACCTCTGTGTCCAACGACCAGGTCACCAGGTCCAAGAACAACTCCTCTGACTCTGTCCTGGGTGCTTGAGTGTGGAAGGGTGAGACACCGGTGGGCCACTGGTTCTCAGGCCTAGACAGAGAAAGCAAAAGAGGTTTTCTCATGCTTTGCTTCCCCAGTTCTGCCTCCAGGCAGCCGTCTCTCCTGCTGCTACTTTAAAGAATCTCAGGTCCATGTCTTGAAGCAAAGCCTCCCTTTCCCATGAAGGCCCCTTCTGTTTTCCCTGGTACTGTGTCCTGCTCCCTTCTAACGCTTTGCCACCCCCAGGCCTGACCGTGGCTCCGAGGTCTAATGAAGCTCATTCCTAGGAGGATTATTTGTCAGTTCCTTTCCCTAACCAACTTTCTGCTGCTGCTTCTTTATCTCAAGGACCAGCTTCTGACAGTTTCCACAGGACATTCCTGATCTGTTACAGCCTGCACATGCCTTCAGGTCGGTGTGTACGCATCTTCAGGTTGGTATGCATGCATCTCCAGGATGCTTTTCTGTGTCTCTGCCTGAGTATTCATACAGAGGCAGACTCCCTTGTCCTCCCACAGACTCTCACAAGCCTCCTGTCAGGAGGACCCTATACCCCACCCTTGCAGGAAACCACTATTCATCTTGCTCCCTTGCACGCTTAGTAGCTGAGGTTGCACTTGAGGTGCTAATCTTGCCTCCACCTCCCAGAGGATGGGATTACAGGTATGCACCATCACACCTTGCTACTATTCTCATTTCTGTTATCTTAAAGTACTGGAGCCTACACTTAGGCAGAAACATTGGCACACACCTGTTTTCCTAGCTGTTTGAGAGACGGAGGCAGAGAGATCCTAGTTCAAGGCCAGCTTGGAGCAACATAGTGAGAATTCATTTTCAAAAAATGAAAGTTTACCTTACACAGAGTCAGTCTATCTGTCTGTCTGCCTGCCTATCTATCTATCTATCTATCTATCTATCTATCTAATCTATCATTTACCTATCTATTATATATATACACATATACACATATGTATATATATATATATATTCTATCTGTGATGATTAGTTTTATATCCACTTAACATAAACTTGAGTCATCGAAGAAGAGGGAGCCTCAATTGAGAAAAATGCCTCCACAAGATTCAGCTGCAAGACATTTTCTTAATAAGTGATTGATAAGAGGGTCCAGGCCTCGTGGGTATCTTAGTGTTCTATTGCTGTGAGGAGACCCCATGACCACTGCAACTCTTATAAAAGGAAGCATTTCCTTGGGACTTACAGTTTCAGAGATTTAGTTTATTATCAATACAGTGAGAAACATGGTAGCATGCAGGTAGACATGGTACCAGAGAAGCAGCTGAGAATGTGTTTGGATCTGCAGGCAGCAGGAAGAGAATGACACTGGGGGACTGGCATGAACTTTTGAAACCTCAGCGCCCACTCCCCAGTGACAGACTTCTTCCAACAAGGCCACACCTATGCCAACAAGGTCACATCTCCTGGTCCTTCTAAGTATGCCGCTCCCTGGTGACTAAGCATTCAACTATATGAGCCTATGGGGGCCATTCTTTTTTTTTTTTATTTTTTACTTAATTTTTGATTGCTCTTTCTTCTTTTTCCCCCTCCTCCCACCCTTCTCCCCCTCCCCCCCACTCCTCTCCCCCCCCCCCCCCTCTCCAGTCCACAGAGCAGTCCGGGTTCCCTGCCCTGTGGTAAGTCCTAGGTCCTCCCCCCTCCGTCCATATCTAGGAAGGTGAACATCCAAACTGGCTAGGCTCCCACAACGCCAGCACATTAAGTAGGATCAAAACCCCCTGCCATTGTCCTTGGTGTCTCATCAGCCCTCATTGTTCGCCATGTTCAGAGAGTCCGGTTTTATCCCATGCTTTTTCGGTCACAGTCCAGCTGGCCTTGGTGAGCTCCCCGTAGATCAGCTCCACTGTCTCAGTGGGTGGATGCACGCCTCGTGGTCCCGAATTCTTTGCTCATGTTCTCCCTCCTTCTGCTCCTCCTTGGGACCTTGGGAGCTCAGTCCAGTGCTCCTGTGTGGGTCTCTGTCTCTATCTCTATCCATCACCAGATGAAGATTCTATGATGATATGCAAGATATTCGTCAGTATTGCTCTAGGATAGGGTCATTTCAGGTTCCCAATCCTCAGCTGCCCAAGGAACTAACTGGGAACCTCATCTTGGGCACTAGGGAGCCCCTCTAGGGTCAAGTCTCTTGCCCACCCTAAAGTGGCTCCCTTAACTAAGAATTGTGGTTCCGTGCTCCTATGGGGGCCATTCTTATTTAAACCACCACGGTGGGGGATGCCACCCCTGGGCTGGTGGTCCTGAGTCCTATAAGAAAGCAGGCTAAACAAGCCGTGGTGAGCAAGCCAGAAAGTAGCACCCCTTCATGGCCTCTGCATCAGATTCTGCCTTCAGGTCTCTGCCCTGCTTGAGTTCCTACATTCACTGCTTTTGATGATGAACTGTTATGTGGAATTGTAAGTGATATAAACCCTTTCATCCCCAAGTGGCTAACTAAGATTCTATCTATCTATCTATCTATCTATCTATCTATCTATCTATCTGAAGGGACCCGAATACTGCAAGGTGCTCCCCTCTAGACCCTGGATTGGGCACAGACCACACGCAAATAGCAATTTCCAAGCATAAACCAAACACAGAGAGTTCCTTTATTAAGCAGGGCAAAGAGGCAAGGTGGCTGGATCTGAATCAGGCAGAAACGGTGGCAAATAGCTTTGCAGGTCTTTACTTTAAGAGGGAAAACGTGGAGGCTTGTGTTAGAACGAACTAGGAAGTGTTGGTTAGTTCTGGTTGAGCATTTCAATTAGGTTAGTCAAAATAATGAATTTTGGTTGTTGGAGTCTGATGTTTTGATAGTTGGACCTTGGTGAGCACTCTCAGGAATAAGTTAGGGTTTTAATAAGGAAATAGACCTTGGTGGCTAACTCTAGGAATGTAATCTAATGGTTTAACAAGAGAGGGGGTAAAGGACAAAACCTGTTGGTGTCATGTTTGCCATGCTCAGGCCTGCTAGAATTTTTCACTATTTATTCTTTATTTACATACACACACACACACACACACACACACACACACACACACACACAGAGAGAGAGAGAGAGAGAGAGAGAGAGAGAGAGAGAGAGAGAGCTCAAGAACTCTGTAGGATTCATTCATTCTGGGTGTAGTATTACAGCAATCCACTCCTCTGGTTGTTGGATAGTATTCTATGGCATAACTAGAACATCACTGTGTTGTGGGATATTCTATCACACTGTGAACCCCTGAGCTTGCATTTGCATTAATTAAATAAAATCAACCTTAGGTCAGGAGGTCGAGTTAGCAACTAGCTGACAGAACGTAATCATAGAGAGTCTGAGGGTGTCTGGTCGATGGATAGAGAGACACTTAGGAAGTAGTAGGAAGGGACTTAGTGTAGCACAGGTTCTTTTGTTTTGACGAAGAGGAAGGACACTCTCTTTTGGAGATTCCTGCAAAGAGAGAAGGTGAGTAGTTGCTACTCAACCTGAGCCAGCAGGTTTTCACCCCAACCTCTGACTCCAGTCTTATTGATAAATAGAACACAGGTATTTAATTACAAGCTACATTTGGCTCGGCCTGAGCAACCAGTAACTGTGGAGCTGCAATTACTGAATTACTGTCTGAAACAGCAGTAGATTAAAGTGCAGCCTCTGTGCCCACAGCAAAACAACATCGCCGCAGCAACCCCTCCGTCCCTGGGGCTTTGGAGCCCGTCTCTGTTGTGGCTATTGCGGATAGGTGACTGAGTATTTCCATGTATATTTTTTTTGTAGCCCTGCATATGACTTAGCTTTCTTCCTCCCGTATCGGGATCAGCAGTTTGCTGTGTAGTGGCACTCACTGTAGATTTGTGTTTCAGTGAGACTGAGTGCCTTCCTGGGTACTCACTGCCCATTGGAATCCACCTCTCACTGCTTTCTTTCTTCTTGTTTGTTTTTGAGATGGGGTTTCTCTGAGTTGCTGGCTAGCTAGAATCTATTCACCTGCCTTAGCCTCTTGAGGACTGCAGGTGTGGATTTCCCCCTCGCCTTTTATTTGTATTTTCTTTTACATTATGGCAAAAATGTTGCCTTTATCCTTCTCAAATTTTCTTAAACCCTTGTTGACTTATATATTTTTTTCCTTTCATGCTTTTGTAGTCTTTCATATTACAAGGAAATTTTCTATATGAAATAAATACAAAATTGCACTATTACACTATGAAATCATTTTTTTTTAATTACAACACTGTTTGGCCTATTAGCTCAGGCTTCTTATTAACTAACTCTTACATCTAAAATTAACCCATTTTTATTAATCTGTGTATCACCATGAAGCTGTGGCCTACTGGTAAGGTTTCAGGATGTCTGTCTCCTTCAGCAGCTACACAGCATCTCTCTTACTCCACTTACTCTCCCTATATAGCTCTGTTCTGATTTCCCACCTGGCTTTGTTCTCCTAGGACATTGGTCAAAACAACTTTATTCATCAGCCAATAAAAGCAACACATATACAGAAGGACATCCCATATCATCTCCCCTTTTCTATCTAAATAAAAAGGAAGGTGTTAACTTTAACATAGTAAAATTACATAAACAAAACAGTTATCAAGCAAGAATTATGGTTACAATATTTAGTCCATTTACATTTGGCAAATTAAGGAAAATATTCTATCATCTATCTTATCTTTGTGAGTCTAAAGTTTTACATCTAATTTATCTTTTAGCATAACTAAGGAAAACTATAACTATCTGTCTTCATCTCTTCAAAAACCGCAGCAGGATATAATATTACCTAAGTAAATCAGAAGTGCATTGTAAGCAACTTCCAAAATTCTAGAATTGACAGAGACATCTCGCTGTCTGGACAGTCTCCTAAGTTCTTATGTAACATTGGGGCACCTACAGGCCCATAGTATCCAGCAGACTTGAAGCAGGAAACTTGAAAATCTGTTCTGTCTTGTGCTGTCAAAGTTCATCAGTTGTCTTTTTCTGTGTCCTGTAGAATGTCTGGCAGTTTCTTCTTTGAAGCAGGAACCCTGAAGGACTGTCTCACCCTCTTTAGGCAAGTTCAGCAGGTTGGCTTATATTTAATTGCACAGGCATCAGACAAATAGAGTATCACCAATTCTCATACACAGCCCTGCACACTCAGCCTGGTTACAGAAGCTGTCTGTGCTGTCTGGACAGTCGTCTGCCATCTCTTAGTTTCTGCAAACATTTTCATAACTTCGTTTTTTTTAAATGTGTATTTTCACTATTTTAAATTATGTATACATGTTTATCTCTGTGTAGGTATGTACACATGAGTTTAGATGCCAGTGGAGGCTGGAGGCATCAGAACCCTTGGGAGCTGAAGTGACAGGAGGTTGTGAGATGCCTGATGTGGATGCTGGGAACAGAGCTTAGATCCTCTACAAGAGTAGTAAGAGCTCCTAATCACCGAGCCACCTCTCCAGCACCTCCCCACCCCCATTGCTTGTGTGTACGTGTGTGTTTTAAAGGAGTGTGTTGTTGTTGTTGTTGCTTAGAATGGTTTTATAATGACAGAACAACCAGGAGACAGTACAGAGTTCCCATATACTCACCCAGGCCTTCCACATTGTTGAGGCAACTGATTACAGGCTGAGCCAGTGCACATGCGTTTCTCTCTGTCAAGTCTTTCCAGGCTCTTCGGGGCTGTGATTTTTCCCTTGTTGTACATGGCTTGAGAAACTGAAGAGTTTTACAGCTATCTCTCTGCCTGTCTGATGCTTTCTGGTGCTTAGACCAAGAGCCACAGGGAAAGCTAGTGGTCTCCACGCCAGGAGAATCTCAGCAGGATTTATGGTGCTGCTGTTGACCTTGACTGCTAAGGTCTTGTTGACATCACCTGGCTAGTATTTAATTAAAATTTGCTTCAAATTTGGCTTTAAAATTGTGGTAGTGGTCTTGTTCTCAAGCGGTGGGAATAACAGCATCTCATACCTTGCATATTCTGCCTGTCATAAAAACTGCCACTTCTCTAAGCGTCTCGGGACTGGTGCCAAAATCTTGGTGCCAGGTGTGTTGGTTACAACCGGGATGTCATTCCTTTTCCATCTTCTTAGCAGACAGAGCAAGGAAATGTATATGTATGTACTAATGGTGTGCACACAGATATGCACAGGTTTCTATATGTAACTTCCTGTAGCTGTGTTAAGCTAGACCAGCTATTAGGATGGCTCCATCACCACTCAGTTACCGTGCGCACCATGGGAGTCTCCTCTTGCTTGCCCATAAATCCCCATTACGTCAGTGAGAAGACGGACTCCTCCTTCCCGCCATCCATTTAATTACTTGTACATTTCCACTTTGTTTGTGTCAGGCTGTTACGCTAGAGCTTCGTGGGAATGACATCATTAGCCAAGTACATCAGTACGTATGTACTTGGGAAGGCCGTGTGGCTGAGCAAGGGTGGGATGACTCAAAGTTGGTCTGTGGAGAGTCTAAATGGAACTCCAGGTATACCTGGAAGTCTAGTAAAGGCCGTGGTCACTTAGGGATCAGGTCTCCCCAGGAGGCGCCCTGCATCGTGTATACCCACTCCATTTCTTTAAGAAGTATTGGCTGATTTTGCATTCACTCCCTGGTTTTAGATATGTGACCAATGAATAGAAAAGACTGCTTGGTAAGCTTGTGCTTTGGCTCCTCAAGGCCAACAGCTTATATCTGTGTCAAAAAGGAAGCATTCATACAAGCAAGGCCAGGTGGTTTACATCTGCAATCCCAACACTTGGGAGACCGAGGGAAAACAGACACAGGTTTGAGGGCCATCTGGGCTACATAGTGAAACTGTGTCTCAACTCCCTAATCTCCACCCTGCCTGGTCCCAAAAAGAAGAAAAGAAATTCATACACATTTCTGAACAGAAATGTTTCTTTATGACCCTAATACTGCACGGCGAGATGGCTCAGGGGTTAAGAGCACTGACTGTTCTTCCAGAGGACCCGGGTTCAATTCTCAGCACTCACATGACCACTCACAAGTGTCTGTGACTCCAGTTCCAAGGGACCTGAGACCCTCACACAGACATACATGCAGGCAAAACATGAATGCACATAAAAATAAATAAACCTTTAAAAAATAATAACATACAGAGTAGAGAAAGTGCTTGGGGGACCTTGGCAGTGTGTTGGGAGGCACATGCTGGGCTCTGGTGAGCCTGGAGAGCCAGGCAGGCTTTAGGCCATATCCTGGACTTATTGAAGGAGTCATGGCCTGTGCATAGTGGATTCCTAAAAGGATTTTGAGTAGATGTGAGATCAGTTTGTTCTGTTTTCTTTGCAGACTCTTACATGTTTACATCTTGAGGCGTTTCTGATAAAAGGATGTTCTCATAAATACTCCCATTTCTTTTCAACAATTGCGTACTTTTTAGGGTGCGATTAAACTCCGGAGCAATTAGACTTTTGTGTGAGTGAGAAGGGAAGGACATTTATACCAGACAACACTGAGCTACTTATGAAACGTTGCTATGGCAATGACATACATACCAGAATCTCCTAAGTGGCTGTGGGAGGAACAGGAAGGAAGAAGTGTGGCTTCCGTGGCACATTCACTCACTGACTCATCCGTCCCTCCCTCCATTCACTCACAGGCCTGAAGTGCTGGGCTCTGTGTCAGGTGCGTGTCCTTGTGCTGGAGGACCCACAGTCGCTTGGGAGAGGCAACAACACCAGCTAGGACAGTGTGGCATAACCCACTGGGTAAATGTAAGGACACTTTGAGCTCAGAGGTGAGCTTTGCTGTTTTTGAAGCAGGTGGGGGGCAGTTGGGGAGAACCCTAGGTGTGGGGGATAGCCAGTCCACATGGATAGACTTGGGCAGGAAGCTGGTAGGATGGGCACATAGCTCCATGGCAGAGGCCCTGTGCTGACTCAGAGACTGATTGTGCAGGAGTGGCTTCTTGGCTGGCCTGTGCTCAGCAGCAAGCCCTCACACCCTGGTGGGTCCCGTTTCTTGTCTCAAGGTGCATTTCACAGATCTGAGCCGTGGCTCGGGAAGTGGGGAGCCTGGGGAGTACCCGTCCCTTCCTTCACATGCATGTTCTCAGTGTGAGCCAAGAAGCAGATCTTATGTAAACCTTCTCTATAATTAGAAGTCAAAACTATTCTCATCACATGTATGATGCATATGTATACAGTCTTATGTTAAAAATGACATCTTTTAAAGAAAGCAATTGCCCTAGATTTCAAGTTAAATACTGTGCCAGATGTTTTCAGCATATGTGGTATAAGGTCTTCAGGCTGAGCTATGGTGCACATTTTCAGTTAAAACGTGAATGCCTAAACATGTTTATTGCCTGGTATGAGTGTTAATATTGATTATTAATATGACAGGATGCAGAACCATTTGGGAGACAAGCCTCTGGGCACACGTGTGAGGAATTATCTAGATTAGGTTAGTCAAGGTGAGAGAGGACCCACCTTAACTGTGGTCTAAATAAAAGGAGAAAGTGAGCTGTCTTCGTTACTTTCCTATTACTGTGATAAGACGTTATGATCACAGCAACTTATAAAGAAGGTGTTCAGTTTGGACTTACAGTTTCAGGGAGTTAGAGTCCATGAGGGCAGAGCAAAGGCATGGCAGCAGGAACAGTTGAGAGAGAGAGAGAGAGAGAGAGAGAGAGAGAGAGAGAGAGAGAGGAGTGACATACCTCCTCCAACAAGGCCAAGGCTACACCTCGTAATCCTTCCCAAACAGTTCTACTGATGGAGCACCAAGTATTCAAACACAGGAGCCTCTGGGGCCATTCTCACTGGAACCCTCATGGGAGCAGAGTGCCACATTCATCGCCCTGCTTCTGAATTACAGACCAACGTGACCCTGACTCAGGTTCCTGCAGCCACGCCATCCTTTCTATGATGGGCTGCACCTGCTAACTGAGCCCAAATGAGCCTTCTCTTTCTTATGCTGTGTTTATCAGGCATGTTGTTACAGCAACAGAAGAGTAAGTAATGTAGCCAGTGTCACTGGTAGGTGGGAAGGACACTGGTTGTCACTGGCAGGTGGGAAGGACACCGGTATTCTAGAACTTCAGAGGTTGGTTAACCTGCTCACTAGGCTTGGCATTTGTGGAATCACCTATCTTTTGCCAAAGTAGCTGAAGTAGAAACATGGTAAGAAATGATGGGGCCGCCAGAAAGGCGGAGTCAAGGAGAAGTCATGTAGTCACCAGAGACAGATGCGCTGGAAATTTGTGGTAGGCCACGACCTCATGGTGATGCACAGATTCATAAATATGGGTTAAATTAGGATATAAGAGTTAGCCAATAAGAAACTAGAACTAATGGGCCAAGCAGTGATTTAAATAATATAGTTTCTGTGTGATTATTCTGGGGCTGAACAGCTGGGAATGAAACAAGCAGTTTTCCACGACAGCCTCCACCTTCCTAAGGCCTTCCATGTTTCTTGCCCACCAATGTCCTCGCCTTACTTACTTACACAAGTAAGGTGTCCACAAGGCAACTGCGAAAATCTTGGGCTCTGCCCTCCACATATCTCCCCTCTCCTCTACCACTGAGCCACACCTGAGGACATTTGGGATGAGCTAGAACTTTCTTATGTCTCCATTAGACCTTGAAGACAGAAAGCTGGTGGTAGTGACTCCCTCATGCTGATGTCTGAACAGCCCGGTAAGCCATGGGGCATGTAACAGGACGTCCACAGTCACTGTTAAATTAGCCTCAGCTCCATCGGTGGCCTGTGCCACATCTCTTCTGGGCTTCGCTCATCCTGGGCCCACCTGGTACTGGGTCTCCAGTTGGCTAAGGGGACAGCCTCTCATCCATGCAGCTGAGCTGCTGTGAGCTCTGAGTTGGGAAGGCTATAGAAACTGTTTATGGAAATTAACTAGTATTTGTAAAGGCTACAAATTAAACTTAAATTGGAAATTGTGTTGGAGCTGGTGGACTGGCTCCCGAGCTTTATCCATATGAGTTCACCCACACTCCACACTTAGGATGTCAAGCTGGGACCTCGAAATTGGCCATGTTGCCATTTACACCATAGAAGGAAACAAAGAGTTTATCTCTACCCTCAAATGGTGCACTGACACACCTCTGGCTATCCGTGGGTACATATGTAAGGACTATGACTCTGTCCCTACTACTGTGGTCCAGCACAGCATAGGAGCTGCACATGTAGGCAGAGTTTGTGGATATGAAAATGGGAGAAAGGCAAGATGAGCTCACAGAAGCCCTGGGTGAGGCAAACACTGATCCTAAGTGAGAAGTTGTGCTGGTACCCAGAGGGGAAAAATCTGATAAATAAAGGACTAATGGCCATGAACTTTGCACATGGGGGCCCTATAGAAAAATAATGGCAGTTGAAGCCTGCACCAGATGAGGCCCGGCAGCTGGATTTCTGGGAGCATCTGTCTGCACAGGCCAGCATCCTCTCCACTAAGAGGAACAAAACTACAGGCAACACCAAGTTCAACCAGGGTACTTCTTTGATTCTACTCAGAAACCAAAGAAGCCCAGAAAATGCTGCTAACACAGGAGTGGGGGATGGGAGAGGCCACTGCCCTTTGGTCATTCTAAGTGGGCCAAAGGCTAGGGAAAGTCCACTAACCCTTTGCCTCTTGTTCAAAGGAAAGCAGAGGGGAGGACATGGTTGATGTTGTTTTTGAATTTTATTTTACGTGTTTTGCCTGTATGTATGTTTGTGAACAGTATGTGTGCCTGGTACCTGCAGAGGGCAGAAGAAAGCATCAGATCTGCTGGAACTGGAGTCATAGACAGTTGACGAGCTGCCATGTGGTTCCTGGGAAGGAACCCAGGCCCTTGGAACACAGTCAATGCTCTTACCTGCTGAGAAATTCTCCAGACTTCCAGGACTTGTTTTGGTTTTTTCCATTTTCCCCCATTTCCCCCATATTCATTCTCTCTCTCTCTCTCTCTCTCTCTCTCTCTCTCTCGTTCTTTGGTTTGAATCCAAGGCCATGTGGATGCTTAGCGAACACACTACCATTAAGCTATACCCTATTCCTTTTTGTTTTTGAGTGCTAAGTAACACAGAGTGGAAAAAAAAAAGCCAGCTAAAAATGTAAGAAGCTTAATTATAGGTTTAGAAATTCTAGAACCACATACTGAGGCAGCTCTTGCCTATCTGACCCAACGTTATCCCCTGCTTTCTTCTTGAAACCCTTCTCCGAGGTGCTGAATTGGCTCACAGGGGTCACTTGGGGCGCAGGAGGCTAACATCCTCCTCTGGTAAGTCCCAGTACTCACTTCATCTCTAACGAGCATGAGTGGGGACATCTTCCTTGGGCACCCATGGGTGCGCTCTCCCCCCTGCCCTTCATCATTCTGACCTTCTCCCACCCCTCCATTCCTCCCTCCCTCCCTCCATTCCTCCCTCCCTCCCTCCCTCCCTCCCTCCCTCCCTCCCCCTCCCTCCAGGGAGGCCAGCTGTGGTAGTTAGTACCTCGGCCCTGACCTGCTTGTTTCCTGTTTCCTCTAGTTCCTTTCTGCCTCCTAATAATTTCCTTTCACAGCTTTTGGCCAAGTCAGCTGGAGTTTAAACAATCTACATTGTTTAAGAAGGCGACTCTTCCATAAAAGGGTTAGTACCAAAATAGAATCTGGGAATCCCCAGGTGGGCGGGCCAAGGGAGACTAGTGCACAGGGAAGGCATCCTGGGGAAGGTGGTGACAGCTGAGTACTGAGAGATGCACAGTTGCGAGGGGCACCTTTGTGCCAACCATGACGGTCTTTATGAATGAGGGTGGTCAGCGCACGTGGCTTATCCCGGTCTGAAGCTTGCAGCAACAAAAACCAGTCCTCCGGCCATCTCTGGGCTCAGTGCTTCTGTGACAGATTCTGGGCTTTGGGGTCCAGAGGGTGGGACCTTGGGCTTTCTCGTCTATTTCAACTCAGAGGTGACACTACCCCTGAGGTCCCAAGTCCAAGCAATGATTCCTATTTGCTAAGGGACCAACTGTGTGTGTTCCCCTGGAGCCTTCTTTGGACAGTTTAGGATGGGCTTAGAGATGCTTTGAAGCACAGTTGCTTCACCCCACTGTCCCAAGGCTGACTGACTCCCATTGACAAGTTCCCGAATTCCCAAAGGTCGGCTGCTCTGATCCTTTGCCTTCTTCAAGCAATTCGGGTGCCCAGTTGAAATGGATCTCTGCCCTGTGTCTGACTCATAGCCTTAGGGCAGGAGAGGTAAGAATGTGGCTGCTGGCTTGGCCAGGCTTACCAACAGGTCTGTTTTCCAATAAAGCTGTGTCTAAGCTTCTGGTGGGGGGCTATGGAACTGGTCACAATGACGCATCAGTGGAGATCTTCTTGATCATTCTCCTGACAAGTGGGCTCTGTTACAATGCTGTCTGCCTTGGGGCATGTGAGCCATTCTGCTAGTGTACAGACCCTGGCAGACTCCAGAATGTGCCAGATGGACATAACCAGGCGCCTTAGGGCACCCTTGCCTAGCACAGTAGTAGAGAAAAAGTGCTGGGTAGAGGTGTGGGTGTGTCCGTACTGCAGGTCTCTGATTCAACGTGCCACTACCCAAGCCAGATCCTGAGAGTCTGGGGTAGGGAGGGTCACAACCACCGCTAGGGGCACATCTCACGAGGCCCAGAGGAGGAGATTCTGCCTCCTGGGCCATGTCAGGTACCAGGAGCTGGAGAGAGATGCTGATTGATCTTTTGCCTAAGCTGAGAGGGGAGGTGGTTATGATAACTGGCTCCATCCTTTTCCTATTGAGCCTTACAATCTGGAACATTCTCACTGGAAAGCAAGACCGGCATGGATGACTTTACTGAGTCTGTCAAAAGGTTAGGGCTAAACCTTACCCCAGGAGTCCCCTCTTGCTGGGGGCATGGAGGTGGAGTCCCCAGACACTGTTCTTGGAGTGGAAGGCCCACTGCCTAATATTCGGGTTTCCCTTCCTCGTGTTTTGAGCCAAGGATCAGGTCTGGAGTAGACAATGCTGATGGTTTCATGCTGTGTGAATGTTCCTCCCGGTCCTCAGGAAGCTTTTGTGTACCATCTGCCGAGGACAGCAGATGCAGAAACAGTGTTGGAGGGAGCATCAGCTTCTCACACTTCAAAGAGATCATTCTCATGATGCTGGGTCAGCGGGCAACACTAGCTATTTCCCCACACAACAGGGGATACCAAGGAAAGTTTGAGTTATAGACCTGCTGTGTTTTAGGGTTTTGTGGGAGCAAATATTTTTCTACAGAAGTAAAACCACTGCGACTGTCTGTATGAGGTGTTTATTGTTTGCCAGATAAGAACAACCTGAAGTTCTACCAACAAGGACATTGTTAAGTCAGTCACAGCGCATCTGTACTGTGGAATGTTTCATAGTCACCTAGAAGGGCACATTAACTAGTTAGATATTGGTCCAGGGACTCAATGGCAGTCTATTAGTCAGGAAGGTAAACTGCAGAAAACAAATCTTAAACACAAGATTGTAGTGTTTTAAAGGTTGTAACGAAGCAAAATAAAAACCCTTGTCTTTTTATTTAAACACAGTAAAGGGGTTCACACCTCAAACTAGACTAGAAGGAGGAGGTGGGGCTAGAGAAACAAGAAAATCTAAGTCATTAAAAAATGGACAGAAAGCACTAAATGAGGTTAAGCAAAGCTTTATGGTATCCAGCGCCTGTATTAGGATTGCAAATTTCTGCATTTGCATTTGCAAATGAGTAAAGGACCAGGGAGTCAGGAGAAGGGAAGGCAGCACTGGTGGAATTGGGTGTGAGGCGCAGCCACTTTTTGCTCTGCTCCAGTTTGTGCAGCAGGTCTACAACACACACACACACACACACACACACACACACACACACACACACACCCTAACTTGATAACACTTGGAAGGGATAAGAAAGCAATGGCTGGTGAAATCGTTCATGTTGTCAAGTCACTACCAGAATAATCTAGAAGTGCCTTAAGGGGCCCTGTTCTTAATGGGGAGCCAGTAAGTAAACTCTCGGTGAAGACAAAGCCAGACTCAGTGTTATCATTCTGAGCTGGGAGAGCAAGGGCATCTCGGCTAAAAAATAAAGAGGCAAAATTTGCAATCAAATCACATGTGAACTGTCACCGTTCAGTTCGCTGGTGTTACAACCAACGGTATGAGAGAACACAGTGATCATGGAACACAGACGACGTCCAGTCTGAGCCTTTTTATATCAGAAGGAAGTTGATTGCCTACAGCTTTGTGTGCCCACCCTGGTAACTAAGCCTTGAGCCAGGAGTTGACACACCAACACCACCATCTAAGAACCATTCTTTCTTTATTACCTGATAGTTAAAATGGCATGTGAGGAAGAAACTGTGTGTTCAGGGCTTCTCCTTGCTCTCTGGTTTAGGATTAGTTGACAGTGGGAACCGAGGAGGTGTGTTGGGCTGGCAGGACACTGCTGCCACAGGCTGGTTTCTCTGTGCTGTCTGACCCGTGGTAGAATGTCCAGTGGAAGGCTGTGTGTCCTTGGGCTCCCCGCCTCATGTCCCTTTACCGTATGAAGCTGCCTAGAGGTGTCCTTGAGAAGACCTGATAGCAATGGGAACTTGGCACACGAGGTACTGATATCAATGCTCACGTTGTTCTGAAATGCTTCAGATGAACCCTTTGACAATACACGTGTGTTCCCCACCCCACCCCTCCTCACAGATGTTGCTCCTTTTAAAAGATAATACACCCTGATACTGCTCAGCAAACCCCGGGGGCCCCCAAAGGGGAGGAGGGCCTGTGGAAGAAACTAAAAGAGTTAGATTTTTTAAAATTTTAAGTAATAGTCATATTTTAATATATATTTACGTTCAGAGTGGTAGAACAGTATATCAATTCCTGTAATGACAAATTCTTTATTGAGTCTCTTGAAAAATACCATTCCCTAAAGCTTTTTGACCAGTAATTATATTTTTGGAGTATTAAATGATTCACAGAGACTAACCCCTACCAAAGTGATTTCAAAAACTGATAGCTTACGAAGAACTCTGTACAAAGGGAGTGTATTTAAAGATGCTCACAGGATACCTAAGAACACACACAGGACCAGGGGGCATCAAAAGTAAACAAGCATCTGGGCTTGGTGGCATGCCTGCAATCCCAGCATTCAGGAGGCAGAGGCTAGAAGATTGTGAGTTTGAGGCCAACCTGGGTTACCTAGAGAGATTCCCATCTAGAAAAACAGAGCAAAGAAGTAAAAAACAAAGCCGCACACATGTCATTTACAAGGGGTTCATTAACACTGCAGATCATTGCAGGGACCAGAGTAGCAAACACCAATCCTTGTGGACTCGAATCTAGGCACCACAAACACACCCTGCCCCGAACTTGCTCTCTGGGAGGTGAGTGGCAAATTTCCCTGCAGTTTGATTTCTGAACCTTTGTCTAGTGTAGTGGTCTACTTAGTTTAACGTCTTTGTAATATTTCAGTCTTACTGTAAGGTGTCAAGGTGCATAGTTGCTGCTCAGGGACTCCCATTCCACACACAAACCCGGACTTGGACCTGTGAGTGCTGAAGCGATCATGAGATAGCTCTGGGCTACACAGAGCAGAAAACCTGAGGGGAGACAGACCAGGAGAACCCCGGCTCTGCTGCTTCCTGTCTGTGTTGGGGGGTGACTTCAGCAATGGAAAGCCCAGTTTTCCTGGCTACCTCCACGAGCTGGGAGATCAGGTGCAGTGCGCAGCTCGGTTTCTGTGTTCTTTCCCTGGTCTATCACCTAGTGGAGTTGCAAAAGCACAAAAACACCGTATTAAACACATGGTTGGGAGGACGCATACTTGGGAGGGACTTTTGAAGTGCCATGAATTGCTACACGCTGGTATCTTCATGACACGTGGGGGCTAGAGAGTGAGAACTAGGGTACCGCTGTCCACCTTTGCCCACCAGTTCACCTCTGTGGCTGCTAGCCTCACTGTTTATTTTACAATGAACCAAATGAAACCCAACAGGCAGACCATTGCTGGTTGGTCCACAGTGACCCTCAGCGCAGCTCCCCGTTCCAGCCAGAATTCGCAGTGCTTGGTGGAGCAGATCTCTTTGATCAGCCGCCAGAGGACTCGCTGGTGGAGCCTGCTATCCTGCTTCTCCCGGGAGAACTCAGCCTGGTTGGCCGCCTGGGTGGCGTTGATGCAGCTGGCCACCAGCATCTCCTTGGTCACATTGGCGTCAGAGCAGCCTTCGTAGTGGATCCCATCCGGGAACTGCCAATAGTTGGCTGCGTAGTATCTGTTGCCCTCTGCTCCAAAGTCGATGTCCAGCTTCCGGCCTTGCTTGATGAAAGCTCCTGGGCTGTTCTCAGCCACACGGGCTTCGGTGATCTGGTTGCTGCTGGGCAGGGCCTTCCGGTTCCACTTGAACCTGTGTTTTATGCCCCTTGCCTTGACCGCGGAGAGGTGGCTGGCTAGCAGCATGCAAAGGACGGCCAGCCCCCATGTGCCCAGGCGCTTCTTCATGGCGTCAGAATCTGCAAGGGAAAGACTGGGCTGTTATCCTCCCCACAGGCCTCGGACTCCAGCCCGCCAAGAGGTGACAGATTTAAAGGAAGCCTCGGCTCATAATGATGTCTCACACAAAGGCTACCTGGGTCAACTTTACTACCAGATCCCTTTGTTTTTTTGCCTAAGGATTGCTCCACTTGGTCTGTTCTTGACTGTTTGGCAATGAGAAGCTGCACACGGCTATTTGAAAACTGTTAACCATGCATAGGAAAACCGATGCACCATGTAGGCAGCTTTCCCTTGTGCTGCTCAGATCTCTCAAGTCAACAACCCCTGGGAGGTAAGAGTTGGAACCAAAGGACCTGATCTAGGCTGTGTTTTCAGTCTTCCTTACTTCCTATTGATTTCCCTGAGTTGGCACTGGTCCAGATCCATTCCACTGTCTCCTCTAAGAAACCGGCTACTGGATCTAAAGGGATCATTGAGAGGAGGTGGCCAAGTTGGAGGGGAAAGGGAGGATGGACACAACCATCTCTGCAGAGCCTTGGGTCCGGGTCTCCTACATCACCATCAAAATGTGTTGTTGGTAGCTTTCCCAATCTCACCCAGGGGACAATGTGCCCTCTGCTCATCCTTATGGCTTCTAGTTACACACTTATTAAATGTCAACTACTACATAGAACCCTTCTGCGATATGATCTAAGTCTCACAAGGAGAAAGTTCTTTTATCCAAGTTTTATGAGACGTTCTGGGATTCAGAGATACCAAGTAATTTGCCCAGAGCTGCACCGTAGTAGGTGGCCAACTTGAATTCAACATTGATTCTGAGAGCAGACACCATTAACTGTCCCACTGCCCATGAGGAAGCCAGAAGCGGGTACTGCTAATGGTTTGTGTTGCTGGGGGGGGGCATGACAACTCCTAACTCAACAGACACCAGGGCCATTAAGGGACTTCAAGAGACATCAGAGCAACGGTTCTCAACCTGTGGGTCTCGACCCCTCTGGACTCACACATCAGATATACTGCCTATCACTTATTCACATTGCATTTTGTAACAGTAGCAAACTTAGAGTTATGAAGTAGCAACAAAATCATTTTATGGCTGGGGGTCATCATGACAAAAGGCACTGAACTAAAGGGTCGCAGCATTAAGAAGGTTGAGAACTCCTTCATTAGAGGAAAGGAATGTTAACAAGACTTGGGAGACTGCCAAGGTTATCCTAGGGCCCAAAGAGCTGCTAATCTCAGAAGCTTTCCCCCCACCCCCATCGTCACCAGTTGTATCAGCTGTGACATCTTGCTCCCGAAGCTAGTCACTGTGGAAATCACCCTGGAGACCAGCCTCAGAGTATTCCAGCACCAAGATCTTTGTCTGTGTTGATCAGGGACATAGAGAGATTCCTACAGCACAGTGGGTCAGGCTGTCACCTAGATGAAGAATGACTGTGGGTCCCTAGAGGGCCAGAGCAGGCATGTCTCCACAGCTCTCTATAGAGCATCCCCAGACAGGCTCGATACTCCTGTTAGAGTGCGTAACTCTGGGGGTAATACTGGTGTTTATTGTATAAACAAAAACCAAGGCAAGACACAAGCCTATCCCAGCCTAAGTAGACCATACCTACCCAGTCACCTCTGGAGGATGCAGAGGGACCTCACCGCCCCATCCTCGTCGGCATACCCTCATGGGTCTCAGCCCTTGGGCAGCTAAAGTATTCAGCCTCCAGCACCTCCCACCCCGATCACAACGAACTCAAGTCAACTTTTTCCCAAAGAGGTCCAAGTAGGGAGTTAATATTTATTGACCTCCCACATAGGGGCTGTACCCCCATGATATCCACCCATATCATAGTAGGAGAAATCTTAAAAGTAATATCATGGAAAATATCTAAGAGTGAGTCAAATATTTTTAAAAAATGAAAGCACAGATTTCTTGAGAAAGGACTTGGTTTTTACAGATAAGGGCTTAAAAGCAGAAACAAAACTCCCACCAGTTGGCCCCAAGCGTAGCATCACAGCATGGGAATGCAGACAGAGGCAGCTAGGATGGGGCTCTCATAGCTTCCCTGCCTGGGACCTGGCGACAGGAAGGGAAGTCACAAGCCACTGTTGGGCCTGGGAAACCCCTGCCACATACCTCCGTTCTCTGCTACTATAACGTCTGGAGCCAGGAATCCACACTTCTCCGGAACACTTTCTCCAGGCCACCACTCAGCTATATAGGCACTGCTGGGGGAGGGGGCCTCTCTCCGGGGCAGCCCTTCCCTCCACAGCAGGACCAATCAAGGGCTCCCTGGTCACTCCTCCATCCTGGAAGATTAAAGTCTCTTCCCTGACAAAACCACGTGAAGATCTTGAAGTTAAAAAAGTTAAAAAAAAAAAAAAAGACCTGAGAACAATATTCAGAATTACAGCTTGGGTGGTTTCCATTGCCTGCAGGCAGGGGGGCTTAAGGGAAGCCTTCTGGACACATCTGCTGTCCTGACACTTAAGACAAGCCTCCACAAGGGGCCTCTTTCAGGCAGCCTGCAAGGAAAGGGACAATTAAGAAGGACTGGCTTTTGCCTGTACCCTCATACCCTGTAGCTGGAGCCCACACAGATGGAAGAGTTGCTAGGCTTCTCCTGGTTAGATAGGAAAGCCAGACTGAGTGAATAGAGACAAACTTGAGGGTTTCCCAGAACTCTGAGCTGTTTGGGGTCCCTAGGGATACTTGAGGGTCAAGGTTAGCCCCAAGGCCAATAGGCTACAGACCCGTAGGGAGGTAGACCTAGATGCAGCAGAAACCAGCTATGCACAGATGATGACCCTGAAAGTGTTTTCCCTTGAGGCCTTCACTACCACCCATGCTCAGACACAGTTGAGGAGGAGGTACTAGAATCATGCATCCACACAATGGCGGGAGGCTAGGTATGGGTGACTGTCCCAAGGCCTTACACACTGAGACTTTCCAGAATGTTCCTGTTATGATCACTATGGAAAAGCAAAATTAAAAGTGAGTTCTGTAGGTGAGGACAGGTAAGACTGTATACACAATGTATCCCACTGCTGTTCCCTGCCTCTCCAGTTTTGGGCTCCTTTGCACACTAAATTAAGCTGCCTTTCCTGTAAAAGTCAGCAGGTGGCGCCAGAGGAATGTACAAAGGTTTCCAGCCTGGCTGTGGACTCAGGCTGCCCCTGCAGAGCTACTGTCCTTGGATTGAGGATTTCCAGCAGCAAACCCATCCCTTGCCTTTGTTTGACTTTAAAAATTTGTTTCATTTCCTCTTTTAAAAAATGTTTGCATTTCTTTGTAGACTTACAAAACTGTCTGTGCATGTGAACACATATGACAAACACCTCCATTAAAATCCTTGTGTAGATTATTTGCAAAATACAGAGAAACAAAATCAACCAAATGATTCCCCCCCCCAATAAAACCACTTCTAATATTTTACTATCCAAAGGCAATGATCCCTGAGATTTTGTTGATTATATACATGTGTAAGGACATAATTAGGGTTTGCTATAGAAGGACCCAGAATCTTCTAGTCTATCAATTCTGTACTGGCCAGATCATAGGCTCAGACAGGCCCAAGCAGCAATGCAATCTGGGGGCTAATCCCTCCATATGGGTACTGACCCTGTGGCTGCCCGCTTCCCGTCCCTGCAGGTGCCCACCTCCCTCGGCTCTTTAGTCCTTTTCTGAGTAGGGCTTTGCCAGGGTATGGTAGGAGGCAACTTCCAAACTGAAGAGACTACAGAATTCTCTTGATAGTGAACAAAGAGCCATTCTCAAAGCCACCAAGACGTGTAGAGGACAGAACATGCTGGATGGAGAAGGAGGAGGAGCTCTGCCAGCAGCCAAAAAGACAAGAAAAGTGTGACCCATCTGTGGAGCCTGCACGGCCAGCGCTGTCTCACAGACGGCCTTGCAGCCCTAAAGGACGGGAAGCAAGTGAGCAAGAGGGGCCAAGGGCATTGTCTCCCTACCCTGACAGTGATGTGAGAGCCACCAGGGTGTAATGGACCACCCTGGGAGGTGGGTGTTCCGGGACCCCGGGGCTGTGGCACACATCCTGTGAATGTACAAATATTAGAAATTTAAGTGTGTTGAAAAGAAGTGACAGGGAAAAGGGGGAACTCTAGTATGCATTGAGTAATCTTTATTTGATAACTTCTTTTTTTTATTTTTTTTATTTGATAACTTCTTCAGTTTGCTTAGATCTTGGATTAGTTAGGAACACTGAAAAGTAAATGGTGACCATCTAGACACAACCTCCTATGTGAAATAAACTCTACATCAAAAGGTTTCTGTGCAGGAAGATCATTCCCTGCATTCATGCCAAGGAAGAGAATAGAATGGGTTAGCCAAGCTCCATCTTTAATGCATCCAGGAAGGGAGGGAGGGAGGAAAAGAGGGGAGGGAGGGAGGGAAGGGGGGGGAGAGAGAGATCCTAGTCTCTCAGATGGGGAGACATTAAGAGATCACGAAGGAAGACTCCCAATGGGTGAAATTCATGTCCTTGTAGAGAGACTGGGAAGCCCCTCATTGCTTCTGTCAGTGGAAACAAGCAAAGACCTATGAACCAGAGAGCAGGCGTGGACCTGCTGGCACCTTCACTTAGAACTTCCTTGTTGTGGTTAAATTTGATTGTCAAATTTATCAGATTGGGAAACAATCACTTGAGGGACTGGTGAAGCCACCTCGGGCTGTCTGTGAGAACATTTCCAGTGCTGGTCAGATCCCGAGGGCTCCGCCATTGGTGGACTCGCATTATAGCGGAAGGCGGGATGACACAAGGCGAGCCCTAGGGAACTTCATCTTGCCTTGGCCACTTGGTCCTCTTCTCTCTTCCCCTCTACAGCGAGGTGAGGGTGCTCACACCAGAGAATCCAGCTGTGGTGTAGCAAGCTCCTCCAAACTGAAACTTCCCCTACCAGGAAGAGAGAGGGAAGCTGGTTAGGACTTGGGGACTAATCAAAACTTACAAGACCCAGAAAGCTGAAACCTAAAGGATCCTCTCACCGTCCCCAGGATATATGATTGTTGGGGACAAGTTACCAGGGGACCCACCAGCTTTAATGGTGTAAGGAACTCCAGGAATGCAGCTGCCTGTGTTGTCTCCTATGCCTCTGGAGGGGCTTCAATGGTGAGGCAGCTTCCTTTCAGTCAGTCCTGTGGGCTCATACTCTTATTCCAGTAAGCAGCCTTGATAAACTCACCGGTGCACAGAGATAGACTGGAGTGGAGTTGTTTCTTAAGTCTATCATCCAGGACCTCTCATTCATTCGTGCCTCCTCGGGAAAAGTCACACCTCACAGTCGGCACATGAACAGGGACTGACAGAATCAAAGACGAGGCGAGGAGGAGTGGCTTCGTGAAGCTAAGAAGGGGTCGAAGCAGGCCCCAAACCCAGATTTTCTCATTCTGAGAGACACAGGAGCAACTGAGAAGGTCAGGGGTCTCCAAGGCTACAGGGACTGGTTGCTTATCCGACTACCCAGTCAGATAAGAAGTCCTTATAAGGACCGGACTTATATGGACTTGACTTTCTACGTGACCTCATAAAGTTCCTTCTCCTGTTACCCCTGAGTATGCAAATGAAGTGTCCTCCATGTTCTTGCCAATGACATACACCACATGAATCAAAAAGGCCATTCTTCCTAGAGTTTAAATATCCCTTGCCCCCTCTAGATAAAAGAGCTGTCCTCTGATATAGTCTCCCAGGTGTTCTTATTCCTGGGTGATCCGCCTTGGCCCCCCCCCCATGCTAGGCCTCCCTGGTTGGGCTAGGGCTCAATAGTCTGACCGCGCCAGATGATGAAGCGGGCCTCAAATCAGGCAGCCCTGTACTGGGAAGGAGTAGCTGCAGGGCCCTTGCATTGGGGAGGGATGACTGCATGGCCCCTGCACTGAGAAGGAATGGCTGGCTATATGATCCTGGTTTGTATGCTGACCTATGTAGCCAAGGCTAACCTGTGTGAGAGGGAGCACCTGTGGAGCAGGCAGTTCCGCCTGGCTCTTTGCCCGTGTGGTTTGAGATGATGGGCACCCTTGAGGAGGTGGTCGCATGCTCTTTGAGATGAGTGGTAGGACATACAACCAAGGCTAAGCTGTCAGGGAATGGGTGTCTTTGGAGGGGGAATCTTAGGGTGGTCATCTTCTCTATGATATGGCGTGCAGTGCTTCGTTGATGAGCTACCATGTGAATGTGGTCCCTTGAACCTCTGGTGAACTAGAGGATATATCATAATGCCTGTAGTACCACATGTAGGATTGAAATCACGCTGCGGCATCAGTTGCATGGCTTGTGTTGTGGGTAATAAGACTTGTAAACAAGTAGTCTGGGCTGTTTTTCCAGAAAGAACTTGCCTGTAGAAGCGGGGAGGGTTTATGGTGGGGAAAAGATGTGTGGACGTGCCTGCACACTCATCTCCAAACTGTCAAGGAAAGTAGAAGAAGGGGGGAGATGGAGACGTTGGCTTGCTGTTTCCTATAGCTAGCAGGGTGCAATGGCAAGAGAATGCAAATTAGATCTACGCTAAAGAGTCCTTTCTGTGATCCTCGGGGCCCAGGAGAGCAGCTAGATAACAAGGAGGAAAAGAACAAGGTGAAACGGATAAAAGATACCCTTTGGGACTGACCTTTCATACAAAGGAGGGGAATATCTGCGGTCCAGCATGTAGGTCGAACATTAATCATGACCTCGTACCAAACACTATGTGACTGCTTGGGCTGGAAGGACTTTTAAACAAGCTCTGTAAGCATCACAGCCTGGTCTGTGAGGCCAAGGGGTGAGGGGGTGGATGGGATCCACTGAGTGCGGCAGAAATAGGAAACCGGCTAACATGGCTGTCCAGCCCTCCTTGAGAGAAAGGCTGCAGAGACTGAAGCAATGCAAGGGAAACCAGAATCCAACGGGACGGCTCCTATGAGCAGTCGGGAACTCTTAATTATTGCCTTATGCGGTTCCCACAAATGTCAGGGACTGACAGACAATCCAAGAAGAGCAAGCATTGTCGGGAACTGAGTATAGGAGGGTGCTGGTTGGTGGAGGTTTACTAAACTAGAAAGGGCTGGAGTCACAGGAGAGAGCTGAGAGAGAGACTTGTTCAGCGGGGACCCAGGGAATGGTACGGGCCTTCAGTGGCCTTGCTGAGACCTATGGTGGAGCGTGATCTATATAAGGTGGCAGAAACTCGGTGGAGCCAAATGGTTTAGAGCAGCTTACAAATAGATTCATGAACGGAACTCAGGAGGGGTTGAGAGAAGGACAAAACAGAAAAGGGTCACTCAAAGGCAAAGGTGGTGATGTGTGCGTGTCAAGCCGGAGTTTTCCAAGAGAGAATTAACAGAGAGTGCTGGCAGCACCTAGAAGGTTCTAAAGTCTGAGAAGCAGTTCACAGAATGCATGAACAATAAAACAAGGCAGATGTAAAAGCTTGGGCTGGTGGTGAAGGGTTAACTCCCCCGACTATGCAGTCTATGTGGCTCCCTCTTTGCCCAGTTCAGCTGCCCAGTTGCCCAGGTGTTCTCTCTCTCTCTCTCTCTCTCTCTCTCTCTCTCTCTCTCTCTCTCTCCCTCTCTCTCTCTCTCTTTCTCTCTTTCTCTGCTGTTGGTTGCATTGCAGAACTAGGTGGTAAGTACCTATTGCTAAAGGCATTGCACACTTTGGATTCAGGATTTCAGAAAATGAAGATAGGGATGAACTGGAAGTTCCCTCCATGCTGTCTGGCTTTGATAGTGCCAGAAAGTCCCTTGTGGGTTACTGGGGGAGAATTGTCATCAACGGTCCTGTTGGCTATATAGACTTTAGGTCTTCAATTACCATATGCCAGGCAAGATATGCTCATTGGTGCAACAATGACCCAACAGTTAGGGTGTAACCAGCTGCTTTCCAATTGGGTTTTAAGGCCCATTCCACAATGCTGGTCATGTGGCTGCCATAGTCATCCACACTCCTGTGGGTAACCCCTTATCTACACTCCTTTACACACTCAGTAAGTCCACTGGTTCACGCAGCTAAACTCAAGTGGGATATTCTCTTTTGTCTTGTCATTGTGGCCTTTTGGGGTGAATAGCTATTGGTTCACATCTCCTTAGGAAAAGTCACACGACACTGGCCAATAAATAAACCACGGACAGCATCCTCTCAAACTGTGAGAAACATAAATCCTCCCCCTTTATTGGTGCCAGGCATTTGGTCACAGTGACAATAAAGCGGCTAATTCATTCCCACCCACAAAGACTCTGTCTCAGAAGAATTGTGATACGCCCCAAGGAGTACTAAAGGCTGCTGCCCACCTCATGCAGGTGCTTGTGAAGTAGACTTTGGGGCTAGAGAAATAGTGGAGACATAGAAAGCAGAACCAGAGTGGGTATTATATTTTAAGGTGACCTCTGGGCTGTCCAGAGATGAGTGGACCGGCAAAGGTGGAGACTCCCAGCTGAAGGTTGGGAGATTAGAGGAGGGGCAGACAATGCCATGCTTCTCCATCAGTTTAAAGTCCCTTGTTCTATGTTTCTCATTGTCTCTGATAATTCAGAAAGCATGATGGAGCCTGGGAGATTCTATTGCCTCAGACATCTTGAGTAGTGGGCAGACAACTTGATCTGCAGTCTGCATTGAATGAAATATGAATGCTCCTAGGTATGGAAGAGAAGGCTTTTATTATACATATGAGGGAGAGAACAGCCAGAGGCATTTGGAAGATTGAACATGGCCAGCAGAATAGACCAGGCCATTGGTGGGGGCAGAGAGAGGGAGTCAGAGAGGAAGAAAAGAGGGAGGAAGTCAAGCAAGTGGACAAGAAGAGGAAGAAGAACCAAGAGAGAGGGACAAAGAGGCCAAGAGAACTTGTGGAAAAAGGAAAGAGGAAAGAGAAGCTGGGGGAAATGAAGCTTGAAGCTTAGGTGCTGGAGAGGTTTAAGGTAGGGGCAGGGTGAGAGGTGCTGAGTGAACCTGGCCTCTGTAACAGGTGCTTGTGATGTTGAGCGAGTCTTGTGGCCGCTGTCATCGTCCCTGGTGGTCTTTACTCTCATGGGGTCCTCAGGTGTTTGCCATGAGCTCTAACTGTGCCACTCCAGTTCCCATTAGAGGAGAGTATCTGCCTCTGCTCCCTCATGGGAAGAGCCCTCTTCCTCACACAGACGCTTCTGTCCTTTCTGGGCATCTCTGGAGGAGGCCGCAGTTGACAATGACAACTGGTTCCACACCATGCATGAAGTGCCACAGGTTCCATGTCATGGCTGCTACAATGAAGGCTCATCAAATGCTGTTGGGCGCATACATTTGGGAGGGCAGCGTTCCAACTACACCCTTCCCTTGAAACAGTATAAAGCATTGTAAGTTTGCAATGGCTGCTTTGAATGCACAGGCAAGTGTTAACGTGTTAATTGTTGACTTACCAGAAGCACTAATGAAGCATTTAGGGTAGTAAAAGCAATTGGCAAAGAACATAGAAGCTGGTGCCTGAGATTGGGTCTGTGATAATGCTTAGTCTCAAATCAAAGCTCTCTCTGCAGGTTAGCTTTGGTGGTGAAAGAATTACCAAACTGCAGAGCCAGGCAGGAAAATGCCAAGGAGCTCACTTCTTGGGACTAGATCTGGCAAGAAGTAGAAATCAGAGACTCAATATTTCAAGTACTCTTATTGCAGTATAACATACAGAAAAGTACACACACACACACACACAAATACAAAATCCAGTCATTTTTAATAAACTCTATACCTCGATCTATGTATGCAATAGGTTATTCCCAGCACTCAGATCCTTGGTGGTACCCAATGTCTTGACTTCTAATATCAGGCTAGACTTCCCTGTCTTTCGTGTGGAATCTAGATGAAGTCACATGGTAGGCTCTCCTTTAGGGCTGACTTCTTTTGATTGACATCATGTGTGTGTGTGATTCACCAACATCATCATCTTAGAGACACGATCTTTGGATTCTCACTGCTGGATTTGGTTATATAAACAGACCACCATCTACTTGTCTGTTTATCTTTTGTGAATGAATCTATTGCTATAAAAATTCTTTTGTAGGTCTCTTGGTAAAGACAGTGTTTCCATTTCTGTTGGGCAAATACTCAGGAGTGGAATTCTGGCCACTGGTGAGGCATCTGGCACACCCTCAGGACACCCACTTCCAACACGGACGCCCTCAGTTTAAAGAACTGGCTAAATCCTCATTTCACTCTGACTGCCGCATGAGAAAATGTCAGACTTTGCATCTGGATATGAACAACAGCCAATGAACGTGACAAGTAGGTGTGAGGGTGCACACAGCGGAGGAGGCCGGGTTTGAAAGCCAGTGCGGGAAAGGCCAAACCATCCCAGACCGGAGTCAGACAGGAGGACACATTCTTAAGAGATTCAGAGAGGGAGCAGGTGCAGAGGAGTGGGAAGGAAGGTAATGTGGGCTTCCGAGAAGCTGAGCCCCACGTGAAGCCTCCTCTCGCAATACCTGACGTTCACATAGCCCAAGCTTGCCAAACATCTTAGCGTGGGACAGGGGTACACCCTCACTCACCTGCATAATTTCCTTGTGAGTTTTGAGAAACAACGCCTGGACAGAATGAGAAGTCAGGAGGGAAAAACAGCAGGTTTCCACCAGGTGGAAGAGAGGTGTAAAAACAGACTCTACAAGGGCCACTTAGGGTGAGGAGAAGAGGAGGTGCTGGACTTGTGCTGGGGCCTGAAGCAACCTCCACAGCCTCGGAGCACACAACATTCATTCCTTCAAGGCCCAGAGCTCACCCCCAGAAAATCTTAGCTTGGTTCTGAATGAACTCTTTCTTGGTCGATGCATATTCAAGAACCTTGTACTATTTCCACTTTCTTCATGACCACCCTCCCACCCCCAGCTTTCAGTTATGAACCTTCAAAGGGGTTGTTATTCAGTTTAGTAAGCTGGTGTGTAGAGAAAGGGTCTTCAGACTGGATTGTGAGAAAAGACCAATGCCCCTGCCTCCCGAGTGCTGGGATTAAGCATAGGCAGGCGGATCTCTGTGAGTTCGAGACCAGCCTGGTCTACAGAGCTAGTTCCAGGACAGGCTCCAAAGCCACAGAGAAACCCTGTCTCGAAAAACAAAAAACAAACAAAACAAACAACAAAAAAAAAAAGACCAATGCCCGTGGGCTTCCCTTTCATTGAGTTCTCTGGTCCATAGTCCACAATGAGCCAGGGTGGATGACGCACAGCAGAAAGGGCCTGGAGGCTTAGGAAACTTCCAAGTGGTTTCCTTCTACATTGAAGTTGGGGCCTTGGAAGGGCAAGCTTTATTATGAAGCTGAGTGGATGCCTCCAGCGTGTAAGGGCACATCCCTTGCCTGAGTGGTGCTGGTGAACGGGGTGGCAGGCATGCCCACAGGGTGGGCTTTGCATCATTGACGGCAGAGGCCTTTGCCAGCTTTCCACAACTCCCACTGAATTACAGCCAACACTCCCTGCTTCATGTTAACTCGTAATTAGCCTAGCTTTATGCCAGGACTGTTTGCCACATTATCTGTGTGGGAGGAACACTCGCTGGCTTAGAGTTTTGGCATCTTCACAGACACCAGGCAAACTACACAAATTTGGTTGAACATGCAACTTTTCACTTGGTGCCAGACCATCGTGGTGCAGTGGTTGAGCTCTATACAGAATGGAAACATTTCTGTTTGTTCTTCGGTGGGCACAAGCAGGTGGCACCTTTGGCAATCCTAAAGTGAATGCTGAGCAGAGACTTCTAGCTGTTTAAGGGCACAGAGTAGACCAGATCTCTTGGGGGAAGTCCGGAAAGCCTACATGGTTATGAGGATGTCTTAGGACTTTCATAGAACAGCAGGCACACTAAGGGATGCTCACAAAGAGATGGTGTCCACTGAATTGTGTCCTCACAGAACGTCTAGGTTGAGATTCTAACCCCTAGGGCCTCAGAATGTGACTGTATTTGGAGATCAGGTTTGGAAAGGAGAGATTGGTTAGGTGGTTAGGATGAGGTCACATGTGTGAGCCATAATCCAAACACAGCCCAAGTCCTAACAAGGAGAGGTGACTATGACACCCACGGAAGCCTTTTGCAGGGAGAAGGTGACCTCTGTACCACATTCCTGAGCACTAGTGTACACTGATCACAAAGAGTTTCCATAGTATGCCTCTGGGAGAACTAATGGTGCACCTTTGAGCAAGTGACAGGTGTTCCTGGATGTTATCAAGGCCCAGGGACTAGACAGGACCCTGGAAGGCAGTGGACCAGGATGATGTGTGCTCTGAGACAGAGACAAAGACAGGAGAGAGAGGACGAGGGAGAAGGGGAGGGAGCAGGGAAGGCTGCAGAGGTATTTGTCTAGGAGTGGGACAAAGGACTGCCTCTGGCTAGAGAGGAGACAGACGGTTTAGGAAAATGACGGTTTATATTGGTAAAGGTGGATACCTCCTGTTAGGATGAGGTATTAAATTTTAATTGGACAGGTTATTTAGGTGAGCCAAAGAGAGCTTTTGATTGCTGGATTTCAACATTTTGATAGCTGAACATTGGTAGTCAGCCTCAGGAGGAGGAAGTGGCCAAATAAGAGAACAGACTTAGGGGCTAGCTTTAGGAATATAATCTAACAGCTTTCAGCAAGGCGAAGGGAATGGGGGAGAAGGGCAAGGCCTGCCAGAGCCTTGTTCACCATGCTCTAGCTGGCCAGAGATCCTTCAGTAACCACCACTGATAATAACATTTCTAATAGTTTCCCTGTGTATTTCATTTCTTTGTCTTCTACAAGATACATCTATATCTATAGATGTATATTTACAGATTTGTACTTTGATTTTTATAACATAATATACAAATTTAAAGGATTAAAAATTAAAAAAATAATTTAAAAAGTATAAAAACTGTATTTTGTTATATTACATTTAGCTCCTTTTTTGTAGAAAACAAATGGAACATTTATTTTTTCTTTAAACTCAAAAGCAATATTAAGAAGGTAGGGTAAGAAATTAAATATAAGCACAAGTTCTACCCTAGCCCTACTTATGCAAGGCAGTATAACCAACTGGACTTGTGGAGAGACTACCTGGGCTCAGAGGATCTATCAACAACCTCTCTTGTTTGGACCTGTTTCATCTTCAGCCACCTCTCCTCTTGCCCTTTGGTGGACCTGGAACAAAACACCAGTTGACACTGACTGGCTGACTGTACCATTAAATCTTGACCACTGAGTCCCTCCGAGGCAGCCTGAGCCTCTTTCTATGTTTCATACTCAACTAGAGGATACCCCTTCAAGGATTCCGTACACCTGTCCAAGTCAAGGAGGATGGTTTTCATTTCCCCATAGCAGGCGAATATGGTATGGCTCTCTTCTTCAGCGGCTTCTTTGTGGACTCTAGGGACAGAGAGAATCCAGCCTTGAACAGAGCACTGTGATCCAGGTTCATTGCCGTCCTGCTCCACACTTGTAATCCTCCCACATCCGTCCTTGGGACCCCTTTGGAGCCAAAGCTGCGGCCCTGCTGTTTCTTCACTTTCTCTTTTAGTTCACGGAGTTCCTTAAGTAATGAGTGCTTTTTGAAGCATAGTTTACCGTGAAACATTCTATCACATGTATATTGTATATGTACCTTAAAATTTAAATTGTGTTAAAATCAAATTGGCTCTGAGGGTCAGAGTTCAGAATCAAGTGCTATCAAATTCTCTAGTGGGATGTGTTGGCTGAGGCTGCCTGTTTGTTCCCAACTGCCTAGACCACTAAACAAACACAAGAAGTCTGTATTAACTGTAATACTGTTTGGCCAATATCTTAAGCATATTGTTAGCTGCTCTCATATCCTAAACTAACCCATCTCCTTTAATCTGTGCATCACCACAAGGTCGTGGCCTACTGGCAAAGTTTCGGCAGACTCTGGCAGAGGTGTCTGTCTCCTGCGGATGGTTACTATGTGGCTTCTCTCTGAATCCATTTATTCTCTCTCTATATCTTTCTCAGCGTGGCTATGTTCTGTTAAGCCATTGATCAAAAGCAGTTTTTTTATTTAACAATGACAATAATACATATTCATAGCATACAAAGGAAAATCCCACATCAGGGATGAAGTGTGCTCTGACCAATGAGACTCTAACAGTCTGAGACATGTGGTTACAACAGACTCATGTGTTGGAGGCTTAGTCCCTATCTGGTGGCTGCAATCATTGAGAGATGACTGAGTTGTGTCAATACCAACTTCATCAATGGGTTAATCCATTAATAAGCTCACACTGAATGGACCATTAGGAGGTAGGGCTTCCTTGGAGAAGGCAGGTCCCTGGGGATGTCTTTGGAGGTGCTATCTTATTTCTGGCCCTTTCCTGTCTGTCTCTCTGTTTTCTGACCATGAGATGAGCATCCTGCCCCACTACATCCTTCCCACCATAATCTTTGCCATAGGATATCCACAACAATGGTACCAAGTGACCATGAACTGAAAATTTAGAAACTGAGTCAAAACAAACTTTTCCTCCATTAAACTATCTTTCAGGTATTGATGACAGCAATGAAAAGTATAAGTAACTAACATGGATATTAGAAGACATTTCTGTAGCACTGGCCACCTTCTAGAGGGTTGCCAAGGAAGTCCCTGGGAAGACGAGGAGGCGACTGTCTAGGAGGGTGGTTGAACTGGCTGGAAGTTATCAGTGTGAAAATTTACCAATTTCTAAGTATGAGAGGTGCCTTGAATGGACATACCAACCAGTTTATCCTAAGGGAAAATTTAAAATTATTTTCATGATTTGGGGACTTTTTTGATTTTTTTTTTTTTTTTTTTTTTGTTTTTTTTTGTTTTTTTTTTTTTTTTTTTTTTTTTTTTTTTTGAGAAGCCAGTGTCTCAGAAGTGTGGCCTGGGACCGTGTGGGACAGCAATGGCCCTCTGAGGCCTAATTCCCTGCCCTGGTTTTCAAAGTATCATGAAATGTTGGACCCAGAAACAGCAGCTTGAAGAATCAGTCCTAGGCTCTGGGAGGAAGGACAGAGGTCTCTTTCTGCTGGATGTTGGCTTTGAGGTAGCTACCCCTGAAAGTCCCTGTCATAATTCTGAAGAAAATTACTGTTTATCTTACATATGCCTCTTGAGCCCCTGAAGCCTGTATCTGTGTTAGAGAAACAACATGGCCCCAAATGCCACCTTCCTTGTTCCCTTGCAGGAACTGTGAGTTAGCTTACACAGAGCAAGTGAATCTGCTGAAGGCCCAAGGAGACTGTGTGGTCTTGAGGTTAAGATAACGGTAGAAGAGAAGCCTGCGCCTTAGAGAAAGCTCGCCAGGGAAGCCAGCTGGTATGTCAGTTCTGAAATAAGCTCCGAGCTCCACTGCCAGGAAGGCACTAATCCTGTTGACTCGGACGGTAGCTGGGCGTGCTGAGGTAGGCAGATTTCCACGAGTTAGAGGCCAGCCCGGGTTATAAGAGAGCCTGTCATAAACCACCCCCACAAACCAAACAAAGAAACATAATAAAAGGAACAAGAAGGTAAAGACGCCTCTGCCATATTCTGAGCCCTCAATGGTTCCACCAAATGGCTGACCGCACCTAGAGGAAGGAGTATGACTGACTCCAACCTTGGCATCTTCTGGCCTTCAGGTCAGCAGTAGAATGTCATCTGGGAGCTTGCAGACCCCACAGACTCCGGAGCTACAGAGCCTGCCCTGGCCTACAGTCTCAGGGCCCGCATTTAACTAGCCTTGAGTGACTGAGGCATGTGTAGGAAACCTTCCTTGGTGGGATGGCTCCCACCCTGATTTAGCTTAGCATCTCACTAACGGCAGACCTCAGGGTTGGGGCTCAGCTTCATGGCGTTCACAGAGGGACATGCCCATCCCTTTCCACGCTCCTTTTGTCGTTTGCCCAGTTCTCTCCTTCTAAGAGGATTTCCAGACAGATATCCGGTCTCTGGCACTGTATGTCAGAGCTGGTCAGCCTTCCGTTTCTTGATCTTTCAGAAGGCAGCAGATTTCTCAGCATAATATCTGCATCAGCAACACCTCACCACCTGGAAATTTGTTAGAAATGCAAATTTCCAGGCCCCACCCCATCCTCAGGAGTCAGTAATCCTATGGGTGAGACCCATCTGTGTAACAAGTCTTCCAAGGGTTGTGGATTCAGCTGCCAGGGCCTTGTGCTAGAGTGGTCCATGGGTCCAGCACAGCATCATCTAGGAACTTGTTCTGAGACCCAGGAGCTGAGACTGGCAGATTCATATGCATATTCAAGTTCAAGGAGCCCTGCTCCAGGTCAAGAGGCATCTGACAAAATACTTGAGCCCTGCTGTAGCTTCCCTAGAGAATGTGGGTAGGACTCAGGAGAAGGCAAAGGTTGAAAATAGGTCAGTGGAGATAAATCCCAGTATGGGGTAGAGTTCTACGGAGCCAGAGAGGCAGCCTGGTTTAGGTGGAAATTAATCAGAATATTTGGATCAGCTGGTTGAGTCAGGCCAAAGGTTCTGGATTGAGGCTCCTACTGGAGTAGATAGTAGTTCAGACCTATTTCCCTCCAGAGGTGGAGAACACTCTGAGGTTCTTAAAGGAGAAGGGATGGGGCGGGAATAAAGGCAGCATCTGGCAGTTCTCCAGAACCATTTGCAGGGGACAGACAGGGATATACTTAAGGTATTTACTTTTTTGTTTGCTTGTTTGCTTGTTTTTTGTTTGGGTGCATCTGGAGGCTGGAGGTCGACCTTGGGGGTCATCCACTTTATTTTTCTGACATGGTCTTTCATTGACCTGGATCTCCCCAAGAAGGCCAGGCTGGCTAACCAACAAGTCCATCTCCCCAGAGTTCCTGGAGGCTGGACCAGGTGTGATCCCAGGCTCACTCTGGCCGGGTCGTATCATTTAGTGGGCCAGCTGAGCAACTACGATGGTCAGGTGACGAGTTTATTTCCAGGAAGGAAAATGCCTAAAAGGGAGGGTGAAAACAGTTGTCAGAACTTTTGTTTAGGATTGACTCTGAGGTGCATTTTCAGATAAGGTGTGCTTTTGAGAGTTTGTCTTGTTTTTAGCTTAGTGAATGACATCTCAAGGTGTTATCCTTTCATCTTAGGTACGAACTGACTCTCTGATTACTGCAGGAGATGGGTATCAGCATCGGATTTCCCCAATGCCTTAGCATCTTCTACAAACAGACACGTACCCTGTCGGAGGCAACAAGTGTGTCAGTGTGATAAGACCCGTTCTGGTCAAAGATTCCTCCTGATGCTGTTCACTATCTGTTAGCATTGAAACACACTCACTGGTCTCCCACCACTCCGTGCCTCCTGTGGCCTCCTCCCTGACCTCAGGTTAAAGGCACTTGCCGAGAGGTCTTTGTCTCCAGGCTTCTCTCCTGCACGGTGGAGTTGCTCCCGGAGCTCCCCTATATGGTCCGTGAATGTCACGACTGCCTTAATTCCACAGGCCTCTTGGAGAGGGGTCCCCACCCTCCCCCGCCCCGCAGGGTTTATCCTCAAAGGCCTGCTGGTGGCACTTTCACAGCAGGTGCACCCGTGGGAAGGAAGGCTGTGGTTTCCATCGAGACTTCTGATTTCTTGCTTTTGTACATGCCAGTTGCTCAGGAAAATTTCTACCAGGTGATCAAGCATGGCTGTGTTGGTGCCTTCCCTTACAGACACCCTCACAGAGTGAACTGCCAAGTGTGGCCTTTTGGGCCAAAAGTTTGAACCTGAAATTGCAGGGCCTGAGTTATGGGGGTTTCAAATGGGCACTTTGGAGCTTAAGTCTCATTTCAATCAGGGAAATCTATTTCTAAGCTGTGCACGACAGTGCACACTTTTCATCCCAGCACCTGGGAAGCAGAGGTAGGTGGATCTCTGTGAGTTCAAGGTCAGCCTGTTCTATATAGTGAGTTTCAGAACAGCTAGGGCTATGCAGAGACACCCTGTCTTAGAAGAAAAAAAAAAATATCTATGTCTAAACCAGGCATGGGAGTTCACTATTGTAATCCCAACGCTTGATGGATACTCCATCTGGCAGGAGGACCAGTGTGAGTTCAAGGCCAGCCTAGGCTGTACACTGAGAAAAACTGACTTGATCTCACTGCCCCGACCCCCCAGAAAACCCCCCTATTTTTAGGGATTGAGGCATAGATTAGTATGTTTGAGACCCTGGGCTCAATCACCACAGCATGGTCCAAACAAATGGGGAGGGAAGGTGAGGAGGAAGAGAAGAGAAAAAGTGAATCTGAATTCAGGACAGAAAAACACTTCCGCTGGAGCTGTGGACCAACCAGCCGTTAAGGTCACTGGCTGTTCTCGCAAAGGACCTGGGTTTGAGTCCCGGAACCCATGTAGTGGCTCACAAACATCTAACTTCAGTACCAGGGGATCTGACCCCCACTTCTGACTTGAGGGTAATGTATGTGACACACAGACATACAGGCAAAATACTGATACACAGGAAGGGAGGGAAGAAACAGACCTCTTTCAGGTCCTGTCATAGCTCCTATTTAATGTCAGTCAGAGAGCAAACATTTATAAACTTTTATATGACAAAACAAGTACATGCGGAGTTACAAATCTAGAAAATGTGAAGTCCATGCAGATTTCAAAGACCAGCGTGGGGTCCACTTTGGATTCATTTACGGAACTGAGTGCACGATGAAAGCCTAAGGGCCACAGAGTAAGCATTTAGTAGTGGACGGAATGGTCAGTGCGGTACAAACCTCAGATGCATTAGAACAGGAGGCCTAAGCTTGTAGTTACACTTTATATATTGTACACAGAACACCCGCGGTGCAGGCCGATGCTATGGCAGAGTGGTGTGCGTCTGCTCAGCAAAATACGGAGCAACTGAAGGAACAAGGTTTGCCTTACTTAAACAATGCTAACAGAATTTCTCTTTCCACTTTGAATGGAGCCTGCTTCTCTCATGGGCAACCTTAGATTGTCTCTTTGTTGTCCGATTCAAATACAAGTACAGAAACTAAAGGTATGACCTAATTCTGGCTTTTGACAATTATGAGACAGAAATGAAGAAATGCAAGTGCCTTGACTTTGCGTTATAACCACCTCTCCCTTCACAGGAGGGCCACGCCCTTACAGTGCTGGATCTCCTCAGAGTCAAAATCTTCCGGTTCAACCCAAGTAAGGTTCAAAAAAAAATCATTCTAGCGGGGCACTGGCTTTAACCCCAGCATTTGGAAGGCAGAAGCAGGCGGATCTCTATGAGTTCAGGGCCAGCCTGGTCTACAAAGTGAGTTCCAGGACAGCTAGAACTGTTACACAGAGAAACTCTGCCTCAAAAAAACAAAACAAAACAACAACAACAACAAAAATCATTCTAGTGCCTAGGAAATGAACAAAGGTTTGCTTTCAATGTTAGTAGGGGAATTTCTTCTTCTTTTTTTTTCTCTCTCCATTGCCTTAATCAGTAGAGTTTGTTAGTAAAGAAGAGGGCAGCTATGGATGCCTTAAGTATCCCAAATGGGGGCTGTTTCTTAGGGCACCATACCCCAACAGTGACTTCTTTGGTTGTAGAACCCTTCACCTATTTTAACAGTTAGTGTGTCTGTCACTGTGCACTCTGGGTAGAAGTCAGAGGTCACACCGGTATTTACTCACTAGACCGAAACAAAGCCCCGGCTAGCCGGTGGGTTATTTGCTGTTAGATTCTTATCGGCCTGCGGTTAGCACTGGCCCACAGTGGACTCAATCAAAAGACTCTGGGGTGAATAGCATCTGATCTACTGTACATTTCCCAGGTCCCGTCAGTGCCAAGGGCATTAGCCTATGGGGGACAAAGAGAGAAGCAAGAATGAGACACCACCTCAATTAAAAGAGCTATAGGTGGCTAACCCCTCCCCCAGCCGAGACCACAAGAAGGAGAAAGTACAAGCAGGGCGGCTTCCCTCATCCCACTATCAGGAACATGAGGAAGGAAATGAGGAGGATCACAGGCGGGGATGAGAAGAACACCACGGCGTGGGAATATCTCCCTTGATAGTAGGCCTGGGACTCCTTCTGATACTGGGTGACGCACATCTGCTCCACCACGCGCTCCATCATCTTGACGTCGGTCTCCGTGAAGTTCTCCCCCTTGGTGGTGGTGGTGACTGTGTGTTGCTTGATCGTGATGTTGACGCAATCGTGCACGAAGTTGTTCTGATTGTTGTACTGATCCACCGGCCGGTAGTACACTTGGTTAGGGTACCGGTACATGTTCTCACGGTAGTAGCGGTCCTCCCAGTCATTGCCAAAGTGGATCATGGGCCTGCTCATGGCGCTCCCCAGCATGTAGCCACCCAGGCCCCCCACCACTGCCCCAGCCGCGGCAGCACCTGCCACATGCTTCATGTTGGTTTTTGGCTTACTGGGCTTGTTCCACTGATTGTGGGTGCCACCTCCTTGACTCCAGCCGCCGCCATGGGGCTGACCCCAACCACCACCGTGAGGTTGTCCCCAGCCACCGCCATGGGGCTGTCCCCAGCCACCACCATGGGGCTGCCCCCAACCACCACCCTGAGGAGGGTAACGGTTGCCTCCAGGGCTGCCCTGCCCAGGGTATCGGCTTCCACCAGTGTTCCACCCTCCAGGCTTTGGCCGCTTCTTGCAGAGACCAACGTCGGTCCATGTAGCCACAAAGAGTGCCAGCAGCCAGTAGCTGAGGTTCGCCATGATGGCTGATCTGCAAAATGAAGAACAAGGCATCATTGTCTATCATTCAGGCTGAAGCTGCTTGACATTTGTTGCAGAACAAATGTGTGATAGTCATGGCTGCAGGCCTCCTCGGGGCAGGGGGGGGGCGGTTTCCTTGACAGAATTTAGGAGACAAATAACTGTAAACCAAAGATAAACAACTCATTCTCTTAAGGCAAATTTGACAAATATTTTTCTCTATTCCTAGGAATAAGAATTGCCCCCAATTGGTGAACTATGTGTGATCTAGGGGAAAAGCATTGCATGGTGGGTATGCCCTGGCTTTGAGCTTCTCTAGATTTGGGATTTGGAACCGGGTATGATCTTGTGGGGAGCCTGGCAGCTATACTCAGAAGGCTGCTATCATGGACCCTGGGTCCTTTGTATGTGTGCCCCTACACTAAGGAGAACCTCTATCCACAAACGTAGACCTCATTTCCCAGAATTCCAAAAGGAACCTGTGAGTACACCCATCCTGAGTAACCTAACCCCAGAAGGCCTGAGTCAGGGTCCAGTCAGGGGGACTGAGTGGTTGCAGCAGGAGCAAAGACTGAAGATAGCAATTGTGGAGGTGAGGAACCGGTCTCTCGAAAGCCAGGTGTGGGGTATGGGGTATGGGGCGTGGTGCGCGCGGTGTGGGGCGTGGTGCAGTGCGTATGGGGCACAGGGCATGTGGTGTGGGGTGTGGTGCAGTGCATGCCTATCATCATAGTGCTTGTTAGGAAGAGGTTGAAACAGGACGACTGTGAGCTCTAGACAAGTCTGGGCTTTATAGCTCATGTCTCAAAAACCAAACCAAGAGTATCTTGTCTGTTGCCGTTTTCTCTGGGCTATGGCAATGCCTGGCACAGAGCAGGACATAACAGACAGCTGTCGAGCGAAGGAATTAACATCCCGCGAGCATATCAAAGCCAAGAAGCTCCTCGAAGGAATTCTCAATCCAAGTTTATTAGAGACAGGAAGCATCTAGGATTTAGCAGGCTTGCTTGAGAATCCTCAGTCTCTCCACAGACAAGAGAGATGGACGGGCTGGGCTGCCGAGAGCTGCGTTTACAAGCTCAGCCGATGAATAAATTTGAGTCCAGTATGAATACTTGTTTTTGTTTTATTTTTTGAGATAGGATCTCACTCTGAAGCCTGGGTTTCTCTTTCTCTTGAACTCCTGGCAATCCTCCTGCCTTAACCTATTCAGTTCTGGGGGCCACAGAACCATTACATTTAGCTTAGTATTAATATTTATGGGTGATTGTTTTCTTCTGATTTTTGGTACAGAGGGCTAGTACAGTTTAGAAAACAACAAACATGCCAAAAGCCCTGAGGGCAATTTACGACCCTCCACAGAACACACCTTCATCATATATAAACTTCTTTCAGATTAATGTTCTCCTTCACCCTGGATGCCGAGATGAGATCCAAGACAGCGGAAGACACAAGCTATTACCCAATTGTATTGCCACATCCTAGGTCAAACCACATGCCCTGTAAGCCAGTAAGCCATAAATCCTAGAAGGCCACACACAGTCACACTCTGCTGAGTCCCACATTCTTGTCACTCAAAAGATTAAAGATTAGTTTTCAATTAAATTCTATGGTGTATAAGAGAAAAACCAGAAAATAAACAAGCTAACATTCTGTTCATATTTCTACTAAAACTATTGAGATGGGAAGTGCTGTACTGGTGGTCATAGGTAAATCAAAACATATTTAGAAACTACAAGTCAGACTAGAAGGGCTGAGGCCATACCAGCTGAAATTTCTGCAAGTTTCTTTTAGTGAGGGTCAGAGGGCAGGACACACTCCCACACCTCCAGCCCCCCCCTTCCAGTCCTGCTCCCTGGTCCGGCCCATTTTCTCACGGCCCAGTCCTGGGCCCCCACGCTGCTCATGCTTCAAGGAGCCTCACTTTAGGCCTCGTCTACCCTAGACTCAGTGATAAACCTTATAATCCAGCGCATGGGAGGCCAAGACAGGACGATTCAAAGGTCACTGTAAGGGTTGGGGAAGGAGCTCAGTGACAGAGAACTTGCTTAGCACGTGTGAGGCCTGGGGTCAAGTCCCAGAACCTCAATCAACATCAACAATCAATCCATCTCTCAGTCTAAAGGGTTCTTCGCTCATGCGGCTGAGCCAAGCCTCGCCATAGTTCTTGGACTTTCTCTTTGTCACAGCACACACGAAACTCCTCTCAGTTCTGCCTTTACAGGGAATCCTAAGCCCTGTAGTTTTCACACCTTTCAACACGACTCTCTTAGCTGCTGGCTCCACCACTGCTCATCTGAGCCCTACAGCCGTCCATCTAGCCTTCTTGTTGGCCCCCAATCCTGCCCCAGCGGCCTATCGTGCTTTTCTTTTAATATACGGTCACATTGTACTGGTTTCCCAAGAGGCTTTCTTCCATATCCAGGCTAAAATACGAAGTCCTGGCCATGGTGGCAGGGAAATCACAGGACTTGGCTTCACTCCCTCCTCACCCCCAGCCTACGTAAACCTGTTAGACACAAGGAGCACCCTGGGTTACACAAAGAAACATATGCACAAAGAGAAAGAAAAATTGCGTGGCAAGGCAATTTCTTTTGAAAAAAGCGTATGCCAGAACTGAGAAGCAGCTACAGCAAGCACACGGCAGCAAGAAGTTGGCGTGGTTTGTATTTAAGGCAGGTGGTGACTGTGCCTTTTCCTCACTGGCTTTTCAGAATAGCTAGTTTGTTTTTTAATTTTTATTTATGTGCACTGGTGCTTCGCTTGCATGTGTATCTGTATGAGGGTGTCGAGTACCCCAGAACTGGAGTTGCAGACAGTTGTGAGCTGCTAGCTTCACGGATGTTCACGTCTTTCATTAACTGTGCGAGTTTCCGGCTGCTAGCTCTTCAGGTATCCGCCCTTACTGTCTCCTTGATGTACTCCTGGGAGAGACTTGGCCCCCATGTGGTCTCAATCTCATTCCTCAGACTGAGTTTCCACTGTGTTCCAGTGGAAGAACAGCCAGTGCTCTCAGCTGCTGAGCCATCTCTCCAGCCCCCAGACAGGCTGGTTTAAAAAGTATCAGCACAAAAGAAACGAAAGAAAGGGAGAAAGGGCTGGTTGTCAGAGGCCATCAAGGTCTGGGGAGGTTACATTTGTAGGGAGCTGGGGCTTTGTGTAAACAAAGGCTTTACCAGGTGGAGGAGATGAGATCTGTAAAAATGTCTTACAAGATGTGTGTGTGTGTGGGGGGGGGGTGATTTTTGGAATACTGGCTCGCTACCTTTGACAGTGAGCAAATATTCCTCATGAACCCCCAAATGGGTCCCATCTCTAGGTCTTTGCTCCCTTGGGCTAGGTAGCTCCTTCCCCAGCTACTGATGTGGCTCCCACTCTTAAATGGTGGAGGAGGGGCTCCTCATTCCACCTAGTACAGCACCTGTTAGTATTCAGGCATCTGCACTGGCCTACCCTTGGGGTCCTGACAGGATCCGTCCTCAGCTGCAGTCACTAAGAGCTCCTCTGTGCGCATCCACTACAGTCCCTTTTAAAAGGTGGGCCTAACCCACCTCCTGTTTCTTTCTTCCTCTCTCTTTTTCCATTTTTTTTGGGGGGGGGGTTTCGAGACAGGGTTTCTCTGTGGCTTTGGAGCCTGTCCTGGAACTAGCTCTGTAGACCAGGCTGGTCTCGAACTCACAGAGATCCGCCTGCCTCTGCCTCCCCAGTGCTGGGATTAAAGGCATTTTTTTTTTGCCACTCTTTATCCCCAGTGACTAGTCCCTGTCCCTTCTCTCTCTTTTCCCAATAAACCTACGTGAGCCTTGTTGCATGGAATGACTTCTTTTCACGGCGTTTCTTAAATGACAACAGCATCCCTTCTCCTGTCTGCTTTTGCTGCTTCAGTTCTTTCCAGGATAAGTAATATACTTGACATATTAGTTCTTGTGGACATATTGTCCATTTTCTCCACCACAGGGCAGGTTCCTGCAGGGCAGAGTCCTGGGCCTGTTTACAGCAGTGTCCCCAGACACAGTGCCTGACCAATAACCACGCACACAGTAAACCTGAAGGAATGATTGTGAAGACATCTTTACTGAAACCTAACTAACAAGCAACTAGGAACAAGGACTTGCAATGGATGTTGAAGGAGGACTGCATTTAAAAACTTACAAAACATTCTTTACTACAAATGGTCAGCTAATAATCTCACTGAACTAAGCAAACATTTGTATGCCAGCCGCTGTGGTAGGCGCAGGCTGGCTGAAGATAGTGTTATATGATACAGACAGGGTGGGAGCCAGAGAAGGCTGCTGGGAATCAGGCTGAGTTGGGCTTTGCACGTGCTTCTTTACGGCTGTATGGGAGCCAGCTAGGGGTGTGGCTCAGAGAAGGGCATCTGCCTGGACGTGCCCCAGTATCCATCTGCTGCAGCGCAAAGAAAAAAAAGTTACAGTTCTGAGATCCGGAGAGACGCAGGAGTGGGAAATGACACCACACAGTGACTGGACACAGAGGAGAGGAACTGACAGAGAAGGTGTGTAGGAGGGAGAGGCGGCAGCTAGGGTAGAGGTGGGTGGGGTAAAAGGGACACTGGCAGACCTGAGGACACCTGAGCCTGCAGCCGTAGTGTGCAGGCATGCAGGGGTCAGGTAACAGGGCCACCCACGCAAAAGGAGCAGACCTCGGGGACAGATCACACCTGCCGTTCTTGGTCTAACATTACTGCATCTCTTTCAGTCTCAAGACTGTCTTAAAAAAGACAGCTCATGGCAGCCTTTGCAACCCGCCCTCCCTTTGGATGCTGGTTCTCTGGCAGGCCTAATGACAAGGCCCGTGAAAGGCCTGACTGGGTCTGGAGGCATCATGAGCCACTCAAGAGTCTGGGTTCCTTTTCAGAAAGAACATTCATGAAGCAGGGACTGTGTGTACATGCACATCTAGGCTTGTGTGTGTAAACAGAGCAGGGAGGCTAAGTCTTAGGCCCCAGCACTACAAAAGATTGTTGGTTCAGCAGTAAGGGAGCTGAGGTAGAAGGGAGCCATGCGATTCAGTGGGCAGCCTCTGCGGGGAGCACAGTTTCGGATATAAATGGCAAGAGACCGAAAGAATCTATGTGGGACCCCAACTTCAAGACTAGGCAGCTACATGGGCAGGACATGGAATGTGTTCACAGTCTGGAGGGAGGTAGATAAAAGGTTTGTTTTCGGCTACACTGTTGTCAAACAACACGTGGCGTGGGTCAAGAGCTTCAAGTGTCACCAACTGGAGACATCAGTTGTGTTGTCCCCATACACACACATGACATCAGAGCCATGGGCACATGTGGCTGGCCTATACTGTATACTGATATTGGATAACGTTGGAGAATTATAAAATATATCAAGACAGGATCATTTCAAAGTCAGTTGAGAACAAGAAAAGCAATATTTAATCATGAAATTCCTTTACAGAATCATTTCTAAAGAGGGACTCAACCTTATACAAGACTGAGGCAAGCTTAGATATTAAATTACAAGTCCTCATTCTCCCAATAGGGCCACCCACGTGGGCAGTTCCTGGGCTACGGATGTAGCGAGTGGCAGAGCATTTGCCTAAATTACAGCTCCAGCACTAAAAAGACTGCTGGTTTATTAGGCTGCTGGCAATAGAGATGAGATTTCTAAGTTCATGGCTTGTGATGTCTTCTAAGATATTTTAGTAAGTACTTCATAAAGGTCATTATCTATTTTTTCACTAAGAAAGACACTCCTAGAACAATAGCAATAGGAGTTTCCTTAACCTGATAAACATCACAGTAAAATCAGGAAACATAACCAATGATCTTTGAATACATTCCTTTTAAGATCAGAAGCAGATAAAAAAATAAAAAAAAAAAACCCCAAAACCAGACTTCCATTATTCAATGTGTCAAGATGAAGAAACAGCAGGGGCAGGGACCACAGGAAAGAGTCAGACTGACATCATTTGCAATTAACAGGATCACAGAGAAAACACAGAAGTAGGTAAGGTTACTGAAAGATAAGGGTGTTGCATACCTTTAGTTACAGCACTCGGGAGGCAGAGGCAGGCAGATCTCTGTGAGTTCGAGACCAGCCTGGTCTACAGAGTGAGTTTCAGGGCAGTCAGGGCTACACAGAGAAAACCTGTTCTCAAAAACAAAACCAAATCAAATCAAAACAAACAAATGAACAAAAATCCAATACTGGAATTCGGCAAGGTTGCAGGATCCAGGATGTGTGTCTTACTTTTCTATTGCTGTGATAAAGCACTGTGGACAAGGGGGCTTAGAGAAGGAAGGGTTTATCTGGTGCTAACATCTCCAGAGGGGTAGGAGTCTATTGCTATAATGGGGGTTGGGAAGCAGGGCAGCAGGCAGGAAGGCATGGCACCACAACAGCAACTGAGTGCTCACATCAGGAGGCAGAGAGAGAGGTAGAGGGGGAGGAGGAGAAAAAGAGAAAAGAGAGGAGAGAAAGAGGAAACAGAGAAAGGAGAGGGGAGAAAAAGATAGAGGAAAGAGAGAGAGAGAGAGAACTAATTTGAAATGACAGGAGTCTTTTGAAACCACACAGCCCATCCTGCAGTGACATACTTTCTCCAGCAAGGCCACACCCCCCGAGTCTTCTCAAAATGACTGAGATTTACAGGAATATCTCAAACTACCACATTGAGTATACAGAGACCAACATCATTTCTATATCAGTCATAAATAACTAGAAAAAAGATATTCACAGAGCAAGCAAACTATAAAACATTTAGAAATGACAAAACTAAATAAAAAGAGGTTTTATATGGAAGAAATTCAAAACTTTAATTCCAGGTTGATTTTTCTGAAGAGCTTAATAAACTCACGCCCTCAATCCCAGCACTCGGGAGGCAGAGGCAGGTGATCTCTGTGAGTTCAAGACCAGCCTGGTCTACAGAGCTAGTGCCAGGACAGACTTCAAAGCTACACAGAGAAACCCTGTCTTGAAAAACCAATCAACCAAACAAATAAACTCACATGGAAAAGAGTCATGTCTATTTACCACAAAGCCAACAATAAAGGAAGAACCAAGGGGAGAATGTGGCACAGCAGACTTAAATCACACTATAAAGCCATTAAAAAAAAAACCCATAAAGCCATTAAAATTCAGAAACAGACCAACAGACTAAAGTTCAAATATGGAAGCATGCATACACTCTGTAACAAGGACTTGATTTGATTCGCCAGTGGGCACCACAAACCAGTAAGGAAGGAAGGTTTTGTGCTTCTGGAAAGCTGAAAAACAAAAAAAAACAAAACAGAAAAATGGATCCCTAATTCCATGTGCAAAAGTAGACTCTAGACAAAGAGAAGACCTAGTGTGAGAGAGGCTGATGCGCGCCACTGTCATCCAGCTCACAGGAACTTAGACCACCAAGCTTCAGGCCAGTCTGATGTAGGGACCAACTGTTAAACAGTGAGACAACCAATAGGCCATTGAAGTGGACAGTTTTCCAAAACACCAATGGTCAATATGCATCTGAGAAAAGGTTCAATATCACTGGCTGTCAGAGAAGTGCAAATTAAAATCAAATATATTCCATTTTATCCAACTCAGAATGTCTATCATTAAGAAAACCAACAGCCTGGGTTGTAGAGACAGCTCATCTGTTAAGAGCACTGATGATTGACTGTTCTTTCCAAAGGACCCAGGTTCAGTTCCCAACACAGCCCTCTCCATTCTCAGGGATCCAGAGTCCTCCTCTGACCTCCACAGGCACCAGAGTTGGTAAGTACCAACAGGCAGGCTAAATACCACAGGCGTAAAGTAATTCTACTGGGTGGTGATGGTGGTGCACACCTTTAATCCCAGCACTAGGGAGGCAGAGGCAGGTGGGTCTCTGTGAGTTCAAGGTCAGAATAAATACCAGGACAGCCAAGGCTGTTACACAGTGAAACCTGTCTCAAAAAAAAAAAAAAAAAAAAAGAAAAAAACAAAAAAACAAATAACAAATGCAGGCAAGGACAAGGAGAAAAGGGAATTTTTACACATTGCTGGAAGGACTATAAATTAGACCTCACTATGGAAATTGGCATGAAGGTCTCATAGAAAACTAAATCTAGATCTATCATATGACCTAGCTAAACCAAAGGATTCCAAGTCAGCATGCCAGAAACACTTGTGCGTTGATGTTTACTATAGCATAGTTTACTAAATAAAGCTAAGCTATGGAACCAACTGGGGAGTCTATCAACAGAAATGGGAAAAAAAGAAAATGGAACTTTATTCAGCCTTAATGAAAGTAAAACCATGTCATTTGGAGGAAAATGGATGCAACCAGAGATTATCATTTTAAGTGAATTAACTCAAGACAAATGGTGCACATTTTTTCTCACGTGGAGAACTGAAATGGCTGCTGGGTGTGTTCCTTCATTGTTCCCCGCCTTATTTTTTTTTGGGGGGGGGAGGGGGGTGTGAGGGCTCTCACTGAACCAGAAGTTCACTACCTCAGCTAAGCTGGCTGACCTGTGAGCTCTTAAGAGTCGCTTGTCTCTGCCTCCCAGTGCTGGGTTCTAAGACTGTGCAGCTGTGCCCAGCTTCTTATGTGGGTGCCGGGGAATTGAACTCAGGTCCTCATGCTTGTGTGGCAAGTACTTAAATAAATGAGCCATCTCACCAGTTCCATCACTGTCCCTTGTAAGTAAGGAGCTTTACTGGCAAGAACAAACAGCTGCATATTTCTCTCTGATCCTAATTTACTGTAAAGACCACATTTGGGAATAATAAAAGAACTCAGAAGAAAGCGAGAAAGCCTGTCTATTTCTTAGTTCTGAGCTAGCGTCTGATCTCTCAACCATCAGAGAACGCCAAGTCTGCTCTGTTCCTCGATTGTTCTGGGAGCCTACAGAGCTGTGATTTCCTATGTGAACCCTGTGGAGAAGCACCTAGAAAAGTCTGTGGCCGGGGGCCACGGGCTGAGGATAAGTGAGCTCACGAGAATGGCAGTCTCTGCAATCTGGTAAACATTCCATTCACAACGGCACTGAGAAACTCAAAATATCCGGGGATCATCCTCAAACAGCAGACTTACTGAAGAAAGCTGTATGGTTTTGTTGAGGTATTAAAAAAGAGGCTAGAAAAAGCAAAAAGACATGTATTAATGGAATTTAAAAATTAATATAAAAAGAGATTCCAATTATATCCAAATAACTCAGCGTCAACATGATTTTATCTAACTCAGAGGACCTTTAAGAAGCATGGTGCAGTGACACTGAGAAGGATGGACGGCCTGGTGTCCCAGGAATGCAATCCCCGTGGCTGAAAAGGTGGAGGGTCAGGCACTCAAGACCAGCCTTGCTTACAGTGAGTTGGAGGCTGGACTGTGCTGCGTGAGACAGACTCAGCCTTCCCTGTCTGCCTGTCTAAAAAGGAGCGGATAGAGGACAGAGTTTAATGCCAAGCACGTGCCTGGTACACATGTAAAACTCTGAATCTGGTCCCCAGCACTGAAAACAAAACAAACAAAATAAAATAAAAAGCCCTAAAAATTAAAGAAATGTTCCCATGGGAAGTGAATTCAGAGCACACCTGGCTGGCCATGTCTTAGAATGCAAAACTACATAGACATCGCAAGAGCAACACATACAGCTACAGAACGAGAGACAGGGAGGGAGGGAGGGAGGGAGGGAAGAAGGGAAGGAGGGAAGGAGGGAGAAAGAGACAAAAGGCCCACAGTTCTCTCAGTTATTCTATTCCCACGATGCATGGCACCGAGGGCAGAGCTGCTAAGGATCTGTTCCAGAGACGTAACAGTTCAAGATGCTCCTGCTGAGATCCACAAGCACTGACCAGTTTCTGCTGTCCACTAAGGCAGTGCTCTGAGACTCAGAACACATACAACTTGAAGCTTTGTCAGTTAAACTATGAAGCAGAGAGGATCTCTCTCTCTCTCTCTCTCTCTCTCTCTCTCTCTCTCTCTCTCTCTCTCTCTCACACACACACACACACACACACACAAATACACACAGACCCACAGACCCCCAACCCATACACACTGGTGCTCCCCCTCCCCGACTCCATCCTTGGGGGAAAATTCCTGTCTCTCTTGTGCTTGGTAGAATTAATTCATTTCTCATCACTTGAGGTCACTAGCTCTTAAGGAACTGGATCAAGCTATGTTAAGAGGACGGAAAACATTTAAGTGGTTTTAATTGGTATCTTAAGGCCATCTCTGGAACAAACGGGGTCCCTAAGCTTGTTTATCATCAGAATTACTTTAAGAACTTTTGAAAAAGCCATCAGACAGTCTGGAAGTATTTAATGATGGCACCTGAGAGGTTGGAAAAGCCTGCCATGGAGCCTGCCCGCTCTCCGTCCCCTGCCAAGCTACGTCACCAGGGACACAACACTTATTCTGCTTTCTGTTAAGAGGGTGCAGCTCCCTCGAGACAACCACACAGCACTGAGGTAGCAAAGAGCAGGATATCCTCCAACTAAAAGGACGGCTTAACACGTGGGACTAAGAGCTAGTGCACACACTATACCCATTTGTGTGTTATCTTATAACACTGTATCAGATAAGACAGTATTTTTAAAGCATTTATTATGCAGCAGCACACAGAGACCTTGAGACAAGGGACTGGGAAGTTAAAACCAGTCTTCAGAAAAACCAGCTGGGTGTGGTGGCTGGTGATTGGCTCCGACTCCCAATAGGAGTGCAAGGTTGCATATAGGAGTTCCAGGTCAGCCCAGGCCTGTGAAACCCTGCCTCAAAACAAGCAAAACAAAACAACCCCAAACAAACAAAAAACAAAAAAAACTCCTAAACCCAAACCAAGGAAAAAAAAAAAGAAAAGAAAAGAAAAAAACCCAAACAAAAACAAAAGCAAAATGAAAAAACCCTTCACCTTCTGACTTGGTTGAGATTTGGCATAGAAATGTATATCTGTTACTATTATTTTTTAAATGCTTGCAGTTCTCTGCCTGGTACTATCCTAGAGAAAGCTGTGGCCTGTGCTCCCTGGAATCAAGCTGATTTTACGAGACATCAGTGCACAGCAAGGTATAAGCCCCACATCACATTATTAGGTGGCTTCTGGAGTAAGTGCGGTGCTTAGACTTTTCTGGCCCCCATGTCCCCAGAGAGCTGGTGATTTTCAAGTCCTCCTGCAAGCCCAAGATTGGCAGGGCACTTACAATCTGCTGTGGCTCTCCGAAACTGGTACCACTAGGAAGGCAGAGTGCTTCAGGTCAGTTGATATTGTTCAGTTTTGAAATATATCCAGGAGTCCTTCCAAACACACAAAAAAGTAAAATTAGAATGGATAAATAAACCTAAGAACTGAAATACAATCTAATCTAATATACTAATTACCAAACCACTAATATATACAGTCACATAAAATGGAACAGCATTTGAAAATGGAAATGAGATCAGCTCAGATAAATTCCCCAAAGCGATTATGACATGGTCTGTGTCAATTTAGAAACTAAAAAAACTATCCTTAGGTTCAAGCCACAGTATTTGAAGAAAAGAAGCCTGGGGAACTGCTTTGTTTCTTTCTGAACAAGCTAGTGGAAACAGGTCATCTACAAACACAGAGTCAAGATCACACGTACTTTCTGAGCCCTTTCGTTCCTGCTCCTTTTCTGGATTTTTCTCATACATAGGGCATGGGTCCAAGGAGAGGCTAGGTCTCCTAACCCATGCTTTGACTCTGTTTCCCCCAGAGATACCTGGAGTCAGGACCCCTAAGGAAGAGTGTTCAGGATCCCTAAGGTTCCTTCCAAAAACCCGTCACAGTTTTCTTAGCTGCTGAGCTGTTCAACATTTAGACTGATTCTCAGTGGGTTCTAATTTTAAGTCAGTCACTGCTTAGCATATGGCTCCCCAAGCCCTTTGTTCTATTACAGGTAAACTGCCAGAAGTAGGGTTTCTGGGCCACAGCTCACAACAAATATCACCTCACCAGATTGTTCCCTGCAGGGCACAGTGGCTCATGCCTGGAACCCTGAAGCACCAGGGAGGGCTGCCACAAATCTGAGGACTGCCAGGTCCACATAGCCAATTCCAGGCCAGCCAGAGCTATATTGAGAGCCTGTTATGCACTGTTATGAACTCACAAGGACGCAAACACTCCAAACTAACCAATGAATCAATCAAACAAACAAAAAAAGTCCCTACTGATTTACAATATCCTCAGCTAAGTGTGAATAACATTCAGCATCAAGTGTTAAAGACTGTTAATCTTTGCAAGAAATACCAGACGTAGGTAGCATTTTCTCCTTTTGAATGAAAGGGGCTGGAGAGCTGGCTCAGCAATTACGAGTAGCTCTTCCAGAGGACCTGGATTTGGTTCCGAGTGCCCACGTGGTACTGGCTCATGACCATCCATATAACTCCAGTTTCAGGGCCTCCAACGCCCTCTTCAGACCTCCATGGGACCAGGCACACCCATGCATATGTGGATGAGAAACACTCATACACATACATACTTAAATCTTAAAAAAAAAAAAGATGAACAAAAGGAACCCCAGAAAATGTCAAGTCATAAAGTTGGTGGTAACGCCATCTTTCTTGCCCTTGAGTAGGGCCCCCTGTCCCCCAAAACTCGAACGTGGTGGCTTTAGGCAACCTCTGAGTTAGGGTTGCTGTTGCATTGTTTTTGTCTTTTTAGTAGATGTAAAAACAACAAACAAACTTGATTTAATTTGCATCTTACTCAGAAAAATGACTCATCGTTTAGTCCCTGTTCTAAATAATATGGAAAGCTTGTGTCAGATACAAATAAAAACACAAATCACCTCTTAGCTTTCTACTTCCTTCCCCTCATCGAAGCTCTCGGGTGTGTATGTGTGCGTAGGTAAAGTAGTTCCTTCATTGAATAGTTAAATTTTCCAGATGTCTGACATTTTAATTCAAAACCGTGGCTCCTGTTTGTTATATAATTAGATTGTACAAGTCTTTAATCCCACCTTACCAGTTCTCCTAATGAAATGGGGAATTAAGCAAATGGGTAACTGTCATTAAACCACGATATTCAAAGTAAAAATATCCAAAGAAAATAAGACAGCCATAAAAACGCCAAGGTAGGACAGTGAAATCCCGAGGCACGGCGTTGGGTATGGGGTTGAGAGATGCTGAGGACGGACGAGACCACGGTGGAACTATTGGATAAAATTATGTTCGCTGTAGATAATACAAAGAGAGAAGAAAACAGCAAACGACAGTCAAAAGATGCCATCCCATCCCCCTCGGAGCGAAGCTGGGCAGTGAACCGGGAACGGGAGGAAGGGCTGGCTCCTGGCCTCTCCAGGGATTCGGTCCCCCCCCCCCCCCCCCCAGGAGACGCGCAGCGGCGGGTGCGCGGTCCCCTCCCAGCCAGGCTTTGCCTAAGTCCTGAGGCCTCAGAGTCCCGAGAGCTGGAGCAAGCCGGGCTTGGCTCTGGGAAGGCCGAGGGCTTACTGAGGCCTGACATTTGCACTCCTTCCCGAAGCCAAGCTTCAGAAGCCGCTTACCTGCCACCGATGCGAGTGTGAAGCTGATGTGCCGACTCGATCAGCAGCTCCGATGCCGCTGGGGAGCGGGGCGGGGCCGGGATTAGGAGGGCTAGCAGGGCGGGGCCGGGAGAGGGGCTGGGCTGGGTGGGGCTTGCGAGCGTGCTCACCAATGGCTGCGCCCGCTTCTCCCTCGGGGAATGAGTCATCAGCATTCCTGACTGGCTTAAATGCTTGTCTCTGTTCAAACCGCCCCCAGGTGTCATCACTCCCTGACGTCGCTCACGGACTATAAAAATCATCTTTAATGGAAGACTGGTCCAGAACCCAATGCTCCCGTTACATAATGGGGAAGGTGAGAAAATGAAAGGTTGCTTAACGGAGCGAGAAAGTAATCGCTGGAACTTTGGCAGCAAGAGATTGCTAAAGAGGAAGATTTTTGAGCTCAATATTTAGGCATTTCCCCAAAATCTATAATAATTAGAGGTCTAGAAAGTGCTTTTGCCATTGCCTGTTGGTTTATTCTGTTCCTCCCTTCTTTCCTTTTTCCTTTTTCTTCCCTCTCCCTCCTTTTTTCTTTGTCTTTGGGGACAGTCTCTGTATCCTAAGTTAGCTTGGACTGCCCACTAATTAGTTCAAGCTGACCTGAAACTCAAAGCTACGCTCCTGCCCCAGCCTCCTGAGTGCTGGGATTATAGGCTGCACTAGTGTGCCCAGCTCATCTGCCCACTTTCCGCGTTTGTTTTGTCCGGAGAGAAAACTTTGGCAACTCCTTCTGCACGTGTCCTGAAGCAGGTTAGAGGAAACAATATTTTTGTTCAAGGTGCTTGCCGAGAAGATTACAAGATGATTACAGACAAAGCTGTAATCCCAGCTATTCAGGAAGCCGAGGCAGGAGATGCTCAAGTTCAAGCTGGGCAACTTAATGAGACCTTGTCAAAACGAGGCAGGGAGTTGCTGGGGAGCTGGTTCAGTTCCCAAGCACGAGGACCCGAGTTTGGACCCTAAGAACTCCGGAAGATTCATTGGGGAAGACATCTGATCTTGCCCTCTGATCTCCACACACAGGTTCACATGCACCCTCCTGTACACGTGCTCACAGTCCCATTCACATGTTGCACACTCCCATGGCACATACATGAATTGCTGCTGATACTGGGACAGAAGGGGCCATAAACCCCAGGGAAAACAGAATAATCTGCCCCGGTAATGAGGGACAGATGCTGAAGACCATTGACAAACACAAAATTGGGCTGGAATTAAGTATTGTGTCCGGCATCAGGATCCCGGAGGACATGGTGGTAAGGGAGTGTGGGAGCCAGGAGAATCACAGTTGTTATAAAGTAGTTCTGTCCATCGACCCCCGCACCCCGTGTGCATGTGGGTAGGCTCTTAATGGCTGAGGGAAAGGAGAGGGCTGGAAACATAGCTTTTGGCTGAGTTCATTCAGTTATAGTGAAACTAGATTTCAGCGGGTTAGAAATAGCAGCACTGGTGGCTGCTTGACATTAAGTCTGTCTAGTGAATACTTTGACCGTCCCTCAGATCCTTGCCTTCTTGCCTCAGAGGGCGCTCACTGTGAAGACACCCGCTTGCCTGTTCTGAATCAGGGAGAACATATCTTTGAATTTTTCTAAGGCCTGCCACTTGCTGTCAGGAGAGGAGGGGAGGGTTGGGAGGGGTGGCCAGGTTAGTTTAGGTAAGGGACCAGCACCCCCCTCCCCCGGGACTCTGAAAGGCTTGGTTAGAAGACATCAAAACTCAGCATTTTCTTCAAATGAATGAAATATCTACCGATTGACTGCTCTCTACCCATCAGGAAGCGTCCTAAAAGGCTTTTCGGATGAGGGATTAGAAGTGAAAGGGGACTGGCTGCTAGGCAGCCTGCCTGGTTGTTATTGCTGTGTAGAACTGGGCACGGCGGGGTAAGCCTGTCAAAGAAGCATTTGAGAAGTCTCTGCTGTGAACAAGGACATGTTTTAAAATCGGCATGTGGCTTGAGTTCACTGCAAGGCTGGCAGAAGCTGGACATCTTTCTGCTGTTTGGAAGGGAAAGTGGGTACCTGGTGAAGGGAGACCTCCAGCCTGTCCTAAGGCAGAGGCCTGTACCAGTGCTAAACACATTCCAGGCACCAGGCCTTTTGGGATAGAATCTCAAGGAAGGAGCAACTTGCCTGAAAATGGGTTGTTACACCTATGGCTCAAACCACGCATTGGAAACCTTCCGCCTTCTTAGAAATGACAAGATAGCACTATTTGACCCTAATGTAGAGATGACATAAGATGGCGTTACAGTTTGAATGTGTCTCCTTCAGATGTCACTGGTGGGATCTTATCTCCTTCCCCTCACAAATCCCCTCCTTCCCCTGGTAAAAGAAGTTGCACACATAGCTTTACAGTTTGGATGTAAAATGCTGCCCAGGCTCTTAGTGTGGACACTTGTTTCCAGGGCGCAGCGCTGTTCTGGGGGTTATATAGCCTTTGGGATAGACCCCTAACTGGTGGATGTAGGTGGCGTGGGTAGATCCTGAAGACTTTTCCTCTGGTGCTGGTCTGAGTTCTCTGCCTCCTGATCCGTCATACATGCTGGATGTCATGAGCATGGCCACGCCTTCCATGCTGTGACGATGACCTGGGAATTCCCTACAACCTGAGCTTCCTACTTTAAGTGTTTCTGGCAAGAACTACATCAGAAAAATAGATAACACTCTTGACTTGTTCCACGTGCTGCCTTGGTGCAGGACCCAGTGCTTTCGCCACCCTCCCTAGAGAGAATACAGGAATAAGCACCGACTTGAAAGGAGACAGTTGGTGTTATTGCTCACCAACCCTGCTGGGATCTTGACCTTGGACCCTCTACCCTCCATAACTGTGAAAATAAGTGTCTGGTATTTATTATCAAGCCTGTGGTACTCTGCTGTAGTGTCAGAAGTGGACAAAGTCAGATGGTTCCCATGACTCCTGATGGGGAGAATTTGGTGTTATTTCCACAAAGTCCAGAAGTTTTGGAGGGTAGAGGTAAAGAAATGACACAATATGTGGTTTAATTCTTCGGTTAGGATGTCCAGATGGTGTGAATTTAGGGTTAGAGGACGTTGATGGCAAGGCACAGAAACCCCCTCAGCCTGGTGCAGAGAACACACAGCTTCTTATGAAGCACTGGATGACAGGTGATGGAGAGAGCACAGCCCAGCCTTCCAGGCAGTGTTTGAACGGCTGCCCCGCTCACCTCCTTCTTCAGTCATCTGTATAACAAAAGTTATGCAGGTCCTATAAGGACATTAGAAAATATAGACAGGAATAAAGACAAATGTTCATGGTGGGATTAGAGAGATGGATCAGTGGTTAAGAGCACTGACTGCTTCCTCTTGCAGACATCCTGGGTTCGATTCCTAGCATCCATGCGGTAGCCCACAAACCTCTGAAACTCCAGTTCTAGGGGATCTGATGCTTTCTTTTGGCCTCTGTGGGAACCAGGCATGCATATGGTACACAGACATACTTTCAGGTGTGAGGCTGGAAAAGATTCCATTTCCGTGCTGGAACCTTGTGGGAATTCGAACTTCACCTCCACCCCTGAGGAAAGTCAGGGATCGCTAGGCCCCCTTTAGGGGAAATATTAGCTAATGAAAAAAAAAAAAAACCAAGCTACACAAAACTGCTGACAAGATGCTGACCACCCAACTTCCCCTATCAGCTGAGTAATGATGGATCAATCAGATAGAATTCCAAACAGCCCCTGCGGTTAGCAAAGGGTCAGCAGATGTCTGGAACAGGTACTGTTGCTATCCCCCCCCCCCCCCAGGCAATGACAGCCTATCAGAGAATCACAGCTAAGCTTTATCTAATCTTCAGCCAATTATGATACAGAATAAGTAATTTTATATTTTGAGACTATAATCTTGTGACTGAGTTGTGTTTTTTGTCTTTAGACACCCCTTACAACAATAGGTGGGGTCCTTCTCCATTTGCTGTGCCAGACTGTGAGGCAGAGGACCCGTGCTAGTCCGTACATAATAAATAAAACCTGACTTTTGCATTCGGGAGTGTGTGTCTCCATGGTGGTCTTCTTGGGGGGGGGGTCTCAGGACTTAGGCACAACATAGGCAAACACCCATACACATAAAATCAATAAAAATATTTAAAAAATATTTCTGGGTTATCTTCCTCTCATCTTTTCTGCCCTTAAACTAGGTATAGTTCTGAGTTTTGAACTAGTCTCTCCCCCAGATAACAGTATCTTCTGAGATGCTGTTTTAATGGTTTCAGTGCATTCTTGTAGGTGCCTGGAACACACATTCCTACAGCTAGACACCTCACCAGGAGTCAAAGGCATGAAAGCCTGGAAAGTTTTCTTGGTGTTGAGATCAAGACGCCAACATGGTCGAATCAGTATGCGTTTCTACAGAAAGGCCCTTGGAGTCTCTGCCACGCCTTACAGCCACTTCCTCATCGCTGTCAGTTGGATACCTGGAGATACTGTTCATTCATTGAACGCTTGAAGGTCCTTCAGTTGGTATAAGATCAACTGTGAAATTCTGGCATGTTCAAAGAGCTTTGAGAAGCAGAGCGCTGAGGAGACATTCTGACTCCAAGACGCAGGATGTGGTGATTATGTGCCGATCTCCTGGTTGCTCGGTCTCCGTTTCCCATCTCTTTTTTCTTTCTTACTTGGATACTCATCTAAGTGATTATTGGGGTTGAGTTTATACCCTGTTGATGGAGGAAGGTCATTGGCTAATAAAGGAACTGCCTTGGCCCATTTTATTGGTTAGAAGATAGGTGGGAGGAGAAAACAGAACAGGATACTGGGAGGAAGAGGAAGTGAGCTCAGAGTCTCGACAGCTTTCCTCTCGGGAGCAGATGCCTGAGAGAGACGCCATGCCCCGCTCCCGCTCCGGGGATGAAGCTCCGACCCAGGATGGACATAGGTTAGAATCTTCCTGGTAAGCGCACCTTGGGGTGCCATACACAGATGATTAGAAATGGGCTAAATTAATATGTGAGAATTAGCCTAGAAGAGAATGGGCCAAGCAGTAATTAAATAAATACAGTTTGTATGATGTTATTTCGGGGCATAAGCCGGGCAGGCGGCCTGGGTGCTGGGAATGCAGCCCCGCCGCCCTTATTACTACACCCTGTGTTACATGAGTGATACCACATCTACTGCAAACAAGCCGGGGGGTATGTGGAATTCTCCCCCTCTTTCTGATGTGTGTGTGCGCATGCGCATGCATGCGTGTGTGTGTGTGTGTGTGTGTGTGTGTATGTGTGTGTCTTCCCATGCACGCACGTGTGCAGACCAGAGGTTGACAAAGGGATGTTTTCCTCAATCACGTCTCACTTTCTTTTTTGAGATAGGGTCTCTCACTGAACATGAGCTCACAATTGCAGCTAGGTTTGCTGGCCAGTGGGTCTCAGGACTCACCTGTCTCTACCCACAGTGCTAGGGTCACAGCCCCAGTGTCTATGGGAGACAGAAGCCTGACTTTGATGGACGCTGCTCTCTAAGTAGCAGGATTGTCTCCTGTCCTGAGCACAGGTGAAGCCTGTCTTCATTTTAGATAAAGTTAACCAGGAAGTACGTAACGGCCACATTTGCCAGATGAATTTAGGTTAAACTTCGTGATAAATGGTGCTGTCAAGTTGCAAGACTAATTACTGAAAAGAAATGCAATGTCCAGCATCTTTAGGATTATAAAAAAGACAACATTCCTCCTGTCTGCTCACTTTCTTAGCAGATTGCCCGTGGTGTCCATCACATTCTGGTTGAATGCTTATTCAACAATAAAGCTCTTTACTTTTTCCACTATCTTTGCAGAGAATTTTTTTTCTTTATTTTTATTTCTTTTGGATCTTTCGAGACAGGGTTTCTCCGTAGTTTTTGGTTCCTGTCCTGGAACTAGCTCTTGTAGACCAGGCTGGCCTCGAACTCACAGAGATCCGCCTGCCTCTGCCTCCCGAGTGCTGGGATTAAAGGTGTGCGCCACCACCGCCTGGCGAGAATTTTTTTTCTAAAAACCTCTTAATTTCCATCCATCTTCTTTCCATTTTGCTAAAGTATCTGCTGAAGAATATCTTAGGGCAACCCAGGGGTCGTTCTGACCCATTCCGTATCCTGAGAAGTGGGAACGGAGAAGCAGTCCTCCATGGCTTGCTGGGCATTTCTGTCTGCAGCAGGAAACTTCTGAACAGGCACAGAGGGTACTCACATACCCTCAGACCGGCTTGACACTTCAGACTGAGCAGCAGTGGATTCAGAAGCTGGCGTGGTCCATTTGCCCCGACACTCTTCCTTGATTACAGCATTTTCATCTGTGCTTGCTTTCCCTTCTTCATCTCTTCTTGGTCTCTGTAGGAGTAGAGTAGGCATGACCTCTCACAGGTCCTCAGGGAGGATGGTACCACACATGCCCAGAGCTTCCCTATCCAGCATCCACCACATCAGATGTACCGAGTGAGCTCCCTTTCTGTGGCATGGGACAGCAAGGTCCACAGAGCACAGAGGAGAATCTGTGTTATACAGACACCTCTGAGGACCTAGTTGTCAGCCCTGGGATCAGTCACCACCAGAAGGACATGGCTTTCTGAATGTTACTTGGATCTGATTAGTGAAAGTTCCAGATACAATGTAGCCAGCAACCAGACTGACTCCAGTGTCAGCAGCAAGTATCAACATGGCTTGCTGGCCGGTGTTCCCGGAGGAGATGATGCTGACATCAGCAGGGTTGGTAGTGGCAGCAATGGCTGCAGATTTGCCTGGGAACTTTTCCAATTTGTCATGTAACTGCCACGGCTTTTCTGTTTGTAGAGTTGCTGGTCCGTCTAGAAATCAAGGTTGATGCACTGCTGCAAGGAATTTGGGAACATCCTCCTTCATTTGCAAAACATCGAGGATGCAGGACCTTGTGTGAGCATCTCTTAATGGTTATGATGAAAGTCAGCCACTGCACTGCATAGACCCCTGTCTTGGAGCACAGGAAGGCTGAAAGATCTTCTTGGTTGGGAAAAGGCTGTGGTTTTAATTAACTTTCCCTGCAACATCTACTGGTGGCTTCTGGAATAATTTTTTAAATTACATTTTGTGTATCATTTGTGTGTGTGTGGGGGGGGGCAGCACAACATAAGGCTATAGCGTGTTAGGCAAGCACGCCAGCACTGAGCCACATTCTTGGACCACCCTACCTCCCTGTCCCCCATTAGATAGACAATGTAACCCAGGCTGGCCTCGAACTCACTTAGCCTCCCATGTATTAGAATGACAGATGTGTGTCAGCACATCCTGGTGAATAGACCTTGATGTGGTCAGAATGTGACACATAGCTGGAGCCGAGGTGCCCAAGACAAAGAGTCTGTGAGGGTGAGAATACTTCTTTGGGTAGCAGCAACTTTTCCCTTCATAGGTGATGTGTTTTCTCGTTTAACACACAAGGCTTTGCTGCCTGGGCACCCGTGAAACGCTAGGAAGAGGGTCCCAGAAAGGGCAGAGGAAGTGGATTAAACGACACGTATTTTCCTCTGACGCGTGAGTGCTGGCAAAAGAGAGTTTTGGAAAACAGCCTTGTTCTCCACCCTCCGTGCAGCCGTGACCCAGTCTGTAGTCAAGATACACTGACCTGCCAGGGAGACACACGCCAGGCCCCACCCTGGGAACTGTCTGCAGTCTGAGTGGAGGGGAATCTTAGGGCTCCTGGCTTCCATTCCTATGAGACAACTTCCAGAGGTGACAAAGTGTCCAGAAATAGCAGCAACCCTCTTGAGCCTTGTGTCCTTCTGAACTCTGGCAGCCTTCCATTCCCTCCTCTGTTCTCTCGGCCATGAGTCTAGAGGACGTGAGGGGATTTGTCTCTTCATCTGAGGGTCTCCCTGGGCTCTCTTTTCCTCATTTCAGGATTTCTTCCTGATCCTAAGCATTCTGGGAGGGAAGCCATCTGCCTTGAATGAATCGAGAGAGAACTTGTTCACATTCCTGACATTCGTACCCACTAGTGCCAACAATTGAGAGACTGAAATTTTAAAGAGATTTCAGAGTTTGGAGAAACTTCGGAGTTTTAGAGAGATTCTGGATGCTTTCAAGACTTTGAGCATTTTTTTTTAAAGACTAAATTTTTAAAGTGGTTTCTTTTTTCTTTTTTAAGACAGGGTTTCTCTGTGTAACATCCTTGACTGTCTTCATACTCACTTTGTAAACCAGGCTGGCCTCAAACTCACAGAGACCCACCTGTCTCTGCCTCCTGAGTGCTGGGATTAAAGGCGTGCACCACAAAGAGCTTTCTTGCTATGTCATCCCAAAATATAAGAAAGGACAAGCGTGCACAAGTCCGTAAATGGAGGATGGAGAAGACGCACCCTTGCCCGGGAGCCTGTTTTGGAACAACCTCCTCCTGTGACAATGGTAGGAAGACATGCAGCAGAATGGAGCCCTGGTGACCTGGTCACCTCAGAAAGGTCGACTGCTTGACGCTGTCCCTCGTGAGCTGTGAGACACGGCTGAGTCCACGTGAGCCATCGTGCTGATTTACCAGACCTCCTGCAGCTCCCCGGTCTCACGTGCCCCGTTTATTGAAGAGATTCACTGTGAAAGCAGCCTTTTCATTTTCAGTAAAACGTTAAATCGTCGTTTCAAGAAGGCTAAATTTTGATTAGAGAAAGAAGTCACACCGCTTGCTTTCCTCAAGTGGCTGACAGATCGTCCCTACAGATGGCCTCATCTGACACAGATTTTCCTCCACGGCTTTGAAATGTCACCTTTAAAATAACGTACGGAATTTTCATATGCACTTGAGTTTATTATGTGTTTTAATGTCTTTTGTCTGTTTTCCAATTTTCATGTTTTCTTTGAAATAATTATTATTGTAGTTTCACCATTTGTTTTAGTGTTTCTTAGTCTCAGCTTACCTACACTGTTTTTCTCTTTTCTTCTAGAAATTTCTTTGGTTCTTTGCAGATATTCGTTTAGGAAATAAAAATAGCAGCACTAACACTCACGTCTGTGCTCTGTGCCAGGTGCTGCCAGAAAGTTCCATGTGTTAATTAATTCAGTCTTTATTACAAGAGCTTTTACTAATTCTGCTAGGCATCTGAGGAGATTGGTAGTGATGGTTGTGAGGCTGGTGAAAAAGAAAGACACAGTGGGCTGGAGAGATGGCTCAGCAGTTAGGAGGACCTGGGTTTGAGGCCCAGTACCCACACAGCAGTCTCAGCCATCTCTAACTCCAGTTCCAGAGGATCCAATTCTTCTGGTCTCTGGGGGCACTGGGCACACACAGGCTGCACAGACACATGCATGCAGGCCAAATGCTCATGTACATAAAATAAAATTAAATAAAATAGAAAATAAAGACAGACTGGACAAGGGAGACAGCAACCTGGAGACAGCACAGACTTTATTGTGGAAGAGCCCTGCCCAGGGGCAGCAGAGTGCCCGCCATCTATTTCCAAGTGGACAGAGAGGAGAAAGGGGACTGGGAAGCAACTTTTTTAGTCCAACCAGGGAAGTAAAACGAGTAGTCAATTATAGAAGAATGTCAGGTACTCATAAAAACTCATTACCGGAAAGGGAGATTCTAGAAAAACAAGTTACTAGTTGTGGGAGCCAAATTACTTGAGTGCGAGGAACTGTCATTGTTTAAGCAAAGTGGAGGAACTTTACCCAGCGTGTGACCATGGCTCCCCAGGGCAAGGCAGCCACCTAAGTTTGTCCAGCAGGACTCAGACTTACTTTCTCGTTTTGTTTTTTCTTTTTGCTCTCCCTCAGCAGTACTGGAGACCGAACCTATGACCTCATGCATGAGAAGCGAGGGCTACGGCTTTATAGTTCTTTCTATTTTGAGTAGGACTGTACCATATGGGTGCTGGGACTCAAACGTGTCCCCCCTCTGCAAGGCCAGCACCTGCTCTAAACCACCAAGCCATCTCTCTCTAGTGGCCATTCAAATCTTTGTATCTCGTACAGTTTTCTCTTGGTTTGTTTGCATTGTTGTGGGAGAGCTTGTCATTGTCCTCTAGGCTTTTAAATGGATCATGTATACTTCTTATCAAGAGCATTCCTGCCCAGTTACATTGGTTTTTATTGCTATTATGAGCGAAAAATATTTTCTTTCATCATTATTATTTTTTTTAAACCATAGTTACTATTTGATTAGAGGCAAACCTCTTTTATGCTAATTTCCCAATCTGCCACCTCACTAAAGTCTCAACTTGTTACTAGAGACATTTGTCCATCCTTCCCAATTCCAGGAGCTTGCTCACAGTAGCCACACATTATGATGACAAGACCTCCTTTGTGTTGAGTCTGCCATTCTGTCCTCTTCTCTGCTTGGACTAGGGAAGGCATTTAGAACTGTGGTAGGTCCCGTGGCCGTAATGAATGCCCTTGCTTGGTCCTTCCCGTAAAGGTAGCACTATTCAGCATGGTACTGTGGGTGATAGCGAGGAAACATCTATGTTTACCGTCTTACTAAACAGTAAGTAAACCCAGGTATGGATTTTGCCAAATACCGTTTTCTTATTTACCCCTTCAAACATGTGAATTACAGTATATTTCCTAATATTGAACCAATTAGTTAATAACACGATTTTACTGGCGGTTAGGCCTGTTCTAATAGTTAACTTAGAAATGAACGGCTGGGCTGCAGAGTGTTCTCCCCTCTGCCCTATTAGCAGCTTCAGGACAGAGATTTTGCCAAGAGACTCATTAGTATGAGCCAGTGAGTGGTTCACTACCGCAGTGGACAGAGCCAGCCTTTGACAGTGGCCAGGGCATCCTCGAGGGGCGGAGCTCCAGCTCAGCAAAAGGACCGGTAGGGTGGAAAGAAGCCTACAAGATGGGAGAAAGTATTCAAAAAGCATACGCCAGACAAGGGGCTAGCATCTAGGACACTCTAGTGATTCAACTCAGTGGAAAAAACAACCCAAACAAGCTGAATTTAAAGTGGACTAGAAACCTTCACCCGTTACTTGTCTTTGTCTCTGCCCAAATCCTTGATACAAACACTAAAAGAAAGGAAGGCTTAGCGAGCTCCCGGCTTCAGATGCGAGAGGCAGCTCGTTGCTTACCCAGTGTGTTTCATGCAGGCCCAGGAATCAGAACAAGGGACAGGGAGATGCTGGTCCTCAGTTAGCTGCCCTTGTTTTTCTCTCTTATTCTGCCTGGACCCTGTAGCCTGTCTTTCTCTGTCCTGCCTGCTAGCTTCCAAATCATGACACAGAGACTTATTATTAATTATAAAAGCTTGGTCAATAGCTTAGACTTGTTTCTAACTAGTGCTTATAACTTAAATTAACCCATTTCTTTTAATCTATATTCTTTTACATGGCTTGGTTACCTTTACTTTGTAATGTTCAGGCTTCTTGTTCTGCATCCTTGCTGGCTCTGCCCTTCTTCTCAGTGCTCTCTGTGTCTGGAATTCTTCCCGAGCTATTGGCCATTCAGCTTTTTATTAAACCCATCAAAGTGATCTATCTTTATACAGTGTAATCAAATTTCCTGCAACAGGACTCTAAGCCAATGGTGTGGTGCTGCCCACACTCAGAATGTGCCCCCCCCCCCAGTTAATCCTATCTGAAAACACCCTCACAGACACACCTAGAGTGTGCCTCACCAAACTCCTAGGTGATTTAAAAGCTAGTCAAGCTAGCAGTACAGACTGACTGTTAAAAAAGCTTAATAAACATTTCCCCAAAGAAGACACACAGTATCCAGGAGGGCATATGAAACAGTGCCAACATCACTATCCGTCCAGGAAATGAAACTAAAAACCATAGTGAGGCAGAAGGGGTATTACAAGAAATCCCCAAAGATAAAGATTGATGAGGATATCAAGAAAAGGAAACTCGAAAGCTTTGCTGATAGGAACATAAGTTAGTATAGCTGTTGCGGGAAAGTGTGAAGGTGCCACAAAGAGATTAGACTAGACCTCTGGCCAGCAACCTCAGCACTGTGTATCCATCCTAAGGCAAGGAAAACAGCGGTCCAAGAGGCTGTGGAATTCCCACGCTGCTGCACTCACAGTGGCCAAGCCACAGCACACGTGAGTGTCTGTCAGTGAACAGGGAAGAAAGCAAGCATGGTATACATTGTCAATGGGATACTATTCAGCCGAAGAATGAAACCCTGGTATTTATTGTGACATGGGAGAACCTGGAAGATACTATATTAACTAAGATAAATCAGACACAGAAATAAAAAATAATACATGCTCTCACTCACAGGGTCTCAGGAAAACTTGAGTTGTGGAAGCAAAGCAGAAAATGGAGATTACTAAGGGATGAAATGTTGGGTGAAGACATACGTAGGTAGGAGGAACAAAACTGTACTGCAAGATGACCAGAGTTAATGACATCATACTTCAAAGGGGTAGACTGTACTTCAGGGTGACCGGAGCTAAGGGCATCACATTGTAGTCTTGAAAAATGTAAAGAGAAAGTTGTTTGCTTTGCCAAAAGAAAAAAACCTATACAGTACAATGTATTTGTTAATTAGCAACATTACCATCCCACAATGTATTTCAAAATACTGTGTTCTATATGATAAGATCACATGATTATCTATACATTTAAAGCTATTCAAATAAAAAATCTCCAGAGTGTTAGACTTTGATGTATAACATTTAAGTTATCATTGCTGAACTGGGCGTGGTGACGCACAGCTCTAATCCCCGGGCAGTCAGGAGGATCTCTGTGGTTTGAAGGCTAGCCTAGTCTACACGGTGAATTCTACTAGAGCCGGGACTACACAGAGAGTCTGAGAACGAAGTCTTTTTTTTTTTTTTTTTAAATAGGGGTATTTAAACTCATCACTACAATCCACACTTACATAGTTCATTTGTGTAGCTCTTTGAGCTTTGGCAACTTTTATCTATGGAATCATAGCCTCAACTAAGACAGAGACTAGCCCCACCCCAAGAGGGTTCCTGCGGACTTTGCCTCACTCTGTACTCAGCTCCAGGCCACCACTGTCTGCTTCTTATCACCATGCTTCCTAGACTTTTTCTTTGTTTGTTTGTTTTTCAAGACAGGGTTTCTCTGTAGCTTTGGGAACCTGTCCTGGAACTAGCTCTTGTAGACCAGGCTGGCCTCGAACTCACAGAGATCCGCTTGCCTCTGCCTCCCGAGTTCTGAGATTAAAGGTATGCACCACCACCGCCCAGATCAAGACTTTTTAATAATGATGTGTAGAGTTTGTAACAACTTTTTACTTTCCCAGCCTTTTTTCTGAGATTTATCCATAGCGTTTTGTATTATTTCGTACTTTTGCTAAATTGCACAGGAAATTTGAAGAGGGTTGGCAATTCAACAAGGTTTGAGAGTAAAAAGAGAGATCTAATAGGAAGTTCATGAGGTTAATAACTCCATCTCCTCAGAAAATCTTGTTTCGAGTCTGTGCCTCTGCTCCTCAGAGAATGCCTGTTTTCCTGGGATCCAGGGAAACAATGAGCCTTGCTTGGGAGTGGGTGTGGGGTGGTGCAACAGCAGCCCCCACAGGCAGCAGCCTGGCTCCTTTCTTCGGTTTCTGCATCCTCTCCAGGGTCTGTGCTTCCTTTGTTTTTCTCTCTGTCCTCACCCTCCTCTAGTGAGTCTGGTTTACAGAAGTCTGGTTTTGGCTCTGCTGATGGGGGCTTATATGTTTTTAAATAATGTCTTAGGGCTCTTTCGGTTTCTCGGGCTTAGCGATGAAAGAGATCTGAGCGTCACAGTTGCTACACGCCTTCCTAAGCTTTCCTTCTTGCCTTTTCTACCTCACAGCTTTTGCTGATGAGCCGTCAGAGTTTGGCAGTAAACTGTTGCTTTGTACAGAATGGAGACTGGTCTATCTACAGCAGCCATCCTTACAGTTCTGGATGAGTGAGCATATGGCAAACCAAAGTAAAAGAATACATAACAAGTTGCAGGTAGATAGCTAAACTAATGGGTGCTCAAAACGTCTAGCAGAAATCCACCGGGGAAGATGAGGCAGCCATCCGGAGTCCCTGAGAGAGTCCAGGCAGAGCCAGGTACCCTCTGCTGAGCTTCACAAGTAAAAGAACAAATAGAACAGAGATGATGTCATCAAAGTGGGCTCTCACAACATCCGGCCCACAGCACCCGGGGAAACTGAGGCTGACCACCTCTTCCCACAGAGCTTTTTCTCCATGGATGAGCTTTCCCTGGCTGAACTTCTGGCTCCTTTCTTCCGCTGCAGGCACTTTCAGCTTTTTTTTTTCTTCTCCCTCTTGAGCTGTTTTGTGTTTCTCTTCCTTCCCCATCACAGAGTTGGAAGGGTAGCCCATCCCCAGACAAGAGGAGTCAGAGGGCACTCTGAGACACACATGCTTGGGTCTGAAGCGGGAGGGAGAGCGCAGGCCGCCTTCCACAGCCAGCTTCTGGGGGAACTCGGGAGCACGTGGTAATTTAACAACATAATGTGCAACTCTTACTATGGAAAGAAGTTGGAGAGTTGCATTGTTTTCAGAGAAAACTAAGAAAGTTTTAAAGACTCTAATGTTTAATGGGCAAACTTTCTCCTTTCCTAAACTGTTCAGTCTTCCATCCTGTCTTTCCGGGCTAGGGGGAAAGCCTTGCCATTCCCTTGGGTCTGAGGCACTGGTATCCTTGATGTGGTTGGTCATGCTAATGTCAACAATACACATTCTCTCAGGATTTCAGGGGTCCCCAAAGTCTGCTTATTATTTATTCTAGTCTGCTTATTATTTATTCTTTGCATAATGTATAAATAACTTCTGCAGTAGTGGGGATTGAGCCCATGGCCTTGAGCATGGCAGGCAAGCCCTCCACCACTGATTACAGCTCAGCCCTCATTTTGCTTTGTATTTTGAAACAGGCTGTCCTTGATCTTACTCTGAAGCCCACATAAAACTTGAACTTGAGATCCTCTGCCTCACCCTCCAGAATGTATGCCCAGGCTCAGCTGGGGTGTGTGTGTGTGTGTGTGTGTGTGTGTGTGTATGTGTGTGTGTGTATGTGTGTGTGTGTGTGTGTGTGTGTATGTGTGTGTGTGTGCATGTATGTATGTGCAGGCATACAGTATGTATGTTATGTGAGGGGTCAAAGAATGACTTTCAGAAGGAAGTTGTTTCTCCGCTTCCACCTTGTCGAGGGAGGGTCTCTCTTACTGTGAGTGCTGCTGTGCTGTGTACTCTAGGTTAGCTGGCCTCCAGCTTCTGGGCCAGTCTCCTGTCTCTGCCTCCCATCTTGCCATAGATGTTGCTGGGATCACAGATGGGTGTCCCCGTGCCCAGCTGTCTGTGGGTCTCAACCATCACAGCCAGGTTACGGGGTTTGTGCAGCCAGCACCCCTCCCTGCTGTGAATCTCTCCAGCTCTCCATTTCCTTTTGAGTAAAGCAAAGCAGCATTCCTGCAGGATGTCTGTGGCATGGGCCCCCCACCCCGCCTTTTTTCTAGAGTGGGACATCCAGACTTTTTATTGTTCTTTTTAGGGCACAGTTTTTCTGTGTTGCCCCGGAAGGCCTTGGTCTCCTGTGTGCCAGGATTACAGGTATACCCCACCATACCCGGCTGTAGCTTTTTAAAAACACAACATTGAAATGTGCAATTAGAGTCCCATTTTGGCACAGACTGCTCTGTTATGCCTTTGATCACGGCTTCCAGTCTGTTCTTCCTCAGGAGAGAGCCTGGCTCTCTGGCTTTGCTTTCAGGTCTCTGTGATTTTTATCTCTTGCAGCTCCTCTCTCATCTTTTCATCGCTATTGTTTTTTTCTGCCTCTGAGAACCAAGGTGTGAATTTGACCCAGTGTTAGGGTGTGAAATAAGCGAGGGCCTTAATGACATTCCAGACCCTGATGGGTGTCTGGGACAACAGCCTGAGCTGGAATCGCAAGTCTGACCTGTCAGGGTGACACAGGGGACAGGTCTGAACAAGTGTTCTTCCTGATACAAGGCCCCAGGGCTTCCTGGAGGAGTCCGCATACCTCCTTGTCCATGGGAGGAAGGCCTCCGAGGTCAGGTTTGCTGGACCAGTGAGGACAGGTAGGAGTATTTCAACCCAACCTCTAGCTTTTCTGCTCCTCCCCCACTTCTCTGGGGCCACATCACCTGCCTCTCTGTTCTTGCTGCTCCGTTCTCCTGGCTGTTGGAAAGCTCACTGTCCTTTTGTCTTATCCTCTTCAGAATGGGGTCCCATGAGAGCCAAGACGCCACTTGTTGGATTTGCTCGGCCAGCTTTCTTGAAGCGCATGAAGCTAGCTGTCTTACTTAGGGCTACTATTGCTGTCAAGAGACACTATGACTACAGCAACTCTTGTAAAGAAAACATTCGATTGGGGGTGGCTCACAGTTTAGGAGGTTCCGTCCATCAGCATCGTGAAGGGGAGAACGGTGGCTTGGTGGTCCTGGAGCTGAAAGTGCTACATCTTGCAGGCAAGATGACAGTCACACTGACAGAATCTTGAATTAACAACAGCCACAAAGCTGGTGCCCCTGCAGTGACACACTTGCTACAAGGCCACACCTCCCAGTGGTGCCCCTCCCTATGGGGACCATTTTCTTTCAAAACACCACACTAGTGGAGGAGCTGTAACTGTGTGAGACCTCCGCAGGGTGTGTGCAGCCCTTTGGGACCGGAGTTGCTGTGAGGCTCACGCTGACACACGCTAGCACGTGCCTTTCTGCTTAGTCTATTTCGGTCCTGCCAGGCATCCTAGGTGAGCAGTCATGTGTGGTGTGGCCGTGGGGATGTCTGCACACACTGTGGCATGGCCGTGGGGATGTCTGCACACACTGTGGCGTGGCTGCGGGGATGTCTGCACACACTGTGGCGTGGCTGTGGGGATGTCTGCACACACTGCTGTGTGGCTGTGGGAATGTTTGCACACACTGCGGCATGGCCATGGGGCTATTCTACTGAAGGATATGATTAATTTGCTTTATTTCTCCCCCAAAGTCTCTGGCAACCCATATTTCCACCAAGAATGTCTGGGTTGTGCCTTTGACATAATATCTAAAAAAATCATCATCAGACCCAAAGTTACCTAGATTTCATTTGTTTGTTTGTTTCTGTTTTCCTCAAATAGATTAAAAAATTGGGGGGTGGGGAATTTTTTTTTGTTGTTGTTGTTGTTTTTCGAGACAGGTTTCTCTGTGGTTTTGGAGCCTGTCCCGAAACTAGCTCTTGAAGACCAGGCTGGCCTTGAACTCACAGAGATCTGCCTGCCTCTGCCTCCTGAGTGCTGGGATTAAAGGCGTGCGCCACCACTGCCCGGCTTGCGGGGAGGGGGAATTTTAAATTCTAACTATTTGCATGAATGTATATCTCTTTACATGTGGGTTCCATTGGAGGCCAGAAGAGGGTGTCACATACCCCAGGGCTGGAGTTACAGGCAGTTGTGGGCTGTTAGATATGGGTACCGGGAGTGGAACTCAGGTCCTCTGAAGAGCAGCAAATGCTCTAACCACAGAGTCATCTTTCCAGCCCTCCCTAAAAGCCCTCCTCTTAAAACTTTGGTTTTATATTTAGGTCTATAATTCATGTTGAGCTAACTTCTGTGTACCGTGGACACCTGGCCACATTATTTTCTTTTGTGGCAAAGGTTAGCCATTCTCCTGACTGTGCTTCCGCCCTTGTCAAATGTCAGTACACTGTCCGTGGTCTGTCCTCGCAATCCTGTTCTTCACTCTATCTGTTCCTCCTCTGACATTGGTTATGCGTGCAGGCTCACTGGCCCAGCAGCTCCAGAGATTTTCCCCTCTGAACCTCCTGTCTGTGTGTAAGAACACTGGGGTTATATAATCACGGCCTATCTTATGCTGCGTTCCATGGGTTCCGAGGATTTGAACTCAGGATTGTTTGCGGCAAATGCTTTTTCTCTGATTTCTAGGCTTTCATCATAAAGGAGTTGAAAATTGTTGAATGCTTTCTGCTTTTATGGTAACTATCATGTGACTTTTCCTATCTACCTGGTAGTATAATAAATAACATGATTTACAAATATTGAACTAATTTTACATTACTATAAAAAGCCTCCTTTGACTATCTAGTGTTTTTTAGAATTATTTTTATTATTTTAATTATGTGTATGTGTGTGGGGGGGTATACACACATGCATGTAAGTACCCAGAGGTCAGAGGTATCAGATCCCCCTGGAACTGGAGTTACAGAGAGTTGTGAGCTACTTGATATGAGTGCTGGGAACTGAACTCAGGCCCTCTGGAAGAGCAGTATGTGCTCTTAACCATTGATCCATCTCCCAAAGCCCAACAATACACTATGTAGTATTTCTGGTCCCAGCTAACATCTGTCTCTCAATCTATAACTGTATTTATGTCGACAGAGTTTACATAGTCCCTCCTGGTCCTGCAGCCATTTAGTACCAAAGAAACACACAGAGGCTTATAACAATTATAAACTATCAACTCAGGATTATTATTAACTAACTCTTACAACTTAAATTAACCCATAATTCTATATTAGCCACATGGCTTGTTACCTTTTATCAGCGAGACATTCTCATCTTGCTTCCTCTGTGTCTGACTGGTGACTGCAGACTGAGCCTTTCCTCTTCCCAGAATTCTCCTAGTCTGGTATCCCTGCCTAGACTTCCTGCGTGGCTACTGGCCAATCAGCGTTTTATTAAACCAATACAAGTGACAAATGTTTACAGCGTACAAGAGCATTAGCCCATAGCATATTTATATGCATTTTTTATTTTTATTTTTTGAAACAGACCTTGCTGTGTAGTAAGACTCCCTGGACCGTACTACGTAGCTCAGGCTGGCATGGGTTCTCTCCTCTCACACTCGACTGTGCCCAGTTTGTTTTTAATGTTTTAAATGTTTACTTATTGGGTGTGGGAGGGAAGTCAGTGAACAACTTGAGGAAGTTGGTGGGGGTCTGTGGTGTGAAGCCACACAAGCTCGCCCCCTTCCGTCACAGCAGTGACCCTTCCAGGCAGAGCGAGGGCGAGGGCGAGTCACTCCCATCCTGGCTTGTATTCAGACGTCTGCAGTTCACCAAGTCAATAATGGAAGTGCCTGCTCTTGCTGTGCACATTGATCCTAATGACTTGCAATCTGGGTGAGAAAGCCCCGAGAGCTACATCGCTGAGGCCCTGGTGTCTTTCTAAAAGACATCAGGAAACTGCTTATCCCGTGACCTCGGGTGTCTGGTGGTTCTGAGAAGTTAATTGTCTTCGATTTGTGCAGCTTTTTCCTTCGACAAGCCTTCTTTCACTGGAGCTCCTGGTTCTCGAGACATTGCTGGGATGGATAAAAGCTGTTTACCGTCAGACCAGGGAACTTTCCGTACATGTTTCTTGGTTGCACACCAGTGATGGTGAGTGAGCTAGGGCCTTCTCCAGCCACTTAAGCCCTGGGCTCTGTGTTCTTCCTCTTTTCTTAAAAGCACGGAAATATCAACCAACAGGTGAGTGTTAATTAAGCGAGCCTCAGGATTTTGCTTGGTGAGTGAGGGCAAGGAAGGGTAAGGTTGTGTGAATGTCAGTATTTCACCCGTGGTGAATAAACAAAACAAAACAAGACCTCCAAGCTCAGTAAGTCAGTGAGGGAGGGAGGGAGAACAGGTGAAAGGAGAGCCAGATGTGGCATGGCCTGGAATCCCAGTACGATGGCTGTGAGCTGTGAGTCTGAGGCTAGCCCAGGCTAAGTAGTGAGTGTCAAGCCAGGGCTGCAGGGTGAGACCCTGCTCTGTCCCAGAGAGGGGGGAGAGAGAGAGAGAGAGAGAGAGAGAGAGAGAGAACAGAAAAGATAAGCTTGCGATCCTAGATACTGAGGAGATTGAGATAGGTGGGTCGTGAGTTCAAGTTCAAGGCCTGTCTGGGCTACACACTAGCATGAGCAAGAGACACTTAGTACAATAGAAAAGCAAAAGGCCTTTGGGAATATAGCTCAGTGGTAGGGTGCTTGCCTGGCATATACAAGGTCCCAGGCTCCACAAAACAAAAACCATGAACAAGCAAGCCTGATATCCCTAGAACCACACAATGCACACAAGCTCACACGCACTCATACCCCCACGTTAACTTGTGATGTACTGAGCATTCAGACCCCTTTCCCTGCCATTATTTCCTTAGTAGCTGAGTATAACAACTATTTTCATTATATTAGGTATGAATAATTCAGAGGTGATCTGAACTATACAGAAGGTTGTACAGTACTTACATACACACACTATGCCATTTATATAAGGGACTGAGCACATGTGGTCATGACGTCTGTCTGTGTGGAAGGACCCTGAAATGAATCTACCCAGGGATGAGTGTACTGTCCTGCAGAAGCCCGACTTTGACACAAAAACTCACTCTTTAGCTGATGTCCCAAAGTTTCCACAAAGAGGCCGAGTTCCTATTTTGCTGTTGTTTTGCTCGTTTTGAGACAGGGTTTCTCTGTGTAGTCCTGGGGGTCCCAGATTCACTCTGTAGAGTCCCTGTTTTTGTTCTTCCCTCTCCCGCTCCCCCAGGCAAACCCAGCATTATCCATCACCAACCCACAGCCTGCTTTCCCTTGTTCCTTCTCAGCCCTTTGTGTGCCTGGTGACCCTGGAGTGCTGACCTGGGTGACCTCTAACTAAACTGATTAGCCATTCTGGGGGCTGAGCCCAAGTGAGGAACACTCAGTTGAGTATTAGAGGTGAGGAATCCAAGTCCCTTTCTGGTATCTCTAGCAGGAAGTTATCCTTTTCTCCTCAACAAGACACATAACATCTCTGACACAGAAATCATTGTGTCACCTCTTCACAGCTGACAACAGGGACATTTCCCGTCGGCCTGTCTGCTGCAGTGTGCTTGCTTGTTACATATAGCAACCAGCAAAGTCTATGAGGAGCAAGAAAATGGTTAAAATAAGCCACTGCCTTGGGGTTTTTCTGGTTGTCATGGACACCAAATTTTCTATTGTTAGTAACTCTGGTCTCTATGGTGAGCTAACACTTAGAGGGAGAACCTTAGGCAAGAAAGACAATTGGATGTTGAATGAAGGGGGGGGGGTAGGGCAAATTTGGGGAAGACAGACAGATGGGAAATAGCTGAAAGTAAGACATTCCAGTCTCCCCCTCCCCCAGTAAACATTATATTTCAAATTAGTTTGAATCTTGTTTTAGATCCATTCCATCTGTTCCAGTTGAGGCTGTAAGATCATGGTATCTTTACAAATGACCAGGTGCGTGTTAGAGGTGGGGGAGATCTCTCAGGAAGAAGTATGTGGACGCCTGTGCTGGATGGCGAGGGATGTGTTAGCGGAGGCACATGCTCTGCAGCTGGGAAGGGATCCAGGCCATGCCCTATCCTGCCTTGGTGAGGGGCTGAGACTCAGATGGAGCCCTCTAATTCAACTGAGGAAGGAGAAGGCATGTGCGGAACTTGGTCTGCCCTCTGTCTGGCATCTATAGGACTGTCCTTTGCCAACACCAGGTGACGACAGCCTTAGTGTAATGATCTGTTCTGTCTCTTTAAGAGACAAGCCATGCTCACTCCCTCCCTCATCCCAGAAGCAAGCTGATCTTCAGCTTCCAGCCTGAGTCTCTTCCTTTTCTATCTCCTTCTCAAAGAGGCAGCTTCTGTCTCTCCCTTCTCTCTCTCCCCCTCTTTTTCTCTCGTCCTCTCTGCTCTTCTCCCCTTCTCCCTTTCCCCTCCACAATCGACTAAATAAATAACCTCACTCTTCATGGCGTACCTATCCAGCTGTCTCCCGCTTGCTGTATGGCTCCCTGCCTGGGACCAGCTGCCTTCGGGGGACCTGCAGTGTGGTCTCATGGTCCCTGCCCACTGCAACTACTCAGGATCCGCAGCATTTTTATTATCCATTACACTTAGGAAGGGAGTGGTATCTGGCTGGAACTTGGAATAGCCAACAACATGGGCTTAGCTGGCTGTGTTGGTTGAGAGCACAGTTTCCATACAAAACCACATCTATTGCCAATTTTAAGTTTTAGGGGATCTTCAAAAAAAAAAAAAACAACAACGTAAGTTTGGGTAAGCCATTAAAAGCCTCAAAGGACTCATAGGGAGCTATTGGATTCATTCAAAGGAGGAGAAACATAGAGCAGGTATGGTGGAGTTCTAGACGTGAAGCTCTGTTGTTCCCTCCTAGGAAGTCAGGCTGTGATGCACTTCCAGCCCTAATATAATGTTTACTGAGTATTGCTGACCTGAGAAGCTCACCAGAGTGTCAGGGCCTGGACAGTCCTCACTGAGATTTTATTCTATCAGCTTGAGCTCAGTCTCCAGGTCAGCTGATAGTGCCACCAACACCCTTGTCCTCTCCTGGCACCACATGGTTGGTCTTTCTGGTATGGCCACTGCAGAAGACTTAACCCAGTGTACTCAGCCACATCTTAGACAAAACCACACTACCACCAGATTTGACATAGACTGCAGCCAACACAAAGACCAGACCTCCCTTTGTGTAGGGCCAAACTTACTACACAGTCACACAGCAAGTTGGAAACAGAAAGTTAATTCACCCAGGGAAGAAGAAAGGTCCTTTGTCAGGAAGAACACGTGATTCTGTTTTTTTTTTTTTTTTTTTTTTTTTTTTGTCTCTCTTACCTGGCGGGTCAGTCAAATTTATATCAACTGGCCCTCAAGGCTAGGAACTGGGCTACATAGACAGAGCCGGGAATCTCACTATAAGGAGAGCTGTTCCTTATCCACAATCTATACAGCAGGGCTAGCTGGACCTTTCTTTGTAAAAATGAATGAAACAAAAAGGAAGAAGAAGCCAGGTGTGATGACTAATAACTAATATCAGCTGTGAGTTTAAGGCCAGTTTGGGTAACATACAGAGCAGCTTAGGCTATAGACTGAGACTCTGCCTTGAAAATCTTTTGTAACACCCACCCTGAGTCTGGCAGCTAAGAAACTACTTAATAGCTAAGAGATGGGAAGTTGAGATATATGGAAGGGAAGTTTCTTTTGTTGGGGAAAAACAGAAGAAGGGACAATTTTCAAAGTGCTAACGAAGTGTCCTCAGTATCATTAGGGCACGACCTTAAAGAGATGAAGGGTGGAAGCTGTTGCTGGGATAAACACTCTGACCAAAAGCAACTTGAGGAGGAGGGGTTTGCTTTGCCTTCTAGATGATAGTCCATTGTGAAGGAAGGAAGAGCAGGAACACAAGCAGGAACCTGAAGGCAGGAACTGAAGCAGAACCTGGGGGACACCACTTACTGGCTTGCTCTCCAGAGCTTGTTCAGCCTGCTTTCTTAGATGACCCAGGGCCACCTGCCCAAGGGTGTTGCTGCCCACAGTGGGCTGGACACTCCCACATCAATCATTTGTCAAGAAAATGCCCCACAGACTAGTCTACAGGCCAGTATGATGGACCCAATTCCTCAAACTGGGGTTACCACTTCCTAAGTGACCCTAGTTTGTGTCTAATTAATAAAAACAAACCATCAACCTGCAAAACTCAGGAAGCGGAGGCAAGAGAATATGGAGTTTGAGCTCAGGTCATAGCTCTAAACAAAACACTTCTTCGAAAGGCAGTTAAAGAAAGAAAAAGAATAAGACCTGCCTAAAATAAAATCAGTGATTTGGGGAGAAAACCTGAGAACATTTCCCAGAATGTTGAGAAGACTCGATTGCAACTTGCAGATATACCAGGAATGAGATAGAAGCAGCTTTTCTTTGTATTATGTTTATTTACTTATTTAGTGTGTGGAGGTCAGAGGTCAACTTTAACGAGTAGGTTTTCTCCTTCCATCATGTGACTCCCAGGAACTGAACTTAGGCTGTCAGGCTCAGCAGCTGGTGCTGAACCATGAACCATGAACCAGCTGAACCGTACCAAGGACCCTGTCTTGCTCCACCTTCAAGGTGCTTCCCAAGGGCCTGATGAAATTCGTATTGCACTGGGACCTTGTCTGTATGGTCAAGAGCACATAGCAGAAGTAATAAGATGAGCAATAATGTATCACCCTGATTAGGGCATGAAGACACAGTGGGTCTATTTTGGTAACTCTTTCTTTTTGAATAACTCAAGCTTCCAGGTTGCAAGTGACCTGTGGAGAAAGCCTATATGGGAGGGAACTGAGGCCCCCTGACCAACTTCCGTGTGAGAAGCCTGAGTCAGTAAGAGTCCAATAATGGCACCTTAGTCAATATCATGAGCTACCCTGACTCAGATCTATCCAGCTAAGCCACTAGTGAGATAGTGTTTAGTTCTGTTTTAGTTTGCTAAAGCTGGAGCTGATTTGTTATGGAGCAATAGATAACCAATACAGTGAGGGAGTTGGGGGAGAGGCAGAAGAAAGATTGGGAGAAAATTTAAGACTTTCAAGAGACTTTCCAGAGTGCTCAGCTTTCTTCTCCTGCTACCATGCCTGCCACTCGTTCCCATGTCTCCGCTCTGCCATTATGGACTCTTATCTCTCCGGAACCACAGCTCAAACTCTTCCCTAAGCCGCCTTGATCGTGATGTTCCAACACATCAATAGACATGTAACTAATACTCCTCCTTTCACCGACACTGCCAGGCTCCCTAATGAGACACTGTCTGTGAACCCCGAGGAACCCTAGGAGTACCACATCTAGCTTCTCACCCTCTTCCTTTGCCTGGGGAGCAGTGAGTCTAGCTGTGAGGTTTTGCTCTGAACCCTCCATCCTCAAAAGGTCTAAAAAGAGATGTGTAATGTAGGCTCTGATTCTCCCTCGAGACCGCACCGTGATGTCTCTCTCTGGTGCTGGGACTTGAGTTCTTGGAGTCTGGGACATGCTGTTGCCTCCTTGCGTGTGTATTCATGTTGTTATTAACTCCTTTAATAAACTTCTTATTCTCAAGTAATCCATCTGGGTATCCTCTCTAACCCCTCCCCCCACACCCAAACATGACGTTTGACTGGAGCCTTTGTTTTCTTGCTTCCCCAGTGTTTGCTTTCCAGTATCTATTTTGATTGCTTTTGAAACATTTTCATTTTTGTTTGATTTGTTTTAGACCCTTGTAGATGTCTTGGTTTCCGTTTTGGCCTTGCGAGCAGATGCATCTTGAAGCATGGTTGATGAATTTCCCTGTCTGCTTAAGGCTTCCCTACCCTCCTGGTTTTCCCTGTCTGCTGGAAGGCAGCTCTGTCCCACTGGTTTGCTTTCCTGGTTCCTTTACATGTGTTTTTTGTTTGTATGTTTTGTTTTCTTATTCTTTTTTAATATTAAGTGCCACTGGCACCAAAACCAAAACCGCTGGAGACTTACCCATCCTCTGTTTCTGGGTCAGACGGCAGGACACGGCTTTTCTGGAGACATTGTCAGCTATGATCCCTTTGGTGGCCCACACTAGTCTCTTGCCTCCAAGAGAGCCCTGAGAGACAGTAGAGAATGCTTTCCTTCCCAGAGCGGACACAGAGGACACGGGGACAACTGCTGCTGTACTTTTTCTTCCTCTGAAGTCTTAAAAGCTCTTTGCTTCCTTCTTTCCTGTCTCCTTGAATTCGGGACCCTGAGATTTGAATGGCAGAACCCTGTTGCCTTTCTCCTTCGTGATGGAACTTCTTGGGTCTAAACAGATGAACTTAATCCTAGGTTCTTATTCTGTGAAAGGTTAAGAACCAGCTGTTAAATATTTCTTTGTCCTTACCCTTTGCACTGGACAGAGCACTCCTGGCCCAAAGGCCTCTGGGGATGCCCAGGGGAAAGGAGCTCTGAATCAGCTGGTAATGACCAAATTCTGGGTAAACAGCTGTGGGGGATGGGCCAGCATTGCCAGATCTAGGGCTGAAACTGTACCCAGACTAACATTGGGCTGGCACAGGATGCCTGAGCTAAGAATCTCTACTTATTTTACTTCTTTCCTCTCCTTGTAGACACACAACAAGCATGTGAAATATAACTTAGCAGCAATAAATTAAAAGAATAAGTTTTGGCTTAAAATACCACAAAAAACCATTTTCATTGGGAAAGACATCTTTCTGCCAACTTCTTCTTCTTCTTCTTCTTCTTCTTCTTCTTCTTCTTCTTTCTCCTTCTTCTTTTCTTCTTCTTTTTGGAGTTTTTTTTTCTTCTCAAGACAGGGTTTCTCTGTGTAGCCCTGGTTGTCCTGGAACTTGCTCTGTAGTCTAGGCTGGCCTGGAACTGAGAGAACCACCCGTCTCAGGGATGAAAGTTATGCATCACTATACCTGCTGTTAACTATTTCTTAACAATAGAAAAAAAATACTTCTTTAAGTCTATATGACAAACCCCATTCTTGGAGTCTTTGTGTTGTCTTCCTCACATCTTAAAGAGATAGTGGCATAAATGCAGAGTTCACTCAACTCCATCGTGTCTATGAAAATTGTTTGCTTATGTTGTTTGTATCAAAAATGCAGCCACTTTGGTTTTGTCCAATCATTTTTATTGGGTGCTAAAATTATTTTTTATATACTCAATTAAAATACACATGTGCATATTTACCAAAGTGAGTATTTTGGTAATGTATTAAAGGCCTGATAAAGGTATACTGCCTTATAACTTAAGTACTCAGAACTTCTTAAATCCTAGTAAGTGTTAGCCAGGCAGTGGTGGCACATGCCCTTAATTCCAGCACTCAGGAGGCAGAGGCAGAGGCAGAAGCACTATGTGAGTCAGAGACCAGCCTGATCTACAGAACGAGTTCCAAAACAATCAGAGCTACACAGAGAAACCCTGTCTTGAAAATTAAAACAAAATAGTAAAGTGTTATATTGGTTCTATTAAGTGTTTCTTGAAATCTTAAAATGTTAATTATATATATCACACAACATTCATTAGAGTTGTAAGATAAATATTTCATTTAAGCTATAATTTAATGTTATATTCATAGATTTTGATAAGGATTTCCTCCCAGAACAGGTTCTAAATTTTAAAAATTAATACAAATTGTATTTCATTTGTATAATTGTTGTAGGTAATGTAAAAATCATGTTTTCTTTTTTCAAAATATGCCAATATAAAAATGTTGTAAGGTTTTTATTAAGGCTGGGCTACATGTAAAATAATGGATACACATGTTTGCTAAAGAACTTCATGCTCTTTCTTTTCACAGGGAGGATTATAGGAAATAGAACCTTAACAACATTCAAAATGCTGATTTTCATGTATGATTATGTGTGTATACTCTGTCTATAAGTGATTATGTGTAAAGTCTCATTTTACTTGGTACAAAACTGACTTGTAAGTAAGTGCTCATGTAAACTACAGCTTCCTTTTGGCTCAGAGTAAACCTAAGCTTTTAAGGGAAAAAGTCTCAGTTCCAGCTGCCCCACCTTGCTAAGCACGGCTTCATGTCATTGCCAGTTAGAGGGGCAGAACAATGGCAAAGGAGTGGTGGCTGATGGTCCTGGATCTTTCATTGCAGGAAGTAACGTGTTTTTGAAATTTTAATTTAAGGGGTATTTTGGAAAGACAGTGTATACATAATTGCACAGATCTGATCAAGGTGTTACCTTCTTGATCCTTGTCTTGATTCTGGGTCTACAGCATGGCTCCTACGGCTTGAGGGGAGAATTAATTTGAAGAGATGATTGCTTCTGCTCCAGGTGCAGTTTTTCCTATTGGATAATTGCCCTCCTCTGAGATGCTCAGCTCTTCATCCTGAGGATTAGGAGGATCACAAGTCTCTGTGCTTTTAGATATGTTTTGTATATACAAGTGTCTGTGTATATAATTATAAGCAATTTAAGGATTTTTTAAAAACAACTACTGCCTCTACTGTCAGTTCTCTCCTGTCTTGTGGGTCCTGGAGCTTGAACTCAGAATGTCATTAGACTTGGTGGCAATGTCTTTACACACTGACCCATCTCATCAGTCCTGTATTAAACAGGGTTCTCCAGCTTCACTGAACGTATGGAATGAATCCTATATCTATATATAGATATAAAGGTGATTTATTAGTATGACTTACAGGCTGCAGTCCAGCTAATCCAACAATGGCTAGCTGTGAATGGAAAGTTCAAGAATCTAGTAACTGTTTAATCCCACAAGTCTGGGTGTCCCAGCTGGTCTTCTGCATATGCTGGAAACCTGAAAAATTAGATTCCTGTGCCAGTGAAGGAACGGATGTGTTGTCAGGGCAAGAGCAAGCAGACGGGGGCAGGGTGGGGCAGAAGGAGAGAACGAGCTTCTTTCTTCTATGTCCTTATATAGACGTCCAGTAGAGGGTATGGCCCATATTAAAGCTTTGTCTTCCCAACTCAAGATTTGGATCAAAGGCATGCATTTTCCTGCCTCAAGATCTGAATTAAAGGCCTATATCTTCTAGCCTTAAGATCTGGATCAAAGATGTGTCTTCCTACCTCAGAAGTCTGGACTAAAATCAAGCAGGAAAATCTCTCACAGGTATGCCCTCCATTTCTGGATTTTAGTCCATCCCAGATATAGTCAAGTTGACAACCAAGAATCATCATTACAAGTCCCAAGTCCTAACATTTATTAAGTTAATATTTAAGGTATTCCATAATATGATTAGCTGCGGTTAAAGAATTAAGTAAGCAATATTTGTGTTATCTACTAAGAAGGAAAAGGACAATACTACAGTGACCCTAGAATCCACTTTCATTCATAATCATTAGATTAAGAAGTAAGATTTGATTATGCTTTTAGCCCCATAAATTCTCATCTCTAACCAGTCTAACCTTGCTTTAATCGCTATTATTAGATTAGGTATACATAAGGACAATCTAACTAAAAGAAAGTTTAAAGAAATATTATATTGTTATCTAATATATTTTCTCTAATCTGGTTTTTTATTTACCTCTTTAGGGAGAGGAGAAAGCCCTAAGTGAATGAAATGCTGAGTGAATAAGTACTTTGGCATGAGCATTGCCTGTTGAGGACTCCGAGACAGATTGGCTCATGGCAAAGCCCTTACACATACGGGCCAGGCTCAAGAGGTGTCAGTGCATATGAATGACTGATTAGTGTGTGAAAAGATCAGCAGCTATGGCTTACTCTTCCTATTTGTTTACAGCCTGAGACTGCTCATCTACAGAGACCTCCTACCACGACTAGCCAACCTCTTCCCCTGTGCTGTCCACAATAAACATGCCAGTGGTCGGGCTATGGCAGTTGGAGAGCCCCATCTGACCTCAGCTTCTTTGCCTGTGTCCATCCTTTCTTCATTCCCTTGCCATCCCTGGCTAGGGTTCTGGGACTCAAGCCTTGAGCATTGTGGCTCTTTTCCAAACTAAAATCTGGTATAATACCAATATAATACATCTGACCAAGTCAGCATCCATAGATAAGAGATATGTTCCTAGAATTAAAGTCAGCTATTCCACAGAGATTACGGCAATGGAATCAAACCACCACCACCACCACCACCAACAAAACCCACTAAAATGAAACGATAATAGATTTATTTAAATATACCACATATAAAATGTCATCCATAGAGTACAAATCACTGCAAATATAGGGGGAAATGTACAGTCAATCTAAGTTTCTTTAAAAATGTGTAAATTTTGTTTGTTTAAAATGCCTGTTTCCTTTGTATGTTACCTTTACTCTATGAAGCCAGTGTTCTTGATTATTTTAATGTTTAATATATTAGTTTTAATATATTTACTATATTAGTCTTAATATATTTGTCACATGTTATGTCAAAGACAGAGAACTAAAGCGTCAGATCTTGATCATTGTCTAGTAGAGTTTAACGCTATGACCCAGGAGTGTTTGCGTCCATGACATTACTAACTGTCCCTCTCTCCTAAAGACCGCTGGCTAACCACCACTCGGCCTTATCTACGCACATCCAAGGAATGAGCCTTCCTAGTATGATAGCCTGTGTACTAATGTGTGGTTCCCACATGCACAGAATGTCATTTTTGGCTAACAGGAGGAACGTGGCACAGGACTCAGAGAGAAGCTGGGCATTCTGCAAGACTGACTAAGTTTGAGTGCTGTAGAAACATTGGAATGTTGCAGGTCCATACTCAATTATAATTTATCTTGGGCCAGCTTAGCCCCTAAATAGCCACTCTTCACCCCCTCTAAATTGGACCTAACATCATGTGGCTAACAGATGAAAACCTTTTGGAGTATATTAGCAAGACCACAGTTTTTACAAACCTAAAGGTTGGGAGTGTCTTCTGAGGCCACAGCTGAGACGTTCCTCTATGTTACAATGACCCACTTAATGTTTCCACTGATGTATTTGAAAAGTGCCTTGATGTATGACTTTCTTTGTTCTGGTACTATAAAAGTCATGATGCTGCTTCTACACTGGAACATGGAATTGGGGCTCACCTGTTCCATTTGACTCCAAAGTAAACCCTCTTGTGGGATTACATTTGTTTATGCTGTGGAACATTTGTTTTAATGCTGCAAAGATGTGTTGCATTCTTTTATGTTGCATTAGTTTAACTCTGTAAAGCTGTGTTACTTTGCCTGCCTAAAACACCTGATTGGTCTAATAAAGAGGGGAATGGTCAATAGCTGGGCAGAGAAAAGATAGGTGGGGCTGGCAGGAAGAGAGAATAAATGGAAGGAGAAATCTGGGAGGAGATGATCAAGGAAGGAGAAAAGGAGGAGAGGAGAACTCCAAGGACTAGCCAAACAGCCAGCCACAGAGTAAGAAGCAAAGAAAGATACATAGAATAGAGAAAGATAAAAGACAAAAGACAGATGGGATAATTTTAGTTAGGAAAAGTTGTCTAGAAACAAGCCCCCCTAAGGCCAGACGTTTACAAGTAAGAAAAAAAGCCTCCGTGTATTTATTTAGGAGCTGGGTGGTGGTCCCCCAAAAGAGTTAAGGAGTAAAAGACAATCAGCTACACTCTCTCTCTGCCCTTTGAGATGAGAGCTATGCTGGTGGATCACCAACACAAACCTGGAACTATTGGACGACAGGGTCAGAAGTCTTCCCTCCCTGTCTGTGTTCTGGAAAACAAAGGGTAATCACCTCAAGGCCCCTTTCTTACCTGTGTGACGCAGTGAAGATTCAGGGACATCGCCTCGCTTTCCTAAACTAGGCCAGAAAGTTCCTGCAGATTCCATGAGAACACAACCCTAGTTCACCAAAGCGTCTTCTGAACTCTGACCTGCACCCAGCCTGGGCCAGCATGTGAGAGTCCTCGCTGCCCCTTCCAAGAACAGGCTGTGGCCCTTCTTATCTGTGCCACTTGTTCATTCTCCTTTTCAGCTTGGCTTACTTCTCCCTATTAAAAAACAAAAATAAAAAAGCAAAGGCCTCCCCTAAACTCTTGAGACACCTTTCCTCTAAATTGTCCAGAGGCCTTGAACTCAGGGCCTCCTCTCTCTGTAGCTGCTGCAGTGCAGGTCTGTATCACACTCTGCAGAGTTTGTGGAATACAGCCACTCCACCTTTGCAACAACCCTTTGACTCCAGTGTCTTCTAACTGATCCAGATTTATTCTGTCTGTCTGTCTACTAATCTACCAACCTACCCACCCATCCATTTGCCTGCCCGTCCATCCATCTCTATCTATCTATCTATCTATCTATCTATCTATCTATCTATATATCTATCTTTGATGCCACACAGATAACAAAGCACAGGAAGGAAAAGCGGAAGCCCCCATCCCACTCTACTCCGAGGCCACCACTTAGCTGAAAGTAAGTCACCTCAGTGGAAGGACCCCAGCAGCAAAGACCCAAGAAGGAGGAGACAGGGGACTTGTAGAATGAATGGCATATTAGGCTCAGAACAGGCTGCCGTCGGAGAAAACTCTCCTACCACCAGGAAGGAAGACTATTATAAGGAACAGAGGGTGAAGAAGGCCTGCTCCAAAGCCACTTAAGATAAGAACAATGTTTTTATTGCTTTTAAGCTAGATGGGTGGGGGAAATGGTGAAGTAGGACACTGGCTTCCTTTTTTCAAAACCCATGCCTTTGTCAGGTTTTGTGAGAGAGCATCCTCTGATGTGTGCTCGAGCTATTCAGGGGACTGGAGAGGCTCTGCTGTCATCTGGCACTCCATGGAGAGCTGGATCCTGGCTGTCTGAAAAGCCCGATGGTCCACTTGAAGGCATGCCAATAAAAGGCATAAATCTTTCTACCTATCAAGTGAAAACAGGCTGGTAGTTATACTTATTAAGGATAATTGCATTATTTTTTTCTTAAGGGCATGAATTGGTCAAATAGGTAATTTAACTTGGCAGACATCAAAATTGCATTTAAATATCAGGAAGAGAGACAACATGCAGAGGTGATGATCGAATGTGCTCAGAGACATTCTGAGTACCTCTGTGAGGCTTGGAAATCTCTCTTGTCATTTCTTACATCCTTCCCTGCTATGCTTCAGGCTCATCCCCAAACACGGGTCTTTGAGAGAGTAAGGACTTTGTTTCCACTCAGGTTTAGTTACAGACACTTTGGTCTCTGGATGAGACAGGGTCTTGTCTGGTACCCATCATGTTGTCTCTTGTTTCTTCTGGGGAGGTTTCCTAGCAATATGGGTTGAAGCAGAGTTAAAAATTACAGTTCTAGGCTGGAGAGATGGCTCAGTGATCAAGAGTACTGACTACTCTTCCAGAGGACCCGGGTTCAGTTCCCAGCACCAACATGGCTGCTAACAACTGTCTGTAACTCCAAGATCTGACACCCTCACACAGACATATATGAAGGCCAAACACCAAAGTACATAAGAATAAATAAATTATTTTTTTATAAAAAAGAATTATAGTTCTTGTGGCTGGAAGATGTCAAAATTGAGGGAGAAAGCCAAAGCTAGGACACTTCACTAGCGTCAACATTTTGCCGCGTCCATCTGATGATTAGGCTTCCTCGACTCGGAAGAGGAGGGTAGGGTGTGGTAGGAGCAGAGAAGGGAGAACAGTGCTAGCGTGGCCTCGAGGCAGAAGTGCCCACCCGCGAGAGCCGTTGAGCCAGGGGTTAAAACTGCGAGAATTGTGCAAGACGGTTAATAAATCGGCATCTGGAAATTGGCTCTGATGGGAACATTCGTGGTGCAGAGATGTGCACGTGCTAAAATTCTTACTGGAAAGCAGGTTTTTGGAAACAGTGTTGAGCATTTGTTGGCTTGATACTTCCTGCCTGGAGTCCAGGGATGGCCACACCAACTGCGGTGAATTGTGAGGATGAGTTCTTTGGAGCTCATCTCCTGGGTTTTAACCTGCTCAAGATGTCATCATGTAGTTCTAGCTGTATTTTTCAGAAGTCTGGGCTGGAAGATGGGTCGGTTTTACAGGTAGCCTGACTCCAGGCAGAGGAGAGGAAGAGCCACCATGTTCCCACCTGCCACATGGCCGAGGAGTCTGGAGGACAGGAGCAGCCTTTCCTGGAGTTCCCTGGACTCAGAGACGAGGGAGAAGAGCTTCACTTTCAATTGTGTCTGTCTTGATAGAATGGGCCCCATCAAATTCAGGCTGTTCTGTCTCCAACCAGGCAAGTTCCAACGAACTTATTTACTCCACTAGGGAAATAAGCAGGAGGCATCAACCTCTAATGCTAAACTCAAACTAATTTCAGTTCATGGACCTGAGTTGTGTCCTGTTTTACTCAATCATGGGATTAGACTTTAGTTTCTGATCTATGCTAGTGTCCTAGCTTAATTTCCAACTCAACACAGCCTAGCGTTCCTTCAGAAGGGAGTCTCAGTTGAGGAATTTCACAGATTAGATTATCCTGTGGCAATGTCTATGAGGTGTTGTGTTGATGATTAATTGATATGGGAAGGCCCCATCCATCCACTGTGAGTGTCACCATTCCCTGGGCAGATGGTCCTAGGTTCTATAAGAAAGCTAGGAATGAACCTGTGAGGCTGCGGACAGTGTTCCTCCACGGTTTCTGCTGGAGTTCCTGCCCTGACTTCTCTCATTGCAGAAAATAACCTGGAAGCTGAAATAAGCCCTTTCTATGCTAAAGTTCCTTTTGATGGGAGTGTTTTGTCATGGCAACAGAATGAAACTAGACCAGCTAGTAGGGCATGGGTCATGAATGATGTCACCAGCCATCCTTAGAGTAAGCAAGCGGGCTGAAGTCACTTCACCCACAACGGCAGTAACAAAGATGACAGTGAACATTTACGATGTGCTTGCTGTGGGCAGGCACTGTGTGTTTATTTCCAGGGTCATAAAGCAGCTCCTAGTGTGAATGCCGAACAGATGGACAGCAAAGGCGTGTGGGGAGCTTACACAACTCACCCGAGGACATGGCTGGTAAGTGGGATGTCAATCCTCAGCTAGCTGTTTCTAACTCCGACAGTTACCACAGAGACGTTCCTGATTCCTTTAGAAACCCATTAAGGGCAGCATCAGTTGTCGGAAACCCTTTTGTCCATGGTTCGATTTGAGCTGTTTATAGCGTGAATTGTAAACGAGTTAATTAGGCGGAGGAAGGTGTGTACCTACAGAGAGTCCACAATAAAATCGTTGTCACTTCCTCTGTTCTCTTGACAAACTGAGTTTGGGCTCCATCACCCTCATAGGAAAGCATGGAACGGAACCTGGAGATCTCTGAGCTGCTTGCCCGAGGTCGTTCAGCCATTTGGGGCAGCAGAACGAGCATCCTTTCCTGTCACTGTGTCTCTTCTGTGTCGATTGCCAACCTTCTCTGCAGACTTTCTTGACGAAACCCAGGTGTCTGTGTTTCCTTTCAACCCACTTTGGCATATGTTGGCACCAGAAGACGTACCATCTTCCCCCAGGGAACAGCTGCTCCTGTATCCATGGAGAAGAGTGGGAACTGGCCTGTGCAGCTGCTGTATCTACCCCATGTGCATAGTCTTCTTGGACACCCCTGCGAATGGAAGGGAATGCCACGGTTTTTGTTTTTTGTTTTTTTTATAGATAATGTTACCCTCATATTTGACAAGCAGTCATAATTCATCTTCTTATTTTGCCCAACAGTATGGATCACTTCCAAAAACATGCAGAAGAAAGGAGAGCTAGTAACTGAATGTCAGATCTGTTGTAAGTGAAGTCAGTGAGGATCATAGAAGCCAGTGGGCCATGGGTCCCGGTGCTTGGAAGCCTGTCCCAGTTATGGCTATGCCCAAACACCATCACCAAAAGCACGTTGGGAAAGAATGGGTTTATTTGGCTTATGCCTTAACAACACTGTTCATCACTACAAGGAGTCGGGACAGAAACTCAAACAGGGCAGGGGCTGGAGGCAGGAGCTGATGCGAAGAACACAGAGGAATGAGGTTGACTGGCGTGCTCAGCCCGCTTTCTATAGAACCCAGGACCATCAGCCCAGGGGTGGACCCACCCACAGTGGACTGACGCCTCCCCATCAATCACTAATGAAGCAAATGCTCTACAGGCTTGCCTCCGGCAGGATCTTATAGAAGCATTTTCTCAATTGAGGTTCCCTCCTCTCAGATGACTAGAGCTTGTGTCAAGCTGACATGAAACTTGCCGAGCACAGATGGTGTGTCAGACCACGGGACTGTGAGAGGGCCCAAGGAAAGATAGGAGACAAGGTCTGAGAACTAATAAGGACAGGCTTGTCTGCAAAACGTACCTAACTTTCCAACGTTGCTTATGTAAAAGCCGGGACCGCGTTCTGCCTTGGGGTCTCTAACAGGTTCTCGGGGGCAGCTTTATTGCAGTCATTGCTTCTCCCCCTTTGAAGAAACGCACACTCGGCAGAACGACTCCCGTGGAGCAGGCACTCTGGCAGCCAGCTGCTTCCAGGGATCTTCAGCTGAGAACAGTTTGGTGGTAGTAGCGGGGGAAGTTGTAGGAATCAGCTCGTGAAAGAAACAGACACAGAGGCCCCATAACATCTGGCGAAGTCTTAGGTGAAAGGCTGGCACGGGGCTGCGGAGATGGCTCTTCAGCCGAGGGCACTTGTTGCTTTTGCAGAGGACCTGGGTTCACTCCCCAGCTCCCAGCCGCCTGGAGCTCCAGTTCCAGGGAGCCCAGTGCCACCTTCTGACCTTTGTGGGCCCCAGACATGCACATCGTGCGCATACATGCTCACAGAGAAATACTCATACACAGCAGATAAAATAAATATAAAAGAATTCAAAATAAATAAAAAGATGACACAGGTATCTTTAAAAATCCCATATTTTGTATGTTTTGAAATCAGATTTTATGATTCCTCTAGCTTTGATCATTTTACACAGGATCACATTGACTTTTGGGTTCTTTGTCATTTAAAATTATATATATATATATATATATATATATATATTTCCATTTTCTAGAAGCATGACTGATTCCAGAAGCCCTGGGGGAATTTTGACTTAAGATAGAGGTGGTGGCTGCCGCTTTGCCTTCCTCCACCTCCATCCAATGGGTCCAATGCCCCGATCGTGTGCTGGGTGGGATGGGGATCACCCATACCCACCCCATCCTGGGGGTCCACATTGTTAAAGCAGCTTTGCTCCAGAAGGATCTGGTAATTAATCTGTCACTGTGTCACTATGGCAACATATTTATATATCTCAAATGCCATGAGCCCAGGGGACCAGGATTTAAAACTGCTTTACCCAGTGTCTTAGCTAGAGATTAGCAACAGATTATGTTGTAGAACACGGGGCAGGCTGTTTGGGTCCCAGGTAAAGAAGCCTGAGGAAACTAATGTCTACTCCTTTAGAAGGGGCTGAGATCTATTAAGGGGTTGAGAACCAGCAGACCCCTTTGGGGCTCATGAGACGTGTTATGACCTCTGAGAAATACTAAAAGAGAATCCTTCCCCTCCTCTCCTCCTTTCCATTCCCCTGGGAGAGCATGAAGCACAGCAGTGGTGATCCACTCCATATGACCACTGGTGACATTCTCTCTCAGAACCACACTTGTGATGCTAGTGCACAGGAGCTGGGCTGGGGAGTCATGTCCAGCATTGCCAGAATGACATGAGAAGGAGAGAGAGAAAAAAAAAACTGGAGAGGAAGAGGGGCACACAAACATGGTGGCCGCAAATGCCACACAGGAAGCTTGTAGAGGAGGGTGTTCAACCACAAGGAATGTGTTGGGCATGGTGGGACATGCTGGTTGGCAGGCAGGCGGTACAGGGCACTCTTAAATCTCTCTCTCTCTTTCTGTGTGTTTGCATGTGTCTGTAAAGAATGGTCAGCCCAGTGACCCCCCCATCCCCGTGTGTGTGTGTGTGTGTGTGTGTGTGTGTGTGTGTGTGTCTGTCTGTCTGTAAGGAATGAGCAACACTTGGGACTTGAGGTCAAGGACAGCATTGTTTTAAGATGAAGAAGTTTGTGTGCTGAGACAGAGCTCATTTATAGGAAGAGGTTAAGGGCACAGGAGGAAAGGGGTTCTGTTGCCCCAGGAAAGAGTCTGCCCAGGTGCCAGGTGGTGCAGGCTCCAGGTAGGCTGCCATCCTCAGTATTTGGCCAACACAACCTATGGAGGTGAGAAGCGGAGGCTGGGAGCACCAAAAATGACGCCCAGTGGGGGCCACCGGCGTTCACCTGGCACACTTCCCTGGAGTTTCAGGCCGGTTCTTCCTGGCTGGCTCTGGGCAGAACTCATCCCACTCTTAGGAGCCTCTCCTCACCTGTACTGTGGTCCTCACCAAGAAACAGTCCCTAGGGTCGCCATCAAAAGGACTTTTGCACTTTGTCCCTCCCATCACTGCTCCTTTTCTCCAGTCCAAAAAAGGACAAATCCTGACATGGTAAAGATGCTTTGTTTGAAAGCGCCACGCCAAGGTTAAGGTCAGAAGGACAATTCAGAGATTGGGCTAAAAGGGTTTTGTTTTTTTACAGGGAGGAGTGAACCAAGAAGAACGGGGGAGGAACGGGCAGCAACGGGCAGCGTGATGAAGGAGGCTGTTGTTGCGGGGCATCCTCTTGGGCTCTTACTTTCATTAATAATAGAATTTAGAAATGGACTTGGAAGGGAGCTTGTGGACAATTTCATTAGTGATCAAATAGCAGGCAAGCCATAGCTCTCAGCAATTGTCAAGGGTGTGTGTGTGTGTGTGTGTGATAGAAAGCAGGCAGGTTTAGTACTGCTGGGGGTCGAGAAGCAGCTATAAGGCAGAAAGGGGAGGGAGGCTTTGAGAAACAGGGCAAGGAAGCCCCCAGTATTTGGGAAAGCTTGCCCAGCCAGCATCTGAAAGAAAAAGAGAAAAAAAAATCAAAAGGGTAAGTAGTAGACTTTCAGGCTGAGAGCTAGCTGAGGGAGCTCGAAAGTGGTTGCATGGAAGCAGGACTTCCAGGAAGGATTTTATCTCATTAAGGGGATAATTATTCCTCCTTCTCCTTGACATGCTTTTATTTTTTCTTTTTATTGATTTTATTGAGCTCTACATTTTTCTCTGCTCCCCTCCCTGCTTCTCCCCTCCCTTTCAACTCTTTCCCATGGTCCCCATGCTCCCAATTTACTCAGGAGATCTTGTCTTTTTCTACTTCCCATGTAGATTAGACCCATGTATGTCTCTCTTAAGGTCCTCATGGTTGACATGGTTTTCAATGGATCATTTCCCAAGGGTTGGTCTCTTAGCCAGGTGATTGACAAGCCCAGATGGATTAATTCTTATGGCAGAAGACTCTATATGTAATCTTCTAATCTTTGGAACAGATCAAAATGTCGAGTCTCCATCCAGGTCCAGAGATAGAGTCCATTCTTTTTACAGGGAAGAAATAACTTTTCTTTAATGGACCTCTAAAGAGCCCTGATATCCTTAATGGCCCCTAAGACGATTGTAACATTCCCACCTCAAGAATTAGGACTCTAAAATCATTCAGGAGGACTAAAACTGGGCAATGGGGAATAAATATAACTCACTCCCATTGTAAAAACTTAGAGGACCAGTGCCAAAGCTGTCCAGAAAGTCCTAGTGTCTGAACTGGAGTTTGGGTCACACTTTGTATATAGCCTCTAAGCAGGCTAGCTCACTTTTGAGAAGCCAATAAGACTCTGAGTCCTCTTCTGACTTGCCTGGCCTCCAGCCGGGACAAAACCAAGGGCAATACAAGAGTTACAATTGCTCATGTTCTGAATTCTTGCCCCTGAACCTTCCAAACCAGTTCCTACCTCCTATTCTCATCAGCACGACCTGTTGGTGCACGAAGATGCTGTATTTTAGGGTACACTTTCATTGGGAGGATGGTGTGCTTCTCCTGTTGAAGGTAGACCAAATTTCAGAGACCTGTTGGGGAGGTGATAATATTAAATAAAGTCTGGCTAACAAGAATTGTGTTCTGGATGATGAGAAGAGACAAACAGCCCCAAAAATAATTTATTTTTATTTTCTTTCTCTCTCTCTTTCTCTCTTTTTCTTTTTTCCTTTTTCTATGGTCTTGGTATGTAGTTCAGGCTAAACTTGAATTCATAATCCTCCTGCCTCAGACTCTGGACTACAGGGATTACAAGTGTGAGGGCCCCATGCCTTGCCTAGGTTGGTAAATCGTTTATGAGGCTAAAAACAGGAACTTAGTGGTCCTTTTGTCTTTGTCTGGACGACAAGAGGACAACCGGAATCTTATCCTTATCCTTCGTAGTAAGTCATTCCTCAAGCACAAAGGGACAGAGTATGGGATGTGGTTTCTAATCATTGCTATTCTCAGTGTCACAAGGCACAGTGATGTAGCATACCCACCCACCAGTTTCACAGTCCCCTCTCTCACAGCAGCAGATCCTGCTATTTCCAGGAATAACGTTGAGGGAAAGGCCATGGGGCTGCCCCCTCTAACAGACCTCACTATACTACATGAGGTGCTGACAGTGTGATGGGCAGCAATACTTTAATTTTTTTCATTTTACATACCAACTCCTCCCCTTCTCCTGCCCCCTCCTACTCCCTACTCCCTCATTCACTCCCCTGAGGGAGTAATTCCTTCCTTGGGGAGTCAACAAAGTCTGGCATACCAAGTTGAAGCAGGACCAAGCCCCTTTCCCCTGTATCTAGGGTGAGCAAGGTATCCCTCCCTCTATAGTGAATGGGCTCCCAAGTCTTGGTCCCACTGCCAGGCCCTCCCCTGCAATAGACCAAGTCACAGAACTGTCACCCACATTCAGAGGGCCTAGTTTGGTTCTATGCAGGTACCCCAACTGCCATTCCAGAGTCCGTGAGTTCCCACTAGCTTAGGTCGACTGTGTCTGTGGTTTTCCCAATCATGGTCTTGACCCCTCCCTTGCTCATATGATCCTTCTTCTGTCTCTTCAACTGAACCTCAGGAACCCATTAGGTCATACTTTGAAAACCTGTACTCCACAAAATTGTAAAATGTAAAAGAAATGTACAATTTTCTGGATAGGTACCACATACCAAAATTAAATCAAGACCAGATAAAAAATTGAAATAGACCTATAACCCTTAAGGAAATAGAAGTAGTCATCAAAAGTCTCCCAACCAAACCAAACCAAACCTCAGGGCCAGATGGTTTCAGCACAGAATTCTACCAGAATATCAAAGAAAATCTAATACCAATACTCCTTAGATTGTTCCACACAATAGAAACAGAAGGAACATTGCCAAACTCTTTTTTTTTACAAGGCTACAGATACCCTGATACCAAAACTACACAAAGATGCAACTAAAAAGAGAATTGCAGACCAATCTTCCTCATGAACATTGATGCAAAGAGACTCAACAAAATACTGACAAACCAAATCCAAGAACACATAAAAAATCATCCACCAAGCAATCAGGTTCCCCTGATTGCTCTTTGGACTGATGAGGGAGGGGAACTTTATTGGGGGAGGGGGAGGGAAATGGGAGGTGGTGGCGGAGAAGAGACAGAAATCTTTAATAAATAAATTAATTAATTAAAAAAATCATCCACCATGATCAAATAGAGATGCAGGGATGATTCAATATATGAAAATCTGTCAATCTAATCCACCATATAAATAAATTGAAAGAAAAAACACATAATCATCTCATTAGATGCTGAAAAAGCCTTTGACAAAATCCAACACCCCTTCATGATAAGGGTCTGGGAGAGAGCAGGGTTACAAGGAACATACCCAAACATAACAAAGGTAATATACAGCAAGCCAACAGGCAACATCAAACTAAATGGAGAGAAAATAAAAGTGATTTCACAGAAATCAGGAACAAGACAAGGCTGTTCACTCTCTCCATATCTATTCAACATAGTACTTGAGGTTCTAGATAGAGCAATAAGATAACAAAAGGAGATCAAGGAGATGCAAATTAGAAAGGAAGAAGTCAAACTTTCGTTATTTGCAGATGATATGATAGTATACATAAGTGACCCTAATAATTCTCCCAGGGAACTCCTACAGCTGATAAACACCTTCAATAAGGAAGATTAACAAAATAGTAGCCCTCCTATATATAAATGATAAATGGCTGAGAAAGAAATCAGAGAAACATCACCCTTTACATAGCCTCAAATAACATAGAATATCTTGGGGGTAACTCTAATCAAATAAGTGAAAGACTTATATGACAAGAACTTTAAGCCTTTGAAGAAAGAAGTTTGAAGAAGGTATCAAAAAAAGGAAAGATCTCCCAAGTTCTTGGATAGGTAAGAAAAACATAGTAAAAATGTCAATCTTACCACAAGCAATCTGCAGATTCAATGCAATTCCCACCAAAATCCCAACACAGTTTTTCACAGACCTCAAACTTCATATGAAAAAACAAAAAACCCAGGATAGCCAAACAATCCTGTACAATAAAGGAGCTTCTGGAGGTATCACCATCCCTGGCTTCAAGTTCTATTATAGAGCTATAGTAATAAAAAACAACTTGGTATTGACATAAAAACATATAGGTGGACCAATGGAATCAAATTGAAAACCCTGATATTAATCCATACACCTATGAACTCCTAATTTTTGACAAAGAAGCCAAAATTGTACAGTGGGGAAAAAAAAAGAAAACATCTTCAACAAATGGTGCTGGCATAACTGGAAATCAACATGCAAAAGAATGCAAATAGATCCATATTTATCCCCACGCACAAAACTCAAGTCCAAATGGAACAGCATTATGTTTAAATTTAGGAAACTGCTGTGCAATTGCTCTAGCTTGCAAGCTTTTTATAAACTGTATCCTGTCAGCTAGCATGCTCCAGACGGATGACTTGTTGGAACATCTGGGCTAGTCTTAAAACCACCTAGTCTTGTAACAATGTTTAACTGCTTCTGTTGTTCTTACAAGATAGCAGGTCACAAGACCAACTGCTGGTTCTGCTTCTGTATGAAATGCTTGCTTGCTCAAGATAATGGAGGCATCTGTCAGACGCCTGTTACAAAAGTTAAGCTTTGTTTGCACGTAGGCAGGATATGTGCTAACTTGACCCCAAAACTGAACCTTGTGGTTTTTGCCTTTATAAATCCAGACTAACAGTTACTGGGGACACACTTTGAGAAACCCAAGTCTCAGGTGTAACCCTGGCCAGTCACACTGGCTAAGAAAGCCTCCTCTCTGCTAAAATTCATTCATTGTCAGACTGGTGAGTCTCTGAACAACCCTAGACCCATTACATCTGGAGGTCCTGTCCAGCTCTGAGTGTTCAGCCCAATTCACCCTTTTCTGTCCAGCCTTGAGCCCTGGGGCTCCCATTGTACTGAGAGCCAAGACTTTGCATCGGCCCAGCATTTGGAGGGAGTCAAGAGTCCTCAACGCCTAGATCTCACTGAGAAGCCTTGGGGCTGGGAGCTGAGTGATTCGGATAAAACCAGCATTTGGAGGTGACCACGGACAGGTTCTCAACACCTGAATTGTGGAAAGAGACATTTGAAGCCCTCCCAGAGGTAAACTTCTGTCTGTAGCATGCACCTGTCTGTGAGACTCATGGGAAAGCTGGCCGCAGCATTAATTCCCAAGCTTGAGGGACCATCAGGACATCATTGGCCCTTGGTGTTTGTTTCTGGAGGTAGGGGTAGGCTTCCCAGAAGCAGGGGTTGGCCACCAAGTTAGAGAACACTGTCTGTCTGTATGTGTTGTGTTATGTGGGTTGCTTTTTGTGTCATTTTTCTTTCTTGACGAAATTGAAAAGATGGAACAACAACAAAAAATCTTCCACCAAGAAAGGCCCCTTAGTTCTGATGAAGTCTCATTTTAAGGATTTCCAGAGAGGAGCCAAGGAATCTGGAGAACAGGTTTATATAGGAAAACTAACTGCCTCTTGTTTCTTTGGTTAGCCTTCATTTCAGGCGGACTGGTCATGTGAAGGTTCCTTCAAATTTTCTCTTATTTACAGAGTGCAACATGTGATCTTTAGTAAACCAGGACACCTGGCCAGCTCCCCTACATTCTGGCCCGGAAATTCCTGGTAGAGGAATCTCCATCCTGGATGAGAAAGTACCAGCCAAATCTTTCCCCCAACGCCGCCATTTTTGTTTCAGAAGAAATCAATAAGACCAAGGGGCAGGGCAGATTTCAGCCTCAAGTCCTACCAGCCCCACCTGAAGAAGATGTGCCCCCACCCTACATGCCTGGGGTACTAAGAAGGGAGAGGAATCTGCGGCCAGAGGCACTCCTGAGTCCTGCTCACACTCGGAGTGGGTCCTCCTACCAACCCGTCTTCCCGCCATTCACTGTCTCTGACTTTCTCTCACTGTCTTCTCTGCCTGCTTTTCCTGAGGTTGTGATGGTCTTCATTTGCTTCCGTCTCAGGGACGCACCCTGTAGCCCCTAGGCTGCCCACTGCGAGGCATTTCACTTGCAGCATTCTCTGATACTCCCCCCGATTTCCACCTCTAGCTATCCTCCCTTCAGAGGGACCCCATCATGGGGAGTCACGCAGAACAAGGAAGGCAGGAGGGGCCATCAATCAGTCAGCTATGGGCTGTGTTCTCCTCTCCACTAGTGATCTGTGTACCTGGAAGCTCCAAAATCTCTGTGCTAGAAGTGGTGTTTTACACACCCCAACCGACTTGGGTGGACTGTCAGTAGCTACTTGGAACCCTCTTCACTATAGAGGAGAGGGAGTCTGAGGAGAAGCTCAGAAGCCGGAATTGGGAAACGATGGGAGACTGATGGCTGATCTGGTGACAATTGAAGTTTTTCCTTCCCGAAAATTAGATCAGGATCCGAATCCCCACAAAGGTAGGGAGTCTCTTAACCTCTTCCATCAGACTTTATTGGGCGGGTAGTCTCTGGGCCTAACAGAATGCCCCACAATTTTGTGCCCCACCAATTTGTCTAAGGTAGATCAGATAATTAGGGGTTCAGATGATTTGCCATCTGCTTCTCTGGAACACCTCTTAGAAGTTTATAGTTTGACCAGGAGGCCACAGAGAAACAGAGGGCTATCAATATAGCTTTTGTTTCTTTATCAGCATCGGACATTAGGAGAAAGATTCAGAAAAGAGAGGGATTTGAAGCAAAGGTACGTAGTTAGAGCTAGTTGAGATTGCCTCCCTGGTATACAACAAGAGGGACACCCTGGAGGACAGGTAGACCAAGAAATTAGCTAAAATTGTGGTGGCAGCTTATCAAGGAGCAGGAAAAGTCCTGCATCCAAGATTCATGAAAGAAGGATGGAATTCAAGGGAAGTAGATCCTGGGAGAGGTCTTAGGGGAAGAAAATCCGACCATTGGGAAGGCAAATGCCCTGAAAGGAGTGAATATTTTTAGTGTAAAGAAACCAACTATTGGAGAAACGAATGTCTAAGCCAAAAGCAAAGCTCTGCATGTAGGCTCCAACCAGATACAGACTGGCAGGGTCTAGCCTCAACCACCCCTCCCCTGGAGTCCAGAATTACCCTGAAAGTGTGTGCTGGGGCAGGGTGGGTATTCCAAATAATTTCCTCATGGATATGGAAATGGGATTTTCCCATTTCCTTGGTTTTACAGCAGGCGAGTGAACCACTAAGTAAGAAACGCTGTAATACAAGGAGCTACCAGTTCACAAATCTGTTCTTGGACCACCAGAGAACTGTGGACCTGGGAAAAGGGGTTGTCACCCACTCTTTCCTAGCCATGCCTGAGTTTCTATACCCTCTGTTGGGGTGCAACCTGCTCCACAAACTAAGGGCAAAAATACATTTTTGAAAGGATGAGATAATACCTAGGTCTGGACTGCTGTTGTTCATAGGGTTAGATAAAGGACCTGCCTTTATGTCTAGGGTGACTGAGAGCGTTTCTGCTATTCTGGGGTCAACTGGAAATGATATTGTGTGTACTACCCGCCAAGTTCAGGACAAGAAGAGAGGATAAATCCAACCTTGACTAAGCTAACTTTGGAGACTGGTGAAGATGAGCGAGGCTCCTTCCCTTTGTGCTTCTTAGGGCTCAGTGCACTCCTTACGTAAAAGGTTTAACTCCATTTGAGATCCTCTTTGGGAGACTTCCCGCCCATCCTCCCACAAATGGAACTAGCTCCCGAAATTACTAACCACCAACTGTTCAGTCTGTACAGGCTCTGCAACTGATTCAGGACGGTGTGACCACCTCGCTTTCCAAAGTCCGCCACCTCATCCACACCTCATCTTCCAGCCAGGAGATAAGGTGTGGATCAAGAGACCCTGAGCTGAGATACCTGGACATCGCTGGAAGGGACCACACCTCATCATCCTGATCAACTCCACGGCTGTCACGGCAGATAGCATCCAGCGTCCACACCTGGATACATCGCTCTCAGGTCAAGCGTGCCACTGGGAACAACGACCCAGCTAAAAAAAAAAAGTGGACTGTCATCAAGACCTGTGAAGATCCACAAAAGACAAGAGAGACATGGGTTTTAACTTAATGGTGTTGTTTTGTCTGGCTATATCCCCTTCTGTTCTTTCTTGGAACCCAGGTTGGAAGCGCCCACCTCCCCGGGTTCCTATACCAACCAAACCAACCCCTAAGGCATGGAAGTTCCATGTAATTGCCTTGGAAAACCGCAACAAGACCATAGCCTCTACCTTCTGTCCAGTCACAGGATGTGCAAGTACTATCAGCCTCACCTTTGATATAAGGGACACCTGCCAAGGGAAATGTATAAACGACTTCTACAATGCTATGTCCTCTCCCATATATGTCTGCTTTGTATATGAGCAGACTCGCTCAGACTGTCAGGACCCAAATTATGGAGGATGTCCACACTGGGGCTGCAAATATCATAGTACCTGGCCCAGATGGGGCGGAGAAAATCCTTCCAGACTCAACTCAGTTGATTGGCATACGAAGGTCACCTACTCCATCCCTGACCCCTGGAATGATAGATGGAGGAAAGGAGTCGTGGGTTTTGTCTATAGACATAATGAGAAGGATACAGCTTATGATGGGAGAACTAAGATACTCATCTTTAGAGCTTTAGCCAAGTTCACGCCTTAAAATTTCATTATTTGAATGTCATAACCAAACCAGCTACTGTACCTGCCCTGGCCCTGTAGCTGGGGCTCACCGACTGACATCACTTCCTGCCACAACCACCTTTCTCTCTCCTCCCACTAACCCAACCCCTCTGGCCTCCTTTGAGTCCCTAATGGCCATGTTAACACCATATACTTGCTCATGAATGTAACTTACCCAAATGCCATGTCTAATTGCTGACTTTGTATCCCCCCAAACCCCACAACTATGTAGGGCCCACTATCTATCAGAGCCCCATTTCACCTGCTCCCTTTGCTCACTGTCCATGGTTGTCTTTCCACTTGACCTTTGAATTTATTAACCTAGACCAAATTCAAGGTAAGCGGGACCCGGTTTTACTCAAAGAGCTATAATATGTCCAAATCCCCCTTTGAAAATAAATGCAGATTCACCGTAAATATTTCTCAGCTCCTAGTGGCCACATTGCCAGTGTCCATTCCTTCCTTCACCCCCTGGCAGAAACTGTTTAGCTGTTTTGAACTGATGGATTACACCCATGTTTGTCTATCTGGCATACGTAGCAAGCCCCCAAATTCTGTATCTTGGTACCCCTGTTCGTCCAGTGTATATTTAGGATGGTTCATCAGGGAGAGAGCACTTACATTCACAGAGTCTTCCAGTCCCCGGGTGCAGGAAAAACAACAACTTGCAATTTCCCTCCTTGTCCCTCTCAATAAAGCTTAGGCACAGCTACAGCAGAAGCTGCTCTTGGCGCCACAGGAACAGCAAAGGCTGGCGTTGACTTCAAAATCATAGGGTGTCAAATAACCTAAGATCTATCCCTATTAGAAAAAAATCTATTGCCAAGCTAGAAAAACAGGTAGACTCATTAGCTGAGGTGTTTCTACAGCGTGGGCCGCTCTGTGCAGAGCAAGGAGGTTATTGTATGGCTGTAGGGGAGAAATGTTGTTCCTATACAAACCATTCGGGAATTATTAGAGATAACTTGGCTGTGCTCCAGAAAAACCTTGCTAAAAGGGAGAAGGCCCTAAACCAGGGAGACAAATGATTCCTGTTCTCATTCTTAGGTTTCTCCTGGCTAGGAACCCCGCTGTCAGCTGTTATAAGGTCCTCAGCTCGGTGCTCCTGGTGAAGCCAGTCGGCCCCTGCAACATCAGTGTCTGAGCCAGATACATAAATTCATGCTTGGGTACCACTATACTAATGGCGTTTAGGTCCCAGTATGAACAGGTGCCCACCACAGAGTCAAGGCTTTGACCTAGGACACACCTCATAGGGAGAAGGTAATGATCTACATTGTGTATAAAGCTCAGAACCTGCTGTGCACCTGCTCCAGTCTGTAAGCTTTATAAACTGTGTCCTGCCAGCTACCTTGTCCAAGATGAACGACTTCTTGGAATATTTGGGCTAGTCTTAAAAACTGCCTTGCCTCATTTTGTCAAAATGTTTTAACTGCTTCTACTGTTCTTACAAGATAACAGGTCACGAGATAAACGGCCGGTTCTGCTTCTGTATAAAATGCTTGCTCGCTCAAGCTGAGGCATCTGCAGGACGTCTGTTACCAAAGCTAAACTCTGCCTCCACATAGGCAGGATGTGTGCGAACTTAACCCCAAAACTGCAACCTTATGGTTTTTGCCTTTATAAGCCTTACATTAACAATAGCTGGGGGCACACTTTGAGAGTCTGGAATCTTGGGTGTAACCCTGGCCAGTGACTAATAAAGCCTCTCTGCTAAAATTCATTCGTTGTCAGACTGGTAAGTCTCTGAATAACCCCAAACCCATAGCAGCAGCAGCAGCAGCAGCAGCAGCAGCCACCACCACCGCAGCAGCAGCAGCAGCCGCAGTCACCACCACTGCAGCAGCTGCAGTCACCACCACAGCAGCAGCTGCAGCCACCACCACTGCAACAGCCGCAGTCATCACCGCCGGAGCTGCTGCAGATCTCCTGGGAGCTTGTTAAAGGCTCAGCTCCCATGGCCATAGTAAACTATCAAGGGAGTTGAAGGGTGACTATGAAAATACATCTCACTCCCAATCAGCTTCATGACTACAAGCATCTGCTGGTCACCTCCTTCTGCTTCTCTCGGGGTCAGGGGCTGGTTTCTTGGTAACCAAACCTATTCCTCCCACGTCTCCCTACTGAGATGGCATTGCAAGGTTGATCTAGCCTCACCACGGTCACCTGCACCGAGGGGCCTCTCGGCAGGTCTGGGTCTCCCTTCCTTCCTGCTGGTTCTGGGTAAAAGGCATTGCCTCAGACACCAATATTTGTTAAATCTCCCCCAGCTGAGTCCAAGGGTATGACTCACTGTTCTCATTGTCCTTAGAACTGCGTTTCTTAGCAGGGCATGGCCACACAAGCAGGCAACTTCATCAGCTGCGAAACTGAGAGAAGAGAATCGGAAATTCAAGGTCATCCTTAGGTACACATTGAGTTTCAGGACAGCTAGGGATCCAGTCTGAAGAAAACAGACAAAACCAAAACAAACCAGCTGATAACCAACCAAGCAACCAACCAACCAAAACATGCACTTCTCAAACTCACCTCACTGAAGGAAACTTGTACAAATCTGGATTCTCATTTGTAGGGCTGGGCCAGGCCAGGGAGTCTGCACTTCTATCCAATGCCATGGGACATGCTGCCACTGACTTGTATTTTACGCATGAAAAATTAAAGCAGCCATGTTCTATTCAAGCATAGATACCAAAGTCACCATGGAGTTTTGAAAATCATCAAAGCGGGGGCCCATTCCTAGAGATTCTGATGTAATGGTGTTCAGGGAGGCTGGAAACTGAGAATTGCATAGCTTTCTCGATTAGCAGGTCTCAACCTGTGTGGGTCCTGACCCCTCTGGGGGTTAAATAACCCTTTCATAGGGGTCACCCATGACCTACAGAAAACAGAGATTTACAGTAAAATTTTTAACAGTACCAAAATTGCAGTTATGAAGTAGCAATGAAAATAATTTTATGCTTGGGGGGCCACCACAACATGAAGAACTGTATTAAAGGGTCGAAGCGTTAGGAAGGCTGAGAACCACAGATGGAGACGGTTGGAGTGTGCAGCCAGTTGGGACATACAGATGTCAAAGGATTGAACAAACGGCAGTATTTTGATGTGTGGATGCCACTTCATGTCTTACCTCCCTCCCTTTGTGTTGTCTTTTTCCTCCAAATAGCTTTTGATGACCTATTCCAAGCTTTAGAATAATCTATGGAATCGTATCCTTAAGCCAACACTTCTTAGGCCTCCAGTTCCTAGAAGTTTTCATTAAGTTTCTCTTGGTTAGTCTGGACTTAGAGGGGCCAAAGGGTTCTCCAAGCTAAACGTTCTTTAGTGGGAATTCTTGACAGAGGTTTGAATGAAGAGAAGCTGGGCCTTGCCTACTTTTCCCACTGTGGACTGTGGTTCGCCCTGAGGTTCATGTCTCCCTTCCTCCATCAACTCAGAGCAGAGGCCTGGCTAGCTCTCTCTGCTCTACTCTCAGGCCAGAAAGCCTCTCCTCAAGCCTGTCCCGAGAAGCTGAACCAAATCCACAAGGCTGATTGGCACTGCCTAGACTTCTACCCGTGGCCTTGTACAATCCCTAACATGACGTCCTCTTTCCTGCCAGTGTAACTTCAAGCTTACTTTGCAGTTCTGTAGTCTCTGGTCAGCAGGCCCGGAGCCAGTGTAAGCTTCAGGGTAGCCCACCTTCAGGCTGCAGATCTTCCCTCTTCTCTGCCATTGACAAGGAAGCCTCACGGGCTCCCCAGGTGAGCTGCAATCTCTGCTTTAGCACAGTCTTGCTCGCTGCCAGCCTCGTGCTGCTAAGCTGTCCATAGCCTCCAGTTATTTTTAAAGCTGTCTTGACAAGCACAGGATTTGATTTAATTCACGAAAGCATTGTAAGCACTTCTAGGGATGGAGGAAGATGAAGCACTAGAACACGTGGCTCTTGGAAACGGGTTTCTTCACTGAGGATGCTGTTGGGGTTAGTGCCACCAGGCTCATTAAAGGCAATCATAGGCTGAAAAGGCTCAGATATCACTTCAGATGAGCTGGAACCTCTAACTGCTGGGAATGCGGGAACGGAGGCTGGAGAGACTTGTTGGAACACACTCGTTCCCAGATCCAGGATGGGAGATGCCTTTGAAGCTATGTCTATCAGGTTTGATCCTCCCAGGCCCAGAGATAAAGACAAGATGAATGAGATGTTATTAGCATTATTATTTATACTTAGCGGGGTTTACATCTGGGACCTGCTTTGTGAAGTGCTCCGGGCACTACTGATTTAAATGAATTTCATTTCTCCCAGCATCACTTCTGGGCAGAGGATGAAGGCTTTAGGTAGCTCTGGAAATAATCCCATTTCCTTTCATTTAGAGGCTCATTAGGCCGGGCCTAATGGGAACATACATCCCTTTAGAGTGTGGTCTTTATGGGAAATTATGTCTTTTACAGACACTTGTGTGAGTCAGCGACCTGGGACAGCAGGCTTTGAAGGATCTCTCTGTTCTCCTCCACTGAAAGTCTGTTTGTGGCAGAGCACAACCACCTTCAGCGTGAGTCACAATCCGCATGGAGATGATGGCTGGAGTCTCACAGAGTGGTTGGTAATGAAGTCTCAGGGTCACCAGCGCTGGTGGATTACCCGTGGGAACAGTAGTTGTACAATGGAGTGGCCACCAGTGTCCCCTGGAGGGTGTGTTGAGCCCACCATTGCTGCACCCGGTGTTGGGTCTCTTACTTGGTGTCTAGGAAGGATAATTTGCATTTTCTCTTGTTTCTACGTGACGGTAGGGTCCAGAAAATGTTCATCTTTGGGGTCATACTTTGAGATCTGCTGAAGTAGTATGCTAAATCTCTAAGATCTAGGATTCTGAAAACCTTGGGAGAGTAAGATTTCCCTTAATCAGCAAATTTCTCTTATTTGTATGCACATTCTGTTCACGATGGTTAGGCTGGGCTGGGCAGCCCACATTTCTACCAAGTACACTAGAGGGTGTGCCATCTTCAGTCCGGTAACTGACTGGGTGCAGTGCCTTTAATGGTACGGAAGTCACCAGCAATGCATGTACTCATTTGAGTGTACAGGTAGTTCCAGCTCTGTGCAAAACCTATGCACGCTGTGTGCAGCCTCAGAAGACTTGGCTGTGTTACCACCATGAGACTCCTCATGAAACTTACTCCCTATACATATCCCTTCCCTAGTTTCCACTCCTACCTAACCCCTGGCAACCCCCAATCTGTTCTGCATCTCTATAATTACCCTATTTCATAAGTGCTACATTGGTGGAATTATGTAGCATGCATACTTTTGTTGTTGGCTTTCTTCATTTTAGTATAAATTTCTTGAGATTAGTCCAAATTCTTTTTTTTGAAGAACTTAAATAATTTAACATAATTATATCATTTCATTCCTCTCCTCTTTCCTACCGCTCCCGTGTCTGTCCTCCCCGACCCCATCCATGACCTCTTCTTTAACCATTGTTGCTACACGTACATATAGGTGAACAGTCACGTAAGTACTACCTGTTGAGTCCATTCAGCGCTTGCCTGTACCTACGTGTGTGGTTCCAGGGCTGACCACTCGGTGCTGGAAACCAGTCAGGGCATTCATCCCTGGGGGAAACTAATTTTCCCTCCCTCAGTAGTTATAATAGCCTAGGCTCTTCATCTCGGTGTAGGCCTCGCAAGACTTTCCCCATTTGCTGATAGAATTGTCCAGGTCTTGTTTGGGCAGCCATGTTGTTGAGATTTCATGTGTTTAACTTCCCTATCGTAGCTGGAAGGCACAATCCCAAAGCAGACTTCCTGGTTCTGTTTCTTGCAATCTTTCTGTGTCCTCTCCTGAGATGTTTCCTGAGCCTTGGATGCAGGAGTTGTACTGTAGATGTATTGACTGGGGATGGACACCCATGGTCAGTAGTTCTCTGTATTTTGACTAATTTTTTTTGTGTGTGTATGTGTGTGTGTGTGTGTGTGTGTGTGTGTGTGTGTGTGAGTGTGTTGTAATGGTTTTTGTCTTAGTTAGGACTTCTATTGTCATGAAGAGACACCATGACCATGTCAACTCTTCTAAAGGAAAACATTTAATTGTGGTGGCCCGCTTACATTTCAGAGGTTTAGTCCATTATCATCATGGCAGGAAGCAAGGCAGAGTTCAGGCTGACATGGAGTTGAGAGCCCTTACATCTGGACTCATAGGCAACAGGAAGTGATCTGTCTTACTGGGCATGACTTGAGCATGTATGAGACCTTGAAGCCCACCTCCACAGTGACACACTTCTTCCAACAAGGCCACAGCTCCAAATAGTGCTACTCCTTTTGGGGGCCATTTTCCTTCAAACTACCACAAGTCTCCAACTGTGGCAAAAAGAAACTTCTTTAGTGAGGGGCAGGAGCTACACTTACCAGGCTAGGTAAGGAGCACAGGGTATCTAGACCAAATTCCATGTGTATCCACGGTTTAGTTTTTCTTCTTGTTGAATACACCAATGTGTGCTTGCCATTTAATAACTCATCGTTGTTTTGTATTGTTGTGGAACTGGCAATTAAACCTAAGGCTTTGCACATGTTGGGCAAATGCTCTACCACTGAGCTATATTCTGAGTCCTTCTTTTAGTTTTGTGACAGGGTCTCACCAACTTGCCGGGGCAGGCTTTGAGACACTTCGGCTCAAATAGCTATCTTCCTATTTTAGACTCTCAGGTGTCACTAAGCTCAGTGACCATTACTTTTTGAAGAACATTTGTGACATTTTCAGTTTTGAAACGTTACAACCCAAACTGCCACAAACATTTGTAGAAACAGGTGTTCTGTCGTTTGGAATATGTCTGACAGTAGATTGTTCAGGTTTTAACTTTGCTTTTGTTTCTATTTATTGTTTTTTTTTTCCCTCAGATACATATTTAAGGTTTTCTTTACTGCTGATTACAAGGAAGATTCATGTCAACAAGCTTTTCCCTTTTTCCCATTTCTAACAATTTGCTTAAGGAAAGAAACAAAAGCTCAAACCCACGAGAACTACACACGGCAAGAGCTTCAAAACAAAAGGATTTGGTAACAGAAGTCTCCATCGTCAGGGTGTTAGCTATTTCTGTTGCAGTGATAAAACACCATGACCAAGGCACCTCAGAGCAGAAAGTGTTTAATTGGGCTGATGGTTCCAGAGGGTCAGAGTCCATGATGGTGGAGCAAAGGCATGGCAGCAGGAACGGCCAAGAACTTACATCTTTGTCCCCAAACAGGGAGGAGCGTGCACACTGGCAATGGCATGGATCTTCTGAAACTGCAAAGCCCAGTCCAGTCACACATCTTTCTAACAAGGCCACACCCCCTTATCCTTCCAACAGTTCCACCAACTGGGGACCAGTCATTCAACCATATAAGCCCATGGAGGCTGTTCTCATTCAAACCACCACAGTCAGTAACTGTCAAAAAATATGAAATGATCCAGACTATTCTAATGCTCAGCACACATCAGCGTCATACATCATGCTGCTAATGTCAGCCCAAGTTGCAAACTAAAGAAGTTAGCACTTGTATTTCTGAGCACACCTACCACCTAATTTGCTCAAGATTTGTTCAAAGCAGCTTCCAGCTTTCACAAGAAGGGATGTGTGACAAACTCAAAAGGGACATCTGCTTTGTTCCGGCACAGCTGTGCTCTGGAGTCTACACGGTTCCTAAGAAACCACCGAGGACTCAGCCAGCCAGAGGCAGTACACAGCAGCGTCCTTGGCCACCTGGGGGTAGCCGTGGTGATCGTGTGGCAAGGTCTGTGTAAGTGAGGGCTGTGCTCCACTGCTACAGGAGGTAGACAACATGTGAGTTGACCACCAGGTAAATTTGGGAGCTCTTCCCATTTGACCTACGGGGTTACACTTTCTATTTCCTGTGAATGCCAACTAGGAGAAGGCAGTCGGGTGTCCTGGCGGAACCTCCATAGCAACAAAATGCTGTTCAAGAACGGTGTTATCTTCATGTGAGAAAGGTCTGTCAGAGACTGAGAGACAGCAACAAGGAGTCATGAGTTTGCTGTGTTTGATGTCTAGGTTCTGTGTCTGGGGGACAATCTGAGTAATTTGGTTATGCCAACTGCACAGATCTTTTAAACTATTTCCAGACACTTTCGGAATTTCTGGGATAATGACCCTCACACACAATCGCTTCAAATATTTTTGGTTATATGTAATCAAATATTTCTTATAACCCTATGTGCCATTCTTTATGGAATACAAATTAATAAATACTTGATCAGCTTTGGGTGTTGGAACTCTGAGGTCTCTAGAACAGAGAATGAAGATTTATTTCCTTTGCTGATTGGCTGATTCAGGAGGCACACACTCTTTTAGACTATGGAGAAGATGAAACCTATCAGCTTCTGGAAGATTCCCAGTAGCCCAGGAATTCTGTCAGCAGTATCACTTTTTTTAAGTGTTTGAACTGTGCTCTAAAAATGCTTAGAGTTGTCCCAGTAAAGAGGGGGGGGGGTCTCGCCTTTTCTTCCCAGAGCACTGGGGGCAGGATGTGAGAAAGGATGTGAGAAAATAAGGCCATGTACAGAGACCGGATGTCATGTCTGCATGTTTCCAGAAATAAAGACATCGCCTGGGAGGTATGCGAGATAAATTCTTTCATAGCATTGTGTAATGTTCATGGAATGATAGAAGCAGAGCCTTCCCAAGATTTGCAGCAGCAGCAGCAGCAGCAGCAGCAGCAGCAGCAGCAGCAGCAGCAGCAGCAGCAGCAGAGTTAGCTTCGCAGATTATTCTTATAGACAGTATATTGATTTAAGCATGTAGTGATCAAACGGTGTTTGCTTGGGTCCTTACAGCTAACAGCGCCTGTGTAAACTGAGATGTGAGAGCAGAGGTTCAGAAGGGTACAGGCTTCTTATTGGAGGCAGAAGCTTCTTGAGATAGCTTTCATGACATCTGTTTCCAACAATCCAGGGAGTGTGAGAGCATCATACAGCACTGTTAACGGGAATCTTGACAAATGTGTTATCTCTGCAGTTTGTAAAGGCTGCATTGTTTAGCCCTCTTATGGTGAATAGCCTTTTGAAAGCATTGCTGTGTAAGCTTGAACAACCGCACTCTAAGCCTGAAGCTGGCTTACCTGGTAAGTACCTGTCCTGCAGGCACGAGGACCTGATCCTAGAACCCTAGCAATCACACAGGATGCTGGGGCATCTTATAACTTCAGTGGGTAGGGGGTGGGGGTTGGATTTAGGCAATCGCTGGAGTTCATTGGCCAGCCAGCTTAGTGGAATTTATGACCTTCAGGTTCAGAAAGAGAACTTGTTCTGAATGGAGAACGATCTATAACAGCTGTACTTTGGTTTGCAATGCATAAGTTTATTAAACGTATAGTAGGCAAAAATCAAAGCACAAACAGCAAGTGGCGGACAGTAACCGTCATCGTCATATCAGGGGCTTATGGTGATGGAGTACTTACAGCATCTAGTAGAAATGGCTAGGGAAGCATTGCTAAGCAACCATGCCAGACATCACGATGGATGGTGGGTCCTGAGCAGACCCAGACTCTCCCCGAATGAGCAGCAGGCCTCCAGGTCTTGACATGGGACATTTTATACCATGAGATAAACGGTAACCTCTATGGAAATGGCTCACCTTTTAGCTGCTCTCAAGGGCACGTGTTTCTCTCCTATCTCCTATCTCCTTGTTACAGAGCCAGGGGCTGGGATGCCCCAGGACAAGGAGTCCTGGAGGACACTTGGAAGAAACGTGGCTGCTTGTTCTCAGAGCCAGCTCTCAGGAAGCACAGATGGCACATGACACTTTACAGATATAATTCATATGACAGACCTTGTCTAAAAAACTACAATGGAGAGCAATGGAGGACAGCTTCAGTCTGTCCTCCACAAAAATGCACACGCACACGCACACGCACACACACACACACACACACAGACACACACACACCACTATATTAAAAGGAAGTAGAAAATAGGTGAAAATGAACCAAATAAAATTTGCAAAGCTCACCAGAGATCCATTAAGGTTCACACAGTGTGTTTCATGCTGAGCAGCCCAGAGTACAGTTAGAAGCAGCACAGTGGTGCTATTAGCATTCCTGGCCCAGAAGAGTTACCTCTTTGTTAACAGAAATGGTGACTCGCTTTCAGAATGGAGATATCCATGACATCAACAGACTCCTTCATATATCACATTCATTACTGCTTGTGACTAATCTATTTTGTCAAATGGCCAGGAAATAGACAAACCTGTGCTCAGCATTGCCATCAGGGCACATGGAGCAGAATAATTAATATTGTGGAAATGGCCTGACTCCCCAAAGCAATCTAAAGATTAATGCAATCCTCAAAATGTCTTCACAAAAATAGAACAAATAATCTTAAAGTTCATACAGATGAGAGGGCCAGTAAATATCATGACAGGCTCCTAAGAAACTCATTTAAGGACTAGGCCTCAGTTCCTGCCTCTAGAAACCAAACAAGACAGTTTCTAAGGAAGACAGGAACAAAGGGCACCCAGTTGCCAAGGCAATGAGGAGGGGAAGAACTTCGGGTACTAAGTCTGGCCCAAACCCCCCATTGCCTTAAGGCAATAACCAAATAAGGACAAAGTCTGGGACCTGTTCAGACTTGCCCAAGAATGTAAAAGCTATAGCCTTAGCCATCCTCTGTTAGCCCTAACCAATTAGAAACCTACTAATATGATTGCCACTTGCGTAAGCCAATCCGAGATAGAATGCGGTACTGCTTTTAGAATTCCTTTATTTGTATAAAAGAGCCTGCAAGCTTTTCCTGGGGGTTGCCCCTCACCATCTTTGCCTTTGTGTTAGATGTGCAACCCCAGCATGCTGGTGCTTCTATTCTTGGGATAATAAGCGCTCTTGCTGATTGCATATGTGGATGGCTGTCTTTTATGGGACTTCTCCAGGATCCTAACAACAGAAGCACCAAATATCCCAGGTAGACAAAGTAATCTTGGGCAAAGAGAACAATGTTGGAATGACCACTGTAAGATTCTGTGTGAGTGACCCTGGCAGGTCCCATTGCACGTGGGGGACCATGGGCAGGAAACAGACTATGCCATGCAAAGAGAGCTTGCCTGTGGCGTTTATTTAAGAAGAGGGGTAAGAAGGGAAAGATGGAGAGAGAGAGAGAGAGAGAGAGAGAGAGAGAGAGAGAGAGGGGAGAGAGAGAGAGAGAGAGAACAGGCAGAGAGCCACCTGCCTCTTCAGAAGAATGTTGGGGGGGGGGAGGAGACTGGGAGAGGGTGGAGCTTGTCTCTTAAAGGGACCTTTGCAACTGTGTAGTGATGTAGCAACCATAAGCCCCTGGGCTGGCTAGGGTTCTGCCTGGGTTCATCCTGCCAGGTGACAGGGCAGGCCAGCACAATGCTTACAACCACCATACCTGATATCAGGTTAGACTGCAGAGCCACATTTTTGTGTCACATGGAGTACCTCAGGGCAGGGCACAACCTGAGCACAACAGCTACACACTGCCCAGCTCTCCCACTCCATGTCAATATAGCCCAGAAACATTTGTTCACTGTAGTGCTGTTCACAATTCCTAGGTTATGAAGCTAACCTAGGTGCTCAGCCACAGAGGGATGGACAAGAAAAATTTGATACACACACACACACACACACACACACAAATGAAACTTCTTCAGTCATAATGGACCTTTGCCTTTTGCAATCAAATACATGAAAATAATCATATTTTCTCTTGTCTGTGGTTCCTGCGTTTCATACAGATATATAAAATTATGTATGTATAACTGACATGAACATACAAGTGAATTCTAGAGGAGAAAGGGGACTAACAGGAGAAAGTGGAAGGTAAATGGATGTGGGGCTTCTCAATGTGCAGTGTACATAAAAAGATTTACGGTGGGGCGACCCTGGTAGGTCCCTTGGAGGGTGGGATAGACAGATATACTGTGCAGAGAGAGCTTGGGTATAGGGTTTATGTAATGAGTAAGGGGATTATGGAGCAAAGAGATAGATAGATAGATAGATAGATAGATAGATAGATAGATAGATAGATAGACAGAGGAGAGAAGGGGGAGGGAGGGAGGCAGTGGTTGCGTATTCAGAAGAGGGAGGAACAGAGAGAGAAAGCAGGGGAGGAGAGAAGGCAGGAGAGCAGCTTGTCTTGGCTGAAAGTGGGGGAGTTGGGAGTGGATGGAGCTTGTCTGACAGGAAAGGTCTGCAAAATGATGACATTTCCAAATCTTTCTCTTATAATAAAAAAGCAGGGAGTTAAGCAAGACAGGTTGAGGGGATGGAGATGCTGGGTTCTCAAGACTGCTTCCTGTTTATTTGTGGATGTCAGAGTCTCGGGGGGGTCTAAGAAAGCTGGGTGCTAGTCACATCCTGAGGTATCTGGGTGCTTCACTCCTGTCCAGGATTTGTGGTGTGTAACTGTCTGGTGTCTCTTGGACTTCGCAAGGTGTTGGCAGAACAGAGGACAAGGTTAAGTTTAGGAAGAAAAAATTCTTTAGGTTCTGATAATTGAGGAGGAGGATGTCAGGACCAGGGAATTGAGAGAGGGGTGTATCTGACCTGTTGAAGGTGAGAGAGGGATGTATCTGACCTGTTGAAGGTGACCCTTCAATTTGGCTCCCTGGAGCTGACAGGAATTCTTTGAGTTTGTAAAGCCTAAGTTTTAGACACATACTTTGTATAAAAAGAAGCATGTTTATGCCAGGATGACTGTGACAGATGTTTTTGCATAATGGAAAGTATCTTTAGAAAACGACCAAATGGAATCTAAAATCTTGATCTCACAGTAGTGGTGGGGGTAGTACTCTGCCAGAGTTAGATTAATCGCTTATCAGCATTTTATTGATAATGTTAAGACTATGAAAGGCAACGTGAGAGAGAAATTTGATAATTTGCATTTGTCCTCAGACCTTTATAACTTCCAGGTAATATTTTGCATTTGTCTATCTTAAAACACTTTTTAATTAGAGCATGTTAAGAAGTCATACTGAAATTGTTTGGTGAGTTTGTTCTTTGTAAACTGACAAAACCTCTCAGCTGTCAAACTGCATCAGAGGTCTTTGAGAAGGATGGAATTTTACATGAGTTGAGTTATTGATTTAAAAAATGACAGAGAACTTACTCAATGGCTCCCTAGAGCCACTCCTCAGGGTCTTCCATGGTCCTCGAGGGCAGGGGCTTTCAGGATAGTATTTGTCCTTTGCTGTTAGAAGCAGGGCCTGTCAGGTTTTCGAAGATCCCAGGGGTTAGGAAATCTGTAGGAAGACAAGCTGATTCTGTCCACTGTCTAGAGATCTTCAGGAGTTTAGATGAAAGGCAGTTTTGACCAGAGGTTAGCATTTTCACCTGATGAAGTGAATTGCAGATGGATACTGTTCGGTGCCCATAAGAGCTGGGCACCTCATGCCTTTCTCTTCTCTTACCTCTCACAAAGGGCCAAATCTCCTCTCTTTCCCTGACACTGGGGAGTCAGAAACAGCCTGGCTGCAGGTAGACAGTATAAGCTGCATGCTAACCAATCCTGCTGTATGGCTATATGGGCCCTCCCTTTCCTTCCCAAACCTCTAAGAAGGGAGACTATGCTTTGTCTGGTTGTCTCACTTCCTTTTCTGTTGCTGTGAAGAGATACAGTGCCCAAGGCAACTTATTTTAAAAGCCTTTAATTGGGGCTTGCTTACAGTTCCAGAGGATTCCATGGTCATTATGGCAGAAACATGGGGGCGGGCAGGTAGGCATGCATGGCACTGGATCAGTAGCTGAGAACTTACGTGGGATCCACAAATTGGAGGCAGAGAAAGAGAGACAGGGCCTGGTATGGGCATTTTGACCCTAACAGCCTGCCCCCAGGAACGACTCCTCCATCAAGATCACACCTCCTAGTCCTTCCTAAAACAATTCCACCAACTAGAAACCAAGCATTCAAACAGAAGAGCCTATGAGGCCACCAAACTGGTGGAACCAGAAAAAAAAAAATCCCCCTTGTTTCAGAGCCAAACCATAAGCTACTGCCAGTGGTGTGGAGAAATAACACAGTAAAGCTCTCACTTGAAGGCAGTTCCTCTCAGTGCTTCTTTCTGGAGTCCACCACCTATGTCCATCCCCAAAACAACACGACAATAGCAAAGGCCTAGCAGTGTGTGATTTACTTTTGTCTTTTAAAAACGGTGAAACTGGGAGCCGGGGAGAAAGCTTAGCCAGCAAAGGGCCTGCCATGGAAGCACAAAGACCTGAGCTTGCATCCCCTGAATCCATGGAAAAATCCAGGCAGGACAGCATCTGCCTGCAAGCTCAGGGCTGCCAGTGTAAGAGACAGATGGATCCCCGAAGTTAGTCGGCGAGGTAGCCTGGTGGAGTCAGTCAGCTTCACATTCAAACGGAGACTGTGTACATTAACAATGCGTGTACACACACACACACACACACACACTATACACAAATACAAGAAATGCTAAAATTATATGTGTTCCAGAGAACTTTATAATGTTTGATTTTTTTTATCAACAAATATCTGATTTATAAACCTACTTTATACACTTATATACAGGGGGTAGTGTAAAATTTTCTTAACTGACAAGGGATCCCCAGGAGAAAATTTAAGAGGTCCTAGTTAAATTGAAGGCACCCTATTGATTTGTGAAGTTCATTGATTTTGCTCACATTATTCTCCCTATTCTCCCGTAGTAAATTTTAAACATTGCTTATTTTATTTCTAAGTTCTGTCTTTTCTGTTTTCTCCTACTCTTTTGCTAGGTTTTCCATTTTCACTTGTTCCAAAATTGTTCTCAAGAAACACCTGAACACACACACACACACACACACACGCACACCTTGGTTTTTACTCAGTTTCTGGCTTGCAGTTCCTCCCTCCCAGGGCTTCCCTAAGGAGAACAGGGCTGGGAAGTACCAGGGTGGTCAAGACAAATGCATGTCTTTTCAGAAGAATAGAAAAACATCTAGTAAATTTTAAACATTGCTTATTTTATTTCTAAGTTCTGTCTTTTCTGTTTTCTCCTACTCTTTTGCTAGGTTTTCCATTTTCACTTGTTCCAAAATTGTTCTCAAGAAACACCTGAACACACACACACACACACACACACACACACGCACACCTTGGTTTTTACTCAGTTTCTGGCTTGCAGTTCCTCCCTCCCAGGGCTTCCCTAAGGAGAACAGGGCTGGGAAGTACCAGGGTGGTCAAGACAAATGCATGTCTTTTCAGAAGAATAGAAAAACCCTTTCCACAGTGCATGAGTTCGTATGAGTGAGATGAGTTTTGGAAAGTTCCTTAGTAACCACTGGATGGAAAGCTGGTTGCTAGGGTCATCAACCAGGAGATTAGAGGGTTGAAACTCAAAGCCTCACCCCCTGCTTCTGGGAGGGATGAAAGGCTGCAAGCTCAGCTTCAAAGGCTAGCCATCTCATCAGTCTATGTAATGATGCCCCATGAAAAGGACCAGGTTAGGAGCTGCTTTTAGAGAGCTAATGTGTGGATGTTCCTAGAGAATTTTAAAAATAGCAATCTCGGTGTCACACAAAGGAATACACAAAGCAAAAGTATCTCAGCCAAGCAAGTCCCTTTTTGCAAAAGGTGTATACCAGCCTGAATAGCAGCACACTGAGGTTAACATGGCTCTGGCCCTTTATCCCTGATGTAGGTGGTGACTGCATCTCTTCTCACCTGCAGGAGCTCAACTTCACACTCTGATGTGATTAGTTAATTGGCACAAGGGGGAAGGAGGAGGCTCAGGAAACAGGTGCTGACTACTTTTGACTAAAAAACAGTAGCAGCAGCAGCAGCAGCAGCAGCAACACCTACTTCTCACAAGTGGGGCAGGGAGAATACATCAATCCCATGTCCCGTCTTTCCACAAGGGTGAGCACATCTCTTTCACTGGCTCCTCGTCTGTATCCTTAGTATAACTTTTATAATAAGGGATAGATATAGGTAAAGTATTGTCTTGAATTCTGTGAGCTACTCTGACAGCGTAATTGAGCCCAATATGTGGTCATATCAATCCCCAATTTATGGCCAGTCAGAAGTGGAGGTGACAACCTACTACTTGTGACTGGAGTCTGGAGTGGAGGCATTTTCTCAGGACTGAACCTAGAGATGGAGTTTTTAGGACAAAATCCAGGGCTGCAGCCTCAATAGACTGATTGACCGTCCTTCCTGATGTACCAGAAAAGGATACAAATAATGGTGAAAAACAGATTTGTTCAATGTGGTTAGTGAGAAAACAGAAATAGACAAACGGGTCCAGTGTCTCTGCATCCACTTTCAGGAGTTCTGACACCAGCTTTAGATTTAAGCAGAGGAAGAATTGGAGCAGAGAGTAGGAGATATGCCTGCTTACACAGTCCTGGTCACGGTGTGGTCCTGCCCATCCTTGCTCCAGCCCTGGTCCTGTCGTTGGAGGGATAGCTGGTTCTTAGGAGGTGGTGCAGCTTTACCATCGTGGGTACCTGCCATCTGGGCAGGGGATTTGTTCTGGGAGACTTGGCAGTTCTGGGAGTTCAAGGAGTTTAAGAGGAAAGATTAAGAACGGTGACATACGGCTGTGACGAGTGAAGGCGATGGCTCTGTGATATTCTGTCAGAGCCTGGTCCCTGACAGACACGACAAGTTCAGCCGCTCATCCTCAATAGGGACAAACAAAGAGAGAAGCAATAGCCATGTTGCCATCAGGCCGTGCCCTGCTGTAAGGTACTGCACATTATATCAAACAGCGCTTTTCTCTTTCTTTCCTTTTTCAGGCTATGGCTTGCTCAGGAGACCCCATTTTCCAAGCAGATTTTTACTCTCTTTTGAGGGAGAATGATGACTGTAGCCCTGCGGTTGACTCATAAGCCTTACACCTGTCTGGCACCATCCATGTGACATAGATGAAGAATGACTTATTCCAGGGAGCAGAAAGAAAGCCAGCTGCTGTGGCAAGAGCGTATTAAAATCATATCAGAAAAAGCAGGCGCAAGGACGTATCAGCACTGCAGACTGAGGACCCCATAACTGATGGACACTAACATTGTGATGGCATGGCCTCACGTCAACCCCTCTTCTGATTCTGTTCCTGGAAATTCTGAAGAATCCCTGGATGACCACCAAATGATCCTGGGACAAATCAGGGTTCTTTCTTGGGGTTCTTAGTCTCATTAATAAATTCATTTCAAAATGGACTCAAAGGAGCCAGAGAGATGGCTCAGCAGCTAAGAGCATGTGCTGTTCTTCCAGATGACCTGGGTTTGATTTCTAGCATCTACATCAGGGGGCTCACAACTACCTGGAACTCCAGCTCCAGGGCATCTAAAGCCTCTGATTCTGTGGGCACCTATACTCACGCACACACAGACACACTCACACACACATGCAAACACACACATACACATGTGCATACACACATACACAAAGATACACATGCATACACGCATTAAAAATAAAGTAAATATTATACATAAAAGAATGGACTCAAAGAGAAGCTTGAGGACAATTTATTGAATTTTAAGAGACCCCTACAAACACACACTACAGACAAACTATAAATCTCAGCAGCTACTTGGAGGAGAATGAAGCAAAAGGGGAGAAAAGCCATGCTGTTGAGTTCAGCAGACATGGAGGTCAGACACATGGCAGACAAGCAGTCACACGGTAGGGATGGAGACTTTACAGAAAGAGAACGAAAGCCCAGAGTATCAGAAAAAGCATTCTTAGGTTCTGACAGTGTCTGAGAGAAAAAGACAGAAAGAAGGAAGGAGAAATGGGATTATCTTGGAGTCAAGACTCGGGTGGGCAGGCCCAAGGAACCTCATGGCAGCTTTTAGGCAGTGCTGGAGGGCAAGATTCTGGGAAGGAAAAATATAGTATCTTATTAAAATAATTATTCTAGCTATCTCTTCAGTGTGGCTAGAGATGAACTTGCCTTCCCTGCTTAGGAGTGGTTCCTTGGCAAGGTGATTGGCACTGCCCAACTGAAAGGCTGAATCGCTACCAAGACCAGAGATTCTCTTCCCTTAGTGGGTCTTGCTGTTACTCTAACAACACCCATTGCGTGTGTCAAGGACCAATAGTAGGGGACTCCAACAGTAGGGGACTATGATAGTAGGGGCTCCAACAGTAGGGGACTATGATAGTAGGGGCTCCAACAGTAGGGGACTGTGACAGTAGGGGACTATGACAGTAGGGGACTCTGACAGTAGGGGACTCTGTATGTGTCCCCAGAGCTTCAGTTCACTTTGGTGTGGCTTACTTCACAGCCTGCCTGTCCCCTTCTTCATCTCTGTGGAACTGTGTTTGAACCCCCATTTCCAGCCCTTGGACCATGGTTTGACCTTCCACCTTACATCCGTACACCACAGCTTTGCATTAACAGAACTCTGGCTCTGGCAACTTCAGCAGCAGCTCCTACTGACTCTACTGTTGTTCATTATCTTTTTAATATAGATTTTCAATCCACTTTGGGAACTTTTGATCTCTGCTACAGACTCTTTAACTTACAATTATTCTATAAGCTACATACATGCATGCATGTATATAGACACGTTTCCTGTGTGCTGTGTGATATGAGAGTTAACATTAGTGATTCAGGCTGGGATGTGAGAACCTGCATTTGTCTTGGTAAAATCCTCAAGGTAGGTGAGGTATCTGGCAACTTGCTGCTACGGAAACCACAGGACCTTGTAAATTTATTGTTGTTGCTTTTGACATTGTAGAAAGATACAAATGTGTCCATCTATGTTTTTGGAAATTTTGGTTTCTTGGTATTCTTTGTCTTAACAGTGTGATGGCCAAATGGAAGGGCACAATGGCTTAAAATATTTTAATTCCTGGCAGGAAGGTTGAAGGGATAAGATAGAGGACACTGAGAAAGAGATTGCTCCACGAGGCCATGCAGTTTATTTAACAGCAGAGAGTGTGCGTGCTTGTGTGTATGAATGTGTATCTGCCCTTTGCTCGCTGAGGACTCTGCATTTCCAGGCGCCTATCATTTTCCTGGAATCCAGACACCCAGGGAGCTTGTTTTACAAACAGTGATAGGAAGTGAGATAGCTGTTTGAACCCAGCAAAGGTCACACAGATAGATAGAACGTGAAGGCAGAGATGAAAGGCTTCTATACTGCTCTTAGTTACTTTGTAGACCCACGTGAGGAGCCAGTGCCTTTAAGCAAAAGCAGTTTCTTCTTCTTTTTTTTTTTTTTGATGTTTGGAGTATTTTATTTTATTTTATTTATTTATTTAGTCATCATGATTCTAGACTTCCAGGATTCATAACTGTGAAGGGATAAGCTTTTGTTGATTTAGCCCCAAATCAGTTTGTGGGGCTTGTGTTGACCCCAGGGAATTAGCCAAGTTGGGAACTAGTGGCCTAGACATGAGGGATGTAGGGAGAAGGAAACATGGATTCTGTGCATCACAAGGTCCAATCAGCTCCCACTGGTTAGGCACATGCTCTTATGGGGGCAGGAGAGAAAGAAAAGGGAAAGTTTGAGGACCTTGGAAGGAAAGGAAACCCTGACTCGAGTCTGGATGAAGATTCTCACCAGCTGAGAATCCCAACACAACTAAGGAAAGCTGCTTAAGGCCTTTCTCCCATCCCTGATGTAACCCTATAATTTTCTAGAAATCTAGCCAGCAACCCCATTTATACTAAACACCTGTCTTAACTGCCTCATACAACCCCAGTGGCTCATGGTATGTGATTACAATTCTATTCAAAGCACTTCTGGAGCCATCCCATAAACTCACTTATCAAAGTGGGAGGGGGGCTTCTTATAACTGCTTTGTGATATAACTTGGAGGTCAGTAAAATGGCATATGGCCAATTCAAGACACTTGAATATGACTCTCCCTTGAGAAGCTCATACCCACAAGGGGTATATTCTAATCTTATTCTCTCCCTCTTCCTCTTAACACCTCAGTTACATCTATGTTAAAATGTTTTTTAAAAATGATGACCAGTCTTTGAGGAGTGTACAAGAGCCTTTAAGTTGCTTTTCTATTGCTGTGAAGAGATACCATGACCAAGACAACTTATACAAGAAAGCACTTAATTAGGGGCTTGCTTACAGTATCATAGGGTTAGTCTATGATCATTTTGCTGCAGAGTATCACAGCAGGGAAGTAGGCTTCATCAACAGGGGACCAAGTACTCAAATGTGCAAATCTCTGTGTGCCATTCTCATTCAAACACTGAAATTAGGTGTGCATCTTCCTATTTTTAATAAACCCTAACTCTTCTTCATACAACTAGCATTGATTTTTTTTCTGGATCTGGTTTCCCCTGAGATTAAGTCCCTAAAATATTAAAGGAAATCTTCAGGACACTTAGGGTGACAGTGTGGAGCTGTGTCTTGCCCTGCCACCCTTGATAAAGTCTTCTTTGGGGGCTTGTCTGGGATCTCTCTGAAGCAATGCTGGTGACTTTTATGAACTGCTTAGCTGGTCTATCCTATTTTCAACTTGCATATATATTACCTTTGTTTCTCTGTTTCTGTTTTCTGGGAAGAAACCCATTTAATGTTTAATGAGCGATACTGACACCAAAGATATAAATCACTTAGAATCAATCACATTGCATTCCTGAGTTAGATGAACTTATGCATGGTTTGTCTAGGGGGACAACACCATAAGATTGACTCACTGCTGTCCTTCCAAAATAGCCACTCTGAGACCCTGTCAAGGTGAAAAACTCTGTCATGACATCTGGATAAGCTAACCTCACTAAACACCACGTCTGGATTCCAAATACACTGGGATTAGCTGCTTCCATATCTTTTCATGGCCCTAAAATATTAAATACACTTCTTGCTCTTTGATACCCACAACCTAAGGCACCTGATGTTGTCCCTGCTTTAGCTGCTTCATGTAAACCTAATGGCGTTTGGCAAAAAGAAGTGCTCCCTCAATGTTGTTCTACCAGTTTCTTTGACAGCTCTTTGGAAAGTCTAATCTCTCTCTTATAATTCTGGATTCTCTTAGGTGGTGTTTTGTCAAAGGAGCATCCATGAATAGCTGAATATAGACTCCACATGTTTTCATTTCACGAAAGGTTAAAAGCCCAGCTTCTTAGTATATATAACTAGGTACTACTTATAAAGAGACACGCTAAGCACAGCCCAGTCTTAAGGGACCCCCTGGAGTGGTGGAGATATTCACTGATGAGCAAATGGCTTTAAGAGGTAGCCTCGCAGTGTCTAGTATATGAAATAAGGGCAAAGCCAGAGAGAACCAGAAAGCACCATGGAAATCCAAAGTCTGCACTATACTTCTCTCATCTCTTTCCTGTTTCCTTTACAACATTTTAAAAAAGATTATTTTATTTTGTTTGTGTATTTTGCTCACACGTATGTCTGTGTACTGTGTGCACACCTGGTGCTTTTGAAGGTCAGAAGAGGGTGTCAGATCCCATAGGACTGGAGTTGTGAATGGTTGTAAGTCACCAATCAGTTTGTTAAAGATTTAAGTATAATTGTAACAAACATTTTAAAACTACTGTTAAAGAGAACTCATTTCTCATTTGGACTCGTGAAGTAACTGAAGCAGGATAAAGGTATTGTATCCATGCCTTCGTTTTGTGCTGGTCTTCTTTCCTTTGAGTTACCCAAGTGTATTAATCACTGCAGGAAAGCTGAAAGCACAGAGACAACCCATCTTCTTAGACTTTGAGTTTCAGCACCAGCAGAGCCGAGCAGGGTCAGTTCTCAGATGGAGGCAATTATCCGGGAGGAAAAGACTGCATCCTGTAACAGGAGTGGTCACGTCCTATGGACAAATTCATCTCATCTAGAACCAGAGTTGAGACAGTGGTCAGCCAGTCGACATCTTGACTCAGACTGTCCAGTTACATATCCTTCTTGTCTTCTATTTCAATTTTCTCTACTTAAAGCTCATGTTAGTACCTCAAAGATAGAGCTGGGTCCATCGGACACCTCTATTTGTTACCCTAATATGGCCACATTGACTAAACCTCCTCTCTGTCCATGGCCATTGCTTTGTCTCTTTAACTGTTATATTGAGACAGATGCCAACTTGAGCCTGGTGGGGGCTATTGGAGCTAGAGTCTTCTCCTTAAAAACATCAATTACACTACACACTAAAAGGAATTTAGGCTAATCTAGCTACATGAACATTCATTTATGAGCCAACTTGATATCATGGAAACAACAACAACAACACATCTAAACAATACACACATATGCATTGTAATCTGCTTTGGTTTTGTCAACTTAACACAAATCTGGACATATGTGGGAAGAGGGAATCCCAGCTGAGAAATTATCTCCAACAGATTGTATGCAATTCTGTGGGGTGTTTTTCTTGATTAATGATTGATATGGGAGGGTTCAGCTCACTGTGGACAGTGCCACCTCTGGGTGGGTGGTCCTGGCTTGTATAAGAAAGTAGGTTGAACAATTTATAAGGAGCAAGGCAGTAAGCAGCGTTCCTCAGCAGTCTCTGTTTCAGTTCCTGTCTCCAGATTCCTGCCTTGAGTTCCTGTCCTGACATCCTTCAGTGTTAGAGTGTGACCTGAAAGTATAGGAGACATAAACTTCCCTCCCAAGTTGCTTTGGATCGTGGTATTTATTACAGCAATAGAAATCGAAGACAGAAATTGGTGCCCGAAATGGGGTATTGCTGTGACAAACCTGACTAGCATACAGCCCACACATAAAGATAAATTTAAAACAAACCAAATATTTTCCAACTTTCATTTTACATTTCTCACTTGATAGTTTTATGTTAGACTGTTGATTTGATTATTTTTTCATAGCACAAAGCAACCATTACTCCTAAGTCTATACTGCTAAAGTTATGATTTTTTTCTTCAAATTGATGTAGTAAGTCTTAGATATTCAGAGAATGATCTAAAAAGCAAAAAGTTTAGAATATAAAGTTAGTCATGCAGATTTAGGTAATATCGTTCCCTATTTTAGGAACTAAACAGCAAGGGGAGAGGTGTCTCTAGAGATAAAAGGTTCTTTCTCATCGTTGTTAGCCAACCAATTTTTAAATTTATAGTAAAGAAATAATATACTCTCTAAACTTTGCTTGTGGATCTAAAAGGACAAAGGGCTTTCTTTGGGGCTGGAGTGGTGACTCTGTAGAGCACTTGTTACTCTTGCAGAGGATTCAGGTTTGATTTAAATTTGCCAGTAAGAAAAAATAATGTGTCCAGGACTGCAGGACTGCTGGCTCACTTTCGCTTGCAGCTCACTGTGTTTTCATACAATTTAGACTTCTTCTTCTTCTTCTTCTTAAATAAAGTGTCTTATAAATTTTGTAAGGAAAAAATAAAGCAGAAAGGAATGGTGCAGGCCAGTTTTTATGTCAACTTGGCACAAGCTAAAGTCATTTTGAAAGAGGGATCCTTAGCTGAGACACGCCCCACTCCCCACAGCAGATTGGCCTGAAGGCAAGCTTGTAGTACATTTTCTTGATTGATGATTGGTGAGGACTCAGATCACTGTGGCAATGCTACCCTGTGCAGATGGTCCTGGATTGTCTAGGAAAGCAGGCTGAAGCATAAATAGGGCTGCACAGGTCTGCACCAGGTCCTCTGTGCTTATATTATGGCTCCCAGTGTGGTGTTTTCATGGGACTCCTGAGTGTGTGAAGGGTCTTATTTCTGGGCCGTCGCTTGTGCTCCTTTCTTTCTATTTGCTTGTCCTGCCTCACTTTGATGTATAGTTTTGATTTTATTTTATTATATTTTATTTTGTTATATGAAAGAAAGAATGAGTAAATCAATGAATGAATGAATGAATGAATGAATGAAAGGGTTGACAAATGAGCTGTCATTTATACCTGCTAAAAGAGGGAAAATCCATTTTCTCCAGTGGAGCGACATGAGGTACCTCAACCACTTCAGGGCAGGTCTCATGTTGAGGAGTATCTGATCAGCATATAATGGACTCTACATTTTTTTGATGTTTTTATTTGGTTACAGTTCTTTGTGTTTTTTTTGGGGGGGTGTATTTTTACTTATTTATTAATTTATTGGTTTAGGGTGATTTGTTGTTGTATTGGATTTTTGTTTTTTTGAGAACTTAAAATTAGGTAAGCAGGGAGGGGGAGGATCTGGTAGGACCTGGGGGAGGGGAAGAATATGATCAAAACATATTTAAAGTTAAAAATTGTTTTGAATAATAAAAATATAATAAAGAGTAAAAAAGAGAGAAAAGAAAATGAAAGAAAAGAAAGCAGGCTGAGTAAGCCATGGAAGGAAGACAGTAATAGACTCCTCTGTGGCCTGTCCTTCTATTCCTGCCTCCAGGTTCCTGCTCGGGCTTCCTCAGTGATGGACTGTTAGCTGGAATTGTAATATGAAATAGCCCCTCCCTCCCAAGTTGCTTTTGGTCATGGTGTTTTATCAGAGTAACTAAAATTCTGAGACAGAAATTATTAAGTAAAAAAAAAGACATTAAAAATTATAGTCAGGAAATATATTTTTGGTATGAAGATTAAAGAGAAAAGGGAATATTTCCAGGCAAGAAATGAGTTTAGTGGAAGTTCTGTCTTAAACTAAAATAATAATAATCCTTCAAATAATAATAAAACAATAATGCCAATAATAATGATAATTCAAAATGGAAGGAGAGAGGTGAAGACAAAACCCAAATCTTGAGCATGGCACAGGGTATCCATGTAAACCACAAAAAGGTTCTCAAGAATTGATACTTTGTAAAAGACGGTCTGTGTGTGCTTGTGTTTACTATAATTCCAGATTATTATTCTTATGGTCACATTATCAACGATTCTTATTTTATTGCTCAACTGCTCTATATATGAGGCAGAAACTGCAAAAGTAGGCAATGAGTCACCAAACACCTTCAAAATAATTTTTAAATGTGGCTTCTGGGGTTCTTAACAGCAGAAATAAAATAGAGACAGCCTGAACAGCCCAGGGGAAAAGATTATAGCCAAGGGAAGAAGAGCAATTAATGAAACAGCTTTAGCCCTGGGGGAAGGATGCACTTCCCCAGGCAGACAACAAGGCTGCCCAGAGAAACTTCCAGCAACCAGGAGGCTTTTAAAGGAGCAGCGATCTCCCACCGCTGTGGGAAAGCCAGGACACTGGAAAAGGACTGCCCTGGTGGGGTTTTAAAACAAAGCACTCTGACTGTGCCCCTCTGCAAGAGAAGCTGCTGTGAGGGATGATGGTCTAGCTTTCAAATGGAATTTTGGCCTTCAGTTCCCTTGATGGCTGTCCTTAAGGATGCCACCCAAGGTTCCCTGAGGAAAACCCCATGGAGAGCTGGAGAGCTGGCTCAGTGGTTAAGAACACTTGTTGTTCTTGCAGAGGACCTGGGTTCATTTCCCAGCCTCCATGATGGATGGCTTACAACCATCCTTAACCCCGGTTCCAGAGGATCCAACTGGCATATATGTACGACACATACATGCATACAGGTAAAACATTTATATACCTAAAGCAAAAGAAATAAATTAAGAACAAATCAATGGAACGACTCAACCATCAGGTGTCAAGGGTAACTCGATGTAGCAGGTAATATGGGGTTTTTGTTCTTTGATTTACTTGGTAATCCAAGTCAGTCCTAGACAAGTAACCAGTGTTGATGAGAAGACCCCATAGTCCAAGGAACTTGTGCTGTCAGATCCAGCCTTGAAAATTGCTCTATGTGACAGAGAGGCAAGCATCATATCACTAGGAGTGTTCATCTGAAGGTCCCAGACAGAGTCTGTAGCCAACACAGCCAGTGATGTAGAATTCCCCTCTGTATTCTGTGAATATCATTGGTTAATAAAGGAACTGCTTTGGGCCTGTAGCAGAGCTATAGGGGAACAGAGCTAGGCAGTGTGTGTGTGTGTGTGTGTGGGGAACTAAACTGAATGCTGGGAGAAAGAAGGGTGGAGTCAGGGAGAAGCCATGGAGCCACTGCGGCAGATGTGCTGAAACTTTGCTGGTAGGCTACGACCTCGTGATGATGCACAGATTAATGGAGATGGGTTAAATTAAGATGTAAGAGTTAGCCAATAAGAAGCTAGAAATAATGGGCCAAGCAGTGATTTAAATAATATAGTTTCTGTGTGATTATTTCAGGAGTCTTGGCAGCCGGGAAAACAAACAAGCGGCCTCCTTACGACAAGCCAGGGTGCCTACAAACTGTAATAGCCTGTGATGAAGTTTGAAGCTGCAGACGTGGCTCGGAGACCTCTTTTTCCAGATCAGGTGAAAGCATAACTTAGGCAGAAACAGAAAATAGGTCAATACCGTGCTGTTGTCTTAAACACAAAACAATTAAGGTAGCTCATGACTCACGCTAGCTGCAAAGGTAGATATTTAGTAGTACTCTGGTCCCTTGTGTCTATGGAGAGAAAGGATGAAGTCTGCAGTCCTCAAAGTTTTAACGGCCTGCCTCTGTAATAGCAGGAGGGAAAACTGAGTCCCCACCTGTCCCAGCCTCTTACAAAGGACAGCCACACTCCAAGAAAAACGGATTGTCTATTAGGTTTTACACTAATGCTTACACTAACAAGGACTGTCGGGGAAGAGTTTTGCACTAACTTTCCCTGACAAGTATTCTGTAATGTTTGCTGGCTCTCTTGGAAGCTAGGTAACCATCCAGAGCCAATCTGCTGACAGAAGGGAAATCACAGGGCTATCTTACTCTCTGCAATTTAGAGAGTCATTTGAATTAACCATAATTAACCATGAAGGTCTGGTGGTACACGCCTTTAATCCCACCACTCAGGGAGGCAGAGGCAGGCGGATCTCTGTGAGTTTGAGGCTAGCCTTGTCTACAGAGGGAGTTCCAGGACAGCCAGGGCTACACAGAAATCCCAGAGTTGCTACAGAATCAGGGTGCTGTTGTTGTTGAGTTTAGAGGGAAATAAATAGTCAAGGACCCAGTCAACTTTGATATAGGCATTTGCCTGCAACTGAGAGCTGGATCAGGGCCACCTGAGGGCAAATAGAAGAAAGTATGGCATCAGCCCCCCCCCTCCCCTTGATGAGTGCCTCCTGTATTTCAGCAGTGCTGTGGTGGATGCTGGGGAACCCTTTCCTGATTAGAACCCAGAGCTCACTTCAGCAAGGACGAAAGTAGCGTTTCTTTGGGAGTGCGGTAGCTCCAGTGGGCTCCTAGGCAGGAGTGAAACCCTGGTGCTGGTTGGACCTTTTGTCCTTTGCAATGGCTCCCTTGAGCCCTGCCCATCCAGCGCAGCCAAGGTTCCACAGAGGACAGAGTTGCCATTGTAGTCAGCACTGTGATCGCTTGCCAAAAATGAATCCCACGGACTGCGTTTTGAATGGCGGCGGTTCCCAACCCCACCGCAGACAGTTTGAAGGTATTTGAAAGGTGGAGCAGGAGAGTTAACTTCCTAAGCTGCCTGGTGCCCCGCTTCTCCTCCCCCCCCCCCCCCCCGCCCGCCCCGGACCAATGGAAACTACTCTGCTAGGGATAACAGGAGACTGGATTTGGATTTGGTTCTCCATCATGATTAAGCAAAACCAGAGCCGTTCCTCGATCCTCCCACTGCTTTGCGTTATTGGAACAGGTGGCCCAACCGCAAGACCGGCATACTTTGAATGAACCGAAATGGTCATGTGTTTTATATGTCACCCGGGTTTTTTTTTCCCCTCCTCTCCCTCTCTCTGCCTTAGTTTGAAAATAAGGGCAAAAACTTCCGGAGGGAGAATGAGATCATCTTCTCAGGGAAAATGCTCAGCAAGTGCCCCCTGGCGGTTGGATTTTAAATTTCATTCTCGATTGCCAATAGTTTGTATTTATGGAGTACAGTGTGTCCGACAGGCGTTATGCTAACGGAATATGCTTTCGGCGTGAGAGGAGGCTCGGTTGTTCTCTAATGAGTTACTGCTATATGTCCCCAAGGAGTCTCCTGTCCCTGTTGTCCCCGCTGGGAACTGGCATGTGGAAGATCAGCATAGCTGCCTCTCTGGGCCAGGCTCCAGCCTTCCCTGTTTGTCAAGAGCCCCCAGTTTGTGTTAGTGTGAGGCTTGGAGGTTTTGGTCGAAGTAATCTGCCTACCCCTATTTGAGGCGGCGTAGCTTAACCTGAACTGGTGAGTCTGGAGCAGTAGAATTGTTGAAAGCTCAACATAGGAATTTGCAGTCAGGACTTACAGACAGAGCCTTATCTAATTCTTATAATTACCTGGTGTAGGAGGCTGTATTACTGCCCCGCTCTCTGAGCGTTGAGGCTCAGAGAGACTCAGTAACCTACACACAGCTAAGTTGGTAGGAGAGCAGGCCTTGAACGTGGGTCTAATATATAGCCGATTGCTAATTACTGCCCTGGAAATTGTTATTACATTCTTATGCCCCTCCTCACCTTCGCTGCTTATCACCAGCTCTCCTCCCTGGCATTATCGTTTTGTTTCTCCTGCATTGTGTGAGCATCCCTCCTCAAAGCTCAGCCTCCAGTTTGACCTCTTTCTTGTAGTCTGAATGCTCCCTCACAGGGTAGCTTTCCCATGGCTAGCTCCTCTCTTCTAAGCCCAGCAGGTCCCTGGCAAGCCCATTACTCCTTTCGTCCTGCTCTGCTCAAGATCCTGGGCTACTCAGCTGTCACCCCTCCTATTGTCACTTAGTGGTGGGCCTCTCTCCCCCTTGTCACCTCTGCCCAGTCCTCAGTGCCTCTGGTGTCACCCTTTCTCTCCAGACTCCGTTGCTGGCTATACCTGGCATGGTCACCACTGTTTACTTATCTTCTGGGCCCCTGGTTTCAGCCTGTTTTCTCAACCCTATCTATCTCCCCACAGTGATAGTGAGTAATTGCTCATGAGCCAGGGTTAAAATGAGATAGATGAAGGTTAACACCACACTACACTAAATCCTCAGGGCTTTCTCCCCTCAGGTCTCATAGCTCCCCTAGTGAGGTAACTACTCCTATTTTCCCCATTTTGCAGGTTGGAAACCGAGTCTCAGTGATAACTTGCCACCTACGGTTAGTAGGTAGGAGCCCTGGTATTTGAAGTCAGGCTGTCCAATTCCAGAATGCTTGGATAAAACCACTACTTTACAGTGTCTCACATGACATCCTGCTTAATACCATCTGGAGGTTGTCGCCAGCACAAACTGCATCAGAGCCCCCTAGAATCCTGTGCCAATTTACACACCAAACATATCCCCTTCGACTGCCCTGTTTCTAAGCTTCTAGTAAAATGGCCTCTCTGCTGCCCAGAACACTCCTGCCTTTGAATTTTGCTACGCGGCCTCTGTGCTGAGGATGTCATCTCCTCACCGCTACAGGCAAGCTGGGGTCACACTTTAAGAACTGTCTCAGGTGTCACAGCCTCAGTGAAAATGTCTAAGTTCTTTCCCAACCAGGCAGGGGTTCCTTCCTTTATGAATTCTCCACCCTGCAGATGCCTTCAGTTAATAGGCTCACTCATAATTGCTTCCTTCCCTGCTTGAGTTCTGCCGTAGCTGCTGACAGGCACCCAAGCACCTTCCCTCCATCCACCCCAGCTGTCTGCACTCCAGGAGCCCAAACAGCCCTGCCCAGTGAGCAGGCAAATGGCTGTTAGAGTCGGTGCTAAAGAATGCCGTCTGACTAGCTGGGCATGGTGGTGTGCGCCTTCAATCCCAGCACTTGGAAGACAGAAGCAGGCAGCTTTCCGAGTTTGAGGCTAGCCTGGTCTACAGAGCAATTTCCAGGCCAGCCAGGGCTACACAGAGAAACCCTGTCTTAAAAAAAATGCTATGTGGTACCACTTCACACTCATTGGGATGATTATCACCAAAACCCTAGAAAATAACAAATGCCGGCAAGGTGTGGGAACTGGACTGCTTACCCCTGTTTCCGAGAGTACACCAGCTCTTCAAACAGTATGGCAGTTCCCTAAATCGTGGAACAGAGAATGACCGTAGACCTAGAAGTGAGCCTACTTCTGGATACATAGTCAAAAATATGGAGAGCAGCGACTTAGAGGGATATTTTCACACCCTTGGTGAAAATAGGCTGAGTTTCTGTTAATAGATGGATGTGATAACAAAATATGGTATATACGAACAATGAAATATTAGTCAGCCATAAAAATGCAGAAGATTCTGCCCAACACTACAGCTTGCGTGAGTGAAACTGGAGGACTCAGCCTGTCTCAGATAGGACACAGGCTGTGGAGGACGTTGTGCTGAGTGGACTCAGCCTGTCTCAGATAGGACACAGGCTGTGGAGGATGCTGTGCTGAGTGGACTCAGCCTGTCCCAGAGAGCACACAAGCTAGGCGATTCCCCTCACATAAGGTGCCTAGAGTGGCCAAGTGCAGAGGAGTAGAGTGTTGCCAAGGCGTTGGGTAGAGGGGACAACTCAGAGCTGTGGTTTCTTAAGTACAGTGCTAATTCAGGAAGATGGGAAAGTTTTGGTGATGGGCGGCGGTGACAGCGGTATAAACATATGATTGTACACAATCTCCCTGGATTGTACATGCAAAGACTGTATCAAATGGTGACTTATTTTCTGCCACTGAACCACAATTACAAAATAAGAGAGACTGCCATCTTGGCAGTAAGCTGTGTTGGAGCGGGAAAGGCTGGGGAGGAGGGGACACCTGGGGATACGGAGTCACTGCAAATGTCTCAAGGTGGCTATGGTGATTACACCTGGGATCAGGCATGTTTGTGGCAGAGGACAGAGAAGTGGGACCAGGCTGGAACCTTATTCTGTCACCTCCTAGCTTTGGAGCTGTGGGCAAATCGTTGAACCTTTCCATTGGAGCTCATTGGAATCGGTGCCTGTGTGACAGGAGGACCTTACTAGGCAGTGGCTGTCACCTGCTCAGCATGTGTGGTAGCGATCCCCTGCTCAGAACATCCAGTACAGAAGAGCTGGGATTGGGTGGTCTGGGCTCCCTGATGGAGAGACTGCAGCATCTGGAAACTCAGTCAGTTTATTATAGAGTTGAACAGGGAGGCGGAGTTACCTCATACAGCTAAATAAGAAGGCAAGGTTATTATATAGACTATATTATAAACAGGCGGCTGGACAAGTAGGCAGCTCTAATTGATCTCTGTAGGTCCAGTCTCTGTAGGGGAGCAGTCTGTACACAGGAGTGGGGGTGTTGGGAGGGAGACAGGAAGGTGGATGCTTTCTGTACACCCTAGCAACAACCACACATAGAGCAGCGGAAGACATTGCCATCCCTCTGAGCCTCATCTGGGGAAGGCTTGGCTGCTCTCACTGTTGTAAGGCATTGGGGTCATTGACACAGCCGTGCCTGTGTCAAATCTTACACACCCAGGACTTCACTCATCCCCTATGATGGTGCTCAGAGCGTGGACAGAGGTCCAGCTGCACCCAATCCAGCTGGGAGTAGAGCTTGCTCAGGCCCTGCTGAGGCAGAGATGGAGATGAACCCCAGGACTGTGTGTTCATGGGGACCCTTCACAGCAGAACTATGAGGCGCCCTGAGGCAGTTTCGTGAGTTCAGGTGTTCCACGGTTAAGTTATCTGAGTCCTCAGAGACCAGCTCTCGGACCCGGGAGACACAGATCCCACTGTACACCTTGGTCTGTGGAGGTGGCTGTGATTTTGTTGTCATGTGGTAGGCAGCCCCTTTGAGCAGCAGGGGGGTAGCACCGACTCACAGAGCAGGCGGTGACCCAGCGCTCTGCACTGATGGCAGAGCAGGGAGGCGCATGCAATCTGTCACACAGTGAAATGACTTGATTGTCCCTCTTGGGGGAACTGTTCCCAGGAGGGGTGGCAAGGGAGGCGGTGAAATAGAGAGAGATAAGGTGTCTGTTCCACCCTTATCGCTGGGAAGGAGAGCTAAGATATGGTCTCCTTGCATGCTGAAGTGGACAGGAAGAGCAACATGACAACAATGAACACTGGCCACAACTTGGGAAGATGTCACAAGACCACATGTTTTCAGAGGGGTTACCCCTGAAGCATCCTGTCCTTGGGCTTCCCTCACTCAAGGACGCTAACTTGGAGGGACATCAGGGCCCCATAACAAAGCACCAGTTCTACGCCCCCAAGTCCTGAGACCAAGCCTGTTCCTCCTGGGACTTGAGATGCTGAGAAGGGCAGCTGATGTCCTGGAATAGGACACAAGGTTCCCTTCTTCTGTTCCAGGCCAGTGGTACACAGTCTACCGTGAAAAGCTAGGAGCAGAAAGATTGTTCTTAAAGAAGGGGAGAGTGTCCCTCAGGATAGGAAGTCTATTGGGGGAAGATCTGGATGTTTTGCAAAACCACCTCAGACATGGGTGTCTACTGTCAAGAGAGCACGCTGTCATGGATCAATCGCAGGCAGAATTTATTCATGACCCTTACTTCTGCTCTGTAGCCCCAGGACAAGGAATTCACCTTTATGCCCTTTGGCAGCAATGGGGACCTTCAGTATGGAAACCACATAAAGAATGGGCTGAAGGAACAGCGTATGCAAGAGATCTAGGGGACACCGTTATCTGTATGTGGCTGTGGTAGGGAGGAAGGCTTCCGAAGCCTTGAACATATATTTTAATTGAGTTGAAATTCACATAAAACTAAGCATTCTTTAAAAAATATTTATTTTATTTTATGTGTGTGTTGTGTGTGCCTGAGGGTATGTATGCACACCACATGTATGCAGGGGCGAGGTTGTTAGAAGAGGGTGTCAGGTCCTCTGGAACTGGAGTGACAGGCAGGGTGAGCTGTCACGCAGGTGCTGGGAACTGAATTCAGGTCCTCTGCAGGATGCCTCTAAGCCATCTCTCCAGCCCCTGACCTAACACGAGCTCTTACATGGATCTTAGCGTAACCACAGTGCCGTCAGACACCCCTCTGCCAATGGTAGTGAGGCCAGCTGAGGAGGCGGGGACAGCTGCCTGGGGAAGGGGGTGAGGCTGTTAGCAGGTGCTCAAGCCCCGGGGGATCTGGTAGAAGAGAGGGCCCAGGTTCCGAGATGGGGAGAAATGCAGACGTGGGGCTCAAGGAGAGTTGCCATCCTACGTAGGAGAGATCTCCGAGGGAGAGAACAATCAGTGGGAGTGAGGGACACCAGGGGAAGGCCAGGAGCCAGAAACTTCTGCAAAGGTCTGGAGGAGGAGGCTGGAGCTTCTATGCAAGGCCACAAGAGGGCGCCTTTAGGGCCAGATTTTCTATTTGTGCTGACCTGAGACACTGGGGAACGGGGACCTTTAGTGCATGGTCCCGACCTTCTCAGACCTTAATGAAGCTTTGCTACTTTCCACCAGGCGCCCCTACTCTTCCATCTGCCTAGATGTATAGGAGTGACATTTATTCAAACTTTCTCTGAACAGAGGTGCATTCTGGGAACCCAACCAGAACAGCCATAGTCCCAGGCACACAGGTAGCCAGAAGAAGAAGAAGGTGCCTGGCCTAGGCTGGGTTCTGAGGCCCCTCTCTGGTCCTCTATGAACTACACCATCTGCAGAAGAGTGGCACACTGGTCAGGAGACGTCTGCACCGTATCTTCCCTTCCGAAGTTCTGAGTATCTGGGATGCGGAATCCCACCTCGGCTGCACCCTGAGCCTGCTTCATCCGTGCTTGCCCCCTGGACCTGTATTTCTAGCATAATACCCTTGAGCCCTGCCTTTGTGTTGAACGGACTGGGGCAGCTTACCCGGGGTCGTGTAGATAGCATCCACTCGTGCCAATCTGGGTGGCTGCTCTGTTGAAAGTTCCTGTGGGTAGGGAGGGCAGGCAGACTTCTGTCACTGTCTGGTATGCGTTCTAGGAGTCCAGCCAGCCCTGCAGCTCACAATGAGACTGCATTTGTTAACAGAAGTTTTCCTTTTAAACTGATTCATTTGGCTTTTAATTAGCATACAAAGTAATGGGTGCATTGTGTTTTTTTTTTTCTTCTCACAATACCCCATTTTTGTTGCACCTCCTTCCCCGCACTTGCATGCCTTGAGCGTTTCCTCTCTCTGGTGGTCGGTCACCCTTGGAAAGTCTAGTACCCTTAAAAGCAGTTCCTCCCTTTTGGGCTTGAGAGATGATGGTTCAGTGCTTAAGAACCATCATTTCGCCCCAAAAATGAAGAACTGAGGCTCCATCCCCCGCACTAGCAACACGGGGTAAAAATGGGATGAATGACTGCAGGCTAGAACCACACAAAGATGAGTGAAAGATTTGTGCCAAATGTCAAGAAAAATGAACGTAACAGTAAAGTGCCTCGTATAACTTAAAAATAATTGAGTAGCTGGCGAGATGTCTCTTCAGGTAAAGACCCCTGCCTCCAAGGCTGGTGACCTGAGTTTGATTCCAGGAAACCTGAAGTTGCCATCTGACCTTCACTTGGTATGTGAAGGTCACTTGCCGTGGTATATATGTATAATTTATTTGCCTTGGTATGTATGTCTACACGCATGTACAAAACAAAAATGTAATTTTAAAATAAATTAGAGATAAACATAAAAAAAGAACCAGAAGGTCATGTTCATGGCTGCTGCAAGTCCCATCTCTGGGGGAGCCAATGCATTCTTCCAGCCACCACAGGAAGCAGCCTTCTCTCCCTCTCTCTCTCCCTCCCTTTTCCCCCACCCCTACACATAAAAATAATTCTTAAAAAAGAACACTATTTCTTAAAAGCAAAACCCCAAAGCATTTTATATTCTTTGAAATTTTCATCTTTGCACAATGTATCTTGATCCTATCCATTTTCTCTCCCTCCAGCTCCCCCTGCTGGCTCAGTTTATCACTGCAGAGACTTGACCATAGAGCAAGCAGCTCCTTCCTGAGCCCCCTGTGTTGAGCCTATGCCAGCCAGTCTTACCTTCACCTCCTCACCCAGACACATGGTAAGCGGATCCACAGTTTGAATGTGTTTTCTTCTCTATGACAGATAGCTGACTATGGCTTCCAGCTTCTCACATCACTCACATAGAAGGGACATGCACATGACCAGTCCTTCCTACTTCATCTGAGGAAGTGGTTACCAAAGCTCACATTCTGATAAGCTCCCTAGAGGTTGAGATCTCTGGAACTTTCTAGAAATCATCTGGCCTCAGGCTTGGATTCCATCTTTCCAGAGTACCCCGGCCAACCACAACACAATCACCATCATGGCCATTGCTACAGCATCAGGCCTTGTTGCCTAGTGCTTGTCCGTCACTTGTTACCATCCCTGCGGCCACACCCACCTCCATATAGCCACCTTCAGAACCTCCCCCTTTGCCAGCAGCATTACGAATCCCCGTCATCAGCACCGCCCACATATAAACATTTACCCTGCAAACATTGTACAGGTCAGACACAGGCTGACTCGGGCACCGGGTATACATCAGGGACAAACAGCCTCCCGAGAGCTTACACTTAAGGTGCTAAAGGGACAGTGCAGGAAGCCATAAGAAGTAAATTATCAAAACCTCTAGAATTTGATACATACCACGGAGAGGAAGCCGAGAGTGGTAGCGGCTGGAGGGTGGGGCCAGAGGGCAGGCTACAGTTTCATATAGCATGGTCAGGGCCAAAAACGGAGTCACGGCCAGAAGGTGAGGGAGCTGACCGGGCTTTCGTCGTACTTACTGAATGTTTATTATTATGTGTTTAAAATTCGAAACACGTGACAAAGACCGCGCAGGATGAGTCTGAAATGGCAAGGACAGACCTTCTTCAACAGTTTTCAAGCTGGGCGGTGGTGGCTCACGCCTTTAATCCCAGCACTCGGGAGGCAGAGGCAGGCGGATCTCTTGTGAGTGCGAGGCCAGCCTGGTCTATAAGAGCTAGTTCCAGGACAGGCTCCAAAACCACACTGAAACCCTGTCTCGAAAAACTAAAAAAAAAAAAAACCCACAAAAACAGTTTTTATTTAGGCTCTAATCAGATGAGCATTTATTTCATGACGCTTTGGAGGAACCTTGCAGATTTATTTTACAATGCTGCCCTCTAATGTTAAATGGAAGCAGGGCAGGGTGAGGAATTCAAGAGTTCTGTTTCCCACCTAGGTATTAGCATATTTTGTTAGATATTCCCAAGTATAGAAAAATATTATGGAACAAATTTATTTTATATATCAAAATCTCACAGGGGTGAGGCCATATTAAAAGAGACGAATCCACCTAAAATTCCCACAACTTGTAAAAATATAAATAAAATTACATTTTATTAATTATTTGCGTTTGTGATATTTATGGACCTGGTGTATCACAGACTAGGTTGGTTATTCCCTTCAGTTTACATTCATCTTCACAATATTTGATGAGAGAAGCGTTCCAGCATTTTATCTAAGGCTCAAAAGATCATTAAGCTTCGATATCTGGAATGAATATATATATATATATATATATATATATATATATATATATATATGGAGAGAGAGAGAGAGAGAGAGAGAGAGACTGTAACTAAAATGAGTTTTATTTAGTCCCAACCCAAGGGATTATATGGATGGGGTCTTTCTTAAGCATCTAGAAAACACACATTTTAAATCCGGTAGTAAATATTAAGTAAAAAGGGATTGCTGGAATACCCTGAATATTTGGGGGGAGACAAGCCACCCACCCATTCTGGAGGTCCACACCATTTGGCATCAAAGACTGAGATTTTGTTTTGTTTTGTTTTTTGGACAGTGTTTCTTTGTATAGCCCTGACTGTCCTGGAACTCAGTCTATAGACCTGAGATCCGCCTGCCTCTGCCTACTGAGTGCTGGAATTAAAGGTGTACGCCACCACTGCTTGTTTAAAAATTAGAAACAAGGAGGTAAATCACTAACAGTCTAGAGGTGAGGTACAAGTATGGGCTCAGAAAGAGGGAAAGCATAGTGGAATGAAGCATTGAGGTGACGGGGACAAAGTAAGTGCTGGGGACAAAGCGTCTATATGGCATGCAGGTAGACGAGAGAAGGAAGTGTGCTGTAGTCAACAGAACTGAAAGGAGCTGGAGATCTGAAGAGATTTTTTGACATCAGATATGGAGATGCAGAGTTTGCAGTTTGCATAGCTGTTTTTGGGTCTTGCTTTGGTCCAGTATTTCCTCACTGTGCTCCCTTCCCAATGTTTTAGATTGGTAATGTATATCCCGTGCCACTACAAGTTTTGATTTTGATTTTATAGGGGATTACAGTTAAGATATTGCATGAGTATCAGAAGAGATGTTGAAATTCGAACTTTAAAACAGTGTTGAGATTGTGATTGACTATGGGGACTTTTGAAGTTGGACTAAATAATACGTTTTGCCTTATGGTATTATTACAAGATTATGGGGGCCAGGGAATAGAATGTGGTAGTTTAAGTGTGTTGACCCCCATAAACTACTCATAGTGAGAGGCACTGTTGGGAGGTGTGGCTTTGTTGGAGTAGGTGTGGCCTACTTGAAGGAAATGTGTCACTGTGGGAGTGGGCTTTGAGGTCTCCTATGCTCAAGGTACCATCCTGTATCTCAGATCACTTCTTGCTGCCCCTGGATTAAAATGTGGACCTCTCAACTTCTTCTCTAGTACCATATCTTCCTGTATGCTGCATGTCCCACCATGATGACAATGGACTGAACCTCTGAGCTGTAAGCTACCAAATTAAATGTTTTCCTTTATAAGAGTTGCCATGGTCATGGTGTCTCTTCATAGCAATAGAAGCTTTAACTAAGAGTCTCTCTTTTCTTTAATTGTTGTTGCTTATATATGTAGGAATGCACAGACAGACAGACAGACAGACAGACACACACACACACACACAAATACAACCTACTCAGACATATGTTTTCAGGGCTGACCATTTGGTATTGGATAGCCAGTTGGTGTGCTCCTCCCTGGGGAAGACTAACCTTCCCGTTCTCAGCATTCCTCGGTTGCCTGTAGTTCTGTTTAAGGTTGGGGCCTGGTGAGCTTTCCCTTGTCCTCATTAGCGTGTCTGTTTATTGGCGTCATCCTTGCTCGGGTTATGTTTAGGCAGCCATGCTGGTGAGACGTTAGCTTCTAACATCCCTAAAAGACACAGTCTCAGGGCAAACTCCCTGTTCCACAGACTGTTACAGTCTTCCTGCCCCCTCTCCACAATGATCCCTGAGCCTTAGGTGCGGGTGTTGTGCTGGAGATGTATCAGATGGGGCTGGGCTCCGGTGTTGTGCTGGAGATGTATCAGATGGGACTGGGCTCCGGTGTTTTGTTGGGGATGTATCAGATGGGGCTGGGCTCCGGTGTTGTGCTGGAGATGTATCAGATGGGGCTGGGCTCTGGTGTTGTGTTGGAGATGTATCAGATGGGACTGGGCTCCGGTGTTGTGCTGGAGATGTATCAGATGGGGCTGGGCTCCGGTGTTGTGTTGGAGATGTATCAGATGGGGCTGGGCTCCGGTGTGGTGTTGGAGATGTATCAAATGGGACTGGGCTCCACAACTCTGCATTTTGACTGGCTGTGGATTTCTGTCGCCGTCTCTGTCTGCTGCCAAGAGAAGTGTCCTTGACAAGGGGTGCGGACTGCACTAACCCGCCAGCTAAAGGGCAATCTTGAGAGTGTAGCAGGGACTCTGCTGGTTTAGTCAAGGAGCAGTGGTAGGTTCTCCTCCAGGGCTCACATTCACCTTCTCCGACTCAGCCAAGGCCAAGCTGCCAATCAAGCAGAGCTCCACAGACATGTCTAGAAGCCAATCTGATGGAGGCAACTCCCAACTGAGATGCTTATAGATAACTCAGTTATGGGTGAAGGGAAGAAGGAGGACGAGAGAGAGGTTTGTACTCCCTAGAGAGCCTATGTTTTCCCAAACATACAAACAGGCTCCATAACTGACCACATACTGAGGACAGAAAACATTCAACATATTCCAGTAATTATTTCACAGATCACATTTTTATCACAATGATTAGGAAGAAGCCTGTGAGTTAGCAAGGAAAACACAATTAAAACCCTGATGAGTTTAGCCCCAATGCTGATTTTACTTATTAAAACATGTGAAAAAAGTGGTCCTTACCAAAACATACTCAATTTTACAGTGGACTTGTTAGCAAAAGAGGAAGCAGGAAGATAAATCAAGTCACTTGCTGGAAGTGGAAATCCAGGGTAACCCACGAGTGGGGAAACACAGCTTGCTAAACTGAGAACCATGCTCTAAAAATAATGTTTTCATTACATCCCTTGTCAAATGAAGAGAAATGATCTTGAAGCTCAACATTCTTCATGAAGGTAGAACATGGGCCTGAGAAGCAGGAAGCAATTGCAACACCCTGTGGCTTACTTTGAAATTATGCATACAAGCCGGGCGGTGGTGGCACACGCCTTTAATCCCAGCACTTGGGAGGCAGAGGCAGGCGGATCTCTGTGAGTTCGAGACCAGCCTGGTCTACAAGAGCTAGTGCCAGGACAGGCTCCAAAGCCACAGAGAAACCCTGTCTCAAAAAAACAAAAAAAAAAAAGAAGAAATTATGCATACACACATATGATGATATTCCCAGGAACCCTGCTGAGGGTGAAGCATTCTCACTCACCCAGGGGCCACTCACTGTCACGCGACATAAATCAAACGGTAATAAAGATGATTGGGTTATAGCATCACGCATCAGCATAGAGGAATCTCACGAACACAAGCAAAAGGCCGAGCTGCAAAGACTTCGATGTGCTATATAGCGTGGTCATTTCTTTAAAACTTAAATGTGCACAAAATGATGTTTGAGGGACACATACGTTCATGGTGATTGTACATACAAATGCACGGACACGGTGAGTCATAGATCTGAGGTGATGGTCAACCCTGAGGGACGGGGGTGGATACAGGATCCCGGAGGCGCTGGAGGGCAACTGTGTGCATGGATTGCGTCTTAAACCCGGATGATGGATGTGTGAGGGTGTAGCACTCTACTGTTCACGGTTTCTGTGATTTCAGTGATTCCACACGGCCGCTGTTACATTGGTTGTATGTTATTAGGGAATAAGACACACAACGCAAATCTCTTTCAGAAGGCTTGTAGGTCTCTTGATGCCTAGAAGTCTTGCTCTCGGCTGATTCTTGGACTTGAAGTGTGTAGTGAGGCTGATGGCTATCCCTGGCCTGTATAATAAGCAAGGCCTAGTTATTTCATTTGTGTGGGCTGCTTACTGGGTAAAGGGAAAAAATCAGCTGGCTTTCTGATGAAACTATATGCCAAGGTGTTACCTGGAAAAGTCTGAGGAATATCTGGCTAGGTGAAGCAAAATATCACGTCTTGTATCCATTTCTACTTCTCTTCTGGAGATTCAACCCACATCGTGTTGGTAGAAGTATATAGTAGACTATATTATGTCTTTGTCTATATCACATCGAGTTTATTAAAACCTACTTAGACAGCACTCATTTAGTACATTGGTTGTAAACAAGGTAGATTTTTTTTTAAGATTTATTTATTTATTATGAAGACAGTGTTCTGTCTGTCTGTATGGTTGCTGGCCAGAAGAGGGCACCAGATCTCATTACAGATGGCTGTGAGCCACCATGTGGTTGCTGGGAATTGAACTCAGGACCTCTGGAAGAGCAGTCAGTGCTCTTAACCTCTGAGCCATCTCTCCAGCCCCCAACAAGGTAGATTTTGATCAGTGTCATACTTGAGTCAGGAGAAGCTGTATATGGATGGGACATTTATAGAGTTAGAGTCTTCCCCCATGGACTTACATTATAATTTTAGGTGCTTTCGTTTCCCATTGAAAGCCTTCCAGTGAAGGGTGAAGAGTCAAGAACACTCTAACTACAGAAATCTCTTGAAATGGCTAACGAAAGCTTTTCAGTTGCTTTGGGCTCATTTTTTTTTAAATGAAATATTTCCTAAAATATATATATATTTTTAGCTCCTATTCACCAAGACCCAGCCACCAAACCCTTTCACACACATAATTATCTGTCTAATTGCTGTCACAGCGTTGTTATCAGCCAGGCTCTGCTGTGCTATACGTGAGGAAGAGCATGTAAAAGCATGGTGATGAGCCAGGCGTTTAGAGGGTTTCTGCAAACCTAGGGAATGGGCAGAAGACGGTGTGGCTTCTCCTTTGCTAGAGAAATGCCTTGCATCTGTTTGGCGGCATATTTGGAGACTTCCCTCTGCCGACCTCTAATCTTTGTAATGATGGCTTATGTCCAGTATTTCAGAAAAGGAGATGGTGGGCTGTTTCCTGTCAATTATGGTCACTGAAAAATGGACTCCTGTGTGTCAGCGGGCAAGAGATCTGGAGTTGTAAATCTAAGCAAGGGATGAGTGCTGGGATTAAAGAGATGGCAAGATTTTCTCTGTTCAGGGATAGGCCTTGGGAAGGTGGCTAGGTTCAGAGTAGAAACTTGGCGCCCCATGGACAAGATGTTCAAACACCTTAAATAACCAAATATTAGCATTAATGATGCTCATGGCAACTTAGACATACTCCCAAGGGTCCGATCTTTTGTCGTGGGCTGAACTTTCCTTACAAATTACTCCAATTACCTGCCATTGCTTAAACCCAGGGTGCTTTGAAGGTTCGTTATATGCCAGCTTGACTGGAGGCCAGGCATTTGGTCTCACATTATTCTAGGTGTTTCTGTGATGATGCCTGGATGAGTTTAACATTTAAGTTAATATAGCAAATAAATCAAATTGCCCTCTAATGTGGGTGGATGCCATCAAATTAATGAAGTCGTGAATAGAACATTGAAAGGGGCTGAGGTAAGTGGAAAGTCTTATTGCCGGTGACCTTCAAGCTGGGACATTCACGAACTTATTATTATTATTATTTTTTTTTTGTCTTTGTACTTCGTCAGAAACACTGGTTCTTCTGAGTGAGCTTCCCGTCCTTGGGATGGGAACTGTACCTTTGGTCCTCCTGGTCTTTAGCTTGTATTGGAAAGAACATGTGAATTTGTCCTGTTACAGATATAGAGAAAAGGAATCGGTTACACTCCACAAGGCAGAATTCAAGAGTGGGGAAGAGAGAAAAAGCAAGCGTAGCTGAGTGTTGGGAACAAGGACAGATAGATGCTTGCAAAGACGAGGACGCGTGTGGAATCCAGCCAGGTTGGTTAGGCTCTTCCACAGTGTGTACCGCAGAGGAATCGCAGTAGGGACGACCTCTGCGGATAGCCTTCTCTCTCCCACTCCAGCTGCCCTGTGGTGAGCAGCTGCCTGCTGAGACCAGTCCAGGATGCTCGCATTTCGCGGGAGGAGCACCAGGTGATGTCGCTAGGGGGCGCGCCAACCACGGGTACCAACAGCATAGTGCAAAATGTTCCCGAAGTTCTGGAACCTCCAGCTTGTCAAACAGCAGGAGGGAGGTAGTCCTTCAGAGCGTGTCAGTTCAGCCTGTTTCTAACCCACTCCTACCTTATGCTGCCCTTCCTGCCTAAATGAAAGTGTGATGGTGGGATTGGCTTTAGATTGCATGGAACCATAGGACAGACATACTTTCCCCTGCTCTATCCTGGCCTCCACGTTCCAGCACAAAACATGGCTGAGGGACTGGCCTTGTTGCATCCCTGAGAGCTAGCCAATACAGACAAGTAAAATCCCTGGTGTGGAATATACCCTCCCCGCAAGCCCACCCTGACAGCGGCCTCCTCTACAGGAAGGGCCACCCACAAGTAGACCCTCCACACCTCTGCAGGGGTAGGTCCCATCTGTGCAGGGAATACACAGGCAGGGGCCATAGACCCTGATTGCCTGCGGATCGGTGATGATCCCTCCCCAGCAGAGCTGGGTGCACAGCCACACAAGAATGGCAATTACAGAATTCCTAGAGCGACACCCCCCACTTATATCCAGGTCAGAGCTGGCTACAGGAGCCATGCTGATTGGTGTTGTAATGCTGAGTGGTGAGCAGGGCTTGAAACTGCACAGGTGAAGAAGAGAAAGAAAGGGAGGAGAAAGAAAGCCCAGCACTTCCTGGGCTCTCGAATGGACTGGGTGTCACACTCCTGTGGGGAACTGAAGCCCCAATGGGAAATCGTCCTGGCTAGGATTGCCCGAGTAATCAACTATAATTCAGACACAGCCAAATGGACTGAGCTGAGTCCAAAGAATCAACCAGATGGTAATTTTGGACAACTTATTTGAACAGTGAAGGACATCAATGTCTCTATGTGCAAAACTGTTAAGTTATGGAGTGTATGGTGTAATGTGGAGGGCAAGGAGCAGTAACTGGCAGGCAATGACCTGCCCTTGCCAATAAAACACAGACTGGGCCATTGCCCTACTAAGACCAGGACAGTTCCTCCCATCAGAGAGCATTAATATCAAGAATGAGTAGAAATAAAATATGCAAGGTCAACTGAGTAGCTCAGTTAGAGCTGAGTTATCATTGGTGAAAGAAAGAAAAAGAAAGAAAGAAAGAGAGAAAGAGAGAGAGAGACAGAGGGAGACAGAGAGAGACAGAGACAGACCCTCCTGGGAAGCTAGATTAACATCTCTCAGAGCATGAATCTGCCCTGTACCCCAACAATGCTCCATTAGCCGCCAATGCCGTGCTTTAAACTTAAACAAGAAAGGCAGTGTTTTGGACCATTTGGAGTAGTACAACCCAAAACCATGGCTGGATAGCTTGTAAACAACGTAAATTCTTTCTCTCTGCTCTGGAGTCTGGGAAGTCCAAGACAGATGAACGGACAGATCCAGTGTCTGGTTTGGAGGGATGGCTTGCTGGCACACAGCCAGGACTTTCTCAGGGTGTGACAGGACCGTCTCAGGGAGTGCTCACATGACGGAATGGGCCAGTATCACAAAGGACTTCTCATTACTACAGCTCTAGTTCCAGTCAGGAGGTCTAATACCTTCCAACTCTTCCCAGGGTTAGAATTTAACACAAGATTTAGATGTGTGTGTGTGTGTGTGTGTGTGTGTGTGTGTGTTTGTGTAAGCACAAACATTTACGACAAACAATTCTCATTAGAATAATCAAAACCTCAAACTCAAAGCCCTTTTCTTTTTGCTTGAAAAACTTAAGATTTTGTACATTTTTAGGAGCATAGCAGTTATTCTATGCATGTTTCTTTATAACACATAGCCCCCCAAACCAAGCTAAAGATGAATTAAACTTATTTTGAACAAATTAAACATGCAAATGCCATCTATTGAAACACATAGACTGCAGAAAGTCAGTGCCTAGACTAGAGTTTGCAGCTCTATGTGTGTGTATTAGAAAAGAAGATATGAATCTTATCAGTATAGGAACCTTGAGGAAGAAGAGAAATTTATATCTGCAGCAAGCCAAAATGAACCCCAACAAACACCAAACCAAGCAAACAACAATAAAAACAAAACACCAATGTGTAGAGAAAAAAATCAATAAAATTAATAAATTTCTAGCTTGCTAACTACTTAATATAAAAAAAACCCCAAATTGCCAATATCAGAAGTAAAGGAGGGGTCTTCATTAAGGATGCCTGGATGTTGTACAGACAACTAAGGACCATTGTGAACGACCTCACGTCCACAAACCTGGTAATTTATCTAAATGGACCACACATTTGAAAGATACTATAAAACTCACCCAAGACAAACGAAGACCTTAATTGTAAAGCACAACACTACGTCTGCTTTTGCGGTATTCGTATGCGCTACAGTACGCTCCTGCACCACATGATGGTCCGCTAGTCTTGGGCAAGGGTCTGGAGATTTAAACACATACACAAAACAGAGAGACAGAGACACGGAGACACGGGGCATCCTTGAATTCCCCAAGAATGCCCCCTTTATTGTGTTCCAGGGCAGCTTATATAGGGATGCTTAACCGATAGCAACATCCCAGCCAAACCCACCAGAAACCACTCCCCTGCCATCAGGAACTCATGAGGGTCTCATGCTCAGAGCAGCTACAAGCAGTGGAAAACAAGTTGTTTGCTGGAAATTCAGGGTCGGGGGAGCATCCACAGCCCCCACACTTAATATGCCTGTTTTTATTAAAAGAGTTGAATTCTGTACGTTTTTAATAAAGATATTATGTAGTTAGATTTTTTTTAAAAAATCACACATTAGATCAGGCCAGCTGAGCATGACCTTAGTCCTTCTGTCTCAACCTCCCTACCACAGGGCCCACCAAACCTGATACTAGTTTAGAAATCAGACTTTTCCCCCTATGAGCCCAGAAAGGAAATAGGTGTGCTGACTGACTCACAGCTCTTTAATCCTAGCACCCAGGAGGCAGAGGCAAATTCATCCCTATGAGTTCAAGGCCAGTCTGGTCTACTTAGTGAGTTCTGGGCCAGTCAGTACTACATAGGGAGATCCTGTCTCAAAACAAAACAAAAGAGAGTTGAGAAAGGAGGAAGACTTTTTTTAAAGGCAGATATTTTTTGATGTTTCTGTTTGGAAATGTTATGATTTGATACTAGAAACTGAAAACCATGAGGAATGCTTTACTGTTTTTACTACGTGCAAGTAGAAAAACCGCAAACTGTAAATCAAGAAAAAAATCCCCCCTGTTAAACACTCTGGAGTGGTCGTGATTTCTTCTTCTTCCTTTTTAAATTGTTTTTATTGAGCTATGGACATTACCTATTTGTAAAACCGTGGAGTCAGCCTGCCTGGGTTCAAACCCTGGCCGCCCCCTCTGTTGATTGCTCTGTTGATTGCATAACCACTGGCAAAATCACCTCTCCTTTCTGGGCCTTGATTTCCTCTTTTGTAAAAAGACAACAGCAATGTACTTGCCATGCAGAAAATGAGACAATCTGCATTATAAGTTAGATCAGACTCTATGACAGTGATGTTTTCATAGGTCAAAGCTGATGAGCTATTGTCAGTTTCATGAGTCAACTGAGTATGGGTGTTACCCCTGGACAGAGCTACTCCATCATCCCTGAGCTGAGGAAATGTGAACGCTTTAGTACATAGTAGCAAATGTAGTGGTTAAAGAGTTACAAAAGAGGAACACACAGTTAAAAAGCTGAGCAGCACCACCCTCATAAAAATGAAGAAAACTGGAAGCCACGAATGTTGGTGCACACCTTTAATCCCAGCATTGGGAAACAGGAGGATGGATCTCTGAGAGCTCGAGGCCAGCCTGGTCTATGAGTTCCAGAACAGTCAGGACTGTTATACAGAGAAACCCTGTCTTGAAACACAAAACAAACAAACAAAAACCTGGAGACAATTTTGTCTTTAAAACCACCACAACTTTTCCCTAGTTCTATCAGAGCTTCAAGCAATGTTTGATTATATTCACCCCTTCCCCAGCTCTCCCAGACCCACCCCTCCCTTCCCTACTCACCCAACTCTGTGTCCTATTTTCTTTTAATACTCCAGGACCAGCTTGTGATCCCCAGTTATTCTTGCGTGTGCTGTTTTCCACTGGAGTGTGGTCTACTCACCCACGGCTGCACTCTCTCCTTTCCCCAATAGTTAACAGTTACCCACAGCTCTGCAGCCAGGGGTGGGGTTGTGTACCCAACTGCCGTCTCTCTTCTGCAATGATGCCTAAGCCTTGGCGGGGGTCGGGTAGGGTGGTGGGTATTAACGTTCCCTCTAGGGCTGAGCATTCTACAGTCTCTTATTCTCCCTACTGTGGCCAGTTGTTGGGTCTCTATGTTCACTACAATCTCCTGTTTCTCAGATGAGGTTTGGGGGTGTGCATTCATCTGAAGGGTGTTGTGATCAGGGGTATATGAAGACTAGAGGGACATGTATCCTTTCTGATGTTTCCAGTTTAACAGTCAATTCTGTTGCTCATGAAGAAGAATGAGAGGTACTTCCGTTTCCTGCTGGGGGTCTGGAATCCACATCTTCTATCCTTCTAGGAAGTGAATGGACAATAGAAAACAATCACGCTTGTCCACCCATGACTTGTACTTTAAGGAGTATATTTTAATAGTATAAGTCAAAAAAAATTTTTTTCGGAGAGATGTGTATGGTGAGGTTTGCCACAGCAGTTTTTCATTTACTTCTTATTTCTAGGCTAAGGCTCAAACCCAGAGCATGCTGGGTAAGTGTTATACCACTCTGAGCCATAGCACAGCCCACACAAGCCCACAGAAATGTTAATGTCCGATGGGGAGATGATCTATTTTACCGCAACCTTATTTGACATACACGCAGTCAGAAATGATTTCACACACAATTTAACGATATAGGGAAATACAATGTGACATTAAGAAGAAAATAAACACATGTACTTTCTCCAGATTTTTGGAAATCTGCTGCATTTATAATTACTGAATATGCTATAACCTCAGAAAACACTTATTTTTTTCCACTTATTTATGATGCTTCCTGTATACACAGAAAAAGGAAAGTCCCAAATGCACATATGTAAATGAGTGTATGTTTAAAGTTATGTTTGAAAAGGAAAACAAGAGCATGAACTCATGTCAAATTGGAGGCACTTGAGGTAGAAGTTGCAGGAGGACAGAAAAGGAGAGAGGCAGGCGTAGAAGACTGTAAGGAATGTCACAAAACTGCAGTTTAGCTACACTGTGTCCCTTCTCCTGAGGCCTGGGCAGAGAGGCCTGGGGCACACTCTTGCTCAGCGCTGCTCTGCTGCTTCTCTGACGGGCCAAGGGGCAGCGTGAGGCTCCACACATCAGAGTCTTAGCATTGTTGGGACCCTAGCTTCACTCTGCAATCTGGCGAATTTTATAAAGCCTCCCCTGCAATCTTACATTTAAAGACTAAAAGACTTGGAATGACAAACAAAAGCAATCATATCAAAATACTCTCACCAAATGATTTTACAAAAACCCAGCACTCAGGAAGCAGAGGCGGGCAGGTCTCTTTGAGTTTCAAACCAGCCTGGTCTACAAGTGCTAGTTCCAGGACAGGCTCCAAAGCATAGAGAAACCCTGTTTCAAAAAAAAAAACCAAAGCAACAAAAACAACAAAAACCAAAACCACAAACTGGTGACACAGAAATAGCTATGCATCTTTTTGAAGGCATCTTGTAGCCAAACCCAGTATCTAGGTAGCTACACTTCTGAAAAAATAATTCTGAATGTCAATGACAGTTACCACTGTCATCTGGAAAGCAGTGTGCAGAAAATAGTCCTGTTTTTTCAACCGAGCTCGTGGATACTCAGTTCTGACTGTGGGTCTTAGGTTAAACTCCTCAAACTGTTCAGACCCCAGCTTTCTATCCCAGCCCCTCCAGAGCTTGGGGGACAGAGTTTGATCTGCTTATGTCCAGGAGCATAACTGTGCAGCAAGCATGTCTGTGATGCCTGGATAAAAAAAGCAGTGAAGACAAGCTGGGCTTTTTGGGCTCTGACTTTGTCCTTGCTTGGCCTGACCAGAACGGGAGAAGTTCCAGAATGCAGAAGGAGGATGGAAATTTTCAACACAGAGATATGAATGTACACACACGTCAAAAATTCCAATTCCTTAATTCCAGGTACATGGTCAGCTACTCGCCTGGCACTGGTAGGTTTTTCCTACTCTCTGATTGTCTTAGTCTATTTTCTGTTGCTATAACAGAATACCACAGCCTGGGTAATTTATAAAGAACAGAGGTTCCCCTTCGCTCATAATTCTGGAAGGTATCATGTTGCTTCTGGTAAGAGTCTCCTTGCTGTATCATAACATGGCAGATGGCTTCACAAGGTGAGAGAGAGCAATCGTGCTGACCCAGATCTCTCTTTTCACCAAATCACTAACAGAGATCTCATTTCAGGATCCTATCTAATCTTGATCACCTCCCAGAGACCTCATCTCTGAATACCACAGGAACATGCGTTTGGGTATTAAGTTTATAACCTATGAACTTTTGGGGGGATGTTCCAACCCCAGTAGGGACTGTGGAACATCTGGTTAGTACAGGAGCCGGACCAGTGCTGATCCCCCTGTCTCCACTCCGCTATTTCATTCCTAACAGTTAGAGGTGGTGTTTCTCACGTATCTGACTGGAGCCCAGGCCTTCCTGTGCCCTTGAGATCTACTTATTATGTTGCCTGTCACCTTCAGTGACTCCACAGTGAACCATCCTTTCAAAGGGACCTCAGTGATCTGTGGGTGCCTTTCGCTGGGGATCAAGCAGGTTATATGTCTGCCAGGGCACCGTAGACGAATTACATCTGCATTGGAGACAATACTTCGCTGCAGAATGAAGCTCTTTGTTCCCTGCAATGCCTTGAATTTTGTGCACTGAAATGAAATTTTTTTTATCTTGGCTCTTTCTGTGTTTGCCCGATAAATCTCAGTTCTGTTTTTTTAAAAAAATTTATTTTTAACTGTTCGATATCATTTTGTTTTAGGTTTGTTTCTTGGAAGCACCATATAATTTAAGTTTCTATTTTAACCTATAATTTGAGTCCTCCTATAAAGACTTTTTTCTCCTACTTTTGTTGTTGCATGTATGCTGGTTCCCTGTTGAAGGCACAGATGAACAAAGGGAAGGACCAAAGGATCAAAGTTACTCCATCTTCTTTCCTCAGAGGTAGTACCGTTTTCTGGACGAGGCTTTGCAGTGTTCCTGACTCTGTTAATCTCTCATAACTTTCTAGCACATCCTTCTTCCTGAACCACAGACTCGGTATCATTGCTCGGACACTGATGGGTGCCTCTCATCACATCAGTCCGCCTTTAGAGGAGCAGCAGTGTATGAGGCGGGCTGGTCTCCCAGTGCCTTTGAGGCTCCGGGCAGAGGTGAAGTGCCCTCATGCTGGGTGTGTCTCTCGGAGCTGAAAGCACAGAGCAGGTGGCCTTGCCGCCTCTCCAGGACTGGCACTGTCTTCCCAAGGAAAGACTATTTTTTCCTGGAACTCACTCTGTAGTTCTTCCTGCTTTGTGTCTCACTGTGGATTTTTGTCTGTTTTCTTATTTATTCTTGGGGTGATCATTTGTACCTAGGATTTCCATTTTTAAAAAGTGCGTATAGATTGCTGACATTATTTTAAGAAATCTCTCTCTCTCTCTCAATGGGATCTCAGGAAGTACCCCCAGGCTGGCCTCGTCTTCTGAATACTCCAGCTTCATCCTCCCAAGTGCTGGGATTATAGCACATGCCATATGCCCTCTTCTAATCTACCATCTACTAAAATATTTATTTATTTTATGTACAAAAAGTTTTTTTTTCTGCATGCATGTATGTACACCACATGCGTGCCTGTGGAAGAGGGCATAGAATTGCTAGGAACTGAAGTTACAGATGGACGTGAGCTGTCAACTGGGCACTGGGTCATCTATAAGAACAATAAGTGCTCTTAACTGCGGATCAACCCCTGCAGCCCCTAACCTACTATCTTTTATAATTCTTCCCATATTCCATTTACTCAATCTTCTCAATATAGTTCTGGAATATGACTCAGGTTACATTCAGTCTATTCACCATTTAGCTGAACAATGAGGTCTAACGGTGTCTCGTCTCTCATGTGATTTCAAATTTCCCGGAGGCCTGGGGGTGTAAACCAACAGTTGAGTATGGTACGTGCAAGGCCCTGGGTTCAGTTCCAGTGATTTTTTTCTTCTCTTCTGAAACTGCACCATTTTAAAAATTTGTTTAACTTTCTCTGTGACTGCTAAGTATTCCTCGCCTCCATCCCTTTCTTTTTAGCAGTAAGTATCTGTTAAGTTCCAGGGAGGAATGGATGCCGTATCTTGAAGGTCATCTGAAGACTGGTTAAAAAAAAGAGAGAGCGTGATCCAATGTGTTTCGCGTGAGCCAAGCGAGCTGAGGCTGAGATTGTTTGGCCAATGGATTTGGTAACGTGAAAGTCGCTGGTGACCTTGACAAGACTTGGGTTGTGGGAACAAATGTCTTATTGGAAGGGATTCAAATGAGCATGGAGGACAGGAAATCATAGACTGTGATGCAGAAAATGTTTGAAAAACATGAGTTTTTCTCTAGAGGGACCAGAGAAATGTGGAGAAGAATGTAGGCTGGAGGAAGGGCTTTGAGGTGCTCAGTCTCCAGAATGGACCTGAGGAGTCACTCCCCTCTTGGGGTCCAGGGGTTCGCATAGTCTCCTTTCTTGTTGTATCTGGGTTAGTTTGTGTGACCTTAAGCATATGTCAGTCACGTGTGAGGGGGGTTTACAAAAGACTGCCATTTCCAGGTGGGATGCTCTTTGTACCCCCACCATGCCTTGTTTCTTGAGAAGCAATAAACTGTGCTGTGTGCTGCACTGATCATTCCACCTGATGGGGAACTATGTGTCAGCCAGTGAGCGAGGAGACTGAAGCTTGACAGTAACCACGGAGATGAGTCAGCCTGCAGCTGAGCCTCCAGCCCCACGTGAAGCCTTTGCTGACAGCTCAGAGTCATAACCAGCAAGGTGAGTCAAGTCAGTTCGCTGTGAGAGAATACACAGGCTCCAAGTTGCTGACTTGGGACATAACTTGTAATACGGGCTAGTGTCGACTTTTGAAAAGAGAGGTAGAGAACAGCACAGCTGTGGGCTGACAGGAAGAACTGAGTAGTGCAAGAGACGTGCTAACATAGAAGAGGGGAATGTTTTGGCAGGTGAGACAAGATGGTGCCCTTTCTTTGGACCTCTCTTTGTCTCTTCTCTCCCTGTCCCTCCTGTACTGTCACGGTTTTCTTCTGTCAGTTGGTTCTCACCTCTTTCCCATAAGAATTCGTTATGTAGGTTGAGCAAGACCTTGATAATTCCTAGACAGAGGAACCTGAGGGAAGCACCAAGGATGCAGAGTGAAGCTGGGAGATGATGAGCCATCAGCATGGAGCCCCGGGAAGCTCAGCATGAGCCCATCGTCACAAAGCCAGGACACCCTGTACCCCAGCACCAGCCCACTGCCCTGCATATTAGAAACTGGTTTGTAGCTGGTTCATCTTCTGAAGAAGTTATAGATCTCTGGATGTGATGTTGAAAGATTTCCAGGGCTCCAGCCTTTCATTAAGGTATTATGTCTCCCCCTTGGGTTCTGCCATAGAAGTGTGTAAGGGCGAACAGGGGAAAAATGTTCATTTGTTCATATTCTTCTTTAATACTGCTTGCCACAGAGGCCTTTTGGTCTTGTAAGGGACAGGGCAATGTATGTGTCAGACAGTGGATTTATCCATAGTATTGGAAATAAATCACTTGGATAAAACTAATTTTAGATGAAGCAGAAGCTATCTATGTTCATTTTTCTTCATGTCATTAATGAGTGTCAGTTGTACACTCAGGTGGCCTTCCTTGGGCACATTTATGTGCAGCCCCTTACACTGTGGTATTTAGAGATGTATTCATTCTCAAAGCCAAAGACTCACACAGTATTAGGTTGGTAAGAGGTGTGGCTCCTGGAACTACAGTCCCTGCTCATCCTGGTCAATGTGACCCATGAGGGCAGAGAGAAATTACAGTTTAGGTTGGAAATAGGGCGATGGTTTTGTGTTGTTCAGTGTCATCATACAAGCTCTTAAAGTGGAAGAGTCCAAGAAAGAGCATGGCCCCCGAGGGGACCTCGACTAGACTTCAAAGGTGGGAGAAGGAGGCCATGCCAAGGGATGCAGCTGATTCTAGATGCTGAGAGCCCTCCTTAGCCACCAGACAGCAAGGAAATATAGGCTCTCCCAACACCAGAAAACAGATTTGATGGGCGACTTGAAGGAGCAAGAGATGGATTCTGCCCTAGTATCTCAGAAGAAACATGGTCCTGCTGAATTTGAACATCTGACCCTTCCTGTCTCTCTGCTTCCTTTCTGCCACCAGATGAGCAGCCTTTGCCAGGTGGATGAGTGCTCACCAAAACCTTGGTTCTGTTGGCAGGGATTTCAGTTGCTGCAGCGTTTTGGCTACTGTGAAGAGTGCTGTGGTAAAACGAGGTGGTTTTATCCCTTAAAGACCACCAGTTTCGCTCTCTACACTCCGTGGAAGTTTCGACACTGTCTCGTCATTTCCTTTTCGGTAACAACTAAACCATTTGAAATTGTTACCAAGACTGGACACTTTCTCCACATTCTTGCCAGCACTTGTTATCTTTTGATTTGTAAAATCAGCCCTCTTAACAAGGAGTGAAATTTCAGCTCCTTGTGTGGAAGGAGGGAGGGAGCTGGTGCCTATGTAGACAGTGGCCAGAGGTAAATACTGGATGTCTTCCATTATTGCTTCCCCATTTTTTTTTGAACAGAGTCTCTCGTTTAACCTGGAGCTTGCTTATTTGGTTGGACTGACCAGCCAGCGAACCACAGGCACCCTCCTGTCTCTGCCTCCCTTGCACTGAGATTTCAGGTGCACTCGACTGTGCCCAGCTTTTTATGTATGTATGAGGATCTAAAATCAGAAATTAAGCCTTTGTGTTATAGAACAAACACATTACTGACTGAGCCTTCTTCCCAGACCTGGAAGTGCATGGTGCTGTGCTTTTGATTTGCATTTCCCTGCAACAGTGGTGTTGCAGAATCCTTACACACCCATTGCTCATTTGTGTGTTTTCTTCAGAGAAGCCAATTTTAGAGATCTTCAGTAATCAGTATGATATTGTACACTTAAAAATCCGTGGAGCAAACAAATGCTGTGTTGTGTTCTTATCACAATAAAAATAGACTTTGTTATTTCAAAGTCCAAATCTTATGATCGTGAGTTTCAGGGTTATGAAAATACTGTCTCAAACGTCTCCCCATCTGTGGGCCTGTGAAACTAACCACACAGTTGTCTGTCCCTAGCCTCAGTCCAACGCTGAGTCCAGCATAGGAAGACAGTTAGGGATTGCTGGTGCACAGGCGCTGGTGTGGGTGGAGAATGGAAAGAAAAAAAGAAGAGACAGGGAGGTGGATGGGGGGAAGAGGAAGGAGGGGGAACTGGGGCTAGTATGTAAAATTAAAAAAATTAATAAAAGAAAAGAAAAGAAAAACTGAGATAATTAGAGAAAAACAGCTTCCAGAGTCACCAGGTAAATCCTAGTCAGTCTTTGAGTTTAAGCCTGGACATGCCCTGTGGCTCCTGGCTCTACCATACATGTGTGTGCTTGGTCTGCCCTAGAAGCCATTCATCTTTAGAAATACAATTCCAAAGGCTATTTGAAGGTTAGGAACCTGCTTCTTACCTATAGAATCTTGGGACTTTGGAAATATTTCGCTTTTCTCTGTTCATTTCAATTCAAAATGGCATCTCTGCTGCTGTGGCTTCTCAAGAACTCTGCTGCAGGTGCCACAGGGGCTCTAAGCCAAATTCACATATTTCCAGATAATATTTCTACCATGGTGATTGCTGAGACATTTGAAAGATAATGTGTTTTGCTTTCTAGAACCCCCTTCTATGAGAACTCTATATAGACAGGCACCTTGATACCTGGGGTGGGGGGCTTTGTGTGCGGTTGAGTACACCTGCCCTGTGGGGAAGGTGAGAGCTGAGCTTTTGGCAGGGTGGAATAGCCCTGGGCTCAGGTTCCTCCGCTCCACTCTGTGGATTCCCATTTTGAACATCTAGCCTCTTTTGACATATAAAGAGCTGAGAAGTGCCTAAACCATGCTGGCTCATTCCCCTAGTCTAGCTTTCCTCTGAATTTTGCTGTAAACACTGTGAAGAAGTCAGGCATCACCGTCAAACTCACGGCTCAAGAACCAGCTTCTGCTTTGCCCACGACTGCTAGGCACGGCTTTATTAGCACAGTTTAATTGGAGCAAAATGGATGTCATGTGACATTTAGTACTGAGTTGTATGATATATTTTGATCCTATCCACCCCCTTACCCTCTCTTGTCTCTTCATACCCGCTGATCTCCTTTCTCTTTCTGACTGGTCCTCCTTCTACTGCCATTGTGGGGTGGGTGTTGATGCTCAGCCACAAATGGGTATTCTCCCCAAGAGCACAAAGTTTTTTTTTTTGCCAGTATAAGCTAGGATTACTATCCCCATTTCTCATAGACATTCCTCATGCTCTTCGCAGATGTCATCACCAGCTTTTTGAAGTAATGAGTTTTAAAGATGCAGCATACAAAGTAATGGGTTTCATCATTATGATATTTTAGTACAAACTTTTACAAACCACCCTCCCTGAGCACCGCCATCTCCTGACCCTTCTTGTTGGTCCCCTCCCACCCCCAGGAGCTCCTGTTGACTTTCATGCCCCTTGTGTTCTATTTTCCTATTTCCTCCTCCCTTGAGACCAGTTTTTCTCTATCATGTCCCCTTTTCCAGTTTCATGACCTATATCATATATGTATGTGAATGTATATGTCTATACATATATATGTCCATACATGGGTTCTGGGAATCAGAACCAGGTCTTCTGGAAGAGCAGCCATGTCTCTTAACTGATGAGACATCTTTCCAGTCTAATCCATCTTGGTTTTTGAGACAAGCTCTCTCACTGGCTTTTGCGTCTTGCTAATTAGGTTATGCTGGTTGACCAGCAAGCCTAGGAAGCCACCTGTTTCTACCTTCCAGCATCGGGACCACAAGGACACAGCACCACTCCTGGCTCTTTACACGAGTTCCGGGGATTGAAATTGGCTTCCCTTGCTTGCATGACAATCTCCTCATGAACTATCTCCCCAGCTCCCTCAATATTCCTTTAAGTAGAAATGTCTAATAACTACCTATTTGCCATGCTTACACTTTTCCTACAACATATTTGCAATGCTATTAGAAATCACATCTGCCTCCTGTGAACAAGTCAATACCAGGCTTACAGACAATGAGACCATGTAGGAGACAGATGAGCTATTTAACAAAAACTATCCTAGATTATTGAGCTCACAGAAACTCACCAGTCGACCATAGAGGCCCGAACAAGTCCAACTAAGATTAGACAAACTTAGCACAGGATAAAGCATCTGAGGAAGTCAACAAACTTGTGAGCAAATCCCATGCATGCACTCATGAATACTCAGTAAATGCCTCTAACAGATGCTTACGAATGTCTAATAAATAGAATATCTAACCACTAGAGCTTTATGGTAACTTGCCACAAAACAATATCTTGCAATATATTCCTGGCACACAAATTTAGTCCTTGGGTTTTGTATCTTTGACCTGCTTTTGGAAGGGAGAGAATGCAGTCCAGCTCAAAGCCACCCTCCCTATCTTTTAGCTTAGTCTAACTCCGGAATCCTCAGTCCTGTGCACCCTGCTGCTGCTCTTCACAGCCACAGGAATACGCATGAGCCCAGTGAAGATCTCCTCGTGAGACCGGATGACGAGAGAGACAGAGACGAGAGAAGCATCTTTGCCTGTTCTCCTTGTGGGCAGGTTTGTGTCAATGCTTTTAAGGAAGTCTTCTCTTGAGTCCTCTGCATCTTTCCTCCTATCCAGTGCCCTCTCCCTTGTTCCACTAGGAAGGGGTTCTAACAGAACCTTGGAGAATTCACACGATGACCTGACAGCTTGTTTCACAATGTGCTGTAATACATTTAGTTGAAACTTCCACTTTGTTACCTAAGTACACTTGGTTTCATTGGCATCTGTCCCCCTCCACTAGAGTCAGCCCCACCAGACCCCTCTTGCTCAAGCTTCAAACATGAGCACCAAGGACAGTGCCGGACTCACACCAGGAGCCGCAAACGCTTGATTCCCTAATCAATGTACTTGAAACTTGCGTTTTGGGTCATGAATACTGCATACAAATTTCTTTTATTTCTCCTTTACAGAGGTTAGGTCGATTTATTTTTCAACAAACCTTTTAAGAAAAGCAACGTTAAATAGCCTCCCCTCCCCCACCCAGAAATGTTCAGATTGGCGGAATCCCAACTTGTTCCATACTTGTTGCCTTAATTACAATTAGGGTTATTTTCACATAGGAATGAGACTTCCCTAATGCAATTTACCTCAAAAATCCTTCAATTTCAAACGCAAAGAACGAAACCAGAATGCTAACAACATGAGTGCTTTTCCCTACTCACTTGTATCTGAAGTGCCCACCCTGGCTCCTCTAACTAGAACATGCGTCATGAGACTACACAGAGGAGCAGGCACGAGGCTCTTCCTGTTCTAATTTTGAGGAGGTGCAATTGAAACATCTGACTCATCCAAGTCATTCGTGGAGAGCGTTCACGTGTTCATAAATTATGGAACGTGCTGAAATAGTCTGAGCGCTCCCTGACAGATCTTTTAGCATCTTTCCGGATAAGAAGCGAACCAAGATCGTTTATCTTTTCAATTACCGTTTCTCATTATTTCCCATATTAAACAGTGTGATTCATGCCTGGCTATCAAGAGAAGAGAAGGATTTTAAGGTCAAACTATGAAAATGAGAGTGGAGGAAGGAAAGGAGAATGGCAGTGACCAAAAACCTGGGGATCACTGGGTTCTTTCTTCCAATGCCTTTTTTATTTGGAGGTAAATTAAGAGCCAAAATAATTTAGTAAACACTTACTTTTGAAATTAGTAACATTTATTGTGAAGCTTTGGTGATCAAAAACCAACCCGTTTTGATATAACCACAGCCCCCAAAGCAACAGGCTAATATTCTATGGTGGACATTGAGAATGTGAACAGCGTTGGAGTGATACTCATCACTACGGAAACAGTATCTTCGAGACACACCAGGGCTGAAGCACATATGAACTCACAGAGACTCTGGCAGCACACACAAGATGTGCACAAGTTCAAGTCAGACAGGGTCTCAGTACTGAGAGGGGAAGCAGACACAGGGTCCCACCCTAACCAAGAAACTGTCTGCAGTTGATACCCCTTGGCAAAGGGAAAAATCAGTTTTCTATGTGTGGGTTTTTTTTGTTGTTTTTTGTTTCTTGTTTCTTTTCTTTCTTTCTTTTTATTTTTCTTTTGAGAGAGAGATCACAAAGTTGGCTGGGTAGGGAGGTGGGAAGGACCTAGTAGGAGTTGGAGGAAGGAAAAACATGATTGAAATACTTTATATGAAAAAAATTAAACAAAAGAAAAGGTTTGAACAACTAGTGACTGGGTCAGAATGGGTGATCTGGGTATTCAGGACTCATCTTCAGTAGGCAAAGTTGACCACAATGGTGAAGAAAGGTCATAAAAGACTGACCATTTTCCTTACATAATAGCCCCGATAATCATTGAAGAAATATTTGCACCTCAATTATGAATAGAGTCTGCCTTCCTACCCCCACTCACATTAGGTTTGGCTAGATAATTTGCCTGGGCCCATAAGATGCTTGTGGTTGTGCTGACGGAGGCTGGAGTCTGCCCTTGCACACTTCCCTCTGTAAGCATATGGTGCACATACCCTGGTCCATCTGCTTGACCACTGAAGAAGAGAGACACATCGAGTTGACTTGGACTCTAGCATTGCCTGAAGTTGCGTTTGGCTAAACACAATGTTAAACAGCTGAAATACAGAGATAAATACTTGCCACTTTAAGCAATAAGGCAAAGATTAGTGATTCCCCAAGGTTTGGTCATCTGAACCTCCCTTGTGGTGACATTTCTAGTCTCTTAGTTTTGAGTTTATGGAGTTCTCTCATGGTTCTAATTGCTTCTTGCCAATGGTTGTACCATCCGTACTACTACATGTACTACAGTATTACGCCTGTAGTGCAGAGCCTGCACTACAAGATCATTCCTGAGCTGGGCAAGGGCCTGGAGATTGAAACACACAAAGACACACAGACAGAGACACGGGTCATCCTTGAAACAAGAATGCCCCCTTTATTGTGTACCAGAGCCACTTAAATATGGATCCTTAACTGATAGCCACGCCACAGCCAAACCCACCAGAAACCACTCCCCTGTCATCAGGAACTCCTGAGGGTCCCATGCTCAGAGTAGCTACAAACAGGAAAAACAAGTTGTTTTGCTCAGAGCAGCTGCAAGCATAACAGGTTGTTTACAGGAAATTCAGGGTCTGGGTCCACAGCCCCCAACAAATGATGTTCTTTATTATTGCATGTCATTCTCATATTATGGAGCTGTGAACTTGAACTCAAGGACTGTATCTATTGTCCTTGAGCTCTCTATGCTGTGCCCAGAGCACCTCCCAACATTTCCCTGGTGCTGACCTAAACCTGTTAGTAGTTCCTTCAAATTGGCTAGAACCCATTCATTCATTCATTCATTCATTCATAATTCATTAATTTAATTAATACTGTTTTCTATATGTCAGAAACTGTTGCTAGCACTTGAGAAACAATGTCTAATCTAATGGAGCTTCCATTATGGCCATAGAGATATCTACTAAACTAGTAACCAATGTCTTAGTCTTTCAAATAGTGTTAAGAGCTCTGTGGATTGGTTCTTTTAAAGATTAAAAAAAATAGAAATGACATGTGTGCTGGCTAGTTTAATGTCAACTGGCACAAACTAGAGTTATCTGAAAGGAGGGAACCTCAACTGAGAAAATGTCTCCATTAGATCTGGCTGTAAGACATTTTCTTAATTACTGATTGAAGGTGGACGACCCAGCCCATGGTAGGCGATGCCGTTGCTGGACTGGTGGTCTGGATTCTATAAGAAAGCAGCCTGAGCAAAGCCTTGGAAGCAAACAAGTAAGCAGAACCCTTCATGGTTTCTGCATCAGCTCCCACCTCCAGGACCCTGCAGTGTTCGAGTCCCTGTCCTGACTTCCTTTGATGATGAACAGTGATCTAGAAGCATAATCCACATAAACCCTTTCCTCCCACGTGCTTTGGTTATCGGGTTTCATCACAGCAATAATAACCATAACTAAGACATGGTTTCTAACATATTACAGATATTGAGTTGAATTGTCAAATGACAACAGCTTTATTGTTCTTTAGGAAACACCCAATCTAGTTACCATAGTGATTTATTATCTACATTTAGCTACATGTAGAATATGCACATTGCTCTTTAACAGGTAAAGACTTTTATTTATTTATTTATTAAAGATTTCTGCCTCCTCCCCGCCACCGCCTCCCATTTCCCTCCCCCTCCCCCAATCAAGTCCCCCTCCCTTGTCAGTCCGAAGATTTTTATAATGTTTACACTTTATCTTTGAGCTTGTATTTTCATCTCACATCAACCTTAAATAATGTCTTAAAGGTCTTAAAGTTATTTATGCTTAAATATCTTTTATTTCCCTAGCATGTTTCTTTGTCAAATAATAAGTTTATAAAATAAAAGAGATCTTTTCTGTGCCAAAAATTCCCCAAATTTTAGAATTTCTTTATGAATCACTGTTTTTATAGTTACCAGTATATATAATAAAAGATAAATGTTATACTTTAAACAGGCAATGATCAAGCATAGAAGTTAGATGCCACTGGAGAAACATTCCTTTCACTGAGATGAATAAAACCAGTTTCCCCCCACGTAGTGTATATCTACATTAATGATGCTCCTTTTCACTCAAGAATAGGAAGGTTTCAACAGAAACTGTAGCTCTGATTTTCATATCTTTATATACGACTACTAAAAACCCTGTTCTCAAAGATAGATAGTGGGGAATGGAAGGAACTTTCTTATAACAATGTCATCCAGTTCTTTGAGCTCTTTCCTTGCAAGTTGTTAAAATTCTTTTAATGATTTTTAGGAAGTTTTAATGACCCTAATTCAACTTTGAAAAACAACAATAAAATATAGACGCTTCCTAAGTTATAAAAAATTAAAAAGAAAAAGTTTGCTTAGTTATCAAATTCATCTATCTTTTGAGTTTCTGGGAAATGTACCAAAAAGGCTTTAGTAAGACTTAGCAGTGACTATTAATTATATTTACTTGTCTTTCACTTAAAGAAATTGTATTTCGATTGCATCAAAATGATCAAGGTGGCTTCATTCCAGGGCTGCGCGGGTGAGTCAACATAAGTCAAACAACAAATATAATATATCACATAAATGGACTTAAAGACAGAAATCACATGATTCTTGTGGGAGATGCAGAAAAGGCCTTCGATAAAACCCAACATCCTTTCACGGTCGAAGTCATGGAGAGGCTAGGAATGGAAGGAGAACACACAGGGAATCAATTTCATTTACAATAGCCACAATAAGATAAAAAGAAATATTTAGGAATATACTCAGCTGAGAAGACAGAGACCCCTACAATGAAAACCTGAAGACGCTGAGGCAATTGAGGAAAACATTTGCAGGTGGGAAGACTTATCAAACTCACATGGAAGAAGAACTGGGAATGCTGTTAAAAGCAATCTATGCTTTAAATGCAATCCTAACCAAAACTTCAAGGCCAGTCTTCACAGATAGAAAAAGAAAACTTAGAACTTATATGGAAGCACAAACGAATAACTAAATAAAGCAATTCTGAACAGGAATGCTGCAGGAGACCTCAGCGTACTTGATTTCAAGTTATAACATAGGATCATAGTAATAAAGACAGTATGATGTTGGCACAAGGCACACAGAGATTAGTGGAACGGAAGAGAGGAACCAGATGTCAGTCCACATGACTGAAGACACCTGATTTTAGACAAAGACACCAGGAAATACACACCAGAGAAAGGACAATGTGCTGGGAGACCTGGATATCAACATATAAACAGGCAGAAGAGTGAAACGGGATCCCTACATCTCACAGCCCTCAACTCCAAATGGATTAAAGTCCTCAACTAAGACCCAACACCCCAAAACTGCTAAGGGAAAAAGTAGGGGCTGCACTGTAGCAGATAGGTATGGGGGAAACTTTCTAGCCACGGCTCTGGTAGCATAGGAAGTCCACCAATCAATGAATGGGACCTCACAAAACAAAAAAAAGTCTTTGTACAGCGAAGGAAACTGTCAACCAAGTAAAGAAACAGCTCACAGAACAGAAGGAAAATCTTCATCACTTATATACTTGCAGAGAATTATTGTCGAGAATGTTCAAAGGACTAAAAGAAAATAAAACTAAGAAAACAAACAAGCCAATAAAAAATAGGCTACTCAACTAAACTAAGAGTTTTCAAAAGATGATATAAGATGGTTAGAAACACTCGTGTTCAATATCCTTAGCCACCAGAGAAATGCAGATTAAGGCTCTAAGAGTTCATCTCGCCCCAGTCAGAATGTTAATGGATGCTGGAGATACAGGAAAATGGAACCACTGTACACTGTTGGTAGGAGTGTAAGTCATGCAAGCACTTTGGAAATCAGTCTGCAATTTTCTCAACAAAACAAAACAAAAATCACTTTAGAAATAATCCTACCCTATGACCCACTTCTGGGCATACACCAACAATTCCACATAAGCAGAAATTTCATGTTCACTGTGGCTCTATAGAAGTAGTTAGGACATAGAATCATCCCAGTGAATATAGGAAATCTTGCTTGCACTCACTACAGATAGATAGCACAGAGAGCTTCCCCAGGCCAGAACCACCCATGTGCAGCCCAGTCCAAAGAGTTGATCTCCAGAATCATGAGCCAAATAAATGGTATTGCTTCAGTATGCTAGGTTTGGGGTGGCTTGCTGCACAGAAATAGCTGACACAGTGATCCCAGGAAGACATCTATTTTGTGCCTCAGTTTCCCCTAGGTAAAAAAAATTATAATTTTTATCAGTTACTATGATGATATAGAGAATCTATGCTTAAAAGCTTAACATGCTTCTTAATAATGACTAATGATTTAATAAAAGTTGCTCTTGTTATTGCCAGCTTGAGCATGACAAGGCTACAGGATATGATGTGATACACAAGGGGTATTTAAAGTCCCTCCAGATGCATTGTTCCTATACAGAGGAGGGAAATGACTTAGTGATTGTATCCACACAGAGTAAGCACTTGGGAGAAAGTCAGCCTGTCTTCCCAGTGAGTTCTCCAATTTTTAGGTTTATAAATCTGAGTTTTTCTCCATTTCGAGTTTTCTGGAAACTAGGCTAGCCTGGTGTACTTACTGTTCTTGATTGTCAACTTGAACACATCTGGAATTAACAACCTCAAGCAGCTGTGTGTACCTGTGAGGGAGACCTATCTTGTTCAAATCTTTTGAAATGGGAAGATCTGCCTTTAATCTGGGCCACACTTTGGCTGGACATGGAAGAAGGAAGCTTTTGCTTTCTGCCTGTTGGTTCTCACTCTTGCTGGCACGTCCTTCACTCTCATTAGAGTCTACTTGGTCGAGATTCCAGCATCTACTGAAGACCAGCGCCCACCCAGCCTCAGAGCAAACAACTACTATATTCTTAGACTTATCATTGGTAGACAGCCATTGCTGAATATCTATATCTATATCTATGTCTATATCTATATATATCTTATTGATGTGGGGAGGCACCATGACCACAGCAACTCTTATAAAGGAAAGCATTTAATTCGGGCTTGCTTACAGTTTTAGTCCATTGTCATCACTGGCATGCAGGCAGATGAGGTGCTAGAAAAAGAACTGAGAATTCTACATCTGGATCCAATGACAGCAGGAAGAGAGAAGAATCACTGGGCCTGGCTTAAGGATTCAAAACCACAAAGCCCACCCCAGTGACATACTTCCTTCAACAAGGTCACACCTACTAATCTCTCTCAGATAGAATCCACTCCCTAATGAGCAAGAACTGAAATATTTGAGCCTATGGGGATCGGTCCTATTTAAACTAGCACATACACACGTGAATATATATGCATGTATTTATTAATTCTAACAGCTCTGTTCCTCTAGAGAACCCTGACGAACACACCTGTGTTTATATCTATGTTCTCAATGGATATGGTGGATGAAGCTTTTCTTTACTAAGGATTGTAGGAACTCTACCATTTGAGCACAAAAATCTGTTCTACAATATAAGAGGATCTGAATGATATTTAGCTACTAACTGTGCTTTGAATAATTTTAATAAACTGATTATGTTCAGCTTACAGTTTTACACCTGCTGATAGCTTTACACAGGTAACATGAAGTCCAATGCATCTCGCAGACTGAAATAGTACCAATCTAGCAGTGGATAGGTCTTAATCAAAAGTAAGAAATTAACTGTCATAGCTTAGTAATTACCAAACAGGAATGAGATTCATAAAAATTACTACCAGCTAGAATCCAATTTTAAATTCTTTTTTTGGCCTTAGCCTCTGATTCATGAGCCAACTATAAATGGCTTCAGGAGAATTTAGTGCCAGCCCTTGTCCAAGTAAAATCTCACCCTTTATTTAGGTAGGTAATGGAGGCTACTACAGCAGGTTGGGTTGGGCTTTTTTTTTTCATCATTAGCTGCTTCCTAGGATTCAAACTGAGACTCCTGCGATAGGCATGGTGTCACATGCCTTTAATCCCAGAACTCACACTCAGGAGGCAGATGCAGGCAGGTGATCTCTGAGTTTGAGGCCAGCCTGCTCTACAGAGTGAGGTCCAGAACAGCTAGGGCTACACAGACAAACTCTGGAGAGAGAGACAGACAGACAGACAAACACACACACACACACACACACACACACACACACACAGGCAGACAGACACCGGCTTCTGAGCTTGGACTTACAGCTAACCCACAGCCATAAATTTCTATTTGTAAAACTTTAGTCATTTCATTTGAACTTGAGAAAAATAGGTATATCAAGCATGACAGGGCTATTGAGGTCAGTAAGGTGGCCAAGGAAGGAGAATTGACAATACATTCCCCAGAACATGGGGTTCATTGTATCATGTGGCCCATCTTGCCCTTCAGATGAGGTAAACTGTCACCATGGGTCTATGTCTCTTCTAAACTTTTAAAGTTTCCAGAACTTATATTGTACAAAATCTTCATTGAGGTATTTTTCAAAAATTTATTCTACTGGATGTATGTTGGGATCTAGAATCTGAGCTTTTAGCAAGTCCTTAGGTAATTGTGATGCAGGTACTCCAGGGGCCACGCTTTGAAAACATCAACCTAGGCTGAGATTTCAGGGTCTGTGCAGATGCAAGAAGCATGGAGGAGGTTCTACCCCTGTTCCTATAACAACTGCAGTGATGACTGTATCCAGCAAACTCCAGCGTAAGCAACTCCTCTATGGCTCACTGGTGCTTGAGTTTAAATGCAACAAATAAATAGATGAATTACTTTATGTCACAAAAGGTTTAAGACTGAACAGGCTGAGCAGATACTTCATAATTATATGCTTTAATATTAATTTAATTCAATAATTCCATAAATGTTTTGACACCTGGGCTTTGCTGATCTATGAGAAATTTCTCCTCTTAGGGATAACCTATTCCTAAAGAGAGTAAAAGATACATCTATAAATGCTCCTTTGTTATACAAAAAAGCTAGTTCAAAGGTCCCAAGCCACTCCTACCTCTTCTAAAACTCTTTTTTTGAGTACTCATTTGTCAAGACATAGTTTCCCTACTCTAATTGTTCTACAGCCAGTTATCAGATGAGCAGGAGTATCCTCTCACCATGACCAGGACCATCCCTTCACCATGACCAGGAGCATCCTCTCCCCATGACCAGGACCATCCCTTCACCATGACCAGGACCATCCCTTCACTATGACCAGGAGTATCCTCTCACCATGACCAGGACCATCCCTTCACTATGACCAGGAGCATCCTCTCCCCATGACCAGGACCATCCCTTCACCATGACCAGGACCATCCCTTCACTATGACCAGGAGTATCCTCTCACCATGACCAGGACCATCCCTTCACTATGACCAGGAGCATCCTCTCCCCATGACCAGGAGCATCCTCTCCCCATGACCAGGACCATCCCTTCACCATGACCAGGACCATCCCTTCACTATGACCAGGAGCATCCTCTCCCCATGACCAGGAGCATCCTCTCCCCATGACCAGGACCATCCCTTCACCGTGACCAGCAGCAGCCTCTCACCCTGCAGCCTGCTGAAATTGCTCAAACTATTTAACCCTAACGCTACTTAATCTGCTTATCCACAGTACTGTCCCTTCATATAGAGACCCTGCAAAGGCTCTTGCTTGCCTTCTGCTTCTGACTCACCCTGGAGCCTTCTCGTATGGCCCTCTGTGTGGGCTGTGTTTTCTCTCCCCAGGAGCTATAAATTTAAACTTTGATCTTTGTGACATTCATTTCTGTGCCTAGCATTACAACTTATTAAAACAAACCCTGTCTACATTTACAAATGAAAAAGATACTTCTTAAAAGCCTCACCTTCAATATTCTGAGGGAAATACTCAGGAAATAAACAAGGAAATAGCAGACTTTTGAACCACACTATAGACAATATAGGCTTAATGTAAAAATAATGGAATATTCTTTTAAAAAGTTTTATTTTGGGTCTAGAGAAATGACTCAACAGTTAAGAGCACTAACTACTCTTCCATAGGACCAGGTTTGATTTCAAGCATCCACATGGTGGCCGACAACCATCTGGATCTCCAGTTACAGGAGATCTGATGCACTCTCCTGGTCTCTGCATTTGTGGTGCACAGACATATATGCAGACAAAACACCCACACACATAAAATAAAGCTCAATAAATCTTTTTTTTAAATTTATTTATTTATTAAGGATTTCTGCCTCGTCCCCACAACCGCTTCCCATTTCCCTCCCCCTCCCCCGATCAAGTCCCCCTCCCTCATCTGCTCGAAGAGCAATCAGGGTTCCCTGACCTGTGGGAAGCCCAAGGACTGCCCACCTCTATCTAGGTCTCGTACGGTGTGCATTCAAACTGCCTAGGCTCCCACAAAGCCAGAACGTGCAGTAGGGTCAAAAACCCACTGCAATTGTTCTTGAATTCTCAGTATTCCTCATTGTCTGCTATGTTCAGCTAGTCCGGATTTATCCCATGCTTTTTCAGACCTAGGCCAGCTGGCCTTGGTGAGATCCCAATAGAACATCCCCATTGTCTTAGTGTGTGGGTGCACCCCTCGTGGTCCTGAGTTCCTTGCTCGTGCTCCGTCTCCTTCTGCTCCTGATTTGGACCTTGAGATTTCTGTCCGGTGCTCCCGTGTGGGTCTCTGTCTCTGTCACCTTTCATCGCCTGATGAAGGTTAATATTCCTGAGGATGCCTATGTGTTTGTCTTTGGATTCACCTTATTTAGCTTTGCATTGAATCTATAGATTGCTTTTGGTTCAATAAATCTTTAAAATTTTTAAAAAATTGTGTGTGTGTAAGGATATGCACACTTGTGATCAGATGAAAGTGCAGGTGCTCGTGGAGGCCAGAATAGTGTGTCATCCCTTGGGGCTAGAGTTACAGGTAGTTGTGAGCCACCTAATATGAACTCGGGTCCTCTGGAAGAGCAGTACACAGTCTCTTTTTTTGTTTTTTGTTTTTTTGAGACAAGGTTTTTCTGCAATTTTTGGGCATGTCCTGGAACTAGCTCTTGTAGACCAGGCTGGGCTCGAACTCACAGAGATCCACCTGTGAGTTCTGCCTCCCAAGTGCTGGGATTAAAGACATACGCCACCACTGCCCAGCTGCAGTACACAGTCTTAACCTCTCAACCATCTCTCAGTTCCAAATGCAGACTCTCCTATCCAACATCAGATGAATACATATTCTCTTCACACATGCAACTTCTCAAGGATAGAACACATATTAAGGCAAACAAAAACAAAGCCTTCACAATTTTAGAACATTTAAAGCATATCCTTGACCACAAAAGTATAAACTAGAAATGAATATGTGGATATTTCACAGGATGCAGAAATTAAATAACACATTCTAGAACATCAATAGATCTATCTTAGGGTATACTGAAGCACCATAATCAAAAGCAAGCTGGGAATGAAGGGGTTTATTGGGCTTACACTTCACATTATACTCCATTATTGAAGGAAGTCAGGGAAGGAACCTGGAGATAGAAGCTGATGCAGAGTCAATGGAAGGGTGCTGCTTACTGGCTTGTTCCTCATGGTTTGCTCAGCCTGCTTTCTTATAGAACCTAGGACCATCAGCCCAAGGATGGCACCGCCCACAAAGAGCTTGGCACTCCCCCATCAATCAGTAATTAAGAAAATTCTCTACAGGGTTGCTTACAACCCAATCTTGCGAAGGTGTTTTCCTGACTGAAGTTCCTCCTTTCAGAAAACTCTAGCTTATGTCAAGTTGGCTTGAAACTAGCCAGCACAGGCTCAGAAAGAAATAAAAAGAGAAAACTGTGTATATCTTGAGAGAAATGAAAATGAAACAACTTACCAAAATTTACAGAATGCTGAAAGTCAGTATCATAAGGCAGTTTTTAGAAACCCATGCTGACATTAAAAAAGGAGAGGTATGAGACCCACGCCCCAGCAGATTCATGGGCCCATAGCCCTAGTCCAATCTCTGAGAAGCCTGGCTCTGAACTCAGAGCCAGGGAAAGAAACACACCCTGAATCTAGGACAAGAGCCAGGGGAAGTGACACTTTGTTCCTAAACTCAGACCTGGAGAAAAAACCCCAGACCACAAAACCAGGACCAAAAGAACACATTAAGCTCCTAGGATCAGTCTACCAAAGATATTTGCCCTGGTCCCCAAATTAGAGTAAAAAAAGGCAAAAAAGAAAAGAAAAGAAAACAAAGAAAAAAACAGTTTGGTCCTAGAATCAGAGCTATCTATGCCCTGACACAAAACCAGCCAATCTCTGAGCAGGGAAAATGAACCAATCACTGAGCCCCGAGAGACTTGGAATTCCCCTTACATCATAGTGGGCAGCCAATACCAAGCCTGGAAGTCTGGAGTTCCTCTCACCCCACTTGGGGGCAGCCAATCACAAGCCCAGAGGTTTGGAATTCTCCAGGTCTCTTCCCCTATTTAAACCCCCTCTTTTTGCCCCTTAGGGTCTGTCCTGTGCTGTTCCTGTTTTTGCTGTCATAGCTGCCACTGCTGCTTTGGATGGATAGAGGGACCTGAGTTAGCTCTCAGTAAAGACTTTTTGCTTTTGCACTGGATACGGTCTGGTGGTGATGTTTTGGAGATTTGAACTTTGGGTGTAACACAAGAAGGCAGAAACAATTAATGTGTGCCTCTACTACCCAAAGCAATGTATAGATGTAACATTTTTCTCATGAAAATGCCAGTACACTCCTTACTAAAACTGATAAAACAATTCTAACAGCCACAGGGTACAAGAAAAAGAGACAGAATTAGCCAAGAGATCTTGAGAAGAAATAAGGATGAGGGCACCATACTTCCTGATTTCAAAATCGGTTATAAAGCCACAGTAGTTAAAATAGGGTGATATTGACATACAGCCAGATGTACAGACCAATAGGGAAAGTGGAGAGCCCAGGAATAAAGCAACACATACTCACTGACCTGATGTCTGAGAACAGTGTCAAGAGTAACAGATGGCTAAAATATAGTTTCTCTACATAATGGGAAAATTGGATGAGCTCTGAAAAGGGGCAAACTTAGACCAAGGTGGGTGAAATTTGTGAGAGAAAATATGGGGAAAGCTGAATGGGAATGACACCAAAATCTTAAGCAAGGGATGCAAACACACAGAGTGGGATTAGAGCAAAAGACACGCCCCAGACTGGAAGCATTCCAGTCATGTATTTAAGCTTTTTGTTTATCCATTTCCTTTATGTCTATAGGTGTTTTGTTTGCATGTGTGTCTGTGCACCACTTGCATGACTGGTGCCTGCAGAGCCCAGAAGAGAGTGTCATGTTCCCTGGAACTGGAGTGACTGGTTAAAAGTTACCATGTGGATGCTGGGAACCAAACCTGTGTCCTCTGCAAGAGCAATAGAGTGCTTAACTCCTCAGCCATCTCTCCAGCCTCCACAAACTATGCTTTTGAGTGAGAGAGCATTTCTAGAATAAGGGACTCCTGCCATTCAGTAGAGGACTTGAGAAGACATATGGATGGTCAAAACACATATGTTCACCATAACTGTAGTGGTGTGGGAGGTCCTTCTGTGTATGTGTTGCTTTCATTGGTTAATCAATAAAGAAACTGCATGGCCTGATAGGGCAGAACTTAGGTAGGCAGAGTAGACAAAACTGAATTCTGGGAGGAAGGAAGCAGAGAGAGAGAGAGAGAGAGAGAGAGAACCGCCATGGAGCTGCCAGAATCAGACATGCTGACTCTTTCCTGGTAAGCCACGACCTCGTGGTGATACACAGATTTAATAGAAATGGGTTAAATCAAGATGTGAGAGTTAGCCAACAGGAGGCTAGAGATAATGGCCAAGCAGTGTTTAAATGAATACAGTTTCTGTGTGATTATTTCGGGTGTAAGCTAGCCTGGACAAACAAAGGACCGGCTCTTCCTTACAACACTGTAGGGAAATGCAAAACAAAACCACAGTAAGATACCATCTCACACATATTAGTGCAGCTGCAATAAGTAGGAAGAGGTGTGTGCTGACAAGGATGCAGATAATTTCGGACTTATATCCTGTTGGTAAAAATGTAAAATCAGGTAGCTGCTATGAAAAACACTGGTTTCCTCAGAACATTAGAAACAGAATGATTACGTGATCAGCAATTGTGCTCCGGGTACAGATCCAAAAAGAATGGAAGTCAGGAACTCAAAGACACATCGGCATTCCCATGTTCATGGAAGCATTATTCATAATAGACAAGACATACAAACAATCCAAATGTTTATTAGTAGAGGGCTGAATAAAGTCTCTCTGTCTCTCAAACAAACACACACGCGCGTGCGCGCACACACACACACACACACTATTATGCACTAAAACTAAAAAATGAAGGAAATTCTATCTTGCTACATGGAGGACATGCTGAATGAAATAAATCAGTCACAGATGATAAGAGCTGCATGAGTAGTGTTTAGAGAATGTGGGAAGAACCAGAAAGTAGCAGGGACTGGGATGCGAAATGTTTGTTTAATGCACACTCAGTTGCTGCTGGGAGAAATAAGTTCTGTTCTATTTCACAGTGGGGTGATTATATGTAAAGAAAACCCTGCATATTCCCAGAGATAAGTGAATATTTTTCATCGTAAACAAGTGATAAATGTTTGAGAAAATAGATGTTTATGATGGTTTGAGCATTCCATAATAAATACTTGAGTTGAAATATTGCACAGCACCTCATAAATATGTATATTTATGTTAATTAAAAACCAGTATATGAGAGAAGATTCTCTAACTGGCATATATATATATATATATATATATATATATATATATATATATATATTTCTTGCTCTCCATCACTTTCACTTTAAGATTTTAACATGAATTGATCTATTTTGCCTGATTTAATTATTATTATGATGACTGAGGGGAAAAAAAGATGATTGCCAAGTTTGTTTTCATCACTGCTGATGTTTGGATCCAGGCTGGAAGAATGGAATTGTGTGGTGTCTCTTGTACACATCGCTGACTCAGCAGAAGTCTTGATGTATTGTTTTTACAGACAGGTAAATTTCCAGAAATACTGAAACAAATGTGACTATCTGATGATTTCAAACACAGCTGGGTTTATCAGTTACAATTAAGTCTGTGAATGCAGGTGAAATCTGTCTCCATCTCATATTCTAGCTTCAGAGAACTAACATCTGGTGAGACGGGTTCTATTATACACACCTTCAAAACTTTGAACTTCATGGAAGGGATCTTGTCCTGTTTGCTCTGAGGGCTCATCTTCTGTGCATGAAATACAAATCTTGAAACTTTGTTTGGACTGCTGACTCAGGAATGGCCATTTCTTTAGCAAGTTGATCTCTAGAATTACTTCCAGGGTCAGCATTGCTCATAGATACTTTGATGTGAGTGTCAACCGAGCAGAGCTCCGGCATATGACACCCTCTGGCTTCTGTTTACAAATGGTTTTGAAGGTAATCTTGTGTCTAGCCTGTGCCTAATCCTAACCCCTCCTAAAATCATAGTCTTTGCTGAAACCAAAAGAGAATCCTCCATTTCTGAAACCAGATTTCCGTGTTGATTTCTAAAATGCATTCCATTTTGGTAGCATGTGCTGGCTAGTGTTTTATCTGCTTGACACGAGCTAGAGTCATTTAGGAAGAGGGAACTTCACTTGAGTAGATGCCCTTACCAGACTGGCCTGTGAACAAGCCTGAGAAGCATTTTCTTAATTAGTTTTTGGTGTCAGAGGGGCCAGCCCGCAGGAGGTGGCACCTCCCCTGAGCAGGTTGGTCCTGGATTGTATAAGAAAGCAGGGTGAGCAAGCCATGGGCAGCAGGCCAGTTAGTAGCCTTCTGCCATGGCTTTAGTTCCTTCCTCCAGATCCCTGCCTTGAATTCCTGCTCTGATTTCCCTGGATGATGGACTAAAACCTGTGAAATGAAATCAATGATTTTTTTTTCTTCTTCAGATTGTTTTGGTCATGGTGTTTTTATCACAGCAGTAGACACTTTAACTGAGACAGAAAGTGTTAACAGGCTCATGAGGTATTACTGTGACAGACTTGACCAAGCCTTTTGGAACCTTGGGCTAGAGAGGCCATTGGGTATTGTACTTAGAGCTTAATCATCTGTGTGTGTAGGGACCTTGGAAAATAATGCTCAGAGCAGTGGAGTCCTGCACACGATGGCTTATGAAGTTTCAGAGGGAAGTGAAGTCTCTACCAAGGCCAATTGCATGATATCTTGATTTAAGAACAATGAAAGAGAACCTTTGCTTTGTTGGGCCAATTGACACAAGTCAGCTGGGGCTGAACAATCAGCTGTCCTTAAGAAGAGACAAGCATCTTTGAGTTAAAGTCTTCTGGGATATATTTCTTCAGGATCAGCACACAAAAGTTGTGGCCCAGAGGGGACCAAGGTTGAATCTTATTCTGGAAGCCAAACTTGGTAATATGAGAGCCACCCAAGTAGTGAAGGAACGAAGGGGTGGTAGAGAGCAGCTGACCACTGGCACAGAGAAAGGCCAGGAGAAGTCACTGGTGAAGGTGAAGCCTCATTGTAAGAGAAGGCCCAGGACTTATGAGTCATGGGGAGAAGTTGAGGCTTGTAGCCATAAGGTGGAGGGTGGGTCTCTGAAGAGAGCCCAGGAGAGGTATTGGGGAAGGTACTGCATAGTTGCAGCAGGGATCCTAGCATTTTGGAGACACCAGTGCCATAGGATGACTGTTAAGGATGGCAGCAGACATGAAGTTGATCTGGCCTCAGCATATGGGTTGCACAAGCCCTTTGGTGCCTAGAAGATCATGAATGAATCCTAATTGTCAGACTTTGAATTTGCTTTGATTTGATTGTGACTGTGCTCTGATTCTTCCCTCTTGGAGTAAGAAAGTAAAGTGGTGGGGACTGTGGACCCCCCACACCCTGAATTTCCTGTGATCCCCTTGCCTGCCGGAGTAAACAACTTGTTTTCCTATGCTTGCAGCTGCTCTGAGCAAACATCTTGTTTTGCAGCTGCTCTGAGCACAAGTCAGTCAGGCGTACCTGATGGTAGGGGAGTGGTTTCTGGTGGGCTTGCAACCAAGAGTTAGGGCATTGCCATTAGTCAAGGAAACCCTATATAAGCTGCCCTGAAACACAATAAAGGGGGCATTCTTGGCCTATCTGCTGTGTGTGTGTGTGTGTGTGTGTGTGTGTGTGTGTGTTTCAATTTCCAGACCCTTGCCTGACTCGCAAACTGTATTGTAGTGCGTGGTGTGTAGAGCAGGCGTTGCCGTACAGTAAAGTTGGGAATACTCTTGCTTCTGTTTTTGGAAGAGCCCAAGAAGACTTGGTATTAGCTCATTTTTCTAATGCTTAGTGAAATTAACGCACAAAATGGTCTGAACCCAGGCTCCTTGTTGGACACATCATTATTTGGCATTACTTGAGTTATATGGCTTCTTAGTAACATTCTTTTTAAAGATTATTCTTGTTAGTACACAGAATAGTGGGTTCATCATGACATCATCACGGGGTCAAACATCTATATTATTTGAGTTACTCCCACTACACTGCCTTGTCCACACTTCTCCCTTTCTTAGATTTTTCCTCTCCCTCAAGTATTCATCTTCTGCTCTCATGTCAATATATATGATATATTTGAATTTATTTTTGAATTTACACATACTTAAATTCAAATTGCACATTTGAGTGAAAACTTGTAATATTTATATTTTTCCCTTCTTATTACCCCTTTGTTCTCTTTACAAAATCCCTGTAGACTCTCTTCTTCCCCAACACCATTCTTTTTATATACTTGCATGCGTATACACACACACACACACACACACACACACATTCACTTTATTATTGCACATGAAAAATATGTGTGTTCTTCTGAATCTGGCTTATTTAACTTAACATGATAATCTCAGCTGTAGCTATTTCATTGAAAACTACATCATTAGTATTAAGCTGGACAAAACTTCTCTCTCTCTCTCTCTCTCTCTATATATATATATATATATATATATCACATTTTATTTATCCTTGGCCTATTGATGAACATCTAGGCTGGTTTCTCACTTCAGCTCTTGTAAATAGCCCTGCAATAAGCTCAAAAGGGTAAGAACACCTATGATATTTAGAGATTTATCCTCCTTGAACATATACCTATATGTGGTATATCTATATTGTGCACCTATGCCTAATTTTTGAGTTCTCTCCATACTGATTTTCATAGGGGCTGCATTAGTCTACATTCTTACCAAAGTGTATAAGGGTTGCTTTTGTCCCTTATGCCATTTTTTAAGGTCAGTTTCCCATATATTTTCTTGTTTTTGAATAAAACTAATCTTTCTGTCAATATTTTACCAAGGAAGAAGGGATCACACAATCTTGATATAGCTTTGTTTTTGTTTCTTTTACTTTTTTTTTTCTTCAGAATCTTACCATGTAACTCTGACTGGTCTGGAACTCAGCAGGTAGACTGATGTGGGAAGTCCTTCTGTACATGTGTTGTTTTTATTGGTTAATGAATTAAGAAGCTACTTTGGCCTGTGATAGGTCAAAATAGAGCTAGGTGGGAAAACTAAGCTGAATGCTGGGAGAAGTAGGTGGAGTCAATGAAACACTGTAGCCGCCCCTGGAGGAGACAGATGTTGGAACCTTGCCAGCAGGCCATGACCTTATGGTGATGCACAGATTAATAGAGATGGGTTGATTTAAAAGATGTAAGAGCTAGCTAGAAATTCGCCTAAGTGATTGGTCAAACAGTATTTTAATTAATATAGTCTGTGTGATTATTTCCAGTCTGAGCAGCTGGGAGCAACCGAGCAGTCTCTGCCTACAGTAGACCAGGCTGGCTTTGAACTTACAGAGATCCACTTGCCTCTGCCTCTCAAGTGCCAGGATTAAAGCTGCATGCCACTACCACAGGTTTGATCTATCTTCACAAGGAGTTCTGTAAGCAGCTTGCTGTCTAAGAAACCCAGATCTTATCTTTTCCCCATCCAATACAATTCTCTCTCCTATACCCCAGCTGATGAGAAGGAAAGCTTTGGTTCAGTTCATGGTGTTAGATGCCTTAGTTCATGGCCAGTTGACCATGCTGATTTTGGGTCTATGGCAACTGAAGAATGCTAACTGCCTCAGAACATCAAGAAAGTGAAGGAGCAATGCGCCTCTCACCCTGACCTATGTATGCCACAAATAAAAGTAATAAAATAAATCTTTAAAAAGAAAGTGAAGGGCCAGAATACCCTTTTCAGGGGCAGATCACAGCCTAACTTCATTTCCCTTGATGGTACCTCCTACCAGGTTCCAGCATCTTCCAATCATGCCACAACCTGGGTACCAACCCCTCAAATCCAAACAACAGCCCCCTGCAACATAGACTCTGGCATTTGACAGGATTGAATTTAAATTCTAGTTCTGCCACTCTTGAGAAGTTCAGTTACAAGATCTTTATGATCTTTATGGATATTCCAGTCAGACACCACAGAAAGTTCCACTGTATATTACATAAAGGGATTTTTTAGTATATTTTCAGAGTGGTGCAACCTTTTCAACAATTTTAGAACTTGTTTAACATTACAAAAATAAATCATATACCTGCCAGCATTGTTCCTTTCTCCACCACACCTCCCTGGAGGTCCAACATCTTCTTTCTCTATGGATTTTCCTACACAATGGGGGGCTTTTATCCAGAAATGATAAAGAATGCTAAGCTTGACAATAAAAAACCCAGCCCACTCAACTTAAAAATGGACCTGACATATTGCTAGTGGGATCATAAGGAGGGACTGCAACTTTGAAAAAGAGTTTAAAAATTTCTCAAAATGTTAAAACCTAAATGTTAAACATAGAACTACCATGTGACCTGATTATTTTAATCTTCGAGATAGGTTTGAAGGAAATAAAGCCATGTGCCCTGTTCACATAAACTGTATATATAGAGTGTTCATTCAGGATTACTCAAATAACAGCCCAGATGGGGAAACACCCTAATTTTTTTTTATCAACTGTTGAGTGGGCTTTAAAAATAAGGTCAATAGGTCTATCCACAAAGTCCTTGTCAGCAGTGAGGAATGAGACACACTGTAACAATGGAAACCTACTGTGTCCTGAAAGCTGTGGGGTTTTATGGGCGAATGTGAGCAAAGGGCCCAGCAGGACGCTCAGTGTGGGGAAGCAGGGGACTGGGGACAGTGCTAATGGCAACAATAGCACCTTCTGACACAGGACTAGTTAGACCAGACACTTGGAAAAGACACCTTGACAGCCTGAATTTCAACTGCCGGGCTGGCTAAAATTCTAAGACACATCTGACCCAAAACTGTGAATCTTGCTGCTGCTGATTAGGTGGAGAAATGTTTCTAACTTCTTGATCCAAGTCCCCATTTCAGGTGTGATAAGATGCCACACACCTTTCCTGTGGAGGGTGCTGGTAGCCACCCATCTCATTTGCACCGCACTTGGAGTCAAGCAGTGACCTAGTATTCCAAGGAGACTTAAGTCTGACCCCCTGGAAGATGCAATTTCGAGACTTCCTCCACTTGATGTCTTGGTCCACTGGGCCATTTACCCCTCACCTGCATCTCAGCAGCACACATTGGTGGAGAAATGGGCTGGCGGAAGAACGTGCAGAGGAAACTCTGCAAGCCAAGGCAGTAAAGACCTGCTTGCCATAGTAATGTGATCCTCAAGAGACAATGGTCTTGGAAGACAGTGCAGGGTTGGCAAGATGGCTCGTCTGGTAAAGTCACTTGCACCCAAGCCTGATGACCTGCATTTGGTCCCCAGAGTCCACATGGTGGAAGAAAAGCATCAGGTTCTGCAAACTGTTCACACGTGTGTTGGTACAAGCCACCCACCTCCATGCAAACATGCACATAGAAACAAACAAATAATTTTTGGAGACCAGGTCTCACAAGATAGCCCTGGCTGGCCTGGAACTGCCTATGTAGATCAGGCTAGCCTTGAACTCACAGAGATCACTTGCTTCTACCTCCCAAGTGCTGTGATTAAAGCCTTGTAGTACCATGTCCAACACAACTAAATGATTAGTTTTTTTTTCATAAAAATGTTTTGATAATTATGAATATTATTGAATAAGATTGGTTATGCAGATATATTTATTATATGAAGACTTCATTTCCCAGAAGAGAATAAAAATATATATATATATATTTTATATATATATATCAGGAGAGATGTAGATATTTGACATGGTGTGTTTATTAGTTTTGTTTGTTTGTTTGTTTGCATACTTGACATGAGCCAGGGTCATCTGGGAAAAGTGAACTCCAAATGAGAAAATGCTTCCATCAGAATGGCCTGTAGGCAGGTTTGTGGGGACATTATATTGGCTGATGATTGAGGAGGGCTCAGTCCTCTGTGGGTGGTGCTATTCCTGGGCAAGAAGTTCAGGGTTATATAAAAAAGCAGACATGAGGAACAAGCCAGTAGGCAGCATCCCTCCAGGGCCTCTGCTTCAGTTCCTGCCTCCAGTTCTTGCTTGAATTCCTGCCTTGACTAACAAAATGGACACGATGTCGAAGAGTAAAGAAATAATACTCCTAGCACTGTTTTCTCACAACAACCGAGAAGCAAGCTAATACAATACTGATCATATGAAAGCTTTTCCCCTGTTTTTAAGATAAGGATTCATATGTAGTCTAAGATGATTTCAGGTTCACATCAGAGCTGCCTTCACCTCCCACATTCTGAGAGCACAGGCACATCCCGCTGTGCAGCTTAGTGGGCACAGACACATCCCACTGTGCAGCTTAGCGGCCTAGCCTTCACTTTTTGTGGTTTTGTTTTTAGTAACCTCCACAGTGTCCTAGAATGGCTGTGCTGATTTGCATTCCCACCAATGGTGGATGATGGCTCCTTTTCCTCCACGTTCTTGCCAGCATTTCTTATACTTTGTTCTACCACATAGCAGTTATGACTGGGATGAGGTTGAATGCCAATGCAGTTTTCATTGGCATTTCCCTGATGGCTAAGGATTTTGGGCGTTTTGAATGTACTTATGAGCTATTTTCTGTCTCTGAGAATTGTCGTTTGCCCGTTTTTAAGAATGGCATTACTTATTCACTCGTTAAGAGTTTCTTAGTCGTTCCCTTCTTTTATCCATTCATCTGCTTATTGTTCTTAAACAATTTTTATTAATTCTTTGGGAATGTCATACGATGTATTTTGATTTTATTCACCCCATTCCCTCAATTCCTCCTAGATCTACTCCTCACCCCTCTATCCGGCAAACTCTGTTTTATTTTCTCTCTCCTTTTGCCCATGAAAGTTACAGGTAAATGGGTGGAACTGGAGAAAAATTACATCACATGAAGTACCACGGAAAGATAATTGCTCTATGATCTCTCTTATTTGTGGATCCTCGCTCCAAATCTGTAGATGAGAGTGTATCACTGGGAATAGCAGCAGGTACCAGGAAAGTAAAAGCTACCCTGTGGGGGGAGGGGACCAGTAGGACACAGGTTGATGGGGAAGTGAGAAAAACAGGGGAAGGGCTTTACCTGGGAAGGGGGAGGAAGGGCTATTCAGAAATAAATGCTTGGCAAATAGCTCAGGCTTATTACTAACTAGCTCTCACATTTTAAGTTAACCCATAATCCTTATTTATGCTCTGCTACATGGTGGTACACTTATTAGTATGTCATGTTCATTTTCTGCTCCATCTGACTCTGCCCTTTCTCACCCCATCATTTTCAGTTTGGCTCTCCCATTTAACTTCAACAAGACCACATCTCCTAATAGTTCCACTCTCTTTGGGAGTCATTTTCTTTCAAATCACCACAGTCTGCACATCTGTTTTTGTGCCATGTTATTTTTATTACAATAGCTTTGTAATATAACTCAGGTGAATATTATCAATACCATTAAGTCGCAAACAGGTTCTATATCTTTCACTTTAATTTAGCAGTTCTCCATTTGAAAGTGTGTGTCTGCTTGCCCTGTAGTCAGATTGATGATTATCTTAAATATCACCATAGAACCTTCGTCCAACAACAGATGGAAACAGAGGTAGAGACCCACATCGGAGCACTGGACTGAGCTCCCAAGATCCAGTTGAAGAGTGGAAGGAGTGAGAGTATGAGCAAGGAAGTCAGGATCATGAGGGGTTCATCCACTGAGACAGTTTGCCTGAGCTAATGGGAGCTCACCAACTCCAACTGGACTGGGAATGAATGACCATGGGATCAAACTAGTCCCTCTGAATGTGGTTGACAGTTGGGGCAGACTGAGGGGCCAATGACAACGGCACTGGGATTTGTCTCTACTGCATGTACTGGCTTTTTGGGGGGTCCTATTCTCTTTAGATGTATGCCTTGTTCAACCTAGATGTAGTGGGGAGGGCTTTGGACTTTCCATAGGGCAGGGTGCCTAGCCCTCTCTTAAGATTGGGGGTGGGTGGGGAGAGGGCTGTGGAGGGAGTGGGAGGAGAGGGAGAGGAGGGGAGGAAGTGGGAATTTGGATTGGTATTTTTTTAAAGTAATAAAAAAAGAAGAAAAAAGAAAAAAAAAGAAAGTATGTGTCTGAGCATACACAGGCTCATATAGTGACACAGTTCCTGTCACTGAAGCTGGCCCTAAAGCATTCCCTCTATCCACCCTTCCCCGCCCACCTCCATTTTTCCTGGCCCAGGGAGCCTATGAGCTACTTGCTAAATTAATTAAGTCTTGGTTGCCTCTTGTGGGTGCTCCTAGATATTTTCTCAAATTTCCTGTGAGGCAAGCCCTGCCCACCTCAAGGACCATCAAAGCTGGGGGTCTATGAAAAGCACACTTGCGGGGGAGGATATCTGGGGAGCAATAGCCTCCTTTTTGGCAGTGTATCACTGATACCTTTAGGGGGCGCTGTTGGTCCCAGCTGTAGTGTCATGAATGGCACCAAATCCTTGAGCGCCCCTGAGAACATTCTAGTGCCAAGACATCACGGGATGCCAACACACAGCTACCCTGCAGTCAGCCATCTTGGGGCACTTCATCCTTAAACACAACACAGGGAAATAAGTGTGGGAACTTCAACCCGAGAATTATATGAGTCATGCTGATGGTGAATTATTCCTTGTCCTCCCCACTAGAAGGTCACATCCCAGTGCGCTGAGCTGTGTGCACCACTGCAAGTAGTTGAGTGTACGTAAGGAGTATGTTCTTCGGCCTTTTGAGGTCCCCAGTGAAGGTCCCTAGGCTGTTGGCTAGGTGTCCTTTCCCCTGCGCCCTACCTGGAATGCGAGGATAATGAAAGCACCTGTTCCACAGAGTGTCTTTAGGATGGCGTTAGAAGTAACATGCTTTCTTCCTTGGGAGACATGATGGGGCAGTATGAGTGATCAAAGGCAACTTCGCACAAATCTGCATGAGTATGATGACGAAAACCCTGCTGGTGAATTAGGTCGGTATGATAAATAACCAGACCAGCTCAAGAATAACAGTTATATTTTAATAGTTGTAAAGGGGAAACTCACGCTACAGAAGTGGAAGGTCCCACGTCTTATATGTCTGGCGGGCACCACGCAGAGAGAGAGAAGGGCACACCTGGATCTCCCAGTATTTCTACTTGGGCCCCAGGTAGCCACACCCTAATTAGATGTGATTGGTTGATAGTTTCCCCATCAAAACCCCAATTCTGAAAGCAACGAGATCTTCATTAGAACCCCCATGGGCATCCTCAAGATGTAGGGTTGAGGCAGCTCCTGAATCTGCACGGGGTTTCCCACCTCTCGTGTTTCCAGCTCAGGCTACTGTTTCCAACAGAATCCAGCTCTGTTGCTCTGAGTCAACTTTTCTTTTACGAGGGATTCCATGCTCAGACAATTCCTCCTCTCCTAGAAGCACAGTGCTAACCCCATAATCTGTGAACGCAGAGAATGGAAGGCTGGGCGTTGAGGGAAAGCTTCCCTGTGGTGTGAGGCACATCTTCCTTTGCTAGCCTTCACATTGAGGCAGAAGGCCCCAGTGGAGCCTCCTGAGGGCTTGGAACAGAACTCGGGAAGTGGATGACTTTAGGAAACAATTACACGTTCATTTTCATGATTGTGTGGCTGAAATTCAGTTCCATTATCAAAGTATCAGTCAAAAACGAGGCATAGAGAGGCAGAGATTTGCTGACAAGCACTGAGCTGAGCTCTGTGAGTCTTGAGGAAGAAAGGAAGGAGAATTTGTACCAACTGAGGGCTCAGGATGGAGGAACCCACAAAGAGAGCTGACCTGAGAGCTCTTGGGAGCTGGATCAACAGTTAGGGAGCCTGCATGGAACCAACCTAGGGCCTCTTGATGGAGGAAGGTCATTGGCTAATAATGGAACTGCCTTGGCCCATTTTATTGGTTAGAAGATAGGTGGGAGGAGTAAACAGAACAGAACGCTGGGAGGAAGAGGAAGTGAGCTCAGACTCCACAGCTCTGCTCGCTGGAGCAGAGATGCCATGCTCCCAGCTCCCAGGCAGACGCACGGGATGAAGCTCCGACCCAGGATGGACATAGCCTAGAATCTTCCCGGTAAGCGCACCTAGGGGCGCTACACAGATGATTAGAAATGGGCTAAATTAATATGTGAGAATTAGCCTAGAAGAGGCTAGATAGAAATGGGCCAAACAGTGATTAAATGAATAGTTTGTGTGTTGTTATTTTGGGCATGAGCTAGCCAGGCAGCCCTGCCGCCCTTATTACAACAGCCTCTGCATGTGTGTGACAATTGTGTAGCGCAGTCTCTTAGTAAGACTTCTAACCGTAGGTGGGAGCAGGACCTCTCCCTGGCGCTTAGCTGACTTTTCGTCACCTGTTCCCCATTACCTTGCACCCCCTTCCACTTAAGGGGAGGAGCTCGGTCCTGCCTCAACTTGATGTGCCAAGCTCTGTGCAAGCCCTTGGGAGGCCTGCTCCTTCCTGAATGGTGATGGGGACGAGCAAATGGGGAGGGCAGTAGATGGAAAAAGAGAGGGGACAACAGGAAAGGAGGGAGGAGGAACTGGTTGGTATGCAAAATAAATAAAAAGGTGTTATTTAAATAAAAGAATTAAAAAGCCTGGCATAGTGACATATGCTTGTAATCTCAGCACTTGGGAGTTTGAGGAAGGAGGACCACAAGTTCAAGGCCAGCTTGAGGAATATATGGACTAGCTTTTCAGCACCGCCCAGAGGATTACTGACTGTGTTGTAATGACGTTAACTATGACCAGGACTTGGTCATCCATGGAAGCCATGCCTATTTTCATGTCACACACCAGTTACCAGTTATGCTCACCATGATTACAGAGTCCTAGAATTCAGACCAGCCAGTAGGTTTTATAGCTAATAAAGAACCATGAGGAGAGTGGCCCATGGACTGGCACTCAACTGTGACATAACACAGGTTGAAGTCAGGTAAGCACAGACACTGAAAATAAAACTTCGTTGACGATTTAGCAGAACATTTAACACCTTTTGAATGAGATAATAAACAAACTGGTATTTGTGTTTCTTCTCTTTCATTTCATGTCTGTATTTTATAAAAAAATGTCAGTCTGAAATGGATGAGAAAAATGAGCTGTACCTTCCTCACAGACTAAAATCACCCATTTAATGAGGTGATCAGGAAGGAACTATTTTAAAAACATTTGATAACTTATTTTGACACAGTTCAATCCTTTGTATTAATACCACATTTCCTGTTACGGAGGCAGTCGGCGTCACCAGATTGCCAGGGTCCATGGTGTGAAGAGGTCAGTATTAACTCCAGAACTCTAGCAGTACTCTGTTACCTGTGCATCACCTCATCAGTCCCAAATCACATTCCCAGAGATACTGCTGCTTTGAGCAGTCTGGGAATCAAGATTATTATTTTTTCTTTAATTTACAAAACACCTCTATTTTCAGACACCAGTCTTCCTAAGCGCTTAGACACATGTGTTCCCTTCTAGAGTCACGATGCCAACTGGTTCCACTGTCCACAAAGCTCTTAGCATTTTCTGGTAAACTCCTGATCCTTAGACCCTACCCACCGAGTCTTACACTAGGGTGATTTTCGTTGTCGTATCTTAAAGTTACGGATTGTTTTCTCCTCGCTGTTGAGTGCCCGCCCCAGTGAAGCGAAGGTTTCCTCGTCTCTGTTACTGGAGTTTTGTAACCAGTGTTTCCATTTGTTATATCTTTGTGTTTCCATCTGCCTGGACAGTTCCTATCTGATTCTGCTTGCAATCCAACTTTTCCATTAGAGGCCTTAATGTACCCCATCGTACTGTGTCAGATTCTATCCGATTGCTTTGATATCTGTGTCCTGTCTAATAATGCTTCTCGGCAGTGTGTTTGTTCTTCTTGTCTTTTGTATGCATCATAAGTTTCTAAAATGTGCACGTTTGTAAATGATATTGTTAAAGTCAAAGATTACACAGCTGAGAAAGAAAAATAAAGGTTGGCCTTGTCTGATAGAGGTTCTGCTCCTCCCCCCACCAGTGCACCTGCTTCTAAATCTCATATCTTGTCTGAGTCTTGGACCTGAGTGCACAGGCTTCTCCCACATCTCCTGGCTATGATGAAGGGTCAGTCTATCCAGGGACATGCCAGGGACATGGCTCATCTGTCCCAGTTTCTTTCTGTTACTGTAATAAATCACTCTGACCAAAAGAAATTGGGGGAAGAAAGGGTTTGTTTCATGTTTATTTCATTTCATCTTATATTTCCAGGTCATAGTCCATTGCTGAGGGAAGTTAGCAGAAACCTGAAAGCAGGATTAGTTGCTATTCCACCCAGCATGACCTCTGACTAGAGAACTCAGCCAAGGAAGTACAAAAGGAATCCCAGAGGATGCTGTTTGCTAACTGACTCACTTGCTGTGCTTAGCCATCACCTACCCCGTAACCTTGGTCCAGTTACTTTAATCATGCTTGGAATTGTTTATCTGCAAAATTGCAACAATAGTCCCCAGTACCCAGGATTCAGGGAAGAGCAAAAGAGCTGGGAATGTGAATAAATAGAGCCTAGTTATGTAAGTGCTTGCTAAATAAAAATCTCCATTTCATAGTCAAGGAATTAGAGGTAGGTAAGACGTGTGTGTGTGTGTGTGTGTGTGTGTGTGTGTGTGTGTGTGTGTGTAGGAGGAGAGAAAGGGGCCTCCTATTGTTTCTACCCTGGTGGGCTTTGCCAACTCCTGACTAGTGTTTGTCTGTTAGCAACGGCAGAGCGACCTGCCTGATAGATCAGTGTGTTCTGTGATGAGACCATGTGGGCTGGAATCCCAGGCATTCAAGGACTCCTTTTGTGGCCCTCTTTGCTCATGTGATGCGCCTCTCTCTCTAGTTATCTCAGATGCTTGTGAGATCTTTTTTCTTGATGTACACTTACTTTCTTCATACAGCTTTGAAGGTCTTGGGGAATTAGTATTTAATCACCTTTCCTGTCACTAATATTTATTAGCTCCTACTAAGTAAAGGGCTTAGCACATTTGATTGGCCAAGGTGACAGCTAGATTGGTTTCTCCTAAACTTTAGCTTCTCTTTCTCCAAGAGAAGTCTTGACCATGGGCATAGGCTCCTCACACACCCTAATATTTGAGACCCACAGTGTGGAAAATAGACTTCAATACTACCTGAGATTAAGATCTGAATGAGGACAAGACCCATGTTGAGTACCAGAGCTGCCTCCAACCCCTCCCATCTTCCTCTGATGCTGTCACATTGCCCTCTGAAATCATTGAAGGGTAGGGAAATGAACCCAAGATCAGCTCGGTCAAACATCTCCACCTCCTATTGGAAGCAAGGTGAGCAAGGGGACATCTCAAGATCTAAAAACATGCAGAAGGTTCTTTAAATTCCACCTGAACGAAGATCTTCTCAAACCACAAACTACTTACTCCCCGGTCACCACTTGTCCCCTTGCTGACAAAAAACAGCTAAGGAAAGATTTATTTTGGCTCTAAGTTCTAGGGCACAGTCCACCAGGGAGCAGGAGGTACAGCAGTGGGAATACGAGGCAGCTGGTCACATGGCAGAACGAGAGAGGATGCTGACTCTTAGTTTCTTCTCTCTTTTTGGTTTAACCCAAGACCCCAGTCCATTGGATGGAGCCGCCTACATTAGAGTGGCTCTTCCCATCTCATCGAACAGAATCTAGGAAACCATTCCTTGTGGATTTTTGTGGAGATTTGCTTCCATTGTGATTCTAATTCTTGACAAGTTAGCAGCCAGGATTAAGCACAAAGCCTCCTAACCCTGCTCCTTCCCCGTGATAAGGACTCACTGGAAGGCTGCTCACACAAGAACACTGGAGATCAGGATGGAAAGAGACAGATGCAATGCAGCTGTTCCTCCACTTCTCTCTCTGACCTCCCACATTTCCAGCACCATCAATCCGTTATCATTTCTGCCGCTAGTATTTGTTACTTCTGACCATGTTGTAGGCGCTGAGCCTAAATTCCATCATCTACCTCTGTCAGTATCCCTATAAGACACAGGCAATCTGTACTGAGACTTTCTGTCTTCATCGGGGGAGGTTGACAGCGTGATGGTTAACTCAAAGTTTTGGAGTCAGAATATTTGAATCAAACCTTATCTCTGAAATAGCTATTTAAACACTATGCACGTTAATTCCTTCACCTAAAAATAAAAATAATATAGTACCTTCCTAGGGCCCAAGCTTCAATGGAAAGTAGAAAGTGAAGGAGAAAGAGAAAGTAGAAATTGAAACAATTAGATACAGTTATGGAAAGATTTTTTTTAAAACAAGTAAATAGTGTGATTTGGTTCCAAGTTGTTGAGAAATTAGTATATAAATACATGATTATGAAAGAGAAAGTTAACTCAGAACTGAACCGTTGCTCCAGAGGCCACGGGAGGTCCATGGTTATGATTTCTAGTGTTCTTTGTTTCAGAGACGGAACTCTGAGTTCTGAAATGACCACGTTAGCCTTCTATCAGTTGCAAAATACTTGAGATATCTAATTTATAAGAAGAAATCATTTTCGGAGGGTTCACAGTGTTAGAGCTCAATAAAAATCAATTACAAAAGAGAAAAAAAAAGACGCCAACCATGGTAGTACACAACCTTGAATTGTGGGACTCTAGAGAAAGAGATTGAGTGAGAGTTGGTAGCCAACTCTCTTTGTTCTTCTCCTCGACCTTTTCATTGGCTTCTTATATTGTTAGGACCTTGGGACAGAAAGGATTCGCCTTTACAGCTGTGTCTTCTAAGCCGTCTTCAATGCTATCTCCTATATGCTCACTTCTGCAAATGGCCAAGGCTATATATTTGGAGTACAGAAAGTAATCTCTATCAACAATTCACTCTTATTTCACACACATACCCTGCCTGCTGGATTACTTAGAAGACTTGCATGTTGGGCTGAGGATGTGGCTCAGTCTATATTTCCTGTGCAAGCATGAGGACTGGAGTTCAGATCCTCAGAACCCACATAAAAAGCTAGGCATGACAGTACATCTCTACAACCAACCCCCAGCACCAAGGAGGCAGAGTTAGGAAGACTCTTGAGACCAGCTGGCCAGTCAGTCTAGCTGAATTAATGACTCTAGTTTCACTGAGCGATCCTGTCTCAAAAAATAAGTGGAGAGCTATAGAAGAAGACATTTCATCTTAAAGCCTGACCTCCATATGAACACGCATATGCTATGTGCATGAGGAGGGTTTGCCATGTGGTGTGGTGCTCATTATCCCCACGTTCTAGTCTGCATTTGTGCATGGAGACGGCACAGCCTTGCACACAGTGTAACTCAAGCCTACATCGAACTCATGATATTCTTGCCTTAGGCTCCCTGGTGTTGTGATGAGAGTGTGTCTTCACGTCCAGGTCAGTAGCAATATCCCCGCCCCTCTCAGAGCTGGGATTACAGACGGGTGTGCTGCACTTGGCTTTCCGATGGGTACTAGGGATCTCAAGTCAGGTAGCCATAGTTTCCCAGCAAGTGCTCTACTTCACTGAGCTATCTTCCCAGTCCCGATAGTCATAATCCTTTGTGCACGTGTGAATGTGTGTATCTGTGTCTGATAGAAATGTGTATGATATGTAGGTATGCAGGCACCTGTGTCAGAGGACATCTTTCAGGAGTTGGCTCTCACCTTCCACCCTGTTTCAAGCAGGGTCTCGTGTTCTCCACGCCACTGTGTACTGCAGGTTACCCGGCCCGCTTGAAGAAAGATTGCTAGGCTGATGGATACATGATACTGCATCCGACTTTTTATGTGGGTTCTGAGGGTCAAACTCAAGTCACCAGGCTTGCACAGCAAGCTCTTTTATCTTCTGAGTCATCTCTCTGGTCTCCAGTACTGATGTTCTTAATGTTACTGTGTCCCTATAAAATCATTTACTATGGCTGAAGTACGTAGTCACAGCAAAATGTAGTTATCCCTTTTCAATATTCATGGAGTACCAAATGATAATGTTGACTATTACCAAACTTATATTGGCTTTGTCTTAAATGTTGGCAATTGATAACAGGAAGACTTGTTGGAGGAGGCAATTACAATTTTATAGTATCTGGACCTGGCTAGGTACCATTAAATGTTTCTATTTTCTTGAAGTTCAGCTCAAGCATTGCTCATCTCACCTTGGCCAGGGTTACTTGGCTTTCATTTAAACTGCAGAGAGTGGGAGAGAATGCAAGACCAATCGAAAGGAAGAAGGAAAAGAGGAGAAGGGCATGTTTACAACGGATTCCTGTGTTGTTCGGAGTAAAAGAGAGTGATCATAAGTAAAAGATACATGACAGAAAACAGATCAATTAAAAATAAATATCAAGCCAGGGATGCATTTATCTCAGCTGCCTTCTTGGAAGCTGGCTGGAGCAGGGGAGGTTAGGGACAGAGTAGAAGAGATTTCAGACTGGCCATTGAATCAAAATTAAATTTTGCAAGACAAGTCTTTGGAGAGATAATATCTCTAGCTGCGGAGGCCTTGTTTTTGCCATATCTGTAATGAGCCCTCATCAGATGCTTACAAAATTAATGTCTCTTTGTGTGTGATCTCATTCTGTAACCATTCTCTACTGTCCAGAGCTTGACGGTCACACAGCCAGAAAATGAGATTTCTGAATCCAAGTTACATCTCTCATGCTCCCACTAGGTCAATGTGTTCCATGCCTTCAATCATGGAAATGAATGCCCTTTTCCTAGGCATCTCCAGTAGTCCTGATGAGCCCCAAACTCCACTTTTAATTGAATTATGAGTCCTCACCCAATTGAAAACCCTGATGAAATGCATAGTGAGCCTTTACTGCTGTGATGAGGAAGAAAAAAGAGAATTTTATTAATGGAGCTATTTCTCTCAGCTAACCAGGACAGTTGAGCAGAAATGGTTATCGGATGAGTCATTCAATCTTGAGCCATCACCTACGAGCGGAAAGTTAAGCTGGGCAATGACTTTTCCAGCCTTTGCTCTCAAGTCTGGGATGTCTCAAAGGATAGGTTTATTGCCTAGGAAATGAAGATTGTAATAGTTAGGATCCTGATAACAGAAGTGTCTTTCCAGGTGAGGAGATTCAAAATGCATGCGCTTGATGATTATACAGCATACCAGAGTCAGGTATATAATATATAAAGGATCCCCAGTAAATTATCTGTTGAATGAAATACTTTCTAAGTGAGTAGTTTGGTGAGGGAGAGAGAGGTGAGTATTCCTTTTCATTTTACTGTCTTGTGATAGTATTGGAGGATACAAGTTTGGGGCTTGTAGGCTGGCTGGTTCAGTGCATATGGTCAGCTCTTTTCTGAGCAGCCGAGTTGAGGAGACAGCTGGGTGTTCTGGGAGTGTGCTTTATAATGGAAAAGGCTTGCTTCTGTGACGGGAACCGAGCTTGTTAGGATCAAATGTCCTTTCTTCTGCTTGTTTAATTTTCTTTCTTACAAGGTTTTCTGTTTAACTTTCTTAAACATTTCCGGGTCTTGCTTTTTGGTGGAGCTGTGTGTGTGTGTGTTCTTGGTGGATCTCTCTCTCTCTCTCTTTCTCTATGTGTGTGTGTTCTTAGTGGAGCTCTCTCTCTCTCTGTGTTCTTAGTGGAGCTCTCTCTCTCTCTCTGTTCTTAGTGGAGCTCTCTCTCTCTCTCTCTCTCTCTCTCTGTGTGTGTGTGTGTGTGTGTGTGTGTGTGTGTGTATGTTCTTGGTGGAGCTGTGTATGTACACGTGCGTGTGTGTGTATGACCAGAAGCCAATGCCAAGTGGCTTCCTCTACTGCTCTCACCTTATTCTGTGAGACAAGGTCTTTAGTGTAATTTGCTAATTGGCTAGCCTGGCTGGACCATGCTCCAGGGATCTGCTTTCCCCATGCCTATCCCTTCAGCTACTACACCAGGCTTTTCCATGGGTGCTGAGGATCTGAACACAGACCCTCATGCTCACATAGGGGCCCTTGACCAGCTGAGCCATCTCTCTAGCCCAGTTCTCATTTCCAGAGCGTTATTATTGATATCAAATCATCATGAAAAGGATAGTCTTCACTCCCTGATTCAGCATCACTGCCTTGGTTCCAACTGTGCAGCAAGTGCTGTCTCAGTTGTTACACAAGTTGACACACTGGTGTCCTAACAGATGTGGTCCTTTTGGAAGGACCTTAATTCATTTAAATGGCAGTATACAAACTCATGCAGTAAGTAAATAACTGTTAAAAAACCAAATGCCGTTTTTTTCTGTAGTGCAAGCCATCTTTTGATATAAAATATTATTTAGAAATCAAATATGTATTTTATTAAAATAAGACCTTCCTCTTCAGCAGGGATCAACTGGGCCACTCAATTCGAGTCCTTCTGGCTACAGGGATCATTCTAAGTGTATTTACTTCAAGTATACAGAGAACAAATTTAACCACAGTATAGATGGAAAAACAACCCCTTAGGTTTCCAAAAGTCTGTATTCCAGGAAGAGCAGGAGGCTTTGAATGGGCCTTTTGGTAATGAGAATGCAAATGTCTACTGGTGTCCATTACTGTAATTGCTGCTTTCTCAAGGTGAGGGGTGATCTCATTCTACCCAACAAGCATTGCCCTACAAATACAAATTTCCAAAACAACAAAAAACAACTCCGCCCCTCTTCTTTTAATACTAATTCTGTCATAACTGAGCAAACATTTTAAAAAATCTTACAGAGAAGCACAAACCAGAGTTATAATACACAGCCAACAGAGCACAGAATAATTAAAATAAGAAGGGGGAGACCATCAAAGGTTGGCAAAGATGTAGAGCTGTTCTGGGTCAAAATTAGTGCAAATACTTCAGAAATTATAAAGTTAGACACTTCCTTCTGGTTCATGGCTTCATAATAATAGGAAATGAGTCCTTATTTTCTCTGAAAACCACTGACAAAAATCCCTCTGGCAGCATAGTAAATAATACCTCGGAAATAATACCTCGGCCGAGAAACTACCTAACTATTGGTTGTTAATAAACTGATCATCTAAAAGGCAAATGTCCAAACTTCTACCTTCTATAGTTTGAAAATGAAAGAACAGCACACTGTTGCCCCCCACAGTGGTACAGATGGCACTTAGCAGGAGAAGCCCCACCCTAAAACTCGTGCTTCCTGGGCTCAGCCACCCAACCTCAGGCTTTGGAGAGGATGAGAGCGCTGATGAAGATATTAATATGAAGTTAAGATTTTCTCAGTTGAAGCGGTAAGTGATTGGAGCAGATGTCTCAGAAAGGACTTGAAGAGGGGGGTCCCAAAGAGACGAAAGACTCAGTGGTGCATCTTCAGCAAGGTCTCCCCCTGGCTAGGGAGCCTAAGGCTGAGTGCTGCCAATTCCAAGTGTTGGTCAGAAAACAGCGCAACCAGAGCTCTCATAGATTTCTGGTGCGACTGCTAGAATGTTGGTTTCTTTAAAAAGTTTAATATACACAACTCAGAAATTAAATTCCCAGGTGTGTGTATACCCAATAACCAAGAGAAGAAATGGCCCACGTCCATAAAAATCCTTGTCCGGAAGTGTTTATAGCAGCTTTTCTCCCCCATAAAAGTCCCAGTTGACAATCTGTGTGCTCACTTACAATGAAATAGCAAGGCAGCAATGAAAAGGAATCAGCTTGATAGGACACGAAAAAGTCTTTTCAGTTTTTATTCATCTTTAAAGTTGCATAGAAGGTAATGGGTTTTGTTGGGGCATTCTTATACACATGCTATCCTTTGTTCGAATTCATTTCCAACCCCGTCCCCCTTGGACCCGTCTGGCTTCCTGTCCCTACATAGTACCCGCTTCTGCTTTCATGTCACATGTATCCCGTTACTCTCTCTTCCCCCTCCCTTACAATATCCCCCATGGTCCCCTTCTGCGTTCATCCCCCAGACTTCAATCTAGAGTTCTCATGAGGGAGAAAACGTGGGGTTTGTCTTTCTGAATCTAGCGTATTTCGATAAAACATAACGTTCATTGATTCACCCATTTCCCTACCAATTTCTTAATTTCATTTTTCTTTACTGCTGAATAAAATTTCACTGTGCACACAGATCACATGTATTTTTTAACTTTTATTGATTCCTTGTGGATATCACATCATGCATCCCAATCCCACGCACCTCCCCATCCCCTCTCATCCACCCTCTGCCCATGTAACCTCTAGATTTAAAAGAAAAACCAAAACCCAAACAAAGTAAACAAAACAAAGGAAGAGGGAGATGGAGAAGGAGAAAGAGGGAGAGGGAGAGAGAGAGAGAGAAGGAGAGAGAGACAGAGAGAGAGACAGAGACAGAGAGAATCTTGTCCTGGACGTTGTAGTGTGGCCAGTTGACTCACAGTTTACCCTTTCTTCCATTCATCTTTACTTGTGATACACCCTGCTGCCCCCTCCCTGCCCTGGCCAGTTCTCTTGCCTGCCTCAGGTAGCAAGGGGCAGAGAAGGGAGGGCATCTTTCCCTCACCCATGCCACAGCATAGCAGATGAGGCAGGGTGGGTCATCTTTGTTGCTCTCACGCCCTCAGGGCTGGCTTACCTGTGTCCACAACCACAATGTCAGCTTGAGTGTGCTGCTCAGGTGAGGTGTGGGGCCATCTTTCTTAAGTGTGGGGGACAGCTCCCCTGAGGGGTAGGGACAGCTCTCCTGATGCTGTCCAGTTAAGGTCAGGGCCAGCTGTCCCAGAGCCAGTGAAGGGTGGGGCTGGCTCAGCACAGCATGGTTCAAAAGGCCCCTTGTGCTAACACAGCCATGGACAACATCACAGACCCCAGCTGCTGTAGGGCCACAGACCTAGACATGGCCCTCAGGAGCAGCTCGGGCCTAGATGTCACCATGTGTGGATTCATGGTCCTAACACAGTCAGGAAGCTGGGAAAGCAAAGCACAGCTTTCCACGGCCTCCTGAAGCCATAGTGTGGAAGGGCAGCTCAGAGCTGGCAGGGGCAGTCAGCTGCATGCTAATGGCTTTAAACAAACTGTCTCCCAAAGTTTGTGCTAATTTACATGTTCATCCACACTGGATAATTTACCTCTTCTGCAAATTTCCCTGTGGAGTAATCCATCTTTACAATGCATTACTTTTTTTTAAAAAAACCTAAACATCATGTGTATATATTCTATAATTTTTATTTTGTTCTCATTTTGTTAGTTCAAGAGTTTCTTATATTGATGTGTTTAATCTTTTCCCTTTAACCATATTGATTGTATTAATTAGTTAAGTTAATTAATCAACGTGATATTTAATCATATCCTCAACAATATGTTTGATTAGATTTCTGCACCGTAGAGTGAAAAACTTTCACTTACGTTATAAACGTGTTTAGTGTTTATGTCTTCAAACCACATTGGATGTATATGTGTGCTTACAGCTAAAAACAAATAACCCTGTCCCAAATGAGATCCAGCATTTAACCATGGTTTCTGGAGTCTATCCGTAAGCCCTTAAAGCTGTTCTTCTTCAAAGAAGTATCTCACTTACCTGAGAGCCTTGGGCTACCCCGGATGGTCTAACAATGATGATTGACAGCAGTGTTGAGCCGTGTCTTCAGCTGTACCACAAAGACCATGTGGTTTAGGGTGGAGGCTTTGGGTTATGAGTTATCAGTTGACTGGAGACTGAAACCAACCGCATGAACAACCTACCAACCAATGAATCCCAACCATGTGACAGAGCCCCGATAAAAATCTCTGCTGAGCTTCTCTGGCCAGCAGTACGAGGCATATTGTCGTGCACAGACATCAGGAAGATAGTGCGCTGTGACTCCACAGGGAGAGGACCAGAGAGGTTTTATGTTTACTGCTTCCCCACGTTCTACCCCGTGAGCATCTTCCGGCTGATTTTTATGTTTCTTTCTAATGAAGCACGGCATGAGTGTCACAGCTTCCGGCGAGGTCTGTGGGTCTTCTAGTGAATTATTGAAACAAAGGGCAGCTTGGGGAGCCATACAAGCAGCAGCTGCTTTCACAAGTTGGGGGGGCCTTGTGTAGACTGCTCCCCTAGCACTGGGACTGGCTGAGTCTCTCAGTGAAGGAGCGGTTCCAGCCGGTTCTTCTCTTCCCAGCTGCACACCCAGTGTGGTCAACCCCCCACCCCCTCCCTGACTTGAAAGGAGAGCTCAGTGGTGCGCTGAGGGTAGGAAGCTGTTTAGAAGTGAAATGGTCATCTAGTTAAACAAGAGACACAGCAGCTCGAAAAAGTTTGAGACTGGTTGAAATATGGCGGATGAGGACTGGGGTGCTTCGTGAAGCCATGTTGACTAGTCAGTGTTGTTCTGAGAGACCAAGTAAGGATTCACTAGTGTTACCATACCTCAGTCCCTTGTCCCCATAGCTATGGGTTCGACGCTTCCCTGCCCCCACCCTGCAAGGCTACCAGCTCTCCACTCTCAAATAGGACTCAGATTAGATTCCTATGGATGACCCTGAAGCTATCATAAGATAGGGGCTGGCCTGTGAGCCCTCGCTTTGTCACCATGCGTTATTTCCCTTTCCCAGGCCCCGTTCTGGGTGCCCTCTGATTATTTATTGCATAACAGGAATGTTTTTCTTCCTAGCCTCCATGTATAGAGGCCCAAGCACCCTAGACTTCACCTCAGGCTGGATGAAGTTTTTCTGGCAGCCCCACTGCTGTGTTTTGATACTTAATCAAAAGCTCGCCTTGCATATTTGTGCAAGCACCATCTTGAAGCTAGGAGGTCACGTCCTTCACAGTAGAGAGCCATGGGAGAAAACAGCTTTTTTGACCCGTTCTGTCAGGGTTAGGAAGGCCTGGCCTACTCCTCTAATTGCCACCCTCTCTTCCTTTCTCTTTTCCTCTCTTCCAGCTGTGAGGACAACACACTTCCTCAGAGGGCCAAGACATTTTTTTTTTTTCTGTCTGCGAAGGATACATTCCAATGGGAGTAGATTCTAAAAGTCCAGCAATGTCTTTTTAGCCTCTCTTTTCTTTTTTACACCAGGAGTCCCACCTACCTTGGCCTTCATGCACCCACATGCTTGCTCCCAAATTTTCCCAGGCTGAGGTTTGGCCCCTCTGGCTGTCTGTCTCCAAAGTGACAACTATTCCATCAACCCTGCATTCCAAAGCCCCTGCCACAGGGGATGGAGACCAGCCAAACACTCCAAGCAGCTTAAGCTGAAGAAACACTAGTGAACCCAAGAATAAAACGCAGCCCAGTGGAGGAAGCACAACTCCAGCCACAAGTGGCTTCTCACAGTTGAATCAACTCAAATCTTTGCAGAGTTAGCAGCACAGTTCCTAGGTTGTGCCAGGCACAGTTTAAGTGTTCACCTGTGGAGCTTGACCGGGAGCTGTCACAGTGGGCAGTGCAGGAACTAAACATTCCCATCACACAGAAGATCCACAGGCAGCGATGGTCTATAATAAGACTCCCTCATTGTACCTGGGGGTCTTACGAGTCTTGTTCTGAACCGTCCTGGGTAGCCTGGCTCCCTTTGTTGACTAATAGTGGCCCTATGATTTTGTCGTCTCTATGGCCATATGAGCATTGCTTTCACCTACGCGGTCTGTATTCGGATGCAGAATTTTATTCTCGAGTTCTTGATGGGAATCTGCATTTTGGTTCTTAGACTTGTTAAAGTGAGAGTGGGGGCCGTCCACTGCCAGTGCACTGACAATCCGGTGGATTTAAATAAAAATCCATACGAGTGTGCAATGGAAAGTCCAGGGATCTTAAGGGAACAGCTTTATTTTCAGATTTAGTAAAATCACCATACGAATTGGCACAAGGCTTAGCAGTGCCAAGTCTGTTTATGAGCGAGGGCTCTGTGTGTGTCTTATGCTATCCCGGGAGGAACATCCGTGGGTGGTAACAGCAGGCTGTGACTACAGCCAGCCTCCGCTGGTGATCACTCAAACCGGCATCCTGCGTCCTGCCTTCCGCACCCTGCTCCTTTTTATAGGCCATCTATACAGTGTGGTGACATTTTTATTTTGCTGCCCAGCAATTCCTAGATTTTCTCCATCCTGAATTCCTCCCCTGGGGTGTGAGTGGTGATGCCCCGCAGCTCCTGCAGCTGGAGCGGAAGTGCTTATGGCATGTCCCCCGCATCCCTCTTTACCGCCAACTGTTGCGCCACAGCTCTTTGCTTCTCTTGAGGCTCTAGGTTTTTCTGCGTTTCTGGCAGCCCTGGAACATTGCATTAAAGTGGTCAACAGTTGCCTTGTCATCAATGTGTTGTTGGAGACAGACTGGAAGAAGAGAGGGTACCCACTGTCGGCTCAGTGACTACTTCTGATAAACACTGCTTCACAACAAATGTGGAGAGTCCTGGTTTCATCACAGCTCAGAAAACCAGCTAGAGAATGGTTTTAGTTAATCCCTCTCAGCAGAACCGATAGAACTCAGAGCAGAACCACTACATATGATGTTGTGAACTTTGAGTGTTACTGACAAAGAACAAGGGCTAATCTCACGGTCAAATACAGGTCAAGCTGGGCCCAACAGTCAGTCACACTTTTACTGTGGCTTTCAGAGCTTGTTTTTCCTAGTGCCATGGATCAAAACATTTTAATGCTCCATCATTGAGCCACATACCAGCCTCCCTGGACCTTTTAGTAAGTGATTATGAAATGTCATCTCCCAAAGTGAGAGTTCTACAGTGCATTTATCTCAGGGGTCTTCATACAACAATAACGTCTTTCTCTCTCTCTCTCTCTGTCTCTCTCTCTCTCTCTCTCTCTCTCTCTCATCCTTTCTCTGTCTCTCCTTCCTTCCCTTCCTTCCTTCCTTCCTTCCTTCTTTCTTTCTTTCTTGACAGGGTTTCTCTGTAGCTTTAGAGCATGTCCTGGAACTAGCTCTTGCTCTTGTAGACCAGACTGGCCTTGAACTCTCAGAGATCTGCCTGCCTCTGCCTTCCGAGTGCTGGGACTAAAGGTGTGTGCTAACCATTGCCTTACCATCACAACATCTCTTAGGGGACACTGTGAAACTCTGATGCATAGAAGAGAGGTAAAGGTTAGTACCTTGGCAAGGGCAAAGAGGGCCTTGCATCAGTCTGTACAGAGGGCATCCTAGGAGAGGCTGGCCTCTGCAGAGCCAACATGCAGTTCAGTCCATAGGCCTCAGGAACAAGGATACCTTCCTAAGCCAGGGCTGGGGACAAGACAGTGCCCTTGGAGGTGGATCAGAGTCATAGGACAATTTCCAGAAGGCTGAGGTATTCACTTGTCTGGACAGTGGATCCTACTCAGTTCTCTCTTAAGCCAGATGTGAATGTGTGTGTGTGTGTGTGTGTGTGTGTGTGTGTGTGTGTGTGTGTATGTGTATAACCATGCTGGAAAAGTTAAGGCACAACAGATGCCTCATTGCCCATGTTTCTTCCATTCCCAGGAAGCCTTAAAACCAACATTAGCTGTTATGATCTTAAAGCCAATGTCAGAATTTAGTGATGTTTATACTTTGGAGTTGCAGAGTCCAGGTCAATTTTTTAATGAGTTTTTCCAATACAATATAGTTTGATCATGTTTTTACCTTCTCCTAACTCTTCCAAGATTTTTCCCACCTCCTTATCCTTATCCACTAAACTTTATGTTCTTTCTTCTTCCTTCCTTCCTTCCTTCCTTCCTTCCTTCCTTCCAAAAACAAGAAACAAAACCAAAAAACCAAGAAACAAACAAACAAACAATATTTCCCAACAAAAACAGCACAGGCAAAAGACCAATAACACACACACACACACACACACACACACACACACACACACACACAAAACGCTGAAACAAAGCAAAGTAAAACAAAAAGTGACAAAAATACCATTGAGTTTGCCTTGTATCAGCCAACTACTCTTGAGTGTGAATGTGGTTAATATACCTACCCAGTGACACTACAGTGAAGAAAACTGATTTTTTTCCTTTGCTATCAGGTATCAATTGCAGATAGCTGCTTGTTATCTTCCTGGGACTTTGTGTCTCCTTCCTACAGTCAGAGCTGGGACTCCGTCTGGCCCGAACCCATGGAGGGCCTGTGCATGCTGCCATAGTCTCTGTGAGGTCATTTGTTCATTGGTTCTATTGTGTCTAGAAGATGCTGTTTTCTTGTTTGGAGGGTCTGTGCATGCTGCCACAGTCTCTGTGAGTTCATTTGTTCATTGGTTCTATTGTGTCTAGAAGATGCTGTTTTCTTGTTTGGAGGGTCTGTGCGTGCTGCCATAGTCTCTGTGAGTTCATTTGTTCATCGCTTCTATTGTGTCTAGAAGATGCTGTTTTCTTGGGCTCATTAATCACCCGTGGCTCTTATAATTTTTATGCCCCCCCCTTTCCACAGAGATCCCTAAGTCTTTTAGGGGGATGGCTCTGTTGAAGACCTCCTGTTTAGGAAGCAGTGCTGCGAAGTCTCCCACCGTCTTCATGTTATCCAGTGGTGGGCCTCGGTTTTACTGCAAGAAGAAGCCTCCCTGGTGTGTTGGGAGGCCCTGACCTAGGGTGTAGCACAATGTTGTTAGGAACCATTGCATTGCATGGGCAATAGCTGCAACTAAAGTCATGCGGATTCTAGAATTAAAGTAACTTTTAATTTCTTTTCTAGATCTTTCTTCCCACTAAAGGCAGTCAAGAGGGAAGTTTACCCCCTGCCATTTTTTTAAGCCGCCATTTACCTTGTTTCTCTAGCTACCTCTAGCAATGACTAACCATAGTCCATAAAGGGAAAATTTCAGCCTGGATTTCCATTTTTCTTTTCTGCCCTACAGCTCCTCAAGCCTGTAAGTGGCCAGCAGCAGGCTCTGGGTGAGTCAAGTCTGTGTGGTCATCGAGTCCCTCAATCCACTCTCCATCTTTTCTTTCCACCAACCTTACAGGGAGCGTTGGTGGTCACCCTCTAAGCAGCAGACTAGAATCAGAACTTGTCTGTGAGCGGTCACTCGGTCCACAGATGTATACAAGTCTGTGAGCAGATGACTTCTGGTAACAGATGTAGGACGTTGGTGCAGCTAGGGGATGAGCCCCAGAGGGAACAAGTGGGTCGGTGGCCAGAATGGACACTGGGGACCCTAGAAAAGGAAGTGACTCACAGAGACGTCACTAGTTAAGTCTAGAAAGGCTAGGTGGAAATGGGTGGGGGTGGATGGGGGAGGCATTGGAGATAATATTAAAATTATATGAAAAGGCTCCGCTGATGAAAAACTTAGGAAAAGTTAACAGTTGAATTAGACTCAACTCTAAACACAGCCTCTTCTAAAGCTGATGGACCGAGTCTGCTTCTTAGCCAGGCAGGGTTGTAGTCTTGACCGTATTAGGTCAATCTGGTTCCTACCTTTGCTAGAAAGCTTGGGGAAGCACAAAAATCTTCAGATCTCTCTCTGGGAGACTGCAATGGTTTTGTGTTATTCAAGTAAAGCCTACCTTTCTAAGACATTAGATTAAGAAGCAAGAGGTATTCAGATTTATGCATTATAGTTCATAGAACGGCCATTATCCATAAAGAGTATGACCACAACCTGCTGTTAGAGGCTTAGAGGTGCAGTTTGGAGTCAAGACAAGAGAATGGAAAGATGCTTTAATGGAAGAAATTTAAGACCCATTTCATCAAAGTCATCTTCCTCCTTCATGTTGCAGCTGTTAGCTGTAGGGTATGTTAATGCTACAAATTATTGTCCTATGTACTGTCAAGTCCCCATTGTAGAAATGAAAATGGAGGTTTGAAGAGGTCATGTGACCTGACTAAGGTAAAAAGCAAACAACCAAAATTAGTAAATAGGTTCAAATAGCCCAAAGTCTCTTTCTCCAGCTCCAGGATTTCCGTAAGTGCTCGAACACTTTGCCTATGTTAACCTTCCCAGGACTGAGTGACAGAGAACATCTGGCTAGCATTTCCCACGTTTAAAATTTATTTTAAAAATTTATGTTCTTTGAGATTTTCTTCAATTAATTAAATCTATTCATTTATTTTATATTTAAACTGCAGTTTTCCCCAATTTCTCTCCTCCCCTTCTCTCCCCTCCCCCACCACCTCTCCCCCCCTACAATCTACAATCTATTCTGTTTCTGCTCAGAAAGGGGCAGGCCTCCCATGGATGTCCACAAAGCATGGCACATCAAGTTGAGGCAGGATCAAACTCTTCCCCTTGTATCAAGGCTGGGCAAGACAACCTAACGTGAGGAATAGGCTCTCAAAAGCCAGCCAAGGTGTTAGGAACAGACCCTGCTTCTACCTCCAGAAGTCCCATAAGTAGACCAAACTACATAACTGCCACACATATGCAGAGGGCCTAGGTCAGTCCCATGCAGGCTCCCTAGCTGGCGGTCCAGGGTCTGTGAGCTCCTTAATAGCTCAAATTAGCTGTTTGTGGGTTCCCTTATGATGACCTTGACACCCCTGACTTGTACAGTACTTCCTCTGACTCCTCAACAGGGTTCCCCAAGCTTGGCTCAGTGCTTGGCTGTGGATCTCTGCATCTGTTACTGGAAGATGGTTCTCTGATGACAATTGGGGTAGTCACCAATCTGATGACTGGAGATGGAGATGGCCAATCCGGGCTACCTATTCACCACTGCTAGGAGTCTTAGCTGGATCATCCCTGTAGCTTCATGGGAGTCTCCTTTGCATCAAGCTTCTACCCGACCCCCAAACTGCTTCCCCCACCGAGGCATCTCTTTCATTACTCTCCCTTGTATTCATCCCCCAACCTGATCTCTCATGTATCCATCCCTACCTGTGCCCAGTCTACCTGAGAGAACTCTTCTATTTCCCTTACACATATGTGTGCACACATCACCTACTCTGCTCTCCATAATGTTCTTGATTCCGCACGTTTACAGAATGACAGTGAGGTTTTTTTTTTTCTAATAGAAAATAACAAGATGGCATGAATCTGTGGCTTAGGGCAGTGAGTACCACATGCACCTGCAGCCCTACACATTGTTTTTATAATTATTTCTCCATTCAGGTTTCCAGTGATAATCATACTAATTCATAATAATTAGTATTTTCTTCATGTAGCCTTTAATTTAAAAATACCTAAAAGCATCTATCTTCAGTTTAAAAGTGTGATTCATATTTGGTAAAGGTATGGCTCAGGTGTGAACTGCAGTTTGCACATCCAAACAAAACCATTACACTTTTAAATATGCATGCTACTTAGCTGCTTTACAGTTCAAACACAAGTTGTCATCGGGGTGCATACGAATCTGCCTCCTCGAAGCCCCGAGGAGGCAGATGCCAGAGGACAGGGAGTTCAAGGCCAGCCTGAGCTACACAGTGAAATCCTGTTTCAAAATTTAAGGGCAAGGGATGTCGTTCAAGTATAAGGCTTGCTTAGAACATGGACAAAGCCATGTTAAATTAATAAATAATAATAATGATGATACTTATGGACATTAATAACACAAATTCAGCTCCTTGTAGTTATATAAATGGCAGCTGAAACAACTCTAGTCTGGTTTCTTCCTACAGACTTCCTGTTCTCATTCTTTGGGTATGCTGGGTAGAGGCAGGCATTGCAGCAGCACAGGATGCTGGGTAGAGGCAGGCTTGTGTAGAAGTACAGGATTGGAATGAAGAACAGCCTGTTAGTGCACAGGATCAGGAACTGTTAGGAAACAAAGGAGGCTGAGCATGTGTGTGTCAGGGCTGACATAACAGGAAGTGCTTCATATGAACTGTGTTCATGAAGGATAAGATTGTATTGACAGACAGCTTCCATGCACACTACTAAGCTTCAAAAGCAGTTATCACACAGTTTAGGAAGAGGTCTAGTGAAGAGCTTAAGAGACAGAATATTTTTATCACAGGCATCTCTTAGAATTGCTGGCACCCGTGATGATAAGTAGCTAACTTTTCAGTATTGACTTTTTCAAACAATAACTGTTTGAGCCACTCATATTTGTGTGGTACAGTGCAATGATTTGGTACTTGCATATAATTTGTAACAGCCCAATTAGGGTAGCTTGCATTTCCACTACCTTAAAGATTAAAAAAATCTCTTGATTAATGCATAAGAATAGGTGGAGTGTGGCAGACTATTTCAGTGCATGTGTGCTGTACATATGCATGTATTTCCATCTCTCTGCTGCTACTTTGTGTTTGGGGATTTCCTGAGACTCCTAGTTTTAATGAGATATACGATAGCTTATTGCGAGTCATTACTGTGAACACTGAAACTTAGTGTTTCCATTAAACTGTGGTTTTGTTTCTTTTGTACTTTGCTTCTGTGTTTTGGGTTGATGGGTGAATTATTGTCCTTGGTGTTTGGTGAGGTTCTGGTGTGAGTGCATGGGGTATGTGTGTGCGCGCGTGTGTGTATGTGCATGTGTGTGACAGAGTATTAAACAGGATAGCTTCAGATTTCCCATATACCTGCCTCTCGCTTCCCAAGTATTAGAATTGCAGACTTCTGCCATATGAACCCAGCTTAACTATGATTAGGTGCTGAACATCCCTTCTTTTTATCCTTTCTAACCTATAGTTTTCTCTGTGAAGACCACTCCTGTTGTTAACTTTTGGTACCCAACTGTGTTGGGGAGTCCCGCCCCGCAACTGTTTGGGGGCTGTCCATTGTCACCAGTTAGGAAAATGCCTATACTGTTAGGAAGTGTCCCAGTTTAATAGATAGCCCTTTGGGGACAGTTCTCAGCTTGGGAAAAAATGGTTCATGTCTGTGCAGAAGGATGAGGTAGGGAAGCAAAATTGCTCCTGCAAACTCAAGTTTGATTTGATTTGCAAAACAGGAGAGGACACCACCAGCAGGTACCTGAGTTTTGTGACAAGCAGATGTATGTTCCTGGATGCAGCTCCAGGAGCCTCTGGGGACCATGGGCCAGCAATGAAAGAAGAAGGCTCATCATCCAGCTCCCCTTTACCAGCCTGTCGGAGCTGAGTGGGATGGATGCGGTGGGCACACAAGGAACATTGTGCTGGCATCAGCTGTCACATTGTCCTTTGAGCCTGCCAGAGATGACAACAAGGAACAATTCCATAATTCTGAACAAATTATGGAAAGGGACAGCTTGTGAGAACTTACATGAAATTTGGAAAGCCTGGGGCTGTATTGTTCTTAATCACGAACTTCTCTCTTTAGTCAATGTCCAAGGGACTGGTGCCAAGGAAAGATCTTGACAGATGGACTTTATTGAATGGGAAAGATAATAAGTGGTTATAGCTTATGGCTGTATTCAACCAGGCCACAGTGATTTCGAGAGTTTTCTTCTATAATGTCGCTTTTTTGATTAGACAGATAATAAGATCATTATAGAAATCATAGAAAATATAAAGAAATAATAATCACACACAGTTTATGTCTCAGAATTAGCACCGATTAAGACTGTAGTGTAATATCCATTTTAAAATTTGGTCCTTTTCACTAAGTGCAGGCTTAAATATGCTTCTCTGCGCTTTATTATTCTATGAAAATTCTTTTGATACATGCATGTTACTTCACTGTGTAATTTGTATTTACTGTTATCATTATTTATGCTGTGCCGTCCATATCATCGGGCTTTTATATCTTCAATTCTATGAATAACACCACAATAAGCACCATTGCAGGAAAGTTCATGTATCTTTCTGAAGGCTTCCTCAGCCCAGAGTTCAGATCACAGGGTTGATGGGTCTGTCATAAACCTTTAGGACTTTCATTTAAATTTCCTGGCAGCTTCCATGAGCGAGATTTCAACTGACTTATCTCCCATCATAGTACAAGACATGACTCTCCTTCTCCCTCCATCACTGAAGTTTTCTATTCCCCCACCCCCACTTTTTTGTTTTTTCAAGAAAGGGTTTCTCTGTGTAGCCTTTACAGACTTAGAACTCACTGTGTAGACCAGGCTGGTCTTGAACTCACAGAGATCTGCCCACCTCTGCCTCCTGAATGCTGGGATTAAAGGCGTGCGCCACCACCGCCTGGCTAAATTCTCCCATTTCTAATGGAACAAGACAGAATTGTTTTTGCTGCTAATTGCTTAGAATGACTGTGGAATACAAAAAGATTAATCTGATCCATATCCTTTTATTCTCCTTGGAACTTCCTGAATGAAAAAATGTGGGTCTCCAGACAGGATCAGGGGACTAAAGAAAAAGAGGGGTGAAGAGAAGGAAAGAAAGAAGGGAGACAAGAGAGAGAAAGAGAGAGGAAAGGAAGGAATTTTAGACCAGCTTCCTTTGAGCAGGGGAGCTAGGGTGGTGGCTGAGTTCAACGATGCAGCTAATTACTGAGTTGCTCATTGCTAAGTGGAGTGTCCAATGTGCAGAACCACATCTATTTGGCAGGGGAGTGAGCCATCCTGATATACAGGGAGTGCCCTTCTTGGCATTACCCCCTGACTGCTCTGTGAGGCTCTTTGTCTGTTTCTATTGTATAAGCTTTTCTCAGGGTACTGATGATGACTGGCTAACAAATTCCCCCCAAGTCCAAGTTAGTCAAACAATGAGTTTATCGGGCTTACTTAGAGGAGTGTGTGAGTGACCCCCAAACAGCTGCATTACCAAAGAGATGAGGACTTCTCTGTGGCCGCATATGAGGAGTCTCCCTTCTGATGGAGGAAGGTCATTGGCTAATAAAGGAACTGCCCTGGCCCATTTTATTGGTTAGAGGATAGGTGGGAGGAGTAAACAGAACAAAATGCTGGGAGGAAGAGGAAGTGAGCTCGGAGACTCGACCGCTTTCCTCACGGGAGCAGACGCCTGAGAGAGACGCCATGCCCTGCTCCCGGGATGAAGCTCGGACCCAGGATGGACTAGGCTAGAATCTCCCCGGTAAGCGCACCTTGGGGTGCTACACACAGATGATTAGGAATGGGCTAAATTAATATGTGAGAATTAGCCTAGAAGAGAATGGGCCAAGCAGTGATTAAAAGAATACAGTTTGTGTGTTGTTATTTCGGAGCATAAGCTAGCCATGTGGGCGGCCGGGTGTGGGGGACGCAGCCCTGCCGCCCCATATTACTACACCCTTCAGCTAACCTCCTAACAACTAGCATCTCCTGAGACCACCATCTGCAGACAGAGCCAATCACCAGCACCTCCTGAGACCACCATCTGCAGTTGGGAGGGAGAGAGAGGAGGGACTGGCTTGGCTCAGATCTCGGGTGAGAGTCCTGAAGATCTCTTGCATCTACTCACAGATGCTCTGACTAGGGTGGTAGAGATTGCTAGGCTCAGAGAGCAGTTCCCTGCGATGCCGTGCTTAGTGTTTTATAGTAACAGAGTTCACAAGCACAGTGATATCCTCCTTCTGGGCATTACTGTCCTGAATGCCATCCCAAGGGATCTTAAGAGCTCGTAAAGTTGAATCCAATCAGAAATGCAAATGGCCTGGGAGTTCCCTAAGTGGCACTGGAATTAAGGAAACCATGTGAAGGATGGAGCCTTTACCTTGTGCCTCTGAAACACACGGACATATTGAAGCAGGCATTTTGAGAGGGGCACAGAAGGACTTGTGATACATGGCTCTGCCTTTGGGGGTCACACAGAGATTTGGTAGGGATCCTTGCTTGACGTTAACCAGCGGCAGCAGGTGCCAAAAGAAACTCTCTGAGAACCTATGCGGGACACCTTAGTTGTAGTAAGTGTGAGGATCCAGAGTGAGTTCTGGAAGGATTGGATGCTGTGGTCGGAAAGCCCAGAGGTCCGGCAACTGGGAACGATGGCAGATACTAATCCACTATTGAAGGTTTGTACGTGGTATACCTACAGTGATTAATGTGTGCACCAGGAAGTACTCTGTACTGAACTCTGTACTACCAGGATGTAAAAGAAGTTCATGGGGAGGTCCGTATCCTGCCTCTACCATCCAAAGGCATTGACATGAGCCATAGCTGTTCACAGCATTCTCTGGACTTTGACTCCGTTTGAGTACTGCTGAGAAATATGGCTTTCAGCCTCACTGAATCAGAACCTGCACTTCAAATGTCTCCAATGATTCTTGGGTGCATCAAGCTTTGAAAATCATTGAACTTGAAAACCCCCTCCCTCATGATGGGATTTGAAATAGCAACAGAAACAGCCATCTATATGTGGGAAAAAGCTAAAGCACATTTCCCACCTTAGGGAATTTTTAAAAAGACAGGATGCATTCATTTGAACCAGAATGAGGAAGATGGGACCTTTGGGAGCTACTCCACATATAGTGGGGTTGCGGTAGGGATGAGGCAAGAGTAGCTCCCATTCACCTGTTCAGAATGCTTCATGCTTCGTTCAGGGCCAGCATTTTCGTTTCTGACATCCCAACTCTAAGGAAATGCTTGCTATTAAAAACTGCCAAGCACCTGAACGTCTTCTATAGTGTGCTGAGAGGGTAGAGAGGGGAGACAGAATGCCTGAGAGGGTAGAGAGGGAGGACAGAATGCCTGGCGAGCTCAGAGGAGCTGAGAAACCCTGCAACAGAGGGCATCAGGAGGCTAACTATACCTGTGGTTCTCAGGTGTCTCTGTTGGCCCCTTGCACAGATTGATTTAGACTTTGTTTATCCATACACAGTTCATAGAGATGAAAACAAATGTTGGGCAGGAAGTCGCCATTTTTTGTTTTCAAAATTAGAAGAGTTTTATTTGTTGTCTTATGATTATGACATTAATATTTACTGCAGTTATTATGGTCAAGATCAACAAAACACAGGACAGCTCATGCTGACAAGGATATGGAGAAATGAGAAAACTTCCTTATTGCTGGTAGGAGTGCAAACTTAGAGAACTGCTATGGAAATCAGTGCGATAGTTCTCAGGAAGCTCTACCTCAAGATCTGGCTCTACCTCTTTCGGACACTGTGGTGGTTTGAAAGAAAATGAGCAACACAGGAAGTGGCACTATTAGGAGGTGTGACTAAGAAAGAGAAGTAGACACAAAGCCCCACCCCTAACCAAGAAACTATCTGCAATTGACTGGGTATATCAACCACACCCAGAAATAGTATGCCAACACAAAATGAACTCAGTGGTCTTGTCTACCTTTGTTTTACTTCACTTTGTTTTGTCATTTTTTTTGTCTTGTTGGTCTTTTGTTCATTCATTTTTGTGTTCATGTGGGGGTTTATGTGTGTTTCTTATTTTTTGTTTCATGTTTTGTTTTTGTTTTGAAGGAGACATAAAGAGAAAAAAGAAGCTCAGGTTGGGTGTCTATGGAAGTAGGAAGGATCTGGGAGGTGTTGGGGGAGAGGAAAATGTGATCAAAATATAGTGCACAAAAATTATTTTTCAAAAAAAAAAATAAGTAGAGTCTCCCCACCTCAGAGTTAGGATCTGACTTGGTATACTTGAGAGCCTTTGCAGGGCAGTCAGTCCCTAAAGGCTGCCAGGTTTTCATCAGTGCTCTGGGTGGTTTCTTGGACCTTAGCGTAGTTTACTGCCTGGAGGGATGCTGTTTTCTTATACTCCATCAGTCAGGTTAGAAAATGGTATGTATGTGCCAGATCAGGAAAGTTGAGCTAATAATTGCACTTAGGGCTGGCAGAGGGGACCACTGCATTTTTCCATGGTGGGGTCCCGAGTCTGAAGAGTTTGCACAAGCAAAACCCATGTAACACACACACACACACTCACACATGCTCACACACACACACACACACGTTCACACACATACACACCACATACACATACAATAAGAGAAAACTTATTACTCGTCTTCCTGGGTTTGACTTATTGAGTATAATATAATGATCTCCATTCCTATCCATTTTCCTGAAATGCCATGATTTTGGTTTTCTTCGCAGCTGCACTGTGTATGTGTGATGCATTTTCCTTATTCATTTATCTGTTAGCTGGCTCCATTTCTTAGGTCTTATTAACAGTACAAGTGTTAAGCATGAACATGAAGACAGCTCTGTGGTATGCTGACCTGGAGTCGGTTGAGTATATACCCATGCATGGCACAGCTGAGTCGTATGATAGTTTGGGCCTTGGTGTTTAAGGACAGCCACAGTTGACTTTCAAAGGCTAACCAGTTTACATTCCTACCAACGTTGTATGAGATTCGTCTTTCCTCTGCACTTTAGGACTGCTTTATTCTATTTCTGTGAAGAACATGTTTGCAGTTTGATGGAGACTGGACTGAATTTATGTGTGGCTTTGGGTAATATAAGCCATTGTTATAATTTTGACTCTGCTAACCCATGAGTATAAAAAGTTTCTGAGCTTCTTAAATGTCTTTCTTTAGTGTCATAATCTTTTCATTGTCCAGCCTTCCATGTCCATGGCTGGCTTTATTCCTAGCTATTTTATTTTATTGTTGTTTTGAGTGATTATGAATGGGATATTCCACCCCCTAGCCCAATTCCTTTCTCAGCAGTTTGATGTTGGCATACATAAAGGTTACTCAGTTCTGCGAAGTGATACAATACCCTGCAACCTTGCTGGACATGCAGTCGGTGGGAACTGAAGTGTTCGTGGCATCTGGAAATCAGGGTACCTTGACTTTTGGAAGCTAATCCATGCTGGCTGGGTACCTCCTTTACAAACAGTTTTCCCTGTTTCACAAGTACCTGTGCCCATTGCTTGCTTGACTATGTAGAGCTTTTTAGTCTGACAGAGTCCCACTTTCACTGCTTCTTTTGCCGTCTGTCCTTTGGAATCATTCTGAAAATGTACTATCAGAATCTTTGTTTCTTTTGGTTTTGGGAGACGGGGTCTCAGTATGTAGTTCTGACTCCATACACCGACTCCAAACTTGTACTCCTCCTGTCTCAGTCTCTCAGGTGCTGGGATTTCAGCCATGCATGCCTTACTCATCCTCCAATTTCCAGGAGCGTTGGCTCTATATTCTCTAGTAAGAATTTTACAGATGCTTACGTTTAAGCCTTTAGTCCACTTTGGATTAATTTTTGTAGGTAGTATAAAATGTTGATCTAATTTTATTCATTTATTCTTGCAAATTGGATATTCAGTGTGACTAGCAACATTTATTAAATAGAATATCTTTTTCTGGAATTTCAATACTGACCCATTAGTCTGTGTCCCTTTTTATACCCAAATTATACTGTTTTGGTTGCTATAGTTTTTTGACATAGTTCAATCAAGAACTATAGTTTCTCTTGCTCTGTTCTTCTTTCTTAAAATCGTGTTTGTTGTTTAGGATCCTCTGTGGCTCTGCATGAAGTCATGGACCCCCATATCTGTGGCAAGTGCTCTTGGAATTTTTATAAGAATTATACTAAATCTGTACAGTAAACACCATCTTCCTGTGGGTCAGATCAAAATATTTGGGGTAAAGTATCAGCTAAATATGTATTTTTTCCTTGCCATTATGCCCTAATCAATACAGAACAGAGAACATATATTAACACTGTATTGCATGCTATAAGCAAGCTAATGACTTCAAGCATATGGAGGATGCTTGTTACGTTTACATACTATAGGTGACATGTGCACCTATAGACTCTGGCATCCTGGAACCAGACCCCATTAGATGACTGCAGGATAGCTTGACATCTCTGGGTAGTATGTTAATTTTAACAAGTCTGTTCCATTTGGCCTGATTCTGTCAACTCCAAGAAAAGCAGGCACTGGGAGGAGGTATGTGAGAGGGACAAGGTGGCCTCAGAGAAGTTGTGCCGAGGTTTGAGTCTTCCTGGCCATGGCACCGAGACATCAAGATGAAGAGGCATTAGTTGAATGCTGTGGAGCTGGCACGCTCAAAGATGACATGTTAGTCCCCTTAAGATCCTCAGGGGACTCTGGTACATTGTCAAGGCTCGATCCAGTCTCAGAGAACCCCACTCTCTCCTCTGAACACAGTTGTCATTCTGTCCTACAATCTCAATATTGTCACCAGCAGAAACCGAACTTGAATTAACATTGACTTTGGAACTTGTGCTCCATGCCAAGTGTTGTTGACAGCGGCAGTGACAGTCATTGCTCCAGCAACCAGCTTCTATATTTGGGTTGGCTCTGAGGTTCTTTCTGCTTGGAGCCTCTACCTGGGGGTTCTTTCCTCTTCTCCCGAACTCTTGCCAGCCGTCACTTTGGCCTCATCTAGCGATGCCGTCTTTTCCTTCTTTGGGTCTCTGACTCTGGCCTGGAGTCAGCTTTACCTCCACTCTGCTCCCCTGGCATGACTCTGGCTTCAGTTCCCTGGTCTGGCAGTCAGTCCCACATTCTCAGAACATTCATCCATGATCCTCAGAACTTCTCCGTGACTCCAGTACCTCTCCCTGCATCAAGGCTATGACATCCCTACCCACTCCACTTTAATTAGTCAAATACATCTCCCGCCTTGAAGGAAAGTGGTGATTTTGACTGCTTTCCCTGTACACAGAGGAACAAAGAAAAAGCAGGGAAAAAAAGTCTCACACAGACCCATGAACATAAAATAGAAAAAAATGTGACCCTTATGTTCATCAGAGGGTAAAACCCAGGATGAGGGACAGAAAGAAGGCAAATGCTACCTTTAGTGTCCCTTTCCTGGGCTGTGAGAACTAGGTTTGAGGTGACCTTTTTGGGAAAAAAAAAAAGTAGTAGAATTCTTGGTGACATTTCCAGATTTCTTAAACAAAACAACCTAACAACAAAATGTAACCCCAGTCAACCACACATTCTCTCCCCACCCCACCCTCCTATCCCCTCCCTCTCTGAACCCCACCAACCCTCTCCCCTCTTTCCTCTTCTCCTCTCTCTATTTCTACAGACACCGATTACCAGCTCCCTCTAGGGTAGGGCAAGAACTTGACTTCCACTTGCCTCTTCTAAGGCAAAGAATGACCAAACCAAATTAGTAAAGTCAGTTCATTGCTTCAGAACAGGCAAAAGGGAGCCAGCTCCATAGGGCTCACTGGTAGAGGAAACACTTGAAGAAGAAACCATGGTTATGGAGAAAGGAAAAGATAGTACCAGTTCTGGGCAGCATTTGTAGGGATCTGAAGGGGCTCGATGTGCGTTCCAGATAAGCAGTCACCTTGGGCAAAGACTCAAAGGAACCATCCCATGTAAAGCTGTTCCAAGAACTCCATGTGTGTGGCCAGTTTTTACCACTTCCCTTGTTCAGTGTAGCTTAACCTGTGCCTGTATCAGCTTCTGTGTGCGGGTGCAAAGACCAGGAAGCCAGCTTGCTCTCATCCTTGCCTTCTGCTATTGGACAGCAACTTTCCTAATGCATTAAGCATAAACTTAGCTTGCTCTTCAGAACAATTAGAATGGCAGTGATATTGTGGGTGAAGTGAGCTGCCAAGGGCTCCAGGAGGAGAAGCGTCTACCTGCTTCTGACGCACGTGCTTCCTACACTTGCTGGTTTTGCTAGGGCTCTTATGGCCTTCCTGGTCACCTCTGATGCCTGAATGCTGATGCTGACTGACCAACCTGAGAGAATGCATTCTCCTCTGAAACATGTGTCTGAGGCTGTCCATAGCTAATGGTCAAAAGATCATTCCCAACATTCCATAGTTAGTGAGGAAGCAAGCTTTGAAATACAGTAGGATAACAGACAGGGACCAAAGCAGGCACTGGATCTAAGAGTGTTCAGAATGTCATTCCTGCTGGCCAAATTGATCTAGTAACAGACTGAGATGGAGTGAAACACCTCAGGTAAGGCTCTACTCACAAGCTGAACCAGCAGTGAAAGAGGAACATCATGGCATCAGGATGCGTGAAAAGATCAACATGCCCGTATGTTGTCACAGACCCTTTTCTAGAGGGTGCCATGTGACTGAGACTTGGCAGATTGAGCAGAGCTATGCACACAGGCAAGAGGAGGCAGGACATGTTCTCCACAAAACACCATACAGCAGAGAGGGTTGACAGCTCAAGGAATTACAAACACCCAGAGTATCAACAGCAGTGGGGCAGGGTTAAGCTCAGGTTGGGTTTTGTCATAGTACCACCCCTGTCCCCACTCCCTAAAAATCTCCAGGACCACAAGAAGGACAACCTTTAAGATCCTTGTGGAGGAAAGGTTATTGACAAGTGACCAGAAAATACAGTTGATCCTATTCGGAATCTTCACAAGTGTGGCCAGATTGGAGCACTGATGTGGTATTAGTGTGGTGGTGAATACATCTGCCTTCTAACCTGGAGCCTTGGATGCTGCACACACAGAGATATAGCCCAGTGTAAAACTTTGATCAACTAGTGTTGTATGGCACTGGTTTGAATGGCAGAGGTTGCACACCTGGGAATTATGCAAACAACAGCTCACACTGACTTCCCCAAAATGTACACAAGTCAATCTGGGTTGTACTCCTTGTTGACCTTGGTCGTGGCTACTAGATTAGTAACCGTCTACCTGTCTTTCTTCTCAGGTGTTCTTAATACACTCTTTGTTTGTTTTAAGTTCTGGTCTAATGAGTGAGTTCTTTACCATCCAAGGATTGAAACATGTGATTGCAGGCCTCCAGTGCGTATAGAATTGGAACTGTGAAAAGTCGAGTTAGGGAAGGGGAGTTAAGGGAATGAGAAGTGAGAATAGGAGTAAGAAAGGTATGGGATGATGAGAGAAAAAAGGCTTCTCTTGTCATGTGATTGGTGTCATTTTCACAGGCCTTACACAGGGCTGATTAACACTGGGACTGGGAGATTTGAGTTGAGACAGGGGCTTTCTGCACAAATTGCTTGTTGGGGGCATCTATTTCCCTAGAGCTGGCTCTGGCTCGAGGCTGAAATTCTGGTTCAGGAAAATACCAACCCTGGTATTATAGCCCCTTCAAGAACTTACTTCTTTAGAGTCTGAGCTTAGAGGCTGGTTAATTGTCACTTGGCAGAGTTTATATCATAGCTCAATACTCTATCTTGGACTAATTATACTCATTATTTTAGAATTAATAGAAAAGTGCTTCATTAAAATCCTTGGAGAAATTATCCAAAACTTGGAAGTACGGTGAAAGAATGACTGTCACCCTTTCAGGGCCCTGACGGAGCTTCATCTGAGTGGCCGTACCAAGGATTTATGTGTGGAAATGCAACATTATTCGGCTCGATGCTTACGATGGTACATGACCCAGCCTCTACGGACAGAACATGTTGTCCTGTCTACATGAGTGCACAGTAATGCGTCTGCTTTGCATGCTTCTCAGTGTTTCACTGCCCCTGAATGTCATAGACAGGGTGAGTTTTCCCCTTCTGGTACATGGCTCCAAAGAATCTGCCTTTTTTGTAGCAGGCTCTGTTTCTAATTGATGACTTGATGTCAACTTTAACTATTATTTGGACAAGTGACTCAGCTAAAAGAACCTATTTTTTTGCCCAGCAGTAATTATGGGAATGAAATCAGCCCAGAGACATACTATTCACTTGACTCCCTTTATAGGTCTGTCACAGGGACATAGAGGACGGGGGAAAATGTCTTTTTACGTGCCAAGAAGGAGCTGAAATGCAAAACATCCCTCCACCTTCCCATCTGCCTGCAAACTAGATGTGTCCCGGATTGTGTATTTGAAGCATTCATTTGAAGAGAGCAATAATTTCTCTCAGGCACAAGCAGGAGTCAGAAGTGAAATTTAATTGAAGCCCACTTATGCCCAGCATACTGACTGATTTGGAGAATGGTGTGTGAACTGGACATTGACTGAGGGATTCTGGGTACAGCCTGCACCCTGGACTATGATACCAAAATTTCTGACAGCAAATGAATACAGTGACTTTTGTGCAAAATCCAGCCAGCCACCTGGACTGTCTGGTATTTCATGGGGTAGGGAGACCATTGCTACCATGTCTATGTTGATGAAAATGACAATTTTGGTTCCCCTATCATTAAACTAACTAGATATTTGAGTGTGGTATGGCTTAAATCACAGCATGGCCACAACTTGCCTGCATGTAGATTCTTCATTATAAACGGGGAGTGAGAATAATACTGTAGACTGTGTCCCTCTCAGAATTCTTCTGTTGAAACCCAGTCCTCAGGGTGATGACATTAGAAGGTGGAACTAGAGCTCTGGGCAGGTGATTCGATCATGGGGTGATGCCCTTCTGAATGGGATTAGTGATTACTAGAGAGTATTTCCTACCTTTTGCCATGCGAGGACACAGTAAGCTGTCCTCCATGAACCTGACCACATACTATGTATGCCAGCACCACAGTTTCTGATTTCCCAGTCTATGGAACCGTGCAAAGAAATTTCTGTTTTATATAGTCACCTGGTCTATGGTATTTTGTTGTAGTAACCCTGGTGGCCCAAAGTAGGCCACCTTTCTCCTCTCTGATAAGAAACATGAAGGAGAATGAAAGTTAACACTGCACAATCAAACTGGAAAATTACTACAAAAGTTCCCACTTACAGAGAAAAAAGAGGGAGCATCCAAAAGCCACTGACCCACTGCAGTGACGAGCCCTGAAAGGCTGTCCTTAGGTTCTGCCTTGAAGCTTCTGGGAGCCACTTTCGTGGTCATCTGAAGCAGACACTGGAAACACAGCAGTCTTTGAGGTAGGAGAACTTTTACAGGACTTATGTTTGCTTCCGTGTAGCAGAAGCAATGCCCTGTGTATGCTTTCACAGATATACCCTTCACTTTCCAACTTCTCCATTGTTGTGGAATATTAGTTTAAGATGTGTTACATCCATTTATACTGTGGAATATTTGTTTAATGAGGCAAAGATGTGCTGCATTTGTTTAACTCTGTAAAACTGTGTTATTTTGCCTGCCTACATCACCTGATAGGTCTAATGAAGAACTGAAAGACCAGTAACTAGGCAGGAGAGAGAAATAAGTGGAGATTCCAGGAAGAGAGAATAAACAGGAGGAGAAATCTAGGGAGCAGACTAGGAGTGAGAAAAGGTGAAGGAGGAGGGGAGATGCCAGAGGTCAGGCATCCAGCCATGGAGTAAGAAGGAAAGAAAGATATATAGAATACAGACAGATAAAAAACCCAAGGGCAAAGTGTAGTTAAAGAGAAACAGGATGATTTAAGTTAGAAAAGCTGGCTAGAAACAAGCCAAGCTAAGGTTGGGCATTCATAAGTAAGAACAAGTCTCCGTGTATTTACTTGTGAGCTGGGTGGTTGGTTCCTAAGGAGTAAAAAGACAAACCAACCAAACAAACAAACAAAAACAACTACACCCCACTCATTGGGGCTGGGCATGCCATGATCAGTTTTGTCTGTGTTTTGAGCAGTTGAAATTTTCTGTGAGTGGGTATCCTCTGCTGCAAAGAGAGACTTCTTTGCTGAGAGGTAAGAACTACACTTACATGTGGTTATAAGAGCAGGTATTTAGAATGCAGTTAGGAATTATGCTTGTCTAGTAAACCACTGGTGGTTAGCTTTCCTCTGAGATCCATGACCTCGCTAGCTCCAGGTAGTTGGATTGATTTCTAGTAGCAGGCATGATTTCTCACCTGTTGACCAAGCCAAGTCAAGAGTTGTGGGATACCACTAAGGCAAGTAAGTGTGCCAGTATTACACCTTAGGAGTGTAATAGTTTAGGATTGGCCATTGCTGTGGTTCATAGGGTCACAGCTGGGTAGGACTTCTGACTGCTTACCTCCTTTGGTAGCTTGCACAGCACCAGCACCTTCTAATGTTGTGAAAGCTAGTCCTTAGGGAGGAGGCTTTCAGGTCAGATCCTGTAGCATGTCTTTCTCTGTAACATGGGGCATCCATAATCAGCCTACAGTCCTGGAATATCCGACAGACTTCTCTGTGAAGCAGGAATTTTGAAGGTCTTTCCTATCTTGTCTAAGCAAAGTTTGACAGTCACATTTTTGTTGTTGTTTCCTGCTTGTCCAGTTTGGACAGCACACTGTCAGCAGTCAAGGCAAGAGCAGTTTCTTGCACAAATGGCTAGCTTTGTCACACTGAAAGCAAACTCCATATGGAGGTTCTTTGATGTCCATCTGTAACTGGAGGTTTCTCTCCCACCCACCAGTCCCCAAATAACCACTCTGAGGCTTAATATTAATTACAAACTCTTTTTTATTAGCTCAGACTTATTGTTAAGTAGCTCTTACAACTTAAATTAACCCATTTTTATTAGTCTATTTTTTACCACAAGGCTTGTGACTTGTTACCTCACAACTTGCTTTCCTGGCAGCTGCTTGCTTCTCTCAGACTCCACTTTCTTTCTCCCCATGTCTCTGTTTGGATTTTCTACCTGGCTCCATTCTGTCTGGCTATTGGCCAAATCAGCTTTTTTTTTTAATTAACCAAGGCAATAAAACATATTCACAGCATACAGAGGGGCATCCCACATCATCCACCATCCTTTTTTGAAGTAAATTGGTGCTGTCAGGAGCAGAAGTGTTTCACTGTCATGAAAAGTCTTATGTTATTAAAACATTTATAATGCCATATTCTGTAAGTCTTTAAAATGTTTAAAGACCATCTATTTATCTAAAATATATTTCTGTATTATCTTAAAAACATACTTAACATGACTACAAATTCAATTGCTGTAGATGATTAACTACTAACCTGTATTTCTTAATTATTCTAATTGATTTATAATAATAGCTTTTAAGGACTAGAACTTTACATAACATTTTTGAATGCAGAATTTTGAGGAAACTGCAACAGAGGCGTTCTGAGAGGCTGGATAACCTGGGCTACTTGCCTTTTTTTTAAATTTTTTTTTGGTGCTTGGTCCTTTTTTTTTCTGAGAACACATAAACTTTTAAAGGTAACGTATATGTATATTTGTATTGACACAAGTATGGAATGTTTGGTATATACAAAGTCAGCTAAAGATGATTTTTTTTTTGTTTTATGTTTGATCAGGTAAAAATCATCTATCAACTTTTTCAGTCTATGTGGACTACATAACCAAGTCTCTATCCATGCTATATGAAAGAATTTCATGTAATAGTCATGAGGACTCTATAGTCAATAAGACTTATCATGTGCCATCTAGTATCAGAGCTGTTCCCCTAGTAGAGGGATCAGCATATACACCACTTGTCCTGTTGTTTTTCTTGGTTTCTTTTTTCATATCTGTAGCCAAGATTTTTCAGGTCTCCCCCAATCAAATCTGATCTCTATCAACTAAAGAAATCCACAGCCTTTCATTTTTCTGTGGAAACAAAAGCACAACCTGTTCCCCAATGTAACATATTTTATGACTTCCATTTTGAAGTTAAGATGGTCTTAAAATATGTAGATTGGTTTAATTTTCCAGTTTCCATAATCCAATGTTTCTTAGAAGCTATGTTTTTTTTTACCATTAGCATCTAAAAAATTAAAAGACAGCAAAGTACCATACAGAATCCAGATACCCTGTGTATTTTCCATCTTTATGTGACTTACTTATTTTTTTATTACTTTGCTCTTTCTTTAAGGACTTTGTTATTTTTAAGCTATTTAGTTTTTCTGTGACTGTCTATACCAGTTTTCTTTTATTTCTTCAGCACCAAAGTACATTTTTAAACATACTATAACTTTTTAGAGAGTTTTTGTATCTGGACCTGGCTTTTCATGTGTGTGCAGTTCTCTGACTGCAGGAGATAAATCTTTTTTTGTTTTTTAATTTTTTATTGAGAAAAAAAAAGTTTCCGCCTCCTCCCAGCCTCCCATTTCCTTCCCCCTCCTCCTGCCCTTCTCCCCCTCCCTCCACTCCTCTCCCCCTCCCTCTCCAGTCCAAAGAGCAGTCAGAGTTCCCTGCCCTGTGGAAAGTCCAAGGTCCTCCCGCCTCCGTCCATGTCTAGGAAGGTGAACATTCAAACTGGCTAGGCTCCCACAAAGCTAGAACATGAAGTAGGATCAAAACCCCATTCTATTGTCCTTGGCTTCTCATCAGCCCTCATTGTTCGCCATAAGAAAGTGTGGAATATATACACATTAGAGTACTACGCTGCGGTAAAAAACAATGACTTCTCGAATTTTGCAAATGGATGGAAATAGAAAACACTATCCTGAGTGAGAACCTTCATCTGGTGATGGATGGAGATAGAGACAGAGACCCACACTGGAGCACCGGACTGAGCTCCCAAGGTCCCAATGAGGAGCAGAAGGAGGGAGAACATGAGCAAGGAAGTCAGGACCACGAGGGGTGCACCCACCCACTGAGACAGTGGGGCTGATCTATTGGGAGCTCACCAAGGCCAGCTGGACTGTGACTGAAAAAGCATGGGATAAAACCGGAGTCTCTGAACAGGAGATAAATCTTAAACTGCTAGGCTACCTTAGTGGAGTGTCACTGGCAGCTGGATCTGCCCCCCTTGGTCTGTGAGAGCCTAGCCTCATGCAGTGGGTACCAGCGGGTGCAACAGTTACAGCCCCAGCTCTGGGAAGTCACTGAATCTGAGATGTGGCCGGCATTTTTACCCAGCATATTAGTTGCTCAAGAGCTAAGCTGCATAGCAGACCCTCTTAAAAGAGCTACTATGGAGACACCATTTTCTCAGGCCCTATGTGAAAGGTCTTTGAGACTCCATGTCGGAAGCCGTATGTAACAAGTCTTTTTCTGTCCTGCCAGCCAACTCCTAATAATGACACAGAGATTTCTTATTAATTATGGAAGCTCAGGTAGTTCTTATAACTTAAATTAACCCACTAATGTTAATCTATGTTCTATCATGTAGCATCACCTCTCTCCCATCTGGTACCTCCTGTTTCATCTCTGAGTCTCCTGGTGACTACAACGCACCTAGATTCCTCCTCTTCTTCCCTTCTCTCCCCGGAAATCCCACCTATACCTCCTGCTTAGCTATTGGCCATTCAGCTTTTTATTACACCAATCACAGCAGTACACCTTCACACAGTGTACAAATACCCTACATCCAGAGCCATATTTGAAGTACATGGTTTCTTCAGTACACGGTGTCTTCAGCAACAGGAGGCAACCAGTGACAACAGCATTCAGAGCTGTTTGGGGAGTCTCTTGGTCTCCCTGGCCAACAACACAGGAAAAGGTTTCTCATGCCTGGTTCTAGGTTTCATGTTAGATGGTTTATGATTCTTTCCAGAGGCACTGTCAACCCACGAGGCATATGCTGTAACTTCACTAATATGCATGCTCACACATGTATATATATATATATATATATATATATTTGTGTGCATACAAAAATATACTCATAGGTACTATACGTGATTCTAGGTAAACATAAAATATTTTCTTAAAGCTTTTCAGACACCCTTGGTATTATTTATTTCTCCTCTCTCCTTATCCTTCCTTGCTTCTTAGTTAAGGCTCTCTTCCTACTTTTCACCTTCCCTGCCCCCATCATTAGCATCTTACTGTTACCCTCATTTGTGACACAGTTTTAGTTTTTAAAATAGGGCCACATCCCATTCCTGGTACAATCCTTTATGTTACTTTGGCTCTAAAGACTACAATAATAAAAAGACTCAAACATGTAATCACTCGACTCTTGGGCATTTACTTTTCAGTGACTGAGTAGTCAAAGGATATTTCAGACCAGCAGGGAGGGCTGTGTGTGTGTGTGTGTGTGTGTGTGTGTGTGTGTGTGTATGTGCTTTTCACAGTCGCTTTAGTGACAAGTGTTTTACATGTGACCACTATGCTCATCTGGGTGGGTCGGACCTCATTGTTCCCAGCATTGTTCCCAGCTCAGTCAGAAGAGACTCACATGTGGAAGGTTTTGATGGGCAAGGTCTGCAGGTGGCACATAGTGATGTTGTATAAGAAACATCGCAATGTTAATTAAGAAACACACCTTCCATTAGCTGTACCCAAGAAGAAGTGGACTGTTGAGAACAATGTTCTGTGTGCATATTTCTGAGCTATCAAAGCCAAACATGTGGGGATCCTAGGCACATAAGTGTGTGTAGAGGAGGAAGTGATACTGAGTTAGGGGAAAGCACTGGGAACAGATATTGTACCTGGAAGGCCAGTGTATTGTAACAAAGTTGAGCATGGAAACTGTCTTCATATGGACCATGTAACTATCCCTCTGTTCTAGACTGTTTCTCTATGGGAACAAATGCCTCACCAGACATAACCAGACATCTTTACACACATCCTGACACACTTTATACCTTTAAGAGAATTTCCTGCTGTCATAGAGGGTGAAGTTGATACTGCGATTGAGAGAGAATGTGTCAGCCTTTTGCAAGACAGTTTTGGCAGTGATATGATGGCTAAGTCGTTGCCAGAAACTCTGTCTACCATAAAAATATAAACTAGGAAAATGAGCTGCATGCCCATGTCTATCCTGTGTCTCTTAATAGAGAGCCTTGTGACAGAATCCAAATCCATATGGACCTGGTTTTACTGAATGCTGGGGAGCATGCACTCCAGTGCTCTCCAATTTCAAGATGGGTCTAAGAGATATAGAAATGGAGGGATGCCTTCTACTCAATATTTTTGGATAAAAGATGTCTTAGGGTTTCTATTGCTGTGATGAAACACCACGATCAAAGCAACTTGCAGAGGAAAGGGTTTATTTCACTCCTTCCCGCCACACTATACCTGCATGTGCATTTTTTGATGAAGAGTCAGATGTTATTTTAAGACTCTCCAAGGCCCCTAACTGGCATTTAGTTTTAATTATACCACTGGCAAACTAGATCTGTTCTGCTTGCCAAAAGGAGACCTGACCACTTAAGTTGTCATGGAGGAAGGCTCTGGAATTGTGTTTTTAATTACACTGACTAAAGATCAATCAGCCATAACTACATGCAAGGTTTTAAAATTCTATTTTATAGGCAAGTAGAGCTAGCTTTTTACCTCTGCACACTGTAGTTGCTAATCATCTATCCTCAACTTTTTTCTTCTTTTCATTTTGATGATCTACTTAGCCAGAGGGTCAATGCTTTATGGAGCAGAAACTTGGATTATTGCATTGGTTTTATTATGCAAAAAATTCAGCAACAACAGCAAGGGCATCTTTGTTTCTTACTCCATGCTTGGCAGAACCAAACCTCCAACACTGGGCTGAGCCTGAGACAGTATGGAGTTCAATTTAAGAGCTCTGAAACCAGTGGAGGAAGAAAAATAAACCCTAATATTAAAATGCCCACAGTGTGTGGAGTTCCTGGACTGGTGAAAGTTGTCTCTGTTTCCTTTCCCATTGGTATGAGAAGACAACCTGACTAAAGTACTTAACTGGGAGGGCTTTATTTTAGCTCACATCTCCAGTGCATAGAGCATCACAGCAGGGAAGTCACAGGAGTGAGAACTGGTCACATAACATCCATAATCAAGACCAGAGATTGCAATGGCTGCTTGTGTGTATGCATGCTTTCAACTCCCCTTTTCCCTTTTCTACAGTCTAGGATCCCAGTAAGAATGGTACCACTCACAAGGGGCAGGTCTTCCCATTCAGTTAACACGAGCAAGAGGATCACCCACAGATTCTCAGAGGCTCATCTCTCAGGTGAGTCTAGACTTTTGTCAAGTTGACAAGACAGTCACAGAGTTGGAAAAAGGCCCACACTCAAACTATCATCTGTGTGATCACTGTCTACTGGTGCCATGCCACCAACCAAGTAGGTGCTCACAATGAGGTGAATAATTGGACAGCTAGTACACAATTCTATGCACAGTTAATACCAAATTCCTATTGCCAGTGGTGGTTAGTCTTCACTATCAACTTGACTAAATTTAGTATCATCTAGGCAACATACCTCTGGGTATGTCTATGGGGATCTTTCCAGAGATTCAAGTGAGAGGGAAGACTCACCCTTGATGTGGGATTCCTCTCTGTATGCGATGAATATGTTTTCTTGCCATTGGTTAATAAAGAAGCTGATTTGGCCTATAGCAGGGCAGAATATAGCCAGGCTAGATGAGATATATGGAGAGAATAGGCAGAGTCAAGAAGATGCCATGTAGCTGCCAAAGGAGAAGGACACGCCAGAACCTTATCTGGTAGACCACAGCCTTGTGGCGATACAGATTAATAGAAAAGGATTAATTTAAGATATAAGAGTTAGCCAGGAATATGCCTAAGCTATTGGTCAAGCAGTGTTGTAATTAATATAGCTTCTGTGTGATTATTTGGGTCTGGGAAGCCAGGAAACAAAACATAGTCTCTGTTTACACACCCCGAATGGGGGTGCTCCATGAAGGAGCACCACTCTGTGAGGGAGCACCACTTCATGAGGGAGCACCATCCCATGAGTTGAACTAAATAAAAAGGAGGAAGTGATGTGAGTGCAGCTTTCATCTCTCTTTTCTTTTGGCAGTGCCACCCCTGAGCAGGAGATACTGGACTATATACAAAAACAAGCTATAGTGATAGTTTGTGTTTTAATAAATAAAACGTGCCTGAAAATCAGAGTGCAAAGCTAGCCACACTGGTTAGACATACAAGCCAGGCAGTGATGGTACACACCTTTAATCCCAGCAGCCATATAGTTAGCCATCGAGGCTGGGCGGTGGTGGTGCACGCCTTTAATTCCAGCATTGGAGAGGAATATAAGATGGGAGGAGACAGGAGCTCAGGGTCTCAGTCTGCAGTGAGTCTGCAGTCACGCTGAGGACAGGATCGCCCGGCCTTGGTAGAGGTAAGAACTCTCTAGTGGTTAGCTTTGTTTTGCTTTTCCTTTCCTTCTTTCTTCCTTCCCTCCCTTTCTCCATTCCTCCCTCCCCCTCTCTTTCTTTTCTTCTGTTTGAACTCCAATATCTGTCTCTGAGTTTTTATTATTGGTGCTATAACAAGCCAGTGAGCAGCATTTCTCTGTGGTCTCTATTTCAGTTCCTGCTTTAGTTCCTGCCCCGCCTCCCATTAAAGACAGAGTACCACATGGGATTAAATGAGCCCCCTTTACCCCGGATGCTTTAGTTAATGATCTTTAGCACAACAACAGTGAAGTCAAGCTAAGGCAGAGGTTGGTACCAGAGTGTGCACTGGTGTGATGGATCTGACCACATTGGTTGGGGGAAGGACGGTGGAAGGATTTTGGAGCTTGGGCTAGGGAACGGTCAATAATTCTCAGAGCTTACTGCCTTCAATTTCTGCCCTGAGTTCCCCTCATGGTGGACTGTAAACCAAAAGATGAAACAAATCCTTTGCTCCTCACATTGTTTTTGTTCATGGTGTTTATCACAGCAACAGAAAACAAGTGTGCAGAGTTGTGGGTTAGAGAACCCCTAGGTTTGCTGTGTGAGCTTGTCCTGGGGAGATGTAAAAAAGTCTGTTTAACCCAGATGGGACACCAACAACAGACGCCCGTGTGATTCTACCAAAGTACAACTTGGGAAACCGAGGAGTTTACTTGGGTTACTTACAAAGAATGGGTTAAAGATCACTTGAAAGGAGCATGGATGATCCTAAAACAGTCACCCCACCACGGACGCAGACACACACACACACACACACACACACACACACACACACACACAATATCAAAACCTCTCACCCCACCTTGGGTGCATTTCCCATAACTTCATAAGTAGTCACAGTTTCCCCCATGCCATCAGTTGACCTTCCATCCTCCATAGACTCCAGTAACTCCTGAGACCAAGAGGCCAGGTGCCATTAGGATAGAATCACATTCAGCTGGCAGGAGGGAGGGGCTTCAGGAGGAATATCTAGCTGAGAGGTAAGGGGAGGAGCTGATGACCGTCCTCACTCCTGTCTCCCATTAGGGAATGTCAACCGGCCCAAACTTTGGGATGGTTTACGAGTGCTCACAGCTGTTCTGAAGATGGGAATGGCTGTTCCGCTCCGAGGAGAGCAGTCCACAACAATGCTATAGGCAAAGCTTAGTTGGCTATGCTAGTGGAATTTGGCGATGTTACAATGCCAACAGAAGTGTGTATAGTGGAAGGGGCCCAGCAAATGGTTTCCGGAGAGAACAAAGACTATTGTTAACTGCCTAGAAGCCATTCATGTTACATGTTTGAAAATAAAATTGGCTGCTTTCTGCTTCTGTTCTGGGAATTTGAGAGAGGCTGATTTTGAAAACAATGGACTAGTTTGTGTAGCGAAGGAAATTTCAAGACAGGATAGCATTCAGGCTGTGGCATGGCTGCTGCTTACTGGTTTTGGCCCAGAGCCTTGCTGACAGAAGAGGAAAACATTTGAAGGTCTTGGGTGAGGAGGGAGGGGTGTGCAAGCCTGACGGTCAGTTCACTATTCCACTGAAAAATCTATTTTGAAATGTCTCCAAAACTCAAGTAGCAGTTGACTCATAAAATACTCATTACCACCGCATTTGCATGACCAACAACGGAAAGGTGAAGCAAAGCCTCAATGCATGCAATGACACCGTGTCACAAAGCATCAGTGGTGAGAGCAGCAAGTGTCGCCAACAAGCTGGATGTCTTCCGAGAGCAGCAGAAGCCCATCAATTAGACTCGGAGGCAAGCATAAGGGGCGTGACTTTAAGGACTTCATTAAAATAACTCCTTATTTTCTTCTGTCAGATGCTAGTCTGTTGTTGCGTTACAGCCTGCCAGTCGCCCTTGCTGTCTTTCCCTCCCACCAGGGTGGACTTCATTCGCTAAAAGTGAGTCACAATTAATCCTTCCTACTCCATGCCACGTGACAGCCACAGAGTGCATCTCCTATTGATGACTTGACCTTGTCTTTAGTTATGAAATACAAAGGAGATTTTCCGTTGTTCAGCTACCTGCCAGTTTTGTTCAGGGGTATTTCCTGCCTGTGATGGATCCTTCTGCATCTGTGTTTTTCAAGTGCTGAGCTGTGTGCTAAGTCACAGCACTGATAAAGTATGACCGATCTGTCTGGAAAAGACCTGCACAGCAGATAAACCATTCATTATTATGTTATGGGTTAAGGACCATGATGTGAGAAAGATAGGTGCCCATGTAGAAGATGCCCCTCCCACAGCGTGTTTTCTTAACAGTTCTCACAAGCTGGTTCTCCAAGCTGTCCCTGCAAGAAAAGCTGCACTTTAACATATGTGCAGAGATAAATGATTGGAGTATCGTTCATTGGCCTCAGTAACTGACCACAGGGCCAGGGCGTTTGAACTGCGCTCCAAGGATTTGCTGAAGCACATTTTTTGTGGCTTGATCAAGCAGGGTATGATAAATGACTATAGGGAATGACCACTTCAGGTGCTCCGGAACCAATCTGGCCTGAAGCCTTCACCTGAAGATTTCTCGCCTTCCTTTCCCAGGAACGCTTGTTTTACAAAGAGTTGTGGTGCTAAAACAAATAATAAAAATTATTTATCTTATTAGACTTTTTTGTTTGAGACAGGATCTCATAACAATTGTGCCCTGATTGTGCTAGCATATCTTACAGGCAGGTTGCTATTGTGGGTCACAGTATCCATAGCTGGGTGATACTAATGGTTACTTTCTTCCTCTGGGAGTGTAATAGTGTGCCTTTCCAGCACTGTGAATGCTAGTCAGTTGGCGTGAAGCTTCTAGTTAGCACCAGTGCAATTTTTAATTCCATGTTTGATGACATGCAAGTGATTCTTCATCAATAAGGTTCTTATTCTAATTCTTCAGGTTGGGGAAGGTAAATAATAGTCTTTGCAATAGCATGCAATATTTAGGGGTTGGTCTATGAGATTCCTTTGGCCAATGGCTCAACAATATTTAACCTTCTTAATAATAACTTTATTTGGAAACATAAGATGTCTAGTCAGGGCATTGTCTCCCCCATTATATGGTAATTCCATTTAATGTCCATATTTAATATTATATAATATATATAATGTTCCATATATGATACATATAATATTCCACATATATAATATGTACATATTAGGAAGCTTCTATAGCAAAATGTTTCCATATGACTTTTCAAAAGGTTTTAGCCTTCTATTCCCTGCTCCATTTAATCCTCCTATTCTAGTTTCCCCAGAGAGGGGGCTGCCTGCTAGGAAGAGAAGTCACACATTACTGACAGCTTGCAGGACAGACTGGGACCAGGAGCAGAGACAATGATGAGCCAGTGATGTGTGGGAACATGCCTTGACAAGGACCACATAGTTAAGCATGTCTCTGTACCCTAAACTTCATGTCAGTTCTCCAAGACAGACTTGGGGGGGGGGGGTCACTGAAGTTTTTAATTTATCAGTCTCCACAACAGGGCCGTACTGAGTAAGTCTCTAATTTCTGTTTTCCATTTTCACCTCTCTCTTAATTGCTCTACTGAGGATGGGTGTCTGATCATGGTTATTTTTGAGTTGCCAGGGCCTAGAATTTGATTCTTAAAAACTCCAGTTAAGAATGTTGCCATGCCAAGCCAGGATAAAGGACTACACCTGAGATCAGTTACTCGCAGACTCCTGATGGGGAAGAGATGGACTGGTGCCTGTGGCGGTTTGCATAAGAATGGCCCCATAGAATCATAAATTAGTCACCAGGGAACAGCACTGATGGAGAGCGATTAGGAGGTGTGCCCTTGTTGAGATGGTGGGGCCTTGTTGGAGGACGTGTGTCACTGTGCGTGGGCTTTGGGGTTTCAAATGCTCAAGCCAGGCCCAGTGTCACACTCTCTTCCTGCTGCCTGTCGATCTGGACGTATAACTCTCAGCTACTTCTCCCTGCATGGTGCTGTCATGCTTCCCACCATGACTATAATGGACTAGACCTCCAAAATGATAAACATACCCCACTGAAATGTGTATATTTTACAAGAGTTGCTGTGGTCATGGTGTCTCTTCACAGCAATAGAAACCCTAAGACAGTCCTACACAGCTGTAGTAATCGTTGCACTCTGGAAATGATTCCTTCATTTCTAACCTTCCACGTCAGCTAGTAAGGCAAAGCAATGAGTGCTGAGCTTCTGTGGGCTCCGAAGTCTGACCTTTGGAAACCTTCTCAATGATTGGTACATGCACTGATTACTTCTATCACTGATGAGACAAGATACCTGGCAAAAGTGGAACGGATGAAAGGGGAAAGGGTATCGTTGAGTATGATAGAGATTTTCTTTGCCCAGATGAGATTAACCCAGGGGTCTATGGTCACAGAAAATCAATGGTCACTAGACCAGTGGCTTCCAGGTCCTTTAGGAACCCAAAGAATGGATTTAATGGACAGCAGAAAGACTTAAAGAGGAGTTTAATCACAGGAAAGAGTCTAAGAGAAAGAAAGAAAGAAAGCAGAATCCCTCACAGCAGGAGCAGCTGCCAATTAAAAGTTGCCTCCAAGGGTCTCTGGGGTTAATAAGGCCTTACTAGGTTGAAGCTTGGAAAGTCAATTTATCAATTCAGTTGGCCCACCCATGGGGCGTTCATGTTCCTCTCTGTGATGGTTTGAATGAGAATGGCCCCCACAGGCTCATGTATCTGAATACTTGGTCCTCAGCTGGTGGAACTGCTTGAGAAGGTTTTGGAAGTGTGGCTTCATTGAAGGAGGTGTGTCACTGGGGGGTGGGCTTTGATGTTTCAAAAGCCCACTCCATTTCTCGCTAGCTCTCTCTACACCCTGCTTGTGGATCAAGATGTAAATTTTCAGCTACTTCTCCAGCATGATGCCTGCCTGCAGCCACGCCTCCCACATGATGGTCATAGACTCTAATTAACCCTTTGAAACCTTAAAGTCCAACAAATTCTTCTTTTATTTTCATTGGCTGTGGTGTCTTACCACAACAATAGAGAAGTAACTAAGAAATGTTCTATCCCAGTGGCTAAGCTGGAGCTTCACATGCATGTTCAAGAGTCCATGAAGTGGATGGTCCTGCACAGCTTACAGGTAGCTGTTCTCATTAGGTGACTATATAAAAGGAGAGGAAACACAAGCAACCAGAACATGAACCTGTGCTCCTAGGCATTTCTAGAATTCCTGGCCTCCGTCAAAACAGAACTGCTACTATGACATGACCCGAACTGTTACCACCCAGCTTCTGGGTAAGACAGAGAAAGTTGTCAAGAACACGGCATAAAAACGCTTGTTTCAAGATCTCTGTCTTTAACTGCCCAGCCAGTTTCTCTCTGCTGTTCTCATCAAAAGTGGCTGAGAAGGAGGAGGGCTTCATTTTCTCCTCACAGTTTAAGGCTGAAGTCTATAGTGGGGGGAGAAAGGTGGCAGTCACCATTTATAGCAATACTATGGGGGCTGTAGAGATGGCTCAGGGCTTGATCGTGTGGACTGCTCTGTCAGAGGACGCAAGTTTGGTCCCCTGCACTGGTGTCAGGCAGCTCACAGTCTGTAAACCCAATTTTAAAGGACCCGATGCCTTCTTCTGACCCCCTGTGGGCATCATCTTCCCATACACTGGCCCACCACAGCCAATGAAAATAAACGAAGAATTTGTTGGGCTTTAAGGTTTCAGAGTCTATGACCATCATGTGGGAGGCATGGCTACAGGCAGGCATGCTGGAGAAGTAGCTGAAAATTTACATCTTGACCCCCACACACGTATAGCTTAAACACAGAAAGTGTTCAGTTGCCTCCCTTCTCCTGCGGGAGCCCTTCTTCACAAGTCTTCCCCGACACACTGTCGTGCCCTCTGTCTGTGTGTAGCCCACTACGTGTTGCCTGCCTGAGCATAGTAAGGGGTTATTCACTGGCACAGGGGCAACTTATCATTAGCTATGCCCCTGAAGACTTTCCCTTCCTAACAAGTGCCATGCCCAGAGATATCATTTGTTTGTGAGACAGGGTCTCTATACAGCCCTGTCCTTCCTGGAACTTGCTGTGTAGACCAGGCTGGCCTCAAACTCACAGAGACCCGCTTGCCTCTGCCTACGGGGCACTGTGATTTAAGCTGTGCGCCACTATGCCCAGCTCAGAGATACCTTTGCACTGCACATTTCCCTGTACTCTGGCTCTTACATTCCTTTTTTCTCCCTCGTCTTTGGTGTTCCGTTCCATTTAAGAACAAGCATCCCACTATCACTTATTCTTGGCACTTTGACCAGTAATAGCCACCTGCTGCAGTAAAAAAAGCTTTTCTGGTAAAGGTTGGGAAGAGGATAAATCTGTGGATTTAAGTATGACTATTTATAAGGTAGTGAGACAACATGACAATGTGGCAAAATAATGTCAGTAGGTTTCCCCCTGGGATCTCCGACGTCCTTAACCACAGGCTCTTGACCACGTTTGTGGAGCTAGATCAGCGCTATCTCCTGTGGAATGCGCCTCAAATCCAATCAGAAAGCAGCTGGTTAGCCCTACAACCGTCACGTCACTATGATATTAGAGCGGATATCTTGTCTGGCAGGTCGTTGTAGTAGCTTACAGAATTCATAGCTGGATAAGATTTGGAAGGGTTCAGGACTTGGGCGGTTTTAAGAGGGATGTTGAGATAATTGGGATAAGGGCAGAGATTTACTAGAGAAATTATTAATGCAAGGATAGATAGAGAGCCAACAGTATGGCAGGGGCTCCAAGGAGAGCTCAGGCCCCAGCACCTGGCACAGATAGCATGATGAGGTATCTAAAGAGGAAAATCAATTTCCCTGGTAAAGTGCAGGTCTAGGTATGGGGGGTGGGTCACAGTCAGATTGTCTGATTCCCAAGTAGAAGGTAGGGAAGGGGCCGGGAAGCTGGATATGGCACCAATACCCCCTTTGATGTTAACTCACTTCTCAGCTGAGAGATGCGAACACCAGGAAATCTGTTACCCAGGACTCTCAGACTGGGTCTCACTAGGGTGCCTGTCAGGGTCCCTGAGACAGGGAGGGCTGCTGCAAAGCACTGTGGTCTGAGCAGAGGCTAGATTCCAACATTATCTTCTTACAAGATGGTGGATGCTTCTCTCCCTCAGCAGCCGACATAGTACGCTGGCCCTCTCTTCTATTTGATATGAGAATTTGAAAACAGACTTCAAGATTCCTGGGAGATCAACATAAATTTGCCAGCTTCAGTTTGCATTGTGTCCATGTCTCTTTGCTTGACGTTCACAGGTCCTGTCTTCGCAGAGACCAGCAGCTTTGCAATCATGTCTCTGCTTTTGGGAAGTGCCTATATTCGTCAGCAACTATTTTACAAGAACAAAGCACACCGAGTAAAATTAAACCCACATATCTGATGAGCACTGTGAGTAAACACTGAGAATCATAACCACCCATCAACCAGGTATTGACGCATTAGTATCACATACACAATGGCGAATATTCTAGTTTGACAAATATCAAGACATGACTAGTTCTATGTTGCCTTTTTGCTTTCACTTTTAAAATTAAAATAAAAATCCCCTAAAAGTTTTATTGCTTAGATAAGTTCATTTTCTTAGTTAGTGATTACAGACGCAAAACCTTGATCAAAAAGTCTAAATACTCCCTGAACAGAACATGGTATAATTAAGATTATGATGTGTGGATTTTTGTTTATCCGTGGTGGTGAATATCATAAAAATTAATGTACAGGCATTTTTCCTATTAGATTTTGTTGTGTTTATGTTTTCAGTATAAGACCCAGAAGCCACATGGTTGGACAGCCCTAGTTTTTATGATTTATGTTTCTCCTGGGATTCATTTCAGTGAATTTTAAATTCCCAGAAAATTATTTGTTTCATCCAGCTTTTAAATTTTTATTCACATCTGCATATTTTAAATACGTGCAAATAGTCTTATTTAAAATGCAACTTGCCCTGTGGCTGAGGTCATCTTTCTTCTGCTCTGTGGTGGAAGACTTTTTTTGTGTGTGTGTTTTATTTCATCATTTCTTCCCCCCATTTTTGATTTATGAATGTGCATCAGTCTGTCTTATTCATATGTTTTTCTAGTAAGAGAGATTTAAATTTGTTAAATCCTTTTTATAGCTCATCAACAATTTGTTTTATTATATTGATATTCAGTTTTTAGTATATTTTATATGTTCCCTGATATTTTGAGTTGAATAACCTATTAATTACTTTCTTAGTGTGGTCAAATACCTAACAGAATCAGCTTAAGTGAGGAAGATGTTTGGTTCCCAGTTTCAGAGAGTTTTGTTTATGTTATAACAAATAAAGCTTGTCTGAGAATCAGACTGTAGAGCTAGCTACTTACTAGTTAGATGTAGAGCCCAGGTTGTGGTGACACACATCTTTCTTTAATCCCAGTACTCCTGGGAGGCAGAGGCATATTGATCTCTGTGAGTTCAAGGCCACCCTGGGCTACACTAGATCAAGACAGTCTAAAAGAGAAACAGAGCCAGGTGATGATGGCTCACACCTTTAATTCCAGTACTTGGGAGTCACACACCTTTAATCCCAGCATTAGGGAGGTGGAGACTGGAAGGGGTATGGCTGGGTGGAAAGAGGAATATAAAATGGGAGGAGACAGGAGCGCATGGCAATTCAATCTGAGGATTTGTAGAGAGATGATACCCCAGTCTGAGTATTTCATAGAGGTACGAACTAGTGGCTGGCTGCTCTGATTCTCTGATCTTTCAGCTTTCACCCCCTAATATCTAACTCTGGTTTTTAATTGAGACCAAATAGAATCCACACAACATGCAGGTGGCCCTGGTGGGGAAAGCATGGCAGCTGGAGCAGCTCCGGCTGTGGCAATAGAGCTTTCGTTTTGGCTTCTACACAATTTTGTGACCAGGAAGGAGAAAACTCAGCCAGAACTGGAGGCAAATACAACATTAAATGCCACTTGTCAGTAAACCACTTCTGCTAGCAAAGTAGCAGGTTCTAGAGGTCCCATAGTCTTCGTAAACAATGCCATCTGGGCACCAAGAGGCTTCTGGGGACACTTCACATCCACGCTATAACAGACACTTTCTGCAATTTTATTTACACAAATGTTAAGAGTTGAAGCCTTTGCCTTGTTTCTATTCTGTTCGTCCCTCCTAGTCCTGGTGTATATTTGAATTACAGTTGCTCTCTGGATACAGTGGGTAAACATGAAGGCCCTTGCACACCTAGGTATCTTACAAAATGCAGATGGCAACTCGGTAGATCTGGGCCACCTGGGTTTCTGCATTTTAAAATGCTCACAAGAGATGCTCAAGGGGCTCTAAGACTGCAGCTTGAATAGCAAGGGATTAAAAAAATAAAGCATTTTATTTTTCATGTTCAAATGTTATTCATTTCTAGACCTCCTGCAGTATGACTGGAGAATATTGTCTTACATTTCTGCTTTTTGGCTTTATTGAGCCTTTCCAGAGTTCACTTGCTCTATCTTGGACCAAAAACACTGGGTTGAAATCTCTTGCCATTAGGCTTCTGTTGTGTTTTTATTTGTTGTGCTCTACTGAAGATCAAGCCCAGAACCCATTACATGGCAGTGTGCGCTGGGCCAGAAGCTCCATCCCTAGTCCAGGCTTTCACTAGTTTACCCAAGACAGCCTCACCCTTTCACTCCTCCTGTATCAGCTTCCTGAGTGGTGGACTACAGGCATGCACGGTCAGAGTTAGCTATGTGCTTCTGCTTATTCTTCTTTACATTGCCTACACTTAGAATTTGGGGCCAGTGACAGAGCTCTTGCCTCCATATGCATGAGGCTCTAAGTTCAAACCCCAAAACTGCCAAAACTGTATCACTTGGTGCATAGGTACATAGGTATTCAAGTCCTATATGCTTGATTAATTATTCTTCCCAAAATAATTTACAAATTTAATGATTCTAATAAAAATACAACTAACAGGATTTTCTTTCCATGATGCTTGATGAACTAGTTTAGTTCTAAAGTTCACTCGGAAACAAATACAGGGAAATAGCAGCAAGCTTTTGAAAGGTCCTGCTCACCCAGCCATTCAAAGTATGACAAAGACAGAATAACATGTAGCAACTTGATGTTGGGAGGATACACTTACAGATGACGTGGGAGCTTGATGACCAATCGCACAGCACCTCAAGCTCATCCTTGTTCTGACTGTGCTGGGAATCATTTGGGGATAGGCAAGACTGGAGTCGCATCTTGTACCATACACTCAAAAACAAAGCAAGGGTAAAATAAGAGACCATAAAGGAAATACATGGAAAATTACTTTATAATCTTAGAGTTGGGAAGAATTTCTGAAAAGAGTGTAAATTTGTGGAATGGTAAAATAAAATTTTGACAAATGATACTGGGTTAATAATACAAAACTACCACATAGCCAAACACTACATAAAAAAGTCAAAAGACAATTGAAAAATTATCTATAAACTGCAGCTCATAGACAAATGCTTAGTCTTCCTATTATGGAAAGGGCTACTGGAAATCAAGAAAGGAAATTTCAGCCAATAAAAAGCTGCTCAAAAGAGGGGCTGGAGAGACGGCTCGTCAGTTAACAGCATCTGCTGCTCTTCAGCAGCCCTGGTTAGGTTTCCAGTGCCCGCATTGGGTGGCTCACAACCACCTGTAACTCCAGTTCCGGGAAATCTGACGTCCTCTTCTGGCCTACATGGGGATTATACTCACATGTGCACACATGAAAACACAGAGATTCAGGCATAATTAAAAATAAAATATATCTTTAGAAAACTGATGTGAAGACAATTCATCTGAACACACTGAACCTGATAGAAGAGAAAGTGGGAAGTAGTCTACAACACATGGGCACAGGAGACCACTTCCTACGTATAACCCCAGTAGCACAGACAATAAGGGCAACATTGAATAAATGGGACCTCCTAAAACTGAGAAGCTTCTGTAATGCAAAGGACACTGTCATTAAGACAAAAAGGCAACCCACTGATTGGGAGAAGATCTTCACCAACCCCGCATCAGACAAAGGTCTGATCTCCAAAATATATAAAGAACTCAAGAAACTAGACTTTAAAATGCTAATTAACCCAATTAAAAAATGGGGCACTGAACTGAACAGAGAATTCTCAACAGAAGAAGTTCAAATGGCCAAAAGACACTTAAGGTCATGCTCAACCTCCTTAGCAATCAGGGAAACACAAATCAAAACAACTTTGAGATATCATCTTACACCTGTCAGAATGGCTAAAATCAAAAACACCAATGATAGCCTTTGCTGGAGAGGTTGTGGAGGAAGGGGTACCCTCATCCATTGCTTGTGGGAATGCAAACTTGTGCAACCACTTTGGAAATCAGTGTGGTGGTTTCTCAGGAAATTCGGGATCAACCTACCCCAGGATCCAGCAATACCACTCTTGGGAATATACCCAAAAGATGCCCTATCATACTACAAAAGCATTTGTTCAACTATGTTCATGACAATTCATTATGAAATAGATGGTTCTTAAAATATGGAAAGACCCCGGCTTTACTCACAATACCAGAATCCACATTGAGGATGAACTGAGGTAGTTTTGATGTCACCCTTTCTGCTCCTCTGCTTCAACAATGTCAGTCCTCCTTCAATCCATATGTTATTACTTCAGGTTAAGTATTACTCTGTATTCACACAATGCTTATACAAATATTGTTCATGGCTGGGTATTGTGTCATATTACTGTGATGATTCTTATTTTACTTCTTGTTTTTCTCCAAAGTTAATAATTGCCTTTTAATTATTATGAGAGTTTTATTAACTTTTAACTTTATGATAACTTTCCCCATAGCTTCCAGTAGCCTCTCAGTGTACTTTTCCACAAGGCCAATAACTTGAAATACTGATCATTACTACCTTTCCTTAGAGACATGCTCTGGGAGTCTCCATCCCCCCCCCCAGGATTAGTGGTACATTAGGCTTAATAAGTAACCATATCCCAAGGTTCTTACTATTATCATCTTCAAACTTGACTTACTTTTCTTGAGTTGAATTATGTGTTACTGGGATCTCATGCTTTGTTGGAGAGGTGAGTAGGAGCCTGATCAAGAGGATCTGTCAGTACACCTGAGAAAGCATTGCTCTTCACAGCAACAAATAACACTTATGCACAAGGGAGAGGATGCAGTAGGAGAGCATTTGGAACGGGTGGTGGGAAAAGGCAAGTATTTCCAAATATTTGGCAAAGTCGACTGCGCTCATAGACGGTTTTATCTTAGGCTTTGCCACCTCCAGAGAGTCAGCTCTGCCACCATTAGTGAGTTCAGGGCATCTGACCTGTTGGCGTCTCAGGCTGCAGAGGCTATGGAGGGACCCAGGGCTGTGGAGGGACCCAGGGATGGTATGACTAAGACAGGCCTTTGCAGTGCTACTAAAGTCTGTCATTGGGTCCTCCTGTAGGCAGACAGCTTTGTTGTCTTTAAAAGTTGACAAAAGATACAGATATCTACCTCCATACTTCTTTAAGCAAATCCCCTGATGGTTGTTTTGACATTTAATTCAAATTTCTAATATTGTCCTCCAATTTGAAAGAAGTACAGTCACTATTCCCAGAAAGTTGATTCAACTTTTGAGGCCAGCTTGGACAAATCAGGGCCCTAAAGGGATGTGTCAATGTGAAATAAACAAGGAAAGCCTAAGAAACAAACAATCTACTAGTGAGAAATGAAGGCCGGATGAAAGAGCGCATGGAGATTCCACAGACTATTCAGGGGTTGTCCACTAGGCCACGGTTAGAGTCGTCTGCAGTAAACACTCGCTCATGTTGAAATAAAATGTAGACTGGTCCTAGCCTCTGGAATGACCGTGAAATGCGGGGTGGACTGACCCTGTTAGCAGGCATTTGGACGGAATGTGACCCATGACATTTGTTCTACAAGCATTTGCTGGTGGAGCAGGAGGTTAAAGGGCATATTTGCTTCTCTCAAAGAATTCACAATTTAGGAGATAACAGATAAGTTAACAACATAAAATCAGATGAAAACAGGACTGTATGAAAGAACCGGGAAAAAATGCCTTCTGACTGGGAGAGGGAGAAGGGTAGAAGGGTTCCCAACAGACTTGGTTTATCTGTTACTGGGTAGCTCGAAAGTGTGCTCAAAAGCTTGTGGGCTAATGGATGAACCATGTCGCCAGGACAACTACCTTCAGGAGGGAGGGTCCAATGGAAGGAAGGCAGGGGTTCTGGGACTCTAGTCTCTCTCCTTCCTGTCTCATTCCATGCCTGCCCTCATCCCACCCCAGCCCATGCCTGCCCACTCCTCTCCTCTAGATTCTGTTTTGCTGAAGAGTTCTTACTGCTGTACCTTCTATATCTCTGTATAGCTCTTAAAATGAGCAACTTAGCTGAATAAAAAAAAAATCCCATCCTCTATGAACTTCCAACCCTTGGTGCTGGGAAACAGACATAATGAGAACTGGCATTTATTCTTTTGTGTGAAGTTTGATATTTAGGCCCAGAGAGCAGTGTAACTTCTTCTTCAAGACTTAGAAGCTTTGACCAAGAAATCTTCAGTTGGGAATATTTCCCTTTAATAAGCCATTTTAGTCTGATGATCTCCCCACTGAGCTATTGTGGTCTGTCTGCTTGCTCAGGTGAGTCTTTTCAAAAGTCTACAACCTGGGTCATGCTTTAAGGAGAAGTTTCCTATGAGCTAAAACTCAAGTCAGATCCCAACACGGCATCAGTTTTAAAAGTATTCTATTGACTATGGGTTGGGAGGTGACAGGCTTATTTTAAGGTGTAAAATACATCTTAATTTCACAAAAGTAGACACATAGGAAGAAGCAGACATACGAACGCATGAGACATGGTTTGACCCGATCTTTGGTTCTTGCCTTGAATACTCTGATGTGTGCGCTCCTCTCCCTCCCTCTGTTTCTGCCATCAGTCTTATCTCTTTGTGCCTTTCCTACATTCTTCCAGTCTCACAGTGTGTGGTTTATTCTTTACTATTTTTAGATGTGATTTTAACCTTGGCACTTGTAGGATAATTTCAGGTGGTCAGACTATTTCCTGCTGCTCACCTCCTCCACGGTTAAGGCCACTTCTCAGAGGCCTGATCAGGAGTAATATTGACATGTAGGCTTGTGGTCATGTCCCCCTTCCTAGAAGGCTCTCTGGCCTCCTGGGGCAATGTCTACATACAACCCACACGTACCAGATGCTCTGCTCGCAGAGCGCTTCCTAACTTTGTCACAAGTGTCTCCAGGAATTTGGACTCTACAGAGCCTCCCAAAAGATCTCAGTCATTTTGAAGAAGTAAATAATTGACTCCATCGACTGGGAGCTAAGGGCCAGCGAGAAGCCAAGTGTTCTCGGTGGAACAGGAACAGTTTTCACAGAATCTGAACAACGCTTTGCCCATGCTGCTCTGAGACCACCTGAGGACGTGCAGAGACCAGAGTATGCCTGAGCCATAAAAACAAGTGCTTAATTGACCTTTTCTTGATATAGAAGAAGTGACCACAGCTTCTTTACAAGTGACAGTTCTCTAGATATCTGCTTCAGTCCTTTTACCTATAAGATAAGATTTTTTTTTTTTTGATTTTCGAGACAGGGTTTCTCCGTAGCTTTTTGGTTATTGTCCTGGAACTAGCTCTTGTAGACCAGGCTGGCCTCGACCTCAGAGATCCGCCTGCCTCTGCCTCCCGAGTGCTGGGATTAAAGACGTGAGCCACCATCGCCTGGCCAAGATAAGATTTACAGCATCAGCCAAATGGCTCAGCAGGTAAAGGCACTTGTTACCAAACCTGATGGTCTGGTTCAATCCCTGTGGCCCGCAAGGTGGAAGGAGAAAGCCAGCTCTAGCAAGTCGCCCTCCAAACCCTACACATGTGCCGTGGTGCATGCATCTCCTGATAAACAAACAAAACTATAAATAAATATTATGTGAAGACATATAAAAATTACTAAGACACCAAATGACAAAACATTTTCAGGCAGAACTGGCTTCAGCATTGGTCTCTCCCTTCTGACATATCCAACCCAAATCTGACACCTGATTTTGTTCAGTCTTCTAAGAATCACTAAGCACAAGGTCGAAAAGGTGTCTTGTGGGTCCCTTTGTGGGAGCACTCTCTTGTAGGGACAAACTAAGCAAACTTTGTTTGATCCCAGCTGCATCCCTGGTAGCCTTTGTCCATCGGGCTTCAATAGTCGGGGAGGACAAGCCGCTTCTTCAGTTACTACAAGTTATGCACAAGTCTAAACACCTTTTATATCAGCAAGCATTAATTGACATGGTATTCCATTGAGTAGGTAGAATGTCCTGAGAACCCAAGTTTGGCATTTCTCTCTGAAATAAGGTACAGTGTTCCCCCTCTTTCTTACTCCACTTGTATCAGGCATTCTTTATTTCCCACACATGATCGATGTTGAGAATCATTAAGAATAAAGTGTCTATGTTTCACAATTGCTTTAGCTGCTTTTTGGCTAAGCACACACCTTCCCTCCTCCCCTCTCTAGTCTTCCAGCAGACTAACATAGGCTTGTTTTCCTTCCTCTTTATCCTATTGGCTGAGTTTTATTCAGAACAATTAAGGACTAAAAGGTATGGGGCAAGGGAATAGTTATAAAGGCCACTGAATAAAGCCAAACAGGCTGTTCTTGAACATCTCTGTATCCCATGCCACCTGCAAAACAGAAAGCAATGTCTATCTTATCAAGGTTTTCCAGGCTGGCAGGATTTGCTACATGCACAGTGTTAAGACATAGAGCTAAAACGGCCACTTAGTGTATATTTCCAACTACATGGCATTCTGGAAAGGAAAAATCACGAAGATAGTAAATGAGTCAGGGATGAGAGAGAAAGCAAGGGGAAGCATAAAGAGTTTTTAGGGCAGAGAAGCTACTCTATATGAACACTAGTGGGGAGCACATGCATGGTACATCCACCCAAACTCACATATTATGTAACCCCGACTCTGGGAAAATACGATATGCCATTTGTCTTAACTAGGGTTCCAATTGCCACAAGAAAACACCATGACCAGAAAGCAAGTTGGGGAGGAAAGGGTTGATTCAGTTTATACTTCCACATTGCTGTTTGCCACCAAAGAAAGTCAGGACAGGAACTCAAACAGGGAAGGAACCTGGAGGCAGGAATTGATGCAGAGGCCATGGAAAGGCATTACTTACTGGCTTGCCTCTTCTGGCTTATTCAACCTGCTTGCTTTCTTATTTATTTATTTATTTATTTATTTATAAGAAAACAAACTATCTTTTTTCATTATACATACCAATCCAAGTTCTCACTCCCTCCTCTCCTCCCATTCCCTTCACATACCCTCCCACCCCACCCCTCCAATCCTCAGAGAGGGTAAGTCACATAGCCTTGGGCTTTCCCTACTATATCTAGGCTGAGCAAGGTATCCGTCCAAAGAGAATAGGTTCTCAAAAAGCCAGTAGATGCAGTAGATAAATCCTGGTGCCACTGCCAGTGGCCCCTCAGTCTGCCCCAGCCATGCAGCTGTCACCCACATTCAGAGGGACTAGTTTGGTCCTATGCTGGTTCCTTCTCAGTCCAGCTGGAGTTGGTGAGCTCCCATTAGCTCAGGTAAACTGGTTCAGTGGGTGTACCCATCATGGTCTTGACCTCTTTGCTCATATTCTCACTCCTCCCACTCTTCAACTGGACTTTGGGAGCTTAGTCCAGCGCTCCGATGTGGGTCTCTGCCTCTGTTTCTCTCAGTTGCTGGATGAAGGTTCTATGGTGATATTTAAGATATTCATCAGTCTGACTACAGGGCAAGTCAAGATTGGACCCCTCTTCTCTATTGGTTAGGGTCTTAGCTGGGGTCATCCTTGTGAATTCCTGGGAATTTTTCTAGATCCAGATTTCTTGCTAACCCTATAATGGCTCCCTCAATCAAGACATCTCTTTCCTTGCTCTCATCTCTGCCCTTCCTCCGTCTTGACTATCCCATTCCCTCAAGTTCTCCTCAACCCTCCCCTTCTCCCCTTCTCTTCCCCTTCTACACTCCCTTTTCTCCCACCTCCATGCTCCCAGTTTTGTCAGGCTATCTTGTCTGTTTCGGCTCTCCAGGTGGATCTATATTTGTTTTTCTTAGGGTTCACCTTATTACTTAGCTTCTCTAGGATCATGAACTATAGGCTCAGTATCCTTTGTTTATAGCTAGTATTCACTTATGAGTGAGTACATGTCATATTCATCTTTTTGGGTCTGGGTCACCTCACTGGGTTACACTCTGGGTGTTTTCTAAATTAATCCATTTGCATGCAAAATTCAAGATGTCATTTTTTTTTCTGCTGAGTAGTACTCTAATAAGTAAACGTGCCACATTTTCTTTATCCATTCTTCAGTTGAGGGACATCTAGGTTGTTTCCAGGTTCTGGCTACTACAAATAATGTTGCTACAAATGCTTTTGTAGTATGATTGAACATCTTTTGAGTATATGCCCGAGAGTGGTATTGCTGGATCCTGAGGTAGGTTGATTCCCAATTTTCTGAGAAATCGCCAAACTGATTTCCAGAGTGGTTGTACAAGTTTGCATTCCCATCAGTAATGAATGAATGTTCCCCTTACTCCACATCCTCTCTAGCATAAACTATCATTGGTGTTCAACTTGCTCTCTTATAGAACCCAGGACCACCAGTCCAGGGATGGCATCACCCACAATGGGCTGGGCCCCCCGCATTGATCATTAATTGAGAAAATGCCTAACAGCTGGATTTCATGGAGGCATTTCCTCAAGTCAGATTCCTTCCCTCTGATGACTCTAGCTTGTGTCAAGTCGACACAAAACCAGCCAGTACACCAATGAATGCTTATTAATTGTAACAAATATACCCCTCTGATATGGAGTTCAGTGTAGGAGAGATGGACATGCTAGTGTAGGGAATATGTGGAAAATCTTTGTACCTTCCAATTCAATTTTTCTGTGAACATAGCATTATGTTTAAAATATAGTCTATTAAGAGTATATACATACAGTCTGGTGGTGGTAGCATATGCCTTTAATTCCAGCGCTCAGGAGGCAGAGACAGGCAGATCTCTGTGAGTTTGAAGCCAGGCTGGTCTACAAGAGCTAGTTCCAGGACAGCTAGAACTGATACACAGAAAAACCCTGTCTCAAAAAAACAACAAAAAAAAGAATATATACATACAAACACATGTTCATGCATGCATTCACGCATGTGCACGCATGCACACACACACACACACCACCACCACCACCAACAACAACAACTTGTCTGAGAGCACCTACATCTGCTTGGATGAACAGGGCCCGAGCAACCATCTTCAGATGATGTCCATTTCGTGAACAAGTGTTTCAGAGCCTCTCCTCACAAGAGGAGGCAAGATGGCAAAAAGTAAAGAAAACCTGACCCGAAAGTTTTGAACTCACCTGGTAAGTCTTCAGCTGATCAAGGCTGGTCCCAGGTCTCAGCTCGTTCATCACTGCTCTCACATCTGGCATTGTTTCTCAGGGTCTTGGATAGTCTAGTTCATGGAGCCTTCCTACGGAAATGCTCTGTACTTACCAGGAAATTGTAGGATGCATGCTAACCACAGAGCGGCACCAAGCTGGGGTTGTGGACATCTGTTTCAACTGATAAAGCCACACTCTATAACCAAGGCTTACTTTGCCCACATGTAGCTGATTCCAAATATCAGCTCCCTACATTGTCAGACACAGAGCAGAGGGAGAGGCCAGGAATTGAGGAGAAGAGACAAAATAAGAAAGGAAACAGAAATGGGTCTTTCATGCTGTAAATATGACTGGAAGAGAAATGTAGACTGAATGCAAGACCCCATGGAGGTCATCAGACACCACTCAGATGGGACCCACTGTCACCTCAGCCCCCTTCCCAGACGCCACTCAGATGGGACCTGCTGCCACCTCAGTACCCCCACCCCCGGGCCCGCTGGCTTTATCCCTGCATGCTTGTTTGTTCTGGCTTAGATCCCCCCCATCCCCTTTTGCCAGATGCCCCAAAACATGAACTTGCACAGCAGAGCTTAGGCACAAATTCTATCTTTGGAAGTTCTTCCTCTCCTACCACTAAATATAACCCACCCCAGCTGTCTAGTGCAATTTGTGACAGACCCCACAGTGACCCACTCCTAGAACCAAGGAAAACAGAGATGATCTATTGAGTGTGACACTGCCCTCCCAACCACTGCCTCGTTCTCTCGCTGTCACAACCCTCTTCTCTGTGAAGACTTTTTGGAAACCTTCGATTCTTGTAAGAGTCGCAGATTTTAAAGTCAGGTATAGCTGGTATCTCATATGTTTTATTGTTATAACACAATGATTGAGGTAATTTATGATTTTTATAAATGTGTTTCTTGCACTTCGGGAGGCTGGGAAGTTCAAGGTAAAGATGCTATACCTGGTAAGGGTCTTCATGCTGTACCATCTCATGGCAGAGAAGCACAGGCAAGGAGATAAAAGGGCCTGACTCCTGTCAGAACAGTAGTCTTGTTGATATGAGGGTGGAACCCTGCCAGTTTAATTATGTTTGAAATGCTCCACCTTATAATACTGTTATAATCAGTGCTGTGACAATTAAATTCCACTAGTTCTAGAGGAGATAAATATTCAAATCACAGCAGAGCATTGGTATTGCCTGGGATTTGGGGTTCGTACTTAGAGTTCAGAGAGGAATACAAAGGCTAGAACTCATAGTAAGTAAATATCAAGCCAGTCTTTTCACTGACAACAAAGGCCATTATCAGTCGGACATAAACAAAACAAAACAGTGCACACTGACCTTGAACTGTGCTCAGAGCCGAGCTTTTCCTCTGGCCAGTTGTTCTAAGCGAGAACCACTTGAGTACATATGATTCATTTTTGCACATTGTTCTAACCTGAGCTTTTAATTTTAGACCAGGGATCCAAGTTAAATATTTCATGTGAACAGACCAAGAATAGAAAATGAGGAAAAAAGGAAAATAGAAAAGCCACCATTACCCAAATTACAACACTCACGGAGCCCCGGTGACAAATCAGGCATTGTGTAGCAGATGTCTTCATCAACTGGTAGCCCCCAGCCCACCACAGTATCCAAACTCTCGCCTTCTTTGGTTCTGCTGCCTCCACAAGGAAACTACGGGAGCCAGCATGCTCTCAATATTGCCCTGAGTGAGCTACAACTCTTCAAAGGCATTTTGGACTTACTATAGCTAAGTCCAAAGCAATGCCTTTCTCAGAATGATGGAGTTCTCTGTGATCTGGATAAGAGCAACATCTAGGGCTTCCATTTTCATGTGGCTAGTGTGAGTCCTGCCCAGAAAGAGCAAGGTAGTCAGTATTAGCCCGTTTCCCTTGGGAGTTTGTCTTAAGTGCTACTACCATCATCATCTGCGATCTGGAAGTATTCTGCCTTCTGGTCCCTCTGTCTGTCATTCTTCCTTCCAGTCCTGGTTCAAAGAACAACCCAAAGTAAAGTAGCTGTGGGCACTTCATGGAGTAGAGATGGACTACTGTTTTTCTCCAAGCTTCCTCTTGTGATTTGAATGCGTGTGTTGAAACTCATTACCAAAGTGACACAGAAGCTGGAGCCCTGAGATGGGCTTAGGACTTGAGAGCTGCACTCAGGATTGGAATTCATGTCCTTATGAACAAACAACAGAGAGCTGTTGCCAGTCTCTCCCAGTTGTCATGTGATGGGACAGTACTCACCCCTGAGAGGATGCAGAAACAAGGATCCATCCTGGAAGACAGGGGAGCCGACCCTCATGAGACACTGAGTCTGCCAGAGCCTTGATCTTGTTCTTCTCGGCCTCCCGAATTATGACAAGTAAGGCCGTGTTTATCAGTTATCTGGTTCAAGGTATCTTGTGTGGCAGCAGAAACGGATGGGTTTCCATGGCTATACGGGGATGATAATTTCCCTCAGTTTCTCCAGATTGAGGTGAGGCATCCAAGAGTCCAGTAGCCCTGGTGCTAACTTCTGGACTTCAGTGAATAAGCTTTATCTTCTACTCCCAAGATTTGATTTTTTTAAAAGTAGAATTTTCTATACTTTAGCCACATTTGATTTTTTCCCCAAAGTTTCAGTTTCAGAGACCACTGGGCTAGGAGCCTCTATGAAATAAAAAGCCTGTCCAGGCTGAAAAAAAAATTCGATTACTGAAGAATGGCATTCTTACCCCTGGCTCTGCACTGATGTCAGTGCCAGACTGGCCTCTCAGGAAATGCTAAGCAAGGCTCCAACACACTGATTAATGCTTTGTAGGCCAGACAGGCTCCTTGATTGTTCTTATTCACTCCCTGACTTGGGATTTCTAGACAGATCCTACAGTCAGGCCTGTCCTGGTACAGTCTATCACCACAGTTTGTAATCCCCCCCACACACTGGAAATATAAATAAATATACAGTACAAGCCAAATCCTGTAGCATACAGTTACTCATCAAGCCCCATGTGGATCCCCCTGTGTCCTGAGTGAGGCCAGTGAGCAGGAAACACAAGTGGCAGCAATAGCTTAGTTGGATGGCGTCAGCGGCAGAGGCTTCCTACCACGCGGTCTTCCAGGTCAGAGATGCGAACTGAAGCTGTTGGAGAATAACCCAAGACAAGATTCGGTAGCTGCTCAAGGCTTCGTAGACAGGCTCTATTTAGATAACAAGGGAAGGACATAAGGGAGAAGAATTCTTATAGTGTGCTGGAAATTATCAAGGCTCAATTTTATACTTAGAAGAAAGCTCATGTTATATGCAGGAGAAAACTGAGTGCCAAAGGATCAAGGATTTGCTTACAAAGCCCGGCATGGTGGTGCACACCTTTAATCCCAGCACTTGAGAGGCAGAGACAGGTGAATCCAAGGCTAGCCTGATCTATACAGTTCTGGGACAGCCCGCGCTACATAATAGAGAAACTCTGTCTCAATGTTTTTTTTTTTTTTTCTCACAGTAAGTGGTGGAGGTCAGTTTTAAAACAGGAGGACCTGATCCCTGCATGGCCTATTGCGGTGTCTAGGATGAATGAGGTCATGCTCAAGTTTCAGCAAAACTGTGGAGTTCTCAGATTTGTCTCCCGGGCCCTAAACTCCCTTTTGCTCACCTTGGGCGCTAACTGCTGTTGAGTGTCACACCTCATGGTCATTATCCCTGAACGACTGAAGCCTCTGGGCAGTTGTGAGCATCCTCTGAGATAAGCGTGTGGGAGAGCACTTCAAATCCCTGCACTGGGAAACAGAACCTCCACTGCTCCTCCACAGTCCGGGAATTAGCGATCCGCCCTTAGGCCTCCAGCAACTAGAACCAAACTGCCTTTGTAGAGCCAAGGCTTGTAGTTCTCAATCACGTGTCTTATCCCTCTAAAGGTTGGGATCCAGAAACAGACAACTCTTCCTTCAGTCACACTGGGATCCCTCATTCTCTACAGACCTTATTTTTATCTATTTCCTGGATCCTCTGAGTACGAGTCTTGAGCTTTCTAGAACCTGTCCTTCTGCCTCAACCTTCATGCAAAATGCTCATCTAGGGTCAATATGGCAAAAGTCTCTCTGCTTCTAAAGCCATAGAGTACTGGAAATATCCAGATCATTATAAATATATATGATCTAAGCCAATAGTAGTCTCCGTATAAATCTGTCTCCTGCAAAAAGAAGCTTTTCTGATGAGGGCTGAGAAACGCACTAACCCATGACTCAAAAGAGAAGAACTTAAGTCCATTGAGCAAAATAATAGCATTAGGTTCTCTCCTGGGACCTGTGGCCTAGTCAGCCACAGGTTTTGGGCCCAGTTAACAGCACCAGGCCAGAGTTTCATACTGTGGAGCAAACTAATCAGAAAGTAGTCGGTTTCCCATAACATTCCCTTCAGTATTGCACCAGTAGGTCCAGGAACTGGAAACAGAAACTGTGGAAGAATGCTGCTTGCTGGCATACCCTCAGACTAGCTCACAGGCTTGTGATTAGCATCCTTATCTAGCCCAGGACCACCTGCCTGGGAAATGGTGCTGTCCTCAATGAGTTGGCCCTCCTGTATCAGTTACTCTAATCAGGACAACCCTCCCAGACCAGCCTGAGAAACATGGCTACTCAATTGACACTGTGTTTCCTGGTGATTCTAGGCTGTGTCAAGTGGACAGCTAATGCTTGCTGTCTAAGACAGTCATCAACACCATTCTAGAACCCATGTTCCTCTCCTTGCTTCTTCCTGTCAGCAGGTGGCTTCCTTCTACTTTACGAAGAAAGCCTAAGTTCTTGGACAGGAATTCTAACTTCCTTACACAGTTATCTATGACCAGTCATCCCTTCTCTAACACCTTCTTCTAGTAATTTCCTACCAACAGCTTCCTCTGGGCTCTGAACAGCTGGCATTCTAAGCAATAACCTGCACTTCAGGTCGGCCCTTTTCTGCTCTGCATCCTTCCTGTCTGACTCATCAGCCTCCCGGAAGACTTGCTCTTGCTCTAACCTGTGAAGTCACACCTTACCTTGGCCAGCTTGCTCTCATTCCTCCCCACAGAAGGCACACGTTGCCTCTGTACTCTTTTCAGCCCTCAAGTTGCTGGATTTCTTTGCATCTTTAATGCAATATGTCTATTACGGAAACGTTTGGAAATGCCAGATTGTGTGTCTTAAATAAATAGGAATTTATTTTTTATAGCGGCGCAGGCTTGGTGGTTTTAAGATCTAGATATCAGCCTTTGGGGTTTAGGACTTGAATAAATAGGCTTTAGAGGACACACTCATCATGTAAGATGCTTCTTCTCCTTTGAAAAAATCTGTTCCCACTCATTTGACTGTCTCTCCAGAGGGAGCCAAATGGTTCCTTTTTCCTCTGTGGGTGACTATGCCTTTGCTTGCCCCTTGATGTGTGTGTGTGTGTGTGTGTGTGTGTGTGTGTGTGTGTGTTGTGCACATGGAAGTTCAGATGCAAGCAGAGGTCAATGGAGGACAATGGGGTCTGACTCTACTTCTCTGTGCCTTAGCCTTTGAGACAGGATTTTTCATGGAGCCTGGCGCCAGGCCGACAGCCAGCAAACCCCAGCAGTATTCCCTTCTCCATGTCACCCCACTATAGTTCTAGGGTTACAGGTACATGGGTTACATGCACACCGGGATCCAAGCTCAGGTCCTCATGCGTGCACAGCATGAATTCCTACCCACTGAGCCATCTCTCTAGCCCCACCATGACCTCATCATCTTGCAGTATTGCCTACTCTATGCTGAGGATTTGGAGTTCCACCCCTCCAGTTCTGACCCTCATTCACTCACATGACACCCACAGTCACCAACCACCTAGGTGGATATGTAGCCAGTGTTATCTCAGGAGGTCTTAGGAATTATGTGAGATTAAATCAGATGGCTATACTGAGCCAGTCCTGCCCTTCACTACCCTGAGAAAGTTGGCCTTGCCTCTTGCTGGCCACTGCAGCAAGAAAGTTGGCCCCTGCACTTGGGAGAGAGGGCTGCTACCCCTCACTACAGGTGAGGATGAGCCTACCCTGAGGACAAGCATGCAGAGGAGCTGACTCTGTCCCTGCATCTGAGGTGTGTGGACCCAGTGGCTCAATCTGACCTGCCTATAACACCCAGACCCACAACTGGGCCTTGGGTTGACCCACCCTAGCTAGCATCTACCTCATCTGGGTCCTGCTGGAGCTCATAAAGGGGCTGGTCTTGTGGAATGACCCAAAAAAGCTCCAAGACACAGGATATACCCAAGAGGAGCTCCAGTGAGGATTCAGTGAGGTTGGTGTACCAAAACCCAGAGGCCTTGAACCAGACCAATGACTCACTGCAATGAACAGTCGCCAGTCAAGCTGATGGGACAAAGGGATATACTATAAGACACACCGAAGCCACCAATGTCATCAGGATGGATGAAGAGGTGATGAAGAATCAGGAGAGAGGGAGAAGCAGAGATTTTTTTTTTCTGTTTCAGGTGTGATTTTTGTTCTGTTTGGTTTTGTTGTTGTTGTTGCTTTTGTTTGCTTGCTTGCTTACTTTATTTTGCTTTGTTTCATGGGGGGATGCAACAGAGAAGGGAATATGGGGGATCAGGAGGTGAACAGAATTGGGGTGCATGACGCAAAATCCCTAAATATTAAATAAATAAGTTTTTTAAAAAAGAAAATCCAAAGGCAAGATCTTAGAGGAAAGTTGATAAACACAGCAGATGGATTCTGATCTGGGCACAGATATTAATAGGAAAGAGCTGCGGCAGACAGCTCCCTTGCTGACTAAGGCAGTGGCAAAAAGAAAGGACAGATCTCTAGTCATTTCCCTTTAACTTCTCTTTCCCCTTATCCCTTTCTTCTCTCTTTCTCCTTCTCCCCTTTTCTGTCTCCCTCCCTTGCCTCACTCTGTTCCCGAAAAATTCTTGATCAAAAGAGAAAGAACGCAGTCCATCTTCAATGTCACTGCCAACATTCACAAATACTGCAGTTCTACCCTGACCCCAAAGCCACTCTCTGAATAGCACGTTGACTTCTCTCCCAGGAGATCCACCCTTCCCCGCGTTGCCCTTCCCTCTCACATTCACCAGTGCCAGACCCATCACAGGCACTCAGTGAGATGCATGGGTAAAGTGGACTAGAACACTGTTTTTATTCCTTATTTTATTGTTCAGGAAATTAATGTGGGATTCCCCTCTTATGCTGTGATTACCATTAATGAATAAAGAAACTGCTTTGGACCTATGGCAAGGCAGAGCTTAGCTAGGTGGGGAAGACTGGGCTGTGTGCTGGGAGAAGGAAGGCGGAGTCTAGGAGAAGCCATGGAGCCAATGCCAGAAACAGATATGCCTAAACTTTGCCAGTAAGCCACTGCCATGTGGCAATACACAGATTAATAGAAATGGGTTAAACTAATATGTAAGAGCTAGCCAATAAAAAACTAGAGCTAATAGGCCAAACAGTGATTTAATTAATATAGTTTCTGTGTGATTATTTCAGGAGTCTGGGCAGCCAGGAAATGAACAAGTGTCCTTCCTACAACAGGAAATGATTATCAGAGCTTTGCATGTGCCAAGTCTTTCTGTAGACAACTGCACTGAACATTAAACAGGAATGTGCCAGTTTGCACAGAGGAAGTTGGTGTCCTAGGCACATTCTCCAGATTCTTTCTCTGGGACAGTAATATAGGAGCAAATGTTGTATCAAGAATGCTGCCCTGTAAAAGCAGAAGACTGAAGTGGAAGGTACCACTCAAGGATGCAGTCTCTGGAGAGTCCCAGCCTTGGTGTGATCTGGACCTCAGATTGTACCTCAGAGTGAATAGCTTCCAGACACTGGCCCCATCCATCACTGGCTACAAGGAGATGTGAATTCCCAAGCACTTCCAGTTCTCACCAAGTTTAGGTAAATTGGCTCCAAGGGTTGGTTCATCCCTCTGCAAAGGTCCAGGCCATTATGAACAAAGCACACATGAGCTAAGAGACAGAACACTATCTTGTAAGATTCCTTGGAATCTTGATCCCAAGGAAGCTTAATTGGAACAACGACAACATCCATTGTGACAGGACACAGCATAGCCATGTATTAGCTGCATGTCACTTAACTAATTTGTTAAGTTTTGTTGGGGAGATTTACAGATGGTTAATTAGTTCTTAATAAGTGCAGTGATGTTGGAGCCCACAAGACTCTACAGTGAATGCACAGTTGACAGACCAATCGGCAGATTCATGGGAATTATATACTATACGTTCACGTTCACATGGAATAACCCCTTTTGCAGAGCTGCAGAAACACTTGTCTTTTGGAAAAGTCAGTCATATCTGTGAAAACCTTGTGAAGCCGTGATTCTTCCCTTTAAAATGGGATTCTTTCCCAAAACACCTCAGTAGTGTGACTTCTACACAGTCAATGGAGTGATCTTGCTCCATTTCCCCATACTGTGAGGCTTTGGAGCAATGGCATTTACTCTTTGTTCTAACAATCAAATTTATGTAAAGTCAATCTTATAAAATTACCTGCTAACAGATCACATAGAAATTTCTAAAGAAGACAGGCACTGAGCAGGAAGGTAGTGCCCCACCTTTGCTAACAAACAGATCTGGGCATCCTCAAAGATGGTTATCATATAAGAGATGGGGTGAGGAGAATGGGTGAACCCAGGATCCAGGGACGTTTAATAACTTTATTTAATGGTTTGGAATGTCAGGTATTTCCCCTTGGATGATGGCTCTTTCCTGGGTCCTGTTACGTGTTCCAGAGTATTGCTTTGTCAGGTTCTACCTGCCTTTTTTCTGATTTTTTTATGCATATTATCGTTGTCCTTGCCTATGGAATTTTCCAACTATGTTTGTAAAAACTAGAAACCTCAGGGAGATCAGCCCTTACTCTTATTCTTCTTCTTCCCCTTGCTACTTCTTCCCCTTACTCTCCTTCTTCTTTCTCCTCCTTATTCTTCCCCTTATTTTTCTTTTTCTCTGTGCCCCCTTTCACTTCATTTTCTCCTATCTATGAAAAATAAAGAACTTGCAGAGGTAACATGCTTGAGTTAATTTTTTTACCCTCAGGTCCTTGCCTGCCATAGACATCCATTCCGAGCCCTGAGGAGGTACTGAAGCTGGTACTCAAGGTCCTCAATAAGTTTAATCTTGTGTAAACAACGTCTACACCCAGGATTTCATTAGGGTTGAGTCTACAGAAGAAGGTAGGTCCTGTGGAAATGGAACCATGTTCTTGTGGCTTAAATAACTCCTAAGTTCTCTAAGCTTCTCTATCAGTTTAGCTCTGACAATCAAAACATGTCCCAAGAAGTCACCCAGGCCCCATAGACCAGGCTTCTCTGTGATGTCAGTCAGCTCATAGGTTGGGAAAACTGGGGAGGAAAGACAAAATGTGGTAGAAAATGGGGTATATGTCTACCTCACATCCTATTGTAAATGTTGGGGTTCCTGATTCAGCAAGAATATTCTTATTGGATCTGCAAGAACTCAGCACACCAGGGCTAAAAGTAGGTGTCCCCAACTTCTGTGTAAAGAGATAGATTGGTCCCCCAGGAATACACCCCATGCCCCACTGCCTGTCTCTGAGGGCCAGCACCACTGTGAGTGCCTGGAAAGTTCACACGCCTCTAGCACGATAACACTCACTTCTGTCTTTCTTCTCCAACATGATCAACTTCATTTTCTCAAAAATTATACTGCTTCCTAGAGACAGAAATGGAGAGAGAGGAGGCAGCTGTGATCTGAGAAGAACATGGAATTAACTGGGTTCAAAAGCTTGTCAAGTGACTCTAACTACAAATACTTAGTTTTAAATGATGAGCTTGGAAAACTCGATTTGCTTTTTGCTTCCAGTCTCTGACTTACTTCTTTTAGAAACTCCATCTGGCTCTGAAGGGAAATATAATCCATATGTTTGAATTCCTATTAATCTAACTCATCCTCATCACATTTATGGGAGAGATTTACTGCCTATGAACACTCCAGCCTCTTGGATAAGGTTCTGCTAGTCTCCCCTCTCTTCTTGCCTTTCAGCATCTCTTTTCTTCCTTATTTGTCTCTCCCTTCTGTTCTTTTGCTTTATTGCTTCATGATTCATTCTCTCTTTCTGTCTCTCCGTCTCTCATTTCTTAATTTATAAAACAGAATTTTTCAATGACATAACACCATATGCATTTCATATGTATAAGCAACGCTTTCAAGTAGCTCTACATTGCAGGGTGGTTTACTCTATGGTTGTATATTCTTTAACCAACTGCCCCTATCACCCCTGCCACACTAACGGTACCAGCCTATGGCCAGGACCATCTGTTCTCTACTGCTCCAAGATCATCTCCCAATTCCACCTTCGAGAGAGATCACGCAGCATTTCTTTCTATGATAATGCTCCCCATGAGAGCCATAGACTAACAGAAACCCAGGTACCAAGTACAGGAAAACAACCTTTGAGTTTTTGATCACGGGAGTCCAAGAGACTCCCAAAACAATGTAGGCTATTGCTATTACCCTTTGTTGCCTCCCAGAACTCGAGGGTAAGTCTCTATTGCTGAAGACACCACACATTTTAGATATAGGACTTGGAGGAATCAAGCTGAAATTGATCCGGAAGCCTTACTCTTAGAACTAGCTCTCAGAGTATGTGAGGGAGTCTGTAAACTGCCAAGGGGAAAAAAAAGCAATTTAAAGTCCTACCCAGATGTAAAGCCTTTAAACCACAATCACAGCAAAGCAAGATATACTCAAGGGTGCAATAGTGTTATTTCTATCTTGGGGTAACCAACAGCTGCCTAATTGGGTTTAAAGCCAACCCTGAGGGAACTGATGCTTGGAGCAGAACACCCAGCCTACTGACCATGGCTGGTGGAGGTCATGGACCACAGAGGAGAATCTACTACTGACATAGTCCCAGACCAGTATAATCCCCAGCTGCATTCTAAACACCTGCCTTTATGTCCACAGGTAACTGTAGCTCTCACCCCTTATCAAAGAAGCTTCTTTTTACAGCAGATAGAGACCATCACAGACATCCACAACTGGTCAAAATGCAAAGGACAAGTAACTATGGGGATCTCAGTCCCTGACTGATAGATACATCTACAACACAACCTCTACACCTAACCCTCAGGGGACCTGGTGGAGGACTGTAAGAGCCAGAGGACCAGGACATCTGCCTGGAGGCAGACAAGAAAGCTACATCTATGAAGTGTTAAGAACATGGTCACCTTAAAAAGACCTACACAATGAAAACCCAACATGGAAGTGGGAAAATCTCACAAGGCCTCATCCCTAGAAGAGCTGCAGGCAAATAATGGCTGATATAAGAAAGAGAATCAGATTTCTCCAGGGACAAACTCCCTGATGGGTTGTCCAGTCCCAACCTATCTCTAAGTAAATACGCATAGGAACAGCACTTAATGGACTTGGCAGGTTTGATCTATCTATCTATCTATCTATCTATCTATCTATCTATCTATCTATCTTTCTTTCTATCTATCCATCATCTATCATCTATCTATCTATCTATCTATCTATCTATCAATCTATCTATCCATCATCTATCTATCTATCTATCATCTATCTATATATACCTACCTTACCTATCTATTTATCTAACTACCTAACTGCAGTAATAACAATCAAAGAAGAGGTCATGAAGTTGAGAGGGAGTAGAAGGGGATAGGAAGGAGCTGGTGAGGGGAAGCATGAGTGGAAATGTTGCATTTTATGTATGAAATTCTCAGAAATAAAAAATCAATGTCAACAAGAATGCGATGACTTGTATTTCCATGAAAAGAGTATGTAAACATGTCTATTCCCTCATCAACACTAGGTAAGACAGAGTTTTAAATGGTTCTCCAGCCCTGACTGCTGACAAAACATGTTTCATTTGCTGATATGGATGTTCTTCCTTGTGAGAGAGATTGCAGTCGGGTTGAGATGAGAGGCACAGGGTCTCATCTCATCCTAGTTTTCTGTCCTGGGAGACAAAAAGAAGCTGGGGTGCGCATCAGGACTTAAGAAGATGCACAGGCCAGAGGCCAAAGACTGAGATGACTGATGGGAAGTGGCAAGTCACACCTGGAGGGGGACTTTCCTAACGCTGGAGGAGACAGTCAGGATCAGAGTACAGCTGCTGCTCCGGGAAGGCTCTGGAGACAGGAATGGACCTGGATGCTTCTGACCAGGACTCAGGTCAGGGACATAGTGCCGCAGTCCCACCCCTTGGCATCTCTTTGTCTTTGTAGCAGGGGTCATAGAGCTGGTCGGGGTAAACATGAAATAGGAACTCATAATTCTGAGTTCTGGATCAAGCAACACCAGCAACAATTTTGTCACTACTTTTGTAAAATTTTAGCACACCTTTTCTAACAAGGCAGTGTATTGCTACAAATTGAAATGAAAATAATTGCAGCATCATCTGATAGTCGCCGCTATGAAAGTTCTTATAAAGTATTTATTTGTTCATTAATAGTTTCATTCATTCATATATATATATATATATATATATATATAATGTATTTTTGCCATATTCATCACCAGTTACCCAGTAAGGAACTTTTAAGTGATCTCTGTCTCAAGGAGAGTGGGTAGAACAAAAGCATTTACTCTCTTAGTTCATAGACATTGGCTCTGTGGGTTTATTTTTCATCTGTTCTAATACTGCCACTCCAAACCAGCCACCCCTGTCCTTGCCAACCTTGGTGTTGTATCTCATACACAAGCTTATCTGCTCCCCAAGGCCAGCCACTTTCTGGTCAAGTCCTCGCTTGCTCGTTATGTGCTTATTGTAAGTACAGACTGTCCTGAAGAAGCAGCTGTTGATCCTTGTCTGAACAGGAATGGCTCCCATAGACTCATGTGTTTGAATGCTTGGCCAAAGGGAGTGGCACTATTAGGAGGTGTGGCCTTGTTAGAGTAGGTGTGACTTTGTTGGAGGAAGTGTGTCATTAGGAGGTAGGCTTTGAAGTTTCAGAAGCTCAAGCTATGCCCAGTGTGGCAGTCTTTTCCTGCTGCCTGCGGGATCAGGATGTGGAACTCCCAGTTACCTCTCCAGCACCATGTCTGCCTGTTTGCTACCATGCCTCCTGCCACTATGATAACAGACTAAACCTCTGAACTGTAAGCCAGCCCCATTTAAACTTTTTCCTTTATAAGACACCATAGTCACCGTGTCTCTTCACAGCAATAGACAACCCTCAACAGAGCTAACTTCGTGTACATCATTAGCCTGGAAGTCTAGCAGTCTTCTGTATAATAATAAGTTGGCTCTTGGTGTTTCCATTTCTAACCTGCAAAGAGCAGGCTCCCAGATGTGGATATGATATCGACACCACAACACCCTGTCGAATCAGTCAGCTAAAAAATAACCTTTACTGCACCAGGCCTGCACCCCAGTCTTTCCCGCGTGAGGAATCCTGGCTCCATATGGGAAGCCATGCTCTCCTGCAAACCAAGGCAACACTTAGGCAGAACACACTGACTAGACTTGGTCCTCGGCCACTCCGGCCTAGAATGAGCTGACGACGCGTCTGAGGCAAGTCGGAACAAATACACTGCCATATTCACCCTGACCAAACTTTGTGTGTTGACCTGGCACTGACCTCTTCCAGGCTCACAGATCTGACCATCACTTCAACTCCAGAAAACCTCCCTGTAGCAGCGAGGGAAAGGGTTCCAAATAAAACTCTCCCGTCGTCACAGGCCTGAGGGTCCGGCCAGAGAATAGAGGAGGAAGGTTCGTCCATTCATGGCTCCCACCACACAGGGTCCACAGTGATTTCACACCCACCCCTGTGCCTCCTTCACTGAACCTGCTGCTATTGAGCAGGGTCCTTTGGTTCCCACAATTCCGTGCGTGCTGCTGATACTGGGGTAAGAAGAACCTTGCCTCGGATCTAGAGCAGCCTAGGGTTTTAGCCACTAAAAAGGACCCTAGAATGGAGTCCTAAACAGGAACACATGGACATGAACGGCAAACACAGTGGTGGGGATGCTCTGCCATGCACCCCGTCTTTCATCTACTAGAGATTTGTAATGCAGGAAGTGGAAACCCTAGGGTTTCCCAAATTGGCGTCTGTAAATCAGTGGCTAAAGCCCGACTCAAAATCACAGTGCTGAGGGAAGCGATGAAGACCGACTGCTGTACAAAACAGTACCATGTACCTGAGCTGACGGTGCTACTGCACAGCGCATGCTCCGTGAGGACACATTCAAGCCGAAGAGCACACAGTACAACAGGAAGGAAGCTGGCGGTAGGAGCAGAAAGGGAGGAGGAGACGTTAAAAGGATGGAGCTTTTTAGAGTAATTAATGAGATAAGACGGTGGGTTTGTTTAACACAGAGAAAGTCCTCCTGCTAATGAGGCCAAGACATTCATTTCACTGCAGCTGAAGCTAAGGGGCCCAAAGCCACACAGTAAGGGGTCCTGGACAGGAACTCGGGTTTGTTCACGATGGCTTAGTCTTCTCACAGCCTGGGCTTCTTCGGCAACGAGTGTTTCCTCTCTGCTCTGGCTGTGTGGCCTGGGGTCTCTCCCACTGTACCCCAAGGCTGTTGATGGGCTGAGCTGTGCTTTCTCTCTCTCTTTTCCCCTTTGTGTTCCACTGTTCTCACCCCAGGTTGACTGCATGGTCTAGATAGAACTGTCATCCCCATCCTCATGGTTTCAGACGAGAGTGTGGCTTGTAGTCCTCTGGACCTTGAGCATTTGGCCTGGGATGCATCATTTCCTTCGTCATTTATGTCCAAAAGGAACCTGAGAGGTCGTGTTGTGGACCTGCCCCTTTATTTATAAATAAAAGACATTTGGGAGAGGCCACTTTTAAATGGGATAAGGTCGCTGAACTGAGAGGGCTAGAGATTGAACACAATGCCCGGTGCATGCTGGGAAGGCTACATTTTTGTCCAGTTTAAAGAATGAACTATTAACCTTGAGAAATTTTTTTTCACAATAACAACCTCCAGAGATACTTAAATAAATTCCCGATCACATCCAGGGCAAAAGGAACCAAGCCTGAAGGAGGTCTGTGGTGAGCATTCAGGAAACACAGAGAACAGAATTTTATATGCAGTAGAATATTTTCCCAAAGATTTAGGTTTTATACTTTATGTTAATGACTCACTGTTAACTAATTTTTAACCACTCATTTCCCACAACCCATGGGTTATATGTTATTGCTGTTTGAATGTAAAATTTCTCCCATGCTCATGCGTTGCAAACCAGCTCATCAGCTGGTGAAACTCTTTAGGAAGGTTGTGGAATACTTAGGGGCTGGAGCCTCACTGAAGGTGGGGGCAGAGTGCCTCACTGGAGGCTGAGTACCTCCCTGGATGTGGGACTTGAGACCTTAAAGTTAGGTCCACTTCTTCACTGCTTCCAGACAGCCACTATCGAGGCAGTGTGGTGGGTGGGCTTCCTGTTCCCTTCCATGATGGAAGATCTTCTTGAACTGTAAGCCAGAATAAACCTTGCTTGACCACTTCTTGTGAGGTATTGGGTTACAGCCTGGAGAAAACTAATAAACAAACATACTGACAAATTCAAGAAACCGCAGATTGAGAATATCAGAAAATACAGTTTCAGAAAGCTCTATAGAGCAAACCATGATGTCCCCCTTGCCACATGCTCTGCTGAATCCACGAGGGTGGAGTGAGATGCTGGCACAATCTACCCCAGCCTCCTGCTCCCTCCCAGCACATACGCCTCTTCCCAAGGCTTGCTGCGGTGTTGCTCACCTTGAGTCTCTACAGAGACTGTGTAGTTAGGCCTACACTGCTTGCATCCAGACAGAACACCTGCATCCAGACAGAACACCTGTATCCAGATAGAACACCTGCATCCAGACAAACACTTGCAGACTTTTTCTTCCCCTTTTCTTAACACTGTAGCGATGTACAGAGTATTTACATTGTACTAGGCATGTAAATAATCCAGAGACCATTCCAAAAATACAAGGACATGTGCCGAAGTTACAGGCAAATGCTACACCATTGTATATAGCAGACTAGAACACCCGAGTGTTCTTGGGTCCTCTGGAAATTGGGAGCCAATCGCCTGTGCATGCCAAAGGGATGACTGCACACAGTCTGAGGAGGAACTGGAGTCTATCCTCTTCAAGCATGCATACAGTTGCTTCAGGAGTATTTATTGAAAAGACCTTCTTCTGTTCACCACAGGAATGGGCGCTTCCATGAGTAAGATTCTGTTTCTGGGCTTTGTGTTCTATTCTATAGGTCTCTCTGTCTAATTTCCTTACATTATGATCTTGATAGTGTAGCTTAATAGTGGTGAAGAAGTCATAGGATATAGAGTCTCCACTTTGTTCTCTTCCAAGATCACTTCAGACATTCTAGGCTTTTTGTTTCTATATATAGTTTAGAACCAACTTGACAATTTCTGGAAAAATAAAATAAATAAGAGAAATCCTGTTGGGATTTTAACCAAATGCTACATCTTTGAAGCTTCGACACTCATGTTTCAAATTTTCAGCCATGTGTTTAGTAGCCAGTGAAACTTAGACCTAAAGGAAATCATGGGACTTCGCGAAGGCCATAGATTGTGCTGAAGCCATGGTGTTCTGCAACATCCCCACTCCCAGTTGTGCTGGTGGGCTCAACACAGTGTCTTATCCAAAAATTACTCAGTATCTCACAGAGAGACCAACCCCTATGGGACTGCGGACCATAGCTGGCAAATGCCTCCATCAGAGAAATCTTTACTACTCACCGAATGGTTTTCCTATAGGGAAAAAAGTTAGTGTTCACACGACAAATGAATGTCTTTGTTGTCATGGAAACACATCTTCAGCATCTTGACTGGCCTCTTTCTTGAGATAGCTTTACTTCCAATTTTCCCAGGCCTGGCTGCCCTGCCTGGAGCCCACTGGGGGAAGCCAGAAGAAGAAGAAACAAAAGGTTATGTCTGCAGGCTCCACATATGAAGAAACCTTGTGGGGAAAACAGGATTCCCAGAATCTCCAAGGGGGATAGGAGGACCGGATGTCAGATTGTGAGAACTTCCTGGGTATAGGCTTGGTGCCGATATACATTGTTTCAAATTCATAATTCTTGCCCCAGATTCCTTTCCATTCATTACTTTTTCTTTCTTTATTATTCTAGTAGTTAGATCTTAAGAAAGCCAAATTGTCACCTGAGGACCTGTACACTTTGGAACCTTTGACATTCTTATCTATGGCTCCCCAATGAGGGCCGATAACGTAAAAATTTCAAAACACATTTGTATAGAGAACTTGGTCTAGAACTGCTATTATTTGTGTCCTCTTTCAGGACCCTCTACATCCCTGTGAGACTTGGGGCCATTTCTTTTTCACGTGATTTGTAGGTGGGACATAAATGACTTCTTTGTATTTATAAAATAGCCTTTATATTTGTTGTTTGGGTTGAGGAGATAGCCCAGAGGGTAAAGGCACCTTTCATCAAGGCTAACAATCTCGGTGTGGTCCCGGGATTCACATGGTGGCAGGAGAGAATCAACTCACTCACATTGTCTTCTGGCCAACACACACACAGACACAGACACACACTCTCACACACACAGACACACACACACACATGTAGACACACACGCAAATACACACACCACAGCATGTGCACCCCTGCACACATAAATGCAATAAGATTGTTTATACTCGTGATATACTCTTTTATATCCATGAGCTATTCATTTGTATTAAGAAACTATTCCTTTTTAGTGCCTCTTCCAGGCACAACTCATAAAGTTTGGTGACCTTAATACTATTCCAAAGACCCATAAAAATCTTTGCTTGGGTGGTGTAGATTTAAAAGGTAATGTCCTTTAATATCAAGCATTCATAAAAAGACATAACAACAGGGCTGACAAGATGGCTCAGTGGGTAAACTCCGCGCTGCAAACCTGAGAGCTCTATCACCAGGACCTACACAGTGCAAGGAGAAAACCATCCTTAACTGTCCCCAGGGCAGTTGGAACCCCAGCTGAACAAGGGATAGAAAAGCATTTCCTTTACCAGTGGAACTAACTGATCTACTTTGAATTTTTAATTGAGGTCCAAACAAAATAAAAAAGCAAACGCATTTAGTTAGAAACCCCCCAGAGGAGCCTGTACGTGTTTAACCAGCAGCCCACTGCCCTGCTTCCTCAGCTTTGCTCCTCCGGCCCTGCTGTCTGCCACTTGGAATTCCTCTAGTGCCAGAACATTCCCTATATGTGGTCATTCTAGGGAGGAACAGGCTGAACTCAAAGTCACTAATTCCATCTGACAACCAGTCAGGGTTTGCAGGTCTTTATTTGGAAACTACCCCATTCCAAAAATGTGCCAAGATCTGTTCATTCTCCCTCGGGCCATGATACCCAATCTGGGCCTCTCTACCCTGGGAAATTTTAGTGACAGGAAAGAAGCTTACGCTATATACGCTGGTCATTTAGCGTTTGGCCACACGTGCTGAGGGCCGTATGCCAACCTGACCTCCATCAGAGGGGAATCAGCTTTATGTCTCAGGGGCCAGCACAGAGACTGAGAATATCCTATACTGAGGGTACCTCCCCCACCGCAGGGCCCTCTCTGACTCCCTCAACTTCATAAAGCATTCTCATGTGTCCTGGGAAATGACTGGGCGATTATAGGATGTGTCCTTAAGACCTACGGTGGAAGGAGAGAGCTGACTCCCAGTGTCCTCTGGTTTTCACACACACTGTGGAATGTTCATTCGCACACATGCACACACACACACATACACACATGCACACACACACAACACATGCACACACACATACACATATGCACACACACATACACACACACATACACACACATACACACATGCACACACATACACACACACATACACACATGCACACACACACACATACACACACATACACACATATGCACACACACACATACACACACATACACACACACATACACACATACACACACACATACACACACACACACACACACACACAAATAATCAAAAAGGTGTTCCATGTTATGAAAGAAACATGGCTCAGTCGAGAAAGTGATTTTGCACAAACCCAGGTTTGATTCCCAAAACCCACATGAAAACATCAGGCGTTTTGTTCTGTACTTCTAACTGCCATGCTGGGGAGGCAGAGGCAGACCCCTGGCACTCAGTGGCTAGCCAGTGAAGCCTACTGTGCATGATTCAGATCAGCGGGACCCTGTCTCAAACAAACAAAAAGGATAGTGTTCTGAGGATTAACTCCTGAAGTTGACCTCACATACGTGGCCATACTCACAGAACATCCATGTACCCACCCAAACACACACAGAATAACGTCCAGCAGAAGAGAGGCAGGTTATAGCCATTCTGGTGGAGAAACTTTCGTTTATTAATTTAAACCATTCAATGTTTCTTGAGCATGCACACACTGTCCTAGGCACGGAGAAAGACAAAGTCTAGGATGTGAATGGGGAAGAAGAATAACTAGGGCTATTGTGCCATGTAGTAAACAGGAAGTGCCATGGGACTGCACCCTGGAGACAAACAAATAAGATGGGAGGGGGGCAGAGGAACCTTCCTAGGGTAGAGAACTTCAGGAGGAAAAATACCAGCTGATTCTGGAAGCAGGATGGGGTGGGCACGGCAGACTGTAGGAACAACTTATGTAAAGACATGGTCACACAGCAGGAGGCTTAATGACTAAGACAGAATGAGTCAGAGCCTAACAAGAGGAAACAGACTTATGTGTGTTTCTCAACCACTGATGTAACAAAAATATAATAGAGAGCGTACTTAAGAATTCATGATGGTGTGGACATAATGGCATATACCTTTATTGCTGGAACTTCAGGCTGAGGAAAATGGATCTCGAGTATGAGGTCTCCTTCCACTCCCCCCCTCCACTCCAAAAAGCATGGTGAAAGGGTCTGCCAGCTGGTACAATGAAACAGTGCTCTAGAGAGCATCGTTCATAGGCCAGTAGCATCAGCACCACCTGGGACATGTCTGAATAACATTCGATGGAACCAGACACTCCAAGGATAAATCCCACAGTGGCTTCTTGGTGTCCTATCCCTCCTGCGGATTGTGGTACAAGTTAGCCCCTTAGATATCTGGCTACCAAATGACAATCAGTGTTACCACAGCAAAGATCCTGATAGTGTGTCTCCTGGGTCCTTTTTCACATCCCATGTTAGACATAGCCTTTACCCTGACCTCGAAGCAAGGTTCACCTCTTTCCTTCAATGTCCACACCACCAGGATTTCAGAATCAAGCCAGAGCTTTGTCCTCTGCTTCTCTGTGTCCTCAGGGCCCTAGCAATTCATTAGTCTGCTCCTCAGGCTTCTTTAGCTATAAAATAGAGGTAATTGTATGCCCACCTCATAGGGTTGAGTTAAGGAAGTTAGTACAAGTAAAGTACTGTAATCACTGCCTGGCTCAGTAGACACCATGGTCACACTTACTCACTGTGGCAATTATTCCTGTTACTTGCCTGTGACAGCCTCTGGTCCCACAGACCGTCCTTCCTCCTCCCAGTCTAAAACCTGACCCACTGGACATCCTGAAATACCTTCATGTTGAATTAGTCATTCCCTCTCTCCATGGGTCCTCAGTGTGTCCCATGGTCATTATTACTTTAAACACTATTCTTTTGTGTCACTTAAAACAGATAAGAGGGGACATGTTTGGGGGTGAAATCAGGATGGTGGCAGCAGGCCCCTTCAACCACCTCCTAGGATCCCAAGATTCTCCTTGATGTCTCTTAGGAGGTAAGGAGTCCAGTGGGAATTTCTAGCTTGTGAAGTTCAAACAGCTCGTCGAATGGGCCTGTCAAGGTGCCCATTCACTTCAAGGTCATGTTTTCTGTGAAGCAAAAATGTCTCCATTGTTGGAGCTTTTTCGGGATGGCCTTAGCCTTCATCTGAATGTCCCACCTAACTGTCAGCTGCCCGTCCTCCAAGTTAGGCCAGCCCCAGGAGGCCACTTCTTCCTTTCAACCCCGATGCTCCTTATATTTGTCAAGCATCCTCCCCAAAGGCGAGGAACAGACTCTGGGGAGCCCTGAGAAGAGAGACGCCCAGGAGAGCTATTTCCAACTGAGCGTGTCTTGGCCAGCTGCCCAGGCTTTGTTGCACTTTCTGATGTTCTGGAGAATCTTCTCGTCACATCGCTAAGAAAAACACGACGAAACACTCACGTCCTCCTTCTGTTTTTAGTAACTTTTATTCTATTTTCTGATTATAAAACGTGTGGCCAATACATGGGGAGATCCATGTAAAACACAGACATTTAAACAATGTAAGAAGCTACAATGGCGCCAAACAAAAATGAGCATTTCTAACTCTTCAGTGTATTTCCTTTGAGTAGTTGTTGCATGAATATACCCATAGTCGGTCACACAATTTGGATCATGATTATAGAACACTAAGAAACCTTAAGGATCAAACCTTTTACTAATATAATACTGTTTGTTCAATTGGCAGTACTTATTCAGTAGGCAAAGCTAACATTTATTGAGTGTTTTGTTTGTGCGGGCCTTGTGGTTGGTGTTGATTTGTACAGTAAGGAACAAGAAGACTGTCAGCCTCACAAGAACAATACCCTTAGCACAATCACAGTCAACAATAGCAAGGATACTTTCAACAAACACACTTGAAAACAAAGTTGCAAAGCATGAGGAGGGGTGGGGAGAGCACGTGATGCCCTGGTTTTAATATGAAAGGTTCCCCCACCAGGCTCCTGTGTCGCGGGCTTGGTCCCATTGGTGCTATCTCACTGCTTAGAGAGGTGAAATGCTTGAGAAGATGGGAGCCCAATAGAATTAAGTCCTGTGAAGAGCATACCCTGTCTCCAGCTGCTTATCTACTTTCTGCTTCTTGTTGCTATGAAGTGAGCTGCTTAGCTCTGTCAAATGTTCCCTGCCATGATGCCCACCCTCATTCCAGGCCCACAACAACGGGACCAGCTGACCCCACACTGGAACTTTAGAACACGTGAGAAATAATAATTCTGAAACCTTGGAAGCAACAAGTCCTTTTCTTGGGTTGTTTTTCTCAGGTGTTTGGTCCAGAGGCACCTACCTGTAAGGCAGCTGAGTACAGACAGAACGTGAAGTGAAGCAGGTCTGGGGACCCAAGAGCAAGCTCCACAAGGAAGTGTCGTTTCATTGCCAGACCCATGGGCTGGGTGGCTGGCAATAAGAGAAAGAGGGAAGGAGACGACCTCTGATTGGTTAGGGTTTGCAGGACTGGTACTACAAAACACCGCAAGCAAATGCTGTCCAGCAGCATGCACTGCTGCTCTCCTGCACAATTCTGCAGCATGGCATGGGTCTGGGTGATCTTATCTCAACTCAGTGGGGATGAAGCCTGAGCTCTAGGTTGCTTTGGGAGCTGCTTCAAGGATCCCATGCAGACATAAATGGCTCTGGAGATGTTCTCTCTCATGGTGGATGACAGAAAGGAAGAGGGCAAAACAAACTTACCATGACCGTTTCAAGCCCTGGCTGTCATCATCTGTTAGCACTCATCAGCCAGCACGCCAGGAATTTAGCCAGAAAACACATCCAATCTCCTTCAGAGATGCCCTGGAAACTTCATTATAGGAACAGAACGGAGAACTGGAAACAAAACCACAATCTATCCCCTAAACCAAAGATAAGGCATGAGCAAAGATCCCCAAGTCAGGAGAGAACTAGGGCAAAGGCCACCGTGATGACAGGTCCAATGATGGTCCTGCAGAGGCAGAGAGAATATCCAATTGTTACTTTCACTGCACTGAACTATCGAACTGAACTTCTCAACAAGACACAGAGAAAAGAGATGACACAAGAAACCTCTAGGAGCTGACCTTCCCAACACCATTTTCTCATTCTTTTCTCTAATGAAATACTATCTTTCCAAGGCTCCCTTGCAGCTAAGGATTGTCATGTGACACACTTCTGACAAATGAGATAAAAGCTTTTGCCTAGTCTCTAAAGGGTTTTTTTTTTTTTGGCTTATGTAATAGAAAGGAAATACAATTTAAATTTTCTGTATTTTTTTCTTACTAAACTCTTATCCTGAACACACATGTGATGCCAGAAGAATGGTAGCTATGATACAATAAGCACGAGAACAGAGGGGATATTTAATAGTGAAGTGAAAATGTGCAGTGATAGGATTCATAATGACACTTTCAACATATGCCTAACAGTCTAGACGGTCTATGTGGGAAGCATTCTCATGCAAGAAATATAAGCCTCTTTTGATAAAAAACGTTGTAAGTTGGCTTTTATTTGTTCTTACATTAATTCCATACAAATGGTGTGGTCCAATTTATGTTCTAATGATTTAGATATTATTTCATAAGAATGACTTTTGTGAAGTAGAAAAGGGAAGGAAAATAGGAGATGATGAGTGAACTGTGTAGCATCCCAACAGGGAGGAAAGGGAGTCTTGGCTACAGTGGAGGTGAAGATATTAAACATTGGTTGGTGCTTTAAAAAAAAGAATTGACTTGGGGTGGCACTGAGGAGGTGGTTTAGAAGGTTAAATGTCTGCCACACAAACATGAGGGCATGAGTCTGGATGTCCAGTACCATGTAAAGACCTGGGCATTGTGATCTGCATCTGTAGCCCCAACACTGAGGGGACAGGGACAAGCAGGCTTCAGAGCTTACCAGCAAGTCGGTCCAGCCAGCAGTGAGCCCCAATTTCATTGAGGAACTCTGTCTCAAAAAATAATGGAGGACTATAAAAGAAGAGAACTGGCATTGGCCTTTGGACTCCACAGCAAGCACATAGACAGAGGCATACCTGTACACACGCACAGAGAGAGAGAGAGAGAGAGAGAGAGAGAGAGAGAGAGAGAGAGACAGACAGAGACAGACAGAGACAGACAGAGAAGCAGAGAGATATGCATGCCACCCACACACAAAGAATTGGCTTCGTGTTCAAACACTTTATACTAGGGCCGTTAGTTCAGCCTTTCTGGCTACGGGGGGAAGGAGCATGGGGAAGGTTTCAATCACTGCTGTCTGGCTGACCACTTCGTATCCTGCTTTATGTTCTTCACTTAGAGCATAAACGTTCCCATCAGTAAACCACCTGTCTCCCGGATTGTCCAGAGATTGGTCACTTATATCTGACACAGGTTGAGGAGATGGTCTCAGTACACAGTGTGCCAGAACAGAAGTTTCTGTGAGCGTAAGTGAGGTAGGGTTTAGGGTGCCACAAGTATTGATAGGCATCTGTCCTGGCTAGTTTTCTGTCAGCTTGGCATAATCTAGAGTCATCTGGAAGGAGGGAACCTCAATTGAGAAAATGTCTCCATAAGATCCAGCTGTCGGGCATTTTTGTGATTAGTGATTGATGGGGGAGAACCCACTCCACCATGTGTTGGCAGTCCTGGGATCTACAAGAAAGCAGGCTGAGCAATCCAGTAAGCGGCACTTTTCCGTGGCCTCTGCATCAGCTCCTGCCTCCAGGTTCCTGCTCTGAGTTCCAGTCCTGACCTCCTTCAGTGATGAACAGTGATGTGGAAGCACAAGCCTAACAAACCCTTTCCTCCCAGTTTACTTCGGCCGTGTGTTTCATCACAGCAACAGTAACCCTGACTGAGACACCATCTCTGGTGGCCAATCAGAGCTGCCTAATATTTTGTTAGTCTACTCCCAGGTAATGGCACACACCTCTTTTATTATAGGACAACCTTCACTTGATATGGTATAAAAACTTCTAACGGTTGCCTCCGTGTCAGATTAGAAGCCTTTTCAGCTGGGAGAGCTTTGCCTGCCACCCTTCTCAAGACGGAGGACCCCCTCTGAGGCTCCCACCTCTAATTTCTTTGGAAATTCTTCAGGCCTCATTTCTATCCACAGGCATTGAGTCAGCACCTTGAAGACAAGGCCGTGTTTTCTGTCAAATAACAAAAAAAGACTTTTGGAGATCAGGCACGTCCAAAGCTGAGGCTTCTGTGAGAGCCTGCTTTATCTAATTAAAGACTATCCCACTTGATCATTGTGGTTAAGGTATTTGGAAATACCTTGAAAGCCTCTTAGTGAGATTTTTGAAATCTAATTTTTGACAGAATCCAGTCATCCCCCAAAGAATTAATGTTGTCTTTGTCTGTGGTGGAAGTCATTCAATTTAGCTTGAACTCTACGTGAGGACAATTGTTATAGCCCCAGAAACAAATATATCCCAGATTGTTCATTTTCTTGTTGCATTATCTGGCCCCTTTTCCTGGAAAATTCAGTGGCCTTGAGAGGCTAAGGACATTTTGAATTCTGGTGGTATTTTAGTTTGAACTTTCCTTGATAGGGTTACATAGCAAAATGTCATCTACACATTTGTAGAATGTCGTCTTCTGGCAAAAGTAAGTCCCTAGTGTCTTTTTCTAGTACCCCAATGAAAAGATCGGGGCCATCCTGAACCCTTGAAGGAGGGCGGAGCGAGTACACTGTTGGCACACTGTGGTCACTGGATGCTCCCGTTCAAATGCAGGCAAGTACCAAGAGTCAGAAAGAAATATAAAGGGGGCATCTTTTAGGCGTGACACTTGGGGCCTGACAAAGAAGGATTTAGTGATGACCCACCAGCTGATCCAGTGGAATTATTGTCTCTTCGACAAACCTGTGGTCTACACCATGAGGAATCCCCCATTTGACTTGATTACTTGAAGGATTCGTGTATTACCTAAAGACTGGCAAGGGACCAGTAGACCATGTTTTAGAGAATTTTCAGTGATAGGTTCTTGTTCTAGCATCCCCTCCTTTTTAATTTTATTGATTTTATTGAGCTCTACATTTTTCTCTACTCCCCTCCCTGCCTCTCCCCTCCTCTTCAACCCTCTCCCAAGGTGCCCATGCTCTCAATTTAGTTACTCAGGAGATCTTGTCTTTTTCTACTTCCCATGTCAATTAGATCCATGTAAGTCTCTCTTAGTGTCCTCGCTGTTGTCTAAGTTCTCTGGGATTGTGATTTGGAAGCTGGTTTTCTTTGATTTATGTTTAAAAACCACTTATGAGTGAGTAAATGTGACAACTGTCTTTCTGTGTCTGAGTTACCTCACTCAAAATGATATTTTCTAGCTCCATCCATTTGCCTGCAAAATTCAAGATGTTGTTATTTTTTTTCTGCTGTGTAGTACTCCATTGTGTAAATGCACCACATTTTCCTTATTCATTCTTCAGTCGAGGGGCATTTAGGTTGTTTCCAAGTTCTGGCTATGACAAACAAAGCTGCTATGAACATAGTTGAGCACATATCCTTTGTGGCACGATTGAGCCTCCTTTGGATATATACCCAAAAGTGGTATTACTGGGTCTTGAAGAAGGTTGTTTCCTAATTTTCTGAGGAATAGCCACACTGACATCCAAAGGGGTTGTACCAGCTTGCATTCCCACCAGCAATGGGACCTCCTGAAACTGAAAAACTGTAAAGCAAAGGACACGGTCAACAAGACAAAATGACAGCCTACAGAATGGGAAAAGATCTTCACAAACCCCACAACAGACAGAGGTCTGATCTCCAAAATACACAAAAAACTCAAGAAATTGGTCATCAAATGAACAAACAACCCAATTTAAAAATGGAGTACAGACCTAAACAGAGAATTTTCAACAGAGGAATCTAAAATGGCTGAAGGACACTTAAGGAAATGATCAAACATCCTTAGTCATCAGAGAATTGCAAATCAAAACAACTCTGAGATTCTATTTTACACCTGCAAGAATGGCCAAGATCCAAAAACACTGATGACAACTTATGCTGGAGAGGTTGTGGGGAAAGGGAACACTTCTGCATCCCCTCTTATGAAAACTTTTCTACTGGAATAACTTGCCCCAGACTCTCATTGGATTTTGACTGGGCTAACAGATTTGACTCCACATGGCATCCCTGTATCCCAAACAGCTTTGTTCGAATTCCTCAGGGCACTGCTGAGGCTGGGTCTACCATAACTCTGGGGTTATTGCAGAGTTGCTGGATGGCCCCTCAACTTTAAAGAGATAACCAGGAACATATTTTAAAACCTGACCTTCTAATTTTCCCAGTGCTAGGTGAGTAAAATACTGAAACTAGGGAATTCCTTTATCTTTACTATATTTATATATTGGGATGAAAGATTTCTAGGAAAAGAGACAAGAGTTAAATAATTGGCCCTGGTATCTGCAAGCATTTGCCTTGTCTAGGGCAACTCAAGGCCCTTCAACAGAGATTTAGCTGTCTGGAACCAGAGTCAGTCTGTCCTCAGGCACTTTTGCTCCTATAAGGACGCCATGATGTTGGGGATTTGCCCCTCTCTTCTCTGAAGATGGGGACATTGAAGGCCAGGCCCTTGGGTCCTTATATGGCTGCAGAGATGATCTAGCACAGTTGTATGTCCGATGGGCTGAGCTTTTACAGAGACCTCTTACGGGAATTCCTCAGGGAAACAGGTTGAGCCAAGAGGATCTTCAAGTGCAAACACAATGATGTGGTCCCCTTTGTTCTCCTCTCTTCCTGGTATGCTTCCTCCAGATCTTCGTTATGGAGCACTGAGAAGGCAGTGTCTAGTAGCTGAGCCTGAGGGGTCTGAAGTCCCATCTGCCGTTTCTCAAGCTTTCTACTGATGTCAAGGGCTGGGCACTAATAAAATGCTGGCTTCGAAGGGCTTGTCCTTGTTCTTTAGGAACTGAGGAATCAAATTGGAAATTTCCTCAAAGATTAAATGAGCCTGTTAAAAAAAATAAGGCAGGATTTTCTTTCCTTTCTTGAGTGCGCTCCATGACCTTGCCATGGTTAATAGGTTTACTCCATCTCTTCAATACAGCTGTCTATCATCATTCTATGGCTAGGACTCCAATTAGTGAGTTCTGGACCTGGGATGACCTGTGCACTTGGCTGATGGACATGAGGACTTTGAATAAATGACCCGTCTGCATCATCTCTGTTGTCCCACGGGGTACAGCAGGTAACCTAGTACAGTAGTCTATAAATAGAGGTCTCTCCATGTACGCTCTTGGGATAAAGTTAAGGTCTGGAAATTACTGGTAAATCCGATGGATCCTCAGAGAAGAACCCATGCTCCCTGTGTTGCTAGAGATCTGTGACTGAAAAGGGGTCTCCGACTAGCGTCACCTCTGTAGAGCCAGGCACGTCTCTTAAGAGAAGGGTCATATTCGTTGGAGAAGATGGTCCCCAGGAGGCTCTACTCCCAGCACATCCTAGATTCCCCTTTTCCTTGTGACTTGGAGTTAATGGAAGAATGTGGCTGGTGCGGGTGCAGGGGTGGCCAGAGCCCTGAGAGTGGGAGGAGATACTTCCTCCAGGGCCTACTGTCTCTTTTTTAAAAAGTAGGGTTTGGACAAAGACAGGGTTTATCCAAGATATTATAAATTTCTTCTTTTGGTTTCTCTTTTCATAGCCCCCTTTCCTGGTATAGAGCTATGAAAGTCTGAATATAAGGTGCCTTAGGCCATTTCCCTTGTTTTCTACAAAATATAACCAGTGGTAGACTGGTGTTTTAATTTAAACTTCCATTCTTTGGCCAGATTCCCCCATCACACAGCTACACAGCTTGTATCAAGGCCAGCCAGTCTTAAGTAAAACATTAATCTTTCTTCTTTCTCTCTCTCTCTCTCTCTCTCTCTCTCTCTCTCTCTCTCTCTCTCTCTCTCATCTCAGTATCAAACTTATCCCAGCTCTTGAGAATTCATTGTAGTTGGAAATCCAGCGGCAAGTCCACAAACATGGTTTCCTCCCCTCCATGTGCCAAGTTCTACTGTCTGTTCCAAGGAGCAAGGAGAAGGATGAGAAGGAGTTGATTCAAGCAAACTGATCTAACAGCTAAGTCAGGATTAGCAGGACATTTTCCATGTCCACAGTGTCCCCAGCAAAGTGTCAGAGAACTCAGTGAGGGTGAGGACAAAGTGTCAAGAAAACTCCTCATGACTGTCATCAGGAAAGTTTACTGTCTCCATGACCAAGGCAATTCCTGTAAAAAAAAAAAAAAAAAAGTATTTGATTGGGGCTTGGCTTCAGTTTCAGAGATTTAGTCCGTTTTCATCAGGGCAGAGAGCGCTGATGAATACAGGCAAGCACTGAAGCAGTAGCTGATCCATAGAGGAGAGAGAGAGAGAGAGAGAGAGAGAGAGAGAGAGAGAGAGAGAGAGAGAGACAGAGAGAGAGAGAGACAGAGAGAGAGAGAGACAGAGAGAGAGAGAGACAGAGAGAGACAGAGACTCTGAGCGTGGTATGAGTTTTTGAAACCTCAAAGCCTATACCCAGTGACACACTTCTTCCAACAAGGCCATAATCCTTCAGACCTTCTCAAAGAGTTCCAATACCTGGTAACTAAGTACTCAGATATATGAGGCTATGAAGGACATTCTTTTATTTTTTTTTTGAGCTTTTTTATTTTTAAAACAATCTTATTTTACAGACCAATCCCAGTTTCCTCTCCCTCCTGTCTTCCCACTCCTCCCACCTTCTCCCCACCCCACCCTGTATCCACTTCTCAGAGAGGGTGAGGCCTCCCATGGGGAGTCAATAAAGTCTGTCACATCACTGGAGGCAGGACCAAGGCCCTCCCCCTGTATCTATGCTGAGCAAGGTATCTCTCCATAGGGAATGGGCTCCAAAAAGACAGTTAATGCACTAGGGATAAATACTGGTTCTACTTCTAGTGATGAGGGCCATTCTTAATGAAACCACATACCAAGTTTCATCTGTCTACAGAGGCCCATTAATAAAAATTTCTTTACATTTCCCTTCATTTACCCCCAAACTTCTTACTCAAATCTTAGTGGTTTCTCAGTCTGAGAACCACAGACTGATCATATGTTAATCATCCACATTCCATTGTCTGTAGTCTCTTATAAATACTCTTTTCTGATACCTCCTGAACCACCCCAGTCCTCCTTTACAGAGGAACAGATAGAAGTTATGCCATTGTACAGACAGAAAAACTGAGTCCTAAGGAAAGGAAGGAATTACCTGAGGTTGCCCAGATCCTTTCTTGCAATGGTGCAACAAGTTCCCAAATCATTTGTCCTTAAGTGCATCTGAATCCCAAGGCTGCGTCTCAGGGCACAAACCCCATGGATGTAGCAGCTACCAGTCACCTAAAGAATTCTCATGGAGTCAGACACAATGGAATCCATCATAACTCAGGAAGATCTCATTTTGAGTTCAGGGTTTTATTATCCTCCACGGGTATCTGGGACTAGCAAAAATTATAATACTAAGAAGTCAAATAATGGTTTTTCTTCTCTTCTTTGAAAGGGCATAACATTTCTCATTACAAATAGGAGGCGTCTCTGCCTCAGAAAAAAATTGCTTTGTGGGTAAAATTATCAAGTTCCTGGCCCAGGCTTTATCCATACTCCAGAATGCCTGGATCAGTTATATCTGATGAGAAGAGATCACGTGGTTCCTCCACAACGTTTATTTCTGAAGTTCTGCCTCCCCTAAGCACACACAGAAACATAACTGGGGAGGACAAATCTCAAGGAAGGAAACTATTCAGTTATAGCATCCCTACAGATTTAGTGTGGCCCACAATGATGGGGACTGTTGGCTACTAGAAGCTTCTTTATTTTTAAGTGAGTTTGTTTCTTGACAATTTTACACATGTATAAACTGCATTCTGATTATTATATGCCTTCCAATCTCCCTCCTGCTCTTGTCTGCTCCCACAAATCCCCTTTCTATATTCATGACATTTTTGTTGTTATTGTTTTGTTGGTTTTGGGGGGTTGTTTCATTGTCAATGGTTTGTTTTGAGACTCTCTGAGTTTAGCCAGGAATATTCATGTAACTGGAGTTAGATCTGGTGGGCTCCTCATTGGGCCCACAGCTAAAAACAAAGGCTGCTCCACTCTCAGAATCCATCAGCAGTCCACAGTTCAGAAGGAAGCAGGAAGGCCCCACAAGCTCCTCCCCATCTCTGACTGATGGGTAACTGTTGAGAGGCCCGTGACTGCCCTGACTCTGCCACCATCTCCCTGTCTTATAGCTCTTACATTCTTTCTACCATCTCTCTTACAATGTCCCCTGAGCTTAGAGCATCAGGGACCTCCCCCAGACCACCACTTGCAAGCCTTACGGCTGGCAGAGGGGATGATTTGCCTGAAAGGTAGAGAATGAAACTCAGGACAGCACCATCTCTGAGGGCACTGGGTCAAGACCTCCAGGGACTGACTTCATGGTTTACTTTCCTTACAGATTTAAACATAGTAGAACTGTGACCTTTACAGTAAGAATGAATTCTATTGGCTGATAAACAGAGCTCAGGGCCAGGGCCTAGGGGAAGGATCCAAGGATAGATTCTATTGGTGGAGGATGGCCAAGTACATGGGTCCTCCATCATAGGGATGTGCTCAATTCACTGCAGGATCGTGGTATGAACAATGCTCAGGATATTGGGGGATTCAGGTGAAAACAGGCTCCGCATAGAAGAGCAAAGAATCACCAGTTTGATTGCCTACTTTTCACTCTGGTGTTCTGGTGACTAAGCATCATTCATTCTTCCATTGAAGAAAATAGGCCTGCATGATTGACAATCCTAGTTCATCCGATGCTTATTCTAAGCTGTGCTTCCTACATTAGACGATGCGGTGCAAATGTCCTGTGTAGGGATGAACACTCAGCCGTCACTCTCAGCATCCTGAGCACCCATGCGTCTGTGCAGTCACTGCCGTTCACTGCAAAGAGGGGTTTCTGTGGGTAAATCTGGGGTGTAGCGTCTGCTTATGGGCGTACATATAAATATTTAGAAGGCAGCTTGGCACAACAATGGTTTAGCTAAAAATCAGTTCACCTCTAGGGCCTAAGGCCTCTTCAGACATTGGATTCTTTTGAACCAAGTTTACAGTACCAGATATCAGTTTCCTTCCATGAAGTGGGGTGCCACAGTCAGTCACAGAGCTGTTAGTTGTTCCCCACAACAGCGATGCAATTAATACACCAATGGACGCATCTTACCCAGCAAACACTCTCTTGCTTTTAAAGGTCTCATTCCTCTGAGTTTACTTCTGGCCTCCTTTTAAGTGCAGTAAGCAGGAGGTACTAATTCTCCTATTCTGGAAGTGGAAAAATAAGTCCATAGCATATGACACCTCACTACAGGTTTTCTGCCTCTCGGGCTTCACGTAGGACCTTAAAGTGGCCCTCCACCCTCTTGGATTTCTTGGCCATAGGGATTGCATCATACAGTGCAATGGGAAAGGCTCTGGAGATCTAGTTACAAATCCCATCTTTGCCCCTGGTTGCTGAGGAGTCTGAGGCATCTTGTTCACTTCTTTGAGGCCTGCCAACTTCCTCTCTGCACCATCAGTGCAAGGACAACAGGGACAATTGATGACTCTGGGACATTCACTCTTAAAGACATTACTTAGAAATACCAGGCTGAAGTGGGTAGCTGCCATTTCAGCTGCCCTGAATCTGTCCAGGTTTGTTTTCCATGGACTGGTGGGAGGAAATTAGGGCTTTCCTTCCTCACAGTTAAATATGAAGTCAGCTCAGGATTTCAAGTCTAAATAGAGTGATCCAAAGTCCAATCTTCCTTTGGAGTTGTCTGAACAGGACGGGAATAGAAGACAAGGGTGGTAGACATTGTGGCAAGAGAGCTATTGTGGGGCGGGGTGTCTATTGAGGCAGGAAATAGAACATTTGCAACTGGTACCTTCTGCAGCTCCTCTGTCAGCTCTTTGGATTCCCAAGTCTTCTGGGAACTGCCCAAAGGCTCTAAAAATTCCTCCCAAGCTTAAGTTAATTAGGAGCCGTTTCTATTATCGCCAGCCAACAGTTCTGAGTCATAGGCTCTCAAATGGAGACGGCGCAAAGCTAATTCTTAAAACATGAATTGAAAGTTAAAACCTGGGCAGCGGTGGCACATGCCTTTAATCCCAGCTCTCATGAAGCAGGAGGATGTGGATCTCTGTGAATTCAAGGTCAGCCTGGTCTACAAAGCCAGGACAGCTAGGGCTCTACAAAAAAGCTTTGTCTCAAAAAACAAACAAACAACAACAACAAAACCCCAAACAAGCAAAACATTAAAAGCATTTCTCAGTCATAGGTCAAGTAGGAAATGCATATTTTCATCTTCACAAGTTGACTTTGCCATGTGGGATGACAGCTCTACTCTAACGTGACACATCCTAGAGTCACTAGGGAAGTTCTTGCCCTGGCTTCCCCACAATGAGGAACCACAACATCAAACTGATGCTGAAATAAGCTTGCTTTTTGTGAAGGTATTTTTTCACATTAACAGAAATGAAACTAGAATAGGCACCATAAACATGATTAGCTTCTGTTCACACAAAGTCAAATGATAAGCAGCATCTTGAATATCTATAGATGTGTAAGATCTAAACCCAGCTAATGAACCCTTGTTACAATATGTCTTAGTTAGGGCTTCTATTGCTGTGAAGAGAGACCATGACCATGACAACTCTTATAAGGAAAAACATTTCACTGGGTGACTTACAGTTTCAGAGTAAGTTTAGTTCATTATCATCATGATACCAATAGTTCGGTATCATCATCGTTATCATCAATGGAGGGACATGGAGAGACACAGAGGTACGCAGGCCAACATGGTGCTGGAGAAGGGAGCTGAGAGTGGAGAAGAAGATACATCTTGATTTGCAGGCAACAGGAAGTGGTCTGAGGCACTAGATGTGGCTTGAGCATATATGAGACCTCAAGGACTGCCTCCACGGTGACACACTTCCTCCAAAAGCCACACCTCCTAATAATGCCACTCCCTGTAAGTTTACAGGGGTCAATTATATTTAAATCACAGCACAACACAAATTAAACATCTATGAAAGACATACACAGGTCTCAAAGCATAAGAAACCAGAATTAAGGTGTTGGAGATAGAAAGAGCTTTTCCTTAAGTTTTCAAAATTATTAAGTAAATTTTGTATATATTTATCATCCCTCTATGGGATCATTTGGAGATTCAGAACTTAAAGATCTCTTATCCTTTAGAAATACTTCTCTTAGGCAGAGGTTCTGCAAGCATAACCCCCAGGCAGGTCAAAGGTGTCAAGATAACCTGGGCATTGGTTCAAAAAGCCATTCCTTACGGTATTTCTCTCACACATGTAAATCTCAGCTTTTGTCATTATATGTGCATGTATGTGGGAGAAAAATCTACGTCAAGACCAGAAAACTAGAAAGTGGCCCATGAAAATGGGGAAACGCCTCTTTAAATGGAGTAAGGGATTGTAGCAGATGCATGCGATCCGAAAATGGAGGAGGAATTACTAGGGTGGAAAGGTCTAAGCAGGAAAGTGGACAGGGAGATGGGGAAGGGAGGCTTGGGGAGAGAAGTGGTGAAGGCAACTGATGCATGAACAAATCCACAAGGAAATCAAATACTTTTTAAGACAATGAGAAAAATGTTAAAGAGCTTGCGTAGAGGTGTCATGTGGGTGGATAAAGCTGTTCCACAGGCAAAGAAACCAAGCTGCTACTGAGCCGGGGACTTCCTGCTTCTGCCTGGGTTTTAGGGTACAGAAGGTGCTATGCTGGCTGCTGGGAATAATTGTCAGTAATCTAACTCTGTTGGGATCCTGTGTGCAACCTTACAAACTGGCCAGGCCAGATGTGCCCACTGGTTAGGCCATATTGGTAAGTCTGTTATGGGATAGCCAACAACTTTCTGGTTGCATTTTTGACCTACATTATGTGAGAAAATTCACATTTGTTACTACAAACCCATCCAAAAAGTCATGGTTGCCTGGTCATTGGCTCTAGTTGGGAGCCTACTGCTATGTTTGGCCAAATAGGCATGATGTGCCCCTCAAATTGCCTTCTGAATAACCACATTTATGTCTGTAGATTGACACTGTTCTCATCCTTGGTCAGAGATGCTTCTTTCTGTAATAGACAGATACTCCGAAGACTTACAAACAGGTACGAGAGGTGAGAATAAGTGACTGGTGAGTCTCAGCCATAAATAGGACATCTGTATCCCTCTCTCCATGACTCAGAGGATGCCATGGAGGAAGTGGCCGAAAGCGTGTAAAAGTCAGAGGAGTGGAGGAAGGGGAGGGTGTGGAACACTGACTCCCGGGCTGTTGCACTGTTAGACTCTCAACAGCTGTGGTTATGTGAACATGCTCTGTGCAGAACTGAGTCAGTCATGCTGGTATGCAGAGGAGCAGGGTGCATGGCTTTCTTCCCTTCTCAGAATATCTGTCCTCGGTTAATGCTTGACAGGGGAGGGAGAGACATTTTCTCCAGTGGTGTAGTCACTGGCAAGGTGGCTGTGTTCCTGTAAACAAACACTTACCCATGCTTCTGCAAGCAAGCCCAATGAAACTCACTAATCTCTCTCTCTCTCTCATTCTCTCTCTCTCTCTTTCTCTCTCTCTCTCTCTCTCTCTCTCTCTCTCTCTCACACACACACACACACACACACACACACACACACACACACACAAAGATCCATGGCAAGTTGGGAAGAGAAAGAGATCAATGGGAGCGAGAAGGGTGCATGTGAGGGTAAGAGAGGTGTATATAATTGAAATATATTATGCACATATGTGAAAATGTCATAACGAAATCCATTATGATGTAGAATTATATGCTAATGAAAATCAGTTACAATGGAAGACCAGACCTTACAACCTAATCCCACCATCCGTGGGTGGAGCTCAGGACTCTATTTTAACAAGCCCTTAGGGTGGATGCTCTAGCTTGAGGGCTATTGTCCTCACGTTGCATATAAAGCTACAAAGTAAATTAAGTTCAAATGTTTTGAGGGTTCCTTGAACATACGGATTTTATAGAAGATGCCAATTATAGGTGCCATTTTCACAATGTCTTTTACAATAACCTCAAAAATAACTTGGGATAACTCTTTCAAAGCGAGTGAAAGGCTTGTATGATAAAAAGCTTTTAGATACTGAAGAGAGAAATTGAAGATATCAGAAGAGGGAATGATCTTGCATGGCCAAAGATCAGCAGGATTAATACTGTGAAAATGCCCTGTCCCTCACGGGCGGCTGCATGCAGGAGAGCTGGCAGTGGCTCAGTTGGTCCTGCACCTGTGGGGGTTGGGGAGAGGCTGATGAACTCAGCTAACACCCAGGCCCAGACCCAGGGCTTTGAGTTGTCCCACCTTCTACCCCATCTGTGAGTTGCTGGAGCATGTGAAGGGTCTGGTTCTGTGGAACCATAACCACAGGATCTCTGTGACTCTGGGCAACAGCAAGATATACAGAAGGGATCTCAGTGAGGGTCCAGTAATGATGGTGCAACAGAAGTCAGAGGCCTTGAACCAGACCAGTGACTCAATGCAATGAACATTTGCAAGTAAAGCTGTCTGGGCAAAAGGGTCCACTGTGTGTCACTAAGTGTCACTAAGAGGAATGGATACGTTGGGAGAGGTGGGAAAGACAGAGGAGTGGAGCGGTCCATGTCCTGTGGAACTGGAGACGTGACAGCTGGACAGATGTGAGAGAGGCTGCCGTTGATGGAGGAGCAGGTAGGTCATTGACCAGAGGGTTTGACAAGATGGTGGTGTTTTTGTTTGTTTCTTTGTCACTTTGTTTTTCTTTATTTTAACTTTAATTTTTTTTAACCTTAATTTTTTGTTTTCTTTTGGTGTATAGATTACAAGGGTGAACGGTGAATATGGAAGGACTGAGAAATATGTGGGATTGAGGTGCATGATGTGAAATTCCCAAGGAATCAAATAAAAAATTATATTAAAAAATACTGTGGAAATCGCCATCCTGTCAAAAGCAATGTTCAGATTCAATGCAATCCCCACCAAAATTCCAACACAGCTTTTCAGAGGGAAAAACTGTGATTCAAAGATGAGAGGAACTTTTTCAATAAAATAGTTATCATTTTTAGCTTAATATCTAGTTCAGTCAATATTCTTTAAATTAGACATAGCTCAAAACAGGGCACCATGTTGCTCGGCTTCCTACTACAGTAATGAAGACCCAGGAGAATCCACTTACTCAGATAAAGGGTTTGTTGGTAGCACCTGTTTAGAGGCTTTAGCAGTGATTATTGTCCCTGGGACTTCGGGGGGAGTGTGTAGACGAACAAAACCACTCCTCTCATGATCTGGAAGCAGATAAGAAAAAAGAAAAGTGAGGCTACACAGGGAGGGGACAGAGGCACAGCTCCATGTCGCCAGCCTTGCCTGACCGAGGAGTTCCTTTGCCACCTTTTAGAGGTCTCAGTTCAGGCCAGAACCAGACGCATGACTTTGACACGGAGAAGAATTCCAGGGCCAGCCGGTACCAGAAAGCAGAACTGGAGGTGTTTGTAGATGATAGTAAGGAAGACAGGCACTGAAGTCGAGAAAGGGGTACAGTGGAGCATAGATGTGGGTTCCCCAAGGCATCACAGAGAAAAAGACATGCCCAAGTGGGAGTGTGGGCTCTGGAGAGGAGAGCTGCAGAGAATGAGACACATCGACCATGGGTCTGGGCTCCTCAAGGGAGAATCAAAGTAGTTTATACAACATTCGCCATATATACCAGTTTGGAGGCTCTCACATGATATCTCAAGAGGTTGCTAGCAAACTTTCCCCTCTCTCTTGGTAAGTAAGATTGTAGGTGACTTCAGAGGTGTCTGGGAAGAACTAAGCTCTGACCAGCTAAAACTCAAAAGCCATGAGGTTGCACACAGGTTTAGGGCACAGCTTATCCTCCACCTGGCATTTCTGGGGGTTCCTAGAAAACTTCACGCTTATACTTGGGAAGGCAAAGAAGCCTTGGGAGACTGTAAAATGTGCTGGAATTCTCTGATTCTCTGCTGGTGAGAGGCTTCAACTAGACTTCAGGATAAATGGCTGCCTTCGCTCCTCACCTCCTCCAGTGGTCTGTCTTTATGTCCCACAGCCACCTTCAAGGGCACACCTCACCCCCTAGAGGTTCCTCCACCTCCCTTCAGCGCCAATCAAAGGTTCAAGCCTATAGCAAACTGCAGCAAGCACTTCCAGGCAAATAAGAGCAGCCTTTTAAGGAAAACTAAATGTCAGTCATCACTGCAAGAGAGCTAGAAGGCAGGATCTTATCACAGAGAAATGATGGCTGCCTGAGGGAAAGATGTCTGCCCTGATTTGACCATCTCACAGCATGTGTGCCAAAGTATCACTGTGTGTCTCATAAACATGGGTGATCTTGTACATGACTTTTAAAAAAAATGAGTAGACACAATGTCCCTGTTCACATTCACCAGATTTCTGGCAGTTTACCCTTGGACCCCTTTAGTTCTTCGGGAGGGGCGTGAGCAGAACCCCATCATTCCCTGAAGTGAAAGCCTCCAACTCATTTGTGGTCCTAGAAACCTTTGTCTGGCCTTCCTTCCCCGGCCTCTCTGCTCCTTCTCACCCCTGTGTCTCTGAAATCTTTATCTCCTCCATTCTTTCTTTTTTTCCTTCTTTCCCAATTTCTATACTTGTGAAAGTTTAGAAGACATTTAGGAGATGCACATAAGTAATAAAATGTCTACTGTCTCTTCTTATGGCGATTTAAAAAAAGAAGAGTCAGGAAGCATCTAACCTGTGTGTGGCTCGTCCCCTAAGAACAGACAGATGGCACCTGGGCTCACACAAAAACAGGAGGATATTTTAGTGACTTGAAAGCAGAGGGAAAAAAAAAACCCATGATTTTCTTGCCCTACATAGGATATAATTGTTGCTTAGTGCAGTGGGTTGTGGCTATATGCTGGGCAACAAATCCCACAGAAGCAACTCCAACTTCTTCGGCTTTTTCCTTAGCCATTGCCAAATCCTAAGTTTTAAATAGAAATGTTGACCTAAAAGGTAGAAACCACTTTTTAAAAGCCATTTCAACAATATAAGCCTCACAGTTTCCCCCAAAGGATGGAATAGGTGGGCCTCCCACCCCTTCCTCACGTGACAGAGAATCTGCAATGAGTAGTCCTGTGCAAGAGAGCACTGTGGCGGCTGTGGCCCACGGCATCTGGGGGGATTCCACAGGTCCCCAACAAGGAGAAGGGCATTTGGAAGCCAAGACCACATTGAGAGAAGGCCGTATTTCGTAGCTACCTCTAGATAATCCAGGGTAAGACATGAACTTCCGCTCGTTACACTGTGACACAAACAGGAAGCCATATACAGAAGGGCACTTCTGTCCCCCTCTTCCCATGAGCCCACGTCTGAGATGCCATCGGCAAAATCACAGCTCTCCTGCCTCTCACAGGCTGCTTTCCATCCTGCCTTTCCAGGCACTGTTTCCGCAGAGAGCCTGCATCCTCTGGCCACAATTCTGAGCAGAGCTCTAACTCAGCTTCATGGCAACATCACAATTATCTCCCAGACTGCCTAATAATTGTCATTTTGATCAAAGGGAAACCAGGAGGACATCAAAACAGAGTGAGTGGCTAGAAGAGAACCATTAAGGTCTGGCTTCTGCGTCCCTGTTCTGAATTCAGAACACAGCGGACTCCGTTAGTCTAGGCAAGTTCAGCCCATGCTCCCCCACTTTTTTAATAATAGTTTGTACATCTCTCGGGGTAATGACCAGCCCAAAAGTCTTCCAAGGAAGAAACGTGGAGCTCCTTGGGTCTCTCCCAGTGGTCTATTCTATTCAGCCTGTGCCACAGAGACTTCATCCCAGTCCTACAAACTGCCGGTTTTGAGTGCCAGGGTCACATAGGGTGTTAGTTTGTGATGGCCACTCCTGGACAGGGACAGCTGTTGTGCAGCACTGTCCTGTAAAATAGCCGCCATGCTCATCAGATCCACCGAGACTGCTTGCAAGAGTCCATCAGGAATGGGCCTGTGGGCTGCAGACATTTCATCAGAGGAAGGGGTGGATAGAGTAAAGTCATTGGTCCATCACCTGAGGTTCCAGCCACTCCTCCCAACCATCCATCTGTACGCAGGTTTGCCTAAGACTCCATGCTTTCAGGTCTGGGGGAGGTTCTCAGGTACTAGATTGGGAAAAACTAGAGAAAGGGGCTCTATATACATACTATAGGGAAGCTATATCCACACTGGATGAAAACTTCCCAGGGTGGCTGCTTTGGGGTCCTGCATGTTCCTATTGGGTGACCCCTAACCTAGGCGCATTGGTTAGAATCACTGGGATCTTATACAAGTAGACAGACATTCCTCTTATAACAAACAGCAGGTAGGACAAGAAAAGCTGCCCGGGTTCACCTGCCAGTCCCCACCCTAATGAAAAGTGCAGCTCAGGGAGCCTGCCATCCCAGGGTCTTGGGAATGAGCCCCAGAGAACCTGCCATCTCAGTGCTGCGGGGAATGAGCCTCTAGCCTCTAGGATAATTTTATTGTTTAAAACTAGGTGCATAAAACTGGTGGATTTCCCACATGATTGTAAACACTTTTGGAATCTAGATATAAGTGTGGCCTTCCTTTTCTTACAGAAAGATACTATGACCTCCAAAGCTAATTTTATTGCTATTTAAAAGTAAGCTACTTTACTATTGAATATAGGGTCACAAGCTCTTGCCTCTTTGGGGTGGAGACAGAGGCTAGAACTTTGTGGCAGAGCTACTTGTAGAACAAGGGGTCCTTGTTGTCACCCAGAGCCAGTGCCTTGGGATTTAAGCACCATAACTTCTAAAACAGCACCCACAGCCAGTACCTTAGCTACCCCCCCCCCCCCGCGCCTCCACTTGTGGAACCCCTACTGTCGGCATCTATCTTTGAACAGTCTCTTCAGCAGCTGGTTCTTGCCGAGGGAAGGGAGGTGGAGGCAGACAGAACAAGGCAGGTTTAAAATGACTGCATTTCAACAGAGCCCAAATGGCTGCCCACGGCTCTGCTCTAAGCGGGGAGTTTAGCCACAGATAGCGGCTGTGGGGACAGTAGTTGGCTTCTACCAAAATACCACAAATCGTTATCTGCTTCTTGGCATAATCACCAGCTGCCCTTTCGACTTTAGCCATTCCCAAAGCATGGTTGGGACAAAGTAGGTTTTACCATGCTTCTCAGATGTGCACTAGTCACCAGAAGGCTTGTGAACCCAAATCCTAGGCACCTCCTACACAAGCAGTGATTCAGATGGGATGGGGAAGAGTCGGGATTTGCTGAGGATGAAGGTCTACAGACCACACTCCAGGAATAAGGAATTTAGGAATCTGCTTACAGTGACATGTCTCATGAGGCACAGCGTGTAGATCAGTGGTAGGATGCTTGAGGAGTGTGTGGAAGTTCAGTCTCCAATGCCAATTAAGTGAAATTTTAAAGGAATTCGGGCCATCCCTTTCCTGGTTGCCATGGCTTAGATAATGTTAAGTGTTCCTGTGTTAATGCTTCATTTCCCACATGTGAGGCTATTAGGAAATGGTGGAGCCTTTGCGTTGTTGGGTCTAACAGAAAAAGCCAGGTTACTTGGGACATTCCTTTGAAGTAGGGAGACTCCAAGCCCTTCCTCTTTAACTGTTGGTCACTATGAGAACAACAGTTTTCTTCCGTCCATGTTCTCACTACAACATGCAAGCTTGCAACAAGCCCAGAAGCAAAGGGCTTGTTGGACCGTGAGCAGAAAGCTTTACTAACATGAGACCAAACAAACCCTTCCTTTTTTTATGTTGATTTAATCTCAAGAATTTTGACAGTGATGGAAAGCTGACTGATACATGAACATTTCCTCCTGCCCTCCTTGGCTAGTATCTTACTGATTCCAGACAATGGAAGCTGAGGCAGGGAGTAAAGGAGAGGTAGCCCCACATTCCATTCCAGAATATTGCTACCCACTCACAGCTTTCACTGGGCAGAGAGACAGCTGAGAGCTGTCAATCAAACACCTCGAGCCAGGGATCATTTCTTTGTGGAAAGCCTATTACCCTTGTGATATCTTCCAGAAAGATCAGTCTCTTCATGCAGAAAAATATTTTAAGATTTCTTTCAAATACCCAAACTGCTGGCAGGCCATATAAATGGCAGAATGTCCTCTTGTTTTTAAGAGGCCATCATGGTCTCACATCAGCCAGAGAGCCAGGAAAGAAGAGTCATGCTCTAGGAAACTCCTACAAACAACACAAGGATGGACGGAGTGAGGGACTGGAGTGTTCCAGGCTGGAGCTGTGGGAGGCACAGCTTATACCTTAGTAAGTAGATAGACACCAGTCAGGAAAGGAAATTTTATCAAATAAGAAGTCGATTCTAAAAGGGATGGATAAGCCTTAGGAAGCACAGAGGCTGTTGGAGTATACTGTCTAAACCAACCAATACTCCCACTCCTTTAGCTACCAAGAGTGCTGACTGATGTGGTCCCACAACTTCCTCCTATACTCTGTACTAGCAGGGGCTATTCTATCAAAGATTGTGCATTTCCCCTGATGAGCCAAATCCAAGGACTCCAGGGCTCAAAAACTAGTTCCCTATGGCGGTTTATTTAGATTCTGGAATTAATTCTGATTGTATGTGTGAAGATTTGTGTGTGTGTGTGTGTGTGTGTGTGTGTGTGTGTGTGTGTGTGTGCATATGTGTGTGTATGTTGTATGTGTAAGGAATGAGATCATTATTTAAGTATCTAAGTTAGTTCACACACTTCCAGCGAAGTGGGTTGTCCTCTGTAATGCAGGTGGGTCTTATTCCACAAGGTGATAATCATACTAGAGCAAAGACTGAGCTTTCCCTGTGAGAGGAATGATGGAAGGAAGATAACTGCCTTTGGACTTGATTGAAGCGGTCCCTACCCTCCAGCCTGTCAGCCTGTCACAGTAGAAGTCAGACGCGACAGTCTTCCACATTTAAGTTCGACGATTCCTTAAAAGAAACCTCCCCTCTCTCTCCTCTCTTCTCTCGCCCTGGTCCCCAACTCTCCATGCCTTTTATTGCAACGACATCAGGATCCACTTCCTCTGCACAAGCCTGAGAGGCTAACACCATTCTCATCCCAGCCCAAGAGCACTCTGTGGTCAGCTTCCCACATATAAATCTCCATCTTAGAATCCATTTTCCTCAGAAGCCCAACCTACAAAAGGAGATTGTGAGTGGGGAGAGAGTGGGAGAGTCTCTTTCCCAAGCCACCAAACCTTGTTTTTTACATCACCACAATCCTTCAAAGCATAGCTTATACACAGCAGACTGTTCGAATGTTCACCCACTTGCCATCAGCTGACATACTCAGCACCAAATCACCTTCTGAGAAGTTTGTTCACCTAAGGAGACTTCCAACATGGCCATTCTTGAGGGGCAGTTGCTGACCCTCAGTGACTACCCTAAGACTACTCTCACTACTGTGTGGAAAATGTCATCCCATAGAGCAGTCTACGATGTGTCAGACTCAAACTCTAAGTCTGCCTGTGCAGGAACTATGATGAATTTTTCTCAACTCCATACATGTTTTAGTCCAGTTTCTGTTGCTAAGATGAAACATCACAAGTAGGTGACTTATAAAGAAAAGCAACATTTCTTACAGCTCTGGAAGCTTAGCGGTTCAAGGTCAGGGTGCATCTGAACACAGCTTTGCTGTGGGACAATGCTCTTGTACCCTGTAAAGATTTGTCACTTGTATTGATTTAATAAAATGCTGATTGGCCAGTAGCCAGGCAGGAAGTACAAGCAGGGCGACCAGAATAGGAGAATTCTGGGAAGAGAAAAGGCTCAGCCTGCAGTCATCACCCAGATGCAGAGGATGCAAGATGAGAATGCCTCACTGATAAAAGGTAGCCACGTGGCTAATACAGACAAGAATTATGGGCTAATTTAAGATGTAAGAATTAATTAATAAGAAGCCTGAAATATTAGGCTAATCAGTTTATAATTAATGTAGGCCTCTGTGTGTTTCTTTGGGACTGAATGGCTGTGGGACTGTGTGGGACAGAAACTTCTGTCAACACAGCTTCTTTGCTATGTAACCTATTACAGTGTCCTGGGGAAGAAGGTATAAAGTCCATATCGCAAGAAAAAGGAAGCTTGAAGACTAGGGCCCTTTCTCTCCTTATGAATTCACACATGCAGCCACAACCATGACCTCATACAGTCCTAATTATCTCCTGTGGCCTTCTCCAAAGTGCCATTAATATTAACTTTGAAGATGAATTTTCTATCTGAGCTTTGGAGGTGACAAACACCAAGTATTAAAAAAAAAGCCTTTCAGCTGGGCGATGGTGGCGCACGCCTTTAATCCCAGCACTCGGGAGGCAGAGGCAGGCGGATCTCTGTGAGTTCGAGACCAGACTGGTCTACAGAGCTAGTTCCAGGACAGGCTCCAAAGCCACAGAGAAACCCTGTCTCAAAAAACCAAAAAAAAAAAAAAAAAGAAAAGAAAAAAAAAAGCCTTTCATATTTGAAGATGCTTGGCTTCCACAAGTCTTTCCTGTTCAGTTCCTAAACCTTGGACACATTTTCTATTTCTCTATGCTTTCTGGGAACCTTCTTTCAATGCCCTGTCTCCCACTATCTGAATACCAAATGCAGTCCACTAGGCCAGTATAGTCCCACAAAGTGCAAAGGTGCTGGCATGTCTAGCCCATGGCCTGTGGTAAGGCTGGCTCCTTGCTCTATGTCCTTTTACCCCAACATCCTGTCCCTCTGATAGTGGCCTGAGACAAATAGGCTAACTGAAATGTCCACTCTCTGGTTGTCCCTTTCTCCTTCTGACTGCAATGATTTGTAGATAGATTTTTCTTTGAACCACAAAAATAAACAACACAGAGACTTATTATTAATTATGAAAGTTTGACCTATAACTTAGGCTTATCTCACTAGCTACTATAACTTAAATTAATCAATTTATATTAATCTATGTTTTACCTTATGGCTTTTTACCTCTCTTCCATCCTGTACCTCCTGTTTCTGCTCCACATCCTCTGGCGTTTCTCCCAGCCTAGATCCATCTTCCTTTCTTCTCCCTCTCTGCCCAGAAGTTCCACCTAACCTTTCCTGCCTAGCTATTGGCCATTCGGCTCTTTATTAAACCAGTCAGAAGGTGCCTTGGCAAAGATACATCTTCACAGTGTACAAAAGATTATTCCACAACGACTCTCTCCAGCCCAAGGTTTCTAAGATGTCCCCTACTTGAAGTGTTGTTACTGATAACTTCTGCAGCAGGCGATTGTCTCTGTCTCCGTTCAAAATTTTGGGTTCTTTTGTTTGTTTTTTGTTTTGTTTTGTTTCTATGTCCTGGCAAACACGTGTTAACTCCTAAATTCCACAGTATGCCAGCCTTGGTTATGGAAGGGAAAAATCTTAAGGGTCTCCTTTGCAGGAGCTGAATTATTTAATATCTACAGTCAGGATATTTTGATGACTCGTCTTACTGGAAAGACAGTGGGATGAGCTCTGGACAGACTAGCTTTCTTGGATTCAGCTGTCCTCCTTGAAAAGTCCCCTAGCTAGATCAACTGAGTCAAAAGCCCCTTTGGCTCTGTCTGTTCTGACTGAGAGACTGGTTTCTGCTTAGCCCAGGGATAGGGAGGGCACTTTCCCAGAAACCCTGATGTTGACAGAAATGCTCCTAGCTGAAGGTGGCTGTGACTGGGAGGTGGCTCCCCTATCCTGGGAAGGTCTTCCTCCAGGGCTTGATAATTCTGTATACTTGGCCAAGCTGGATTGTCTTTTACCGGGTTCTCTTCCTTGTGGTTTTAAAGCTGGATTTGTAAAAGGAAGAGTTTGTAGCACTTAGGTGAAATAAAGTCATGATTCTCATAGTTCTTTGTTGAGGATATTTGCTTGCACTGAGACTCAAGATTACTGATAAAGGTTACCTTGAATCAGAGGGTGGAGACGGCAATTCGTTGACTGAAATTAGCCATAGAGGGTTTAGAGGACCCAGATAGGGGAGCACAGGAAGATATAGGGAGGGGTTTAGAGAGACTCAAGGCCTTTTCAATCTGGGAAGTGTGGAGAGTTGGGTCAACTAACTGTTCCTCTACCACTTTTTGGATCTATTAGGTTTTACCCCAATATTTGACTCCTGAGTTTCTTATTAATAATAGAACAATATAATTAAACGCTTCAACCCTCATACCTAGAGGCTACAAGAAACATACTCAAGTGCCAGCAGGTTCCATCTGGTCCGTATTCAGGGACTACAGCAGCCTGTGTCGCCAGGAAATTCCCTAACTGCCAGCCCTGCTAGTCAGTGGTGAGCACAAGCCCCCGAAGTGGCTTCAGGCCTCTGTAGGCGCCCACCTTGCTTTCACCTTCATGAGCGTGTTTACCGGATATTAATTTTTATGTCAGGCAGTGTATTAATAGGGCCATCATTTTTTGTGTTTTCTTTTTGAAATGTAATTTAACCAAGACCTTTCTCCCTTCTCTTTCTTTCCTCTAAGTCCTCCTGTATAGCCCTTCTGCTCTCCTTCAAACTCATATCTCAGAAAGGTTCACTAAAACTGTATATGTATTTATACACAGGGGTGAATATGTTATAGGGTTTTGGTTTTGTAAATAAATAGTATGATTCATTGGTGCTTTTTCAGATGTCATTATTGCTGTTTTACCCACCTCCCTCTTTCTTCTTTCTTTACCTCCCTCCCCCTCTTTTTTCTATTTCTTTTATGCAGTTCAGGGATAATGCCAACTTGGTCATGGTTCGTAATCTTTTTCATATATGTCTGTTTGAAAGTATTTTACAGAGTATTTTTGAGTCTATGTTCATAGGGATTATTGGCCTACAACTCTCTTTATTTTGTTGTGTCTACCTGGTTTAGATATTAGAATGGTACTGGTTTCATAGAATGAGCTGGAGAGTATGCCTTCTGTTTTTAGTTTTTATTTTTGAAGTGTCTAAGAAAGATTAGCTATAGATCTTTTTTGAATGTCTAGTTAAATTCTGCTATGAACCTGTCTGGTCCTGGACTTTTTATGACCAGAAGGATTTTTATTACTATTTTAATCTCCTCATTCATTGTGGGTCAGTTTAGGCTGTTGATTTTTTCCTTGGTTTAATTTTATATTGGTTTGGCTTCCTCTAGACAATCACTCATATCTTTTATATTTTTCCAACTTAATGGATTACAAATTTTAAAAATATTACCTTATAGTATTCTGGATTTCTTTGGTGCCTGGTGTAATGTTTACCTATTCGTTATTGATTCTGCTGATTTGGGTCATCATTTTTTCTTTGGATGAGTTGAGCCAAGGATCTGTCAATTTTGTTTATCTTCTTAAAGTGGCCAACTCTAGATTAGTTGACTCTTGGAATTATTTTCTTCATTTATATTTAATTGATTTCTGCTCTGATTAGTATTCCTTGCCATCAACTTGGTTTGTTCTTGTTTCTTCAGTTTTTTTTATTTGCATCTTAGCCATTTATTTGTACTCTTCCTGGTTTGTGTAATGTGGGCACTAAAAGCCATATATTTCCCCATAGGACTGCTTCCAATGTGTTCCAGAGGTTTTGTTGTATTATGCTGTGTTTACATTTTTAGCTGGTTCCAGAAAGCTTTTTAATTTTGTCTTGATGTCTTCTTGGACTCGTTCAGCATTTAGTAAATGAGTTTGCATATTTACTAGAGTTGTTTTTTTTTTTTTTTGCTGTCAGTTTTAAGTTTTATGGTATCAGGGTCAGACAGGACACAAGCAACTATTTAAATCTTGAATTTGTAAAGATTTGTGCCCCAGGATGTGGTCTACTTTAGAAAAGCTTCCACGTGCTGCTGAGTAGAATGCATGTTCTTTGATATTAGCTAGAACATTCTGTAGGTATCTGTTAAGTTTATTTGATGTTGATTAATTATGATGTTTCATAATTATTTTTTGTTCAGATTACCTGTCTATTGGAGAACATGAGGTACTCAAATCACCTACTTTTAATGGATTAATGTTAATCTATGTTATTAAATCCAATAGCAGATTTTTTATGAAACTGGACACTCTTGAGTTTGGTGCATATACATTGAGGCTAGTAATATAATCTTGGTTAACTGTTCTCTTGATTAGAATGGAGTGTCCCTCTATCTCCTCTCAGTTTTAGTTTGAAGTGTAATTTGTCCAGTATTAGGATAGCAATACCTGCTTGATTCCTGGTTCCATTTGATTAGAGTACTGTTTATCCTCTAAGGCAGTGCCCATCTATAAAGCTGAAGAGTGTTTCATGTAGGCAGCAGATAGATGGGTTTTCTTTCTTGAACCATTTGGTCAGTCTTGTCTTTGATTGCAGAACTGAAACCATTGATATTTAAAGTTATTATTAAATTGTGAATATTAGTTATGGTCATTGTGTTGTTGACTTTTGGTGTTGTTTGTGTTCTCAATGGTATTTTGTGTTTTAGTGATTATGGCTTTACATTTCTTTCCACAGTCTCTCTGCTATGCTCATTCCTCTCTTCAGCCTGAAACACAACTTCCTCTATTTTCCATAGGTTTGGTTTGTTGGATATCATTTGTTCGGCTGTTTGTGTCATGGAAACATTTTCTTTCTTTTTCAATCATGGCAGATAGTTTTTCTGTGCGTATTTTTGTAGGTTGGCTGTCATAGTATGTAAGGATTAGATTGGCTGTCATAGTATTGTAAGGAGTTGTAGATTGGCTGTCCTAGTATGTAAGGAATTTTGGTTGGTTGTCATAGAATGTAAGGGTTTGGAATAAATCACTGCAGGTTCTTTTCACTCTCAAAATTTCCACAGATAAATCTATTGTTGTTCTGATATGTTTATTTTATATGTAATCTGCATTTTTCTCTTGTAGTTTTCAATATGCTTTCCTTGTTGTGTATAATTGGTGTTTTAACTATGATACATTGTATGGATTTTTCTTTTCTGGTCTTATATATTTTGTATTCTGTGTGCTTCTTGTATTTGTATGGATGTATTTTTCCTTAGTTTGGGGATGTTTTCTTCTATGACCTTGTTGGAAATCCATTCTACACCATTGAGTTGGGATTTTGTCTCTTGCTGATTCCTATAATTCAAAAGTTTGGTTTCTTAAAGTATCCTGTGAGTTCCTTATATATCTTGTGGGTTCCTTTCCTATGATTCTTTTCATGTTCCTCACTTATTTGTTCTAGATCCTCTATTTTATCTTCAAGCCCTAATACTGTCTTCTGCTTGATTCATTCTAATTGTAAGGCCTTTCTTTGAGTTTTCCAGTTGGGCCATTGGATTTTTCTACTTCATCTTCATTTCAGCTTGAGTCCTCTTCAATGTTTCTATCTCTGTTGAATTCCATTCCCAAGTCCTGGATGGTCTTGGCCATTTCCATCATCCTTACACTTGTGTTTTCTTGGCCAGCACTCAGACGTTTATTCTTATTATGTTCTTTTTCCTTGATTTTATTGAGCTATCTCTGCGTATCTTCTTTAAGTCTTTGAGGGACTTTATAATTTTTTAAATTTCTCTGTACTGAGGTTCATCTAGTAAATTCTCACTGGCAAGCATTTCTACAGGACTGGTGGGTTTGGGAGAGAAGATACTGGCTTGATCTTTCATGTTGTTGGTATTCCTGATAAGAGATATGGGCAAGTGAACTTTTTCTGTTAGTTCTGAGTTTGTTATGCATAAAGGAGGTTGAAGATAAGATAAGATATGGGAGTGGGTTAGGTCTAGTGGTTGAAAATGGCTTGGGTAGAAGTCAGATAGAAACAGGGTACTGGGATGATATAAAGGGTGGACTTCCTATTCTAAGGTGGGAGTATGAAGGTAGAGAGGCTGAATGGAGAGGTTGGATATGACAAGGGAGAGTTCTGTAGTTTGGCAGATAGGTAGAGACAATGATGGTGTTGCAAGCCTAGAGCTTCTCCACAGTGAAGGTAAGAAAGACCAAACTAGGCTAGTGCACTGGTCATGGGACCCAGGCTAGATGTGAAAGTTACAGGAAAGGCCTGAGTGAGGACGTCAGGAGTAGTTACCAGGCCAGACCCCGAAGAGGACATGGGAAGTCTGGGAACTGAGTGGGGTGGTGGAGGTGGCACATATGGTCCTATGGGTAGACGCAGATAGACACATCCTGGTGTAAGCCTAGAGGTTGGCTTTGGTGCAGAAGGAGGTGGTGGGACTAGGTTGGGGCACAGGATGTAGGACTCTGTAGACGCCTACATGTCAGATTCTAGAAGGCCTACATAAGCAGAGTAGGCCAGACAGATGAAATGTGGGACCTGGGATAGATCTGGTGGGTTGCAGAAGTAACAAGTATATACTCACTATGCTAGATTCTGGAGGAGAATATGGGAGACTTGGGTATGGAGAGCTGTAGTAGATACAGCACAAAACATCCTGTACCCCCACCTTTTCTTCACAGCTCTTCTCCAACAGTAAATGCCCAGATCCCCCATGCTCCTTACTCAAGCTCTGGCTTGTCCACTCACATCGGTACCTCAAGAGCCCAGAGCCATGACTTCTTCCTGTCACTGGACCTTACCTACTGTCTTAGCTGGGGTTTCTATTGCTGTAAAGAGATACCATGACCACAGCAACTCTTACAAAAGGAAACATTTAATTGAGGGCTGTCTTACAGTTTCAGAGGTTTATACTCCATTATCAACATGGAGGGAAGGATAGCAGTGCGCAGGTGCTGGAAAATGAGCTGAGAGTTCTATATCTTGATCTGCAGACAGTATATGGAGACTATGTGACACACTGGGTGTAGCTTGAGCATACAAGACCTCAAGGCTCACCCCTACAGTGACACAAGGCCACACCTACTCCAACAAGGCCACACCTCCAAATAGTGCCACTCTCTATGGGCCAAGCATTTCAACACATGATTCTATGGGGGTCATTCCTATTCAAACCACCACATTCCACTCCCTGACCCCCATAGGCTTAATCCTCATAGGCTTGTAATTATAACATAATAAAGAAACTTATTCAATCCAACTTCAAAAGTACCCCATGGTCTTTAACAGTCTCAAACTTAAAGTTTAAAGTCTCTTCTGAGATTCATACGATCTCTTAACCATAATCCCTGTAAAATCAAAATCAAAAAACAGATCACATATTTTCAACATATAATAGTATAGGATATACATTACTATTCCAACATGGAGGAGGAAAGGGATCATAATAAGAACATACTGGACCAAATCAAGGTCAAAAACCCGCTGGGAAAACTCCAAACTCTGCATCTCCGTGTCTGATCTTCAGGTCCCCAACCCCTTTCAGCTTTCTGACTGCAACATACTTCTCTCTCTCGGAATGGTTCTATTCCCTACTAGCAGCTCTCCTCAGAGGGTGTTCCATGACTCTGGCATCTCCAAAATTTTGGGATATCCAAGGTAATCCGGGTTTCATCTCCACAGCTTTTCACAGTGGCCTCTCTAGGCCTCCATTCAAAGTCAGCCGTGACACACGCCTGGCCTTGGCTGCTCTCATTAGCCACAGAGGAATATCCCATGGCCCCTTTCTTCTATTAAACAGAACCATGTGGTCAAAGCTGCCAAGCTCTGCTTCTTGCTGGGGCCGGAACATTTAATTACATTTAATTATATCTTCACCAGCTTTCTGTTTTCAATGGTTTCCTGCACTGCCTAAGCTTGGCTGCCCTGGAACTCACTCTGTAGACCAAGCTGGCCTCAAACTTAGAGATCTGCCTGCCTCTGTTCCAGAGTGCTGGGATTAAAGATGTGTACAGCAATACCTGGACCTAAGATGTTCTTTAATTCCTTTTCACAAGTTGAAAGTTTAGCCGGATGGTGTCTTGTCTTGCCCTGAGGCCACTACTCCCTTTATTCCATTTCTTAATCTGCTTATGTCCTTAAACATCGGGTTTAGCTCCATTCTGCTTCCAAGTGCTCCTTTTCTCCTTGAACTGTATGTTTTGTGTTTTTACTTGCTCAGCTTGCTCCTTTTCCTTATAAATCTTCATAAAGAGTGAACACTAATAATCACACCACATAGTCTATGCTAGGCTGTTTTGCGATTTCCTTTGCCAATGCCATTAATCTAAAACCCTTTACTTTGATCTCAGGCCGAATTTTCTGACAAGGGAAAAAGCAGCCTCATTCTTCATCAAAATATCCGAAGAACAATCTGTAGATAACACATTAAAAATCTTCTCCTCTTGAGCCAGGCCCCCATAGTTCAAATCACCCTCAGCACCACCATCTTCCATGATCCTACCAGTATAACCCATTAAGCAGAACTTAGAGCATCCCACTGCCTTTCTAACCCAAACTCCCAACGTCCAAATTCCTCCAAACAAAAACATGGTCTGGCCTATCACAACAGTACCCCACTCCTGATAGCAACTTCTGCCTTTGTTTGGGTTTTATTGCTGTAAAGAGACACCACGATCACAGAAACTCCTATAAAGAAAAATATTTATTCTGGGCTAGCTTAGAGTTTCAGAGGTTTAGTGTGCAGGCAGATATGGTGCTGGAGAAGGAGCCGAGAATTCTATATCTTGATCTGCAGACAGCATTAGGAGACTGTGTGCTACTCTGCACATAGCTTGATCATATGAGATCTCAAAGCCTGCCCCCAAAGTGACACACTTCCTCCAACAAGGCCACACCTCCTAATAGTGTTACTCCCTATGAATCAAGCATTAAAACACATGAGTCTATGGGGTCCATTACTATTCAAATCACCATACTTACATTCCCAGTTCCTCAGACAGTTGTGCATGGCCTGAGTCTTAGTTAAGTACATCACTTTTACCATTTCTGTTAGCAACTCACTGTAAAGGCTTAGGGTGTGGTTGAAGCACAGTTTCCCAGAGGCCACTGCAAGAGGCCACCGCCCCGTCTCTCTCTCCCTCATTCTTTCTCTCTTTAGTTAGGTAACAACAAGCCAAGCTGCTTTGGGCACTTGGCTTTGGCTTTTGACTTTGATCTCTTGCACACATAGGCAAGGAGGTCTCCATCTGGGAAGAGAAAAGGCTCTATTGTGCCCTCAGATCTCAACCCCCTGAGAGTTCTGAACAGGGGGCTGGGGCTCTCTCCCAGTCACCGAGAACTCTAGCACTTTTGGTATTTCATGTGCTTTCTTATCCTTCACTCTCAGAACCAAGACAAGAGAAAGGGTGGTTCTTGGGGGTTGTCCCAAAATGTCATTAAAACTGTTGGCCATCTGTCTTGCCTCTTTTATATGAACAGGGACCACAACAACTCAGCAAATGCTATGCGTTTAGACCTACCACAGTGTGGATTGCTCAATAAATATATGTTAACTAATAAACACGCTTGGCTGAAGGGGTATCCTTTGATTTTATTTTCCCTCTTAATGATGACATATTGACAAACACTAGAGGAAAACTGTTCCTTTTAGCCATACCTTGCTTATGCCAGAATTTGTGTTGTGATTTTTTTTTCTCAGATCTTCCCTGCCAGGGAATCTTATGTGGGAGTTTTCTCTCAAAGCAATAAATAACAATTTACACACACACACACACACCCTCCACAAGCCCCTTGTTTTTTATTGACTAAATATAAATGGGTAGAGTCAAACTTCTCTGGGGAGTTCCACGCTGTAATTCTCCATCTTCCCACATGGAACTGTGCCCTCCAGTCCTGCCACCTCCTTCCTCAGAAACATTACCCACACCACGGCATGGCCCCCACCATACCCAGGCACAAAAATGTGTGTGTGTGTGTGTGTGCTTGCTAGCTTGCTTTTAAGCTGAAGTTTTTGGGAGCTGAGCTGAACATGGGGAGTGACCGTTCTGAGACTCTCAAAGCATTTGCCAGGAGGATTGTTTGGGAGTCGTGCTTATTGGCTAAGTTGATTGAATAAAATGTCACTTTGAACAAAAGAAGGAGCTTTCTGTCTCAGCGTTCTCAAGACTGGAAGTTCAAGACCAGGGTATCTCTGAGGCTGCTTTCTCCTGACGGTGGAGAGAAGATCTGCTCCAGATCCGTGGGCTTCTGCCCTGGCCTCTAGTGACTGGAAGGCATCTTTGGCTTTCCTGAGCTTATAGAAGCACCCCCCAAACTCTGTCTTCGTGGTCACATGGCACTGTCCTTGCCAGGCTTATCCCTGTGTCCAAATAACCCTCTGTCTGGGAACAATGCTGCCCCAGGGCCATTCCAATGACCTCAGCTGAAGAAAACCCTATATGCATCTTAAAGTCTCATCTTAGAGCTTGGCAGCCAGAGTTTCAGCACAGCTGCCCCACCCCCACCCCCACGTCTGTGCTCAGCCAACCTACAGCTGCGCCACAGCAGGGAACAATATAGCCTAGTCATGAATAAAACAAGAAAATTAAGAGGTACAAATATTGGGAGAAACGATACAAAAAAATATCTTTACAAAAAAAAAGGCAAAGCCTAAACAAGCGTGGGTGCAGGTGGTATATTTTTGGAGGTGATCCCGGGGCTTGGGGAAGTCCTAAGAGGGGAGATGTGTCCTCGAGATTGATTCCACATGCAGTGGGAACCCATTCCACCGGGATCTGAGACCCACATGGAAATCTTCCAGGACGTCCTGCAGAATGGACAGGAGATGGGAGCATTTGTCCCTCAGGCTTTAAGCCTGCTGGTCCACTGTTAGTCCTGGAAAGCTCGACTCTGTTGAACATCTGGATTTGCACTTGCAAGGCTCTGCTGAAGGTCAGCGTGGGTGAGTGTTTTAGTAAATGTTCCTGAGCGTCGGCAGCTCGGAGCAGAGAAGTTTACACAGAGCCTGGGAACAGGAATCAAGATGGTCAGAGAATATACATGAACTCAGGCCACAGGGAGGCTCTGGGGAACAGGATTCAGGCAGCTGGGGAAACAGTGAAGAAAGAGGATGTTTGGGAAGCGGGGCGGGGGAGGAAAAGAACCCCCCCCCCCCCCCCAGAACAGAAGGTCCACACAACTGTCCTAACGTCTTCTGTCATCTCAGGTCCCTCTGAGCATCAGATATTTGGCAGGAATTCCCAGTTCCTCCCCTTCTGGCCCCCATCCCACTTCCCATTCCAGTGAGAGTTCAAACTGGTACCAGCAACACAAACGTCACCGTTAGAAACAGGTATCTCAAAATCAAAACCTCAAGTTTTGATTGGTTGACAGCGACAACCAGAGTCCCTCATAGCCAACAAAAACTAATGGCACTTTCCCTGTGGTGGAAAGCCTGCTCCCAACCCCTGCCCCATCTTCACGAGCAGTCTCTCCAAGAGGATGGTCTGAATGGAAAGCCCTGGGTTCCAGCCCTCCGCAATGACTTCTAGCTTTTCATCCTCTTAGCAGACTGGCCATCTGGGGATGGCCTCCTGGCTTGCAACTTCCAGATGGTTACTGGTCCCCTCTTGCCTACAACTTCCCAACTGTATAGTTAGAAGAAAGCTCTCCAGTCTCCTCCCATCCTGGGGCGAACAGTTCAGCATAGAACCCCAACTGCTACCTTTTCCAAATTAAAAAACAAATAAACATTAATTGGTGCTCATAGTAAGTTGGGTTGGCTGTTAGACAACATGGGAAATTCAGAATTGCAAAAGCACTCAGGCAGGAATGGATCAACTCTCCTGTTTGCACCTGCTCTCATTCAGCCTCCATCTTTCACTCCTCTGTCCTCCCATCATCCTCACCTCCATCTTGCCTTTCCCCCACAGCGTCTCCTCTGGTCTCTTTCTCATGCACCACCCTTTAACACTCTTCAAGTTTTCTTATTCTGAAGGATGAGAAACTTCAACTTTTCCCCATCAAATATCTCCCCGACAACAGCAGCCAGGCTACCTTTGTGTTACCAACTTGATCCAGAGCAGGAGACAGCACACTTGCTAGAGAGGGGCGGATTTGATCTTAGGCTGTGCAATTCATTTCTGTGTGGCCAAGCGGCAGGCCGTGTAAACAATTGCTCACAGTACAATGCAAGGGGAATATCTGGATTCACTCACCGGCCTCACAAACGGCACCTTTACCCTCTCCCAGGTTCTCAGCGAATTGAGAATTAATTTTCAAAGAGTGGGATTTAAAAGGGGAGACTTGCTTTTATTAGCTGAAAGACTAAATCACTGGAGCGCACTGCTTATTATGAAATGGAACGGGTGTCTGAATGACAAAGAGTCTGGGTGGATGGACAGATAAGACTGGGGAGGCTAAATCAGCAGAGAAGAGCCAATACCCAAAGGGCGTTCTCTCCCTAATGGAAAACAAGTTGCTGAGCTGAGCACATTGCCTTTATTCTTCCTGCATTTAGCAACCAGTTGCATCATCACCGCCTCCCCTGGGATAGAGTAAATAAAAGAGTAGCGTGATGCTGGACCCATCACAAGTGGGAAAGCTCCGTCAGTCCTCCCGGGCGACTGCTAGATTTTTGTCCTCTTAGTGAGTGGACGTGCTATTCCAACTTGTGGTAAATAAGAGGTATGCTGTCTTAGGGAGGCCCCATACCCACCGTCAAGACAATAACAATTAGCTAGACATGATGGTACATGTCCCAGCACTCAGGAGACAGAGTCAGGTGGACCGTTGTGTGTTCTACCTAGTGTGTTCCAGGTCTACAGAGTGAGTTCCAGGCCAGCCAAGACTACACAGTGAGACCCTGTCTCAGAACAAAAATAGTAACTTCTCAGACTGAGACAGATGGAGGCAATGGGAAATACAGGGAAACACAAGCAATTTCAGAGGCAGAACTGTTCTTTAATCAGAACAACTGAAGGGCAGCTGTTTGTCTTCAGAAGTGGAGGCCGTGTGCACATGGCATAGGGGTCTGGTGGTTTTGTAGGATGGAAAGGGGGAAGATTCCATCAGCAGGTTGTTGGGGGGCTGTGGACCCCCAGACCCTGAATTTCCTGTAAACAACTTGTTATGCTTGCAGCTGCTGAGCAAAACAACTTGTTTTTCTGTGTTTGCAGCTGCTCTGAGCACGAGACCATCAGGAGTTCCTGATGGCAGGGAAGTGGTTTCTGGTGGGTTTGGCTGGGGTGTGGCTATCAGTTAAGGATCCCTATATAAGCTGCCCTGGAACACAATAAAGGGGCATTCTGTTTCAAGGATGACTGTGTCCCCACTTCTCTGTCTGTGTGTGTATGTGTTTAAATCTCCAGCCTCTTTCCCGGCTCATGAACCACCTCCTAGTCAGGGGCTACAGCAGGTCAGCTCCCCTGCAGTCTGGGAGTGGTAGGTACCAGTGGGTTTAGGATGTGGGTCTCCTTATCAGAAGCTTCCACAGACATTGTCAAGTCAGCATTCCCATCCAGAACTTCTCCATCCACCCAAGGCTTTTAGGTCATTAACCCTGCAGCCACAATCTCTCTTTTTTTTTATGTCTGTGGGTACACAAGTGGTTAATTTCCTTTGTTTCTACAACAACATGAAATGTAGCAAAATAATAATATTAGCTAAACCTCAAAGTTATTCTGGAACCCAGGCCAAAAATTCATTCTTATACTATTTATTTCACAAATTATACATAGTCATAGCTTTACATAACTAACCAGAGGTTGTCAATGAATGAGTCACTCACTCAACCCATTTTAATGGTGTCCATTTTAGTCCAGGTAGTGCCCCAACGCTAAAAATGCAAGAGTGAGCAAAAAGATGAGCATCCCTGCTTCAGCTCATACTCCAGCAGGGAGAAACGGCAAAGAAATAACCTCCACAACACAGACATCATAGCAGAGCAGGGTAGCGCACTTTGTAATCCAGCACTCAGTAGATGAAGGCAAGAGGGCCATCCTCAGCTGCACAGGGCGTTCAAGGCCAGCCTGGGCTATGGGAGACCCTTTCTCAAAACTCAGTGGTGGGAGAGGAGGAAGAGGTGTCAGGAGAGATGGGGTGCATTGCTTGTTTGGAAGTGGCGTATATCACAGAGTACAGTAAGGCGCTCCAGAGAGGAGGGCAGGCTGTACTCATGAAGAAATTCGTGTAGAGCAATGACTTCAGGTGAGGAGTCAGGGATATTGACAGCTGAGGGGACCAGTCTCACACAAGGGCCACAATCATTGCAAAAGCTCTGGGCAACAGATAGACTTGGCCTTTTCAGGGAGGTGTGAACAAAAAGGAGGGGGAAGGAAAGAGGTAATGCAGAATGAAGTCAAAACAAACCAAGAAATGTACTGGTCTTCCCGAGAAGTGCTCTTTTTCTGGTTCATACTCTTAAATGGTAGCAGGTCACTGAAGCAAGAATGAGCTAACACAGAGCATCCAGCATGGAAATAAGGCCCCACTTCCTAATGCCATCGGGTTGTCAGGTTTCAGTGCGTGGCACTGTGAAGGATACAAATTTTAGAGCAGAAAACACTCCTTCTGGTCAAGAGAATAGAATCTCTGGCCTGGGTGGAGACCTAACGTTCCAGGTCAACAACCTAGTCAAAGTGAATTAGGAAAGTGAACTCACCTTAGGCATGCTAAAGACATAAGCAGAAAAACGTTTTGTTTAATGAGATACTGTACTTTTCTGTCCCAGAATTCCTGGCTTCTGGCATAGTGCTTTTGGGTCTCTGTGTGGTTCAGTTGGGTCTGCACACGTTTTTGTGACCTGAGTCAGAAAGTGTCTTAGTCAGTGTTCCATTGTTGTAAAACAACAGCATGACCACGGCAACGCTTATTTTAAAAAGCATTTGATTGGGGGCGTGTTTCCAGGTTCAGAGTTTAGTCCATGGTCGTCATGGTTTTCCTTTCTTCACTGCATTATTCGGTTAGGTTTGAGGCTTCTGTCTGTTTCTCCACCAATCCTGCTCTTGGGGCACTCTCCTCTCCTCTCCTCTCCTCTCCTCTTCCCAGACACAGCTCATACTCTCATCCTCTCCTCCCTCCTTTCTTCTTTTCTCTCTCCTCCTCTTTACACTTCTTAACTAGCCTTCCATAGCCACTTAATACTCTTTAAGATTTTGGGGCCCTAATAGTATCCCAGCTTTTTCCACATTGTTTTTTTTTCCAAAGTTGATCAAATATTAATTCCTATCCTCACTCACCCACTCTTAGTAACTAAATCTTAGCGAGCACCTATTACCCTTGGTTAGTTGTCCTCCAACAGTTTTTGAAGTTAAAGGGACCGCTGATGTCAATTAGTCAGTACAATATTTGCATAGTGGATGCATAGTGGAGCTATTGTTGCTCCAGCAGTTAATTCAGAGGTCATCCCAGGCACCCTGAGCATCTGAACTGAGATCTACTCTAGACTCTGTACAACTAAATCATATCACAACTGAGGTCTATATGAACCAATATATACACTTTGGCTTAAAGAATATAGCTGACAACTCCACACAATGAAATATTGCAAGATGCATAAATATCAATCCAGCAACATAATAAATATGAAAAACCAAGGCAACATAATTTCTCCAAACTATTAGATGAAATCCCAAAGAACTTAAAAGAATGATTTTATATGTGTGTGTGTGTGTGTGTGTTCAAAAAGTCAAAGAAGAAAATAAATTCTTGAGATAGCCCAAGAGAATGCTCATGTGCACATATGCACACAAAACACAGCTGAATAAAATAAAGATGTTAATAAAAGATATGGAAGAAGAATTTCATAAAAAGATAAAAGTACTGAAGACTAACCAAACTAAGATACTGGAAATGAAAAATGTCAATGAGATGAAAAACAAAGTCAAATTTAAAACAAGTATTGAACATGGCAAGAGAGAAGCACCAAGTCATGTGAGAAGGAAGACCCAACCGGAAAGGCAGGTTACTCAGCTTCCAGACCAGCTACTACAACAGCAACGCTATCTGCCGTAATAGAAGAAGAAAGAAAATTTTTCCGTAATAAAAATAGGCTACAGGATTTCATGATCACTAAGACACCTCTACAGAAGACACTTAAATATCCTACAAGGGTAGATAAAGTCATTCCCAGAATCCACAGATCACTAAACAAAAATCCCAGTGCCAGGGGTAGGTAATTTCCCTATGAGTTGTCAGCCAGGAAGGCCACTGAGGGCCCCCAAACAATACCATCATTGCTGTTAGTTGACCACCAGAATAGGACTGAAAGACCATCTTGGTTAGGGTTTCTATTGCTATGAAGAGACACCATGACCACAACAACTCATATTAAAAAAAATTTAATTGGGACTAGCTTACAGTTTCAGAGGTTTAGTCTATTATCATCATGGAGGGACATGGCAGTGGGCAGGCAGACATGGTCCTGGAGGAGCTGAGAGCTCTACATCTTGATCCTCAGGCAGCAGAAGGAGTCTGTATACAAGGTGTGGCTTGAGCATATATGAGACCTCAAAGCCCACCTCCACTGTGACACTCTTCCTCCAACAAGGCCATACCTACTCCAATAAGGCCATCCCTCCTAAATGTGACCCTCCCTATGGGCCAAGCATTCCAATACATGAGTCTGTGGGTACCATACCTATTCAACCCCAACAAGGACCATGTTGTCAAAGACCCCACATGATTTCATGGAAAAGAACATAGGAAAATAAAGTTGAAGTTGAGTTGAAAGCTTCTTCTCTCTTAATTAGCTTTCATGGTTCCAGAAAGTGATGTACAGTCCTCTGTGGGGTCAGAGGAAAGGGTCATCAACAGTTTTACGGTACAACAATACCGCCTAGCTAGCAAGGTGTACCCACTGTGTTATGGTGACTTACCTGTTAAGTTGTCAACCAAATGCTTCCTTTTTTAATTCAAGGCCTGTCCCCTGGGAGAGAAGTCACATCTGGTACTGAAGATTCAGCCAGAGAGGTCATAGACTCTAGTTGGTAAGCTACTGCTGTTGTTTGGCTTTTAAAAGGACATAGTATGCCCATAAAACTGTCTTTTAAATAGCTTTGTTTATGCTTCTACATTAGTGTATTACTCAGCTTTTTTTTGGAAGTGGGTGGCAGTTACTGTAGAGATTCGTAATGGGTCAAAGCGATTAGAATAAGCCACTGTTCCGGGTAAAGAAGACATCAACATCACCCCTCTAAGGCTCAGAGAAGGCTACAGAAGAGAAGGAAAACTGTTTAAGAGCAGAAGGAAGGGTGGTGAGTGGCAGAACACTAGCTTCTACTCGGGTCGTGTCTACTGACATCTTGAACTCAAGATCTACAGAAGATTAGGTCCATTCATCTTCCTTCATTGAGGGGTGGGGCTTATAAGGCTCCACCCCTTTTCTTAATATTCACACAGAGTTTAGAGTTGCTGGGAGGGGGCTTGCAGAGAATGTGGGATCTATAGTAATTAAAGGATGCTGAGGGAAGGAGAGGCATTTTCTTCAGTGATGTACCCACTGATCCCACAATCCTGTAAAGAACCCCTCACCATGCTACTGACTCATTAGGTCAGCAAAACAAAAAGATTTTTTTAAAAAATGACATGGAAACAGAAGGAGGCATGGTTGGAAAGAGGAAGGGGATCAGCAAGAGTGGTAGGAGATAAGAGAGAGTTAATATGATCAAGTTTATTATATGCATGAATGAAAATGCTATAACATGTTATTCTATATAATCTATACACACTAATAAAAATCTTAAAAAGAGATGGAGTATTGGCAAAAATCCAGGTAGAAAGTGTCAAACACCTGCCATAGGTGAGCTCCAGGGTGTGATTAGTGACAAAAGTACTTGCTTTGGCAAGGGGAGGAGAGCTTTATACCAGCTTGCAAACTGTATGAGAGAGAATTGGAACTCTGTTCTGTGGCCATGGGCAGGCCTGCACATATCCAACTGAGTGGTGAGAGACCCCAAGGATGAAGAAAGCCTGAAGGACTACTTCCTACAAGCCACACCGACTTGGCCATGCATGTCCCGCTGTTGCCGCAGCTGGCTTGCAAGTCTAGGTATTTAACTCTAAGTGCTTGGAAACATGAGTAAGGACCAGTGAATGCCAGCTTGTGCAGGGTTGTCAAAGAATCCACCTTCTTCTTTAAAAAGTCCTAAATCTTTGACTTCTTTGAAAGTACACATAAATTAACAAGACTCTAGGATAGATTTGTTTAATAATGTTTATTTTGGGAGCCTTGAACACGTGGGGGTTGTTTAGACATTCAGTTACAGCTTGCCCTTAAACAAAATCACCCTTGGGAAGGATGGGATACAGTTCGCTGCAGTTCTGGGGGTTCACTGAGTCCCAAAGTGAGCACAGAAAGCCCCCGAAATCACATAATGTTTTATTGGTTTGAGATATATGTGGGTGGGTAGCAGTGGAAATAGAGGCTATTTTTGCTGTTTAATGGGATTTTAATGGGAAAAAATAGCTATCGTGAACTCTTAGTGCCTTTCTTCAAGACTCTAGATTCACAGAGGAAAGCACAAGCTGTCTGTCAGGGCCAGAGGAAAACTGAGACTCTGAGACATGGATAAGCGGGTGGGAGAAGAACAAAGTGCTGCTTCAGAACATGAACTTGTAACAGTGATCAGTCACTGTGTGTGCACATGCACAAATACACCTTAAAGCTATTGTGTGTGCACATGCACAAATACACCTTAAAGCTATTGTGTGCGCACATACACAAATACACCTTAAAGCTATTGTGTGCGCACATACACAAATATACCTTAAAGTTATTGTGTGTGCACATACACAAATACACCTTAAAGTTATTGTGTGTGCACATACACAAATATACCTTAAAGTTAATATATGTATACATACACAAATACACCTTAAAGTTATTGTGTGTGCACGTGCACAAATCCACCTTAAAGCTATTGTGTGTGCATGTACACAAGTACACCTTAAAGTTATTGTATGTGCACATACACAAATACATCTTAAAGCTACTGTATGTGGACATACACAAATACATTTTCAAACTGAGTTCAAACTGTGTGCAATGGTATACCCATGGAAGCCCAGCACTTGAGAGGTGGAGGCAGGAAGATCAGGAGTACAGGATCAATCTCATCTACTTGAGAGTTGTAGGCCAGCCTGGACTAGGTGTTGTTCAGTTTTGGTTTTTGCTTTGCTGGGGTGAAGCCAGGCAGTCTACATAACTTTATACTTCCTCCAGTCTTTCTCCCTGAACCAAACTGATCGTTCTTTAGGAGACCTGAAAGCTTTCTTCCATCCCTTCCTCAGGACAAACCTGACCTCCACAGCTTCCCAGCCAGCATGCTTTTCTTTGGATGCTCTCGTCCTGACCAAAGCACATCCACACCCAGAGCTCACTCTGCTGCCAGAGGCGGGGTTTGTGAGAGCCGTGCAGATGCTTCATTTTTCTCTTCCAGAAAGGGCCATCTGTCTTATCCAAGATAGGAATTTGTGCCAGGATCCTGGGTCTTCACAATCTAAGGATGTTTATCAATGTCATCTAGAAGTTCCTGCCTTCGTCGCCAGTCTCTAAATTCCTAACAATTAATTCAGGTTACTTATTTGTCGTTACTTATTTGTTTGTCTGGGATTTTGCTTTTGTTGTTTGTTCTTTACACTGTATATTTTCTCTTTTATTTCTTAATTGTGGCTTTAAATACACATCACATAAAATTTACAACTTTTAAGAGTACCACCAGTGTTATTGACTTGACTTATTTGGTAGCCAACTTCCAACAATAGACTACTTTGCTGTCTTTCTAATTCCCAATCTTACTTTTGTTTGTAAGAGAATGACCACAGTGGTTCTTTCTTGGGGGCAAGTGTGCTGTCTTTTCTTGCTTAGACTATTCTATTTTGGTTTGTCCAAGCCAGGCAAAAATAACAGGCGGGGAAACTACATCTCAGAAATGAGCCATTTGTTTTTATGTTCCTTCCTCTCCCTCTCCTCCCTCTGCTCTACCCCCTCTACTCTACTTCTTTTCCCTCCTCTCCCTCTTCCTTTCCTCCCCTCTCCTCTCTCTCTCCCTCCTCTCCTCTCCTTCTCCTTCTCCTCCCTCTCCCATCCCCAGAACCTGAGCGATCAACATAGATTCATGTGATCTCTTAATCTCTCCTCAGAAGATCTCTGAAAAGGATTGTATTTGTTGCTGTTCCCTTGCTGTGATAAAATACCATGACCAAGGCAGCTTATAGAAAGAAGTTTATCTGGCCTCACATTTCTGGGGAGTTTGAGTCCGTGGTGGCAGAGTAAAGACATGGTGCCTGTGGCAGGAAGCTGAGGGCTCACATCTTGAATGATAAGCACAAGGCAGAGAGGGTCATGGCTTCATTTGTGGAACCTCCAAATCTGCCCCAGTGACACACTTCCTCCAGCAAGGCCACATCTCCTAAACCTACTCAATCAGCATCACAGTCAGTATTCAAGTATCTAAGCCTGTGAGCAACATTCTTATACCACATACATAACAGCTGCTAAATCAATACTGGGAGAAAAAGGCATCTCTAGCAGGAGAGCAACGAGAAACATCTAACGACAAATTTGGTACTCAGGGCATATTGTCTGGAATCAGGAACGCACAGGCATAGACACAGACCTCACACACATGCAAGATCTGAAATATACATTTTAGGAGGTAAATTGGGATTCAAGTGGAGATGCTAGAATAGACAAGTATATCGGGGTTGGGGGAGGGGTCTATGAGAGGTGTAGGAGCTGTGTAATTCTGGGTAAGGAGGAGTGTCTTTATAAAGAAAGTCTGCAGCGAGCTGAGCTAGCTGAGCTCGACCTTTCTGGATCCAGCTGGGAGTGATCCAAGGAGCTAGCTGAGTGGGGGTGGGGCTGAAATCCAGAGAGACCAATTCAAGAATGTGGCTAGCTAATGGGTATGTGGAAGACCAGTGTCTAAGGAGTCAAGTTCCAGACACAAAGGAGCTGAGAGGGTGGGGGAGCGAGTCACAGAAGAGACGTCCAGTAGCGAGCTGGTGGAACAGGTGCCCACCAGGTGTCGTCCATCCTTCCTCCAAACTCATCTATCTAAACCAGAGGCTGCTTCTTAGAGAACCCTGCAACTCACTTCCCGGCAGCTCTTCTGATTCAGGATGGTCACTCGCCAAGACTTAGGACAAACCTGCATTGCTTGAGAACCAGTGTCTCCAGCAGCACTCAATGGTGGTCAGAAGGCGTGAGTGGATATCCCTCCCAGTTCCTTTCCCATTCTGCTGGGAAAACTTCAAGCTACCTGCCCTGTCCTGTCTCCATAAGTTTTCCACCAGCACTAGGCCCTCTGTGTCAACATGGGAAAGAGTGAGGTCTCTGGCGCTTCCCCCAGCCCTGCTCCAGAGAAGAAGTTAGAGACCTGAGCACCAACAGACCCCCCGTTGTGGAAAGCCAGATTGAGTTCTCAGGGAGTCACCTCTCTCCAGGTTCATCTTGGAGGACTGCAGGAGTGGTCTGCTCAAGCCAGCAGCATTTCCACCTTCCTGAGTCTCACAGAGAGAGGAAAGAACGGACTGCTTTGACAGAGAAGCAGGAGCCTACCACTGCTGCAGCTCTCCCATTCCCAGCCAGCAGCAAGGAAATGAATAGCCAGAGACTGTTCATTAGCTTAATTTGTTGCAGAAGCAAATAATGCATAAGCCATTAGGAGCCTCTCTAGGTCAGCCTTCATGGGAAATTGGTACTTACACTCCGGAGGCTTCTTAGGAAAAATTAATAACGTAAGAAGTCAATTGAAATGCCAATGAGAAATGCCTCTGGGGGAAGTGACAATAAGCACAATTTCAGTCACCCCCAGGCTCAGTTGGGTCCTGCAGTTGGGACTCTGTCTTAGCGTGTAGGGGCTGCCAGCTCAGAGAGGGACTCAATGGTGTATTTAACTTTGCCTCGGCACTAGGCCACCATTATCCAACCCTGTCAGAGATGGTTTTGGAAATCCCTCTGAGGAAGCAATGCTTCCTCTAGGTCCCCTCTCTGTTCCTTTCTAGGGGTTACAGAGTGTTCCTTGATTTTCTCTTAGTGTAACAGAGACCTTGAGAAGCTAAGATAGGGGTTTGCAAGGCATCTCACAAAGACCCGGCCCCTATCTTTATCCCTGATAGTACAGATCACTCTACTGAGAAACCTGACCCTCATAGACCAAGTAGGCAATCATAGTTCACTGACCTTGCAAGCCTGACTCAACCAACCACAAAAATTCCCCTATCACTAAGATTTTGTCTTCAAGGAAGCCTGGAGCAGGTATCAGCTCCTCAATCTCCAGTATTGTTTCACAGTTCAGAAAAGACTTCCCCCTGAGCCCCCAAAGCCTGCCATGTTCCTAAGCTAGGACTTAGGGTGGGGTGCTCTTGATCCTGCTGAATATGGAAAGAAAGGCTGTAGGAGATTTACAGATTCTTTACGTACCTGGCTTGGGAAAACAAATCCTTGCCTTTCGCAGCTACCATTCTGTGAAGGGCTTTCTTTAGAGCTCAAGTTGAGTGCGAAAGGAACCTTATGTTCCACCCCTGGATTCTGCCTTCACCCATGAATGCTAAGAAGAGGAGGCTCAGGGCCTGCAAGAACTAACACCGCTAGGTAGTAGATCCTTGGTGCAAAGGGCTAGCAGCATGTCTGGGCTTCGGTAGGCTTGGGAATGCTCGCCCTTGCACCCAGGCTTCACATTACCTTGTTTCCGTGGTACTGTGGTGTAACTATGAGTGGTGAGGTGGCAGGCAGGCCTTGGGCCTTCCAGATTCAACTAGCATGGAATGTTTTGGGGAAGCAAAGGCTTTGATTCTTATGCATCAGGGTGACCCACAAGTACCTTGGCTCCCTGATGGAGGAAGGTCATTGGCTAATAAAGGCACTGCCCTGGCCCATTTTATTGGTTAGAGGATAGGTGGGAGGAGAAAACAGGACAGAACACTGGGAGGAAGAGGAAGTGAGGTCAGAGACTCGACAGCTCTGCTCTGGAGCAGACACCTGAGAGAGACGCCATGCCCTGCTCCCGGGATGAAGCTCCGACCCAGGATGGACATAGGCTAGAATCTTCCTGGTAAGCGCACCTTGGGGTGCCATACACAGATGATTAGAGATGGGCTAAATTAATATGTGAGAATTAGCCTAGAAGAGAATGGGCCAAGCAGTGTTTAAATGAATACAGTTTGTGTGTTGTTATTTCGGGCATAAGCTAGCCGAGAGGGCGGCTGGGGTGCTGGGGAAGAGGCCCTGCCGCCCATAATACTACATATGGCGCCCAACGTGGGGCACGAACCCACGACCCTGGGATTAAGAGCTACCACCCTACAGACTACCCCCCGCAGGTCCTAGTCTCCACGCTAAAGGACATCCCAGGCCAACAGCTCTGTACTGAAAGATGAGGAGAGGTCAAGATGTGCCCTACTGACCATTCAACTATTGCTATCTTTTCCCTAACTGTACAGATTCTCTGGCCAGCTGATACAGCTTATAGCCTTGAGAGTTGAACTTAACCTCGCATTGTTATTGAGGAAGCCCACCCGACATTACAGCAGATCCTCAGTCAAGAATGCATCCTCTGAAGATGCTGAACCACTGCCTGCAGAGCCCTCTCAGAGCCGAATGGACGACGGCAGTAACTCAGAATCAACTGTGCATATGCTTGAGGGTTAGAATCTTCTTTCCTACCGCTCCTAGGAAACCTGCAAGTACCACCCTGGGATAAGCCTGGCCTTGTTTACTTGAGTCTAAGAGACCATGTGGTTTGGTCATGCTCACCACACTAGCCAGCAGCCAACCAATCATGTCATTGGGTCTGGCCATCACGTTCAGCTGACTTCAGGTTCTTGAGCCAACCTGTGAGAGATCAGCACGAGAACCTCTCATCTTAGTTTAGCCAGAATTGTGAATCACTGATTAAATAAAAGGATATTTTTATGCCTAAGTTTTAGAGTTTCCTATTTTTTGGTAATTGCTGATTTAGTAGTAATGAGCTTGTACCGCCAGCTAGGGAGGCAAGGAAGTATGAGGGTTGTGGTATAGACTTTCTATCCCTCACTTAGTTACCATGGAGCTGTGGATGAGGTATCCACACACATCGATCTCTCCATCTTTAAAACAGAGGCGGGAAGAGTATTCTTCTTACTCCGTAGCCAGTTCTGATGTGACATCAGAGCACTGTCCATCCTCAATCCTGAAAGTCTCCTTTCTCGTAGCAGAGCCCTCTTGTCCTCCCACTTACCCCACAGGACTCTTCCATCATAGCAAAAAACACCCTCTGTGGCCAGTCTGGGGAAGAGGGATCAAAAGAGCTTGGTATTTGGTGGGTATGAGTGTGGGAACCGTTTATATAAATTTATACAAAGAGAAACACAACATCTCCCCTGGGAAATGGTGACAGGGAAACACTCCGCTCCAGTTGAAAGAGAAAATTTAAAAACAGGAAAGTTTATTTAGAGAATAAGCAAGTCCCCGAATCAACAAACAGAGGCCTTATCAGCGTATGTGGGTCATTCTGACTCTCTCTGCTCTGTCAGCTGCTCTTGGCCAGGCTAGATTCAGGGCAGAGTCCTCGGGCCAAAGGAGGCTGAGGGGCAAGTGAGCAAGGCCCCAGGGAGTGGAACTTGGGTCCTGCCATGTGCTGGAAGTCAGGGGTGGGGAGGCCGAGGAGCCGCAGGCTCAGATGCGGCAGACAGCTCCTATTTTTAACATTCCTTATCATTTCCTCCAGTTTATTTTTCATTGAAAGTAAGAAAGGAGGGGGGAGGAAGAGGGAAAGAGAGGAAAGAGAAAGAAGGAAAAAGTAGAGGAAGGAGGGGAAAGAAAGAAAATGAGAGAAAGAGAGGGCAAGGCCTGGGGTTGAGTGAATGAAGGTTTAGGCTATAGGCCATTACAAATCTTCATTGCACCTAAAACACTGCAGATAATGCTCCGCACAGACAACTGAGATTATCCTATGCTAATTTACACAAGACTTTGACCTGGCCAGAGATAGGCAGGGTTCCATGCAGCAAATCTTACCATTGACAAAATGAATCCACTCAAACAGAGAGTTGGGGATAAAAATACTATTTATCTAAGGGTTCATCATTTCATAAAAGGACCAGATAGCAACCCCTTTGATGAGATAGATATAAAAGTAGCATATCTGACCCTGGAGATGTTCCAGGAAACGGAACTAGAGAGGTGCCCTAGTCAACTTCTGCTTCTACAACAGAATAACTGAAACTCGGTATTTATAGAGTAGGAACTTAACTTTGTGCAGTTATGGAGGCAAGGCAGGCCGAGATCAGAGTTCCAATAAGTCCAGTTAGGGCTGCATCTTCCAGGAGAGGAAGACGTGTCCTTGCATGGAGGAAGGCAGAAAGGATAGCGGCTGGGCTCTGTTAAGCCTCTGTTGATCCTGTTCATGAGGAAAAAGCCCTTAAAGGTTAATTGTATCCACCTCTTAAGACCTTCACACTGGTAACACCTGGATTTTGGAGGAGACATAGTCAGCTGAGAGCACAGACCCAAAGTAAGGGTTTCAGGGAGTGCATATGAAAAGACAACCGCACAGCACCTGCAGCCTCTGAGGCCCGCGTGCAAGGGGCCATTCAGTGAACTCTAAAAGGGCTCTCCATCTGTAAGTCTCTCACCAACCTGCTTCCTCAACTACCCTCTCCAAGACTTTAGCCTTTCTGGGAGACTTGTCATCCCACTGAAGAACTTCTTTGCCTCTTTGGGTTCCCCAAGATAAGATAAATCCTGACATGAATTGCAGAGCAAATTATTTTTGAGAAGCCATTCTGGAAAATGCCAAGAGGTGAATAAGGGTTGTAGGGATAAGTCACGCCCCTTGGGGGGCTTGTTCACCTTGGGCTAATGTCTGCCTATAAATTTGGCGAGCGTGCTCCCAGCTGTCGCTTCTGCTTTCCTGGTCTCCGCAGGAACGGTGGTTCTGTAAGTCTATTTCTACATTAAAGTTATAGATATATATATTTTTACAATCTGTCTGCATTCGTTTACGCTGTTACATTTTGGCGTCCAACGTGGGGCTATTTTGCCCCCGACTCAAGCAGGTAGCCCGCTAGCTAACACAGCACCCTCCTGGGTGCTGTTTTTTAGTTCGTGACTCGGGCCCCAGTGCCGAGTCCGAGACACACTCTGCCACACAAGCCCATTCTGTCCCCGCCTGCTCGCCAGAGCAATTAACCCCTCCCTGCCTGCCTTGGCTAAGTTTGGAGCGGAACCCCACTGCCTGAATTAGCAGAAACTCAAGTACCTGCGGTTTTGCAACAAAAGCCGCCACAGTGGCAGATTTGGTCTGATACAAAGTGACTTGGCCGGTTGTGGTGGCGCACACCGGTAGGATTTGCTGAAGGAGGCAGAGACAGGCGGATCTCTGTGAGTTCGAGGCCAGCCTGGTCTACAAGAGCTAGTTCTAGGACAGGCTCCAAAAACACAGAGACCACCACTGGCAGGAACCAATCATTGCAGGTAAAAAGTTTTTCTTTTATAAATAAAATGTCTGAACACATTAGTATTCAAGAATTTGACAGTTTTTTTAATTGTACCATGTGGGAGATTTTACAAGAGGTGTCTATCACCCCACATCTATGGATCCTTCTGGAATTCGTAGTTTTCATTGGCACTAAATGGTTTGATAATAGAAATATGATAAAGTCTTTACGAGACAAATCCAGGATTCTTAAGGCAGAGATTGAACGCTTAAAAACAATTGAGAATCAGTTTGAAGTTCTCCAGGCTGATGTTAAGGAGAAATTCATTACTATGGAAGAGGTAACAGCTGATCTGGATCGTAAGCTTCAGTCCCTTTCTGTAGGAACTGAAACATTAGTGGCTGATATTAAGGAGAAATTCATTACTATGGAAGAGGGAACAGCTGATTTGAATCGTAAGCTTCAGTCCCTTTCTGTAGGAACTGAAACATTAGTGGCTGATATTAAGGAGAAATTCATTACTATGGAAGAGGGAACAGCTGATTTGGACCATAAGATTCAGTCCCTTTCTGTAGGAAATAAAACATTAACTGAGAGAATCAAAACTGCTGAATGTGACAATCGGATTTTGTCTAAAGCTTATGACAGATTGGCGGAAAGATTGTCAATACAAGAAGGCACAGTTTATGCCATAAAAATTATGTCCAAAGATGAGATGTTATCTCTAACGGACAAACTTCATACTTTAGAATCCTCAATGAAGGCTTTGGAACATAATTCTGGACAGGAGATTCAGACATTGCAGAAGGCAATGGTGAATAGAATTGAAAAGATTGAGGAATTTCTAAATTCTGATGAAGAAGAGCAAAGGGTAGAAAGGCAAATTTTAACTACATCTATGGGTAAATCTCTCTGGGACAATTTCCACAAAGCTCTACCTACAGCTCTACCTGCCTTTCCAGTAATAACAACAGAGAAGGTGATTGGTTCCAGAAACCCTAGGGTCATCAAGGAGGATACATGGGAGCCTATCCGTATGAATGATCTCAAGGAAATAAAACAGGCTGTCATGACTTTTGGGATGCAAGCCTCTTTTGTTAAAGAGATGCTAAGATCTTGGGCCACGACAAGCAGAGCAACCCCCTCGGACAGGCTCCAGCTGAGCTCTGCAGTACTTGAGAGTGGACCGCAATTGAAATGGAAATGCTTATTCAGGCAAGAGGCTAGACTTTTAGAACAGCAGGAAAAAGCGAAGGGAATTGACATTTCCCTAGATAAAATTCTAGGTGAAGGGCTCTTTTCCGACCCTCAGGAACAAGCTAATTTTGATGAAAACACACTCTCCATGTGTACTACAGCAGCCTTAAGGGCTTGGGACACGGTACAAGACCCAGGACAGAGAATGGAATCATTTGTCAGAGTTAAACAGGGTCAGAGAGAACTCTTTAGTGACTTTTTACAAAGATTAACTAAGGCTGTACAAATAGGGATATCTGACCCAGAAGCAAGACATATAATGATTGAGTCTTTGGCTTATGAAAATGCAAATGTGGAATGCAAAAGGATTTTGGGGCCTTTAAAGCTCAGATCAGCACCCTTGGAAGAATGGGTCTTGCATACACTCAATGTTGATACATTTCATTATGGCACTGAAGCATGGGTAGAAGAAGCAATTTCCAATGGTAAAAGGAGACACCAGAATACCAAATGTTTTAATTGTGGAAAAATGGGTCATATGAAAAGGAATTGTAGACAACGGATTCTCAGAAATAATTATAATAATAATAATGCATCTTTCAGAAATAATAATAATAATAATGCATCTTCTAGAAATAACAGAAATAGGAGGACTCAGCCTTCAGGTTTATGGAGAAGATGTGGAAAAGGCAGACATTGGACGAATGAATGCAGGTCTACAAGAGATAAACAAGGCAACCTGATACAGTCGGGAAACATGAGGGGGGGCCTCACAGGCCCCCATGGCAAACATGGTTCAGTCATTTCCAGTTTCTGCAGAGAATGTGCCTCATCAGGACAATTAGGAAGTCCCATGCCTACTGTTACAAGCAATAATGATCAGAAAGATAAGTTACGTGTGTTTTGGCAAACTTCTATAAATGATCAAAGACCTAAACTGAGAGTGTGTGTAAATGGCATTTTTATTACTGGCCTGCTGGGCACAGGTGCTGATGTAAGTATCATTACCCCAAAATCTTGGCATCCGTATTGGCCTCTTCAGAATGTAAATGTTCAGCTCCTGGGAATTGGAACCCTATCTCGAGTAAGGCAGAGCACGAGATGGGTTGAATGTATAGGGCCAGAGGGACAAATAGGAAAATTAAAGCCATATGTAGCCAGTATTGCAATGAATTTATGGGGTCGTGACCTAGTACAACAATGGAATACCGAAATTAACATTCCTGCTACTTCTAGAGCCTATATTTCTGAGAATAATATTAAAAGATATTACAAATGGAGACACCGGCCATTCGGGCTGTACAAGAACAAGCAATTGATGTCCCTTCAGAGATACCAACAGCCTTGCCTCTAAAATGGTTGACTGAGAAACCATTATGGACAAAGCAATGGCCTTTAGCTGAGGAAAAGTTACAGGCTTTAGAACAGCTGGTACAAGAACAATTAGATGCTGGACATATAGAAGAATCTACCAGCCCTTGGAATTCTCCTGTATTTGTGATTAAGAAACGATCAGGTAAATGGAGAATGGTGACAGATCTCAGGGCCATCAACAAGGTTATTCAACCTATGGACCCTCTGCAATCTGGAATTTCTTTGCCCTCTTTATTACCAAAAGGATGGCCTCTCATAGTTATTTATTTAAAGGATTGTTTTTTCACTATACCTTTGCAAAAAGAAGATAGAGAAAAATTTGCCTTCACAGTGCCTACTTATAACAATTCTCAACCTTCGAGGAGGTACCACTGGACCGTCCTCCCCCAGGGTATGTTAAATAGCCCCTCCCTGTGCCAATATTTTGTGAACCAATCATTGCAAATAATACGCAAGAAATTTCCCAAATCTATAATATACCATTACATGGACGACATTTTGTTATCCGATTCAAACATGGATACCTTGAACAGACTGATGAAGAAATAAAGATACTTTTACCTAAATGGGGATTGCAAATCGCTCCTGAAAAAATTCAGAAGGGAGATTCTGTTAATTATTTAGGTTATAAAATAGGTTTGCAAAAAATTAAGACACAAAAAGCACAAATTAGGAGAGATTGCCTACGGACTCTTAATGACTTTCAAAGACTGTTAGGAGACATTTCCAGTCTACGACCAGCTATTGGAATAACACCTGATCTAATAATTCATTTGAACAAAACCTTGGATGGTGATAAAGATTTAAACAGTCCCAGAGAATTAACAGCTGAAGCAGAAAAGGAACTGACAATGATTGAGGAAAAATTACAACAGGCACATGTGGACAGGGTGAATCCAGAGCTCGATTGTATTCTCGTCATACTACCATCAAAAATTTCTCCTACAGGAATTTTAATGCAGAGAGATGATATTATTTTGGAATGGATCTTTTTACCACATAAACCAAGTAAAAAACTGAAAACTTATGTGGAGAAAGTCTCTGAGTTAATTATAAAAGGCAAGCTGAGACTTCGTCAACTAGCAGGCATAGACCCAGCAGAAATTGTAGTGCCTTTCACTGCTGATGAACTAAAGAAATTATGGGAAGATAATGAACCATGACAAAGAGCTTGTGCTAATTTTTTGGGAGACATTAATAACAACTATCCAAAAAGCAAGAGGCTTAACTTCATAAAGAGAACTTCTTGGATTCTTCCTCGAATCGTCCGTGATGCTCCAATAACTGGAGCCCGTACATTCTATACTGATGCCAATAAATCAGGGAAGGCAGGTTACAAATCAGAAGACTTGGGTAAGGTGGAACAAAGTCCGTATAATTCTGTCCAGAAGGCGGAATTATGTGCCATTCTTATGGTGCTAAGGGATTTTAAAGAACCTATTAATATAGTTACAGATTCACAATATGCAGAAAGAGTTATTTTACATATTGAAACTGCTGAATTTATACCTGATGATACAGAACTAACCTCATTGTTTCTCCAGGTTCAAGATTTGATCAGGAACAGGCTTTGCCCTATGTACATAACACACATCCGATCCCATACGGGTCTGCCAGGTCCTCTAGCACAAGGTAATGCAGAAATTGATCAATTATTGACTGGTAGTGTGCTACAAGCCTCTGAATTTCATAAAAAACATCATGTTAATAGCAAAGGTTTGAAGAAAGAGTTTTCAATTACATGGCAACAAGCTAAGGAGATTGTAAAGAAATGCCCTACTTGCTCTTTCTATAAACAAACGCCACTGCCTGCAGGGGCTAATCCAAAGGGCACCCAAAGGAATGAAATCTGGCAGATGGATGTGTTCCACTTTGCAGAATTTGGCAAATTAAAATATGTTCATCACACCATTGACACTTATTCAGGCTTTCAGTGGGCAACTGCTTTAAGTTCAGAAAAAGCTGATTCAGTAATCACTCATTTATTAGAAGTCATGGCTATCATGGGTATACCTACACAAATAAAGATGGATAATGGTCCTGCTTATGTTTCTAGGAAAATGAAACGGTTTTTTGATTATTACAATATCAAGCATGTTACAGGTATACCATACAATCCTACAGGTCAAGCAGTCATAGAAAGATCAAATCGAACTATAAAGGATATGTTGAACAAACAGAAAGGGGTAGAAAACACCCCCAGAAAAAGGTTACATAATTCTTTGTTAACCTTGAATTTTCTCAACGCTAATGAGAAGGGAACAACAGCTGCAGAAGACATTGGATAATGGAAAAGTCTACTGAACTAAATCAACCAGTTTATTTCAAGGATGTGCTGACCTCACAATGGAAGCCAGGAGATGTGCTACGTTGGGGAAGGGGTTTTGCTCTTATCTCCACAGGTGAGGAAAAAATGTGGATACCATCAAAATTAATAAAGGTTCGGTCTGAAGAAGAGAAGCCACTTGGAAAAGATAAATAACAATTCTTTCATAAGGATGGCGAGCATACTGATGGTAAGAAATACAGATAGGTTGGAGGCAGGGTTCTTTTTTTTATCTCCACAGGAAAATACTCATCTTCAAAGAAATTAAGGGACCCTGAATATTTAATTACTGATGGATGGACACATTTTGTAAGTATTAATATATATATATATATATGTCTTATTAAACATTTCTTTATAAATACGTAGAGCTGGTTTTGAAGTTGGACTCTGGCTCAGTCCCTCTCCAATTCCAAGCCTGTTAATAAGAAAAAAACCCAGAATTTCTGGAGTTTCTGTCTCATGTCAAGAGCCATGATATGGGACAGAAAGAAATATGAGTTTAGAAAACATCTTTGCTTTTCTCCATATCTATCATACTTTTCATTGAATATATCTATCATGCCTTTCATTGAATATATATATATATATGTATGTCTATATGATTAATGTTTAAGTTTTTCACAATGAACAATGAGTTTTTCCTGAAGTGACATTTGAAGTTTCCAGGAAGAAGATGGGGCCCCACAACAACTCTACCTGGTTGATATGACGTCATGATACTGATAGCGCTACTACAAGACCTGTTTTGGATACCAGCTGCACAAGACGATCCCAACTTGGTTAGCTGAAATGGTGCACATCTTATACAACATTCTGGCCAGACCACCACAAAATACTCAGAGACTATTTGCAATTTTAAAAGACATTGATCTTGAAATTTAACCATCACTTTACTTTCACAGGATCCCCCAGAAAGAACGTCGCCCCCATGACAGCTGGAAGTAATTCTAGAGGACAACGTCCCCTCTCCCAGTAAAGTTTACCCCTGGGTTTAGGGACATCATTTAGGGGTTGGGAGGTTGAGGGAGGAATTTTATAAGCTCAGGGATCATTATGAAAAAAAAAGAGGGAAAATGATGGGATAATAGATTTATAATTGTGAGTTACTGCTTTTAGACAAATATATTGGTATCGATTCTTGTATATTGATACAAAGTTAAATTATATTGACTATTGCATGCATGCATGTTTCTATCTCTGTTTAAAACATTTTTTATGTATTGACATATATTGTATTGATAAATATATATTGTATATATTTACCATATTGCAGTGTACGTTTCTACCTCTGATTAAGATACTTATATAATGTTTGTGTATTGATATATATTTACCATATTGCAATGTATATTTGTACAGTGTTTATATTTGGAGGTCATTATCCTCATTTGTTACACAGTTGTTTATTGTCTTAGTCTTTAAGTTAGATAGATATTGAGAATTATATAGACTAATAGCCATCTAAGTTTGTCATTTATAATTAGACTAATCAGGTTCTCCAGATATATAGAGATTATATCAGTATAGATAGATAATCTTCAACCTCTTCAAAGAGCTGTAGAAAATGGCCTTTAATCTAACTCAGAGTTTCGTGATAGTGAGACACAATTGCTCCTGGCAACACCGCTCTATTCCCGAGAGAATGTTGAGCACCAAAGACACTCCACCTGGAGCCTTTCTTTTTGGCAGAACTGGCCTTTGGGCAAAGAAATGCCCATACCTCAACCACTGACAGAGATACAGAGCGTGCATCAATGGATAAAACAGGACTGTCATATCCTGCCAAGACAGGGTAAGATAGTGTTGAAAAGTTCCTTGCCTTTAATAATGGTATGTCAGTTATGTTAGGCCTTAGCCAAAATTGGTTGACTCAACATTGCAAACGAGACTTTGGGTGATTGCCCAGGTAGTCAGTTGTCTCTGTCAATTGTTGCACATTTTGGATATATCTCGTTTGTTGAGTAGTGTTTATTCCCTTCTCAGATCTTTGACGGAGTTGAAGATTATATAATTGTAGTTACTCTCTACATTATTTGGACTCCTTGAGATAGAATGTTTAGCAAAGATTTCGTTCTCAATATTGTTTGTTATATTTATTATTTGTTGCTATTGTATATAGTTGTATTTGGATTGGTTCTGTCTTATTTAGACAAAAAGGGGAGATGTAGGGATAAGTCCCGCCCCTTGGGGGGCGTGTTCGCCTCGGGCTAATGTCTGCCTATAAATTTGGCGAGCATGCTCCCAGCCGTCGCTTCTGCTTTCCTGGTCTCCGCGGTAACGGTGGTTCTGTAAGTCTATTTCTATATTAAAGCTATAGATATATATATTTTTACAATCTGTCTGCATTCATTTACGCTGTTACAAAGGGGTAAAGGGGGAAACGGAAGTCAGTCAATACGGGGTGCCTTAACCAGTGACTCAACTAAAGTCCAAAAATCAGGGGAGCAGTCTGAGGAGAACGCTGGACATGGTGGAGAGGTGCCCACTCACAGGGCGAATGGACTGGAACATTCCTACACTGGCTCCCACTTATCGTGAGAGGAGAGCCTCTAGGACACTGCATCTCACTCTGTAGGTTGTTACCCCTTTAGGGATCGAACAACCCCTTCACAGGGGCCACCTAAGACCACCAGAAAACACAGATATTTACATTATGGCTCGTAGAAGTAGCAAAATTACAGCTTTGAAGCAGCAACAAAAATTAATTTATGGTTGGGGGGTCACCACAACATGAGAAACTGAATTAAGGGTCGCAGCATTAGGAAAGTTGAGAACCAATGCTCTAGGGAGAGGCAGGACGTTCTGCAGCAGAAGATGAACCTTGAGTCCCAAAGAAAAACTTACAAACAGATGTCAGTGGTGGCAGTCAGAATTTGGGGGCCTACATGCACCGCAGTGGTACACCCCAAGAGTATAGACAGGTGTCTTGCCATCTGCTATCCTGCAATTTGTAGAATTTCAAGAGAGAGAGAAAGAAAGGGTGGTGTGGAGGGAAGAACACAGAATGCTCAATGAGGGGGCTAAAAAGGGGTTCTGATGTTTCCTCAGTGCATCCAAACTAAATGCTTATTGTCCCAAGCTGAATGTCCACCCCAAAACTGCTAGCTGGCTCTGTATGCCATCAGCGGAAAGACAATGGAGTGTGAATATTTAAGTCTATGCCAATCTGTCCACTCCCACCTGTGGAAGGGCAAGTAATTCTAGAGAATGAAGCAGGAAAGATGCAGAAAGGAAAGGAGATGTTTCAGCTAGATATGAGAGAAAGAACTCTAGACTAAACAGAATGTCCTGAGGGCCAGAATTCTGCCTGCTGTCACCCGGTTTGATCCATTTCCTCAGCCACAGTAACCTCATCTGTGAGATGAACACACTGTGTGCTTGCCTTTCAAATATTCAACAAGTATATAGTGCCAGTCATGGTTCTTGAGGAATAGTAGTTGGAATCTTCGTTGCTTTTCTACAAAAGATCTGGTGATCTTTGTAAAAGTCCTCCCCTACCACACACACACACACACACACACACACACACCCCCTAGAGTTGTGCATGCCAACCGGCAGCTTGCCTTCTGACTCACAAAAGTCTTATGACAGATACTCTGTCAGCATCTATGTTGTTTACTAAGTATTTCTGGTATTTCCCTTTAGCGGGTGGAAAAGAGAGTACACATCTCTGCTCCCTTGTGGTTAGAGCATGGCTGTGTAGCCAGTTCTAGCCAATGAGGTGTAAGGACTTTACTAATTTGGTTTCTGTTGCTGCAACAAAACACCTAGACCCAGGGAGCATAGAGAAGGAAGGATTTATTTGGGCTCACAGCTCCAGAGAACGAAAAGTCCTGTTGCAGGACGGCAGCAGGCATGGTGGCTGGAGTAGCAAGCTGAGATCTCACATCTTGAACCGTAAGCACAACGTGGAAAGAGCAAATGGAAATCGGCAGATCTTTAAGCGCTCAGAGCCTGCTTCCAGTGACATACTACCACCAAAAGACCACATGCCCTACGTCTCCTCAATGCCACCAACTAGGGACGAAGTCTTAGAATGCTAGGGTCTGTGGGCGACATCTCATTCACACCACCACAGTATATAAATGACATGCACCAAAGTCAAGTGCATAGTTCCGAGAGCCAACTGAAAACTAAAAATGTGGAGTCCCTTGTTAAGAAAAATTATTTTAAAATTAAAGATAAGAAAATTAGCCCAGGGCTGGAGAGATGGCTCAGAGGTTAAGAGCACTGACTGCTCTTCCAGAGGTCCTGAGTTCAATTCCCAGCAACCACATGGTGGCTCACAGCCATCTGTAATGAGATCTGGTGCCCTCTTCTGGCCTGCAAGCATACATACATACAAAACACTATATGGACAATAAATAAATAAAAAAAGAAAAGAAAATTAGCCCAAACCTAAAATTCTTCTGCAAGTGGGACCCAGTGTGACTGGACATGCCCATAAAGCCAACCATACATATCCTGCTTGAAGCTGCTGATTGCCCGTGATACATTACAGAGATCTTCCTTTCCCTCTAACAGAAAAAACAGGAACATTCAAGATTGTGAAAATCCATCAATGTGTTCCCTTCCATAAGAGACTTGCAGCACAGCGAAAGATAAACATGTGCTTGCGTGTTGGCTATTGCAACATAAAACACATCCGGATTTATGGACACCCCTCACTAAGATAAGGAATTCTTGCTTGACGTGTATTTACCACAATAAGATAAGCACTGACATACCCCTTCCACAACCAAAAAGATAACATCTGTCCCTTCTCATCAACTCACAATTCAGTGAGGCATTAACTCCATCATTGGGTGGAAATCTAGATCCAATTGAGCCATTTGCATAACTTTAGTGCTCATTACTGTGTCTCGCCCAGATAATTTTAATTCTAGACATTCTAAATATTTTGAAGGTTGTTGTAACAAAATCTTCTTGCTCCTCTCTACACTAGAGATGAGGAGATGGTTCCATGTGTGATATATTTGCTACACAAAAATAGAAGACACAAGTATAATCCCACAACCCATATAAAACCCATGGCACACACTTATAATCCTCATGCCCCATAGGGAGATGGAATGGAGACACAAAAGGAACCTCCAAAGCTCATGAGCCAGCTGGCCTGGTATATAGTAGAATAAAACAAAAGCAACAAGAGAGCCTGTCTCAGACAAGGTGAGAATAAGTACCCGAGGTTGCTCTCTGACTTCCACATTCCTGCCATGACATGTGTATGAGTGCAGACACATATAAGAATAGCACATATATACATAGACACATTGTACACACAAGGATAAAAGGTAAGTCAAAGGAAAATTTTCTTAATTGAAAAGAAGAAAAGACCAACTCAAAGGGCATAGAAGAAAACACACCAACTCATAAAACTGGAAGTTAGGGAGGATAAGCGTGGATTCTGCCATCCTTTTCTGGGATTTCTGTTTTCATCATGCTTTTTAAAGTGACAAGCTGACATCTAACAGCCTCTGGGGATGTATACTTCTTTGTTCGAAGTCTCTGGGACTCAGTGAACCTTTCCTCAGACAATAAAAGTCCCCCCAGGCTTTGCTGGGGCCATCATGGCCTCGTGTCCCAACTCCCGGACCAAGAGCGATTGCTAGAGGAACACCAAGCACTTCGTCTATATATGTTTGCTGCACATGGGGTATTTTAAGGTCTGCAATTGCAGGAGCTGAAATCCAAGTTCTGAAAATGAATATCAAGAGTGATGAGATGAACTTCCTTAGACCAACCTGAACTCCCGATGCCCCTCAGTCTCTAGCTAAGCCTGGGACGCCCTTTGCTCACATGTTTTGAAGAGAGTGGGGCTGGGACATACATAATTAATGGATTCTTCTGGAAATGGAAGCATTGTGTAGTGGGTAATTATATGTTCTCCTCAACTGTTCTTTCTAATATTTACTTTGTGAGGCAAGGGGAAATCTCAGGTGATTCTTCTCCAACTCAGTTGACTAGCTGCCCAGCTCTCTCTCAGCTGTTCTTTAACAGACTGGCCCCTCCCTGTCTTCTGTACCTCCACTAGCCAGACCACTAAGAGCCTGGCCACCCTGTCCTTTCTTCCCTTCCTCTCTGCTTCTGTCTCTCGTAAGCTTCTTAAATATACTTTTTTCAACTTTTGTCAAGGCCAGCCTTGAGACCCAAGACCCACAGTCATCCACTCCCAAATACAGACTTCAATATGAATTTTACTCTAGAACTAATACCTTTAGATTTGTTGTAGAAAATACACAAAGGTGGGACCACCGTATGACCAAAATCTGTCATTCTTTGCAGACAACAGTTTGGCCTGTAACCTTCCAGTCTGCTGTCTATTCATTTTTATATCATCAAAATCACAGTGCACATGCTACAGCTTCTGGGAGGAAATACTTATTTGGGGTCACGATTTTTGATGCTTTATAGCTCTTGGCCCTGTGTACCTGGGTCAAGTCCCCCATGGAGGCAGGATCATGTTAGGGAGAAGCTGCTCTTTTTATGGAGGACAGAAAGTGGTGAGGGAGGAAGGAACCAGAAACCAGGTGCCAACCTCAAAGGCATACCCGAGTGACCTAAGGTCCCACTAAGTCCCACTCTACAGTCTTCCAGAACTTTCCATGATAATGCCGCCAACTGGGACCCAAGTCTCATATGAGCCTATGGAGACAATTCATGTTCAGTCATAAAAGTGCATATAGCACTTTATGTCTTGACTTTTCATCTTAATACAATATTTAGATAATATAGCATATCCTATATTTTAATAAAAGGTTTATGCATGTTCTATAGTTAAAGAGTGTCTATCTGTAGTCTTAGCTTACTTATCTTTCCCTCCCCATATTTGCTTTCTTTTTTGGTTTGCTGCTAATGTGATTGGTGGAATTTTTATTTAAGACATGATTTCACTACTGAACTTTCACCCTAAAATAGATTCCAAGATATAGAATCCCTAACTTGGTAGATAAGAAATGTTTAAAGCTGTTCTCACTTATTGAAAAAAAAAATGTGGAGAAGCCATTGAGCACACATAGTAGTTTCCTAAAGCTGTTGTACTAAATCACCACAAACCCAGAGCCTCAACACAGCGTGATTGTATTCTCTGTGGCTGATTAAGGCCAGCTATGAAAACACATTTTCACCAGAATCGAGCCCAAAGGTCATCAGGACTACTTCCGTCTAGAAGTCATGGAAGAATACCTATTTTCCTGCCCCATTTAGACCCAGAAGACATCCCTTGTGACCTTCTAGCTTCACCCTGAGTCAATGCCAATGTGCTATTGCCATCATCATGCCTCCGGTAGTCTCCTGTGGAAAAAAAATCTCCCGATAGACAGACAGACAGATATATTTCCCTCCTTCGCTCCCCACTTTCTCCCCCTCCCTCCCTCTCCCTACCTTTCATTCTCCTCCACTCAGGGGCCTTTATTTAGACACACGCAACACCACAGGTCTCATAAGGTGATGTGCGTTAATTCTGAGGATGAAGGTCTAATCCTAACGTATCACACATCTCTGAAGGCCGTGCATTATTCAGCCTGCCACATCACAGCCCTGCTAACATTTTTGTCATTTTCCCTTTACTTTGGGTTAATTTGATGGGCAGGGCACAAAACACCAGTGACAAGTAAATTAGGATTTTACTGCCTAGCGATTTAAATTCTCTCCTTTCTAATTTGTCTTCTAAATACATGCCTATTGGAATATCATTGCTGTGTGCCCTAAGCCCAGCATGCTTCTCTACATAAAGAACATCGCCTTTAGTTGGTATGTATCTCAAAAATGTTTTTTTCCTAATTAATTTGTCAGTATTTAAGGTTTTTGTGTTTTCAACAGTTATTTTCTTCTCAAAATTTATCTATTAATCTAAATAAAATGTTTTCACTTTAAGAAGTAGAATTCCGAGTTTCAATTAGTACATAAAGTTAATAGAACTATTTATGTCTTGATTTAAAATTCTGACTTAATTGATAGCTATCAGGATCTTTATTCAATTGTGCTGGGTAGGTAAAAGGCTACAGAGAGATTTTAATGTTATCTAATAAAAATGTGTAACTCTTTGTGATTTTTTTAAAACTCTTTTAACTTTATCAAGTATTCTCTACCTATGCATTGTTTTGTGCCTTAATAGTACTTCAGTATGATGCTTGGTTATTCAATCAATTAAAATTTATTTTTGTTCCAAAAAGATGAGACAGAATTTTGAATTTTTGAATTGCTAGAGTATTATCTCAACACCACTTATATTGAATAATTCATTTCTTTCCTAATGCTTTGTGGTCCTTCCCCAGGGAGACTTTAACAATATGATTTCAGCAGCCTAAACAAACACTCTAAGTTTTTAAGTACTGAATTTTCTTGGTCTAAAATACAAAAGAAAAAAGCTTGCCCAAATTAAAGGCTTGATTATTAATTATCAGAAGCCAAATTCCCATTAATCCAAAAATTAAAATGAGAAGTATTTGGTTCTTTTGAAGTCTTCATAATGCAGTTAAATGAAGGGTGGACAAGATCAGCCAAATAGCTCAGAGGTTTTTCACGGATTTTTCAGATAGATCCTGTGTGAAATGTTAAATTAGGAATAGATGGTATGTGAGTGCACATGTATGTTCACACCTGCACACATGTTTGAGTGTGTGCACGCGCATGCATGTGTGTGTTGCTTGCGTAAGTCCTTGCCCTTCAAAATGTGGGACTCCAGCCAGCAGCAGCATCAGTCTCAGCAGGGAGCTTTCACACGTCCCAATCTCCTGGTCTTAGAGTTAAAGAACTGAGCTGGGTGCTGTGGTGTGCACACGTCTTTAGTTTCAGCACTTGGTGACAGAGGCAGATGGATCTTTGTGAGTTTGAGGTCAGCCTGGTCTATGCAACAAGTTCTAGGACAACCAAAGCTACAACAGATCAAATAAATAAATAAAAGATAGACCCTAAAACTGGAAGGATAAGCCAGACATAGTGTCACAGGCCTTTAATCCCAGCGCTTGGGAAGCAGAAGCAAGCGGATTTCTGTGAGTTTCGGACCAGCCTGGTCTACAGGGTGAGCTCCAGGACAGCCAGGGCTCCATAGTGAGATCTTGTACCGGGGTGAATGGAGTGGAATGATGTGGAGCGCTGCCTTCTGAACAGCACACAGCCATGACAGTCACGACCACAGCAACTGTAGTGATGTGCACACCGTCAAGCCAGGTATGAACCACACATTCGAATCTTCAGGTGAATGAGGGAGGAGATTGTGAGCCCCATCTCCTGAGAAACTGAGAAAAGATTGGCAATTGATGGTGGCTGAGGGAGGAATAGTGTATAGGGGGGGGCATAGCAGCAGTTGGGTAACCACACATATGCATAGATAGACAGCATTAAGTGGACTCAATGAGATAAGAAAATTAGAAGAGAACATAGAGTTAGGGCGAGGCATGTATACATTAAAATCAAGAAGCAATGGTTTAAGTATATGATTCCATTTTGAAAAATGTTCCATGAAATGAACCTGTTTTAGTCATAACCAAAGAGCAGGACCCACCCACATACCGCTATTCAATGGGACTGAGAGACACAGTCATGCAGGAACAGTGGTTTGGTGCCATGACTCACCACAGGGAGTTTACTGCTTGATGCTTCTGTTTCACCATCGTTGAAACTCAGCTTCTTGCTTGATCTCTGCTTCCTTTGTGCCTCAACCTTCCTCTTCACCCATAATCTTTACAGGTGGTTTCTCTGACTCCCTGGCTAAATGTTCTACAAAGATTTTCCAATTTTCCTAAGTATTCATTGTACTCTGTTAGGCAGAACCTCACATCTGTCTTCTTACCACCAGTTTGTGCATCATCTGCCCTTGGTGCCCTGCTGGGGACCCACTACTGGGTTCCTTATACTTGACCACTGTCAGTGGTTCCATCTTTAGAAGGACCCCTGGGTGTGGAAGGCCTAATTGTTAGATGTGCTTTCCTCATCCTCTGAGATTGCCACCATTGTCTTTCACAGGGCATGATGGGAACTGAGTGTGCTGAACCATTCAAACCTCTTCCAAATGCACTTTTGTGCATGGTTAATGAATAATTAACTGTCCATATTAATAAGTATTGCAAAGTAATCAGGAAATATGGATGAATGTACTATTCCAGTATTACATCCACAATATTGTCCACAGCAATCTATCCTGTGTCCAATAAAGCCAATAAGTTATGAACATTTTGCTTATTTTCTTTACACTTTTATTTCTCTTCCGGTCATCTGTGATTAGTCCCTGGGTTCTGTCTTCTCCATGCATGTGGGTTAGCATTTCAGCCACTCCAAGGTGAGCCATCATATGGGTGCTGGGAATCAAACCAGGTCATCTGCAAGAGCAACGAACAAGAGCTCTTAACCCATAATCCATCTCTTCAGCCTCCATAGGGAAGATGCGCAATCAGTAGTCTTACACCATTGTGGACTTTGTGTATAACAATATGGAAGACAAGACTTGCCCCCTGATGCAAGTCTGCTATGGGGAGAACCAACCACTTTCTGATTGAATTAAGATCTACTCCACAGAAAGGAATTCACATCTGTTAATGGAAAACTGGCCAGAAGTCAGTGTCCAAGGAAGTCACAGGCTCGGGAAGCTTCTGTTGTTCTTCTGTTGGCACCAAATTGCCTTCTAAATAATTGTGTTCCTCCGAATAGATTAGTGTTGCTGTCAGCTCTGGTCAAAGAAGAGTCTTCTTGCAGTTGGCAGTGGTAACTGCAGAGACTCATAACTGATCAAAATGCTGAGCAGAAATGGCTAGCTGAGTAGTGTTGGTAACACTGGCTTCCAAGCATGCATGGGCGAGGCACTCTTGACGTCACAGCAGCTGTAGCTACTGCAGAAGGCCTGCACCAGATTGAGCCTGTCAACTTCCCATCACAGAAATCCACAGGATCTCACCCCTCTCTGTTGAGGGTCCTTAATGTTGAGGACCGGTCTCGACAAAATCACCTCTTGCCAGGGTAGGGGCATGGGAATTGGAGAAATATAAGTAAAGAATATGAAGATATAGATCTTGGGTTCTCAGTAGTCCTCATTGTCCGCTATGTTCAGCGAGTCCGATTTTATCCCAGGCTTTTTCAGACCCAGGCCAGCTGGCCTTAGTGCATTCCCGATAGAACATCTCCATGTTCTTAGTGTGTGGGTGCACCCCTCGTGGTCCTGAGTTCCTTGCTCGTGCTCTCTCTCCTTCTGCTCCTGATTTGGACCTTGAGATTTGTGGGAGCCTAGGCAGTTTGGATGCTCACCTTACTAGACCTGGACGGAGGTGGGTGGTCCTTGGACTTCCCACAGGGCAGGGAACCCTGATAGCTCTATGGGCTGACGAGGGAGGGGGAATTGATTTGGGGAGGGGGAGGGAAATGGGAAGCGGTGGTGGGGAAGACAGAAATCTTTAATAAATAAATAAATTTAAAAAAAAAGAAAAAAGAAAAATGCCAGTGGGTCATTGGATTCTTCTAAAAAAAAAAAAGAATATGAAGATATATAAAAATAATAAGACAGAAAACATAAAGTAATACCAGGCGGGTATTAGGGTATTTCAGTGATTACTGAAATCACTTGTGTTTATTTTTCCATAGCTTTTATACCCATCATAAATGGGGGGGGGGCGGGAAACAGTAACAAAAGACTTTATTAACATGATATAAAGGATAACACATAGTCAATCGCTTTATCACTCTGAGACATCAAATCATTAGCATTTTGTAATCTAGGTAGCAAAGCTGTTCTTGGTCACCTATTTTAAAGATCCCCCCTTCCTCAGGTGACCTCATAATTACAAAAGAAGCAGAAGTACATTTGCATATCCTGTCCACCTGTCAGGATGATATGAAGCTATTTTAATTTCAAAAGAACCAAGCAATCACATCCTGAGTTGGGATGAGCATCTATGCTTGTCAGTCTCTAAGCTGACAGACAAGGTGGAAATGGGCCTGCATTTATTGACCTCCACACTATAAGCAGTCAGTGGTTGCTGGGAGAGAGAGATAGATACTTCCATCAGTGGTGTAGCCACTGGTAAGTTGTCCATGCTTCATGTAACCCATGCATGCTCCTCCCCCTTCCCTCCAAGTCATTTTTCAGAGAAAATGACTATACAACTGCCATGTAGGCTGCTTGTAGGAAGTCAGGCATGAACCATGTCATGGAACCGTGCCCACTTTGCCAAAGAGAAAGCTGTGGAGAATAGTAGCGGGGCATGAGGAAGTGGCAGGGACTTCCAATCTGTCTCCAGGATCACATCCCATGTCTTTAAGCCAACTAAAGTGTCTTCTACTTACCAAGTTAGCTCAACCCAAAGTTCTATGCCACCACCAGGCATTTCCCTAGGTCCCATCACCTGAAGATCCCACTCAACAAGGCTTGGAGGGAGGTACCAAAGCTGCCAACTATTCTGTCACACATCTGCATTGAATCCTTCCTGCTGAGAATTATCCCAGACTCGGTCTGAGCAGTCCTTTCCTCTTCCACAGCTCTGAGATATAACGGCCCAAGAAACAGTGAGCATTAAATTCCACCACACTGGGAAGTTATAATCACACGTGATAGGCTCCTTGTTGCATCCTTGACTGAAAATGCAAGACCTAAGTCAGTGGTGGGGCTCCAAGCATGAGGCAGGCCAGTGAGAGATGTTCTCCAGACTAAAAAGACCCTCTAGAGTTCGAGTCAGTGGCCCTAAGATAAGAGAATAGCAGCACACAGTCCTTTTCAGTCTTGCACAAGCTTTCCAAACACAGCATGGATGCTCCCCTGGGATCCAGCCCTTTAGTCATGGATGCTGAATCAGAGGACAACTCCACCACTGGGGAAAGAAGAATGGAATCAGCTGTCCAACCTCTGTGCCAGTTGATTAACTTGCAATTAGTGTGAAAATCCCCTTTGCTCCGTTCTTAGTGACTTTTTATTCATGTAAAAATCAAGCCAAAGCCAGTGGCAAAAATTCATCAGTGTGATCGTAGAGCAAGCAAGTGGCTCTGAGTGAAGAGCCAGAAAAAAAAAGTATCTGAATATCCCACTTGTAAGTCCAGCAAATGCCTTGGGATCTGAGTGCTTCCTCATTTAAGAAGATAAGTTAAAAGACAAGCTACACTTTAGCTCCTAAGCCATCACTACAAGAAGGGACCTGAAATCAAGCAATCTTACTTAGGATGGCCAACGTCACTGCTTAGTCTCTGTTACTGCATTAGTGTCACCAAAGTTCATTCCTGTCCCAGTTTGCTTCTCTTGCTGCAACAAAACACTGACCAAAAGCGACTTTGAAGAAAAATCTTTATTTGTCTTAAATATCCTGATGACAGTCCATCACTGAGGAAAGTGAGGGCAGGAACACAGCAAGAGCAGAGTTACTGGCTTGCCCTCCGTGGCTGGCTCAGCCTGCTTTCTTACATAACCCCACACGACTTGCCCAGGATTGGCACCGCCCATCATGAGATGAGTCCTCCCATATCAATCATCAATTAAGAAAACACCCCACAAGCATGTCCACAGGCCAATCTTATGGAGGCAAGTCCCTGATTGAGGTTCCAACTTCCCAGGTAAGCCTAATTTGTGTAAAGTTGACAAAGCTAAACAGCACACCTCTTCAACCCCATCATCACCTTGTGATAAGGATCTCTCCTTGTTTGTCATGTCTTGAGTTTCTGGTTCTTTTTCCTCTTCACCATAGGTACCACCATCACCAATGTTTCTCATCCCATCCAACGTTAAAGTCTGGCTCAGTGTCTCCTCTACTGGAAAACTTTCCAAACCCATATTTTCAGGCACTGTTTGTTGCTCCAAATGGTATGTTCTAGAATGATGAATGGTAGTATGGTTGTAATATATCATAGGTGTATGTCTCGTACCAGGCAGTGAGTTTTCCAAGCACTGAGTGGTATTTCATCTTTTTCTCCATCGTTCCCAGCGAGTGCCTTGAAGGCCGTGGGTTTTCACTAGTCACTCACAGAATCAAATACTGAATAAGAAAATACTTCAAAAACACCGGTCCTGCCTTTGACTTCTTACCCTTCCTACCCAGCTCTAAGGCAAGCTATTCCCTCTTCCCCACACCCCAGCTACAGCCCTCAGATAGATGCTGCTTCTTCCAACCTCCCAGGTACCTTCAACCCTCAGTTGAAGGTACGGTCCATTCGGATTCTTAAAGGAAAAATAAAAGGTATCTATGAGAAACGTTTGAAAATAAACACCAGCACAGCTTGTGAGCACCCTTGCTGCATCCTTTTGGATATAAATGCATCTGTAGTTTTCACATTGTTGACACTGGCTGTTTGGCATTAGAGTCCATTCTTAACAAGCATGGTTATGTAACACATCACTGTAGTGCATAATTCTCACTATGTTTAGCTAATGACTTATTACTTCTTGTTTATTTTCTATGTTCATAAGTTTTATATGTTTATTTTATTTTATTTATATTGAACATGACACTAAACAAAAAGTAAATTTGAGCAATTTTATTACTCTGGTTCTAAATTAGTCACAAAGCAGTGATGACAACTAGCAATAGCAAGTTTGCCATTTCAGGGATTGCAAGGTTTGAAACAAGGAGAAGGCCCTGACTATGCGGGACATACTGAAAGACCACCAGAAGCTTACAGAGCCAAAGAACTCCACATCAACCCTTCGGACTCCCATTCTTCAGCCCTCGAAGCTAATTGGAAAGATGAAAACACCCAACAAACGGGAGCCCCAGAAGTTGACCAAAAGTCATGGTCATGGTTGTGGTTTGCTGTTGTGGGTCTGATCCACTACAGCTCTTTAAATCCTGGGATAGACCATCATATCCAAGAAATAACTCAACAAATTGATGGGCTGCACCAAAAACTGTGTGCTGGCTTAGTGTTATGTCAACTTGGCACAAGCTAGAGTCACTGCAGAGGAGAGAGCCTCAATTGAGAAAATGCCTGCTTAAAATGAAACTATAAGCATTTTCTTAATTAGTGATTCATCGGGGAGGGCCCAGTCCATTGTAGATGGGGCCCTCCCTGGGTCGGTGGTCCTGGATTCTATAAGAAAGAAGGCTGAGCAAGTCATGGAGAGCAAACCAGTAAGCAGCACCCTTCCATGTCTCCTGTATCTGCTCCTATCTCCAGGTTCCTGCCCTGTTGGAGAACTTATCCTGGCTTCCTTCTATGATGAACCACTAGTGATAAGGAAGTACAAGTCTAACAAACCCTTTCCTCCCCAAGTTGTCTTGGTGTTTCAGCCAGACCACAGTAACCCTGCCTAAGACAAAGTGAAACACTTACGGCAGGCATTGCTCATCAGAAAGGACCCAGCTGTCCACAACAGATGACCGGATGCCATACAACCAACACTTCAAAGACAGGACAAACTAATCTATGGAGCATTGCCTCATCCGGCACACTCACCTGCTGTCTCACCAGGTGACTGCCACCTCTTCATGCACCTGAACAATTGGTCTTGAGGAAAATGCTTCCACAACCAGCATGGTTCAGACAACGGTTTCCAGGAACTCAGAATATCTTGAAGCAAAGGTGCTTATGCTGTGGAAATAAACTAATTTATTTCTCACTAGCAGATGTGTGCTTATTGTAATGGTTCCTATATTGATTAATAAAATATGTGTTTGAGCCTAGTTAAGAGGATTTAAAGTTCACAGCTGAAAACTGTAAATCTTTTTATACAAAATGAATAGAAGATAAAAATGAGGAAGGAGTTAGATGACCAGAGGAAGCAGAGGATATTGGCAAACAGAGTAGTCCAGAGGAGGCCTGAGGACAAGACAGGGGAAGGTAGCATTCAGCTAAGGGCATAGGGCCTTGGGTGGTTAGCAACATTCCAGGGGAGACTCCCAGTAAAAAGTAGAAGTGAGGGATTGACCTGAGACCTCTTATGCTGCATTGGCCCAACTGAACTGGCACTAACAACACTGAAATGAAAACTGAGGGTGTGGTATATAATATTATCCACATGTGTTCTAAGGACAAGACGTAGAGGAAGGAGAGCACAAGGCCCGGGAGTGGGCCCTGGGCACATCACTGTGCACTGGAGGAAAGAGGAATAACTGAGACCCCAAGATTAAGTGAGCATGGCAATGACAGAGGACAGCTGGGTGACACTGGTCCTGTGTTTAAAGCTCTTAGGTTCTTTCATCATGGATTTGTATACTGATTTTCATTGTTATGAAATATTTCATTGCAGGGTCATTTATCTTCAGAGACAGGAGATGGCATGACTGTCTATCAACACCCTTCCCAAGAGAAGCAGGCAGAGGCAACTGAGCCCAGTAGTCAGAACCCAAGCACTTGGCCAACTGTCTTGGATTTGAATCCTGATTTCTTGCCAATCACTTTACTTCTCCACAGCTTTCAGACAGCATTGCTCCCACACCTGCTCCACAGAGTGATTCCCGTGTGCACCGTGCCCAGGTGAAAAAGGTAGTGAGTAGGACAACTGAAGAAGCTAAGTCAGAGAAAGGGGGCATGTAGGGAAGGACAGGAGAGCAGAGTTCTCTCCACACGGGACTGATGGGCAGAGCCAAGCAGTAGCGGATGCTCTTTTCCTGGCCACACTACCCTGCATTCGTTACATTCAGGTTTGGGGTCTCTCAGTCCCTTCCTCTTGCACAGGGAGAAGGAATCCAAACCATTTCCACAGACAGGGATGCCTGTTGTTCAAAGTACACTGGATCCTGCCTGCTCTGCCCAGCCTACTTCCCACCTTGTCCCCAGGATCGTCGGGATGATGTCACAGCCCTTTGTTGCCTTCATGGGGGAAAAGCACAGAAGAATCCTCCACTGGGCTCCCCAGAGCTAGGGAAAGGCCAGGAGGAGAGCAGACCCGCCACTGTTTCCCCAGTTCTCCTCTCTGGATGCCTAGAAGTCCAAAATTTGTTGTTCCCTGGTAGAAAATATCCATGTTTGGTGTCTACCCCAAGGAGAATCTTTGTGGAAAGTCTGAGAAAGATTCCCTCTCGCTGGGAATCTGAAAAAAGCTTGTGCCTTTCCCTTTTGGAAAAAAAAAAGGGAGAGAACATACTTGAGGCATGGTTATTTTTGCCTCTGACTTGGACACTGCTGGCTTGGCCTGGATTCCCACCACTTTGTTTGTAAAGGCCACAGAATGAGCGGCACAGAGGTGACGCTGACCCCAAGTGCTCATGTCTCTGCTCCAGATTCCTATTTTTGTTCTTTTATTAGGTATAGCTTACAAACACTGAAATGCCCACACTCGAAGAGCTTCATGGGCACAGTGTGTGGAAAACCATAAGACTCCTGCCCAGTTCAAGACACAAACCCTTTCTAACACCCCAAAGGGCTTCCCCATACTCCTTCCCAGGACCGACCAAATAGGTTCATGGATTCTTAAGTTCACACAGATGGAGCTGTGCCTCCACTATGCCTCCATCCACTCCCAACAGCATAGAGACTCATCACAATTATCCCGTGTCCTACCAGCTGGCACAGGCGGCCATAACCAAGTGTTGCTGACAGTATGGCTTGAACAACAATCCATTTTCTCACTATTTTGGTAAATAGAAATCTGAAGGGGGAAGGGGGGAAGCTGATTCCTTATGAGGACTCTTTCCTTGGCTCCTATAGCTGTCTTCTGTGTGTTTACCTGACCTTTCTTATACATGTATGCACGCCCTAATCTATAAAACCATTAATCTATAAAACCACTATAAAAACCTCATTTTGAGGTCATTGTCTCCTTCAAGGCCATATTTCTAAATAGAGTCATGCTCTGAAGTACTAGAGGTTAGACACACTGGTGCACCCATTGGAGGGAGGAGGATACAACTCATCCCATAATAGATAATGTCAACTGGCTTTCTTTTCCTCCATTTTCTTCTTCTTTATTTGCCTACATTCAGAATTCAGATGGGCTGTTTGAATGATCCAGACATACAAAACGACCCAGTCTTTCCCACTGGTTTGTTGTTGCTTTTCTTTTTTGAAATAGGGTTGCACAAAGCCTAAGCTGCATCCTATGGGCGGTATTACAGAGGCTGACTCTGATCTTCCTGCGTTCCCGTCCAGGTCCTAGAATTACAGATATGCACCCCTATGCCTGACTTGCCCAGTGACTTTTTTTAACCAAGATTTATTTATTATATGTCTGTGCACTTGTCTACATGTTATATGCACCATGTGAAATGGCTAACATGCTGATTTGCCGCCAAACAGTAGTAGGTTGTTTTGTTTTGTTTTGCTTTGTTAAATACATATGAATGTTTTGTCTGCATGTATGTATTGCATCACCACATGCGTGCCTGGTGTCTGTGGAGGTCAATGTATTGCATCACCACATGTGTGCCTGGTGTCTGTGGAGGTCAGAAGAGGATGTTGGATTCCCTGGAACTAGAGTTGAAGATAATTGTAAGTTAAACTGTGGGTGCTGGAAACCAAACCTAGGTCCTCTGTAAGAGAAAACCAGTGCTCTGTACTGCTGAGACATCTGTCCAGCACTCTAAAAATTAGTTTGGAAAGTCCCTGACCTTGAGAAATCCCTGCCCCCTTTTTTCCATAGACTGGTACCCCAGAGAGCATTTCATACTCTTCTAGCTTAGCCCCCTCCCCAAATTCCCTATGAGATTGGTTCAAGATGCAAAGTTTTATCTAATGAATATTCTGTCACTTAGGAGACAGACACCAGAGGGCCTCTCAGTCCCTGCTTATCTACGGCTCAGATGAGCTCTAAGTATAGCATAACTTATACAAAAAACAAACCATAGCAATTTATTTCTTACACATGCTAAAGCTGATGTGGGATGCCCCTCTGTATGCTGTGAATATTTTTTATTAGCATTGGTTAATAAAAAAGTTGCTTTGGCCTATGGTAGGGTAGAATACAGCTGGGCAGGAAAGCCAAACTGAATACAGGGAGAAAGAAGGCAGAGTAGAGAGATATGCCAGAAGCTGCCAGAGAAGCAAGATGTGATGTGAAAAGTCATGAGCCTCATGGTATAATATAAACTAATAGAAATTGATTAATTTAAGTTGTAAGAGCTAGTTAATAATAAGCCTGAGCTAATAGGCCAAACAGTATGTAATTAATATTAAGCCTCTGAGTGGTTATTTTAAAAAGTGGCTGATGGACCAGGCAGGACAAGAAACCACCAGTTCCAAATGGCACCCACTATATGTCATGGATCCACGTAAGACCTAAAAACACCACAAAAACAGAGCTGAACTGGGCTTCCTAGTCTCTCATACCAGCCATGGTACAGAGACTGGTCTCCCAACAGCTGCCTACAAGTTGGAGCTGAATGCCAGCCACCATGAGCTAAGCGTGTCAGGTTTCTGCAGTCTCACACAGGCCTAGGTACAGAGAAACTAATCAGTCATGCTCTGTATGACAGATTTAGCTTTTGCTCATACAGACAAAAAGGTTTGAGGGCTGGCTGCATGCTACCTGATGTCAGCACTGAGCAGGTAGTTGGAGGGCTGGGGGTGGAGGGACAAGCATGATGCTCATTGCTACCTGAACCAGTTCGAGGCCAGCCTGGTCTACAAAGGGAGTTCCAGGACAGGCTCCAAAGCTACAGAGAAACCCTGTCTCAAAAAACCAAAAAAAAAAAGAAAGAAAAAAAGAAAAACTGAGCAGGACAGAACCAACAGCCAAAGTGACCATTCTGGTCCTAGCCACGCATGCTTAACAGTTTAAAACTGATCAAAAAAAAGATTACAGATAAACAATAAAGACAGATTCAGATAAAAATAAACCTCTAAATGTGCTACAGTGTGCTTTAAAAATGTACAAAGGCATGGGAGTGAGAGGAAAAAGAGTATAGGCAGTTATATAAATAGTTTTTAAAAATAAAATCATTAACGAGACTATAAAAATAATATAAAAAATAATAAGCCACATAAAATGGAAAATACACAGAGAGTCTGGATTAGGCATACTATTTTGTTTTCTTTGAATTTTTGACTGCTAATGAGCTAACTGCAGATAGAGGAAATATTTGATTGTGGGAGACACTAAGCTAAACCAACATAACAGTATCTTGACATCAAAATTTGGGTCTAAGGCTATGTTGCTTTGGAAAAGAGGTTCTTTTCCTTCCACAGAAGCTTTTGCTTCCACAGAAGATGAGGAGCTGTGAATTCCTTCCAGGTTAATATGTCTTGATTAAGTAAGGACCCCCACTGAGAGGTCTCCATGAGAACAATGGCCCAGGTGATTCAACATCCAAAACAGCTTTGAAACAACTGACTGAGACGACATAATCTCACAGACTTCTACAACCAAAATTTAACCATAATTCTAAATTTTTCAGGATCCCCATAAGATTACCAGCACCCCAATCAGTAGGAAATAGTATAGAAAACTATGCCCAAATTCCCAAACTGTTGGTTATAAATGTTTGTTTTCAGTTAAAGGGGTTTGGTTATAAATGGTTAATAGCCATAATCATTCTCATCCTGGAAGAAGAAAAGGAGATTTGATATAGAAATGAGTGAAAGGGGTAGAATCTAAATCCTTAAACCAAAAACAACAGTTAATCTCAGAATACTTTACAATGGCATAGATTTTTGTTTACTGATATACATTTAAGGTCAGTTTTGTTATACTATCTGTATATTTCTACTCTTGTTTAAGGTTTATGTTTATGCAGCTCATTTTAAAATGTAATGTATAATTAAGAAATACAAATTAATAGTCATCCCAAATAGTCAAACTTATAGTTATAATTGAGTTTTCTAGATAATCAGAGATATATTTCATATGGACAGGTATCTTCAAACACTTCAAAGACCTACAGAATATGGCATTTTAAATGTTTTAAGAACTTAGACTTTTCTCAACAGTGAGACACATCTGCTCCTGGCAGTGCCAATTACTTCAAAAGCATTCAAAGAAGCTCCTTATAAAGTTTTCTTTCAGGAAGTGGGAAGTCCTTGGACTCCCCACAGAGCAGGGAACCCTGACTGTTCTTTGGGCTGGGGCTGAGGAGAGAAGGGGAGTTGATTGGGGAAAGGGGAGGAAAATGGGAGGCGATGGCAGGGAGGAGACAGAAATCTTTAATAAATAAATAAATAATAATAAAAATAATAAAGTTTTCTTTCAATGTGGCAAGGCTAGCCATTTGGGCAAGAAACTGCTATTGCCTGGACTATTTGACAATATGCTGTATAAACTGGATATACTGGATCCACAGGAGAATAACTGCTGAACTTACCAAAACAAGGTCCTTCAGGGTTCCTGCTTCATAGAAGAGGCTGCCAGACATTCTGCAAGACACAGAGGAAAATAACTGACAAACCAATATAAGCAGGACAGTTTCAAACTTCCTGCTTCACTAAGAAATCCGCCAGGCCTACAGGCTGAAGATAGATGCTCCAATGTTACAGAAGAACTTTGGCAGCCTGATGTCTCTTGTCATTTCTAGAATTTTCGAAGTTGTTTACAATGTACTTCCCAGTTACTCAGTTAATATATCCTTTTGGGGAGTTTGATGGAGTTGAAGACTAGATAGTTATAATTATAGTTTTCCTTAGTTATGATAAACAATAAATGTGAAACCTTAGACAAACAAATATATAGAGTATTTTCTTTAATTTTGTCAGATATAAATAGACTAAATATTGTAACTATAACTCTTGCTTGATACCTGTGTTGTTATATGTAATTTTACTCTGTTAAACTTAAAACCTTCCTTTTTAATTAGACAGAAAAGGGGAGATGATTTGGGATATCCCTCTGTATGTTGTGAATCTGTTTTATTATCACTGGTAAATAAAGAAGCTACTTTGGCCTGTGGCAGGGCAGAAGATAGCTAGGTGAGAAATCCAAACTGAATACAGAGAGAAAGAAGGTAGAGTCAAGGGAGATGCCAGCAGACACCAGAGAAGCAAGATGTGACATAAAAATCCATGAGCCTTGTGGCATAATATAAACTAACAGAAATGTGTTAAGTTGTAAGAACTAGTTAATAATAAGCCTGAGCTAATAGGCCAAGCAGTACTTAATTAATATCAAGCCTCTGAGTGGTTATTTTAAAAGTGGCTGCAGGACCAGGTGGGATGAGAAATCACTAGTTATGTGAAACACTAAAAATACAGAAAATTCATTTAACACCTTAAGAACAATGTAACAGTTTATCCCTTCTGCAACTAAAGACATGGGAGGCAACACTATCATCAAGTCCAGCTTATTCTCTTTTAAGCTGAGTCATAGTTCACTGCGTGGCTCTACCCATACTTATCCTTTCTCTTATTGATAGACTTGTTTCCATTATTGCAAATACTGCTGCTCTCAATATCTCTAGGACATAACATTTTTAAGTTGCTTTTTTACTTTTCCTTTTGTTTATTTTGTTGATTGGTTGTTTGGTTGGTTGTTGGGGGAGGGTTAGATGACTTTGAAACAGAGTCTTGCTATGTAGCCCAAACTACACTCAAACTTGTTATGCAATTCTAGTTCACTTTCAACTTGTGATCTTTCTACCTCTGCTCCTGAGTTCTGAGATCCCAACCAGTACATCTAATAACACCCTCTCTGCTACATGATTTCTGAGGGCACAAGTCCTTCTACCCAGTCCAAGAAATATAGCTCATGCACCCTAAGATGTGGATCTTTGCACATGTATTTGGACTAACAAACCCTGCCAGCAGTTCTCCACTATACTTACTTGTACAAAGTAGCCATGTGGTCCCCACAAGGGTTGCCTGAGGTCTGATTACTTCATACCTTTGCCGATGCTGCCATCTGTCACTTTCGTTTGTTTTAGATTTTCTCAAAGAATCTAAACAATGAATCAGAGCATGTCCATCTGTGGAATCTGCATCCTGAGAATTGTGAAGAGTTTTGCATCTAGATCCAGAGAGCTCCAACTGAGAACAGATCTACACCACTAAGATCCAATTCCCTTGGTGCCAAGAGCCCTGGTTTTACCTGGGCCCTATCCTGTCGGAGGAAAATCTGTGTCTTGGGATTTTAATGGGAAGTCTCTGGGACTGGGATTGGTCCAGCAAAGGGGCCTTTGCTTGGGAAGCCTCAGGGCTATTGGATAACTTAGTACAGGACAGACGAAGCAAAGGTAGGTTGTGGCTGGCGACCTGTCACCTGCCCTCAGAGAACCTGGATGAGCCCCTGGAGGTTGTCTGGTGTTTTCTGATTAACAGCCCCAGACTGATGAGAAGAAAATCTTTAGGGAGCTTATAATCTAGGCCCTACCAGGCTTCTCAGAACAGATCCATCAAAATAATAGATTCAGGACAGACCCTTCTTTCCCCAGTTTTCTCCCCCATCCCACCTGTACTGCACTAGAGTCTCCATGGTAACATTTTCCTGTTTCAACACTACCTAGTGTCTTCACACTGAGTGCCAGAAATGGCAAGACAACCATGACTTACCCAGGCCTCACGTGAAAGGCCACTCTTTCTGAACCAGCTCACAGAGGCCCATTGGAAAAAGTATATTTTTATCTTATTCCTTATTCAAAATAGAGAAGAAAAAAATGGTAAATATGTAAGTAATTCTAGGTATAAAGCCTTCTCTGGATAAATTAAAAACTCAAAAGCCACAAAGGAAATGATTCATGCATACAACTGCATCAAAATAAAAATCATTTTAAGAATGAAAAAAGCACATTAAGAAAACCAAAAAATAAACTATAGGCAACGTAGCGAAAATGTATGTCAAAGTCTCCAAATACATACATACATACACACACACACCTGCAAACCCCATAGAAGAAAATGGAAAATGAATAGGAACATCTATTATAAAAAAACAATTGCAAATGCCTAATAAACATAAGAAAAAATGTACCACTTGAACAATAAACAATTAAATGCGAATTTGAATGCTAAGTGTCTTTGGACACTGATTGCATTGTCAGGAGCATGGCGTCTCAGCTGAGGAACAGGCATTTGCACATTGCTAGTAGGTGTGTGTTGACAGACTCCTCCTAAGGACGGTTTGGCAACCCCACCAATGTGGTACAATTCATACAGCATCATGTCACGCAGCTCCATGGTTGCCAGTTTAACTTTCAGATGTATCTGATTTTAATATTTGAGTTTCTGGTTGAGTCTTTTCTGTGACGTAGTAAAACATTATGGTGGGTTGAATGAGAATGGCCCCCATGGGCTCATTTGTTTGTATGCTTGGTCCCCAGTGGGTGGAACTGTTTGGGAGGGATTGAGAGGTGGTGGCCTCGTGGGAGGAGGTATGTCACTGGAGTGGGCTTTGAGGTTTCAAAAGCCCATGCCATTCTGTTAGCTTTCTCTGCCTGATGGTTGTGTCTCCAGATGTTAGCTCACAGCTACCTCTCCAGCACCATGCTTGCCTGCCTGCTGCTGTGCTCCCTGCTGTGAAGACATGAACTAATCCTCCGCAACTACGAGCCCCAAAGTAAATGTTTTCTAAGTTACCTTTGTGCCTTGGCATAGAAATAAAAAAGTAACTAAGACAACCACTAAAAGAAACCTCATCTCCAACCAATATGCAAGTAGGCAGCAAACTGTGCTATGTCTACCATCACATTATGATGCAATATGCTAGGTAAAAGCAAAGAACTAGGTAGACGTCAGTACCAGGGTATAAATAACCTCTAAGACATATGAATCTAAAGCAAAGTAGTCAATTCACTAACCAGTGAGTAGGCCTTAATGACTAAATAACAAAAACATTTTCACCTGTAAATGCTGTGATGCCCAAGTAACAGTCGCTGAAGTAGTAGAGACTTAATGATTGCATATAGCAGGAAAGTCACTGAGGACCTGACTTTCCGCTTCTCCATACTTGGCAGTCACTTCCTGCTCTAGGCACCACATCCACATTCAAGACAAGAAGAAGGTAGAGTAGTTGATGCCTACGAGACCTTACATCTCATTGGCCAGACCATGTCACATGACCATCCATCTACTTGCAAGGATTTCTAGAAAAAGCAACATTAACCATACCATCTGGCTTGGCCAGTCAGGGTCTACACATTGCCATGCTTAGCAAACTTCTCAGCTGCGATTTTCTGGGTGCTCACTCATATTTTGTTAGAAAATCAGTAAATTAACTTAAGCCTGATTATAACAATGTTTTAGATGAAAGGATGAATGAGCCACACAACACCCTGGAGGTATGGCCATCTGGCAGCTTTACTGAGAGCTAAATGGGGAAGGCAAATCAGGTTGGTAGCTCCAGACAGGACAATTGAGAGAATCTGTCATGAGAGAAGATGGGGACAGTGTCTGCTTCAAGCTCCTAGATCATCCCCAAAGTAGAACAAGTGGGCACAGAAATAATCAATAATCTGATTTAGGTTTTTTTATTTGTTTGTTTTTGTTTTTCTTAAGTTGGAGCAGGTCTCTTCCATGAAGGAGGGTGGGGAACATTCTCTAGGGCCCAGGGACATGACTCTGTTCATCAAAGCCATCTCTCTGATAGGCTCAGGGAGTTCTGTTTTGCCCAAGCTACTGACTGGCACCAAGAAAAATGTCCTGCCACACAAGGTTGGGTAAGCATGCCCTGAGTTCTTAGGGTCTCACACTTTCTGACCAGTCTCTGCTTTAGTGAAGCTCTTACAGTTTTGATCTGGAAAATTCCAGAAAGACCCTGTGTTGCAGACTTGGTTCCCAGCCCATGACACTACTAGAAAATAGTCGAACCTTTACAAGGTGAGGCCTCATCAAAGATCTCAGGCTACTGGAGCTGGGCTGTAGGATGGGACCGCACCGCCTACACCGTCTCCCACACTGTGGTTCCTTACCACAAGCCCAAAGGCAGTGGACAAGCCGTCATGAACTAACACGTCAAAACTGCGAGCCAAAGTAGTAAGTCTTTCTTCTTTTTTAAGTCGATCATCTCTGGTATTCTGTTATAGTAACGGAAAACTCAAAAACGCAGGGACCCAGTTCCCTTATTTAAAAGCCAGACAAGTGATTCCATAAATTAAAAACCTCTTTTAGCCCCAAACAATTGCTCTCCTCAGCCACTACATCTGTAGGATTCACTGTAGAGATTCCAGGGAACTGAACAACCTGGCTTCAAACCTCAGCATCCCCTCAGAAGGTCCCTAAAGGAGTTACTTAACCCTTTGGATGCCCTATCCGCCCAACAAAGCCCCTCTGCAGGAAGGACAGTCACCTGCTTTCTCCTCCATGGACTCAGGTAGCCTCCTTGTCACCAAAATCAAAAGCGCTCCTTTGTCTTTGCCAGCCCTTAGTGGCTCCTGTCACGTCCCTCCCTACCCCCTCTTTTCTGGAAAGTTCCTCCATCCTCTTCACCCCCATCTGCTCTGATTCTACACCCTCCAGTCCCTGCTTCTAATTGTCCATTGCAGAGTGCCCACTCCTCACCCTCCAAATGCCTACCTACGTGGACACACAGCCTCACTCAGAGGAAACGTGCTGTGGATTTTAAAGGATAAATGGTTTTCACTCATGAGGTTAACAAAGCAAGACTCTGGACAGCAGTGGGGAAGCAGTGCTCTTGTGCATAACAGGAGTGTAAGGGAGTAAAAACCCCATGAGGGTAAGAATGTCGAGCACAACCAAAATTCTAGGAACTTAATGCAGCAATTCCGTTTGTGAAACTTATTTTAGAAACAGAACCAACTAGACAGCTATCCAATGGGGGAAAAAACAGATTATTTTCCCAGAAGCATTAAAAAAGGAAAAGAAAAAAACAAGACACAACTGAAGTCTTAGGCCACTCTGATGATTTCAATGAGGACAGCCCCCATTGGCTCATAGATTTGATTTGAGAGAGTGGCACTATTTGAAAGGATTAAAAGCTGTGGCCTTATTAGAGGAAGTGTGTCGCTTGGGGTATATTTGGGGGTTTCAAAAGCTCTAGCCAGGCCCAGTGTCTCCCTCAGATCCAAATGTAGACCTCTCATGTACTTCTCCAGCACCATGTCTGCCTGCACGCTGCCGCCTGTCCCACCAAGATGGTAATGGACAGCCTCTGAAACCCTAAGCCAGCCCCAATTAAATGCTTTTATTTATAAGAGTTGCTGTGGCCGTGGTGTCTCTTCAAAGCAACAGAACACTGACTAAGACAGTCACTCTAAGAAAAATTGTTTTTACAGCTTCTAAGGAAGCTTTCAAAGAGAGCAGGTTGAGGGGGTGATGTACCCTTCTCTTCCTTGCGGCCACCTGCCCAGCATATGACATGCTGTCTAGATCTGGAGCAGCTATTTTGTGACCACAGAGATGGCATGGAGAACTCACTGGGATTTCATAGAGCCACTAAACAAATGCCTTCATTTACCTACTCTAGATTTCTTGTTACATGAAAAGAACAAAACTAGTTTTTTTTTAAATCCCTGCTGTTTGTATTTTCAATCACATGTAGCCAAAATTAGCCCCTAACTAAATTTATGGATGCAAGGATACTTGAGCAATGTTGCTTACATAGAAACATACCTGAATTCCTGGTTAGAGGGAACTATTTAATTAAATTATGAGTTATACATATGGAATTCTATTATAAATGTATAAAATAGATAGATATTTAGTGCTAAGATGGAATGGCATCTAAGATACTTAGATAAATTTTAAAGAAAAGATACAGAAAAGCAAGAACAGTGTGCTAACATTTATATAGTTTTTTTAAAAAGATGTGTGTGTGTGTGTGTGTGTGTGTATGTGTGTGTGTGCATGCACACAGATGCCCACACAGGTCAGCCCATCTGGAACTGGAGTTACAGCGAATTATAAGCAGCCTGACTTGAGTGCTGGAATTGAACTCAGGGCCTTTACAAGTATTCCTAACTACTGAGCCATCTCTCTAGGCACCATAAAACTGTCAGACAGATACGGAGCTTGTAAGGATAAATGTGGAAGAATCTAGCTCAACACTGGGAACTGGGCGGGGTGGCTTGGGATCTGGAGTGTGAGGGAAATGCGCTAGTCACTGCATCTTCTTGTGTTGTTTGAATATTATGTGCTCGCATTTTTTTCCCAAAGACAAGGTGATTAGAACTGTGCAGTGCTTTAGCTGCAGAGAAGAGTGGGGGAGAATAAAGAGGTGAGACAGAAGGAAAGGAGAGAGGAAGAGAGGAGAGCCAACCATTTTCATGATTCATGCTATGGCTTCAACTGCTGTAGACAGGCTAAGGGAGCTGAACCTGAACTTGAAGTCCAGAGCCCTGGAGTAAGTGCCCCTGCATGCCTCCCTCCAGACCACCCAACAGGACCCATGCATGCCTGCCTCTGGACCACCCAACAGGGCCCCTGCATGCCTCCCTCTGGACCACCCAGCAGAGCCCATACACGCCTCCCTCTGGACTGTAATTTCTTGGAGGAGAGAGATTCGTCATTTGACTTTTATTCCTGGAGCCAAGAAACATGTCAAATAAATGAGAGGGCCCTGGAAATATGTTTTTAGTGAGGCTTATGTGCTTTGGGGACAGGGTCTCATTTTAGTAGCCCATGCTAGCCTCAAACTCTCCATCCTCCTGCTTCAGTCTCCCAAGTCCATAGTCTTTTGCTTAGTAAATGTTTGTTGAAAAATCAAATAAATAAATGATTAGGCTCTTGGTAAAAAAATAAAATGAGACGTGTAGGAGTTGCCTGAAACCATGCCAGATACACAGATGTCTACCAAGCTCACCTGAATTCCTTCCTGCCACTCGCCTACAACTCCCTTTCTCCAGGTTGGCTAAAGCAGGGTCCCCTTGGCAGTAAGGATTAGCATGCTCTGGTGCTTGTCCCCTGCGCATACAGGCATCCTGTCCCTGCTCAATGATTCTGACGTCCCCAGAATGCTTACATACAAACCCATCTGCTACCTTCACTATGTCATCACAACTACCTTGTCTTCCCTCTTCTACCTTAGCTCACCTCTAAGATGTACAAAGACACCACACACACACACACACACACACACACACACACACACGCACGCACGCACACCACCCCTCAGTACCAGTGATCCCGTCCTGACACTGCTAACTTGGATTCATAGTTCCTCATTCCACCAAGCTCGGCATGGGTCTGAGACGGGTCCAATGCATGAGGAGTGCCCTCTCTCTGATGCTCACTCTGCCCTGTCTTCTCAGGCCACACCCTTCTTGCACTACTGCAGGACTCTCTGAGTCCAGTGGGCCCAACCCACACCAGCACGTGAGAGGGGCTTCTTTCTGTTCTCCCTCTCTTTACCTAGTAGCTCACTCAGGTCTGGTCTGGATTCCAGGGTCAGGAGGACCCTGCTGGGATCTGGATTCCAACAGCCAACAAGCCTGGAATGGCCAGTTTACTACCTCTGAATCTGAACCATTACCAAGGGGGAAAAAAAACAGCAAGAGGAGCAGACAGTCATAGGAACAGGACATCCTTTCTGGTCGCTTCCAGTTCAACCAGGGGCTTAGTCTAAAACAGGCTTTAATTGGTCAAACTATGTGTTTTTCACTGAAAGAAAATGCCATAAAGTGGAATTCACATTTGGCACAGTGGAGCAGGGGCAGGGAGCCTTCACAGGGTGACTAGAGAGAGTTGGGTTGGAAGGGATAGACTCCCATGGTTCCCAGAGGAGCAAGGTCACAGCTTGGAGCAAACTGTAGTCCATGCCCTGCATCAAGAACAGTTGTCAGTATGAGTAGCTGCCAGTCCTCAGTTTCCCAGCTGGAAGTTCAGGGTTGACCCCTGCTGGCTGCTTATATCCCAACATGTGGGAGAGAGGAAGGACACCTGCAGCCCAGGAGAACAAGGCAAGAAGCAAGGGGGAACCACCAGGAGCAATAGCTGCCATCTGCCATGTCTGCTCCATCTCTGCTGCGCGCCACACTGCACAGCATCCTGTCAGGATGATGACCCTCTGTCTTAGTCGTCGCTCTATTGCTGTGAAGAGACACAATAGCCAAAGCAACTCTTATAAAAGGAAGTATTTAACTGGGGACTTGCTTACAGTTTCAGAGGTCAGTCCATTATCGTCATGGCAGAGACCATGACAGCATGCAGGGGACTTGGCGCTGGAGGCATAGCTAAGACTTTTACATCCTGATCTGTAGGCACAAAGAGAGACAAAGACACTGAGCCTGGGGTGGGCCTACTCCCAGTGATACACTTACACCTCCTAATCCTTCTCGAATAGTGTCGCCCCCTGATGACTTAGCATTCAATTATAGGAGCCTATGGGGGGCATTATTCAAACCACCACACCCGCCAAGAAGGTGTGAACTCTTTGTCAGCTATGACCATCTAGGGATCAGACAAGATCTGTGGAAAATTTTAAAAAATTGATAATCAATTGAGTGTAATCATCATGAACCATAGCCCTTCTCTCTTCTGATTAACTTCAGAAGCTGTTGTCTGAGGTTTCTGTCCTGCCCAGTTCCCACAGTTGTTAAGTCCCAAAGAAATCACACAGAAGTTTACATTAATCATAAACTGGCCCATTAGATCCAGCTTCTTATTAACTCTTATAACTTATATTAACCCATTATTCTTTTTTTTAATTTTTTATTGAGAAAAAGAAAAAAAAAGTTTCTGCCTCCTCCCAGCCTCCCATTTCCCTCCCCCTCCTCCTACCCTTCTCCCCCTCTCCCCACTCCTCTCCCCCTCCCTCTTCAGTCCAAAGAGCAGTCAGGGTTCCCTGCCCTGTGGAAAGTCCAAGGTCCTCCCCGCTCTATCCATGTCTAGGAACGTGAACATCTAAACTGGCTAGGCTCCCACAAAGCCAGAACATGAAGTAGGGTCAAAACCCCGTGCCATTGTCCTTGGCTTCTCATCAGCCCTCATTGTTCGCCATGTTCAGAGAGTCTGGTTTTATCCCATGCTTTTTCACTCACAGTCCAGTTGGCCTTGGTGAGCTCCCAATAGATGAGCCCCACTGTCTCAGTGGGTGGGTGCACCCCTCATGGTCCTGACTTCCTTGCTCATGTTCTCCCTCTTTCTGCTCCTCATTGGGACCTTGGGAGCTCAGTCCGGTGCTCCAGTGTGGGTCTCTGTCTCTATCTCCATCCATCACCAGATGAAGGTTCTATGGTGATATGCAAGATATTAGTCAGTATTGCTATAGGATAGGGTCATTTCAGGTTCCCTATCCTCATCTGCCCAAGGAACTAACTGGGGACATTGCCTTGGGCTCCTGGGAGCCACTCTATACTAATTAACCCAATTAAAAAATGGGGCACTGAACTGAACAGAGAATTCTCAACAGAAGAAGTTCAAATGGCCAAAAGACACTTAAGGTCATGCTCAACCTCCTTAGCGATCAGGGAAATGCAAATCAAAACAACTTTGAGATATCATCTTACACCTCTCAGAATGGCTAAAATCAAAAACACCAATGATAGCCTTTGCTGGAGAGGTTGTGGAAGAAGGGGTACCCTCATCCATTGCTGGTGGGAATGCAAACTTGTGCAACCACTCTGGAAAGCAGTGTGGCGGTTTCTCAGGAAATTCGGGATCAACCTACCCCTGGACCCAGCAATACCACTCTTGGGAATATACCCAAGAGATGCCCTATCATATGACAAAAGCATTTGTTCAACTATGTTCATAGCAGTATTATTTGTAATAGCCAGAACCTGGAAACAACCTAGATGTCTTTCAATGGAAGAATGGATGAAGAAAGTGTGGAATATCTACACATTAGAGTACTACGCTGCGGTAAAAAACAATGACTTCTCGAATTTTGCAAATGGATGGAAATAGAAAACACTATCCTGAGTGAGGTAACCCAGACCCAAAAAGATGAACACGAGATGTACTCACTCATAATTGGTTTCTAGCCATAAATAAAGGTCATGGAGTCTATAATTGGTGATCCTAAAGAAGCTAAATAAGAAGGTGAGCCCAAAGAAAAACATATAGTTATCCTCCTGGCGATGGGAAGTAGACAAAATTGCTGGGGGAAAAAATTGGGATCTTGGGGGTGGGGTGGGATGGGGGTAAGGGGAGATGGGGAGAGAAAAGTGAGAAGGGGAGGATGGCGGGAACTTGGGGAAACAGGATGATTGGGATAAAGGAAGGTTGGATAGGGGAGCAGGGAAGCACAAATCTTAGTTAAGGGAGCCACCTTAGGGTTGGCAAGAGACTTAACCCATTATTCTTATCTGTGTTAGCCACATGGCTCAGTACCTTTTTCAGCTATGTAGTCACATCTTGCTTCTTCTGTGTCTGGGCAGGAGTGCAGAGGGAGCTTCCCTCTTCCCAGAATTCTCCTGTTCTCATTGCCTATACTGTCTGGTTGTCCCGCCTATACTTCCTGCCTGGCTACTGGCCAATCAGCGTTTATTTAAAACATAACTGACAGAATACAGACAATTGTCCCGCACCAAGAAGCTTCCAGACAGACTTCTGCCCAGAGGACACAAACCTTCCATGAGCACTCCTTGGACACAAACCCTCCATTCCAGTGGCTCCAGGTCTGGGGCCTCTGGAGGAAGAGATGTATAAATTGCCTAGGTTTGAGTAATAAGAACAGTGGAGCCCATGAAGATACTGGGGATCACCATGAGCATGTGACCACAGCATTTGAGGGAATGGAGAAGGGAGGAAGCTCCAAAGTGATAGAAGGAGCTGAAAGAGCTTGGGTCCAAATGTTTCCAGTGGTGTAATCCCTGCAAGTATATGACTGTCACCAAGATTGGCAAGGCCTTTCCTAGGAGAAGGAAATCCAGAGAGCCCTCCCTTGAATACAACTTTTTAGTGAGCTGGCATACATGGTAACAGTGACAAGAATAATTCACAGAAGCTCTTATGAGTCTGTTTGAGGGAACAGTCACTTGGCTAGTTAAATAATCGCGATCCTCTATCATGAAATGAAACTGTATATGCTTCTTAGTGGACGATGACAATAACCTCACATCTGCTCTGAGGAAGGCAGTAGAGGAAGGGTGTGTTGGTTAGGGTTGTGGTCAACTTGGCAAAAGTTCAATTGAGAAAACGCCCCACAGATTTCCCTGAAGGCCCAGCTGGCAGCAGCATTTCTCAATTAATGACTGAAGCAGGAGGGTCCCGCTCAGTGGGTGGTGCCACCCTTAGACAGGTGGTCCTGGGCTGTGTAAGAAAGGCTGAGCAAGCCATGGAGAGCAAGCCAGTAAGAAGTACCCCTCCGTGATCTCTGCTTCAATTTCCGCCCGCAGAATCCTGCCTTTAGTTTGTGTGCTAACTTCCCCTCAGAGTGGGCTAAACGGGAATGCGTGCACCCAACAGACTCAAGTTGCTTTCAGTCAAGGTGTTTCATCATAGCAGCAGACAGCAAGTTAAAGACAGAGTGGGAGGTCCCTAAGAGTGGCATGGCCTACCGTGGACTGGGATCTTCCAGTGGCCTTCACACACTGACTTGGGCACTCTCCCTTCAGAGAACCTGCATCTCTAAACCACTGCAGCCTGGGTCCTTCATTTACCCAACAAAACTTGAAATCAGTCATGGAGGCCCCACCAGGTACTCACTAATTCTCTCTCTCTCTCTCTCTCTCTCTCTCTCTCTCTCTCTCACACACACACACACACACACACACACACACACACAGAGGCACATGCGCATGTGCCTGCATGTGTGTGTTTCTGTATGTATTTGTTTCTGTGTGTGTATTGGTTTGTGTGACGTTTTCTGTGTGCATATGTGCTTGTGTGTGTCTTTGTGAAGGGTTTCTGTGTGCATTTACATGTTTATATAATATATATATACACACATGTGTGTTTGTGTCTGTGTGTTTGTGTGGGTGAGTTTCTGTATGTTTGTGTCTATGTATATGTCTGTCTGTGTGTGTGTATCTAGGTGTGTATTTGGGTATGTGCGGCCACAATGACTGACCACCACATACCCAAATACACGCCAGAGTGACCATTCAAGTGACCACTAGGACTGACCGTCACAGTATACACTAAACCTGACCATCACAGAGAACACTATAACTGACTTCCACAGAGACCTCTATGACTCACAATCATAGTGGACACTACAATTAGTACCACAATGACCACAACAGTGGATACAAAGGCTGACCATCACAGTGACCACCACAACTGACCACTACGATGACCATGACGGTGACCACTATAGCTGACCACACCAATTATCACCACAGTAACCACTATGACTGACTGTGAAAGTTACCACCACAATGACAATTATGTCTAACCATCTAAGGGGGCACAACAACTGACCACCACAGTGGCCACTTTAACTAACCACCATAGTAACCACTATGTGGTCACTAGTGGTCATAGTAACACTATGGGTGAGCATGAGCACATCAGTGATTACCACAATGAACAATATGACAGAAATTGTCATGGTCCACAGTAAATTACAAATGTTTGGCTGATGACTCAGGCTTATTAGCTAGCTCTTACTTTTAAATTAATCCATGTTTCTTACTTATATTTTGCCACATTCAGGGTTTCTCTGTAGCTTTAGAGCCTGTCCTGGAACTAGCTCTTGTAGCCCAGGCTGGCCTCAAACTCACAGAGATCCGCCTGCCTCTGCCTCCGGAGTGCTGGGATTAAAGGTGTGTGCCACCACTGCCTGGCTATTACCTCATTTTCTATATGTCTTGTTTCCTCAGTGTCTGATCTGACTTGCAGCTCCCAGACTCTTTCTTCTGTATCTCTGCTTGAATTTTTTGCCTAGCTCCGCCCTGCCTTGCCATAGGCCAAAGCAGCTTTATTTATCATACAATGAGAACAGCACACATTCACAGCCTATGAAAGACCAGCCCACAGCAATTGTTAGCTGTGGTTTCCGCTGTGATGGTCAGTCATAGAAGTCACTATTGTGGTCAGTTGTGTTTACTGTGATATCAGTAATAGTGGTCACTATGGTAGTAATTTATATGGTCAGCCATAGTGGTCATTCTAGTGGCCACTGTGGTGGTCAGCTATGGTATCCACTATGGTCAGTCATTGTAGTCACTTTTTAGTGTCCTCTGTGTGGTTACTGTGGTGGCCATTGATGTTGCAACCCATAGTAATCTCTGTCATATTTACCTAATGGTCATCAGTGATCAGTCAGTGATCACTGAGGTTAGCTTTAGTGTCTACTGTGTGATCAGTCATAGTGGTCACTATGATGGTCAGTGGCGGTGTTCACTGTGGTTAGCTATAGTGGTCACCGTCATGGGTCACTTTGAAGGTTACTTGTAATGTTCACTCTGGTGGTCACTTGTAGTGTCATGGTCAGTCATAATGGTCACTGTGGTGACCAGATGTAGTGTCTCCTCTGATATTCAGTCATAGTGGTCACTGCGGTGGTCACTGATGTGGTCAGTCATAGTGGTCACTTTCATGGTTATTGTGATGGTCAGTTGTAATATCTATCATGATGGCCAGTTATAGTGTCCACTGTGGTGGCCAGCCATAATAGTCATTGTTGTGGCTATTGATAAGCTCAGCTATAGAGGGCACTGTCATGGTCACTTTGGTGGCCAGTTGTAGTGTTCACTGTGAAGGTCAGCTCTATTGGCCACTATAGTGGTCACTGATATGGTCATCCATAATGGCCACTCTAGTGGTCACTCTAAAGGTCACTTAGTGTTCCCTCCCCTCAGATGGCTTTAGCTTGTGTCAAATTGACATAAAACTATCCAGCACAACTTGTGTTTGTGTTTGTGTGTGTGTGTGTGTGTGTGTTTCTGTGGTTTTCTTTATGTGTATATTTGTGTTTGTGTGTGTGCTCTTGTGTATTTGTGTGTTTTTGTGGAGTGTGTTTCTGGATGAGAACTCCAGGCTTGATCGGGATCAGTAGTAAGTCAATGCCCATCCCTGGGCCTTTCCACCATCTGTTAGAACAAATAGAACCACAGTGCCTTCACTGCCATGGGGCATGTTAGAATGAAGCAAGATAAATGTAGAAAAAGTCCTTTGGAATTTTAACGCTATGAAGGCTTGCTGTGATTATTATTATTCATGTCTGATTTTGCCGCCTCTGTGGAGCCCCAGCTCGAGTTTGTGCCTACGCGATGCCAAAACAACCAGTCAAATCCATCAAAAAGTCACTCAATTGAATGGGAAAAATGCAGAAAGCACTGTTTTATATTATCAGAAAATAAAGCCAAAGGCAAATCGCTGGCGTTTTTTGAGAACATGCAATGGGTTGTTTCAGGCACTGTTTTGACTTTTCCAAGGGCTTTCACCTCCTGTGAACCATAAAACGGTAACAATGGAAAAAGTCAAGGCCCTCGCTGTTTCCCAGGAGCAAGTGCCACCTCAAGACACCAGACTTAGGAGCAGGAATGCAAAACAGAAACGCTTACAGGATGGTCCATCTCTCCCACTTGATTCTCATTCACAGCTAGTTTAGGCGGGGGTGGGTGGGGCTGTCTTCTGATGGGAAGTCCATCTGTCCAGCAAAGAAGCAACCTTGGGAAGGCTCCGTGTGAGTTAGAGGGAAACTAAGTCAGCAAATGTTACAGGAGCCCCGCCCCCATCACTTGGGGCAGCATCCACAAGATGGGACCAACCTCATGGGGCAGCATTCACAAGGTGGAGCTAGCCACATGGGGAAGCATCCACAAGAAGGAACCAATCACCTGGGGCAGCATCCACAAGAAGGGGCCAACCACATGGGGAAGCATCCACAAGGTGGAGCCATGATTAGAGGGGCTGGCATGAGGGGAGAAAGATTCTGGCAGAACATGCCTGCTTGTAAAACCATACTGTCCCAAGAAGGTTGGTTTCAAGTTGCAGGATGAATCTGGCTCTGAAACGATACTTATGGAGACGTCTAAGAGAGGTAACCCAAGCCTCGGCCTGAATTTAATCCCTTCCCCAACATCTGTGTATTCCTAGTCTGTTACTGGAACAGGCAGCAGGTGGAGAAGGGGAGCAGGAAGGGAGAGGTTGAGGACAGCAACCCAACCATACTGCACCCAGAGAGGAGGGTGGGCTTGAGCTGTCCTTGTAGACAGCAAGATCTTGAGATAGTGTCTAGAAAAGAGATTGTGGAAGCATCTCTATCCCAACATTAATTTTGAAGGCATTTATTAAGGTGATTGTACTAAGCCTGGAAGGGTGAGCGTACAGGAATTACATCTACTTCTATGTACCCACAGGACCACCCTATCATCCTGCCAACATTCCCTTTCCCTGGGATCTCCCGACCAGGCTGCTGGAGCCTTCTATACATGAGTAGGAGTCAGACTAGCAAGGACAGGAAAGGAACACCCACCACAGCAATGCATCCTTATGATTGACAGCAGCGGTGTGTGGCTATCCCATCACCCTCACCCTATAAGAAGGAAACAGATGTGTGCTCTCTACCAAATCCCAAAGTTCCTCAGGGGACTTAACTGCAGTCTTCATAAGGCAAATGCCTCTGCTCCTCGTCTTCCTGTTCTTAAGCTGCGCAGGAACATGCAAATAAACCACTTGTGTTTAAACCTTGGTCTCAAGGTCTACTTTGTAGAGAATGCAAGTTAGGGTAATGCACATATTTTTATTAGCCCTCTGAGATTCATTTTTTATGGTTTGCTAAGAGGCTAAGTAGAAATTATTACCATTTTTCAAATGATGGAATCAAGACACCAAAGGTTGAGCGAGTGAAGATCAGATCACTATTAAGGGTCCACCTGGAGTTGTTGAGTCCTAGAGTGGTACTCTGCGTTGGCTCATTCCCTCTCTAGATAAATCCCACATCCTAATGTCGTGCTATGTTCATACTGGCAACATTCCTATAGGAATGTTCTAATTCCTAATTCTCTAAGATTCTGTGTGTCCAGGCTGTCACCTTTGCATTTGAACGACCTAGTGTTGGGTCATAGGTGCTGAGTGCTGCTTCTAATTCTCCAGTAGCTGGAGAGCTTGCCTATGAAAATGAATACAGACAACCTCTGTTATTAAAAGCGTAAGTAATGAAGTGTCTTAGTTGGGGCCACTATTGCTGTGATGAAACACCATGGCCAAAGCCAGTTAAAGAAGAGAGGATTTCGTTCACTCACAGTTCCATAAACCATTTCATCATCAAAAGCAGTGAGAACAGGAACCGGAGGCAGAGGCCACGGAGGAGTGCAGCTTACTGGATTGCTCCTATGGCTTGCTCAGCCTGATTTCTTTAGAACCCAGGACCACCAGCCTAGGGGTGGCACCACCCACAATGGACTGAACCCTTCCCCATCAACCACTAATTAGTAAACGCTCTACAAGTTGGCCTATGACTGGATCTTATGGGAGTCATTTTCTTTATTGAGGTTCCTTCCTCTCAGAGGACTTTAATTTGTGCCAAGTTGACATAAACTTGCCAGCACATGAAGACAAACTTTAAAAAAAAAACTAAAACTAAACTAGGGCTTTCTAGATCTCCAAACGAAGTCAGAGTCTACAATGTGCAGTGCTTCCACATTTGATCAGGAGCTCTGCTTTGGAGATTCTGATTTAGAGTCTGCCTTTTACATTCTCCCAAACCAATGGGGCGGGCTGGTCTGCTTAAAGACGCTGCAGCAGCATTGACCCTGCTTTCCCAATCAGGGAGTGAGCCAAGCCAACACCAACCCTTTTTATCTTTCAGACGTGATCTCACTGTGTACCCCAGACTGGTCTTGAAATTGAGATCCTCCTGTCTCAGCCTTCCAAGTACCAGGATCGTAAGCCAGCTTCTTTTCCTGTACCCAACGACGAAAGCTTCGTCGAGGTGCTGAGTTACGCACAGTGGTCACTGAAGCACTGCTGGTTATCTCCCATCTTAGGAAAGAATGATGCGCCTTCGGCTCTTGCTTCTGTCCCTTCCTTGTGATGAAGTGTCCTCTCTCCTCAGGAGTCCTTGCTCTCCACGGTAACCTGCCGCACAGCATCAAGGAAACGGCTCTATCTTTGCTTCTCTAGTAACAGTTTTTTCTGTGATTCATGTAAGTCCTTTATCGCTCCCAACGTGTACTTAACTCTGCTATTCTGTTTATGTTTGAATACATCATAATGTATATGCAAAATGAAAGTTTGAATACATCATAATGTATATGCAAAATGAAAGCTCAAGAGGGAAAAACTCAGACAAGGAAAATAATTCAAGCGGTTGTGTTTAGCAGCCCTGCCCCTGAGTCATTTCTCTCCACAGAACAAGACATTGTCACCTGTTTCTTGGACCCTTCCTAGAAGTTCAGGGTGCACAGTATCTATACTTACCAATCTCTCTCTCTCTCTCTCTCTCTCTCTCTCTCTCTCTCTCTCTCTCTCACACACACACACACACACATCCTTGTATCTATCCCTTTAGATGTATGTGTTGGCTAGTTTTATGTCACCTTGACACAAGCTAGAGTCACCTGAAATGAGGGAAACTCAACTGAGAAAGTGTCCCATGAGATCCCAGTGTAGGGCTATGTCCAGCACAGCTTGGTCCTGGACACCTGCTTGAGGTGACACTGAGACAAAGAAGCAAGAGATGCTGAAGAAGTGACAGACTCATGCACAGAAAAGCTGGGATCGGGTGGAGGGCACTAGGCGACCTGGAAACTCGGGGTTTATTGTGTCAGCACAAGCAGGTGACTTAGCTAGTCATGGAGTGGGGTCTCTGTGGCGGAGCAGGATCAGATTGTAGCCGCAGGGTGAGGTCTCCGTAACGAATCAGGCTCAGATTGTAGCTGTGGGGTGAGGTCTCCGTAACAAAGCAGGCTCAGATTGTAGCTGTGGGGTGAGGTCTCCGTAACGAAGCAGGCTCAGGTTGTAGCTGTGGGGTAAGGTCTCTGTAACGAAGCAGGCTCAGGTTGTAGCTGTGGGGTGAGGTCTCCGTAACGAAGCAGGCTCAGGTTGTAGCTGTGGGGTGAGGTCTCTGTAGCAGAGCGGGCTCAGCCTGTAGTCATCATGGAGGGCAAGCTGTCATTTATAGTTGTTGTTTTCCACATACTGTCAAAATCTACACATGGACAGGAAGGAAGCTTTGCCGGTGCCCTGAGCTTGACCCAGGAAAGGCTTTGCCATGGAATGTGAGTGTGAGGCACTGGGGTCCTTGACATAGCTGTGCCCTCGCCAACAATACACACTCCAGATTTATCCACTACCCACAGTGCAGCTGTCATGGGGGACCTCCTGATGCACAAGGCCATAGATCCAATCCATGGCACCATAAAAAAAAAGCAATTAAAACTAAAAATAACAGAAAGAGATGACGTTAGCAAAGCCACGGAGTACAGGCAGACCTCTGAAAATTCTCTCACATAAAAATAATGAGGAAATTGACCAAAGATGTGGCCACTTTTTCACGACTCTGAAATTTAGCCAGAGCTTGTGTATCATATAGCATTTGTTCCAAAGCAGGGGTGAATCTCATCAAGAACTCTGGGTTCTGTGGCATTATTTCCGCCCTCCTCTCATCTGTCCTCTTCAGCCCACAGCAGTCTTTGTGGCCACAGTCTAAGCAGTGGTTCTCAACCTGTGGGTCTCGACCCCTTCAGGGGTCAAGTGATCCTTTCCCAGGGATCACCTGAGACTATTGGAAAACATAGATATTTACATTATGATTCATTAACAGTAGCAAGATTACAGTTATGAAGGAGCAATGAAATAATTTTATGGTTGGGGGTCACCTCAACATGAGGACCTGTATTAAAGGGTCGCAGCACTAGGAAGGCTGAGAGCCGCTGCTCTAAAGGATCTTCAGCTCCTTCCCCCGACAAGGAAAGAAAAAGGCTGAGCACACCTAATCCTCAGGCCTAAGGAACTGCAGTTCTCAAACCTGACTGGTAACTCCAGAGACAATCCTTCAGTAGCTCAACACAGGAAACATTAAAAACAACTATACAGTCAACGTACTCTACCCCCACCCGACCCCTGCCCCTGCCACATTCTCTTTAGTCTCCTGCCTCAGTGGCATTTCTCTTCTCCCCTCTAGGTACTGCCCTAACCCAGACTAGCGTCCTCACTCCCCTCCTCGGGATTCCCACCTGAGTGCCAAAGTGCCCTGATGCCTCCTCCTGGACATCTCAGAGCATCTCAAGTGTGCTGCATCCCAGCTCTAACTCCTGACCCCACATCACTAAGCAGCACCCACTCCGACCCAGTCAGTTATGCAGCTCAGAAACATGTGCTCCATTCATAGCACCTGAATCCCCCTTCACACTGAACTAACTCATCAGGAGCCTCCTCCAGTTGCCTCCAAAACACCTTTCAACCTGCGCACTTGTCAAAGCCGCTACCCACTCCTGCCCAGAGATGTGCAAAGCTCTGCTTGGTCATCCCATCACATCTGGAATAAAGCCTGGACCCTTGACCATGTTTTTTGTCCCCCTCCAAAAGCTCCGGCATCGTTGTCTTTGCTTTGTTTAACTCCTTGTCCCACCCTCTAGCTATAAACCTTAAGAAGCTGCTTCCGCATTACCTTGACCTGTTGGGTTTTTCTTCTGACTCATTATTAGCTAAACCATCTTGCTTACTTATTTACTCGGCTGTCTATAAACACTGGAACCTTCTCAGCTGTGTTCACTCCCCCGTTGCCTTTAACAACGGAACGAGGGCTACATGGATCAGAATCTAGGGGCACCTGCTGGGATTCCCAGGTTCTCAAGTTCCATAACAAAGAACTGGACCAGGGATACATGGACAGTAGTAAAAATGAAGATAATATATTAGAGGCTCTCATTGGAGGACAGACATAGCAAGCGGGCTGCAGGTAGTGGCCCACTGTGGGTAACTTACATAGTGACCGTCTTCTTCCATGTTTGTAGGTGGGGCCTTTCTCCAACTGCTCTGCCACTTACCTATGGTCCCTAGTGGGGGCGGGATCCAGGGGGTTTTTTATTGGTTTCTTTCATATGTTAATCTTTGTGCCTCTCTCTTTTGGTCCTTCTCTGCTCCACATCTTTACACAGGTGAGAAGAGTGAGACCATAGATGCTTCACGGTGTCTTGTTTCATGACTAATAAACTACCTGTGGCCTTGCTGTTCTTAGTCTGACGCAAAGGAACAGGTTAAGACAAGGTATCAACGTGAGCAGCTGCTCCTCTGTGAATGCTGTTTCCTGATGCCTGGGAGACATAGACTGAACAAGCGTCATTTGTGGTTATCATCATCCTTATTATTCCGTGTGTTTCTATGGGTTCACGTGATACATGTGTATGTGCACAAGTGTGCACATGTGCTTGTGTGTAGAGGACAGAGGTCAACCTTGGCAATCTTCCTAGAGCTGTCCACCTTATTTTTCGAGATGAGGTCTGTCACTGGCCTACAAGTACCTAGACAGGCTATGCTGGCCAGCTGGCTTGCAAGCCCCAGAACTCCATCTGTCTCCATCTCCCCAATGCTGGGATTACAAGGATGCTGACTTTTTTACCTGGATTCTGGGGCTCAAACCCAGTGCACGGTGAGCACCTTACAGACTGAACTGTCTCCCTTGCCTTTAGAGGGATTGTTTTTACAAAGACAAAGGGAATTACCTTTTTAGAAAACAAAAATATTTAAAACATAAATACCTCATTTAAATCTCTACTAGCTTTGAACTTAAATATCATGATTGTATAATATTCTCACCAAAATTTCCCCCACGGTCTCTTGCTATATTTTGAATTCAACAGACACGCTTCTGCACGACTCTGACTCCTTCCCAGCTGCACCTCATGCTCAAGCTTGACCCTCATGCTCCCTGCCGTCAGCCTTTGCCTGCCTTCCTTTGCCACCAGGAATGTCCAGACGTTCCTATGCCCTTGTCTTCTGTCCAATGTATGCTTGTCGGCTCTTCATACACATTTTGTGACTCTCACTCAGTGGACATGCCCCTGTTGCAAGAAGGTATTCACTCATCGCTTCACCTAAACTGCCCAGTGGTCTCCACTGTGTTGCCATGGTGCCCGCATGTGCTCCTCATTGCATTAGGTTTATCACACTCTTGTTCCAGCCATCCATCTCCAAACAAGAAAACCCACAAAAATCAAGGCTGCTCCTTACTCAACATTTCATCCCCACTGACCACGATGGCAATCAAGACATGGTTTACACCTATTGTTAAGGTTTGTGGCATGTAAAAAGGAAGAAACAGAAGGCCATGCCAACTCTCAAAGAGTAAATCAATAATACAGCCATTCACTGATGCTTGGCTGGCCCAGATCTGCATCCGCCCAACTCACTCACCTAACTATGCATCTGGAGAAGTTGCTTCCACAGTGCATGAGTCCACTGTGATTATTTTTCTCTCCCATTCATCATGTCTCTTGGTTTCCAGAATTTTTTCATAAAAGAGGCAACTCCTCTGCTGTGTTCACTCCTCCTCTTAAACAGAGAGGATTGATGGGCAGTGACTAGAAATTATGGACTACGGTTGCTCCTGCAGTCGAGAAGGAAATACACTAAACAACACAATGACAGGAACAAAGACCTTGTCGTTATTGCCACCTTCTCACACCTCTGCCTACCTGGGAGGTCTGTGGCACTGCAACATGGTGTTTCTTAATACAAAGTCACGAGGCAGCTCTGGTGTCAGAGGAGGCAAAGCTCAAAGCCAGCGGCTTCCTGTGCAGGTGGGATGACACTCTTACTGCACAGCAAGGAGTCTACAGGGTGTAATTTTACACTGGATCCCAGTTATCAAAGCCATGCCACATCCTCCCTGTACCTTAGAATAGGCCCAAATGTGCTCCAACAAGGGACCAGGTAAAGCTAGAAGGAGATTCAGTACCAAGGGGGATTTGGTAAAATAGACTGTGATCTTAAATCAGAGCTGGTTGGAAGTGGGGTGGATTAAGCCAGTATCAATGGCTCAGCCCTGCATTGCAGCCCACACTCAGAAAGAGGTTTCTGGTCACCCTCCTTGCCCTGCTCTCACCACTCACCTGCCTGTGGCCCAACCTTTCATTTAAGTACAGCCTCAACCTCACTCAACCCATGGCCTGAACCCTCAATCTGGGTCACAAGCAGTCTTGTCCTTGTTTGTACTTCTCGTTTCCTTGTGTAGAGTAGGAACTTTCTAGAGTAGGACATCAATATCTCATCATGAGGCCAGCTAGAAAGATAAAGATTAGAGGACCTGGGAAAAGTGAAGAATCATTCACCCCTATCCTCTTGGAGAGGACTTATATTTCCTGCTGAATTCAGATTTCTGTCTTCCCCATTTTTATTAGCACTTTGTTTTGTTTTGTTTCTCTGTATAACATCCCTGACTGGCCTGGAACCAGCTCTGTAGACCAGGCTGGCCTCGAACTCACAGAGATCTTCCTGTCTCTGTCTTCCAAGTGCTGGGATTAAAGGTGTGCCCCACTACCACCCAGCCCATTATCAGCATTTTTTAATTGCACAAAATAGTGAGTTTCATGATGACATTTCATACATGTGCATGCATGTTATGGTAGTTTGAATGTAATTGACTCCGATAATCTCATAGGGACTGGCACTAATAGGAAGTGTGACTTTATTGGAGTAGGTGTGCCCTTGTTAAGGGAAGTGTGTCACTGTAGAGGTGGGCTTTGAGTTCTCATATTTGTGCAAGATTTACTCAGTGTGATACTCAAACTACTTCCTGATGCCTGCAAGATGTAGGACTCTCAGCACCATGTCTGCCTGCATGCCACCATGCCCCACCATGATGCTAATGGACTGAACCTCTGAACTATAAACTAGCCACCCCCACAGCACTAGGAGCCCTAACTAAGACACATGTCTATAGTATACTGATCATCTTTAATCCTCCATTTCTGTATCCTGCTCACTCTCCCTCTGTTCATCTTCTTCTCCCTCCAAGCCCTCATTCTACTTTCATGTACTATTACTTTACTCCCAGCACTTGGGAGGAAGAGGCAGGCAGATCTCTGTGAGTTCAAGGCCAGCCTGATCTACAGAGACAATTCCAGGACAGCCAGGGCTGCTGCACAGAAAAACCATTGTCTCGAAAAACAAACAAACAAACAAGCAAACAAACAAACAAATAAAACTTACGTTCTGGAATAAAAGCACTATTTTTTAAAGGAAAGATCTGAATTGGTACATGAATGGCAAATAAGCTCCCTAAAAGCAGCTCCTCATGAGAAAATACAATCTCGTACTTGAGTGCTGAATTTGCATCCTTTCCACCCTCCTAGTCCCCTCCTACTCCTCCCTTCCCCTTCCACTCCCTCTCAAATTTTTGGCCGCTTCTTTAATTATTGTTTACACATAGACATATATTCTGCCCAGTCTATTCAGTGCTGCTTGTGTGAGTATGTGTTTAGGACCCATCACTTGAGACTGAATAACCTATCAGGAGCTCTTCCCTGTAGAAGACTGAGTATCCCTCTCTCTGCAGACATGAATTGCCTATAGCTCTTGATCTAGTGATGGGGCCTTGAGATATTTTGCCCATTCATGTTGGTACATTAACCAGTGTTATTATGGGGTAGATCTTGTTTAGGTGGCCATATTGTGAGATTCCACAGGTGCAGCATCCCCATCATACATAGAAGACACAATTTGATGCAGAGAGTGGCTCTTACCATCTCTTTGCCCCCTCTTCCTTGATGTTGCCTGAGGTCTGAGGTATAGGATTCTGCTGTAGATGTCAGCTGTGGCTGAATACCACACAGTCAGTTTCTCGCTGTATTTCAACAAGTTATGATTTTCTGTAATGATCTCTATCTGGCTTTTTTTCATGCAGAATGAGAACTACCCTTATCTGTGGATATAAGGATAAGCATTTAGAATGCAGTAAGACATTATACTGGTCTAGGGAAGTGGAGTACTAGGCTAGCCTCAGGATCCATGACCTCACCAGCCAAGGATACTTGGGTAGTGTTACAGTACCAGTCATGAATTATGTTGAGCAGGTCTTAAGTCAAAATTTTAAATGATAAAAAACCACTGGAAGTCAGTATGACATATTCTTCAGATGTTAAGCAAGCACCACTTATGACCCAATCATTCTGGTCCTAGATATTTTATTTACCCAATGAAAAGATACACATGAGAGCATATGTTCATACTTATGTATAAATTCTTTGTAATGATAAAAGAATTACACATGTGTATGTATTGTAGTCTGTACACACACACACACAATACGCTCCACAACAAAAGACTAATTATCAATGCATGAAACAACCCTGATGCTGAATAGAGCTGTAAATTAAAGGAATACATACCACACAATCTCATTTGCACAAAATTTCTTTTAAAAATACAAATTTGTTCATAGTAACAAAAAGAAGATGGATAAAAGATTATAAAGGAGATGGGGGAGATTTGGAGAGTAATATATATGTTGGTTATTCTAAGTATGGTGATGACTTCATGAGTATATACATAAAAAATTGTGCTTGATAAATTGAAACTAATCAAACTGCTCAATTTAAATTAGTAACTTAATTGTGTAAGAATTATTTTTTCAATAAACTGGTTTTTGGGAAGATAAATCCATTTTACCACAAAGAGAATAGCTGAGCCATTCTGCTGGGGCAAAGCAGAGGTGACCTTCATGGCCTCGCCTACTTTCCTTAGATGGTATCTTGAGCCCCTCCAAAATGGGTCCAACCTTCTGCAACATGGTTTTCTCATCTGATAAGTTTACATTCAAGAACCATGTGACTGAGTTACAAAATAATCACACAAAAAATTAAGGTGATGATTGGTTACCTACTCTCGCAGCAGTAGGTGGAGCTTGTTAGGGGCACAGAATACTGACTGTTCAGCACGTATTCTCCTTTTCCTCTATTATTGCACAGAAAGGGTAGGCACAGACACCCACCCAGCTGTGCCTCTCTCCCACAGACTCCCCAGCTCCTTGATCTTCCCTACACCAGAAAGCCCCAGCCACACAACAGGCCAATCTTTACATCTCTTGAACCCCATATGAAAGCTTCTAGATCTTAGAACGCAATGTAATGTCCCCGGTTTCTCTTCTCAGATGACTGAGCAGTCATATTTGTTTGTCCTTGGGCACTCTTCCCCATCTCTTTCAACAGTTATTGCAAACTTCCATCAATATTTTCAAATATCCCCACCCCACCACCTCCTTCAAGCAGTGAAGATTTCCTTTACCCAGAATCCACAAACACCATCTTCCTTTCTGTTCCTTCACGTCTGACTTTTGGTGTTCTGTGCTACCCTCCCAGCAGAACGACCGCCATCTTCATAAAAACAGCTGTGTCTAGCCGGGCGGTGGTGGCGCACGCCTTTAATCCCAGCACTCGGGAGGCAGAGGCAGGCGGATCTCTGTGAGTTCGAGGCCAGCCTGGTCTACAAGAGCTAGTTCCAGGACAGGAACCAAAAGCTACGGAGAAACCCTGTCTCGAAAAATCAAAAAAAAAAAAAAAAAAAAAAAAAAACCAGCTGTGTCTGCTCACAGAGGAAAGATCATCACACTGCACTTGCTGACTGGTCATGTTCTTCAGAGGAGGAGGAGGCAGGAAGGGCATTAGTCCCTCAGCTGACTGTCTAACCACTCCCCTCCCAGCCAGCTGTATGCAGTTCTGCCCTGAAAGCACACGGTCTGGGGGTCTTGGGGAGGAGCTAGAGCATAAAGGCTGGAGAAGCCCAAATAAGGGGCCTCCATCTGCACAGTGGAGGGGAAATCCACCATCCGCACTGGGTCCAGACCTAGTGTGGCTGTTTTAGGATCACCCACATGTCTGTCAGTAATCCACCACCCACGATCGGTAAGTAAGCCTAATAAACTCATCAATGCCCCAAGGTAGACTTTGGTGGAATGGAATTTTGGTTTATCACTGGAACCTTATGAGAAGGGATAGACATTGCTTAGCCCTTTCCCAGGGAGAAAATTCTCACAACTTTGAATTCTTGTTTCTGCTACTTATTGAGAAACTGGCTCCATTTGCTGGCATGCTGCTCCTGAACTTCCAGATTAAATCTCCTGCCGCTCTCTTTCCTTGGACTTATAACACTCAACTGTTATGAAATAGAATATTTGTTTAACTATGTAAGATGTGTTGGATTTGTTTATGCTGCATTTGTTTAATTTGCTTGCCTGCCCAAGGCACCTTATTGGTCTAATAATAGCTGAATGGTCAATAACTAGGCAGAAGAGGGACAGGCGGGGCTGGCAGGCAGAGAAAAAAAGGAAGCTAGCCAGCCAGCCAGCTGGGACCCAGCCAGCCAGACATAGAGGAAGCAGAAAAGCAGGATGGATAATACATAGATGAGATAAATGAGGCTCTGGGTACCACACAGATTAATATAAATGGGTTAATTTAAGTTCTTAAAAAAGCTAGCTAGATCTGGGTGGTGGTGGCACACGCCTTTAATCCCAGCACTCCTGAAGCAGAGGCAGGCAGATCTCTGTAAGTTCGAGGCCAGCCTGGTCTACAAGAGCTAGTTCCAGAACAGGCTCCAAAGCCACAGAGAAACCCTGTCTCAAAAAAAAAAAAAAAAAAAAAACAACAACAACAACAAAAAGCTAGCTAAAGACAAGCCTAAGTTTAGACTGAGTATCCATAATAAATAAGGCTTTGTGTCATAATTTGGGAGCTAGTGGTCCAAGAAACATTGCTATGCTTAGTGCCCAATGCAGGACACATATTTCAACATAGGGCCTGAAAGAGCTGGGGGGAAAAAAGAAAGGAATAAAGGGGAAAAAACGACATGACATCTTTACTAAGAAGTAGCCTGGTGCTCCCAGCGTACAGAAGTGCAGCTCTCCCGTATGGCCAGCACTTGAGCAGCCAACTCATGTAAAGGAGAAACAATAAGCTAAGTTAAAATGCCTGCCACATTGTGGACAACAACTTCCTAGAGCTGGGGTGATTTAAACGCAGCCCCCAGTTAATCACAGCTCTCAACCAAGTCCACAGGGCATAAAGCTCGGCTCTCACAACCCAAGGGGGGGGGGCAGTTGCCAGCGAAAAGCCACGCAATGAGTTTAAGGTTTAACTCACACAGTTAGAAAGTAGGTACTATAGGTATAGTGCTATACTGTGCTATAGGTACACGGTAAAGCATGTTCAGACTGAAAAAAACTCTAAACAGGTTACAGTGTGTTTTAAAAATGTGGGTAAGTGCTTAAGAAAGAAAAGAAAATGGGTATAAATAGTCATAGGAAAAATAGTTTTAAAAAATAAAATCTTTAAAGAGAGAGTAAAATAATATAAAGGCAAAAAGTCACATAAAGATGAGAAATACACATGGATCCTGCATTGTGTTGTATTTTGAATTTTTTAATGCTGATGAATGGACAACAGCTGCTGAGAGACACTGGATTGTAAAAAGGACTGCTGAATTAAACCAGTCTAGATACTTTAAGGATGTCTTAACTTTAAAATGGAATTCAGAAAATGTATTGCATTGTGGGGAAGGTTATTCTTTTTGTTTCCACAGGAAACAGAAGACTGTAAATGCCTTCAAGTTAATAAAGATCAGGTTTGATCAGGGGAGACCTCCTGAAAATCTCGGCCATAGACATAAAGAGATAAACCAGGAAAAACTGCAAAACAGGTGATGTATATGCTGATCCCTCTGCATGGGAACAGCTCTGAGATTGAACAACAAATGTTATTAGTTTTCCCAGGACTTGACCATTCTCTCAATTTTCTCAGGATCTCCTGGAGATGTCATCATCCCCAGACAACAAGAAGCAATCTAGAGAACACAATACCCACAGTCCCAAAAGGTGGAATGGGTAGTTTTTGGTCATTCATTAGGTTATGGATGTTTGCCATCATATAGGAGGGATATAGGAATATAGGATAAAAAAGATGTATTAACCTCAAATATTTTACAATGGTATGGATTTTGATATATTGATACTGTCTGTGTGTATGTTTGCAGGCCAGAAGAGGGCACCAGACCTCATTACAGATGGTTCTGAGCCACCATGTGGTTGCTGGGAATTGAACTCAGGACCTTTGGAAGAGCAGGCAATGCTCTTAACCACTGAGCCATCTCTCCAGCCAATTTTAAATTAATTTTGTTATATTATATATATATGTTTTTACTCTGGTTTGGGGTATTGGGCTTATGCATTACAAATTTTAATGTACATTAAAAATGTAATGTATAATTTAAAAATGCAGGTTAGTAGTTAGTCATCAATAATAATTAAACTTATCATATTAGGCATTTTTTCAAGGTTAAACAGATATATTTTAGATAGATAGGTGATCTTCAAATGCTTCAGAAACCTACTAAATATAGCATTTAAGATGTTTAATAACCTAAGGCTTTTCATGACAGCAAGGCACATCTGCTCTTGGCAGCACTAATCTACTTCATAAGGGGATGATAGGCATCAATTAACATTCATATGGAGTTTGATTTCTATGTAGAAAAGCTAGTCATTTTGGACAGAAACTATTCTTGCCTCAACTGCTGACAATATACCATCCAAACTGGACAGGCAGAACACAAAGGAAGGAGACTGCTGAACTTTCCCAAGGAAAGGTGGGACAGTCCTTCAAAATTCCTGCTTCACAGATGAAGCTGTCTCCTCCTTCATAAGTAGGAATGGAGTTGGCCTGGCCTGCCTGGTCTCCCCAGTCACTTCCTCTAAGTGGATTAGCCGGTTTCACTTGTGTGGGGAAATCTCCATTAGCATCTGCTGCTCCTTTTAGGAGAACTTGTCAGGCTAGTGAAGCTCATCCCTGAACTTCCCCTCACCACAGAATTTATCGTGAGGTGAAGGATATGCTCCTCCGTTCTCCCAACCCCACCTCACAATGGGGAGAGAGATCAGAACCACCCTGTATGTCACATTTATTAGGACTTATGAAGAATCCATGATGTAATGAGGAACACTTTGAAGCATGGAACCAGCAGACCAAGATAATCAGGGTAGGGATTCCCACTGGCATGGGGTAGACCCCATAAGGAGGAATTTCTCCATGAAGATTAAAACAAGCGGAGCTGATCACTCAATGCCTTCTAAACCTCTAACACATTTACAAAGAGAAAGGGCAGAACTGTCACTGTCACCAGAGCATTCCCAAATGATATTTCCAATTCTAAATCTTTTTTTTTTTTTTTTTGCAAGCCATGCTGGCTATATGTGCATGAATCCTATTCCAAAAAGAATGGCTTCTTGTAATGTCACAAAAGCATCCCTTAGCCTAGGCAGAACGTACACTGGTGATCAAAGCCTTCAATATCACTACTTTTTTTCCACAATGTGACCCTCTGGCATTGCACAGCTAATGCCCAAATCTACTCTGCCTGCAGCTCCTGCATCATGGATGGGCTAGATTGTTACCAAATTCATTCTCTATTCCTGGGCACTAAGCTAAACCACTTTTCTTCCTCATATGTATGTGGCTACATGGAACTGAAGGGCTTAAACCAATGTGCTCGGCTCCAAAGACATTTATATCATTTTCCATACTCTGTCTTTGGACATCAGTGCAGACAATCTATAAGAGACCTCCAGGGTTCCAGAGAATTCTGTGTCTCTAGCAAATAATAGAGTCACATATAGAGCAAATAACAGAAGCAGTGGATCCTAAGGTCTCAATCAGGTAAGAGATTGGCCAAGCACTGCTCAGCTGGGCTCAGTCCCAGACTTTGACTACATGAGAGTCCTGTTGCACAAAGGCCCTGAAATTGAGGGGTTACCTATTCCAGATTGTTTCCCCTGTCCTTTCAGACTCAACTGAATCTTTCAACTTTCTCTCCTTAAGAAAGTAAAAGGAAATAAAAGAATGTCTCTTAAGAGCAGAGGAAAAAACACACACACCTGCAAAGCAGCCCCCAAGGGTCCCCAGAACAGTGGACTGCCTGCCAGGCTTTGAGCATCAAGCTACTACCTCCTCTACCGTTTCTACTGTAATGGAGATATAGCCACTTATTTCCAACTCCATTGAATTTAGTCCAATGTTATCATAAACAACAAAATTACAACTGGAGTCGAGTGTCCTCCAGCTCCTGTTGATGTAACTGGAAATGAAGAACGAACTCAGTATCTTCTTTCCTACAGAAACAATAGTTTTCTTCCAACCCACCATCTGAGGGGCAGCCAGCCCAAAGCACTACAGTCTGCTATCCTCAAGGGGGGGAGAAGGTGGCATTAAACCCTTACCTCTTCATCTAGGACCCCTACTTTCCAAAGTATGCATCTTGGGAAATATGGAGCAATTAAGAGGATCATAAAGGGTGTATCAGTCAAGGTTATGGGTCCGGCCAGGTTAGAATTAGGTCATGGTAGAACCAGGGATGGAGATCAATTTGCAGCTGAAAAATAGAATGGAGATCCATATTCTTCACAGAAGCCCAGTCTCCATAAGCGGCAGCTTTAGCAAGTACCCTAGTGACATGTATACAGTTGCATCCTTTCCGAATCCATGCTCAACTCCCCACGGCTATCCCAGGGTGGAGAGGTGGTGGGAAAAAGTCCACTGGAACTGAACCGTCTTTGAAGATTGCACTGAAAATTTTCGAGACTCAGCTATCAAACCCAGAGAAAACTTTTGTTCATAATAAAGGCAAAACTCCTCCTAAATCTCCTGGGGGCACTTTCCGTTATTAGCGTGCAAGCTCCAGGACAGCAGGGAATTGACTCTTGTCACGGGTTCTCTAAAGGAACAGGAGTGTGTGTGTGTGTGTGTGTGTGTGTGTGTGTGTCTGGTGTTTATTAGATTGACTTACAGGATGTGGTCCAGATAGTCCAACAATGGTTGTCTAGAGAAGCAAAAATCTAGCAAATATACTCTCCACAGGGCTGGACAGTCCCAGTCTGGTGCTCAAGGCCTAGAGGAGTCTAGAGAAGAGCTAGAATTCTGTCTTTGTGGAAGCAACGGCACAGCAACATGGTAGATGAATTTGCTGGTGAAGGGGAGAGCAAGCAGGCAAGAAGCAGAGTTTCCGTTTTCCATGTGCTTTTATCTGGGCTGTCACCAAGAAGGTACCACCCACATCCCAGATAGGTCTTTCCAATTCAAATAATCTAACAAGAAAATCCCTCACAGGGGTGAGTGTACAGGGGCTTATGTTTTAGTTGATTCCAGATGCAGTCGACAACCAAGATGAGCCATGACCAATGTGTTCATCTTTGTATCCCCTGTCCCAGAACAGATCTTAGCATGTTACTGCTGTTTAGTTAGATAACTTGTCTTGAACAAATGAATGAATGAATTAACGGTGCTCAGAGCTGGTAACACTTCAGTGAGGGTTGACCAGATGGTGCCAAAAAATGAGATAGATCTGCCTCAATGCCTTCTCTATGCACACTTGCCATCTGGCATCATTACTCTGGCACAGAACCAACCATCACCACAGTAGAGGCACGGGACCATAAATCCTCATACTCTGTGTAACTTCCTATAGAGCTCCTTCATGTCTGCTCACTGGGGGGCTAGAATCCAGAGCTTGTCATCCTAACTACAGGAGAGGAACTGGTCCATAATACCTCATCCTCCACATGACCTCTTTTAGAATTCCTTCAAGTCTTTTCACTGCGACTGGAGTCCAGAGCTTGTCACTCTAGACTGTAATGCCTCAGTGAATCAAGCCGTTCTCCTTTTGTTTTCTCTCATTCTAAAGGTATCTAGCCATGGAGGAAAGGATGACTATGGATTCAGACAAGCAGGCTGAGCCTACGCTGGGCTATGGTATGCTGCATGGAGTAACAGATCCAGTTCTGCCAAGTCTTGAACAAACAGGGCAACAGCCTTGACCTGAGTTACCCCATCTTGAGTCTACACGACTGGAAGTGACTCTAGGTCTTGTTTATACAAGGAAGCGAAAGCCACCTGCCAACATACTGGGAGGCACAAGCTGGCAATGTATTGAAGCTAATAAAAAATGGATGTGGGAGTGTCATATATCAATCTGTTGATTTCATTGGTTAAGCAATAAAGAAACTGCTTTGGCCTCATAGGTTAAAACATAGGTGGGTGGAGTAAACAGAACGGAAGGCTGGGAGAAAGAAGCTGAGTCAGAGAGTCGCCATGATTCTCCCACTCCAGGCAGATGCAGGTTAAGATCATTCCTGGTAAGCCAGCTCGTGGGCTACATAGATTATAAGAAATGGGCTAGTCCAGGTGCTAGAGTTAGCCGAGAAAAGGCTAGCTATAATGGGCCAAGCGGTATTTAAAAGAATACAGTTTCCGTGTAATTATTTCGGGTATAAAGCTAGCCGGGTGGCGGGAAGCAGCCCCGCCGCTCCTTATTACTACAAAAAATGATACCTGAAAATATTAAATCATATCAGAAACCCCAGACACACGAGCTTATTGATCACACCAGATGTAGCTCCCTCACCTGGGTCTATGAGAGAAGTCACACCCTAAGACAAATGAAGCAAGAACACTGACCAGTCACCCTGTCACTCAGCATAAGCCTCATGAAGAAAACTATACAGTGCAGGACTCTTGCCTTCAGCTTCAGCTCCAGGGAAATTTCTCCTGCCAGTGACATTCAAATGGCCCGCACTGGACCTGAATCGTGCACCTCTGGGTCTGCACTTGTAATGCTTCTTTTCTGAGTTCCTGCAGACTTTTCCTTACAACTATATTGACTCACTGCCTCCAACTTCAGAACAGTTTCTCTGAACTCGGAGATCTCTTTAACCCTTTCATAGATGTTCTGTGGCATGATTGTCTAAAATGTGATCTGAGAATTAATATTAGAAATTAAGACCGGACTAAAAGAACCAGTGACTGGGAGCTGGCGAAATAGTTCAGTGGGTAATCTGAGTTGGGACTCTAGTACGTTCATAAAATCAGGTGCAGTGAAACCGAGACACAGAGCAGCAGAGACAGGTGGATTTTGGAGCTTGCCAGCTAGTCTAGATAATCAGCAGGCTCCAGGTTCAGGGAGAAACCGTCTCAGAAGTGGAGGCTGGCGAAACGGACTGCAGTTAAGAGCTGCTCTGTTCAGAGGACCTGGTTCGAGTTCCAGCACCCACATTAACTCCAGTTCCGGGGATCCAGTGCCCTCTTCTGGCCTCTGTGGGTACTGAAGACATAGCAAAATATCCATATATGTAAAAATAAAATAAAATCAATAAAACAAATTTATAAAAGTAAATAAAATTGAGATGCTATTAATAAAGACACCCCAGCGCTAACCTCTGACTTCCTTATGCATATGCCCATATGTGCACATACACACATACACCAGAGAGAGACAGAGAGAGAGAACCATTGACGGCAATGGCTACTTGGCAAATCGCAATCAAGCTAACATATCTTGTGATTTTATTATTCAAGTCCTGACATATAGAAAGACATAAACATGTCTGTTTGTGTCTCTGGCATTACATGCACTTAGTCTTCCATCTTAAAAGTAGGCATCATTTTGCTTAATACAAAATTAAGAAACCTGTATGTTCTCCAGGGATCACAGAACCAGCATTTTGCCCACAGGGCTCCTGGAGATCATGAAGGTGCTTTGAGGACCAGTGGGGGGAAGTCTGTATATATATATATATATATATATAAATCACACTTTGCCTTCCAAGGGCTCAATTCTAACAGGTAGAGTTTAATGAATGGTTGGCAGGATGGGAGAAGAGTAAAGTTCACATCACACCACAATTGAGGCCATCATTGCTCCTGCCCACTCTCATTCCACCACCTGAAATAAGGAATAAACTAGGTGCTAAGGTCACACACATGGCACTTTCAGAAAATCTTCCAGCATTTCCGTGGCTTCACTTCCACAGGCCAAGTCAAAGGAAGGAAGAAATGAATGAATTTATTTTTAAGATTTGTGCCTGCATTAGTGTATGCCCACCAGCTATATGCCTCCAAAAGTTTATGTGTACCGTGTGTGTACAGTTGCCTGAGGAGTCCAGAGAAGTCATCAGATTCCCTGGAAGTGGCGTTATAGGTGATCAGGTGCCACTCGGCGTGGGTGCTGGGAACTGAACCTGGGTTCTCTGGAGGAGCAGAAATCAGAGCACTAGGGGTGACAGGAAAGTGGGACTACAGGAAATAGAAGCCACTCTTAGGTGGAGGATAAGGATGGCTTGAGTCATTGCTGGGAGGGGGGATAGAGAGCCTAAGGTGGTTTGAAAGAAAATGGCCCCACAAGAAGTGGCACTATTAGGAGGTGTAGCTTTGTTGGAGTAGGTGTGACCTTGTTGGAGTATTGTGTCACTGTAGGGGTGGTTTTGAGTGTCTTATCCTCAAGCTACTCCCAGTGTGGCACAGTTGCTCCTGCTGCTTGCAGGTCAAGATGCAGAACTCTCAGCTCCGTCTCCAGCACCTTGTCTGCCTGCATGCTGTCATGAAGATAACAGACTAAGCCTCTGGAACTGTAAGCCAGCCCCAATTAAATGTTTTCTTTTACAAGAGTTGCCATAGTCGTAGTCTCCTCGCAGCAATAGAAACGCTAACAGTCGCTGGCCTTTGTCTGGTAAGCAGTGAGCAGCTTCGCTCTTGGTCTGCAGGAAGAACTCCAGAGGTTCTAGGGCAGGAAGGAGGTCACAGCAGTCTTCACTTCGGGCCATGCCACTCACATCCACATCTCTGCTTGGATTACTCATGGGCATTTCAAATTAAGCGTTCCAAACTAAACTCACCATCGCCAACCCTAAAATCCTCAGCTTGCTGGGTCCCTTACGGATACAGAAATATCATCCATGCAGCTCCTATAACTAGAAACACAAATTCCTCCCCTAGCTTACTCCCTACTACAAATCCAGCTGGCTCTACAGATGGCTTTTTGTTTACTTGAGTTTGTCGATATACCCCTCCTCTACATAATTTTTACCTGAGATCAGGCCCTGATCATTCCTCTCTCCAGTTTCCACCATATTAATGCCTCCTGCAGGTCTAAAGTGGTAGCCGCTCTAAATATGATCTTTCTGCTTTGGGTTAAGTCCCTAGTACACTTGGTCCTGTGACACTGGGCTCTTATTCCTTCTTTTTGCAGGGGTGATGATAGTGGGACTCCAAGTATGTAGTTTGGGAGTATGATGAGGGGCTTGTTTTGGTTTGTTGTTGTTTGGGGTTTTTTAAAGATTTATTATGAATAGTGTTCTGCCTTCATGTATGCCTGCACAACAGAAGAGGGCATCAGAGCCCATTGTAGATGGTTCTGAGCCGCCACGTGGTTGCTGGGGAATTGAACTCAAGACCTCTGGAAAAGCAACCAGTGTTTTTAAAAAGGGGATGCTTCCCTGAGATTGGGCGACATGGGCGCTGAGGTTTACCTGGGTTATAAGCAAATGGCAGAGAGTTTTGTACCCAAAATAAATGTCACATAAAATTTGTGTTTGTCTTGCACATGAGTAGACACTCTCCAGAGGAACTTGCTCTCCCAAAACGGCGTTCCTTCCCCAAACCCCCTGGTTGAGGAAGTCAGACTGAGATGCGTACCACATAGATTTCTGATTGTCCCAATCTAATCATCTTTAGAGGCTTACGGCAGGGAGCATTAACATGCTTGGTGGAGGGGCTGCAGAGATGGCTCAGCAGTTAAGAGCACTGGCTGCTCTTCCAAAGGTCCGGAGTTCAATTCCCAGCAACCATATGGTGGCTCATAACTCATCTGTAATGAGATTTGGCGCCCTCTTCTGGCTTGCGGGCATACATGGAGGCAGAATGTTGTATACATAATAAATAAATCTTTTTTAAAAAAAAAAAATGCTTGGCGGAGGATGTAATTCGATGCTAACGTACTTGCCTAACATGTGCAAGGTCTTCAGTCCTCCAGAAACATGCGTGCATGAGTGCACGTGCGCGCCTGCACAGCTACCCGTCCCCACATTCCCACAAAATGTTCCTGTGTCTCTCCCTCCTGGCCGTTAGTCAATGGAAGTCTCCTCGTCCCCTCCCCTCTCCTTTCCCTGTGTCCCTGATTCCTAACAGCGCCACATCCCCTCTGCCCTCTGTTCTGCACGTTCAGATCTTGCTCTGCTATCCTCCACTCATCTGAGAAGTGCAAGCACCGTTTAAGCAGCCCTAACACAGGTTCCAGTAAGAGATTTTTTCTCTCATTTTACGCGTGAGGAAAGTGAAGAAAAGCGGCTCAAGGAGGTCCAATGGCCAACAAGGGCGGAGCCTGGAGAGTGGAGGCAGACTACTCTGCTCCCTCCCCTTGTCCACCCTAGGCAACCTTTCCCACCCTCCAGCACTTGACCTTCTCTGCCCGCAGGGACGTCTGAGTTCTTTGAGTAGCTACAGGGAGATTTGCTCCTACCTCTGTTGCAGAGTAAAATAACAGGGCCAAAGTTGGTATTATTCAGAGTGTGGGCAAGGTCCTGGAGCTAAAGCCATACCATCAGGTCCCACGCCAGTCACACCCAACTTCAGCCCAAGCGCAAGCTTTCTACGGGTGTCTCAACGCAACCATCGCACCACAGCGGCTGTTGAGACCCTGGGCTTGCCTGCCGCCCCAGAGAAAAAAGGAGGGGCATCAGACACATCCAGGCGGTGTGGCAGCAGTTAACCATCCAGCCCTGAACTCACTGATCCCAGGCTCTTGCTGCTCTCTGGCGGCAGGAACCGGGAGCCCGAGACTCGGGAATCGCACCTTGTTTGCTGCGCTAGGGCAAGGGCAAGCAGAGAGTGACCGCAAGTCTAGAGAGAGGAAGGGAAACAGCGAAGAAGCAGCTGGAGCAAAGAGGACTGGGGTCCGGGAGAGCCGAGGAAAGGAGGACAAGGGGACAGTTAGGGCAGAGGGCGGTAGTGGGCACCGGCGGGGACCCCAGGAGCCACTGGCCGCGCAGAGCCCCTTCTCCAGCCTGCAACCTTCGCGCGCACGGGCCACCCCCTCCTCCCTCCGGGCCGCCCCTCCTCCGTCCCGCCCCCGCGCAGAGTCCCAAGCGCTGCAGAGGCCGCCGCCTGCACTGCCGCTCCCGGAGCTGCTGCTCGCCTGGACACGCTTGGAGAAGGATTCAGGTCGACCGCCCCAGCCCTTCCCTCCCTGTGACTCCGCAACCACCGCTAGACCAGTTCACTCGCTTCACCGTTCTCGCTGGGACCTTCACGGCCCCGTGACCTCCCCTCCGCTCCCCTGAACCACCGCTCCCCTGCGGCCCCCTCCGCTGCGGAAACTTGGGCAGGACCGACGGGACCCGCGCGCGGGCTGACTCCGGCGCTGCGGCGATGCCCGCGGGCCCTTTCCCCGCCACTTGCTCGCCCAGTGCCGGGGTTCGGGCCCCGACGGCTGCGCCGTGAGATGACTTTCCGAGACCTCCTGAGCGTCACTTTCGAAGGACCCCGCTCGAACAGTAGCACTGGGGGCTCCGGCGCGGGCGGTGGAGCTGGCACGGCTGGACCCGAGGGCCCGGCGGTGGGCGGCGTGCCAGGGACCACTGGCGGCGGCGCTGTGGTGGGAACCGGCAGCGGCGAGGACAACCAAAGCTCCACGGGAGAACCGGGGGCTGCGGCCAGCGGTGAGGTGAATGGCTCAGCGGCCGTCGGGGGACTGGTGGTGAGTGCACAGGGCGTGGGAGTGGGAGTCTTCCTAGCAGCCTTCATCCTCACCGCTGTGGCGGGCAACCTGCTCGTCATCCTCTCGGTGGCCTGCAACCGCCACCTGCAGACGGTCACCAATTATTTCATCGTGAACCTAGCGGTGGCTGACCTACTGTTGAGTGCAGCTGTGCTGCCCTTCTCTGCCACTATGGAGGTTCTCGGCTTCTGGGCCTTCGGCCGGACCTTCTGCGACGTTTGGGCCGCGGTGGACGTGCTGTGCTGCACCGCTTCTATCCTTAGCCTCTGCACCATCTCTGTGGACCGGTACGTAGGCGTCCGCCACTCGCTCAAGTACCCAGCCATTATGACAGAGCGCAAGGCCGCTGCCATCCTGGCTCTGCTCTGGGCGGTGGCCCTGGTGGTGTCTGTGGGACCACTGCTGGGCTGGAAGGAGCCAGTGCCCCCAGATGAGCGTTTCTGCGGCATCACCGAGGAAGTGGGCTATGCTGTCTTCTCATCCGTGTGCTCCTTCTATCTGCCCATGGCGGTGATCGTGGTCATGTACTGCCGCGTGTACGTGGTCGCGCGCAGCACCACGCGCAGCCTCGAAGCAGGCATAAAGCGGGAGCCTGGCAAGGCCTCCGAGGTGGTACTGAGGATCCACTGTCGCGGTGCAACTGCTAGCACCAAAGGAGCCCCAGGGACGCAGAGTAGCAAGGGCCACACCTTGCGCAGCTCGCTCTCTGTAAGGTTGCTCAAGTTTTCCCGCGAGAAGAAGGCTGCCAAGACGCTGGCCATCGTCGTAGGTGTCTTCGTCCTGTGCTGGTTCCCCTTCTTCTTCGTCCTGCCACTGGGTGAGTGATTCCCCTCACATTAGACCTTTCTTCCCTTCTGGCAAGTCCCTTCCTGGAAGGCTTAGATGACCCACAACCTGACAATGGACGCTTAAGAACTTCCGGTCTCTTACTGTTATGGAGGGAGAGCAAGGGGCTCTTGGTTCTTCTGGGTTTCCTTTAACAGGTTGCTCATTTTTACCCTTTGTAGCCATTACAAACCCTGGCCTTGCTTTAGTTCCTTGGAAATCTGGGCAAACCTCTCCCTGTAACATGCGGTCAGCAGTTCATGTGACCCTCAGTTTATGTGATGGGTATGCGATATCCATCTCTGGAAACAGACATAGGGGGCGAGCCCCCATGCACTCACTCATTCACCGGCAGCAGACCCAGGCCAATCACCTTGTATATCTCAACAGACACCGGAGACCCTGCTTTCTCCAATAGGCATCCATCCAGTGGCCCCACTGTGGAAACCCTGTGGACTTTCCCTTCTGAAATCTCCTCTTGTGAGTGGGTTGGAGGAGGGGACCAGGGAAGGTGGAAAGGACAGGATGAGAAAACTGTCAAGAGGACAGTTACTATTGTTTATAATCATTTACAGGGTAAACTAGTTCCCCGTACAAGGGCCCTGCAGTCCTGAGGGAGGCACAACAGTTCTCAGGGGACTCCTCCCACCCCTTGAGCCTGAAAGCCCTGGAGCTGGCCCAGGGCCTGGACCAGCAGAGAGGAGAAAGGGGCAGCATTTTTACAGCTGCCACGGTGACTTTTATTTATCATAGTTGAGTGTGTCACTCTCCTACAAGTCCCTTGGTGTTTTCACACTACTTGGAAATACACCTGCCTTCCACAGCCTACAGAAGGTAGCCTTCAGATTTATTATTGTCTGAACCGAAACAGGTCGCTGTCAGTATTTACAGGAGGAGCCCAGGCATGAACTGCAGGATGCCAACAAATGCCCTTCCCATCTGAAAGGGGCTCTTCAGGGAAGGGTTTCCTGCCACTTAGTTAGTTCCTTGCCTGCACCAATTTCTGATCTTCTCACTTGATCTTCCCTCCGTCTGGATGGCCCCCAAACCTCTTAGCTAACTCCCAACCTGTGGGTTTCTACTTAAATGCCCCATTGGCTGAGTGTTTCCCTCTGTCACTGGCTCTCTAGCTTTTCCTTTCAACTGTATCATCACTGAATCCATAGCACCCAGAATGGTGCCTGGCATATGAGGAGCAATACTGTTCTCCATTGAGAACACAGGCGCTGGTGTCAGGCAGCTTGAGTTCAAATCCCAGCTCTGCCTCTAACTAGTTATGTGGCCTCAGGCCTCCGTTTCTTCATCTTTAAATGACAGTGGTGATGATGGTGATAATGCTGACTTTGACAAATTTTGGGAGAGCCAAGCCAATGAATTGCTGTATATGAATGTGATTGAGGTGTATGTGACACTCTCTCTCTCTCTCTCTCTCTCTCTCTCTCTCTCTCTCTCTCTTTCTGTGTGTGTGTGTGTGTGAGGGGGGGGGGAGGGAGAGATCAGGATAAGGAATAAAACCTCCACTTAAGGTCTGCTTTGCGGTTGGATTGAGGAATGTGAAAACAACAAAGTTAAAGAAGGGGACAGAGAGCCAGGATAAAGATAGTGTGCCCCCCCCCCCGACACACACACCACACACACACCCTCTCCAAGGCCCAGCCCCATGGCCCTGCTCTGGCCTCGCTTTATGGAACCTGTTCAAGGGCACCTCACTCTCCTATCTCTGTGTGTCTAGCTCACACCAGTCCCCACAGGGAATGCTCAGCCTGGGTAGGAAACGCCACCTCCATTTTTACATTTTCCTTTACTTTTAAACTATTTTGTTAGAGAATAATGCACAAATGAATAGAAACTAATGTAATATTATAATACTGTTGCATATTACACATAATTTAATACTCCAATAAACACTCATGGGCCTTTGATCACCCACACTGAGCATATGCTGAGTTTACCATATCTACATTATATATATCCTTCCTCTTGCTGCATGCACAGAATAGATCACAGTTGATTTCACTGCCCCGCTTCCTCCCTCGCCTCCCCAGAGGTAATGCCAGCATTTATTACTCCTATGTATTTATTGATACCCTTACCACAGACATCTGCATTCATTTCAAAGCACAACACTGTGTGTCTTCAGAGTTTATATCAATGGCATTCACTATGCATATCATTCTCCAGTCTGCGTTTTTTCCATCCCTCGCTATGTCCTTGAGATTCATGCAGTGTGGGACCATTATTAGTGCATTTGAGACTGCTGCATGGTGTGTGATCCACTCTTCTGCTGAATATTAGTTTTTTCTCGTTCTTTTTTATGGTTAAAATCAACACATCAGAACAGTAGAACTGCTTTTTGAGGTCCAGATCACACATCTTCCAGGAAATCATCTCCAGATCTCCATGACCCCTTCCCCTTGGCATCCACTGCTCTTTCTCTGTCCCTTTATCTTTGCTGCTCCTTCCACATGGTATAGGATCCCTAGAGATGTCTATATCTGGCCCCAAGAAGGGATTACATGGATGTATGAATATGCAAAGCTATCAAGTCGTGTGTTTTCGGATGTGCATGCCAGCTCGAACTCCTGGCAGTGCCTAATCCTGAGGAGCTGGCAATAATGAACAAACAGGACAGGTGCCAAGCAAAGAAACAGAATATTCCACTCTGCCCTGTATAGACTGGAGGGCACAGAGGAGGGCAGAGACTGCTGTAGAAGCAAGAGAGTGGCCTGGAGGTCGTTGAGGAGGGAAAGGGACCAGGAGGCCCTGACACTCCCCTTGTGAGGGCTTGTGAGGGACGAGGTGCCCTTGAGCAAACATTCTGAGCTGCAACACTTTGTGGGGAAATGTGGCCTTCAAGGGGCCAACATGTTTTAGCTGGAGGTGTTATGATAAAGTCTATAGGAGATTTGGCACAGAGGTTGAAGATGAAGGTGCTGGCGGGAGTGTGGGGGTATAGTCTCCCAGGAAGTAGCAGGAGAAGAGTGGAAGCCAGGGATTTACCTGTTTAGAAAGAACCAAACAGAAGTCAGGAAAGGCAGCTGGGAGAGGTGTGGTACAGCTGAGGACAACGGAGGGACAGCCGCGAGGGACAGCCAAGGAACAGTCGAGGTACAGCTGCGTAGGCGGGAAACCTTCAGGTCCACATGAGTGTACTGGGGAAGAGAGACGCATGTCCACAAAGTCCGTGGTTATAGAAATGAAAACAACTATCCGGCCACACTCTGGGCTAAACCGTCCACCGTGCCCTCATCCACACCTCTCATCTTCAGGAGACCCAGCTGCAATGGAGAGGTAGCTGGTGAGCAGAAACAACAGTCCTGGGGTAGCAAGGAACAGTCTGGAATCGCAGAGGAACGCTGGCACAGAGGGCCATTGACTGCTACCTTTCAGCCGCAACATGTAACCCAAGCGCTGGGGAGGCTGAAGCAGTCTGTTTAGTGAGACCCTGCCCCCCCCCCAGCCTAAAAAGAGGAATATGCTATTGGTCTAGCCAAATCTACTACCAAGGAGGACCGACAACAGATATACTAAATTGTGAGGCCCCCTGAGGACAGGTGCCAGGCACACGAAATCATAAAGGGCCCAGATACGCTAAAGATCATCTCATTTATGTCCGCCTCACTTTCCCAGGGCATATGTTTCCTAGAGGTTACTTAACAGAAACCTCAGACATTGCCGGTCTGGTACTACATACAACTCCAGGCAGCACAGGGAGCTGCTGATATCAGCAGGGCTGTTTGTGGACACTTGCAGCCCTTGCCCTGGTGCATGGTCACAGGCCTGTCCCTTCTTCCATGACAGCACACTTCCAGGACAGGCCAGGACAGTGCTTCCTGTTCAGTCTTGGAGACGTTCCAAGTCAGACTGGGAAGACTACATACATACCCTGTGGGGCCTATGGAGAAAAGAGCTCTTGACATTCCTCCCCAGGACAGACACATTTCCCCTGGTCTTAAACAAGTTGGCACAGGGCTAGATGCCATGAAAAAAGTGATAAGAAATTATATAAATATAGTTTCATATAGTCACAAGCAGCCCAAACTTCAGTGTGTATAGGCAAGGACAGCTGCTATAGAGATGAACACACTGCCTAGGACTTGTCTGAAAAACTTCAAGGTGGAAGATGGCCAGCAAAGGTACACTGCCGGAAGTGCATGTGATTGGAGCTTCTGCCCCGGGACAGGTGGTGCATGGGTCTGCTCACCCCAAGATCTAGGCTGAGTGTTTGGTAACCTTTCCTATATACCCTGCATGCCAAAGGGAGGCAGTGGACAGGGCTCCAGGCCCTCCTCAGTGTCTGCAAGGCTGTATTATCTTGCATTTGGCATTGATGTACATGGCAGGTGCCTCTCGGTGAGGCGCAGAAGTAGGGCTTGGAAGCTCATCTGCAGGACCCAGCCTCACCCCTTGCCACTCTGATGACACTGACAGACCCTAGCTGTTCATTTCCAGCTCTCTGGTTTTGTGGGGGGGGGGTGTTGTTTTTGTTTTGTTTTGTTTTGTTTTTTTGGTGTGTGTGTGTGTGTTTAAGCAGGTCACCAAATGTCACTGGCTTCTGCGGCTGTTTTATTTTTTGCAGTGATGAGGACTGATCCCAAGCCATAAAAATCCACCCATGAATTACACCCCAGTCCCCATCACTAGCCTCTGAATGTCACCACCCAGGGCAACTTCAGAGGCTCTGACTGAAGTCCACACAGTCTATCCAAACCCCACGACCCCATTCAAGCCATCTGGGAGCCATAACTGGGCCTCTCTTTCATAGTGTTAGCCTGTCTCAATGATACGGAGAACATTTCTGACCCTCAGATTTAGTCCATTGCCTTGTTCCATGCATTACGATGTCGACATTCAGTATGTATCACAGGGTAAGGGCAGAGAAAACCTACCACATAGGCACAGTAAAGTAGCCGTGTTGGTGGGGTACGCAGGCTTGGCAGACCTGGAATGGGGAGTTAGCGAGTAAACAGGCCAATGAATGAAGCCCATGCAGGAAAATGGAGAAATAAACCATTTGTTCATAGACTATACAGCAAGGAAAAACAACAAGTGAATTTTATGGCCTTCCTACTGGGTGGAGTAAGCCAGATTGGAAGCATAAAGTGTGTTTACCATTCAAAACTTGGCAAAAAATCTAGCTGATGATAAAAATTAAAATAGTGGTTGCCTTTGTGTGAGAGAGAGTGGGGACAACGAGTACCAACTGGAAGCAAGTGCTAGAACCTTTCGTGACGCTGGAAATGTTCCATCTCCTGCTTGCGAAGAGATGCGAGTATTGTCACCGTGTTATACACTTAAGGCATACACACTTACATTAGTGTGTGCAAACCCAAAAACCTGGTCCATGTCTGTAAGCAGAGCAGGTGCTCAGGGAACTTGTGCAGGCTGGGGGAGTGAAGAAACTCATACCTCTCCATTATTTGGCATGCCAGGGTCTGAGTGGCCCAGACCAGCCCTGTGTTTAACTTAACCTCACTTTATTTTATCAGAGTATTATGGCATTTGATAATAAAATCTTCAGTGTGCACACAACAGTGTTAACTTATAGGGACAATGTTGCACAGCTGGTCCATCTCACTTGATCATCCATTCTCTGGCATGGTTTCCAGACATCTGTGCTTTTGTGTGGTATCTTGCAGGGTTTGTGCTTGGCCACAGATCACCTTCAGAACCTTTGACAAGCCTTCAGGATCCGAGTGTGCTCTTGCTCTCCGGTCTTACTGGGAATTTCAGGTCCAGCTTGTATTCCCCAGCCCCAGGCCTGGCATTTGCTGTTTCTCTAATGACAATTAGGGTACCACAATGTGAGCTCTCAGCAGCTGACACTGCTGTCTTATCTGCCATCAGTTCTGGTTCAGGTTCAGGACGGAGCTAAGAAACACAATACTTTTAGAAAAACCCAAAAACACTTATGATGCCTTAGTGTTAGGGTCACAAGCTGTCGTCTCCATTTTCACCCCTAGTCACTGGTGTGGCTCCATTGTCCCAAGACTGGTCTATGACGGCACCTCACACTCCAGACTAGACTGACGTTCCCTCTCCTCTGTCCTTTTAGGGCCATGTTGAGCCCCTGTGCCCACCTGCATCCTCCCACATCATCCTCAGAGGATCTCTGTCTGAATCCATCTGCTCTGTCCTCCTTGGCTCCCATTATGTTGAGCTCAGCCTCAGTATGGCTCTCACCTCCCTGTCTCTTCTTTTGCCTCCCATTCCTGAGAGGCAGCCAGTCCCATGACTAAGCACTTCATTTGCTCCGAGCACTTTTAACTCCCTCCCCTCCAGAATCAGGCCCGCCATTCTCCCATGTGGTACACTGGTGCACTGATAAATACATTCTCCTTGGCTCTGGGATGGGATTGGTTTGTAGCATCTGCCCATTCCTGTGGTGTAAACGGTCTCAACGTGGTCAGTGTCAGGTCATGAAAAACACAACCACCCAGTCTGCAAAGTTCCTGAGAATGGAACAGCTCTCAACAGCCAGTACAAATCATTTAGCTGAGCATGCCAAAGAGGTACCAAACTCTACACAGTCGGTGCTCTGCCCAGGGACAGCCTCGGGGTGTCTTGGGAGCTCTTGTAGGTTCCATTAGCTCTAATTCTCCTAAGTTCTTTCCTTCCTAACAGGTCTGCTTCAACCACTTTCTTCCTTCCTTCCAGCTTTCTGTATCATCCGTCTGCCCTCCTATGCACAGCACATAGCCCTATCTAGAGCTGTCTTAAGATGCTCCCCGCTAGCATGATGGCCTCCTTTGCCCTCCTCCCTCCCATACCATCTCACTGGTGTCTTTCCTCACTTATGGCTACTTGTGAGACATCCTTGCCACTTCTTAAAGACTATATTCTGAGACCGGTCCTCCTCTTCCAGCCAGCAATGCCTCCGCCCACTCTTGCCATACCAGCCCCTCTTCCCCTTGGCCCTGTCACCAATAGCAACCCAATAGTCACCCTCCAGGGTGCTTTCAAGCCTCTCCTGCCCTGTCAGCTTCTCTCCTGGACTCTCACCATCCCTCAGGTCTTACCCTGCACACCGCTCTGGTGGTACCCTCAGCCTCCTTGGGGGGGGGGGGGGCTTCTTCCCCTCTGAGCCCCATTTAATTTTATCTCCACCTTCCAGACACTCATACCATATTAATTTCCTTTCTTAGCTTAACAAATGACCATTGATTTAATGGTTTCAAACAATGAATTATCTTCTGGGGAGGAAGGTCCTAAATCCTCAAATCAATGTCCTAGCAAGGCTGTCTTTCTAGAGGATCTAAGGGAAAGATATTCCCTGACATCCTGCAGCCCCCGAGACAGCCCTGGGCCCTCCTCTGTGCAGAAGTGTCCACCATCCCATCACCATCTGACTCTCTGCTGGGACCCTTGTGAGGCTATCTTGTGCCAATCTGACTTAACCGTATCCACCATGGAAGGTCTGGACAACCTCATTCCGTTGGCTGAACTGCCACCAGCTCCTCTTCCTGAGCTTGCCTGTCCACTCCCCTGAGCCTGCTACTTACCCTCTTCCCACGTGGAGAGTGGCATCTCCGTACTCTGGTGCCCACAGCCAGAGCATCAGCCTCCTCCACACCCCAACCAGTCATTCAGCCCATTGAGCATCTCTCTCTTCACGCGGTCTCATTTTCCCATTCCCTCTTGCCTAAGCAAATCAGCTCCCCTCACCTTCCTGGCAGGAGCTGACCTCTCCCAGCAGGGCCACGACATCAGTGCTATCAGCTGTTGTGTTGTACGTGAGAGAAAATTGACACAGGGAGGCTAAGTAACGTCGTCAAAGTTCCCTGCTCACTTGGTGTAAGGACTAACATTGGAACCCAGGCACTCGCCGCCCCCCCCCCCCCCCCGCATCCTTGTTATCGCTTGCCTGGATGAGAGACTGGGCTGAGCCAGGGTAAGATATCAGTCTGTGGCCACGTTTTCAGTCTTAAATACCACCCAGACCCTCGGCCCCTGCACAAATCCCCCAGGCTCTCTGCCAGATGTCCTTCTGTGCTGACTGCTTGCCATGAAGAAGACCTCAGCACGGTCACAGGACATGGCTTCTTCCTGAGTGGCCTGGGCTCTGAGAGACAAAAGCTAAAAGCCCATGGTCCCTGAGTTAAGCCCTGGGCAAGTGGAAGATTTGCCTTCCTCACTTTGCAGTGATGATGCAGAACAGATGTTGGCCCTGTGACTGGGTGGGCTCAGTGCTGGGACTCCCTCCCACGGTGCCCACTGCCAGGGGGACCTTCTGTTCTGGGCAGAGGCTTCTACCCTGCACAGACCCAGGAGCACAGTCAATGTAGTCCACAGGGGCTCCTGCTTGGAGTAAGTCCAGCGTGACTAAGCGCAGGAGTCCCTGGACAGCCGTGCAACCCCAGTCACCCAACTTGTCTGAGGCCACAGATCGGAGCAGGGGAGATCAGGAAGGAAGTAATACGGGGGGGGGGGGGGGGGGGAGGGGGGGGAGACTGGGAAAGTGAAAAACTAGAAAAGCAGATGAAAAGAGTTGGGAGTAGATGGGGGGACCCACTGCAGGCCTAGAGGAAGCCAGGGGATGTGAGCCTGGAGTTTATGTCCATAGGGAACTCAGAGAGCTGCCCTACCATCCCAGGTCCCTCAGCCTGTAATGAAGGCCAAGGTTCTCTGCCAACTTCAGGCAGCCCAACGGTCCTGAGGCAGGCAATGCTGGGGCCCAGAAGAACATCTGACCCATTCCTGATCTACCTCAAGCGAGGAGACTCTGCCAGTGACCCTTCACCATAGGAAACTGGCAGTGCCCTCAATGTGCCCTTCCATGTCCTCTTAATGTATATGGGGTCCAGATCTTACCCAGGTCACCTCTTCCTCACAGCCTGCCATGATTACTCCCAATTCAAAGTCGCCTTGTTTCATTCTCCCCTCACTCAGCCTCCTCTGCAGCCATCTGTCCAAACCCTAGGGGCTTCTTGCTGCTTCTGGACCTTTGCTCATGCTCCTGCCTCTACCCAGAATTTACTTCCCCCAAATGAATATCTAGCTCACACACATACACACACACACACACAGAGAGAGAGAGAGAGAGAGAGAGAGAGAGAGAGAGAGAGAGAGAGAGAGAGGAGAGAGAGAGTGAGAGAGAGAGAGGAGAGAGAGAGTTCTCCTTACAAGTCCTCATTTCAAGTTCTTTATCAGAGAGGTTTTCTGGCTCTGCAGGGGAGAGAGGTCCAGAGTCCCTTGGGGAGGGAGCCGCTGTGAGCACTGGTGTAATGGCCTCTAAGTGCCCAGCTGGAGAGCTGGGAGATAGGGGTTATCTGGGGCTTGCATTCCTTCTGTCCGGACCCTGAGGTGAGAGGAGGCATGAGCATCAGAAGATGGCGGTAACTCCTAGTAGCTCTCAGCCAGAGAAATAGCATGCATGTTCTTGACAGAGGTCACTAGTGGAGGAAGGGCAAAAAGCAAAGAGTGGGGGACAACAGTCTGATACTTCATGGCCAGCTACAACTTATGCTCGGGGCTGGCTGTGAATTCTGACAAGCTGCCAAGGACATGCTCCTTTCTGGGGATGCCAGGAGAGGCTCTTAATCACAAAGCCTGCCTCTCGGCCTTGGAGCTGCCTGGCCTCTCAGGGCTTGGCCTATTTGTTCATGTCCCTCTCTTGACTTCCCCCAAATCCCAGCAGCTCCTCCTCAGCCTACCCTTCTGCTCCTTGGGAAATAGCACTGCCCTGGGATAAACCAGGCTGCAAAGAGCCCCTGCCTCCTTTGCCACAGTATGTGCCCAGCTGATGCAGTCAACAACATTTACCTGCTGACCAGACAGGCCTTTTCTGATCAGCAGTGCCTGCACTGAAGGACGCTAAGCTAGACCTCTTGTACCACATGGGTGTTAGTCGGTATTGCAGTCTCTGTGACGAATCTGAGGTAGCTAAGTGAAAAGGAGAAAGCTTTCTTTTGGGTCACTGCTGGGAAGGCTGCAGTCTGATTGGTTGGCCCATTGTTTGGGGCATGTGGTGAGGCAGCATGTCATGGAAGCAGTGAGTGGCTGGGAACAGAAGAGGAGCCACACCCCCAGTGACCTGAAATCCTCTAGCCAGTCCCTGTTTAGACGTCACCACCTCCCAGTAGCTGCGTGGACTGGGGACTCACACCTTCAACACACGGGCCTTCCGGGGAGCTAACAACCCTCCTGTAAGCCCTTCAGGAAGGCAAGTGGGTACAGCCAAGCCAGATGGATGAAACTGAGCAGGGTGAGAGATGAGAGCTAGAGAGGCCCAAGTAGGAGGACCTGCTTGGGGTTAAATGTGAAATCAGAGGCGGACAAAGGTCATTCTATGTCTCCCTGTGATGTAGAAGTCTTAGCATATTCTTAATTCTGTGAGATGCCACTGGGAAAGGATAGAGGAAAAAAAGAGAAACCTTTTTTTTTTTTTGGTTTTTCGAGACAGGGTTTCTCTGTGGTTTTGGAGCCTGTCCTGGAACTAGCTCTTGTAGACCAGGCTGGTCTCGAACTCACAGAGATCCGCCTGCCTCTGCCTCCCGAGTGCTGGGATTAAAGGCGTGCGCCACCTCCACCCGGCAAGAGAAACCATTTTTAAGAAAAAGCATCCCTGCCATTGTGTTCAGACTGGAGAGGGGACAGGTGGACAGGTGGACAGGTGGACAGGTGGACAGGTGGACAGGTGGAGGCTGTCAGGATGCTGCAGTCATCTTGGCAAAATCGGACGAAAGAGGTACCAGACTCCAGGAGCCAGGCGGAGGGCCCGCCTGCTGGAGGAGGAGCTAGGCATAGACAGAGGGGTGAGACAGACTCCTTCAGCAGGGCCAAGCAAAGTAGACAGAGGTCCTGTCCTGGAGTCGCCTGCCCAGGGTGGATGGAGGACAGAGAAGAATAGTGACTCCAGCAGGACGGGAGAAGGTGGTCAGCACAGTAGCTCTAAGTGAGAAGTAAGCAGACTGGACGCATCCAGTTAGGTGGAGGGTCTGGGCAGCCTTACTATAGAGGAGATGGGAGAAAACACTGGGGGAAAGCTGCGGTCCAGGGTAGGTGAGAAGCAGCCAGGAAGATGGTGGCTGCAGCAGAGAGGGGAGGTATGTGGAATTGTGCACATATTACATCCCAGCCCCCACCCCGTTACCTTGAGGAAACAGAAGCTGCTGGAGGGGTTTGAGCAGGGAACAAACATGATCAGCTTAACTTTTTTTTTTTTTAATCATTTGAAGGGCGGAACTGCTCAGCAGGTAAAGGACTCGCCATGCAAGCACAGGGGCCGATTTGGATCCCCAGCACCTGTGGAAAGGGCTAGACACACAGGGGTGTGAGCAGGACGTCCCAGAGCTGGGAGGGAAGGAGGACCTTAGGACAGAGCTGGGGGAAAGAAAGAGCTTGTGCTGTGGGAACTCCTTCTGCTCCTCCAGCCAATAGTCTTACAGACCCAAGTGGGCTGGTATCTTAAAGGCTATTGGCTGTAGGAGAGGAAGGAGTTCCCACAGCAGGAACCTAGGACACAACCAAGGTCACAGACCTACAAGTATTCAGAACGGGATTCTGTGGCTCATGGGTGAGGTTCCGGCTGGGTCAGGAATGTGGATACAGGATGGTGGTGAAGGAAATGGCTGTGATGTTGGCAACGTGAGTGCCTACTAAGCAGAGAAGGAGGCAGCCGCCAGGGACAACCCAAGGCACTGGCAAATGGTCACCCTATAGCTAAGGAAAAAGAGAGGGAGGGGTGGGGCTGCCTTGAGCTGTGTGCTGCACCTGTAAGTAAAGAATAGAACAGCTCTGGACTGTGCTTGCCAAGGACCGCCCTCCCGCCCCTGCTGCTGTGTGGAGATACCCCTTTGGCAGGTCCTGCCCTTAGACAAGGGTGGTAGGCTGGGCTACAGCAGTCACAAGGAAACAGAGACAGACAGTTGATGACGGGTATAGTGCGGGGTGCAATAGAGAAGAGTCTACAGGCATCGGTACCCACCGCACTTCAAAGTGAGTATGATACATAGTGACGGGAGGGCTTTGTAAGTCACTCTGCTGGTCAGAAGCGGGTGGAAGGTCTCGCACAGGACGTTGTCACTGCCCAGTGTGTAGGAAAAGCATCCGGGACAGCCATGTATAACAGCCCAAAAGCAAGAGTGGGGATCCCATCACAAGCAGAGCACAGCCAGGGGGTAGAGTGACCACATAGCTCATGCAAGGACATACATTAGACAGAGAAAGTTAGAGCAGGGCTGTGGCACTGGGGACCTATGGAAAGGTAGAGGCTACAGCACACAGGGAGGTAGAGGGCAACACACAGTAGCCTCCTTGTTAAGAGAAAGAAAAAATAAAGAACTTCTAAAGTTTTCCCAGCTGGACTTTGTGTCTACAAGACACAGAGGACGATGTTCAGGATGGGAGAGTAAGCCCACTGGAGCCAAGGAGGAGGGTACCCTAGTGCTGAGAGTAGCCTGGCTCCAAGACTCCCACAGACCCTTTGAGTCTTTCATAGTTTTAGTGTGTGCTGCATTACTATAGCAAAACAACTGAGGTCAATGATCTTATAAAGAAATGAAGCGTATTTGCATCACAGTTCTGGTAGCTGGGAAACCCAAACAACATCAGCATCAGTATATGGGAAGGTCACACGGAAGCATCACAGCATGGAAGAGAAGCAAGAAGGGGAATGACTAGGTACAAGAGGAGCAGGTGTCTGAGGTGGTCTTGCCTTATACCTCGCTGTCGTGAGAGCTAGTCCAGCCTCACAAGACCTGGCCCACTCCTACAAGACAGCACTAATCCATCCGTGAGAGTGGAGCCACCACAACCCACCTGCCTCCCACAAGGCCCCACCTGTTACACATTGCCCCATCTCAATATGCACTGAGGATCAAGTTTCCAGGGCACCTGTGACAGAGCTGATGCTCTGAGGGATAAGAAGACAAAGCAGTTGGTGGGCCCAACAGCTGTCTCGGGCAGACTAGAGGAGGGTGGCAATGGCAAAGAAAGATTTGTCCACTGATGCCTCTGCAGCATCGTCCCTGACGAGTGTCCATTTTCAGGGGTCTCTAGACAGCTCTCCATCCCACACATAATGTGCAACAGGGAAGGGCGTGCCTACACCCCTTCAGACCCCAGAGATCTTTGCAAGGTGTATGAGCTGCAGAGAAAGTATGGAGAGGAGGGATATTGCAACAAGAGGGAGAAGTGGAGGTGGCGGCTGGAGCACCATTCCAGTAGGGAGAGGCGTGGTCCTCACTGGCCTCTGTGGTCCTCACCTAGGACCATAATAGGAAAAATCTCCCAAGACCTGCTGCCCCTGGAATCTGCAACCTGCAGCATAGGTACCCGAATTTTCTAAGCACACAGTGGTCAGAGAGTAAGAACCGGTTGTGGTGGAGGATGAGGGACCACCATCTCCCTAGGACTTTCAGTTTACCCACTCCTGAGTGCCTGCCTGCATCTCTTCCCCAGGGACTTCCATAGCTCATCCACCGATGTAGTCCATCCGTAAAGTAGCCAGAAAGTGGGGGAAATAAATAGCTGGAGAAAGCAGCTGGAGACTGATGGGAATGAGTGGTAGGTACCCACATCCCTCCCCATTAGTGGGGAGACCCCAAGAACCCCTTTGGAGTTAAGCCTCCATTCCCCACATTAGCAACTGACTTACTAGCATCCCCTCCCCCTGTGTTAGTACGTACCCAAGGTGTTTGCTCCCAGGCTAAAGACTTGCACTTGAACCCTGTCCCAGAGCTTGCCTCTGGAGGAACTCAAAGTCAGACCTCCAGGGAGGCAGAGGGCAACTGCCAGGGCTGGAAGGCTGCCTTTGAATCCTAGCCCCTTCGTGTGTGAGGAGTTCCCGTTCCAAAAAGACTCTGGAGAAGTCGGTTGTGCATAAATTAAAGCCCCAATGTTTGCAGTACAGACTGGGGCAGTACTAAAACATGTCATGTTGTCCACACATCTGAATAAAAGCCAGGCTGGCAACAACCGCTGGAAAGCATAGCCCACTGATGTATCATCCACAGCTAAATAGAGAAGACTGTAGTCTGAGTCAGAATGTTATTGCCAGCCTGACTTTGCAGCCGTTGAGGGATCCTGTTCTTGAGGGCCATCTTCCTGCAGGGTAAGGTCCTTCTGGCATTTTCTAGGGACTGCCTGACCCCTCTCCCAGGGGAAATCAACCTTACTAAGCCCCAGTACCCACAAACCCACAGTATTCAGTTACTGTTTCTGACTGCTCTCTAGATATAGTTGGTAGGTTCCGCTCCCCAGGCTGTGGGACCCGCTCTGAAAAGTCTGAGGAAAATACTGGAGGAATGAGCAGATACCAGGGGTGGGTGGGTGGGTGGGAGGGCTGGCCGGCTGATTTGCTTGCAGACATAGGGAATCGAACTCAGGGGCTCTCCAGTGTTACCTGAGTTCTCTAGCCTTACCTATATTCCCAGCCCAACACGTTTAAGTTAAAATTCTGCTAAGCACTGAGCCCTGAAATCTATGAATCGGCATGAGATCCCATCCAGGGGAGCATTATTGTCTCCAGTTCACAGAAAAAGAAAGGGAGACCTTCAGTGGCTGGTCAAGGAAGCTGCTGAGGACCACATGAGCAAGATGTGAGAGGCTGGGCTGTGTAATGGGTGCTGCCCTCCCTCCTTCCACTGTCTCTCAGTATCAGGAACTGTTTCTCCATGTGGTTAGTAGATGACCTGCAAGGCCGTTAGCGAGGGGGGCGGAGTGCCTCTACCCCTGGGGAGGGGACACGCTATCCTTATTTGGAGGAATCAAAGGCAGAGAAGAAAAAAAAACCGTAATTTGTCAAGGAACGCCACTCCTAACCTTCTGTGTCTGGAATGAAGCACCTGGCCCCAGCTGCTGCTGAAGAGGCTGGGGAGACAGTAGCCTCTGGACTGCACTTTAGGCTCGGTCCCCTTTCCCTTAGAGTGGCTTCCTTAGGATCCTAGGGGACACGGGGTCTTAGCACCCATCCTACCTGCCTGGTGTTCTGTTCCCTCACCCAAACCATGCGAGAAACATTTCCTCACCACTTGCCCCGCAACAGCCCCACAACCCCGCAATTTTACAGCCATGGGGAGTGCACACTTGAAGCTTAATTCTGGGCTCAGGCTATCCCTCTCTCTCTCTCTCTCTCTCTCTCTCTCTCTCTCTCTCTCTCTCTCTCTCTCAAAAATACCCATGGCTCCCGACTACCCACAGAGTGAAAGCTGAGCCTTCATCCAAGGCCCTCCATTTTGGAGCCCCGGTGAGGGGTCCTGAGTTCATTCTGCAGCCGCTGACTCCATGCTTGTCCCATCTTGGTTGAGTCTGTGATGGTTAGGGGTGGCCTCCCTGAGCCTGCACTCAGCCCTGTGCTTCAATCACATTGTCACCTAGAGCGAGCACCACGTTGCCTGACTCCTCCACAGTATCCAGCACTGGGCAAACTTCGCTCGCCCCTTAATTCTGGGCTTCTTTCTCTTTGTGCTTAGGCAGTAGGGAACACAGAGTGCCATAAAACACCAATGGCAAATGAACTCATTTTGTATATATATAAAAAAAAAGTCAAAATATTTTTACATAAAACTTGTAGCCGAATTATGCTTCCACATCAGCGCCTTAAAGAACAAGAGAGTGCCCTTTGCGGAGACGGGAGGAGGGGGGGGGGGAGTGTGAACAAGGAGGTCTCCACATAGATCCCAGTAACTGGGCTGGTTCCATAGGGAAGACTGCTGATTGATCAACTGCAGCCGCGCGTGGTTTGGTCTCACTCTGGTCAGGATTTGTTGCCTGTGCTCAAAACAGCTATCAGGTCGGACTCAGAAGACAGGAAAATGATTCTTTCTTCGCACCCTTTTTCGCAGAGAAAGACCCCCTTGAGAGCTCCTGCCGGTGACTCAGCTTCAGTGGTAGGCAGCTGTCAACCTCCCAGCTACAGACATCCGTTAACTACCCGGGTCTCTGTCCCCTGCAGGTTCTCTGTTCCCGCAGCTGAAACCATCAGAGGGCGTCTTCAAGGTCATCTTCTGGCTGGGCTACTTCAACAGCTGTGTGAACCCGCTCATCTACCCCTGCTCCAGTCGCGAGTTCAAGCGCGCCTTCCTCCGCCTCTTGCGCTGCCAGTGTCGCCGTCGCCGCCGCCGCCTCTGGCGCGTCTACGGCCACCACTGGCGAGCCTCGACAGGCGAACAGCGTCCCGACTATGTCCCCAGCCCGAGAGTCGCGCCCCCGGGAGCTCCCCTGGCCCTCACTGCACACCCAGGCCCTGGCTCCGCAGACACGTCCGAGGCGCAGGCTCCGGTCTCCGGGCGTCGAAAGCCAACCTCCGCCCTCCGGGAGTGGAAGCTGCTCGGGCCGCTGCAGAGACCCACGACCCAGCTGCGCGCGAAGGTGTCCAGCCTGTCCCACAAGATCCGCTCTGGAGGCACACGTCGCGCGGAGGTTCCGTGCGCCCTGCGCTCGGAGTTGGAGGCAGTGTCTCTAAGCGTTCCCCAAGATGGGGCAGAGGCTGTCATCTGTCCTGTCTATGAGCCAGTCGACTACAGCAATCTCCGGGAAACTGACATTTAAGGATCGAGACCCAGGCTGGGAGATGTGCTGGAGCCGGGGCGGGGGGGTGGGGGGGGTGGGGGGGGTGAGGTGCGTTGAGGGATTCTGCCTTTGGATCCAGGACCTGGGACCGGATCACTTCGTAGGTGGTGGGTTATGGCGCCCCCTACTGGACATAGGTGCCCAGAGAGCTACTGGAAGTGAGACTGCGGGATTCACTCTTCTCATCCAGATTGAAAAACTGCTTAGTCAGCTGCTCCTGAAGTCTAGGCAGAAGACTTTAGATGTGGCCACTCGCCTTGGGGAGGAAGAGGTACAGATTCATACTCTGCTGCTCCCAGGAAGATCAGTGGACACCGATCTGCCACCCGGAGGAAGTCAGTGGACCTACCGTGGGACTTGTCATACTGCGAGTTTTGGTGGCATATTGGATGCCCGCCATACAAATCTGTTGTTTGTCGCCCTAGGCCCAGGGCCTCCTCCTCACGTTCCTAACCTGTATGCACCCTTCACCTGGCTGAGCCCTCACTATTTCCCCCAGGGGCCTTACTGTTTACACTCTGTACATAATTCATTGTGCCTGTCTGTGCCGATCACTTCTCACTGGGATTCCAGGCTGCCGACAGGGGAGAGCCAGCCTTATTTATCATTTTGAAAACTATTTATTGGTAAGAGTACTTATATTTTGTTCAGACTGTGCAAACTGTCCATCTTTGGCCTGTGAGTCATATAGAGCCTCCCTCTTCTGAAACCCTTAGACAACTGCAGAATAGTCTATGCTCACCTTGCTAGTTTTATCATAGCTGCCTCTCGGATAGTTGCTGCCCTTTGGGGTTTTGGGGGAGGGTAGAGGTCAGAAACATATTTTGGGAGTTGGTTCTCTCCTTCACCCTCGAGGGTCACTATCCTTTGGTCATTGTCCTTTGGATCTTTTAGCAAGGCTAAAGGACTTTGGAGCTTTGTTGGCTTTTAAAAGTCACAGAAGAACAAACTTTCTTCTTGTCAGCCTCTGTGATGCTCCAAGGGCCTCGGGAGACATACTGGCTACCAGTGCAACTGGTAAGAGAATGAACGAAAGATGTACACCCAAGCAGACAGGTCTGTGGATGTGGAGAAAGCCCACACCTAGGAGTCATACTCCTTAGCTCTGAACAATCATAAGCAATTCAGTCTCTCAAAAGAAAATATCAACCACATTTATCCAGCCAGCGTGGGTGTGATAACTGTGACCAATGGGCCCTTAGAGGACAGCTATCTAAACAAAGCCCCAAACTGGAAGAGCCGGTTACTGCCTCCAACATGTACAGGAAGGTGGCTGTCCTCTGCTAAGGGGGCAGTCTGCCTGAAGCATCACGGCAGCGCTAAGCCTTCCGTGGTACTCTGACAAGGTTAGAAGGGCTTAGAAGGAAGTGGTTTACAAAGTGAGCTGGGGTCTGGGTTTTGAGAACCTGCCTCCCCTAAGCACCCAGATATACAGGAGCAGTTATAGCAGGTACTGGGAATACGCTACGTACTCAAAATAAAATGCCCCCTTTGTACCTACTGACCTCCTTGAATCTAGGGGACAGGCTTTGCTATCTTTTCACAGAGGTGGGATCCATGGGTCAAGTCAGAAAGAGTGAGTAGGCAGCCCCCAGTCTCAAGTACTTGAGCATCAACCTCTTGCGTAGGGGTGAGCCAGGTTTGCTTCAAAAACTAGCTTAGGTTTTGGGAGACCCAAAAACTAGCTTAGGTTTGGGAATGGGAATGATAGGACTGACAACCCACTCAGTGTTTGTGCCAAGCATGGTAACCAGATTATGACCAGACCCCTGGGCACACTGCTGCTCCCTACAGCAAGAACCGAGCGTGAATGGCTGTGGAAGGTTGCAGAGCCCAGAGACATCTCTTCATCAGAGGCCTCCAGGCATCTTGTTCTCAAAGCCAGTACAGCATGGCCACTGACCTCACTCCTGGGACAAGACAGGATCATAGCAGAGAGGGACGGAATAGTGATGGGCTGGGGAAGTGATGGGGGCAGATAGAAGTGATGTCAAGAAAACCTGGGAGAATGCACAATTCCTTGGGTCCTTGGGTGCTTCTGTCCCTCAGCCCATCCTACATATCTGACTATAAACGGTCTCTGAAGTGTATGCAAGACTTGAGGCACTTGTCCTCCCTTGACCTTAGAGGATAAGGCCTGAAGGCATCTAAGGTGGGGAAGGGATGATCCTATGAGAGGTGACAAAGACCAAAGCAAGCTTTAAAGAACACTGCTGTTTGTCCAGGTCCTCATGCCCATCCTTAGCCTCCTTCCTGCTTCCTACCCCGGGGTCCTCGCTGCCATCTAACCACTCACCTCTCCTTACTTCCTACACCCGTGCTCAGCCCCATGTTAACAGCATCTGCTCTGGAGCCCCGCTTCCCTGATGTGCAGTTTGCTGGAACTAACTCCTGTTCGTTCCTGCTTCCCGTCTCCTTTCTTCCTTCCTCCAGAGACTCCCCCTCCACCCTTAAACATTCCCCAGGGTTGTATTCCTCTTCTCAGCTCTCCACATAATCTTGTCCACTCCACATCTCAATGACCACTTACATAGAAATGGCCCCCAGGGACTGTCTTGAGCTCCAGATGTGTGGTCAACCTCCCAAGCACCACACAAGGCCATCTGCTTCCTGCAGATCCCCTGAGCATGCCACGCCGCATCCACTCTCCAACTTCTCGGCTTTGCATCTTTCCAAGGTCTCCTTCACAGATTCCCAGCTCTGAGCAAGCCCCAAGCCTCCTACAGCCTCCCAGGTCACTCACCTGCCCCCTGTCCAGTGCACTGAGAAGAGTCCTTATGTCCCCAAGAGCAGATTGCCCTGCACATCTATGGTGACACATGTTCCATCTGCTGTCCAGCTGACTAGTCCCTCCCCCTTCAGGACCCTATCATCAGCCGGTCCCTGGGTTCCTCCTGTCCAGTTGCTGACAGGTCATGGGGAAGTGTCTGAGACCTTCATCAGCCTTCCTTGTATCACAGTTTCAACTCCTCAAAGCCCTCCTGACCTTGATTCTATTCCCATCCTGTTATATCCCCAGGGGACTGACTACATGGCCACCGGCTGTCCACTAGGAAGGAATTTTTGTAGTGCCCCCCCACCCCGCTTCTTGTGGCTCCCGAGGAGCACAAATCCAGATGCTCAAAAAAGCTAAATCAGTTCTCCGCCTCGCTGCTTGGAATAGCTCACAGAGAGCCACAGGGGCGCAGGTGGCACTGGGAGGGGGTAGGAGGCGCTGGATGCTGTTCTCCAGTAGTCTGGGCTTCCTGTCTTCCCTTCCCCCATCCAGACCTGCACCCTAAGAACAAAGAAACTAAGAGAATGCTGACCAGAGCAGAGACCTCCATTCTAAAATGACTCTGAGCTGCAGGACCCACAGGAAAACTGCAGGGTGCATGTGAAATGCAATGAAATGGCTGCAGTGGCAGAATGCCTGCCTCTCCTGCACAAGGCCCTAGCTCCAATCCCCAACATCAGGGGGTAGCGTGTATCAATAGGGGAGTCCAGGAAGCGGAGCCAGGCAAACTGGGCTTTCAAAGAAAGGGCCGGAAGTAAACACACTGGAAGCACCGCCAGCTCTTGGGCTGCCCTTTGCTTGCTTTCGCCATGAAATGGCCCCACCGGGGTGCTTATATTCACTCCTTTCTACCCTGCCAGGATCCAGAGAAAGAGTCCTAGTTCCTTTCCAGTTCTTTTCATAGCATACCTCTACCAAATGAATTTCTGGGGGGGGGGGGGGTTGTGTATATATGTGTGGTGTGTATGTGTGTGGTATGTGTAGTGTGTGGTGTGTGTGTGTGTGTGTGTGGTATGTGTAGAGTGTGTGGTGTGTGTGTGTGATGTGTGTGGTATGTATAGAGTGTGTGGTATGTGTAGTGTGTGTGCATGTGGTGTGGTGTTTATATATGTGTGGTGTGTGTAGACTGTGTGTGGTGTGTGTATGTGTGGTATGTGTAGAGTATGTGTGTGTGTGATGTGTGTGTGTGGTGTATATATGTGTGTGATGTGTGTGGTGTGTATGTATGTGATGTGTATGTGTGATATGTGTGTGATGTGTGTGGTGTGTATATGTGTGAGATATGTGTGTGTGGTGTGTATATGTGTGAGGTGTGTGTGGTGTATATATGTGTGTGGTGTGTATATGTGTGAGATATGTGTGTGTGGTGTGTATATGTGTGATGTGTGGTGTGTGTGTGTGTGTGTGTGTGTGTGTGTGTGTGTTCAGAAGATAACTTTACGGAGTTAGTTCTCTCCTTCCATCTCTCACATGGGCTTCAGGAATCAAACTCAGGTCCCGAGGCTCATGCAACACATTTTCCCACGGAACCATTGTGATATCCATTAGTTCCTGCGAATGGATCAGATCCGTCCTCCTCATCTTTTGAGCCAAGCCAAAGAGATCATGGGTCACTGGTCAGCTCACAGATTGGCTAATTTGGGGTCAAATCTAACAGCAGGTGAGGCAGATGGGAGAAGAATAGTCACAGAGAACAAATACCATCTGTGCCCCAGCATGGGAGAAGGGCGGTGCTCAGAAAGTAGGAGGAGCGGGCGGATAATATTGGTAATATTGACATCTCTTAGCACACTGGAGATGGTAAGCATTTAAGACACTGGTCTCTACCTGAGTATTACAAGACATTATTTTTCTCACCTGACAAGTGTAGACGGATGTTTCCTGACCTGATCGCCCAGTCCCAGAGAGTAAATATGAATTATAAACGCTCAGCCGATGGCTCAGGCTTGTTACTAGCTAACTCTTACACTTAACTCATATTTCTATTTATGCTTTGCCGTGTGGCTCATGGCTTGCTACCTCATTTTTTACACATCTTGCTTGATCAGTGGCTGGCTGGCGTCTCCTCTGACTCTGCACTTCTTCCCATCATTCCAGTTTGGTTGTCCCTCTTATAATTTCTGCCTGGCTACAAGCCAATCGGTGTTTCAGTGAACCAATTGGAGTGACAAATCTTTACAGTGTACAGCAGATAGAGGGTAAATGGGTTGCTAGAACCCCCAAGCTTGTACTGTCTACTTTCACGGTCTTCACTGGGGGCTTGTCCTCTTCGCTGCCCCGTGACTGGCAGCATCTTGTTCAAGGTTGAGAACAAGAGCTCCTGCCTACAGTCTTCCAACATTAACTGGCCCAGAACCACACCTCCCCTGAGATCTCACACATGCCCTTAGTGACCAGACTCTGGCATGAAAAACTGCCAAAGTAGGTGGGATGAATTTAGGAAGGGAGCCCCAAAATTCTGCCAGCCAAATTCAGCCTTCCACCTTATTTAGTACTGCTATCTTAGTCGGGGTTTCTATTGCCAAGAATTCATGACCACAGCAACTCTTAGAAAGGAAAACATTTAACTGGGACTGGCTTTCAATTCAGAGGTTTAGTCCATTATCATCACGGCGAGAACCATGGTAGCACACAGGTAGACCTGGTGCTGGAGAGGTAGCTGAGAGTTCTACATCTGGCTAGAGCTTCTAAAACCTCAAGGCCCATTCCTAGTGACACACTTCCTCCAAAACGGCCACACTCCAACAAGGCCACACCTCCTAATAGTGCTACTCCCTATGAACCTATCGGGGTCACTTTCCACCACACACCCACAAACTAAAAATGGGGGAAGTCAAAATAATTTTTTATGGAAATGTGTGAACATTACCATCTAATATCTTCAATTTTGCCTCTTGATTCACAAAACCTAAATTTATTCCCTTGACCTTTACAGGAAAAGCCTACTGATTTAGCCTGAGGAGAGCATAAGGGAATCATTGATTGCTTCCTGGGAGAACGACCTGGACCAGAACAGGGTCTGGCAAGCAGGTCTGGTGACCTGGGCTGTCACCGTTCACCACGCTCACTGGAAAGTGACATTTGTAAGCTCCAATCTTTGGAGACTATCTCACAACCCAGTGTCCTAACAACTGTCAGTGAACCTGACAGGAAGCCTAAACATTGCCTGAAAGCAACTTAGTAAACCTAAAGGCGGAGACGAAGGTTCTGGACCCGGACCAGTGAGCTACCTCCTAGTATATCCTGCCTGTTTCCATGCTACATTCCTCTCCATCTTCCTTGATGCATCCCTATCTGTCTTCCATAATGCATCCTTCTCCATCCCTCTCCAGTCTGAAGATGTTAAGTCCTTTCTAAGACTGATCTGTGTTTTCTTCCCAACTCTTTCCTCTTTTTCTGTGTCTTTAAGCTCAATGTGTTGATGTCCATTTCAGAGTGGAATGCCCCAAAGACAAGACATTTTATTTCTAAGATCTCAAGGAACATCTCATGGTCACCCTGGTGGACAAGATTCTGGTTTTTGTGAATTCCACCCACACGGGGGGATCTAGGTGCCCCCTGACACCCTAACTGGCCAGCATTTTCTAACCAGCAGCAAACACCTAGGTAAGGTCACCGAATAATTCACGCATTTGATATTTACTGAGCGCCTACTATGTAGGTGAGAATAACACAGTTTACAAATGGCTGGAGAGTGGCTCAGCTCAGCAGTTAAGAGCACTGGCTGCTCTTCCAGAGGTCTTGAGTTCAATTCCCAGCCACCACATGGTGGCTCACAACCATCTACAATGGGATCTGCTGCCCTCTTCTGGCCTGTAGATACAGCACTCATCCATAAAATAAATCAAAAAAAAAATTTTTTTAAGGAATTTACAAGAAGAAAATAAAAGCAAAAACTTCAGCCTCCATGGAATTCTTGTTCTACAGCATATAGGGGATATGTAATGAACTAAACCAAACCTATGGTAGGTTGCATAGAAATAGGCAAAGAGAACATAACAGGAAGAGGTAGGGATGGGGCCTACGCCCTAGAACATGGGGAAGTTCTCAGCAGATGGCAATGTGCAGGAAAAGGCCTAGAGACATCCAGGAAGTGAACCAAGAGAGTCACCTAAAAGAGGCACCAGCAGGCAGAGGAGACAGATGGTGGCAAAAAGTCATAACTTGCTAGGATACATGGTATATCCAGAGATCACCAAGGATGCCATATCCTGTGGCATCTGTAACAGTCAAGAAATGAGGATGGCTCTGCCAGGCAGTTCAGGCACAAGGCATGAAGGGATGGCTCTGAGGGTGTTCCAGAGATGAGGCCCACTTTCCAGGGGCCACACATGCCCACAGCTACCTCCTCAGCCACCTCCCCAGCCCTGCCAGAAGCCCTTTAATCCCTTGGGGAAGTTTTTTGTTTGATTTAGTTTTCACCAAAGACAACATTTCCAACTTAAAGTAGCATCCTGTGAAGTGCTTTCTAAGACCCTTCCCTCTGAACTGGGCTGAACCTCTGAACTGTAGGTGAGTCACCCCAATTAAATAATGTCGTCCTTTATAAGAGTTGTTGTGGTCGTGGTTCTCTTCACAGCAATTGAAACCCTAACTAAGACAGGGATTGGGTATTGCTGTGATAGAATGAATGGACTATTTTTTTTTTTTGGAGGAATCTGGACTTTGGTACTTTGGGTTAGGAAAGCAGTAGGTGCTTTAAGCACTGCTTAATGGGCCATAGTAATAGGAGCATGGAAGACAGTGGAGCTGAGTGTGATTTGATGAACTGTGGGGGGCCCAGCTCAGTAAGTTTCAGAGGAGAAAAATGTTAGTATTGTCTAGAGGTCATTCTTGTGAGTTTTTGGTGAAGAATGTGGCTGTTTTTGCTCTTTTCTGAAGAGTCTATCTGAACTTAAAGTGAAGAGTTTTAGATTAATTCCATTGGCAGAGGAAATCTCAAAACAGCCTCGTATAGACTCTGCCCTGTGGTTATTAGAGGCCACTCTTACAAAGATTTACAATGAGAAGGAGCAAGCTGAGCAATGAAAAATACAAAATGTACAATTGAGGAGAAAAAGGGGCACCAGGAAGTGGAATGGGGCTAAGTCCTGTGTTAAGGAGATAAACAGATTAAGAAATGGAATAAAGGGAGTGGTGACTTCAGGGCAAGATCCCACCCAGCTAAGCTTCCAACTTGAAAAGGAATTTAAAAAAATTAAAAGCAGGGTGTGATGATGCACACCTTTAATCCCAGCACTGGGAAGGCAGAGGCAGGGGGATCCCTGAGTCTGAGGCCAGCCTGGTCTACAGATTCAATTTCAGGACAGCCAAGCTTAGGCAATGAAGGAAACCATCAAAAATAGAAAGTTGGTTAAGATGCAATTGAACAAGGGGCCATGTTCCAGTCCCAGTAAGCAGCAGAACTTGGTCACATAGTTCTGGAGTGAAGGATAGAAGTAAGGGGCTATGGAATTTGCTTCCATGACTAAGGAAAGCTGCTGAGGCCAGGCATGTGTCTGGGGTGTCCCTGAATGGAAGCCTAGAAGCTGTGAAGGTGAAGCCTGTATTGCTTTGGAGACCCCAAGGTGTTGGAGATGCCAGAGCCATGGATACCTGACAAGGGGAGTTGCTAACAGGGAGTAGAACCAGCCCAAGAGAAAGAAGTGTGCTGCAGTCAACAAAGCTGAAAGGAGTTGAAGATCTAAGAGCGTTTTGCCATTGGACATGGAAGTGCAAGTTTGGAGTTTGCCCAACCGGTTTTCAGTCTTGCTTCCAAAATGTATGAAGGGAGCATAGTGAATAAATACTGTACATGTGTATGTGACAGTATACGCTGGAGGCATGTGATAGGGTCTTTTATTTTAATTTTATAGGGGATTACAGTTAAGAGATTTCATGAATCTCAGAAGAGACTTTGAACTTAGGATTTTAAAGCATGGTTGAGACTGTAATAGGCTATGGGGACTTTGAAATTGGACTAGATGCATTTTGACTTATGATATTGTTATAAGCTTATGGGGGCCAAAGAGTGGAACGTGGTAGTCTGAATGCAACTGGCCCCCATAAGCTCAAAGGGAGTGACACTATTAGGAGGTTTGCCTTGTTGGAGTAGGTATGACCTTGTTGGAGGAAGTGTGTCACTGTGAGGGTGGTCTTAAATATGCTCAAGCCACACCCATTCTTTCAGACCACTTCCTGTTTCCCGAGGGTCAAGACAGAGGAACCCTCAGCTTCTTCTCCAGCACCATGTCTGCCTGCTGTCAAGTCCCATGATGATAACGGACTCTGAACTGTAAGTGAGCCATTTAAACATTTTCCTTTCTAAGACTTGCTGTGGTCATGACATCACCTAAGGAAAACGAGTGCATGCAAACGTGTATGGACGAGAGCTGGGGGAAAGGTGACTCGGGAGGTAAAGAGCACTGGCTACTCTTTCAAAGGACTGAGCTTCTGTCCCCAGCACCCATATGACAGCTCACAACCATCCGTACATTCCAGTTCCAGGGAATCTGACACTCTCTTCTGGTCTCTGCAGGTAGCAGACTTGGTGTACACACATACGTGCAGGCAAAACACCCACACACCTGAAACAATCTTTTCAGTATACAAACCACAGGCACACACATAGCTGACTATAATGCTCTCATAATTTACTTAAGAAGCCAAGCTCAAAAAAAAATACATACTGTTGTTCCAAATATGGAAATTTCAAGACCAGCAAAAAATAAAAACCATAGTCTGGTCCTTTGGGGAAGAGCGAGATGCTTGTGTTTGAGAAGTCAAGTGAGTGTTTACAACACTCGCAAGCTGGAGCCTCATGTCCTCAAAACTGAGGTACTGGGATGTTGTTGCTAAAACCCTTTCCCTGGGAAGATGTAAATAGCGTTCTCCATCTAAGGTCCCCAAGACAAACCAGTTCTACTCTGGGGAACCACTGAGTTCATTAGGTTTACAGAGCAATGGTAATGGTCTGGTGTGTGGGGGACCTGAAAACTGTCACCCCAAAGGGCTGCATCCAGACTGGATGATGGCTTCCTCATGACTGCATAGATCAAGTTCCCTCCTTCTCCATCTATTTCCATTTACTTCCTGAGAGCTCCCCCTGACCCCAGCCACAAGGCTGCGTGTGATTAGGGCAGAATTTCCTACCGTTGGTTGGGAGAAGCAGCGGGATGCTTAGGGTGGACAGTTTGGCTCAGCAGAGTCCTGTATATCAGAAGCAGAACCTAGTGGGCCAGGGTGTAGTAATTAGGGGCAGTGGGGCTGCATCCCCAGCACCCCGGCAGCCTGGCTAGCTTATGCTCCGAAATAACAACACACAAAATGTATTCATTTAAACACTGCTTGGCCCTTTAGCTCTAGCCCTTACTGGCTAATTCTGATATCCCGATCAACCCATTTCTAATAAACTGTAGCACCGGTCTTACCGGGAAGATTCTAGCCTATGTCCATCCTGGGTTGGAGCTTCGTCACGTGTGTCTGCCTGGGAGCTGGGCATGGCGTCTCTCTCAGGCGTCTGCTCCCGAGAGGAGAGCTGTGGAGTCTGAGCTCACTTCCTCTTCCTCCTAGCGTTCTGTTCTGTTTACTCCTCCCACCTATCTTCTAACCAATGAGGGCCAAGCAGTTTCTTTTTATTTAACCAATGACCTTCCTCCATCACCAGGGGATGGTTGTTGTAAAGCAAGGCCACCTCTCATGAGCTTCTTCTCTCACATGCCTGCCTCCCCTTCAAACTTCTACCATGAGCTGAAGTGGCACGAGGTGGCATCAGAGTCTGGAGTGACATGAAGTGGCACCAGAGCCTGAACAGATCCTGGCACCTGGTCTGTCTTTTCAGCCTTGAGAACTGTGCACCAAAACACATTCTTATCCTTATAAACAACCCAGTTTATGGGACTCTGTTATGGAAGTTCATGAAATGGGCTTTGGCAGTTGTCTAGGTAAAATTAACTGTCATCCCCTGGGGTGGGACAGGGGGAGTCTCATTGAATTGTCTAACAGATTGATCGTGGGGATGTCTGCAGAGGACTGTCCTGATAGACTTTAATTAACCGATTGATATAACTGATGCACCGTAGGCAGCACCATCCCTAGGCAGGCGGTCCTTGGCTATATAAGCAGATCCGCACAAGCCTGTGAGGAGGCCAGCGAGAGAGCCAGAAAGCAGCTTTCCTCCGTCCTTTCTGCTTTGGGTTCCCGCCCTGACTTCCTTTAATGAGGAACTGGGACCTAAGAGTGTGAGTCAAACGAACCTCCAGCAGCCCCGCCCCATGAAGCTGCGGTGCTGGAGCCACAGAGTGGAACTAGAGCTGTGCTGGGCCGGTTTTAGCTGGTTAACTGAATAGCGTGCAACACTGTGCACCCCCATGGCCTGTTCATTACATTTGTATTCTGAGTGATTTCTATAAAACATGTATACTTTGGACTGGCTCCTAACTTGGGTCCAGTGATGTCGAACACCCTACACAAAGTGGGTCTCCTACTTACAGACAGGCACCAAGGGACAAATAAAACTAAAAATCTTTTTTAATGGATTTTTTTTTAAATGAAATGAGCAAAATTAAAACTAAGATGCCATGTGTCTTGAGAATGGCAGCCCTTTGGTCTGATTAGGATATAAAATGGTCCCCCAAAGGCGCAAGACCTCTCTGCTCTGTCTCTCTGTCTCTGACTCTCTCTCTCTTTTCCTCCTTTCTCCCCTCCTCCCTCCCTTTCTTTTTCAGATACTTCCCGCCATAATGCTTCACCACAGGCCCCAATGTGTCCACGGGGCCCTGAGCGGAAGCATTCTAGGCTGGGACCCAAGAAAAACCTTTCCTGTTTATGAGCTGACCAGATTATTTTGTCACAGTAGTGGAGAGTTGACTAACACATCCTTGGGAGGGTTAATGACTGGGAGAGGCACAAAAAACACTTTTGTTTCTTGATGTTACACAATGAGGTTCAAATTTTTAAAACACAGCACTTGTGATCTGTGTATTGTAGTGCAATCTGTAGAGGTAGAATAAGGTAGAAAAGACCAGTGATTAGATTGGCTTATCTGGTCATTTACTTAGAGCACTGTTTGTATTGCCTAAGCCAAGACTGACTTCACTTGCTACTAGAACAGAGTGACCTGGAGGAATAGCTGAAACAATGGCTCATTGCCCTTAACAACCCGCTCACCGCCTCAAGTCTATAAAATCTTGCTTGCTTGCCAGCGCCACCTTGTGGCTTTAGAGTATAAAATGAGACTACAAACTAGATCAGGCATCAAAGCCCAGTGACATCTCCTCACTTCCACCCACTGCTGTCATAGTGCTTATTCCAGAAAGACTCCTGAAACAGTTACAATGAGAACGCCCCCTAAAGGCTCAGATGTTTGAACACTAGGTGGCGCTGTTTGGGGAGCTTTCAGATGTTGGCCTCATTGGAGGAGGTGTGTCACTGGAGGCAGCTCTGAGATACTCCAATGCCCTCTCCACTTTTTGCTGTGGTTGAGGATGTGAGCCTTCAGCTTCCTGCTCCAGCACCACGCCTGCCTGCCACCGTCCCTCCCCACCAAGATGGAACAGTAAGTCAAAGTGAACCCTGCCTTCTTTTTTTGGTTTTTCGAGACAGGGTTTCTCTGTGGTTTTGGAGCCTGTCCTGGAACTAGCTCTTGTAGACCAAGCTGGTCTCGAACTCACAGAGCTGGGATTAAAGGCGTGCGCCACCACCGCCCGGCGAACCCTGCCTTCTATAAGCTGCCTTTGGCCCAGTGTATTCTCACAGTCACAGAAAAAGAACTAATCACAACTGCATTTCAGTAAATAAGTTTACTTTTTAGTGAAACCTTATTTTGTCCCCATGGTGTAGCCAGATTTAATGGGACACATAAATATATACCTAATACTTATTCCTCACACCTGTGTCATTTGCACTAACACCTATCGGCATTGTGTGCACAACTCTGACAGCTAGCTTCACTGAAGCAGTTAGCTAAAGTCACATTGTTATTGATTTAGTAAATGCATATATTTTTTCTCCAGATGGGGTTTCTCTGTGTAGGTCTGGCTGTTCTGGAACTCGCTCTGTAACCGAGGCTGATCTCAAACTCAGGGAGATCCACCTTGATGTGGATCTTTGTCCAATAAACAGCAGGAAGCAGTTTGGAGAAAACTACGCCCATATTCCCAAATGTTGTTTATAAATGTTTGTTTACATATAAAGGGGGATATGATAAAGAGATTTGCTTTGGTATGGATCTTGGTCTATTGATGCAAATTTAGGGCCAATCTTGTTATATGTATATTTCTGCTCTTGATTAAGGTTTTGTGATTGTGTAGTTCATTTTAAAATGTAATGTATAATTAAGAAATATAGGTTAATAGTCATCTATAACAGTCAAGCTTGTAGTCATGTTAGTTAGATTTTCTAGGTATACAGAGATATATTTCAGTTAGATAGGTATTCTTCAAATCTTTCAGAGACCTTCAGAATATGGTCTGAATGTTAATTGTTTTAATGTTAATCTTAAATGTTTTAAGAACTTAGGACTTTTCATGACAATGAGACACATATGCTCCTGGCAGCACCAATCTACTTCAAGAGAAATATGAGCATCAAAGAGGCTCCTTATGGTGTTGGCTAGCCATTTGGGAAAGAAACTGCTCTTGCCTGGACTGCTTGATGAACTGGACATGCAGGACCCACAGAGAAATGACTGCTGAACTTGCCTGAAGGTGAGACCATCCTTTGGCGTTCCTGCTTCATGAAAGTCTGCGCGACATTCCGCAGGGCACAGAAGAAAGTGACTGACAAACTGCCAATATAGACGGGACTGTCTTTGAAATTTCCTGCTTCATGGGAAGTCTGCTGGATACTATGGGCCTGCAGGCTGAACATGGATGCCCCAACGATACAGAAGTTTGGGTGACTGACCAGGCAGCAAGATGTCTCTGTCAATTCTAGAGTTTTGGAAGTTGTTTACAATGTACTTCCTGTTTACTTAGGTAATATTATATCTTTCTGCAGTCTTTGATGGAGTTGAAGAACAGACAGAAATAATACAGTTTTCCTTAGTTATGATAAAAGATAACGTAGATATAAATATTGTAACTGTAATTATTGCTTAATACCTGTTTTGTTATATTCAATTTTACTATGTAAAAGATAAAGCCTTTTTTTATTTAAACAGAAAAGGGGAGTTGATGTGGATTCCCCTCTGTATGCTGTGAATTCCATTGGTGAATAAAGAAACTGCCTTGGCCTGTTGATAGGGCAGAACTTAGGTAGGTGGGGAAAACTAAACTGAATGCTGGGAGAAAGGAGGCAGAGTGAGAGAAGAAGCCATATAGCCCTGCCAGAGACAGACCTCGGAACTTTGCCAGTAAGCCACTGCCTTGTGGCGATACACTGATTAATAGTAATGAGTTAAATTAATATGTAAGAGTTAGTCAATAAGAAGCTAGAGCTAATGGTCCAAGCAGTGATTTAAATAATATAGTTTCTGTGTGATTATTTCGGGGCTGAGCAACCGGGAACACCACCACCTGCCTCTGCCTCCCGAGCACTGGGATTAAAGACGTGTGCCACCACCACCCAGTCGCAAATGCATTTCTTGAAGTATAATTAGAATTTCTCAGCTCAGAGTCTGGCATAATAAATGAAACAACTAAATTTCTTCTCAATGAACCAAAAAAAAAAAATGGTTGAACAAATGAACAAAAGAAAATCCCTCGTTAGGGACCGACGGTGCCTCTTTTCATTGTCAGTGGAAAGTCCATAGCAATGTAGGAAGAGCTACAACTACAATAAAATGTATTTGTTCAGTATTAATTAAGGGGAGGGGTATCCCGCGACGACTTGTTTGGGTCATTCTTTTGAATTCAGAAAGGCTCAAAGAATCCAAATACAAATTCTCTCAATGCAGCAAGGGCTGTGTTCCCATATGGCCAGAGGGTGGCACCAGAGGTCAGGACTTGGTCCATGGCTTGTCCTTTCTTCTGTGAGCAGGGGAGCCCCAACTGCTGGTGTGGGCACAGGGGGATGGAGGATGCTCCAGGGGAGAAACAGAAGGTGACGCTTACCTGTGGAGAGGAGAGGACAAGGACAGCAGGAGGACATCAGGAGACTGGGACGTCAGGATAACGGGGCCTGCATTAGGGCGTGGGGCACACAGGTGGAGGGTCACCATAGCAGAGGCGGGGCCACCACCCCTCTCATTCTGTCATGAGGGAATTCCCCAGGGAGGCTGGAGAGCTTGCAGTTTGGGTAAGGAAGTGACCTCTTGTCAGCTTTTACTGGTCCATTGCCCAAGACAACCAAGAGAACAGAGTTGTGGGAAAGAGAGGGGTCTCAGGAATCTAAGAAGGAAAACCTGATACAGGAGGCCCAAGAGGGCTGTCACCAGCACTGGGGGGGGGGGGGGTGTCTCCAGGTTGACATCATTTTTGCATGGTGTCCCCATTCCCTTACCAATCCTGCAAACTTTGTTACCCTGCACTGTTCCAGATGTTTCGGGCACTGTTTCAGATGCACTGGATACGCAGTGGTGAACATGGAACTACCGCAGTGAGGAGGAGCTGGACAGGCAACTACACAAATAAACTAACACCAAAAACCAAAAGGGGGAAAGAAAAGCTGTGAAGAAAAAGCCAAGGGAGGGGACAGAGTGGGTAACCAGGAAAAGGGATGCTCAGGGTAGCGTCCCCCAAAAGTGTCTGAGTAGAAATCTAGAAGCAGCAAGGCGGGGTATGGAATTCCAGGTAGAGAGCAGCCAGGACAAGGAGGACACAGCAGGTGGATCTTCAGACATCTCACTGGTGCCTGCAAGCATCACCCTGGCTCTGCCACCGGAAACCAGGGAAGCTGGACTGGCCACCCTGGCTATGTGGCCAATGGGCTAAAAGAGGAGGTTACAGAGGAACACCACTTAGCTGACTGCTGCCGCCATTCAAGACAGAAAATACTGGAAAGCGGGGAATTTGATGAGACTCGTCTGTGGTGATTCAGAGGCTGGGGAGTGGACAGTGACGTGGGTGTTCTCCTGAAGTCAAAGGACGGCAGTACCACTCACTCAAACAGAGAAGCATGAAGGCATGACAGGGGGAGTTCTGCTTGGGTCCAGCTATGTCCGTGGAGAGAGGGTGTAGACAGCACCGCATGTCTGTGGAGTTTGCTTCCTTGGCTTTATTCTGGTGAGTGAGCACAGCCCTTCTCCTCCTGCTGTATGGTGTGGTCCAGGACTGAATTATGCTGACTGGTTTTAGGAGAAGAGACCAAGGGAAGCAATAGGCAGAGGAAAAATCCCAACCCCAGAGCCATTTACAACTGGTCAGGACATACCACAAGAGAAATCCAACCCAAACTCGTAAGCAAAGGACAGCTACCTGCCCATGCAGCTAGACAAGACACTGAAGTCACTCACAAGCATGAAGACAGTGTGGTGACGTGGCCTTGACCTGGGTGTACAGACGGCTGTGTGATCCCATGTGGCACCACACCCTGGGACAGAGGTAGCAGTAGATACAAGGCAAAAAGTAGGGGTGAGATGAAGAGAGAACCTCGAATCCAACAGGCCCAAACCACACGTACACCGAACCTGTAAAATAAAGCGTCCAACACTTTGCTTTCCTTGAGAGCAGATGTGGGTGTTGCTTATATCAGCAACAACAAGCACTAGAATAAAGGGACGTAATATGGCTTTATCCACCTACCTCCACTCAGTTGTATGGGACAGGGCAGTGACCAACCTCTTTGTCTAGTATTAAATATACAGCATGAGGTTAAATGTCATGGTCACCTTAGCAGGACACTTCCTGCTTTTTCCCCTATACAACTGGGAAAGGGGCTCAATAAACAGGTGGACCCAGAGAAAATCCAGCCCCTGCCACTCTGCCATTAAGTTGGAAAAAAATGTTAATTAGACAGGGGAACTAGCAGCATTAGACAGGTGAACTAGCCAGGCGAACTAGCCAGCAGCCTGCCTTATACTACACCTAGAAGAGCCCCCTTTTTCCCATCCCAAGAAACCCAAGCAAAATGCAGTTATTACTACAGCTTGGATTTAGACCATCCTTTAAAGGCCAATGGGATAAGACTTGGTCTGGGCACTACTGAGACCTTTAAGAGACAGGGCCTTCTGGGAGGGATCCAGATCATTGTGGGTGTGCTCTGGAAGGGCCTATCAGGACCCTGGCCCCTTCATTTCCCAGCCACCATGAGATGGACAGTCCTCTACCTCGTGCTTTTACCATGACCTACTAGCTGGACGCAAGAGAGGCCAAAACCATGGGCCAAGATAAATGGTCCCTTGATTTAAGTTAATTATCTCAAGCAGTTTGTCTCAACAACAAAAGCTAACCCAGAGACTTCAATCCAAGATACTTCACTCCTCCCCTATGCTCTAGGCAGCTGCCATCAAATCAAAAGTAAACGTCATTCAGACGTGACATAAGAGCAATGACAGAGACAATGACTGCAGAGTACCCCAGTCCCCTGTGGAATGAGTGTGAGACTCCCACAAAGTGGCAGCTGAAAACCTTAACTCTGGGGTTCCCAGTGCCTATGACACAAGACACCATGCTACTAAGGGCACAGACTCCAGGATACAGACACAGACGGCAGGAAAGAACTCTCCGCAAGTGAACTTCCAGGCAATGGAAATCACACGGCAGCAACGGTGTGGGTGTTGACCGAAGTGTCGCACACTAGACAGAACCCGGATGCCACTTCCACTTTCAGAAACTTGGTCAACATGTGGGAAGTTCCCCCCGCTCCTGTTAGAGGTAGCTGTCTCCTTCTGAAGGGTTTTTCTGTTCCTTGTCCATAGCGGAGGAAACCCAGGTTCTCAGAAGGGCTTCTGCAGGGCTACCTTTCTGAGAATTTTGGTTTCCTCTGCTATGAACCCTTGCTTCCCTCATACAGCTGCAGATACAGAGGCTGAGGAGGTGACAAGCAACACACTGAATACAACAATAACCTATTTTATGAGCTCAGGGTCAGTCCTTTTTACCAAGCCACCTGTGGGCTGTGTGATAGATTGAATGAGAAATGTCCCCTACAGACTCAAGCATTTGGTTCCCAGGCTATTTGGGGATGTTTGGGAGGTATGGCCTTGCTAGGGAAGTCTGTCACTGGGATCCAGCTTTGCGGTTTCTTTTATTTTGTTTATGGGGTGTTTTGCCTGCATGTATGTCTATATACCATGTGCATGCAGTGCTTGCAGAAGCCAGAAGAGGGTGCTGGATCCCCCACAACTGCAGTTGTTACAGATGGTTGAGTCACCACGTAGGCACTAGAGATTGAACTGGAGTCCTCTGAGAGAGCAGCCAGTGCTCTTAGCCGGTGACCATCTCTCCAGCCACCCCAAACCTGGCTTCCAAGTTTCACAGCTATTTACCATTCTCCGTTCACTCTGGCTTTTTCACTCTGTTCACTCTTTGCTTCTGGCTTGCAGTTTAAGATGTGAGTCCTCGGTGTCTGCTCCGGCTGCCATGTCTGCTGACTCCTGCTGCCTCCACCACCAACCACTCTTTCCCTCCAGAACTCTAAGCCCATTAAACCCTTCCTTCTATAATCTGCTTTGATCATGGTATTTTAGCAGTGAATTCGGGGTGTGAGTCCTCCCTTTACCTGCCCTCAAGATGTTGTCAGTCCTCTCTGCTGCATGAAAGAAACAAGCTGGGCCAACACGCCCATGTTTGGGGTTAGGAGGGCAAGAAAGACACCTTCGAATACAGCTTGTTTTAAACTGAGGCACACCTAAAGTACAGAAATCTTCAGTGCACAGCGTGGTGCATTTAACCCACATATAAATGCTATCAGCTCTGGGCACCCATCCCCATCTCTCACTGCTGATACTGTAGATTCATTTTGCAAGTTCTTGAATTTGTAATAAAAACAAAGTACCTACTGCAGAACCTTGTGCCTACATCCTTGCATTCGGTGTTGTTGAGATTAATCCACTGTTTGGCAAGCAGCCCTTTGTTTTATTCTTCCACTGTGTAATAATCTGCTGTGTTCACATAGCATGCACCAGTTCACTCTCCTGTCGGGGTACACGCTGGCCATTTCCGGTCTCTAGCAATTATGAATTCATCGCTTCAGTGGGCATCCGTACTTTTATTTCTCTTGGGTAGAAACCAGGAGTGAAAGGCTGGCAGGCATTTGGCCAGTCGTAGCAGGATCTGCCTTACAGACTTCGGGTCCACAGCTTCAGATTATTTTGGTGTGGCAGCCTCATTTTCTCAAGTACAACCTGAAAGGTAGTCTGGGCTATGGTGTAGGCAGACTTCACTGCCCACCTGAGACAAGTACACTAGCTTTAAAGCTCTGCTTACCTGCAGAAATAAACCATCCTTTCCAACCAGGGCTGGCATCCACTGTACCAAGAAGCCGTGTGCTGGGCTGGAGAGATGGTTTAGAGGTTAAAAGCACCACTGCTCTCTTCCAGAGGGCTCAGGTTCAATTCCCAGCACCCACATGGTAGGTAGCTTGCAAACATATGGAACTCCAGTTCCAGGAGACCTGGCATCCTCTTCCAGACTGTGGGCACCAGGTGTGAACATACACTCATGTAGGCAGCATATACACACACATAAAAAGTTTAAAAAAATGCTAGGTGGGTGTGCCTAGCATTTATGATTGCTACCCTGCCAGTATGTGATTGGTGTTGATGCTGAATGTTCCCTGTCTCTCTATCTGTCTGTCTGTCTCTCTCTCTCTCTCTCTCTCTCTCTCTCTCTCTCTCTCTCACACACACACACACACACACACACACACACACACACACACACACACCTAAAGGTCCCCAACAGGCAGTCACCAAATAAACATTTGATCCTCCTTCCCCCATGAAGTTCTTTACAACTCTGACACCCGGTAATTAATTACTTCCCTCCTGCTTTAAGTCAAGTGGCTGCTTTTGTGTTTGTCACTGCAGCCGGTGGAGAAATCCAGGGACCATGGAAGTTAGCCAGAATTCCCCAACACAAGTTCATAGAACGTAAAGGTGGCTTCCGACAAAGGAACCTGGGCTACAGAGAAGGCAGCCGGCAGTGACCAAAGGAGGCCCCACGTTACATTGTTTGAGTTCTGTTACAAAAGACATCTGATACATATTGTTAGTTTAAAGCCTGACTTAGACTCACTGCCCTGCATGCAGCCAGCAGTGAACTCATCAGACCCCGGCATGGAGCCACAAGTGGGATATCCCTCCATAGAATTCACCTTCATTGAATACGGCCTGTTGTCCAACCAAGCTTCCAGAAGGTCTCAAGTGGTCAGAACCAGGCCCATCCTAAGGAAGTGGGCACTTGACAGGGAGAAGTGTGTATTCAGGAGGAGCTCAAGGAACAGAAGGTGTAAAGGGGCATCTCGTCAACAAACCTGAACACCGTCCCTTTTAGGAGCACAGCCATGATGCTTGCCCCAACAATCAGCAGAGACAAGATTAAACGAATGTGCACACAGAGGCTCTGAACCGAGGAGAGAGGCTGGGAACACAGGAAGGGTCACTTCTTTTATTATCCCAAAATGCAAAGTATTGAAGGCACTTGCAATAACATGGAGGGGGCGGGGAAAGGGAGGAGCAGGAAGCCAAATCCACCTGATTATTACCCAGCCTGGAGAAAAAGAAAAGCTACAGGGCCAGGTCTGAAGCCGGCCCACTGTCCTCTACAAAAGATAAAATTTCATTCTAGAGACAATTAGGCAATTACGAGTACATGAGCAAGGGAAAGGACTAGCAGTCACGAGTTAGTGGTTCTTTAAGGAACACATTTGGCAGTGAGGACACCCTCAGGGCCCCTGCTGGAAGAGGTCTCGGTACATCTCGATGAGACGAGCGGCCTCTCGCTGGCCAGAGAGCAGAGCACCATGGGTGGTGGAGTAGTACTTGCGGTGCGTGGCCTCACCGGAGAACAGCACCTGCATGGGCTAAGTGGGAGGAAGTGGAGGTGAGGGTGCAGAAGCAGCAGAGGCAGTAGGCTCCCTGGCTGCCCTGGAACCCCTATTCTTACAAGGCAGACACGAGTAAGCACGATGCAGGTATCCTCCACAGGATGAAGACTCACCCACCCACCTCGCCACCTTCCCAATCCTTCCCCATACACTCATGCCTCAGTTCCTTCTGTCCTAAGGCTGTGAGCAGTCCTAGCTGTACAGTCCCAAAGGCTCCATTTTCCTCTTAAGAATAGCCCTCCTAAGCCTTTATTTTCTTATCAGTCAAAACAGATTTATACCACCTACTTCTGAGGCCAGCTGTAAAGATTAAACTATGAGTGTAAGCACTTAGAATCTGGAAGAGTGTAAACAGCAAAGTCAGGTGGTGATTTAACAAACCTTCATGGATCCCCTACTAGGGTCCAGGGACTGTTCTGGGCACTTGGATGAGAAAAGGTGACCAGGCTGCTGCTTTGTGGAGCTTCCATGCTGGTGGGGAAGCCAGACACGAAACCCAGTTACTAAACAGTGTCGTATGTGATGATAGGTGTTTGGTGGGGTGATAAAAGCCCAGAAAAGAGGTTCAATGTCTGGGAGACCCCCACAAAGCCTCCTGGAGGACTGGACCTTGGCACTGCTTCTCAAAGGATGCTGGGTGAGTAAACAGGCGAAAGGGAAGTCAGCCAGAGGGAAAAGTCACCACACCGAAGACAGTGAGTTCTCTGGATTAGCCCAGGCTCAATCTCAAAAAAGCAGGTATCTCAGTGAGTCCAAAGATGGTTCAGCTTCTTGCACACCAAACTCGAATGTAAATTTCTCTAAGAATGCAGTGTTGAATCCTCCAAGTCTAGACCAAGAGCATGCACCCCTAACGAGCTCCCAGGTGAGCTGTTCCCACCAATAAGGAGCTCGGGGAGGCTGTTAAACGGAAAGACGGATGGGCTGTGACCAAGCACAAGCTGCCCACTACCATGCTCACCCACTTTCTCTTCTCTCCTTAGTTAAGCCCTGGTTCTTCTGGTTAATGTTTCTTTGCTTACCTGTTTGTTTGTTTTGCTCAAAACATATAGCCCGGTTGGCCTGAACTCCTACCTGCCTCTACCTCCTGGGTGCTGGGATTAAAGGCGTGCACCACCACTCCCAGCTCAAGTCCTAGTTCTTAACTGGTTCCAAAGTCATTCAAAACAAAAATGACGTGGCTCGGCCTCTGTCAGCAATGTGTAATCATGTAACTACATTCTAGTCAATAAGCTTCAGATGTACTGCTGTCTCAGCTCCAAGAAGTCCCCTTTCTGGTCCGTGGACTTTCCTTCCTGCTATCAGTCGAAGACATAAGAACCATTGTTCCTGCAGCCCTCTTAGACCAAGGTGACTGACCACGGCCGCCAGGTGTTCACGATGTTTGGTCCTCCCTCTAGCCTATAGATTGTCGTTCAAATTCTGCTTTGCTTTGTTTCTGTCACAGCCAGAGGTCTCCTTTGTAGGACAATGCCCTCTCTGAGAACAGCTAGGCAGACACACCTTAGCTGACAGAAATCGCCATGGGTGACTCCAAAGAACTGCTTTAAATATAACTGCGGCACTTTAACATTTAATGTATGTGCACACTTAGTGGACAGAGTTTACCACTGGGAGCGTATCTCAATGTTTAACAGTGCACGCACACCATCGGGCAGAATGGAAATCAGAACAACCTGCAAGAAACAATTCTCTCCTCCATCTTTTCCATGAGTCCTGGGACTGAACTCAAGTCAGTCACCAGGCTTGGCAGTGGACTCCCTTGCCCACCAAGCCATCTTTCTGGCCTCAGATTTATGATCTTCTTGGCGTAGAGTTGGCCCAATTTGGGGGAGGGCAGTATTCTTAATTTTTACTTTGCTTTAAGACAGGGTCTATGTTCTCTCAGACTCGCCTTGACCTATGTAGCCAAGGGTAGCTTCACATCTCTGATCCTCCCTCTCTACTTCTCCAGTGCTATAGAATTATGGGTATGCACCACGACACAGGGTTTCTGAGGTGCCGGGGATAGTACCTAGGGCTTCAGACACACCAGGCAAGTATTCTACCGGCTGAGCTACAGCCCCAATTTTGTCCTCTAAAACATAATAAGGAAATATTGCACTGCTGTCAACAGAGCATTTGTGCTACATAACCCAATGTGGGAACCATTACGCACATGAGGCTGTTGAATTTAAAATGTAAGTATTACAACCAAGGAACCAAAACTTTAATTTATTAATTTAAATTCTCCTTAATTAATTCAATCTAACTGTGGCTGAAGGCTTCTTGTCTAGCACAGCAAGCAACGATTTATGCTCAAAAAGTATTAATTTTCTATATGATTCTACTTTTTTCTTCCAGATGTTAAGTGTCTGATAACTCATTTTCTCTTTCACTATGGGAGTCACCCCCACCGCTCTTCACCATGGCACCCTCACACGACCCCAAGCCTTCTCCCTGGGACTAGACACATGCAAAATACCCCTTACAAGGCCTGTCCTCACCATTCACAGCCCACTCACCGCTGTCTTGGAGCTCTCTGTGTAGGGTAGGGGCTTGGCCAACTTCTCCACATCTGCCCCACTGGAGCCCACCTGTGTGTATGAATAGGAACCTCGGAAGTATGGGTTGCTGCCCCAGGATGAGCGCAGGATACGTCGAGGTTTTGGTATATTGGGGTTCCCTGTTGGGAAGTCAGAAAAGCCAAGACAAGGGAGAATAAGGAAGGTACTCCAAGACAGACAATCTACCTCCCTCCTGGGCTCCAGCCAGGAAGTAGGCATAAAAGATTGCGAAAAATGAGGGGGACCGGGCTCAAACTGTATTCCTAACTCATTACTTCCTGGTGACCCCCAGAAAACAAACATTACTTATCTCAAGGCCTTGGTTTTCCTACTTTAAAGTATTTGGGGGGTGGGGAGGTGCCTCAGTGGTATATCTCATGGTTAGCACTCATGAAGCCCTAGGATCGATTCCCAGCAGCATTTAAATCAATTTTAGATACTCATATTTTCCTTTCTTCCTAATATCATGGGCTCCTGGGAGGTTCTCCTGCAACAGCGGGCAGGAAATAACCAACTAAAGCAACCAAAGACGCTGGGCATGACAGCATTTGACCATGGTTCCAGCACTCAGGAGGCCAAGACAAGACGATCTTGAATTCAAAGCCTAGTCAGCTACAGCCCAATGACTACTTTGGGCTAGCCTGGGCTACACAATAGCCAGCCTGGGCATTACAAAAAGAAAAAAAGAAAAAGAAAAACCCTGTCTCAAAAAAAAAAATCACTCTATCAGAGAAAAACAAATCTATCTCTGAACAAGATGTTATGCAACAGGAAGTAGCCATCTCATGGTGACGGCAACACACATCCTTTTCACCATGAAGCCCTTAGTGAAAAGAGTCATCACTCTGAGTCATTCAAACTCCAAACTGGGAGTGACAGCAACTGAGGTGACAGCCTAAACATGGATCCCAATAGGACAGCCCCTTTAGTACCCCTGCTACAGACCTAGGGGTTGAGAAAGCAGCCAAGCCCCAGGGAGCAGCATGGATACAGGACCCACCTGTGAACTGTCGCAACATCTCTGTGCAGATCTCAGCCACAGCCTCATCATCGCACTTCTCCATGACGAGAGCCTCCTCCCCACAGATCCAGCCACTCAGCACGTGGCCATAGCGCTCTGGTGGGTACAGGACATCGAAGCCACAGATCTTGCGGTACCACAGCTCAGGTGGGTAAGTGAGAGTACAGCTTTCTGCCTCATCCTCCCACACAAACTGCAGGCTGTTGCACTCCGGGCCCCAGAAGGGCTCCTCGAATTCAAGGAAGATCTTGTCGGTGGTACCGATGCCCAGGCGGTGGATGGCAGCCACCTTCTCCGTGGGCAGACACGGCCTAAAGAAACTGGTGTACTGTCGCTTGAGCACGCCCAGTGAAACCGTCACAATCACGTGGTCCGCTGGGATCACCTCACAATCCTCGCACTCCACGACCACCGGCCACTGCTCATCCTCGTCCCACCTCCCCTGCTGGGGACTCTCTCCACTCTGGCCACCCTCCCCAGTGTCGTGATTGTGGTCACCCTCACCACAGGGCTGGATCTCAGGACCCCGGGGGCGAGCTGAAGCCTGGTCCCAGTGGATGCAGCGGACAGGTTTCCCCAGCTGGATGACATGTGGGGGGATTCCCTCAGCCAGCAGCTCCACAACTCGCATGAAGCCCGAGGGGATGATGTGATGGGCGCCAGGGATCTCCGTCCATTCTCCAAAGGCGCTCAGGGACACCTCATCTATGCTGTGGGAACTGCTCTCACAGCTTTCCACCTGCGGAAAGACCCAGAGAGAAGCCAGGTGATGGCAGGGCTGGGCCAGAGAGCGAGAGCTCTGAGCAGCACGGCCCTCTGGACCCAGGCTCCCCCAGAACTGGTCTTTATCACTCTGGCATCTAAACTCCGCAGCAAAGATACCTTCAGGTACTGCTGGATCATGGCGAGCTTCAGGCGCTTGGTGGCCTCTGTGTCGTCAGGGTCATCCCTGATGCGATTGCGCACCTTCTCCCGGGTGAACACCCCGACGCTGTTCTGACTCTCAGCATTGACTGGTTTACCATGCCGGAAGAACTCCTGGGTCAAGTTATAGACCTGCCAGAGAGAGTCCCGGAGACTGAGCACTCTGACCAACCTCCACAGCAAACAGGGCCCAACTAGAGAGCCACCTGCTCCCAGGTGTCCCTGGTGCAACTGTGGCTTCGGCATGAAACTGAGCAGCGCACCTGCCCCAGTCAGCCAGCTCCTCACCTCCAGGCCTGTAAGAGGTGCAATGGACCCATGGCTTTCCTAGGGACCCTTACTAGAACAAACTGCAAACATCTGGGACCTGTAGAACCTGGAAGAAGAAGCTGCCTCTTCGTGGGCTGTGTGCATGTCTGCAAGGGCCCCACATTCCCCTGGAGAATTTGGTCTGCACACGTTACCTTTTCCAAGAACCAAGTGTAGAAAACTCACCCCCTACAGATACGCCCCCTGCTCAGATCTGTAAGAATCCCTTCATTTCGTCTGACGTACACGAAGTTAGAGGGAAGAGAGTAGCACAGAAGGGAGCATCTCCGGAGGCTCCGGGATCCAAGAGACAGAAACCACCTGGCAGCCATTTCTCAGCCAAAACACCAACCCACTCCTTATCCACAGTGACCGTCAGTCCCTTGAAGCAGGGTCCTTCTGCCTCCCCTACAAGCCTGTCCCATAATCCCCCATCTCCCACAAACGCTGGACAAGTCTACTCCTACACAGGCCCCAGCATTCACTCAACCTGCATGTATGGGCTCCACACCCAGATGTATTAAGGAAAAGGAAGTCCTCAGCCCTGCCCATACCCCAGCTGAGGAGACACTCCAAGGGGATTTCTACATAGCACTGATAACAAGGAACCCAGGAGTGCTAAGGTCAACCCAGGCAACTCCGACTCATTAGGAGACACAGCACTGGCCATGAGAGGTGAGAACACTACAGGCACAGGGATCTGCACACTCAAAGACGGAGGTGAGGCCGTCAAGAAACCTGAAAAGGTTGTGGGGTGAAGAGGCAACAAGGAGAAGAGTGTAAGAAATAAATGGCCTTAGAAAGGGAGGCAGGCACCAAGGAGGAGGGCAGCAGGATCCCCACCCTCTGCTGTCATTTCTGGGGCTATAGCAAATGCGAGCTTCTCAGCTGTGACCCCTCGTGGCCAGGATGACTAGTGGTTAGCTCCCTCCTTAAAGAGCATCTGGATTTGGCCAGAATGCATTCATGGGAGAAAGGTCTGCTCTGCACTGCAGCCCCAACACAAGCTGTGGGGCCACAACAGGGTTCCTCCAACCAGCACTGTTCACGGGAGAAAGCCTCCACAAGAGACAGGCGCGTAAAGATGCCTCTGCAGCACAAATTACAGGGAAGAATATGGGTGAAACTGTCAACTTGTCCTGCCCACAATCACAAGACACTGGATGGCCAGCAGTAGGTGGAGTCTCAGCAAACTCCTCCTGCACGATTACTACCAAGAACTTGAGCTGGGGACGCTCCTCCTCCTCCTCCTCCCTCGGTTTTCCCCTAACAGATGAGCAACATGGTAACTAATATTCAGCTAATGGTCACCGGAGACCACAAAGTCCAGCTCAGAAGTAGCAAATGTCACCATCACTAACGAGGTATAGGTCTACCATGTGGGTACAGTATCCTCCCACACGTAAAAGGAGGGTACCGGACGGGGCAGGCTTTGGACCACTACACCAATACTTAAGTGCTTTTCATTGGGATTCCAATCCCTGTAACACTGGGTAGTAGGTACAGCCATGTACATTTTACAGATGAGAAAACTGGGGATCTGAGAGGCCCTATACCTTAAGGGCTCAATATTCTACGTGTAAGGCTGGAGATATAGCTCAGTGGGAAAGCACTTGCCTATCATAGGCAAGACCCTGGGCTCGATCCCCAGCACTGAGAAAGGAAAAAACAAAGACAGGGATGGCTCGGTGAGTAAAGAACTTCAGCATGAGGAGCCGAGTTCGAATCCCCAGCATGCGTCGATTCCTGAGAGGTCAGAGCCAGGCAGATCCTGGGGGTTCACCCGCCAGTTGTTCCAACTGAAACTGTGAGTTTCACGTTCACTGAGAGACTCTGTCTCAAAATGCAAGGTAGAGAGCAATAGAGGAAGACACCCAACAACACTGACTCTGACCTACGCGCACACACGTACACCATCTAAATGTACACACATGAATGGCCCTTCAGAGTCATTGTTGCTAGTAACGCCACCCTCAGGCACAGTTTCACACGCTTTGTTCAGAAAGGTCGCCACCACTAACTAAAAGCCACACAAGGAAATCCTGACCTCTCCCTCTTCCTTCAGTCCCTAAACAGCACGGCAGTTTAACAACCACTGTATCCATTTTATTTTCCACAGCTGCCACTCTTGGTGTTCAGAAGTGAAACTGACCAACAGGAAGCAGAACAAGTCAGGACCACTGAGAGTCATTGTCAGAAGGTATCCACATAGCCAGGCATGGTGGCACACATCTGTAACTCCAGCACTTGGTATCCACATAGTCAGGCAGGGCTGTACACATCTGTAACTCCAGCACTTGGTATCTATATAGCCAGGCATGGCTGTACACATCTGTAACTCCAGTACTTGGTATCCACATAGCCAGGCATGGTGGCACACATCTGTAACTCCAGCACTTGGTATCTATATAGCCAGGCATGGCTGTACGCATCTGTAACTCTAGTACCCAAAAGGTGGGGGAAAAAAAGAATCAGGACTCTTAAGGCCAGCCTTGGCTATATAGCAAGTTTAAGGCCAGGTTGAGCTGTATGGGATCTATTTTTTAAAATTTAAAAAATAAAAACATAAGTATTCATGCTTAAAGCACTTACAATAGCCAAGAACCAGTGTGTAGACCAGCGAAGGCCACTTAGAAGCATCCAGGTTACTATCTGATCATTGGTAGTCTACACTTTGTGAGTGGAAATGAACTACAGAGCTACACTCACGTCACTGTTGGTGCACACACACAAGACAGAGCGTGCACATCCTCCATGGGCCAAGGGCCTCATGTTCAATAAGTGCTCAGCAGCCATGTGATGACCTGGACTGGGCCATGACATGACAATAAGAAAGTCAGACCTGTACTTTACCTCATTTGTCCAGTGCAACTTATAGCACTACTGGGAGATACTAAGAATACTTTTCTAAAGCATGGATGCGTCGATGGGGTGCAGTACTGCTACTTCTAATAATGGACTGCGATACTAACCAATGTAATAAGAATAATAAATACTCTGAGGATGGATTCTCTATATAGAAACCACTAGAAATCGAGAATTTAATATCAGTTCCTGCATAGCCTCACTAGCCACATTTCAACTACTCGAGAGCCACAAGTATAGAAACTAGCACACTGGAAAGTGCAGGTCCACACATTTCCATCCGTGCAAAGAGTTCTCCTGAACAATGCTGGCTACACATAATTTCAAAAATATTATTAGAATACTAATTGACATACTAATAGATGTGTTATTTGAATTAAAATAATAACCATCAGGGAATTGAGATCAATGCACAAAAATTAATTTTATTGCTATATACGAGGAACAACTAAGATATGCTTTCAAAAAATGTTGAGTGTCCATAAAAAACCATAGTGTCAACTGTCACAACCAAACACCTAGTGAAGTCTAGCAGATGACATTTAAGGCCTTTTTGAGACAATCTATCAGCATCTTGCCTACCCCAGCACTTTTGTGTCATATCCCCAAACTGTCCTGGCGTTCCCTTTACCTCGTTGTATAAATCGCTGAATTCCTCAACCACGTCCTTGGGGATCCGGCGGCCACGGTTGGTAAGGTAGCAGGCCACGCCATTCTTGGAGTAGAGGCTGATGCGGCCCACGCTGCGCTCCCCATCTGTTGTCTCTTCCAAAAGGCCATTAGCTTCTGCTAGATGGTAGATAGGATTCCCATGGGACCCATGGATCCAGGTGGCTCCCAGTTCAAAGGTGGCGTGTCCTGGGTGACAATAACAGACCCTTAGAGGGGCAGAGGTTTCTCCAGAGAAGGACGTGAGGACTCCCACCCACCAATACTCAACAGACCAGGAAAGGACTTGGGAGCTTGCTCTGATGAACAGATAAAGCCTACATACAGAGGACCATCACCTGACGTCAGATGAGGTGACCAGCAGGGAGCGGCCCTGCCCATAGTGACTCCTGGATGTGTCCACTGTCACCTCATGCCATCAGTCAGACATTTTTCCTTCTAGTCACCTCCCCAAACAATACTACACCCCAGATCCCTGATTCCTGCGCATTCAAGAGAACTACTGTGGGTATCCACCAGTATTAGTCTAGCTCCTTAATACCCCATGGCTCTGAAGTCCGACCCCTTCTCTCAGACAGAAGATTCCCCCCCTTCTAAAACTTCAAGACAGAAAAGAGAGGACAACTGATGGAGGAAGGTCATTGGCTAATAAAGGCACTGCCCTGGCCCATTTTATTGGTTAGAGGATAGGTGGGAGGAGTAAACAGAACAGAACGCTGGGAGGAAGAGGAAGTGAGCTCAGAGACTCCACAGCTCTCTCGGGAGCAGACGCCTCAGAGAGAGACGCCATGCCCCGCTCCCGGGATGAAGCTCCAACCCAGGATGGACTAGGCTAGAATCTCCCTGGTAAGCGCACCTTGGGGTGCTACACACAGATGATTATAAATGGGCTAAATTAATATGTGAGAATTAGCCTAGAAGAGAATGGGCCAGGCAGTGTTTAAAAGAATACAGTTTCCGTGTAATTATTTCAGGTAAAGCTAGCTGGGTGGCGGGACACAGCCCACCGCTCCGTATTTCAACAGAGTGGCGCCCAACGTGGGGCTCGAACCCACGACCCTGAGATTAAGAGTCTCATGCTCTACCGACTGAGCTAGCCGGGCAGGCGGCTGGGGGTGCTGAGAACGCAGCCCTGCCGCCCTTATTACTTCATATGGCGCCCATATTCGAGAGCTCAGAGTCTCGACAGCTCTCCTCTCAGCAACAGACGCCTGAGAGAGACGCCACTCCCAGCTCCCAGGCAGACACACGCCATGAAGCTCGACCCAGGATGGACTAGGCTAGAATCTTCCCGGTAAGACCGGTGCTCACTGATTATTAGAGATGGGTTGATCGGGATATCAGAATTAGCCAGTAAGGGCTAGGGCAGAAGGGCCAAGCAGTGATTAAAAGAATACAGTTTGTGTGTTGTTATTTCGGAGCATAAGCTAGCCATGTGGGCGGCCGGGTGTGGGGGACGCAGCCCTGCCGCCCCATATTACTACAGACAACTCCAATTCAGAGCATTTTCCCCAGGGGTGAGGAATACAAACCAGATCTCCAGAGAATGTTAAGCCCTGAAATCCTTTCACATGGCGGAGACGTGGGGAAGGCAGACCCTGAGATTCTGTTGAGGAGGGCTGAGGAGCAATCTGGATCCAAGATGTAAGAGCCCTAGGAATCCATCCTCCCTCCTCACCCCCAGTCAAACCAGCAGGTCTGAGATAGCTGCCTCGGTCCTGAGCCTCAGTTTCTTCTTCAGATGTTACAAAGTTCTGAAGCAGTTTTCCCTGCCTAGCTTCCAGAGAGGTTAGCATGGTCCTAAGAGCACAGAGAAACAACTGGTGGTATTTGCTTTTGCAGGCCAGGCTCAAAAATACATATGGTCCATTTCCTGTCAACTTCACGGTAAGTTCTCCCACCCTTGTGTGCACACCCTGACAAAATGACTGTGCATGCCCCCAACCGCCGCCCCCCCCCCCCCCGCAGAGGCAGGGTCTGCAGCTTGAATTTGGGTTAAACTGCGACATGCTCTGATTAGCAGAATGTGGCTGTAAATAACCCTGCAGCTTCAGGGGCCTCAAGACCCCTTCCTTAGTTAGCCTTTCTATTGCTGTCATATAACACTATGACTAAGAGTAATGGGGGAGGTGGGGGGAGAAAGAATTTGCTTTAGCCTACAGCTCCACCTCTCAGCCCATCACTGAGGGAAGCCAGGACAGACACTCAAACTGGGCAGGAACCTGGAGGCAGGAGTTGATGCAGAGGCCATGGAAGATACTGTTTCCTGGCTTGTTCCTCATGCTTGCTCAGCCTGCTTTCTTATAGAACCCAGGACCACTGGCATCGCCTACAGTGAACTGGGCCCTTCCACATCAATCATCAACCAAGAAGATGCACCACAGGCCAATTTGGTGGGGGGGGGGGAGGGGTTAGTTTCAAAATTGAGGTTCCCTCTTCCAAAATGACTCCAGCTTGTGTCAAGTTGACACAAAAGTAGCCAGCACAGGGGCCTCGTGGCTTCTACCGTCAACTTCTAAAATGATAACTATGGAAAAAACCACAGGCTCACCTTGCTAGGAACATAAGCCTAGAGCAAAGCCTATGCTCCCTACCACACATGAGGATGAGGGCATCTTAGAGATCCTAACCAACTGACCCTGGACATAAAGGAATCAGGCAAAGCCCGAAAAAGACCCACCTACCTGAGTCCTGCCCCCACTTCACCCTACAGATTGTTTTAAGCTGTTTCATCTGAGGTGGCTCGTTCTGATGCAGTCTAAAGATGGCAGCACTGTCCCTCACCCCAAGAACTGGGCATGCGCTCCTTATCTGCATGCCTTCCCTTTCTTGGGATGTTTCTAATTAAACTATCAGTTACTAAAATTAGCCCTGTAACATGAATGTGCCTAAAACTAGAAAAAGCACAACCTCATGCTCCAGCTCACAAGATAAGGACAGTCTGTATCTCTGAAAGGAGCAGGCACGCACAGGCCCCCGGGTATAGGGTAAGCAGGCAGACTGAAGGCCACCAAAAGCTGAAAGTCTAGGACCTTGCAACAGAAGTGTCTGTTCTCGTTTGAGCTCCCAAAGGGAGCAGAGGAAGAAGAGGGAGATTATTGTTATCGCTATTATTAATAGTAAAGTTTGTTTTTAGACCATTCTGCACACGTACACAATGCAGTACCAACCACTCTCCCCTCCCCGACAAACTCCTCTCTAACATTCATGACTATTCATTTTGTTCTGTGACCCACCCGAACCAACCAAGACTCTCTTGTGTGACCATGGGTTCAGAGCTACTGTTGGAGCCTGGTGGGGTCTTAGTGGAAATGACTCAACACAGTAGGCTCCCTTTCCCAGAGAATTAACCGTCAGCAGTTCAGAGATAACAGGGGAAACACTGATCCCTCCCCCTGGCACAGTAGGAAGTTCCAAGCCACACAGAGACTGGGCAGGTCAGAAGCAAGGAGACACCTTTCCTGTCTTCTCTAGGTGGTCCTCAAATGTGAGCAGAGGTGGGGAGAGAATTCAGGCCAAGGTTTGACAGCAGCTGGGAGGACCAGAATAAGGGCTCTGCTGAGGATGTCTCTGTTACTTCATCTCTACCGCATCTGTACTTCCAAAGGGCACCAAGTGCCAGCCCATGCCCACTCACCTCATAGCATGTGGTGTCCTCAGAGTCTCTGGCTCTGGATCCCTGTTCTCACTGCTGACAGAGACATGGCCACTATGCCATGCTGAAGCATGTCAGTCTACACACTGGGCCCTGCGGCCTGCCTATCTGCATACAACACAGACACCCGGTGCAGCAAGCTCTCCCCTCTCTCCTTCACATTCCTCATTCCATACCACCTGTGCCCTCCTTCTTCTCTGCCCAAAAAGCCCTCCCATCAAGTATTCTGCCACCCCAAGCCTTCCCTGAACAGACTCGGTTGTCAGTTGCCCCAGGGACTGGGGCACCTATCTCCCCATCTTCTGTTTGGATATCAGACTCTGAATACGCCCTAAGAATCATAAGTGGGACTGCTCTTTCCTGAGGCTGCCAGCCAGCCAATCAACAGCGAGTAAAGCACTGGGGCTCGCTGGCTGCCCCAACTTTATGAGCACTTGGATGGCACTTTCAATCTTAGTGCCAAGAGACAACCTAGTTTGTGCATGAAAAGGAGAAACAAAACCTCCTATGTGCCTTCCAGGAATGGCTCTAGGGGAAGATACTTATGTCCTCACTAGCTCTACAGGAAGGGAAAAGGCCCGAGGGTGTCCTTGATATTCGTGGATTCTCAGCCTGACCACCTATCTAAGCAAGCAAGCACATAGGCTCTGTGCAGCAAATACAGAATTCTCTAGAGGTGCAACTGCGGTGGCTCACGCCTGCTACTTCAGTACTCCGGAGTCAGAGAACTGGAGGATGAAACCCTGTCTCAAAACAGAAGGCAAAGCTAGGGAGACAACCCAGTTGGTAAGGTGCTTGCCATAAAAACATGATGACCTCAGTTAGATCCCCCAAAATCCATGTCAAAAAAACCCAGGCAAGGTAGTGCACACCCATAATTGGCCGAAGCGGGAGGACCCGTAGGGCTTGCTGGTCAGTCAGCCAGTCTAGCGGAATAACTGAGTTCCAGGTTCAGTGAGAAACTACCCCTGCTCTCTAGAACCCTGGCAAAGTCTCCCTACCCCAGGGGCATGTCTCTTATCTGGCTGCTTTCTCCAGGGTCCTCACTATTTACAACCTGGACTGAGACAATCCCAAGACCATGCATCACTCACAAGAAAGCCTAAATCCCTCTTCCACTGCACCAACCTTAGTTCCTGTTGCCTGCAATTCAGTCATGATACACTAATTCATACTAAATAAAAACAGCATAAAAACTAATGATGTTTAATCAGAACTTACACAGCCTCCCCTCCTGTGACATTAGAAATGAGCCCCCACAGTCCTCAGATAGTTTGACTCTGAGTATGCCCTCTCCAACAAACACCGTCCACCCCAAGTGTTGCACCAAGACAGCATTCTCTAAAAATGGAATGTTGGTACAAGGGGCAAAAGAAGCTTCTGGAAAATACCCACATAGGTTGCATGATCAAACATTTATCCCAAGACCAAATTAGTAAGATTTCAGTCAGGACCAGGGTATTGGGGGACAAAAGATGGCCCAGAGAGGTGGCTAAACCCGAGTGACGCTTACCAAGTCTCACGCTCTGAACGCGGCCCCCAATGTGTCTGGAAGCCTCAAGCACAGTGACATCGGTGAAGCCCTGCTCGAGAAGTGCTCTAGCTGCGGCCAGGCCAGCCAGGCCAGCTCCGATCACCACCACACGAGGCTGTCCCCTTCTCCGCAGGCCGCGACTGAGAGGGTCATCCGCGCTGTCACCACTGGGTTCACAACTTTGCATACCGTCCGTGCTCACCTTCTAGGAGCCTGTGACAACAGGGAGCGGGTGGAAATCAGCTTACCCGACCCAAGGAACAGTCACAGCACACTGCCCCCCTCCAAGACCTGATCAGGAAGAGACACCTCCCAAAAATGCAAAAAGGGAGACAGGAAGGGGCAAAGAGAGAGGAGAGCCAGGCAGGGAGACATGGGTTAGGCCCTACCAACAGGCAAAAGGTAAATCCCATCAGCCCCACCCTCAAATCTCTTGAGCTCTGCCTGTCCCTATCCACATGTCCTAGAGTGGAGACTGAGAACAGAAGCTGAAAAAGGCAGGCCAAAGTCAGGAGACTGACCCTGATGTTAGTTCTGTTCAACTCAGCATGGCTGCTGTTGCGCCAACCTCAGGCTGCTCACACAGATAGCAGGATACTCACACATATGAAGGATACTTTCACAGTCCCCTAATGCTCACACCAGCCCAGGACACTTGTACACATGGCACTGGGCTCTGTCCCCTTCTCACCTGGCTTTTCCCTAGTATTCTCTACCCCCTTACGCCTTTCTCCTCCTGGCCTTTCTGCCGGCTTTCCGAGTCTTGGTGAGGTGGCATTGTGGTGGGAAAGACAAAAGCTTCACCGCCCCACTCCTCCAGAAATTGCTGGTGTCCAGCAAGCCTTGCTATTCTGGGACCTTTTCCCCATCCACCAGGTGCCACAGTCACCACAAAACAGCAATGAACCCAGGAAACAGTGAACTGTGATGAGCCACGGCACCAAAGACCAGACATCAAATTGACAGTTATGTTCTGCCAGCTTACTTAAAGATGCCAGCCTTTGAGCAGCGGGTACTGCAGGGAAAGGAGGTGGCCCAAGCTGGAATACACTGTTCCTCTAGTCCCAGAATGAGCAGGATGGTTTGGAGGTATCTGAGGACCACCATGTAGGAGACACTCGGCTCATATCCCCATCCCTTGCATTCCCTGACTCAAGCAACTTAAAGAGTCCAGCTGTCTTGGCTAAGGTTTGCGTCACAGATGCTACAGAATTTAATAGTACCAAGACCCAGCAAAGAAATGAATGCAAGTGGATGAAAGCTACGACCAAGAAGCAAATAAAAACCTGTCACCCACACCCATAAAGCAAGCATGACCTTCCCCAGACACAGCAATCCACCTCTAAGAACCCACCAGAGACGCAGGGCACATCCCATCACACAGACAACGTCAAAGAAATTTATAGCGTTATCCTGCTGACCAAATCCAGAAACAGCCCAAAGGTGTGAGCTATGCAGTGTGTCATCCCACGCAATACTCAGCAACTTCAGAACCAAGTTGCGGTGCCCTCGAAGGAAATGAGACTGAGCCAGACAGAGGTCAGACACTCAGCAGCACCTACTGTACAGCCCCATCTATACGGAGTTCAGGGAGAGGCAAACACAGGGATTAAGGGAGGGGAGGGGAATGAGAAGGGCAGAAGTGAGTTTCCTGCAGTGGAACAGAGGAACGGGAGGAATGGGGGTCCACAGCATGTCGAGACATGCTGACTTCTCTCTGAGCTTTCCATTTTCCTTGGGACAGTGTTCTCTAACACTTGGAGGTTTAGCAAAGTAAGTGTGGTTTTGGGTTTTTTTTTTCTGTTGTTCTTTTGCTCTGTTTTTCCTAAATATACTCAGGCTAAGAAGCTGTTTCTCCCCAACTCATTCATAAGATGCCTGGGCCTAGAAAGAAACTCCCTCCCCTGCTGCACCTCCTACCCGACTCCCAGACTCAAAGTGGCCAAGGCAGGGTAGAACAGGTTTCCTAGACTGCAGGCAGGTGGCGCTCGAGGCCCAGACTCCCTCCGAGGCAAGCCTAGCTTTGCCAGAGAAGGAGGCCACCAGTAGATGGGCACAGGCCTTTCCTGCCTCCTTCTCCCCTGCCCTCTTTCCCTACTCCTCGGTCACCACCCTCCAAGGAACACGCCACGCAGGGTTGGCTGGACTCTCTCCCTCCCTTCCCCTCTGCTCTCGCCCAGGTTCCTGCGCACTAAATATAGAGGTGAGGATGTGGCAGACTGCACGCGCTGGCAGGGTCAGCAGCGATGCCACCGGAAGTCTGCCAGCCACCGCCGACGCCGTGACAAGCTAGTAAATACACGAGCGCCACGGAGGGCCTGCGTCAGCTGTAATGACGCCAGGGTGCTCAGGCATCGAGTGAGACGTGACAGGGCTGCGTGCCCCAACCCAGTCTCTGGAACAAGAGTGGGGATTCCCCTTTCCAGCACCCCTGCCCCAGGGACACCCCAGCAGACTCATTTTTGCAATACAGGGTGTTTGTAAAGCTTACTGGTGGAGCCACATCTTGAAATGCTACTGGGCTGAGCAGGTGTAACAGGGATTAAACTGGAGTTCCCACTCTGACTGGGGCCACACACACCTGTAATTCCAGTACTGTGAAGGCTAAGGCAGGAAGATCATGAGGTTCAAGCTAGCCTGGGTTACATGGCAAGACATTATGTAAAAACAAAAAACAAACAAACAAAAAACCACGGGGTGTGTCCAGCTTATCACAGGATCCCAAGACACCTCTCTAAAAGCCAGAGAGGTCTAGCTGACCTTTCTTGCCCTAGGCTTGGCTGGCTGGTCCTCACTACTCTGCCATGACTGTCAAATAAGGCTATCACAGACTCAGCATCTAAGGACCTCACACATTAAGGATCAGGTGCTGTCGGTACCTAATGAAAGGATTCTGGAGTGGACCACAGGCCATCTTAAAGATAACTACAGAAATAACCCTCAGCCCCCCCAACACCAAATCTCAAGAGACCTTGAACATGGGTATCAGATGGAAGTCGCACAGGAAACCAGGGCCCATGTGGGTCCCCTGCACCACTGACCTTCACAGCTAACCCCCAAACCAGCTTCATCCGCCCTTGTTACCCACAAGAAGTGAGAGGCACCACACACACAGCCACAGAAGACAGAGGACCGTGCACCATGGCCCCTTATCACCCTGCATCCATCCACGAGGCTTTTCCTGTCAGTTTTTATCACTTTCCCCTCTGGGATTTTTTTTTTGAGGGGTGTTGTTTTGTTTTTGTTGGAAGAGAGGGAGGGAGAGAAAGGGAGGGAGGGAGGGGAGAGTGAGGAGAGAGAGAGAAGGAGAGGGAGAGGAAAAGAGAGAGAGAGAGAGAGAGAGAGAGAGAGAGTTCTTATTGAAGAAGAAGAATCGTTTAAATGGTCCTTGGTGCATGCCTGTCCCTTTCTCGCCTTGATCTGTATGCAGGAGAAACAGAACGCCCTGTACTTGCCCACAGATAAAGGAATGAAGAAAAAGTGCTGGTTCAGCCAAGTGGTGAGGAGGGAGGAGGGGCGCTGAGGGAGGCACAGAACAACAGACACTTGCCTTCTTGCTCTGGCTTCCATGGTAAATTGGGGTGGGGGTCTAGGGCTTCCTGCCCAGTATCCATGTCCCCAAGCAGACCGAGTCCCAAAGCTTCAAGAAACCGGGTCAGCCAGAGCATAAGTGCTCTACTTGAAAATCCCCCACTGCCTCCTGACACCACTTCCCTGGCCACAGGCCACAGCTGCCCACTGCTGCCCAGGGCCAGCACCACCTCTGCAGGATCCTGCTGAGCCTCTCCCAGAAATGCCCAGAACTCCTGTACTCATCCCATCAACAGCCCAGGGTCAAAACTGTAGGCGTCCTTGCAAGAAGATCCCCTTTCTCCACGGGGTTAAGCCACGATCATTCCTACAGTCCAAACACTATGGCCTCTACCTCAGTGTTCTCAGAGACCTTTCAGTTTCCTCCCTCTCTTGAACCTCACCTGCACCCAGTCCCAATCTCCACCCTCTAAAGCAGTGGCTCTCAACCTTCCTAACGCTGTGACCCTTTCACACAGTTCTTCACGTCGTGGTGACCCCCAACCATAAAACTATTTTTGTTGCTAATTCACAACTGTAATTTTGCTACTGTTATGAATTGTAATATAAATATCTGTATTTTCTGATAGTCTTAGGTGACCCCTGTAAAAGGGTCATTCAACAACCGTGGGGGTCACAACCCACAGGTTGGGAACCACTGGTTTAAAGGCTAACTGGCTAGGCCTCAGTAAGATGACCGGAGAATACAATCCAGCAATTCACCGAGTGTCTACTCCACACCAAACATGGGAAAGTCCTTCATCCTCTGGCCATGCTAGCCTCAGTTCTCCAAGATATTCCCCTCCACATACAACAGAATCCCTAACTACAAAGCCTTGGGCTTCCCCAGCCCATCGAAAGCCTCAAGGGAAACATTTTCCTTGCCAACATCAAAGAAGCTGCCTCTGGTTCTAACCCGCACAGTCCTCATTGGGACTTAGGAGCTGTGCCATCATTCCCCAGGGTGACTGTGGAGTGTAGGCTCCACATACTGGCTCTTAAGTACAGTAGCGACCAAACTGCCCCCAGAACACAAGTGTCTCTCTAGGGACCTCTTACCACCTAGTGTCTCAGGACTGTGGCTGCAGCCTCCCTGTTTCTGAGCAAGGCCAGCAAGTGAGCATGGCCACAGGCTGAGAAGCACTACTCTGCAGATCAGCAGCCCAGCCAGTGTAGACACCTTTCGTGTTCCTCGACGCTGGGGCCACCTTTGCCTCTCCCACTCACTCACAAGCCACTGCTCCCTAGCCGTGGTGACTGCTGAAAATACAAAGCCACGGCGACCACCTCCCACACCTTTCAAAGACACAAAAGATTCCATCCATCCTGGACCCCTGAACACAAGTTAATCCCCAGGGTGCCTGAGCTGCTGTTCTTTCCTCAAGTCACCTCAGCCTGGATTTCTGCATCTGCTGCCTGCAGAAGAATAAGGCTCCAAGGCGGTCAGCCCCCTCCTCACTTCATCTCCTTTAGAGTCTAGGACCACACCAGCTGAAACCCTCCAAACTAGGTCATGCTTTAACCAGCATCCTTCCCCTCCCTCAAGCCTGGTGTTTGCTCATGAGAGATCTACCCAGGACTCCCCAGGACTCAGGGTGCCTGTCCTCAGCGGCAGGAGACAGAATGCCTGCACCCTCCTCAACCAGCCCTGGGGACTTCCTGACTCTCTCCCAACAGGTAGGACTAGAGGTCTAGAGCAGTAGCCAGCTTCCCCTTCCCTACAGGGATGCTCTTTCCAAGCTTAAGCAGGAGGAAAGGGAGAAGGAAGCTGAGGCTGGTCCAGGGGAACATCTCTGGGCTGCCCAGCAGGTCTGCAGAGGAATTTGGAGTCTTGAGACCCCCTAAACAATGCAATTATTCTTCTAAGGTAAAAAAAGAAAGGGGGAAAAAAACCCTCCCAGAAATCCCACACCAGCTGCCTTGCTGGGCTGGCAAACAAAGGGGCTCTGTGTCTGGACAAGCCTCCTCCCACCCTCCAGTCTGGGGCAGGCTGCCCCAGCCTCCCAGCCAGACCCTTCCCAGCCTTCCTGCCCAGGCCACAATGAGTATACTGCGCAGCACCACAAAACCAGAAGGGCCAGGCCAGTGGAAAGGAATAGCAGGAGCAGAGGTGAGCACAGTGGGCAGAAGGGCAGTGCAACTACTTTCCTGCTAAGGTCTGCCTTGCTCTGGGCCCCATTTGACCAGCACTCCTGAACTCGCCCCAAGAATATCACATATGCTCATACCTCCTGGAGTCACGTGTCTCAGCCCCATCAGACACCTACAGGCTTCAAGTTTCTCTATATGTTAAGTGGGGGAGTCCTGCCTGCTTGTGGACTGCTGGGGGAATGAAACAGACACTGAAGTGTGGTCACCTCTAAGTGCTACCTCACAAAGAAAGGTCAAGGAAGGTCCCCAAAGGACTGTTATAAGAGATTGGAGTCACCCCTCCATGATCCCAAAGATCCACTGCATGTAAAGGAACCCAAAGTTTTGTCTTAGCTCAGAGCACAGCATCAGCCTTGGCCACAACCCAACAGGACCTTGACCTTGGTGTCAATCAAATACCCACAACTTGACTCCCAGTTCAAGCCCAACTGGGTCTGAGCCCCTCAACCCTGACCGCCCTTCCCAGATTCAACAGTCATTAGGCAACTCCAAGTTCACGACAGGGAAACAGCAGAGGGACCTTATTTCACAGGCCAGCAGCAGCGCTGATGAGAACCAAGGCCCCAGCTTCCTCCTGGTGCCTGGCTTCTCTCCCAGCACTGTGCCTTTGTTAAGCACCTCTCTTCCCTCAAAATGTAGTTCTAAAAAGAACAACTTCAAAAAGCTTCTTGTAACCCTCTTTCAAAAGAGAAGAGGGGAGCCAGGCACTCTTTGGCAGCCACTGACTGGCAGGATACACACACACACAGAAAGAACACACCTCCCTCATGGAAGGAGTGGGCAGAAGTGGGAGGGGTACAGACTCAATTTCCTGCCAGACTGCAAAGCATTAGATACTTTTAGCTCCCTGAATGGGCAGCCCCAGTAAGAAGCCTAGCTGGGGGATCACCAAGAGTGCTCAAGCGCGCGCGCTCACTTTCCCGCTCCCTTCCAACTCCCTCCCTCCCTCCCCCCCTCTCTCTCACACACAGACACACACACACACTTAAGATGACATATAGTCCTCTCCCTACAGAATAACTATAGCACCACGTTTTCATGTATGTTCTAAAATGTGATCACCAACTTTCCAATGTCAGTAATCTGAATTTCCACCATGTATTAGGTGGGTGACAGGTTAATTGGCTTTTGGTTTCAAACTAGAGTTATCTGTGAAGAGGAACCTCACCTAAGAAAATGCCTCCACCAGATTGCCTATAAGCAAGTCTGTAAGGCATTTTCTTAATTAATGATGTGGGGGAGGAGGGCCAAGGCCATTGTGGGTGGTCCTACCCTTAGACCAGTGGTCCTGGGTTCTATAAGAAAGTAGGCTGAGCAAGCATGAGGTGCAAGCCGGAAAGCGGCGTTCATCAATGGTCTCTGCTTCAGTTCTTTCCGAGTTCCTACCCTGGCTTTCTTCCACGGACTGTGACCAGGACATGTGAGCCAGATCAACCCTCTCTTCTTCAAGCTAATTTCTGGTCAGCTTTTATCGCAGCAATAGAAACCTAAGGCAGGTGACCTCATCAGTAAAATGGGTTGTGTGGGATTGCGTGCAGGGGCCTAGAGACGAGACATGGCGGCAGTGTTTCCTTGGTCTTCTGCAGTCCCCCACCTGCACACAGTGGGACTCACCAGAGAGAAGGCAGAACCAGGTGAGAAGATGTGTGTGGAGCCTGGAGGAAGCAAGCCCACCCAGGAAAGGCCGCAGGCCCTCCTCTCACAGAAGTAATTCCAAAGCAGGAGTGTGAAGCCTGACAGAGCTACCCACTCCATAGAGACATTCCCGTTGTGTGTGGTACGGAAGAGAACATGTGAGGAGAGAAGGGTCCACCCATACCCCACCTGCTGCTGGTGCTCGGACTTTCCAGGCCAGAGTGCATGAGTGCGGGCTTCCAAGAGCCCCCGTCTGGTATTCATGCCCTCTCCTCTTCAGCCGACCTTTATAGCTAAGGCAGAAATGATAGAATGTGGCGTCTAAAACTGGGTTATAAAGGACACAGTGGCCACACAGGCATGGCCCACCACGGAAACATCCTGCAGCCCCCCAGCCTTCAGCTGGCTGCAGCCTCCTGGGAGACCCTAAAGCAGAACCACCCAGCTCAACCGCATCCCCAGCCCTGACTCACAGATGAGCTACAGGTGATGATTCCACTGCTTTAGCACCTACTAGTGTGGAGGTGACTTACTGCCCAGAAATAGATCGTGAATAATCTTTCCTATCCAGAAAGCCTTGAGGAGGAGGGGATCCCCAGGTAACACCACCGTCACTCAGGAGCTCCATCCCCTCTGTTCTGAAAAGCAGACCTAGAAACCAGGCCCACTGACAGGAACATTACAAGGAACGTTACAATTCCCCGGGAGATGTCTACAAACACTTACACTCACACTACCTCACTTAAGTCAGAGCCCAAGCAAGGGTAACATCTTAGGGTCATCTGTAAAGCCGACTATTTCATACCAAGGCTCCAAATGCAGAGACTCCAGGAACTGGTGCTGTATCAGAGAAGGGAGCTGAAAAAGCAGAGGTCAGATCATGGCCAAGGTACCCCTTTATGTTGTCACTGCCTGGATTTCAAAGTCTGCTGCAGCCCATGCCTGGACACACTCAAGCCGTGAGTGTCCTTGCCATCACACTCATCCACATCTTCCCCTTTCTCTGCAGCCTCTGGAGATGCTCTTCCCTACAGGAGAGGCCCCAGGACACAAGGCTAGGGTCTAACTAGACAAGCTTGAAAAGCCTCTTCTCGTCTCTGAAGTGGCAACAGTCATCATACTTGCCCTAGTCTGGGTCCTATGTCAGAAATACCCAATGAAATCTATAGTTACAGTTTGTCTCCTACAAGATTCAGTCTTGCCTTATACTGTATTTGCTCCCTGTGGAGGACAGAACATCAAATCATATAGACAGGGCTTCCCTAAGGCTCACGGCTAGTTAACTCAAAGATACGAGAGGCAGCTGAGATCCAGCCTGGGGAACCTAATACAGTCGGCGAAGGAGTCAGCTCCAGTCCTGGATTGCGATGCTTAGAGGTGCTGCTGATGAGAATAACTCTCCACGTGAGATCAAGGTGCCCCTGTCCACCCTACCAAGGGTCTCCTGCTGAGCCCTGAAGCCCCAGGTCCCAGATGCATCTACCTGACCTTCCTTCCATGCCTGAAGAGTTGGAAAGAGAACATCTCAGCAGGTGATGTGGGATTCCCCTCTGTATGCTGTGAATATCACTGGTTAATAAAGAAGCTGCTTCGGCCTATGGCAGGACAGAATATAGCCAGGCTGGAAGAGATATAAGGAGAGAGTAGAAGAAGTCAGGAGACATCATGTAGCTGCCAAAGGAGAAAGTCGCCTCTGGAACCTTACCCATAAGCCACAGCCTCGTGGGGATACTGATTAATAGAAATGGGCTAATTTAAGATATAAGAGCTAGCTAGGAATACGCCTAAATCACTGGTCAAACAGTATTGTAATTATTACAGTTTCTGTGTGGTTATTTGAGTCTGGGTGGCCGGGAAGCAAACTTTCAAGCAGGAGTGGGGAGGATGCATCCCACCTTCTCCTCAGGGTCTTCAGCCACACCCACAAGCCTCACAGAAACAGCCACACAGACAAGCCCAGTGCTATTCCTAGGGAGAGACCAGGCCCACCCACTGGATGACAGAATGCCCATAAACAGCATTCTCCATCCCTACCCTCCACAGGGAAAGAGTCGTACCAACAGTATACAGGCACACAGTCTCTACATGCCATGTTCCAGTGGCTGTGGAATCCGGGTGAGCACAAGGCATGTGGGTGGGGTGGGGTGAGTTTCTTATTAAATCACAGGGGCACTCTAGGCCTGGGCTGGGCAGATCTGAAGAGACCGGACATCATACACAAAGTGGGGGAGAAACCCGTGTTGAACCAGAGCCAGATGGTAGGGACAAATCTTTTATTCACTGAGCAGGTTTTAATGAGTGCTACTGTGTGGGAATACAGAAAAGCTAAAACTGGCCCCTTAAGAACCTGACAGGTCAGAGCTTACGAGAGCCACAGAGAAAGAAGTTGGGGTAAGGGACAGGGAAGGCACTGGCTCGGAGGAAGTGAGAATGCTGTGTGGACCTCCCGGAACTTACAAAGAGGCAGGATGTGGAGCCAAGGCAAGGCAGGCCAGCGTGACTTCAGTGACTAGTCATGATGCTGCTAGGATAAACCCAGACCAGCTATTTCTCATCCAGCTGACCCTTTTACCCCTCGTGGTTAAGTCTAGGGTGTGGGAAAGATCAAAACCTACCCAAGACCAAATACCATGATGCAGTTCCAACAGGTTGAGTGGCCTGGGCTCTGTTCTCCTGCCAGGGTCATCACCAGAGATGACCAAGCTTCTGCAGTTCACAGCCCCTAGCACATACACCCCCAAACACAGCAGAACTGCACTGGGCATCACCTGCACTGACTAGGCACCACCTACGGCAGAGGCAAATGCGCCCAGCATCACCTGCAGACACAGGTCAATCCACCCCGGATGTGAGTCATCATACCCCGAGTCAGACGCAACAGAGATCTACATTGGTAGATACTGAAAGATGGGCACCTGGGAGGTGTAAGCTGGCAGATGAAGGAAGGGGTGGCTTTCTCATGGGCGTCTCTCCTCTCCCTTCCCACACACTGGCCACAGCACTGGGGCAAAGGAGAATAGCACAGTCAGCAGCTTCTGCTGACTCTTTCAAAACCACTTGCAAGAACTGAGGCTGTGAACACAGCTCAGCCACTCAGCTCCCCCTCATCCGTCAGGGGCCCGCGTGACTCCGCACAAAGCCCAACTGAGCCTGACAGTAGAAGGAGGGGTGGGGGTCTCCAGCAAGCCCATCTTCTCTCCTGACTCACAGAGCCTCCACTTCACCCAGCTTGAGACTTCGGTTCCTTGCATGCAAAGAAACCCTTCAGCTCACATCGGCAGAGCTGTCTGAGGGCTGCTGGATCTGGGGAGCAGTTGCGATGAGGGAGCCCTTGTCTTCAATAAACCCCTTTCTAGAAAAACTACCACTCCAAGGTACCCCCCTTTACAGCACAAATTACAAAGCTGAGGTACATGACCACGAAAAGATTCACACTAACAAAAGATACCCCCGATCCAACGGCAGATGAACACCTGAGCAGGCAGGCAGACTTGATTTTCATATTCTATACCAAGCTCCCATGCCCTGCGTCCTTCATGCTCACAAGCATCCTGCCGCCCGTTGTACAGATGAAGACACAGGCTAGGAGGACTGAAGAGAGCAGTGGAGGCCACAGCAGGGTGCTCCATCTTTACTCAGGGCAGCAATCCCAAGGGTTGCCCCGGGCTTGGCACTTCTCCTGTCCTACCCTCTCCATATACTGACACTGTACACATTACGCCAGGCACTTGGGGCCGGGAAGAGTCACTTCAAAGCCTGGCAGTTCACCTCAGTCAAACAGCCAAAACCTGGACTATCACTAGGAGGCTACCTGCTCTTGGCCTGGGTACTTGGCAGAGTAGGCTATAGAGCACTCTGGTCTCCCTGCCCCAGGGCTAGCTTAGGCTGGCCAGGCAAACGCTGTCAGATTCAACCCTTCTCCTTGGTTCCCCTGCATAAATAGGGCCCGGGATACGACAGTGTTGCTTTGCCGGGCCAAATGGGAACTCCAAGAGTGGCAATCCATGATCCCCACTAGTCCGTCACTAGCCCAAGACTTCCCCCTCCTGGTGACTTTAGGGTGCTAACCAGTGCAGGAGATCAGCCACTGAAGGGCTCTTCATACCATCTGTGCAGGAAGCACAACCCACACACAAGCCAGCAGTCTGCAAAGCCAACAGTGTTCCCAGCAAAGGCCACAGCTGAGTCCAGAGCCTGTGACTTATCCCATAAAACACCTGGGGAGCTAAGACACCGAGCTTATGCAACAGACATACCCTCCAAGTCTTTTTGTCAAGTTCAAAGAGACTCAGGAACTCCCTGCTTTTGAAGTGTAAGGGCCCTCAAAGCATTCTGCCATTGTTGTCGCTACTTTTTATGGAGTAAGCTGAAGGCACAGAGTGTAGCGCTAGACACCTTCCTGTGGAAGGTCCAGTTCTCACAGCAGCGCTTCCCTATTACAGAGGTGGGAGCCAAGGTCCAGAGATGTTGTAAAGTCACTCTGAGGCACAACACCTGGTGCTCACTCTTCCCTTTCGGTCAGGGTCACGTTTGAGGTCCTTCAAAGTTACTCTCCAAACACCAAACCCTTCGGGTCTAACTCACAAAGTTTTGCATTATGTATGGTTTTATGTTAATTTGCCAAAGTTAAGGAGATTGAGAGTCTTGTGTACTGAATAACGGAAACTCTTTTTACGCTTTCTTCAGAGTGTTTGCCTGCAGGCCACCCTAGGTGTCTCCAGCCAGCATTATCCTAAAGTCTGTTTGACCTGGAGTCTAGGATTTCAGTAGCCTTCCAGGGACAACACCCTTAGCCCCAAGATCAAGATGGCAAGCAGACAGGCAGAGTAGGGATGGGGCACAGTTGAAAGTTTGGGTGAGGGTTCTGAGGGGGGCTATTAGATGTGGAGAGAGCTTCAAGTTAGATGGAGCAGAACCTGGGTTTGACCAGTGTCCCCTTTCTGTGAAACAAGACAGTAGCCCATGGAGGTGGGGGTGAGGCAGGAACTAGCTCAGAGCTGGCAGGGTGGCTAGATTCTTTGATTTGTTTTCTAATAAATCCCAACTCACTTCCAAGAGAGGCTTCTCCTGATCTTAAATCATACTGGCCTTAACACCCTTCCCTAACCAGGCAGATGACCGAATGGCAGGGTACTGAACCCCACACCAGGCCATAGCTATGCACAAATGCAAACGCTTTTCTTCAATCTCTAACCTTGGTCCTCTACCCCTGGACTTACAGAGAGCCCAGGGTTTCAGCCTGTCTAACAGCAGTGACACACCGTACCATAGGACTGGGCTGAGGCTGATGGGAAGCCCCACGAAGCATCCTCTTCCCAGATTCTACAGTGGGCCCAAGGCTGCAGCGCCTGCTTGTCAGCACCTGTGACTGCAAAGTCTGGCCCCTCCTCTGGGACGGCTGGGATGCCACACCCTGTCTCCCCACCTGAGTGCTGAACAAAGAGTCTTCACGCTGCAGATGTGCAGAGGAAGTGGGGAGCCCAGACTGTCCCCCCAGTCACAGGGAAGTATGGGGCAGGCACCCCAGAACACTAACTCCTCCCTGTCCTGTGCTGACTACACCTACTCTGAGGGGGTCACATTAGCAACCCAACTACTTCCCCCACTCTGAGTCATGAAGAGGCACAGATACTGGGGGGTTCCTGTACCTCAGTGCATACACTACCATTGTTTCTCAATAAACCACTGTCCCAATTGATCACCTGGCCCCCCAGACCCTAAGTAATTAAGTCAGGCTCCTACTGGTCTCTTGCTTTTCATTGTCTGTGTTCTTACTATTTTTTGTTTGTTTGTTTTGGTTTAAGTGTTGAGATAGGGTCTCACTGTATAACCCAACCTGAAACCCTTGACCACTGCAGCTAACACCATGTCCTGCTTGGCCACTGTTCTCTCACAGGGATCCTCTGACCCCCAGGACCAAGCTTGTGCTGTCTTACCCCTCCCCCACTGGCCACTACTCCTGAAGCTGCTAGTCCCTGCTGCCCTAGTCCCCACTCTTCCTTTTCCTAAGCACTGCACTGGTCCAGCAGGTTTCCATCCCAGCCTCCTTTACCCAGGCCCTTCCCTGGGTCCTTCCTGGAGACATGGCTTCCATCCATTTGTTAATCTAGTGAAAACTTCAAGCTGGTGCTCCATGTCACACAGCCCTTCAAAGAAGGCAATACTGTCCCCATGACATAAATAAGAAACTGAGTCACAGAAGATTCAGCCTCTTGCCCAGAGATCATAACCCTGCTCAGGTAACCTGTGAAGGAGAGGGTGGAAGAGGAGTGCATGAAGGAAGTGGCAGGGCAGTGTGACACCGGCAGAAGGCCCTCCCAGAATCAGGAGGTCCGCGCCTGCCACCATCAGGTGCTGGGCATTGATTGGTCCTTCCGGGTCCCTTAATCATTCACCCAGTGAAGACAGCAGTGAGCACAAAAGCCCAAAACCAACTCTGGGCCTGGGATCCATCTAGCCTATCCCTCCCTCTGCAAAGTCCTCTTTGTCCACCGACTGTCTAAGTGTGGCTGTCCCACCAAGCCTACCTCTCTCAAGAAGCTAGTCTTCAGCCCCTCCTTGCCTCCCAACCACTTCTGAGCCACCCAGCATCCATGTTCGCGGTTTCCAGGAAGCAGCACCTTCCACATCAGCCATTCTCAAACGGTATTTCCCTGCTCAGCAGGTTTTGGGAAATCTTTAAAAATACATATTTCCTTAGTCAAGTCAGCTTTAGAAGCATGAGATCGTCTTTCTTTCCTATAAACTTGTCTGGACCTCCGATTTTTATGAACACAGCATGACCCTCCCCCAGCAGGACGGCAGAGTAGACCTGCCAATTTCTTCTCTTCTTTGTCTCCTAATCCCTAAGGAGGCTTACAGCAGTCCTTCAGAAATGGTACCCCTCACTCCTCAGGGAGGCCTGAAAAGGGGGCAAGACAGGCTTGACTGGGCCCTCCTCTAAGAGCTGGTAGAGATCAGCCTAAAAGCAGGCCAACCCCAGCCCTTCCAGCCCCTCTGGGCACGGGGTGGCATTCACCTTCAGTCACCATCTTTGGTGCCAGCATCCATTGGGACCTCAACTGACTCTAAGCTGCGCTGAGCTGGGAGAGCAAGGAGCCTTGGGAGAGCCCAAGGCAAGCCAGCCAGTTTTCCACACAAATTACTCCCTCTACTGCAGCACTGGCACACAGTTTTAACGGTAAACTAGAACTTAGGTGTATTGAACTCCTGCTCTGGAAATACACAAGCCCCACCCAACAAACCCTGTGACATCACTCCATGGGGGAACAGGACCTCTCTGTTTACAGACAAGGAAACTGAGGTGGCAAAAGGGAGCAGACACTTGCCTGTAGTGGTTCAGCCCAGGCCCTGACTCCCAAACACACTGGGGAAGTGACCAGGGCAGAGTAAGACCACAGCCGCAGCTCAAGTGACCAGCAGCAGCAGCAGCAGCAGCAGCAACAGGAACTCCCACAGGGCCAAGGGGAAGGAGATGGACAGCTTGTCAGGAGTGTCACAGCTGTGCTGGAGCTGAAGCCAGCTGCAGCCCCAATCTCTCGCTCCGCCCTGGCTAGAGGAAGGGTGCGCACCCCAGATTGGCTCCTCCACTAGAGTAGGCTGCAGGCAAAGATAAGGTGCCCTGCCTGCCGTCTACAGTCACCCTGTGTTAAGACCCAGTCACCCCAGACACCCCACTGTGGTCTTGGAATTCCAAGAAATCAGGCCTGTGCTGCCAGCATCTGAGACCCAAGTGCCCACAGGTCCCTCATCTAGCACTACTTCTAAGCAGGCCACCCACAAGCATCTCTACACCCGTCCTCACAGAGGCTGTTCCCTGAACTCTGCCAAAACAGTCCACAAGGGACTGAGGGAACCTCCTATAGGTCCCATAAACTGAGCCTGTCACACAGGACACAAGTCTAAATTCACTGTGCAGACAGGGGCCAATGGAGTAGCAATTCTGCACAGCCTATATGCTCTTAAAAATGCAGAGTCTCAACTAGGCACGGTGTACTCTGGAGGCAGAGGCAGGAGGGTCTCTGTGAGGTGGAGTTCCAGCACAGCTTCAGAGTGAGATATCGCCTCAAAAAAAAAAAAAAAAAAAAAAGGAAGGAAGGAGGGAAGGAGGGAGAGAAAGAGAAGAGAGAGAGGGAGGGAGGAGCGGAAGGAGAGTGGGAAGGAGGGAGGGAGGAAGGAAAAGAAAAGAGAGGGAGGGAGGAAAGGAAGAAAGAAAGGCTAGACAGAAAGGAAAGGGGGGAAATGCAGATCCCCAGGCCTCACTCTGGACCCACGCAATTGGACAGGGCTAGCCTGCGTTTCGGTACGCATATCTGTGCTCAAGCCTGAGGAGTGAGCTTTAAAACCACAGCTCTAACCATACTGTGACGGCCATGCCCTTAACCTCCAGTGGTTCCCCGGGCCTAGTAAAAGACCAGATTCTGCAGCTGGGTAATCAAGCTTTTCACAGCCTGGCTTCCACCCACTTCCCCAAGTTTGACCTCCTTCGCCACCCCGGGAAATGCCACCAGTCCTCTGACAGGCTCCGGGACACCGAAGCACCACGTCTTCCAGGAAGCTTCTCCCAAGCGCACCTGGCATGTCTGGCTCCCTTTCATTTCCTGAACAGTGAGAACCATGCCCTTTGTCCCTGTTGCCTCGGGACACCAGGCTAGGCACAAGAGATGCCAGGGGCCAATGACATCTAAGGAGACCCAGTGTCCAGCTCAGGCTATGCACGAGCCTCCAAGTCAATTCAGCAAACTAGGAAGCAGAGACAGGCCTCCTCCATGAACCTCCTGACAACTACAGCAATGTGCTTGGTGTGTACCTCAGTTTCCCCCCAAATGCAGAAGAGAAGGTCCAGTGATTCTACTTTCTCTTCTTGGGAGGAGATGGAGGGTCTGCCCAAGTGGAAGAACAGATCCCCTAAACTCTGGGACTCACAAATTTGTAATAAACGTCACCCCTGTGTGGCCAGCAGCCCCTCCCCAGCCAGGCAGGGGCTTAAAGGTGGTCATGGAGGTGTCCCTGGAAAAGGCTCACCAGAACAGCTGCCCAGGCCTGGGTCCCAGAACTGGCACCGCTTAGAAAGCCCCTCATAAGAACACAGTCCCCACAGAACTGCCAACCTCTACCGCCTCCAGGGGCCAAGAAAAAAGTCTGTCTCATCCCATTTTACAGAAAGGCAGAGAGAGGCCAAGCCACTTTCAATCCCTCGGCTCTGTCCTCACACCCTATCCTGGCCCACCTCAGACCCCAGCTGCGCTCTCAAGAGCTGGGCTGCAAGCACCACCCCGTTGTTCTTGGCAGGATCATGAAGAGGCAAGCTTGTCTGTGGACCCCACTGAGCTTTGGCCTCTCCAGGGAGGGGGATTCAAAGAAGCAGTGACAGGAACATGAAGTAAGAGGTGACATTCTAACTAGTGTTTAGACTAGAAGCACAAGTCACCCCCACCCCAGAACCCTGAGATCAGTGTGCATGAACCCCAATTACCTGACCTGGATCAGATTTCATCCCAGAAGCAGAAAATCTTGGCAGCCCACCCCAAGCAAGGGCTCCAGCTTTAAAGGGGATCAAGCCCCCCTGCAAGGCAGGAAATGCCCTTGTTTGTTAAGAAGACCTCCAATGGGCCAAATCTAAGAGGATTCCAGAGCCAGAATTCACTCTGCCACTATTAGCTGTGGTACTGTACCTCCAGTCTGCCCTCAACAAAATGGAAGAAAAGTCGCTAAGAGCATCAGTGTTGATCTGAAGAGTTCTTAAACAATACCTAGCGCCCACTAAGCACACTAGGATCTTGCCCTCCCCACTTGCCCTTGGCCAGATTTCCTCTACTCAGGATGCTCTCTTTGCCCCCACCAATGCCAGTTCCCGGCGTCTCCTGGATATGCCCGTCTCACCCCAAATATAAACTGTTAGCTCCTAACCCCAGCACTTGATTCACAGGGTGACTTTTAGGCCTATCCCGGGTTCCCTGTCAAGATCTCAGCTCCCCTTCCTGCCATATCAGGGGTCCCCTGGCTCTCCCCCTCTACTCTGAAGTATTGACTCCACGATGCAACACTCGATTGACTGTTCTCTACAAACTGGAAAGCCATGGACAGCAAGATGAGGGTTCATGAAAAGACACACTCCCAATCCCAGCTTCTTCTTCCTCTCAACTTTTTGGCCCCCTAGGTTTGAGCATGCAGAAGCCGCCCAAGGGAGTAGGCTGAACTAAATCCCAGGCTGTCCCCACGTCCTGAATTAGAGACCCTGCTTCCTACATTCCGCATATCCACTCTCTCAAACACACGTACACCTTGATTTCCAGCCAAGAAAGCAAGGAAATCATTTGGCTGCGAACAGTAGTGATCCCCCCCCCCACCCCATGCCTGGTCTCCCCATGAGAGACCGGAATGACCTCAAGGTACCCATATCTTCCCAGCTTCCCCTTTTCACATCCTACTGGCTGGCTCACATTCTTGCAGCCATTTGCACAACTGCTTTTGTGGAAACAAAACAAAACTCTTCAGATCACTTAAGACTATAGGAATTTCCTGTGCTAACTGCAATGCCCATGTCTTTCTGCTTAGCCCAACCTCACCTTTATGGGTCAAGATTTCCTGAGGGGTACCTACAGGACACCAAGCAAGATGCTTCAGATACAGCAACGGGATGATTTATCAACAGGCAGAGTTTTTAGGAGACCCGCAGTGAGCCAACCAGTCAAGATGCTAGCCCTTAAGAAGCCCAAAGTCAAGACAACTGTAACAAGGGGTTATCAACCCTTCAATAGAAAAGGAAGAAAGTAAAGCAAGTTCTAATATGAATCACGTGTAGAGGAGGGGTCTTCTGCCTAGGCTAGGCTGGTATCTGGGGAAGGGATACTTAAATTTAGAGCTAAAAACTATAAGCAAGGCATATCCAACAAAAAGCACTGGGAAATAACCTTCCAGTCAAGGAAGACATCCCAAGCAAAGTCTCTGGGTCAGGGAAGAGCTTAAGGGTGTTGAAGAGACAGAAGTGACTCAATTTGTCTGCCAGGGAGGCTGTAAAGATGGCAAGAGTCAAATCAGGCTGGGAAGTCATCAGTGGTCACATGACAGAGGGTCAGATAGAAGCCATGGGAAGGCTTTGTGACTTTACTCAAGAGTAACAAGCCATCAAGGAATCAAATGATCTGATCAAAATGTTCTGTCATTCTTGCTGCTCTGCTAAAAACAGATGCAAAGGAGATAAGTACGGGTACTGGGAGAGGGTGACTATGGTACTAAGGAAGAGTTAAACGCCCTTGGCAGGGGGCAGTGGCCTGAGGTGATTAATAGTAACAGAATCAGAGCAGGGAGCATGGGTCCTAGATAGACCCTGTGGAAAGAGTCAAAAGGCCTTGCTCTGGGACTGGCTGTGAAGGCAGAAAGGAGTCCAGGCTTCCTGTCCTAAAAGATGGGTACATTACCAGGCATTTTCAGATGGCAGGACCTGAGAGGCTCCGGGCCCCAGTGTTGTCAGGAGCCTGCTGTACCCACATTAGTTTTCTGTCAACCATGACACGATAAGCAATCAGAAAGAGTGGTGGGACCCAGCTGGAGTCAGAGACAAAATCTGCTATTCAAAGTCATGAGCATGAAACACTTAAGATCTTTGTGTTCGGGACTGGAGAGATGGCTCAGCGGTTAAGAGCACTGGCTGTTCTTCCAGAGGACCTGGGGTTCAGTTCCCAGAACCCACATGGCAGCTCACAACTGTCTGTCACTCCAGTTCAAGGGGATCAGACACCATCACACAGACATAGATGCAGGCAAAATACGAAAAGACGTAAAAAAGAGATTATTGTGTTCATAAATTGATAAAGTTTTTTTTAATCCTAAGAAAGAATGAAAACTGGGGTAGAAAGTGAACAGGGGATGCTGAGAAGGGAGTCAGGAAAGGCAGTGCTGAGAACAGGACGCTGGAGCCCTCCAACACTCAGGCGCTAAGTGAAGAGGTTGCAGGAAAGCAGGCTAAGACAGACAGGCAGGAGGGAGGAAGCAGAGAGCCCGGGAAGAATATAACTCTGGGACCGAGCTTTTAGGAGACCTGCAAGGTGGGCAATGCCTGCCAGAGTGACCAGTCACTGGAGAACCTGGGTGCCTCTTAGGGGCACTGCTAAGGACGGAACTTTGGAGGAATATGCATTGGAATTGGGTCCTGGGCTTCAAGGGGGTGAAGTTCAAGGCCCAAAGGAGAGACTGCGGAATGAGAGGGAGGACTTAAGCCTGTTCTCACAACCTGCTGGGTAGGAAACCCTGGGGACACATAAGAGGATGGTCACAGGGCCCAGAAGCCTACGAGGAAGCATGACCCTTCCGGCCCTGTAATAGTCCTTCCTCTGTAAGAGGTAACAGAACACAAATACGAGGGCCACTTACACACCTTCATGACCCTCCATTTACCCACAGCCCCGCGGACCTCCACTCAGCACCCGCTGTTTGGTCCCCTAAGCTCCACCAAGTGGACCCGTGGCGGGGCCATGCTGTGCCACTACCAGTAGGTTCCTCCATCAACCTGTGGGCACGGCTGGAAGAAGGGCCAGTCACTGTGCGGTGCTTGCTCCTGGTGCAAGATCCGAGAGGTCCGTGGATCGCTCACCTGCTCCCCAGCCGCGCCACCCCGAGGCCGACAGCCGGCCTCCGCACCCCTTCCCGGCGAAGCGACTGTTCCAACTCGCCCTACCCTTCGGGAGCCTGGCTCCCGCCGAGCCTGGGGCAGACTGTGAGTCCCCGGGAGGCCCTCGGAAGAGCTGCTCCCCATTCCTCCCGCTGTCCCCAAAAGACCCGCGGACGCCGGGCCCCGGACGCCGGTGCGAGCTGCGCTCCCTCCGCTCCCCAGCGCGCACCCTCCGGGCCGCTCGAGTGTCCAGCCGGCTTTGTCTGCGCCGTCGTACGGGGCGCCCCGGGGATGCGGCCCGGCCCCCGGGGTCGCGACCGCCCGGGACAGCCGCCTCTGCCCACCGCCCACCGCCCACCGCTGGCCTCCGTGGGGAGCCCCTCGCCAGCGAGGCGCCGTGGCTGCCTGCGCCCGGCCCGGGGAGGCCGCGCCGTACCTTTCCCTGCGGAGCCGGGGAGCGTCTTCGCGAGCGGCCTCGGCCTCTCCGCCTCCCCTCCTCCGCAGCCGCCGGGCTTCCTCCTGCAGCCGCCGCTGGGACCGTAGGGCCGAGCCAGCCGCCGCGGCCTTTGCGGGGGCCCCGCTCCGCCTCGCGTCCCCGGCCCACCCCGCCTGTGCGCTCCGCCCCGGGCCCGCCCACCGGGGGCGGGGAGCCCGAGGCCACCCGGCCTAGAGCCGCCGGCGACACCGCCACCTGCGCTCCCCTATCTTCGCACCCATCTGCGTAGGAACAGAGCCAACTCTGCGCTGCCCCGCCCTGCAAAGCCAACGAGGTCTTCCGGCACAGTCAGAGCGCGCCCGCCTCAGTTTACCCAGACTCAGGAGCCACCCTTTTGAAAGGAAAGACAGCCCCCTCTCCTCCTGGGCTGCCTCTCCTCACCCAGGTCTCGGTTGGGTGCCCACGTCAACCAGGAACCTAAGGTGAAAGGGAAAGAGCACCTGCATACCAACCCGTCCCCTCACTGCCAGGCCCATGGTCTGAAGTGGCTCTTCTTTAAAAAGTGTATTTCCCTATAAAACCCCCAAACTTTTAATAAAAGCTGAAGTTAATATTAAGTGACACTTTTTTCTTTAAAAAAAAATAATTGCTTAGAAATTATTTGTTAGCGGAGCAGTGGTGGCATATGCCTTTAATCCAGTTCTCAAGACTTCCTAATGTTGTGACCCTTTAATGCGTTTCCTCATGTTGTGCTAACCCCCCAATCATAAGATTATTTTGTTGCTACTTACTTAATAACTGTGATTTTGTTACTATTATGAAACATAATGTAACTATCTGATATGCAAGATATCTGATACATGATCCCGTTGGGGTCACAACTCACAGGTTGCGAACCACTGCTTAATCCCTGTACCCAGGAAGTAGAAGCAGGTGAATCTTTAAAATCCGCACCCAGACTGGACTACAGAGTGAGTTCCAGGACAGTCAGGGCTACACAGAGAAACCCTGTCTTGAAGCTACCCTCCCCCCACCCCCCCAAAGAAAGAAAATTATTTGTTTATCCATCTCTGCATCCCTATTCAGTTTTCCATGTTTTATTGGTAACACACCATGTCAGCACTGGATCCAAGGGAATACAAGCCTTTGCTGACATCAAAGCCCCTACTTTGGGCTGTGTCTGGGCAGGTACCCTCCCCTGATTTCAACCTGGAGCAGGCCAATGCTGAGCACAGGTCACTATAGGTTCAGCCAGGAGAGAAACTGGATGTGATGACAGACACTTGTGATCCCAGCCTCAGGAGGCCAAGTCAGAAGGGTTACAGAGTTCAAGGCTAGCCTTGGCCGCTTACCAACTTCAAGGCCAGGCTAAGCTACACAATGAAAGCCTGCCTCAAAGGAACAAGGAGTAGGGGTGTAGCTCATCAGAACAGCACTTTTTAACATATCCGAGACTCTGGGTCCAATTCCCAGGACTGAATTTTCAAAAGAGACCCAGAGAGCAGACGTGGCCCCGCAGAAATGGGCTCTGATGGTCCCTGCCAGAGGGAACCACCTAGGAATCAACCTCAATCGGCGGCAAGTCAATTTCACATGAAATTTCATCTCACTCAAGGTCAGTGAGTCTATAATTTGATATCCTAAAGAAGCTAAATAAGAAGGTGAACCCAAAGAAAAACATATAGCTATCCTCCTGGGTAGGGGAAGTAGACAAGATTGCCAGGCAAAAAATCGGGATCTTAAGGGTGGGGTGGGAGGGGGGTAAGGGGAGATGGGGAGAACTTGGGGCAACGGGATGATTGGGATAAAGGAAGGTTGGATAGGGGAGCAGGGAAGCACATATCTTAATTAAGGGAGCCATCTTAGGGTTGGGAAGAGACTTGGACCTAGAGGGGCTTCCAGGTGCCCAAGGCGAGGTCCCCAGTTAGTTCCTGGGACAGCTGAAGATAGGGAACCTGAAATGATCCTATCCTATAGCCATACTGATGAATATTTTGCATATCACCATAGAACCTTCATCTGGCGATGGATGGAGATAGAGACAGAGACCCACACTGGAGCACTGGACTGAACTCCCAAAGTCCCAATGAAGAACTGAAGGAGGGAGAAGATGAGCAAGGAAGTCAGGACCAAGAGGGGTGCACCCACCCACGGAGACAGTGGGGCTGATCTATTGGGAGCTCACCAAGGCCAGCTGGACTGTGACTGAAAAAGCAGGGGATAAAACCGGACTCTCTGAATATGGCGAACAATGAGGGCTGCTGAGAAGCCAAGGACAATGGCACTGGGTTTTGATCCTACTTCATGTTCTGGCTTTGTGGGAGCCTAGCCAGTTTGGATGTTCACCTTCCTAGACCAGGATGGAGGGGGGAGGACTTTGGACTTTCCACAGGGCAGGGAACCCTGACTGCTCTTCAGACTTGAGAGGGAGGGGGAGAGGAGTGGGGGAGGGGGAGAGGAGTGGGGGAGGGGGAGAGGAGTGGGGGGACGGGGAGAGGAGTGGGGGGAGGGGGGAAGAGTGGGAGGCTGGGAGGAGGTGGAAATTTTTTTTCTCAATAAAAAAAAAAAAAAGAAAGAAAAGAAAACCTTGTCATTGGCCAAGCTTGAAGTCCCTCTTTCTTCTCCTCTTTTAAGTACCAGGTCCTCCTGGGGTGGAGCTCAGACTTCCTAGTCTCCTCTGTGACTCCTCCCCCTCCACCAAAGAGCGGACCAATTAAGGATGACTTTAAGGGCTCAAGCCCTTGGGTGAATTCTGCCTCTGTGTAGCTACTTGGTCTTAGGCAAGTTACTTAGTGTCTTGTTTCTGTTCCCTCAACCATAAAATGGACGTAATAAATAGTGCTTGCTCCAAAGAGCTGTATTAAATAAAAGTATTAATCTGGTCTCCTTGGGTAGGAAACTACTTAAATGGCTGTTGGGCAAATAAACAGGGGGGTTTAGTTTCTTGTGTAGCAGAAAAGCCCAGTAGTGTAACAGAGTCAGGTATGCAAAGGCTCAAAATAAACAAATAAATTAATTAAATAAATAAAAATCCAGACTTGATCGTCCTATCACTACCTGAGATAGGAACAGAGAGAACAGGTTATCAGCAACTCAAAGAACACATCCTCCTTTTTTTTTTTTTCAGTAAAAATAGTTGGCTCTGACTGGTTCATATGTCATCCCAAGACAGTCACTGAGTGATGCCTGGAATCAGTCCATAAGACATATGGAGAGAGTGAAGAAGAATTATCACAGGGCCCTGTTTACTACCAGAAAGTGAACAGGCCCAGAGCTGTGTGTGCCAAGGAGGCAGTAAATTCCCCTCCAAAGTTATTAAAGATACACACGTTCCAAATGAGGCAGATAAGAAAGATCTCCCTATTCCTGGGGCATTAGACAGGTATTAAGAATTATTAAAACTTTAAAAATTGCTATTACTAGGCAGTGGTGGTGCATGCCTTTAATACCAGCACATGGGAGGCAAAGGCAGGCAGATCTCTGTGAGTTTGAGGCCAGCCTGGTCTACAGAGTGAGTTCCGGGATAGGCCCCAAAGCTACAGAGAAACCCGGTCTTGAGAAAAAAATGCTATTACTAACTGGGCATGGTGGCACATACCTTTAATCCCAGCACTCTGGAGGCAGAGGCAAACAGATGTCTGAGTTCAAGACTAGCCTGGTTTACAAAGCAAATTCCAAGGCAGCTAGGGATACACATAGAAAACCTGTCTTGAAAAAACACAATGTTATTAATGACAGGTTTTTAAGTTCTTATTGAATGCACTGCTGATCTTTATATTCTTGTCAGTAAGTGAAGATATTGGGGAATGGGGAGATTTTGCCCCCTAATTAGCAGCCATTGGATTCTGTCTCTATTGGATTCTGTCTGTCTCAATTTGAGCAAAAGACTGCCAGTCAAATATCCAACTGAACTACCCTTGGGCCAGTTGCAGCTGCTTGGAGTACTTGATGGGCACAAAGATTGCCCTGGTTTTTCTGGCTCCTGAAGGAACAAAGTCAGGCAAGACTGTTTCAGTTTGTAGCAGACTCTGCTATCTGAAGCAAATGAATTCAAATGATTCCCCACCACCATCTCCACCCAGGACAGAGGGAACACACTTCCCCTAGTGGCCTAGCAAAGGGACTGCCATGACCTATACTAGACTTGTAAACACAAATATCTGTTTGTGTGTAGATGGAAGTTTCTCTATCCCACACAGGTCCCACAGTAGTTTAGTCCCAACAAACACACAGAGACTTATATTAATGATAAACTGGTTAGCCTATTAGCTCAGGCTTATTATTACCTAGCTCTTACAATTTAAACTAACCCATAATTCTTGTCAATGTTTAGCCATATGACTTGGTACCTTTTATCAATAAGGCATTCTCATCTTGCTTCCTCTGCATCTGGCTGGTGACTGCAGACCAAGGCTTTCCTCTTCCCAGAATTCTCCTAGTCTGGTGACTCTGCCTATACTTACTGCTTGGATACTGGCCAATCAGCATTTTATTAAACTAATACAAGTGACAAATCTTTAGAGGGTACAAGAGCATTATCCCACAGCACTTCCCTTTTTTTTCTTCTCAAAACAAGAACTATGACTCTAATCTCCTTTCTTTGGCTTTTTTCCCCTGACTATCAACCGTAACAACTTGTAACCCACACTCTAAACAAAGCCAAACATCCATAATTCATTTTTGGAGGATGTGGGACTAGTTTTCTAGACCACTTCCTGCTGAGTGGGAGCACTGATAATCTCATGGGGACCCAAAGAAAATTTAGGATTACAGTCAAGTTGTGGCTGGAATATTCTTTGAGGCTGGATCATCTCAGCCAGCGGTCTTGAGGCTGTTCTGGATATAGAACTCAGAGGAAACTGTAACAGAGGTACTCTAAAACATTGGATCATTTGGTATATCTGCTCCTATCAGAGATTTTTCGGGGGTGGGGGTCTTCTTTGATCAAACCGGATTTTTCTTAACCCAGAATGAACTCACAGAAATGAGAATTTCCTGGGGAAACAAAAGCAAAACCTCTCCAAAGTAACATATCTTTTTATTTAAACTTTGAAATCAAGGCATTTTCAAAATATATAGTTTGGGTTAATACAGCAGCATTTATAATTAAACTTCTTTTTAGCAACTGTTGCTCCCTCCTAAGCAGTCAAGCAATTCAAAGACAACACAATAACATACAGTATCCAGATTTTTTTTGTGTGTATTTTCTATGTGGCTTTTTTTAACTCTATTTTTTATTTTTATATTTACTTTTAATTTTGGTTTTTTGAGGCAGGGTTTCTCTGTTTTCTTTGACTTTCCTGGATCTCTGTAGACCAGACTGGCCTTGAACTCACAGAGATCCACCTGCCTCTGCCTCCCAAGTGCTGGAATTAAAGGTGTGTGCCACCACACCTAACTACTCTATTTCTTTTTTTCTTTTTTTTCTTTTTAAGGATTTTCTCTTGTCTCCTTTTTTCTCTTCTCTCCCAAGCCTATGTATATTTTTAAACACATTGTAAACCATTTAGAGGGTTTTTTTTTTGTCTGAATGTATCTTTATTGTATATCTCTCTTTTTCTGGCCACATGACTCTTTAATTTGCTAAGTAATAAACTAGGATTAAGGTTGCAACTTTGATGGCTGAATCCTCCCCACTCCTCCGCTTCCTGAGAGTCTAGCTTCATGGAAGAGATATTGGCAGAAGCCACATTTTTCTAGTTCAGTAAGCAGAGCATGAGACTCTTAACCTCAGGTTTGTGGGTTCGAGTATAATGGTAGTCGCAACTCACTTAAAAATCAAGGCTGGCTTTGGAGTCGGAGAGTGGCTCTCTTTCTCTAAATCCAAACATGTCATTAAAAGAAAAATTCAGAGTTTCTGTCTCATATCAGGAGCCGCCTGGTGTGGGTCAGAAGGAAAATAAAAATCTAGGGACTGAGGCTATCAAACTCTGCTTTCAAAAATTCTAATTCTCCCCATACTTATTTTTGTCTCCATGGTACTTTTCTTTGAATGTATATGTCTATCAAAATTCAAACTTTCTATTTTAATATGAATAATGTTTAAGTTTTCCACAGTGAACAATAAATTTTCCCACAGTAACCTCTGAAGTCTCCAGGAAGAAGATGGGGCCCCTTAACAACAACTCCACCTGGTTCATATGATGCCATTCAGCTAACGGCACCACTTAAAAATTGAATTTAGACTATGAACTGCTCAGAACAATTTCAAGGTGGCTATCTGAGATGATCCAGCCTCACAGACTACTCTAGCCAGGACTTGAGACAAGTCCAGTACTTTCCCATAACACTTAGACTGATACAGCTACTTCTCCCAGGATTTAACAATTAGCTCAAATTTTTCTTCAGGATCCCCTAAAGACACTGTTGCCCCTGATAGCAGAAAGTAAATTTAAGAATATGACACCCACATTTCCAAGAGGTGGGATTGGTGGGTTTTGATCATTCAATGGATTATGGGTAATATAGATATGATAGGATAAAAGGGTAGATTATTGAATCTACTCTGAAAAGAAAAAAGGGAGGATATAGCTATGATAAGATAAAAAAGGTAGATTCTTGAGTATACTTTTAAAAGGCAACTATGAGTTTTAAAACTTTTACATTGGATTGAACTTTTGTATATTGTGTACAAATTTTATATATTAAGATTAATTTTGTTAGAACATACTATACATACATTCTTACTCTTGTTCAAGGTATTGTACCCATACAACTTATTTAACAATGTAATGCAAATTTCTAGTCCTTGAAAATTATTATTACCAGCTGCTTAGGATAATAAGGAAATGCAGGTTAATAATTAGTCACTTGTTATAATTGAACTTGTTGTCACATTAGGTATGCTTCCAAGGTCAAACAAAGATAAATTTTATATAGATAGGTCATTATCAAACAATTATATGGCATTTAAGATACTTTAATAACATAGGCTCTTTTTTATGACAATGAGACATGTCTGCTCCTGGCAGCACCAATCTACTTCAAAGAAGATACTGGGCATCGAAGAAACTCCACATGGAGTTTACTTTCTTTGTGGCAAAAGTAAGACACTGGGCAAAAAATCTCCCTGCCTCGACTGCTGACAGTATGCTGTCCTAATTAGATAAGCAGGATACAAAATATCCCGCTTCACAGAAAAGTCTGTCGGATATGCTAGGCCTGTAGGCCAAAGACAAATGTCTCAACATTGCAGACATTGGGTGACTGTCCTAGCAGCCAACTGTTTCTGCCATTACTCACAATTTTTGGAAGTTGCCTACTTGCACTTCCTGCTTACTCAGTTAATATTATTTCTTTCTTGGGTCTCTGAGATAGTTGAAGACTAGAGAGTTGTAGTCTCTCTTGTTTATGAGACTCAGAAAAGAAATTCACTAAAGAAATGTAAAGTATATAAGGTTGAGTGATATCAAAAGATATTTTTGGGTGGTAATGCAAGGTATGATAGAAAGTAAATTAGGTACAAAACTTTAGACTCACCAAGAGATAATGGAGTATTTTCTCTGAATTTGTCAAATGCAGATGGACTACACATTGTTGATATATTTATTGCCTGTGTATATTGTATATAGTTATTGTACTTATTGTATATAGTTTTTCATATATTAGTTATAGTCTTCTTTTTATTTTAGACAAAAAAAGGAAACGTAGTGACATTTCACTTGTATTTTAATAAATAAAACTTGCCTGAAGATCAGAGAGTAAAACAGCCACCCTAGTCAGTCTTACAGACCAGGCAGTGGTGACACACACCTTTAATCCCAGTAGTCACAATAGTTGCCATAGGAACTAGGTATTGCATGCCTTTAATTCCAGAACTAGAGACTAGAGAGGATTATATAATGGGAGGAGACAGTTCTCAGACACAGTCTCATTCTAAGATTCCTGGAGGCTGGATTGCCATTTTTGGACTGAGGTCAAGGTAAGAGCCAGTGTTTTGCTTTTCTGACCTTCAGGTTGAGCCCCAATTTCTGTCTCTGAGTTTTCATTAGTCATGTTTCATTATGTTAGGTGTGCTATCATCAGTGCAAACACAAATCATCATATGTACATGAGATATGGATATGCTGTGATTGGCCCAAATGCTTGTTTCCTAGCTCGACAGATTTGGTTCTTGATGCATCGGCTAAGAGACACCCTCCTGTGCTGCCTCCACTGATGCTGCAACATTAAACTCAATAAGAGCTTCTCTCAAGTGGTTTCGTCTACTTTTAATTGAGCCAAAAGAAGCAGTAGAGATGGCAGGAGACAATGATGGTGAAACTCTGGAGTAGCAGTGGTGGTGGCAGCAACAGCTCAGCAATCGTCAGGCCAACTTGCAGAGTGATAGAGCAGCTCTCTGCTTGACAGCTGAAGAAGAGGCACAGCGCAGGAACAAGGGGTATGATCGGAGTAAACAGAGTGGAAAACTGAAGCTGAAGCTAGAAGGCTGTAGGAGCAGGAGAAGAGAAACTGCAAGCTCTGGTCACCAAAGAATTCTAGAGGGCTGTCTGGTCTTAAGAGCCAATAGGTTTAAGATACCCAAGGCTCAGAAGCTGTAACACTGACTGCTGTCAAGGACTAGGAAATCCTGACTTCCTAGCCCTACCCAGTATACACACACACACACACACACACACACACACACACACACACACACGTATAATATATACATATGTGTATGTATATAGAGATAGATAGATGATAGATAGATAGATAGATAGATAGATAGAGATATATTTATATTAGTCAGATTTCTGTAGAGTAACAGAACTTAGGGGATGAATACTCTCTTTCTGCCTCTGTTTCTATCTCTCTCTCTCACACACACACACACACACAAACACAAATATACATATGCCATTTACTGGACTAATTTACAGGCTATAGTCCAGCTAATCCAACAATGGCTAGATTTGAACAGAAAGCCCAAGAAATCAATAGTTGCTCCATCCACAAGGCTGACTGTCTCAGCTGGTCTTCAGTATATGCTGGAATACAGATGAAGCAGGCTCCAGTGCCAGAGAAAGAATGGGCTTGCCAGAAAGAGGGAGAGCAAGCAGGCAGAGAGTAAAAGCTTCTGTCTTCTGTGTCCTTACTTAGACTTGCAGCAGAAGGTGTGGCCTAGATTAGATATAGGCTAAAGGTGTGTCTTCCCACCTCAAACATCCAGATTAGAAGTAGATATTTAAGTTTCACACTCACAACTGTGTCCTCCATTTTTGGGTTTTAGTTAATTCCAGATGCAGTCAAGTTGACAACCAAGAATAGACATCACAATACTTGAAAGGTGAAAGGTCCCAATGTCCTAGGCTGACAAGAACCATTTAGGATAGTTAAGAAACACAGGTTAGTAGTTAGTCATCTATAACAATCAAATTTATAGTCATGTCAGGTATGTTTTCAAGGTTAAACGGTCATATTTTAAGTAGATAGATGGTCTTCAAACACTTCAAAGACCTACAAAATATGACATTTAATTTTTTTTAATAATATAAAGTTTTTCACAACAGTCAGACATGTCTGCTCCTGATAACACCAATTTACTTCAAAAAAGGATGATGGACATTGAAGAACCTCCATATGAAGTTTGCTTTTATTGTGGCAAAGTTAGCCATTTGGGCAAGAAACTGCCCTTGCCTTGCCTGCTGACAGTATGCTGTCCAAGCAGGGCCAAAAAAGCAACTTTTTTTTGCCAAACTTTACCAAAATGAGGTAGGAAAGTCCTTCAAAATTCCTGCTTCACAGAAAAGTCTATCAGATATGCCTATAGGCCAAAGATGGATGCCTCAGTGTTGCAGAGGAACCTTGTGTGACTGTCCAGGCAGCCAGCTGTTTCCATCATTTCTATAATTTTGGAATTTGTTTGCTCTATACTTCCTGTTTACTCAGGTAATATTTTATCTTTCTCAGGTATTTGATGGGGTTAAAGACTAGATAGTTATAGTTTTATAGTTTTCCTTGTTACCAAATTAAAAAAAGAAACTTACATAGAAGATGTAAAGTTTATAATATTGAGAAACATAAAAGCTTAAGTTGTTCATCTAAGAAGATGTTTTAAGGTCTATAAAGATATTGTAAGAAGGCTACTTGGTCATGTCAGCTGCCCAGCAACTCAGACCCACAATAATCACACAGAAACTATATTATTTAAATCATTGCTTAGCCCATCAGATCTTCTTTTTTTTTTTTATTTTCAAGACAGGGTTTCTCCGTAGCTTTTGGTTCCTGTCCTGGCCTCAAACTCACAGAGATCTGCCTGCCTCTGCCTCCCAAGTGCTGGGATTAAAGGTGTGCGCCACCACCGCCCGGCTCAGACCTAGTTTCTTATTGGTTAACACTTATATCTTAATTTAACCTATTTCAATTAATCTGTATATCGCCACATGGCTAAGGCTTACTGGCTAAAGTTCTGGCATCTGTCTCCGGTGGGGCTACATGGCTTCTCTTCAACTCTGCCTTCTTCCTCCCAGAATTCAGTTTAGTTTTCCCCACCTAGCTAAATTCTTTCCTGCTATAGGTTCAAAGCAGTTTCTTTATTCATTAACGGTAATCACAGCATACAGAGGGAAATCCCACATCATCTCCCCTTTCTGTTTAAATAAAAAAGGAAGATTTTTAAATTACATATAACAAAACAGGTATCAAGCAAGAATTACAGTTACAATTTATATCTACTTTATCTTTTATCATAACTAAGGAAAACTATAAGTTCTTCAACTCCATCAAAGACTCCAGAAGAATATAATATTACCTAAGTAAACAGGAAGTGCATTTTAAGAAACTTCCAAAACTCTAGAATTGACAGAGACATCTCGCTGCCTGGATAGTCTTCCAAAGTTCTTCTGTATCATTGGTGCATCCATCTTCACCCAACAGGCCCATAGTATCCAGCAGACTTTTCCATGAAGCAAGAAATTTCAATGATAGTTCTGCCTATATTGGCAGTTTGTCAGTCACTTTTTTTCTATGACCTGCAGAATGTCTGGCAGACTTTTTCAGGAAGCAGGAACCCCAAAGGACCATCTCACCTTTAGGTAAGTTTAGCATTCATCTATCTATGAGTACCACATATCCAGCTCATCAAACAGTCCAGGCAAGAGCAGTTTCTTGCCCAAATGGCTAACAAACCCCATAAGGAGCCTCTTCATTGCCCATCTTCCTCTTGAAGTAGATTGGTGCTGCCAGGAGCAGCTGTGTCTCACTGTCATGAAAAGTTCTAAATTCTTAAAACACTTTAAGCACCATATTCTGTAGTCTTTGAAAAATTTGAAGAATCCCTATCCATTCAAAGTACATCTCTGTACATCTAGAAAATCTAACTAACATGACTACAAGCTTGACTATTATAGATGACTCTCTACTTACCTATATTTCTTAATTATACGTTACATTTTTTAAATGAGCTGTACAAACACAATACTTTAATTAAGAGCAGAAATATACACATAACAAAATTGACCTAAAATTTGTATCAGTAGATCAAGATCCATACCAATGCAAATTATTCATATCTATAGCACATCCTGTTTTAAATGTAAACAAACATTTACAAACAATATTTGGGAATATGGGTTTAGTTCTCTCCAAACTGCTTCCTGCTATTTATTGGGCAAAGTAATATTTGGGGGTGTTCACAGGAACCTTTCAGGAGGTCTTGGTCCATCAAGCTACATTAGCCTGGAATGATTCCACAGGTTGTTATCCTCTGTGGGAACAAAAGAAGAATCTCTTTTCCAAAGCAACATATCCTTAGACCCAAATTTTGAAGACAAAATACCTTTAAAGTATATATATATTGGTTACTTAGCTCCTTCATAGTCAAAAAATTCAAACACAATAATATACATAACCCAGATTCTGTGTATTCTCCATATTTTCGAGGCTTATTTGTTTTAAATCTATTACTTTTTAATATTTAGTCTATTATCTTTACTCCTTTAATCTATGACTGTCTGTACTGTCTCTTTAAAGACTACCTTTTAAAAAAAAAAACATTTACTTCTTTTTATAACTGTCTATTTTCTTTTTCTTTTATCTCCAAATCCTATATACATTTATCCAACACTGTGGCCCATTTAGAATCTGTCTTTATTGTATATCTGTAATTATCTTCTGACCAGAAGTGTTTCTTAAAATGCTAAGCCCTTCTTTTTTTTTTTAAATATTTATTTATTTAGTATACAAAATTCTTTCTGTATGTGTGCCTGAAGGCCAGTAGAGGGCACCAGACCTCATTACAGATGGTTGTGAGCCACCATGTGGTTGCTGGGAATTGAACTCAGGACCTTTGGAAGAGCAGGCAATGTTCTTAACCGCTGAGCCATCTCTCCAGCCCTGCTAAGCCCTTCTTATGAACTTAAGCAGCAGCGCCATTGCCAGGGGAAATAGGGCACTTCCTGTTTGCCCTGCCCAGTCCAACAAGGCGGAGCTGTTCACTGCCTCTGATAGCCATGTACATTGCCCCATTTTTAAGCACACAGTGGGTCTATGTCTCCATTAAGCAAGTTGTAGCACTCTGCTCACAAAACCCCATTTAAAGGCTCGGCCTCCTGAAGGAGTCGGAGTTCATGCTAGTAGCATGGCCCACAGCTGGGAAGCCACAGTTTCAAAACAGTGTGGCTTTTTTCCCCTGCTACCGCTAAATCAAGAAAACATCTCTTAAAGGAGCCATGCCTCTGCTTGCTTCTAGCAAACAGAGCCCACCCAAGAAAATGCTCCTACCAAACCATGCTTAACTCCGTTCTTTTGTGTCTAGGATTCCTTTTTAAGCTTTCTCAGGTTTTACGTGAATTTAGTTGGCCATGTTGGCACACCAATTTGTTGTAAGAAGGCCACTTGGTCATGTCAGCTGCCCCACAACTTAGACCCACAGTAATCACACAGAAACTATATTATTTAAATCACTGCTTGACCCATTAGCTCTAGCTTCTTATTGGCTAACACTTACATCTTAATTTAACCCATTTCAATTAATCTGTGCATCGCCACATGGCTGTGGCTTACCAGCTAAAGTTCTGGCATCTGTCTCCAGTGGGACTACATGGCTTCTCCTCGACTCTGCCTTCTTTCTCCCAGCATTCAGTTTAGTTTTCCCCACCTAGCTAAGTTCTGCCCTGCTATAGGTCCAAAGCAGTCTCTTTATTCATTAATGGTAATCACAGCATACAGAGAGAAATCCCACATCATAAAGATATTTTGGGATGGAAATACAAGTTATTATAGAAAATGGTTTAGATATAAAACTTTTTAGACTCATCAAGAGAGATAGATAATAGAGTGATTTCTTCAAATTTGAAATACAAATAGATTTGACGTTATGAATTTAATTCTTACTTGATAATTGTTATTATTATATATAATTTTACTGTATTAAAGTTAAAAACCTTTCCTTTTTATTTAGACAAAAAGAGTAAAAAGATGTGGGATATTTGTACACTGTGTGTAAATGTATTGCTATAATTGGTGTAATAAAAAGCTGAACAGCCAATAGATAGAGAGAAGTTAGGCAGGACTTTCAGGGAACAGAGAGGACTCTGAGGAGAAGAAGGGCAGAGATGCCAAGAGAGACGGAGAAGAAACAGAAAATGCAGGAAGAAGAGAGGCAATGCCGCATGATAGAATGTAGATTAATTTAAGTGGGTTAATTAAGTTATAAGATCTAGTTAAAAACAAGCCTAAGCTAAGGCCAAACTTTCATAATTAATAACTCTGTCATTTTTTGTGAGCTGGCAGCCCAATGAAAAAAATCAATCTACAAAGATGGTCAGACAACATAGGCCCTGCCAATGAGAGAAATCACTGAAAATTTGTATGTAAAAGGAAGTAATGTGGAGAGCCAGGAAACTCGGAATCTGTTCAGAAGAAGGATAGCAAGATGGGACTGAAGGCTTAGGGACAACAGTGGGAGAGGGATGTAGTGTCTGCCAGATAAATGAAAACACACCGTCAGGTGTCTATTATTACATAACTCCCCCAAACCTAGTAGCCTAACAAAAACTCTTATTTCTCACAAGTCTTCGAGTTAACTGGACAGTCTGTGGCCATATGCCATCGATTAGACACAGCAAATGGAAATCCGGCTGCAGCCACACAGGACATTCCCAACAGAACCGTCTAGACTTCCTTACAGAACGACAGCTGGTTTCTCAGAGGACGAAAACGGAAGCTGCTAAGCATCTTAAGACTCTGGTCCAGGTCTGGCAAGTAATCGTGTCTCCCACACTCTACACCAAAGTCAGAGAGCCAGCCAGGACTCCGAAGAAAGGTAATGGAGCAGGGAGATGGGAGGAATGATGTAATTGTATTATAATCTCAGAAATAAAAGAAAAAATAGGAAAAGAAAAAGTAAGCCCACGGTCCCACTTGTAGTAGAACTGAGCGTTCTCTAGGGTGCTCCTTTATGAAATAGCACAGATTAAATATACAACAAAACTCACTGTCTCAGAGTTATGGTAGGTAGAAGTCCACAATCAGGATGCCAGCAAGATTGGTGCCTCTAGGAGGGAGAATCCTCTCCACTCTACTCTCCCACCTTCAGCGAGGAGGCAGAATCTGCTTCTGAAAGGTGCAGACAATCTTTGCTGTTTCGTGACTTCCAGGTGTGTTACCTTCGTCTTGGCTGTCATCTATAAATGATCATAATAATTTCATTTTATTACACTTGATTACATCTGTAAAGAATAGGGCATAGTGGTGCATACCTTTAATCCCAGCACTCAGGAGAGTGGCAGAGGCAAGCGGATCTCTATGGGTTCAAGGCCAGGCTAGTCATCACAGAGAGTTCCAGAATAGCCAAGATTATGTAAAAAGACCCTGACTCAAAATAAATAATAATAATAACAACAACAACAAATTTCCAATTAACACTAAATAATGTCAGACTTGGAGGTACTGGGGAATAGGACTCCAACATGTTTTGGGGAAACACAAGCCACCATGCAAATATGCACAGAGAAGAAGCAGGAAAGCTTGGAAGTTGTCTTTGCAGGTAATAAACAAGACAGGAATATTACCAGGGGATACCTCTCTTTTCTCTTTGGGAACAGATTCCTGGAACAGGTAGATTCAAATTTAGGCCTGGAATTTTAACCAGTTCTTACAAGCAATTCCAGCGGCAGTGGTAACAGCCGGGCATATAGCGTTTCTTCTCGCCCACCATGGGAAGCAGGAGAGAGACACAGAATGAATTCTCCCTTCTAGAAGGAAGTCAGGACTGTTTGACATTTTCCCTTTATACTTGATGTGCAACCAGGCCAGAAGACCGGCTGCCTGGAAAGCTCTGGGTAACTGGAAATCCCAGACCTCCCTCGGATTGTCCCAAACCCCTCACCTAGACTATTCGTTTACATGAGTGTTGTTTGTTCCCTGGCTCTTTGTCTCACTGTCTTTGTGTATTCAGACCCTGGTACTCAGAGTTTAGGAATTTGATCTTAGGCAAGATTCATGCCTCCTTGTAAATGCCCACCCCCACCTAACCTCCCATGGGCATGCCCATTTTCTGCTCCCAACCCAGAAATTTCCATCCACTTACATCCTAGACAGCGACCATTACTCGGGATTTAGAGAAATTAAAAAGGAAAAAAAAAAGCTAAGGAGGATACCTCAACTAACATGCATTACAGAGAGACTAGTCAAGGGAGGCAGACAGAGGGAGGAGGTGGGAAAGATACACTCGTTCAGCAGGTTCTTTTACTTATCTGTACCTGACTATCTCCTGAGAAACAGACACTGGACTGAGGTACCTTTCAAGGTCCCCACACCATGCCCAGCCTGCTCACTGCTGAGATGCCCCCCACTTTCTGAAGAGCCGTGCAATGTGCACTCACTCCAAAGGTCTGTTCTGAGTCCTGAGCCATGCCCAGGATGCTGGGCCATTGACGTCAGCAATGCAGCTGACTGTCCCTGACATGGGTGCAGAGAGAACACTGAACCTCCTTGGCTCCAGTGGAACAAACAAATCTGGTCACAGTGTATGTCAGCATCCTGACCCTTCCCACACAGGGGGGACCTTGGTAGATAGGTTTGCTGACCACAACCTATGTGTCAGCAAGAAGTAAACAGGATGGACAGATGGTGGTCTCTATAGACAGATGCCACATGCCAACTAAACAGGAAAGGAAGGACTTAGCCCACACAAGGCCTGCTTTCAGTGCTTCATAATGTAGAAGAAAGAGGAGAGACAAGGACCGGGGGAAATGCAGGGAGGTGGGTGGGATGGGCAGTAGTAACACATGGAGAAGACAAAGACAATGAAAACAGAGACAATGAAGGAGACAGAGACTATGGGTGGGCTTCTAGAACCAAATTCTTGGGATGCTACGGCTGTCCTTGCCAAGTTCCTCTCTCTCTTTCTCTCTATCTCACTCAAGACCCTGCCACTGGATTGCCAAATCTGACTTCCTCCTATCCTTTCCCTGTTCCTTGTGACCTAGAGACCCCCATGTGTCCTCCTGCCATCCTTTACCAGGCCTTGTTCAAGCTGTAGGTGGTCCCAGAAATCTTCAGGGATTAGGTCACCCCAGGACCCCTCCCTTTGGTACCAGAAAGTAGCTCCAGTCAGGATGACTCCGGAGTCCTGGGTTTACCTTTTCTCCCCTTGGGATGGCTCCCCAATCTGCTAATATTCTAGGTTACACAATGTCTCTATTTCCATATAAGAGCACTGGACCCTTTGTCGGTCTGCCCAAGGCCACCAGCAAATCAGGAACAAATTTCACCTCCTAAACTTAAGCTTCAACCCTCCTCTGTTTTCTTAAACCCACATGTAGCTCATCCTTTTTGGCTCCTCTCCCTGGCTTTGGTGGTGATTTTGCCTTGACAGGAGCACCACAGAGCTTGTGACTCAGGTAGGAGGATAGGGCTGTCGACTTCCTGGGAGAAGCCCTTACCCATAAACAGACCGTCATGTGAGTCACCAGAAGGATGGGGAGACTCTGAGTCATCCTTGCAGCTGAGAAGGAAAGCACTCCCCTGGGATAACAGTCCCTGCCTTGCTTTTTTCCCCAACAGCACCGGAAGCTGGAACTGAACCATATGGAAAGGTAGGCCAGCCTCCTTGGGGCTGTCCTGGAAGGAGAAACCTGGGAAGCACAGTCCAGAGGTCTTTCAAAGCACAGCGGGCGAGGGCGAGGAGCAAGACAAAAAAACTCAACATTCAAATTCAGACTCGAGAGAATATAGATGGACACATTTGAAAAAAATGCCACTTGTCTGCAACATATATTTTTAAACGCTTCATTAGAAAGATTTGAGAGTTCTTTAAATGGTGCTCAATCCCCCATGTGGATCTGTGGGTCAGTAAGAAGGAAAACTCCACAGAGCTCCCAGCACTGGGAACCTCTGCCTAGGAGGATGACCGCCCTGCTTGCCTAGACTTGCTCACGCTATGCCCTTGGTTTCTTCCCACCCACCCCCCATTCAGTGCTTCTAGGCTTTCAGAAACACTGGCGGGCTTGTGAGAAACTGAGCAGACCAGACCAGGCCTACCCCCACAGTTTCTGGTTCAGCGGGTGGAGGCGGGGCCTGCGGTCTGCTTTCTGAGTTCCCAGGTTGCTGCTGATGCTGCCGGGCCATGAACTCCCTTTGAGAGCCACAAGTGTAGGTGGCTTCAGCCTGTGTTCTCTTCATATCCTCAAAGGACTAGGAAGGTTGCTGTATATTCAGGCCACAGGCTTCCCAGAGCACTGTCCTGCAAGGCCGCTGCCCTTGTCCTGGGAGTTGTCTTTCTCAGTTCCCACCGCGACTTCTTTTTTCTTTGAGTGTTCACAAGCCTCTTTCAACCCCAAGTCAGCCCTTCTGGTGACCCAGCTTCTACCTCACTGAAGAAACAGAAGTCGTTGTTAGTGATTCTATTGCAGTGCTAAATACCATGACCAGAAGCAACTTGGGGGAAAAGAGGGTCACAATCACTGAGGAAAGTCCAGAACTCAAAGCAGGAACCTAGAGCAGAAAGTGAAGCAGAGGCCATGGAGGAACACTGCTGACTGACTCGCTCCCGCATGGCATGCTCAACCTGCTTTCTTATACACGTCAGTGCCCATATGCCCAGGGGAGGCATGATCCCCAGTGAGCCAGACCCTCCCACAACAATCATTAATTAAGAAATCGTCCCTTAGGCTTGCCCAAAGCCCAGTCTGACAGAGGCATGTTCTCCTCTGAGGTTACATCTTCTCAGATGAGTCTGGGTTTGTGTCAAGTAGACAAAAATTAACCAGCACAACCATCATCTTCCCATCACCATATCTCCAACCTCACTCACATCAGGACCACAGGCTCTTCTGGAAGGTTCTGCTTCCACAAAGGTCCTTACAGCACTCATGTTCCTGCTTCAAGTCCTTTTACATGAGCAAAGCCAACTGAGCATGCACAGGGAATGCAAATCAATTTAAAAAACCCTAAGACCACCCTCAACTGCCTCCTCAACCTCTGGTGGCCATACCACTCCTCCATCCAGAGAAGGCCTTCTTCAAAGGGTTGGGAGGGGTTCCCATCGCCTCTTCCTGGCTTTCATCAGAAGCACTCTGCAGAAACACCATACCCTTTCACATGGTCACATCTGGTAGTTGTCACCTCTCTCGGTCTCCTGGAAAACTTCAGTACACTGACTTGTAGTGATGAGGCGAGCGGGCAGGCCTGCTTTTTGTCCTGCCCAGCTCCCGCAAGGCTAGCTTTACACCCGAAATAACAACACACAAATTGTATTCATTTAAACACTGCTTGGCCCATTATATCTAGCCTCTTCTTGGCTAACTCTAATATCTTGCTTTCACCCATATCTAGTCATCTGTGTAGCACCACGAGGTGGTGGCTTACAGGGAAGATTCTGGCCTACGTCCATCTTGGGCCGGAGCTTCATCACGTCTGCCTCACTGCCTTCTACCCAGCATCCTGTTCTGTTTACTCCACCTACCTAATTTTCTGTCCTATCAAAGGGCCAAGGCAGTTTCTTTGTTAACCAATGAAAGTAACACATAGACAGATGACCCTCCTCCATCACTGACTGTTGCCTCCCATGGGCAGGCTTTCTGCTTGACTCTATTCTCTCTTGTCTTTTCTTACCTTCCTGGACACAACTCCACTCTATGCCCATCACCACTACCGTTTCCCTACATTCTCTCTAGCCTCAAGGTTCCAATATGGCACTTGCTAAATCCTTATTGACACCTTAGGTCACTACCTGATCCAACTGCCTAAGCATCTTAATCTTAGCATGTCTCAAATCAAGCTTTATTCCCTTTCATATACATATTAAAATATTTATCATATTAGGATAGGGTGAGATGGATGTGCTGTGAAAACCTGAGGGCCTATGTTATAACCCCAGGACCCATGTAAAAGCGGAAGAAGAGAACCAAGTTTACAAAGTTGGCTGGCTGATAAACACATACCATGGTACTCATTAACACCCCTACAATTATAATTATTAATAAAGTAAAATGTATATATATATATACATACCACAATAAAGATATCATTTTAAGTGTATATTCAATAGCATTGGATATACTCATGGTTTGGATACTATTATCTCTACCCACACCCAGAACTTCCATTGCCCTAAACTAGAATCCTGTATCCATTAAAGACAAACCCCAGTCTTGCCTAACCCTCAGCCTCTGGAGATGACAATTCTGCTTTCTGTCTCATTAAACCTCACAACTGTGGGCCGCTCGTAAAACTGGAACCATGTGGGTTTTGTTTCTGTGTCAGCCTGCCTGACTTTTAACTACCTCAAGTTCCGCCATCCCCCAGCTGCCCAAAAACATTTCCCCAGACAAGAAAATTAGCTTCTCCAAGAAAGTTTCTGGGCTATTATTCAAATTTTTCATTAATTTCTATGTATTTCTTTTAAATCCTTAAAGAAAAAATAGAAGGCAAGGGAGATGTGCCAGCAGTTTAAAACCCTTGTAGAGAGACCATGGTTCTTATCCCAGCACGCACATCTGGCAGCACGCACATCTGGCGGCAAACAAGTGCCTGTAACTCCAGCTCTAGGGGATCTGATGCCTTCTCCTGGCCTCCATGAACATACCCACGTACAGATACAGAGACACAGACACAGACAGACAGACAGACAGACACAAGAATAACTAAATATTTTAATAAAAAAACAGAAAGAAAAGAATTCTCAAGAAAGGCATCACACCCACTTGTCAGATTTGACCATTGCTAAATTTTATATCATATGCCCTATGGACTTTTAAGAATTTTTTTTATGAGAATATAGAGGGGAGGGGTCAGAATCGACCAACAGAGTGGAGGCACTAGTGTCCATGAAGTTAACAGAGAAGACGAGAGAGAATAGGGTCAAATTAGCCACAAGCAGAAAGCCTGCCCTGTGGAAGGCAGTGGTCACTGTAGGAGGAACTGAAAGAGGTGACTGTTACATTTGGCCGTGTAAGAGGGTTTGATGTTTTACCAGAGTGCTTCCAATGGAAGCTCGGTTGTAGCAGGTTGGGAAGGAAGATCGGGTCATACAAAGCCCCTTGTTTATTTCGCTTGTGTGTGTGATTTGGGAGCAAACTGCAAATGCAAGCCGAGATCAGAATCAACGTGTGAGCGCTCTGGGGCTCAAACCAAGCCCTCGGGTATGATGGCAAGTGCATTTACCACCTTACTAGCCCTGCCCAGCCATTTTTTCAGCACAAGAAGCAAACCATTAGCAGTCAAATTATGATCTCTTTGGACTTTGGATCACTGCTGCTGCAGTTTGATATTTAATCTTAACAACTCGATTGGGTTAGAAAACTACCTAGAATATTAACGAAGCACACCTCTGGGTGTCAGGGCACTGACCTAATAATAAGTTAGTCCTTCTGTTGATTTAGAATTTAAATAGACTATTTGTAAGTAGTAGAGTTACCAAAAGTGGGCCGGGGTACAAAAAGAAGGCCACTAGGGCGAGTCCCTGGGGACCGCATTTTGCCCCGCCCTTCCTGTTACTACTCTACTCCTGTGTGCTATGCTGTGAGCTTCTCCACCATGCTCTCCTACCATAAAGAACTGAAACCACACACATGAGAAATCTTTCTTCCCTTACGTTGTCTATGCGATGTATCCTGTCACAGTGCTGCAAAGCCATACACAGACAATAACACATCAATACCGCATTCGCTCGGATTGTCTTAGGATTTAAATTTATATGAGTTTTATGATGCAAGACTTGCCGTTACTTTAAGGCCCGTTGAAATGAAATATAGAGGGCCAATGAGATGACTCAATGAGTAACATGTGAAACACACATACACACACATACATACAACACACATACATACACATACACATAATTTTTTAAATAAAAAATTTAAATATATAACAATAATATTTTAAATGCTGCCAATGAAATCACAATATCTCACTGAATTTATCTATTTATTTTGAGCATGTGAGTGTGCATGTTTGTATATGGTGTCATGGGACTTGCATGTAGACAAGAAGACAGACAGCTCAGGGGAATCAGTTCTCCCCCTCCCTCATGCGGGTTCTGGGGACAGAACTCAGGTTTGCAGGCTTGGCAGCAAGGGTCCTAAGCTGCTGAGCCATATCACAGCTCCAGGACATGATACTTACAAGTTTCGATTTCTATCTCATTGCAAAAACTTTTTTGTACCTATTTAATTAATGGTACTTCAAAAGGTACTGCATCAAATCTAAAATGCCTTCCGATGTAACATGCAGCCTTATTTTAGAGATTTTTTTAAATGAATAGATTCGTTTTGTTTTAGAAGTTTTAGGTTAAAATGAGTAGAGAGTAGAATTTTCATATATGTTCTCTGACATCCACCTCCTAATTCTCCCTATTTTTGAACGTGATGCATTTGTTAAAGCCGATGAGCCCAGACTGATGACTGAAGTCCAGTTTCTATTAGAGCTCACTTGTCATAGTTTATTTTATGGGTTTTGACAAACATGAGTGGCAGACATCCAGTGCGCTGATTAGCCTTATGTCCACTTGACACAAGCTAGAGTTATCGAAGGGGAGGGAACCTCAGTTGAGAAAATGCCTCCATAGGATCCAGCTGTAAGGCATTTTCTTAATTAGTGGTTGATGGGGGAGGATGCAGCCCATGGTAGGTGCTGCCATCCCTGGGCAGGTGGTCCTGGATTCTATAAGTAAGCAGACTGAGCAACCATGGGGAACAAGCCAGTAAGCAGCACCCCTTCATGGCCTCTGGATCAACTCCTGCCTCCCAGGTTCCTGCCCTGCTTGAGTTCCTGTCCTGACCTCTTTGATGACAAACAGCAATATGGAAATATAAGCAGAGTAAACCCTTTCCTCCTCAACTTTCTTTTTGGTCATGGTGTTTTATCACGGCAATGGTTCCTACAGAATAACAGTTTTGCTCTCCTGAAAATCTGCTGTGTTTCACACATTATGTCTGCCTCCTGTAGAACCCCTGGCAACCACAGATCATTTCATTGTCTCTATAGTTTTGTCCTTTTTCATAATGTCACAGTTTGAATCATGTTGCCTTGTCTGCCTGGCTTCTTGCATTAGCCTCAAACATAGTCCTTACATAGTCCTGAAATGCCCTGGTGTGCAGTGTCTGCTCATCTTACCAAGTCACAGTGCTTTGGGTAAACTTACTGTACTTTGTAATAGTATTTGTAAAAAGTTATTTTCCACACTGGACCACAAATTTCCTGAGCTACTCTGGATTATCTTGTTTCCTCGTATACGGGAGGAAGTTTGAGATGGGGGAGAGAAGAGCCAAATGTGTGCATCTGATCCAGTACTTAGCAAAGCAGGTGGAGAACTCATCAGCTACTGGGGAACAGTCCCGGGAATCCCACTCGACAGCCACAAACGTATCCGGTGTAGGGTGAAGGCGTTCAGGAGCAGGGAGGGGATCACAAAAGAAACCAAGCAAACGTGGAATTGACGTATTGTTGTCTGAGTGTGACTTGGCATCTCTCAACAGAATATATGTGCTTCTGTGTCAAAGACGGGGGCTGCATGAGACAGAAGACACCATCTTCTTGGGTTTTATCCCTCTTTTGTTAAGGTATCGTTTACATTGAATAACTCACCCTCTCAATACAGAGTTCCGCAGCCTTCAGCACGTCACACAGCTGTATTATCACCAATAGAAGCACTATACAAAAGTGTCATCACCCCAGAAGAGTCCCCTTTGTCCCTTTGTAAATACCCCGCACCCTGGAGACCACAGAAAATAAATGGTGCCACGTAGCAGGATGTCTTTGGAATCTGGTCTTTCTCACTTAGAAAAGTGTGTTTGAGATTCTCCCATGCTGATATGCCTGTTGGGAGTTCTTAGAGTTCACTATCACTGAGTTACGTCTCCAGCCTGTTGACAGCCCTTGAGCGTGAAGTAGCCTTCAGTTATCCAGATACACAGCAATTTACTCTCTCACAGCTGAGGAACATTTAAATTGTTTTCTTTTTCAGAAGATTCTGAATGACGTCACTAAATACTTGGATTATAGATTATGTGAGGATGGCAAGGAGTTTTTGTTATTGCTGTTGTTGCTGTTGTTACTATTTTTTGTTGTTTTGGGATTTGAGGATGGGGTTCCCATTTAACCCAGGCTGGTCTGGAACTTGCTAGGTAGCTGAGCCTGGTCTTGAATTCAAGATCCTCTGGCTTCCATAACTCCACAAAGTTTCCACAAATGCCAGGATTACAGCCGTGTGCATGCATGGTCAGTTTCCATTTCACTCGGATGAATCCTAAGAGTTGATCTCATAGTTGTTATATGAAAGTATAAATTATTTCTCAAACATTCACTAATACTCTGGAGAGCATTGAGTCCGCTTTGACGTAGGGAATTTCAAACTATTTTGGCAATGGCTCACGTCAAGAAATACATTTTATAACATAACCCAGTTCCACTTGCAATCACATATCAACTATAGTTGATATTCCATCAAATAGCATGTACGATAAATTCTAATGTTTTCACGTGTTACAGTTTTTTTTAATCCTAGACAATGTCACTGGATCTATTTAAAGATTCAAATCTCTACCTGTAAAACTCCAGCTGGACGTATCTTCTTATTAATTAAAACTGTGCTTTGACGGCCTCACACATGTGGATAGTGCTTTCTGCTCATCCTCTCCTCCCTGTCTTACCTCCTGCCCTGTCAGCCCCTTTCCCCCTCATTGTTTTCTCCATTTGTAATCCCAGCGTGGCAGGTGATGCTGAGCACCCGGACAGGTCCTGCCGTCTTTCTATATCTTCCCCAGTGAATTATCTATTGCAACTCTTATCGACTTTTTGTGTGGAATTAAGTCTTATCACTGAATTTTAATAATTCTTTTTCATATCTCAGAGCTTTTAAATGGAAGAGCCATGAAATGAATCCAACATTTAGTTCCTCTCGGCCACAAGTTTCTGACTTTGGTTCTATCACAGATTCCAGAACAGTCTTTCTGATAGCAACAAATGTTCTGGCCTTGAAAGCACTTTTATCTCAGAGTGTGTGGTTGTGGTGGCTGTATTTCATTCTGCAGAAACTCCCGAGAGTCGGTCAAGTAGCAAATCTATGGGGGGGGAGCAGGTGTATGTCTGGCACTAAGAGATAAACAAGGGACAGACACACCTGGAGCTCTCCGGCACACCACCTGGCACCTCAGCCCCGTTTGTCTTCACTTGACTTTCATTCTTCAGAGAAACATTTGTATGACTTTGCTTCATCTTTCTTCCAAGATGTCTCGTCAAGGAATAAAAGACTTCAGACTTTGCCCCAGACACAATGAAGACACCATTCTCACTTTCTTCATCCTTCCACTACTATCTAATCAAAATGCCTCTGTCTCCCCAGCACAAACTAGCTGTTCTTAAGAGCAGGTCAAATAGGACCAGCAAGACTGCTCAGCGGGTAAGGGCTCTTGCTGTGTGGCCTGAGGATCTGAGTTTGATCGCCAGGACTCACAAGGAAGGAGAGAACAGATTTCCCTAAGCTGTGACACATACATACACAAATAATTAATAAATGTAATTTAATGTTTTAAAGAACTGATGATATATGAAACAAAGTTGACAGCAAAAAAAACAAATTTATGATTTCTCTAGGAGTAAAATCTTGACAAATGATTTCACAACAAAGAGCATGTTTAAGGAAAATAGGGTATTTGAACAATTTAGTTAGTTTGCTTGAAAAGATGTAGAATTTTGCAGTCATGGGAAGAGAACACCATCATTCTTCTTGAACGCCTACATGGTATTTCTAAAACTAACCATATGACGACCACATAATTAAACACACTAATTGACTAGAGAGTAATTTGCACCCAATAGCAAGGAATGGGCACCAAAAATGTTCTCTTGGTAGAAAACAACTGAACTAGGGCTGGAGAGACAGCTCAGTACACTGGCTGCTCTTGCAGATGAACCAGGTTTCATTCCCAGCACCCACATGGCAGCTCACAAACATCTGTAACTCCAGTTCCAGGGGATCTGATGTCCTCTTCTGGCCTCCACTGGCACTGCACACATGTAGTGTACAAACATACATGCTGGCTTAACGCTCATACACGTAAAATATATTTTTATTTTTAAAAGAAATGATACAAAAATAATAACTTGTTTTAGGCTGCATGTGGAGGCAAATAACCTTAACTCGGCATTTAGCAGGCAAAAGCAAGTGGGTCTCTGTAAATTCCAGGCCGATCAGAATCATAAAAGGAGATCCTGTCTCCAAAATGCTTTAGAAAGAAGTAACCTTAAAAAATGTTTGTTCTAGCTGGGCAGTGGTGGCACATGCCTTTAATTCCAGCACTTGGGAGGCAGAAGCAAGAGGATCTCCAAATTTGAGGCCAGCCCAGTCTACAAAGTGAGTTCCAGGACAGCCAGTCCTATACAGAGACACACTGTCTCAAAAAAAAAAAAAAAAAAAACCACAAAACAAATTACTTTAATATGTTTTTAAATCAGTCATGGACTAAAGAAAAATCTATATAACCGTACATTAAGTATGAAGTTAACAAAACTACTATTGGTGATTGAGAGATAGTTTGGTGGTTAAGAGTGCTTACTGCTTTTGTAGAAGATGAGGTTTTATTCCCAGCATCCAACGCAGCAGCTCACAACCTACAAAAAAACAGAGAAGCAACCTGCAGTGGCTATTCTTGGTTGTCAACCTGACTACATCTAATCTGCATCTTTGAGATAGGAAACATGCCTTTAGTCCATATCATTTGATCTGGAGAAAGACTCACCTTTAATCTGGATATTGAAGACACACCTTAAACCCGGATCTTTAATCTAGGCATGCTTCCTGCCTGCTTGGCCCTGCCTTACTAGCAAGTCCATTCCTTCACTGGCATTAGAACCTACTTCTCTGGGATTCTGACATGTACTGAAGACCAACTGAAACATCCAGCCTAGCCTTGTGGACTCAGCAACTATTGGATTCTTGGATCTTCCATTCATAGCCAGCCATTGTTGGATTAGCTAGACCACAGCCTGGAAGTCATGCTAATAAATCCCATATGTGTATGTATGTGTCTATTATGTGTACATATGTAAATATATGTGTGTATTTACACATATATATGCATACTATAAAGAACTGTTACTATAAAGAACCCTGACTAACGCAAGGTCATTTCATTTGCACTTTGGGTGTGTTGGCAGCCACAGCACAGACACAGTCACAATGCAGCCAGGCCAACTCCTTTACTAGAGTTGCCATGGTCATGGTGTCTCTTCACAGCAACAGAAACCCTAAGCCAATCTGGAAGAGGGACACAGCCATGAGAATTACTGGGATGCCCAAAGCTGGATGGTGACATCTTGCCCAGGAGAAGAGACAGGTAGACCTTGCCTAGCCTTGGTTGGGAATCCAAATGCGCAATGAGTATCTCAGCCCGTGCTGTGCTGCTTTTGTCTCTTTCTTTTCTTCCTGTTGGCTATTCAAACAGCACAGGCACTGTTATCAGCCTCACTATGGACAAGGGTAAAAAGCTTTGAGGTCATGATGTATAGAGACGGGCATTTGTTTCATCTGCAAAACAGTTCCTCCTCTGGCACTTAGTCCTGGAACAGGAAGGGACACGGCTTCAGGTCTCTGGGGCTAACTTCACATTTGACTTTTATCCTATCAAGTTAGATCAGGTTAGCCTCTGTATTTGAGATGTATGCTTTCTGCCTACTTCCTGGCAGGGGGTGGAGATAGTGTCAGAAGCAGAGAGCGAGAGAAAAAGGGAAAGAGAGAGAGGAAGAGTGATGGGAGGTGGGCAGGGCCCTTTTAAAAGGGAACGTAGTAAATGTACACAGGAGGTGCTCTTAGTGCTTCTGCTGAGGACGGATCCTGCCAGGACCCCAAGGGCAGGCCAGTGCAGATGCCTGAAAACTAACATTCCACCCTCTTTATTTATTCTAAAAAGGTGAGGAGTTAGAAAGGGATAGCAGATGAGGCAGGGATGAGGACACCGTGTTCTCAAGACTACTTCTCGCTAGCCTGGGGGGCATTGTTCATCTTTGGGGGACCTGGGAAGGCTGAGGTGCTGGCCATGTCCTGGTGTATCTGGCTGTTTCATTTCTCTGTCCAGGCTCTGTGGAACTGTCAGGTGCCACCTGGACCTGGCAAAATGCTGTTCGAGGTGGATCCAAATGGACTCCCTAAGGAGTTAAAGCACCTGATCCTTTTCCATCCCCACAGCATCACCCAAACAAGCTTGCTTATCTTGTGCCTCCAACTCTATAGCTAACAGCTGGAAAGCCTGCAACAATAGCTGACTAAGATTGGTCAGTGGGTCCCCAAAAAACAAGCAAGGAGGTATAAACGATGACACAGTTCCCATGAGTGAGACAGAGAAGTATGACCCAAGGGGCTGCAATTCCTAGCGTCCCAGGAATTCAGAGAGGGTCGGTTTCGAGACAGGGACAGGCTGCTTAGGGATTCATCAAACAGAGCAGGAGCCAAGGGTTCTGGGCCCAGGAGAGACACAGTCACCTGGTACCAGGACTTTGAGAAAAGCCAAGAAGGTGAGGAGAGGACTGTGCTCCAGAAAGGAAGCCTCCCATGCAGGGGAATGGTCAGAGGCCGGTAGCTCTGCCAGATACCCAATTGCCGATATTGAATGGAAGGCGAAGCTACCAGTGAACAAGAAAGCAGATTTATTGCAGGCAGGTAGAAGAAAGCAAATCTGCTGAGGGTGGAGCAGGTGGGTAGTGCCCCAGAGTGAAGGGATTACCTTTTGGTGAGCTCCACCACCAAGCAAACATGCCATATGCAACCGAGTTACGTAAGCGGTTTATTGGGGGAGGGGGAAAGCAGAAGAGTGAGAGGGTGAAAGGGTGATTCCTCTTTAATCTATCAGGTCGCTGACACAATGTTGCAAAGGTCCCATAAAATACCAAGATATACAGTGTCAGGAAGCAGATTTTTGGTAGGCTTTTTCCCCATGAGTGAAACAGAACAAGATCCGATGGCTTTTTATCAAGCGAGGATCCAGCAAGAAAGGCACAAGTCACCACAGAGAGTCCTCATTCAAGGAACGGGAGCCCCAAGGGCAAAGTCTGAAGGGCTCAAGGGTCCAGAGAAACCACAAAGGCTCAAGTCGCTGAGTGAGTCGACATACAAAGGGTGGGGGCCCAGGGCTCTGCGCTTGAGAGAATCATGGTTGCCTGGTACCAGGGCTTAACGAGGCCAAAGGACAAGTCCTCACTGGTGAGAAATAGCCAGAGGTGGGGAAGAGTGAGGGGCCCTCCAATCATGCGGGTGTTAGATGAAGGGACCCAGTGATCTGGAGAAGCAAGGCTGTCCTATGTGGGTTCCAGGGTTCTGGCATGCCTCAAACTGCCAGCCGACAGGCTGAAGCACCAGGAGAGGCTTTTCTGGTCATGGAACCAATGCTGTAATTTTTAAAAGAGAGAAAGATGCCATGCAACAGAGTTCACATGGAGGAGTCTTTAAAGAGGGAAGGAGAGGGGGAAGACCGACCTCTGGGGACAGAAGCAGCATAAGAGAAAAGAGGTGGGGGAGAGGAAAGGAGAGACAGAAAGGCAGAGAAGTAGAGAAAGAGAAAGGAACAAGAGAGAGATGGGAGGTGGGCAGGGCCCTTTTAAAAGGGAGTGTAGTGGCTGTGCACAGGAAGTGCTCTTAGTGGCTACAGCTGAGGACTTTATCCTGTCCAAACCCCAAGGGCAGGCCAGTACATATGCATGAATACTAACACTCTCTATTATAGTTTCTTTCCTGTTGTGACAAAAGCATCTTAGGAAAGAAAAGGATTTATCTGGTTAGTAACAGTCTCAAACCAGAGATGGGAGGAACTGGAAGCTGAAACCACGGAGGAACACTACTGACTTATGCTTAGTTTCTTGTTTTTGTTTTTATATTGCAATTTATTTATTTATGGGGGGGGAGTACATTTGTGCCCCTGCACACATGCGAAGTCAGAAGACAGCTTGCAGAGAGCTGGTCCTCTCCTTCTTGTTCTTCACCTTGGTGACAAGCACTTTTACACACTGAGCTATTTGCCATCCCTTTAGCTATGTTTCCTGTATAGCCCAAGACATTCCCCCCCCCAAAAAAATGATGCCACCCACTATGATCTAGGTTATCCTACATAAATTGAAACAATCAAGACAGACCCTCACAGCGGCTGAAGAGATGGCTCAGCAGTTGAGAGGACTTGTTGTTGTTCTGGAGAGCCCAGGTTTGGTTCCCAGCACCTACATAATGGTTTCTAATCATCTGGAGCACCAGCTCCGAGGAATTCAAACCCTCTTCTGGCCTCTGAGGGTGCAAGGCATGCACATAGTGCCCATACATATACAAGCAGGCAGAATGCTCACACACATGAAATTGAAATAAATAAATCTTTTTTTTCAAAGAAAAGGATAATCCCTCCTAGACTGTCAACAGACCAACCTGATAAAGACAATAACTCAGTTGAGACATTTCCCCAGTGATTCCAGGCTGTGTTGAGGGAACAGATTCTGAATTGGCCATGCTTCCTCAATAACTACTTAGGAGATCATCACTGTTAAGCCGGCCTGGCTACCTCTCTGAGTTCTAGCTCAAAAGCACACCTTCTAGATACCATGCAAGAACCTAAGCATTTAAGGGGGGGAGAGGAAGGCTCTGTAGCTAAGTAGCGGAAATACTTAATTTTCTGATGCTATAGGCAAAGCTCTGAAATCTCTTTTCCAAAAGTAGGTCTAAGTTTATCTTAAAACAGGAAGAAACGGGCCACTCGTTGAGCATGTGGCTAGTGGATTTTAACAAGATACTGTTGCCATAAAAATATCAAGGGATTTCATAATCTAAGAAACCTGGAAAAGCAGCCATTAACTGCTCTAGCGACCCGTGCCTTGGGAAGACAGTACCAAAAAGTATTAAGGCTTACCTATCTATTCCTCCTCTGTATAACCATCCTCTGATGACCCAGAAGGAAAAACTAAGCCACTGGCTCTTCCTTAACATATTGCAAAAGGCAGACATAGTCTTTAAGGTATTATACAGCAAGCCTCTCTCAGTAAGGACTTCATCTTCAACGCAGACAGTTGGCCCTGATAAAACAAGTGACCTCACTTGCCTACTTTCAATAGACACTCGAAGATTTCTTGAGTCATGACTGTATTAGTCAGGGTTTGCCAGAGCACCAGAAGTTATAGAATGACTCTCTCTTATATACGGAAAGGGGGGTTATTAGAATGATAATTACAGGCTGTAGTCCAGCTAACCCAACAGTGACTGCCTATGAACAAATGTAATGGGCAAATTTTATGGCAGGCATCCATCTTGGTACCCACCAGCCATTTTTATCTGACTCTAGTCCCAGGAAGATAAGTTCCCAGGTACCCTGTCTCATTGGTCCTCCACCCCCACCCAGACATGATATGACTAACTGCTTGTTTGGCTTCTGGAACTTGCTTAGGCAGATATCCAAAGGTTATCTGGGGTCACTTAACCTGACAGAACACATCAGTTTTTACTTGTTTGCATTGATGCTGTAGGTCTTCTTATGGTTTTGCCCTTTAAAAGGCCTTCCCTTGCCCTGCCCCCCACTTCTCCCAGCAATCTCAAATTTGGCTCAGAGATTGTCCTGTCAATAAATCTTTTAATTATAATTAGACTGGCTCTATGGTCTTTTCCCAGGGGTCTCAAACTCCATAACACAAAGGTCTAAGAATCCCACATTTGTTTAGTCCGTGAGGCTGGATGTCTCAGCTAGTCTTCAGTATGTTCTGGAATCCTGAAGGAGAGGAGGCCCAAATGTCAGTGAAGGAATGGATTTGCTAGCAAGGTGAGAGCAAGCAGACAAAAAGAGGAAGCTTCCTTCTTCCACGTCCTTAAAAAGACTTCCAGCAGAAGGTGTGACCCGGATTAGAGGTGGGTCTTCCCACCTCAAAAAATCTGAATTAAAGGTGTATTTTCCCACCTCAAAGATATGAGCTAGAAGTGGGTCTTCCCACATCAAATGATTAAACAAAAATCCCTCACAAGTGAACCCAGCCATTTTGAGTCTCAGTAAATTCCAGATGTAGCCATCATAATGGCCACATGGGTTTTAGATGCCTCTACTTTATCCTCTGGACCTGATAATGAGACAATGGGTCCAAATATCCAGCCAGCCAACTGAGGATTGTCGTTTAGACTTGCCCTATGCTTTTGAACCCATCAAGGTGTTAAAATTCCTCTTCAAAGTCAATTGTGATGGCACATGCCTTTAATCCCAGCACTCAGGAAGCAGAGGTGGGCAGATCTCTGAGTTTGAAACCAGCCTGGTCTATAGGACAAGTTCCAGGACAGCCATGGTTACACAGAGAAACCCTGTCTTGAAAAACAAACAAAAAATTCCTCTTCAAAAAGTCAGATAGGAGCTGGGCATGGTGGTACATACCTCTGATCTTAGCAGTCTTTGGGAGGCAGAGGCAGATGGATCTCTGTAAATTTGAGGCCACCTTAGTCTACATAGTGAGTTCGAGACCGGCTAGGGCTACACTAAAACCCAGTCTAAAAAATTAAAGTTGCGAGGGGAGTGATGGTCCAGATAGGTGTTCAAACGCTAAACAGTAATCACAGAAAAGCCTCACCTCAGAGCTTGACCCCTTTTGCTTGTCCCTGCGATGGCTAGCATTATGCTGATACCTAACTTTATGTTTAAACGTTTAGAATCTCTGTGCTTAAGAGAACTATAAGGCAAAATTAGGCTTCCAAATGTAACAGGCTGTTAAAGGTTAACTTTTTACTGTGGCTTCTACTTCTGTAAACTGGCTTGTTTTACAGAAGAGGAACTTCTGCTGCAGGAGAACAGAATAATGCTGTGGTCTTGGCCTTTATAAACCCCTGACTGGAGGTGACTGGAGGCAGCATTTGCTGTCTGAGTCCTGTGTCAACCGGACGCCAGTATGTAAATAAGAGCCTCTCTTTTTGTGTGAGTTCGAGACCAGCCTGGTCTACAAGAGCTAGTTCCAGGACAGACTCCAAAGCCACAGAGAAACCCTGTCTTGAAAAACCAAAAAAAAAAAAAAAAAATTATTCATGGTCGGACTGGTGGATCTCTGAACGACCCCAGACCTATAACATCTGAGGGCTCATCCAGAATTTGGGCATTCAGCCAAGTCAATCTTTTGTTGTTGTTGTTGTTGTTGTTGTTGTTGTTGTTGTTGTTGTTATTGTTGTCTTTGGGACCCTGAAGGTTCCTGGCATACTGAAACCCAAGAAATTGGACAGGCCCAGGATCTGGAGGGAGCCACTGTCAGGTTCTCAATGCCTAGATTATGAGAAAAGTGGCATCAGAAAAACTTCTGGAGGTGTGGGTAAGTATCCTGTTTGTCTATAGACACATTTGTGGTCCTAGGGAAAAGCAGGATGCAACATGAATTCCAAAGTCAGAGGGATCACCAGGACTCTACTGGCTTTTGCTGAAAAAGCCGGGATGGAAATCAGCTGTTGGGTATATTAATGAAGGATAGCAACCAAATTTGCTTTTGTCTGGTCCCCCTTGACTGTATGAATGTTCTGTCTTTTTTTTTTTATTTATTAAAGATTTCTGTCTCTTCCCCGTCACCGCCTCCCATTTCCCTCCCCCTCCCCCAATCAAGTCCCCCTCCCTCATCAGCCCAAAGAGCAATCAGGGTTCCCTGCCCTGTGGGAAGTCCAAGGACCACCCACCTCCATCCAGGTCTAGTAAGGTGAGCATCCAAACTGCCTAGGTCTGTGTTTTCTGGTGTGTCCGTAAGTTTGTTGCCGATGTGGGAGCCAGGAGCCAGACTGAGCAAGTGAGGAAGAGAGTGAAGGAATAGGCTAGCTGCAGTGTGCACACATTTCTTGCTGGCTAGTGTGTCTCAGTTCCCTCCTGCAGTGTCCTCTGTCTATCTCTGGGTCTCAAATTTCTTATCTCTAAGGTTTCTTTGTTCTCAGCTTACTCTAGTCCCCCTCCCTGGTCACTGGATTCGATTTTACAGGGACTCAGGTTATCTTTCAGATATGGGTAAGATTAAAATGATGTTTTATGCTGTTCTACATCAATGAAAAGCTGGCTCTGGATTGGGTTATGGCTTCTGCTCTAGACCCAAGCATGCTTGTTTAAAAGTTTCCTGCAAAATCTCTGTCCTATGTCAAACAGGCATATGACTATAAGACAGAGAAAAAAGGGAAAACAAGACAAAAGGATAAACTAATTCCCAATGGTGATTATTACCACTTGTCCCATGCTCTTTTTAGTTTGGGTTTAACTCTAAAACTTTTGCTAAAGTATGAATCCTATCTCAAGATTTGTAAAACCTATTATGAAAACTTTCTATACCTCAAGATTTGTAAGTTTATTGGGTATGGTTAAAGATATGTAAAATCTGTAACAAACTGTGCTTTCAAGGAGGCTGTGTGCGCCTCTCAGGTCGCCATTTTGTACAAATGGTTGACCCAGCACGATGGCTGTTTCTAAATAATAAACGCTCCTTGTTTTTGCAATCTATTCGAGTCTGGGATCTTTTTCAGCATTTCTTAGACCTAGCATACCATGACAGATCAATTTGGTGAGCCAATGAGTTTTATTAGGATTACTTACAGGATTCTCTATGAGAGGTTACTAACAAGAGTACAAATGACTCAAAGACAGCTGCGTCACCAAAACCTGCCCCAGCATGGGCGACAGTTCACAAAGCTAGGAACCTGGAGCACCCTGCACAGCCTGCAGGTGCTCAACAGGTTGGAGAGTGTCTATTCCAGGTGCCTCAGCTGGTCTAAATGTCTTCTGCACAGCTGAATGGTTTTCTGCTTCTTCCAGGCAGCTGTCTGGTCTCAGAATCCTCTGCACAGCTCAACTTTTTCTTCTTCTGAGAGGGAAGAAATAGTTTTTATTGTTTACTCTGGCAGGGAGGGGATTAGGGAATCTGGTAAGTTTCAGGGACTTCCTGGAACTGCTTTGAGTTGTTTACCTTCCTGGTTAAGGAGCTTCCTCACCAGAAGGAATGTTTCAGTCTCATAGGAAACCATCACACAACAGAAGTTTTGCCTCTGTAGGGCCAATACCAACCTTAGGAATTAATGTTGGAATTCTCTACTTGGAAATTTTGACTTGTAGCTTATTTAGCTTGTGGGTTTTATAGTTGGTTTCTTCTGAGGAAAGAGTTTCTCCCTTGATTCATAACCTATTTTTAAATATGGGATAATAACTTCCTGGTCAACTCCTCACATTATAGTGACAGGCACATGTTCTGCCGGGAAAAAGCCTCTGGCCCAATAATTCAACTGATCCCTAAGCAAACCCAGCTCTTTCCTTTCCTAGGTGCACTGGTGGCTATCACTCTATTACTTCCTTTGTGTGTGTGATATTTTAGTTTCTTTTTCTACTACAGTCACAAAATGCCCTAACAAAAGTCATAAGGGAGAAGGGGTCTATTCTTGCTCACAGTTCCATGTTGTGGGCCATTATAACAGGGAAGCCACAGAAAGCAGCAGGAGGTTAAGCTATTTACTGATTACATCACATCCATTACATTGGAGAACAATGAAAGCATTCATGATAGGGTGCAACTTACTTTCACCACTCATGTACAGCCCAGGATCCTCCGCATAGAGCATAGTGCTACCCACAGTGAATGGGTCTTCCCCTCCTTAATTAAGATAATCTCCATAGACACACCCCCATGGACACGCCCACAGACCAACCTACTCTAGATAATCCTTTATTGAGTCTCCCTTCTAGGTTGACAGTTAAAACCACCATCCAAGTGATTCACATCATAGCTCACTTTATCTCTTCTACACTGGCACACCCTGCATCCTATCTGACCACTACTGATTAAAGTTAGATATCAATAACAATAGACACAACAGAAATCTTACAATCTCATTAGAAACTGAACAACTCACCAAGTGTAAAATGGGTCAAGACAAAAATTAAGAAGAAAATTAAAAGTACTTTAGAATTGACTGGAAAGGAATACACAACCTGCCCAAGCCTATGGGACATAATGAAGTTCCAAGATGCAAGTTCATAGCAATAAGTGCCTATAAAACAATTAGAAAGACTTCATATAGCCACTTAATGGCACACATAAAAGCACTAGCACAAAAAAAAAAAGAAATAACACCCCTAAAATAGTAGATAACAAGAAATAATCAAACTTAGGACTGAAATTAATAAAGCACACACAAAAAAAAATATGAAGAATCAATAAAACAAACAGTTGGATCTTTGAGAAAATTAGTAAGATTGGTGAACCTTTAGCCAAATTAAGAAGATGAGAGAGGAGAGCAACAGACACGGAGGAAATACGGAGAATCATAAGAATATTCTTTTAAAAAAAATATGCTCGCCAGCCTGGTCTACAAGAGCTAGTTCCAGGACAGGAACCAAAAGCTACGGAGAAACCCTGTCTCGAAAAATCAAAAAAAAAAAAATATATATATATATATATATATACTCTACCAAATTAGAACATTTAAAAGAAATGGATAGGTTTCTTGATATATAACATCTACCAAAGTTAAATTAAGATCATATAAGCAATTTAAAATAGATCCATACTAGATCCTAGTGAAATATAAGCAAGTTAAAAGTCTCTGTAACTGATTGAATAAAATGTTCCACATAGCCCTATAGGCAGTGGCTGTACTGAGACATATGGCCTTGTTTGAGAAAGTGTGTCACTGTGGAGGTGGGCTTTGAGATCTTATATACTCAACCTATGCCCAGTGTAGACACAGATTCCTTCTCCTGCCTGTGGATCAAGATATAGAACTCTCAGCTCATTTTCCAGCACCATGTCTGCCTGCATGTCACCATGTTTTCTACCATGATGATAATGGACTAAATTCTGAAACTATAGCTAGCCCCAATTAAATGTTTTCCTTTATAAAAATTGTGTAGTATTTCTTCACAGCAATAGAAACCCTATCTAAGACCATCTTCAAAACAAACAAATAAACAAATCCAAGGGCCAGATGCATTCAGTGCAGAATTCTACCAAATCTTCAAAAAATAATTAATACCAATATTCCTCAAATTATTCTGGGGGAAAAAAACAGAAATAACTTTGTTTGATTCTTTTAATAAAGCTATAGTTACCCTGATACCTAAAACACACAAACACCCAACAAAGAAAGAAAATCACAGGCCAATTTCCCTTATGAACATAAATGCAAAAGTTCTCAATAAAATGCTTGCAAACTGAATTCAAGAACATATCAGAAAGAGTATCCAACATGATCAAGTTAGGTTCATCCCAGAGAGGCAGGGACGGTTCAATACATACAAATTGTTAAATGTAATCCACCACATAAACAGTCTGAAAAACAAAAATCACATGATCATCTCATTAGATGCAGAAAATGGATTCGATAAAATATGACATCCCTTCATGATAAAAAGTCCTAGAGAGATTAGGGATACAAGAGACATATCTCAAAATAATACAGAAAATTTACATCAACCCTATAGCCAGCATCAACCTAAATAGAGAGAAATTCAAAGCATTTTCACTAAAATTAGGAACAAGACAAGGTAGTGCACTCTCTTCATACCTCTTCAATATTGTACTTGAAGTGTTAGCTAGAGCAATAAGATAACTGAAGGATATCAAGAGGATATAAATAGGAAGGTGTGGTGGCTTGAAAGAAAATAACCCCCAAAGGTAGTGACACTAATAGGAAGTGTGGCTTTGTTGGAGTAGGCATGACCTTGTTGGAGGAAGTGTATGACTGTGGAGGTGGGTTTTGAGGTATTCCACGCTCAATTCATTTCCTGTTGTCTGAGGATCAAGATGTAGAACTCTCAGCTCCTTTTCCAGCACCATGTCTGCCTGCATGCCACCATGTTATGCAATGGTGATAATGGTCTAAACCTCTGAAACTATAAGCCACATCAATTAAATGTTTTCCTTTATAAGAGTTGCTGTGGTCATGGTGTCTCTTCATAGCAAAAAAAAAAAAAACCAAAACCAAAAAACAACAACAACAACAACAACAAAAAAAAAAAACCTTAACTAAGACAGAAGTTGTTACCAAGGACTGCTGTATTGATGTGATAGGCCTGACCACGTTTTTATTTGGAGGAATTTGGACTTTGGTACTCAGGTTAGAAAAGCAGTGGAATGCTCTAAGCACTGCTTTACGGACTATTCTAGTAGGAGCATGGAAGATTTGAACTGTGAGATCTTACTCAAGAGGTTTCAGAGGAGAAGAATTTTTGTCTTTTGCCTAGAAATCATTCATGCAATATTTTGGTGAAAAATGTGGCCGCTTTTTGCCTTTGTCCAAAAAGTCTGCTTAAGGCTGAAGTGAAGAGATTTGGATTAATTTCATTGTCAGAGGGAATCTCAAAACAGCCTAGAATATAGACTCTGCCATGTCATTATTAGTGCTAACTCTAATGAAGATTTACAATGAAGAGGATCAAGCTGAGAAAGTAAAAATACAAAATGTACAATTTGAGGAAGAAAGCAGCACCAGGAAGTTGAATGGACCTAAGTTTTGGGTTCAGGGATATAAAATAAGAAATGGAATAAAGGGAGTGGTGACCTCAGGGCAAGATCCCACCCAAGTTTCCAACTTGTGAAAAGAAACTAAAAAAAAGCTTTGAGTCTAGTTTGGTGGTATACGCTTTTAATCCCAACTCTGAAAAAGGCAGAGGCCAAGGAATCTCTGAGTTTGAGGCCAGCCTAGTCTACAGAGCAAATTCAAGAACAGCCAAGCTTAGGCAGTGAAGAGATCATTGAAAACAGAAAGCTGGACTGGCAGGTCAGGATTGAGCCAGTGACCTGACTCAGAGTCAGCAATCTCCACCGGAAACCAGAGTGGTACTGAATTAGCTACCAAGGACAGAGAGTGAACAAGCTCCACTGGGAACCAACCCAGTCCGGGGACACTGGCAGATTAGGATTGAGCCAGCAACCAGATCCAGAGTCAGCGATCTTCACCAGAACAGGTACAGGGGAGTAACGGCTGAGCGAGTGAGCCAGAGTCAGAGACCACTGAGGGTCCGGATGTGAATCTGGGACCTTCAAGGGTGTAGACCTAAGCCAGGACCCCAGTGGTTCTGGGCATGAGTCTAGGACCTCCCAGGAACTAGGCCTGAGCCAGGACCTCTGCAAGTCTAGGCATGAGTGAACCTGGGACCTCCATGGGAATAGGCAGGAACCAGAGATCTCGGAGGGGCCAGGCATGAGTCTGGGTCCTCTGAGGAAGTAGGCCTGAGCCAGGACCTCTGTAGGTCTGGGAATTGGTCTGGGACATCAAAGAGGATAGGCAGGAACCCTGGAACCTCTACTGGTCTTAGCGTGAGTCTGGGGCCTCTGAGGGAGTAAGCAGGTCCTCTGTGGGTCTGGGTGCATCCAAGCCTGGGACCTCCAAGGCAGTAGATCAGAGCCAGAAACCTTTCCAGGTCCAACTCCAACCCAGGGACTTCTGCAGGAGGGGTTCCCGACCAGGATTTAGAGAAACAGGACAAAGCTGGCAACCTAGGACAAAGTAGGCCTGAGACAGCAAACTCCAAGGGAGCAGAGCAAAGTACAGGAGTGTTGAGCTGTCTCCAGGGACACAGATTAACCAATGGGGTAACTAGAACTGTGACACTGATTGTACCACAGGGAACAACCATCTGAACTTTGGATTCACTGGCACCTAGAAGATTATTCAACAGAATCTCAGACAATACCAACCACACCTATTAGAGGAAAAGATGAGTTGAAACGGTAAGACACACACAACATGGCAAAGAGCAACACAATACCAGTAAAACCTAACGACTCTACAACAGCAAGACCTGAACAACCAAATATGGATGAAGCAGAAGAAAATAACCTAAAAAATAACTTCAAGAGAATGCTTGAAACTCTAAAAGAGGAAATGAGAAATTCCCTTAAAGAAATGGAGGAAAAGACAAACAAAAAATTGGAAGACATCAGCAAATCACTTAAAGAAAACCAAGAAAAAGAAATGAAACATATGAAAGAAACTATTCAGGACTTGAAAACTGAAATAGAGGCAATAAAGAAAACACAAACCGAGAGAATTATAGAAACAGAAATCATGAGAAAACGATCAGTAATCACAAACGCAAGCATGAACAGCAGAATACAAGAGATGGAAGAGAGAATCTCAAGTGCTGAAGATACAAAAGAGGAAATAGACTCATCAGTTGAAGAAAACATTAAATATAACAAAAGCTTAACCCAAAATATCCAGGAAATTTGGGACACCATGAAAAGGCCAAATCTAAGAATAATAGGTATAGAAGAAGGAGAAGTTCAACTCAAAAGCACAGAAAATATATTTAACAAAATCATAGAAGAAAACTTTCCCTACCTAAAGAAAGATAAGCCTATGAAGATACAAGAAGGTTACAGAACACCAAATAGACTGGATCCAAATAAAAAGTCCTCTCACCACATATAATCAAAACGCTAAACATACAGAGTAAAGAGAGAATATTAAGAACTACCAAGGAAAAAGGCCAAGTAACATATAAAGGTAGACCTATCAGAATTACACCTGACTTCTCATTGGAGACAATGAGAGCCAGAAGGTCGTGGTCAAGCATTATGCAGACATTAAGAGGCCACAGATGCCAGCCCAGACTACTATACCCGGCAAAACTGTCAACCACCATAGAGGACAAAACAAGATTTTCCATGACAAATCTAGATTTCACCAATACCTAGCCACAAACTCAGCCCTACACAAAATACTAGAAGGAAAACTCCAACCCAAGGAAGTTGGCTACACCAACAAAAACACAGACAATTGATGATCTCATTACAGCAAATCCTGAAGAAGGGGAAACACACAAATTAACATCACCAACAATGAAAACTAAATTAACAGGAAATAGCAATCACTGGTCATTAATATCCCTTAATGTAAATGGACTCAACTCATTATAAAAAGGCACAGGCTAACAGGTTGGATATAAAAACAGAATCCATCCTTCTTCTGCATACAAGAAACACATCTCAACCTCAAAGACAGATAAAGTCTCAGAGTGAAGGGTTTGGAAAAAATATATAGCAATCAAATGGACCTAAGAAGCAAGCGGGTATAACAGAAAAAATAACATTTTGAATTTTGCAGGAAAATGGATGGAGTTAGAAAACATTATTTTGAGTGAGGTAACCCAGACACAGAAAGACAATTATCACATGTACTCACTCATAGGTGGTTTTTAAACATAAAGCAAAGAAAGCCAGCCTACAAACCACAATCCCAGAGAACTTCGACAACAATGAGGACACTAAGAGAGACTTACATAGATCTAATCTACACAGGAAGTAGAAAGTAGAAAAAGACAAGATCTCCTGAGTAAATTGGGAGCATGGGGACCTTGGGGGAGGATTGAAGTAGGGAGGGGAAAGGCAGGGAGGGGAGCAGAGAAAAATGTAGAGCTCAATAAAAATCAATAAAAAAGAAAAAGAAAACAGAAAGCTGGTAATGATGTACTTGAATGAGGGGCCATGCTCCAGCTCCAGTAGGCATCAGAATTTAGTAGCTTCAGCCATGTGGTTCTGGATTTGTAGTTAAGGCTAGAAGAAAAAGGTTATAGAATCTTCCTTCTCAACTAAGGAAAGCCACTGAGGCCAGGCATGTGTCAGGGCTGTCCCAGAGTGGAGGCATAATAGAGAGTATTCGGTCAAAAGTGAGGCCCCAGCCCTCTAACACCCCTATATCCAAAGAGACTGGAATATAATATTGAGTTGGAAATGTCACCCCAGCCCCTGGCCTGGGAATTGCCCTGGTTTGGACTCCAATTCCCAGGTTGCCAAGTGCTTGGACTCCAATTCCCAGCCTGCCAAGTAGTGATCCCTGCCCCAGTTAGGTCAGGACCACTCCCACAGGGTATTTTGACTCACACCGGAAAAAGGAACACATAATCTTCAGGGTTTGCATGGGCTCCTCTCCCTGCCATGCTGTCCCCGTCCACCCGGGAATGTGGCATTTATTAAACATGGGCATTTTTGATTCAGTCTACTCTGGCTGATTGGAGTTCTTTGCGCTGGTGGAGAGGCTCTTTTTAAGGATTATTTTTAACAGAGAGACTATTTAGGGAAGTTGTGAAGCTGAAGCCTGGATTGCCTTGGAGACCCCCAAGATGCTGGAGATGCCAGAGTCCTGGGATACATGCTGAGGAGACCTGCTAACAGGGAGTGGAACCAGTTCAAGAGAAAGAAATGTGTTGTAGTCAACAGAGAGGAAAGGGGTTAGAGATCTGAAGAGCGTTTTTTGACATCAGACATGGAGATGCAGAGTCTGGAGTTTGCCTGGCTGGTTTTTGGTCTTACTTTGGTCCAGTATTTCCTCACTATGCTCTCTTCCCTATGTTTTGGAATGGTAATATATATCCTGTTCCATTATATGTTGGAAATATGTGATCTGCTTTTTTAAATTTTGTTTTTTATTTGCTTGTTGGTTTTTTTGAGACAGGGTTTTGCTCTAGCCTGAACTGGAACTAACTCTTGTCGACCAGGCTGATCTTGAACTCACAGAGATCCACCTGTGTTGGAGGGGGCTGCTTGTTGGTTCCTGACCGCCTGGCTAGCTTAGACCCAAAATAACCACACAGAACCCATATTAATTAAATCACTGCTTGACCCATTAGCTCTAGCTTCTTATTGGCTAACTCTTTTTTTTTTTTTTTTTTTTTTTTTGGTTTTTCGAGACAGGGTTTCTCCGTAGCTTTTGGTTCCTGTCCTGGAACTAGCTCTTGTAGACCAGGCTGGCCTCGAACTCACAGAGATCCGCCTGCCTCTGCCTCCCGAGTGCTGGGATTAAAGGCGTGCGCCACCACCGCCCAGCTGGCTAACTCTTACATATTAATTTAACCCATTTCTTTTTTGTTTTCTGGTTTTTCGAGACTGTGTTTCTCTGTAGCTTTGGAGCCTGTCCTGGAACTAGCTCTTGTAGAGCAGGCTGGTCTCAAACTCACAGAGATGCACCTGCCTCTGCCTCCCGAGTGCTGGGATTAAAGGCGTGCGCCACCACCGCCCGGCTAACCCATTTCTTTTCATCTATTTATGTCTATGTGACTGTGGCTTACCAGGTAAAGTTCCCAGAGTCTATCTCCAGAAGAGGCTCCAAGGCTTCTCTCTAACTCCGCCCTTCTTTCTCCCAGCATACAGCCTAGCTTTCCCCGCCTAGTTCTGTTCTTCCCTGCCATAGGTTCAAAGCAGTTCTTTATTCACCAATAAAAGCAACACATAGACAGAAGGACCTCCTACATCACACCTGTCTCTTCCTCCTGAGTCCTGGATTAAAGCACCACTACCACCACCTGGCTTGCTTTGTCAATTTTGATATTATAGGGGATCACTATGTCAAAAGATTGTATGGATCTCAGAAGAGACTTTGAACTTTAGACCTTTAAATAAATTTGAGACTGTTATAGACTATAAGGACTTTTGAAGTTGGGCTGATTTTTTGCATTATGGTATGGCAACATGCCTATGGGGTCAGGGAGTAGAATGTGGTGGTTTGAAAGAAAATAGCTCCCAAAATGCCATTAGGCACTACTAGAAGGTGTGGCCTTGTTGGGGGAAGTGTGTCACTGTGGGGGTGGGCTTTGAGTGAAGAATTCAAAGTATCTTTATTTGTAGATGATATGATTGTATATGTAACTGACCCTAAAAATTCCACCACGAAAATTCTGAACCAAAGCAAGACTGAAAACCAGCCAGGCAACTCCAGATACTGTATCTCCATGTCTGATGTCAAAATGCTAAGTCCAGACAGGAAGTTATTAAAGAGCATTCTTAAAAACTGTGATAAAGATGCTGAAGTGTAGCTCCTCACAGTTGGTGGTTTCTGGGGATTGGGGGGGTGGGACTCAGTTCTCCTTAAGGAACTAGTCACTGGGGGTTTGATTATACTCCAATGAGTATATATACAATACAAATTGGACTTGTATGTTTGTTTGTTTTTGTTGAGAGGGAACAAGAGTGTAAGGTGTACCTAGGAAGAATGGGAAGTGAGTGTGATCAGAGTGCATTGTATGAAATTCCCAAACAATTAATAAAAATAATATGTTAGGCACACGCCTTTAATCCCAGCACTTGGGAGGCAGAGGCAAGTGGATCTATGTGAGTTCAAGGCCTGCCTGGTCTATAGAATCTATAGAGTGATTTTTAGGACAGCCAAGACTCTTACACAGAGAAACCCTGCCTTGAAAAAAAAACAGAAACAAATACATTATGTTGGGGTTAAAGAAAAAGAAATAAAAGGAAATAGAAGAGATAGTAGACTACATACTTTCCCGTTGCCATGACAAAAGCATCAGAAGGAAGCAAAGGGCTCTTCTGGTGTACCTCCATAGCACCAGCATGGAAATGGGAGCATGAAGTGGCTGCCCTCATTGCATATGCAGGCAGGACACACAAAGAGAAATAAATTTTGGTGCTTAGCTGGAGTCTTCCTTATTTATATTTTTGAGACATGTTCTCGGGTAGCTCGGGCAGGCAGGGGACTCATGTTAGCCCAGGATGACTTTGAACTTCTGATCCTTCTATCTCTTTATTACAGGAATGCACCACATCTGGTTTATGTCATTGTGGGCACGGATCCCAGGGCTCTCCGTGCATGCCAGGCGAGTACAGTACCAACTAAGCTATGTGCAGAGTCACTGTTTTCCTTCTTAATCGGTTCAGAGGAACCCCAGCCCCTGGGATGGTGCCACAGACATCCACAGACAAAGAATCTGATTCTTGAGGTAGTCAAGGGGAACTTGACCGTAGCTCTGGACCACTGACTGTGTGCCAGGAGCTCCTATTTGCCAAATGAGAAGTTTTCATTGGTTGTTTTTTTCTCCACCCCTGCACTGTATACAACCCCAGGTGTGGTGTGGATCAGACAATTTGCCTTTTATGTTATAGGTCATTGAACAGAGAGAGGTCTAACCAGGTCTTCCCTCCTCTCTTAAACCTCTCTAGAAACACCCTAACAGACACACCCAAGTATCTTTCCTCAGTGGGTTGTGTCCATGAAACTCTCGTAGTCAGGCTTGGGCAGCAAGCACTTTTACATACTGAGCCATCGCACCAGCCCTTCCTCGGTGACTCTAAAACCCAGTGAAGCATAATCCAATTTAAAAAAAAAAATGGAGTACACACCTAAACAGAGAACTCTCAACAGAGGAATCTAAAATGGCTGAAAGACACTTAAGGAAATGTTCAACATTCTTAGTCATCAGAGAAATGCAAATCAAAACAACTCTGAGATTCCATCTTACACTTGGAAGAAAGGCTAAGATCACAAACACTGATGACAACTTATGCTGGAGAGGTTGTGGGGAAAAGGGAACACTTCTTCATTGCTGGTGGGAATGCAAGCTGGTACAACCCCTTTGAATGTCAATATGGCGATTTCTCAGAAAATTAGGAAACAACCTTCCTCAAGATCCAGTAATACCACTTTTGGGTATATATCCAAAGGATGCTCAATCGTACCACAAGGACATGTGCTCAACTATATTCATAGCAGCTTTGTTTGTCATAGCCAGAACCTGGAAACAACCCAAATGCCCCTTGACTGAAGAATGGATAAGGAAAATGTGGTACATTTACACAATGGAGTACTACACAGCAGAAAAAAAATAACGACATCCTGAATTTTGCAGGAAAATGGATGGAGCTAGAAAACATTATTTTGAGTGAGGTAACCCAGACACAGAAAGACAATTATCACATGTACTCACCCATAGGTGGTTTTTACACATAAAGCAAAGAAAGCCAGTCTACAAACCACAATCCCAGAGAATTTATACAACAATGCAGACACTAAGAGAGACTTACATAGATATAATCTACAGGGGAAGTAGAAAGTAGAAAAAGACAAGATATCCTGAGTAAATTGGGAGCATGGGACTGAAAGGGGAGAGGGGAGGCAGGGAATGTAGCAGAGAAAAATGTAGAGCTCAATAAATATCAATAAAAATGTATAAAAAAATAAATAAAACCCAGTGAAGTTCACAGTGAAGATGAATCATCACAGATAGGGTATAACATCACAATCTTTCTAACAATCCATCATTCCAGACACCTAGGCATCTATAAAAAGTGGCTTCGAAAAGGGATCCTAAGAGATGTGTCTGGAACACCATGATCTTCTCAAGACCTTCAGGAGAGGTCTTGATTGTGACCTTGATGCAGTGGACACCTGAGTAGCAATGAAGGTTGGAGACGGCTGTTGCCTTTACATCCAAGCCAATTGTTTTGTTGTCCTCAATGGGATTATCTCTAAACTGTAAAAGAGAGGTTGTCAAGCTACAGAGGACGATGAGTAAAAGCTACAAGTCTTCAGATATTGTAACTGGCATAGTGGTACTCAACTTTAATCCCAACAATTGGGAGGCAAAGGCAGGTGGATCTCTGTGAATTCAGTCAGCCGGGCCTACACGGAGGTCTAAGACAGTCAAAGCTACAGAACCTGTTTATAAAAAGAACCTGTTTATAAAATAAATACATAAATAAATAAAAATTCACTGGGCATGTTAGCACACGCCATTAATCCCAGCACTTAGGCAGGAAGATCTCTGTGAGTTCGAGGATAGTCTACAAAGTGAGTTCCTGGACAGCTATGGCTGTTATATAGAGAAACCCTGTTTTGAAAAACTAAACAAAAAACAAAAACAAACAAACAAACAAAAAACAACCTACAAAAACCTCATATGTTTTTTAAAAGAAGAGATACTCTTTAGGTAAAGCTACTTAAATATCAAATTGTATATAAACAAATGCACCTGCAGAATTCTAAGGGGTGAAGGCGCAAAACCTCAAGGCCAGGCCGTGCCAGCTGTGAGAGGCGTACAGAACCCAGGAAATAATTAATGAGCAAAGCCAAGGTCAAAGAGGAAATGAGCAAGACCAAGTGGGCCAAGGAACACCCTCCTTTGTGACACAAAGAATCTCATTCATGGTGCATTGGGGGGACTTGATGGAAGCTGGGGAGCACTCACGGGCTATGTGCTCCCAGCGCCTAGTTGCCAAATGAGAAGTTTTCATTGGTTACTTTGTCTCCTTTCCTACATCGTGGACATCCCCAGGTGCAGTGTGGGTCAGATAACGTGCACAATACGTTACAGGTCATTGAACAAAGAGAGGTTTAACCAGCCTTGCCGGGCAGAGCCGCAGATCTCCCAGAAGACCTGGTCTTTGAATTGAACTCATTAATTGGGTAGGGCCTTAGAGTCATCTCCCTCGGGGAAGGATGGAGGATTTTTTGCATACAGCAGAACGGAAGTACCTTTTGACTCTAAGTGAGAAAGATAGACGACTCTGCCTCATCCAAAGACAGGTCCATAACACAAGCACAGTGTCAGAAGAAACCCTAATTTTCAATTTCTCTTTGCCTCAACAAGCAATTTTATGGGCCAGAGGGTAGGGCTCTCGGAAGTTCCCAGAGCAGGTCCCATCTGTGTTCTAAAGGACTTCCTTGCCTCCTCTCTTAGATCCTCAGCTGAAATCAAGACACAAACAACCTGACTTCAACATCCTGCCTAGTTAGAGCGCAGCAGGAGCCTTCAAGCCTCAGGGATACATTTCTTAACAGCAAACAAGGCTAAATTAAGCGTTTCCTCTGTGGGAGGGAATGTTTAGAGGGATCACTTAAGTCCAGGCTCTTTTTTTTTAATGAATGAAAAAAATAAATGAAAAAAAAAAAAAGTTTTGCCACCAACATCCTCCAAAGTCGGAAATTCCAGTTAACACAGCTCCCAGCTCCACTTCCTGTTGCAGAGGGAAGACGGGTTCCCGTCCAGATATTCTGGGCTCAGCCTTGGCTGGCTTCCCTGGATGGTGTGTTTATTTGGCCACTGCCACATTCCTTCTCCACTCCATGTCCCATTGCAAGCTTTCCTCCTCCCTATCTGTAGACTGATGGGCAGTGGAAAAAGCTAGGCTCAATGCAAATGGCCTTCCCTTCCTCTGTGCTCCTTCTGTACCTCCCTGGTGCTTAAAGATGAAACCTCCTGGCTCATGCTTTGGTCATCACTCAAGCCCTTGGACCCCTTGTGCCCCCATCACTCACAAAACTGTTCTTTTGTTTGTTTCTAATTTTGAGACAGGGTCTTGGGGCGTAGCCCAGGCTCGCCTCCTACTCCCACTTCCTGAGATTATAGGTGTATACTGTGACATCCGTGGTGCTGTTAGGGACAGAACAGTATGGATGACATCTGGATAAAGTAACCGTGGTGTATTTCCATAATGGAATATTACTAAACCATTAGAAAAGAAATCATGAAATCATAGGTAAATGGATGGAGCTATAATATGGCATGCATTTGTTTATATGTGGAAGCCAGCTGTTATGTCTTCAAAAAGCAAACTTAAATCCATATAACCACAGAGGTTATGTATAGATTAAGGGGATAGAGGAGAGGGGTGGCTCTCCCAGAAAGGAGAAGAGAATCAATAGTTATAATTGGACAAAGGTGGGCTGGGAATGGGAGGATCAAATGGAGATGGGGAGAGAAGAAGAGAACAAGGGAGGGAACACAGGGAGTGGCAGCTTGTATGAAGGGCCATTTGAGGGTTGTCTGGAAACCTAATATAGTAGAAAATGCCCCAAATATATACATATACTAAGATAATCTAAATGATGTCACCAAAGGATGGGGGAGAGTAAGCCACAACTAAACATCTGTCACTAAATGAAGCTTCCCATTCTGGGAATGGCTTACATGTAATTGAGCTGTTGGACACAAAGGCCCCTTGGAAACCCCCAAACAACACAGGCTATTGCCAAGTTCATTGGTTGTTCTCCACAAACTGATAATAAGGCCCCATTGCTGAAGACAAAACCTGCACAACTCACTAAACATGAAGAAGTCGAGCTGGTGCCTACCTAGAGCCTTTACCCCTAAGGACTAGTGTTTATGATTTAGAAAGCTAGTCTGCACACTTCCAGAGGAGAACGGTAAATACTAACCAACCTACAATCCCTTTGATTTACAATGGTGACCTGGCTGCATGATAGGCTGGGGCAATAATGTCGCAAATGTTAATGGAGTAGTCAACCACTCTCTGATTGGATTTAAAGCCAACTCTACAAGATGGAACCCATTGCTGATATTACTTGGCTGGCCAAGAACCTGAGATTAGATAGGCCATGAACCTAGTGGAAAAGAAAACACATTTGTTCTGCTAAAGGAGCGTAGCAATAAAGTGACTAACTAATGACATTCTGATATCCTCAGAGAACAGTATCTTCTTCAGCTATCATCAGAGAGGCTTCCTCTTCTATGGCATGGGAACTAACACAGAGACTCACAACTGAACAACATAGAAAGAGTGAGAGACCTCGGAATATTCGGTCTTAAAATAGGATGTCTTCATCAAACCCCTCCATCACAGAACCTCTCAGATGAGGCAGAAAGATAGTAAGAGCAAGAGGGGTGGATGATTAAGGAAACAAAGCCTTCTACACCCAGCAGGACTGACATATGAACCCATAGAGACTGTGGTTGCATGTACAAGGCCTGCACAGGTCCAAGCCAGATGGGGTCCCAGCACTGTGATTGGTTTAAAAAGCAAGCTGACTGGTCAATAGCTGAATAGGATACAGTTAGGCAGGAGAGCCAAATAGAATGATGGGATGAGGAAGGGCAGTCAGAGGAGCCACCAGCAGACACAGGGGGAGCAGGAGATGAATATGACAGAATGTAAATAAGGAGTATGGGTTAATTTAAAGTGTAAGATCTAGTTAGTAATAAGCCTGCGCTATTGGTCAAGCATGTGCAATGAATATTATTCTCAAAATGGTTACTTGGAAGTAGCTGCGAGGATGGGAAAACTGCCTCAGATATGCTGTTCAGAAAACCTTTCCTGCTCAGAAAATCAATGAGTTCAAGGCTATTCCCCCACTTCCTCTTTTGTCAAATTTAGCGTATCTGGTTTTATTTGAGGTTCCATTTAGAGTTGAGTTTTACGCAAGGTGGTAAGCGTCGATCTAGCTGTCTTATTGCTGTAAGACTTCAAATACTATGTTAAATAGGTATAGACAACCTCATCTTGTTCCTGATTTTAGTGGAAAGCTTTGAGTTTCTCTCCATTTAGGTTGACATTAGCTCTAGGTTTTCTATAAATTGCCACTGTTATTTTGAAATGTGTCCCTTGTATCCCTAATCTCTCCAGGACTTTTATCATGAAGGGATGATGCTTTTTCTGAATACGATGAAATGATCATGTGGTTTTTGTCTTTCAGTTTGCTTATATTATGGGTTACATTTATTAACTTAAATATATTGAATTATGCCCCGTCTCTGGGATGAAGCCAACTTGATCATGGTGGATGACCTTTTTAGATATATTCTTAGATCCATTTTGCAAGTATTTTATTCAGAATCTTTGCATTTATGTTCATAATGGAAATTGGACTGAATTTTCTTTTTTTATTGGGTCAGGAATCAGGGTAACTATTGCCTCATATAAAGCATTGGACAGTGTTCTGGCTGTTTCTCTTTTGTGCAATAATTTGAGGACTATTGGCATTAATTCTTCTTTAATAGTCTGGTAGAACTGTGTCCTAAAACCGTCTGGCCCAGAACTTTTTTGCTAGTAGATCTGTTTAAGTTGATTATCTGATCTTGATTTAACTTTGGTTGGTGATGTGTACCAGGAAAATTATCCATTTCTTTTAAATTGTCCAATTTGGGGGAGTACAAGATTTTAAAGTGTGTCCTCCTTATGAGTCTCTGGATTTCTGTGGTGTCTGTTGTAATTCCTCCCTTGTCATCTCTAAGTTTGTTAATTGGGATCTTTGTTCTTCACCTTTGAGTTAGTTTGGCTAAGGTTTGTCAATAATATTTATTTTTTCAAAGAACCAACTCTTTGTTTCGCTGATCCTTTGTAATTTTTTATTGTTTTTATTTGATGGATCTTAGCCCTATATTTTTATTATTTCTTGTCATCTATCCATCGGGACGTTATTTCTTCTTTTTGTTCTAGAGCTTTCATGTGCACCACTAAGTTGCTAATATAAGAACTCTCTACTTGTTTTGTAGGCACTTAGTGCTTTGAACTTGCCTCTTAGAATCAACTTCATTGTGTCCCAGAAGTCTAAGTATGTTGTATTTTCATCCTCATTCAATTCTAAAAAGTTTTTAATTTCTTTCTTGATCCATTTTTTAAATCATTGGTGATTGGCTCATTTTCCATGAGCTTGTAAGCTTTTTTGTTTCTGTTATTGTTGCTATCCAACTACCATGGTAGTCAGATAGGATGTAGGATGTTATTTCAGTTTTCTTTTATCTGTTGAGATTTGCCTTATGTCCAAGTTATGTGGTCAATTTTGGAGACTGTTCCATAAGTGTAGCACAAATTTTAATAATAAAAACTCAGAGTCAGCTATCAGGGGTGAAAGCTGACAGATCAGAGAAGCAGAGCAGCCAGCCACTAGAGAGTTCTTATCTTTACCAATGCTCAGACCAAAGGGGCAATCCTGTCTCTACAAATCCTCAGACTAGGGGCTAGAGAGATGGCTCAGTGGTTAAGAGCATTGCCTGCTCTTCCAAAGGTCCTGAGTTCAATTCCCAGCAACCACATGGTGGCTCACAACCATCTGTAATGGGGTCTGGTGCCCTCTTCTGGCCTGCAGGCATACACACAGACAGAATATTGTATACATAATAAATAATAATTTAAAAAAAAGACAGGGTTTTTCTGTAGTGTTACAGTCTATCCTAGAACTAGCTCTTGTAAACCAAGCTCACAGAGATCTGCCTGCCTCTGCCTCCCAAGTGCTGGGATTGAAGGCGTGCACCACTGTAGGAGGTCCTACTGTTTGTGTGTTCTTTCATTGGCTAATAAATAAAGAAACTGCCTTGGCCTAGTTGATAGAGAAGAACTTAGGTAGGCAGGGAAGACAGATTGAATGCTGGGAGAAAGAAGATAGAGTCAAGGAGGGATGCCATGGATCCACGGCCAGAGGTAGACGTGCTGAAACTTTTCTGGTAGGTGATAATATACAGATTAATAGAAATTGGCCAACAAGAAACTAGAACTAATGGGCCAAGCAGTGATTTAATTAATATAGTTTCTGTGTGATTATTTCGGGGCTAAGCTAGCCAGGCAGCCAGGATGAACAAGCAGCCCCTCCCTGCAACACGCCACCACTGCCCAGCAAAAGCAATTTCTTAATTGAGGTTCCCTTCTTTCAGATAACTCTAGCTTGTTGACATAAAACTAGCTGGCAAAATCATGACTGACAGTTTTTCTGGGCCTAGTTAGTAATCTAGGCTAGGATCTGTGGTCTCTTAAGAGTTTGTAGAGCGAATCTGGGAGAAGCCCACTGCTCTATCAGAGGCCACATGGGTACTGGAGCCCCCAGTAAGACCTGCCCATGCAATCCAGTTCTTCCTCAGAACCCACCCAGCTCTCCCAAGAATACTCCCTCCCCTCATCTCCATATCTCTGCCCACAACCCTGGCAGAAGTTCACCGCTCAAACAGAAGCCATGCTGGTACCTGGAACACCAGAGGCTACACAGGTACCTGGAACCTCAGAGGCCATGTCAGCTCCAAGAACCCCAGAGGCAATGCCTGCACCCAAAACTCCAGAGGTCACGCAGGCCGCCAAAACCCCAGTGGAGACACCCTATTAGACCTGAGAATTCGCGGTCACCAGAACCACAGGCCACTCAGGCCAAAGACCAGAAAGGAAACACAAACCAAAGGAAAAAAATCCATCCAACAGAGATAAACACAGAAATAAGCAACTAAACCTAAAATTAACCCAAACCCAGATGCCTGGATGCCAGTAAAAGGACACAATCGACAGCAGTCTGGGCAATATGGCACACCAGAGCCCAGCTAGCCTACTACAGTGACCCCTGAAGCACAAGAAAATGCCCTTAAAACAAACTCTTTGAAGATGATAGAGGTCCTTAACATGGCAATGAATAAATCCTTTAAAGAAATCCAGGAAAACACAGACCAACAATGGGAACAAATGGATACATCCCTCAAGAAAGCTAGTAAAACAGAAATAAACAATGGGAATAAATCAACAAATCCCTTTTAAAAAGCAAAAACAAAAGGTCAAGGAAATGAATAAAACTGTTCATGACCTGAGAATGGAAACAATAAAGAAGCAATAAAGGAAACACAAACTGAGGGAATCCTGGAAATGGGAAATGTAGGTGAGCGAACGGGAATCACAGACACAAGCATCACCAACAGAGTACAAGACATGGAAGAGACATGATAGAGGAAACTGATACATCAGTCAAATAAAATGTCAAATCTAAAACTTCCTGACACAAAACATCCAGGAAGTCTGAGAGACTATGAAAAGATAAAACCTAAGAATAAGAAGAATAGGAGAATAATCCCAGTCTAAAACCATAGAAAATATTTTTAACAAAAGCATAGAGGAAATTTTTCCTAATACTAAGTTTCTTAACATGCCTATAAAGGTACAAGAAGCTTGTAGAACAACAAATATATTGGACCAAAAAAAGAAAGTCCCCCTCCAACCACCACATAATAATCAAACACTAAACAAACAGAACAAAGAAAGACTATTAGAAGCTGCAAAGTAAAAAGGCCAAGTAACATATAAAGGCAGAACTATTAGAATTACACCTGATTTCTCAGTGGAGACTTTAAAGCCAGAAGGACCTGGACATACAACAACCTGCAGTGTTGTAGTAAAGAGGCGGCTTGTTCATTTCCCGGTTGCCTGGCAGCTCAGACCTGAAATAATCACACAGAAACTATATTATTTAAATCACTGCTTGGTCCATTAGCTTTAGCTTCTTATTTGCTAACTCTTACATCTTAATTTATCCCATCTGCATTAATCTGTGCATCACCACGAGTTTGTGGCCTACCAGCAAAGTTTCAGTGCCTCTGTCTCTGGTGGCAGCTCCAAGGCTTCTCCCTAACTCTGCCCTCCTTCTCCCAGCATTCAGTTTAGTTTTCCTCACCTTAGCTAAGTTCTGCCCTACCAACAGGACAAGGCAGTTTCTTTATTAACCATTGATAGTCACAGCATACAGAGGGGATTCCCGCATTACCACAGACTCTAAAAGGCCACAGATACCAACCCAGTCTACTATACCCAGCAAAACTTTCAATCACCATAGATGGGAAAAACAAGATATTCCATGACAAAGTCAAGTTTAAACAATATCTATTCACAAATCCAGCCTTACAGAAGGTACTAGAAGGAAAACTCTATCTCAAAGATGCTAGTTACACATATGAAAGCATAGGAAATAAACAACCTCACACCAGGAAAATCAACTTTTTTGTCACCTTTCCCTCCTCCTGGGTTGCCTTGTTCAGCCTTAATAGTAGGGATGGGACCTAATCTTACTGCAACTTGACATGCTATATGTGTTTGGTTGATACTCATGGGAGGCCTGCCCTTCTCTGAAGAGAAATGGGGGAGAACTGGAAGCAGGGAGGAGAAACTGTGTTCAGGATGTAATATATGAAAGGAACAAAAAAAGATTCTGTAGAGCATCCACACAGGCTTTTCTGACTTTAGAGTCTCTATTGAAAAGGCAGGTGCTTTTCTAATGTCTGCCTTTATATGTTGCTTGGTCTTGTCCCCTTGAGCTTTTAATACTCTTTTGTTGTTGTTGTTGTTGTATACATTTAGTGGGGTTTTTCCAGAACACTAAAATCCTGGGATGTTTATTACAAAGGCAAACCCTGAACCTCCTACTTTATAGCCTCATCCACAACATACTAAAGGCAATAAGCCACCAGGGCTTTGGAGATGGACCACCAGAAAGCATAAATTTGACCGAACGGTGGTGGTGCTTGCCTTAAACCCCAGAACTTAGAAGGCAGAGGCATGAGGATCTCTGTGAGTTTGAGGCCAGCCTGGACTACAGAGTGAGTTCCAGGACAGCCAGGGCTACCCAGAGAAACCCTGTCTCGAAAAAAAAAAAAATAACGGGGAGGGGGGCATAAATTTCACACGACTCAGGTTACCCACAGCAGGAAGTCGCTCTTGGCCCAAAAGTGGAATGGACTCTAATAACTTGTACAGCAGCATGAGCGGCTTAGTCATCTCCAGGGGACGCTCGCCTGGATGCTGCCCCTTCCCCATTACAGAGCATCACAGCTGTGGCTGTCTCCTTGTGATCTAAACCTGCACAGACTACAGCACACCCTTAGACAGCAGGCTGCGAGCGTGAATGTGAGCTCCTCACCAAGCAGCACCACCCAGGGGAAAAGCTAGAGTTTTGATTATTATGTGTTGTGGGAAATATCTTTTCTGGTCCTATCTATTTTTTTTTTTTTTTTTGGTTCGGTATGCTTCCTGTGCCTTGATAGGCATCTCCTTCTTTAGGTTAAGGAAGTTTTCTTCAATGGTTTCATTCAAAATCTTTTCTGTGCCTTAGACCCAGGTTTCTTCTTTTTCCTCTATACCTGTTATTCAGAGATTTGATTTTTTTTTTTTTACTGTCCCAGATTTCCTGGGTATTTTGTGCCTGGAATTTTTTTTAGATTTAATATTTTCTTTGACTGAGGTGTCCATTTCTTTCTCCTTGTCTTCAATGCCTGATGAGGCGTACCCCTGAGGTTTTTGTTTGACTTCCTAATTTTTCACTTCCAATTTTCCCTCAGTTTAGATTTTCCTTATAATTATATTCCTATTTTCATGTCTTGAGCTGTTTCATCATTTCGTTCCACTGTTTGTGTATTCATAGACTTCATTAATGGATTTATTCATATCCTCTTTAAACACCTTGAATATATCCATAATAGCTATTTTGAAGTCCTTGCCTTACACTTCGGGGCCTCCTGTAGCAGGGTTGCTGGGCTCTAGTGGAGATATGTTGCCATGGCTGTTATTGTGTTTTTATGCTGGCATCTAGAAGTTTGGTTTTGGGGTGACTGTAATTTGAGGTGCTGATATCTGGTGTTGTCTTTATTGGGTTGGGGTTCCATTCCTTGGTTTTTGTTGCCCTTTCTGGTTCTTTGGAGAGTGTGGTGCCTTTATGTTGCTGGTAGGGAATGCTCCGGAGATCTTGCAAGGTGTGGCCACTGCAAGTCCTGGGTAGGATGTGTTTCGAGATCTTGGGAGCTAACATTAAGAAATGGAGAATGATTAGAATCAGGAGGCGGTGCTGAGAGGGGCCCCAGGAGGGCGAGAAACTAAGTGTGCCACCAGACTCTGAGCTGGGGTCTGGGAATGGGGACCAAGAGGAAGGAGAGGACACAGCAGGTAGTCTATTAGAGATGGGAATAAGACTGAGAGACTGGAGTTGGAGGAGAGGAAGGAGAGTGAAAATTTCCTGCCTGATTCTCTTTCCAGTGTGGCCTGCAGGTTTCCAGGAAGTGCTGATGGGAGTTGGTGGCTAGGGAAAAAAAAAGGATGGGACGGATAGGGAAGATTGTAGAAGATCTGCAAGGCCCCCTGGAATGGGAGCAGGGAGTCCTGAACTGCTCTTGATGATTCTGCCCTCAATGGACCTTCGCACATCCGCCTCTGGTTTTCCCTCCTGGGAATGACCTGACTCAGTAGCGGTTTCCTCCTTTCTTAGAAGCGTACCTGTTTTCTTTGGCAGGAGTTCCTGGCTTTCCTCTCACTGTTCCACAGCCATCTGGGGCTCTTTCTTCCAGCTCATCCACACAGCAGTCCCTTGGAGTTTGGGGCTTAGTGCTTCTCCCTAGACACACACTCTCTTCCTTGAGTGGCTCAATTTGTCATCCGTACGCTAACCACCCAGGGACCTAATACCTGCAGTCTAAGTGAGGCTCTCTCATACACACTTCTGACTATTGATGTTGGATGCTTTGTTTGAATTCCAAGCTCATCCATTCAGGGATGGATGATTTCGGGGATGGAGAAGATGGAGTTTCCAATAGGCCCTGGATCTGTGAACGTTCTAGATGGGTAAAGCAGTTCAAAGAAACATCCCTAGAAATGGCTCTGGGTGCTTACTGGCTCAGTGAAATCCAATGTAGGGGTGAGACATATTTGCATACGGTATAGGTATTGGTTACACTGTCGATTCCACCTTTCCTAATGCCAGAAAATTGCTCCATCATGAAGTTGAGGAATTAAAGCTGTCCTGTGCTGACAGGAGTAAGAGAGAGCAGGCACCAAGGGCTGGATGTGGGGTATTTATAATTTTTTGAAGCTTCATTTTTCAGTTGTTGCACCTGCTCTTCATATTCATTGTAGAGTGTCAAAAATGCAAATAGATATAGATCATCCAAGCCCACCGCTCCTGGGGAAAGAAAAGAAGACAGTTTCACTGTATTTCTACCTGGTTTTAAAAAACGTTTTACTGAATGAGGTCTCCCTTTACTGTCCCCTGCTTCTGGCTATGTTTGGCTGTTCTTGCCAAAACCCAGACTGTGAGTCACCCATGCCAGCAGCTGTCTGGAGCCCATCCCACTGTCCTGACCAGTCTTAGCCAGCTCTGTGCTCCTACTGGGCCCCAGGAAGGTGTCAGAAGGACACTGTGAGGCCTGGGACTGAGGGAGTGGTTGGAACATTCTGGCCAGTGATGGAGGTCTGGGTCCAGCAAGCAAACACAAACCACAAGCTAAGCTCACAACACAAAGGCATCGTTGCACACCCTTCCCTCAGCACACCTAGCTGAACACACACATGAACACACCTATGCACAGCCATGTAGACACTTCTCTACATGTGAAAATACATCTAAGTTGTTTTGTTTCCCGGGTTGGAGGGAGGGGATGAGAGAGGGTCTTGCTTTTTGAGGGCAAAGATGGCTTCAAACTCTGGGCCCACCTGCATCAGTCTCCCAAGTGCACAATAAAACACACTTATAGACACAGCATTTGCCAGCACATCCTAACCTCTAGCACGCACAAACCTGTTACAAGCCCTTACACACACCACACACACACACACACACACACACACACACACATTGAGATGTGAGCATTCAGCTGTTCCTGCCACCATGCCTTCATTCCACCATCATGGACTCCAATCTTCTAGAACTATAAGCCCAAGTAAATGTTTTCTTTTATAAGTTGTCTTGGTCATGGTGTTCTATCATAGCAATGGAAGAGTAACAGGAAGTAGGTATTGTTGTAACAGACTTGACCATGCATTACTGGTTTTTTGGTTTGGGGGTGGGTTTTTTTTTGAATGAATGAATGTGGAAAACTTTGAGACTTTGGACTACATTTGAACAAGATAAGCAGAACGTCACGAGCTCGGAAGACAGTAGTACTGAAAGCCATACAGACTGTGGAGGCCCTGCCCAAGAGGTTTCAGAAGGGAAGTCTATTAGCAACTGGACTCTGCCCTTGTCCTAAGAAATTACCTGAGTCTAAACTAAAAATAATGAGCTAATATTTTTTTGGTAGAAGAGATGTCAAGACAACCTCATATTGACTCTTTCATGTGCTTATTAATAATAATCAGTCTTATTCAGGTCTACCACAAAAAAAAGAGCAAGTGGGGCAGAAAGAAATATAAAATGTACAGTCTGGAGAAGACAGGGACACTGGCGAACTAAAGGTGACAGCCAAGGCTTGTGCTGGAAGAGAGGCTGCAACAGTGGGGACACGTCAGGACATTGAGGGGAAGGGGGGACACCCGAAAGGAAAGCATGTCTGGTAAACTGTGGGGAAGCTGTCATCCCAGGGCAGGTGAGACTTTTGGGGGTGCAACTATTTTGGATTCACCCACATTTCTTTGAGCACACCTCACTCACACACTGTAAACAACCCCTCCCTCTGCCCCTGTAACACCTCACCCACACTTCTGCAAGTCAAGTCAGTGAACCCGTCGTTTCTAACGTGTGTCTTGGGCAAAATTGCTGTGGTCTGAGGTTAGAGGAGGAAAAGGAGCCCAGACACGCCCTGTGAAGTGCGCCCCTGTAATATGTGGCCCAGATGTTGAGCCCTGGTTCTTTGAAGCTGAGGGGAAAATGAGCCAGGCTCAGCTGTTGGCCACCCGAACATACGACACCCCAAACTGGGTGACTGCGGCCACCTCTCCTGACTGGCTCTCCAGGCAGCCTGAGTAGAGTATAATCTACCCAGACAGCTGCCAGCCTGGCAGACGACGCATTGCAGCCCAGGTTATTTTAATTTTGCAAAGCTAAGCCAAGTCGACTGTTTAATTTTTACGCCAGGGTGCTGTGTAGTAATTCATACTTGTTTATACCAACAGTAGCTCTAGGTGTCTGAGAGCAGCAAAAAGCTGGAACAAGGCAGCTACAGTCCAGGATGGCTCTAACTTGTGAAAGGGCAGAGTAATTCACACCAATGTCCCACTGGGAGACCAGGGGACCAGCATCAAGTACCTGTGTCTACCAGTCACTGGCTGGGACCCATGGGATCAAGTGGGCATTTCTGGGCATGGGGAGAAGGGACAGCTGGAAGCAGAGCTGCTGCCACTCATCCACTACAGCTGGGGGTGGTGGGAAGCCACCTGCTGCCAGGAATGCAGGCTGGCACGAGATCAGCCTCTCGGCTCTTTTTGAGCAACACTGAGTTCAAGCCTTGCTTCTGCATCTGAATCCAGGATCCCTGGAGGCCCCTTAAAACACACCCACTCCCACAGCTGCCGGCAGGCAGGCCAGGAGTGAGGTGAGCATTTCTCGCCAGCCCTTAGACAGCTGCCAGCACTGCTAGTCGGCAGCCACACAGGCGGCTGCTGGTGACTGTGGGTTGAATTAGGGGCACAGACAGGATTTCCTGGTAAAAATCAAGTACCCAGCTCCTGCCGCACACTCATCTGGAGCAGGTGTAGGGAGAAGGCCTAGACTAGAAGAAAGGCAGGCCTGAGAGTTTGGGTGGTGTCCCAGGCTGCAAGTTGCCAAATGAAAAAAGGGCAGCAGATAAGCCCACTCCACTTCCTGGACCAAGAAGTCCTTAGACACTGAGGGCCAGCTTGTAGGAAGCTCTGTTTCTGTCCACATCCCACTAGGAATTCCGGGGAACTGTGCAAACTTCAGCTCCGTTTGTTGGCAAGGCAGGGTGAAAGGCTATCTCTGAGAGGTTCATAGCCCTCGCAGCCTAAAGGGCACATTTGTGGACCCAGCTCGTTTAAAATAAACTCCAGTTTAAACCCAGCATCCTAAATAAGCAGTTTTCCAGGAAGATGTACCCAAGCAGACCTCAGACTCCCAAAGCAGCAACACTCCAGTGGCTTCCCTGACCGCCAGAGCATTCTCCACGGGATGGAAGAGAGACACAGTAAACCGACTCCTGCAAAAAGAGAATCTACCCCTCACCCCCCCCCCCCCGTTCTGAAATCGAAAGCAGTATGGATTCAGGGATGGCTTGCTCAGGGCTCAAGCAAGGTTTCTCTGTGTCTTTCCTGCCTTCTTCTGGGTTGACTCCCGTCCTGGATTGAAAGGGCTGTGGCAAGTTTAAATGTGACCTCCTCTTCCCAAATCCCTTAGGGAAGCCCTCTCTTCATGCTACCCAGGTCCCGGGGGCAGTTTTGCTTAAGTCTGGTTGGTTGATTGGCTCAGGCCTAAGGGCAGGGTGGATGAAGATAGAAGCTCTGAGCCAGCAAACATCCCCTCAGACAGTGCAGTGCCCCTGTCTGGCTGCCAAGCTAGTCAGTGACCTGTTGTCTGGCTTTGGACTGCCTCGCCGTCTAATTATCTAGTTGTCTGTGCATCTAGCAAGCTGATCAAAGACAACCTACCTGGAGGCGGGGCTTGGGTTCTGAGGATCATTTGGCTTCTGTCAGGCCCTGCAGCTAAAGGAGGGAAAGATTTAAATTCTCAGTCTGGTCCTCTATGAACTGACTTTACAAGCCTGGTAGATCTTGTTGAAGAAATAGAAGAAGGCTCCTGTTTCTACTGTGGGTGATCTCTAAGAAACCGAGGGGTGGTGGGAGTGGGCCCTGGCTGTCATTGGGGATGGAGGCTATGAAGAGCCTGGGAGATACAGCAGAGAACAAAAGCCTCATCCCTGTCACAGGCTGTCTTAGTCACTGTCCTATGGCTATGAAGAGACACAATGACCAGGGCAGCTCTTCTGAAAGAAAGCATTTAATTGGCGCTGGCCTACAGTTTCAGAGGCTTAGTTCAATGTCATCCTGGTGGGAAGTGTGGTAGCGTACAGACAGCCTCTGAAGGCGTAGCTGAGAACTACATCCTGAGTCACAGGCAGAGAACTGGACTGAACCTGGGTTATGGAAACAGCAAAGCCCATCCCCAGCGACACACTTCCTCCAACAAGGCCACGCCTCCTAATCCTTCCAATCCTTTCAAATGGTGGCACTCCCGAGTGACTAAACATTCAAATCTGTGAGCCCATGGGGACCATTCTTATTAAAACCATGACAGGGATCCAGGAGGAGGCAGGCAAATTCAAATCAGAGTGCTTCTGGGGGCTTAGTAAAGGCACCTAATGTACAGATTCCCCCTGAACCTCTCTCTCACCCCTAAGTACCTTGCTGCTGCCTGCTTCTGTATGTGGAACCCAGTTTGCTATTCTATACGAGGCTAATGCCCTTACTCAGCACTGTCTCAACTGCTGCTTAGTCAGCCTTCCTTCCCTGTCCTTCAGAGGGCTGCAATTTACCATTACCACCTTCCTCAACGTATGCCAGCACCTTTGCGTCAAAGTCTTTGCAAGCGAGAATCTGGCCACACCCAAGTTTCATTCCGGCACCATTGCAGGCCCCACGCTGGGCTGTTCTATAGGTACAGACCCTGAGCTTTCCAGGTCCCCAACATGGCTTAGAAGCAGCACCTCTAAGTGAAACAAAGCCCTGAGATCCCATTGCTACAATGGAAATGGTACCCACAGGATGGAGAGCAGATCCTCTGGCGAATCTGGACTGCAGTGGGAAACTACCTCCCTGTTCTCAGTCCCTTGACATGTGCCATGGTGCAGAAAAGGGTCACCCATCAGCAACTTTGGGATGAACCTAGTAGACAGCAAAGGGACGCCTGTGTTCACACCCCTCACACACACCATCACCATCATCACTGGTGATGGGTGTCAATCAAAACCACTGCTTTCATACCTGTGTTGGTCAGGGTCCTCGGGAGGAACAGGACTGCTAGGATGACCTATTAATTCAGCTTATGCAATACGGCCAAAGTATAGTGAGCCTCACACCTGCAAAGCTGAGAACATGGTAGTTGCTCATTCCATGAGTCAAACCTGGCACCAAAGGCCTGGAGGTTTCCTGGAAAGCCATAGGGCCTCCCTCAGGCCATGGTGGGACCCAGAAAAACCCGGTCCTTGTATCAGCAAAGGAACAAGCACCAGCAACAAGGTAAATTAACTTGCTGGCCTAAAAATCTGCACTGCTACCAGCAGATGCTGCCTGCCTTGGGGTGGCTCCTCCCACACTGACTAAGGCAGTCAGAGCTATTCCCCATGGATAAACCAGAGGCCAGACAGATTATTCAATTACGATTATTCAATGGAGGCTCCCTACTCAGGGCGTTCCGAGCTGTGGCAAGTTAATATTTAAAATCAGCCATCACGACCTTAATCAGAACATCCCTGATAACGGACCCAAGTGGGTGCTGCTGCCCAAGCTCCAGTCAACAGAGTGATACTTGGCATGGCCAACCCCTGACGACACAGCTTGTCACTCTCGGTATGTTGTTTGTCTGGTCTCTGCTGCGAGCAACATTCCGTATCCAAGGACACATTCCTTTGGAGTAAAAACTGTGGAAATTTCTTGTCTCTCAGATACAAATAAAAGCCAGTCACAGGCAGCAACCTGTGGCCATGAGCGTGTCCAAGGGCAATGTCACCACCAGGGCCATGTTGATCTGAGAGGCCTGAGCTGTCACCCAGAACCGTGGTGTTGACCGAGCCAGGGCTACTGCTGAAGGCCATGTCTGAGTTCATGGTCCCACTGTAGCCAGGATCTGTGGTGATGACCATGGCCTGTGCTAGCAGAGGGGTGTCCCTGGAAATTTCACTGACCCTGGGACAGCTGGCCCTGTCCCTTGCTGGCTAGTGTAGCAGGGGAGCTGGCCACACCCCTCAGGGGAGAGCTGGCCTCTGCACTCTGAGAAAGCTGGCCCCACCCCTCACCACAGATGTGTACCTCACCTGGGCAGCACGCCAGAGCTGACCCTGTGGTCAGGATGCAGGTGAACTGACTCTGAGGGTCTGAGAGCAGGAGAACTGAACCCACCCTACCACCCGTCTGCCGTGATGTGGCAGGGATGAGGGAAAGATGCTCTCCTGACTCTGCCCTTCGCTACCTGTGGCTCCACCCTTTGCTACCTGTGGCTCCGCCTTTTGCTACCTGTGGCTCCACCCTTTGCTACCTGTGGCAGGTGAGGGAGTTGGGCCAGGGGTCATGAGAGTGAGAGAATCAGTCCTGCCCAACACCAGCTGCTGCACACAGGAGAGCAGGCCCCGTTCCCCACCTGGGCAGCACACTAGAGCTGACCCTGTTGTTGGGGCTCAGGTGAGCCAGCCCTGAGGGAATGTGAACAGACGAGCTGACTGCCCCAGCCTCGTATACCCTCTACAGCCATCAGGAGAGAGGGTCCTGCAGTTCACCTGGGCAAAACAGTAGAGCTGGCCCTGGTAGTGTGAGTGTGGTTGACCAAGATCTGAGAAGCCGAGAACAGGAGAACTGGTCCTGCCCTTAGCTGCAGGCTGCACTGGGTGAGTTAGCTGAGGCAGTGATGGAATGGTGGGGATGAGGGAAAACTAGCCAGTTGACCAACCCAGCTACCACCCAGGCCCAGAACCAGGGCTATGAGTTGACCCACCCCAACATCCACCTCATCTGTGAACAGTGGGAGCAGGTGAAGGGCCCAGACCTGCAGATCCAAAACAGTAGGATCTCCATGACACAGGATAACAACAGGATATCCAAGAGGAGCCGCACAGAAAGCCCATTAGCCGTGGTGTAACAGAAGCCAGGGGCCTGGAGCCACACCGATGACTCACGGCAATGAACACTTGCAAAGACAAATGGACTAAAGGGTAAGCTGTGTGACTCAACAGCCACACGACAGCTTTCACAACAAGATTCTTCTCCCTCTGTTTCATTTCTTTCTTGTTTGATTTTTAGTTTTCCTTTCAAATTTGGTTTTGTTTTGGGGGGTAGGTTGCAGAGGCAGAGGGTGGATGCAAGGGGATAGGGAAGTTGGTAGGATTGGAATTCGTGATGTGAAGTCCACAAAGAATCAATAAAAAAAAAATTAAAGATGCATTTTATTATGTATATAGTATTCTGACTGCATGTTTGTCTGCACACCAGAAGAGGCCACCAAATCTCATCATAGATGATTGTGAGCCACCATGTGGTTGCTGGGAATTGAACTCAGGACCTCTGGAAGAGCAGTCAGTGCTCCTAACCTCTGAGCCATCCCTCCAGCCCCAACAAATGTTTTTTTAGAAAAAGTCGATAGCAGAAATTCTGCACACACCCAAACCACAGGCTGTGAAGCCCTCATTCAAGTACCCTGCCACCCTCTGAAGTCTGAGGTTCCAGCATCATTGACAGCAGCATCTCTCTTCCTAGAATACACAACACTTAGCATTTTTTAAAAGAAACAGCTTTATTAAGATACAATTTGCTGAACATTGTCAATTACCATGGAAAATAGCATAATGGGGCACTACCTGGTGGCTCAGTCAAGAAGGCCGCCTCTTCTCTCCGTGTTTTTTCTTATGCTTCTTTTTCCCTTTTAAGAAGATCATCTTTGAGCCGGGCAGTGGTGGCGCATGCCTTTAATCCCAGCACTCGGGAGGCAGAGGCAGGCAGATCTCTGTGAGTTCGAGGCCAGCCTGGTCTAGAAGAGCTAGTTCCAGGACAGGAACCAAAAAGCTACAGAGAAACCCTGTCTCGAAAATCCAAAAAGAGGAAGAAGAAGAGGAGGAGGAGGAGGAGGAGGAGGAGGAGGAGGAGGAGGAGGAGGAGGAAGAAGAAGAGGAGGAAGAAGAAGATCATCTTTTCTACCTCCACCACTCTTTCCCTCTTCTGTAGAACAGAATCCACGTCTAGAAAAACAAGGACTCTCCTTCAAACAGCTGTGGCTGTGAAGCTGTGGTCTGTTGCAGGAGGTCCTTCCGCTCCTCCAGCCAATAGCCACTGAGATACCAGCCCACTGGGGCATGGTCTCTCTCCCTTTAAAATAGCGGCCACTTCCCTCTCCTCTCTCTCTTCACTTCCTGCTCCGCTTCCGGCAACTAGACTCCCTTCCTGATTGCGCAGAGGGCTGTTGTCTGGGATGGTGATCTGTAAGTTTTTTCCCCTTTAAATAAATAATAATTCTATTAATCATAATTCCAAATTGGTGTGGGATTGTTTGTGACTTACGCCTTCGCATTCATCTGGCGCCCAACGTGGGCTCGAACCCACGACCCTGAGATTAAGAGTCTCATGCTCTACTGACTGAGCACCTCTCCCACTTCTCCATTCTATTTCTCCATCCCTCTTCTCCATCCCTCTTCTCCATCCCTCTTCTCCATCCCTCTTCTCCATCCCTCTTCTCCATCCCTCTTCTCCATCCCTCTTCTCCACCTCTCCCTCTTCTCCATCCTTCTTCTCCACCTCTCCCTCTTGTCCATTCCTCTTCTCCACCTCTCCCTCTTCTCCATCCCTCTTCTCCATCCCTCTTCTCCACCTCTCCCTCTTCTCCATCCCTTTTCTCCATCCCTCTTCTCCATCCCACTTCTCTACCTCTGCTTCTTCCAGACTCAGAACCATCTACGTTAGCCGTCGTTTCTGCTTCTTTTGACCTGGGGAGTGGGTGTTCACATCCTCAGAACTCTCTTTTGTTCTTCCCTGCTTTGCCTTCAGGTAAGCTGGACACTTTGACTTTTCTGCTTTTTCTTTTCCTTTGCTTTTGGGGTTCAGGAGTTTCTGCTTCTGAGCCCCCAGACACAACCTTGAGCTGTACACTTCACAGACACTCATGGTGGTTGTGTGTGTGTGTGTGTGTTTAGCTATTTGATCTGCACCATGTCTTCCTTCTCTCCTGCTTTTCTTCTTCTTTTCTGTAACAATGTTAGCACCGGGTTCATTTTTCTTGAACTGTGGGTTTTCAATATTTCAATATTAAATAAGTAGTTACCAGCTACTTGAGGCGGAAGTGGTTTTGCTTTTCACTGTCTTAGAAAAATATACTCGATTTCTTGGTGCTTCTTCTTCTTGTAGGTTGTTAAGAAACTGAAATAATTGCAAATTACATGACTGTTTGGTAATTGTCTGCATGCTTACACGATTCTGTCAGGGCCCAACCTCCCTCAATAGCTTTTGCTGTTTGTTCTTTTGTTTCAGGCTCCACAAAGCAATGACTTTGGATCTCCAGTGGTTAAGACGTGCACTTATGATGTAAACCACATTGTAATTTCCCAAATAGTCTTCCAACCCAGCTGTAACATTTCAAGGAAATAACATTTTTTTTTTGAAGTGAGGCTTCTCTGAATGCCCTGGAACTTACTTTGTGGGCCAAGCTTGCCTAGAACTCATGGATCCATGCCCAGAGAATAACTCTTGTAATAAGCAAGAACAGTATTGCCAAGCAGTGCTCATTCCCGCCTTTAATCCCAGCACTCAGGAGGCAGAAGCAGACAGATCTCTGAGTCCGAGGCCAAAACACTAGAAAAACACTATCTCGAGAAACAAAACAAAGAACCCAGGACCAGTATTAATTTTGAAATGTCACACTTTATTAATAGGTACAAACTTAAAATACATACATAATTTGCAAAGTATACAAGTCCCTGTTTAATATGTATAAGCCAATTATTTTTAGTAGACTTACACAACAACACAATCAATTTTTGAATATCTCACTAATGCAAAAAGGAACTCTATTCCTAGCTAGTTTTACCTGGCAACTTGGCATGGCCTGCAGTTGTCTGGGAAGGGTGACTCAGTTGAGGGACGCCCAGGTAAGACTGGCTTGTAGACATCGATTGTAGGGGGAATGTGTTGATTATTGATAGATGGAGAAGAGCCAGCCCACAGTGGGCAGCTCCATTGCCTGGACAGGTATTCCTGAACTGTCTGAGAAAGCTGACTGAGCATGACCTGTGAGGGAGCCTCCAAGCAGTGTTCCTCCATGCTTTCTGCTTCAGGTTTCTGCTTGAGTTCCTGCCTTGACTTCCCTTGGTGATGGACCGTGACCTAGAACAATAAGCTAGGTAAATTGACTCCTCCCCTAAGCTACTTTCGGTCAGGGTTTCATCAGAGCAATGGAAAGGAAATAGAATGCCCTGACCACCACCCCTCTGCTGTGCCTCCCCTGTCAATACTCCCAGGTACAAATCTTTGCCTGAACATGTATTTTCATTTTCCTTGTATATACCCAGAGTGGAATTGCGGAATCCTATAGTAAAACTGTTTCTGTGGTTTGGCCATTTAAGGTCTATTCTCCAAAGTGGTTGCACACAATGAATGAAGACTCCTTTTTCTGTTTATCCTCAGCAACACTTGTTCCTTCCTAATCGTTCATTGTAGACTCTCCAGTGAGTATGACTGCCTATCTGTTTTCATTGTCATCTCCACAATGGCAAATGATGCTGAGCATCTTATGTACTTATTAGTCACTGGCCTCTCAAGCCAGCCATTAGTCCCTCTCTCTAGCCATTGGTCTCTCTTACTAATTCTAGCTAAGACATCCAACACCGTATTAAATAAGAGCAGAGAAAGAGGACTTTCTGGGTAAGATGGTGGTCACGGCAGAGTAACAAAGGGAAGGGAATATTGCATCACTGGACCAGTTGTTTCCCATCTCCAGGAGCTGCCTCCCCTCCATTAGATGGCTTGGACCACTAGATGTTGCTGCTATCATCAACGAAGACATCAGCCGACCAGCCTCTTCCAAAAGAATCTCCCACAGAAGCCTTGTCACTAGAAATCCTGTAGAAGAACCCCTAGCGACAGCAACCCTAGGACTTTACTGAACGCCCCAAGAAAGAACCCAAAAACATCACCCACAACCAATGCACAAGCCTTGAAGAGCATTGCAGGATTGCCTGCCTGGCCTGGCAGCAGCAAGGATGCTAAAGAGTGGCCAGCTCAGCCAGCCCCAGCCAATGCGTATACTTTTACACATGCTCCATTTCCCCATCCTCTCTTGAAGCTAAAACCACCGACACAATTCTGGACAAGCTGTAAGAGGAAGTGTGCTCATGACGTCCCTCTATGGGGTAACAACCTTTTATTTCCCATGAATCACTATCTGTGCTTAGTTTATATTAGGTGGCCTATTCTTTCCTGTTTTTGAGTAAGATAAGCTTACATTTAATTTGGGGAAAGAGGTTTCAGAGCCTGGCATAGTCTGTAAACATCTTAGCTACCTTTGTTGCAGAGTTTAGCTGAGCTTTTAGCCAATGATCTCCAAGTGAACCCTACACAGATGTGGCGCTGGATCCTTCCAAGGGAAGAACTGGACTAGTGAAAAACCACACAGCATAAGTATAATCCAGTGCGGAACTGGAGAAAGCAACCCAATAGCTACACAAAATCCAATCAGCAGATCAGTAGGTTTGGACGTCCTGCGTCTCCACCAGGCTCTTCCGTAGCATCCTTCCTTCTTTCTATAATGGTCAATCAATTAGCAAGACGGACCCGGTCCACTCCTGTGTTTTGCCTTACAGAGTTTCCCTTTTTCTTTTCTCCATACTTTTTTGTTTTCGAAGAACAGAGACTGGCCTGGCTTGCAGGGTCTCTATGGCTCAGTCTCCTGAGAGATGAGGCTATTTTGTGATTTCTAATTTCATCTTTATCTCTCCTAAACACGAATAGACATAAAATTTAAAAGTAAATAAAATTATCTACAAGACTGTTGATGATTTGCCAGTTTCAAAACTAGCCCCTTGGGGTTTAATTGGAGCTCAGTGTTTTAGTAAGGAAAGGAAAACACTTTCTAAATTTGTTCAAAGAAAAATAAAAGAAAGTAAAGGGGAAAATGGAGGGCCAGCAAAATGGTTAATCAGGTAAAGGTGCTTGCCTGATGACTTGAATTCTGTCCCCAGGACCTACATGATAGAAGGCAAGCTGTTCTCTGATCTCCACACTTAGACGAGCTTCACACACACACACACACACACACACACACACACACACTCAATAAATGTAATAAAAAATGAAAGAACAAAAAGTTATAAAAAGTTATAGATACAAAGTATGACTTTGGTAAATGTTAAAGGAAATACTTCCAGATTTAAAAAATAATTTTAAATAATAATTTTGTTCCAAAGAGAATTATTTTAAAATAAAACTAAGACTAAAGACAAAAACCAACAAAAATCTGAAACACATCATAAAGGTTTGTCAGGAAGTAAGAAAACTCCTGCAGCCAGGCACAGATGTGCATGCAAAAGGCAAGTTGTAGAAAGAGTAGAGAATGTTAGTATCTCGATCCAGGGAGAGGAATCCAAGTCTTACCACAGGCTGATGGCAGAAACCCAGCTGTAACTGGGAACACTAAAAGACGTCACCCAGATCTCCTTTCGTCTTTCCATGGATGCCTTGGTCCTTGGTTCAAAAGCTGATGCTGGAGGCAGGAGCCCATGAAGGACCCAGGAGGGATGAGAAAGTGTCCTGTGTACATCTGTGCTGTAGTTTTGAGAGCATACAAAGGAATTTAGAATGGCTGGAGATGGTTGCCATGGCGTGGAGAGGAAGGGGCGGTTTGGGTTTGTGAAAGAAACCTCTTACACAGAGTATTTCTCACGGGTTGCATACGTTTTCTTTCAGGTTTTTAAAGTCAAACACATCATTCTCAGGACCTAGGCTGCCATCAAGTCATGATTGTGGTCAAACAGAATTACAAGAGAGAAGACATTTTCCTTCATTTGCTTTCATCCCCAGATAGAGAAGTTGATGATTTTGTACTAGACAGCCAAGGAGGAGACTTTTGAAGTAGCATGACTGAGTGGTGCCCATTGGAGAGAGAGTGTCTGTTAAGTCAGCAAGGTCTAGGAAAAGTAAGAATAGATAAATATCTTTGTCATTCTCCTTCTCCATTCTGGAAATGGATGAACTCAGAGTGTGCCACTAAGATCCTACAGTCTTAGGAAATCAGTGTGGATCAGAGCAATAGACTCAAGACCTAAACCCAGTAGAAAGCCTCCAAGCCAGTGGTGGAAGTTTGGGCAGTTTACTGTGAACAAGGGTCCCTAAGAACCCAGAAACTTTGCAATGGGTATAGGAGAAATCAAAGTTCTGATAAGGACAGGACCTCAGAAAGAAGGTGCTAGAACCTGGGGGAGGGGCAAGAGCAGGAAAGAGGAAAGGTCACCTGACCTCTGATCTAGGGGGAAGCCTGCTCAAAAGTGGGGACAGGGGCTAGCTGGCAAGATGGCTCCACGTGGAAAGGCATTTGTCTCTACACCTAATGATCTTCAAACTCTAGCACCCGAATGGGTAGAAGGAGAGAATCAGCTCCCAAAAGTTGTCCTCTGACCCACACAGAGTGGGGAGGGGGGATGAGAGGGAGAGTAAACAAATAAATAAATAATTTAATGTGGGCTATGGGATAATGTGGGCTCTTGTACACTGTAAAGATTTGTCACTCGTATTGATTTAATAAAACACTAATTGGTCAATGGCCAGGTAGGAAGTATAGGCGGGATGAACAGAGTAAGAGAATTCTGGGAAGAGGAAAGGCAGAGATGCAGTCGCAAGCCAGACAGTGAGGAAGCAAGATGAGAATGCCTCATTGAGAAAAGCCATGTGGCTAAACATAGATAAGAATTATAGGTAAAGTTTTAAGAGCTAGTTAGTAATAGGCCTGAGCAATAGGCCAAACAGTGGCAGGGGGTGCCAGCTGGCTAGATATAAAGTACGCACGCGCGCGCACGCACGTGCGCACACACACACACACATACACACACACACACAGAAATCCACACCAGCTACCTCTCAAGCATCAGGGTTTCACACCATGTGTTTCAAAGAATGAAGATGTCAGGTGAAATTATCTCGAGTAAGGCTAGTCACTCACAGTGGTGGAAGCTGAGGCAGGAGACCCAATAGCTCCCCTCAGAACAATCAACACTGCTTACTTGCAGACTTTAGAGGGGAAGGGTCTCTGGGTTTAGTAGGCTAGTAAAAGTACCAGATAAGCCAGGCAGTAGTTGCGCATGCCTTTAATCCCAGCACTCGAGTGGCAGAGGCAGTCAGATCTCTGTGAGTTTGAAGCCAGCCTGGGCTACAAGAGCTAGTTCCAGGACAGGCTCCAAAGCTACAGAGAAACCCTGTCTCGGAAAAACAAAAATAAAAAAATAATTAAATAAATAAAAGCACAAGATAGGGGCTGTCACCCGCTATGAGTTTAGCACTTGATAGGACAGAAGGGCGATCCCTCCACAAGGGCAGCACCGGTGATCAGAGACCAAACTGACAAAGTGTAGCGGTGTATGTGTATGAGTGTGTGTGTGAGAGAGTGAGTATGTGTGTGTGTGTGTGTGTGAGAGTGTGTGTGTGTGAGTGTGTGTGTGTGTGTGTGTGTGAGTGTGCGTGCGAGCGTGCGTGTTGTAAAGGGGATTTACTAAAGGAGTTTACCACCAATAGCAGGAGCTCCATCAATCAACAAGCCACCTGCTGGAGAGACTGAGAATCTAGGAGCTGTTCCGCCCACCGAGCTATGTTCCTCAACAGTTCCAGCATGTGCTGAAGTCCAGGAAGATTCCTCTTTACCTAGTCACTGGTCTTGAGTCCACATTTACCCCAACAGGGCTTGATTCTGATGTCCCAATGGAGCACTCACAAGCTGGCAGCGAAAACAGGTAGGCCCAGCTGCTTTTCCTCAGACCTCCTAATGTCTGAAGCTGGTGGGAAGAGGCCACCCACCTCGAGGGAGGACCTCCTCTCCGTTGTGCCTTCCCAGAAATGCCCTCACAGACCGCCCAGTGATGTGTCTTCTAGGCAACTACAAATCCAACCAGGTTGACAAGATTGACCATCCTGGAGAATGGCAGGGGTGGGATGGAGACCACAAAACGTCTCATATACATGTGTGAAATTTAATCCGTCAAAAGACTAACCAACAGAATCTGAGTAAATGACAAAAAAATGTGTATATTTAAGTAAATTACAAACAGATTAAAAAGTGATGTATCATAATCTCAGTGACTTGAGGGTTGAGCCAGAAGGGACCAGGAGTTCAAGAATAGCCTCAGCTATATAGTGAGTTCTAGGCTGGCCTTAACTACATGAGACCATGGCAAACAAAACAAAACAACACCTCTTAAATAGGTGATGTATGTGTGAAAAGGCTACGGTTATTTAATTCAAGTCAGAACTCCAGGTGTTAGAAGAAAACTACACCAGACAGTGAGACTCCAGATACCCCAAGGTAACTTTCATTATTTGGGTTTTTTTCTTGGAGTTTTTTTTTTAATCAACAAGAATAAAATAAAGGCAGTCTAAAGCCCCAGAGGAAATAATTATAGACACCAGGACAAATGTAACTGATAACTTTCGCCCTGGGAAATCATATATTCCCCCAGGCAGATAATAACTGCCTCCTCAATGAAACCCAGCCTAAAGATAGGACTCTCGGGGGAAATGCATGCTGGGGCCAGGAGAAAGAAACCAAGGCAGTATGAAGTAACTTCTCATGATAAGGAGGGGGGGAAATAAAGCAGAACTTTGCCCTCTCCAGAACGGAAAATTTACTATAAGAGATATGTCCACTCTCTGAAGACAGGCTGGGCCTCCAGCTCCAGTCATGTTTGCCCTTAGAGACCAGAGATGTTCAAGGGTCCCTGGAGAAAACTCCACTAACTCCATGTGACCATCAGGTGCCCTGAGGAAGTCTTGGCATGGCAAATAAAAACGTTGATTTTTCTTTTCGATATGGGATCTTTCTTCTCTGCCTTAATCAGTAAGCTGGGGACCCTTTCTAAGTAAATTTATATAGTAGCCAGTGTTGGCAGGAATGTACAAAAGGTAAAGGGGACATCACCGTCAGCTCAGTCCAGTTATCCTCACGTAAAAATCCAGCTAAACTCCATAACTAAGCCAGGATGTTTACAGACTATACCAGGCACTGAAGCCTTTCTCCCAAAATTAGATGTAAGCAAATCTTAGAGAGAAGGAGAGAGAGAGAGAGAGAGAGAGAGAGAGAGAGAGAGAGAGAATCCAATAAGATATAAATATAAACTAATCCATGGGTAATGGATTCATTGGAAGTATAAGATTCTGTTACCCCAAACAGGGATGCTATGAACACACTTCCCCTTATATCTTGTCCAGAATTGTGTTGATGGTTTTAACTTCAAAAGAGGTTGGGAAAATGAAACGTGTAAAAACATAAGAGTTGGTTTATTTGTTTCTTTTTTTTTATATTGCTTTCATTGAGCTATATATTTTTCTCTGCTCCCCTCCTTTCCTCCCCACTCCCTTTCTACCCTCTCCCATGACCTCCATGTTCCCAATTTACCCATAATTCATTGCATTTCCCATAGGGTCCAATCAGGGGCAAGCATATATCCTGCCTGTGGACCTCCCACCCACACGTGATCAAGCACATCCAGTGAAGAGGGTCAAACAAACTCGTTTAGGGGAATGAAAACCCCGAGGCTTGTTATCTCCCATAAACAACGGCCTCCAGCATTTCAGGAACTATCTGTCCTTGGTCAGGAGGCATTTTTGTTTCATGGATCTATTAGGCATAATAATTAAAGTTTAAAATGTAACTCTGGCTCTCAAAGAGATGGTAAGGTGAATTTTTTGGCATCTGTTGATCTGACCATGGAGTCCCTGGCCACTCAAGAGACAGAAATCAACCATCCTAGTTACTTGAGCCTTAATAATTGAATAAATTAAGTCAGTCATTCAAAAAAGTCATAGGAGCCTATCATTCTCTACCTCTGCAATGACCCAAAAGGTCAAGCTAAGCAGCCCCCTCTCCATAGCCAATGAAGATGGCAGCCACATGGGGGAAAGTTGTCGATTAGATTTTACTCAGAGGTCTCAGTTGGGGAAAGTAATAGTTTCTGATGTCTGCTGACACCCCAGGGTGAACAGAGGCCTTCCTGACCCTGACTAAAAAAATGTTAAAGAGAGTATTCTCTAAAATAATTCTCCATTCTGTTTCCTCACAACCTCAAGGACATCTTAGAGACAAGCTAAGCTGACTGATTTCTGTCATCTTGACACAAACCTAGACATACCTGGCAACGGAAGTCTTCATTGAAGAAGTGCCTACATAAGTTGGCCTTTGGGCAAGTCTATGGAATTTTCATTTTTTGTTTTGTTTTGGTTTTGAGACAGAGTTTCTCTACTAGTCCTGGCTGCCCTGGAACTTGCTCTATAGACCAGGCTGGCCTCGAACTCAGAGATCCACCTGCTTCTGCCTTCCAAGTGCTGCCCACCTGGAATCACTGCCCACCTGGAATTTTCTTAATGATTGATTTGGGAGGGCCTAGATTACTGTGGAAGGTGCCACCACTGGGCAGTGGTCCTGGATAATAGAAGAAAGTAGGCTGAGCAAGCCAGTGTGTAGCATCCCCACCATGGCTCCAGCCTCTGCTCTGCTCCTGCTTGAGTTCCTGCCTGACTTTTCTCAGTGTTTGACCATGATCAGGATATGTGAGCCAAATAAATCTGGCAACCCACAATGTGCTTTCTTGCTCAGTGTTTTCTTTTACCACATCACCAGAGAATCAAACTAAGATACAAGGCCATTTAAATCCGAGACCTTTTAAAATGTAAACATTGTCTTTAAACAAGCAGAAAGGGATGTCTTCCTTGTAAATACAAAGGCAACCCACATGTATAAGTCCACTTGTAGCGCCATTTCCAACCTCTGGTTGGAAACTTAATTTGTGTTTTGGTGGTAAATTCTTTTTTTCCCCCCACTGCTGAGATACTACAAACTCAATGATTGCAACATCATTCTATATTCCTTTTAATTTTGTACCATTAGATTCCTTCTTAAAAGTGTGTGTGTGTGTGTGTGTGTGTGTGTGTATTTGTGTGTGTGAGAGAGAGAGATTTGTAATACTCTCAGTATGTAACTATTGATGACCCCTTTCCAATCCAAGGGATCTCACTCCTAAGCTCAAAGTTAATATAATGAAGACAGCTGTAGTCAAGACTGGATGGCGCTGATAGTCCGGCAAAAGTACAAAGTGGGCTGTAGTATTACTAAAGTAAAAATTGGTGGTTCTCGGTCCTCCAAGATTTACGAACTCAAATCTGTCAGAATCTGCCTTAAGCTTCCGTGATGTACTAACACCAGGGCTCTCGTGCAGCTCATGACGGACAGGGACCTGGTGTTTCAGCACTAATCCCAGCAGACCACTGTATGGTGATGTGAATGGTTTTGCCGTCTTCAGTCGTGGCGTCCTCTCTTCAGATTCCCACCAAATGATGACCCTTTCATCTCAGTTCTGAGGAGGAAACTTCTGGTTCCCATGTGGGCCTAATTTCCCTGTTTAGCACCAAAAAAGTGATAGAAGATAGATCCTTGGCTTTCATCGGTCTATGATGAAGAGGTCAAAGCCTTAGAGAAGGGAACCGAGGCAGCAAATAACAATACTTGCTTAGAGCCAGTATTTTATGATCCCTTTCTTATCCCATATCTAAACAACATACCTCATAAATTCAACACTTTAAAAGTTCATTTATGAAAGAAAATGCTTTAAGATAAAGAAAATAAGTAAACTGATAACTGGAAAGGAGAGTCAGTACTTAGGAGCATTGACCATTCTTGCAGGGGACCCAGGTTCAGTTCTTAGCATCTATATGGCAGCTCGGAACTCCAGCGCCCCCTTCTGGCTTCTAAGGGCACCAGGTAGCCGTTCAGTGTGCTTACGCGCATTCAGGCAAAACGCCCATACACATAAATAGAATAAATAAAAAAGAAAATAAGTAAACCAGCTCATGTTTTTACATGGTCCTTTATCCAAAACCACTGACCCAATTCTGGATAAGGCACAAGGGAACGTGTTCAGAAACTCCTGAGTAATGTCTTTCTCCTGTAGAAGCCATGGTTGACATCACCTTTCTTTGTTTCTCCAGTTTTACTGTGAACTTAATGCCTGTACCCGGAGAAGTGATGCTGTGGCTATGAGATGGCAAATGTGGGGAGAAACACGAACATGCCAAGATAACGAAGCAGAAATAAAGAGAGAACCTAGCTGTCTGGTTGGTTGTCTGTGCAGTCCCCAAAATCACATCAGACTGGCGATTCTAACATCTGGGTTTCTTCGGGTTGCGAAACCTTACGTTTTTCAAATCCATCCCATCAGCTGTTTCTCTTGCTTGCAGCTGAACACCCTACGTGACACACACCATTTAGGAGAATAACTCATGCTTGGGACCGCAGAGATCACAGCTATGAGTATCACCTTTAGAGAGTGTGTTAGTCAGCTCTCTGCTTTGATTACTAGTACCTGGAAGAAATCACTCAAAAGGAAGAAAGCGGGGGTTTTTGTTTCATGACTCAAGCAATTTCAGTCCATGGTTGCTTAACTCTGCTGTGTTGGGTGAGTGGCAGTTCAGTGTGCCTCATGGCAGAAGGACGTCAGAGAGGAGACTTTTATTGCATGGCATCCAGGAACTAGAAACAGGAAGGTCAGAGGAGCGTGAACCCAGAGTCAGATATTAGAGTGAAAGCTGAAAGATCAGAGAAACAGAGCAGCCAGCCACTAGAGAGTTCTTACCTCTACAAATTCTCAGAGCAAATGGGGTGATCCTATCTCTACAAATCCTCAGACTGAATGGGCCCAAGATCATATCTCCACCCGCCTTTTATTCCTGTCTCCACCTCCCTAGTGTGGGGGTTTTAAGGCATGAGATCCCAAGTGCTGGGATCAAAGGTGTGAGCCACCACCACTGACCAACTCTGTTTCTCTTTTAGACTGGTTCAATCTCGTGTAGCCTGGAGTGGCTCCTGATCTTCCTGCTTCCTCCTTCCAAGTGCGGGGATTAAAGGTGTGTGCCACCACTGCCTGGCCTCTACGGTTAACTAGTGGCTAGCTCCGCCCTCTGATCTCCAGGCAGGCTGTAGTTGTCAGAACACAAAATATCATACAACAGATCAGAGTCTTAATACCCCCTACAAGGGCATGTGCCCCGTGACCTAACTTCTTCACCTCAGTCCTACCTCCCGAAGGTTCTAAGGAAGACATTTCATACAGAACTATATGAAGAGAGAACACATTCTAGGCCAAGGGAACATATAAATGAGATAACTTAAATGTCAAGGGAACATATAAATAAGATAACTTAAAATTGTGGTAAGTGAAGAAGATAAATAAAAGAAAAATGGGGCATCACAACTGACCTCTACTATAAAACAACGGAATGAGGACATGAGGTAGAAAATGCAAAATGCAAAATCCACAAACATTCTCAGCCAATCCACTAGGAGGCAGAAGAGCGTCCCCTCTGGCTATGCTCACTAGGGTTCCCAAATTCCCGCAGGAAGTAAAGTTGGGGGGCGGGGAAGGGAACTGTAACATGTCAAGTGTTCCTGGTACCCTCATTTTTGCAAGCAAGAGTTTGACTGCTCATGGAAATAAAAAAGAACGCGGAATGGAGAGAGTGAACAAAGCGAGAGGCACGGGGTGAGGCTGGAGAAGAGGAAAGGCTCCAGACAGTGAAGGGGTAAAGGGGTGGGGCTTGGACCTTAAGTGCAAAGGAAACCTTCACAGGTTTTTCAATATTGCCGCCAAACACGGTAGGTAAAAGACTTCTAGTTGTAAGGTGAAATTTGGAAGCAAGAAAGTCTCCAGGGCCGGGCGGTGGTGGCGCACGCCTTTAATCCCAGCACTTGGGAGGCAGAGGCAGGCGGATCTCTGTGAGTTCGAGGCCAGCCTGGTCTACAAGAGCTAGTTCCAGGACAGAAACCAAAAGCTACGGAGAAACCCTGCCTCGAAAATCAAAAAAAGAAAGAAAGAAAGAAAGTCCCCAGGAAAGGGCTGCGGTACCTACAAGAAAGGCAAGAAAAGATAAAAGTTGTTTACTAAAATGGATAAAAAGGAAATCATGACGTCTGAAAGACAATAGATGGGCTGTGCTGGTGGCACATGCCTTTAGTCTCAGCACTCAGGAGCCAGAAGTAGGTGGAACTCTGTGAGTTCAAAGCCAGCATGGTCTTTAGTGAGTTCTAGGAGAGCCAGAGCTACATAGTAAGACCCTGTCTCAAAAGTTAAAGTTGGGGAGGGATGGTGGTGGTAATTCCTTGTGTTAAGTTAAAGAACTAATCTAAACTTAAATACTTTTTATATGCCAAACTTAATTTTAAATTGTGTGTGTGTGTGTGTGTGTGTGTGTGTGTGAGAGAGAGAGAGAGAGAGAGAGGGGGGGGGGGCTACAAAGATGGTCAGGAGAGGGAAGAGTCTTAACGGAGGTGGAACACAGAAGGTAGTGAGAAGACAATGCAGAAGGGTCATCTGAAGAAAGGAAGCCAGTCAGTGGGGGCCAGTGGGGGCCAGTGGGGGCCAGTGGGGCCAGTGGGGGCCAGTGGGGGCCAGTGGGGGCTAGGGGGCAAAGGGGAGGGGAATGGGTGAGATGGAATTTAAAACACAATTTATTTATTTATTTATTTTGGATTTTTCGAGACAGGGTTTCTCCATAGCTTTTGGTTCCTGTCCCGGAACTAGCTCTTCTAGACCAGGCTGGCCTCGAACTCACAGAGATCCACCTGCCTCTGCCTCCCGAATGCTGGGATTAAAGGCATGCGCCACCACCGCCCATCTTAAAACACAATTTAAATGCCACAGTGAAACCTATTACTATTATGCTAACCCAAAAATTAATTATGAAAATAAGATGTGTAATGTGGTGACATTTTGCTATGGGGCGGGGAGGGGGGAGGGCCAGCCTCCAGCAGTGGGGGGCTCAAAGGGAATCCACAGAGCTGGCATCCTATGACTTTTTTATCTGAGCGGGCAAGGGAAAAGACACTCACACACTCTCTTGATGGTTTCCTTATGTATTCTTCATCTGTATTCTCTCCTTTATTTTTCCTCTACGGCTTATATCCCCCAGCAACATCTTTCAGGCAGCATAGAAATTACAATGTGGTTATATTTTATTTTTTTCAAGTGAATGGCTATAATGAGCAAAGGTAAAAACATGTTTTTCTTCTCCCTTACATGATTAAAACAAAGTCATCCCGAGAGCCCACATACATTTACATCTAAATAACTTGTTGTAGATTAACAGAGTGAGCAATCAGGGTATTTTCCTCAATCATTTCTTGTGCTGGCAGGATGCATATTGAGGTTGCAAAGTAAAAGTCAATCACTTTATTACTTATCTGATGTGGGATGTCCTTCTGTATGTGTGTTGCTTTTATTGGTTAATGAATAAAGCTGCTTTGGCCTATGGCAGGACAGAATATAGCCAGGTTGGAAGAGAGAGAGAGTAGGTGGAGTCAAGGAGACACCTTGCAGCTGCTGATGGAGGCAGATGCCATGTAGCTACCAAAGGAGTAACATGCGAGGGCCAGCAAGCCACAGCCTAGTGGCAATACACAGATTAATAGAAATTGGTTAATTTAAGATGTAAGAGTTAGTTAATAAGAAGCCTGAGCTAATTTGGCCAAACAATGTTGTAATTAATACAGTCTCTGTGTGACTTTTTGGGTCTGGGTGGCCGGGAAAGGAAATGACCCTCCACCTACAAAATGGCAACAATTGTGGGGCAACCACATCCAAAGAAAACCCGAGAGCGCTTCTCGATTTTAGACACAAAAGAACAGAGTTAAGCATGGCTTCTTGGTAGCAGCATTTTATCGGGTGGACGCTGTTCGCTAGAGGCAAACAGAGGCATGATTGAAAGGTAATCTTAGAAGGAATCTTAAAGGAATCACAAACCTAAACTTTTTTACATGAAAAGCAGTCAGTTCTACTTTAAATCTTTTTTTTTATTTAACTTTTTATTATGTTCATTGGTGTGAAGGTGTCAGATCTCGTGGAACTACATTTTCAGACAGTTGTGAGCTGCCATGTGGGTGCTGGGAATCGAACCCGGGTCCTCTGGAAGAGCAGTCAGTGCTCTTAACCGCTGAGCCATCTCACCAGCCCCTCTACTTTAAATCTTTAGGGCGCCTACCCACTCAACAATAGTTTTTTTATATCAGCAGATGGAGGGCAGAACTGGGTATCGGGAATTAATCATTTCCTTTGGTCACCAACCAATCCTAGCAAGAAGTTCATGATAATCAGGATGATTTATGTTTTTGACCCTAACCTAATGAATCTATAACTCAGCTATGAGTCCTTGTGAAGTTTAGATGGTTTTCTAGGGTTTTTCATCTCAAAGCTATTATCAAAACATCTTAATCTAACCTGGAGTATATATTTTTAATCATCAAAACTCTAAATTGTAGTAATAAGAGCGGCAGGGCTGCCTCCCCGCCACCCGGCTGCCCGCACAGCTAGCTTTACCCGAAATAATTACACGGAAACTGTATTCTTTTAAACACTGCTTGGCCCTTTAGCTCTAGCCCTTACTGGCTAATTCTGATATACCGATCAACCCATCTCTAATAATCTGTGAGCACCGGTCTTACTGGGAAGATTCTAGCCTACGTCCATTCTGGGTCGGAGCTTCATGACGTGTGTCTGCCCGGGAGCGGGGCATGCCGTCTCTCTGAGGCGGCTGCTCCCGAGAGGAGAGCTGTCGAGTCTGAGCTCACTTCCTCTCCCTCCCAGCATTCTGTTCTGTTTTCTCCACCCACCTGTGTTCTAACCTATGAGGGCCAGCCAAGCAATTTCTTTATTTTTTTAACCAATGACCTTCCTCCATCACTAAACTAACATTATTATTATCAATTAGACAGTACAGCTTAAAAAGGAATCACCTTCATAATAATCCACAGGTAAAAATGCCCAGTAGAACAGGATGTTTCCATGAGATGAACACACTACATTACAGGCAGTGGGCATCTCCCCACACCCGTTCACACCATGCCAGATACAGAGAAAGATGGCAGCAGCAAACACATAAAGGCACAGGGGAAGAGAAAGACATTCTGGAGTATGTGACCTTCTGGCCTTGCCTATCTAAGATTCAGCCATCAGGAATTCCCTCTTGGTGGACTGACACCCCAAACTTCAGTTGCCACCTGCTGCTCCTCTGACACGGCCACGGCCACCGGTAGAGAAAATTCACTAGCCACAAGATTCATGCGGACTGAGATGCCAAAGTTCTCTCAAAACTCTAATTACACTGCGGTAAGACCCTGACCCCCAGGTTATAGGGTCTGCTCCGATGATAATCTCTGCTTGACAAAGACGTGATACTGACACAGCACCACAGAACAACTAGCCCTGACACCCCAGCTTACCAGCCTGGCCCTCAAAACTTACTGGTATATTCCTCGCCTCAATTCACCAAACCTTCACTTGAAATAAACTATCTTCAATTTGTCCACTGTGAATTATTAGCCTGATGCCTTCTTCCACATTTCCTGAGTCCCTTTATTGGGGGGGGTAGAAGTTGTAAGGGACTCAATAAGCTTCTCGGCAGAATCGCTAGGGGCAGAAGAGCATCTCCGGTGATGCCTGCTCTGGCTCTCAAATGTAGGCAGAGCTGAGCTGAGCCGGGGTTCAGGGCTTGGGTATGTGAATGCGCCCCGCCCCCAACAGAAGGAAAAGGAGGCAGTGGTGTATACCAGTGCTCTGGCATCTTCATCCCTGGCGCATGGCTTCTGGCACCCTGCTGCGAAGTGTGATTTCTGGAGAGGTTAGTTTCCCAACTGACCCAGGGACTGCCGCTTCTATCAGATGTACCTGGCCAGCCTACTTACCATCAGTCTACAGGCTGAAGGCTCCTGGCATGGAGCATAGGCCACCAGTTAGGAAGTTCTCACCGGGTGAAGGTACATGTGGTTCCTCAGGATGCTGGGTGTCCCCGCCTCCAGCTTCTCTCCTGCTCTTTCCTCCCAGGGTGAGAACAAGTTGTCACCGGGTGAAGGTACGCACAGTTCTTCGGGGATGCAGGGTATCCCCTCCAGCGTCTCTTCTGCTCTTCCCAGGGTAAGAACAAGGCATGCCTGAACCCAGGAACCCAGACTCTGGAGAGGGCTGTCCCTGTGGCTGGGGACAGTCCAGAAGCTGTTGCAGCAACAAATCTCCAGCCCACTTCTCCCAGGCAGGCCCAGGGGAATCTTCATTGTCTGAGGCTCCTTGCCTGGTTTGGTTTAGTTGTTTTAGAAACAGGTCAGGCTTGTTACATAGCCTAGAACTCACAGTCCTCTTGCCTCAGCTTCCTAAGTGCTGACATAACTGGTGTTTGACCCTACCATGCTTTGGTTCTTGACTGATTTCTTTCCCCCCAGAGACTCGGGCTTTCTTTTTATGACTTTGCAAAAACCAAAGGCTGCGTTCTCACCAGCTTATCACATCAACCAGAAATGGGTTGTGATTTCTCCTCTTTTAACTTGATGAACATTAATTGTACAAAGCAGTAGAGCAGAGGAGATGGCCAGCCTAACCCCATTTGTCTTGTGGTAACCCCATGTGCCCCAGAAAAAGCCCTCCACCCTCCCCAACATTTGAAGATGGAAGTTTGAGACCGAGGCCTCCTCTTTTCCTGAGGGCTCTTCTAGAGCCAACCAGCTTCCTTCCCTCTGCTTCCTGGGCTTTGATACAATGGCAAGCAGTATGACCCTCACATTCTAGGAACCCTGACCCACTTTGAAGGGTCCTCACTACTTATATGCTTCTGACAAGAGAGTCCTTCCCTGTCTTAGAGCTGGCTGCAGTACCCTTGTTCTGTCTGCTTAATGCTTCCTCTTGGGCATCCCAGTTGTCCCCCCCCCAAGCTAGCTCCTCTGGGCTTCTTATGCCTCAAAGGCTTGCTTTCATTCCAGAATACTAGACCCAACATCAGCCCGTATTTCCTCTGCTTGCCTGACAGTGCCTGGGGGGCCAGTTTAGGAAGAGGCCAGGTCCCAGCACAGAGTATCTGAGAGTTCCCATAGTCCTTTGCTCCCATGGCTTCACCAGTACCCTTTGAGACTCTGTGACTCTGTAAGGATTTCCCTCCTCTCCATCTGCTACCGTGTGAACGTGAAATGTTCCCCCACAAGCTCATATGTAAGAACACGCAGTCCCTCGCTGGAGTGCTGTTTGGGAGGCTCTTGGAAGCTTCAGGAGGTGAAGCCTAACTTGGGGCATGTCTTCATCTTGCCCTGGGCCTCCCTTCTCGTTCTCTCTTCTTCCCCCGCTGCTACGGCTTCCCACTGCCACAGCAGTCTGCCCAAGAACCTCTGAAAAAGTGAGCAAGTTTATCTTTTCTAAACCCTTAAGACATTCTCAGACATTTGGTCTTAGCCGTATAAAAGGGATCAACACACCATCCATACCCAGTGCTGGACCCTGTGGAAGAGTGCCAGCCTGTATGGTAAGGTTCAGCTCACACGAGCCTCCCAAAGGCAGAAATCATCTCTTCCACCAAGGTCAAAACTCCCAGGTAATAAAAGCCAACAATGCCAGGCAAAGGACAGACCAAGGAGCTCTGTTTGCTTCCCATAAATAAAGATAAGCCGGGAGACAGTGAGAAGGACAGCATAATGGGCGGAGAACCCTCCACTGACAGACAGCTCTCAGACCTTAGCTGTACATTTGTCCTCGGCAGGCAAGAGATGAGGGAAAGACATCAGTTTCTCTTTCTGTTAAGAACCTTTCTTTCCCAGAATCAAAACAGTACAAAATTTGCATGTGGACCACACGGGGGCGCAAGAGAGAAGGAATGACAAGGACATGGACTTTCTGTCATACACGCCAGATCATATTGGCCATAAATCCTCATCCTTGACCTACCTGAAGCACCTGCTGAAGGCTTAATGCCCTAAGAGCCTCCGGTGGCATGGAGTTCCGTCCAGGAAAGTTGACTTGACTGATCACACCCGTGGAAGCCTCTGTCTGATAAAGCGATCTACATCTCAAACCCACTGGTACCTACCTCTTCCAGACTACTGGAGAACTGACCTGCAGATAGAATCTTCCACCCCAAAAGTTCCCTTTTTCATGGTATAAAACTCCAACACCTCCACACCATGTATGCACAGCTTCCACTTCCGCAGAGAGACCACAGCCCGTCCATTCTGATTAAAGAACAATTCTGCTTCTGGAGGCGCCCGTCTTTTTTCTTTTGTTCCCAAGTTGCCTCCATCAATCCCAGTCTAACACCTGTACCCAGTTTGTGCTCTGTTCACGACATCTGCCCCAGGAGTATAAGCCAGCGCCATCTTCAGAAGCCCTACGAGATGCTTGTCTAAAGGGCTGCCCTGAGGAAACCTTGCTGAGGAGCTTGAGAACCTGTGGAAGGAAGGAAGCGGTGGTAGTGGGATGGTAGTGGTCTCCTCTCCCAGAGCCTACCTGGACGTGCGGAACCGCAGGTCCAAACCCTGTAAGTGTCAGGTGAGCACACAGCAGAATCTGGTAGGGAGCTTATCCCCATAAAGGATCTACAGTCTGGTAGAGAGCATCCAGGATAGAGGAGGCATGAGAGTAAAGTCTAACCAAAGCAGCCCAAGGGAGTTGTTATCCCACGATACTTTTAGAATCCCCATCAGGGAGCTGGGGACCTGGCATTTCTTCATGGGAGGGGAGAGGCACACAATACATCTCCCCCTCCCCAAAGGTCTTCCTTGATGCAGACATAGCAAAAAAGAGTACAAGGCAGAAGTGACATGAGTCCTCTTTCCTGTTCCCTCGCCACCTGGGACCCTGTGTGGAGCTGGCAGTCTACAGTCAGCTGCAGAGGCTGCGGTTGCCACAAGGAGGCGACTCTGAGCCTAGGACCAGGCATCTGCATGGAATTTCACTTCAAATAAAACATGCCTAGTTCTGGCTGACTGAGGCTTTGCTATGGGGATCTCAGCCAAGGGCTGCTCTCTCGGTTCAGTAAGAAATCCTTGGGTTGAGAAGGACACAATGCCCTTACTTAACGCGACCAAGTTTAAGTACCAAAGCTGGTAGCCTGTGCTCTAATAACCTGATCTTCACGCTCCCCTAAGCGGGGCCTCAGACTGCCCCACTCAGCCCACTGTAGTTCTCGCTTACTCAGTGATTATAGAACCCGTCACATACCAGACCTCTTACTGGATAAAAGGGTCGTACAATGAGCAAATTAGAATAGCGCCTTCCCTTCAAGCCAGGTGGGGTGGTATGGGTCTATAATCCTGGCAATCAGGAGGCCAAGGCAGGAAACTGTCAGCCTAGGCCACCCAACAGACCTTGTCACAAAAAAAAAAAAAACCAAAAACCCTAGAACCAGTCATAGTGTCTTATGCCGCAATCCCCAGCATTCAGGGGATAGAATAAAAGGATAGTGGGTTCAAGTTCAGTCTGAACTACATAATGACTCCAGGACCAGCCTAGGCTATAATGGAAAGACCCTGTCTCAAAAAACATAAACAAATATACACATACCAAAAAAACCCAAGATCCACACATTACTGAAGTATTGTATATTGTCTACACAAAACTCACTTCAACTCTCTTGCCGGTAGGCTGAGAGTGAAATGGTAGACATGTTAGATATACATCACTAACTTGAAGGGAAGCAAGAGGAGCAAGAGTGGCTACGCTCACAGCAGATGCACAGATGTCAGCATGAGGGGGATGTCCAAGAACATTACATAATAAAATGGTCGACCCAAGAAGACGTGGCAATGCTAAACACATGTGCAAACAGAGGTACAGAGGACAGCTGATCTATAGGAAGAAGAAACAAACACCTCTGTAGTTGGAGCCTTTAACATCTCTCTCAGTAACAGATGATCTAGATATAAAACTAACGAGGAGGCCTAAGGAAGTGACTTAGTGGGGAACGCATTTCCTGCACGAGCATTGGGACTAGATGTCAGATTTCCAGCACCCAAATAAACACTAAGCAGAAGTAATGGCCACCTGTAACCCCACAACTTGGGAGGCAGAGCCAGAAGATCCCTGGAGCAAGCTGGCCAGCTGGACAAGCCAGATCAATGAGTTTAGATTCAGAAGACAGACCCTATGTTGTAGAATATTACTTTAAGATGTGTTACATTCGTTTATGCTGCGGGACATTTGTTTAATGGTGCAAAGAAGTGTTACATTCTTTTATGTTGCGTTTGTTTAGCTCTGTGAAGCTGTGTTGCTTTGCCTGTCTAAAACACCTGACTGAGCTAATAAAGAGCTGAGTGGCCAATAGTGAGGCAGGAGAAAGACTAGGCGAGGCTGGCAGGCAGAGAGAATAAATAGGAAGAGAAACTTGGGAAGAAAGGATCGAGGAGCAAGAAAAGAAGGGGCCAGTCACCCAGCCTCACAGCAGACATGGAATAAGAAGGAAAGAAAAGATATACAGAAATAGAGCAAGGTAAAAGTTCAGAGGCAAAAGACAGATAATTTAAGTTATGGGATAATTTAAGTTAAATACTAGCTAGACATAAGCCAAGCTAAGACTGGGCATTCCTAAGTAATAATAAGCCTCCGTGTATGATTTATCTGGGAGCTGGGTGGCAGGCCCCCAAAAGAACAAAGAGTAAAACGAGTAAAAACAGCCAACAACACACATAAGGTGGAAAGTGCCTAAGGAGGGGCTCCTCAGGCCTCCGCACACTGTCTTCTCTTCATTCATATTCTCATGTCTGCTGGGACGACGATGCCCCCAGTTGGTCTGGGCACTTGGAAGAATGATCCTGGTCATGGGAAAGTAGTCATTAAATATGCCCTTAGTTTTAGCTACCACCACACGGATTGTGCTGTTATCTCCTGGGATTGGAGAGGCCCTGAAGGAGAACAGGGAACCAGGAAAGGAGGTGCCTCGTGAAGAGGCGTCTAAGACATACAGAGCTGTGGAACACCCAGCACCACCCTGAAGATATGGAATTTGACCTCCTCAAGACATGGACTCCATCTGTACTATCTGGATCTGTGCCATATAGTGTCTCCAAGCAAGAACACAGTTTCTTCCTCAAGAATGCCAATGGGACCATCTGGTGTGACTCTACCCACTATAAAGGGAACCAAGAAGTCTCTGGAGGCACTAGTAGCAACGGGGCTGACATGAGCCCTGGGATGGCCCAACTTCAGCAGATGGTTAACTGCTGAGATACTCAGTGTGGTCTCTCTGTGCCCATCGGTCTTATAGGTAAAATAGTACCTACGCCTGACTCGAGGTGAGCTCATTGTCCACTATCAAGCTCATGGTTTGAGGGTGAAAGATCTCTTTTGAGTTCCTGCTGATGATACTTGGCACAAACATGATGAACCCAACCCTGCTAGAGGAACCAGTGATCCTGGCACTAGCTGAAAGGGTAGTCAGTCTCCAGCTAAGATCTCGCTCAGGTGGCAGATTTAGCAAAATTAATCTGCATGCCCAAAGCAAGGTCCACCCTGAATGTGGGTGTCACCATCCCATGGGCTGGGGTCCCAGACAGACAAAGTGAGCTGAGCACCAGCGTGCATCTCTCTCTCTGCTTCCGGGCTGAGAATAGAGTGTGAGCGCAGACCTCACAACCTTGCTGTCATGCCTTCCCCACCACGAAGGACTGCAACCCTCTGAACTAAAGGCCCAAGTGCAGCCTCCCCGCCTAACATTATTTTTGTCAGATATCTGGGCACATCCACGGGAAAAGCAACTAACACAGAGACAAAGAATACAGTAATAGTTGCCAGGGTTTCGGGGTGGTAGAGTAAGACAGGAGGGCTAGGGAAGGGGTATCATGACGGGCGTGGTGCCTGCACAAATGTATGCAAGTGATAAGGTGCCCAGGCTGTATCAATATCAGCTTCTGGGCTTTGAGACAGTACTAAAATGTTATACGAGATGTTGCCAATGAAAGACACTGGCCAGGGTTTGGGGGCGAGGGGAGGGACCACTCCTTACCATCCTCAGCGATCTGTGAATCTACAATCATTTGAAAGTGAACAGCTTTGTAATCAATGTAGGGGAGGGAATCTTGTCAGCAGGCCATGCAGAGTGCTTATCACTCCCAGCCCCTGGGAAGGACACTCTTGGGACAGAGAGCTAAGCTTCAAGAGAGGATAGTGGACTGGCCAGGAGAGGCCATGGACACAGAAAATATACCCCTTGGTGGCGCTTCAAACTGACTCACAGCAAGCAGCAAACTTAGTGGCTAAGGAGAGGCACCTGGAAGGCCTCATAACCCAATTCAAAATATTCTTCCCTTGCCTTTACATATTTTTATCAAAAAGTAAATAAATTAAATGCAGCCAGGCATGGTGATGCATACCTATAATTCCAGTCCTGGGGGAACTGAGAAGGAAGTTCATAGTTTTATAAATTTTACTTATTTTAGCCAGGCAATGATATCTGGTGCCTTTAAATCTCAGCACTTAGGAGGAAGAGGCTGATGCGTCTCTGTGAGTTTGAAGTCAGCCTGGTCTACAGAGCTAGCTCCAGGATAGCCGGCACTACAGAGAGAAACCCTGTATAGAAAATCAGAGGTCGGGGAAGCTAATGTATATAATCTTCACTGGTGGAGGTGGGGGGACTAAGTTGTTTTTGCAGCTCTGAAATGAAGAAGGAGCGAGCTTTTGCTTTGATACGAGGCAGAAAGGGACCAGCGCCATGGCACAAGCTTTAGCTATGGCAGGAAGTGGCACGTAACCTACAGAACCTAGGGGGACTTCTTACACAGCAGTTCCCAGACCCAGAGCCAGTTCTCTGCTGTTCTATGGCTATTCTTTCTAGAAACTCAAGAAACCAGTCTGTTTCTGCCCTTGACAACTCTCCCTTGACCCTAAGACTCAGCAGCAACAACGTCCCAAGTGCTCACAGCCATGCTGCTACACTGAAGAAAGAACATGAATACCTCTGACTTCTGAGTGAGGATGAGGAGCATTGAGATGGAGCATGCAGTTTGTGGGAGAGCAGCTGGAGCCGCTGCAATAGACCAGGCATCAGACAAGTACAGGGCATCCAAATGGGCATGACCTTCCAGTTTCCTCTAGCTGGACGGGACCACCTATTCACTGTGATGGGGATAGTGGCAAGGACTGGTTTTAGAAGGCCATGCACTCTGTGTCAGATCTGCTCAGCCCTGGGAAATAGGGGGCTGGTTTTGCAAACCCTGGACTCTGGAGCTCTGGAGCGTTCCAGAATGAGGATCAGGGTTTGGAATAACCTTTAGACCAGGCAGGTCCGTGGAAAAATCCAGGTCCCCCAGGCACAAAAAGCGCAGCTGGACCTGTTTACAGATGACGGAAGAGATGGTCACATAACTGGCAGCGGCTATAAAGTGACTCAAATCCTGCAATCACATTGACGGCTACAACTAGAAAACAGAGTTGAGGCCATCTTTCAGTGGCCACACAGTGAGTAGCTTCCAGGTTCGGCTTGGAAGCGCTCCACAGCTCCGTGCCTTCCCAGCTCCTCCTTCATAGAAATTCTAGAGCACCTCTTCTAGCTTCCCACGGGGTGTCATGATCCAGGACTGGGCAAACTGGCACAAACACCCTTTGATTTGACAAAATCCACTGGCCCTGAGTCACAAGTTCACTTTTGTAGATTCATTTGCATGCACTTTGTATTGCTCAGCAAACCCTGAATTGCCTTTTAAAGTCCTAGTCTAGTGAATCTCAACTTTCCCGATGCTGTGTGCCACCCTTTAATACAGTCCCTCATGCTGTGGTGACCCCCAACCATAAAGTTATTTCATTGCGCCTTCATAACTGTAATTTTGCTACTGTTGTGAATCATAATGTAAATACCTGTGTTTTCCAGTGGTTTAGGCGACCCCATGAAAGAGTCATCGTGCTCCCTTGAAGGGGGTTGTGGCCTGCAGGGAGGGTGAGAACCACTGCCCAGTGCCTCTCTTCTCTCTTCATTCATATCTTTAGGAAATATGGGCTTTGGTGATGGGGAGAAAGACTAAGTTTCAATATTCATTCAGAAACCGTTTCCTAGGTGTCCAAACTCCTTTGCTAAAGCATGAGCTGATGTCAAAGACTGAGGATATGTCTTACTTCCCTGCTCCATCCCCTAGCACAGCAGTTCTCAACCTGTGGGTCACAACCCCCATCAAGGTCAAGTGATCCTTTCACAGGGGGAGGGGGGACTAAGACCATGAGGAAACACAGATATTTACATTGTGATTCATAACAATAGCAAAATTACAATTATGAAGTAATAATGAAAATAATTTTTTGGTTGGGGGTCACCACAGCCTGAGGAACTGTATTACGGAGTTGTAGCCTTAGGAAGGTTGAGAACCACTGCTCTAGAACATGGGAAGACAACACCCCCATCCCATAAGACTCTCAAGCTAGAGGCGGGCAGGTGCAGTAGGGGAAACCCTAAGGAAATAAGGTATTCAGATCATCCTCCTTTGGTAACTCACTTGCTCCAAAAGCCTCATCACTCCCTGGAACACGCCTTCCAAATTGGTGCCCCAAACCCTGTGTCCACCTTGGTCTAGCCCCAGAAGATCAGGAAGACCCTCTGGCATGTTGTGGGAACGCCTTCAGCCAATGACCTTTAAGATACCAGCCCAAACCCACAACACCCCCATAAAATCAACTTAATTTAGTCCTTCCAACTTTATAGAAAGCTGCCAAAGGCTTTTCCAGGTGGTTGTACCATTCTCTAAACCTTTAACTGCAAATCGCTGTTTTCCTAATTCTAGTCTCACCAAAGACAAATAGCATTTCCTTGACTATCTGGCATTGGGAATAAGATGCAGGCCCCTGGCTGTGCTAAACTTCCATCCTTTCCCGCCTGACTCCTCTCCTGTCTCTCACTCCTCCTCATCTCATTTTGAAACAGAGTCTGGCTACACATCTCAAGCTGGCCTTGCACTTCCTCAGCCTCCTAAGTTCTGGGATTACAGGCACATGGCCTAATGACTAGCCTCCCCTTCTTTATGACCCACTGCTCAAACTAGGAAAAGCCTTTCTCCCTTCCACAGCGCAGCTAACTGCTTCCCAGCTGACCGCACGCAGAGCCTGGGAAGTCATCCTATACTTCAAAACTGACAGTGCTCCATGCCTGCCTATGTCTCCTCTCAGCACCGCCAACCCATGTTCATAAACAGCTTTGTTTCATCAGGGAAACGCACGTGCTCGCGCACACACACACACACACACACACACACACACACACACACACACTTCACAGGCACTGGCCCTCTATAGACCGCAGGTGCTCTAGTTCCCCTTAATGTGTCCCAGTTATTTCTGTAAGTCCCCCAGTTTGTCTCGCATGTGCTCGGAACAGGTTCTCTCCTAGAAAACCAAGGTCTCAGAAGGCACACACAGGGGCAGCAGTACGCCATGGGCCCTGCCAGTCTCGCCTGAGCCTCCAAATTCCTTCAGATTACATCCATTTAGCTTCCTGAAGTTGCCAGCCTCAGATAACAGTAAGTCTGTTTATCCCAGATCAATGGGGGTGGAGCTGCAACAGAGACTGTAAAGTTGCTGCAAAAGCTGTCCCCTTCTCCTGCGATGTGCCCTGGGCTGACAGATGACCCTGGGAGGTTATATTTCCTTACTTGTCCCCAACAACTGATTGAGACAGGGGATAGTGAGGGCAGTGATGGGATCCATTTACTCTTTAAAGTTACCTATGAGATTGGGCTAAAGGTAGAACTCAACGGGGATCCCCTCGCTGTTGACCCCTGATCCCCCTGGTCTACCCCATCCCCACCCTGGCCTGCCCCCTCACTCCATGCTCCCTTGGTAAGTCACTTGCTCCAGAAGCCCCATCATGGCCTCTTACTCTGGAAGAGAGCATACCTTCCTACTTCGCTCCCCAAACTATGTCAGCCTTGCTCTAGTCCCAGAAGATCATAAAGACCCCCCCATCAAATCAGCTCCTGCTTCTGTCAACAGCCCCTGTCTGCAAGCTTGGAGGCTGGGAGTCCATGGGACACCCACTCCTAACCCTTCTCCACCCTTTCCCTGTCCCACTTCACCTCTCTCCTAGGAGCACACCTACCAGCCATCATATTTCACTTTCCCCATGCAGAACTGACTTCCTACTGAAACCATACTCTGTACAGCAGATTCTCCTGACCCTTGAAACAGTCCCACTGCATTGGTGCCCCCGTCCCACTGCATTGGTGCCCCCGTCCCCCCGCATCAGTGCCCCTGTCCCCCTGCATCAGTGCCCCCGTCCCCCTGCATCAGTGCCCCCGTCCCCCTGCATCAGTGCCCCCGTCCCCCTGCATCAGTGCCCCCGTCCCCCTGCATCAGTGCCCCCGTCCCCCTGCATCAGTGCCTCCGTCCCCCTGCATCAGTGCCCCCGTCCCCCTGCATCAGTGCCCCCGTCCCCCTGCATCAGTGCCCCCGTCCCCCTGCATCAGTGCCCCCGTCCCCCTGCATCAGTGCCCCCGTCCCCCTGCATCAGTGCCCCCGTCCCCCTGCATCAGTGCCCCTGTCCCCCTGCATCAGTACCCCCGTCCCCCTGCATCAGTGCCCCTGTCCCCCTGCATCAGTGCCCCCTTCCCCCTGCATCAGTGGCCCCTGTCCCCCTGCATCAGTGTCCCCGTCCCCCTGCATCAGTGCCCCCGTCCCCCTGCATCAGTACCCCCGTCCCCCTGCATCAGTGCCCCTGTCCCCCTGCATCAGTGCCCCTGTCCCCCTGCATCAGGGCCCCTGTCCCCCTGCATCAGTGCCCCTGTCCCCCTGCATCAGTACCCCCGTCCCCCTGCATCAGTGCCCCTTTCCCATTACATCAGTGCCCCTGTCCCCCTGCATCAGGGCCTCTGTCCTGCTGCATCAGTGTCCTGGCTTTAGTGAGAAAGCTAGAAACAGTTTGCCTGAGCTGCTGAAGCTGAGGATGCTTACAGAACCCCTTTCAGATCCCTGCAATTTTGCAACCACAGATTGTTTTGTTTCCCTGTTTGCTCATTTGTTTGAAGCAGAGTCTCACTATGTAGCCTTGGCTGACCTGGAAATCTTTACATAGACCAGGCTGCCTCAGACTCACAGAGATCCTTCTGCGTCTTCCTCCCAGGTATTAAGGCATATGACACCACACCCAGCCTCAATCACTGTGTTTACTCTGAAGGGAGTTCCAATCTGCATCAGCTCAGGTCTCACAGATTCTAACTCTGCCTTTGGAGAAATCCTGACTCTGGGAAGACAGTTTGCTCAGGATGTGGCCTGGTTTTGCTGCTTCCCAGGTTTTTTGCCAAGATTACATCCTCTGACTATCCCCGAAACTCCTCTAGGCCCACAGAGGTAGGCTCCAGGACCCAACCCTTTGGTCCTCAACCCTGCAGCGTGCAGCTTTCCTGGCTTCCAGCCATCAGCTCCTCCCTCTGCTCTGGCACATGGTTGTGGGATCTTGCCAGGTAAGAATATGCTTGGACGGAGCTATATTTAAATCTCAGAAGCACCAACATAGGTGTCACACATGGAGCCTTATTAGAACTTGTTCGCCTGTATCCTCTTAAACAGCTAACGCAGTAGGCTCATGGGCACCATAGAAGTTGAACTTGTATCAGTTAGCGTTTGCTGTGTAACAAATCACCCCAAAATATAGAAGCCTGGGACAACAACTATTTAGCCCTCCAGTGATGCAGACCAGCACTCGGGGCTGGGCAGTTTGTCTCAGCTGGATTTTTCTCATACCTATGTGACCACCTGCCAGCTGGACTGGAATCTGCCATCGACTGGCATGTCTTATCTCCTGCCCACATAGGCACTCATCCTCGAGCGCAGCCTGACTGTCTATACAATGACTGGCAGAATTCCGTGACAGAAGCAGAACTGACCACAGCCCCTGAGGGTCTCAGCACTTACACAGCATTGCCTTCATCACATTCTATGGCACAAAACAAGCAGCAGGTCAAATACGATGATGAGTTTTATATGTCAACATGGCTGGGCACGGTATGTTGGTCAAACACTACTGAGGATATTTCCATGATTGCTTTGTTTAAATGAAGTTAACTTTTAAATCGGAAAGCTTCAAGTAAAACCTAAGGCTTAGCCTCCGTGATGTGCTTGGACCTCATCTAATCAGTTGACTGCTTGAATGGAACAAAGACTTACCTTTCCCCCAGCAACAGGGAGTTCTCCAGTACAATGAAAGCCTTCAGATGCAACCTGCGGGTTTTCTCTTAGTCTTTAGACTGCCAGCTTGTTTTGCAAATTTTTGTGACTGCATGAGCTAGTTGCTTAAAATAATTCTCTCATTCACCTGCCTGTCCTGTCGGTTCTGTTTCTCCAGACAGCCTGACTAACGCCCTAGCCCAGATTCCACCTCTTGACGGGATGGGTGGCAAAGTCACATTGCCAAGGGCAGGCGCACTGGAGGGGCCCAGTCCTGGTACCTTTGTCAGTGAACCAAGCTGGAGAACGGAGGGGGTGTGAGCAGAGTTTGGAACTAGCAACCTTTGGTGACTGACTTTGAACATTGACACTCCGCTGGCCAGGCAAGTGGAACTTTTAGCAATCCCTGTTCTCCACTGTGTCCCCAAGCTTCTAGAGAAAGGAAGGGATTCCACCACTGGATTTGGGACTAGAGATCTCTCCTACCCACCTATTCCACTACCTTAGATTCCTGAGACCTCTACCATCTTCTACCACTCAACACAAAACCCACTGGAGAATAAAGAAATTAAAATAGCTGCACTAATCCGCCTGGAAAATCTTATGCACTCTGAGAGAGGTTTAGTCTGATCCCTCACATCTCCACCAAATAGTTGGCAAAATGGCTAGGACATACTGAACCTCCCAGAAGTGAGCTCTGGATGGACAAACAGGAGGAGTGGCTCTTGCCTGATATAGAATACACAGAGCCTTCGGATACTGAGACCTGCAGTGCCTGTATCCAGCTATGCAATGGGTCCTGATCCCAAATAACCAAGACAAGGGGCACAGCTCCTACCTGCACAGCCTCTCTTGTGTCTGCTGCATTCCCTCTAGACTATTAGCTCTGTTCTACCCTGCACACCTCCTCCAATTGCTTGGCCAGTTGACTCGCAGATCTGCTTGGGCTCTGTAACTTTGCTTTTCATTTTGCCCCTGGGTTAAGCGTCTATGAGAAAGATCTAGAACGGATTCCATAAAAGCCCCCCCTACCTCTTTGGTGCCTCATAACTTCAGGGAGCCCCAACTGCCTTGCATTTATAAATTGGCATGCCCACACTTGGAGGGTTTTCCCCAGAGCTTGGGAAGGCTACAATGCAGGCTCGAAGAACCAGCCCTTGGAGTAATCCTCCGTCTGTAGCTCAAACCCTTTGTCCCTCAAGATTACCCTGGAATACTCAAGTTTCTCAAGTCATCCACAATAGGAACCGGCTTGGCAGACAGCCTATATGGGCTCCCCCATCTCATCAAACTAGCACTTAGGGTCTAATTTGAGTGTTCGCTTCTAGTAGAGCATAAGGACCCTACCCAGCCCTGTCAGACACAGGCAGCCTGCGATCAGGACAGTGTTGGGGCCGGCAGCAAGCCTCAGAGCCCCGGGCTAGGTGAGAGGCTTGCCGACTCTCATTTCTACTGTGGACCCAAACCCCATAAGAAAACACGAGAGGATGCAGGCAGGGCTTCTCCTGTTGTCTCAGAGCAGCAACCAAGGCCTGACAATGAGGACAAGAGGTACAAGGTACCCACATTCTAGAATGAGCAATAAGTGAGTCACGGAAGCCAGGCAGCCTGACTCTTCACTTACTGGAAAGTGACCTATTCCTCCACTCATTCTGCCTGAAGAGAGGTCAGAGGTGGGGTGAGGGAGCCTGGAATGAAGAAGTCCCTTCGCCTGGAACCCATCACCTGGAATGGCAGGACTTCCCTTTGGCTTTCTGAAACAAGAGACTGGCTAGGAGTTCCTGGTTAACTGGGGAACTAGTTAATGTGCTTCTTTGGAAATCCCTCCAAATCCACCTTAGGTGTCTTGTCTGACACAAGCGATGTCTTTGTCCAGCCTGTTCTGCACCTCTAACTCGTGCCTTTCTCTCCACAAGGACCATCAGAAGTCTCCACTCCAGGCTTCGTGTCTCCTCCCTCAGGTTCCTGCCAGCTCCAATGCTAAAGTGGGTCCTTCTGCCTAGGAGTCTGCTGGCCTGTCTTGTGCAAGGCCCTGGATTTGATCCCCAGCACTGCTCAAAACAGAGCAAAGTAAAACTGAGGCAGAATGGTAGACAACTGTAGTCCCAGACACTTGGGAAACTGAGACAGGGGGTTTACTTATCTCAGGGGTTCAAAATCCATCTGGGCAACATAGTGAGACCTCATCTCAAATAAGCCTTTCAAAACCAGCTTGGCAAACTAAAGCTCACGGCTCAGCTGTTGCTGCCGGTGGCTTGTGTGGTTTGTGAGCTGACTATGGTTTTTACATTTTATTTTTAGACAAAACAAAACTCTGGGACAGCTATTTGCCAAAGCCTGCTATAAAGTCTAGATCACATCTGGCCTAAGGGGACATCCTCCCTATATCCGATACCGCTCAGACTGACATACCTTAAGCCTGTGCCCAGAATTCCACCCTCCCTGCTTATGCCAGGTCTACTACCTACATTCCAGAACTCACTTCGGGTGCCCTCTCAGGCTGAACCAAAGCCTATTAGCCTTTCCCTTCTCAGCCTAGATGGCAGGGGCTGGCTGCCACACGCTCACACAGGCTCCCAGCTGGGTGACCAGTGCGTGATAGAGGGAAGGGCAAAAGGAGGGAGATGGCCTGGCATTTCTTCCCAAGTATTCGTACTGATGTTGGGTCTCACCCATGGCACGCAGTAGCTATGTGGTCCCTGCTTCTAGCAGTTTTGACCTAAGTCCTTGACCCCTCCCTACTACTTCAAAGGTCGAGTAACAACTTCCACGCCATTGCTGACTTCCAGGCTGCTCTTGGTTGACTTTCTGATTCTCCATCACCCATGTGACCAACTCCTTGCATTTAATTACCTCTGTGTAAATGGCTTTTGTTTGCCTGCTTGGACCCTGACTAATATACCATTCTCCCAAGCAGTCACGCTCCCAGAGTTTGCTCAGTCCTCTGCCTTTTACATTTTTTACTCAAAGAACATGCTTCTGTTCATGACTTCAGAAGATGACTGGATGTTCCTTCAAGGCCAAGGGCCAACCGACTACAAGCAAATCCAGCTCGCTACCTATTTTGTTTAAAAACTAAACATAAGTTTCCTTGGAACACAGTCACACCCGTTCATTTACATACCGTCTGGCTGCTTTCTGTTTTAATTTTCCCCGGCAATGACTAGTAACCACTTTTATTTTTTTGACTCGTGTGTGTGTGTGTGTGTGTGTGTGTGTGTGTTGCAGATGAAACCTAGGGCTTCCACAGGCCAGCCCTCTCCAGCTGCTTTCCAACCCAAATGTGGTGGAAGGAGAGAACCAGCTCTCCCAAACTGTCCTCTGACCTCCACACATTCACGGTAGCGGTCACTGCACATACATGATACATGGGCATACATACAATTTTTAACGGAATTAAAATCTTTTAAATGCAGAATCCAAGGCCCCATCCCAGATGCACCCGATCAGAATCGGCATTTTAACAATGGAGCATAGTACTGCTTGAGACGTGGGTAGGGGCGTCAGAGAAGTGCCACCCAGCAATCCCTCCTGGTTTCGGTGGCCTGTGGCCTTTGCTCATAACTGGAGCTTCATCCCTCTAAGATACTGAGGCCCCAGCAGTTCCCATCAGGGGAGACTTTCCACAGCTGGCCGCTTGCCCAGTGCTCTGGCAGGTCCTCAGCACAGGAGACAGCTCACTTCCTCCTCCTTGGAACCGCTGGGGCTGCTCACAACAGAAACAGCTGAGAGTTCTCCGCTGCCCAGAGCTAAATTCTTTCCGACGCGAGTAAAGATGTGTCTGTCCAAATCAGGTTTCTTTGGAATTGGTATTTATTTACCCACCCACCCACCCACCGGGGCTTCTGGATGCCTGATACACTGGCCTAGTGATATAAGTCAGGGAGAGGCAGCCATTAAAGGAAGAGTTGGGGGAAAGCCAGGAGCTTAGCTGTGGCTGCCTCTGCGTCTTTGTTCCCTCTGGAAATCTTCCAGGTCACATCTGGAAACCACATCTGGAAGCCATGATGTCGCTGGACTTCTCAGAGCAAAGAGGAAGGAGTGGGGAAGTGTACTGACGTCAGGGCAGACCACCCAGGAGCCTGTAGCCAGCGCACATTCCTGTCCCCACTCCAGCTCTGACTCCAGCACCTGATGAGGACAGAGCCAGCTCCAGTCCAGCACCAGACACTGATGACGTCTTGAGCCGTCTTCTGCCGTAAGCAACAGGGGCTCTGTTGAAGCTGAGACACCCTCCTCTGTGGATCCTTCTTCTTTATCTGACTTGTGAGAGCAATCCTCCCCGAAACAGAACTCTTCTTTCCCAGTCTTTCCTAGAGTCTCCTCCGTGTAGCTAATGTCTCTTAAATCAAAACAAACATACAAATAAACAAACCATAAACTCATGAATAAATGTGCGGCCCAAAAGATTTATAAGATGCTTTCCCCCCCCCCCCCCCCCCCCCCCCCCCCCCCCCCCGGCAAGCCTCCACGGCAAGTTTAGCCTTCCTTTGTTCTACAGCAATCCACAAGCCTAAAAAAGACCTGGACAAGATCTCTCAGCCTAGAGGGACATGGGCCTCAGGGATGAAAGCTCACCTCAACTGCCATCTATCAGGGCCTCCCATCTTCCCAGTGCTGGCTTCGGAATTACCCCGACCGTCAGACACAGTCACTTGCTGACATCCCCAGTCTGGGAATGGTTATAGCCCGTCACTGACCCAGAGGCTGCAAACCCAGAGACCTGTTTCCCCTGCATCCCCTAAAGCCTCCCCTCCCCCTGATCTACCTATCTTGGAATGCAGCAAATCCCATGACGCTTCCTCTTCCTCGAGAGTCACTAGGGAGATTAGCTCCCAGCCAGACCTCCAGTCCCTTGGCCTCTTCTAGTCTCACCTCTTCCGCCAACTTCCCTTGCACTTTTGTGATAGATTAATTGCAGAAGTGACCCGTGATTTTCTTCCCTATGTCACACCCTTTGCAATGTGACTTTGTTTTATCATCCTCCCATAAAGAGACGGAGAGCATCCTCCTGCCTCTTTGATCTGGGCTGTCCCTATGGATTGCTTTGGCTACTACAACCTGATGTGCCAAAAATCTGAGCCTAGGCTTCCAGAGGCCATGTGAATTTCTACTTCTCTAGGAAATCTGTGCAGCCACTATAAAAAGAAGCCCTCGAGAGTCCTCTGGGGGATGAGATATCATGTGACCCAGGCAAGGGTCAGTCAGATGTCACGTAAGGCAGCCACCCTGAACCAGCCTCCAGCCAACTGCTCATAGAGGTTTGAGAGAGCCACTAAGATTGGATTACCAACCTAGACCAAAGAAGTATCCAGAAGATCCATACATTAGTGAGAAATAACAGCTGACTAGGGTTGTAAGCCAATAGACTCTGTAAGGCTGAGGAGCTAGGTCAGTTGGCTAAGTGCTTACTGCATAAGCATACGGGCCTGAGTTCCACCCATAAACCACAGAAAAGCTGGGCATGGAGGCACGTGCTTGTGATCACAGTGCTAGGGAGCTGGAGGTAGACATGTCTGGGACTTGCCAGCCTGTCAATCTAGCCTGAGCAGTCTTGAGCTCCAAATCCTGGATCAAAAAGCAGAGTAGGGCCCATAGTGGTTCACGCCTTTAATCTCAGCACTCAGAAGGCAGAAACAGGTAGATCTCCATGAGTTTGAGGCCAACCTGCTCTACAGAGTGAGTTCCAGGACTGCTAGGACTATTACACAGAGAAAATCTGTCTCGAAAAACCAAAAAGAAAGGGAGGGAGGGAGGGAGGGAGGGAGGGAGGGAGGGAGGGAGGGAGGGAAGAAAAGCCAATGAATCTTTTCTATCATATGCTATGAAACTTGTGTTTAGAACAAGGAATTGAAATCTTTTTTACCACGCCCACATTGTAAGATTTATCCAAATGTTTTAATCACCAGCACTGCCCAGTAAAACCTTTGTTTACAGGAAGGTCCTCTGCGGTTTCCGTGAATTTTAGCGACTAGAGCTATGACTCCTTTCTCCTTGGGAGAATGACCTTTCCTCTTCCTTCATTTCCTGTGTGCCAATTCACTTCAGACTAGCCAATTAAACTAAGACCGTGACGTAGGATCCCAGCCAATGGGGAAAAGACACAGTCACCACCTGAGTTAGAATAAAAACAAATGCACTTCCTGTCTCTGTGTGTTTACTCTTCTGAGTTCACCCTCTTGATCAAGAGTAAAGTATGCTGTGGTGGTGTCTTCCTTAAATCCCTGTACTCAAGAGAATCCCTGAGTTTGAGGTCAGCCTGGTCTACAGAGTGAGTTCCTGGACAGACAGGGCAACACAGAGAAACCCTTTCTCAAAAAGCAAACAAACAACAAAAGCATAGAGCATGCCTCGTCTAGACACTTCAGATGGATTAGTAGTCTCCTTCTTTGACCTTTGACCCTGAACTTATTTTAACATCATCAAACCTAAGAACCGAGTTCAATCCCAGGACCTACATGGTAGGAGGACATATATGGTCCTTTAACCTCCATCACATGTCATGGTGTATATGCATCTAGAAACATACACACACAACATTAAAAAAAAGTGCATCTGCCCTGAGGGAATAATACCTGAGATCAACCTCTGGTCTCCACAGGTATGTCCACACATGTGTGCCTGCTTCAGCACACTCATACATACACACATGCTCTCAGGTGGTTTGTTCCACAGCAAAAACAAATTAATAAACGCTTGCCTCTGCACTGACTATCAGAGACTTCCTGGATGAGCTCTGCACTGTAGGTAACAAGTTTCCCTAACAAATGTTATTGTCCACAGTTTTCTGCAAAACCTAGACTCCACAGCATCCCAGCTTGGCTCTGGTTCTAAATCCCATTCCACCCTCCTTTTCGCATCTCTCAAAATCATCCTTCCTTCAATTCCAGCCCTACGTCACTCTGCAATGGCCTGGTTTTCTGTTGTTATTTCAGCTCCTTGGCTGGAACCCATCACCTCGCTATCCAGTGCAGGACATAGCCCAAGCCATGCAGCATCCCTGTGAGGTGAAGGCCCACCTCCTCTTGTGGGAAGATGAACATGGCACACACTCTTTGAACACCACCTTAAAAACCTCTGGCTCAAAGCCGACCCTCCACCCAGAGCCCAGAGGGGCTTTTCTAGGCAGGCTTCACCCTGGCCTGGCACTTCCTGTCTTACTTAGGGTTTCTATTACTGCAGTTAAACACCATCAGCTTAGCAAGGAAAGGGTTTATGTCATGGCATAGATTGTACTCTATTGCCGGGGAAGTCAGACCAAGAACTCCAGGAATATGGAGCCAGGGTCTGATGCTGAGGCCATGGAGAGGTGCTGCTCACTGGCTTGCCCCTCATGGCTTGCTCAGCCTGCTTTCTTCTATCACTCAGAACCACCTGACCAGGATAGGCCCACTCACAATGACCAGGACCCTCTCGCATCAATGATTAACAAAGAAAATGCCCTCACAGGTCTCCCCACAGGCTAATCTTATCGAGGCATTCTCTCAATTGAGATTCCCTCTTCCAAAATGACTCTAGATAGTGTCAAGTTGACAATAACTAAATAAATACTCAAAACACAACTAGCCGGAACAATAGACCCCTGATCAACTTGACACACAATGTACCACTATTCAACTGGCCTTTCCTTTACCTGTCCCCAAGATGGTATGTTAATGTTAATGCCATAGCACATTCCAGTTTTTTAAAATTTTACAGTATTTTACAAATCAGACATTTTAAAAGTTCAGTCGTTTTCAATGTTTAAAAGTCTTCTAAAATATCCAAAGTCTCTCTAAAATTCCAGAGTCTCTAAACTGTGGGCATTCATGACAGAGAAAATAAGTTAAACACTTTCTTATTTCAAGAAGGAAAGACCAGGGCACATTTACAATCAGATCAAATCAAAACCAAACCCTGGTGTTTGATGCCTGAGATCCACTCATGATCCTTTTGGTGCCAAAGGGTTAGAGCAGCTCTACCTCTTGGATCCTGTGATCCAAACCACACAGAACTTGTCATGTAGGCTCAGGCTAGCTCCCCTCCATGGCTGCTGCTGTCGTTGGCACTCATTCCATGGTTTAGCAACTCTAAAATGTTGGGGTTTCCACCGAAACTGGGCTGCGCCTCTCTTCAGGATCTCTGACCTCGCCATGTAGTGTCAAGCCAAAACCTCTCCAAGACCCCTTCAATCCTGGGACTTCTACATCACCTGCAGCTGTGCCTTCACCAGAGGCCTCTCCTGACTGCTCGTGCTCCCAAGCCTCAGCCACTCTCCGTGATCCCTTTATGCCTTCAAAGCCAGAACAACCTGGGAGATTCTTACACATTACTAAGCTCACTTTCCAGCACAAGGTGTTCACCTCTGAACAATAGCTTACCCTGAGAAAATGTTCCTAAGAAGAATTTTTTGTTTGTTTTGTTTTTCAAGACAGGGTTTCTCTGTGTAAGAGTCCTGGCTGTCCTGGAACTAGCTTTGTAGACCAGGCTGGCCTTGAACTTACTGAGATCCACCTGCCTCTGCCTCCAAGTCCTGGGATTAAAGGCCTGTGCCACCACCGTCCAGAGAGATTTTACCTCAACATTGTTGGTCTCTTCTTAATCACTACTAATTTCTCAGCACTAGCTAATGGGCGTTGATTATCCCAGCCAAGCAAAGACTTCACCTCAGTCATGCTGGCTTCTTTTTAATCACAGCCAATTATTCAGCTCCAGCTGACCAGGACCTCAAATTCTTAATTCAAAATATGGTTCAAATAGCTCTGTTCGTCTTTGCTTCCCTACGAAACTTCACAAGTCGGGTCCCCGCCATCTGCATCGCTCTCACACAATCATCTAAGTCCCCACAGTCGCTCATTAAGCCCTGAACGCTCAGTAGCTTTTCCATTCCAAAGTCCTTCCACATTCCTCCCCCAAACACAGTCAGTTCTGCCACAGCGACACCCAGCTCTTGGCACCAATTTCTGTCTGGGTTTGGGTGTCTGTTGCCGTGATAAAACACTGGGGTAGTTAGAATGAAAGGGTTCTATAGGCTCATAGGGACTGGCACTCTTGGGAGGCGTGGCCTTGGTGGAGTAGGTGTGGTCTTGTTGGAGGAAGTGTGTCTCACAGGGATAGATTGGGAGGTCTCAGATACTCAAGCCTGACCCATGTGGTTCACTTGCTTTTTCAGCTGCCTGCGGATTCTGACACAGGACTCTCAGCTACATCTCCAGCACCATGTCTGCCTGCATGCCATCATGCTTCCTGCCATGGTGATAATGAACTAGACCTCTGAACTGCAAGCAGACCCAAATAAATGTTTTCCTTTATAAGAGTCAGTGTGGTCATTGTGTCTCTTCACAGCAATAGAAAACCTAACTAAGACAAACACCATGACCAAAAGCGACTTGGGGGAGAAAGGGTTTATTTCATCATTCAGACTGTAGTTCATCATCCAAGGAATTCAGGCCAGGAACTCAAGCAGGACAAGAATGTGGAGACAGGAACTGATGCAGAGGTCATGGCAGAGAAGTGCTTCCTTACTTGTTCTACACGGTTTGCTCAGATTGCATTCATATACCATCCAGGACCACCTACTCAAGGGTGGCACCAACCAACCGACTAGGTTCTCCCACATTAACCATTAATAAAGAAAATGCCCTACAGGCCAGTCTTCTGGAATTGTGGTTCCTTCTTCGCAGATGAATCGAGATTGTGTCAAGTTGACCAAAACCTAGCGAACACGTTTCCCAAATACAGAGAAGTAGGATAACCAAGGGGGCACCGATCTTAAGCACATGTAGCTCATCAGTACGCGGAACTTATAGTCTGTGGGTCTCCCTTGACCGTTAGGAGATAAGAGCCAGTGGGTAAGTACTTGTTCTCCAGAAGACGATTCTGAGACATTTCAGGGTTTCTGGGGAAGGTCATGATGGCACGAAGCCCTAGATACCCACAGCGTTTGCCAGTGTGCTGACCCTCCTTATACAGGTGCTCTTCTAGGATTCAGTCCCCGTCTATCTTTCCTGCTTCCTGGAGTCACATTCTCAAACAAACTACCTCTTCACAAACCTTTTCCTCAAGCTCTCCCTCGGAAAACCCTGGACAGGATAACAGCCAAATGTCAGAGAGGTTAGGTCTTTTGTTTAAGATCACATAGCTTGGGCATGTACCAAGTATACTAACAGAGAAGGTGAGTATCTGTACGGAGCCTGGATCATTTGGTATATGGCAATCATCTTTGATCATGTGCAGTCATATGGCTAAAATGGAGAAAACAATGGCACCATTTGTAAATGGCTAAACCAGAGGAGTCTAATTATGTCACATATACATAGCAAATATACATATACATAGCCAATATTGCTTGGTTAGTTGAGCAATATCTCTCCCAGCATGGTACTGAAAACATAAACACAAAAAGTGGTATAAATAAGTCAAATTGAATTTTTAAAGATTTACTTATTTGCTTTTATGTGTAGGAGTGCTATGCCTGCATGCATGTATGTGTACCTCGTATGTGTACCCACTGTCCACAAAAGTCAGAAGAGGGCATCGGAGCCCCTGAAACTGAAGTTACAAATAGTTGTGCAATGCCATTAGATGCTGAGGACTGAATCTGGGACTTCTAGAAGAGCAGCCAGTGCATTTATCCAGCTCCTCATACTCGATTTTTAATGATTCAGTTATGTAGTCGGGTGTGGGAAGTGCACCCCTTTAATCCCAGCTCTCAGGAGGCAGAAGCAGGTGGATCTCTGTGAGTTTGAGGCCAGCCTGGTCTACAGTGTGAGTTCCCAGGACAGCTAGGGCTACACAGAGAAATCCTGTCAGATCCTTTGCCTTTGTCCTGTTTCCCCTGAGGCGATCGCCTTTTCCGTACTCTTAGAGCCGCTTCAGGTATTACTCATATTCATGAGCTCGTGTTCTAGAAGTGTGTTCTTGCAGCATGCATTTTCTTTTACCGGCTTGTCTTGGGGCTTTCTTTCATACCACATGAATTTTTCCTAGAATCTGAACAAACCATAGTCAGTTTCCTTCCAGAGGATTCTTAGGGTGCTGCTAATCTCCTAGCTTCGACTCCTCTAACACTGATGCAATCCTGAGCTGACTTCTTCAAAGCTTCAAACACTGACGCTGACTTATCTGCATAGCTTCACACCCCCTCCCTGACACAGTTAACTTTGAACTCTGTAAATCTCGAGTCAGAACATAACCGGCAAAGAAGAACGGGCAACAGGGCCAGGAGAGAGGAGAGATCAGGCACTGCGGTTGAACAGTATGCTGGTTAGTTGTTTATCAACTCGATGTGAGCTAATGGGGAAGCGGGGTATGAGAAGATGCCTCCATCAAAATGGCCCTTAGGCAAATCTGTGGAACATTTTCTCAATGAATGGTTGATGTAAGAGGATCCACCTCACTGTAGGTGTTGCCATCTCTAGGCATGTAGTCCTGCATTTTATAAGAAAGCAGGCCGAAGCTGGATGGTGGTAGTGCACACCTTTAATCCCAACATTCCCAAGACAGAGTCAAGCATAACTCTGTGAGTTACAGGCCAACCTGGTCTACAGAGAGAGTTCCAGTATAGCTAGGGCTACACAGAGAAACCCTATCTCGAAAAAACAAAAAAGAAAAGAAAGGAGGTTGAGCAGTCTAATGATTTGCTTTTTCTGGTGACAAGGGCACAGGCCCAGAGCCAAGCTCAGCCTTCTCTTAGTCATGCTTCCAGAGCTCGGAGTCTGGACAGCTGAGAGCACAGCCATAAGGAGTGGTGCCAATGGCAGCTAGTAGGCACGGTTTCCTCATGCTCAGTCCTTCTGAGGAATCTCCCAAGGCACCCTGTAACCGACCAGTAAACTCCTCTCCACTTAGGCCAGAGTTAGTGTCTGTGGTTGGTGACCAAATGCCCTGGTCAGTAAATGCTATGACGAAGAGACCAGAGATCTGGGCGGTGTCCTAATTCATTCTGGTTCATCAGGTTCTAGATAGTGAGAGGGAGATGGTCCCATGACCAGCTCAAGTCACAAGGAAGAGAGCTATTGAGTAGGGAGGGGCCCTAAAAGGGCAGGAAATCTGACCCAGCCAGATATGCTAATTTTAGCTCTGGTTGTTGGGGGCTGAGGCTCACCGTTCTTGCTATATTCAGGGGTAGAGCAGGGCTAGCTCATGGTATTTAACCAAATGCACAGAGCTAGATTCTCATAACCTGGAATGGACACTAGGAACAGCTTTAAGGAAAGGGGGACAATGAAGGGACTAAAGTGCAGTCTGGGCCTCAGGGGGTCCTTAACAAGGGCAGACTAACCTGATGTGAGATACAAGCTGAGAATATGGTCCAATAGAAGAGCACTCACCTTGTGTATGCAAGGCCTGGGGCTCCATTTCCAGCCCTGCACAAAACATAAAGGAGAAAAAGAACCCTTTAGAGGTCGTGGGTATATGTATAAATGCATGTGCAGAAACAGATATAGACACACACACACACACACACACACACACACACACACGTGCATACACAGACAGAAAGAGATCTCAAAGAAGAACACAGAACAGAGATGGAAGAGTGCCCAGGGAGCTCCATCAATAAGGAAGAAGCCAAAATGTAAGCTGGCCGAGGTCACAAGAGAGCCTTTTGTGGAGGCCTTAAGTAGGCTGCAAGACGCTTTCAGTATCGAGTCAGACTGAGTGTCCAATGACTCGAATGTATTGGTTAGCTGGACAGTAAAGAAAAAATTCCTTCAAAATAAAGAGGCTTTTCTGGGTGGTGGTAGTACAGGCTTTAATCCCAGCACTTGGGAGGCAGAGACAGGTGGATCTCTGTGAGTTTGAGGCTAGCCTGATCTACAAAGTGAGTTCCAGGACAGTCTCCAAAGCTACAGAGAAACCCTGTCTCAAAAAAATAAAATAAAATAAAAATAAAATAAATAGGCTTGAATGTCATGAATTTACGAGTCTAGATCAGATAAGCCACCTCTTATTGTCTGGGTCATCATGTGTCCCTGATCAGCTATGAGACGAAGAGGTACCTTCTGATATTGCCTGGGCTGGCTGGCATGTTTCAGCGAACTAGTGACTGGGCTAATTACGCCTGATCTAGAGCCCATCTCTATCTCCCTGAGGTCTCTTACCCTCCTGTAGGCTCACCTTGTTCACACAACAATGTCTAAGCGGCCATGTAAAAGCAGATGGGGTCTTTTAAAGCCTAAGGTCAAAAAGGACTCACCATGACTTCAAGCACTTTCCACTAGCCAAAGTAAGCTACAGACTCGAACCAGAGCCCACTCCTCATTGGAAACAGCTATAAATCCACCAGGTACAGGGTGTCAGTTCAGATTGGAACAGCAAGTGGGGACCACCTTATAATCACCTTGTTACGTGATAGTGGGGAGTTTGACAAGGAATCTGCCCAACTCTGGGATTTCAAGAAAATCTTTAAACTACCCATTTGTTCCTTAGAAGACAGCCGATGGCCCAGCTCTCCAACGAAACTCCCTCCCTCCTTCCCCTGAGGTCCTCATGACCACATAAGTAGCAAACACTGCTCTTGGCTCTTACTACCTGCAACCAGCAGCACCCGTGGGTCTTTGCCCGCACACTTCCTCCAGCCTCTTGACCTCCTTCTGTCCACCTGGAGTCAGCAGTTAATGTCCTACCCCAGGAGTCTGCTCAACACTGCCGGATTTGTCCTGCTGTGGAAAATGGCTCCAGTAGCCCGTGTGTTAAAGATTTGCTCCTCTCACTTGGTTCTGCGACAATGTAACAGAACCTTTAACTGGTAGGCTTAGCAAGGACTCCTAGTCTGGAGTGTGCCCTCAAGGGAGGCTGTGGGACATGGTCTCTTTCTCCTTTCTAATTCCTCGCCACCATGAAGTGAGCTGTTAGCCCTACCACACACTTCTGCCATGGTGCACACCCATTGCCCAGGCCCAAAGTCATGGAGCCAAGAGACCTCTCATCTTTTTTTTTTTTTTTTTTTTTTTTTTTTTTTTTTTTTTTATGGTCTGTTAATGTTTTTTTTTTTTAATATTTTATTTATTATGCATACAATGTTCTGTCTGCGTGTGTGTCTGCAGGCCAGAAGAGGGCACCAAACATCATTACAGATGGTTGTGAGCCACCATGTGGTTGCCGGGAATTGAACTCAGGACCTTTGGAAGAGCAGGCAATGCTCTTAACCACTGAGCCATCTCTCCAGCCCCCGACCTCTCATCTTTTTATGCTGATGTATTCATATAATGATTTGTTATAGTAACATAGTAACCCAGTTCACTGGCTGCTTTCTTACCTGGCTCATTTCTCACATTCCTACTGAAGGTCCTAAGATCTCTTTAAACTTAAGCTACTTACACCAGAACCTTTATCTCCCAGGCTCTTGCCACCTCCAGTGAAACCAGCCCACCAAGCTAATGATTATTCCCCATAAGCACGTCCACGCCAAACCTGTTCTCTGTTCAGTGGTTCAAGTAACCACAGCAGGACTTCGCTCATTGAGAAAACACCTCCACCCCCAGCCATGCAAGCCTGAGACACCTACAAAGCAGCATCCTTTTGGAAATCCTCCTCACAGGCCTAAGGACTCTTGCGCAGTGACTGTCAAGGCCGGGTGGAAGTGCCACACACCTTTAATCCCAGGACTCCATAAAGCAAAGCAGGGGGATCTCTGTGAGTTTGAGGCCAGCCTAGTCTATAGAGTGAGTTCCAGGACAGTCGCGGCTACGTAGTAAAACCCTGTCTCAAAACACAAACAAACAAAAAAGCCAAAAGCCATGACTGTCAAGGCCTTCTGTTGGAGAGGGATGGCATATAGGCCATTTTGTGCGCCATCTCAGATCACTAAATAAGAGTTAGCTGGAGGCTCCATCCAGACCTAGGGTGTGGGGGTATATAAATAGTGAAATCTACTTTAGAAGAAATTGCAATGGCCCTAAATCGACCACCGTGGCTACCGTAGCTATTCTGGTGAAGTTGGCTTTTCCCTCAGCACTCATGTCCTACCAAGCCCTTTTCTGCCTCTGGATGCCTCCTTGCCCCATTCCAGAAAGCAAACATGCACAGAGGGCATGATTATTCATGGATGAAGAAATTGGTTCTAAGCTGGGAGTAGCTTTCCCACTTTCCCAGTAACACAGAATGTATAAGAACAGAGTGAGGTTTTTAATCAGGTCCCTCTGACACCCGAACCCTGTCCTAAGTCTTTTTGTTGTTGGTGGTGGTGGTGGTTTTTTGAGACATGGTTTCTCTGTAGCTTTGGAGCTCTTGTAGACCAGGCTGGCCTCGAACTCATAGGGATCCACCTGCCACCCGAGTGCTGGGATTAAAAGTATTTGCCACCACTGCCCGGCTTTTTTTTTTTCTTCTAAATCCTCCTTAGAGAAGAAAGTTATAAGCAGTTCTTCTAAGGGAACAGCTTAATGCCCTGTCATTGCAGCCTTGCTGTTAAGAAGCCTTTGTTGGCCTGCTGATGGTGGCACATGCCTTTAGAGGCAGGCAGATCTCTGAGTTCGAGGCCAACTTGTCTACAGAGTGAGTTCCAGAACAGCAAGGACTGCACAGAGAAACCCTGTCTTGAAAAAAACAAAAAAAGAAAAAAAGGGAGGGAGGGAAGGAAAGAGGGAGGGAGGGAGGATGGAGGCTAGGGAGCGAGGGAGGGAGAGAAGGAGGGAGGGAGGGAGGGAGGAAAAGGAGGGGAAGGAAGGGAAGAAACTGTTGGTTATCTCCTCCAGTCAGGTGGAATAGAAAGTTCTTTGAGAGCAGCAAGGAGCCATTCTCCATCCCACAATCCCCCTCTCCGCTGGGCCCTCTTCCTAACCCCTCTCACCCCACCTTGGCCCTGGCTTTCACTTACTTTCTGTCTTTGAGCAGCTGTTTCCCAGAGAGAGCAGAAAGCCTCTAGGAACGCCAGAGATGAGATTCCAACTAGAGCAGGAGAGCCTGGGACATTTCCAAACCTCAAAGTTATGGAAAAACCCCACTGAGGGCTTCTAGGGTGGTGACTCAGCACACCACAGGCCCGGGCTGCAGTGAGGACTACAAACCCTAGCCTAGGCCTGGTGCCTGCTGACCAGGAAACCAGCTTGCTTTCGGTTTGGTTCTTAACACTCTCCCAGGGGCAGCTGTTCTCATCAGAGCTTATCTGGCTGCAGAAAGTGGCAATTTCCTATTCCAATAAGTCTTGGGGGTGGGACTCAAGGCCAACTCCAAGTCTCTCTTCCCAACAAGCAGCTGTCCTCATCCCCCCCTTACTGCCCACCCCCATAGAACTGGTGAAGCTGCTCTTTGTGGGGAATGAAGCAGGAGTGAGTTGAGAGTGAAGGAGAGGGCATGGCAGAGCCACAAAAACCTCCCTGAAGATAAGGAGCCCTCCCCTTAGCCAAGAACTCCCTCCCTGAAAAGGTGCTTGCCATCCCTATCACTCAGTTAAGAACCACCGAGTTCCAAAGGGCTGCCTTCGAGGCCAGACAGGGAACCTGTATACCTGTGCCAGTCAGTCATCGTCAGGAAGACGGGGAGCTAAGGATGGAAGAAGGGAAGGGAAGTTCACATCGGTTTAGAATGAAGACAGTTCACCGCTAGGGTAGGGGACTCTCCCTCGATGGTCTCAAAGATAAACCGAAGCCACAGCCCTGGCAGCAGCTGAGGAGGGCTCGCTGGCTAGGAAGAGGGTGTAAGTGAAGCACTGCCATTACCAATTACACTGGACGTGATTCAGTTGCCCCGCCGCCCCCCCCCCCCCCCCCCCCGCGCCCAAAGAGCAAGAAACTTAGCATGCAGGTATTCTGGGGTGGTATTGGGATATCCTGGAGTAGGACACTAAAAATAAGGGTCCACTACAAGAGGGCCTCACTAGCTGTATCGGCCACCATTCCTGTTGCATTACGAAGTCATTTCAGTTATGTTAATTTTGTATGTCCTCTTAGCTGGGTCACAGTGCCCAGATATTTGACCAAACAGCATTCTGGATGGTTCTGTGAGATTTTTTTTAAAGATTAATATTTAAGTTGCTTTGAGTAAAGCAGATTATCTTCCTTTACAGCTGTGGACATAAAATGCCCTGCCTCTGCCAAATGCTCATATGCTAAGAACTTGATTTCTAGCCGGGAGCCTGCCTTTAATCCCAGCACTCGGCAGAGGCAGAGGCAGAAGGATCTCTGTGAGTTCGAGGCCAGTGCTCATTCCAGGACAGCCAGGGCTACACAAAGAAGCCCTGGTTTGAAAAACAAAAAACAAAACAAACAAAAATACCTTTCTCTCCAACCATCAGATGTATTCACCGAGAGGTTATTTGAACCATAGGATTCTTGGCCTATGGATGGATTGGTCTACAGATGGGTCCATCATTTACTGGCATTATTAGGAAGAGGAGAGATGGCTGGGGGTAGGACAGAGCTGGAGAAAGGGGGTCATTGTGGGCATGCCTGCATCCTGTCCCTAACCTTTCCCCTCCATTGTTCTTTGCTTCCTGTCTGTGGTGACCTGAGAGAGCAGTTCGCTTCCCCACAAGCACTGTGCCCTGGTTTGCTGCTGTCTCATTGATTCCCAGAAGCAGGGGAGTCAAGCAACCACAGACTAGGTGTCAGAAACTGTGAGCCAAAATATATCTTTCCTCTTAAGTTGTTTACACGCATCATCATCATTATCATCACTATCACCATCAAATTTACTAATATATCTCCAATGGACCTCATCCAATCAGCTCAACTCTTCTTGAACTTGACACAAGTGGAATTACAGGGCACATTTGTTCATGTTGTGACTCATATCAGCAGCTGTCTTTTTCTTTTTTTGCTGAGTGCTAGTCTGTGTGAATAAAATCCAGCTGAAAATGGATTGTTGATAAACCTTTGGCTTGTGTTCAGTTTGTGACTATAAAAAATGAAGCTACTGGAAAAGTTCTGATACATATTTTGTGGGAACCAAGAATTTTTTTGATGTTGTTATAATCCTAAAAGTGGATTTATTGAGTCATCATGGCATAAATTGTGTTCTCCAAAGGAAATATTACAGTTGCATTCACATCAAGTTCAGAGTAGTCGTGGTGGTGGCTGCTAATCCAATATGACCCATCTCCCTGTAACAGGGAAACTCGGGTGCATAGACACACAAAGAGCCATAGGAAGAGTCACCCGGGGAAATGCCCACAGCAGGGGCAGAGGGTGGTGTGATACTGCTGCAAGCTAAGCCCTGCTGAGGATTCCTGGTGGCACTGGAATCTCAGAAAGGGGCCTAGGATGGATTCCCTCTCGGAGCTCAGAAGAGAGCAGCACCCACCAACACCATCATAATGACTTTGAGCCTCCAGAAGAGGGTGAAGGTAAATGTCCGTGATTGGCAGCCTCATGCTTCTTCACAGCCCTGAATCATCATGGCATAAATTGTGTCTCCAAAGGAAATGTTACAGCTGCAATCCCATCAAGTTAAGAGTAGCCATTGTTGTGATGTAATGTGTAGCCCTGTCGCCTGTCAGGGTGCAAACGAATCCCCCTAAACCACTACCTCTGCCCTAAGATGGACACGAAGGCTTAGGGAGGGCCAGTAGCCAGTCCAGGGTCACGGGGGGGGGGGGGGGGGACAAGTGGTGAGGCCAAGCCTGAGAGCAAACACTGACTTCCATAACCAATGAACCCCAGAGAGTACCCCCACCTGAGACTACTTGGTCAGACAGCTACAGGCTCCTCCTTGGAGCCCCATCCCACGTGACTCACCTCAAGTTTCACGCTGTGAGTCAGAAGCCAGACCCTGAGGCTTCTTAAGGGCCAGATATCCAACAACCTGACGATATCAAAATGAGACGTGTGAAATTCCTGCCCATCGTTTCACAATATTTTTAAAATTTGGGCGTGTGCGCCTGTGTACAGGTGCCCGTGCACATGTCTGCACAAGAGCGCAGAGGTGACGTTCAGCCTGAGGTACTGATCCTCAGGAGTTACCACCTTGACTATGTTGAAAAAGTCTTTCTGGTCGGGCCCTGGGGCTCACCAGGTAAACTAGAGTGGCTGGCCAGCTGGCTCTGGGGGGTCCCTTGTCACTTCCTCACCAGTGCTCGGAACACCAGTATGCCTCATGCCTAGCTTTTCACATGGGTGGTGGGGCCTAAATTTAGGTCTTATGTTTGTTTTTCAGACAGGGTCTTACTACATAGGTCTGGCTGTCCTAGAACTAGCTATGTAGGTCAGGCTGGCTTCGAACTCACAGAACCCTGCTTGCTTCTGCCTCCCCAGTGTAAGGCTTACTCCAGCACACCTGGCATCGTATCTGGGCCCTTTACTGACTGAGCCATCCTTCCAGCTCTAATTGCACCCTTTATAAGAAAGTGAGTCTATCTTCTGGGCCGTTGGCTCGGGCAAGCTTTTCAAGCCAAAGAGAGGCTCCACCCTCCCTCCTAATCCTAAAGAGCAATAGCCACCCCTGTGTTGGCCTCTGCACATTCTGCAACTCACAGGGAAAAGAAAGAAAGGGATGGGATAGAGACAAGTCAGAGGGACAGCCCTATTTGCCTTCACTGCTAGAAAACTGGGCCGAAACAAAACTCGCAGAAAACAGGAGCTGTGTCCCCTCTGTCGTAGGACTCCTGATCCGAACTGCTAGCAAGGCTGTTACCCAGTCTATGGTGAGACTGTATCCACTGTGACCAGTGCACCCCTTTAACAATCTCACTGGCTATTAGGGTGAGTATTCTTCATTTTTCTCTAATTCTCTCAGACCCCTGTCCCCATCACTGCTTCTTTCTCCCAGCCCCCCACTGTGCCCCTTAGGAACCTTTATTCTGTGGCAGCCTTGGTACTAGGGAGACAGAAGTGAGTGATGCCACACTGGGACCTACAAGACTCTTCCATTGTACTTGGGCCAAGGTCACAGTCTGTCTGTCTGTCTGTCTGCCTCCCTCCCTCTCTCCCTCCCTCCTCCTCTGGCCTTCCCTCCCTCTCCCTCTCTGTCTCTCCTCTCTCTCCTTTCCAGCCCCTTCCTTCCCCTCTCTTCAATGATGTAACTTCAACCCCAGGCTTTCTACATGCTAGAAAAATGTTCTGACACTGAGTCACACCCCCAGTTTTTCTCCCACAGTGGCTCCATCTGCTTCCAAGACTTTGTATCTGCTTTTCCCCAACATCCCACTCTGCCTCAGAGACAACCCAGTTCCTACCTATTGCAAAAAGCCATCTCCTGAAAAGAAATAGCTTCCTTCTTTTTCTTTATATGACTTTTCAAGGGAAAGGGTAAGTTTAACACGTAAGCTAAATCTCCTCTCTTTCTCTTGGAGCTCATTGTACTCCTGAACAACAAGAATATAGCACCTGCTGTGTGCGAGGATCTGCTTCTAGCCCCAACATACATTCATTCATGGAACCTCTCCAGTATTCCCAGGTCAGCACTACAAATTTGGGGTTTTCTCAAGGTTCTTTCTTCTCCTGCTCTTATCCTGATTCATGGTTTGGAAGGACACTCCCCCAGCCCCAATGATGTGCTATACCTATGGATGTAGGTGGGAGCAATGTGCCCCTTCTGAGCTCAGCTCTTAAGAGTATCATATGTTTCTACTTGCCACGCTAATATGTATGACCTTCACCATAAAAGGATATGCTCTTGATAGCTGCAGGTAGACACATGGAGGAGACCTAAATCAAACCCACAGCCCAGGCTGACAGAGCCATAGCTAACCCGTGGGCTTTGGAATGAAAGCCAAAGACTCATAGGTTAGAAGCCACAGAGCCTAGGGGTTGTTTATTACACAGCATTAAGGTAGCAATCACTCACTGACATGTTGCTGTTTCACATTTGACATCAGAAACCTCTGGCCTGCAGAGGCAAAGTAGAGTTTCAAGATTCTGAAAATGGCAAGGAATGGAACTAAGGTGAAAATCCACACAACCAGGCTGCAGCTACAGAGTCCTACATGGCTCTTGCATAGAGAGCTAGCATTCTCAGTGCTTACTGCTTTTTGTACGTATGTGATAGTTGAGTTGTCAACTCTATAGGATTTTAAACCTCAAGCCCACCTCCAGTGACACATCTCCTCCAGCAGAGCACACTTTCTAACCCTTTCCAAATAGTTCCACCAACTGGGAACCAAACATTTAAATATATGAACCTGTGGGGACCATTCTCACACCACATTTCACTCCACAGTTCCACAAAGTCTTGTAACCAAAACATAATGCAAAACGCATTCAGTCCACTTTCAGAAGTCCACATAGTCTACCACAGTCTCAACATCGTCTCAAAATCCAAAGTCTCTTTTGAGACTAACCCCATGTAAAAGCAAAAGCAAAAAGCAAATCACACACAATGGCACAGAATATATATTACCAGCCGGGCGGTGGTGGCGCACGCCTTTAATCCCAGCGCTCGGGAGGCAGAGGCAGGCAGATCTCTGTGAGTTCGAGGCCAACCTGGTCTACAAGAGCTAGTTCCAGGACAGGAATCAAAAAGCTACGGAGAAACCCTGTCTCGAAAAATCAAAAAAAAAAAAGAATATATATTACCATTCCAAAAGGGAGGAACAGGGACACAATGAAGAAACTCTGGACCAAAACAAGAACAAAAACCAACAGGGCAAAGATCAAATCCTGTCTGATGGCAAAGAACTTGGATGACTCCTCCCTTCCAGCTTATCTGATTGTAACGCACACACTTCTCTCTCTTGGCCTGGCTCCACACCCTGTCTGCAACTGTCCTTGGCAGGCATCCCACGACTCTGCCATCTCCAACATCTTGGTTCTCTAAGTCAATACTGGCTTTACCTTCACCGCTTCATGCAATGGCCTCTACAGGCCTTCCCTGCCATATTACCTGGACTCGGTAGATTTCCTTATCCATAACCCTTTTCTATACCCTTGTTGACTCTAAGGCCAAGGTCAAAGTTACTCTAAGGCCACACTTCCTAATCCTTCCCAAGCAGTTTCACCAACTAGGGACCAAGGGTTCAAATATATGAGCCAATAGGGCCCATTCTCATTCAAACTATTATCTCCCTTAAATTACTTTTATCAGGGTATTTTAGCATAGCCACAGGACAAGTAACTAATGCAATATAGTATTTACTATATATGGGTATGTATATATGTGTACATAGATTCATATGTAAATATCTAAATACTATATATATACTGAATACTTAAAATCTCTATACATATGACAAATTTTATATTATACATAAATATATATTATATATGTGTGTATATGCATGTGTATATATGTGTGTATGTATGTATACATGTATGTATATGTATATGGCATTTTTCTTCATCAATGATAAATGGGGGGGGCACTGTGGGTGGTACCATCCCTGGGTGGGTGGTCCTGAATGGTATAAGCAAGGAGACTAAAAAAGACATGATTGATAAGTCAGTAATCATCATTCTTCCATGACCTCTGCTTCCGTTCCTGCCTCCGGATTCCTGCCCTAACTTCCTTCATGAAGGACTACAAGCTGTAAGATGAAACAAACCCTTTCCTCCTGAAGTTGCTTGTGGTTATGGTGTTTATCACAGCAAGGGATGCCAAACTAATGCAGATGTGTCTGATACTACAACCTTGATTCTTTTACCTGATGCGCTCCATTCTGTGAATGCATCCAAGTTCCTGCAGGATGGACATGGCAGCTTTTTGTCAGCGTTCGCTGTCATGAATGACTACATTTATGAGGGGAAATGCTTTTCTCCTCTTATAGGTCAAGTTTCTGTAGGGTATATGTCTGAAAGTCGAATTGCTGGATAATAGAACTTGCATTTCTTCCACTCTATATGACGCCATTGCTTTCCAAAACTCTTATCTTTTTCTTTAAGGTGCTGGGAATCCAACTCAGATCTTTGCACATGCTAGATGAGCTTCCTACCATCCAACTGTATCCTTACATCTGTTACAGAGTTTTATATCAACTTGTATCTGGGTATGGAATTTAAAGGCAGAGCGTGTGACTAACTAGGAAGGTGTGTAAAATTACAAGAAAGGTATGAAATTAATCTTCTAGTTGACATCCTTGTTATACTGAATGATGTCAGTGCCTCATACAAACCCTTCAAGCTGGTCCAGCCCTGGTCCAAGTGCTGTGTGTATTGGTTGCTAATGTTCCCAAACACTCCTTTATTAGTGGGTTGCCCTCAGTCCCCAGTGAGTCAGTCTCTGCTCCATCTGTGAGTCCAGACGTACAATAGGTCTTTGTTCATCTTTGTTATTTTTAATTGGGTCCAAAGGGTAGAAAGAAAACATGAAGGCAACGTAAAGAAGCCACAGTCCCCATCCTCTCTAACCTTGACCCAACTAAACTTATGTGCAAAGAGAGATTTGGAGGGAAGATGAGGAAGAAAGGAAGGAGGGATGGACTCTGAGAAAGATTTCACCTCAGAGCTTTCCCCAGAGAAGGCTTGCTAGAGGGTGGGAGCAAGGCCAATGTCTCTCTGTAAGTGAAAAGAATATTGAAAGGCTTGCATCCTCCCCTGCTGGGAAAACCTTCTCTGCTTCCAGCATCCACCACCCACTTGGTCTTTCTTAGCTTTGTCTAACTCTTGTCTAACTCCCATTTGTACTCACACATTTTATTTGCTAAATGCATCTCCATTGCAAAGAACACTATCCAATGTATACTATTAACTCAGTATTTATTGACTAAATTAATCCGGAATCTCATTTATTTATTTATTTATTTGGTTTTTTGAGACAGGGTTTCTCTGTGGCTTTGGAGCCTGTCCTGGAACTAGCTCTGTAGACCAGGCTGGCCTCGAACTCACAGAGATCCACCTGCCTCTACCCCCCGAGTGCTGGGATTAAAGGCATGCGTGACCACCACCTGGCTCTGAGAATTTCATTTATACACACGATATTTTTGTTTTGTTTTATTTGTTTTTTGAGACAGGGGTCTCTCTATGTAGCCCTGGCTGTCCTGGACTCACTCATAGTCCAGACTGGCCTTGAACTCAGAAATCAACCTACCCTTGCCTCCCAAGTGCTGGGATTAAAGGTGTGCACCATCACTGTCCAGCTTTACACAGTATTTTTTTTATAAGACACAAAAAGGGAACCAATGAGATAGCTCAGTAGAGAAAGAGCTTGCCATACAAGCCTGATGACCTGAATCTGGCCTCCAGAAGCCATGGGGGAAAGAGAGAATCAACTTTAAAAGTTGTCCTCTGACATCCACACTCACACCCAATACATTCTCTCTCTCTCTCTCTCTCTCTCTCTCTCTCTCTCTCTTTCTCTCTCTCTCTTTCCCTTCACCCCTTTTTCCCATTCCCTTTCCCCCAATAAAAATAAAAAAACCTCCATGTGAGCCCTGTCGCATGATATGACATCTCTTCCCAGCGATTTCTAAATGACAACACCCAGCCTATCATAAACCATGTACTCAGTGTCAAGTGTGAAGCCAGGGTCAAACCTCCTTCCTCTTACCTTCCCTCTTTACTCAGAGAGCCTGGTCAGTCCTCTCTTTCTGCAGTGATCACACACTAGACAGGCGCTGCCCACTCTCTAGTCAGGGTCAAATTCCTCTTTCTCTCTTGTCTTCATGTATACATTCTTGGCAGCCTTTGAGACTTCTCTCTGCACGGGCTGGGAATGTAGCTCAGTCAACAGGAGTGTTTGCTTTGCACTCACAAGTTCAATTTCTAATGTCGCACACACTGGGGGCCACGAAAGAGCCCTGAGATCTTAGTACTGGGGAGATGAAGACAGGAGGATCAGAAGTTCAGGTCCTGGAAATTCTAATACTGGGGAGATGAAAACAGGAGGATCAGAAGTTCAGGTCCTGCTTCAAGGCCAGCCTGGGATATATGAAACAAAAGTCTTGTGGATGACACCTGTGCGTCCATCTCTCCATCTGGGGCCACTTCTTCAGCAGTGCTATCTGAACCTTATATTCTTCCTAGGCTCCACCCTCAAACGGTTTGAGATGAGAAGGCTCCTGGAGGCTCATATATTTGAATACTTAGCCAACATCGCCCTCCCCCATCCTCCTCCCCCCACTGGTGGAACTGTTTGAGAAAGATTAGGAGGTATGGCTTTTTTTGGAGGAGGGGTGTCACTGGGGGTGGGCTTTCAGGTTTCAGAAAACCCATACCTTGCCCCAGTTAGCTCTCTCTCCTCTCTGCCTTGTGCCTCTGGATCAGATGTAAGCTCTCAGCTACTTCAGTGCCATGCCTGCATGCTGCCATACTCCCTGCCATGATGGTCATGGACTCACCCTCTGGGCTGTGAACAAGCCCCCATGAAACACTTCTATAAGCTGCCTTGTCATGGAGTCTCTGTACAGCAATAGGAAGTAGTTACAGCATCTCACGTCTACTGCCTCTTCCTTCTAGATCTGCGATCTCCCCATCCGCATGCCGACACACTGAATAGCCAATGAATTGTGCATATTTCTTCTTTAAGTATTTCTCCATTCTATATCCTAGCCCCTTATGCTACCATCCTCCTTCCTCGTCACTGGGACCCAGAACTCCTTTCTTTGTCAAGGACACTGAGGCAAAAAAAAACAATGGTTCCTTAAGATGTCCTCATCCAAATCTCTAGAACCTGTAGAAATGCTACCTTCCATGGCATTCTTATGGAACTCAGTAGCATGGTGAGATTAAGAATCTTGAGGAGAAATTCATCTTGTACTGTAGAGGTTTATACCCATGTATTAGTGGGTTTTCCATTAGTTTGATGAAATAGCCAAGATAATCAATTTATATTGAGAATGTTTATCTTCATTTGCTAGTTTGGTGGCTTCAGTCGCTGGTTACTTGGCCTTGTTTGGGGGCAGGGCTGTGATGACACAGTATATCCTGGCAGGGCATGTGAGGGAAGAAGGCTACTTACTTCACAGCACCCAGGAGAGAGAGAGACAGGAAGCATCCAGGATTCTAATGTCCCCTTTAAGGAGACCTAACTTCCTCTCACTATATCACTTCCTTTTTTTTTTTTTTTTTTTTTAAAGAGTCTCACTCTACAGTCCTGTCTGGGCTGGAAATTGATTTGTAGATCAGTCTGGCTTCGAACTTACAGAGATCTGCCTGACTCTACCTAGGATTAACAGTGTGGACTACTAGACCTACCTCTTAAAGGTTCTACAGACTGGCAAACAAGCCTTTAACTGTGAGCATTTGGGAAAAACTCTTTCCATACCATAGTGTGTCCTCACACACTCACCAAAGAGGGAGGTGAAAGAACCATAGAAGATATGTGATAACAAATGTGTTGTGTTTGTGTATTTAAGAGACAGGAGGAAGGGAGGAAGGGAGGACAGACCTGTAGTGTGCATGAAAACATAACAAAGGAAGAAAAGAAGAGATGATACAATTACATTTTCTTTTTCTTTCTTTACCTTCTTCTTCTTCTTCTTCTTCTTCTTCTTCTTCTTCTTCTTCTTCTTCTTCTTCTTTTTCTGAGACAGGGCTTCTCTGTGTAGCCCTGGCTGTCTTGGAATTAGCTCTGTAGACCAGGCTGGCCTCGAACTCATAGAGATCCACCAGCCTCTGCCTCCCAAGTGCTAGGATTAAAGGCACATGCCACTACCACCTGGCTAATTTAAAATTTTTAAATGAAGAAAATATTCAAATAAATAAGGGCTAAATTTCTCAAATTTGGCACACATAACAAAAACCTCCTATGCCTGCAAATTCAAGAAGCTGAACAATATCCAATATTACTAAATCCAAAATAATGGACACGGAGACATCACAGACAAGTACCTGAGAATAAAATGTAAACGTTTATAAAGCAGACAGACAGAAATGATATACCACCTATAAGGGAGAAACCACCGGGATCAAAACAGATTCTCCCGCAGATACTACAGCCACCAGAGCCGAGTAGCATATTTTTAAGTGATAAGTGAATTTTTTACATAGGATTGTATATTCATTTAAAATAGGCTACAGGAGTGAAGGGGAAAGCAGAACGTTCAGATGAGGCCAACTGTTCCCAGAAACCACACTCTGAAAGAATATCCAGGGCACCTACACCAAAAACAATAAGCTCTGTCTCCCGCTTGTGGATCTGATGTAAGCTCTCAGCTACTGCTCCAGAGCCATGCCTGCCTGTCTGCTGTCACGCTCCTCATCAAGACCTTCATGGACTCACCCTCTGAAACGGTAAGTCCCCAATAAACACACTCATCTCTAAGTTGCCTTGGTCATGGTGTTTTGCTACAGCTCTAAAAGATACTTCCAGAGGATATAAAATGAGAAGTCAGAGGCCGGGCGGTGATGGCGCATGCCTTTAATCCCAGCACTCGGGAGGCAGAAGCAGGCGGATCTCTGTGAGTTCGAGACCAGCCTGGTCTACAAGAGCTAGTTCCAGGACAGGCTCCAAAACCACAGAGAAACCCTGTCTCGAAAAACCACAAAAAAAAAAAATGAGAAGTCAGAGAGATGAGATCACTCAGACACTGCTTGTGGGAAAGGTATAGTGCTCTAGAAAATAACTGGGCAATTTCTTATGAAGCTAAATATGCAGATTCCCATGTCAATCAGTAATTGCACCCTGGGCATTTACTCAAGAAAAATTATAAACACATAAAAACCTATATACAAATATTTCTCTTATAGTAAACGTACTATAATGTTCAAATTGGAAACAAGCCAGATATCCTTGAACAGGTAAATGAATGATTAAGAAAAAAAAATGTGTCATCCATACAACGGAACACAACTCAGCAATAAAAAGAAACAAACTATTGACTCATGCCACAATATTGATAAATCTCCAGGAAAGTTTCCTGAGTATATAAAGCTAGTCACAGTCACACAGTAGGTGGTTTTAGTCATAGGATCCCTTTGAAATGATACAATTATACACATAGACATCAAGAACCTATAAAATAACTGACAAGACATTGAGACATGGAGGTGGGAAGAAAGGAAACAAGAATTATGGTAAAAGAGCAGCACATGCACCCCCTATTCTGCAACTCGACTGTCATGTGATTACGTAGACCTATGCTATTGCTAAGCTACAGAGAACTAAATGTACACACAGAAGATGGTGAAATAAGATTTGTGCATTGTAGTAACATCAGTTTCCTGGCTAACGATATCATGCTATATGCTACCACAACTGGGAGAAATTGGGTGAGGAATATGCAGAATTGCTGGTTTATTTCTGATAACTTCATGTGAATCTATCTCAAAATTAAAATATTCATTCAAAGCAACTTCATGCGATGAAACCTAAGAGAATGCAGGTGTAGACAGATGGTCTGAGGGGTTACATCTCAGAGCAGTCACCCCTGCCCTTCAGTGACTGCCTGGGAATAAATCTCCATTCACCCAGATAAGACACCAACAGAAGACCAAAGAAATTACTACAGCCACGTCCACCTTGGTGAGCCAACCAGTTATCTGGGCACATGTACAGGACTGAGGATGAGGAGTTACTTAGAGAAATGTGGGTAATCCCTAAATAGCTTCACCACTGAAAAGTCCCACCCAACATGAATGGCAGGCTCTCAAAGGCTGAATAGATATAATCTTCCCTCCACTGCAGTTAACCTTTCACCCAATAAACCCTAGCACCCCTGTATATCTATGAGAGAACAAAATAAATGGAGAGGCTATAATCTCAGCCACTTTTACTAGGGCATGTCAGTATGCCTGGTCTTCTATAGGTCTCGTACAGGTTATCAAAACTGCTCTGTCTTCAAGATGATAATGTACATGCCGTACCTGAAAGATGTAATTTTACCTTTCCTCTGCTTCTTACATACCTTCCCCCTCCCCTCAGTTTTCTGCAATTTTATTGAGATTGGGAGGGGGTAATAAACATGTATGATTGTTTTTCTCCCATTTAGGGTTGATCATTGGGCTTCTATCTCACAGAAATAGTCAATTGTTCTTAGCATTTTAACCAGTTACACCTCTGCAGTAAACACCAACTACAGCAAAAAAGGAATTTCCAAGACCAGCAAAAGCAATAATATATGGTAGATGTAAGCAAAAGTTTAGAAGCCAATTAGACAGAAACACCATATCATAACTCATAGAACTGAACAATACAGAGAATAAATTTTAAAGATAAACAGGTGGTCTTAAAGACACACAAATTCACTGGACCCATCTGAGCATTTTCAGAGACGGTCCTAAAGGGAAGTGATCCTGAAAGCAAGTTCTACATCAACTTTAAGACAGAGTCAAAACTGGAAGCCAACAATAACTAGGCCCACTTTCTTTTAGACAAAGTTTGAAGGTCTGTGCCTTTAAGAATGTCTTGGTGATTAGTCTTTAACAAGTGTCTGAAGTCTTCCTGGGTTGGCCCTCTGTTAGCCTCATGAGAATTCCCTGTACCTCTTCTCTGTGCTGGATCCCCCAATTCCTATACCCTGGGCCTTTTTCTGGTTTTCTTTTTTGGTTTGGCAAGTACAACTTTCACCTACTTCTAGAAAAGGAAACATGAGTTGGTACATATTTGTATCTTCATACTATTCAATACTTGACTGGTAGTTTAGCAGGGTATAGAATTCCAGATTAAAACAATTTCCCTTCACAATTCCGAGGATATAACTCCAATATTTTAACTTCCAGTATTGCTAAAAATTAGTTCTGATGCACAATAGCTAGTTAGAAAATGGAAAGGACATGGAAACGGAAAGCATTCTCCACCCCCTAATTCTCCTGGTTCTAACATTTATTTTCCTTTTTCTCACTAGCTAATATCCAGGAGTTTTTCTTTTTTAACATTGTTTTCCAGTCCTTCGCAGTATAATTCTTTTTAAAAGGATTTTTCTAGAAAAATGTGTGTATGTATGCATGTGTGTGTGTGTGTGTGTGTGTGTGTGTGTGTGTGTGTGAGAGAGAGAGAGAGAGAGAGAGAGAGAGAGAGAGAGAAAGCTAAAAGGAGGGGGGAGAGAGAGAGATTATACAGAGGTCAAAAAAGGATGTCAGACCCCTTGGAACAGATCCCTTGGGATCTTGTGAGCTACCTGATATAGGTGCTTAGATCCAGACTCTAGCACTCATGATAGAGTAGCTAACAGTCTTAACTATGGAGTCACCACAGTTACCACTACAGACCAGGGGGGCTTCTTGTTACTGTTTGGTTTTATGTGTGATTGACAAGACAACCTGTAGAAAGCTGCACTCCCTTCTGTGAGAAACATCACAAATGAGATTGTTAGAAAATGCTGAAGAATGATGCTTTAAGTGCCACCATTTGGGACTTGGACGTAAGTAAGACACCTTCCTGGTGTTCTACTTCTGCCAGTCCTCTCTCAGACTGCAGGCCACTCAATGTACTGACAATGCTCCTCTTCAAGAGCAGAAATCTGTGAATAAGAGGAGTGCATGACTTTCCCTAACAAATTTCAAATTAGTTGCAAATGAAGAAGCTTCAAAGTGCCAAACGCAGCGTCCCCTGAGCACATCTGCATTTCTCACACGGACTCCCTTCAGACGTGCCATCTTTTTGCTCAGTCAGTGGTCATTCACTTTGCTTTGCTTTGACTTGTCCTGAAAATCTCTTCTGTGTAAGGTGCCAAGGATCGAGGTACAACCGAGTCAAGGTCCCACAAGACCCTGAATGGGACTCCTCAGGCCACATTGAGAAACACCAGTCGAGTCTTCTGCTTCTGGCAACAGTTTGGAGAAGAGAAGTCTGGAGCTGTTCTGATTCTTGAGATTCAGTATATGACTTAATTTTCTCCATTAAAGGTTGTGGAACCTTTTTGTGCCAAGTTCTGAAATTTCACAATTTCCATGTCTTAGTTGGGCCTGTTTTACCTACTGAACACAGCAAAGCCTCAACACCTGGTGATTTATATTTTCTACTTTGACAAATTTTTCTTGAATTATCTCACTCTTTATTACCTTCCCTCCCGTTCTCGAAGTCCTACTATTTTTGACTATTCCTCCTACATGTGGTTTGCATTTGTTTTCTATGAACTGCCTCAGACTTTGCCTACACATCTTCTATTGACTTTATCATTTCTGTAATACACACGAATGTATGTTTATTTTTAAGCTGCATTTTATTTCCTGCCTTAAGATAGCATCTTATTCTTGTTTTGTGGTTACAGTATCTCATCCTTGAGAGTAAGTCTCGATGTTTCATAAATTTTTTTCCTATTACTTTATTTTAATATGTGTTTTTGCTACTTGTCCTCTATCTTCTGTATCTATGGTAATCTAATAATCTATACTAGATACTATTGGTGTCCTACCCATGCCCAGCTGCTGTGTGTCTGGATGCCAATGAGCTGTTTTTCCTTTCTCTACAGAGTTGCCTTTGACCAGGAACTGCCTTCCCTAATTTGTGACCTCTTTCTTGGCAGTCAGTTGCCAAAGATCTATTAATAGCTGTATATAAGAAATCAGTCCTTTTGCTCCAAGATGAGATCAACTTTGATATAATTTCTATTTCAGAATTCCCTATGGATCAGGCTGAGTCCAGATTTTAGCCAAGACTACCTCCATGGTCTCCTTTCTTTATGACTTCTAAGAGCAAGAAAGTGAGCTGCTCCCGAGTCCCTGCCCTCTGTAAATCAGTTGCACGGGATGCCCATCTCCGGGTAACCTAAGGCACAGTTATGGTTCAACTTCATTTTTGCCTTGGTTGGATTTCGAATTAGGAGGCTGTCAGGGACCAGCCAAAACAAAAATACCTCTTGCCAGGGTAAAGACATGGGGATGTAGAAATGTAGTAAATATAGTAATATGAAGATGTGAATGAAAGGAATAAAACAGAGAAATATATAGGATAGTATCGGGAGGGAATTCCAGTGAGTACTGAAAATTTGCCCAGGTTTAATTTCCAACTGCTCAAAATACCCCTGACCCCAAAAAGTAGGAGTAAGACAAAAGACTGCATTCTCATGATACAAGGAAATGAACAGATCAGTTGAGGGCTACATTCATAGTTAAACATTCTGTTGCTAGAACAAAACAAGTCACACACCCTAGACCAAAACATTCTGTAGGCAAATCACGCCATGGGTGGAATCCCAAGTGAACTCCATAAAGGAAACAGGAACTTACTTGGATCCTTAGACTCTTGTTTGAGGTAGGAACAGATCTACTTCTCTAGAGTACAAGGTCTGACAATTAGCCACACCTGTTGACAATAACCTTGAGCAGGTAGAACTCTCTGCTCAACATCTGGTGGGACCTTTGAGGTGGAAGCACAATAACCTTGAAGGAAATAGAGGACTGTTCCAACTCTCTGGCCTTTGGTCAACATGGAAACAGGCTCACGTTTTTGGGCCTCCACAGGAGGTTTACTACCATGCTTGTGAGGGTGCTTCCAGAGAAATTCAACTAAAAAAGGAAGATTCACCCTGAATGTGGCCAGCATCTTTCCATGGCTGGGACTTGGGCTGAATAAAAAGTGGAAAGGGGAAAGGAAGCAAAGCACTGTCATTCATTTCTCTCTGTTCCATGACTGTGGACACAATGTATTTAGTTCATTGTCTTACACTTCCACCACCATGCCTTCCCTGCCATGACAGACTGTGTCCTCTTCAACTGTGAGCCAAGATAAATTGTTCATCTGTTATATTATTCTCATATTTTCACAGAAGTAATAAAAGCAAGTAATAAAGATAATTGATTCCTAGAAGTGAGGCCTTTGCTAGGATTACCTGGTATGCAATTTGTAGACCTCTGCAACTAATTTGCAAAAGGAATTTGATTTGGACATGGGGTGGTGGCGGCAGAGGGGCAGGCCATCCTGGTCTACAGAATGAGTTTCAGGATTGCCAGGGCTATAAAGAGAAACCCTGTTTTGAAAAAAAGAGAGAGAATATGGACATAGAAATTATGCTGTCTAGTAAAGAGATACTAATGGGTTTTCTTCTAAGATTCATGCCCTCACTAGCCCTGAGCAGTTAGCTAGGTTTCTAGTACTAGTCTCTTTGCTACTGTCCAGTGTTTGTGGATGGAAATGTCTGGTTTTTCTTATACCTGGTTAAGGTATTGGCAGAACAAAGGACAAAGTTAAGTTTAGGGGAAAAAAAATTTAGGACCAGAGAATTGAGAGGGGTGTTATCTGGCCTGTTTCAGGTGGATCCTTCAATTAAGCTCCCTGGAACTCACAAGAATTTTGGAGGTTTGTGAAAACATAAGTTTTAACATATTTACGTCAGAATGACTGTGACAGATGTTTTTGCACAATGGCAAGTATTTTTAAGACTATGAAAGACAGCATGAGAGAGAAATTTGATAGCGTGCGCCTGTCCTCACACCTTTATAACTTGCAGGTACACACCCTTATCACTTGTATTTATATTTTACTGAAATTTGTTTGGTGAGATTGTCCACCAATCATCAGGGAACTTAAAAGTTTGATCTCTGGAAGCCAAGCAGGCTATCCAACTCTGTTCCTCTACCTCTTGGCTATGATGCTTAGACCAACACCCTTAGACCACAACTATCACCACGATTTCTTCCTCCCCTGAATTTTCCATCCAGTTGTCAGGGCCTTTTCTTCCTTCAAAAGAGGAAATGGAGTGGGATGCTGCTACTGTATTGCTCACAGCTTACTCTAGGAAAAGGAACCTCGGTAGTTTTCTTCCTCCATTTCAGTCTGTCCAATCTACCAACATAGCTCCCAGTCACCACCAGCTCATTCCAAAGCAAGGGGAAGGGAAAAGGGAGAAGAAAGCAGACAGCTGTCTGACCTGCTTTCCAGCTGGTGCAGCACCCTTCTGGGAGGGTTTCCATCAGAGCTGGCTATTTGCTCTTCCGTCTTACATAATTGAAAGGTAGCCTTCTATGTTTTCGAAAGTTGGCTCATGCTATGGCTGAGAGAAGAATCTGTAAGGGAACATCATCCTCTGCAGGAAGGCACAACTTTCATCTAGGTCTTTGACTCTAATACAAGGTATTCCTTACTTGCCTGCTTGTCATCGCAAGGATCTCACGAGAAGAGAAATCCAGGGAGTATATGCCTTCCAAACAGTACTGGAGTCTTGTCCCCTCCACACTATCCCAGGCTAAGGTCATAAAATTAGTCCATATATCTATTTTTTAATCTATTTTTTTGTCCCTCCTTGATTCCACAAAACTACTGTCAGGCTCGGGAGTGGGGTGGGAACCTGAATTCAAGAGGACGAAGAAAACAGAAAGGACAGTTGCAAAATATGTTAGAAGCTGGAAAGCAGGAACAGATATAATTGACTTAGAAAGTCCAAGAGAGCTAAGAGCCAAGGAAAAAGTAAGAACAGCCTCATTTTCGTGGAAAAGAGCGTGAGTTAGGGAGGGGAGATACAAATTGAGTCTTAGACACCTTTGGAACTGAGCAAGCCAAAATCAGTAGAACTGAGTGAACGGTGATTGAGAAACAGTTAAGTCTTACTTATGGAAGTGATTTGAAGAGGTGGGTTTCCCCCCTTACTCTCTGGCATAAGAACACTTGGCCCCAGTTGGTGGCACTATTTGGGAAGCTTAGGAGACTGGCCTTGTTGAAGGAAGTGTGTCACTGGGGTGGGTTTTCCGAGTTTAAAGAGTTCTGTCTTCTTCACACTTACAGTCAGGGATGAGAGCTTTCAGCCCCCTGCTCCAGCTACAAGGCTTGCTGCTACAATTTTTGGCTATGATAGACTCTTATCCTCTGAAATCATAAAGCAAAATACAATCTTCTTTAAGATCACTGGGTTTTGCTGTTTTTGTTTTTTTGTTTCAAGACAGGATTTTTTTGTCTAGGCCTGGCTGTCCTAGAACTTGATCTGTAGACCAGGCTGGCCTTGAACTCACAGAGATCCCCCTGTCTCTGCCTCCCAAGCGCCCAGCTGATCACAGTACAACATGGGTTAGGGATGCCAGAAATAGTACAAATTTGTTTTGCGTTTGCTTTTGAATGAATTTTCGGCTGTTGCATATTAAGAAACCTTTTACTGTTGCCAATTTTTATGTCACCTCCACATTCAGTGTGGGTCCCTAGCCACATTTTGGGAAGTTGCACCTTATCTATCTCCCCCCATCACCAACCTCCCCCACCACAGTGGGAAGTTCATTGTAGCTGACAAATCTTCGTTGATATGTCATTATCATCTAAAACCCATGGCTTATGTTAGGGTTCACTCTTGTTGCCATATGTTCTACAGGTTTGCACAGATGTGTGACTTGTAGTCACCAACACAGCATCATTCAGGGTATTTCCAGTGCTCTAAAAATTCTGGGTGGATTTTAAGAGGAAATAAGTTTTCTTCTGTGTTGCTAGGTAAGTGTTTTTCTAGGAGAGGGACCAGCAGCCACAGTGGCAGAGAGCGAAGCAGTACCGTTGCTGATCTAGAAACAGCTGTAAAATAAGGCTCAAGTGCCAGACAGGGCAGGAGAAAATGAAAAGCCAGACACAGCAGATCTGCACATCAAGAGAATATATTTTTGAAGAGAGGTGAGGGAGGGAGAGAAAGAGAGAAAGAGAGACAGGGAGAATAAATAGATCTGCATGAGAAGTGAGCAGCAGCCTAGAGCAAAGGTGAGGAGGTCTGGTCTATACCAAAGTGAGAGCTATCATCAGCAAACCTGTGTCCCTAAGGCTGTCCTGGGAATTGCTGGGATTAAGAGCCAGGAGGGAGGGGATAGTCCAGACCCCCACATTGAGGGCTGAGGGAGGAAGTGGTCACAGCAGGTGGGTTCACAATGAGCTTTGTTAGTCTCAAGACCTTGGAGGGCTGTTCTCAGCCTTAAGGGAAGAGAGTGTCATCTCAGAGACATCATGGCTGGACCTTGAAGAGAGAGGGGGGACTCCGTTCCAACACTTGGAGAGGAGCCTCGTCAGTAGAGATAGCTTAAATGGATAAATAGAAAACAGAGCTGCCACGTACAGCAGGACAGGCATCCTGAAAGGAGAGTTTCAATAACCCCAAACAGGGGAGATTATTTATACAGTATTCTGACTCATTCTTTGATGATTTCATACATGTATATAATGTATATTGATCGTATCTACCCCTCTCTCCCCACTCCTCTTAAACTCTCTAATCCATCTCCTTCCCACCTTCGTGCCCCCCCTTCTCTCTCAAGTCACTGAGTCTAATTAGTACTGCCAACATGGGCACGGGTATGGTACCATCCACTGCAGTATGGCCAACATACTAGCAGACACATCCTGGAAGAAAATTTATGTCCCTTTCCCCAAGCAGCCATCAACTGCCCATAGCTTCTCAGTTAGGGGTGGGGTCTCGTGAGCTCCCACTCCATCTGGAATGTTCACTGGCTAACTCCCGTGCATGGAGCACAGCTGTGGTGATCCACAAGCGCTGTGGCCATGCCATGCTCAGAAGCAAGCTTTTCACAGCATCCCTTCACACTCCTACACAGGCCTCTGCATCCTTTCTGCCCCCTTACATGATAGTCCCTGGACCTTGGTAATAATAGATGTCCTATTTAGGGCTCAGCATCCAAGAGTCACTTATTCTTTACTCTTTGACCACTTACGAATCTCTACGTTAACTGCAAACAGAAGGTTCTCTGTCCAGTCTTGGGAATAGCACTCATCTATGGGTACAAAGAGAAATATTTAGAAGGCAGCGTGACAGCATGAACATTTAACAGAACAGGACTTAGATCCCCCTTGGGTCATCTCCCAAGCCATTGGCATTTGACCAAGTTTACAGTCTCACGTATGAATTCTTCCCCGTGAGGCTGGCTTAGGTCCAATCAGAAAGTATTCAGCTAAACCGCAACAGTCATCACTGCTTCAGTGGGAAGACCTTGACTGACAGCTCAGCATCGGAGCATGTAGGGTCCTGTGCTGGGTAAGACCATTGTTTTCATTTGCCTTCTACTGCAGTGATAAAAGACCAGGACCAAAAGCAACATGGGGAGGAAAGGGTTTATTTGGCTTACATTTCCAGCTAACAGTCCATCACTGAGGGAAGTCAGGACAAGAAGTGAAGGCAGGAATCAGAAGGAAGGAGCCCCTACAGAGGCTGCAGTAGAACAGTATTCACCGGCTTGCTCCCTAGGGATTGCTTGGCTTGCTCTTTTATGCTACCCAGACCACCTGCCTAGGGGTGACAGCACCCACAGTGGTTTGCATATCAGTCATTAATCAAGAAAATGTCCTATGGACTTGCCCTTCCCACCCACCCTCCTCTCCTCTCCCCTCCCCTCCCCTCCCCTCCCCTCCCACATAAATCATTAATCAAAAATATGTCCCGAAGATGTGCTCACAGGCCAGCCTGATACAGTAATTCTTCAGCTGAGGCTCCGTCTCCCCAGGACTCGTTTGTGCCACGCCCCTTCTTGTGTCTCCCCTCCCCCCCAAAAGAAGGCCTCAGACAATAATCCAGGCACTTGAGTGTCTTCACTCATGTGGCCCTGCTGCTCCTTTGCATTGTATTCTGAATATTTTTTTCTTTTTTTCTTTTCTTCCAGTAAAGTTTTCTTGCTACTTTTGCACATCTGTGTGGGCTCGTATTTCAATTCCTTAAATAAGAGACCAGCAACGTGAAAACCCTGTACCCTAACTTCGGTTAACAATCTGTTTTAGTTTATCTGCCAAGGTGAAGGAACTAGGTAGGCCTTTCTGCGGGCAGCCGCGAAGGGGGAGGAGCTGCGAGGCTACGGCACAGCAGGACTCCTGAGAGCCAAGGGAAAAGAGGGGAGGGGAGGAGGGAGGGAGGGGGCGGGCATGGGAGGGGAGATTGCTGGCAGTTGTGGCCTGATTCTGGGAGAACGAGAGGAAGTTGGGTAGAGGGCCTGTAATCTAACATTTACTGATCCTTCTTACTTCCCCTTTCCTAGGAGGTTTATGGTTTGCTAGGCATTTTCCATGATGAATTAAGCCATGAACTATTTATGGTTCATGTGAAGGATCTGTGTGTGTGTGTGTGTGTGTGTGTGTGTGTGTGTGTGTAGGGGGGGGATGTCTCAGACGGGGAAATAGGGGCTAAGGTAAGCGGGTAAGAAGCCTTAGCGGTGGTGGCTAAGAACGTCTGCACGCTCCCACTGATATGCTAGAACTTGGGCCTTGCTATTACAAGAAGGACTCACTGCCCCCAAATCCTGAGCCAGTTTCTGTCTACAGTGTAAAACAGGAGCTGGGGCCCGAGAGTAATGGGTAGATAAATAAATAATTAAAGGCAATTAAATAAAGGAACGCACTGTTTCTTGAATATACTTTCTTCCACTATCTGCAGGCACTGGGTCTGCAGCAGGTGAAACATCTAAATAGGGGGCACCCCACTTTTGAGTACTCTTGGTCCGGCGGTTACGACAGAAGCCAAGTTTCACTCTAACTGTCAAATTGTTTCACAGACACGGAAAATACTAAACAGCTGAGAAGACACGAACCGTACAACTCAGCATCATGAATCTATGCTACAGGGCAGCCAACAGCCTAGACGCGCTACAGGGCGCCGCGCCTGCGCATTGCAGACAATGAAGCCGCGCGCCCTCAGCGAGGAGGTGGGACTTGCCCGGGCATCCGGGTCCCACACCCCGCCTCCGCGGCATGAATGAGAGGCGCGGCGCCCGCCCCTCCCCCGCCGGGCCCGCCCCTCGCCGGGGCAGCAGCTAGCAGTCGCCAGCTCAGCCGCTCGGGCTCTCGGACGCCGCTCATTAGCAGCTCGCTGCCTGAAAGCTGCTGCCGGGCGCCGCAGCCCTCACGTCTGCTGCCCACCGCCCGGGTGAGTGAGGGGAGGGCCGGGCCTGAGGGCCGCGCGGCTGAGGCGCAGGCTGAGGCGCAGGCTCCGCAGGTCCGTATCTGGGATGCTAAGGGCTGCGCGCCGGCCTCGCACCCGCTCCGAGACTGGGGGGCCGCCGGGCATTCTCCACACACCCGCACAAAGGGCGGCTCAGGCTGTCACCCGGAGGTCACCTCGGGCTGGGCCCGGGCGGGGGAGGCGGGATGGGCGGAGGATGGAGGAGCCGCTGCCTCCGCGTTGGTGGCGGGGACTGACGCGCGTCTCGGGGACGCGGTGTGGCAGTGGTTTTTTGGTCCCGAGCCACTCCTTCCTTTGTGGTGCTTGTCTCGTGCCTGGTTGTCACACTGCAAGGCAGTGGTCTGCACCGGGTCATTGACTAGTGAAAGTCGTCTGGCGGCCTCATCATCTATGGGTGGGGGGCGTGTGTGTGCACCCACAGGGCAAAGAATTAATGACCCTGCTTTGTTTTCGGAGACCCAAGGGGTGTGTGTCCTGTGAACAGAGACGGTCTGGGATCAACTAAAAGGGCACACGGAAAAAGAAGTGTAAAGATAACTTCACACCTTTATTCGTCCGTCCCTGGTGCGGGGTTTTTTGGGTTTTGTTTTTTCGGGTTTTTTTGTTTTGTTTTGTTTCTATATTTTTGTTTTGTTTTGTTTTTGATTTCTTGTAAAACCAGTGGGTCTGTTCACTGAAAGTGCGAGTCTGTATTCTTATGTCGCTGTATATTTAGAACACATTGCTCTTGTGGTTGATGGTGATGTATTTATGTATCGGGGTTACGCCAACATCCAGAGCATTGCTTTCTGGCCTTAGCTGATTGATAACAGGTCTTTGTATACGTACCTATAGGAATACTTCCATGTATGCAGACTCCACTTTACCCACTCTGCTGTACAGGTGGATTGGGTTTCTTGACTTCCTGCCTTAGTAAGAGGTGGTCCAGCAGGTTCTCTCTACCTCCTTGTTTGTCTGGTCGCCCCGTAACCGCCTCCCCCCCCCCCCCATGTTTTGGCAAAGGATTTTATTGCAGATTATTCTGGCATGCACTCTGGCTTTGATCTGAACAGCTCATTTTACACGACTACCAGAAAACAACACCTTTTTCCCCCATTGTTTTCAGCCACCCAAAGAGGGTAGGAAGCCCTGCTGGGTCCCATAGACTTTGACTTGATAGGACCGCCTGCCTGCTTGCCTGTTCACTTCACTGGTTAAAAGAGGTCGTTAAGCTAGCACCAGTCAGGCTTGGCGGCCAAAGCCTTCCATCCCCTCACTTAGAAGGAAGAGACAGGAGGATCTCCGTGATTTCAAGGCAAATCTGTTCTACATCGAATTTCCAGGCCAGAACTGCGTACTGAGACCTTGTCTCAACAAACCAGCAAGCTATATCTTGTTGTTTTAAGACAGATTATTTGAATCTTATAAGATAGTTCTTACTCTAGTTGGAGAATGATATTTTGGTTTCTTTTTTACCTTCCTAATTTTGTAGAATGAAAAAGCCACATTTTAGAAATATTTTTGCTATGATCTTTTGTTTCAAAATAGTGATGGTGGAAGAAAACTGAGGAGTTTATATATGAATAATTGAGTGGGTTCAGTTTTCTTTAAAGTTCTTTTCAAGATTATTTATTTTTGAGTCGCATATATTTTCATTCCTAGTAAAATTTCAGTACAAAATGAAATGTTAACCTCCACAGCATCTGTTTATGTATAGACTCCCTGCTTAAAACATTTGCCTTTAATTTGAAGGAAATTTCCACTGGTTGGATGACAATCCATTATTCTTAAAGAAATTCTTGCCTTATGCATTTCTCTTAAACCATGGGTCACAACCCAATATGGGATTGCATAACTGAATGTAGGACTCACAATAATTAACAACCAGAAGTTTCTGCATGTTCGGTGATCAAAAATTAATTCAAGGGGCTAGAGATGTAGTTTAGTTGATAGTGCATATTTGCTTGGCATGTGCAACACCACGCCCTGGGCTTGGTCTCTTGACTGAATTAACTAGATTTGGTTTCCCATACCTGTAATCCATCTCCCCTTGGGAGATTGGAGGCAAGGAGATCACTTTGGCTACATTAATAAGTTTGAAGCCAGCCTGGGATACAAGAGACCCTGCTAAAATGAGAATAGTAAGAATATTACTATTCTGTGTTTACAGTCAAACACAGAATAGATCTGAGGTGTTCTGGCATTGCTGGTGTAGCAGTGTAGGACTTCACTGTAGCCTTGCTTCTGAGTATGCTTGGCACCTCATGTTATTATACCAACTGTGCCAGTGGACCTTGGCTCAGACTCTAGGCTATTGTCTGTTTGAATTACAGTGGTTTTGTTTGTTTGTTTTCTTTTTTTCTGCACCTAGAAGGGTTTTTTTTTTGTTTTTTTGTTTTTTTTTTTTTTTTTGGTTTTTCGAGACAGGGTTTCTCTGTGGCTTTGGAGCCTGTCCTGGAACTATCTCTGTAGACCAGGCTGGTCTCGAACTCACAGAGATCGCCTGCCTCTGCCTCCCGAGTGCTGGGATTAAAGGCGTGCGCCACCACGGCCCCGCCTAGAAGGTTTTGTGATCCTGTGGAAACACCCCGTACTCCCGAGGCAGGTGGGTCTCTGAGTTCAAGGCCACCCTGGTCTACAGTGTTAGTTCAGGATAGTCAGGGCTGCACAGAGAACCCTTTCTTGAAAAATCAATGAATGAGTGAATGAATGAATGAATGAATAAATCTTTAGAGAAAGAGAAAAACACTATACCTATTGTATTGTGTTTAATTTTCTTTCTTTCTTTCTTTCTTTCTTTCTTTTTTAAAGACAGGGTCTCACTACATAGACCTGTAACTCACTGTGTAGACCTGGATAGAATATTCAGGAGCCAGTAGCAGGCAGATTGATCTCTGAGTTCAAGGCCAACCTGGTCTACAGAGTGACTTCCAGACCAGCCAAGGATGCATAATGAGACCCTATCTCAAAAGAAAAACTGTTTGAGTGGCTAACTTTAATTTCATTTTTAAAAAAGAAACAATCATTATTTGAATTTCGGTTTAGGATTAGATTTCCAACAACTCCAGATATGGCTCTGTGTTTGTTATTTTTCTCATTCCTGTGACAAAAAAATGACTTCAGGAAAGGTCTGTTTTGACTGACATCTTGAGGGTGTCATGGTAAAGTCTAAGACAGGAGTACCAGACCCTGGTCCCATTGTGTCTGGTGGCGAAGCGGAGAGGGGTGCATACTGATGCTTCATTTCTTTCCAGCTTGTGAGGATCCCGGCATTCACATTCAGGGTCTTCCCCCTTTTTTCCTTTTTCAAAATTACTATTTTATTTATGTGTATGGATGTTTTCCCTGCAAATGTGTCTGTGTGCCAGTGTGCTTGCCTGGAGCCAGAGGAAACCAGAAGACAGCATCAGATTTTCTGAAACTAAAGTAGCAGACAGTTGCAAGCTGTCCTGTGGGTGCTGGGAATTGAACCCCAGTCCTCTGGAGGAGCAACCAATGCTTTTAACTTCTGGATTGTTTTTCTAGCCCAGTCTTACTCTTGAGTCAAACCTTTCAGGGGCAGGGGACTTCTTAATAGACACACCCTGAGGTGTTCTTTTATGATTATTCTAAGACCCATCAAACTGAAAATCAACGTGAACCATCATAGGTCCCAAACATACTTCTTCCATTTTGTACTATATATAAAGTGACATTTCAGCATTGACATTATAAAGTCAAAAGATCACTCACCTCTGAAAATGATGCTCTAGGTAGTATCAAAATTTAGCTACAATTTAATTTTCTATATAAAAGTCAACAAACATATTTTTTAAAATATTTATTTATTTATTTTATTATGTTATATACTGTCTGTGTGTATGCCTGCAGGCCAGAAGAGGGCACCAGATCTCATTACAGATGGTTGTGAGCCACCATGTGGTTGCTGGGAATTGAACTCAGGACCTTTGAAAGAGCAGGCAATGCTCTTAACCGCTGAGCCATCTCTCCAGCCCAGTCAACAAACATATTTATATCAATATACAAATTTGCCTTTTTGTCTTTAATAAGTGGTAAAATTGTATATGTCAAAGAGTTACTTTAAAACAAAACTGTCTTAAGTTCATTATCAGTAAATGTTTGATTTAATTTTAAGCCAGTTTTATATAGCCCTTCCTTCTTTCCTCCCTCCCCCTTCTCTCTCTCTCTCTCTCTCTCTCTCTCTCTCTCTTTCTTAAGACCGTAAAGGTTTAGAAGATCTCAGACGGAAACCCCTCTTCCTCTCACCAGCTCTGGAAACCTGTCTTTAAGACTCTTGTTTCCTGGTCTCAGAACCACCCTTCCCACACCCATTCTTTGTCTCTCCCCTTCACTACTCACAGTTCCTGTATTTGTGCCCTCGCTCTTGCATCATTAACTTTACACAGGTTATGTCAGGTCACAGGCATGTTCTCATGTCCATCACATCCATCTATAAAAACAAATTTAACAAACTTTCTTTGCTTCCCATCAGTCTGTCGTGTTTACCTGATAGTTCAATGTCTCAAGTGAAATGCACATACTTTGCCTGTGTCCTTACATAAGACCTATCATTCCTAAAATACTTTAGTTTAGAATACTTATATCCCCTAAGATATATTGGTCATAAATATGACCTGTTTAGTTTCTTTCTTTCTCTCCTTCTCTTCCTCCCACTCCCCACCCCCAATTTCTTGCCCACCGGTTCTCCAGATTAGATCATGTGATAGGTTAGTAAAATGATCTGCTGTTGGCCAGGTGGTGGTGGTGCCCGCCTTTAATCCCAGCACTTGGGAGGCAGAGGCAGGGGGATCTCTGAGTTCAAGAAAGCTCCAGGGCTCTTTACACAGAGAAAAATCTATCTCAAAAAAACCAAGGATCTACAGTTGACAAATGAGCAGCTTATAGCACTTCTTAGCAGTTTGGTAAATTGATAAATTGTTTTGATCATTTGATAAAATAGTTTAATTTTGAACCAAGTACTATTTGTTTATTTGGCTCAAAGGTTCTTTCTTCATGTTACTTATTTTTATCTTATTTACTAATTTTGTTTTCCTTTTTGAAACAGTTTCATTATTGTGTAGCCCTCGCTGGCCTGAATCTTACTATGTTAGCCAGTCTGGCCTCCAGCTTGAAAGACCCTCCTGCTACCTCTGTCACCAGTGTGGTAAGATTATGGTTGTGTGCTAAAACTTTCAAATGCCCAGTGTGTCATCAAGCAGATTTGCTTATTTATTTTGGTTATTTAAGACAGTATTTTATGTAACTCAGACAAGCCTTGAACCTAATAACTTTGTGGCTGAAGATGACCTTGAACGCCTAATCCTCAGGGCTTTACCACAGTGCTAGAATTATAGATTAACACCCTTAGAGGCGTGTTTGTGTGTTAGATACCTGGAAAACAGATTTTTTTTTTTCAGGTAGCTATAGATGTTCTATCTGCTAGCAAGGTAGCCAGGCAGATGTATGTAGCAGTTCAACTTTTGGGAGGCACATGAAGGATATAGACAGGCTGTATAAGTCCCATTTGGAAGGGCTAGATCTTATGTGTTAAATTGTTTTTTGTTTTTGTTTAGTTTATTTTCTTATTGTGTGTGTGTGTGTGTGTGTGTGTGTGTGTGTGTGTGTGTGTGTGTGTGTTAAGGAAGCTTACTTAACCATTTTAAAGAGAAAGCTATGGGTAATTTTTAGTTTTAGAAATTGTTTCTTGAATTAATTTGGTACTTACTCTACTCTTTCTTATCTAGATACATAATGGGAACCCTTAGAATCTGAGCATTTCAGACCTCAAAATGTAGTGCTGTGTAAATTGAGGGTTTTAAAAGAATGCCAGATGGTTGAAAAGGAATTGCGAGCTCTCCAGTTAGTGCCATCCTTTGAAAGCCAGCTGGATAAACCTCTGCTCTGGAGGTAGGAACTAGACACTTTGTTCCATGCCAGCTGGCCCATGAATAGCTGGCCAGTGGCCTTATTTTGGGTCGACCACTATTGGGAAAGCTAGCCTGGGCCTTCCATCTATCCTAAGAATAGTCATGCCAAAGAGTTAGTTGCTCCAGGCCTCCCTCTATGGAGTTGAAGGCAGCCTGCAGTGTTAAGGGAAAGCAAGCCACTTAGTATTGCAAATGAACTCTGTGTTATGAATTGCTGTGGGAAAGTTTAATGCAACCTGAATTTTTATGAATTTAATGCTAAGGATAGAAAAACTGCTTGTCAATAAAAGTAAATGCTTTTCTATTGGGACTTCCTCCAATTTATCTGTTTTCATTTATTAGCATCTCTTAATAAAGTTTGCCTGCTATTTTCATTTTTATCTTATAACATTTGGGTGCCTCAGTAGAAGGCTAATTCTATATGTTATCTTAAAATTAGTCTCATTTTATTTGCTAATATTTTCTTAACTTGACAGATACTTGTATCAGGCAGTTCCTTAAATCCTTTAGCAAATTTAATGTATTAGTTTAATTAAGAGCAAAAGAATAAGTGTGATACTGCAAGTATGAGCACACATCTCATCTGATGATGCTATCTTTCATTCTCAACATTAATAGTCTTATTCAGACTTCAGTCTTCGGTGATTGGCTAGTTTTAAGAGAATTGGTGCAAAGGAAATGATGGAAAGGGGTCAACACTTCAAAGCATCTAGTTCTGAAATTGCAAGGGTGTCCTGTGGTGAATTACAGGATGTGGGGTGTGTGTGGGGGGCATTCTATAAAACAAAAGTTTTATCATGTGGAGATTTATGGAATGGTATTGAGCAAAGTACCTTTGATAGAAAAAAACTATCTCACAGTAGTATGTTGCCTTAATTTTTTTTTCACTTGGAGATTGAATGGTTCTATATTACCTGTTTGTTAAATTCATCTAACCAAAACAAAAAGCATTAGAAATTACCTAAATTTCTTTATTATTTTCTCTTGAATCTGAGCATGTGAAATTATACTTTGTGCTTTAAACTTAAAATAGGATCTAGTATCTACAGTTTGTACTGAATTGTGTACATGTCTGTAATTAAAGTTTCTTCAATCTGATGGATGGTGATGCTGCACATCTTTAATCCCAGCACTTAGAAAGCTGAGGCAGGTGGATATCTGTGAGTTCCAAGCCAGCCTGGTCTACTTAGTGAGTTCCGGAACAGCTAAGGCTACACAGAGAAATGCTATCTGGAAAACAAAACAAAAAAGTTTCTTCAGGCTGGAGAGATGGCCCAGAAGTTAAGAGCACTAGCTGTTCTTCCAGAGATCCTGAGTTCAATTCCCAGCAACCATATGATGGCTTACAACCATCCATAATGATACCTGGTACCCTCTTCTGGCTTACAGGCATACATGCAGACAGAATACTGTATACATAATAAATAAATCTTTGAAAAAAATAAATAAGTTTCTTTAATCTTTTGATTTTTCAATTTTGTCTCTGAAAACAAGCCAAAAAGTAATATTCTTTATTGAGAAAGGGTCTCACTATGTAGCTCTGGATGTCCTAGAATTCTCTTTGTAGTTGTGGACCAGAATAACCTCAAACTCAGTGCCTCCCAGGTGCTGGGATTAAGATTGGAAATTTAAGATTTGTTTTCTTTAAATGACAAAGCAGTATCAATAGCTACATAGAACTTTTTCATGAATTGGCCTATGCTGAAAACATTGTATATCTATAGCAAAACAGCTATTATTTTCTCCTTACAACTACTCCAAAACCAGTTCGTGGGTGATAAAATTAAAAATCAAAGAAGTAATTTTGTTTTATAAAAATAATTTATTTATTTTTATTTTATATGAATTGGTGTTTTGCCTGCATGTATGTCTGTATGAGGGTATCAGACCACCTGAAACTGAAGTTACAGGTAGTTATGAGCTGCCATGTGGGTGCTGGGAATTGAACCAGGGTCCTGGAAGAGCAGCCAGTGTTCTCATCCTTTGAGCTATCTCTCCAGCCCCCAAAGAAGTAATTTCTTGAGGTTAACAAGTCAGGAGCCAGGGCACAAACATCTCCATCATCCAGTATCTCTCAGTTTATGCTGCCAACTCCCAGGAGAGTATTCAGATGCACTGCAGTGGATGAAAAAAGTTCAGGGTCCTTTGTGTTTAAGGGAGGTTATTCTATAACCAGCACTCATCTTGAATTCACTCTGTAGCTCAAGCCTCAACTGTGCGGCACACTTTTTGTTAGAGTTACAGGTACGAGTTACCACACCTGGTTGTAGATTCTTAAAATTATTCTACTTATGTGTGTGGGTGCTTTTTGCCTGTGTGCATATCTGCGCACCACCTACATGCAGTGCCCACAGAAGACAAAAGTAAGTTGTCATATTCCATGGTACAGTTACAGTGGTGAGCTGCCATATGGTGCTGGGAATCAAACTCAGGCACTCTAGAAGAACAGCCAGTGCTTTTCTTACTTTCTTTCTTTCTTTCTTTCTTTCTTTTTTTGCTTTGTTTTGTTTTGTTTGTTGTGAATGCTGTATGTTAGGATACGATCTCAGAAAAGATGTGAAGTAATCAAGTGTAAACAAAAGGAAAAATATTCGGTTCTGAATGTAGCTGTGACTATTTTGTGGGTCTCGGTTCTCTGTTTCAGTTCCCTGCCACCATTCATTTACAGCTCAGTTCTTTGAAAGCAGGACAGTTCTGAGGTGTGGGCAGCTGCAGCCATAAAAGGATGTGTTTGTATTTGGAGACTCTGCCTCTTATATGTGCGTGTGTGTGTGTGTGTGTGTGTGTGTGTGTGTGTGTGCTGTTAAAACTGCTTGTTCTGTGTTATAGATTTTCAGTAAAAGAATTTATTTGAGGTATAAAACAATATTTGCATTCTATAGTTATGTCATTGTTTTACTCAAGGAGAAATGGGTATTTACTGTATAACTTATTCTACTTGTACACACTGAAAAACCAGTAAGGTGGCTTTTAGCCTTGGGTCCCCTTTATTTTCTGCCTGAGATTAATATTCTTAGACTCATGTTATAGAATATTATTTTAAGGTGTGTTACATTTGATTATGCTCTGGGACATTTGTTTAATGATGTAAAGATGTGTTACTTTTGTTCATGCTGCAATTGTTTAACTGTGAAGCTGTGATTCTTTATCTGTCTAAAACACCGTATGGTCTAATAAAGAGCTGAACGGCCAGTAACAAGGCAGGAGAAAGGATAGGTGGGGTTGGCAGGCAGAGAGTATAAATAGAAGAACAACTCTGGAAGAGAAAGAAAGAAGAGAAAAAGGAGAGGAGGATGTCAGCCATCTAGTCAGCCAGGGAGTAAAAGTAAGATACACAGAAGAAGTAAGAAAAGGAAAAAATCCAGAGTCAGGAGGTAGATGGGATAATTTAAGGTAAGGAAAGATGGCAAGAAACAAGCCAAGCTAAAGCCAGATACTTATAAGAAAACATAAGAATCTGTGTGTAATTTATTTGGGAGGTGGGTGACAGCCTCCCCTCCCAAGAACAAAAGAATAGAGAACCCAAAAAAGAAAAGACTACAGACTCAACTATCCTTTTTTTTTCTTTTCTTTTGTTGTTTGAGATAGGGACTCTCCATGTAGCCTACTGGCCTGGAACTTGCTACATATACCAGGTTGGCCTCAAACTCAACAGAGCTCTGCCTGCCTCTGTCTCCTACATGTTGGGATTGCAGGCTTGGGCCAACACACTGAGCTCAAACTTCTGTTTGCCAGAGGCTTAGGTTTTGTTAGGAAGAGCTGTAAACATCCTCAGAAGCAGTGTTGAGTGCTCCAATATGCCATCTCCATAGTTGGAGCAGCAGTTCCCAACCTGTGGGCTGAGACCTCTTTGTGGTCAGATGAACCCTGTGACCAAAGACCGCTGGAAAACCCAGATAGTTACATTACAATTCATAACAGTAGCAAAATTACAGTTACAAAGTAACAATGAAAAAATATTATAGTTGGGGGTGTCATCACAACTTGAGGAACTGTTCTAAAGGGTTGCGGCATCAGGAAGGTTAAGAAACACTGAGTTACAGGGTTTGTCACATTTGTTTCTCCTATTTTTTTTTCTCTTTCGCCTTCCCTTGCTGTGATATTTTAAAGACTAGTCCAGGTCTTCTGTCTCTTTATTTAGGGAAGTTCCTCTTCTTTTTGTTTTATGTTATGAATGCATCGCATCACACAAGCTGGGTCCTGGTCCTGTGATTCTCACATTTGGGCTTTGTCTGCTTCTTCATCACATGATGTAGTTTGTTGCCCTTCTCTGTATCACATTCAACACTGAATCACACCTAGAGGCTATATGTATCTGTCTACCCCACTTCCGGTATTGCCAAAAGACCAGTGTGATGGTCACAGTATCTGTGGCGTAATAATGACTTTCCTTACTCCGCTATCTCTTCTACATCTGTTAGCAAGAATTCTGTAAGGTCTTTGTCTTAGCCAAGGGATTTTTTTGTTTTGTTTTGTTTTGTTTTTCGAGACAGGGTTTCTCTTTAGCTTTGGTGCCTGTCCCGGAACTAGCTCTTGTAGACCAGGCTGGCCTCGAACTCCCAGAGATCTGCCTGCCTCTGCCTCCCGAGTACTGGGATTAAAGGCGTGCGCCACCACCGCCCTGCCTCTATCCAAGGGATTTTTAGGGCAACCATAAAATTCACTTTAAATGAGAGGCTGCCACTATAATTTTATACTGTTGTATACTTGGTAAAAATAAGTTTAATCAGATAAGGAAGGAAATTGAATATTTGACTTAAGGATTTAATCTTGTGTCTTTGTGGTGCTGCTTTTGAATACTATATCAGTATGTGAATTATTTCTTTTAAAATTGACATGCACTCTAATACCTCTGCAAGCAAAAGGTGGAAATATATAAACGCCTTTTTAAATCAAGCGATGGAAGGATACTACTAGTTTAGGATACAAAGTCAGGATTCCCAAAAGTTGATTTGACCTTCCTCAGATGCACCTGAGTGCCCATTCCACTCATTCTTCATGAGCTGCTTTTTGGGTGAATGTTACTAAGTTCCCAGGAAAAAAAAAATGAATCTGGAATAAAAAAACAAAATAAAAAACATAAACACAGATGACAGATAAATTGGAATCCTGTCTAGAAAAAATTTTTTTTACTTTATGCTGAAGAGTTCTTTGATCATTTCTCCTGATACTTTTTGTTTATTTGTGTGTGTGTGTGTGTGTGTGTGTGTGTGTGGTTTTGTTTGTTTGTTTTTCAGGCAGAGTTTCTCTGTAACAACCCTGGCAGTCCTGGAAATTGGCTGGCCTTGAACTCACAGAGCTGCTGAGGTGGGCTACCTCTGCCTTCTGAGTGCTGGGATTAAAGGGTGTGCCACCACCACCCAGTATCTCCTGATACTTCTTAACATCAAATTCCTTTAATGCCAAGGAATTTGTCCTGCTCCAATTTACCTTATTTACGTTTTGTTTTTAGTTATTCCCTGAATCCTTGTTCTCGGGAAAGTAGTCTTGATTTCAAAGGAAAATTAAACAGGTTAGAGTTCTTAACTTAGTAACCATCTCTAGACAATCTAATTGCACTGTTTGAGAGGATCATTAAAAGTATGTGCTAGTGTGATTTCTCCATAGATGAGCCCTTACTGTGCTATACTGTTTACTTAAAAAGGAGTAATACTGTACTGTGATCTCCTAAAAGTGAAGTATGCCATTGTAAAGGGATGCCTTCAAAAACTGCAGATAGGCTGAGACAATACAGAAAGCCACAACTACCACAATCCAGAGAACAACTGATGGTGGAGTACCCAGGCCCAGTGATACATCTGCAACAAAACTCCAGTACCAAAGGCTCAGGGGGATCTCATGGAAGAGGGGCAGAAAGATTATTAGAGCTGGAGGATCAACAAGCCACACAGTTGTGTCTCCTAGGAATGATAGGGAACCTACACTCATGATACCTGAACAGTGTGTCTCCTAAACAAGACCTGAACAATGACAACACCAATAGACAAGCTAACATGAAAGGGGGCAGCCTCTAATCACTGCCATGGGAGGGCGAATGATTCAACCCTGGGGTGAACCCCCAATTGGTTATCCAAGGCCAAATGATCAGCTCTGAAATCATGTACATACGAGCAACTCAGCAAGTCATATTTGTGTGTGTGTGTGTATGTATGTATGCTGTATGTATGTATAAAATTAAAGGAAAAGAAGCCATTATCAATTTGAGAGATAACAAAAGGGAAATGGGAAGGACTGTAGGATAGAGAGGGAAATAATGTAAATATATATATTGGTTTTTCGAGACAGGGTTTCTCTGTAGCTTTGGAGCCTGTCCTGGAACTAGTTCTTGTAAACCAGGCTGGCCTCAAACTCAGAAAGATACACCTGCCTCTGCCTCCTGAGTGCTGGGATTAAAGGTGTGCATCACCACCGCCCGGCTTATTTTAATTTTTAAAATTGAAAAAAAAAAGACTGCCTACAAGAACTGGGAGTATTAGTAGAGTATTAATAGTATTAGTAGGCCTTGTCAGTCCCTAGCACAGTTAAACAAAACAAAACATCCCCTCACTGAAGCATATAGATAAAATCAGCATAATTGTTTTTAATCAAGTGATCCAAGCATTACAGGTGTCTTTATTCCTCATCTCAGCCAAAGTGATTTAGTGCAGAAAATGAACTTTCTACTTGCTGAGTTCAACAATTGCTTTAGGATAGTCACGGTGTGCAAGTCATTGTGCCTGCAGAGGGCTCATTATTATTGCATGTGTTTAGTTAAGATACACTTCCTTTCTGTAAAGAGTCTTTCTAGGAAATTGTGTCACCACCTTGTTGCCTCATGCCCTTGCAACCTCTTGTCTCATACAACCAGAGCCCACAAGGTGTAGATCCACCATTCAAGGTCCTACTGTTATTGTTTATGGTGGGGAGGCCGATAAAGCAGTGGACCACAGTGCCTAGTAGTCTTAAACACTTTGATGTTCACAAAGCTGGTACGTTTTACAACAAACAAGTGTAATTTTTTGTATTTTTAAGATAGTGAGGTGGCTTAGGTATCAGCACTTTTGATCCCCAGAAACCCACATGGTAAAAGAGAGACCCAACTGCTTCAAGTTTCCTCTGACCTTGACATTCTCTCCAGTGTACACATGCCCCCTCCCATACACAATAAATAAATAAATATGAAATTTATAAGTTTTAATCAGTTAATATAAAAAGAATATTTCCATTATTCCATTGAACATTCTACTTGGGTTTACCATCTTTATTTATGTCTCATTTATCATCTTTTATATACCAGGCATCATCTAGTCTGAACATATAAATGAATATCTCTGTATATGATTCACTAAGTTACATTTTAATATTTTCCAGTTGTCATTTTAATATTCTTTTTGTGACGTATTTCATACAGTCTGAAAAGTTCCTGTAAAACTTAAATAGAAACTTCTTTGGCATTTCAATACTTTCCACAGGCTAATTTCCTATAATTGCAGTGAAATCAAGTAGAGCTTGCATTTGACTTTTATTAGCTAACTCCCAACTCTCCTAAAAATCAAACTTATACATTTTTTCACAATAAATTCCAGTGATTTTTTTTTGAATACAGAAAAAACAGAGTGATATGGGGATAGCATATGGTAGTTGAGCAAGTTTTGGCCTTATTCATTAACTGTGTTCTTAGCCTCAGATGGAAGTAATTACAATTAAATACTTGAGTTACTATGAATGTAATTTGGTTGCTTTAATAAAGTACTGTCCTAATAATTGCTGTTGCTTTTTGAGAGCTAGTCCATTGAAAGGAGTGAACACAGAACAGATAGCTTTGCCCTCCTGACTGCCAAGATGTGCCCGATCAGAGGTTGCATAGTTTTATTAGACAAAATTTACATGTTCACAATTTATTTAAATGTATGATTCAGTTCTAGGCTGGAAAGATGGCCTAGTCATTAAGAGCATCTGCTGCTTTTGTCGAGGACCCAGTCAGTTTCCAGTGCCACATGGTGGCTCACAACCAGTTGCAGGGGGTCTGATGCCTTCTCACTTCTGCAGGCACCAGGCACATTTGTAGTACACATATGCACATGCAAGCAAAAACACTCACAGATAAAATGAAATCTAAAATAAAAATTTTAAACAACCAAAAAAGTTTTTACTGCTCCTGCAGAGGACCCATATCGGGTATCCAGCTCCCGCCTCAGGCAGCAAACAATATATAACTATAGTTCTAGGGCATTCAACACCTGTGATTTCTGTGGGTGCCTGCCACACGTGATAGACCAGCCCACATAGGCACACACATACAAATAAGTAAATCTTTAGATGTACATCCATTGGATTTTAATTTGTTCCTAGAGTTGGGCATTCATCACCGTAATTTGGGAACAGTATCATTCTCCTACAAAGGAACCTTATTTCTGTAGCCATCGCTGTCTACTCCTTACTCTCGATGGCTTCTGTGTCTAGTCTCAGTCTTCCAGAGAGTCATATACTAGGCGACCATGTGGTATTGATTCATGTGACTTAGCAATGATGTTTTCAAAGTTCATTTTGGTTATCATTTTGAAATATTAAGATTCTCAGAAGCACACTGACCTATAGGAGGAATAGATGGAATGACTTGTTAATAAAGAAAACTGACTTGGTGCCATGCCTCATTCTGTCACAAATGATGAGAAATGCTCTCTAAATAGTTGCTATAGATGGAGTAAAGAATGGTGTTCTGGTAGGGAAGAGAAAAGATTGCTCCTTCTGAGCCCCCTTTATACATGGATAATGTCATGATTGTCTTTTCATGTACAGGGTAATGATTGAGACTCTGGGTCATTGTATCTAAACTGTTGCACCACTGTCGCTTTTATTTGTTGTTTCCCTCCTCTGAAACTGCTTTTTCTCTTCATTGTTCTGCAGAACTTAAACATTATTGATATAATTTCTAGGCTTACACACTACATTTTAATTATGGAGTTTTATGAGATGAAAACTTAAATGTTTTATTTTGAACAACCAACTATAGTGTGTGTAACAGACTGAGTATCCCTAATCTGAAAATCTGAAATGCTCCAAAAGTTGAGACTTTTTGAGCACTAAACAAGTCCTCATGTGACTGGTTACAGAATAGGTACTGTAAAAATTGAATAACATCAGCTTCAGCTATGTGTAGTCAATATATAGAAATACAAATGACTTTATTTATACTTTAGTAAAGTGATAGCCAACCTGCAGCATAGACATGATTTGGGATCAGGATATATATGTCAGATAATGTTAGTTAGGTAATTAGTAAATATATTGCTGTTGGTTTCACACTACCTCCACTGTTGTGTTATGAACACATTGTAATGTCAAGTTCTCTGTGCTCTAATTAGTTATATAATGTGTCGGAATATGGGGCTAGGAAATATATATGATCTTAGCAAAAAGTGTGTGTTTCTGAACTAGAGTTAGGATCTGTGATCTGGCTTTCTGAATGTCTGTGAATACAAAATAATTTAAAAATAGTACTGACCTAGATGACAAGTATGATTAGGGATCAGCTATCATAAAACAAGTGCTAGAAAATATTGAATTTATTAATATTAATATTAAATAAATATTAAAATTATTTCTTTATGAATGTCTAGTATGTCACATGTCTAGTATGAAGAATCATGGAGCAAGGGACCTTAATACTAAACATCCCCATTTCTTTCTTGCCATTCCACCTTCAAGTTGTGGGTGACCTCATCCTCTTCCTATATTTGCCATGCTATGAGTGGAACCCAGAACTTGTGTATGCTGGGCAGGCACTGGGCCAGTGAACTGTATCTCCAGCCCTTCTTGAGTAGATTGGTGGCCTGGCATTCCCACTAGAGAACACAAGGGAAAGAAAAGAATGAAGCATAAAGTAGAAGACAGTTGTCAGTGCTTTGATGAGCATGATTTCATGTGCATCCATTGCATGTGTCTTAACGAAGATGTGGACAAGTGTAACTGCAAGGAGAGTTGGGAAGTGTAGTCATGTACCCACCTAGAAATCTAATCACACGAAGGAAAGGAAGACAGATGTGGCAGGAGGCAGGAGAGGAGGACAAACCATCATTCTCTGCCACAATCTCTCTCTTTTTTTTAAACATTTATTTATTTATTTATTTTTTATTTTTATTATTTTTTTTTATTTTAATTTTTTTGTGGTTTTTCGAGACAGGGTTTCTCTGTGGTTTTGGAGCCTGTCCTGGAACTAGCTCTTGTAGACCAGGCTGGTCTCGAACTCACAGAGATCCGCCTGCCTCTGCCTCCTGAGTGCTGGGATTAAAGGCGTGCGCCACCACCGCCCGGCTTATTTTTTATTTATTATGTATACAACATTCTGCCTCGATGTATGCCCACATGCCAGAAGAGGGTGCCAGATCTCAGTACAGATGGTTGTGAGCCACTATGTGGTTGCTGGGAATTGAACTCAGGACCTCTGGGAGAGCAGCCAGTGCTCTTAACCTCTGAGCCATCTCTCCAGTCCCCACAATCTCTTTTTGTTAAATTATTGTTAAGGATTTTATTTTTTATATATTTTATGTGTATGACTGTTTTGCCTACATATATGTCTCTGTGCCACATATGTGCCTGTGCCTGCGGAGGCCAAAACGAGGGTCTCTGATTCCTTTTATCTGGAGTTAGAGATGCTTGTGAACTGTGTGTAGATGCTAGGACTTGAACTTAAGTCTTCTGGACTTAAGTGCTCTTAACTGCTAAGCCATATCTCCAGCCCCATGCCACTATCATGTTAATCATAAGAGAAAAGCAAGGACATTCTTCACCATATCTCTTCCTCTAAAGAAGGATTCTATGTTTCTAATAGCTCATACTAATTTCCTAAATAAATTTCCCAACTTTATAAAAATATCTCTTAATATATCATTACCAGGACTGGAGAAAGGGCTCAGTGGCTAAGGGTAAGTAGTGTTCTTGCATAGCATCCAATCTGAGTTCCTAGTATGTCGTTCAGTTTACAACTGCCTGTAACTCCAACTCCAGGGGTACCTGGCCTCTATGGACACCTACACTTGTGTATGTGCATGTATACACGCACACACACACATAATTAAAAGTAATAAAAGTAAATCTTAAAACAAAAAGAATATGTCATTCTGGTATCTAGCCCCTGTAGTCTCAGCATTTGTGAGACTGAAGAAGGAGAATAGCAAGTTTGAGGACAGTTTGATCTATATTGCAAGTTCCAGGCTATTCAAAGCTACATGACAAGACCTGGTCTCAAAAATTAAACACAAAAAGAAAGAATAAATCATTCCTTTTTCTGTAACTGTGTTATTGTAAAGAGATAGTCTGAAAGACACTTGCTAGAACTGATGTGATTTATGGATTCTGAAAAACTCGTATCTTTCCTAGGAATTGAGAGCCCACCTGTGAGACTGGGATTACAACTCAGTGGCAGAATGCATTTAGCATGTTTAAAGCCCTGGGTCTAAACACCAGAAAGGAGACTCAGCAGTAAAGTCCTGAACTTGATGTGTTAAAATAAGAGAACCTAGTGAGCCTCATAGAGGATCTTAACACTTCTCCTAAAGCAGCTTGAATATATATGTATTCAATATGTAATAACTGAGTATTATATAAAGACTACACTTTTTCTGGGGATTCAGAATTTAAATTAAAATCACTTAGCAACTTTACTGCCATCCATGAGAAAAAGGGAGTTCACATGGAGAGAAAACCCAGTGCATTTTAATATCCGTTGTATACTTGAATTCAGTTATTAATAAAATCATTAATTTATTTTGTCTAGAGACTGAACAAAGTCAAGTCCTTTAATTTAAAAACAAATTAAATCTTTCATGACTGTTCCATTAAACAAGTTGTATTGATTTCTATCTGGTGACCTGTGCTTTTCCAGGAACTTATGACTAATTGTTGGTTTGTTTTGTTTTATTGACAGGTGTCTTAAGTGCAGGTATCACAGTCAGTTCTCTTTACTTAGAGAAGGGCTCTCAGGGACCTGTGAGAAGGCTCAGAAAGTAAAAACTTTTGCTGTGTAAGCCTGGCCACCTGACTTCAATTCCTGGAACCCATGTTAAGGTGGAAGGAGAGAACTAACTCCACAAAGCTGTCCCCTGACCTCCAGGTGCACACTGTGGCACACATATACCTCCACACGCATCATTCCCATCAGTGCACACACAATAATTTTAAAAATTAAAGAAGGGCTCTTTTTCTGTCTTTAGAGCCTCTCTGGCACTGATTTCACAATGTATACACAGCCAGTGTCTAGGACTTGGACAATCATGACACTAGAAAGAGAATTTCAGATATGAAAGCCTCAGCCATGAAATATAAAGCCCAAGACACCCAGTGGAATCCATAAAGTCTATGAAATAGTTACCTTACATTGTACCTGAAGGCGCTAGGCAGGCTGCTAGGTGAAGAAATGCATCATTCGTCTTACCTGTTCCTGGACCTTGCATCCTACAATACTGATTTGCCTGGCAAGATGTGCCTACTAGTGCAGTGGTAGCATAATGGTTATGAGAGCAACCAGTTGCTTTCTGATTAGGGGCCTATTCCCCAGGAGGCATTTCATACTTGGTACTGTAAAACTGGTCAAAAATCCATACCTGTGTGCTAGCTAGTTTTTATGTCAACTTGACACAGGCTAGAGTCATGGGAAGAGGGAACCTCAACTGAGAAAATGCCCCCATCAAATTATCCACTGGACAAACCTGTGGAGCATTTTCTTGACTAATGATAGGGTGTGGATGGGCCCAATCTGAAGAGGGTGATGCCAGCCTGGGCAGGTGGTCCTGGATGGTAGAAGTAAGCAGGCTGAGCATTCCATGAGGAAAGAGCCAATAAGCCAGCACTCTTCCATGGCCTCCAGGTTCCTACCCTGCTTGAATTCTTGCCCTGACTTCCCTCAGTGGTAGAATGTTACCGAGAAGTGAAAGATGAAATAAATCCTTTTTTTTCCAAGTTGCTTTTGGTCATGATGTTTTATCCCAGCAATAGAAATCCTGAGACAAATAGTGAGAAAATAGGTCTTGGAGGAACCTAGTTTTGTTAGTCATGCTGTTAGATTTCCTTCTAAATATAGATTTGTGTTGCTTTCAACTTCAGTCAGAAAAGTTGCCTTTTGTAGTGGATAGTGGTTAATGCAGAGACTCATAACTGCTTACCGTGCTGAGTATAAGTAAGATGAGTGGTCAGCTGTGTAGCACACACACACACACACAATCCCCACCAATGTCCAAGCCTCAGGGAACATTACAGGGGAGGGAGCAGAAAGAATGAGGACTGTTGGATGAGGAAGAGAGCCGTGAGATGGTGGTTTCCGGATATGACACGACATGACAAGCACACATCAACCCATAGCAGCTGTTGTTACCCACACCAAATCAAACCCATCTCATGATTTTCAAACAAATTCATACTAAAGACTTTCTTTAGATCTGTCTTTATATTCTAGTATATATGTAAATTTATATTAAAACCAACAGAAAGTATCTTTTGTACTGACAATGTGGCAGTCTTACAAATTTTTTAATTACATTTATTTTGTGAGTTCAAGACCAGCCTTGTCTACAAGCGCTAGTTCCAGGACAGGCTCCAAAGCCACAGAGAAACCCTGTCTCAAAAAAATCAAAAGTAAAGTTATTATTGACATAATTATTATTTTGATTTCTTTTGTTGTGAGAAAGGTGTACTACTATTCTCTTGAGAACAAAGCAGCTCTTTTAATATTAGGCAGATAATATACCTAGTTTATTGCAGATTGGAAAGGGACCTTCTCTTTTCTGCCTACTTCTTTTCAGTGCCTTTCTGGAACTGACTGAAAGTCTCCTTTACAGTTTGTATTCTGTGCTATCTGAGTGTTACAGGATAGTGGTGGATATGTTCTTTTTAACAATCTGTACAAAAAGAATTCTGTACTTAGATCAGATGTGTATACATGCATTTGACCCAAGCACTCAGTAAACATAGGGAAGCAGATCTCTGTGCATCTAAGGCTAGCCTCTTCCATATATCTGAGTTCAGACCAGCCAGGGATACATAGAGAGAACCTGTCTCAAAATGGATGGATGGATGGATGGATGGATGGATGGATGGAATTTTAAAATTCTGCGCTTAGAGCCATAGAAGTGTACACCTCAGCACTCAGGAAGAGGTAGGAAGCTTGTGATTTTAAGACTGAGGTTTAGTTGTGAAATAACTCAGTTGAGAGAGTGTTAGACTGAAGACTGAGGTTTATACGAGGACAACCTATCTCAAAAAGAAAAAAAACACCCTAAGCAAACAGAAAAGAACTTTCACCAAGCTGGTTGTAAAACCATGAATCAAATAGAATCCATTAATTAAAGGCTGATAAATAGATTCTTTGTAATATAGTGTATGCACTGTGTGCCTGCGACAAATCAGAAGAGAATAGGAGATGACTAATTTGAATCCCTCATCACCACAGGGAAGTCTCTTAAAGGTCTAATGAGATTCCTAAAAATTTTAATGGAGACTTCAGTATGTAAAAAGATGGAGGTGGATCTTTAAGAAACTGACGCATAGAACAACTGACACTTCTGCTGGGCTGTGGTGACCTGGAGGGTCTGCGTTCAAAGCCATACTGGTCCACAGGTGAAGTTCCAGGACATCCAGGGCTACACAGAGAAACTCTTATCTCGAAAACAAAACCACAGAAAAAGAATAACTGAAACTTGGAATAGGGCAGAGCAAAGGACCCATCAGAATAGCAAACACTCATGCTCCAATTACGGTACACAAATTAAAGGCAGCAGCTCAGGCCCGATTACTTGGGCAATACCAGCCAAGGGGAGTGCTGGATACACACCCGTAGGGATCAGTGGCAGCTGAAAGAAAAATCCAACAGCAAAGGGCTCAGCATCTCCATCTATAGAGCAGGGGAGGATAAAGACTATTAGAGGAACTATTTAGATTTTTTAAAATGATTTATTTTATTGCATTGGTGTTTTATCTGCATATATATCTGTGTGTGAGTGTCAGATCTCCTAGAATTGATGTTATAGACAGTTGTGAGTTGGTGCTGGGAATTGAACCCCAGTCCTCTAGAATAGCAACCCATGAGCTTAACTGCTGAGCCATCTCTTCAACCCCAGATCTATCTTTTCCTCCCTTCCTTCCTTCCTTCCTTCCTTCCTTCCTTTTCTTTCTAACAGGCTCTTACTGTATAGCACTGACTGGCCTGCACTTGTAGAGATCCACCTGTCTCTAACTACTGAGTGCTAGGACTAAAACCTTTTGCCCCACAGCAAGCTCTGTTTAGAATTTTTAATTTTCTTAAAAACAAAGTACAAATAAAGAAATAAAGCTTTTATAACTTTTTTTTACTTACTTATTTGTGTGTATGTGGCAGAGAACAATTTACAAGTCAGTTTTCTCTTTTCCATCATATGGGTTCCAGGGATCAAGCCCAGACTTGGCAGTAAGCAACCTGACCCACTGAACCATTCCACCATCCCACTTAACAGCATTTTTTAATGAATAAAAGTAGAATCAAAATAATGTGATTTAGGAGTGAAGTAAAATGGAAAGATCTGCATTGAAATAGAGATGAGACAAATAACTAGAATATAGCATTGCAATTGTGTAGTTTGTTGTTCCTCCAATTCCCTAAACAGTGAGAATGGGATGGGAATGCAAGCAGAGGGAGGTTACAGAGTTCCTGCAGAGAAAAGTCCTCTGCCTGTAGATTTAGTCTGTGGCAGGGCTTTTTTGCTCCCCACCGCACCCCAGATTTGGCACTTGAAGACAGAGCACCCAGATATTCATCATTTGTTGTTGGCTGGTTTTCAATACTGGAGGTTGACCCTAGAGCTTTGCACAGCATTCTACTACTAAATTATGTTCCATAGTTCTTTTTTTTACGTTTTAAGATTTGGTCTCACTGGGTTGCCCATGCTGGCCTGGGTCTCATGACTGTCCTGCCCCAGCCCCACTGATGTGCTGGGATTGCAGAGGCCTGCACTACTAAGCTGATAATTCAGCTTCTTCACCAGAAAGAATAAAAAAATTAGAATGACCTCAAATCAACTCAAACAGTGTAGAAAAGGTTCACTAGAGAAATTTTAACATACCAATTTCACGATTTAAAAGAATATATATATATATATATATATATATATATATATATATATATTCACTTCCCTGTTGTCTTAAGATTTCTATTGCTGTGATAAGCATCATGATTTAAAGCAATGTGGGAAGGAAAGGGTTTATTTCTTACAGCTTGTAGTCCATCATCCAGGGAAGTCAGGATAGGAATACAAGGAAGGAACCTGAGAGGCAGGACCTGAAGCAGAGACCATGGAGGGGTGCTGCTTACTGGCTTGCTTCTCATGGCTTGCTCGGCCTGCTTTCTTATACAACCCAGTACTACCTGCCCAGGGGCGGTACTGCCAACAATGGGCTGATCCCTCCCATATCAATTATTACTCAAGAAAATGCCCTCATAGACTTGCCTACAGGCCAATATTATGGAGGCATTTTTTTTTTCAATTAAGAGTCTCTCTTGGGGCTGGAGAGTTGGTTCAGTGATTGAGAGCACAGGCTGCTCTTCCAGAGGTCCTGAGTTCCGTTCCCAGCAACCACATGGTGGCCCACGACCATCTGAAATGAGATCTGACGCCCTATTCTGGCGTGCAGGCATACATGGAGGCAGAATGTTGTATACATAATAAAAATAAATAAATAAATCTTAAAAAATAAATAATAAAAAAAGAGTCTCTCTTTCCAGATATGTCTAGGTTCATGTCAAGTTGACAAAACCAACCAGCACATGTGTTCCTTATTGTCTCACCAAATCAGTCCATGCTATCAGGTCTTTCAGTTTCTCAATATCCTCCTGGCTTTGTAGTCCAAGCCAGTTCCAGCTGTGCATATCATGAGCCATACAGGCCTGTAATTTCAGTGCTCCAAAGCAGCAATATCTAAAGTTCAAGAACAGCCCAGGCAAGACCCTGCCTCAAAAATAAAACACAAAGTAAATTTCTATTCTGTAGTGAAATATGCTAAGCCTATTGGCAATCCATGTGTTTTGTTGGCCTCTGTTGTAGTAGAGTTGGCTGTAGTAGTAGTCAAGGCAGATCCAGAGCTGTTTCTGGAAGACTCGGGTCATTGGAGTGGGGCCAGATGCCGGCCTGTCCAGTGAAGCTGCCTTGTGGCTCCTCACCAGGTGTCAGCAAGAATGATGTCTTCTGCAATTGTTCCTACACTAGCAACATGAAACAGGTCTTTAGGCTGGTTTTCTTTTCTTTTAACTGATTACTAAGACCACCTTTGGTTAAGCTAGAACACAAAAGATTGCATCCTTTCCAGCACCAAGCATGTGCTCACACTGCAGAGGCTGGAGCAACTGCTGGCTTACTTGTCAGGAAGATGAACTACAGATCAGCAAGTTTAAAAGTAGTTTTACTTGTTGGCATGTTTTTGTAATTATTTTTAGTAGCATATAAGTAAAAAGCACACATTAAATTCTGTGTTCAATTGCTTTTATATGTGTTGTTTTAAAACTAGCTTCTCTTGAAGCACCCACTGGTTAAAGATGAGTAAAGTTCAAGTGCTTTAACACTTATGAAATAGCAGCAGTAGCTGCATCTGTCTTTAACCTTTTAGGGTAGGTTAAAAAAAAAATGCTTTCTTCTATGTCAAAAGAACCAGTTTAGAAAATATTAAATGTAATTTTGTGTGTGTGTGTACACCTACACATAAACTTGGAAAAGTATAAATTTGTTTGAATAAACTATAAATCTTTTATCTGGACATGGTGGCAAACACCTTTAATCCCAGCACTTCAGGGGCGGGGCAGAGGTAAATGGATTTCCATTATACAAGGCCACTCTGATCCACGTGACAAGTTCGAGGCCAGACATGGCTGCATTATAAGACCCAATCTCAAAAAAAACTAAAACCAAATCTATCTTAAGGAATAGAATAAGTCTAGGATAAATGAAAAGAATAACGTGTTTTGTATAAAGGTGTATCTTAACCCAATTTGTGCTGCTATCACAGAATCCCATAGACTGGAGAATTTAAAATATTAAAATTGAAAGAGGGGCTGATAATGGCTTCATCCAGTAAAATGCTTGCCACGCAAGCATGTGGACCTTAGTTTGGGTCCTCAGCACCTACATAGAAGGCTGAGTGTATTAGTGCATGCCTACAATTTAGCACTGAGGAGGTGAAGGAAGCAGGGACTTTCTTGGCTAACCATGTATAGTGGTCTAAATGAGAGTGGCTCCCATAGATTCACGTTTGGTCCCCAGTTGGCGGAACTGTTGGAAAGATTAGGAAGTGTGACCTTATTGAAGGACCTATGCATTAGGGTTAGTTGGTTGTTTTTTTTTTTTTTTAAGCCAGGGTCTCTATGTAGCCTTGGCTGTATTGGAATTCAAAAGCCAACAACATTACCAGTTAGTTCTCTCTGTCTTATGCTTGTTGGTTAGATGTAAGCTCTCAATGACTTCTCTAGTGCCATTCCTGCCTACCTGCTGCCATGTTCCCTGCCATGATGGTCATAGACTCTAATCCTCTGGAACTGTGAGCCTCCAGATTAAATGTTTTATAAGTTGCCGTGGTCATAGTGTCTTGTCACAGCAATAGAAGAAAAAAAAAAAACAAAAAGACTAAGACACCATTTAGCCAAATTGGTGAGCTCAGATTCAGTGAGAGACCTTGCTTCAAAAATAAGGTGAAGAGCCGGGCGATGGTGGCGCACACCTTTAATCCCAGCACTCGGGAGGCAGAGGCAGGCGGATCTCTGTGAGTTCGAGACCAGCCTGGTCTACAGAGCTAGTTCCAGGACGAGCTCCAAAGCCACAGAGAAACCCTGTCTCGAAAAACCAAAAAAAAAAAAAAAAATAAGGTGAAGAGAGCTAGTAAGATGGCTCAGCAGGCAAAGGTGTGCAAGCTTGGTGGCCCTGAGTTCTGTCCCTGACCCAGATGGTGGGTGCAGAGAACTGACTCCAGAGTGCTCTGACTTCACATGCACAGTACTACTGGCTCTCTTCCGCTTACACCTCATGCACACACGCAACAAGGAAATCTTAAAAATGAAGATTGAGTGCTCACTTCAGCAGCATATGTACTAAAATTGGAGCAATACAGAGAAGATTAGCATGGTTTCTGTGTAAGGATGAGCTGGAAATTTATGGATCATTCCATATTTTTTAAGAGTAAATAAAAAATAAGATGGATTGATAGACACCAGACATCATTGATCTCTGGCCTCTGCACACATATCCATGCACACACATCTATATTCCTGGAGCTTGTGCCACCCTATCTAGCTGAACATTGAGCTCCAGTGAGGGAGCCTGTTTCATAAAATAAGGTGGAGAACATTTAAGGAACACACAGACACTTACAAATGTGCACATATATACCACACACACAAAATTAACAAATTTATCTCTTAAAGGCCTTCCTGCTGCCTTGTAATATAGTGAAAATACAAAGAAAAACCAGTCAGTGTGGCCAAACCCACGATATCTATTCATGAGGAATAGCCCTGTGGTTGTGTACCTCTCAGAGGTCTTGCTTATAATACTATCACAACAGAAAATAACTGTAACATAAATTTGGAAGGAGACAAGCATTCAGACTTTAACAAAACCTGTTCTTATGTAAACTATACATTTTGATACTCTTCAGTCCCCTTCCCAAGAGAACATTTTAGAACCCAAGGACTTGATCAATGGCTCAGAGGTTAAGAGCACTTAACTACTCTCTCAGAGGACCTGGGCTCAGTTCCCACTTCAGGTGGATATTTAATTCCAGCTCCAGGGAATCCAATGTCTCTAGTCTCCTCAGGCACCTGCACTGATGTACACATGCAGACACACCTATACATAATAACAAAATTGATCTTTAAAATAAACTTACCTGGGAAAAAAAAAGGTATAGGGATAATTTTGAAGTATTTAAAAAAATACTGTTCCACACACTGAGACAATGGGGATGTTCTATCGGGAACTCACCAAGGCCAGCTGGCCTGGGTCTGAAAAAGCCTGGGATAAAACCGGACTCGCTGAACATGGCGGACAATGAGGACTACTGAGAACTCATGAGCAATGGCAATGGGTTTTTGATCCTACTGCACGTACTGGCTTTGTGGGAGCCTAGGCAGTTTGGATGCTCACCTTACTAGACCTAGATGGAGGTGGGTGGTCCTTGGACTTCCCACAGGGCAGGGAACCCTGATTGCTCTTTGGGCTGATAAGGGAGGGGGACTTGATTGGGGGAGGAGCAGGGAAATGGGAGGCTGTGGCAGGGAAGAGACAGAAATCTTTAATAAATAAATAAAAATGTAAACGAAAAACAGCCTACAGAATGGCTTTGCAGCCCCAAGCAATTTTCTGCTGCTGTGTAAGAATGCAACTTAGTTGTAAGAGTGCTTGCCTATATATTAAATAAATTAAATACACTTTCATATATTAAATCAGGTCTTCTTGAGCCAGTTTGGCTATTTGTATACCAATAAGTCCATTAATCTAAATTAGGAAATTAATACTCAAATTCTCATTAATTTTTAAAGATTTCAGCATAAAAAAAATCTTATCTTTTTTATTTGTTTAGTTGACTCAAACCTTTATTTTTTTCTTAGTTTATTTATTTTGGGGTTTCCCTTTATTTCTTCTGACTTACATGATTTGTTCTTCTAAAGTTGGGTTATCCATTTCATTTTCAGTATTTTTCTGTTCTTTTAAAATTGATAATATTAAGGTTATGTTCCAATTTCTAGCTATTGAAATGAACATGTTGAGCAAGTGTCTTTGGTAGGACATATATATATATATGTATGTATACATACATATATGTATGTATGTGTATATGTGTGTGTATATATATATACATATACATATATATATATATATATCTGAGAGCAGTATAGCTGATTCTGGAGGTAGGTCAATTCTTATCTTCTTAAGGAACCACCACACTGAATTCTGTAGGGGCTGTACAAGTTTGCAGTTCCACCAGTGGTGAATGAGTGTTTTTCTTACTCCACATCCTTGCCAGCATGAGCTGTCACTTATGTCATTGATCTTAGCCATTCTGATAGGTGTAAGATGAAATTTCAAAGTAGTTTTGATTTGAATTTCCCTAAGGATGTTGAACATTTATTTTAAGTGTTTCTCAGCTATTTGAGTTTCCACTTTTAAGAATGTTCTATTTAGATCTGATCTGGACCCCATTTTTTAATTGAGTTGTTTGTTTTCTTGATATCCAGTTTTGATCAAGTTCTTTATATATTCTGGTATTAGCCCTCCGTTATATATTTATTTGCTAAAATCTTTTCCCATTCTGTAGACTGCCATCTTGTTCAAATGGTAGGGTTCTTTGCCATGCAGAAGCTTTTCAGTTTCATTTATTGTTGATCTTCACACCTGTGCTTCAGAAAGTCTTTACTGGGTCAATACGTTGAAGGCTATTCCTCATTTTCTCTTCTGACAGGTTCAGTGTATCTGGTTTTATGTTGAGGTCTTTGATTCATTTGCAGTTAAGTTTTATCCAGGGTGAGAAGTATGGGTCTATTTGGATTCTTCTACATCCAACACCATTTGTTGAAGTTGCTGGCTTTTTCCTGTATGTATTTCTAGCTTCTTTACTAAAAAGCAGGTGTCCATAGGTGTGAGGATTTATGTCTGGGTCTTTAATTCCATTGATCAGTGTGTTTGTTTTTGTGCCAGTACCATACTGTTTTTATTACTGTATCTCTGTAGTACAGTTTGAGGTAAGGGATGGTGATACTTCCAGCAGTTATTTTATTATTCAGGATTGTTTTAGTTATTCTTGTTTTGTGTGTGTGTCCATATAAAACTGAAAATTGTCCTGTCGAGACTATTAATGGAATTTTGATGGAAATTGCATTGAATTTGTAGGTTGCTTTTCATAGGATGGTCATTTTTACTGTGTTCTATCAATCCATCTTCTTCAGTTTCTTCAGTGTCTTAGTTTTTATCATACAAGTCTTTCACTTTCTTGGTTAGAGTTATCCCAAGGTATGTTATATTATGTGAGGCTATTGTGAAGGGTTTTGTTTCCCTGAGTTCTTTCTCAGTCTGTCACTTGTATATGATTTTTGTGCCTTCATTTTGTATCCAGCTACTTTTCTGAAAGTATTTATAGCTGTAGGAGTTTCCAGTGGAATTTTTAGTTTTACTTACATATACTATCATCATCTGCAAATAAAGATACTTTGACTTCTTTCTAGTTTGTATACCCTTCATTTGCCTTAATTGTTGTAACACTTAAATACTATGTTGAAGACATACAGCGAGATAGATAGCCTTGTCTTGTTCCTGATTTTAGTGGAATTGCTTTGAGTGTCTCTTTATTTTAAGTGATATTGGCTATGAGCTTGCTGTAAACTACCTTTATTATTTTGAGGAATGTACATCCCTTGTATTCTCAATCGTTCCAGGACTTTATTGTGAATGGGTGCTGGATTTGTCAAATGCCTTTTTTGCCTCTAGTGAGATGATTATGTGGTTTTTATCTTTTCAGTTTGCTTATATGGTAGACTACATTTATGGATTTTACGTATGTTGAACCATCCCTGCATCTCTGGGATGAAGCCACTTGATCATGGTGGATGATCTTTTTGATATGTTCTTGGATTCAGTTTGCAAGTACTTTATTGAGAATTTTTGCATCTGTGTTCAAAAGGGAAATTGATCTTTAATTTTTTAAATCTTTATGTGGGTTGGGTATCAGTGTAATTGTGGCCTCATAAAATGAATTGGGCAAAGTTTCTTCTGTTTCTATTTTGTGAAATAATTTGAGAAGTATTGGTATTAATTCTTTGAAAGTCTGATAGATTTCAGAACTAAAGCCATCTGGCCCTTTTGTTTGTTTGTTTTGTAGACTTTTAATTACTACTTCCAAATAGAAGTGATAGAGTTATAGATGTGTTTAAATTGTGCATCTGATCTTGATTTAACTTGGGTAGGTGGTATGTATATATCAAGAAAATTATCCATTTCTTTTAAATTTTCCAGTTCAGAGTACAGGATTTTAAAGTCTGCCCTTAGGATTCTCTGGATTTCCTTGGTGTCTGTTAATTGACTTCTCTTTACACCTTTTAGTTAATTTGCCTAAGGGTTTGTCAATTTTACTGATGATCTCAAAGAACCCTCTCTTTGCTTCATTGATTCTTAGTATTGTTTTATCATTGTTGTTTCTATTTTATTGATTTTGACCCTGAGGTTGATATTTATTGCTATCTACTCCTTTTGGGTATGATTTCTTCTTTTAGTTCTAGAGCATTCAAGTGTGCTTTTATTAGTATGAATGAAATCTCTCCTTTTTTGTAAGTAGGCACCTAGTATTTTGAACTTGCCTTGGAGAATTACCTTCATTTTCTCCCACAAGTCTGGGTATGTTGTATATTCATTTTCATTCAGTTCTAGAAATTTTTAATTTCCTTTTTTTTTTAAAGATTTATCTATTGTGTATATCATAGTCTGCCTACATGCTTGCCTGCAGGCCAGAAGAGGGCATTAGGTCTCATTACAGATGGTTGTAAGCCACCATGTGGTTGCTGGGAATTGAACTCAGGACCTTTAGATTAGCAGGTGGTGCTATTAACCACTGAGCCATCTCTCCAGCCCTTAATTTCCTTCTTAATTTATGTCTTGATCCAGTTTTCATTCAGTGGTGAATTGTTCAGTTTCCAGTTTTTGTCAGCTCTTTCTTGTTTTTGTTGTTGATATCCAGCTTTGGTCTGTGGTGATCAGAGAGGATGCAGGATGTTAGTTCAGTTTTCTTGTATCTGTTGAGTCTTGACTTTGTGTCTAAGTATATGCTCAATTTTGGAGAAAGTTTCATGAACTGCTGCTAAGAAGGAAGTTTTTTTTTTTTTCTGTTTCAATGGAGTGTTCTTTGAATATCTGCTGGGTTCATTTGGTTTATGACATCATTTAGCTCCATTTAGCTTTTTCTGTTTAGTTTTTGTCTGGATGACCTGTTTATTGGTGAGACTGGAGTATTGAAGTCACTCACTATCGTTGTGTGTGAGTTATTTTTTTTTGTTAACACCTTTTTTATATATTTATTTTCCTAATAATTTATTTATTTTTATTTTATTGGCATTGGTGTTTTGCCTGCATGTATGTCTATCTGAGGGTGTCAGAGTTACCGACAGCTGTTGACTGCCATGTGGGTGGTAGGAATTGAACCTGGGTCCTCTGGAAGAGCAGTCAGCACTCTTAACCACAGGGCCATCTCTCCAGCCCTGTGTGTGAGTTAATATATGATTTAAGCTGTGGTTGTGTTTCTTTTTTTTTTAAAATATTTATTTATTTATTATGTATACAATATTCTGTCAGTGTGTATGCCTGCAGGCCAGAAGACCCCATTACAGATGGTTGTGAGCCACCATGTGGTTGCTGGGAATTGAACTCAGGACCTTTGGAAGAGCAGGCAATGCTCTTAACCTCTGAGACATCTCTCTAGCCCCGGTTGTGTTTCTTTTATGAACATAAGTGCCCTTGTATCTGGTGCATAGAAGTTAAAAACTGCAATGTCTTCTCGGTGGGTTTTTCATTTGAGTAAGTAGCGTCCTTCCCTATCTCTTCTGATTCTTTTGGTTTGAAGTCTATTTTGTCAGACATTAAGATGACTACGCCAACTTGCTTCTTAGGGCCATTTGCTTGGAATACCTTCTTTCATTCCTTTACTCTTAGGTAATATCTATCCTTGATGTGAAAGTGTGTTTCTTGTATGCAGCTGAAGGATGGATCCTGTTTTCTATCCAGTCTTTTAGTGTGTGTTTTTTGTTGTGGGGGATATTGAGACCATTGGTGTTGAGAGTTACCAATGAGCAGTGTAGTCAGTTTTCCTGTCCTGCAGTCAACTCTCAAATAAACACACTGAGGTTTATATTAATTATAAATGCTCAGCCCATAGCTCAGGCTTATTACTAACAATCTCTTATATTTTAAGTCAACCCATATTTCTTATTTATGTTCTGCCTCATGGCAGTACCTTTATTAACATTCGTCTCCTGCTCCCTCTGGGTCTGCCTGACAACTCCATACTCCACCCTTCTTCCTCCCAGGTTCTCAGTTTGACTCTCCTGCCTAACCTTATTCTGTTCAGTTATTGACCAGTCAGCTTGTTTATTAAACCAATTATAGTGACACATATTTGCACATTGGAATATTCCACAATATTTTTCCCATTTTGTCTAAATAAAAAAGAAAATTTTTAACATTAACATAGTAAAATTGTATACAACAAAAACAGTTATCAAGTAAGAATTATAGTTATAATATCCAATCTATTTGTATTTAGCAAAATTAGAGAAAATATTTTATTATCTACCTTTCATAGTAAATCTAAAGTTTTACATATAATATACCTTTTTATCATGGCTAAGGAAAACTATAACTATCTGGTCTTCAACTCTATCAAGGACCTCAGAAGGGCAAAATGTTACCTATTGTCAGGTTCATCAGACTGCCTAGACAGTCACCCAGAGTTCCTCTGTATTATTTGGGCATATGCTACAGGCCTAGCATATCTGACAGACTTTCCTGAGAAGCGAGGAATTTTGAAGGACTTTCCTACCTTCTCTTGGCAAAGTTCAGCAGTCACCTTTCTTGCATCCTGTTGGTTCCATTTGGACATTAAGTGTCAGCAATTGGGGCAAGGGCAGTTTCTTTGCTTTCTTTTGCCATAAAGAGAGCAAATTCCATATATAGTTTCTTCAATGCCCATTATTTTCTCTGAAGTAAATCAGTGCTGCCAGGATTATACATGTCTCACTTTCATGAAAAGCCTTAAGTTATTAAACATTAAGTACCATATTCTGTAGGTCTTTGAAGTGTTTGAAGACCATCTATTTATCTAAGTATATTTGTTTATGATCTTGACAACATATCTAAAATGACTATAGGTTTGACTGTTAATTTATACATTACATTTTAAATGAGTTACATAAGCACAATAACTCAAACAAGAGTAGACACATACATACAATATAACAAAATTAACTTTAAATTTGTATTAGTATACAAAAATCTATACCAGGGTAAAATATTTAAGTCAAGTAGTTGCTTTCATGGTTTAAAAGTAGATTCAATAATCTACCATTCTATCCTATCATTTCTATATTTCCCTTTTTCTTTTCAGAGAGAGATCTTTGAATCTAATCTTTTTTTGTTTAGCTTTTTTCCTGACCATTACCAATAACAACTTTTAACCACCCCCCTTAAATGATAACATACAACAATAACCAGTATTTTGGGAATGTGGACATTGTTTTTTCTAAACTGCTTTCTGTTGTCTGGGGGTGCTGATAATCTTTGAGGGAACCTTGTGAAAATCGGGATAATCATTAGATCTTGATTAGAGTATTCTGTGAGGCTGGATCATCTCACTCAGTACCCTTGAAGCTGTTTTGGATGCTGGATCACCTGGTCCATCCATTTTTATTGGTGTTTGGTCCCCTTGTTCTGAAAAATATATAAAATTTTAAAGGTAACATACATATTTGTGTATATATAAATATAAATACAGACTACATTCTACACAAGTCAGCCAAAGATGATTTTTAAAAGAACTTTCTTTACCCCTTTTCTTTTTTCTCCTGATTCCTACACATATTTTTTTTTAACACATTAACCCATTTAGAGGTTTTTCTTTTTTTTTTCCTGTCTGAATCTGTCTTTATTGTGTATCTGTAACCTTTTCTATTTTCATGATCAAAACCCTAAACCCTCCATAAAGCATGCTGGTGGAGCACTTAAACCCACAGGCAGCAGCTGGGAGAAGCTTTCCTATACCACGGCCCACGTGGAGAGACTGTGGGAACCTGACACTCGGCTTAACTCACGGAGGTTGGTGACTGACTCCATTTTGTATGCAGCTGTTGGGAGACACATCTCTGCATTGTGGCTGGCTCCATTTTTGTGTATTTAGAACTTTTTAAAAGCTTTTCTAGGTCTTATGTGGATCTACACCAGATGGTGGGCACCATTTGTAGGAAGAGGTTTTTTTTGTCCCCCAGTTACTCTCAAATAAACACACTTGGCCAATAACTCAGGCTTACTACTATCTCTTACATTTTAAGTTAGCCCATATTTCTTATTTACGCTCTGCCACATGACAGTACCTTTATTAACATGGCACATTCGTCTCCTGCTCCCTCTGCATCCTCCTGGCAACTCCATACTCGATCCTCTTTCCTCCCAGCCTTCTCAGTTTGACTCTCCTGCCTAACCTTATTCTGTTCAGCTGTTGATCAGTCAGCTCATTTATTAAACCAATCATTGTGACTATATTCGCGCATTGTAAAGAAATATTCCACGGCAGAGCAGTATTCGTTGACTCCTGTTATTTTGTGGTGATTGTGTGTGTGTTTCCCCTTTTTTGACTTACTGGTCTACAATTATTTATTCCTTGTGTTTTCTTGGGTGTGGATAACCTCTTTAGGTTGAAGTTTTCCTTCTGTCATCTTATAGGGCTGAATTTGTAGATAGATATTGCTTAAATTTGGTTTTATCTTTAAATGCCTTGTTTTCCCTATCTATTGTGATTGAAAGTTTGGCTAGGTATAGTAGTCTGGGATGGCATCTGTGGTCTCAGCTTATAAAACATCTTTTTGCTCTACATCAGGCTTTAAAGTCTACAATGAGAAGTTAAGTGTTATTCTAATAGGTCTACCCTTATATCCCTTGCAGATTTTAATATTCTTTCTTTGTTCTGTATAGTTACTGGTTTTGATTATTGTGTGCCAAGGGAATTTCTTTTCTCATCTGTTCTATTTTTTGTGCCTTTGCCCTGGGTTGTTTCTATTCCTAATCTTCATTTGGTCTTTTCATAGTGTCTCCAATTTCCTGGATGTTTTGTGCCAATATTTTTTTAGATGTAACATTTTCTTTGACCAAGGTATCCATTTCTTCTATCATGTTTTCAATGCTTGGGATTCTCTCTTCCATCTCTTGTATTCTGTTGGTGAGGCTTGTCGTGAAATTCCTGTTCAAGTTCCTAATTTTTCTTTTCCGGATTTTCTTCAATTTATGCTTTCTTTTTCTTTCCTTTTTCTTTCTTTCCTCCCTTTCTCCCTTCCTTCTTCCTTCCTTTTCCCTCCAAGACAGAGTTTCTTTGTGAAACAGTCCTGTTGTCTTGGAACTCACTCACTATGTAGACCAGGTTGGCCTTGAACTCACAGAGAGCCACCCTTCTCTCCCTCCTGAGTGCTGGGATAGCACCTGGGTGTTTTGGCTTTCTTTATTGATTCTATTTTAAGCTCTTTGTTATACTCATTTCTTCCTACTTTTTGTTCATGTATTTATTTCCTCTTTAAGATCCTCTATCATATTTATAAAGGCTATTAAGGTCTTTGTCCTGTACCTCAACTGTGTTGCAGTTTTCGGAGTATTACAGTACTTACTACTGTAGTAAGGTTGCCGGACTGTAGTGGAGACATATTGTCTTGACTGTTATTGTGTTTTTATGGTGGTGTCTAGGCATCTGGGTTTGTGATGATTGTAACTCTAGGGCTAATATCTGGTCTTTGTTGTGTCGGTGTTTTGTTCCTTGGTTTCTGTTTCCTCTCTGCTTCTTAGAGTGTGGTGACTGTGTGATGCCTGGTAGGAAATTCTTCTGGGACCCTGGGTGTGGCCGCTGGATGTTCCAGGTAAAATGTGTTTCTAGGACTTGGGAATGGGGATAGGCTTGGGGAGTGGTTTCAAGGGGTCCACAGGAGGAAAGAAAGCAAGGTGTTCCAATAGAGTCTGCTTAGTCCCCTAGGAATAGGGGCAGAGTGAAGAGAGGCCACAGCAGGTAGTCTGCTGTAGAGCTGGGGGGTGAGACTGGGGAACTGGATTTGTAGAAGAGGGAGAGTGAAGATCAGCTATTAGCCTGCTTGCTGCTGTGACTGGCTTGGCTCGCAGTTTCCCAGGGAATGCCTGGTGTAATTGGGGGCTGGGATAAAGAGATGAATGGGGGAAGGAAGCCTGGAGGGAAAGATCTGTGTGATCTGCTGGAGATAGGGGAGGAGCATGCAAAGAGGGAAGGGAAGCCTGAGCGGAAGATATCTTACAGAGCTGGGTGAGACTGAGGGATTGGGTTTGGAGGAGAGGGGGTAAAGGTGAAGATCTGAAGTTAGCTTACTTGCTTCCTTGACTGGTGGGTTCCCCGAGAATTCAGTCCACCTTTTTATGACTGACTAGGAATCCATTATAGGTGACAAACCACAGTTGTCATCTGTTCATCTCAATAGACATCTAGGCTCTTTCACTTTAGAGCAACAATGAATAGTGCTACTAAAAGTACACAAGAATATGTTTTCAGACCTGTGGGATATATTACATGATAATCTTATTTAACTTTTCATTTTGTTTTCTTTTTGTAGTCTCTCACTGTGTATCTCTGGAACTCCTTAGGTAGAACCCCTTGTGTAGACCAAGCTGGCCTTGAACTCACAGAAATCTACCTGCCTCTGCTTCTGAGCATTGCCAGGCCCAACTCTTTAACTTTTTGAGAAACAACAAACCTGTAACATTTGATGCTATATAATTATTTAATCTTCTTTTTCTGAGAAATATGTGTTTTATTGTTATTGTGCATGTCGTGTGCCACAGTGCAGAATCCATTTTCTCCCCTTCACATGGGCTCTGAGGATGGAACTTAGGTTGTCAAGAGTGCCACATTACCAGCCCACATGAGTTATTTTTCATTATATTTCATATATTACCATTATAAGTACTGGTAAATTATGAGGTAAATACTGCTACATAAAGGGGTAAGTTATTAAGTAAATAATCTGAGTAGTTTTAATATATTTTTTTCTTTTTGCACTTTGAGGCTTTTGTGTTGATTAATTACTGGCGTTATTTCATGAAGTGCCTTATGAATGAATGAGAGCTGATATGCTTTATGTTTTTAATTTAATAAAATCGTTAAATATTTGGTGTGGTGAAGGAAGGACAAGAATATTAATACTTTAGCTTATTTTAGTTCAGGTCAAGCATTAGAAAACTTTTACCTGTTCATGAATAAATAAATAATGCTATCTTGGTTCTAAGGGAGTTTGAGAGTTTGTTTTGGGGTGTTTGGAGGTTTGGTATTTTATTTTATTTTTACAGTCTTGCTATATAGCTTTAGCTAACTTCAAACTCATAGCAGTCCTCCCGCCTCCTCCCAAGGGCTGGGATTACAGACATGTATCACCATGCTTGTCCACACCTAATTCTTTTCCATTCTTTCTTTCCCACAGTTCATCCATGAGCTCAGATTTCCCACATTACAACTTCAGGATGCCTAATATTGGATTCCAGAATCTGCCTCTCAACATATATATTGTGGTCTTTGGCACTGCTGTATTTGTCTTCATCCTTAGTTTACTCTTCTGTTGCTACTTGATTAGGTAATCAATTTTTATTATTTTCTGATATTTCAGAATATGTTAAACAGTTACTTCTACCATAAGGTCAAAATCTGTGTTTTGGGGCCTGTTTTCTAAGGCCTTAGTGGCTTAGCATTTTAACTGTCTGTGGTGTTCAGTAACCCACTGCTCTGCAATCTTCCATCCTACCGCTCATGAGGGGTTTTACTCTGCAGTAGAAAATGCTCTTCAATAGTTCTTCCACAGTATTAGCATCCAAATACACTTACGTCATCATCTCCAAGATTTAATCTTTTTCTTTTTAAGTTTTGTTTTGAGACAGAGCCTCAATCTCTGCATTCTTGACTGGTCTGGTACTCATTATGTAAACCAAGCTGGCCTTGAACTCACAGAGATCTACCTGTTTCTGCCTCTAGATTCCTGATTTAGTCTACTAGAAGTTGCTCTTGTAGAAAGCATTTTTGCATCACTGTCATCTGAAGTCATCACGGGTCAGAAGATAATGTCTTAAGACAAAAGCTATGCCTTAAAAAGCCTCTTGCAACCTTTAGTCCCAGCACTTGGCGGATCTCTGTGAATTCAAGGCCAGCCTGGTCTGCACAGTGAGTTCCAGGACGGGCTCCAAAGCTACAGAAAAACCCTGTCTGGAAAAACAACAACAAAGCCTCTTGCAGCTAGTCTTTCAAGACTTTAAACACCTCTCTGTTGAAAAGTAGTTGAGTATTCATGTAATTATTTATCTTCATAACACATTAAACACTCCACACTACTAACATGGGACACAAGAGGTTGCCTCAGGTGAGGTGTTAGATTTTTGTCACTAATGATTCATGCCTGGCTGAGTTGTTATTATCTGAACACATTTACCTTTTACATTGTTAAATAGAACCTAATTTTCAAATCCAAAACTAACTTTAAAAATTCTGTATAAGACAAGTTTAGTAGCAAATACTTGTAATCTTCGCACTTGTGAAGTAGAGCCAACATGATCAAGAGTTTAAAGTCAACTAAACTACATAGCAAGACCCTCTATCAAAAAACAACATTAAAATATTCCATGAAACTGTGCATGGTGGTGCACGCCTTTAATCCCAGCACTGGAGAGGCAGAGGTAGGCGGATCTCAGTGAGTTTGAGGCCAGCATGGCTTACATATTTAGAGTTAGAAAACATGGAATTAAAGGGTAAGCGTATTTGTGTGGGGTTGGGTTTTTGTTGTTTTGAGACAGGATCTTCCTCTGTATCTAAGGCTAGCCTTAACTCTTGCTTCTCTTGCCTCAGCCTTCTAAGTGCAGGGTAGTTACAGGTATGAGCCACCTAGCTGTAGTTTCTGATAATCTGACATGTGATTTTACATTTATCGTGGCAAGTCTTTCCTGGATGGACATGATTCTCATGCCTGTAATTATGGCACTTTGCAGGCTAAGGCCAACTTCAGCTCCATAGTGAGTTCCAGGCTCACCTGGGATAAAGTAATACTTTGTCTCAAAAAAAATTTTTTTTAAAGAAGAACCAGGTGGTTCACACATACTCGGGATGATGAAGCAAGTCAGTCCTGAGTTCAAAGTTATCCTGACCTTCACAGCAAGACCCTGTCTCAAAGACAAGGGTAGAGGGTATGGTAAAACTTGGAGGGGCAAGGGTTTGAAACAACTTCTGCATAGCTTAGGATTCTAATCATGGATAGATAAATGCAAAAAGAAATTATAACTCAAGTGCCCCCTCCCCACTTTCAGTACTAGGCTAGACAAGCATTCTGTCAGTAAGCTATAGTCTGGCCCCAATATACCTGAGCAACAAATAGTGATCATATTGAATTTTAGCCCATAGAGCATAGATGAAAATAAATTGTGTAAATTAAGGGGTTTTGCTTTTGTTTTGCAGCCTTGAGTTTGCTGTATAGATCAGACTAGCTTCAAGTTCAGAAATCTGCCTACCTTTGCCTCCCAAGTGCTGGTATTAAAATTGGGTGCTGCCATAATTGTCTGCCTTCACTTTTACATGTGAATTCCAATTAAATATACAAAGAATTAGGACCACTGGGCAAGGAAGGTGGATGCTAATACTGGAAAGAAGCTTTGTGAAAAATAAGATACAGACATGATTTTAACTTATGTCCCTAAGATTGTGTCACAAAGGGTACGGTAGTGATTTTTTTTTAAATATTTATTTATTTATTATGTATACAATATTCTGTCTGTGTGTATGCCTGCAGGCCAGAAGAGGGCACCAGACCCCATTACAGATGGTTGTGAGCCACCATGTGGTTGCTGGGAATTGAACTCAGGACCTTTGGAAGAGCAGGCAGTGCTCTCAACCTCTGAGCCATCTCTCCAGCCCACGGTAGTGATTTTTATGGCTGACAATACCTGAACCGACCAATTTTAGTTAAGTGTCAAAGCTTTGAACAGCTAATAAGATGGCATGATAGCAGGGGCACCGGAGACTTTAGGTGTAAAATGTGATCCCAAGTATTTCTAAGGAAAGGGCATGAGTGAAAAACCTTGTGGAATTCCAATAGGGCCTGTTGTTAGTAGTTGGCCAATGTCCTGTCAGTATTATGCCATGTAATTTCTAGTTATGGTAACTATACTATGGTTCTATAACTTTAAGCGTTGGGAAATAAGAAGAAAAGTATATGTGAGCTGAGCATAGTGGTTCAGGATCCTAAGGCAGGAAGTTTTAAGTTCAAAGCCTGTCTGACTACATAGTAATACTCTGTCTCAAATCAAAAATATATATGGACTCTGCACCTTTTGTGTGTTTTAGAATAAAAAGGTTTTTTATGTGCATGTACCTACATGAATTTATGTGCACCACATGTGTGCAGATGCCTGTGGAGACCAAATAGTGTTGGAACTGAAATTATAATCAGTGTGAGCCATCTGATGTCTGTCTCTTTAGGCATGTCCATTGGAGGCCTCTCCCTAGCTTCTGGTGACAACCAAGCCATCCTTATTTCCTTGGCTTGTGGATGCTGTTTAGCCTCTGCTCTGCAATCACTTGGTCACCTGGCCTCTTTCCTGCCTCTGCCCATTGACTAAGGATACCAGTCACACCAGATTCAGGATTCGGCGTTTTTGAGGGATGCCTTTGGAACCAGTATGCAAGGACAGGAAGATGGAACACTGGGGCAAGGTGCAAAGTCTCTGAGAAAATCCATATGTTGCATATGCAGTTATATGCAGATACCAGACATGTAACTACTGCATTTATGGAGAAAGGAGGATCTTGATAAATGTTAGAAAGTCAGTAAATCCAGTATAGGGATAAAAAAGAATCTAGAACCCTAACTCACAACACATAAACTAGGTTCAGGTGGATCTCAGCCCTAAATGGAGTAGGTAAAATAGTGCATGGCTTTTTTTTTTATTTAGAATGTGGGATATTGTCTTGAGCCTGTCTTATGTAGCCAAGAATGACCTTGAACTTTTGAGCCTTCTACCACTGTCTCTACCACTTTGCTGGGTTGTCTTCAGACACTGACTTCAGGAGAATTAACTTCTTAATCTTTGGCAGACATTTCTGTAACTAGACACAAAAAAAAATCTCAGGGACTATAGTTTGGAAGAAACTAAACACAGAGGAGGGTACACCAAGCAATGCATGTATGAATCTAAAAACAGACATAGCTAATCTACATTGATCCGTGATAAAAGCCCAAGTCGGGCAAGTTTTAAGGGTGGACACTAATTGGGAGGGACAATTTCAGAATCTTTGGGAATCTCGGGAATAACCTATATCTTGATGTGGATGATAATTATTCCAGCAGATGCATTTTTTTAAATTTCTGACTTGTGTACTTAGTTTTTGCACTTGATTGTCTTAAATTTTTTAATTAAGAATTAGACAAATTAACTTAAATAAGGAGACTTTCCTTAACACACAAAATTTTTATCTTCATTGAATATCTGATATGTTGAGACTCTTGTTTTGCTGAGATTTTACTAGAACTTACAGCGGGTGCTGTCCCGTGGTTCACTGGGTACTTTCTCCAAAATCTCAATATCACACTGCTCATTTGTGTCTTTTAGGCTAAGACATCAAGCACACAAAGAATTTTATGCCTACAAGCAGGTGAGAAATTTAATTATAATTAGCTTTTATTGTGTATTTCAGTAAACTTTGAGACTATGAATCTATAGTTTAAACTGAGATTCACTTAATATGGGTTCATCTTAGCTTTTCATTTGTCAGTTTGCAATACAGAATAGATCAATTTGATTTTCTCCTGATCTTTTATTAGTATTATTTGAAGCTATAAAATTTAAATTATGAATAAAATGACAGAGTTTCAGCCAACATTTGCTGAAGTAAATGCTGTCATCTGTAACCCTTCAATTTACTGTCAATAGAGTGCACATCCCTCTGAGTGGATCTTTCTCCTTCATGAAGAATACATCAGAAGCTCAGAGGAGACCAGATGTTCTGTGTTCTCTTCCTCCAGGTCACCCAGCTGTGTTACTGTGTTCTCTTCCTTCAGGTCACCCAGCTGTGTTACTGTGTTCTCTTCCTCCAGAACCCATGTTTTTATAATCTCAGCTTGCTTTTGTTGGTAGTGGCAGGTTTTGTTGTTTTGAAATAGAATCTTACTGTGTGCCTAAGTTTGACCTGGAACTTATTTTGTAGTCCAGGCTGGCCTTGAACTTGAAGCAATCCCTGTAGTGGCTTAGCCTTGCTGGCATTGATGTCATATTTAGGGTTATGCATTCTTCTGTTTGATTTTGTGGAAGTCTTAAAAATGATCTCATTGACTATACATTTTAATCTTTTATGAATTACTAATTCTCATCAGCCAGTGCTGCTTTACTGAATTGTGGTTATTCCTTCCACCAATTTCAACAAAATCCAGATGAGTATGTGTTAATGTCTTTCCCCAAGATTTGTTCTACCCTGAAAAATATTCAGAAGTAGGGCTGAGGATGTAGCTCAGTTAAAAGAGGTTTGCTGAGCATGCAGAAGGTTCCGAGTCCACCCCTCAGCATCACCTAAACTGGATTACACACTTGCAATTCCAGCCATTCAGGAAGTGGAGCCGAGGTTCACCATCATTATTAGCTACACAGTGAGCTCAGGAATAGCTCAAGCTACAGGAGACCATATCTTTAAAAAATAAAAAAGTGCTTTTCAGAATACATTATTATTATGATGATGGTTTTTTTCGAGACAGGGTTTCTCTGTAGCTTTGGAGCCTGTCCTGGAACTAGCTCTTGTAGACCAGGCCGCCCTTGAACTCACAGAGATCCGCCTGCCTCTGCCTCCCTACTGCCTGGCTCAGAACACTTTAAAGAATGTTGTTAATCCCAGCACCCAGGAAGAGGCAGACAGCTCTCCATGAGTTTATGACTAGCTTGTGAATCTCAGGCTAGCCCTGCCATATATATGGTTAGAATGTAATTGTTGAGGCAAATGAACTATATATACACATATATGCATACATGTGTGTGTTTCTTACCCGTCTTGTAGTATACACATATAAGCATTTGTCAGCAGAATTGAGAATTCTTCAATCCCTTCTGTGGATGTGGCAGTGGGGAATTGAAACCTGAAGCCCAGCTAGGCAAATACTGTAACCACTAAGTACACATTTATGTGGCTGGTGAGATGGTGCTGTGGGTAAAAGTACATGCCTATATATTTACGTGGGCATAAGAGCATTTTTTTTTATCTTACAGGTTATATTAAAAGAAAAAGTTAAAGAACTGAATTTACATGAGGTAAGTTGCTTTTAAGTATTTTAATCTTTCCTTGAGCGATTTTCTAGTACAAGTGGTGTGCTTGAATACCTTCATTTTCAGAAGCTGAAAAAGATAGGCACCTCCCTCCTTCCCTCTCCCTGCAGTGACAATACCATAGGGCACATCATGGATTATCACTTACTCTTCTTGCCACTGGGACAAAACACCTGGCAGCACTTAAAGAGCGTTTATTTTATATTTATTTGGTTTTTATGAGACAGGGTTTCTCTGTGGCTTTGGAGACTGTCCTGGAACTAGCTCTGTAGACCAGGCTAGCCTGGACTAGCTCTTGTAGACCAGACTAGCCTCGAACTCACAGATATCTGCCTGCCTTTGCCTCCCGAGTGCTAGGATTAAAGGCGTGCGCCACAAGAGCATTTATTGTGGCTCACAGTTTGGGTATTCATTCAGCATGGTGAAGAGCTGGCAGCGAGCAAGGCTTGAGTGATTGTAGGTGCATGAAGAGCTTGCACTGTGTCCTCCAGTAGGAAGCAGAGAAATGAACACTGATGCTCATCAGGCTCTCCTGCCCCTCCTCTCTTTATATTCAGTGTGGATACCCAGTCCATACTTAAGGTGTGTCTTCCTCCTCAGTTAGATCTCTCTGGAAAAACCTAATATGTCCTAGGTGACTTCTAAAAGCCAGTCAGGTTGATGATGAGGCTTAACCCTTACACGAAGTCTCAAGATTTTTCAGGGGTTGTTTTTGAGATCGGTTCTTATTTTGTAGCCCAGCTTGTCCTTGAATTGACAACAATCCTGCTTTAGCTTCCTAAGGGCTTGTAGGCACAACTCAGCATGCCCACTTTAAGGACTGCATTTAATATTATTCCACATGCTGACTTTAACTACAAATGTCCAGGATGTGCAGCCTGATCCTCTCACTAGGAGCCTTAGGGAAGCCATAAGTCCTGTTGCTTAGCTGAGCTTCAGGAACCCACACGTTTTGTGGTAGACACTGGCCTCACTTGTGACTTTGCCTTCCAGCTCTGTGCTGTGTGTTTAGAAGACTTTAAGCCTCGAGATGAACTGGGGATTTGCCCGTGTAAGCATGCCTTCCACAGAAAGTGAGTATTGTTATGGAATTATTTAATGTGATCTAATTTACTGTGAGCTGTGGGGCATTGCCAGCCAAGCTTGATGGCTTCATAATTGTCTGTAATGCAGAAAACTGACAGCACTCCACAGGGTGGGGCACACGCATGTGTACGTGACATTAGGAGGAACCAGGGAAATGGAGCGTGACCAACACTGCAGGCTTGGGCAGAGGCCCAGCCCACCCTACACCTCTATAAACAGTTTTTTAGCTGGAACTTTCCAACAACCGCTCCATCTCTTGAAGCTGTATTTTAATCAAAACCAGTTACTTTAAGTCACAATAAATAGTATGGATATACATGATGTTGTAATGACACCCTTCTACAGACACATCCATAATTCCGTCTGGAAATTTTGGTTTGCTTTCCCTCATCAGCCTACTTAATAGAAAGTCACATGTGACCCAGAGTATGTGTTGGTTGTGGTACTTCTATGTTACCTTGTGGGAGACAAAAAGCTCTGGCATGTCAGAGGGTGATGTGGACGCTAGGGCTGAGTCCATCCCAGACTCCTTGCTTACTCTAAGTCTGGAGCTGATGTCTTCCACCTGGCTGTCTTGTTTGCAGGTGCCTTGTTAAGTGGCTGGAAGTCCGGAAAGTGTGTCCCCTGTGTAACATGCCGGTGCTGCAGCTGGCCCAGTTGCACAGTAAACAGGACCGTGGTCCCCCTCAAGAGCCCCTCCCTGGGGCAGAGAACATTGTATAGCTCACTGAAAGGATCAGACTTGCTGGATACATCAGTGTGGAGCCAGGAGGAATACAGCAGACTCTGGGCTGTTCGCTGCCTGGGGCACCCACTGTCACTTCCTTTGCCTCACGAAGAACTCTTGAGCCAGGCAAGCTGAGACCCTAGGCATCTGGATCTTGTGACAACCAAAGCACTCTGACATCACCCTAGGCCAAGAGGAGTATATGAGCCTACAGGTTTGGTTTCATAAATTTCCTGAGCATCTCTTGCTGTCTCCCAGGCACCTCCACATCAACCAGAAGGGAAGATAACACAGGTGTTAGAAACAGAACTGAGAATGGGACTTTAATGCCACACCCACATGTGGACCTGTAAGCAGCTATGCAGACCTCACCTGTCTCTGCCCTCTTGGCATCCTGAGTCGTGAAACCAGCTGTTCCATCAGCTGAAGCACAACTGACTGCCAGTGTGTGGTGAGGCAGCCCCTGCAAGTCTCTTCAGGTTCTATCCTTTTAATAAGGCCTCTGGGAACCTGAAGACTATGGAACAGCATCAGCAGAACTCCTCGCCACACATACCAGTTCACACTTGCTGTCAGATCTTCCAAGTTGAAGCCATTAGACACACTTGGAAAGGCCTGGTCAGGAGCCATTCTTCTTCTGTTTTCTCTCCTAGTCAGTCATCAGTAAGAAGCAGCAGGAGCTTGACCCTGAACCTCAACTGTCTTATATAACCCAGGAGCCAGGGTACTACTCCTTAAGTACCCCACAAATGCAGTACGATTCCATTATAGCTGCTGGCCTCAGCTCACTGGCTAAGGAGTCTCTCTCGGCCCCTCAGATGGCTCCAAAGAGGAGCTGAGCTCCTTCCGCACCAAGGCCAGTCCTCACCCACCTGGATGACCAGGACACTGACACTTTGCTTCTCTCTTATCCTTTCACTCCCCTCCTCTCTTCTGCTTCTTTTCTATGTAAGAAAAATGTTACTGCATTTTTAAATGTTTATCCCAAATAAGCTCCCTGCAATTCTAAAGCCAGTGAGCCACCTGGAGTTGTAAATATTTTGAGGAAGCTCCTGCATGGCTGACCTTCTGTTGGTGTGTACCTCAGTTACTTGGACTTGAGATCGCTAACTGAAGGTGTTTTTATAGGAGAAATGCATGCTGCTCTTTGGCTTTTCCTGTCCAACTTTTCTAGAGATAACTGCCTCCAATAGGCTTTGTGGACACTGTAAATTAGCCATGTAAAGCACAGAACATTCTTTTACAGCTTGCTCTCCCCTTCCTCGTCACAAGAGTGCCACTGTAATGCCTCAGCTGCTCTGCCCTGCTGTCCCACAGTTATGAAGTTTTTGTAGGAAGTACAGCCTGGTATGAAGAGGAATGGGGGGAGGGGGGCTTGCTACTATGTTCTTGCCATCTACCCAATCTTAGAATGAGAGGGAACCTGCCTTTGCCTCCAGTAGCTGAGGTCAGATGGGGAAGAAAATTCCTGTCTAACAAGTGCCAAGGAATCCAAATGTGGTACACACACCTGTATAGTCCCAGCTGAGGCAGGCAGGGTCACAAATTTGAGACCAGCCCTGGCTTCATAGTGAGGGTTTTTCTCTTGTAAAAGGGGGTTAGGGGTGGTTCTTGACAGAGTCCATTTGGAAAATTACAAATCTGGTTGGTGAGGATTGGCTGTCCCCAGTGTGTGCCCTATTTATGGCAGGCCAGCTGGATTCCTATACAGAGCAAAAGGTATGAACCATTTTCTGAGAGTCTTAGCCTGACTGGCCCATAGAATTCATGCCTATGTTCCTCTTGCTCCTGTTATGTTTGAAGCACCAGTCAAATGCCCAGATCCTCGTTTACAGTGAAATGTTTTCAGTGACCAATGCCAGAAGTGGGCTTCTTCTGGCCTAGTTTTGTTATAGGTTAGCATTCACCATTTAATATTGCATAACTGGACACAGTAAGGAAATGTCCCCTTAAAGATCACCAAATGGTCAGTACTGTAAATTATTATCACTCACAGCTTTTGTAGAACCTTCAGCTGGAACCTTTTCTATTCCTGTCCTTACTAGTAAAAAGCCAGCCTCACCAAAGCTCTGTATTTGTAAAGGCAGAATTCCTCATCAGACCTCCAGACAGGTTGAGTAGATGATATGCAGTGGATAGTCAGGCTTTGGAAGAGTACTGGGGTGCTCTGTTCTGTATCAGGACACCCATTCTGCTGGGCCTGAATGAGATCCCCTAAACGTTTCTGTTAATGTGACTGCTTCCTAAGAGACATTCCTTGGGCTGGAAGCTTCAACTGTGCAAAGTATGCTTCTCATCTCCCCTTGGCTTGGTGGGTGATAACCTCCTGCTGCAGCAGCCCCCCCCACACACACACACCTCCCTGTCATTCTGGCCCCTGTTGTCACAGCAACTCAACATTTACACTGATGTCTGGGTCCCCACCAGTGTTCCCTGTACATCTGCATTTGGCTGAGCCATACTCTGCTCAGGCCCAAACCTGCAGTGAGGTAATTTCTGAAGTTTCTGGTAATATTTATCTAGGGATGAAGATTTTGATCTACTCTCAGACTATTTGAAATCTTGTCAGGTGTCTTAAATAGCTAGAGGATTAGGTGCTACTTGTGGGCTGTGGGTTAGTGGAACAAAAATCAGCCTAGCTGGACTTCATGCCATGATCACTGTTGCCTGAGAGCCGACTGAATTCAGCTGGCATAGAAATGAACAAACCTGCCCTGATCAGACTTCTGCTTGTACTCTAACATGTAAGCTGACATCTGTGTCTCTCTGCCAGGTGTAATTTAGTTTGGTCTATCCCTCACCATTAAGGTTCTTGTAGCATGTACTTACCTAACCAGGAAGCAGGACAGAGGAGCCAGGTAGGGACAGGTGGCCTCTGGGTGAGGTCTATACTGAGGGATACAGGGGACCTCCCACCATTGCCAAATACTGTTCTCGACAAGACTTGACAAAAGATCTTTTCCTTGGCTCTGTTCCAAAGCATGCTATCTATGGTTTCTAACAGCAACTCTAAGCTGTGCTGAACACCTACAGCACGTATTTTCTGGGAATCGGAGATCTCTGCAGACGTGCTTACGCTAGTTTGAATTGTCTACTCACTGCTAATTTGCTTTGTGCTTTTCTTCAGGTTAGCCTCTCAGAGCATCCTTTCCTTAGTCACTACCCAGGAATTGTAGCAAGGTTCCTAGAAGACATATCTGTCAAGTTGGTGGGCACAGGCATGGGGGACAGGAGCTGCTGATGGCACATACCTTCCTAGTGATTAACTCAAGAACTTCCTGGACTGTGTGTCTTCCCCTGGCTCTGCTACAGTCAATATTTGAGACAGGTTCTATGTTCTCCCAGTTGTCATCAAACTGTAGCCTCAAAATCAAAGATCAGCTTCCTCTGCACCTGCTGCAATTAAAGGCGGGGCACCATGCCTGAGCTCCGCATGAATCTTGACTTGGTTGCTCAGTCTTCCTTTGAGTCTTTAAATAGGCAATTCTTCACAAAATTCACATATCACAGTAGTTGTCTTCCTTATAAAAAGCACTTAATTCATTATTTGTTCCTTTTGTCTCCCAGGGCGGGGCAGGACACATGCACACACTTGCATGCACATGTTGAAACTTTAGAGACAGCCATCCCAGAATGTCTACATGAAAGGAGCAGACGTGTAAGCTGTTTTTTCATATAGATTCCTTTACAGATCCGTCTAATAAAACAGCAGAGCTGATTTCCCTACTCTCTCCAGAATGACAGTCTTCCCCCTAGCACTAAACAGTTTCTTCAGGTGCCTGACCAGCTGCCTTTCAAGTCACTTTGGTACAAGTTGGTCTTCAGGGCTAACAGTCATTACACCTAAGTGTCTACAAATGAGACACCACAGAAGCAAATGCTTCCTACAAAATGCTCCCCTCACCCAACTTTCTGATTAACAGAAATCACTCCTAAGTTCATTTTTGCCATCTCCTAAGGTAAAAATTAAAGCAGCCTCCTCTAGGCAACCATAAGGGAGAGCAGACATGTGCCTTGCTCTTCAGCATCCACCACCCAAAGTTCTTCCCCACTCACTCACCCACCTGTTTCCCTGCCCAAGCACAGCCCAGTGAGTAAAGTGTCCCTGTGCTCACCCAAGATGAACTCATCATTAATGCAACCTCTAGCCTGGCTAATTGCTTAAGAGCAGATGCTGATCTTCCAAAGGACCCAGGTTCAGTTCCCAACACCCACGTGGTGGCTCAGTTTCAATTCCTGGAGATCTCTTCTGGCATTTGAGACGCCAGGTGTACACACACATACATTCAAGCAAACACTCATACACATAAAAGTCAATTTTTAAAAAAAAAAAAATTTCCGAAAATGGAAGCATCACAGTATCTAACTAAATTAAATCTTAGAGATGAGGACCTGAAATGCCAAGTAAAAGCTTTTTAATAAAATTAACAGGACTTGGGTACACTAATTGAGTCAAACACTAGCCCGTTTTCAAGTTCAGCTTTAGAACTCAAATTGCTTCAAGATGCTTTTATTCTAGTTAGACTAAGCAAGTATCCACAGTCTTAGTTCCTTTGTTCACACGGTCAGGGAGAACACCCTTGCTGTTTCAAAGGCACGATATAGCTAAGAACATGGACCCACCAGTGTTAAGGGACTTGCACGGTTGAAACCTCAGCACCACCTACTCCACTCCAGCCTGGCTGATGTGGAGAAGCAGGACATCTTCCTGGTGATGGCCTGGAACTGGTACCTCTGGGTCTCTTGACAAGTCATTGCCAGGAAAGTAGGGGAGTGGCACTTTAGTCTTGTAGTTTAGCCCTTTGGGGCTTATTTACTAGATATAACTCCCTCAAAAAGGTTTATGAAATGCTGAGCCTCAGATTTCATAGACTGTTTGTACACTAAGAATTCTGCAGCAGAATATTTTTAAATATTGGTTTTTGTAAGCTATATTTTTGTATATTTAATTGCTATTTTAAAACTTTAATGCATTTTTTTGCTAATCACTTGTTAAAAAAATAAAACATGCATGTAATTGACCCAAACACATGTAAATAAAGGGCAGATTTTGAAATACTTTGTAGTATGTACCTGAAACGGTGAGCATGAAACGGATAGACTGAACAACCTCTGACCTATCCTCCTTCAACATGGGGTAAGGTGGGGAAAACACATCAGGCCTCAGTGACAGCAAGAAGCCGGACCACACCATCCATTCCTACTGTGACTAGTCACTTGGGGTGACTTGATGTATAGCTTTGTCCTTGGATAGTAGGCAACACTCCTAGTACTTGCCCCAACCTTTACACTCAAAGTTCTGTAAACGTAGCTGCTTTCCTCTGCTAACACAAGGCAGTGAGCAGCTCTCTGCTGCCCAGCTCCAGCCCATGGCTTCACCACGGCAACCTTGTAACCAACCCTTCTATGCCTTCTATCAAGTACCTGTTGAGCACTTTGCTCTCTGACCCCCATGACCTTTTACCTCAGGTTGTTTTCCCTACAGCCTGTTCCTTCACTACTCATCTCTACATTTTTCTCATGTTCTGGGGATTCACTGACTCCTCACATTCCTCATATTCACATCCTCTATTTGGTCTCTTCTTCAAATGCCCTCATGCTCTGGGGATTATCAAAACCAGGTACTCTGAAACCAACCCTCAGCACCTCCTGGCTCACCTACATACATCCAGCCATCGGGGCTTCTCCCATCTTCCATCTCAGTTCAGGCTACTTTCTCTGTGCTCCATGACTACAAGCCCTCATTTCTACCTGAGTGGGAGGAGTGAGATGGAACTTTTGGTCACCAAAGAAACTACCTGAACTGGACAGAGAAGAAAGATGGTTCCAACAGCCACTGGATACAGTTCACAGGTCAGGTGGCCATAAAATGTGATGTGTACATTTCTGCAGATAGTGCTGGGACCACAGCTGCTAGGGAAGCAGGTTAGAACTGATAAGATGAGGCCCTGAAAACACCTTTTACAATGGAGTTGTACTAGTGGTGCACACCTATAATCCCAGCACTTCAGATGTGGAAGCAACTAGATCAGCAGTTCAAAACCAGCCTCAGCTATACTGCAAGTTTGAGGTTAGCCTGGACTACAGGAGACGCTGCCTCAAAAAATAAAAGAACGCTTCATGGAGTGACACTGGGCTGAACACAATGAGGAAAGAGAACAGACCAGTAATGGAAAGTGCAAAACAGTACCATTGCTGTGTGACCTTGAGGCTTGCTTTTCTGAGCTAGTTTCTTTTGGTTTTTTTAAGACAGGTTCTCTCTGTAGCTTTGGATCCTCCCCTGGAACTAGCTCTTGTAGACCAGGCTGGCCTTGAACTCACCACAGAGATCCTTCTGCCTCTGCCTCCCAAGTGCTGAGCTAGTTTCTTAAGACAATAATTATAAATACAAAGCACTAACTGGCCACAACTGTCAAATAGCAAGGGTGCAGACAACACAGCTCAGGTGTTTAGTCAGCCAGCCCAGAGTAGTAGTTAAGTTCACAGGAGTCACTCAAGGAGGTGGTAGGGAAACGTAGAACCCTGCTATAAACGGGAAAACTTCCTGGTACTAGTAGTAGATGGAAGGTCAGTTTTGAGGAGTCTTAGCCATTCCTGGAGCCCCATGTACTGTGCTGTATAAAGCCCCAGCCCAATGGCACCAGAAGTCCAATGGGCCAAAGCACCTGTTAAAAGGCAGCTGTCCCTCTGGGAACCATCAAGCAGGATAGCCAGCCAGTCAAGTCCATCCCCTGAGTTACCATGGTCCAAACCAACAAGAGCCTTCTGTTGCCCAAAAGCTGGCATCAGAACCCATAGCTGAGAATGGCAGAAACATACCCCTAACCAGAGCCTGAGGTATCCGTTCCAGCAGCAAGGCTACTGTGAACAGGCCCTTCCTTGCCTTCAGCTACAATGCAGACCTCTCTTAGTTTGTACAATATGAAAGCAGGGAAAGCTTCTTAAATTATTCTACATGGAAGAAAGGCCCAGTCCCTATCAAGAGTGACTTGTGGCCTGTCCACTTCAGCAGTTTTCTGAGTCATCTCCCCACAAGAACCCCACATGCTGAAGAACACGAGTTATTCAATAAACTTCCTCCTCTGCACTCAGTATGAAAGGACAAGCACTCTTCCTGCCCATCTGCACTTCTTTTTTACCTAGCTCACCCACTTTCATCAGGTCCCCCAATCACCTACCCAAGAGAATTCTACCAGAAGTCTCGTCTTTCTACATAGACCTAAGGGTTAAAAGTATAAAGAACAGGAAGTGCCCTTCTAAAATTCATGAGCATTGGGTGCAGAACAAAAACCCACTTTGTAGAACCTTAAATAAACCATTTTCAGTATGTTAACATAGAGGCTAAACATGAGCCAGAATGTGCACAGAAGACTATCTCCAAAGGCATCCTGATAAAATTGGTTAGATTCTAACACACATTTCACCAGGACAAGCTGTCACCTGCTGCTGAGAAGTACAGACAGCTCTCCACTGCATACATAGCAGCTGATATTGGGAGTTCAAAGTACCTTGGAGTTAATAGTGCTAATCTGAAGAACAGCAGCTTATTTTGTTGTTGTTGTTGTTGTTGTTGTGTTGTTTTGTTTTTGAGACAGGGTTTCTCTAGCTTTGGAGCCTGTCTTGGAACTAGCTCTTGTAGACCAGGCTGGCCTTGAACTCACAAAGATCCTCCTGCCTCTGCCTCCCAAGTGCTGGGATTAAAGGCATGTGCTAGCACCTATAACAGCAGCTTATAAGCAGCAAATCTTCATACTGTCTACACAGGGAAAGAAAAAAATTCTTTACTGGTTGCTAGATTAGATAAAATTTTAAGACTTTATCTTGATGACTTAGAAAAATACATTTGTTTCTTGCTCTGATTTGGGTAGTACACGATCATAAAACGTCTCTTAAAAAGAAAAAGAAAAAAAAAGGTCCATAGATGCCCCTGTGGTAGGTTTCAGGAAGTCCTCCGAGTAGCAGTCAGGGTATCTTCAATAGCTCAAGGAGTGCACCAACGGCTCCAAAATAACCCTGAAAAAAATAATACACCACAAGTAAGATTTTAAAATATGCATAGGGAGTGTGAGTATAGGTGCACAGAATCCAGGTGTCAGACTCCCTGGAGCTAGAGTTAGACAGTTGTGAGCCACCCAACATGGGTGCAAAGAACCAAATTTAGGTCCTCTGCAAGAGCAATGTGTGCTGTCAACCACTGGATCATCCCTCCAACCCCATGAGGTCATTTTTAACTCCTACAAGTATAATGTTAGATAAGGCTAGCATATTACTTTAACACCTGACCCATTTGTTTTCTGAGCACAGAGAGCACATGTAGTCAGAAGAAGCCCTAAAGAACTCTTTTTCAGGGAGGGGATGGCATGATGCTGGAAATACCCAACAAGAAGAGTGGGCACTACAGCAGCTGAGGGAAGAAAGGCTCAGATCTGGCAAGGATGATTTTATTCTGTTTTTGTTTGTTTTTTTGTTTTGTTTTGTCAACTTGAAACAAGCTAGAATCATCTGAGAAGAGGAACTTCAATTGAGAAAATGCGTCGCTTCTAGTTAGGCTAGCCTGTAGGCAAATCTATTTGGCATTTTCTTGATTAGTGATTGGTATGGGAGGGCCCAACTCAGTGTGGGCAATGCTATCCTGGGGTAGGCAGTCTTGGGCTCCATAGAAAATAGGCTAAGCAAGCCATGAAAAGCAAGCCTTGTAAGCAGTTTTTCTCCATGGCCTCTGCATCAGCTCCTGCCTCAAAGTCTCCACCCAGTTTGAGTTTCTGCCTTAGCCTTCCTCAATGGACTGTTACCAGGGATATGTAAGCCAAATAAACCTCTCCTTCCCAAGCTGCTTTTGGTTATAGTGTTTATCACAGCAATAAAACCCTAACAAAGACAGATGGTGGCTTTCCTATCCTGGAGCAAAGGCCTGGACACTTCCAACAGCCAAAGACTGATGCTGAGAAGCTCAATCACAGAGGACAAGAGCCTGACTGGTCTGAAAGGAGGGGGAACTGGAAAGGGTCCAAACCTATTGGTACCTGTTCAGAAGGGAAAACCTGGCCTACAGAGTTCCAGACCAGCCAGGCTACAGAGTGACACCCAGTTTAAAAAATAGAAATTAAAAAAAGATACATGCCTTACTGTCTCCAACAGTAAGAAGTGGGCTCAAACAGGAACCTGAAACCAACCAAAAACCAAAGGACAAAAAAATATTAAGTAAGACTAAACCCTCACCAACAGAAGGAGATAGCAGCAGGAATCAGAAGAATCATACAAAGGACAGACTATATCCGTCTCCAAGCAGGAGGTTAGCAATTAAAGTATTGTAAGAACAAACAACTGAACTGGGCTGTGGCTCAGTTGCAGACCATCAGACCAGAACATAAAGTCAGGGTTAAATCCCCAGAACCACCCAAAACAACAATAAAATTGAAAGGAAACAGAAAAATCTTCAAGTTCAGGTGGTGGATTCTAAAGAACACACTAAATATTATATCTAAAAAGGTCCCTGTCTCTCTATTTCTCAGTTTTTGTTTGTTTATTTTTGTTTCTCGAGACAGGATTTCTCTGTAGTTTTGGAGCCTGTCCTGGAACTAGCTCTTGTAGACCAGGCTGGCCTCGAACTCAGAGATCACCCTGCCTCTGCCTCCCGAGTGCTAGGATTAAAGGTGTATGCCACCACCACTGCCCAGCTAACAATTTTTTCTAATATAAAACAAAATAAAATAGGTCACGTGTAAACTAGCAGGTAAAGGCACTTGTCATCAAGTCTGTCAACCTAGAACCAACATGGTAAAAAGAAGAACTGAGATATTCTTTGACTTCAACATAGCATGAGCCCGCCCAATGAACACATGTGCATAAGCATGCGTATAGACAGACAGACAGACAGACAGACACACAGACTGTAAAGTACTAATAAAAAAAAAATAAAGCTAGACCAAGCTTTATTGGCCTTTAATCCCAACACTCAGGAGGCAGGTGAATCTCTGAGTTCAAGGCCGCCCTGGTCTACAAAGCAAGTTCCAGGACAGACAGGGCTACACAAAGAAACCCTGTCTCAGAAAATAAGTAAAAGTTAGATGACTTAAGCTTTAATCTTTCTGATGAAAGGATGTGTGTACTTTGGATTTTAATTATGAAGTATGCAATTGTTAAAAGAACTTTTAACAAGTCATAAAACAAATATGCACATATTAAAATTTCAATGTTTGTGGTAACATTATCATCTAAGCTCCAATAACATATGAACAAAACAACTACCCACCCACCAAGGGGAAGAAAGAGAAACACCCATCCATGGCTCCTGTCCAATTGTTCCCAAACCGGGAAGAGGGAGAACTCTTAAGACAGGAGTTCCTGTTGAGCAATCCCAACTCCTCTCCACTTTTGCTTCTAGCTGTCTGCGTACTCTATTCTCAGTATAGTGTGGCTCCAGTGTGGAATGCCTTTATTACCATCCATACGTACATATGTAAATGGTATTTCACATTAAAAAGCAGAACAGATGGCTTGTTTAGAGACATACAGGGCAATGTTCATCAGTATTACCTTTCTTTGGGCCTAATGGTATAGCTGAGTGAAAGAACCCTTGCCCACCTAGTAAAAAGTCCTGGGTTTAATCTGATACAAAAAAAAAAAAATCCCCCTTTAAAACCACTTAGTTAAACTGAAAAGCATGGTAGCTCATGCCTATAATCCCAGCACTGGGAAGCAGAGGTTAGAGAGACTGTAAAAGTTCAAACCAGCCTGATGTATACAGCAAGTTCCTGGACATCCACTACATAGGAAAGACCTGTTTTAAACAATAACAAAAAAAAATTGCTTAAACTAAACTAAATGAACACATACCTCGTTACATTTGGTAAAAAACAGTTTTCAGAAACAAGTCGAAGGCCACTGCAAGTCAGAACAGGACCACTGCAGCCCAGGTCAGTCCCTTACCTCGTGCTCCGAAAACAGTGCTTTCAGCTGCCCCTTGGACCAGTAATCCAGAGCATACGCCAGAAGTCGCATGGCGATTGTGTTGACTCTCAGGAAATTGCCGACAAATACGACCTGGTTAATGTTCTGAGCACAGAAAAGTAGCAGTGAGTTCACACTCTGATTTTTGCTTTCTCATAAAGCTACACCCATAGAGTTTTTCAGAGCAACTTGACTGGATCAAATTCAATCCAAATGGTTCATATCTAGTAAGATTTGATACTCAGACAATTATGGGCTCACCAAAACTTGACCCATGAAAAGATTATGAAAGAGAGTGTGTTAAATGTGATTAACAAGGAAAACTTAACAGTAACCTTTTTTTAAAAAAAAAAAAAAGTAGAACCCCTGATGATTTTGTCAACCTGATTAGATTAAGACGTTAGGACAGTAGTGAGGCACAACTTCAGGCTTGTGAAGGCACTTACAGAAGTGTGAGGGGGCACTCTGAGGGAAAAGTCATCTAAACACCAGCATTCCCTCTCCCCTCAGGCCTAGTCCATCCACTGTGACCAGGAGCCTCACATTCACACTGCCACAGTACAAGCATTTCCTACAGCCATTCCTTCCCCACCATGAATTCAAGTAAAACTTTCTTCCCCTAAGTTGCTCTTGCCGGGAATTTGGTTATAGCAACAGGAAAAGAAATACAGAGAGCCGGGGAGATAGATAAGGTGTTTATTTTGTAAGCATGAAGGAGAACCTGAGTCAAATCCCAGCACTTAGAAAAAAAGCCAGACTGGCTGCACACACCTTTAATCACAGCACCAGGAGTCCAGGACAGGTGAGAATTTACTTCAAGGCAATAAGATATAAAAAAAAAATAAAGGAAGACATGCAGAGTCGTGCTTTGGCCTCCATAGACATGAGGAAGGGTATGTACATCTGCACATTCACATGTATAAGAAGAGAGAGACAGAGGCACAGACAGAGAGAGGAAAAAAGAAGAAAAAAACGAAGAGAAAGGAGGGAGGGAGAGGAGAAAGGAGGGGGCAGAGAAAAAAGAGGGATATCTTTCTTAAGAAAACAGAAAAACAACACAGAAAATTGGCACCAATAGGCCAGTGAAATAGTATGCTATAGTAAAAAATGCTTACCTCAAAGCCTAATGACATGGGTTCAATTCCCAGAATCCACACAAAGGTAGGCCAGATCCAATGCCACAAGTTGTACTCTAATATCCACAAGCATGCCTTGATACATGGGCACTCCACCCCATATAAACAATAATAATTACATTTTTAAAGAAACTGGTACCAAGAAATAAGGCCATTATTGTGATAGCACTGACTGTGGTACAAAGGCCTTCTAGACCGCAGGAGGGATGTAAAGAGGTTTGGGACCTGAAGATGTGAAGACTTTTCACATCAAGAGATGTGAAAAATGGGCAATTTGAAAGAAAGGAGCATGAATCCAGGTAAAATGATTCTAACTGTTAAAGAGACTATTGCTATTACAGAGAAACCAGGGATAGTGCTCCAAGACAACAGAAAGATACCCTGAGGTTAAGACCCCCACAAAAGTGCAAACTTATCTGAAAAACTTGCATTTAAAAGAAGACTGAACAAGTAATGACATCTTGCTCTAAAAGGGCTGCAGACACTCAGAGACCTGTCACTATTAAAAATGAGGCACGGCCAGGCGGTGGTGGCGCACGCCTGTAATCCCAGCACTCGGGAGGCAGAGGCAGGCGGATCTCTGTGAGTTTGAGGCCAGCCTGGTCTACAAGAGATAGTTCCAGGACAGGAACCAAAAGCTACAGAGAAACCCTGTCTCAAAAATCAAAAAATAAAATAAAATAAAAAATAAAAATGAGGCACAGCTATATCTGGAGCTGAAGGCAGGGGGCAGCAGTGATTCTACAAGGTACTGCAGTGCAGGCATCACAAACTCAGAGCTGGGCTGGTAAAATGGTAAGGACACTTGCATGATAAGTTGAGTTTGATTCAACATGTTGGAAGGATAGAATCAATTCCCAAAATCTATCCTCTGATTTAACACAACCTCTGACATGCAAGCACAAACACACACCCACTAAATAAATATTTGTTAAAAGATCCAAAAGCCATGGAGTCTCTGAAGTTTGCACCACGGTTCCAAAAAGCTAATGGGACCAAGTAATATGGGATGGGGTTGAATTCCCTACAAAGAGGCTCCCAGAGGTGACTATGTGAAACAGAGAAGTCCTTAAGTTGCAATGTAGACTCTAAAATACTGGAGATGCCAGCAGCACGGGGTATTTGCCAAGGAAAACTGGAGACTCCATGTGAAGTGAGCTCAAGAGAGAAACTACAACTGCCACCAACAATAGCTGGAAGAGAACTATGAAAGCCTGCCCAAGCCGAAATGATGTCATCATGAGCCCCGAGTGATGGTCACGGAGCTGCGAAGGTTGACGTTTATCCTATTATTCTGTTACACAGTTCCTCCCTTACAGGATGGAAATGTTTACTCTGCCTCATCATACTGTAAATTATACTCTACATCTTGATTCCTATAGAGTCTCACCATTATGAGATTATGGTAAGTCTCAGAACCAACTTTGTTTTGCTTTGTTTCTAAGACAGATTCTCACTACACAGCCTCAGCTGGCCTGGAAATCACACTGTAGACCAGCCTGCCTTGAAATTCAGAGATCTGCCTACCTCTGCTACCTGAGTGCTGGGTTTAAAGGTACAGTTCTCCATGCTCAGCTTCAAAACCAAGCTGCCTTACTAAAGTAAATAATGTCATACTCATGCAAACAACTCCCATTAAGTGCAGTGGGCCATAAACAACAATTAAAAAAAAAGACATGAGGTAGGTAGGGGGTTGGGGAGGAAAAGGGAGGAGTTCGAAGGAAGACAAGGTGAAATGTTAGATTAAAGTGAGGTGTTTAGGTGACAAGTTGACAGGTAATAAGCTTGAGATGGGCAACAATAATTGTCAGCATAGCTGGAGTAGGAAGCTTCAGTGAGGCACACCTTTAGCCACGTCTAGGAGGGCATTTCCAGAGGGGTGATTAAGAAAAGACTCGTCTTGAGCGTGGGCTACACCATCCTACAGACTGAAATGTCCGCTGAATCAGTCTTCATCTGTTTCCTGGCATATCCAGATGTAAATGAGCAGCTGCACTCTACCACAAGTTCCTCCTTCCCTACCACGACAGACTGTGGGCCAACACAAATAAACTTTGCTCCTAAGTTACTGTTGTCAGGTATTTGGTCAAGGCAAAATGAGGGCTTGGCACAAAGAAGCAAATTGTATGCAAGGTAGTGGCAGCTAAAAACAGCTATGAACTAAGGAAGCAGAATCTTAGGGCAGTTTATAATAAAGTCTACCTGAAATTCCACCCCCAAATTCAGTAAAGTAGTCCAATCATCAATGCTAAAGATGCTCAAAATGGGTACAACCCTGTGCAAAACTGTTCAGCAATCTCTATCAGGATCCCTAAGTACAAAACTGTTCAGCAATCTCTATCAGGATCCATAAGTATAAAACTGTTCAACAATCTCTATCAGGACCCATAAGTACAATCATAATGTAGGATGATCACAGTGGTCACTCCCAGGTCAGCCCTGTGTCATGAATAAAAGAGCCAAAGAACGAGTTCATACTTCAAAATACTTACCTCAGTCACCACTTTCAAGAAACCAAATGCCCAGCTCTATTTGAATAATGACAAAATAAGAACCTGATCAAATATATAGCTATGACCTAGGGACCCGCGTAGTCAGTGGAATGTCTGCCGTGCAAGCGTGAGGTGCTGAGTTGAATTCCCCAGAACCCACCTAAGAAAGCAGGGGCAGTGGCAAGTTTATAATCCCAGCACTTGGCGAGGCAGAGACAGTCAGATCCCAGGGACTCACTGGCCAGCAACCCTAACCTAATCAAGTTCCAATCAGTGAGAGACCTTGTCTCAAAAAATAAGGAGACCCAGGCACGATGGAGCACACCTTTAATCTCAGCACTAGGGAGACAGAGACAGCCAGATCTCTAAGAGTTTGAGACCAGGGCTGGAGAGATGGCTCAGAGGTTAAGAGCACTGCCTGCTCTTCCAAAGGTCCTGAGTTCAATTCCCAGCAACCACATGGTGGCTCACAACCATCTGTAATGGGGTCTGGTGCCCTCTTCTGGCCTGCAGGCATACACACAGACAGAATATTGTATACATAATAAATAAATAAATATTAAAAAAAAAAAAGAGTTTGAGACCAGCTGATCTTGATAGCCAGTTTGAAAAAAACCAAAATCAAAAAACAAGATGGACAGAACCAGAGAATACCTTAGGCTGTCATCGACCTTCACAATTGCACACAAACATGCACTTACACACACACAAGTCAGCCACAACTACACAAACACACACATGCACTTACACACACACACACACACACAATTCAGCCACAAACCATATATTTCAGGTTAAAAATATAATGTATGCACATCAATTAAAAAAATTTAAAATACTTAAGCACAGGTAAGAGAACATGCGATAAAGGGTAAAATAATGTTACTCAAATGAAGTACTTTTAAAAATCTGGTATATAGTTTCTTCTAAATTAAAATTTAGGCAAATCCTTTGGGCCTTGAAATCTCTTTTTAAGGTACATGTCTATATTATTTAAAGAATAATTTTAAACCAAAGCGTGTAAATAGGGACAAGCCATAAAGCTGTAGCAACTGGATCCTAGATCTCTTGTCCCTGAGGGCAGCCCATTCTTGGTTCTTTCATAGCCCTGTACAATGCTGCTTGACCTGAATGCTACAAGGCAGCACTGTAAAGAAGCTGAAAGCACGAAGACAGCTCTGCTGAGGTGGAGGGGACCACGGTGGGCTTCCTCTGACCGCTCAGTCTTCGCCCAGCTTCAGTGGCTTCCTGCGAATTCCTTTCCACACCTCAACAGCACCCAAAAACACAGCACCAGATTCAGCGTTGTTACCCATCATTCACCCCACTCCCCAGTTAATTCTGGCTTCCTTCCTGACCCCCTTCTACTTTCTCCTCCAGCAGCAGCAATGTTTATCTTCAGGAAGAGAAAGGTGTGTGTATGGGGAGGAGGTGTCAATGAAGATGAATCTGTTCCTCAAGAATAAAGTTCATATTTAAAGTCTACCCCCATGTAACTACATTTGGGCACTACTGTAAGAAGACAGACACAGTGTAAGGCCAAGGTGGGACCCATTTAGGAAAGTCATCATTTCCCCTTAGAGAAAAGAACAATCTCATGTCCTTACTTCGTTAAGGGCACACATTCTTGCTATGGAGCCAATGTTGTTGGTGATGGTGATCAAAGTTGCTCTGGCGAGGTCCTCCTTACTGGCAGCTTCTCTCTTCTCCTTGCTCATCATGTTTCCAAAACTGAGGTAGAGAAAAAAAAATATCATTGGTGAAACAAAGGCAATACAGTCCAAGAGAACTTCAAAGTTACTTTACTATGATAAAATGACTTTACAATAAGCATTTCCATTTTTTATTACAGAATGATAGAAGTATCCACTGAAGAGAGCTCAGCTTCAAACAAAAGTTCACAAAGCACTCTAAATGAGAAGGTAACTTGCCCTATCTTCTACTAAAATTCAACTTTGGTACCAGATAGTTCCCTATCCAAGTAGCATCCTATAGACCCACTGGGAGGCAACACTGCCTGATCTGCCACCAGGGCTCCAGGAAGACATCTCTTACCAGCAGGGCATCCCTATGTGCAACTGTTCCACTCAGATGGTCACAGTAATATCTATTATAGAAAACTCATTTTATCAGCATAGAGTACAAAACAGCTGAACTCCACAGTGAGCTACTAAAGTACCTGGTTGCTCTAGAAGTTAAATAAAAGACTTCCAAATTTATTTTTTTTTAGATTTATTTATTTATTTATTTATTATGTATACAGTATTCTCAATACTCTGCCTGCAGGCCAGAAGAGGGCACAGATCTCATTACAGATGGTTGTGAGCCACCATGTGGTTGCTGGGACTTGAACTCAGGATCTTTGGAAGAGCAGGCGGTGCTCTTAACCACTGAGCCATCTCTCCAGCCCAAGACTTCCAAATTTATTGATCAGCAAAAGTGCTGCATTAGTAATTATGACCCAAATCCAAGAATAAGAATAAGGAAGTAATCAAGACCAGTGATCAAATGCTGCAAACAAAACAGAATCTGTAGCATTACTCAGTGCCTATTACTCAGCAAATACCTGCACATGAATGCCTTTTCTATTATTAAAAATCAAGTGTTCTGCTGTGCATGGTAACTCGCACCTTTAATACCAACACTTAGAAAGCAGAGGCAAATAGATCTCTAAAGAGTCCAAGGCCAGTCAGGGCTACATAGTGAGAACTTATTACCTCAAAAACAACACACATGTACTTTAACACACACACACAAAAAAAATTACAACCCCAAGGGGGCTAGAAAATGGCTCAGTGGTTAGGAGTACTGGCTGCTCTTCCAGAGAACCTCTTCAATTCCTAGAACCCACATGTCAGTTATAACCATCGATAGGTCAATAAATTCAATCCCAGGGAATCTGATGCCCTCTTCTGGCCTCTGCGGGTACCTGGCACACCCATGGTGTACAGACGTACCTTAGGCAAAATATTCACACACATAAAAGTAGTTTTTTAAAAAATTACAACAAACAAAATAAAATTTAGACAACCCCCAAGCTGAGCAGGGTAGTACAGGCCAGCATCTCAGCACCTGAAAGATCAAGGGAGACCTGGGCTACACAGTGAAATCCTGTCTCAAAAGCAGAAAGAGGAAGAGTGAGCAAAGACTTCCATTTTTGATAGAATTGCAGAGAACTAAATAGAAATATACTTAACAAAAGAATACTAAAATCTTTTGCAGTTAAAAGACAAAAACCATGTAAGTAAATGGAAAGAAGCCCATCTTCCTAAACCAAAGACTTGACAGTGTTAAGTTGGTAATATTCAGGTCTACAGAGATAGTGGCTAAGAGCACTTGCTCTTACAAAGACCCAGGTCAGATTCCAAGTACCCATACAGAGGTTCAACAGTTCACATTTCCAGACTGATATCCTCTTCTGACCTCCATGGCCATCAAACAGACACTGGGTTCACATATATACATCCAAAGGAAACACACATAAAATTTAAACATAATAATTAAAAATAAAAGTTGGCAATACTCCTCGAGCCGGTCAATAGATTCAACATAGTCCCTATCAAAATCCCAGCTGTCTTCTTTTATAGATACTGCCAAGTTCATCTTATAGTTCATACAGACAGTCAAGAAATTCAAAATAATCTTGGAAAGGAAGAACAAGTTAGAGGGCTGTATCCTGTATGTTTACTACTTCCTCCTTAGTACCAGACTGTAGTAAACAAGGGAATGTCGTACTGCTCTAAAGACAGATATACAGAACAGAAGGAAATTAAGAATCCAGAAATAAAACCAAACATCTAGAGTCAACTAATATGACAAAGAGCTCCAAAGAATAGGGAAAGAACACTTCAGAGATGAAGTGAAAAACACCATGCAAAAGGGATTATGGAGCTCTATTAATGTACCATACTGAAAAGCTAACATAGACTGGGTCTTAGACATAAATGTCAAAGCCCAAACTATAAAACTCTTAGAAGTTAATCTTCACATCTTGGATGGGGAAAATGTCATTAAAAGCACAAGAGATAAACACATAAATAAGAGCCTTCACCAAAATTGCAAGCTTCTGGCAGGGTTTGATAGCACTTACCTACAACCCCAGCAATCAGAAAGGAGAAACAAAAACCTGAGGCCAGCAAGAACCACACGATGAAATCCAGTCTCAAAAAGACCAAATAGGCTACAGGTGTGGTCTCGATTGCTTGCCTAGCACAGATGGGACCTACACAGGATTTCTAGCACTAAATAATCTGGATGTCAGTACTCAGTACTCAGAGACACAAAGTCAGAACATAACAAGGTCAAGGCCAGTCTGAGATACAGGAGACCTTGCCCCCACTACCTACCCCCCAAATTAGAAATTTATGTACTGTAAATACCATCAAGGAAGTGAAAAGAAAAAAGGGGGCGGGGAGTATATCAATTATGTGTATCATGCATATATAATATATACATTATATATATATAAAAGAAGTTTTATCTACAACACGTAAAGACTTCTTTAAGCTTGGCCAGGCAGTAATAGCAAGGCAGAGGCAAGCAGGTCTCTTTGAGTCTGAGGTCAGCCCTGGGGCTGGGCGGGGGGGGGGGGGGGGGGGGGGCCCGTGGGGAGGGAGGGAGGGAGGGAGGGAGAAATTAAATGTCCATACAAAGACAAGTAAGTACACAGGTCTTCAGCACTATTAATGACAAAAAAGGGAATACCTAATGTTATTAATAAATATATAAGATATGGTATATTCACATAACATCACTCAACAATAAAAAGAATTATATAAACATTGCACTAGGTGACATGAAGCTGCTCATGACAGATCATACTATATGATACCTATATATATAAAATGTTCAGAGCAATCTACAGAGACAGAAAAAAGTAGCCTTGGGAAGGGTAGAAGGGTAAAATAAAAATGTGGCAGCTAAGGACTGCAAGGTTTCTTTCTAAAATGATAAAAATGTTCTGAAAATGAATTATAGAAATAGCTGCAAAATTCTGTAAAAATACAACAAACCACTAAAAATTTTACATATATTTTTTAAAAAAAGACAAGTGCTTGTGTATACCAGACTAGCCTCCAATTCACTATGAAGCAGAGAATGATCTGAACTCCTGATCCTCCTGTCTCCATCCCAGGGCTGAGACTATAGGTATGTACCATACCCAGTTTATACAGTGCTGAGATCATATACACTAGTGCAGGGCTTCATATTAGTACATACTTTTTATTAACTGAACTATATCTTCAGCCCCAAATTAAATACTTTAAACAGGTAACTTTATAAATTACATTTCAATGAAACAGCTTAAAATAAAACATATATCTAACAGGATTTTACTCCTATGTTTCTTACTATGTACATACTCCCTTACCTTGAAGCCACAGCCCATCCTGGCAATCCAAACCTTTCATAATCTCCTCCATAAATGTCTCGAACTAATTTGTCCACTTTGGTGCTATCCCCACGAGACGCCATCTCAAGAGCTTCTTCAAAAGTGCTACAGCCAGTAAGAAGACAGCAGAGACCAAAGAAAGTTCCTCCTCCAAGACTATGATTAAAAACAAACAATGTAGTATTTTTAAAACACAGGAATGGGATGTTAAGACTTATGAACCCCAAAACAACATTCATGTATCAGTCTACTCTTGCCCCAGTTAAATCATGCATGATACCAGTAAATTTTCAAGAAGATAAATACAAGTGCCTCATAAACACAAAATGTATATATCTATGTGAGCCAACAAAGTAGAAAAATACAGAGCCCACCTCCCTGTCTATGTTCCCAGTGCAGTCTACTCTTGCCTCAGGCACACATAAGTAAGGCCAACATACCCAGCATCATACTGGCACCTACTTTCTGTCTTCAAGTGCAGAATGACCTCTGAAGTCATTCCAGCACCTGTCACTAAACCACAAGATCCCTCTATTGAAACCTTTCTTCCCCAAACTACTCTCATTTGTTGGCTAATACTCATTAGGTAAAGTTAACCAAATCCTCAGTTCCTTTTCCTCAAATAACCCTTGAACATTAACTAAAATATTCATTCTCTTCTTTCATCTAATTCTCCCTTTTCAAATCATTTTTTCTAGTTATCAGTACCTCAACTTCTAGATCCATACTGCCTTAGATTTCTATTGCTGTGACCAAGACAACCTATATAGAAAAGAGTTTAGGGCTGGAGAGATGGCTCAGCAGTTAAGAGCATTGCCTGCTCTTCCAAAGGTCCTGAGTTCAATTCCCAGCAACCACATGGTGGCTCACAACCATCTGTAAAGAGGTCTGGCGCCCTCCTCTGGCATGTGGGCATACATGGAGGCAGAATGTTGTATACATAATAAATAAATATTTAAAAAAAAAGAGTTTATTTGGGGCATACAGTTTCAGTGGTAGAGTCCACGGCTATCATGGCAGAGAGCATGACAGTAGGCAGGCATGGCACTGGAGCACTAGCTGAAAGCTCACATCTTGAAACAGAGAAAGTTAAGAATGCCTAGCTTTTGAAATCTTCAAGCCCACCCTCAGTAACACAGCTCCTCCAACAAGGCCACACTTCCTAATCCTTCTCAAACATTTCCATTAATGGGAACCAAATATTAAAACATATGAGTCTATGGGGGGGGCATCCTCAATCAAACTATCAGACACACCATCCCATAAATATCAATATCTCTTATCCTACGGTCATCCCCTGATCACCTTATACCATCCTGTGGTATAAGTACATGTATGCACATGTTAAAGCATGTATGCATGTATATGTACAAAATTTAGAGGTTTCAAAGGAAGACCTTTTTCTTGCCTTCTCTTCCAAAAGTCTACCTGATTAACTTCAGCTACTTTATATATGCACACCATAAACTTGGATGCAATGAGTCTTGTTGAGCCAACACTTAATGAAACAACAATAAAACCTAAGCAAAAGAGATTAAACCTATATCAAGTATAAGCAATGACTTATATGAAAGATTTACCTGGTGCCTGTGACCCTCCTATAATTATCTTTGGAATACACTGCTAAGATGCTAACACCTGAGCCGATGTTCACCAGAAGCAGAGGGTATGGATTTTTCAAATCAAATGGTAACTTCTGACATTTTTCAGAATCAGCAGGATTTTCAAAATAATAGCACTGTGACCGTCCATTGAATCCAACTGAGTCAATGTACAAAATTCCTTTTATTAAGCAATCCAATTCATCCAATTTGTGAAGTTGAAGGTCGCCTATCTGTAATAAAATAAGAAAGTAATCAGATTTTCTAATAAGCTAACAATTTTTTTAATATGGTTTTCTGAACCAAAGTCTCACTGTAACCTAAGCTGGTCCCAAATCCTCTTGCCCCCACTTGCTAAGTGCTAGGACTATAGGTATGAGCCACTATCTCTGGCAACCAACAGAAAAATTTTAAATTTCACTTAAAAAAGCCATCTGTACACTGAAGGAAACATAAAAGCATGCCTGCCCATGGATGTGTGGCATTTATACGTGCTTGTAGAGCAGCTCTGGGGGTAGGAAACAGGAGGATGGACTGCCAAGACAAACTCTGGTTCCCACAGACCCAAAGAGTCTCCATCCAAACCACTGCAACTGTGGGGCTGTGTGCCAAGTCACAGGTGACCAGCAGAACATAGGACCACTGCTGAAAGAGACAGTGAAAACAGATATGTAGTTGAGACCATGGCTTAATCCATTTAGTTTGATATTGGCTACTGGCTTGCTGTATATTGCCTTTATTGTGTTTAGGAAAGTTCATTGTATCCCTGCTATCTCCAAGACCTTGAAGATATCATGAAGAGATGTTGTATTTTGTTGATGGCTTTTTCAGCATCTAATGAGATGATCATGTGGGGTTTTTTTTTCTTCCCCCAGTTTGTTTATATGGTGGATTACACTGACAAATTTGAACCATCCCTGCATCTCTGGGATGAAGCTGACTTGATCATGGTTAATGATTTTTCTGATGTGTTCTTGGATTTGGTTTACTAGTATTTTATTGAGTATGTCTGCATCAATGTCTAAGAACCTATTCCTAAAATGCATAGTCCAGGCCAGGAAGCGGTGGTTCACGCCTTTAATCCCAGCACTTGGAAGGCAGAGGCAGGCAGATCTCTGTGAGTCTGAGGCCAGCCTGGTCTACAAAGCGAGTTCCATAACAGCAAGGGCTTTTATATAGAGAAACCCTGTCTTGAAAAATAACAAAAAACAAAACCAACAAAAAAATTAAACAAATAAACAGGATATGTAGTCCAGTCTGCACTCTTCCCTTGAATCCTCAGACAACTGAGACTCTGTTCATGGCCTGAATGATTTTCAAATATTTGTTGCAATGGGGCCTCTACAGCATCTTGGAAACAGAAATCTTTTCCACCTACCTAACAGTTATGACCGAGAGTCCACTGGGAGACTCTCATAAAGGAGCACTTGCTATTCCACTCCTTACCTGAATTCATAGATAGAAAAGAAACCACTGAAAACCAATAAACAAGAAAAATCAAGGGAAGAATATAAAACCTGCCAGACATGGTGGCACACACGCCTTTAATCCCAGCACTTGGGAGGCAGAGGCAGGCGGATCTCTCTGAATTCAAGGCCAGCCTGGCCTACAGAACAAGTTCCAGGACAGGTTCCAAAGCTATATAGAGAAACCTTGTCTTGAAACAAAAAAGAGTATAAAACCTTATTAGCTAGTGAATGTCATTTCTGCTAGGATTACAACAGCCAGTTGGGGGATGGGGAGAGAATCAGAAAAGGGCAAGGCCATAAAGTATGTAGTGACACATAGGGGGAAAGAGTGAGACATAAAAACAGTATAAACTCAAGTTCCCTGGAAAAGCCAGGTACATGTTGGCGAGTCTGCATACCGTTAGTACTCTCAATAGCTATCACCAATTTTTATACTTAACATCCTTTTAGACTATCAGCTAAAATCTTTGGAATGTATTAGTAGACCACTAGCTTAAACTTAAAAAAGTCATTAGACAACATCTAAAACTTATTAGCACCTGCCAACCTGATGTCAAGACACCAATGTTTTTTGAAAGGCACTGCCTTATGGCTTCCTTTTGCTCTGTAACCTCTCCCACAAAAAAGATGTCATTCATGCTGTTCAGAGCAATCCAAATTTGTGTTGCCAAGACTGGCTACTTTTATTTGGTTCAGAATAAACTTAATTCCTATGAAGCAAGAGCTATGCTTTGTGTTGACAGAGACAAAGGGAAAACCTCCCTCTGTCAAATATTCTCATTTGGTAGCATGAAAACAGGTTAGTGAAGACATTCTAACTCTGCATGCACTGCCTCTGAAAGCTGCGGTATTGTGCAATTCATTTGTTAGTACTCACACCTTCACCACATTGACCCACAAAAGATCTAGCCTCAAGACCTTGCAGTGTTCACTAAAGGAAAGCAAAACCTAATGCTCAGTGCTCTCCTGGCATTAGGAGTTTAGATTGGTCGAAAAACTTGGCTGGCAAGAAGAGCAGAGGCTGGGATTGTATTTGCCTAGTTTGTGCACAACAGCTCCGCCGGCAGTTCTAATGCCTGAAAAGAACTTTTAACAATCTTGTTTTTTGAAACAGTGCTTCTCTATGTGACCACTCTAGCTGTCCCAAGTGCTGATTAAAGGTGTGTGCCACCACTGCCCGGTACTTTAAAATTTTATGTGTATGAGGCTTTGCCTGCATGTATGTATACTATATGTATACACTAGGATACCTTGAAACTGGAGTTACACACAGTACACGGTTATGAGCCACCATGTGGGTACTAGGAATCAAACCTGGGTACTCCAGAGGAGCAGCCAGTGCTCTTAACTAATCAGTCATCTCTCCAGCCCCCCATACTCCCAAAAATACTTTTAACCAGACATGCTGGAAAATAACTGAGGTGGCAGAAGAGAAACTATGTGGTACACAAGGTTGGAAGTAGTTTTGTGGCCCTGTGGAGATCAGAAGACAACCTGAGATGTTATTCCTCAGGTGACATCTACTTTTTTCTTGAGTCTTCATTAGCCTGGAGTTTTCCATGAAAGCTACCAATGAGCCCCAGGGATCCACTTGTCTCTGCCTCCCTAGTGCTGGGGCAATACCCAGTTTTATTGTTATTTTATTTCCATTTGACTGACCTCAAACTCAGAAGAAATCCACTTGCCTCTGACTCATGAGTACTGTTGAGATTAAAGGCGTAGACCACCAAAACCAAATAAATTTTTATTTATGGCTTTGTGTATGCATTTCCAAGAAGACCACAGGTGCTATCATATACCCTAACACTGAAAGTGCAGGCAGTTATGGGCTGTTTTGACATGGGTATGGGAACTGAACTTAGGTCCTTGCTGAGCTACCTCTCCAGCCCATGCAGTCTTTTTATGTGGGTTCTGAAGAATGAACTCAGGTCCTCCAAACATTTTACTGACTGATCCATCTCCCTAGCCCAGGACTAAATTTTTAAGTTTTTTAAACTCCTTAATAAAATGTAATTATGGTATTCGTCATAGACTCTTATTGTGCTTATCCCATAGTCAAAGTTTTCATTCTAAAGAAATGGTAAAATGCTATGCTGATATACATCAACATATTTTAACCAGGTAAGAAGCACACTACCCAACAAGCGCGAGAAGATCAACTACTGACTGTCACTAGTTTATATAATGTTCATTTCCCTCAAGAATAGTCAAGCTCCATTATAAAATGGAAGTGATTCTACCACTTGTAATTGGCATCATTTTAAACAATCAAATTTCCATAAATTGTATATAAGCTTAAAAATGCATACTGTGAGAAAATCCTGCTCAAATTTGTATGATCCGCCTCCAGTGGCACAAAAGACAGTGTGGAGACTCGAGAAGTTTTTATCTTTGCCCATTTGAATAAAAGCAGGCATGTCATGAGTAGGAAAGCGTATAAAGTGCAGATTGCCTTTGCGTCCACACAGAGTCAGGTCCTTCAGCTCAAGGTGCACGTCCCGGATTCCTGTGGATCCATAAGCCACATTGGAGGTCAGGTACTTGCGAATGCTTTTCAGACTCTCCACTTCCTCCTTTTCTTCTTCAGCAGTGATGTCTTTAGGTTCAAAATAAACCAGCTTTACTAGGGTTCCACCAATATCCAAGCCAAACCATGGAAAATCTAAATGGGAAAGAAAAAAAAAAGTAAAAACACCTTTTTCTAAAATTAAAAGTTTATATTTACTTGACTAGCAACTTATTCCATAGGCTATGGTTTCTAAGAAATAAAATTCTGAACTAAAAGGTTTGGGAAAAAGAAATGTGAATCAAAAATATCAAAGTATCAGGACAAACTAACATTCCTGTATGCCCAAACTATACTGTGAAATACTTAAAAGCTAACAAGTTTCAACCCTGAAAAACAAAGACTGAAACAAAATCTTCAGCCTTCCTCCAGCTCAAAGAAAGGAGCGCTCAGACTACAGAGCTCGGAAAGGTCCAGCCTGACCTAAGACTCTCCAGGGTCAGTTCCTCTCAGTGCTATTCTGGGCTAGTCATACAGCTTAGGGATAGAGTACTTAATCTACTACATATACATCAGGCCCTAGGTTCATTCTCTGAGAAGCCAAAAAAAGGAAAATACTGGCAGCTTAAAAATAAAAGGTTTCAAGGGACTTTAAGTCCAAGCTATCTGCTGCCAAAAAAAAAAACACTTTAAAATCAAATAGGGGGCGGAGAGTCCTTTGGTGGCTCACAACCACATTTAACTACAGTTCCAGGGGATATGATATACTCTTCTGGCTTCCATAGGTTTTAGGCTGAACATAGATGTGCCTTCCCAAACCTAAATCTAGAAATGACTAATGAAGGCTTAAGTTTATTAACATTCTCCCCTAAAATAACTCTGGAACACACACAAAAATCTAGTCAGTGTCTGTTCTGAACCAACAGGAACACTAATAAAGCTCTGGAAACAGCTGTGAAGGTGGCAAGCACACAGGGGTGCTCTACCCAAGCAGCAGACGGAGTGGCTGCCAAGGATGGCACAGGGACAAGTTTCAGCAGTCATGCTGATATGGGATATGGTCAGGAAACAGACTTGGAGCAACTCGACCAAGACTACTTCTCACCCTCACAAAGGTAAACAATCTTTTCCCTGAATACATGGATCAGAGACACAGAGTCAGGATGGCATCCACTTGGCTGGTGCCACACCAAGGAAGGACAGCTTCCACCCATCTCTCCACAATACCCCATCCTAGGAGGCAATAAACAGAATCTACAGCCATTTACAGATCAACAGCAATTCTCACCTAAGGATGAATCACCAAAAGGAAACAAGTGCCACAAAAATGAGAAAGTATCTGAAGAAAGAGTTGCAGGAATAATGAATAGTAAACGTCTTCAGACATATAATGTGATCTCATCTGTGAAAAAATTAGAAACTAAAAACTGCCAAAACTACAAGAATTAATGCATGATTTTCAAAAGTAAACAGAATCAGATACTTATAAGTTTGTGTAAAAGTGATGAATAGGAGCTGGAAAGATGGCTCAAGAGGAAAAGAACGTATACGGCTCTTGCAAAGGACCAGAGTTCCGTTCCCAGCACTCCCATCAGGTGGCTCATCACTGCATATAACTCAGCTCCAGGAGATCCAGCACTCTTCTGGCCTCTGGCATCTATACTCACATGCACATATTGACACACAAACACACATATACACAATTTTAAAATAAATCTTTTTTTAAAAAAAGAGATGAAGCCGGGCGGTGGTGGCGCACGCCTTTAATCCCAGCACTTGGGAGGCAGAGGCAGGTGGATCTCTGTGAGTTCGAGACCAGCTTGGTCACAAGAGCTAGTTCCAGGACAGGTTCCAAAACCACAGAGAAACCCTGTCTCGAAAAACCAAAAAAAAAAAAAAAAAAAAGATGAATAGAGTTTGTTCCTAATCAGGGGGGAGTGCTTTCAACACTTGCCCTTGCAAAAAGAAAACATAAATTTACCTATGAAACTCAAAAACAAGCCGAGTGAAAAAAGTCTTCCAGAAAATGCTACAGTCTCTAGGAAATACAAACTGATCACTTCCACAGCGAGGAGAGAAAGCCAACTGTATGATCACACTGCTAAAGAGAGGAAGAACTTTAGAGGTACAGGTCAGCGGTGTGAGAATCACAGAGCTATATACTCTAAACCATACAAATACACTTAGCAGTAAAATGGGAGTGCAGACACACTAAGTAGAAGACAAAACTAAGAAATCCTCTCAGCTTGTCTCTCAAGTACAAAAGTGTCAGAAATAGAGGTAGAATTCAAAGCCCAAAGCCTTGTCTTTTACAAGCTCTAGAAATTTCTCAGGACAGAGTGGAAACACTTAAAAAAAAATCCTACCAGAGTCAGATATGGTACTTAGTCCCAGCACAGGCAGATCTCTGTGAGTTCTAAGCCACCTAGTGCTCCACAGTGAGACCTTGTCTCAAAAAAATAAAGAAGTTGGGGGTTGGGGTGCACGCCTTTAATCTCAGCATTTGGGAGGCAGAGGTAAAAGTGTATTTCTCTGTGAGTTTGAGGTCAGTAGAGAGTCCCAGTAGAGTCAAGGCTAAGAGGTCTACAAGAGCTAGTTCCAGGAGAGGCTCCAAAACCACAGAGAAACCCTGTCTCGAAAAACCAAAAAAAAAAAAAAATAAAAATAAAAATAAAAATAAAATAAGTAAAGAAATATTTTTAAATATTTATTTAACTTTATTTTATGAGCATTTGGTATGAAGGTGTCAGATTCCCTGGAACTGGAGTTACAGACAGTTGTGAGCTACCATGTAGTTGCTGGGAACTGGATCTGGGTCCTCTGGGAAAGCAGCCAGTGCTCCTAAACACTGAGCCATCTCTCCAGTCCCAAGCAAAGAAATCTTACTGAAATTTCAGAAAACTGTAAGAACCAAAGTTCCTAGGAATAGGCATAAATTATACAAAGGTAAGCAGTGCTCTTCATCAGTAACATGAGTATTAGAAGACACAGGAACATAGGCTCCAAAAAAGAAAGGGAAAGATTTAAAAGTGTTAGCTAGTCAACCAGCTTTCAAGCAGGAATTCAAAACAAAATTCACACACTAGTCAAAGTCTCTGATTTATATTAATGCACAACAGCATAATTTTACATTTCCAAGAGCTGTAAGAAAGACTTTTACCCATTAGCTATAAGCAGAGGAACAAATGCATGCTAACTTTAAAATCTAAAATACTTACACAATTTCAACAAAGGACATCAAGGAGGAAAGGAGTAGAAAGTGAACGCAGCACGTCTGTCTTGTAGGGAAAGGAAAGAGAAAAAGACTAAACAACTGGAGACAAGAACAAAAAACGGACACTTTAAAACAAAAGTACTCGGGAGGCAAAGGCAGGGGGATCATTGCAAGTTCAAGACCACATGATTACATGTCGAGTTCCAGGCCAGCTAGGACTTCATGGGACCCCATGTCAAAAAATAAAATAAAAATAAAATAATAATAATAATAATAATAAAAGCAGCTCCAGAAGAGAGAAGGAACATAAGATTTTCAAATAACTAGATACAGGTAATAAATCTGTTTGGGGGTGGGGATAGCCAGGAGATCCAACCCAGGGTCTCACATACTGTAATGTGAACACCACACCACCTAGATGTATCCCCAGCCCTAAAAGATTTTGCAGGTTTTCACCAGAGAGAAATTAATTTAAGTAGACATGCTAACAAACATTAATGATTTAAACATACAATGGATACATGAGTCAAAACATCACACAGATCTCTGTAAACAGGAATATTTTTACACACAGCTAAAACAAATTTTAAGCTAGGTATGGTGGCACAAGCATGTAATTCTAGTGCTCAAGAGTTGAAGCTGGAACAGGATTACTGTAGGTGGACTTTTCTTTCCTCATCCCCAGTTCCCAAATAACCTACACAGGTACTTAGTATCAATTATAAATGCTCAGCTTAAACCAAAAAACAACTATTAATCTCAAAATATTTTACACTGGTATGGACTTTGGTTTATTGATACAAATTTAAAGTTATTTTTACTCTACTATATGTATGTTTCTACTCTTGTCTGGGGTATTATGCTTATGCAACTCATTTAAAAAGTAAAGTATAATTAAGAAATACAGATTAATAGTCATCTATTATTGTCAAACTTAGGTTAGGTATATTTTCAAGGTCATAAAGAGATATTTAGATAGACGATTTTCAAACACTTCAAAGACCTACAGAATATGGCATTTAATATGTTTAATAACCTAAGGCTTTTCTTTGCAGTGAGACATGTCTGCTCCTGAAAGCACCAATCTACTTCAGAGAAGATAATGGGCACTGAAGAAACTCTGAATAGAGTTTACTTTCTTTATAGCAAAAGCTAGCCATTGGGGGGCGGGGGGCGGGGACAAAGAAACAAACAAAAAACCATGTCCTTGTCTCAACTGCTGACAGTATACTGTCCTAACTGGACCAGAAGGACACAAAAAAGGCAACTGCCAAACTTTGCCAAGGCAAGGTAGGACAGTCCTTCAAAATTCCCTGCTTCTCAGAAATGTGTCAGATATACAAGACCTTTAGCTAAAGATAGATACCCCAACGTTACAGAAGAACCTAGGGTGACTGACTGTCCTGATAGTAAGCAAGATGTCCTTGTAGTTAGGTAACATTTCACCCTTCTGGGGTGTTTAATGAATCTGAAGACTAGATAGTCATAGCTGAAGTTTTCCTTAGTTATGATAAAAGGTTAATTAGGTATAAAACTTTAGAGTAATAAAAATAACAGTATTTTCTCTAAATTTGCCAAATACAAATGGGCTACATATTATAACTGTAATTCTTAGTTAATAACTGTTTTGTTACATATAATTTTACTATGTTAAGTTAAAACCTTCCTTTTTAACTAGATAAAAGGAGAATTGCTGTGGAATAACATCATTGGTTAATAAAGCACCTAATGGCCAGGAGCCAGGCAGGAAGTATAGGCAGTCAAACTGAGAGTGCTGGGAAGAAGGTGGAGTCAGTAGAGTCATGAGGAGACAAAGAGGGCAAGACATGCTGGCAAAGCAAGACAGGTAAAGCCACAAGTCACACGGCAACACACAGATTCCTAGACATGGGTAAGTTATAAGAGCTAGTTAATAATAAGCCTGAGTTACCAGCCGAGCATTTGTAATTAATATTGAGCCTCTGTGTTGGTTATCTGGGAACTGATGGGCAGGACAGAAAATTCCATCTACAGACTACAAGTCCAAGGACAGTCTGGGCTACATAGTGTAAGCCTATGTCATCAAAGAAAAATACACGTATATAATGACATGTACAACTTCAAGTGCTAGAAAAACAAAGCGGACCAGACCTAGAGTAGGCAGAAGCAAGCCAGATATGGAAATGCATGTCTGTAGTCTTAGCACTCTGGAGGCTGAACAGGAGGAGCATTACCACAATATCCAGGGTAGCGAGGGCTATAAAGCACAATAGTCAAGGGGGAAAAAACAAGAGCTGGAAAGCTGATTCAGTTGGAGCACCTGCTGTACAGGAGTAGAACCTAAGTTAGTAGCCCAGCACTCAGGTAAAAAGGTGATTGTTGCTGCACAGATGTCTATTCCCCCATCACTGTGGAGGGTAGAAACAGGAGGATGTTGAGGCTTGCTGGCCACCAGCCTAGGTCCAAGTTCAGTGAGAGACCCTGTTTCAAAAAAAGAAAAAAAAAGGCAGGTGGTACAGAACAAGACACCCAATGTCTTCTTCTGACCTCCACACCTGTAGGGGCATGCATACCTACACAATCGTGTGTACATGTACACACACCAAAAGGAAGATATAAATAAAAACAGGAAAAATATTGTGCATAGAGCTACAGTAATAAAGTCTTAGAAAAGTCATTAAAACAGAAAACAAGTAGCTTTTGAGTACATACATTTTGCAAGCCTACTAGTACGCTCCCATTCTTGAAACTGTCTTCTTTTTCTTAAACTGTCTCTATTTCTTTTTCTTTTTTTTGGTTTTTCGAGACAGGGTTTCTCTGTGGCTTTGGAGCCTGTCCTGGAACTAGCTCTTGTAGACCAGGCTGGTCTCGAACTCACGGAGATCCGCCTGCCTCTGCCTCCCGAGTGCTGGGATTAAAGGCGTGTGCCACCATCGCCCGGCAAACTGTCTCTATTTCTATTAAAATTTTCTACTAAAATAATAGTAATAATAATAGTAATAATGATAACAATAATAATACTCAAGAGTCAGAGGAAGGTAGATCTCTGAGTTCAAGGCCAGTCTGGTCTACAGAGCAAGTTCCAAGACAACCAGAGTGCGGAGCTATACATAGAAACCCTGTTGTAAAAATGAAATAAATAGGGCTGGAGAGATGGCTCAGTGGTTAAGAGCATTGCCTGCTCTTCCAAAGGTCCTGAGTTCAATTCCCAGCAACCACATGGTGGCTCACAACCATCTGTAATGAGGTCTGGCGCCCTCTTCTGGCCTGCAGACATACACGCAGAAAGAATATTGTATACATAATAAATAAATAAATATTTTAAAAAAAATGAAATAAATAGATGGATGCATACACACATACATACATAGATAAGCAGTGACAGGGCTAGTAACATAAAAGCTCAGTGGTAGAGTGCTTGCCTAGAATGTATGAGGTGAGGTGGGGGTGAGATATTCTAGTAACTAGTAGCTTCATGTGTTTGACTGGGTGTGCACATGGGAGCCAGGAGTCAACACTGAGTATCTTCCTCAGTCATTTGTCCACCTTATTGTATGAGTCTCTCACTAAACCCAGAACTTAAGCTTTTGTGTATACTGGCAAGCCCCAATCTTAGACCTGCATCATGCTTTTAAAAGTGGGTGCTAGGATACAAATCAGGTCTCCATTTCTGCACAAGCACCTTACAACTGAGCTATTTCTAGTCCCTAACTTTTCTCTACAAATTAATTAATTTACAAAGTCAAAGATGAAAAAGTTCATATGGAGAGACTTTAAAATTAAGTATCTTTGGGGCTGGAGAGATGGCTCAGCGGTTAAGAGTACTGCCTGCTCTTCCAGAGGTCCTGAGTTCAATTCCCAGCACCCACATGGTGGCTCACAACCATCTACAATGGGATCTGATGACCTCTTCCGGCACACAGGCGTACACGCAGAGAGCACTCATACATAAAATTAAATAAAGTTAAAAAAATAAAAATAAATAAAATTAAGTGTCTTTGTAACCAAAGTTTAAAAGAGACCCTAAGATTAGTTGGGGGGGACAACTCATAAAAATCTCAAGGGACAGAAGCTAACTCCATGGGTAAAGTGCTTACTGTAAAATCTGGAAGCTATAGGCCTTAGTCCCCAGCACATATGAAAGGAGTTGAGCACCTCAGCTCCCATCTGCAGTCCCAGCATTCCTAAAGGTAGGTGGGAGGTGGAGACAAAAATTCATGGGCCAGCTAGCAAACAAAGGGAACCTGTCTCAAGCAAAATGGAAGACAAGGACTCAACCTCAAGATTGTCCTTTGACCTCCACCCCATGCCATGGCCCACACACGCCTGCACACGTGCACATGCACACACACAAATCATACACCCACAACAAAAGGGTTTAAGTGCTTCACAATGAAGAAGGGAAAAAACATGAAAATCAAAAGCACTAAAAAAATCTTTATCACGTGAATGGGGGGGGGCAGAGTAGACCTTTTGGTTTCCAAACAAACCTAGGAACACTTAAAACACAACCAGCTCCACTCAACCAACACCAATATTCCCCAAAAGTCAAGGAACCTCTTTTCTAAATTAGTATTGACAAGCTACAAAAGCTTTGTTTTCTAGACTAATAAAATTTAAGGATATCCCATGATTGGCAATGAGTCCAAAACTCACCAAGTTCCAAAGAGCTCCCTCGTGAGCTATATCATATAAGGAGTCACCTTCAAAGAGCTTTTCCTCCACAAAACCAAGTAGGACTCTGACCCATACTTCCTAAAAACCTGTACACTTTACTGTGTGTGTGTGTGTGTGTGTGTGTGTGTGTATGTGTGTGTGTGTGTATCTCCAAAATGTTTTACTGTATGTTATTATATCTCAAACAAACTTTTAAAGTTTCACTAAGCCTACTTTTCCACTTGGAAATTGAAAGAGGGGAAGGTGGCTCAGTGAATAAAGACTTATGTTCTGCAAGCACAAATCCCTAGATTGCACATAAAGAGACCTCAGCATAGCCATGCATGCATGTAACCTCAACATGAGGGGATGGAGACCAGCGGGTCCCAAGAATTCACTGGTTAGCCATCCTTACTGGTAGGGTCAGCATCCTGTTAGTAAGAGACCCTGACTCAAACAATCACACAGCAATAGAAAACACCTTAAGTTCTGCTCAAGACCATGTGTACATTTGAATTCTCACTTGCACATACCATACACACATTCTCTCTCACACAAAAACTGCTACCTCAATGGATAATGAGGCCTAAATAAAATACCTGGGACACAGTGTCTAACGAACACCTAAAAATTGGTAGCGGTAGCTATTATTAGTGTCTTGCTGTCATCATTTTTACCTATTTAAAGTAATGCTAAAATTGCCAAATATTTGCCAGGCAAGAACTCTGAGTTACATCTTTACCACATATTTTTTTAGGTTTTTTGTTTTTGTTTTTCAAGACAGGGTTTCTCAGTGTAGCTTTGGGGCCTGTTCTAGAACTCACTCTCTAGACCAGGCTGGCCTCAAACTCACAGAAATCTGCCTGCATCTGCCTCCTGAGTGCTGAGATTAAAGGCATGTGCCACCACCGTCCAGTTTTTTTTTTTTTGAGATAGAATCTTACATATATCCCAGATGAGTCTTGAATTCACTTTATAGCCAAAAATGACTTCAACTTCTTACTTCTTATCCTCCTTTGTTGTCCTCCTTAGTGTTGGGATTATATACAGGTGCTACCACACCTGGTTTATACAATCCTGGAGATCAACCAAGGATTTCTGCATGATAGGCAAGTAGTGAACCAAATAGCTATGGTCCCAGACTTCATAATTTATTTTCTTTATTCTCTTGTGCCAACAGCATGTGTGTGAGGCTATAGGACAACTTTTCAGGAGTCAGTTCTCTTGTACTTTACTGAGACAGGGACTCTGTTTTTGCTCCTAGCCAATTCTACTGTCTCTGCCTCCCATCTCGCTGTAGAAAGGCTGGGATTACAGAGGGTTCTGGGTTCATGAATTCAACTATAACACTTCCAAAGAGTATCAAAACTGGGCTTGCTGACTGCTAAGCTAATGTTCTTTCACAGAAGGAAGGGGTAGGAAGGGTCACTGGATCCTCACCTGAGAATCCAAACACTAATCCCAGTCATCTGTGTATGCAATGCTGTGCTAAGTACACATGGCTCCTTGGGGAGGGGCTAGTCTTAGGGAAGCCATCATCCATGCTAAATCCACACCTTGCAATGTGGCTTTTAGGCTGTAGACAACCCTAGTTAGCTCACTGATTCCTTAGTGTGAACTTTGGTTTGTCATTAGAACCTTAGGACAAGATGGGGAGAGTCTGCCTTCTCCATCCAGGGCAAAATTTCTCACAACACATGACAAGTGTTTTTACCACTAAACCATCTCCCTGGCAATTCCTGAAATTTTAAAATATCTTTATTGAGTATTTTCTCATCCTGTGAGAGAACACCCACCTAATCTAAAATCTTTAAAGAACTTCTTGGTCAGTAAGATGGCAGTAATTAGTGGCACTTACCACTAAGCCCGAGTTCAATCCCTGGAATCCACAAAGTGGAGGGAGAGAACCAACTCCTGTAACTTTTCCTCTGACTTCCACACATGCACCACAGCACGTACCCATACACTTACAACATTAATACTATTTTTCCAGGTTTATTTTATTATTTTATGTTTATGAGTGCTTTGCTTGACCATATGTGTGTGCACTTCATGTGTGTCTGGTGCCCTGAGAAGTCCAAAGAAGGCAAATCCTCTGGGATTGGACTTACAGACAGTTGTGAGCCACAAACCAGACCCTCTGCAAAAGAAACAAATGCTCTGGATTGCTGAGCCAACGTTCTGACCCAAATTTACGTAATAATACTTTACATTTCTCACACATGCCCCTCATCTCCTTTCTCATTCATAAGCCTAGGATGAAACCAGTCTGGAAACCACACTGTTCAAGCAACATGTGAAGTAGAACAGTATTATAAATCATGACCACAGATTACAAAACAATTAGCTCCTACTAGTTCCAGCTGCCTTAGAAAAGTAGTATAAGCTCAACATAGTGGTTCACGCCTTTGGTCCCAGCACGCAGGAGGCAGAGGTAGGCAGGTATCTATGATTTCAAAGCCTGATCTACAAAGTGAGATCCAGGACAGCCAGGGCTGTGTAGAGAGAACCTGCAGTAATTACTTCATTTGTATTTTAATGAAGTTTGCCTGAAGATCAGAGAGTAATACAGCCACCCTAGTCAGTCTTACAGATCAGGCAGTGGTGACACACACCTTTAATCCCAGTAGTTACACTAGTTGCCATGGAAACTGGGCAGTAATGGTGTAAACCTTTAATCCCAGCCCTAAAGACAATAAAGTGGGAGGAGACAGCTCTCAGACACAGTTTCATTGAGGTAGGGTTAAAAGCCAGTGGTTCGCTGTTTTGATTTTCTGACCTTCAGGTTGAATCCTAATATGTCTCTGGGTTTTTATTAATTGTGCTATAAGAAGCTGTCTTTAAAGAGAAAAAAAGAAAAAAAAACAGGAAAGGAGAGAGGGAGGGAAGGAGGGGAAGGAAGAAAGAAAGTATTAGAGACTAAGTAAGGGTTTCTAACCTCAGATGGCTTCTCTCAATAAAGAGTTGTCAGAGGGCTCTCTCAGAGCTACGGCTAAAGTACACTCTTGGAAGGTTCAGCAGCCAACAAGCTGTGCTCTCCATGCAGCAAGGTATCCCTGGGTAGTACAGAAGATCAAATGGATATAAGAACAGTCAATACCTTGTTTGAATCCTAGAGTGGTGGACTTGCTTGTAATCTTAGCATTGAGGAAGCTGAGGTGGATAAATCATAAGTTCAAGACCAGCCTGAGCTACCTTCGACCCTATCTCCAACAATTAAAAAAATTGTTTCTTCAGCAGGTTCATCATCTGAAATAGTTTTTCATAATTTATCAGACAATCAGATAAATCAAAGAAAAGGAATATGGCCAATATCAAACACCATATTAAAAAAATAAATCAGAGGCTGGCAGGATATCCCAGTGGGTACAGACACCTGCTTCCAAACCTGACCACCTGAGTTCAATCCCCAGGATTCACCAAGTAGGAGAAAACCAATTTCCACAGCTTGTCCTGTGAACTCCCCATATATGCCCTTCACTCGCACACAAATACATACACACCAAAATAAATATGTAAATAAATATAAAAATAAGTAAATAAATGCCCGTGGTTTGTTTAAACTTGAAAAAAAAAATAAGGGATGTAGCTCAGTGTGCAAAGTTCTTGCCTACCATGCAGAAAGCTCTGGGTTCAAACCCCAGCACCAGATAAAGCAGACCTGGAGAGAGAAAAAAACTGTGATCCCAGCCTCCAACACAGGGATCCACCTGCCTCTACCTCCAAACTACTCAATCAAATGAAAGGCATGGGCCACCTACACCTGGCGAAGGCAACTTCTTCAACACCTCTTCATATCTGTTTTGTTTTGAGACAGGGTTTCTGTGTGTAGCTGTCCTGGAACTGATCTGCAGACCAGACTAGCCTTAAAGTCACAGATCCGCCTGCCTCTGCCTCCCAAGGGCTAGAATTAAAGGTGTGAACCACCACCTCTCCACTTCTTATTCCAACCACTAAATTGGGCCCTGAATCTGTTCTAACTCTACATCATTCATATATGAGAAAGCACAAATGCAAACTAAAGTTCATGTGTGTAGCTCCTCAGGTGCCTTCTACTTTTTGAGACAGTGACTCTCATTGGCCCGAAACTCTGCCAAATAAGTTAGGCTTAACTAGCCAGTGAACTTCTAGGAATCTGCCTACATGGATGGCTATCACTGTATTACAGGCACATGCCAGTGTGCCCAGCTTTTGACCTGGGTTATGGTGATTTGAACTTGGGTCCTCATACTACTGAAGCAAGCATTTTACTGTAGGTCATTTTTTTATGTTCAGTACTCAGCAGTCACAATTTTTCCCCTCAAGACAGCCTTGAACACAAAAGATCATGTTTGCATTTGGCCTAAAGCAATGAAAAACAAAAAACAAAAAACAAAAAAAACCTAGTAAGGCAATTCAGTAAAAGAGAAGAGCAGAAGCACAAAGGCTAAAATTCCTAAATTCCATTTCTATTCCACCAGAGTAGCCACCTGTCACTGGGCACATTCCAGTGAAACAGACTGCCACCACATACACACCTCATGGGTGCTCTGAAGGCTGAACTGATCCTAAGTAATACCCCACAACCAACCATCTGCATATGGCTAATCGTCACATTAAACCTCTAGAATTGACACTCATGTCAAATCCCGCAATACAAGACCACAAAGAAACTGTTTTTGTGTTGCTTAAAAATCAGGAGCTTGGTGCATAGCCTGTAATCTCAGTACTTGGGAGGTGGACAAGAGGATCAGGAGTTCAAGGCAATCCCAGACTACGTGAGACTGTCTCAAAACAACAAAACTTGGGTGCTCGGACTAGGAATATTATAATATACCCAGTGACAGAACACGTACCAGCATGTACCTGTGCTCAAACCCACTACTGGAAGAAGATGAAGGCCTAAGAGGAGCATGGTAGTGGCACATCTGTAATCCCAGCAGTAAGGTGGCTGCAGCAGGAGGACTGTCCTGGGTCCATCCTGGCTATACAGCAATTCTCCATCTTAAATCAAAAACAAACAGGGGCTGCAGAAATGGCTCAGCAGATAAGAGGAATGGCTGCTCTTCCAGAGGACCGGAGTTCATTTTCCAGCACCCATATGGCAGCTCACAACTGTCTGCAACCCAGCTCCAAGTGATCTGAGACCCTCACACAGATATGCAAGCAAAACACCAATGCACATAAAAGAAAAATAAATAAAATAAAAACAAAAAACCAGGTACAGCAGGGTCAGTGAGATGGTTCATTGAGTGACTCCCCCTGCCAACCCCAGAACTAGGGGAAGTTGTCCTCTGACACACACACACACACACACACACACACACACGCTCACCCATGCACTCACCCACACACATTCACACAAGTAAATAAATGTAATTTAAAAATTTAAATCAAGTAAACGTCTTGTTTTTTATTTTTATTTTTATTTTTTTAGGACAGGGTCTTAAAACTTCAGATCCCTCTGCCTTCACCTCCCAAGCGGCTGGTATTTTCAAATCTCTTGCAAAATGAAAATGACTATATTTACATATATATCAACTCTCCAAACTTTCCACGACAAAACAGCTACATCCAATCACTCAACTCATCGATTAAAAAAAGCTGGGAAACTGGGCTGGGCACAAACTATCCAACACAGTCCTGAATATCAGGCCACTTTCCCTAACTCTGACAGCCTGCATTAATCATTTACCTTCCTCGTGGTAATCTGACAACCAAGTCTTCACCACATGTAAAACACAGCTATGCTGTACGGTTCCTATTACAGTATCAGGGCAACTGACACTTTAAACAATAGTAAATACACAAGGCAACACACACACACACAAATTGATAGTGAGAAACCGAATTCTCTGGAAAGCGTTAACTCTCTAGGCAAAACTGAGGAGCAAGTCGACACCCATCCAAAGAAAAGGCCTTAGTGTACAGAACGCTATAGCTGAAACCGGAATTCCCGCGAACTGGAGGAAGGAAAATGGGGGAAACCTCTGGGTGCGAGATGACCTGAATTCTCTCGGGAAGAAAAGCAAGAAAGAGGCGTACTGACCCAGAGTCGAATTTTAGGCCCGTGGCGCTTCAGGGAGGGGCGGAAACAGTTAACCATTTTCTAGTGGGCTCGAAATCGCCAAATAAAAGGCTCGATTTGTGAACGCGATCGGGGATTCAAAGGGTCTGGGAGAGGAAGCGCCTTCTCAAGACGAAAGCCGAGGCATTCTCCGGAGAAGAACGGTCCAGGAGGCGGGAAAGGGGGAAGTGGCGGGGACTTACGCGGCCGCCTCTTCCGGAGGCCCTCGCCGCGCGGGCGGACGACCGAGGCGGTGCCGCTGAGGGAGCCAGGCCGTTCCCGTCTCACGCCCTCCGCCGCCCCGGACCCCGGCGGCGCCGCGCTACTCGCCCGGCGCCTGAGCGGCTCCCGCCTCCGCGCTTCGGCATCAGCGGACGCCGACTCGCCGGCTGCGGATGAGGTGGCGGCAGCCCTGCCCTGGCGCTCCATAGGCGCGCCGAGCCGGCCCGCTCCCATCCGCAGCTGCCGACGCTGCCGCCCGAGCCAGCCCCCCAGCGCCGCCTCGCCGTCTTCGCGCAGCCCGCTGAGCGCAGGCGCACGCGGGCTGCCGCCGCTTCCGTTGCGCCAACGTGGAGCGAGCCAATCCGAGCTGACTTAAGGCGAGTGGCAGGGCTGTCGTCCAATCGGCTCCCAGACTCGAGCCGCTGGGTACCGCGCTGCCACCCAATGACAGGCATTCAGGGCAACTGAGCGGAGCAGGCGGGGAGCGATGGCGGCGGCCCACGAAGGACTCGAAAGAGGGGCGCCCCCTTTTGCGCAAACACGGGAGGGGTGGGCCGGTCGGCTCGCCTTCTTCTGTAGAACTCTCCCCGGACGTCGCCTAGTCTCTCCTCGCTGCCGGGAGCCGGCGCTCGTGGATCGCGCCCTCTTTGGGCCCGATAAAGCCCCCGAAGCCACTAGTAGCCAGTGTTAGCTGAAGGAAGGACTTTGAGCCGCGTCTCACCTTAGCTTTTGTGTCTGGGTCTGTTTCTGTAGCTGCTGTAGGGGCCCAACAACCATCCCTACTGTACAGGCACCATCTCTTTGTGTTTTGGCTACTATCCTTCATTCCCGGTACCATAAGGAAAGAAAAGACTGGGGTTGGTCTCCATGGCAACTGGCGGGAGGAGGTGGATTCTAAATCCTTCACTTACCTCCTGTCTGAAGGAGGCGGTGTGAAGGCCTGGAAGTTGGGTTGGGGTGTGTGTCTGTCTGTGTGTCTGTCTTTGTAGCCCATGGCGGTGTGAAGGCTTGAAAGTTGGGTTGGGTATGTATGTGCGTGTTTGTTTCTGAGCTTTTTAGCATGCATGTATGTCTGTGGCCCATGATGGTGTGAAGGCCTGAAAGTTGGTGTGTGTATGTTTTTTACTTTTTGCATGCATGTATGTCTGTGCTCCATATCCATGCTCGCCAAGGGCAGAACACTTTATGGGATTCACCACAGGGTCCTAGGAACCTAACCCGGGCCTGTGAAAGAATAGCAAGTGCTCTTAATCACTGAACAATCGCTCCAGCCCCTTGGGTTGGCTTTTTGCAGAAGCCTGTTCCCCTTTTATGTGCGTGTTGAAGAACAGAAGAATTTGGCAGCTGGATTTGGTGATGGTGGTGTTGTCTTTTCTAACAGTCCCTAGGTTCCCTCATATAACAGGCTCTTCCCAACATCCCCCACTGCCAAAGGCTGCCCTGACTCTGGAAGCATTCCTATCCAAATATACCCCTAAGCCATCCCTCAATTTGAAATGACGGGGGCTTTCCCACAATTTCCTAAGTACCTTTTCTGAGAGGCAATAGTGTCCCCCGAGTGACAGCCCTCTTATCCTCACTGACTCCATCATCAATAGTACCAGGCTGAGCTTCTTTTGGGTCTGTGGAATAATAGTCCCATGTTCACTCCAAACTAGTGTCCCACGATGTCAGACTAACTCTGGAAACTCTATTTCCTAACTTGAATTTTCAGCTCCTGCAGGAAAACACCCCATTTCAGATCTAACAAGAATACCCATAGCAGAGCTGAAGAGAGCAGTCAACAGTTACCAGCAGAGGACCAAGATTTGATTCCCAGAACCCACATGGCACTGACAACCCTCAGTAACTCCAGGGGATCTCACGCTCCTGGCCCTCCTGGAGTACCAGGCACCTACATGCTGCCCAGTCACCCTGTCTCTCTCTTACATGTAGCCACTGTGCCAACTCAAAGCACTAGGCTAGGGCCTGAGAAGAGCTGCTTCTATACTATAGGAATTACCACTAATATATGCAGACATCATTGGAATTCTGAATTATGTGCAACCAATAAAGATGAGACATAGATGAGACAAAGTAAGAAGCATCAAAGCCATACTACTGAACATAACAGCCCCCCCCCTTCCTCCTCTGGGATGATCATCCTGCAGTGTTCATTGGATTTACAAGCCCAAAGTGCTTGCTATCACAGAGGAAACTGCATTCTTGCTTCCAGTGTTGTGTGCAGACTGGCTATCTGGCTGTTACCTCCAGTGCCTGCCTCCCACCATCTGTAGCAGCTGAACACGTCTCCCCACTTGCTGATAAAGTCAAGGCCTTCTTAGCTAATCCAGCTACATTTGTGGCTGCTGCCCCCGTGGCAACAGCTACCACTACTGCTCCTGCTTCTGCAGCCTCAATCAAAACTGAAGCCAAGGGAGAGTCAGGGGAGTCAGGCAGGGATGTGGGGCTTTGACAAATTACAAAACTCCGACCAATTCAGCCAGTTTTATTTGTACAGTACAGAAATCAGGCTTAGATTTGAGTGATGGGGCAATTATCTAGAAACAAATTTTAAAAATGACGGGGAACTGGGGATATAAATCCGCTAGAAAGTGCTTTCTTAGTGTGGAGAGGCCTTGGATTTAGGCTCCCAGCACGGGAGGAGAAGATAAACTATTCACTGCCTTTGTAATTAAAAGAAGGCACAAACCGGGCGGTGGTGGCACACACCTTTAATCCCAGCACTCGAGGCAGAGGCAGGTAGATTTCTGAGTTCGAGACCATCCTGATGTACAAGAGCTAGTTCCAGGACAGGCTCCAAAGCTACAGAGAAACCCTGTTTTGGCAAAGAAAAAAAAAGGCACAGATTGTAGCCAAGCATGGTAGTCCATGCCTATAATCCCAGCATTCAGGAGGCTTCCAAGTTCAAGGCTACCTTGGGCTATATAGGAATACTCTTGTCTCAAGAAGAAAATGGACAGCACAGATTGAAGTTTCAATAAATTAGTGAAAACCCCTAGCTTTTTGAAACAGCATTTTTTTTTTTACTACATGATTCTGGTGGCCTCAAACTCATGAGGTAAGGAAATTAGGAGTAATTTAGCTGGCCTTAGGGTTTTTTAAAGGTACAGTTGGGCTGGAGAGATGGCTCGGTGGTGAAGAGCATTTGTTGATCTTGCAGAGCAACAGGGTTCAGTTTCTAACACCTACGTGGTAGCTCACAACTATCCAGAGGAATCAGACTTCTGCACTCTTCTGACCTCTGCAGGCATCAGAAACACCCATGGTACACAGACAGACATGCAGGCAAACATACACATAAAATCAGAATAAAGAAGTACTATCAGTGAAAACAGGCTGGAGGATCGTGCCTGGCTATCATGGGATGGCAAGGTAGTACTGGTAATTATCAGGAAGCCTCATCTCAAAATGTGGTCCTGTCTTGGGTTGCTGAAGTGTCCACACAACATAGCAGCTGGCTTCTCCAGAGCTGGTGTCCTATGAGAAAATAAACAAAGGTGACAGTGTCTTTTATGACACGGGCTGGGAGGTCATGCTCCGTTATCTATATAATATCCTGTTACTAAACAGGCCAAATGTATTCAATATGGATTGGTATCACACAAAACTATCAGAAGAGAGAAAATTCTTAGAAGCAGCGGAGAGCCCACAGTCTGCCCTAGGCTTAAAATGAGTCCAACCTCATTTCTCTTCTAAGTGATGAGACAAACCTGAGTTTCCGCTGAGTTTTCATGCAGCTAAATTACAGCGTCACCGTAGAGTAAAAGATGATATTGTCTTTAATTACTGTTGTTAGAACCAAAATAGCATCATCCAAAAGAGGAGTTCTGGGACAATGTCCTAAACAGAAGGCCCTTGGCTTGGGTGAACAGAAACCTAAAGACCATTATCTTCATGGAATTAACTAAAAGCCCAAATAAACTCTTCTCTCCAAAGTTTCCTTGGAACTGCTGTTTTATCAAAGCAATGGAAAAGTAATACGGGGTTGCTCATCATTTCTAGGCCCTTCTATAGATAGAATATATAGATGGATAGATAGCTTATATATAGTGTGTATAAGCATGTATGAGGGGGGAGAAGAGGCTGAAGTAGACTTGGATGTCTTTCCTCAACTAAGCTCCACATCTTTCGTTGTTTGAGACCCAGTCTCTCACTGAACCTGAGACTCACTGATTCTGCTTGGCTGGCTGGCCAATGGGCTTCAGAGAGCCTCCTGTCTCCATCTCATCCTCAAGGCAGGGGGAACAGACAAAGCACCATGTCCTGTTTTTTCTGTGTGTTCTAAGGAGATGAGCTCAGGTCCTTATGCCTGCATGGCAGGTACTTTACTGACTAGGCCATCTTGCAAGCCTCAAACTCCATTTTTAAATCGAAAAACACATCATGAACTTATGGTAATATTTCCCCATTAATTTTTATAGTTGCTGACATTTAATATATCTGACTTATATTTCTCTTATCTCACCCTAAATTTCAAGTTCTAACAACATTGACATGTATCTGGTTTATCAATAAAAAGGTAGTGGTTTTAGAATTAAAATGCTAATTTTATTTGCAGTTCTTCATGTCCTTAGGACATACCATAAAGAGGATTGTTATATTTGAAAGTTACTTGAATTAATTCCTCTTCATGGAGACCAGCAATCAACACAATTGTTTTCCGTTTCAACTCAATTCAATTTGAGAAGGGTTTAATGTTAAAATTTAGTTCTGAGAATACACTGAGTTGGAAGAGTGTTTGCCTAGCATGCCTAAAACCCTGGGTTCGATCCCCAGCACCACATACATCAGGCACGGTGGAGCACATCTGTAATCCCAGTACTTGAGAGAGAGAGGCAAGAGGCTCAGATGTTCAATGTCATCCTTTGCTGTACGGTGAGTTCAAGGCCAGCCTGGTATACATGAGCTCCTGTTTCAATAAATAAATAGATAAATAAAAGTAAGCAATATTTAAATTTAATTTTATAATTATGTAGACTAGTAACATGGTTTCCAGCATAAAATCAATATATAGGTGTTATATTCAGAGAAGCCGTTTCCATATGCCCGTCTTCTCTCTCTTCATAGAAAATTACTGTGGTTAGGATGTGGTTTGTTCCCTTTAAAGATTCCTGTATTAGAAGCATGGCCCCTAGAGTGACAGTAGAGGAGGCTGAGACCTTTGGCAGATGGAGTCAAGCTGAGTTTATAAGTGGATCCCTTTCCCCATCCTCATCTCTACCATCCTATCTTGCCATGTGATGATGACTCTTTTCTTGCTCCCACCATTGTTTGACATGAATTGATGCAGCCAAGGGACCCAGCTAACCTGGACCTGAACAGAAAAACTATGAGGTACTAATTGTGGTGGGTGTTTTTGTTTTCTTTTGTTTTATTTGTTTTGGAAAGGGGAAATTGGCATAATTTCCAGTGGTTTAGTACTTACAGGTACACCTCTACTATTGTTTGAATGAGCATCCTGTTGTAGGAATTCATTCCACCAATAGATTTGGAGTTACGGGTCTTAGGGCATGACTTCTTGTCTGTGGACATGATCTCTTATTTTGTGTGTCTGTGTGTTTATTTTTTTAAATTTCATTTTACATTCCAATCACAGTTCTTCTACCCCTCCTCCCGCCCTCCCCCACCTCACCTCTGCCCACTCCCCATCTACTCCTCCCAACAAGTAAGGGTTCCCATGGGAAGTCAACAAAGTCTGGAACATTAAGTTGCAGCAGGACCAAGACCCTCGCCCTGTATTAAGGCTGAGCATGGCATCCCACCATAGGGAATGGGCGCCAATAAGCTAGTTTATGGACCAGGTTTAGATTCTGGTCCTACTGCCAGGTGTCTCACAGATAGTCCAACCTTCACTACTGTCTCCAACATATGGAGAGCCATTTGGTCCCATGGAAGCTCCATAGCTGTCAGTCTAGAGTTCATGAGTTTTCACGAGCTTGGTTCAGCTGTCTCATTAGATTTCTCCATCATGATTTTGACCTCCCTTGCTCATGTATTCCCTCCTCCCTCTCTTTGATTGGATTCCTGGAGCTCGACCTGTTGCTTGGTTGTGGATCTCTGCAGCTGGTTCTGTTAGTTGCCGGATGAAGGCTGTATGGGGTATTCACCAATCTGATTACAGGTTGGGAACATCCTGTTGTAATTTGAATGTAATTGGTTTCCATAAGCTCTTAGGGAATGGCACTATTAGGAGGTGTAGCCTTGTTGAAGTAGGTGTGGCCTTGTTGGAGGAAATGTGTCACTGTAGAGGCAGACTTTGAGGTCACATAAATGTTCAAGCTCCACCCAATATCTCCATTCACTTCCTATTGCCTACAAATCAAGATATAGAACTCTCAGGCCCTTCCCCAGCACCATGTCTGCCTGCATGCTGCCATGTCCTGCCATGATGATAATGGACTAAACCTTTGAAACTGTAAGCCACCCAATTAAATGCTTACCTTTATAAAAGTTGCCACGGTCATGGTGTCTCTTCACAGCCATAGAAACCCTAAGACAGGGGGCTGGAGAGATGGCTCAGTGGTTAAGAGCATTGCCTGCTCTTCCAAAGGTCCTGAGTTCAATTCCCAGCAACCACATGGTGGCTCACAACCATCTGTAATGAGGTCTGGTGCCCTCTTCTGGCCTGCAGACATACACACAGACAGAATATTGTATACATAATAAATAAATAAATAAAAAAATAAAAAAAAGAAACCCTAAGACATACACATACAAATTGATGTCTGATAATCATTGTCAACTCAAATCAGTTTAAATCACCTAGGAAACACACCTCAGGCATTACCTGTAAAAGTGTTTCCAGAAAGGTTTAACTGAGGAGGAAAGGCCAGTACTGAATGTGGTGGTGGTAGCCCACGCACTGGAATCCCGACTGATTACACGGGTGACATCTGGTAGAGCACCAGCATTGATCCCTTCCTCTTCACTGTAGATACAGTGTAACCAGTCACCTCACACTCCTGCCATCCCTGACCACTCTCAACCCGCAAGCCCAAGTGACCCCTTGTTTCTTTAAGTTGTTTTGCTCAGTTCTTTATCATTGTCTCAAGATTGCATTATTGGGATGGACAGCTGACCAATGTAACCTCAAACAGGTGTGAGGAATGGTATTAGATCACTGAGGGAAAATGATAATGGCACGTGGCCAGTGGGATCCTGGCTCTGGTTTTTCCCTGTTCTCCACTTCCTCAGCGGTTTAGGTGTTTCATCCTGCGTGTGGTTAAAACCCCAAAACCACAGGGTCCTCAATCAACTGAAACAGAGACAAATTATTTGTACTGTCATGTCATTTATTGTCAGAAACTCAATTCATCCCAGCTTGGCCAGATCACATCATAGGGTGCGATAAGAGATACATCCAATTTCAGCGGGATAAAGGGCATCCACTCTCAATCATTGTTCTTTGCCTTTATTTAAAACAAACAAACAAATAAACAAAAAAGTTCTTCAGAAACGCAGTCTCAGTCCACACTCAGGACTGAGTAAGTTAGAACCTGGTCTTGCATGTCTATTAAATTTTGACAAACTCAGAGTTTTACATGTGTTCGCATATTATCCATGTGGTTATGTCTTAGTTGTTGTTTTAATCTTTTTGCTTTTCGTTTTGTTTTTGGTCAACTTGACACAAGCTTCAGTTATCTGGGAAGAGGAGCCTCAATTAAGAAAATGCCTCTACCAGATGGCCTGTCTGTGGAGCATTTTCTTGATTAGTGATTGATGCGGAAGGGTCCAATCCACTGGGGGTGGTACCATCTCTGACTAGGTGGTCCTGGGTGGTATAAGAAAGCTGGATGAGGGTCTAGAGAGAAGACTCAGTGGGTAAGAGCACTTGCTACTCCTTCAGAGGACCCAGGTTCATTTCTAGCACTTATATTGGATGGATCACAACCATATATAATGTCAATTCCCAGGAAATCTGATGTGTCCAAGGACACCTGCACTCGTGCACACACCCACATGCACACACATACCTTACATAACTAAAAGTAATGAAAATATTTTAAAAACCAACAGAAGTTAAAAAAGAAAGCTGGCTGAGCAAGACAGAAGGAACAAGCCAGCTTCTTCATGACTTCTGTCCACGTTCCTGTCTTGAGTTCCTGCCCTGACTTCCCTCAGTGATGGAGTGGGACCTCAGAGTTGTAAGATGAAATAAACCCTTTCCTCCCAGGCTTACTTTGGATTGTGATCTTCTATCACAGCAATAGAAACCCTAACTAGGACAAAATAAAACAATATTTTTTGCTGGAAATTGTGGCGCACACCTTTAATCTTTAATCCCAATACTCAGGAGGCAAAGGCACAGAACCTTGGTGATTCTGGTCTACACAGCGAGTTCCAGGACCGCTAAGGCTACACAAAGAAACCCTGTCTTGTAAAAACTAAATAAATAAATAATTTTTTTTTGATTTTCAAAACAGGGTTTCTCTGTAGCTTTTGGTTCCTGTCCTGGAACTAGCTCTTGTGGACCAGGCTGGCCTCGAACTCACAGAGATCTGCCTGCCTCTGCCTCCCAAGTGCTGGGATTAAAGGTGTGAGACACCACCGCCCGGCTTATAAAATTGTTTTAAAGGGACTATCAGTAAAGAAGCTAAAATTTCACGGGAGAAAATTGACTGCCCTGGGCTATATGGCAACAAAGAGCTCCACTAAACTAGCCTAGGATGCAGGTGACAGCCCAGCCTGCCACACCCTCTAAGATTCAGGAACTTGTCTTTGAGTAGAATATCCCAACACCATAAAGAGATTAGAGTGCAAAGGGGAAGAGGGTGTAATTAGGTCTGGCCGTACTGGGTAAGAGCCCTGAGCTGGGAAGAACGGCCCAGCTCTAACCTGAATGTTCTGTTCCACCTACAGAAACAATATCCCCAAGTATTAAAAACAACACACCCTGCTCCCAGCCAAACCACAAAAAAGCTGTAACTTCCTGGTGTGTGTGTGTGTATGCATATATGTATGTACATATGTCCTCCAGCTCCTCTAAATGCACTCAACCTTCACCCCATAGAAAGGTTGGGGCCCCTCACTATTACAATAAAGCAGTCTCAGCCTGTTGAGAACAAGTCTGTCTGCTTCTCTGCCTCACTTTTATTACACTAATTACTTTTGATAAAGGGGAAAAAACGCTTTTTCACATTGGGGATCAAATACAGGGCTAGATAAGCTTTCTACCAATGGTATGAAACTTCTCCTGGGGAAACACAACACGTGTCTACTCACCCCGGTTAGGAAAACCCATGAGAGACCGATGAGTTCTTATTGAAATCACCTCCAGGAACATGGATAGAATTACTTACAGATCAGAGATGGCTGAAATGCAAGAGCATCGTTGCAAAGCCCACCTAGACACTGATGCTGGCTCTCAAAAGCTGCATCCCTGAGTTCGCATGCAGCAGGAGTTCAGTAGATCGAGAGGCTCCTCAGAGGGCCTGAGTCTGGGCCCGAGAGGTTGTTCACTGCTTCCATAAGCTTGGGCTGAGCCCTACAGAACCTTATGAAATTCAGCTTTCTAGGACAAGTAGTTTGTTTACTTCCTGAGTCTCTGGAAATGTCCCTTTTTTCCAGAGGGAACTGGTTCAGTTCTGGGGAAACTGCCGTACGACAACACTAAGTTATGTCAACAGCCAGCCCAGGTTTTCTGTTTTACTGTGTTCTGGTTTTTGTTTGCTTGTTTGTTTGCTTGGTGGTGGGGTTGTTATTCACTATAACTTTTAAAAAACAAACAAACAAAAAAAACAAAACAAAAACCTCTAGCTAGCCATTGTTGTGGCTCATGCCTGTAATCTGACACGGAGTAGTCAAGGCCAGAAAATTGCTGCAGGCTCAAGGTTAGCCTAGGATACCTAATGAGTTTCAGGCCAGCCTTGGCTAGAGTGAGACCCGGTTGAAAAAGAGAAGGGCTGGAGAGATGGAGGGCAGAAAAAAATAGAGGCGTTTGACCTTCAACAGAAAGGCAGGACAAACAGCCAGAGAACAGACTCTCTGCTGAAGGAAACTGAGCAGTCTGTCAGAGAAAGAAGATGACTTGAGCCTTTACCGGGGCTGGGGGTGGTGACTGCAGCATCTTAGCCTTCCAGAGCTGCCTGCCCAAGGCAGGACAGGTGTCTCAGCAGATTACCAAGCAAGGTACAGCAAGATTTTAAAGAGGAAACACTGCACCATTCCAAACCCTAAACAAGTGGGGAGTGTACGTTCTTTCTTAGCTGATTGCTCTTAAGGAAGGCTGCGATCAGAGGGCTTTATCTCCAGGTTGCTGTAGAGGAGGTCGGTCATCTGTCACTTAGCTGTAAGGAGATGATTTATTTCCAGGTTGCTGAAGAGGAGGTCATCTGTCTGTCACTTAGCTGTAAGGAGATGATTTGGCTGGAGTGAAATTAAGATAGTCCAGGGAGTTAGAGGCTTGGGGAGGAGTCGTGAGAGAGCTAGAGTGAGCCCATGAAAGCAACGGGGTGTTCGAGGCCAGCCTGGTCTACAAGAGCTAGTGCCAGGACAGGCTCCAAAGCTACAGAGAAACCCTGTCTCAAAAAACAAAAAAAAAAAACAAAAAAAAAAAAAAAAAAAAAAAGGAACGGAGTTTGGAGTTGATTTAGGACAGTGACTAGTCCCATTGCCAAGAGTGCTGCACCAAACTGGTCCAGCAGCTGCAGCAGCAGCAGCAGGAAGCTAGAGAACATTGAAAGCGGGTGGAGAACTAACGTAAAGATTCTCTCTGGCCTGGGTGAAAGGGATGGAGGTCCCTCATAGCCAGACTTTCTCACAGCATCTAAAAGTTCCTTTTGCTGATGTATCAGTAACAACCAGAGCAAATGGGGCGGTTGTAGGGTGAGGACCGTTGGGAGAGCTTATGTGGAACATTTTGTTTGGGTATAGGGGAAAGTTCAGTAAATAAAACATTTAAAAGACAGGGTGAAAACATAAGTATGGAGATAATAAAGAGGGAAGTGATCAAGGGGAGGAGCCACGTGAAAGGTTACCAGAAGCCAGTACAGAGGCTTCTGGTTGAATTTTTGTCTGGTCCCTGTGTGATCTAGACCAGCAGGCCATTTTTCAGTGACAGGGTGCTGATGAGGAGATACCAGGGGATGAGAAAGATAGAGAAGATAAAAGCTGAAATCGGGAGGTCTTGCACAAACCTTTTCTTTTCTGAGGGTGGTGTGTTTGAGACAGGGTTTCTCTGTGTAGCCCTTGGGGTCCTAGAACTCTCTCTATAAACCACACTATCCTCAAACTTAGAGATCCACCTGCCTCTGCCTCCTGAGTACAAAACATTCACCACTGTGCCTTGTTCACAAACCTTTTCTTATATCAAGCAAGTTTATTAATAAGTAGACCAGCTGAGTGTGGTGATGCACACCTTTTGATCCCAGCACTTGGGAGGCAGAGGTAGGCAGATCTCTGTGAGTTTACGGTCATCCTGGTCTACATAGTGAGTTCCAAGACAGGACTATGTAGAGAGATCCTGTTTCAAAAGAGAGAGAGAGAGAGAGAGAGAGAGAGAGAGAGAGAGAGAGAGAAGAAGAAGAAGGAGGAGGAGGAGGAGGAGGAGGAGGAGGAGGAGAGAGGGGAGGAGAGGAGAGGAGAGGAGAGGGGAGGGGAGGGGAGGGGAGGGGAGGGGAGAGGAGAGGAGAGGAGAAAACAGGAAAAGAGAAAAGGAAGCACAGCATCTCCTATATTGTTTCTGGGGCCAAGGTCAGCAGAAAGCTAAGTCAGACAATGTTGGCAAAGAGAACACGGGATACTTCAGACACAGCTGCCTTAGGACTGATAAGACAACCCAGGGGGAGGAGCTTGTTCTCCAGAAACCCCAACCTTAACTCCTTCAAGACACAGACTCCAGACTAGCCTTGCCAAATCCATTCCTGGACACAGATATAGAACTAAAGTTCCCTTTGTCCTTACATCAGAACCTCTGAGACAGTCTTGGGTTGGCCTGGCTCTGCACACCTCTGTCCTTAGACCCTATCTTAGTTAGGGTTTCTATCGCTGTGAAAAGACACCATGATCATGGCAACTCTTATAAAGAATATATTTAATTGGGTGGCTTACAATTTCAGAGGTTTAGTCCATTATCTAACCCAAAGTTCTTCGGGGTTCCTGCTTCATGAAAGAATCTGCTAGACATTCTGCAGGACACAGAAGAAAATGACTGACAAACTGCCAAAATAGGTAGGCCTGTCTTTGAGATTTCCTGCTTCATGAAAAGTCTGCTAGATAGGGCCTGTAGGCTGAAGATGGATACCCCAATGGTACAGAAGAACTTTGGGTGACTGTCCAGGCAGAGAAATGTCTCTGTCAATTCTAGAGTTTTGGAAGTTGCTTACAGAGCACCCCCTGCTTACTTAGGTAATATTATATCCTTCTGGAGTCTTTGATGGAGTTGAAGAATAGATAGAAAGTTATAGTTTTCCTTATTTATGATAAAAGATAAATAGAAATATTGTAACTGTAATTCTTGCTTGATACCTGTTTTGTTATATGTAATTTTATTATATTAAAGTTAAAGCCTTCCTTTTTGTTTAAACAGAAAAAGGGGACATGGTGTGGGAGGTCCTTCTGTCTATGTGTTGCTTTTATTGGTTAATGAATAAAGAACTGTTTTGAACTTATACCAGAGCAGGGTAGGGTGGAGCAGAGCTAGGCAGGGAGGACTGGGAGAAAGAAGGGCAGAGTCAGAGAGACACCATGGATCTCCCACCAGAGTTAGATGTGCTGAAATTTTGCTCTTAGGCCACAACCTTGTGGTGATACACAGATTAATAGAAATGGGATAAATTAATATGTAAGAGTTTGCCAATAAGAAGCTAGAGCTAATGGGCCAAGCAGTGATTTAATTAATACAGTATTTGTGTGGTTATTTCGGGGCTAAGCAGCCGGGAATCAACAAGCGGCTCCCTCCAACAGTTATGTCATCCCTGAGACTGTATTAATTACAGACTGCTACTTTACTATTAGAGCAGATAAAAGATCTTGACATATTGGGCAGGAATGTTTCAGTGGGAAAAATCTCCCTTTGAATGTGGTTCTGGCTCCAGATAGACACAGGTCAGCTGAAGTCCACTGACATAAGGAAATCCACATCTGGGGTTCAGGGTTCATTGTCCCCTCTGATCTTTCCTCCTGCCATTTTACAAGCCAGCTATAAATTGAGTCCATGATAGTGTCTCTTTCACAAGGTCAACATGAGGACTAAACGACCTAATATATAGTAAGTGTTGGGCAAAGAGTCTGGAACATGAACAAGATACATGGTAAATGGGGCCCTTACCATATTGCTGCTGTTATTAGCAGAAACAGTGGCTAATTCTTTAGCGACCACATTTAACAGGTCCTATAGCCATTGTAGCCTTGGGCTAAAGAGATACAGGCAGAAAACTGAGCACAGTAGAGCGTATGTCTATCCTCTAAGGAAAGAAACAAATTCTGACAAAGACACATTAGACCAAGAACCCTCCATCTATTTCCCTTAGAGGAGGGTGTCTTAGCCATCAGCTCTGTGATAGTACATCTACGGAAAATATGGATCTCAGGGGCTGAGTGATTCTATTCCTACGGGGCACAAGGGGTCATGTTACTGAATTTGAATTTCTACCTGATAGAAAAGGTTGCCAAGCCTGAGGTGGCATGGTAAGACACAGGACCCTGATGTAATGGAGCATACCCATGATGGGTGACTCTTGCATCTCTGACTGAGTCCCATAATGAGGGCATCTAGCAAGGGAAGGAAGTGAAGGGTGGCACTGTACTGAGTTCATCACAACAGGGCTTATTGGGACTTGCTGGGGATAGAGCATTATAGTTCTTGAGCTTTGGGGAATTCTTTATCAGAGAAAGAAGATGGCCAGGGCTGGATCTTTTGCAGGTACATCTGTGCATGGATGCTTAGGAAGCATGGGTTCCTCCAGCCAACAGTGATCATTCTGTCAGGAAACTGCTTCCTGACATCCATAGTATGTGTACCCAGACACCTGTGGGTACAGATGCTTGGGTTCTGGTTCATCTTGTCCAGATCATGGCTATGATAGTAACCTGGCCCAACCTTCCCTTCTACACAGCTATGAATCTTACCGCCCCCAAAAGCAACAAACACAGGACTCCTGGGACCTAACGCTGGCCAAAGCCTTCCTCTTCCTGAAGCTGGCATCTGGGATGCCTCCAAGTTGATACCAGCTGAGATGATGATGTCATTAAATGCAGGCCTAGTTATCAAAACAGGCAAAGTACAGGGAAGGCCTTTGACACTTCCTACACATCCTTGACCTAAGAGACGCCTAGTGACCTATTACTGCGCTTGAAATCTCACCATCTGGGTGACACTCTGTAGGGCTATGTGTTGTATTATTGAGATATTTCTTTTTAAAGCTACCCTGGAATGGCCACACTAAAGCTAGTGCCCCGCCCAACCATTCACTAGTACAGCCAGCATGGCACTTGGGAAAGGGTAGGGAGTTCAGGAGTTGGTGGGAAACAAAGGTGAGCCGGGCAGTGGTGGTGCCCGCCTTTAATCTCAGCACTTGGGAGGCAGAGGCAGGGGGATCTCTGATCAAAGTCAGAGTAAGTTCCAGGACAGGCAGGACTATACAGTGAAATCCTGTCTTGACAGAAACAAAATAAACCAAAACAATAACAATAACAACAAGAAAAACCAAAAAAAATTGAAAAAAATTAAAGAAACCAAGGTGATAAAAAAGCAGTGCAGACTTGAGGGGAACAAATTACATCGAGATTCATGGCACAGGCTGAAGTGCACCTTGTAGTTCAGAAAGTATAGGTCATTAGTTCATTTTCCCCTAGGGCATGCAGGGAAGACTGTGACAGCCACTCCCAGCCCTGATGCCTCTAAGCTTTGTGTTCAGAACAGAGCCCAGAGATGAAGTTGGCTCCATGCCTAACCCTTGCCCAGCAAAGGACACCTTAACAGAACCCATGAGGATACCCTCAATACGTCTTACTGGATTTCTTTTCTTTCTCTGGAGGTTGGGTCTCACTGTGTAGCTCTGGCTGTCCTGGAACTCGCTCTGTAGACCAGGCTGGCTTTGAACTCATAGAGATCTGCCTGCCTCTGCCTCCTGAGTGATGGGATTAAAGGTGTGTGCTTCGCTGTATGTCTGATGTAGATGTAACTAAACTTCTTGCCCATGGAGGAAAGAATATGCAGCCCTTATCTCTAACTGTGCAGTCAAAAGCCCTAGCACCTTTCCATTTGAAAGTGATAACATGTATCCAACCCCTAAGAAATACAGAACTCAAAAGATTTGCACACATAAACTTTTTTTTAATTTATCTTGATAAAATTAGAACCTATTAGCACATATGTATGCATATTCGCCCCATTTCACACATGGGAAAATTAAGGCACAGAGGTTTATTCCTTGTCAGAGATCTCAGCGCCAGAGAGACATAGAAACACTATGTAGGCCAAGGCTGTCCTCTTAAAGACAAAGACTGTGCCATTACAAACCTGAACTCTGCCTCTCAAGCTCACCTTAGTTCGACCAGGCTGGGCAGGAGGGTAAGTACTTGGTGGTCATACCCTCTGGGCTAGGCATTATATAAATATCTATATCCTCCAGTCTCAGAAGAGCCCAGTAAAAGCAAGAGCTGCTCACTGTCTACCCTGGGAAAAAGACTAGAGAAGCCAAACATCGGCTAATGCCAGAGAAAGAATGGAACTGAAATCCAAGCCCAGCCAAGCTCCGCCCACTAGGTGTTCCATCAGCCAGTGTAGGAAGCCAAAGAGAATGGAGACCAGGAGGGAAAATGTGAAGAGGAGGGGGTAAGGAGGCTAGAGGAGGGCTCCCAGGGTCTTCCTCAGGCCTGGCAGCTGCTTCTGGTTTTCTTGGAGTCCATAGGGAACCACGTGACCTTCCCTTCGGGAAGCCTGCCTGTGGAGGGGGTAGAGAGACAGAGGATTCAAAGCTCCCTACAGACCAGCCACTCTGCTACTCCCAGGCTCTGGTGCCAAGGCCTTAGGCCGGACTGCTGGTGGAAGGCACAAGATGTTATGGGAGTTCTCACCAATACACCTGTGCTTGTGTTTCAAAGAGCCTGGGCAGGACGAGGGGCACCATCAACAGAGTGACACCTCCTGATCTTCAGGCTTGGGCCAAGAGGGATGAGGCTGATGGGGACACCTGCTTAGAAGCACATAGCATGAGATCCTAAACTGCCGTGTGGCCAGGTCAGAAGTGGTGGAGCTAACCCAGTGCCTCAAATACCTAAAGACCAAAAGATGGCATGAACTAGGATGGAAAGAGTCTCTCCCCTACCCCAGAGGACGGAGCGCTTGAAGGAATCACCATCTCTAGGTTCCCCTAACTCAGCCTCTACCAGCCCGAGCCTAGAGAACATGCTTGACGGAACTGAGCAAGTGAGTGACACACAGCTGAGGCCTCACTGGGCCAGGCGCCTACTACGGTACAGCATCACTGCCAGGAATGCGGCCAAGAGTGCACTGGTTGCTCCAAGCCACTTAGCCCAGGATACTGAACTGGCACAAAGCTCTTCTTTCTCTTCTGGGGGCTCCTGGGTGGCTTGTGGCCCAGGGCTTCCTTCCAGGAGGTCAGCACTGGGGCTCTCATCCACCTGGATCCTAAAGGACGAATACTCATTCTCTTCCGGCCCATGATTGAGTCCTGAGCCGAAGGAGCTGCTGGAGCTGATGGCAAGGTCCAGAGAACAGCCTGAGAATGGCTCATCCACCTGGGACACCAGCACACCTGGTTTGCTCATCTCAGTCGTGGAGCGCAAGCTCCTGAAGCTGCTATCTGGTCCGGGCAGGTTGCCTCTAGTGGTGCCTGTGGTTGCTGGAGGCTCTAGGGTCTCCTGGAAACACAAGGAGAGTGGTGGAAGGAGTTCAGGTGACAGGAAGACAAGCTAGGTTGTGTGGTCAGGGCATGAACTTGCATCCCATAATAGCTGAAATCACCCTCTCTTGGGGAGTCAACACACAGCTGGGAAGGAAGTGACCAAGGCAGCCCTCTCCCACTCCCTGAGCTGCTGTGAGCGTCACTGTTAGGGAGCCCTTGCTGGGGTGTGACAGATCTTGCACTATTTGGGCCCAAGAGCAACAAGGCAGCCACAAGATCCAAAGGTCTGTGACTTTGGTTCCTTCAGATAAACAGGGAAAGTGGCTATATGCGTCACTGGGTTGGAGTAGCTGCTCCAAGACAGATGCCTGAGACCACTGCCCAATGAAGAACAGCGCACATGAGCCACCAAGTTCATTCCTCACTACTTCATCTATAAAGTGGTACTGCTCAAAGCCCCAAATGAGTTAATATACACGTCAGTGGGGGTGGTCTCATGCCCCACCCTGCTGAAGGTCTATGCTAAGAAGTTCTCATGACTACCATTCCTCCTGCAAAACAAGGGGTAAGGGCTGGACGAGGCTTGAACACACCAGCACCTTGGAGAACACCTTGAAGAACCAGACCAGAGACAGCACAAGACTAAAAGGGTCAGAGGGTGGAGCAGAGGGTCAGCTGTCTTGGCAAAGTGGACTAAGTCACTACTAGGAGGAAGAAAGACTCACCTTGGCTTTGCTGCTGCTCATGTTAGGTGGCATTATGTTGGCAGGTGCTTTGGCCACACTAGCAGGCACTTTGGATGGCATTGCGCCAGCATATGCTGAGTTGATGGGTAACTTTGATGGTGCTGTATTGGTGAGCACAGAAGAGGGCACTGCAGCAGTGGGCTTTGAACTGATCGGCAACTTGGAGGATAGTTTGGAAGACACAGTAGTTGTTGTTACCAATTTGGTAGAAGGCACTGAGCTGGTAGTTATAGAATTGGTGAGTTCTCCCCCATCAGTGCTGAGACAGGGGGCAGCCATGGCCTGGTCACCAGCTCCCTTTGCATAAGCCAATTCAGTGGAAGGGGGAGACAAGGAGGTATCAGAAGATGGAACAGATCCCGTGGCCCCAAGCATGTGGCTTGTCCTACGAGTAGTACGTGGAAGGGGCTGGAAGGAGACAGTGGGAGACACAGGTCCATGCTGCGGTATGGGAATGGAGTCAACACCTTCAGGTAGGGAGACAGAAACAGAAACAAACTCAAAGGACTGTTTTGTGTTGAGGGCTAGAGAAAGGTCCCCCGGCCCTTGGTTACACTGTCCCTGCCATTTCTGGTCTCCCAATTTTGGCTCATGGGGAAGATTCTTGCCCTCAGTCCTTGACAAAGAGCCCTAGTCTGTCCTATCACCAAAATAAAATGGCCTCTACTTTCATTCACATCCAAAAGCTTGATGCGTGTTATAAATTATTCTTTTTTCCTTCCACCCTGGACACCTGTCTCTTGCCCCACTTCTGCCTCTTCTCCCTGAGACATTCCCCTCACTGCTGTCCCCCGCTACCTTCCAGCAGGAGCAGTCCTGAATCAGGGCAGGGGACAGCAGGACGGCCCAATAGAACCACTAACACCAGTCAATCAAACCACAGGTTTATGCCCCCAGGCATAAAGACCCAGGAAGAGAGCCTGATCTGGGGAATCCGGAAGTAGCAGGTAGTAACATCCATAAAGCTGATGACACGAGACCCTGCACAGAACTCTCAGGATACACATGCCAAGGCTGACGAACATCAGAAGTGATGTCTGCTGTCTCACACTAAACCTAACAAAATCTCCTGGCACGGGATCACAAACATACTACAAACGAAGTGCCCTCTGCCCCCATGGTTCACAGCAGTATTTCCTGAGAAATGTCTTGTGACAAGCTGACATTACAAAGCACAAATGGTTGACCGAGGGCTGTTTGGGGATGAAAGGAGTCGGGAGCACTAAGATGATTTTCCCCAACCTTTAACTGTTTACACAGCAATTCCAGGGTATCAAGGGCTGACCAGGCACCAGTGACAAACAGAACAGAATCAGGAAAGCAGAGGTGAGCCGTTCTAGACTGGAAAGCCAGGGTGGACCGAGTACAGTCCTGGGGGGAGCGACAGGTTCTGATCCGACTGACGACTCCTCTGGAGCTGAAACACTTCAATGATTTCCTGGGGTCTTGGTTACTTTTCTATGGCTATGACAACACCATGACCAAGACAACTTATAGAAGAAATCACTTAATTTGGGGCGCATAGTTCCAGGGGGTTAGAGTCCATGACTATCACAGTGGGGAGCATGGCAGCAGGCAGGCATGGTGTTGGAACAGTAGCTGAGAGCTTACGTGTGATCCACAAGCATGAGGGAGAGAGAGAGAGCTAACTGGGGATGGCATGAGCTTTTGAAACCTCTAAGCCTGCCAGGCAGTGGTGGACACCTTTAATCCCAGTACTCGGGAGGCAGAAGCAGGTTGATTTCTGTGAGTTCGAGGCCAGCCTGGTCTACAAGAGCTAGTTCCAGGACAGGCTCCAAAGCCACAGAAAACCCTGTCTCGAAAAACAAAACAAAAAAAAAAACCCAAACAAACAAACAAACAAAAAAACCCAAACAAACTTCTAAGCCCACCTCTTCCTAGTTCTTTCTACATGGTTCCACCAGCTAGGGACTAGGTACTTAGATATATGAGCTTGCAGGAGCCATTCTGATTGTAGCCACCACAGCTGGGAACTAGAGCTCTCCTTGTGCATAGCAGGGTTTCAGAGCTCCCTCATCAGCTAGTCCTATGCTATCCTCCCATCTTCAGCCCTTTTGCCTGAGTGCAGAAATGGCCCTAACTCTCTCTCGCGCATAGCACACCTACACAACAAGCACAGTCCCCAGTGCAACTGTACTAGTTTATCCGTTCTTGGAATCTGGGCTGACCTTATTACTTTTTTGACCACAAAACACAGCAGGAGTAATGAGGCCAGTTTTGAGCCTATACCTCACAGCCCTGCCTCTCTTTTATCCAGAGTCTTGCCCTGACGGCATGGGATAGGTTTGCATGCTAGAGGATGAGAGAGGCACCAGTCAACGGACAGCAGCAGAGCATATGTGTATGTCAGGGAATGCATGGGAGGAAGTCAACAAGACCAGAAGACCTACCCAGCTGAGCCATGTGCTAATAAATGACTGTGTTTGAAGCTGCTGCTACTCTACTCACGCATGCACACATGTACACATGCACACACGAACACAGATGCATGCTCTCTGACGTGCATCTTTATTCCTACCCTGCATCCTGTCCGAGGAAGGCCAAGTGGTAACTGTAACCCTCCCCTTCCCTTGGGAGGTCTGAGGGTACCACTTTCTATGCATACTTGCTGTGGATGTACCACCCCGTTCTGGTTCTTGACCATGATGCTCTCTGGAGGGCTGAGGACTAAGAGCTTGTAGGTTGGGCGAGGGCATCAGAGAGTCACCCGTCCCGAAGCTGGCCTGTGGGACTTGCTCTGAGTTCTGCAACAGAGGAAATGGTAATAAAGAAATTGTTTCTTCCAAGAGCTGACAAATCTTTATAAAGAACAGCAGATATTTATAATGCATCTCCTATAGGCCTCAGCTCCTGTTCCCAGGACCCTGGGAACCCTTGCCTTGCTTCTGGTCATAGGTAACATGTACATACCATGGGGTAACTGATCAATAATATACTTACTTGCCTAATATGTCTTGAGTTCCTAGTGCCTACTTGGTTTTGTTGTTGCTGTTACTGTTTTTGTTTATTTCTTTCAGATAGGGTCTTTTGTATCTCACCCTAGCCTTGAACTTACTATGTAGCTAAAGATAACTTCTGGTCTACCTGCTTCTCCTCTGCATTAGGTTTATAGTTGTGTGTCATCATGCCCAGTTTAAATGGTGCTGAAAATGAACTCAGGGCTGTGTGTATACTAGGCAAGAACTCCACCAATTGAGAGCTACATCCAGCCTCCCAGGATGACCTCAAATGCTTTAGAAAAACAAAAACTGGGGGGCTGGAGAGATGGCTCAGTGGTTAAGAGCACTGGCTGCTCTTCCAGAGGTCCTGAGTTCAATTCCCAGCACCCACATGGTGACTCACATCTATCTATAATGAGATCTGGTACCCACTTCTGGCCTGCAAAACGCTGTATACATAATATATAAATAAAATCTTTAAATAAACAAAAACAGGCCGGGCTATGGTGGCGCACAATTTTAATCCCAGCACTCGGGAGGCAGAGGCAGGCAGATCTCTGTGAGTTTGAAGTCAGGCTGCTGCAAGAGCGAGTTCCAGGACAGGATCCAGAGCTACAGAGAAACCCTGTCTCGAAAAACAAAAATCAAACAAACAAAAAGCAGCAAGCTTGAAGTGGACTGTGAGAGCCTACCTCTCCTGGGGACCTTGGTGGCTGGGTGTCCTGGACAGGCCTGGGATAGCCTGATTTCTCTTGGTAGCCATTGTCAGGAATGCTGTGGCCTGGAGCAGTGCCAGGAATTGCTGGTGACTCCAGTGGCACTAGGGAGCGGAGTGAAGTCCCTAAAGGACAAAGACATAGTGATGTCCAGAAAGAATCACAAGTGTCCTGGTTATTACCAGACCTGGAAGCTCTGGGGCGTCTCGTCTCCCTTAAATAACTCCGAAAACTGACCTGATGTGGGGTGAAAGCATCACTGAGGAGGGGTGGGGGAAGAGCAGCTGGAGAAGACAGGAAAGGTGGCAAGAGAGATGGGGGGCACGAGCCCAGCCACACTGCCGGTGGTCACTCCTCTCTGTCCCAAGGCTTTCCCTCACAGCTGTCATCCTCAACTGACCCTTGCCACAGCCCAACTAGGACCCCACCACAGTCATCATCTCTATTTGAGAGAGCACTGTTGACTTCCACAGATGAAGACACCAACTTGGAAAGAAGGGAGGAAAAGGGAAAGAAAAGCAAACACGTGTGTTCAAGATTGGCTTGACTTTTCTTTCTGGATCTTCTCTTTGGGGACAACTACCAACACCGCCTCCCCCACCCCACCACATGACTTGGCAGGGACATTAAGAGGAATTAAGGAACAACTGGGCAGCTGGGTGTTGGGCTTAGAAACCAGGATGTTCTCAGAGAAACCTTGGGGAGGGAAAGAGAAATGAAGAGTGGGGTGAGCGATTGGGTGTTGACTCTGCACTCTCCATTGTAGAGAAAGGAGACAGGACAGAAAACGAGGACCAAGTAGGGAGGCAAACATCAGAGCTACAAAACTGGCAGCAGGTGCCTTGGGCCGGGCATAGGGGAGGCATGAAACCCCAGCTAACACTCAAGGCATCACCCTGGGGTGTCTATCCACTGCAGCCATACATGAGGAATGTGGCCATCAGCCTCACTGTGACTGACTAAGAAATTAAGGGATATGGCCAAAGGGACACAGCTAGTGAGTGGCTCAGCTGGATTAAACCCAGGTATATCCTATGATGGAGAGCGATGGAGACAGAAAGGCAGGAGGTACAAGGTGAAGGAAGAGGGAGACGGGGCCCAGGAAGGAGGCAAGGGCAGGATGCTCACCAGGAGGCAGGTAGCTCTGATACACTCGAGTCACTTGCTCAGCCAGCCTAGGCAGCTCACAAAGTCTCAGGGCCCGGATGAAGACCTCTACCCAGCCAACCCGACGCTGGAGCTTATGGAAGAGGTCCCAGAGTGTGTCCCGGTTCCCTAGTTGCTTGTAGGACGCCCGCAGTTGATCCTGGAAGACAGCACAGCCGCTCTGCTCAGGCCAGGTGGCCTAGCCTTTTCTCCACTCAGACGAGAGCTACTGCAAAGGGGACGCTAAGAAAGCCACAAGAGGAAGGCAGCTACCTGAAACTAGGTGAGAGTCAGGACAAGGTCAGGGCGGTAGCCCACGTATGGAATGAGGAAGCACAATCAACTATCAAGGCAGCTGCCAGGAAAAGGTGATGGCCATGTTTAGGTTTGCAGGCATTGTCCCATTAAACGCTATGATCATTCCTACTTTACGGATGAAGAGGCAGAGGCTTAGCAGAAGCAAAGCAGCAAAGGGGGCAAAGCTTGAATCAGGCAGCTACTGAAGCAAAGGGAAGAGTGAGTAAGTTGATAAGGAAAAGGGGCCCAGCAACAATGGGATGAAAAGGGGCAGAGAAGAAAAGGGAGGGGACCAAGAATGGGAAGCCAGGCAGGCAAGAGTAGAAATACAACAGCAGCTGTAGTTTTTTTTTTTTTAATTATTCATGGGGATTCCCACTTGAAAACGATCAATCAGCTTGTTAGTCTCAACACTGGGGAGGCTGAAGTAGGAGGATTACGGGTTTGACACCAGACTGGGCCATGTAGGACGACCTTGTTTGAAGAAAGAGAAAGGAGGAAAGAGGACAGGAAGGGAGAGGAGGAGGAAGAAAACTTGGTAGAGGAGGAGGAAGAAAACTTGGTAGAGGATTAGGAGGAAGTGAAGAAGAGAGAAACAAGTGACAAACCACAAGAAATATTTACTACACACTAGATGGCAGCGTGAGGCCAGTAGAGTCTCCGGAGTGCCCAGCCCTACACTGTAACACTGTCTGCACAGGAGACTGCACAGAAAACAACAGCACTCGGGAGACCCCAACAGCATACAGGCAGCTGCTGGGAGCACAGCAGCCTATGCCATCTGAGAAGAGTCCAAATATAAACCACTTCACTGGCTGGTGAGAGCAGGAGCCCGCAGTAAGTCGTGGTGGTGGAGTCCTCAGAACTGACACTCCAGACTCTATCCCAAGATAAGATCCTAGGAGAGAACGAATCAGAACCAAGTAGGACCAAGATCCAAGAACAGGCAAAGAGAAGGTTCTGAAAAATTAGGGAGCCAGAGCCTGGAAACCTGCCGATCTGGAGTCAAGTTCTTGAGTGCAACATAAAAACAAAAGGAAATCAACAATGTTAGGAAAGCCACCGTTAATACACTTGATCTGACAGTCAGAAAAGCAGGGCAGGCAGCAGCCTCAGAGGCCTTGGTCTGGGAGAAGGGCTGGGAGAGGATGAAAAGCAGGGCAGGCAGCAGCCTCAGAGGCCTTGGTCTGGGAGAAGGGCTGGGAGAGGATGAACTTGGATGAGATGGCCCTGTGCTCAGAGCACTGGCCAGCTGCAGTTTCCCTAGCTCACCTGGTCACTGGGTGTGAGGCAGGACAGGTAAGGCAGGATCTCCAAAACGTCAACACAGCAAAAGTTGCTGTGGTTGTCCCGGATATACTTATAGGTCTTCTCTTCAGCAAATGTCATGGCTGCTCAGCTTCTGGAGTGGACTCCGGCCCTGGGAAGGATGGGATGGACTGACAGAGATGGACTGGAAGAAAGATCACACAGGGCAACAAGTTGGCAGAGGGTCGGAGGAAGGCAATTCTTTCTCAGCTTTTAGAATCTTTGCTTTTTTTTTTTTAACTTCCTTGCTTCTTTTTTTTAAAAAAGATTTCCTTTATTAACTTAAAAAAATTATGTGTATGTGTGGGTATGAGCATGGATATGTGCATAAGGGAAGGAGCCTGGGGAGGCCAGAAGAGGGCGTTGGAACTAGAGTGACAGGCAGTCGTAAGCTGCCAGACGTGGGTGCCAGGATCTGAACTCTAGTCCTCTGAATAGCAGTGCACTCTCCTAAGTACTGAGCCACCTCTCCAGCCCCAAGATTTATTTATATTTTATATGCGTGGGTGTTTTGCCTGCATGTACGTCTATGCACCACATGCCTTCAGAGGCCAGCAGATGGCATCCCATCCTCTGGAACTGAGTTACAAATGGTCGTGAAATGCAATCTGGCTGCTGGGACTCAAATCCAGACCTCTGAAAGAGCAGCCAGTGTTCTTAACCACTGAGCCTTCTCTCCAGTCCCCTTAAGCTTAAATTCTTATTCACTTACTATTGTACGTGTATGGTGGGTGTGTGAGTGTGTGCACATAGTCACAAGCGTACACACAAAAAGCAGAGGACAGTTTCTGAGTTGATTCTCCCCTTCCGTTTTGGGTTCATCAGGCTAACACAGCAAGCACTTTTACCGGCTGAGCCATTTCACTCACCCTAAATGTAAACCTTTTTTATTGCCCGAGATAGGGTTTTTCTGTAGCTTTGGAGCTTGTCCTGGAACTAGCTCTTGTAAACTAGACTGGATTCAAACTCACAGAGATCCTCCTGCCTCTGCTCCTGCCACCACCGCCGGGCCCTGAGTGTAAACATTTAAAGTGCCTTAAATGCAAGCAAGCATTACTTATGCAGCATCCTCCCCATCAGGGCTAAGAAAGGCAAGGTCTATGTGCCCTCCACATGCATCCAACCTATGTGCTATGGAGTGGAAGCGGTCACAGGTCAGTTAGCACATCCCCAGATGAGACAATGGGACAGAAGTCCAGGAGGAAATGCCCTGTTTGAACTGAGTGCTCAAGGAAGGCCCTCTGATTGATAGCATCTAAACTGTGCGGTCCTTCACTGTGAAAAGAGTTCTAAGCAGAATGCAAAGCAGATGCAAACGTTTAAGATGTGTTTCTCCACTGATGACAACTTATGCTGGAGAGGTTGTGGGGAAAAGGAAACACTTCTGCATTGCTGGTGGGAATGCAAGCTGGTACAACCCCTTTGGATGTCAGTGTGGCGATTTTTCAGAAAATTAGGAAACAACCTTCCTCAAGATCCAGTAGTACCACTTTTGAGTATATATCCAAAAGATGCTCAATCATGCCACAAAGACATGTGCTCAACTATGTTCATAGCAGCTTTGTTTGTCATAGCCAGAACCTAGAAACAACCTAAATGCCCCTCGATTGAAGAGTGGGGCTGGGCAGCTATGTTCCTGGTGCTTTGTGTACACGGGAGGTGGGGGAAAAGAACAAAACTTTGTTTCTTGGAAGCTGGGGCAGGGGAGGTGCCACCGCCTACACTAGGAAGTCAGGGAGAAGTCACAGAAAGCCAGCAGCACTTCAGAGCTCCACTGTGACAAGGTCAACTTGTTGCTGGATTCCAAGAGTATTGTTCAAAAGAGAAGAGAGGGCGAGAAGGGGGAGCCAGGTGCTCTTTATTGAGTATGGGGCCTCTGGGAGACAGCGTAGCTGCTCCAGGTGCAGACCCCGGCCACACGTGAGAGGAAATACCAGTTCTGCCTAGTGACCCATGGCTCACGATATCACGGGCACTGCTAACTACCAAATGCTACATTCCTTTGGAGAGCCACAGATAGAAGGTTAGGAGATCAGGGAGGTAAGATTAGGGTCTGTTGAGCCTCCGGGAGATGAAAAGAGAGTTCTGGGGCAGACAGGCTGGTGAAACCTTGGCCCCTCCTTTCCCAGATCACCTAGAAAGATATGACGAGGGACTCAAACTAGCAATTTTCTGCAGTCCGGCCACCAGCCTGAAGGCACAGATGGGGGCATGGAGCCCCCCCAAAAGCAGAGGAGCCTCACATTTGTTCTCTTGAAGGTTCGCTGTTACCAGGAGCAGCCTAGAGTTCTTTCAGCTAGTCCTCTGACACAATCACAAGCAAGAAGGAAGTGATACTATACTGACCCTGTGGGATTTGAACCCAGACTTTTTGCCGTGGACTAACAGAGGAGAGAGGCCCCGCAGGAGAGTCACAAAGTCTATCTTTATGTCAAGGTCACTGCCTGGGGACGCTTCTACAGGGTGAGAAGATGCGGCATTTAGGCTCTCTGAAGCATAAATCTCTCAGACACGGCTGGCACTAATGCAACCCTCACTGACATTCACCTGAGTTCAGAGATCAAGGCCAAACGCCCTTCAGGTTTTGAAAGCTTGACGGTATCCAAAGAACATTTTTTTCTTTCCTTTGTTTTCATCCTTTTCCTCAAACGTCTTTCCCATCTCAGAGAAAAGAAGATGGCAGGGGTATTCTGGACAGCAAAGCTTCCGACCTGACTTCCACGGAGTTTCCGACTGGCTCACGGAAAGAAATATCCACGCTCCCGAGGGACACGTCTCCTGGCCTCAAACTAGATTCCCGGCGGGGCCCAGGTCTCCAAGTGCAGGGAGGCTGTTTTGAACAGGTGTCACTGCCCACAACTGTCCAGACCCGGGATCAGACCGTACTCCGGGCTGGCAGGCCTACTCTCTGGCGCGACTGCCACAGGTCGTTGCGCGCAGCCAGGCCTCGTTGGAGTCATCAGGGCCAGGGAGAGGCAGGGAGCACGCCGAGGTTCCTCCTGTCCAGCCCGGGCAAACGCTCTGCACCACCTACCTGCTCACTAAAGGTGCCGGACGCGGCTCGAGGAACTCCCAGGGTCCCGAATCCGAGTGGGGCGGGACGCGCTCTCCCATAATCCCGTCGGGAGCCTCCCCGACCCCGCGTGCCCTGGCCCGGGGCGCTCCCGCGGATTCCGCGCCGCACTGGGCTCCGGCCAAGGCCCCCTCCCTGAAGGGCAAAGGTGAGCACTGAGCCGTGAAAACCCACTCCCGGGCTGCGAACTTACCGAGAGGAAACCAGACTAATCAACAGGTTGACCCGCGTACGACCGTGCAGAACCCTCCCAGAGCAAGAGGGCGGGGCGGGGAGAGCCGCGCGCCCATTGGCCAGGGCGCGGGGAGGAGCTAGGAAGGGGTGGGGCCGGAAACTCTGCCATTGGCTGGGCAGGGTCTGGACTGGATGGAAGTAAGGTTGCTGGTTGGGTAGGAAGGTCCTGAGCCGAGGAGGGCCAGCCCGGTCGTGGGGGCCTTTGGATGCGTCCCTAGTTCATGAGCCGCTGCTCTAGCTGCTAGTGCTCCATAGACCTTGCTTGGGGGCCGTTCTGGTTCCCTGCAGAGGCATGAACGAGCAGATTATTCTCTCCTTGCTTGGTCTGGAGCAGTTTCCACGGGCAGTCCAGAAGCCCAGAAAACTGGAGCTCTTGGATTCTGTCCCACCTCCTCAAGCAAAGCAGCTCTCCTTTTAGTCAGGTGCTGGAGGAGCGAGGGTTACCAGTGCCTGGCACGCTGTGCTCCGTAAAGGTGCGCTGTCACGCAAATGTCACAGGGGCATGAGTGCCTAGCCAGGCGACACGAGTAGGGACCGTGGGAATATGATGCAGTAAAAGACTTTGAGCTATGAACCCATGTCTGGAGCCTTACAAACGCTTTTGACTCCAGCACCAGGGTGACCCGACACCTCTGGCCTCCTCTGGCACCTGTACTCACTGTACACCTACCCAGGTAATTAAAACTAAGATTAAAATCTTTTTAAAAACTACACCCACTAGAAAAGGTTCTAGTATCTTTATTCTTAATAAGCAAATTATTAATTTACTTACTATAAATTAATCAAATGTGCATCCGTAAAATGAATGGGCAGACTGTGACCAGTACACAGCAGTAAGAGGTCACAGCTTCTCGATGCACATAACAGGGGTAGGCTCTCACATAGTGGAATGGGTGGCGTGGCTAAACGGTGCTCAGCTAACAGACAAAATAATGCATGCCTTCTGCTTCCAGTCACATGTTTCAACAAGAAGTAAAAACTAATGTCCTTCAACAGAAGTCATGTTAGTTACCGCGGCACGCCTGGAGGGTAGAAATGCCCTGTAGTTTGGCTGTGGGTGCTGTGTGCACAGCTTGAGCATACGTGGAAATGTGTCCACGGGGCTAGTGAGATGGCTCAGCAGGTAGAGGCACTTGCTGCCAAGCTTGAGAATCTGAGGGAAGGAGAATCAGTTCCCAAAAGCATTGGCATCTATGCCCCCACAAATGTAAAACATGAAAAAATTTGAAAACTCCATCAATGGCATACTTAATGTTACACTTTCCTGTCTAGCACAGATTCGAAAGAGAAGCCTGAGGGATTCCGTGGGAAATCACTACTGCTGCTAAACAGAATTAGTTATGTGACAAAGATTCTAGAACTCTGAGATTTTATTACTGCTTGGTTTATTTAGGGTTCCTATTGCTATGAAGAGACACTAATACCACGGCAGTTTACTTGAGGGCTGGCTCACAGTTCAGAGGTTTAGTCCATTAGCCTCACGGTGGGAAGGATGGCAGAGTGCGGGCAAACATGGTGCTGTAGGAAGGCTGAGCTCTTTCTACATCTGGATCCTCAGGCAGCAGGCAGGGAGAGTGAGGCACTGGGCCTAGGTTGAGCTCCTGAAACAAAGTCACCCCTGGTGACACACTTCCTCCAATAAGGCCACACCTCCTAATAGTGCCACTCCCTGGTGAGCCTATGGGGGCCATTTTCATTCAGACCACCACACAGTTGTTGGTAGTTGTGTAGATAGTTCACAACTTTCAGCATATACAAATCACACTTAAGTTTGACCCCTGGGACCAACGTAGTGTAAGAACTCCCGAAAGCTTTCTTCTGATCTTCACAACTGTCTGTCCCTTGACTACAAAATAAACTTGAAAATGTAAAAAGCAATTTTTAAAATTTGAGTATTGGGGGGGGGGGCTGGAGAGATGGCTCAGAGGTTGAGAGCATTGCCTGCTCTTCCAAAGGTCCTGAGTTCAATTCCCGACAACCACATGGTGGCTCACAACCATCTGTAATGAGATCTGGTGCCCTCTTCTGGCCTTCAGACATACACACAGACAGAATATTGTGTACATAATAAATAAATAAATATTAAAAAAATTGAGTATTGGTGATTTAGTCTTGCTGCAAACAACCAGGACCTCTGTGGTGATATTTTGTTTGTGCTCTAACAAATAAAGCTTACCCGAAGATCAGAGGACAGAGCTAGTCACTAGGATAGGCAGTGGTGGCACAGGTCTTTAATCCCAGAAATTGAGAGGCGGAAGCAGGAAGATCAGGAGTCCAAGGCCACACTGGTTTACGGAGGTTTAACCAGTCTAAAAGAGAACCAGAGCTCACACCTTTGATCCCAGCACTTGGGATCTCATGCCTTTAATGTCAGCACTAGGGAGGTGAAGAAAGGAAGTAATATGGCTGGGCAGAGAGAGGAGACAGGAGCTCAGCCCCTTTGGTCTGAGAATTTGGTATAGGTAAGAAGTCTCTCTAGTGGCTTGCTCTTTTGTTTCTCTGATCTTTCAGCATTTACCCCAATATCTGGTTCCACATTTTTATTATTAAGACCAATTAGAATTCACCATACCAAGCTTTTACTTTATTCTTGCAAAAAGAGCATCAGGCCTGTGAGAACTGGCTTCTAATTGTGATTATAGTTAGCCCTGTCCTTTCTGGACTTTGAAGGGCATTGGAACAGTCCAGCTTCTTGGCCTGCCTGGTTCCCAATCACCTGTCAACAGCTCTTAAAAATGCCTTTAGCATTCTGAGCCCCTTTGGCCACATTCCAAATGTGAACTTCATCTGTGTATAGATAAAGAACATTTCTCTCTTAGAAAATTCTACTGGATAGCACTGGTATGCAGAATAACATCAAAAATGTTGAGGTCATGTGATACAGTCTATGACCCCAGCACTTAGGAGACTGAGGTAGAGGCAAGAACATGAATTCACTGTTGTCTAGGTCAGGGCTCCAAGGAGACTGTGTCCACTATCAGTAATCAGCTCATGTTTTCCCGAGAGAGAGCAGGGGTTTAGGCCCAGAGACAGTGACAGAGGGCATCAAGTTTGAAGTCAATTTGGCTACATAGCAAGACCTTGTCTCAAAAAATAAAGTGGAAGATGGGCGGGGGATATGAAAGTTAGGGAAAGATCGGAGAACTATTCCAGACTAACGGAGACCAGAGCAGTATAATAACTGAATGCAAGGTGCCATCCTAGGCCGGGTCCCGAAACAGAGAAAGGACAGTAATGGGACAAAGGTGAGATCTGCACTAAGCTCTATCATGTTTTGCTCTTCTGTTCTGACTGATGCCCTGCAGCTGGACAAGAGGCACTTGTGTTACTTGGAAACTGTAAATCTGAAATTCTTTCAAAATTATAAAGTAAGCCGGGCGGTGGTGGCGCACGCCTTTAATCCCAGCACTTGGGAGGCAGAGGCAGGTGGATCTCTGTGAGTTCGAGGCCAGCCTGGGCTACAAGAGCTAGTTCCAGGACAGGAACCAAAAACTACGGAGAAACCCTGTCTCGAAAATTCAAAAAAAAAATTATAAAGTAAGATAAAATGAACTGGTTATTCGCATTACTCTATCTTATTGCTTGTTATATCCCCTGTTCCATAGCCACAATTCACTGTTGTCCAGGTCAGGGCTCCAAGGAGACTGTGTCAGCCATGTTTTCCCGAGAGAGAGCAGGGGTTAGGCCCAGAGACAGTGACAGAGGGCATCAAAAAGGGCAGCATCCTCATCCTTCAGCCCTGCAGGAACTTTTCTAGACCAAAAGTAAAATTATCCCTGCCTTTACAACTTCATACCAAATAATTTTTTCATTTAAGTGATGACTTCATTTATTTATTTATTGGTTTTTCGAGACAGGGTTTTTCCATGTAGCCCTGGCTGTCCTGGAAACGCGTTCTTGTAGACCAGGCTGGCCTCGAACTCACAGAGATCTCCCCGTCTCTGCCTCTAGAGTATTGGGATTAGAGGCGTGTGCCAGCACTGTTTGGCTCATTTACTATTATTTTTTAAACACAGTATGGCCCAGGTATGAGCTGTGGTGGAAAAGCATGGCCCTTGGATGGTAACTTAAATTCTAACACCCCACTACAGCTAGATCTGTTTTATAGGTAAAAGGCAAATGGGGAGAGATTCCTTATGCCCAGGTTTCCTTCTCCTTTAACGGACAACATCAACTTCTACAAAGACTACAAACTGGATCACAATTCAGAACGTTTATTCCTATGGACAAGTCTGCCTTAGCACTTATATACTTGATATCAATTCAAAGTTCATGGGGGAGGGGGCTAGAGCAATGGCTCGGTTGTTAAGAGTACTGACTGCTCTTCTAGAAGAGTTAAGTACAATTCCCAGCACCTACATGGTTTATCATAACCGTCGGTGACTCTAGTTCCAGGGGGTCCCATACTCTCTTCTGACCTCTGTGGGTACCAGGCACACAAGTAGTGTACAGATATACATGCAGGTATCTACCTATACTCATAAAATAAAAATTAACATCTTTTCTTATGGTCTGTGGAGGAATGAAGCTAAATAAACCAGATCTTATAGTACAGAGATTATTAGAGGATTTTAAACTTTAAAATGTTAGATGACAGCCTTTAAAAAAAATTCCCCCTCTGGTGGGTGGTAGCCTTTCCTTCTTCCTAAATGCTTACCCGTCAGTTATAGAGCACAGGTAAGGTGACCTCAAAACAGCTGCCTCACCACAAGAGCCACCCCAGCTTGATGACCTCACGGAAGCTGCATTGTGGGGGCCCCCTCAGTCCCCTTCTACTTCTTATATCCCAAGATCACTTGTGGTTGAGGGGGGCAAGAGGGGTAATGGTTGTAGCCCAACCCCCACCCCCTTGCCTGCCCATCATCCAACTAGCTCCATTATCTTTAACACAGACCTGGCTACTTCTGTTTCGTTCTGCTCAATTAGCTGCAGGGTTGAGTGGGTGAAGGTAAGCTCTACTCCAAGATGCCGATCATATTATGCAAAGAACCTTCCCCTGGTCATGCCTCTCCCGGGTTCCAGCTTCCTATCATGGGGCCATACATGCCCTCAGTCCCCTTGCTACCTGTTGGTCTAGAGCCCTTCCCTCAGTGTCAGGTGTTCGGCTCAGGAAATAGAAGTTACTCTGGATGTTTCATGATGGAAAGGCTTGGCTGCCTGAAACATAATTTACCTTCAGTGAATCACATCAATCGTGTGTGTGTGTGTGTGTGTGTGTGTGTGTGGCGAATGCACTCCACAGCACATGTGTGGAACTCAGAGGATAACCTCAGGTTTCATCTTCACCTTCTACCTTGTTTGGTGGCAGGGCCTCTCTTTGCAGCTGTAAGCTCCAGGCTATCTGGAATGAGCAGGGCGGAAGTAGCAGCTGAATCTCTGTGTGTTCAAGGCCAGCCTGATCTATAGATGGAGTTCCAGGACAGCCAAGGCTATCCAAAGAAACCTTTTGTCAAAAAAAAAAACAAAAACAAAACCCTGGAATGTTCCAAATCCCAAAACACTCCTCCCCCCACACTTTAAAAAAAAGGGAGAGGGGGGGGTCTCACATAGCCCAGGCTATTTTGATATTTATAAATTGATATTTACAAACTTGCTATATACCAAAGGATGACCTTGAATTTTTCTCTTGTAAGGTTTTCATTTGTGTGTGTGTGTATATGTGTATGTGTGTATGTGCGTGCGCGTGCTTACTCATGAATCACAATGTATCCACAAAGATTGTAAGCTAGGACACAGTAAGAAACCACAGAAATGACCACTCCTCCACAGTTTGGGAGGTTTTTATTGTAAATATGAAAGAGAGAGAAGCCAGAAGCATCTGGAAGAGTCCAGAGCAGAGAGAAAAAGACAATCTTGCTGGGCAGAGAAATCTTCCTGGGAGCAGAGAAAATAGGAGGGAGAAGCAAGAGAAGACGATAGTGTGTGTGTGTGGGGGGGTGACCTTGGCACGATAAGAGAGCAGAGCCTGGGAATGGGGAGTGAGCTGTAATCTGGAGCCTCCTGGCAGCTAGCAGAGTGGGGTAGCAGTGGGGGAGGTGAGAAGAGCCAGAAGGCCGGAGTGGGGGTTGATATTCCTAAGAGGTGCCTGTTGCTAGAGACTGAGGGAGCCTAGAGGTTAGTTTTGGATTTTGGTATGTAACCACAGGTATATGGCAGGCAGAAACCCATTTCACAGGTTCCTGAGGAATGCTGGCTGTAGGTTTTGATCTATCTGCCAAAAATCCTTCTATAGTTCAGCTTGAGCTGAACCTAGACTATCGTTTTGGACCAAGTCAGGGGCCAGCCCTTTCCGGGGTGCTTGGAGTCTTCCCCTTTGGACAACGTGGGAGAGTTCTCTCCCTCCACCATGTGGGTCCAAGGGATCAAACTCAGGCCATCAGGCTTGACAGCAGTGCCTTTCCCAGCCTAGCATCTGTGGCCCCCACCTTGAGTTTCGGATCGTCTTGCTTCCACCGGCTGCATGTTGAGGTTACCAGTGTGCTAACGCCATCACACTCCCCCCACTCTCTACCATTCAATCCATTTTCTGATTCCATCACTGTTAAGGATTTGAATGTAAATTTCCCCCTCAGGCTTACGTTTTGAGTGAACCCCAGGCAATGAATGGTGCTATTTTGGGAAGTTCTGGAAACTTCAGATGTGGAGCCTAGCTGGCGGAAGTAGGTCCCTGCAAAGTGTGCTTCTGGAGGTTGCACCGGTCCTTTTGGTTCATTTCAACTGAGCATGGAGATGAGAGACGGTTTGGTTCAAGAAAGAGGAATCATAGGATCACACCCAGCTTGTTATGAGGGTCCTGGGATCCAAACTCAGGTCCTTACTGTTTTACAGGCACGCTCCTTCCCACTGGGCCATCTCTCATGCTCACATTCCTTATGTTCCTCGGCTTGTACTGGAACATCTGGGCTCCCTCGGGTTTGGATGGGTAGGAGGAGAGCTGCTATGACCGTTCACAAGGCTGTCTTTCTGTGGGATTACACGCTCATTTCCCTTGAGTAAACTGCCCAACAGAGGCTAAGCTATATTTAGCTTTATCAGCAGTTTCCAGACTTCTCCAAAGAGATGGCATGGCAGCCCGCAGCAGCAGCACAGTGTGAGAGTCAGTTGATGCAGTCTGGTCCACTCACTTGACACGGTCTTGGTGCTCTGGAGTTTAATGTGCAAATTCAGTTGACTGCGGAACTGTGAGAGTCAGGGCGCTGCCCCTGGAGGGGATCCAAGCGCACATTATTGCTGTGGGATTCACCTGTAACCCCCGCACTGGAAAAGCTGAGGCAGGGAGAGCACAGGGTTAAGTGTATCTGAACTACATAGTATAACCTTGTCTCAAAAATAATAGTAACAAAATAAAATTTAAGAAAAAAAAAACTTGAGCCGGGCGGTGGTGGCGCACACCTTTAATCCCAGCACTCGGGAGGCAGAGGCAGGCGGATCTTTGTAATTTCGAGGCTAGCCTGGTCTACAAGAGCTAGTTCCAGGACAGGCTCCAAAACTACAGAGAAACCCTCTCTCGGAAAAAAAAAAAAAAACCAAAACCAAAACAAAACAAAACCCTTGGGGCTGGAGAGAGGGCTCAGTGGTTAAGAGCTCTGGCTGCTCTCCCAGAGGATCTGGGTTCAGTTCCCAGCACCCACTTGGCAGCTCACAACTGTCTGTAACTCCGTTCCACAGGACCCTATACCCTCTCACAGAGGCAAAATACCAATGTACATGAATATATAAAAAATTTAAAAAAACTTTTTAAAGTTAATGGTTAAAACATAACAAAACAAAACAACCCAAACCTCATGAAAACCGTGGTCAAAAGCGGAGACGGCTGCAGCCATCCCCATTCACAGGGCTCTGAGAAGCCTCTTCGGTGCTGAGGAAGAGGCAAGGATGCTGGGAGCCGATGTAGACCCTAGCGTCATTGTTGTCACGTGACAGCAGGAGGCCGTCCTCTGTCCCTCAAATAGCTCACGGCAGCTAATAATTGACTCACTTCATATGTACAGCTCCCGCTACCAAGACGTTTGGAGGTGGGATAGTTCTTTGTATCCGGCCCTTCTCCCTGGAAGAAGATAGAGGGAGCCAGCTGTGTTACTTGCACCTCTTCCTCCATTCAGTGGTTGGTTTGGTGATATGGGGCTGACCTTCCTGCGGCAGCTCTGCTCTTACTTGGTGTTGCGATACTATTCCTGGGGAGACACGAACTTTAGTCCCATTATTCACCCCAGATAGGGAGTCTATGGCAGTCTAGACTTTAGACTCCAAAGTAAGGATCCTACTTAGATCCAAGGTGGTAAACCAGTAAGTTTTATTGAGGTTACTTACAGGAAGGAGCTCAAAGGCAGCTGCATCACCAAAGTGCTCCCAGCATGAGTGACAGCTCAGGAGAGCTGGAGAAATAGAGCACACTTCAGTGTGCAGGCAGCTCGGCAGGCTGGAGACTCTCTTCCAGGCAGTTTATGAGGTCTGAACCTCTTTCTGGGCAGCTGTGTTAATAAGTGGTCCTTACTGCTTATATATGCTTGGGGAGGAAAGGGCCCAGTGAGCCTGGTCAGTTTCTGGGACTTCCTGAAGACTTTGAGTTGTTTACTTGACAGCGTCTCTTCAGGATGGAGCATTTTCATCTTGTCTTAGTATATCCTGTGTCTTTTAAATTGTTTTTTTTTTATGAGTGTCTTGCTTGCATGTATGTCTATGAGCTATGTGCCTGCCTGGTGCCTGAAAAGGCCAAAAACGGGTGTTGGATCTTCTAGAACTGGAATTATGGCCGGTTGTGAGCTGCCATGTGGGTTCTGGGAATTGAACCTGGGTCCTCTAAAGAACAGCCAAAGCTCCTAACCTCTGAATCATCTTTCCAGATCCAACATCTCCAGCCTGAACAAGCTTCTGTCTAACACTGACTGTTTTATCTTAGAGGAGACTGCTACACAATGCTTGGGCTCACTTACACCTGAAGGACTCTAGCAGGCTCAAGCGTGGCTCTCGGGCTTTGCCCTTCCCCCATTTCCTCTGCCTTGTAAAAACCATTAGATTACTTTCTCAAAGCTATTCACCACGGTCTATTCCCTTATTTGGCCACTTCCTCCCCCTACCAACGTTCAGCTACCAAAGTATTGAAGTCCAGCAATCAAAAGCCCCCTTTCGGCTCACTTAATTAACACACCCAACTAAAATGAACCAACTCATCCTAACACAGGGTTTCCCCTTCTACCTTTATAAACTGCCATTTGCCCACCGGCCACACCTGTCTCCCCTCTATCCAGAGGCAGTCCTTAGTCCCTTCGGGACTCTCTCGTTCCTTTCCCCTTCTCCCTCGTTCTCGATCTCCCATGTTGGTCTCTTATTCCCTGCCCCCTGTCCGTCTGGGACAAATAAATCTCCTTTTTGCTGGTCTTGGGCCTCTGTGCTGATAGCGGTATCAGTCCTCTCTTCAGTCGGTCATCTCTTCCGTTAGGAGCTGATAGCCTCAGATGGACTCAGCTGGGACGACGCTCTTTATTTGCAATAGTTATTTATTATTGTGAGAGGGGTGCACATACCAGAGAGGGGGAGGAGAGAGAGAGAGAGAAGGTCAAAGGAAACTGTAGGTTGAGTCAGTTTTCTCCTTTCATCTTTACGTGGGGTTTGTGCAGCCTTACCTAGCGAGTCATCGCACCAGCCCAGAGATGGTTCTTTTCACTTCACGTAGCTTCTTACCCTTCATCAGCCTGAACCACACGTTTTTCATAGCAGAAAGCAAAATGCCCATGAGACCTTCACTCTAAACTGGCAAAGTGTCATTTCTGCCACATTGTACTGGGCCGATGCAAGTAAGGAGGCTAGCCCAGACACACTAAGGACAGAAACCCTCCACCCTCTCAAGGGGTGATGCCAGGCCACATTGTCTGGTGCGATAAAGCATGGGGTGGAAAAGTACGGAAATCTCTAAGGACCGCCTACAGCACCCACATCCCTCCTCCCCCACTGACCCAGCGGCAAACCTTGAGTCTTTGGGTTTTCTTTGCTTCCTTTCTTTCCTTTATTTTATTTTATTTTATTATTATTATTATTTTTTGGTTTTTCGAGACAGGGTTTCTCTGTGGTTTTGGAGCCTGTCCTGGAACTAGCTCTTGTAGACCAGGCTGGTCTCCAACTCACAGAGACCTCTGTGAGTGCTGGGATTAAAGGCGTGCGCCACCACCGCCCGGCTTCTTTCCTTTTTTTAAAACAGGTTTCTCTCTGTAGTTTTAGAACTTGTGTATGGACCAGGCTGGCCCTGAACTCAGAAATCCACTTGCCTCTGCCTCCCAAGTATTAGCATTAAAGGTGTGCATCACCCCATTGACATTTGGGTTTTCTTGTCTGTGAAAACAAAAAAATTCCTGTGTTTGACTATTATCCCTTCTGTTTTGTGGTGCTCCCCTTAGTTGGTTAGCTTTATTTTCCAAGTTTTCTAGTTAACATTTAAGATAAGAGTAATATCTGGAGCTGGGTATAGTATCGCACACCTTTAATCCCTGCATTTGGGAGGCACAGACTCAGGAATCTCTCTGAGAGTTCAAGGCCAGTCTGATCCACATAGTGAGTTTCAGGACAGCCAGAGCTACATCTAGAGTTCCTGTCTCAAAAAAACAAAACAACCACAGTAATAATAATATATGGAGTCAGGTGTATGTCAGGTCCAAAGGATACCCAAACCCCCAAACTCCAAAGACACTCCAAATATCCAGAAATGAGCTCACTTGGACTGTTGGAGGATTTCTGGTGGTTACATGAAAGCCGACATCCTTAGGAACTTGGAAACTAGTTCTCTTACCTCAGCCAGGAGGGGCACATGGGTACCGTGGCACCTATCAGCATAGCAAAGCCCATGCTGGCCTGCAGGCCCTTGTAATGCAGGTACCAGGTATACACTTCAAAGTCCACACTAACTAGCATCCTGGCCCTTCTCACCTCTTCCCTCCCCTAAGGTCCCTCTAGCTGAGAGCTTCCCTTCCTGGCTACTCTTTCTTATAACCCTGCTATCCTCATTATGTTCTCTCTGCATGGCTTCTGCTTGGCTCACTAAGTTTTCTCTAGTCTCTGTCCCCTGCTATTCTCTCTCTTTCTCAGAGAGCCCTACCATGTCCAGTCTACTTCTTTCTCTCTCTGATCTGGACTCTTCTAGATGTTTCTGGTTGTTCTCTAGCTCATCTGCAATAAAAATGTTCTCCTTAACCATGGAGTGGTCATACATCAGTCTGTACAATGTGGTGATTGATGTATGCCTGTTACCCCATACTGGGAGGTGGAAGATGGAGTTTGAGGCCACCCTGGGGTGCTGACCAGGGACAGGTACTGTGACTGTGTTCCCCATTGCCCTTGGAGGTCTTTGCACAGACTCTCTATTTTTAATTTCGCCTGACTGTGAGGGTTTTGTTTCTTTATCTTTGCTAACTTGCTGTTTGTGAACCTAGGAAACTGCTCTTCTGTGCTTACCGCTCACTGTCAGCTCTGCGTGGGCCTCTCTGAGGCTGAAGTTTGCTCTGCCTCCCAGTGCTTTGTTCTTATCATGTAGACGTCCAAGACCACAGGAAATGGAGGACTGCAAAGGCTTTTAATGTCGTTTTCAGTCCAGCAAGGGTTGATTCCCAAGCAATGCCCAAATGCCACCCTTCTCCAGCCACAGATGAAATCTTTGCTGCTCCAAATGCTCATGGCTCAAGCTGACAAGGCCAGGCTGAAACTGCTTTGATCTTGCCACCATAAATCGGGTGACTGTTCCTGAGAGGGAGGAGTTCTGGCCCCCTTTTCACCTGTTTTCCCTCGGGACAGAACCCATAGGTGTGTACTAACCTCCAGTTCCAGCTCTAGTCTCATCTGGAGCACTCACTGGAAGAAAGAACTCACTTTCCGGGGAACCAGACCCTTGGAGAGAGAAATCCCTGCATGGGGCCAGGAGTATAGCTCAGTGGGAGGACGCCTGGCAAGCATAAAAAAGCCCTTGTTCTGTATTTAGTACTGAAGGAGAAGAGGTTGGCACATGGTGAAATTTCAGAGTTCCCAGCCCCAAGGATTCCCTTTTTGTCTCAAATGATAACACTCTACAAATAGAAACTGTCACCAGGTTTGTTTCACTCTGCTCTCTGTCCAGTTTCTTACACTCTCTACTACATTAATTTGAAAGAAACATGCAGCGCATAGTATAGATCGATGATCACAGTAAAGAGAATTCAGTAAACCAAAGCACTCTCAAGGCAGAGTGGGCAATGAACGGAGGGACCACTGCTTAGATTGACATTACAAGATGGACTTTATACTGGTTCTTAAAGTGTCTAGGGCACAAGGAGAGAGGCCCATCCTCGATGTCCACCAAGCTCATGGATATTTATTTAGCTACATAAAAGAAACAACACTGTGCATATATTTGAGTGTTCATTATCATTGAGACCGGGTCTTGCTATGTAACCATACTACTCAGCAACCTACCCCCAACGTCCGTACTCACACAGTTTTCTGAGGGACTTCAGGCTGATTTCAAGGCCTGACCACAGCCCTCAAAAAGCAACTTTTAAATTAAGATATTATGTGTGTGCGATGTGTGCATGTGTGTGCCAGGAAGCACTCTGAAGATCAGAGGACGATCTTGGGGGTCCTTCCTTGCCTTCTACCTTGTTGTTTGCCACTTTGTATGCCATGTGAGTTAGTCTACAGCTTTGTCCTGTCTCTGCCTCCTTTTTGACTATAGAAGCACTGGAATTACAGATGTGGGCCACTGAGCCTGGCTTTACATGGTTCTGGGACTCAAGCTAGTCATGTTTGCACTCTAGTGTTTGGACCCAGTGAACCCTCTCCCCAGCCCTGAACTTTAAAAGAAGAAAGTGACACCTAAGAGTTGTTGGGAGGCAGAGGCCCCGAGTAGAGACCAGGAATGATTAAAACCTCCTTGGAAGAACAGTTGGGAACTCTGGAGAATCAAAGTGCTGGAATTTGCCTCTCAGATCACTTCTTAGGATCTTGGCCATAAGTGAGATACTGGTATATGGCAGACCTTTCAGAGGTAGTTAAAGTAACCCAGATATCTGAATTCAGAGCTCATTGCTGCTGGATACTTACAGATGCCAGTGAACAGAGGCAAGAACTGAATCTTGGGGAATGGAAAGATGCCTCAGCAGTAAAGAGCACATTCTGCTAGTTCAGAGGACCTGGGTTTGGTTCCCAGTGCCCACATGGCAGCTCCCAATCATCTGTAACTCCAGTTCCAGGGGTTCAGGTGCCCTCTTCTGACCTCTGGGGAATTGCACACATAGACATGGTACACACACACACAAAAAAATTATACACATAAAATAAAAAACTTAAAAAAGAAAGGAGTGCACTCTATTCTGAGAGGCTCAGTCTGAGAAGTCAGAGGATTATCATTTTCCAAGTCTGTCTTCCCTTTGTCTTCAGTAGGCTGATTATATGGGAAGGGAAACAAAAACAATCAATCACTCCAAGTCCAGTCTGGTCTCACTCAAGTGGTTGGGCTTGGATCTGAGTTCTGCTTTTCCTTCTCCCTGTGTGTGGAATACAGGAGTGTTCACTTACACCAAGGTTACAAAGTCTTGCATTTATCCTGAGACAACAATACTTCAGGTTAGCTCAGAACAAATCAATAGATGGGTTTGTGAACACTTTCCACCCAAGACATTCAAATACGCTCTTAGAATTTAGAGTATGGATATATGCACCCCTAGCTGTCATCTACAGCAGAGCTTCCTGTGAGGTCATGACTGGCTCCTGTCTGCTCCTCAGCTTACTGTACGACCACCTCTTTTCTCTCCTTGTCTATGTCCCCACCACTGAATTGCCACCCACCATGAGGTTGTCACCAGAGCCAAGCTGAGGCCAGTGCCATACTTTAACTTCAAAACTGGGATTAAATGAACCTCTTTTCTTTATAAATGTACCCAGCCTTAGATATTTCATTATAGTGTTTGAAAACTGAAAAATACAAGGATTCTATAACCATCAATTGTGAGATTTTTTGTTCTGTTCTGTATAACTCTGTCTTCCTAAATGTTCATTAGTAGTCAGCTATAACCAAAATGAACATGCTTGCTTTTGTGAGTAGCATCAGTGGAAACAGCACGTGTTACATGCTTAGAGAGAAAAGTGGAAAGAAGAGGAACATGTTCTGAGAGCCAAGTGAAACCGACAACACGATAGAACCATAATCAGAAATAAGAGAAACCATGTTCTGTAGACTCAAATGTTCCAAGACAGCCTATTTTCCTTTTCTTTTCTTTTCTTTTCCTTTCTTCCTTTTTTTTCCCCCTGAGACAGGGTTCCTCTGTAGTTTTGAAGCCTGTCCTGAAACTATCACTTGTAGACCAGGCTGAACTCGAACTCACAGAGATCTGCCTGCCTCTGCCTCCCGAGAGTTTGGATAAAAGTCCTGCATCACCACCACCTAGCTGCTCCGTGAGATCTTGAGATGCTGGGGTGGTAGTGGATGCTGGCACCCCACTGCAAAGAGAAGAGGGAGCTGAAGAAGCTGCATTTGAATACCATGAGAGCCAAGCACCTTGGATGGATGATTTGGACTGCCAAGATGGCAGAGACCTGGGATACAGATGAGCCTTGTTTTGCAGCCTGCAGGTTCCCTCCTTAGTTAAACTAAACTGCTTCCTTGCAGAACTGCTCTATGGTTCCTTCCTCACTGTACGCAAATGATCCAGCTTCCAAAAGTAACTTTCCTTTTCTGGAGTTTTCTGCTATCTGCCACAATTAGGATAAGGGAAGATTAACAACCTGCTGTGCAGCTGGACTATCTGAATGGAACAATGAAACACAATAGCTACTTAACAACCCAAGTTGGGAAAACATTTCTGAAATAAAAAAAGGGCTTCGTTTAACTTTAGAAAAAATACATCACGTACCGGAGAGATGGCTCAGCTGATACAAGTGCCTGCCAGGAAGCTTGACGGCCTGAGCTGGATTCATAGCACAAGGACAGTCAGTCCCACAGCGCAAGGACAGTCCCACAGTGCATGGACAGTCCCACAGCGCAAGGACAGAACTGCCCTCCAGTCTCTGCTTCTCAGAGACTGACCAACCACCACACAACCAACCACCCGTGACACATACTACAGCAAAAAGCAAGTACCATCATCCAAAGAAAGCACAAAGAAGCAATTGAGGAGGAGGAACGGAGGTCTTAAAAGGAAGCCCCGTAGGATGCTTGAGCAAGTAGCAGGGCAAGGAGGTCAGGGGTCACTCAGGCGGATGCTCATGCACAGGAGGGCACTGCATCCATCAGGTGCACAAAAAGAGAGAACAAAGTCAGACAGCCAATATTTTTAATTCAAAGTAAGGTATCACCTGGTCCAGACACCTGGCACTTGCTGGCCAGCAGACAAGAAAAGCTGCTGTGCACTCGGCTTGCCTAGCAGATATAGGCTCGGCACATACGGAGCCTCAGAATCCCCCTGCTCTGAACTGTGGTGGGGCCGGATGCAGAACAGGCCTTGTTGAAAATATCCTTGATGATGTGCAAAGGCAGGGGCCAGGATTTGCCAGGGTACCACCCCAGCTTTCCCACCTTGAAGGGAATCTCAGAGACTCCTTTTGTGCTGGGGTTATAGAGAAAGTGAACTAAAGTCTTGGCAGGCATTACAGGGCTCCAGTACAGGCAGCTGGGAGGGCTGGACGTCAAGGGCTAGCGTGGTGAACACCGCAGAGTGTCACATGCAGCGACAGGTTCAGGATGTTCTGCAATTCCACTGAACTGGGAAGAGGCACAGCTAGCTTCCTCTGCCTTCTCCCCAGGCCCCCTCCTGCCAGCTTGTACAATCATTTGTCCTGAGTGCAGTCACATATCAGACTAGGGAACAGCCTGGGCAAGAGGGAGATGCCAAACTTCTTCTTGAAGTATGTAATCTTTACCCTCCCTCTCTGTCCTTTCAAGAAGCCTCATTCTGGTGGGTGGTCAGCGGGGCCAAGCAGCACTGAATTCCTTCTCCAGGTCCTGGACAAACTGGTCATTGAGGAAAAGCAGCTGCCCATGTGGCAGGAAGCGGGCGAGGATCCCCTCAATGCGGTCAGCCCTCAACAAGAAGTTGTTACCTGGTGTCAGCAGCCGCAGGTGGTCAAGAAGGAGGCGGACCAACAGCCGGAGTGTGCTCTCAGCCAGCAGCAAGTTCTCATGGGTATCCAGCACCAGGGCAAAGCCTAGTGAGAGCACACCCAGCCACACCACTGTCTGTGGCTCCTGGAAAGGGTCCCCGGCTCCCAGGTAGAAGGCTCCATGGGGGGCCTCATGCAGAGACACAGGCTCATCGGAGAACTGAGGCTGCGGGTCTGTGGAGGGACATCCAGATGCTTGCTGCTGCAGCCGGCACAGTGACTCCACCTGCCTGGAAGAGGAGAGAGGAGTCAGGTCACCAAGGTGCCATCCCTGCCCCCCCCCCGTCCCCCCGTCCCCCGGACACTTCTGTCAACTTCCAATGTAGCTGGGAGCTGGAATGTCTCATATTGGGTAAAGAAACTTAGGCTTAGAAAGCTTAAGTGATCCAGGGATGCGGAGCCAGGGAAATGTGACGAGACAGAAATCCAGGCTCCAGCCTGAATCACTTAACTCTGAACGGCCAAGAGAAGGCAGGATCTGAACACAGCTCCTTGGGCTGGGAAAAGGACTAGGGGTGAAGTCTTGTCTCACTCGCCTCGCAGAAGCCTCCTCAACAGAGGCAAGTAAGTGATGGGAATAACAAAGTCGTCCAGCATGGCCGGCTGACCTCTCAACCATTCACCCTTCTCCGAGTCCTAAGCACCTCCCACATGACTGTCAAGGCTGCCCCCACCGCTTCCTGAATCATCTTCTAGATCAGGCCCTTCACAGACTGACTTTAAAGCCTTGCGTTTAGCCGGGTATGGTGGTGCATACCTATAATTCTAGCATTGGGAGGAGGAGGCAGGGGGATCGGTTCATTCTAGCCTGGAATACACAGAGAAGTGAAGGGCAGCCTGAACCTGAAAATTAGGCTCTGTCTCAAAACAAATAACTCCAACAGGTCGTTGCTTAGTTCCGTCTGTGCTGCAAGAGGGGAACCAGGTAGAGAATAAGGGGTTGGCAAAGAGCTGCACAACTCACGTGTGTCTGGGAAGAAAGGTCCCAGTCTATCCACCTCCCTCATTCGATGCTTTCCAAAACGGCTCTGTGTCTCCGGCATTCAGCAGCCCTGAGTCTCTGCTAATCATCACGTTCTCTCTCTCAGGAAGACCTTCACTAGAAAGCATGTTTCGTGTGCACGAGTCTGCCTGCTTATACTCTAATCTCCATTTCTAGCCATGTTTTCGTTGCACAACCTTGGGCAGGTTAAGTTCCTTAGCCTCTGTATGTCAGCTAACTCTTCTGGAAAGTGAAGATAATAATATAGCCACCTCAGAGGACTATGAGGATTACGTAATATACATGAAATTCCCTGAACCACCATAATGATAATCACGTTCTTTCTTTAGCTCTTTTTCATAGGAATACGTATACACAGTGGTGGGGACCAGGGGACATCGTGACTCCTCGTCTTCCTTCACTGTCCAACTCCAGCATCCCTCATAATCAGCTCTGTGTTTGATGAAGCTTGGGGCGGGGCTGTGACATTACCTGGCCACGGCCAAAATCTGTTCCTTGCGCAAGAGCCTGTCCCTTTCTGCACCACATGGCCGTGGATCATCGGGTGACTTCTCAGCACCAAAGACACAGGAGTAGAGCACTCGGCAAAGGCCTGTTTCTTCCGAATTCGGGGCCCTCAAGGTGTGGATGAGGAAGGCATGGACCATGGCTCCAGGGTGGATGCTGCAGAGAAGCCAGAGACCTACGAGGGGAAAGTGAAACCCCTGCTAAGGAGGTCCTCTCGAGGAGGGTGTGGCCTGGGAGTGTGCCCAGAGAGTGTTGTGGTTGGACACTGATCACCTATCTACTTAGATATGCCTAGCCTCTGAATAATGTAATGTCTGGTCTGCATTGAGAACAAGGGTGGAGATGTCTCCTACAACACTAAACCCACTTCTGCAAAACTATCCGGAAATCTCCAAAAGCATCAAGGTCATGAGAGTACAGGAAAAACTGATGACCAGAGGCCACAGCTGAGTGCTCCTGGGACAAAACCAACTAGACTCCACAGTGTGCGCGATTAAGACAACTTAAGTGTGGAGTATGAGATGGGAGGGAGAGTTTTTTGTTTGGTTTTGGTTTTTCGAGACAGGGTTTCTCTGTGTAGCTTTGTAGCCTGCCCTGGAACTCGCTCTGTAGACCGGGCTGGCTGACATGGAAGTCTTGATCAATGCCACTTGGTTTTGAATGGAGGAACGTGTCTTTGTTTTAGAAACTACACACGAAAATACCTCTAAATGCCGCATCTGCAACTGATTCTGATCAACGGGAAGAAAAAGGACAGAGCGAGTGTGGCAAACCTTTATCCAAAGGGCTCTATCTAGTTAACCAAAACTATTTCAAAAACAAGACATGTGACACATACCTGAAATCCCACTCGGGAGGTGGAAACAAGAGGATCAGGAATTCAAGTCAGCCACAGATATATGGGGAGTCCCTGGCTGCTCTGGACAACGTGAGACAGTGGCGACCCCGGGGTTGCAAGGCTGAGGGGGCCACAGTAGTTAGTCCCGGTCAAGACTAAACAGATCAAGAATTGAAAGTTATCAGACAGGTAGGTTCGCAAACCCGCTTCAGGAATGGAAGTCAGGTTTATAGGCCTTGACCTCTGGTCATCTTTCTGCCGCCAGCAGCGAACGTCATCAACCCCGGCCACCGTGCTCCCTCTTTCCCTGACGGCCTCATTGCGTCACTGCCTCGCGCGGGCAGTGGCGCGCTGGACTCTGGGGGTTGTAGTGCGGACTCAATCCTGGGTCTGTGGTCCGGGCGTGGGGCCCTAATTCCTGAGGGCGCGCAGGCTTCTGACTAGCCGATTCCCTCGACTGCGAGAGCGCCCTGGAGGGTTCAGGGGGCCGGCGAGCTTCTCTGGAGGCGCTGGAAAGCCCTTGACTAGCTGCGGCCTGGCCACCGCTAGGGTGGCCGCCAGAGGGCGCTGTGGCTGCTGCGACATGAGCCAAACTTTCCACGGAGGCCTGCGCACCGCTACCTCTAAGCTACTTGTGTGCGACCGAATTGCTGGAGCGGAGCCCTGCCAGCTGAAACGCACACCAGAAGGTGATGACTTTGGAAAGATACGAATATGCGAGCAGTTGTGAAGATTCTATATTGTTGGTTCCTTCAGTGAGTTAAGGCTGATCCTGGATTTCACATAGGATTCCAATTCTAGTCCCAACTTCGACGTAGTTGTGTAGCCCTGGCAGGTCTGCCAACTTTGTTAAGCCCCAGTGAAGCCCCATCTAGAGACAGCTGGGGCAAGTGTTTAAGGCTATCTTTCCCTTTTGCAGCCGCTGCTAGACTCCTCACAGGGAGGACATTTCTAACTTAAGAGATCTAAAACTAAGGTTTGATCCAAGTGGTACCACCAGCATTAGGGTGAAGATCCAGTCTGGAAACATGGCCCAAGTGGTGTTTGGGGCAAAGGTGCATACAAATTATTTTACCGCTTACTAGGCATGTGAATTCTTAGGCTTCCTTAAGTATGTCCCAGTCTTACGTGCCTCGAAGGCCCCACCAGGGATGTCCCCTCAGATTATTCCCTAAGTGACTCTGACCAAAACTTTTGTCTCTTGTGGGGCCCATCTCTGCCATGGTTCCCGTCTTTGCTCCCCAAGGCCAGGGTTATACTTACTTGAATACTGTCTGATAACAAAGAAATGAAAGAGCAGAGTGGCCCAGGCAGGGCTTCTGAAGAAAGACCTCCATGAAGGACTTTGGCAGGCGGTTGGCAGGGGGAATAGATGGTGCACAGGCTGTGGGGGGTTTGATGTCAGGTGCAGGTGAAAGGACGGGCCCAGAGGCAGTGTGGGGCCTCAATCAGAGAGTCAGGGGATGATGTTGGCTCCTGGTGCTCTGTCCCTATCACTCTGGGCCAGGCCTCATGTCTGCCAGCAGATTGTAACTAAGAACTGGCAGAGGGCACTGGGAATATGATATCCTGGTCTCTGTTCACCACCCGGCCAGTCCATGTCAAGTTCAAAACCACTGGAGAGTTGACCTTGTGTGGGGTGTGTGAAGAAAATGCGCTGAGCCGTCACCCTGGAAGATGGTGGAGGGCCCTGATGAATGTGGTGGTATCACAGAAGGCTTCCCTGCGAGCGCTGGGGGCAGACAGCAGCGGAGGTCTCACCTGATGGTTTTGCTTGGGGCTGTTGTGGAAGTGCCCTGGGAGAGCTTTTCCTTGTGGCCACTGGCCTCTTCTGATTTTAAGCTATGCTTCAGAGAGTCTGTGGGGCGCCCTGGAAACACTCAGCCATGCCGAATCAGACATGATCAAAAGCAGCCAGTTCAGTAGTGTCCCCCTTCAAGGTTAGCCATGCACTTTCAAAATGTTGGAAATCCACGAAAATAATCATTTACTTTGAATGCTTTTGTTGTTGTTTCTCTCTCTGTGTGTATAGCCCTGGTTGGCCTCAGACTCAGAGATCACATGCCTCTGCCTCCCAAGTGCGCAACCACTGCCCAGTTTGAATTCTGGTTTTAAAACAAAACTAAGCCAGGTGGTAGTGGCGCACGCCTTTAATCCCAGCACTTGGAGGCAGAGGCAGGTGGATCTCTGAGTTCGAGGCCATCCTGGTCTACAGAGGGCATCCAGGACAGGCTCCAAAGCTAGAGAGAAACCCTGTCTCAGATAAAAACAAAAAACAAACTAAAAGCCAGAAAGTGCAGGGGCTGGAGAGATGGCTCAGCGGTTAAGAGCATTGCCTGCTCTTCTAAAGGTCCTGAGTTCAATTCCCAGCAACCACATGGTGGCTCACAACCATCTGTAATGAGGTCTGGTGCCCTCTTCTGGCATGCAAGCATACACACAGAAAGAATATTGTATACATAATAAATAATAAATAAATATTTTTTAAAAAAGCCAGAAAGTGCATACCTTCAATCTCAGCACTGGAGAGGCAGAAGCAACCAGGTGAAGATACACAGTGAGACCTTTCTCAAAAGTAAATAAATAAACTAAGAATGTAATAGAATCCGTTCCCTGTACTGGAAAGATACAGGCTTGAGCCAAGCATAGTTCAAGTTTATAATATAAAAAGAAACCTGGGCGTCGTCTCCTCTGGCAGATGACTAAGCCACACATCACAGAACAGGATGGAAAGTATTTGGAATGTGAGTTCTGCTTCCCACAGCAGCCAGCATGGAGGAGAGAGAGGAAGGGGGAGGACTCGAATAAGATGAAGGATGGGTTTGACCTGAAAGAGGACAGAGAGCCTGACGTGGTGCCCTCACAAGAACGCTTTCCCTGGGGAGACATAAACAAACCTGCGCTGCTTCTGTACAGAGAAAGAGTCCCCCAGAGCCCGACTTGGGGTAAAAATGAGTTCTTCCAGCCTCTTTATTAGGTACAGCACAGGGGAGAGACTGGCTAGTCTCGGTAGGCAGTCTCTATAGGAGGACAGTCTAGGCCGTACCATCCAGCAGGACACCAGAGTTGCTAGTCTTTGCACACGCTGATCAGTTGTTCATAAACATTTACACATTGACTCATCAGGAAAGATTTGCCATCCCTCTTGAGCCTGCCCCATATGGGCTTTGCAAATTTCCCATGAGTCAGTTGGAGTCCTTGACAGGCAATGCCTTTGTCAAAATGCACATTCCCTCAGCACTCACTCAGGGCTTCCTCTACCACTCCCTATGGGAATGCCAACCATCAACAAACCTGATCTTGGGAGACTCTTGCAAAGACTCATAGCTGTTCTTTTTGTTGTTGTTTTTGGTTTTTCGAGACAGGGTTTCTCTGTTTAGCTTTGGAGCCTGGACTGGAACTAGCTCTTGTAGACCAGGCTGGCCTCGAACTCACAGAGATCCGCCTGCCTCTGCCTCCTGAATGCTGGGATTAAGGGCGTGCGCCACCACTGCCCGGCACTCATAGCTGTTCTGATGAAGATGATGGTTGTTATACTTGGAGGAGAGCATTCTACAACAGGCTCGAATGCCTGTAATTACAACACTTGGGAGATAAAGGCAAGAGGATAATGAGTTCAAGACTAGCCTCAACTACACAATGAGTTTGAGGCCAACTTGAGCTACTCAAGATATTGTCTAAAACTAGGGGTCAGGAGGAGAAGGAAAGCATACTATATATCCATTCTTGAGCTGAAGACAGTCCTCTGGATATTTCTAGCAGATTCTATGCAGACAAGTGCAGTAGCCACAGCAGGCAGGACTTAAAGAGGAGCAATAAGCCTGGCAAGGTGGCGGTGGTGGCACACGCCTTTAATCCCAGCACTCGGATGCAGAGGCAGGAGGATCTCTGTGAGTTTGAGGCCAGCCTGGTCTACAAAGTGAGTTCCAAGACAGCCAGAGCTGTTACACAGAGAATTCCTGTCTCAAAAAATAAACGCACACACACACACACAACAAAAGCAAAAGCAAGGAAGAGGAGCAATAGATTAACAAATGGGAAGAGTCCAAGCATTGACTCCGCAGGAGCAATCTGTGTAGACTGCATGCAGGAGGTGGTATCTGGGGACTAAGTTGTAGCAAATGCAAATGATGGGAAGAAGCCAGTCTTCCTAGATTCGGACTCCTAACCTTTCTGTGTTATCCCAAGGACCAGAGTCCCATAAACAATTTCTCCCACGTACTGGGGCATTGAAGGCACCACCTGAGTTAGGGTTTAAGCAAACTGATTTTGCGTGAATGTAATGCACAGACATGCATGTAAGCACAACACTCAGACACATGAAGATAACAGCTTTCAAGCTGTAGTCTTGTTCAGGTCGTGGGACTTACAGTGTCATTATCTGACCTTTTGCAGCCCTCAGCCATTTGTGGCCCTTGAGGCTGAAAGACCTAGCTGCAGATAATAGTGGAAAGCATCTGGGGCCTGGAAGTGATGATCATTTACGCATGCGTGATAAAGCCACTTCACGGGTACATGGAGTCAGAGATATCCCTAGCTGATGCAGCTTGGGAAGCGGGCAGAGGGAGCCTAGCACCTAGTAGGGACTCAGTGGCTTAGAGGCAGATGGGGGAAGACATTTATTAACCCTGGGAAGACAGGTCCTGATGGCAACTCAGAGACGGGGCGGGACAGGTCAGACACACTGGGTTATGGGGCCTCTCCCAAGCACTGAGCAATGAGTTGCGTATTGGTTGTGTGAGGCTCGGTATTAGCCCAGCACTTGAGGCAGGAGTGGGTACACAATAGATTTAGGTGTGGGATTCCATGTACCATGTATGTGTAACAGGCAGAGGAGGTAAGAAGGAACAGAATGTAATAAGTTACTACGACAAAAACAGAGGAGCTTGAAGGGGACAGATGGCTGGATCCATGACCCAGCTCTCAGCCTAGATGGGCAGAGAGCCACCCTCCATGCCTTTGGATTGTTAAGGGTTGCCTGCAGCCCTCGCGCATCCCAAACACTGGCATCTTCTCCCCTGTCTATTCCCGCTCTCTAGTAGCAGGCTGCTAGGGTTCCTGTTTGAATTCCCTTGGTACCCATTGCTAGGACGTCTGTGAAGCGGCTGCTGCTAACTCAGGCTGGATCTAGAATTGCAGCCAGGCTTGGTAAGATGTAGCTTCTCCCAGATGTCTCTCCAATCTCCAAGTTCCCACCTGCCGGGGAGAGTGAGCTCCTTTCCCTTTGTTTTTGAGAGCTAGAAATTCTGAGACCTCAGGCTATCACTGCCTGCATCTGGATGTAGGAAGGGTTATTTAGTGGAATCTGCCAGCCTCAGGCAGAGGATTTTTCTTTACTGATAAGGCATAGCAGAAACTGAGAGATAGGTGGATTGTGCTTCTCTGTCTCTCTCTCTCTGTCTCTGTCTGTCTCTCTCTTTTTCTTTTTTAGAAAAAGGTGTGGGCTAAATTTGAGCTGATTACAGTTGCCCTAATAAAAGAAGACAAAACTCAGGCCCTGCTTGTGCATTGCTGAGTGCCACCTCCCCGTGCTCCCTCCCCATGTCCCCTCCCCGTGCCCCCTCCCCGTGCCCTCTCCCCGTGCCCCCTCCCCGTGCCCCCTCCCCGTGCTCCCTCCCCGTGCTCCCTCCCTGTGCCCCCTCCCCGTGCTCCCTCCCTGTGCCCCCTCCCCGTGCCCCCTCCCCGTGCTCCCTCCCCGTGCCCCCTCCCCATGCCCCCTCCCCGTGCCCCCTCCTTGTGCCACCTCCCCGTGCTCCCTCCCCGTGCCCCCTCCCCGTGCCCTCTCCCCGTGCCCTCTCCCCGTGCCCGCTCCCCGTGCTCCCTCCCCGTGCCCTCTCCCCGTGCCACCTCCCCGTGCCCTCTCCCCGTGCCACCTCCCTGTGTTCCCTCCCCGTGCTACCTCCCTGTGCTTGTTCTTGTGCTGGGAGCTTCCCCGGAGCTACTGAGGCTGCTTTTTCCCCACACTTCTCCCCAAAACCCTGCTCCTATATGCTGCTCAGACCAGAGCAGAATAGCCACCAGCCGCACACTGTAGCTGAGCTTTTTCCTGGTTCCATCCACCAGGGGCTTGTCCAGGTGAACAAAGAGGAGGAACCCCTTACTATAGGTCCCATTAGGTAAATGTTTCAGGACCATCCTTTTTACCTGTGATCTTGTCTTCATTTCCACACTGTTCCTAAGTAGCCAGAGGAGACTCTGCATGGTACTTGCTGTAGGTACCTGCTGTGTGTGTCTCACCTACTCTCCAAAGCCAATCCTTAGCCCTTTGAAAGGACTTTATTTTTATTTTTATTTATTTATTTATTTATTTATTTTTTTGTTTTTCAAGACAGGGTTTCTCTGTGGCTTTGGAGCCTGTCCTGGAACTAGCTCTTGTAGACCAGGCTGGTCTCGAACTCACAGAGATCCGCCTGCCTCTGCCTCCCAAGTGCTGGGATTAAAGGCGTGCGCCACCATCGCCCGGCTTATTTTATTTTTTATTTTATTCTGTGTGTATGAGCATTTTATGTGCCTGTATGTTTGTGCTCCACTTGTGTGCTTGGTGCCCACAGAGGCCAGAAGAGAGTGTCAGATCCCCTGGAACTGTAAGTACAGAGAGAAGATTGTGAGCCCTCACGTGGGTACTGTGAAGCAAACCAGGTCCTTTGGAGAGCAGTCAGTGCTTTTAACAACTGAGCCATCTCTGTATCCCAGGGACTTTCTTTGCCCCATTTTACAGATGAGGAAATAGAGGCCCAATGAGATGAAGGAATTATCCTATATATCACTGGTCTTAAGTGTCAGTAGGCTTCAGCTTGTTTCTTTATACTCCATGGGTCTCTCCTCCTTCATTCCCTAGTCGCTACCCCCTGAGCTGGGAGTTCTTAGTTCTGTGGAAGGCCTGTCATCTTCACTAGGCCTTCCGCTGCTTGTCTAGCCACAGGAACTGCCATCTCACCCAGGCTTGTATATTTTTCTTCACCAACCCTCCCAGTCCTACGTCAGGAGCCTTCCCCAAGCCTTCCTTTTGGGGAAGTGGCCATGGCACAGCCCCAGGATGACAAAGATGTGTATGATTTGTCCTTTCAAACAGCCTTGCTTCCTGTAGGGCTGCAAGCCAGGAGGCTCCACGAGGCAGTCTAAGTTCAGCCACGTGAGCTCCCTTCCCCTCCTGCTGCACAGACCTGCTGACTCCAAGCCTAGCAGCTTCAATCACCCTCCTACCCCACCCCCAACCACTGGCACACTCAGTCACTCAGTGTGGGCTGAGGGTGGGGCTACTTGGCATCTACACAAACTTCTGTGTGGAGAGAGTAGGCATGCTTTTCCTCCGTACAGGTACCATAGCTACCTGTCTTTTTTGATTGTGCAGATTCTCACACCAGATCAAGTCTTCCCCCCCACTTCCCCCACCCGCCGCCAGCAGCAATTTCTCCATCCTTCCTCAGCTGCCTTCTGATTGTGTCCAGATCTCATGTGCCATTGGACTTCCCTGATCTAACCTCTTTCAGAGCCAACAGCTTCGATTTTTGATTGGTTGGTTTCTGAAGAAAGGGACTGGACCTTTTTTTTTTTCTCCCTCTCTCTTTTATGAGACGAGGTCTGTCTTGCTATGCAGCTATGGATTGCTTGAAACTCACTATTGTAGAACAGACTGGCCTTAAACTTGCAGCTATCCTCCTGTCTCAGTTGCCAAGTACTGGAACTATAGTTGTACCCCCAAACATAGTTTACCAACAGTTTCATTGCTTATCAAAAGTGGGTGTCCGATATGTTCAAGCCTGGGAGTGAGGTGCTCTTAAGAAATGTTTCCAGATATATGTGTGGCCTATTGTCCATAGAGGAGTTCAGACTAGAGTTTACAAACCGCTGATTCTAAAGAGTCTTAGACCTCATGTGCTCTTAAGAAATGTTTCCTAGATATATATGTGGACTATTGTCCGCAGAAGAGTTCAGACTAGAGTTTACAAACCGCTAATTCAAAAGTCTTAGGCCTCATGTGGGAAAAGTGGAACTTAGATTAACAGTAGCTCACCTCTCAGTGTGGAAGAGTCAGAAACTAGGCTGAGTCTGAGGTGCTTAAACACCTACGCCACATGGCAGTCTGTGGGCTCGATTCTGACAGCTACCTGCCCTCTTTGCTATACAGGAATAAAAATTATAATTTGTCCAAACATTTTTTTTTTCAGCTTTTGAGACAAGATTTCTCTGTGTAGCTCTGGCTGGCCTGGAACTCACTCTGTAGACCAGGCTGGCCTCGAACTCAGAGATCTGCCTGCCTCTGTCTCGTGAGTGATGGGATTAAAGGCGTGCACCACCACTGCCCGGCTCCACCTTACTTTACTCTTTTTGAAAAATTCCAGAGAAAACTCTCACTGTACCAGGAGTCCACTGATTTGATTTGGCTGCCTCCAGTGACTGACCTCAATTATTAGCTTAAAGAGATTAGAATCACCTAGAAGCACAACATCTTATAAACTATTTGCAGGGGTGGAGGTGGTGGTGGGAATGGCCAAAGTCAGCAGGGAGCTAAGTCAGACAATGTTGGCAAGGAGAACAAGGGATGCCTCGGGACTGATACAACAGCCTAGTGGAAGAGTCAGGTCCCTAGACACTGCGTCTTGATTCCTGAAGAGGCATTGGCCCAACCTTGTCAAGTCCATTCCAGAGAAGGACACAAAACTTAAGTTCCCTTTGTCCTTACACTTGGGAGGCAGATGCAGGTGGATCTCTATGAATTTGAGGCCAGTCTGGTCTACAGGGAGAGTTCCAGGACAGCCAAGGCTACAGAGAGTAACCCTGTCTTGAAAAACAAATTAAACCAACCAAACAAACAAAAAAACCCACACTGTCACTGAGCCAGGCGTGGTGATCAACACCCCGTGCTCAGGAGGCTCTGTGAGAGTCGGAGACCAGCCTTACCGAATGAGCACTCGGTCAGTCAGAGCCGTACAATGAGACCCTGTCAAAAACAAAACAAAACTGTTCTTAAGTTGCTGAGGAAGCAGTTTCTGGAACCCACAAAGGAGCACATGAAGGCTCTCCCCATTGCCTCCCAGATCTATGCCCTGCCTCAGCCAGGCCACTCCAGACAGCACTTGTCAGCAGCACAGTGACGGCTGTTCCCAGGTGCCTCACAAGCTGGGATTCCAGACTGCCCAGAGCCCAGCAAAATGACAGGGGTGGCTGGCATCCCAGGATGCCTCATCTCCTATCTGATGGCTTCACTTTAAGAAGTAGCTTTCCTGGGAAGGGGAAGGTAAACACCTCTGCCCCTACCTCAGTTCTCCAAGGCAGGGTATATCCTGAGGTAAGGAAGAAGCCAAGAGGACCATGATTGCTTAGGACACCGTCTTCCTTGGGGTGGATGAGAAGACTTCTTTTGGGCAGGACATCTATCTCAGGTCTTTATCAGTGTCTTCTACATCCCCCTCCCCACCTCTCAGCTCTTGGACAAAATGAGCTAAATGTCCCCTGCTGGAGGCTGAGAAGACAGCATGTCTAAAGGTATCTGACATACTAAGTGTCCCATGATTGCAGCTGTGACTATGGCTTAAATGGGGACCCATATGACCAGGGTGTTGGGTAACAATTTCCTCTGAGATCAAAACATTCTGTCCTATAGGGAAACTCCTTAAGCAGGAAGGTAAGTAAGTCAAAATAGCTTCAGGAAGTCCCTGAAACTGAGCAGATTCACTAGGGCCCCTCTCTGCCAGAGTTAAAAAAATAAAAGCTGAGAGTCCCTCTCAGAGAAAGTGATGCACAATTAAAAAAGATTCTGAGGGGATTAAAGCTGCAAAGAATACTCTCAGGCAAGAAGAGCTGCCTGGAAAAAAAATTAGAGCAGCAGAGGAAACTGGAAGGCCACTCTCCAACCTGATGAACTGCGTTCAGGCTATACAGTGTGCTCTGAGTTCCCTAGCTTTGTGAACTGTCACCCATGCTCAAATGGGCCTTGGCGATTTGTCTTTGAGTCCTTTCTGCTCCTGTAAGTAACCTCTATAAAACTCTTTCTTGTTGACAGAGGTTTCTGTCCCACTAGGTCCCACAGCCATTCAGTCCCAAAGAAACACACAGAGGTCTATGTTAATCATAAACTGGTTGGTCTAGTAGCTAAGGCTTCTTATTAATGAATTATTTTTTGTTGTTGTTGTTTTTTTTTGTTTTTGTTTTTCAAGACAGGGTTTCTCTGTGGCTTTGGAGCCTGTCCTGGAACTAGCTCTGTAGACCAGGCTGGTCTCGAACTCACAGAGATCCACCTGCCTCTGCCTCCCGAGTGCTGGGATTTTATTAATGAATTCTTAAATCTTACATTAACCCATTATTCTTGTCTGTTAGCCACATGACTTGGTGCCTTTGTCAGAGAGGGATTCTCATCTTGCTTCCTCTGCGGCCGGCTAACAACTGCAAACTGACTCCTTCCTCTTCCCAGAATTCTCCTGTTCTCATAGCTCCACCTCTACTTCCTTCCTGGCTACTGGCCAATCAGTGTTTTATTAAAATACATTTGGCACGGTACAGACCATTGTCCCAGAGCACATTCTTTCACCAAGTTGGACTTTGGTGATATATGTATGTTTGGTTGTCATGGGTTTTCTATCCGGGGTAAATAGATGAGTGTCCTAGCTAATTTTATGCCAGAAAGGAGGGAGCCTCAATTGAGAAAATGTCTCCGTAAAATCCAGCTGTCGAGCATTTTCTTAATTAGTGATTGATGGGGGAGGGCCCAGTTCATTGTGGCCGGTGGCCCTGGGTTCTGAAAGAAAGCAGGCTGAGCAAGCCAAGAGTAATCCAGTAAGCAGCACCCCTCCATGGGTTCTGCGTCAGCTCCTGCCTCCAGGTTCCTGCTCTGTTTGAGTCATGACTTCCTTTGATGGAACAGTGATGTGGAAGTGTAAACCAAATGAACCCTTTCCTCTACAAGTTGCTTTGGTCATTGTGTTTCAGTGCAGCCACAGAAACCCCAAGTAGGAGAATAAGTGTGTTTAATCTCCCCAGGAAAAGTCTTGTCACACAACACAGGGACATCACCAGGTTCCCTCCTGTCCAGGGACAATACAGACAGATGACAGCAGAAGTAAGGCAGCCCTGGCCCTAGCTCTGACTTCTCTTAGATCAAGGTGAGGGTGAATGATGTGTCTTGGGTAGGATGGAAACATCTCTGCTTTTGTCTGTTCTGACCCTAGGGCAAGTGAATGCCTTTTCTGAGCATCCAGTTGCTTTGCTGTGGCACCAGACCACCTGGGCTCAGAGTGGGCAAGAGCTTCCTGTCCCTTACCTACTTTCCTGTACATTTGCAGCTCTGTGCCTTCTTTGGAGTTCATTTTCCTTACCCAGATAGATGCTTGTCTTGATAGCAGTTGTCTGTTTAGTGGGGACTCTTACATGACCCTTCCTCCACCCATAAAGCCCAGGGCCTAAACTATCAAAGTCACAACCCAGCATAGCCCAGGGCACTCTGGACAAGGGTAACTGCAAAATGGGAAAGATAATCATTGCTCTACCTACTTCACAACACACCCCATGGAAAATGAGACCTGTACCTGACGTGTGCACTCTGAATTACTCCCTCCTACTTTTCCCCACAATACTGGGAACCAACCCCAAGCCCCAAGCATATCAAGCAATGCTCTACCAATGAGCCATGCCTATGGGTACACTGTCAATCAAAAAAGCCTGCAATCACATAGGTCCTTTTTTGGTCATTTGCACTCAAAAAAATTTCTAGTGCCGGGCAGGCTAGCAAACACCTTTAATCCCAGCACTCAGGAGGCAGAGGCAGGCAGATCTCTTAGTAGCCTGAGGACAATGGAAACTACTGACAATTCTTTGAGATGTGATGGGGTTACTCTTACTTCTTACTGCAGGCCTGAAGAAGGGCAAGTTAAGGAGAGCATGGGTAGCCAAGTGAAAGAGAGATGGGTCCAAAGCCCTAGCAGGACTGTTAGCATGACTCACCAGCTAGGAGTGATGGTGCAAACCCCAAGCCCTAAGGAGGTTGAGACAGGGCAGCCGTACATTTGACACCAGTCTGAACTACATAGTAAGAGGACCCCTGTCCTCCATTTCAAAAGCAGAAGAAACTTCAGAGGAGAACATGAGGTGTAATCCCTTCTCCAGAAAGCCTCCCCGCCTCTGCTGTCTGTCCTTACCCTGGGTCTGCTATGCTCTTGTCAGAGGCTCCACATAACAAACAGATTATTTGATTTGCTCAGTGCTTTATTGAACCAAGGCCCTAACAGAGGACTCCCAGGGGCCTTCCAGCATGACCTTCCCATATGCAGACTCTGAACCCAGAGGTTGCTTCGTTTTTTATTTAGCTGCTTCTACAACAGTGTTCCTTTAATATTTCCAAATGCTAAGTATAAAGACTTTGTACACATGCACACACACATGCTCCTGCCATAGGCCATCATGCTCACCAAAATCCTTCCACCCATTCTGTATGCAAACATGTGTGCAAGGCACTGTGCATCCATGACCGCCTGGCCTGTCCATCTGCAACAGGCCTAGGCTCGATCACTAGAACAGCAACACAGAAAACACAACAACAACAAACCTGACATGCATACTCAAGAGGTCTTCTGGACCAGATGTGGGAAGGAGAAGACAATGAACAAAAGGTAATGCTTAGAGACTAGTCCACTGCCCAGCAGCTTTGACCAGTGAGGCTCTGGAGTTCACTCTGGGGATGAGGCTTCCAGAGGATCCTCAGTCAGGCCTTTGCCCTTGCCTTGGGGACATTAAAGGAGAAGATTCCTTTCTGAGTAAGTGATATTTGAATCTCTAACTCCCAGATGTATGAGGGAGCCTACTCAGCTGTCAGTGTGTCCCCAAACAGGCTAAGTCAGACAAACAAAAATAAAAGCTACAGGTAAGACATAGGAAAAAGCCAGCACTTATGTTTCCATTGAAGGTGCCCATGTAAAGGCCAGGAGAGGAGAGCAGACTCAGCCCTGTGCAGAAGCAGGGGTAGCAGGCTGCTTCCAGACCACCCAAGGAGCTACTGTGCTCACCCTAAAGGACTGAGGCTCTCCCCACAAAAGGGGCTTTCTGAACATAGGAAGACAAAGAGTTAACACACACACACACACACACACAAGGAAAAAGGACTGTAAGAGGCTCCCACGAACACAAAGCACTTTCTTCTAGCTGGTATCCATCCATCAGGCTGGGCTCTTCAAGATGGAACTGGCACCAGGATTAGGAAAATTAGTGGAGTGAGACAGGAGAATCAAGGACAGGGACAGACAAGAGGTGACACCACAGCATTCTCCTAACCCCCAATAGCACCTGAGGCCTCTAACAGGTAGGTGACCTCATAGGCCCATGGGACCCGCTGACTTCCAGGCCCCATGAGGTAAGGATGGCAGCAGGACTCATGCTGGCCTATCACTGGTCTTGCAGCCTGCTACAGAGCTCCCTCCGGCTCCGCTCCCCAGCCCAGCTGCGCGTCTTGAGGCGGAAGGTCCTCAGCTCATCCCTGAAGGCCTCATGGTTCATGGGCCGGTAGTTCTGGGGCTCACAAAAGTTCTAAGGGAGGATGAGAAGATGTAAAGAGTCCATTAGATTTGGAAAAAGGTAAGTTGTGGGGGCGGGGCAAGCCTTTCTTTCTCTCTGGCCTACAGCCTGGCTGGCCCCCGTCCCTACAGTCCTCATCAGGACAGCTGTGGCCATCCCACCCATGGTACCGGATGCTGTGGGAAGAATTCCTTGTAGCCGCCTTTGAGGATATACATCTCAGGGTAGTACAGGCTGGGGTAGTTGTTAGCTGCACGGTCCCGTTCCCTGACAAACCGGCACCTAGAGCAGCACGGGAGGGGGTTCAGGGCAGGACACACATGTCAGAAAGAGACTCACACCCGTACATGCTGCTTTGAGGGTCTCCAAGGGTACAGGTTCAGAGCACAGGAATGTCATCTACTAGGTAGGAGACACTGGGGTGAAGACAGTTAAATCAGGAGTGGCCACTGTTTCTGGCAGGTACATAACCTTGGTTGGAGCACTCCATGGCACATACCAGGAAAGAGGAAGCAAGAAAGGCGACCAGTGAACACAATACAAGATCCACTCAGAGCCTAGCCTCGTGGCACAAGCCTGTAGTCTTAGCTACATAGGATTCTGAGGCAGAGGGATGCAGGTCCAAAACCTGCCTGAGCCACAAAAAGAGCTTAAGGCCAGCCTGGACAATTTAGGAAGGAAAACCCTATCTCAAAAAAAAAAGTGGGATGTGTAACGCCCTCCTTGGCCTTCTGCACACATGTGCTTATATGCAACATGTATATCCCACATATATGTATACCACACAAGGGCATTCACATACCAAATTACATATATATATATAATTTGAATTGAAAAACCAAAAAAATAAAAAAATTAAAGCTAAAAATACCCCGTTTTTTTAAATTTATTATTATTATTATTATAATTATTTTGTTTTTTTGAGATAGTGTTTCTCTGTAGTTTTGGAGCTTGTCCTGGAACTCACTCTGTAGACCAAGATGGCCTTGAACTCACAGAGATCCTCCTGCCTCGGCCTCCCAAGTGCTGGGATTAAAGGCGTGCTCCAACACCGCCCAGACTAAACATAAACTTTGTTTTGTTTTTTGAGACAGGGTTTCTCTGTAGCTTTGGAGCCTGTCCTGGAACTTGCTCTTGTAGACCAGGCTGGCCTCAAACTCTCAAAGATCCGCCTGCCTCTGCCTCCCTCCCGAGTGCTGGGATTAAAGGTGTGAACCACCACTGCCGGCGAAAAATAAACTTTTTTTAAAAGGGGGGTAGTGGTGGTGGTGAGATGCTTCACTGGGAAACCTGGGCTCGAAGTCTGAAACTCACGTAAGCATGGAAGGCGAGAACCGATTCCATAAAGTCACCCTCCGACCTTTCTATGTTCACCATGTACATATGTACATATGCCTTCATACAACATACATATGTTCATACAACATACATATGCGTGATCATTTAAAAAAGTAAAGAGAGGGCTGGGGGTAACCCTCCCTGGTAGAGTGCTTCCCTAGTGTATGGATGGCCTGGCTTAGTCGTCACAGCAACAAAACAGAATCTCCTGGACCAGATGCGGTAAGGACTCAAGGGAAGAAGGGGAAGCAGGGACAGAGGATCAAAGAGTGAAGCTCAGTCAATTGCCTAACAGAGGCCATGTGCGGGAGCCCCAGAAACAAGCAGAGTAGGGCAGGGATGAAGCCCTGTACAGAGAGTGGGAAACACCGATTCCAGCCCGCTAAGAAGCTACCAGCTGCCAGAAGGAGCTGGTGGTCACCCTGAACCAGGTTTCAGGAGAATAACCAGACATGATCACAAATGGAGGGAGAGAGGAAAGATAGGTGAAGGAAGGCCAAGGGCCCCAGTGGTAACCAGCATGGGAACAGGATACCAAAGGCCTGAGTGTCACTGAGAATGTGGCTTAGAACAGGGTCCTCAGATTTTAAGGACACTGCTAGACTTGGCATCAATTTTTGTGTGGGTTCAACAGTGGATGAAGACAGTCTGATGAGGTGGACAGAAAGAAGGCAACAGGAAGACGGCTGTGTGTAGCAGGAGAGTAAGGTCAGTTCTAAACTATCAGATGCAGCAAGAGGCTGTAGCACTCAGCTCTGGGCAAAGAAGGCCAAGGGTGGGGAGAGGCAGGACTCACATGCGGGGCCCACGCTCAGACGAGAATTCACAGTGGAAAATGAGGATGATTCTCTTGTCCAGGCTACAAGGCATGATGGGGCGCTCTAGCAGGAAGGTCTCGACATCGCGTTCCAGAGGCAAGTTCACAGCATTCTGTCAGAGTATCGGGGTGGGGGGGAGGAGATCAAGCTGCAGCCAGCACTGGCCCCTTCTCTAAAAGTTCCCAGGTTAGTAGCCCCATCTTCCCTTGCTGGGAAGAGCCCTCCCCATGAGAAATACTCCAGAGAAGGCTATTCATCCTCTTGGCAAGGAATCTGGATGGAGAGTTTGGTCATAGCAGCTGCTGTCTCACCTTGATATGCCCGCCTTCATACTCATAGGGGTATCTGCAGTCGACAATTACAAATTTCTCCACGATGTTGCTGAACTTGTCTGTCAACAGGGCCACCATCTGCAGGAGGCCAGCAGAGTTGGTGCCAGCAGGTAAGGTGGGCAGCCCAGGTTTGCCCTGACTCTTGTGCTGGTCTGTGCACTCAGTCTATCCCCAGGGGAGGACAAGAGCCAGAAAAGGTGGTCCCCAGTGCACCTTACCACCTCTGCTCAACACTGCTTACAGTTTCTGGGGAGATGTATTTGAGATCTTGGTGTTTGCCGTCCACAGTCTGCAGGAGGAAGGCCTGAAGGGAAGGACGAGTCAGTCAGGGGAAGGCAAGGCAGCTAGACCAAGAGTCTGCAGAGCGCAGAGGCCTTCAGATTCAGCTTGGAGTGCAACCTCTGGGGGCCCACATCCAGGGAACAGTCTTCGGAGGAGGTAAACACAGAAAGGAGAATCCCTGGGCCTTCCTGCTTTGGGGTTTGAAAGTAGAGGGATGGGCCAGGAGACTGCATACCAGACACTATTTGGAAATGTTTTTCAAGGCTGAGATATATCAGATGCCCGGACAGATTTGAGGTGGCGTCAGGAGAAGGGGAGCCAGAGGGAAGAGTCTGTATGAGAACAAGAATGAAAAAGATACAAGAGAGCCGGGTGGTGGTGGCGCATGCCCTTAATCCCAGCACTCGGGAGGCAGAGGTAGGTGGATCTCTGTGAGTTGGAGGCCAGCCTGGTCTACAAGAGCTAGTTCCAGGACAGGCTCCAAAGCTACAGAGAGACCCTGTCTCGAAAAACCAAAAATAAAAAGAAAGAAAGAGAGAAAGAAAGAAAGAAAGAGATAGAGAAAGAGAGAAAGAAAGAGATACAAGAGAGAAAAGGGGGCCTCTGGGGACAGAGAGCTCCTGCACTAGGGGTCCAGAGCAAATCAGAGAAGAAGCCTCCTGAAATCCTGTAATGCTACCTTAGAGTAATCTCCGATCAATTCACGGTGGTCACTGTCCAGGATGCTTTCAATGTCATGACACAGGGACTTTGAGCGGAAGACGCGGGCCTTCTGGAAGGCAGGGCAGATGGAGGCCAGGTCGGGGGTGAGACTGCCTCTCAGTGGCACGCCTGACACCCTCTTTCCCTGTCACATGAACCTGTACACCAACTACATCTTGCTACACATTTGGCCAAGAGAGTACACCCTGGGCCTGTTGGGCCATCTTCAGCCCAAACACGCCCCCAGGTGAGCAGAGACAGCCCAGCCCCAGGAAGAGGAAACTCACAGGTTCTTCAGGCTGCTGCTCTTCCAGGGGTGTCATGCTCTTCCTGCGCTTGCTCTGGACAGGCGTGTCCTTGTCCTGGGGCCGCTCGAGCCTCTTGAGGATGGGCCGGATCACGCTGCACGGCAGGGATGGAGAGCGGAAGAGCCGCTGGCACTTGCTGAACATGACAAGATCCTGGCAAGGGCAGGGTGGCAGTCAGGATGCATAGTCCCTTAACTCCACGTCCCTAAGCTCCGAGGGGCACTCCCGAGGCTCACCTGTTCCTCTTCCTTATCCAGCTTTTTGACGAGTGGGGCACTAATGAGGTTCTCCATGCCTGGGGGGACTACGTCATCACCCTGAGGTCACAAACACAAGTGCGGACTAAGCATCACAATCTTCCCTTGCCCACTCTGTCAGAAATGCTAGGCTGTCTCCAGCCCTGCTGACTCCTCCCATCTATGGCAACCCCCCCCCCTCTCCACGCCCAGACATAAAGAGCTGTGGGGATCCACCTGCTGCTGGGGCATGCCCTGAGCCAGGAGAAGTACCTTCATCATGCCCAGCCTCCATAACTCCGCAGCACCAGCCCACCTGGTCTTCTCTGGTTGACCACTATCTCAGGCTCTTACTCAGTTCCCTAAAATTCTTCTGGCATTGGGGTGAGGTCATAGTCTTGCTGAAGCCAGAGCTGTCCTTTTCTAGACTAGCTGAATGGGGAGCAAGTAGGGGGCCTTGTGGACCAAGGCTATTTACCTTTAAATCATTCTCCAGGATGTCCACAAATCCATCGTCTTCTTCAGAAGCCCTTTCAACGGGAGTCAAGAAAGAAGAAGGCTGGGCCACAGGACTCAGCTCCTCTACTTCCATCTTCCGTTCGGGGGTCAGACACTGTCCAAATGACAACAAATACAGAATATTCAGAGGTGTGGGCTCTGCCATCCCTTCTGAGAAGCCTCTAGTACCTACAGACAGGGGTAGAGAAGCTGGACCACTCTTTCCTCTCACCGTCTCTTTAAAAAAAACCCTTTTAGCTTTTATTTGTTTTTATTTTGTAACCTTTATTTTATAGATATGGGTGTTTTGCCTGCACATGTCTGTGGACCATGTGCCAGCAGTGTCTACAGAGGCCAGAAGAGGGTATCAGGTCCTCTGGGACTGGAATTACAGAGGGCTGTGAGCTGCCCTGTGGGTGCTAGGAATTGAACCAGTTCCTCTGGAAGAGCAGCCACTGAGTCATCTCTCCAGCCACCACCACCTCTCTCCTGAGCTGTTTGTTTCTTGAGGGTCCTACAGGGGATCAGTTCTCCTCATGTACCATCAAGTCAGGAGCTGAGCTTGGTCTCTGGGCAAAGGCCTCTCTGTGGCCGGCCCGCTCTGCCAGAGCTTGGGCAGGGCTGGGATGATTGGGCTTCCATGGCATCTTGAAGAAACATCCATCCTGTGGGCAGGATTGGAGAGGAAGTGTCAGAATAACCGCAGTGCGCCCTGCTCTCCCGACCTCTCCTGTCCTCGGCTCTGGAAGCACACATTTTCTTTGTCCTCCCCAGGGCTGTTGGCAGATCTGCAGCCTGCCTCATTTTTCTTCCGGTTGTCCAGTGCTTGGGAGTTGGTGATGTTCTGTAGCACAGGGCTGTGGTCCAGCAGCCTCACCTAGGGAATCAGACAGGGCAGTAAGAACTGAAGGCTGGACTCCTGTGATCACCCAGGCCCTCCCTACCTTCTGCTACCCTTCTCCAGTCCCTAGGCTACTCAGCCACCAGGGGAAACCCCAGCTCCCCCAGGCAATCCAGGGATGCCTGGCTACTTTGAGCACACTCTCCGAGAGGTGCCCCCAGGATGTCCATGCCAGCCGGGATGCCTAAGAGGATACTCACAGGCAAGGACCGGAAGCGTTTTATGGTAAACTGCTCACTGAAAAAGAAAGAAGGACAGTTCAGAGCTGGCAAAATGGGGGCCAGTGACTTAAAGCAGGCAAGATCTCCTTGCACCCAGACCATACACTGCAGTAAACAGCAGGAGGTGGAGAAGGGTAGATAGCACTCACTTTTGAATGACCCGACTGGATGCCTGAATGGTTTGCTCAAACCTAGGAGAGAGAAGTGATCCATTTTCTCTGTGTCCACCATCTACCTCAACCACCAGGCCCCAGCCAGGCCCATCCTCAAAGGGCCAGCCAAGAGAGCAAGGACAAGGGCCTCTGGCCAGGCTGGGGAAAGAGGAGAGCAGAAAAAAAAAGCCCACCATTGGCGGGCCCAGGTACCAAGGATGAAGGATTTGAGGCCGCCTGGGATTTTAAAGGCTGCCTTGAATAGAAGCAGGCCTAGAGAAAGGCAGTGATGGAGACAGCTGGGGCAGGTCACAGGGTCATTAAGACATCACCAAGGCAACAGTCTCGCCAGCCTGCACCAGCTAGCACAGGCCTTCCACCTGTATGCAAATTACATTAGTGGGGCCATATGGCCACCATGAAAGGCATTGATCCATCCCATGACAATAGGCCAAAGGCACCTTGTAATATGGGTGATGCTGGGTGGGTGCCAGCAACGCTGGTTTGCTGGGTTTCCCTTTACACCAGGAAACTGGTCTGACTTTCTCCCGGACAGCTCCCCCCACCCCCTTTAGTGTTTTTCTGGATCAGCCTAGCAGAAACTCCTAGTGACAAGTATACGGGTTACATCCTCTCCTCCCTCCTATGGAATTTCTAAAACTCAACCTCTGTTCCACCCCCTCCTTCTGTCTTAGAAAAGGCCAGCCAGCAAGGAATTCCAACAGATGTTCCTTTTGAGGCCGAGGCTTAGGATTCTGCATGCAGCCCTGCCTTAAAGCCCTGTTGCTGGAGACCACCTGTCCATGTGTGCTTGCACACACACACACACACACAACCCAGCTTTTTTTCTGAGAAACTAAATAGTCAAAAAACAAGTGCAGGCCCCTAAGAGGGGGCCTCTGTGCAATCAGCCTGGTATCTATCATTTGTAGCTGGGTCTCCCGGGTGAGGGATCTATGTTGTCACTAAAACCAAACTCCACTCCTCCCATCCCCACCCAATTCTTGTTTCCTGTTTGTGAATAAACCCTGAGCACGGCACAGTCTGATCAAAGGCATCAGGAGGAAATAGTAACCGCCGCCCTAAACCAAAAGCTCTGACTGGCAGTGCCCAGCTGTCTCTCCTAATGCCTGACAGCTACTGTAGCAGCTGGATGGGAACAGGTGTTCCCTAGAAGGCATAATTTGTGCCCATAGGCAAGGAAGAAGTGTCTGCCCAAGAGCAAAGACCAGCTTTTCTCTCTCCACTCCCTAATGCAAAGGGCCTGGTCAAGGGTTGGCCAGGAGAGTCAAGTGTCAAAGCCAGGGGCTGCTACTGAGCCACGCCAGTCAAGCCAGTCTGCAGACACTGTTTTCGTTTGGTCTAGGTTTGGAGATTGGTTTTACTATCTTGCCCAAACTGGCCTTGAACTCTCTATCTTCCTGCCTTAGCATCCTGGGTGTTGGGATTATAGATCTGGGCCACCATTCCCAGCTCCAAGGGGCCCACATCCCTCCTCTGGCCTCTACAGGCCCAAATGCTCACATGCACATATTGCCATGCAGAGAAACACACAACAAACACATAATTAAAAATGAATTTAAAAAAAAAGAAAGAAAAATTGATTCCCAAGGGCAGGTGCCAGCTCCTCCGTGGGAACACTCCCTTCGCTACTCACGCATGCTCTGCCTTCCGTGGGTCCATAGGGCTGGGGGAGTCCATGCAGAGACCTGGTGGGACAGAGCACTTGGCTTGCAGGCAGCCTTTCCTGCTTACTTTTTCCCAAGAAAGGAAAAGGAGACCTCTATTTGAGATCAAGACAGACTTTAACAAATGAAACAAAACCTACTTATGGACCCTGAGCACAAGACACTATTCCCCAAAGGAGTCAAGACTACACTATTTACTATGGAATCGTCTCTACCCAGGTGCTTTTTGTTGTTTTGTTTTGTTTTGCTTTGCTTTTTGTTTGTTGTTTTGTTTTTTTTGAGACAGGATTTCTCTGTGTAACTGTACTGGTTATCCTGAAATTCACTTTGTAGACCAGGCTGATCTTGAACTCACAGAGCTCTACCTCCCTGGGATTAAAGGCAAGTGCCACCACTGCCCAGCTTCTACAGTTTTTTTTTTTAAAAGCACAATGCTTTCTAAGCATTTTTCTTAAGCTAGTTTAAAATGACTTGGAAAAGATAATGGTTTTCTAAGGAGAAAAGTGACAGACTATGAAAATGTTTCACAAGGACCAACTTTTTGTGCCTTCTGGGTGGAGTGCTAGTTTAGTGGTGGAGTGCTAGTTTAGTGGTGGAGTGGTAGTTTAGTGGCTTCACCACTAGGTTTCAAATAAGTAAGATACCATCTCCTACCTAGGGCCAGGCTTCCTCAGGCTCCCCAGTTAAGGCTGGGTGTGGTAAGACCCGCTAGGTGTGTTCTCTTTTCAGCTTTGAAGGCAGAATGGGAGACGATTCAGGGTCCACCCAGATGTGGGCAGGATGTTTATCTGACAGACTGAGAAGTTAGGAGGCCCAAAGAGTTCCCTGATCTCTTCTGACTATAGGGGGCCTCATGGCGACCCTGGGTCTTACCTGCATCAGAAGCTTCAGAGGACTCAGATGACAGGGAGGCACGCCTGGACAGAGATAGGCCCACCAGCCTGTTCTGGAATGACAGGCTTCCTACTGGAGTCTTCAGGGTCTCACTAGTAAGGGGAAATAGGCACAGGAAAGAAAAAAAGAAATAAATTCTGGGTCTAGAAGTTGGTTGGTCCATGTTGCTATGTATTCCCTAGCTATGAAGGGCCCACCATTACTGAGAGATGATCACATGCTAGGACTATCCTGTAGCTCAGGTCAAAGCTCTGCATTCTGCCAAGGCCTTAGAGAGTCTTCCCTGAATTGACTGGAAGAGTGGAGAGCTTAGGCAGGAGGCGGCAGGGGAAGTTGTGTAGAACCTTTCCCTGCTCATAGCCCCACCTATCTAATCACACATTTTCCTGGAGGCAAAGGCCATGACCTGGGTCTTTATTGCGCCTGGACCACACAGCTGGGACCCCCGCAGGCACGTTTAGGGAAGTCAGCCAGTCTTTTGTCATTTTAAGCCTTCGGAGAGTTCGGGAGGTGCAGGGTGCAAGGAGCAGAGGCACGGCCTTGTATGAGCCACAGTTATGCCAATCTCAATGATCCTCTGCCTAAGGCAGAAATTAGGGAGGTAGTATGCCACAGGCAGTGATGGAACAGGGGGTGAATGATCCATAGCTGGTCATATGGGGGGGGGGCAAGTCGCAAAACTTCTGACTCAGCACTCTCGTGCCAGGTCCCTGAAGCAAGTGTAAAGGGAAAGGCGTTTGCGCTCAACACTTCTAGGCTTCGGTGCTACTCCTACTCGGGGCTCCCCGTCCCACCACACCCAGTGCCGGTGGGGCATCCTACCTGCCGAGCCCAGCGAGGTCGTGCATGGTTCTGGTAAGTGTGGTAACTGGAGAGGAGGAAACCGCGTTCTTTGGAGACCCCAGGAAGCCATCAGGCTCCGACCCGAAGCCTGAGAGGTGGTGCGGTCGCTGAACGCCACCGAGCACGCGAACTGGACTGAGAGTCGAGTCCGGCGTAGACTTCTGCGGGTGCACCTCCATCGTGGTGGGGTGGGCAAAGGCTAGCTTTAGGGCCACAACAAGCACGAGGGCGAGCAGACACCAACCCCAGCTGGCTCGGCTCCGAGAGGGAGCCTGGGGTGAAGGGAAAGAGGGAGGGAAGGGAGGGAGGAAAAGCAATGGGCCTAGGAGTGAGGAGAGGGATGCGGGTAGGAAGGGAGGGGAGAACGCTGAGCTGGGCAGCTGCCACCTCCACCTCCTTATATATTCGAAAAATAACAGCGGCAGCGCCGCCGGACGTCACCAATGGGGGCGCCGGTTCCGGGAGGGCGGGGCCGAGGGCGGGGCTCTTGTGGTTGGGGCTGAGGCTGGACCAGCTAACTCTGCCCGCCCGACTTCTTAGGGTGACTCAGGGAGTTGGGTTAACTCCATGCCCCCCACATTCCCTCTGTTCCCTCTGACACGAAGATCCTGGTCTCCAGGATTCTGCCTCTTGGGACACGGTTTGTAGGGACAGACCCCCAGAGGGAGTAGCCACCCTCTAAGGTGGTCTCGTAAGGACCCCTCGACGTTTACCATCATGCACGGTCACGGGTAAGAAACCGTGCGAAGCTCTGCCTGAGCTCCGGACGTTTGCCAAGTGTGCTGCGAGGTCTGCGTTCCCTGTCCCGTTTGCAGACCGGGACGTTGAGAAGTTCTTTAACTCGTTTAAGGGCACGGGTTTGGTTGAGTGGTGGAGACAGATGCTCTCCCCTGCTCCCCCCTCCCCCCCTTCTGATTCTGCAGCCTCCCTGGGCCGCGTAGTGTAGCTGCAGGCTTTCGCAGGCGGCGTTTTGGGTACTCGCCTCCTTGCGCGGCAGAGCGGAACTGAGAGATTCCTGGGCTCCCAGTTTCGACGTGACCCCTCCCCCCCAACTGGGCCAAATATTCTCCCTTAGTCCCCGAGAATCAACGTTTGGATTTAGGCATGGGTTTCTGCTGCAGGCAATTGTGAAATGTCACCAGAGAACCCAGTTAGGGAAAAATCTCACACCCACTTACAGCTTGGCTAATTTGGTGTTAATAGCACCGTATTTAGTGTTTCTTTGAAAGTGGAAGAGGCTGAATTTGCTATTAGTTTACAATGAGCGTCTTCTAATGACCTAATCACCTTCCAGCCAGGTCTGTTTTCCTGAAATGAGCTGGGAAGGACCAAGTGGTTAGTTGGGAACCTTTTCAACTTTGTTCTCCCCATGGAAGATGAGGCTTCTGGGCTGGTCTTTGGGGTACAGTGCAGGATCTAAGAGCCAAGAGTACCTTTGCACATCTGCCTTTGCCGTTTTAACCAACACCCCAGGCCCACCAGGGAGGGATGGCAAAAGGGTGACAGAGGGTAGGAATGGGGTCTAAGAGGTTCAGCTGTGTATGAAGGAAGAGGGCACTAACCACACCTGAGTGGAGTGACCGAAGTAGGAGTAACGGCCTTTCTTTCTCTCAACATTTTGCCCAGCTCCTGTGCTGTGCCAGGAACTATATACTACTAAGTAGTTAGGGTCCTATTTCCTGTTCCAGTCATAGGTCAAGCTCAAGACCTCCAGCTTCCTGCCCTGCCTTAGTGTCAGGACCAAGAGAGAAATTCCCCCCTGTGCATAAAAGTCCTCTAAGGATAGTGTTTCCAAAACCAACAAAACAGGTTTCCCCCACCCTCGCCCCAGCACACACACGCTTCAGAGTGAGAAGGGGCCCTCCTGTGCTGATTTTGGAAATCACATCTGGAGGTGCTCCTGGTCCCCCGTGGAAGGGAGAGGAGCCCAGCAGAGTCCTTCCAGGGCCCCTCATCTAACGGCTCACATGGTCCTGAACTTGAGGTTGCCATTCGATCATGGACTCAACTAAAACAACAAAACTAGTCCCTAAAGATCAGTTAAAAGATTTGCGCTTCTAGTTCCAGGACAGGCTCCAAAGCTACAGAGAAACCCTGTGTTAGAAGAAAACAAAAACAAAAACGATTTGCTCTTTTTGAATTGAGGAGGCGAGTGTCTCATTATGTCATTTTGTAGACCTGGCTGGCCCAGGATCTGTCTGTAGAGCAAGCAGGCTTCAAATTCATGGTGCTCACCCTGCTTTTGCCTCCAGAGTGTTGGATTACAGCTATGAGTCACCGCTATTGGCATGTTAAAATGTTTGTGACCTGCAGAGCAAGAGAACTTCCCTATCTTTTAGGGACTTTTCTATCTTAATGTTTTATGTGTGTGCATGCTTTGCCTGTCTGTGCACCATTTATCTGCTTGGTGTCTTTGAAGGACAGCAAAGGGCATCAGATCCCCCGAAACAGATGGTTGTGAGCTGCCATGTGGAGGCTGGATATCAAACCTGGGTCCTCTGGAAGAGCGGCCAGTGTTCTCCACCTCTGAGCCATCTTTCCAGGGCCCTTTTAGAAACATTCTAGTTTCCCCTGTTGGTCCACCGCACCCTCCACACCTGTGTTTTTGTGGCTTGTGACATGTCACATTTACGTTTCACCAAAACTTCAGATAGAGAATATCAAATGATACCAAAGGCAGCACCCCCAATCTTCAGAAACAGCATTGTGAGAATGTTCTTTTCTTGCATTGTCTCCTGAAGATGAGTCATACTTCTCCAAAGGAAACATGGACGACAGCCACAAAGAGAATTACATATTTCCACATTCAAAAAGCAAAAGGGAAGCTGGCCTTGGTTGTGTACTTATAAATTTATGGAGGGAGGAGGTCGAGGAATGAGAATCACTGAGAGTTTGAGGCCAGCCTGGGCTATATAGTGAGACCCTGCGTCAAAAAGTCTGAAACTACCAATAAAAGAAAAGTAAAAAGGGGCTTGAGATGTGAGAGGCCATTGGCCTAGCATGTGCAAAGTTCTAGCTTCTGGAATGAGTTCAGAACACAGCAAAAATATAAATAAATGTGGTAAAATGTGTAATTTTAATTTTTATATTTTAGTATTATATTTAAAGTAATATATTAAGATATTATTATTATGGCTAGTTTTTTGTCAACTTGACAAAAGCTAGAATCATCTGGGAAAAGAGGAAACTCAAGAAGATGCCTCCATCAGATTGACCTGTAGGCAAGTCTGTGGGGTATTTTCTTGATTAATGATTGATGGGGTAGGGCCCAGCCCACTGTGGATGGTGCCTCCCCTAGGCAGGTGTTCCTTGGTTGTATGTGTAGGGGATGGAGAGACATCTCAATAGTTAAAGAGCACTGACTGCTCTTCCAGAAGACTCAGGTTTGATTTCTATTATCTACGTGGCAGCTCACAACTGTCTGTAACTCCCATTCCAGGGGATCCACTGCCCTCTTCTGACCTCTGCAGACAACTAGTCAGGTGCAGACGTACACGCGATCAAAGCATCCAAACATGTAGTGGTTTGAATAAGATGTCCCCAATAGGCTCAGCTATCTGAATGCTTAGGAATGACACTATTTGTTGGAGTAGGTGTGGCCTTGGAGGAATGTATCACTGGAGTGAGTTTTGAGGTTTCAAAAACCCAAGCCACACCCAACGACTCTCTCTCTCTCTCTCTCTCTCTCTCTCTCTCTCTCCCTCTCTCCTGCCTGCAGAACTCTCAGCTGCTTCTGCATCATATCTGCCTGAATGCTGCCATACTTCCTGACTACGACGGTGGTGAACTAAACCTCTGAAACTACAAGCAAGTCCCAGTTAAATGCTTTCCTTTATTATTAGAGTTGCCATGGTCATGGTGTCTCTTCACAGCAAGAGAACATTGACTAAGACAATACATATAAAAAGTAAATCTAACCGAGCAAGCAAAAGACAGTATTTGTCCCTTGGAGGCTGAGACTGGAGAATTATAAGAGTGATGATATCTTGGACTATATACTGCGTCTCCAACTCCAAAAACAAAAATAAAGCCAGGGATGGTGGTGCATGACTTTAATCCCAGCACTCGGACCTCTGTAAGTTCAAGGTCAGCCTGGTCTACAGAGTTAGTTCCAGGACAGACTCCAAAGCCACAGAGAAACCCTGTCTCTAAAAACCATAAAAAAAAAAAAAAGGAAGTTCTAGGCCAGTCAGCCCTAGACAATGAGACCCTGCCTCAAACAAAGCAACATAACCTGACCAGCAGCAACAAAATATGTATGGGAAAATGCCTACAAAAATATTCTTTGATTATCACAAAGAATAGATCACACATATAATCCTAACACTTGGGAGGTGGAGGCAGAAAGACCAGGAGTTTAAAATCATCCTCAACTACATACCTACTTCAAGGCCAGCATCCTGTCTCAACAAAAAAAAAAAAAAAAAAAAAAAGAGAGAGAGAGAGAGAGAAATTTTTTCAGTGGTAGCATTATACATTTTTATCCTGCAAAGAATTTTGGTATTTTAAAAGACTCAGAAGAATCTGTATAATTTTTCAATTTCTAATTGAATTTTTCAATTTTCAATTTCTAATTAGAAATACAGGGTTTTTTTTTTTTTTTTTGAGGCAGGGCCACACATAGCCAAGGCTGACTTCAGACTCACTGTAGTTGAGGAAGACCTTGAACTTCTTCTTTTTTTTTTTTTTTGGTTTTTCGAGACAGGGTTTCTCTGTGGTTTTTTGGAGCCTGTCCTGGAACTAGCTCTTGTAGACCAGGCTGGTCTCGAACTCACAGAGATCCGCCTGCCTCTGCCTCCCAAGTGCTGGGATTAAAGGCGTGCGCCACCACCGCCCGGCAAGACCTTGAACTTCTGATCCTCCTGCCTCCAGAGTGCTGGGATTATAGGCTTGTGCCACACTTCTGGTTTTTGGTGACCTGAGAATAAAATGCAGGGCTACAATGCATGCTGGGTAAGCCTTCTTCCTACTGATCTACATTCCCAGCCCTTAAGCATATGTTTTCAATATAGCAGTTTCTCAGATGATTAAATAAAGTTACTATATGGCCTAGTGGTCCTATGCTAGGTATGTACCCAAGAGTAACGAAAACATGGCTGCCCAAAACTTTGCAAACAAATGTTTATAGCAGTATTAATCATAGCCAAAAAGGTAGAAACAACCCACACATCCATCAACTGATGAGTGGATAAACAAAATACCATTTGTAAAAGAAAAAGAGATCAGGCATAAGGTCAAATTATTACCCACGTGTGATGCAGATGAACAACCACAGTAGGTTACAGTCCTGAGGGGGGAGATGTTTCCTCACTTCTTTGTTTGTTTTTCGAGACGGGGTTTGTGTAACTACCCTGGCTGTCTTGAACTCACTCTTAGACCAGGCTGCTGGCCTTGAACTAACAGAGGTCCACCTGCCTTTGCCTCCCAAGTGATCGGATTAAATACTTGCATACCTGCGTCACCACCGCCTGGCTTCCTCACCTTTTGTTTTTTGTTTTTCAAGACAGGGGTTTCTCTGTAGCTTTGGAGCCTGTCCTGGAACTCACTCTGTAGACCAGACTGGCCTGGAACTCACAGAGATCTGCCTGCCTCTGCTTCTCGAGTGCTGGGATTAAAGGCATGTGCTAACCTTCGTTTAAGGTGAGGAAAACATTCTAAAATTGACTTGCTGGGGCTGGAGAGATGGCTCAGCGGTTAAGAGCATTGCCTGCTCTTCCAAAGGTTCTGAGTTCAATTCCCAGCAACCACATGGTGGCTCACAACCATCTGTAATGAGATCTGGCGCCCTCTTCTGGCTTGCAGACACACACACAGACAGAATATTGTATACATAATAAATAAATAAATATTAAAAAAATAAAATATAATTGACTTTCACTGGTAGCTGCACATATCTGTAAGCTGTATACTCTGGGTGAATTGTACAGTTACAGACTATGAACTACATCATAAAGCTTTGATATCTGAGAGACCACAGGCAAATTGAACATTCCTTTTAGGACTCTCAGGTCTGGGTTCTTTGAAAGTCTAGTGATAACCCCATGTCTAGATATCTTCCATCCCACTAATATCATCTATTCTACCCCCTTTCAGGGCCCTCCTTGGTGTCACACAGACTGGTACTTACACAGCCACTCCGGGACAGTCCACCTGCTCTGCAGTTGGTCCAGGCTACCTGGAGTTGCTGAACAGGGTTCACACCCATTATGCTTATTTTACCCATCCTTCATGTCAATCGGCAAGCTTTTCATTCTCCTTTCCTTTTCCTTTTTAATATGTATGTGTGTAAGTAAATATGCAAATATGCATGTGTGTTTTTTTTTTTTTGAGACAGGTTTCACTGTGGAGCTCTGACTATCCTTGAACTCACAGAGATGCACCTGCCTCTGTCTCTCAAGTGCTGGGTTTAAAGGCGTACATCACTACATCTGGAATGCTTTTCTTTTTTTGAATGCTAGGATTTGTGTAGCCTAGGTGGGTCTCAGACTTGCTGTGTAGCTGTATGGCCTCACATTCCTGATCCAGCTGCTTCTGCTTCCCAGCTGAGATTACAGGCCTCCACCACCATGCTTGGCTCTCTTTTTCATTTTAAAGGGTAGTATTTTTTTTAATTTTATTTTATGTATATGGATGTTTTGACTGTATGTATGTCTGTGTACCACATGGGCCTACAGGGACCAGAAAAAGGCGTTGGACCTGGAACTAGTTAAAGACAGTTGTTAACTGACATGTGTGTGCTGGGAATTGGACCTGGGTCTTTGGGAAGAACAAATGTTCTTAGCGACTGAGCCATTGTTCCAGCCCCAAGAGTAACACTTCTTATAAAAGAAAACGTGGCTAAGCATGGTGGTACATATCTGTAATCTCAAGTACTCTCGACACTGAGGCAGGAGGAACACAAGTTCAAGGCCAGCCTGGGCAACTTAGATTCAATCTCAAATAGTTAAGAATAAAGGGGCTGGCATTTAGAGGTAGAATGCTTGTCTAGCATGTGTAAGGCCTTGGGTTCGGTTCTCAATTCTGTAAAAGAAAACAAAGAAAGAGAAAGTAAAGGAAGAAGGCAGGTAGGCAGGCAAAGCGACTTGGAAAATTCAACAACATAGGAGAAAAGCTCTGTCCACAGCCCAGTCACCAAACATCCACTGATTATAAGTCAACATATATGAGGAGGCAGGGGGCCATATGTACAAATGTACGAAAACTCCAAAATGTAAGCAACGTTCCCTGAAGACGCATAGGATGGTGTCCTTGGCGTGTGGCTCCATATTTACCTTGTAGATTTCTTAAACATCAGGAAAATAAAGTTGGGGTGAAGCATGTGATTGGTATGCATGAGGCCCGAAGTCTGATTCTTACCGTCACACACAGAGGGGAAAAGACCAGAGTGAGAAATATGGGCAAAGGCTGAGACTCTCAGAATCCAGTGTACACATGGAAAGACAAACATGTATTAAAAGAGCAGAGACTTACAGTCTTCCCTGACCTTGTAGAACACCACAGACTTGATTTCCGACTTTGTCTTTATCAGCTCCTCATGAGTGTCTTGTTGGTAATTTCTAGAGCCCTTAACCTGGAAGCTCCCAGGCCGCTGTCCTTGGTTCTCTTTGCTTCTCAACCTGAAGCTTCATCTAGCCCCAGCTCCTCAGCCTGACATTCTGGGATGCTGATCTTCAAGACTTTTAAAAACATGATAACTTCACTTATCATGTCTCCATCAAAAACCACCCCTAAGGGCTCAAGGATCTATGCAGAAGAAGAGGTGAAGAGATTGTAAGAGCCAGAGGTGATGGATGATTCCAAGGAAACAGTGTCTCCAGACACAGCAGAACTGATGCCCGTATGAACTCACAGAGACTGTGGCCGCATGCACAGGGCAGGCACAAATTCAAGCCAGACCAGGTCCCAGCACTGAGAGGGGAAAACGGATACATGTCTCACCCAAACCAAGAAGCCATCTGCAACTGATCCCCACTGGCAAAGGGAAAATCAGTTTACTTCAGTGAAGTGTCACTGGGTATATCAATCACACTCCCAGACAAACCCCGTGCCCAGGAGTAGTTGGTCAAAACAAAATGAACTCAATGGTACTTTTGTAGGCTTTTCGTCTCATTTTGCTTTGTTGGGCTTTTTTTTTTTTTTGTCTTACCGGTATTTTGCTTGTTTATTTTTTGTTTTGTAGGGCTGTGTGTGTGTGTGTGTGTGTGTGTGTGTGTTTCTTGGGTTGTCTGATGTGATGTGGCACAAGCCTTCATTTTCAACATTGAGGAATCAAAAGCAGGTGAATCTCCACAAGTTCAAGACTCACCTGATCTGCACAGAGTTCCAAGTCAGCCAGGGTTACATAGTGAGACTCTGCTCAGAAACAAACAAGCGAGCAAAAAAAAACTATAATGTACACACTGTCTTAAGGACTCATCACTTTCATGTGTTTGGTGCTGCAGGAAGTTTTAAGATTTATTTGTACATATGCATATACACATATGTATTTCTGTAGTTGAATCTACAGCTAACTGTATGAAAAAAAACCAATGATACCCAGATGTTATTAGTGTTTTTGGACTGTGGTTTACAAGAAGTTTAAAACGTCTTTAGCACCATCAAATGGATTTAAATGCCGTGTTGTCTTTACAATAACCTAAATGTGTACCCATCAACTGGCTCTCTCATATTTGGAACAATACACATGATTAAAGTGCATATCTGGGGGAAGGTCCAGCACTTAAGAGCAATTAGCTGCTTTGGTGGAGAATCAGAGTTTGGATCCCAGTAGCCACATTGCAACTCACAAACCACCTGTAATCTCACTCTTGTTCGACGCCCTCTTCTGTTCCGCTCGGGCATCTGCATGCAGGTGTGCACACACACAATCAGACATACACATGCATAAAGACAATTAACCCAAAAAGAAGCATATTGGCAGTGGTATTTCACCCACTGAAAACTTAACCGCTTGACGCCAGCCAGTTAAAATGCAGTCTAAGCAGCCTGACGCCAGCTGGCCCTGTCTTCAGGGAAGAGCAGAAGCGAGAGCATCAAAACGTCCTTGAGCATCAGTCCAGGTGTCTGGCATTTTGTCTCTGCAGATGACCTTTCCCCGCGCGTGGCCGAGGCTCACGGTCCGGACCTCAGCGCCCCCGGCGGCGGGTCCGGGCAGCAGCACGGGGTAGGGGAGGCGGCGCCCAGCGTCCCGCGCTTCCCGCGAGATCCCGCGCGCGCTCCGCCCTGCGCCGCGCCGCGCTCCCCGCTGGGCACGTCCTGCCGCCCGCGCCGCCCGCGCCGCTTGCCACCGCCCGCCGCCGCCTCGCGAGCCGCTTTGTCTCGGGCGGGGCGCACGGAGAGGCCGCCAGGTGCCCCCCGCCGCGGGCCCGGGCCCCCCGCCCCGGGGCGGCGACGGCGGTGCCGGGCCCCGGGGCGGAGGGCGCGCCGGGATGGGCCCCAAGCGGCGGCAGCTGACGTTCCGGGAGAAGTCGCGGATCATCCAGGAGGTAGAGGAGAACCCGGACCTACGCAAGGGCGAGATCGCGCGGCGCTTCAACATCCCGCCGTCCACGCTGAGCACCATCCTGAAGAACAAGCGCGCCATCCTGGCGTCGGAGCGCAAGTACGGAGTGGCCTCCACCTGCCGCAAGACCAACAAGCTGTCCCCGTACGACAAGCTGGAGGGGCTCCTCATTGCTTGGTTCCAGCAGATCCGCGCCGCGGGCCTGCCGGTCAAGGGCATCATCCTGAAAGAGAAGGCGCTACGGATAGCGGAGGAGCTGGGCATGGACGACTTCACGGCTTCCAACGGCTGGCTGGATCGCTTCCGCCGGCGCCACGGTGTAGTGGCCTGCAGCGGCGTGACCCGCTCCCGGGCGCGAAGCTCTACCCCCCGGGCCCCAGCGGCACCTGCCGGCCCAGCCGCGGTGCCCTCCGAGGGCAGCGGTGGGAGTACACCAGGCTGGCGCACGCGGGAGGAACAGCCGCCGTCGGTGGCTGAGGGCTACGCCTCGCAGGATGTGTTCAGCGCCACCGAGACCAGCCTGTGGTACGACTTTCTGTCCGACCAGGCCTCGGGGCTGTGGGGAGGTGATGGAACGGCTCGCCAGGCCACCCAGCGCCTTAGTGTTTTGCTGTGCGCCAACGCTGATGGCAGCGAAAAGCTTCCCCCGCTGGTCGCAGGCAAGTCCGCCAAGCCCCGTGCAGGCCAAGGTGGTCTGCCCTGTGACTACACTGCCAACTCTAAGGGTGGAGTCACTACCCAGGCCCTAGCTAAGTACTTGAAAGCACTGGACACCCGAATGGCTGCAGAATCTCGTCGGGTCCTTTTGCTGGCTGGCCGTCTGGCTGCCCAGTCCTTGGACACCTCGGGCCTGCGGCACGTGCAGCTGGCCTTCTTCCCTCCCGGCACTGTGCATCCATTGGAGCGAGGAGTGGTCCAACAGGTGAAAGGCCACTACCGCCAGGCTATGTTGCTCAAGGCCATGGCAGCACTCGAGGGCCAGGATCCCTCAGGCCTCCAGCTGGGCCTGGTGGAGGCCTTACACTTTGTGGCTGCAGCCTGGCAAGCGGTGGAGCCCTCGGACATAGCAACTTGCTTTCGGGAGGCCGGTTTTGGAGGTGGCCTTAATGCCACTATCACCACTTCCTTCAAGAGTGAGGGAGAAGAGGAGGAGGAAGAGGAGGAGGAGGAAGAAGAAGAAGAAGAAGAAGAGGAGGGTGAAGGGGAAGAGGAGGAGGAAGAAGAGGAAGAAGAAGGGGAGGAGGAAGAAGGTGGGGAAGGAGAGGAGGTGGGAGAGGAAGAAGAGGTGGAAGAGGAGGGTGAGGTTGATGACAGTGATGAAGAGGAGGAGGAGGAAGAGGAGGAAGAAAGCTCCTCTGAGGGTTTAGAGACTGAAGACTGGGCCCAGGGAGTAGTGGAGGCCAGTGGTGGCTTTGGGGGTTACAGTGTCCAGGAAGAGGCCCAGTGCCCCACCCTCCATTTTCTGGAAGGTGGGGAGGACTCGGACTCAGACAGTGATGAGGAGGAGGAAGATGAAGAGGAGGATGAGGAAGACGATGAAGACGAGGATGATGATGATGATGGCGATGAGGTCCCTGTACCCAGCTTTGGGGAGGCCATGGCCTACTTTGCCATGGTCAAACGGTACCTGACCTCCTTTCCCATTGATGACCGCGTGCAGAGCCACATTCTTCACTTGGAACATGATCTGGTCCACGTGACTAGGAAGAACCATGCCAGGCAGGCGGGAGTTCGGGGTCTTGGACATCAAAGCTGATCTGCGGGACATAGCTGCGCTCCAGCCCAGATGGACAGTATCTGCCCAAGGCAGAGAACTCTGGGCAGCTGCTGGAGATGGCTGGAGGAGTTGCAGGGCCTTCAGTAATGCTTCGCCCGGCCCCGAGACAGGCCCAGGGGCTGAGGTCTGCCTCACTGCTATTGCCTCCTTCTCAGATTCCTCTTTCCTCCCCATTAGTTCCTGGGCTCAGGGCACTGGTTGGGTGGGAAGCTGTCCGGTGCTACCACGTCATGCCACCAGTGGGCTAGACCATAGCAGCAGCCAGGGACAAGTGCTGGAAGCTCTTGGCCAGAGAGTGCCTCTCCCCTTGCCACCCAAACAGGTCTTTGGTGGGGGGGATCCCAAAGCCATTCTGGAAAGGGCTCCAGAGAAAGGTCCAGCCTAGGTTCCCACAAAACTAGCATCCCCCCTTCCTGCACCTCTAGGCTGCCTAAAGAAGCACAGTGTAACGTAGGGCAGGCTCCTGAGCCTGCCTCCTGCCTGCTTTCCACCTCCCTAAATCCCTTGCTCTGGCCCAGTCTTTGGCCCTTGGTTTTCTTTCCAGATTGGAGGTTTCCAAGAGGCCCTCTTGGGGAGTGACAACAGGCACCTCCAATCTGGGCAGCTGCAGGCCTTGTGCCTCAACCTCTGCAGGCCCCCATCCTGGGCAGAGGGGCCTGGGGCTGGGCCCAGAGTCCAGCCGTCCAGGTGCTCCCTTCCCAGTTTGAATTCAATAAATCTGTCTACTCCCCTTTTGTGGGAGTCAATGTTTTAACAGCCATGGATGCATCCTTCATGGTCTGGGCTTGCGTCTGTCTTGGGGACACATCCTTTCCAGGTTCCCCTTGGTTCTTGTAGTGGGACATGAAAGCAGGGTTTGAGCAGATGACCACGACTGGGGTGAGGGGCAGGCAGTGACACCCACATCTAAATGTTAGAGAACTCTGGGGAGGGTGGGCCTTTAGTGACGCATCTCTTGATAGACTGCAGGAACCCTAACCTTAACCTCCTTTGATGGTAGTGAGAAGCTTTGGTCACTGGAGTGGGGCAGTAGAGAGGGAGCCAGTGGTCTGTTAGGGGATCAGGCAGTATACCCCTGAAGACTGAGCCCACCAAAGCTAGTTAAGGAAGGTCTTCGCAGGGGTTGAGCAGAAATGAGAAAAGCTTTGGTTCTGCTATGGGCCAGGTTAGAGTTGGAGGGGCATGCAAGGAACCCTCTTTTTACTTTAAGAGGGAGTTCTTCAGGCTGTTCAAGTGATTGGCATTTTCACATCTGTTAAATCACCTTTGAGGCCATGACAGGAGGAAGGTGAAGTTACTAGGAAACATGGCACCCCCGTGAATTGGTAGCTCACTGTGCAGGGCCACTCCCCCACTCCAGTCCAAAGGTGAGGGCATGTCCTTTCAGAGCCCGGCCCCTCCCTTCATGGCTCTCCCTTACTAGGGCTCACAGGTTCCAGTCAAGGAAAGACCTGAGCGGTACAGGTAACTCTGAGTCCCAAACCGGTTTTCCCACCTTACTTAGGGCTGGCGTATTACCTCTGGTAATTTCCCAATCCCTAACATACCCCAGCCACCAGGTTCTCCCCACTCTGGAATGTAAGGGGGTGGGGGATATCCAAATCGTCCTTTGTGCCTTGTTTGCCCTGGTATGGTTCCTTCCAAAAAGGCTGTCCATAAACGTTTGGCTCTTTTGTATTTCCGACACTAGGGGATTATCTCCAAGCCTTGAAAATTAAGTTTTGTTTCTTTAATGCAAATTTTGCTTGTATTTGTACTGGATAGGGATGAACCCAGGGTCTAGATTAACCTAGGCAAGAGCCTCACTGCTGAGCTACACTTCCCCCCGAGTGTTTGGAAAGGAAATCGAGCAAAGAAGTTGGGATTCCGTTTGGCATCAGCCCTTCCTCTAAATGGAACTTTGGAGGAAGAGACCAGAAAGCCTAGCCTACCCAATGGGCCTGCTCTAAGTAGTAAGTGGGAGGGAGCAGGGGTATTTTCTCTAGATGCCCCATGGACAGACATTATCTTTATTCCAGTACCAAGACAAATCACTTCACTCTGCCTCCTGCCAATAAGAACCTCTTACTGGTCCCAGGATTTAACACAATCTGATGCCAATAGGGCCTTTCTTTATGCTAGGTGTCAAACACTCAGATGCCCTTATGAGGTAACAAAACCCACGATAAACAGGCAGAAGAGGTTCAGTAATGTGCCCAGAGCTACATTAGGCTGCCGGAAGCGAACTTTCTCCTCAGGCAGGCTCTGGAAGTTTCCCTTCAGTACTTCGTAGCCTTCATTACAGAGGGCCCTGTGTTCCTACCCCTCCTGGTTGCAGAAACCAGTTTCTAGCCCATCGTAGAATATCCCTCCTGTGAACGATAAGGGATGTGACAGTGTCTGCCAAAACTCTAGCTTTCGTGTGTATTGTGGATTTTCAGTCCCTAATCCCCATACAGGTGCAGGCCTCTTAGACTTTTTCCCATTTTGTAAATTTCTTTCAAAATAAATTATTGGGACAAGTAGATGAAAACTTTCTATTTTACAAAGAAGGAAATAGGGTTAAGGGATTAAATGACCTTGCCCAAGAAAATGGCCTTACACTGCTCTCTCTGGGAATCTGGGTTACATATTAAATGCCCCAGTAGGGTACATTGGGATGAGGAAATGGCAGTGACCCTAGGTCTACAGAGCTTTGGAGGGAGCTAGTGAGGAAGCACTGACTGTGCTTCCAAAGGACCCAGGTTTGATCCCCAGCACCTACATAGTGGCTCACAACCATCTTAACTCTAGTTTCACCTGCCCTCTGCAGGCACCAGGAACGCATGTGGTACACAGGTATACATACAGGTAAAACACACATACACATACAAAAATAAAATACTAATTTAAAAATAGACAACTTGTCACACAGCATCAGTAGGTATCAGACTAACAGAGTGCCCGCCTCCCTAAATGCTAATATGCGTGGAGATGCTGCTTCCTTTAGGACTGACAAATGGCACAGAAGGGGAATGGTTTCTGGGGACATAGCTGGTTTTGGCAAAGCCCAGATTGGGCAGTGATTGATCAGCAAGTGATGTGGGCAGGCAGGTGATGCCTTCTTGGGGAGAAAGGAAGATAAGTACAGATAACTGCCCTTTCAGAGCTGGGACCCAGGGGAAAGATATGGAAAAACTACAACTCCCAGAAGTCTCTGTTTCCAGGCAAGTAGCGACGGTTGCTATGGTTTCAGAAAACAATATGGCTGCTCCCAGATGGGATTTGAGTCTGTGCCGAGTAGGAAAGGAAACATAGATCTGAACGCTCGCAGTGGCGAGAGGAGGCACTTGAAGGGTCCTGGGGCTAGCGTTGGGCTCTGTGGGGAACACTGAGGCCTTGCCCAGAAGCCAATGGCAAGCAGCGTGGATGAGGAGGCTCTGCACCAGCTGTACCTGTGGGTAGACAACATCCCTCTGTCCAGACCCAAGAGAAACCTCTCCCGGGACTTCAGTGACGGAGGTGTGTGTAGTTGTGTTTTACAATGTTCTATCTTTATGTATGTGTAATAGATTTGTGTGTATGCTATAGTTTTTGTTATGTCTGCATGTAGAGTGGGAGCAGGGGTGGGATCTGTGTTTTTGGGACTTGATAGTGGAAGTGGGCACTTGCATGTTTCTTCTATTCGTGAGTGAACAATGTATGTCCATGATACCTTGTGTACATAGTGTCTGTGTCTCAGTTCAGGGGTGTTAAGAACTAAGCTGTGTGTCTGGGTATGTATTGGTGAACCTATGCTTGCTCATATTTCTGTGTTCTACAGTCTGTCTTGTAGTGTGTGTGTGTGTGTGTGTGTGTGTGTGTGTGTGCGCGCGCGATAGAGTCTTGGACTCCTGCCTCTACTACAATGCTGTGTCTAGCTCCCAGATTTTGTGATTATAAGCATGCACTACCTTTCCTGTTTGTTTTTAATGTGGTGCTAGGGCACTGTGAATGCTATGCAAGCATGCCACCAACTGAGTGACATCCCCACCCCGTGCTCTTTTGTGTTGACATGTTCTGTCCTGAATGTATGTATGGTTTGTTTGGTTTTTTTTGTACATATGTATAGTGTGTTTGTTTTTTTCAGAAAAGGCTCCTGTATTTAAGAAATGCATAGTTCTGTAGCCAGGATGTCTTTGTTTCTATGTGTATAATTGAGGAAACTACATGTATATGTGACTTCTGTGCTTGTGTGTATTCTATGTATGCACCATGTGTGTCTGGCATTTATTCTGTGCATCTATACATTCTGGCCTATATACACACTGTAGAGGGACATTTTTGATTCACAGGGTAGCAAAGTAGCCCATAACTCACTATTTTCCTGCCTTCTATGTGGTGGGATTACAGGCATGTGCTACCACAGCCTGCTTATATGGTGCTGGGGGTTGAGAGCAGCACTTTATACATGTTATACAAGTGTGCTACCAACTGTGCTATATTCCCAGCACAATAGAAGGATCTTGTTTTTCTGCTTGTATAAATCTGTGATTCTCCTGAGATTCACACAGTGTGTGTGTGTCCTTTTGAATTCCCAGTACAAGGCTGCAGCCTCCTGTAGGGCCCTCTTGGAGTCTGTTTTTCTGTGTCCTGATCTAATAAGGAAGATGCTTTTTTCTCTGAGAAATGTAGGATCTTGATTTAATTATTGATCTTGCTTTCTTTGTCTCCTTTCTGCCCACCTTCCCTTCTTCTGTATCTCCATCCCTTCCTTCTCCCTGGCCCATGCTCTTGTTTTTCCTATCTGTTCCCAATCCTACTCCCTCAGTCCTGGTTGCAGAGCTTATCAAGTTTTACTTCCCCAAGATGGTGGAGATGCACAATTATGTCCCTGCTAACTCTCTCCAGCAGAAGCTCAGCAACTGGGGTCACCTGAACAGGTAGTAGAATCCCTGGGTGCAGAAGTAAACTCTGCAGCCCCTGCCTGCTTCTCAAGAGGGATTGCTTCAGCCTCAACTCAACTTTCTATGACCTTGCCTGGAGATGTGTTTTTACTAGCACGCATGCGCACGCGTGAGTGAGCCTGCATGTACACACCCACACACCCACACTCACACCCACTCCTGGATTGGTCCCTAGCAATGCAAAACAACAACAAAAAACCTCCTGTGGTCTTGACAGGCAGACTGAGACAGCTGGGGGGAGTGGGAGACACAGAATCCATTTAGTAATAAAATCAAATAATTATTTTATTGGGATGGAAACACTCAAGGGAAATTGGAACAATCAAGCAAGGAGGTTCAGGAGTCTGCCCTTCCAGTCCCCTGGGGCTATGTCCACTCCTTTACTATTGCACTCCATTCATTTTCCCAGGACCCACTCACCCTTCTTGTATCCACTCCGTAGAAAGGTGCTGAACAAGCTGAACTTCTCTGTCCCCGACGACGTGATGCGGAAGATTGCGCAGTGTTCTCCAGGTGTAGTGGAGCTGGTGCTCATTCCACTAAGGCAGCGCCTGGAGGAACGGCAGAGGCGCCAGAAACTGGGTGCTGGCTCCTTACAGGTGCTGCTGCTTGAGCCTGATGATGGGGGCGCAAGGGGTGCTCCACACACAGTGGACTAAGCCATGGTGATGCCTAGGCGATAAATAGGAAGATGAGTGCCTAGCTAAGAGAACCTGGCCCGCAGGATTGTGAAAGGGAAATGGGGCTTCTTGGAGGTAGACGCCCAGGTTCACAGGAGACCACATCTGTTCTTTCAGGAGCTGGCTTCTCAGGATGTCAGTGGTTACATGGATATGGGTAAGGTGGCTTTCCCTTATCTCAGGAAAGCTTTCCCACATCGATCTTAGGGGAGACAGGAGAAGGGTACTCCAAGGTCACTCCTTCACTTGCTTTGTCCTTAGGTCTGTCCCAGAAGACTCTAGGAGACGGTGCCCCAGCCCTGGGAGGAGAGCAGCTCAGGTAAACTCGAGAGTTCTGACCTCACCAGGCTTGTCACCTTCACCACAAAGACTAGTGTGGCAGTGCCTTGGTCATTGGGGAGGTGGTGAGAAGGCGACAAAGGAAGGCCTGGTAGCAAGTACTAGAAAGGAATGGCAGGGCCTGAGGTCCAGGCTTCTGCTAAGCTGCTATCCACTGCAGAGGGGGCCGGCCACCGGCGCCTCGACCCCCTGGATATAACCAGGCGCTGCAGGGCGATCCGAGCTTCGTCCTTCAGATCGCCGAAAAGGAGCAGGAGCTGTTGGCCTCCCAAGAGACAGTGCAGGTGAGGAGGGGACACTAAGGCCTAAGGGCAGCTTGAGGTCTGCAGGGGCAAAACACTGGCAGGGCAACAGGTCTTCAGGCTTGACGTCTCTGCGCCCCCACCCAGGTCCTGCAGATGAAGGTGAAGCGTTTGGAACACTTGCTCCAACTCAAGAACGTGCGCATCGATGACCTCTCCCGGAGGCTCCAGCAGGCCGAACGCAAGCAGCGGTGAGCAGTGCCCGGGCTGCGCGGGTCTTCCCAGTACCCGCTGGAGCCCCGACGCCGCGACCTACCCACTCACCTGCGGACGCAGGATTGGGAGGGCGGAGCGAGCTGCTCACTGGCGCCCCCTGCAGCAGCGGCGCTCGGACACGGCGGGTTCGGGCGAACGTGGGGGTGTTCAAAGCCGAGACCTGGGATTGATCCTCCTCCTTACACTCCATCCGGGCCAGGAGAAAAGACCACTCTCCACAGCCCAGAAAACCTGTGCGGACACACGGCATGACCTCCCAAACCGTGTCCACTTTGAGGCTCCCAGCGCTGGGCCTGGAGAGGCGGTCCTCTGATTCCTTTCTCAGCTCAGAGGACAGCCCTGTCTCCATCCATGCAAATTCTCCATGGCCTTGGACACGCGAGCAACTACCCGCAGAAGTGGAGGGATTCTCTTGCCCCTCCTGGGTGCTTACATGGGACCCATCTCAGAGCTGGAGACTACCGCAGCTGGAGAGGAAAGGATAAAGTGTTGAAGAAGCCAGGAGTAAGAGGCATCCAGCTGTGTGCAATAGCCCTTTCTGCGTGGAGCAATATACGGAGCGCCTGGGGAAGACAGAGCAGAGTTGTCTCTATTAAAAGTGGCGTTGTGCGTTCTTCCCCGTGCCTGCCTTTTCTTTCTGTCCGTATGGGTCCGAAAGGCAGCGAGTTCCTGCCTTGTCCTTTATCGTTTTCACCTAGCTGTCCTCTTAAAGACCCTGTGGACCCAGGATGGGTCTCATGTCTTTTTAGATTGATGATACTGCCAGTGAACAGAGTTTGGGAAGTGTGACGGCCTACTTCTAGCACTGGGTGACCCCCATCGCCTCCTTCCAGTGTCCTCCAAACTTGTCCAAACCCAAGCTGCAAATTTTCACCAAGGTGGCCACTCATGTTCCCAACCTTGCCCATGGATTCTCTTAAATTAGCTTTCTGTATGACTCTCAACCCTGTCCACACACTGATCTCAATTCTATGGATGGAGGCTACATGTCACTTGAAACCCTGACCGTGGCATGACCTTCACTCTAACGATTTGTTGACTGACAATAATGCTGAAGGTTTGTAAATCCCGAGGGTCTGGCAATTCCATTCCCAGGCATGCATTCAACATATTGCATGGGAGAAACTTGTGTCCTATGTTCTGGGAAACACACCACAACAATCATACAGAACGGAAATGATGGGCTGGGGATGGGCTCAGCTGTTGAGAGCATTTGTTGTCCTTGCAAAGGAGCCAGGTTCCCAGCACCCACCTGGCAAGCCACAGCTCTTCATCACTCCAGTTCCAGGGCCTCCAACACCCTCTTCGGACCTCCATGGGCACCAGGCCCACATGTGGTGCACAGACCACCACCTGAGCTTAAAATAAATCAAAGAAAAAGAATTAAAAGGAACTTGTATTGGTGATCTATTACTGTGTAACAAATTACTACCAATGTAAAGGCTTGAATCAACACATGATTTGTCTTTTTTTGTTTGTTAGTTTGTTTTGAGGGTCCAATCTGAGCATGGCTCAGCTGGATCTTGAGCTTCCACCATGCTTGCAAGGTTAAGGCTGAGGTGTCAGCTAGAAGTGTGACCTCATCCTCAGGCTTAAGCTCAACTAGGGAAGGAGGCACACTCTGTTAACAGATCGGTCCCTTGTGGGTTGTTGGACTTCAGTGTTGATGATTGTTGCCTTGTGACTGCTCTAATTTCCTTGACCATTTCCAGTATAGTAGCTTACTTTAAAAATTTGCATTTTACATTTATGTAAGTGTGCATATGCATGCCACAGCGTGTGTGTGTGTGTGTGTGCACATTGCATAGGTCAGAGAACCCGAGACCACATAGTGGAGGGAGAAAACTGACTTTCACAAGTTGTTCTCTGACCTACACACACATCAAAACTTGGGCTGTAGCAAATGTCTTTATTCACTGAGCCATCTCACTGGCCCCACATAGCTTCTTATTTTACTAAAACCAGCAAACAAGACAGTAAGGAGTGGGTTAGCAAATCACTCATGGTAGCGCACACCTTTAATCCCAGAACACGGGAAGCAGAGGCAGTCCAATCTCTGTGAGGTCAAGGCCAGTCCAGGCTATATTTTGAGACCCTGTCTCAACTAATTAATTAAAAAATAATTAAAGGTGGGGCTGGAGAGACGGCTCAGAGGTTAAGAGGACCAGAACTCACAACTGCCTGTTTCAGGGGGATCAGCTATCTCTGACTTCTAAGGGCATCTGTACATATGTGTGTACTCACACACATGTTTTAGAAATATCTTTAAAAGAGTAGGTAGCAAGATGGAAATTGTAATCATCTCATGCAATCATAGACGTGACATCCCAACACATTTGCTGTTTTCTGCTCACGAGAAGTACGTTGTTGGGTTCAGTCCACATCCAGGGAGGGGTCGTTCACTGGCACCAACATCAGGAGGAACTGTTGGAACTATTTTTCCTTTTGTGATCCTCCTGCCTCTGCCTCTTTCAGCAAATCCTACCAGCATGCGCCACCACAACCGTCTATTTTTCCTTTTGTGGTAATGAAAGAATAAAATCAAGGAAAGTAGTAGTTTCCTTTGAGAAGACTGAAGAGAGAGGAAAGAAATTCAGTTGGTTTACGTTATTAGCAATGGTTTCATTCTGGGGGCAGGTGGTGGGGCTATGTATGTGAATTATTTATGGAACCAATGGCTAAATAATATTAAGAATGTGCTGGGGGGAGGTGGAAAGATGGCATAGTGGTTAAGAGCACTGCTGCTCTTCCAGAGGATCTGGGTTCAATTCCCAGTACCACATGGCAGCTCACAACTGTCTGTAACTCAAGTTCTAGAGGATCCAACATGCTCACACAGACATACATGCAGGTCAAACACCAATGCACATAAAATAAAAATAAATGATTTTTAAAAGAATATGGTGGGGACTGTATCTCCATTGGTAGAATGTTTACCTAGCACACACAAAGCCCTGTGAACAGTCTGTAGTACCACATAAACAAGACATGGTTGCCAGTACCTGTAATCTCAGTACTTGGGAGACAGAGACAAGAGGACTGAAAATTCAATATTATCCTTGACCATATAGTAAATCCATAGCCAGCCTGGGCTACATGAGACCCTGTTTCAAAGAAAAATAAAAGTTGGGAGTTAGGAATTGTCTTTGAGGAGACACCAGGGCCAAGACAACTTTCAAAAGAAAGCATTTAATTGGGGTTTTGTAGCTTTTTTTTTTTGAGACAGGGTTTCTCTGTGTTGCTTTGGAGCCTGTCTTGGAACTAGCTCTTGTAGACCAGGCTGGCCTCAAACTCCAGAGATCTGCCTCCTGAGTGCTGGGATTAAAGGCATGCGAGCATAATTAATAAGAACTCAGAAGCAGAAATTGGGATTCAACCTGAAGGTCAGAAAAGCAAAACAGCCAGCCATTGGCTCTTACCTCTCTATCTCAGTCCAAAATGGCGATCCTGCCTCCTGGAATCTCAGAATGAGACAGTGTGAGAGCTGTCTCCTCCCATTTTATATTCCTCTTTAGTGTAGAGCTGTCTCCTCCCATTTTATATTCCTCTCTAGTGTAGAGCTGTCTCCTCCCATTTTATATTCCTCTCTAGTGTAGAGCTGTCTCCTCCCACTTTATATTCCTCTCTAGTATAGAGCTGTCTCCTCCCATCTTTTTTTAAAAATATTTATTTATTTATTATGTATACAATATTCTGTCTGTGTGTATGTCTGTAGGCCAGAAGAGGGCACCAGACCTCATTACAGATGGTTGTGAGCCACCATGTGGTTGCTGGGAATTGAACTCAGGACCTTTGGAAGAGCAGGCAATGCTCTTAACCTCTGAGCCATCTCTCCAGCCCTCCTCCTATCTTATAGTCCTCTCTAGTGTATCTTTAATCTAGGGATTAAAGGTGTGTACCACTACTACCTGGTTTCTATGGCAAATTAGTGTGGCTACTGGGATTAAAGATGTGTGTCACCACTTCCTGGTCTTTAAAACTGACCAGTGTGGCTGTTTTACTCTCTGAACTTCAGGCAAGCTTTAGTTATTAAAATGCAAATGAAATATCACTATAGGTCTTCCTTACAGTTTTAGAGAGCGAATCCATGATCATCATGGCGGGATCTTGGTAGCTGAAAGGCAAGGTGCTGTTGCTGTAGATAAGAGCTCACGTAATCTGCAAACTGCCGAAAGAGAGGGAGCAAGACTGGCCTTGGCAGTGACTTTTCAAACTTCAAAGTCCACCTCAATGACAGGCCACACCCACTCCAGCAATCTTTTGCCTACAGTCCCATTAACTAGGAATCAAACAAAAATTTAACAGCAGATTAAAATAATCAGGCTGATGAGATGGCTCATCAGAAAAGGCACCTTGAGTTCAATCCCCAGGACCCTCACTGTAGAAGGGAGAACTTCCCTTCTACCCGCAGGTTGTCCTCGGAATTCATGAATTCTGATTTCCTCTGGTTTATTCATTCCGTAATTCCCCAAATGTTTAAAGATGAGTAAAAAACAGACTGACAATCCTGTAGAAGAGAAAGCATGCAAATGACATCTAAAAATTGCTACTTAATGTTTTGAGATTAAGCATGCCCATGATTTTAAAAAACACACGCAAATAAAAATAAAAATGAAAAATGCAAAGTCTGCTTGGATTTAAAACTGGAAAGGATGCTGAGCATCCTTCCAGAATGTTCTTATTTTTTTGAGATAGGGTCTCTCTGAGTAGTCTTCAACTCAAAATTCTGTGCATTGACTTCCTGAGTGCTGGGATTATAGGTAAGCACCAAGCACACCTATAATACCAGCAGTAGGTGGGATTGCAGCGGGACTTGTGTGCTGCGTGCTTTGGAGCCTGTCCTGGAACTCACTCTGTAGATCAGGCTGGCCTTGAACTCACAGAGATCTGCATGTGTCTGCCTCTGAGTGCTGGGATTGAAGGTGTGCGCCCCCTCCGCTCGGCTATATTTCTTCTTTACACGCAGGGAAGTGTGTTGCATTCTGTGTTCTGCACCTCTTGTAGGTCTGTGGGGATTAATTTTTTTAATAAATATTTATTTATTTATTATGTATACAATATTCTGTCTGTGTGTATGTCTGCAGGTCAGAAGAGGGCACCAGACTTCATTACAGATGGTTGTGAGCCACCATGTGGTTGCTGGGAATTGAACTCAGAACCTTAGGAAGAGCAGGCAATGGTCTTAACCACTGAGCCATCTCTTCAGCCCTGTGGTGATTAATTTTATGAATGAATTTAACTGGGCCACAGGACATCCAGTTACTTAATCAGCCTTGTTCTCAGTGCTCTGTGAGAGTGTACTGGGACATTAGTGGAGAGAAGCAGATTGCCCTGTCTTCTGCAGGTAGGCTGGCCTCACCCAATCAGTTGAAGTGCTTGAGTAGAACACAAAGGCTGATCATTCCTTAGATTTGAGAGAATTCCTACAGCCCAGTGGCTTTTGCACTGGCACCTCAGCTCCACCCATCTTTCTCTTCAGACTCAGACAGCAACACTGCTCTTGCTGAGTCTTGAGCCCAAGCCTAACGGCCTTTGTCCCAGAACTACCCCATCAGCTCTCCTCATTTTCAAGCCTCAGAACCTACACAGGATCTGAATGGATCATTCACCCTCCCGTACCTCTCTTATCAAGTCACCCCGTGACCAGAGGGCTCACCAGTTACTGTAATCGTGCGAGCCAACTCCTTATACCAAAGGAATCACTCAGGCCCTTTCTTTCAGTTCTGCTTTTGTGCAACTTCAAACAGTTCTGCTTTTCTGGAGAACTCTGACTTCTACAAGATTCTTCCATGTTGCTCTGTTGAAAATCTCCTCTTTTAGCTACATAAAATTCTATTGTTGAATCCATCCTATACTTGGATACTTACTTCCTATCTTTATTAATAATAGTATTGCAATAACAATAGCATGCCTGGCAGCAGTATTGTGTAAGGGGTTACCTGGATGATACATTTTATAACTGGGTTGCTAGGTTAAAGAGTGTTGTATGCTGGGTGTGGTGGCACTTGCCTGTAATCCTGGCACTCTGGAGACTGAGGCATAATGACTGCCACAAATTTGAGGCCAGCCTAGTCTATATAGCAAGCCCCAAGCCAGCTATAGACTGTGCCTCTAACAAAATAAATGATTGTATCTCTGGTGATGATACTATGACATTGTTCCCTAAAAGGCCAGGCTGGCTCATAGCAGAGGCAAACACTGGTAACCTGTGACCTTCCTTTGTTCTCTTGTACTGTGCAGTGTTTTCAAGAAATAAATTGCCATTTTTTTCCATTGATGCGGATATGAAGCCACTGGCTCTTTTACCATGCTAATTGGAGTTTCATTTCAGATAACAGTTTGGGGATTTCCTACAAACAGATGGCTATATTTTATGTTAGGGTCCCATCAGAAAAACAGAAGAAATTTGTTTTTACTTTTTATATTTTATTTCTTTGCATCCCACCCCTCCCAAAACAAATCTGTTTGTTTATTTATATTGAGACATGGTTTTACTATTTAGCCCTGGTTAGCCTGGAACTCATGCCTCATCCTCCCAAGTAGTGGGGATTCTAGGTCAGATAGTACCTGCCCCCAGTAAAGTCCATGCTTTTGTATCTATGGTGGGGTTTCAAGCCCACAGATTAGGAGCTGGGAAGAGGGACATAAAGTGGGGCACAGTGGAATCCACGAGCGAAAGCTCTTGAACAAAGTGGAACTCACGCCAGCTCTCATTTTCCTCAGTCTTCTGGAGGGTGAACTGCAGAAGCAGCAGGCCCACTTCGTCATCTGACCCAGGAGTCAGAGACTTTGAAGGGAGATAAAGAAACACAGAGTCCTCGTGGGCACAGCTGCTGCTCCATGTCAGCGAGGTAAGTCAGCAGAGCAACAGAGTGTGTGGGTGACAAATCCCTTCCTTGGAGCCTGCAAATGTCAAATTCTATATTGATGCTATTTTTCTTCCAGTCTTCAAGTCTCATGCAAAAATGTCTGCTGTGGCCTACCCTTATTGGAAACATATGTGAAAGGGAATGTGACAAATTCATGCTAGCTAAGTAGCGCTTCACAAAGTTCTACAAGCTGTGTACCAGCAAATCCTAGATATATAGTCAAGAGAAATACATACATGAGCTCACCAAAAGAAGCAAACTAAAACACAAGAGCATACACTATTTTTGTGTGTGTCTGGTATCTTTTGCTCAAAATTGTCTTACAGAATCATCCCTATTGTTGCATGTATTCAGCATGTTCTTTGTCACTGATATGACTGTATAAATACAGTGAAATTAGTTTATTTTATTTTCAATATATATTTGAATTCATTTCCATTTGGACACATCACAAATGCTGATATATATGTAGCATCTATCAAACATTTATTTTTATTTATATGTATATGTGTGTGCATGAGCTTGCCCGTATGTACACCACATTGTGTGCAGAGTCCATGAACACCAGAAGATGGCATCAGATCTCCTGGAAATGGAGTTACAGACAGTTGTGGCTGTAGGTGCTGGGAACCAAATCCCGGTTGGGCTTGTTTCTTTGTTTTCTGAGACAGAATTTCTCTGTGCAACATCTCTGAATGTTCTTTATAGATCAGGCTGGCCTCAAACTCAGAGAGATCCACCTGTCTCTGCTTCCCCAGTGCTGGGACTAAAGGCGTGCGCCACCACACTCTACCTGCCTCAAATCCTGGTTGTACGAGCAGCAAATTCTCATAACTACTGAGCCATCTCTAGCCCTCAAGCATCTATCGACTTTGTTAGATATTTTCAGGAGATTGATTATAGTTTAATTTTTTAATCAATAAAGTTCAGAGTACGCCGGAGCGAAAGTGGAATTTTCCATGTACCTTGTATGTTTTCCTAACTTGGAGTTGTTTTCTCCTTCTCATATACTGCCTCCAACTCCATAAAGCCTGGCATTCTAGCTTTGGGTAAGGCTCTGGACACAGGAATCTTACAGGCTGGGCATTTCTGATGTTGGCATACTTTCTTCTTGGTGCACAGGCCCACTGAGAAGCAATGAAGCAGTCATATAACTTCTAACTTGGTGTTCTTGTGGCATCCAAAGTTTTACTTCCAGAACCATCAGTGGCCTTTTCTGGAAGCATGCAGCATGCCCTAGTACAGGCAGCTCCATCTCACAGGTTTTCCTAGGTAGCCAAGCCGCTCAGAGTCTGGAACTGTGGGGAGCATGTCAAGAGCAGAAAACTATAGTTCTTTTTGTGTGGTGTTCCCAGAGTAAGCTGTGGGTGCCTTGCACTAGGCACAGCCGAGCACAGTAACTTGCTCATCTTACAAATCCAGGCAATACATTAAAAGGAGTTGGCAATTAGAAAATGGTCCCAGACAGTGAACGTTAGCAACTAGTCCGTGTTTCTCAGCAAGAGATGAAATTCAGGTAAAAGGTAGCAGGAGAGAAGGGGAATCACGAAACTGAAAGTCAACACAAACCTAAGCAGTAAATCCGAGAAACAGGGTTCAGAGGAAACTATGGTAAACTGATGTCTTCCCAAGAGGCAGAAACCACGACCTCAATCTGGAATGTGCGTGTGAGTATATATTGTTAGATCTGATATTTCAAAAGAAGACCGGAAATCAGAATCCTTTGTGAAGAAGTAGGACGAGGGGCAAACAGACGGGAGGAACAGTTATGAAAGCCTCTGAAGGTTATAAATCTGCAGGCTACTTTTGCTTGGTGTGGTGGCCCGCCAGACTACTTTGGACACTCTGCTGACTTGGTAAAGAGCAAATATGGAATGCACGAGCAGGCTCACGGGAAGGTGGGAGTGGGGGTTGAATAGGCTAGAATTAGAATGAAAAGTTCTCAATGTCCGCGCTGGAGGACAGCATTTTCTCAACAGTAGGGAGCGCACGTACCACCCAAAACACTGATAAAAGTTTGAGAGCGCTGCTGGAGACAGCAGGGAAGCCATGGGCCCTCTGAAACAAGGCAAGGACTCCATGAGAAAAACAGGAGTCAGGCTGAGGGACATAAAGGGACAGGGAGAGCCGGGACCTGCGGACTCTTCAAAGGCAGGGACCACCGACTATAGGAAAATCAAGCAAGCTCTCATTGGTCCAAGACCTATCTCAACTAGTTAAATTGGAAGAAAGGAACCTGTGTGTTCTGGACTGCTCCTTCGGCACTTTAAAGTCACCTGTCCTAGTCATTGTATCTAAGGGTAGAGACATTCACGCACCGACAGGTGGGCCTTTGGCAAAAATCCTAAACCTGTGCTGCGTCTCTTACCAACGTGCTCTATGTAGACGCCCACACCCTGTAGGGTGGGTCGACGCGCATCCCGCTGCCATAGCGACCGCCTCCTTGGAGACCGAGAGCAGACGCTCCTGTCCCTGGGGGCGCCCGCATAGGCTCCCTCCCCAACTCCCACGCCGCAGGCCTTCTTTGTTCTCTAGTTTATCTGGAATGGGGTGGGAAGGGAAGACACCGAAATCCCGATTCAGTCGAGTGGGAAAGATGGTTGCTTAGCTCTTAGACAAAACTGTTGTAGCTGGGAAGCCTCGCAAGGGAAGGCCGCTCTGGTCGGCTTCCACCAGTGGTTCCCAGCTGCCGCTGGCTTCACCGCCAGAGCTCGTGAGGCTAGGGTGACGCCGACTTGTGGGGCGCAGCCTCCGCGCCCACGTGACATGGAAGCTCGTTGCTTATTGGCTGCTCTCAGAGCCAGCTCATTGGTCTGAAGTGCCATAGCCCCGCCCCTCCCCGCCCCCCAAGCCAATGAAGGAGGAGAAGGCGTGGCGCGGGGCTGCTGCGGCGCGGGGCTCTGCCTCGCGCTCTAGAGTCTGGTCCGCTGCTGCTGCCGCTGTCTCCGCGGTCGTTCCTGCCCGCCTGGCCGCGGGGCTCTCCCGCAAGGTGAGATAGGCCCTCCCGGCTCCACCTAGTGCACCAGAGTCGGCCCTCGGATCTGAGATCCCCCTCTGTGCTGGAGCTGGAGGCTCTGCTTTCTAGCCTGGGGAACTCGGCAGGAGCGGGATGGGGTGGGGGATGTGGGGTCCTGGGCACAAATGACGGTTAGCTGTTGGGGTACAAGTGATATCTGAGGGCGGGGGCTTAATTGGGTCTGGCGTCCCCTTCCCACCTGGTCCCCACATCTCTGTGTGACCTTGGAAGAGTAACCACTGAGCCGCCGGTGCCTGGGCACGATCCTGAGGAGGATGTTGATATTGGGAGTTGTCGGCTCTGTAGACTCCTGCGTCAGCCTGGCGACTCAGAGCGCACGGCATTATCTCAGACAGACCGAGCCCCGGCCTATCGCTCGGTATGGGTACGTCTGAGGCCCGTCCTGCTGCTCTTGTCCCCCGAGAAGACAATCATAGTGGGTTGGGGAGTGCCACACCCACAGCGATGGCGGTACGAAAAGACACAGGGCCAGATCCATAGCCTCCCCAGAGTCTCTCAGAAATGGTTTGAATTAGGTTCTGGACCAGTGCTCTTGTTAGTGAACAGGGCTCCATTGGACAGCTTGAGTTTTTCCTCTTTAATCTTGGCGGTGTGATGCGGAGATGGGGCATTGCTCTGCACCTGGGAGTGTCGTGGGTGGGTGGGTGGGTGGTAGGTGGGAGGGAGAGCGAGAGCAACTGCCATCCCCTGGCCTCTGCGTCTCGGGTGGAACAGTCGGTCTAGAGGCCAGAGGAATCCAAACACCGTCTTCTGGCAGAGTGCAGGGGGAATGTGGGAAGAGGATGTTAGGCAGAGGAGGGCAGCACTTGTTGGTAGACAGGAGGCATGGGAACACCCTTTTTACAGGTCAACTGTTCCCTCCACTGTGTGCGACAGAAAACGGAACACCCATACTGACCTCGCATCTGTGGCTTTGGGGAAGGAGGATTCGAAGATAGGTCAAGGCTGGATTGATGGAAGATTGCTTCTACATTTGGCCTCCATGGAGGTCTCTGTCTGAGATTCCAGTGGGTGTTGTTTTTTGAGCTTTAAGGGGAGGCAGGGTAGGTGCTTCTATTGGGCTGATTGAGCTGTGACTTGGTCCCAGGATGGGTGTAAGAGAGGAAGTAGGAGGAGGAATAGAAGGTTGTTTTCTGGTCTGGGATAGAGAAAGGCCCCTGTTGAGTTGATAACCGAAGAATGGTTGAGAGAGGAGGGCTCTAAAAGGTTTGGGCTACACAGCACAGGACAAGCTGGAACTGGGCCCTGCCTCTGGATGAAGAGCTATGTGTTCAGGAGGGAGAGAGTCACAGTTCAGGAGTTCCACTTTGCCATGGATAGACCATCTTTGGTGCTTAGCTTGGGGCTTGAGCGCTAGAACAGGGCAGCCTGGAGTTGCAGCCAGGACTGGATTCAGGCAAGGCCTTTTGGTGCTAAGGACCCTGGGTTTTTCTGTAACCATCCAGCTGTTGACCCACATGCTAGTTCTTGGGAAAAGTAGCCTCAAAGCAGCCTTCCTCGGCCTAGGTTTTCTATTATTCCAGTTTCCCTAGGAGCATCCGAAAGCATCCCCCAAGGCCTCAGCTTTTTTCTTCCTCATCCTGCAACTGCCCAGGATATCACTCCTGATTTATATGTTTTTTTTATTATTTATTTATTTGTCTGTTTACGTAGAAATGTTGTCTCATCTAGCGCAGGCTGTCCTCAAAATTACTACGTAGCCAAAGATAACCTGGAACTCCTGATCTTCCTGCCTCTGCTTCCCAGGTTTGCCTGCTGCCATACCCAGTTTTCACTCCTCTCACTCCTGATTTGCTGACATTCGTCTAAGGACAGGGGCATCATCCGCTTTGCCAGATGAGGGGGCTAAAGTAGGAAAGGCTCAGCAGCCTTCTCCATAGTCTTCTGGGAACTTGGCTGCCCAGGGAATGGAAGAAGGGAAGGAAGAGATGCCCCTTTTAACCTTTCAGCTAGTTTCAGAGAAGCTGAAGTCCCTGTGGGCTGGTTTTCCGGTGCCTTTCTTCCAGTGAAGCTGCCTTTGCTCTAGGAACCAGGCCTTCAGGCCTTCGTGTTTGCAGTGGTTGGGGGTTGAGGTGGGAGAACAGGGGGTGGGGCATTTTTTCACAGTGTTTTAGGCACAGTGGCACCAAGCCCTGGATGAACAAGCCACTGCTTACCCTCTATCCAAGAAATAAAAAGGCTCATCTCTACAGCCAGTGAGGGCGGAATCTGCATTTGATCGACTGCCACCTCTGGGGGGCTGGGATCTGTGTGGTTTGGGTGACAGTGGGAATGTGGTTACTAGCACAGGTGCCGCTGGAGGTAGGGCAAGGCTTGGAGTTGTGAGGTGGCTTAGCAGTTCCCTGTGGACAGGCCTACAGTTGGGGAGGCCCAGTGGCCTCTTTTCCTGCATCTAATAAGGAGTTTGTGTGGATGAGTGTCACTCCCACGGGGCAGCCACTGGCAGGTTGTCTGTTGTGAAAGGAGGTTTGGTTTTTCCAGGCTCTTGTGGGTCCCTGCAGTTACTTGCCTTCTGGTTCCTAAGGTCACAGGCAGTTCCTGGGTGATGGCAACCGCAGGAAATGGAGCTCTTGCTTTCAGCCGTTTGCTCATCACAGGGTAGGCATGGGCAGGGAACTAACTGACTGTCGTAACCCTCCAGATGAACGGTGGAAGGAAACCTCAGTTTGGGGAGGAGGCTGTTGTCTAGAGCGAGAGTTGGCTAAGAGGTTAGAGCGAGACCTTCCTGAGAGTCACTGGCCCTGCTCACACCGTATCTGTCCTAGTGGCGTTTCTCTCAGGGTGTCATTCATTAATTCAATTAACTAGTGTAAATTGAATTCACCTTCCTTTCTGATGGATGCTGGGGACATTCGGCAAACCTACAATCGCTGCCCTTTATGGTGGGAAGATTTGAAAACCAGTGCTCAGAGATTGAGAAGGGGGAGCTGTCAGGCCTTCCCTGGCATTTGGAGTGGCGTGTGATTGCTTTCCTAAAAAGAAGATGCTGGGCTGAGCTTAGGTGTAGATGGGAGTTGGGGAATTTCTGGCTGAGAGCCTGGGCAGAGGTAGACTGGGACTACTCCAGGTCAGACTGTTTTGTTAGAAGGACTCAGGGGAGCCTTCGCTGGTCAGGTTTCACCCACATCTCTAGGAAGTGTCTTGAGATACGGGGAACTTTGCAGACACTGGACTGTGGCTGTCCCTGGGCTGCAGACATGTGTCTGGAACAACCACCTTAGGTGAGAAGGCCAGACACCCTGGTCATTTGTCATTGCCTGGAATCTACAACTGTAGGAAGTGGCTGGAAGTTAATAGGAGTCAACTCTTCTCTAAGGCTAGGCTCCCTGGAGGCAAGCTGACCACAAGCTACCCTCATCAGAGGTGAGTGGGGCATAGCTTGCCTCTCTTCGTCATTCCAGGGCCTGGGAACTAGCTTCTGTGAGGGGGGTTGATGGTGACTATTCCTGTTCTGTCCGCTTCTGCATTCCAGAGTGTGGAATCTTGGACTCCATTCATCTCTCCAGGCCTCTTCTACCAGGGCTGTCCTGAGACCCAAGCTGTGAACACCCTAGCCATGGCGGGGGTCTGGGTGGGCTTGTTTGGCAACAGACAGTGGAGAAGAAAGAAAGGCCAACTCCATTCCCAGTGATTCCCAGGACTGCGCAGTACACAGGGGACCTTGAGTTCATGCCCTGGACAGGCCCACCCATGGCTACAACGCTACCCTGTGGTTTCTCTTCAGTTTCTGGACTGTCCAAGGTCATTCCTGGGTCACTCATCTCTAAACACTTCAGTGTGCGTCTCTGAAAAATATGGACATGCATTTATGGTACAATTCCACTACCTCACCAAGTAAAATCAGCGTTTCAGACTGGCTTCAAGCTTTCTATGTAGCTGAGGCGATGGAAGGACAGCAGTGTCCTGGTTTTGAGTTGCTGTGTGGGTGCTGGGAGCTGAAGCCCTGGGCCTCTGTAAGAGCAACAAGTGCTCTTAACCCTTGTTCCAGCCCTTATGACTTTTAATTAAAGGTATGCAGTGCTGGGGCCGTGCCACATGCTAAGCAGGCACTCTACTATTGAGTTACATCTCCAGGTTCCCACTTGTTTCTCTCTCTCTCTCTCTTAATAGCATCTCGCTCTGTAGACAGGCTTGCCTCAGACTCACACCTGCCTCTGCCTTCTAAGTACTGAGATTAAAGCCATGCCGCCACCACATTCAGCTTCCCAATGTCCAGCCTCCTAGGTTTATTTCAGTTTTGACGGTATGTATGTATCTCAGTGGGGGTGTGTACTCGTGAATGTGGGTGTCAGGGGAGGCCAGAAGAGGTTTTCAGATCCCCTGGAGTTGGAGTTACTGGTAGTTGTGAACTGTCTGACATGGGTTCTAGGACTTGAACTCAGGTCCTCTACAGAAACAGTATGTTTAACCGCTGAGCCATTCAGCCCCCAAATGTCTTCCTTTAATAGGGAGTTAGAAATCCCTTCCACCATTTCTTGTAGCTAATGAGCTGAAAAGGGTCGGTTTTCTTGTAGAATTGTTCTGCCTTCTTGGTGCCTTACTGTATGTTAATCTAACACAGGATGATAGACATTTTAGATTGTGTAGGCCATATGGTCTCTGTCACAACTATTCAAGTAGTTTTGTTTTAGTGCAAAAGCTGTCACAAATGACATGCAAATGATCAAGAGAGACTGTGACCCAATGAAGCTTTCTTTGCAAACAAACAAAAGACTGTGGCCCAATTCCATATCTAGAGCAGCCTCCCTTATCCCCCCTTGCAGTTTGAAAGAAACAGGTCAGTTGTCCTGTGGCGTATCCTGCCTTCTGGATGGTCTCATTGTGTGCTCAGTTATTTCGTTTGTTCCACAATCCCATGTTCTTAGTGTTAAGAAGTTGGGCACAGAGGCTCAGTTAGGTCTTCTCTAAGCATCTTCATCAGTCATCCTTGTCAGAGATGCTGTGACACAGCAGGCACAAATGCTGTCCCATAGTGAGTGGGGGGAGATGTTCTGTCTCCGCCAATGCAATCTTGTGTCATTCTTCCTTAGGATCACTGGGTCATCTGTTACTGCCACTTGGGCATCTGTGTTCTGTCTCATGGTTCAGCATCTTGAGTGTCCTTGCCTCTGGCGGTTGTTTCTTTAGGAGTGCAGAATGACTTGGCATTTGATCCATTGTCTTAGCAGGAAGTTGCCTATAAAGAAGGCAGTTCACGTACAAGATATAGGCTGGATTATTTCTCTTTAATTGCCTGTTTCCATAGCAGAGAGTTGCGCTGCTGCCCTCAGTGGTAACACATGATTGTTTTCTACCTTTTCTGTAATCTCTTTGTGCGTGCTGGTTAATGTATTCCATCTGTACTATCAGGTGCCCTCACTATTCTTTTGATGTTTAAATGGGCTCTACCCTACCCACCAGAGGCTTCTTAAGAATTCCTTGTGGTTATTCTTTTTTATTTTATTACATTTGCTTGTATGTGTGTGTGTGTACATACTTGTACATGCACTAGCCAGCATATGTGTGCAGGCCAGAGGAGAAGTGCAGGGTTGTTTCTCTTCTGCCATGAAATTCAGGTCATCAGACTTGGCAGCAAGTGCCTTTACCTGCTGGTCCGTCTCACCAGCTCCTTGCTTTTGCACTGAGGCAGCCCTTGGGTTGCTGAGCCAGAGGCCTCCATGAGTCAGGAGGGTCTAAATATCAGGCTCAGAAAGGAGCACACCCCTCTACAGGACTCTGCTCTGTATGTGGCCCTGATGGACTCTCCGAGTAGGAATGTGAAATCATAGGAGGTTATCTCCTGTTGTTGCCCACTTCTAAGCCTACTGTTGACTGATCTGTACCCATTTGAACTGGGTGTATACCTAAATAATACAGTCTTTTGGGGTCAGCAATGCCAGAAATAGCCTCTGAAAAATTCCAATAAAGCCTCCTTTCTTTTTGAGCTGTCTTTCCTGCCAGCCTTAGGTAGGCTGGATATATGAATCCTGTGTTGGTACTTTGGCAGCTGAAGTTAGCTGGTTGAGCCTTAGTTTAGTAGAGTATCAGGCAGGGCAGGGCTGAGGTGTGTGTGTGTGTGTGTTCATACAAGTGTGCACTAGAAGGGTCATGCAGATGTCCCTGTATTTCCTGAAAGCAAGAAGGGTTTAAGTCTTTCCCAAAGGGAGCCCTCTGATCCCCACCAGCCGTGAACTGATAGGCAGTCCTGACTCCTGCTCTCCTTATTCCTCATCCCTTAGGTTCCTGCCACTGTCTCTGGAGCATGGCAGGCTGCTGAGCTTGAGTGGCAGTGTCAAGCAGGAGCTGTGTGTCTTGCCCAGTGGCAGGGAAGGTGTCCATGGCTGCAGCCAACAGAGGTAAGTGCTTTCCTGGGTCTGTAAGATTGCATGAGCTCTTGGAGTAGCCCCTGGCAGATGGAGTATTGTTGCATATTGGGCTTGTTTCAGCCCTGAATGTGGTATATCTTAGTGTTGTTCAGAATATGCCAGTGTTTTTCCTGGATCCAGGGAATCCCCCAAGCCCTAGCAGGGCCCCTTGCTTGCTCCTTGTTTGCCATTCTGTGGAAGTGTGTGCTGTTGTGTTCCCATGTGCAGCCCTTCTGTCACACTGGTAGCAGTCTTAAAGAACAGGTAGGGCTGGGTTAATGTCACAGACCTGGATCAGGACCTCAGCGTGAATCTGGAAGGCTTTAGGCAAAGGAAATCTCATAAGATTTGAGAATCAGGTTGATGGGGGTTCTACAGGGATCACGGTGGTTGTGTCCAACTGGCTCCTAGAGCTGCTAAGTATTCAAGAACATAGGCCAGTGCCAGTCTAGGTCCTCTACCAAAATGACTCTGGATCAGAGGCCTAAGACCTTCACAGAGGACTGGGGTCATGCCCTTCGTTCCCATAGGCTGAATGTCCAGGCTCTTGGCTCTCTCCCAGCCACTCAATATGTCTTAATCCCTGGCCTTTCTGGCTTTAGGACTTTCAACACATCACAGTGATAGCTAACTAACATCTCTCATCTACGCTAGCAGAGGAGGAAACTGGGATGAACTGGGAGGCTTCTCAGCTTCTTAGCTGCTAGTACCATTGATCCTGAATGGCAGCTGTAGCCTCTTCTAAATGGTCAGCTGCTTAGTTTGTTTTCAGAAGTGTAGTTTTAAATGCCTCTTTTCTCCCACTGCAAGTAGATTCCCTAGGGTTTGTTCTTATCACCATACCCCAGGTTGGTTGGGGTTATCAGGAGTCTCAGGCTGGGCCTGTCTCATACACTTACAAAGCTGGAAAGGACAGCATTGGTGGGCCTGGGGAGGTGGCTCAGCTCAGCAGTCCTCTTGCAGAGGACCTGGGTTGAGTTTCCAGCACCCACATCAGGCAGCTCAGAGCCACTTGTAAATCTAGTTCCGAGGTATCTGCTGTCTTTGTTGTTGTTTTTTTGTTTTGTTTTGTTTTTTGAGACAGGATTTCACTATGTAGTGCTGGCTGGCCTTAAACATATAAAGATTCACCTGCCTCTTCCTCCCAGTGAATTAAAGGTCTGTACCACTACACCTGGCAAGTCCAGTGCCTTCTTGCTTTGCACATTATGCACATAAACTCAGATAGACAGATGCGCGCGCACACACACACACACACACACACACACACGAACAAAAAACTGCCAGGGATGAAGAGTGTGGCATTGTGGAGGGTCCATCTCAACACTGCATGATTGTAGGGAAGGTGCCAGCCTCTTTCCCTCCAAGGAAGGGGTCATATCAGCTAGCCCTTGAATCTTATATTTATGCTGGGGAGTGCACATTTGTGAGAAGACTACACAGGGAGGTGTGTGTGGGTGGTGTCCAAGCCTCAAGATTTACAGTATCTACCTGGAAGGGTCCTCGTCAATTTATAGGTTGGGTTATGCTAAGAGCAGTCTGGGCATGGGGAGGAAACAAGGAGGTAAGGGAATCCAGCAGCCCCTGGAGCCTTCTCCTCCTCTTCCTAGGCAAGCCCAGAGTCCGAAGTATCCGCTTTGCAGCAGGCCATGATGCAGAAGGTTCCCAGAGCCATGTCCACTTTGATGAAAAGCTGCATGACTCAGTGGTCATGGTTACTCAAGAGAGTGATAACAGCTTTCTAGTCAAGGTATGTGAACTCCTTCCTTCCATCAGCCTCACTCCACCTGCATCTTTGCTGGCTTGTAGAAACTATCTTGTGCATAGAAACCCTTCCACAGCTGGACTCACAGTCACATCCTGCACATAGAACCCCTTCCACAGCTGGACTCATGGGCACATCCTGTGCATAGAACCCCTTCCACAGCTGGACTCACAGTCACATCCTGCACATAGAACCCCTTCCACAGCTGGCTTCACAGGCACATCCTGCGCATAGAACCCCTTCCACAGCTGGACTCATGGGCACATCCTGTGCATAGAACCCCTTCCACAGCTGGCTTCACGGGCACATCCTGTGCATAGAACCCCTTCCACAGCTGGACTCACAGTCACATCCTGCACATAGAACCCCTTCCACAGCTGGACTCATGGGCACATCCTGTGCATAGAACTCCTTCCACAGCTGACTCATGGGCACATCCTGTGCATAGAACCCCTTCCACAGCTGGCTTCACAGGCACATCCTGCGCATAGAACCCCTTCCACAGCTGACTCATAGGCACATCCTGCACATAGAACCCCTTCCACAACTGGACTCACGGGCACATCCTGTGCATAGAACCCCTTCCACAGCTGGACTCACGGGCACATCCTGTGCATAGAACCCCTTCCACAGCTGGACTCATGGGCACATCCTGTGCATAGAACCCCTTCCACAGCTGACTCATAGGCACATCCTGCACATAGAACCCCTTCCACAGCTGGACTCACGGGCACATCCTGTGCATAGAACCCTTTCCACAGCTGGCTTCACAGGCACATCCTGTGCATAGAACCCCTTCCACAGCTGACTCCACGGGCACATCTTTGCATCTCCTGAGCCTTGATTTCTTCATCTGTAAAATGGGAGGTGAGGGAATCAGTGAGTGGTTCAAACAAATGTCATTTGATTCAAGGCTACTTACTGTCAGTGGCCTAAGCCAGACAAGAGCCATAGAAGTCTGGTTGGAGGCTGTGGTGTCATGGGCCTGGATCAGGCCTAGGCATGCTGTCCTGGCTCTGTGGCCTTGGGCAGTTTGCCCCTATTTATCTCTTCCCTCCCTTTGTGTCTCTTTGTTTCTTACATTTATTTGTTTTGTGGGAGCATCATGCCATAGTTAGACATGGAGGTCAGGGGACAACTTGCATGAGTCTGTTCTCTCCTCCACTTTACGGGTTTCAAGACTCAAACTCTGGTCGTCATGCGTGGCTGCAAGTCTTTACTTGCTGAGCCATTGCCCCAGCTGGCTCTTCACGCCCCCACAAAGTTGGTGTGAGAATGGAAGGATGTGTGTGTGTGTGATGTCGCTAATTATGGTGATGATGAGGTGTTTTTAACTCTGCCTGGTGTGGCTCTTTGTAGTGGTTTTAATGATCTCGAATGAACCTAGGGCCTTGTACATGCCACGCACACACCACTACTGAGCTGTGCCAGCCTTGCCCTGTATCGTTGACTTACTGGAGCACGTTTATTCATAGCCACACTCCACACACCCAGCAGCATGGCCCTTCAGCTGCTTGGATGCTGTCAGGTTCCACACACACTAGGAAGGGGCAGGAAGGAATTGTGGGAGGGACACGGTTGAGGAAAATGGGGATTCAGAGGCCTTCAGGTAGGTCCATAGGGTCCCAGAGTTGGGCAGGAGTGCCCTGTGGTGAGAGGTCAGCGGGTGTCTCCATGAAGACTAACCCCACAGGCTTGCTGCCCTTCTCAGAGGGATCCCAGGTTCATATTCGTTTCGGTCCAACGCTAAAGTCTTTATGTATTCTCTCTTCTGCAGCTGATGGCTCCCAGGGAAATAAACAAAATAAAAGCACTAAAAAAATTATCAGGAAAGTTAAATGTAGCCATAGTCATAGTTACACCACCCAGAAGTGTCCCTGGTGACTATTTTAGCGCACTTTTTTCAAAGCTTGGTTTCCAAGAGCTGGTATCACAGCGGACATGGTAGTTTTTGTTTGCTTCTGTTTGCAAACTGTTTCCTGCCTGTTAGGAAATAATTTTCAATCAGATTTCACCCCCATCTGGTATTTGGCATATGTCATGGCTGCTTCTGTGTTTCTGGGTGTTCCTGTTGTTTCCATTTCTGTTATAAATGAGGTGCTGATAAGCACTGTCTTATCATCTCTGAGTATTTCCCTGGCAGATTCTGCAAGCGCCACAGCTGGGCCCCAGGTCACAGCAGACAAGTGTAGCCAGAAAGTCTTGAACATGATTACCGTGTGCGCGCCTCACTACGTGTGCCGTAGTGCACACGTAGAGGTCAGGGCACAACTTCGTGGAGTCCATTCTCTCCTTCCACCTTCATCCTGCACTGAACTCAGGGTCAAGGCCTGTGTGGCAAGTGCCTCTGTCCACTGAGTCAGCTTACCAGCTCCCAGAAAGCCTTAAAAAAACTTTTCACATTTATTTGGGGGTCTGGGGGAGGTGTGCCATAAGATACATGTGGAGGCAGAAGACAATTTGCAAGAGTCAGTTCTACCATGTGGGTTCAGATCAGTGGCAAGCACCCTTTAACCCTGTGCCAGCTCACTAGACCTGAGTTTTTTGTTTTGTTTTTGTTTTGTTTTATTTTTGGTTTTTCTAGACAGGGTTTCTCTGTGGCTTTGGAGCCTGTTCTGGAACTAGCTCTTGTAGACCAGGCTGGCCTCGAACTCACAGAGATCCGCCTGTCTCTGCCTCCTGAGTGCTGGGATTAAAGGCGTGCACCACCACTGCCTGGCTTAGACCTGAATTTTTTGAGGGCCATCCACTTGGCTTAGCAGGTCAAAGTACTTGCCCAGCCTGACTCCTAAGTTTGGTCCCTGGAACCATGGTGGAAAGTTAGCATCAACTCCTGCAAATTGTCTTCTGTTCTCCACAGCACTATAGCCTGTGTGTTAAACCCACCTTTCACCCCCAATAAATAACTGAAAAGCAAAACCCCAAATTTAAAAGAAAAATGTGTTGTTTCGTTTCGTTTTTTTTGAGACAGGGTCTCACGTACTCCAAGCTGTCCTTGAACTGGCTGTGTAGCCAAGGACGACCTTGAACTGCTGGTCCTTCTGCCCCCACCTCTAGAGTGCTGGGGTTACAGGTATGCCCCACCATGCCTGATTTAATTTGGTGCTGGGGGTCAAACCCAGGGTCATGCATGCTAGTCAGGCATTCTACCAACTGAGCTATATGCCCAGCTCTTTGCTTTGAGAGTGTAGCCGGGCTGGACTACCACTGGGAAGCTCAGACTGGCTTCAAATTTGTGGAGTCCTACTGCCTCGGCCTCTCTAGTGCTGGGAGCAGACGGGAGCTACTGTGCCTGGCTCAGGGGGCTCTTAGAATGGCAGCCGTTTCAGCTTCTGACCCTTCACACCAAAATTCCCGAGGCTTCTGTCCCAGAGGGACAGCACTGCTTGTCTAAGCGGTGTATCTAGACAACAGAAATTGCTTGGGCCACGAGCAGAGGTCACTGGTCACGTGGTACCTTTGAGTGGGCAGGTAGGCAGGCGTCCATTACCATGTGTCAGCGGACAGGATCATAGGGTCAGTGTTAATATTTGGTTTGTGACCTGCTGTAGACTCTCAGAGCTGCTTTACTGTGGGTTTTGTTTGGTTCTTGGGTTTTGCACGTGTTGAGTACATAGTCTACCACTGAGCTGTACCCAAACCCTAGTGTCCATCCCTCTAGTTCCATCCTCTTCCCAATCCCATGTTGTCAAGTAACGAAAACACCAGCATCCCTGACACTGGCTGCTGGATCTGGGCTGACAGGGGCTGGATGTTAAGCTTTCCCTCCCTGACACTGGTTTCCTCCTGTGTGCCACACGGGACCGAAGTAACCAAGAGGTCTAGGAAGGACTTCTGTAGTTCACAATGTGACCTCTAGGCAGTCACTTCCTGACTTCTATATTCTTACCTATAAAACTGACCACTGAGGCCTGTGGGGCCTCTGAGACAGATGCAGGGAATGCCTGGAGCCATGAGGGCGAAACAGCTGGAGAGTAACAAGAGCTGGGCACCCGGGGCAGCAGATGCTGGGGCCCTTCAGGAGCCTAGGCGGCATACCCTGATGCCTAGGAGAAGCTGCAGTGAAGATGGCTCTCTCCTTCCCCTTGTCACTGCAGGTTGGCTTCTTGAAGATCCAGCACAGGTATGAGATTACCTTCACTCTGCCTCCAGTGCGCAGGCTGAGCAGAGACATCCGTGAGGCCCCTGTCCACAGCTTGCACCTCAGGCTCCTCAGTGTCACTCCTGTCCCTGAAGGTAGGTCCCCTCCTGGGTTGCTAGAGGCCTGCCCTCACCCATGAGGGCTTAACGTGAGTGGCATAAAAACATGAGGTTCTCTGCCCTTTTCCCTAGTCGGGTGAATAGGCAGCTCAGCCAGTTAGGGCCATGGCACCTCCTTGAGCTTGTGGTGTCGGGGCACGGCAGTTCAAGCCCCAGGCCTCTAGTTTTGGACAGAGAAGCCCATTCTGTTAACACACACTGCAGCTTTGCACCTGCCCACTGCCTGGTGGTACCCTCAGTGGAGAGGTCCCAGAAATGGAAGCCACTGAGAGCTGTCTTCCCTCTCATCTTCCTGGGTAAAAGGCTGGAGCTGTAGGAGCTAACGCCTAGTACCTACTTTCCAGGCCTTGGGTTCTAGGCTGCTTCTCCAGCTGGCTTCTGATCCTGTCCTGCTCCTGATCCCCAACCTGGCAGAGACCAGACTGTCAGTTTCGGGGTGTGCTGCTGAGCTCCAGCCTCATTTCCGTGTCCCCACCACTGCTGCTTCCTAACGGCCTGCCCTTCAGGGAACTGGGAAAGTCCTTTCCTTTTGCCATCCCAGCTGCTGAGAGCTCACTCCTTGTTCTCTGTCACTTTCCTGCCTTCCTGTGTGGCACCAGGGGACCTTTTTCTTAGAAGGATTAACTGGACCCTGTCCTTCCACCTTCGAGCCATGAGTTCTCACGCCAGAGACACATTGACCTTATTTGAAAGAATGGGAAGTTTCTTGAAGTTCTGGGCCAGCTTTGTGGGGCTGGGTCTCTGGAGGGACCATCTGGGCCTCTTTCTGGAAGAGGCTCAGCGAGATTTACTGGGTGGGGGACTGTGAGTGCTGGGGACACTATAGAGGAGTCATGGGAGGTACCGATTTCCTGCCCTTCCCTGTCCTCCAGCAGGTTACAGCATCAAGTGTGAGTACTCAGCACACAAAGAGGGCGTCCTCAAAGAGGAGATGTTACTTGCCTGCGAAGATGACACAGGCACCTGCGTGCGTGTGATGGTGCAGGCACGGGTCATGGGTGAGTGAGAGCAGGGGAGGTCTGGCTGGGCGAAGGAGGCATAAGGCTGGCCTCAAGAGATCCTAGAAGCTGGCAGGGGGTTCTAAAATCTCCTTGGCAGGGTCCTCTTCTGGATCCCCAGCCAATGGGAGGAAGAGGCTCCTGTGGAACAAACCTTGTGTGGTACCGGGACACAACCAACACGCTAACTTATGGCCCCTGCCTTGCAGACCGGCACCATGGCACACCCATGCTACTGGATGGTGTCAAGTGTGTGGGCGCCGAGCTGGAGTACGACTCGGAACAGAGCGACTGGCATGGCTTCGACTGAGGCCTGGGCCCTGCCTGCCTGCCTGCCTGCCTGAGCCCCTGAGCCTTAAATTCCTCCTGCTTCCCGACGTGCTGCGTGATGGTGTGGCTTCCTCACCTCTCCCCTGGGTGGGCGTGGCAGGGCTAGACCTTGCTGGTGCCCCCCACTTCTGCCTTCATTCCTGCCACCATCCTGCCTCTCTTGTGGTCTCTTCTCCCACTTCCTCCTCTCCCATGTGCCTGAGTCTCCTGACTGAAGAAATGGGTTGAGTCCCAAGGAGACTCTCTGAGAGGAGGGACCTGGGGTGGGATTTACCTCTTCCACCCCAAGCCATAGGGGTTTTAGCTAGGGACTGGGAGAGAACGGAGTGGCTCTGTCTCTGTGACATTGATGCCCCAATGCTGCTGCTATTGTCGTCTCCCGTCTCCACCTCTGCTGCCCCTCCATTGTCCCTACTGCTCTTCATGTGGTGAGGAGGTACAGTTCCCAGCTCCTACCCCTCAGGTCTGTGGTACTTGGTTTTTAAATGATTGGTTGGGATAGAGACCTTAATAAACAAAAGTTCCAGTAGATACTGGTGGGGGCATTTTGTTCTCTGGGGTTGGCAGATGATCTTACCCTTCACAGATGGACCAGCTCCATCAGGAGGAAGAGGCATTGCACAACACTGTAGCACTGGCACCACAAGGGGATGGATGCCTTTTAGGCCTGGGACTCGTTGCTTAATATGGGTGGGGAGGTGCCTCCTGCCTAGCATAAAGCAGTCTTCAGGCCTCTGTGCCAGACAGGGAGAAAGCAACAGTTCCTTGCCAGGTCCCTTTCATCTGTGCAGCTGAAAACGGCCTCTCTTCTCTCTGGTACTTGTACCTCACACACTACTCCCACTTGTGGGGTTCCCCACTCTGGTGGTTCTAGAAGATTATTGCTTTTCTTGACCACGCATGCTTTATTTCACCTAGGGTATGTTCTTAGCCAGGTAAAGTTGCCCTATGCCATGGTTGGCTGGAAGTGTCTGACATTTCACACTTGGAGAAATTGAGGCCCATGGTTGATCAAATTTCCTAGTGGTAAACTATAGTGATGAGTGGCAGAGCTGGGGCACCCACCCCCCTCACCCCAGTGAACTCTGCCCTCCTGTGGCTGGGTTGGTGGCAAATTAGTCATTTATAGGCTGCCCGTGGGTCCCTCTGAGCATGCTGCGTCCACATCCCCTCCAAACTGCCTTCACTGTAACAATGCACCCTCCTCCCATCAGCCACTGCTCTGTGATTAACAGTCACACAGCCAGCTTCTATTACATCTGTCCCTTTAGCATGGGCTTAAACCCTGCATGAAATTGCTCTCTGGCTTCTGTGGCTAGAACTCCACAGTTTCAACAGTCAGTGAACTCTAACCTTCAGGCCCAGGTTCTGCACCTCGCGCGGCTCCTCAGCAATTTTGATTAACCTTCCCCTCAACCCTCAAGTTCAGGCCAGTGTTTAGTCCTCCGTTGTAGTCTGTCTTCGTGGTCACACACTTATAAGCCAGGCTCACCCTCTAACCTTAGAAGTCTCTTACACCACCTCACCTCTTGGCGTTCTTTTAGTGTTCCAATCAGTAGACCAAGGCCCAATCCCAACGTGAGTCTCCATGTGTCCTTACCACATTTCTCTCAGGATGGGGAGAAAGGGGCGCCGCTGTGAAAACCAGCATGTTCTTCTGCCCCCAACGAAAGGGCACCCTTAATTGGAAAGAAAGTCAATGGCCGCCCGCACAGAACGATTAGTGCTGACATCCACAGCAGTGACCTTAATCTCCGTGTCGCCAAACTGCATGGCAGCACGGATCTCACGGCGGTTGGGGGGCGTGCCTGTGTTTTCCGGGCAGCCTTCAGGCTCAAGTTCCAGGCTGAGTGCACCACACTTGCGCACGCCAGGGTCAGTGATGAAGCGTGCGTCCTCCGCAGCGCAGCAGTACAGATTGATGAGCACGCGCCGCTGGCCGGGGCGCGCAGGGCAGTAGCTGCGTCGCACCTCTTCTCCCAGGGCCACCGACTGCTCTGCTGCAACGAAGCGCTCAAAGACATCAGTGCACCAGCGGCGCCCATCCCGAACCAACAGTTTCTCAGGTGGGTGGTGACCAGGCACAAAACGGTTGAGCACGCCCACGCCGTAAGTGAGAGGGGAACGGCGCACCCGCACCACACCGGGTGCCTGGCCAAAGAGCACTGCTCCCTTGAGGATGGTGAGACCCACGTCGTGCGGGACCACAACGCGCAGGCCACGGGTGCCCAGTGCTGTCTGTACTGCATGCTGCAGCACAGCCGACTCTGCAAAGCCGCCCACCAGGAATAGCAACTTCACGCCCTGTACCTCAGGCCTTGCCAGCAATGTCTCTGCAGGGCAGGGACAGGTGTAGGGTGGGGTTCAGGAAGAGAGAGAAGGAGACAGAGTCACTAAGAGCCACTATTTCATGGTAAGTGGCTCTTCTGTACCCCTCCCCCAGTACTTTTTTTTCGGGGGCGGGGATTTTGTTTTTCCAGACAGGGTTTCTCTGTGCAACTAGAACCCTGGCTTTTCTGGAACATACTCTGTAGATCAGACTAGCCTTAAACTGACAGAGATCCGCCTGTCTCTGCCTCCCAAGTGCTGGGATTAAAGGCACATGCCACTATGCCCGGCCCCACCAGTACTCTGACAGCATTAAAAAGAAAACAGTGCTTCCTGGCATTCTTCACTGGTCCTGCCGGCCCCCGACACCGTACTCCATTGCTACCATCCCATGAAGAATAGAGAACCAGGATTGCATCTACACCGCTCAGGACAGCCTGTCTACTCTACACGCTATCAGCTCATTAAGTCCATTTGCAAAATGGGGAAACGGAAGCACCAGGCCTTCTTTAACCTGGCAGGACTATAAACAGTTCCTTTACCACCATGAGTTGTTTGCTCCAGGTAATACAGATGATTCTGGGTTTTACCCCAAGGTATGTGTGGTTACAGGCATAGAGGAGTGGAATTATTTCTGAACCTGAATTTGGTGATGAATCCAGACACTCACCTATGTGTTGGATGATCCCACTGACTGTGGGCTGGAACAGCTCGTTCATAGCCTCACAGGACATCCGGAGCATCCCCTGTGAGGACCATTTCACAAAGTTCACACTGTGGGTGGTGAAGGGGACACACAAATCCATGGGTCAGCTCAGCTGTTTGCTGCAGCTTCTAGAAAGGGGTCCTCACGTTGTGAACGAAGGGTGGACACCTGCCCTTATCCTCAATCCCACTCTGCTGTCGGCTCAGCTCAGTCAGGAGATCCCAAACGACTTGACCCTTACTCCAGTATAGCAGAGCCACGAACACTGAGTAATAGGGTGGGTCAGGGAGAAGATAAAATCTACAACCTCTGTCCCTTATGACACTTAACTCTTAATTGCACTGCCAATTCCTGATCGCTGGTGGACCTGCCTCACCACCCAGTACTCAAGGTCCCGCCACCTGTCACTGGCACGGTATACGTGTGTGGAACTGCCCAGGCCTCTCTCTCTCTAGTCCCTGGGGCACACGACTCTCCCTTGCAAAGGCAGGCCACATTAGCCTCCCGAGTCCTGACCCTGGGCGCACCTGCTCCTGCGCAGGGCCGTCTCCACGTTGTGGCCTCGTTGTTTGCGGTAGAAGTCAATGAAAGAGAAGGGAAGCGAAATGTTGAGTGCTCCCGCACGGTGTGGGCCTGCAGTGCGCTTGCGGGCCTCGAAGGCAATGGTTAGATCCACCCAGGCTGCTGGCCGTTGCCTTTTGAATTTGACAATGAAGTCCTCTCCGAATATGCGGCAGAGCAGCTGCTCAAAGGCCAGGTCCACCCCTACTGCGCCATAAGGGCCGCCTACAGCAGGGTAGGAGACAGAGCGGGTGTTATTGCCAGATCGGCCACCAGGGGACGATGGAAGGCCTTGTGAGAGCTTAGTGACAAGGGTACTCGTGGGTATACTCGCCAGAAGCCTTGTAGAGCTCCTTGAGGGTGCCGTGAGGCTGCTCCAGCTGGTGTACGGTCAGGTCCACAGTACCACCTCCACAGTCTGCCACCATGTAGCGGTCTCCTGCACCGGCCAATACAGGTAACATGAAAGATCTGTCTGTCTCTCACCTTCCGTCTTGAATCCCCCACCCCCAGCCTCCAGCTCTGCTCCAGGCACCAAACCCAGCCTTGGTTTATGGAGGGAGGCGAAGGGCTTCATTTCAGGCTACCAAATAAGGATGCTACGTGTGGAAGGGGGATGATTTGAGGCTTGAACATGGAACAGAACTTCCTGGCGGAATGAGTTGGGATGCGACTGTGAGCAGGTGACTGAGGGAGGATGCAGGCTTCACGGATCGAGCCCTCCCCAGTTCTTACAGAGTCTCTGTGTGCTGAGATGTCCCTTCATGCCCTGTCACCTCACCTTCTTGCATCTCTGCCCACAATTCTCCTACACCAGACTCCACTAGGAACGTTCGGCTGTGGCGAGACCTCCGCAGCTGCTCCCGGGCTGGGGTGGAAAGTAAGGTTAGGAGCTACTGTCTCAACCTTTCTCCTTACCAAGGCTGTCCAGAGCCCTGTGGCAACATGGATCCCAATCCCAGGCACTAGCAGCAGCTAGAAGCATTTCTGGATACAGGACTTGTTCTTGCCCCAGAGGGAGCAGGTCCTGGTGCAATCAGGCCCAAGGGGCCTTGAAGGATCTAGGTGGGAGGTGTTTCTAGGTGTCCCAGGGCAGCTCAGGACTTTGGGACCTCTCCCTGCCAGGGTGAGCACACTGAGGAGTTTGTCCTTGGCCTCAGTGCCTGGGTCTGGCTGCAAGAGCTTTGGTTGCTAAGGGGCAGGGTTGATGTGGGATAACAGTTGATAGAGTGGCCATTTAAGGAAAAGCCTTGAAGAGGCCCAGCTTGCTCCCTTGTTAGTGTCCACTGAGCACCTGCCCCGAGGCGGTCTGTGTCTCCCTGACCCTCAGACACTGCTTCTCTGGTCAAGATGGGATTGTCCTCAACCTGGGGTCCTAGAGCCAGGGCTGTGTCCCCCTCACAGTGAACTCCACCGGGGATCTTGACTTCCCTCAGGTGGTGACTTCCCCTTTTCCATCCTAGACACAGCTAACCTTCCAAGGGCACTCCATCAAACCCTGCACCAGGCGGCAACTCCGGAGCAGCTCACCGTGTCGAAAGCTGGAGTCAATGGACCTGCGCTCACCCAGGCGCCCTCCGCCTACAGTCCGGCTACTCAGGTCCAGGAGCTGGTGCAGGCGAAGTTTTCGGCAGTAGACAGAGGCAGCCTCAGGCTCCAGAGCAATGAGGAGTTTTTCTGCATCCTCTCGAGAAACCAGGCCAGCCTGGGGATATAGGTGGTGGCCCGCACCAGGCAGCACCATAGACCGTCATGTAAGATGGCACTCTGCAGTCTGGGTATTCCCAACTCTTCTCCCACCACACCATCCATGCCAGGCCTGTCGGGCCCTTTCATGCTACACACAGTTGAAGCTGCCTCCCAGCCGCCCTGAGGTCAGGCTAGGGAGGGCCAGGGCCAAGGAGCCAAAGGCTTACCGAGCAGAAAGAAATGGCATGGCTGTAGCAAATTTCCCATCCCCAGGGAATGCCGTGCTGTCTGTGGTGTGGCTGGGGGTTCCAGCACAGTGGGGTAGGTGGGGGAGTGGGTGCAGTGGACTGGAGAGGATGGCAGGGGCTAAGTGCTGGCTGTGGTGTTGCGGGGGGGGGGGATTCCAGCACCGTGGGGGGTGAGTGCCTTGAACTGGAAGGAATGGTAGGGGCAATGCCCGGCTCACCAGGCTGGTGTCAGATATTGGCCATAGGTTGCCTCACTCCCAGGAGAACTTTGTTCCCAAAGAATCTGCTATAGCAGGAAGGAAATAGTGAAATTCCAGGCATCATGACAGGCCAGTGGGGGTACAGGAGAAACATTCAAGATCTGTCATTTCCTGCAGCAGGACAAAGGCTCTCTCCAGGGAGTTTAGAGTTCATGGGATTCCATGCATTCTGACCAAGTTAAGAGGGAGACAGGTAGGAACGGGGGGGCTTCCTGCCCTGGGCCAGCCCTTTCTGGGAACAACATGGGAGAAAGCAGGGCAGGTAGGTAAATGGACAGGCATGTTTGTTCTGTCTGGGGACATCTGATTCCTGCAGAGCGGCTCACTGTGCTCAGAGTCAACCCCCTCTAGGGACAAGCATAGGCACCCATAGTCCTGACATCTGACCCACAGGTAGAGGCATCTTCAAGGGGACAGAAGGCAGGCTTGAGATACCTTTTGGATGTCCTAGGATCTGTTCCTCAAGGCCCCAGGGGCAGAGCCAAGCAACCCATCTTGCTCTGTGAGGCCTCTCTGTCCCCATTGGAGAGGGTAGTGTCTGAACCCCACATTCTCTGTGGTAGGAAGACATCACACTTTGGCCAGAATCATCTCCCTTTGTAACTAAATAGTCCTTTTCCTCTGGGAAGAACCTACGATGCCTGGGGCAGGAATGGGGGTGTACAGAAGTGCTGCGGAGGGCCAGAGTGGCTTCCCTGGCGTCTGCCTGCTGCTCTTGCTTTAGACATTGGTCCCACCCCACACAGACAAGTGCCCCTTCCACCCCACCAGCAAGCAAGGGCAGGCAGCTATGGACCCTTGCCTCACTGTGGCCAATCCAGTGCCACAGTCCTCCCTCTGGGGCTTCCTGTAGAATGGGGTTGAAGCTAGACTCCGGTGAGACCGCATCCTTGCACATCGCTCTCCGGTCCTGATTCCTCCACCGTCTTTGTCCTAAGAGCCTGTCTTCAGCAGACTATATACATCACATTCCCCATCTTGGGCTCTGCTTCTCAGGAACTTAACGGGACACTGTGATGGCCTATGCCTCTGCCCAGCTGCCCTTATTCTTGAAGGCTCACCCCTTCTCCTGGGGACAACACTTTCCCAAAATCCCAGCAAGGATAAATATCATCATACAACGATTTTGTGGTCCTCGGGGTTGAAGGAGGGATGAGGTGTGGGCTACCTCAGTTCCACCTGCACATCCTCACCAGGTAGGCAGCCTCCCTCATGAACTGCTTAGCTGGCTGTTTCCAGATGGCAGGCACTGTCAGCACCCAGCGCACAGTGTCCCTCTCGAGCATGCAGGGGCTCTGCTCCCTCAGCTCCTGCAGTAGGGGAGGACAGTGAGGCGGGAGCTGGCCTGAAGCATTTTCAGACCCTTCCGGAAGCTCAGCTTGGGAAGATCTGTTGCTGGAGTGAGAACTCTGATCTTCGCCTGGCTGGCCCAAGGGCAAGCTCTGACAGGACAGGGAACTGGAGTGGCCTGTGACTTGGCAGTGACCACCCGTCATCTGGACTCAGGGTGGGATTAGGGGAGAGGGAGGGGACAGAAGGGATAGGGTGTCCCTGCCCCCGTCCGTGGGCTGGGAAGAGCAGCACACCTGAAGAGCGTGCTCCTTGAAGAAGCGGAGGGCGTGGGCGAACACCTCCAGAGCCAGCATCTTCTTCCCATTTACGGCCTCTAGCTCGGTCTTCAAGGTGAGATCCTGACAGAGACACAGGGCTGCTTTGCAGGAGGCCATAGCTCTGCCCCTTTCCCTGAGGATTTCCTCGGTATAATCATCCATCTCCTATTGCTTCTCTTTCTCTTCTATCCATCTCACATCGGCTTTGCCCCAGGATCCGCCATTTTCTAGTTCTGCCCCCCCCATCCTCTTGCCCATCATCACATCAAGCCCATCCTTAGTGTTGCCCACCTGTTGGGCCCATGACCCCACCCCTTCAGCCCATGACCCCACCCCTTCGGCCCATGACCCCACCCCTTCGGCCCATGACCCCACCCCTTCGGCCCCCAGTCAGGCCATTCCTCTGGTCTCTCGGCTCTGCCCTGCTTTCCACTAACACCTCCCTGGCAGGAGCCTGGCCGCGTAGGCTCACAGTGGCACTGTGGATCTTCATCTTAAACTTCTCAAAGTAGAGCCAGTCCCGAGCCTCCTCGGGGTCTAGGTCATGGTAGTAGTCACGGGCAGTGTAGCCGAAACTGTGAAAGACACCCTCTGGGGTCAGCAGCAGACAAGTCGGGGTCTTCTGGTGGGCCACGCCTGGGTCTCCCCCCTCCCATTTCCTGCGAAGACAAAAGCAGTCAGGGGAGCCAGAGGCCACATTCCTACAGTTGGGTGCTGGCTCAGGGGCCAGACGTGTGACCCTGAGCAGGACACAGCTTCCACGAGCTCCCACCTCCGCCATCCGTAAAATGAAAATAATGGAGCTGGGAGTGGTGACTGCAATCCCAGCATTCAGGAGGCTGAGGTGGGATGATTGCCAGCCTGATCTACGGAGTGAGGCCGACTCGCAAACACCGCCCTCATCCTCACCCCCCAGGATAATAACAGTGCATTTCTCTTAGGGGTTCATGAAAACGAATGGTGCCATTTACATCCCTCTATAAACGGTCCCCCAGGGATCCTCTCTATCCAAGAGGCCCTGAGAGACCTCTGGGTAGGGTGTCCCATTTGACCTCGCCTCTGTATTATTATGAGCAACAGCAAGCTATTATTCCATGGCCTGTGTCTGACCTCCTGATATGTTTCCCTGGGACCCTAGCAGAAGTGTTTCTGGCCAAGTCACTGTACTTTTCAAGGTTGTTTTCCAAGGCCAAATTACTTCGAGGTCTTTTCTGATTCCTTCCTTTGTTTCCTCCCTCCCTCTCTCCTTATCTTTCTCTCTTCCTTTCTTTATTTTTAGAGCTTAGGCTGGCTATGGTGGCATCTATAACCTTGTCACTAACCCTGTCGCTGGGGGGATGGGGGTGGGGACTAGGGATGAGGGCATCTCCAGAGCCCCACAGCCAGCTAGGCTAGCCAATCGGTGTGCTCTGGGTCCAGTGAGAGGTCCTGTGGGGAGTGACAGAGGCCTTAGGATGCATGCACTATGCACAAGTACACACATGCATGCGTGCACACACATTAAAAACCATTAAAACACACATCCCTCAAATAAAGCCTTGGTTTGGGGATCTAACCCAAGAACACTTGTAGGCTTGTGGCCCCAGGGTTGATGTTCAGCCCTGCAAATAAATAAATGGATAAACAAATAAATAAATGAAGCCCAGCATTCCTGTAGTGGGTAGGAGGACTCCAAATAAGGCTGAAGTTTGGACCTGAAGTCCATTCTCCAGCCTCCCATCCCAGCGAGGAGTCCTAGAGAGGCAAGGGGCTCTGATAAGACCCTGCCCCGTGATTATTTCTAAGGCTAGGCCTTTACCAGAGTTTGAGGTACCTCTCCAGCCCAGTCTCCCAGGCCAGCTGCCCTTACCTCATCATGTGGATGGCTTCAGGGTCACTGGAAAAGCTGAAGGCATAGCCACTGGATGTGGTCCCGAAGTCGATGGCTACGACCACAGAGAAGGAGGCCTGCTGTGGAGCACGGGCCTCTGGCTTCTGCAAGTCCAAAACCTAATGTCAGCCAATAACTAAGAGAATCTCGCCCCATTCACTGCCTGTGGCCCAAAGTAGCTTTGTCCCAGTCCCATTGGCCCACCTTCCTAATTTTACAGCCTCCCCTCCAGGTTGGGACCTGGCCATGCCACCTGCTTGGGTGGTCCAACACCTCTCAGGTGGCCGTGGGAGTTTGGGGCTAAAATGACTGCTATCTAGCTTCCTGTTCACCTGCCTGCTTCCCAGACTCCCTCGGCCCAGCTCCATCTCACACCATTTTCACACCTGCTGCCAGCCGTGCCCTGGCTGGGAGCAATCTGGCTTTTCTTGGCTGTTTTCCTTCTTTCTTTCTTTCTTTCTTTCTTTCTTTCTTTCTAAGATTTATTTATTATGTATCCAACATTCCTTCCATGTATGCTTGCATGCCAGAAGAGGGCACCAGATCTCATTATAGATGGCTGTGAGCCACCATGTGGTTGCTGGGAACGGAACTCAGGACCTCTGGAAGAGCAGTCAGTGTTCTCAATGTCTGAGCCATCTCTCCAGCCCCCTCGGCTGTTTTCTAATATGTGGATGTGCACACTTTACCTCTTGCTTTTGTAACACAATCCAGACTCTGGTTTTTAAGAGAGGAGGGGCCCCAGTCCATATACAGAATTGCCCCAACTTTTCCCAAGCTAGGCTTGGGCTCCCTAAGAAGAGGGACCCCAAACTGGATGACCGGGACAAAGCCATAGAGAATATGTAACCCAGGAAAGCCGTGGGGATAGAGGTAGCCATGTGTCAACTTCAACTGCGCAGTTTCTAAATATTTTTAAACAATATACTCTTCCTGAGTTGGGGCTTAGAGTGTGTTAGGGCTCTGGTCAGCAGGAAGAGTGCTCTGAGAACCTAGAAAAGTCACATGCTTGCCTAAGCAGGTCAGCCACAGTGTCTTCTGGGAGTCATCCTTCTATAGAGAGGTAGGAGTAAGTTACCTGGAGCTTATGTTTTCAGTAGCATTGTTACGGCCCACAGTCCATGGGGCCACATGACTAGTGTGCCAGGGATAGGAGGCCTGGTGGCATGCCTCTGCACCTTTCTTTAGTTCAGTCCCTGCCCCAGGGACCTCCCTCCTCCACACCACCCAGGCCACCTACCACCCAAATTCCCAATCAGGGCTTGCTTACTGGAGACTGTGAAGGGGTGAGGGGGGCAATGCCACAGCTCTCCTGGGTCCTCGGGGAGCCAGGTGGGCTGGGTACTGGGGATCTCTCTGGACTAGAGCCTGTAGAGGAGAAAGACCAAGTCACCTTGAAACGATCTGGGAAGCAGGACCTTGCCTCGCACAAGGGCTCTATCTGTTCTCTCTGAGCCTGGCTGAGGCAAAGGGTAATTTGTGGGGAAGGGAGACAGGAGGGAGAAGGAAGGACATGCATGTTGCAGGGTTGAGGGTCTAAGCACCTGCCTGGACCAAGCAGATGTGCCTGTCTCCCTGGATGGTGTCCTGTGTGGATCATCTGGGCAGTTTCCCAAGTCCCCTTTAAGCACGCACAGGAGGACAGAAGGAGACACAGAAGCACTTTGTAGTAGAAAGACAGTCTAGAGATGGATAGGCAGGAGCTACGGGCAGATGGGCTCCTGTGGCAGGGCCAGAGGGGACTTCAGATGTGACTGTGAGGTGAGACATACAGCCTAGAGGCAGGCTGCTCCTCTGCTATTAAAGTCAGCCACATGGTTCTAATCAGGACTTGAGGGGGTTCCCCGTTCCCAGTGGGCACACAGGACCAGAAGGGGAAGGCAGCACCTACCCCCAGCCCAGCTCTGTGTCTGGGGACGTCCTCAGCACACATACAGACACTCAAGATAGCATTGGGGGCAGAAGGGCCAGGCCTGGGCTGGACTTTAGGGTCTTGGAAACAGGGTAACCTCCAGGAGGGCCCCAGGTATGGCTTGAATTAGATGCCTGTGGGACAGGAAGGCCAGCCTGGCCAGACAGTCAAAGGTGGTAAGGAAGTCATTATCCCCATCACACTAAGGTTTGCTAAGGGTGATGGGAGGAGATGGCAGAGACCCTGACACCCATGGATGAGGCTAGGGAGGCCAAAAAGAGAAGGAGAGTGGGAACGGGCGTGAAGGCTCCTGCCAGCAGGTCTGAATGGCTGCCCTCTGGGCCAGGGCTGGCTGTGCTCCCTCAGCTTGTCTGTGACCCTTGACAGTGGTCCCGGGATAACCCAGGAATGTATGTGAGGGTCTGTAAGAAGAGCCTGGGCATAGTTGCAGTGTGCCTGGGTACCAGAAGTATAAGGTCAGGGTAGCTAAAGTTCAAGATCCCCTTCTCGGGGCATCCAGCATGGCCCAGGCCCTGCTATCAGCTGTAATGTGAAAGGCAGTTGCTGTGCCTTTAGCCTGGGAAGGGAGGCAGGAAGGAAGGGCCCAGCCCACCAGGTCTTTGTGAATGGACTTCCTGAGGAGTGTCCCTCCTGCCTGCTGGCCTCCCACCCTGCAGAGAGCACAAAGCCTGCACTCAGAGGAAAGCAGATGTGCTGAGTTCAGGGCACACAGGCCCACCTGCAGACCACTCCAACCCAAGGTCCTCCGCACAGGGATCCATCCGCATCCTCACAAAGGGTGCACATGCGTGTAGGTGCACAAAGCACACGCGAGTCCTTTGCACACAGACAAGCATATGCACACACACAGGTATCTCTGAACAGATACTTTCTGTATACAGACCATCCCTGCACACACATGTGCAGGTGTGCACACTGTATACACACACACACACACACACACACACACACAGTGTAGAATATACAGAATGGTTCTCAAGAACTTGCGCTGAGAGGAAATTGTGGGCAGTGGCTAGCAGTCTCATGCCAAGGCAAGTAGGGTGGGTGGGGTGGTGGGCAGGGAGGGGCAGTAGAGGTCTTACTGATATACAGCCCTTGTAGGCCCATTTCCGGGACAGTCAGCATCCTTGCAGTCTCTGGAGCTGAAAACAAGAACAGACAAGCAAAATGAGACTTACTTGTTCTACACTCTTTCCCTGACTGCTATCTGTGCTATTTTTTTACTCTGAGCCGGAGACACTTGATGCTAATCCCTGACGTCACAGTATTTCACTTACAAACTCCTCAGTGTGTCTCTGGGAGATAAGGATGACACATTTTGAAAATGAGCATCACAAATTCTGTTAGCATGTCTAACCAGATCCCTTCATCTCATCTAGAGTTCAGTCTCCATAGGCCTAGTTTGCTCAGAAATGCCCTTTGCTCTGTATGAACCATGACCCTTCTATGTATTTTCTGGTGCTTGCTTTGTGCCAGGTGCTGCTTATGAGATTGTTTTGCCTGTATGTATGCCCATATAACGTGTGTATCTAGTGTCCAGGGAGGGTGACGGATGGCTTGGATCTGGAATTACAGATAGCTATGAGCTGCCTAGTGGGTGCTGGGAGTGCAGGTCTCTGGAGGAGCAACCAGGGTCCCTCACAGCTGATCCTTAAACTTTCCCCTCGAGACCGTTTCACTTGAGACCCTATTTTATATAGGAAATTTCCATGCGCCAGGCGGTGGTGGTGCAGGCCTTTAATTCCAGCACTCCGGAAGCAGAGGCAGGTGGATCTCGGTGAGTTCGAGGCCAACCTGGTCTACAAGAGCTAGTTCCAGGATAGGCTCCAAAGATCCAGAGAAACCCTGTCTCAAAAAACAAAAAACAAACAAACAACCCCCCCCCAAAAAAAAAGAAAGAAAGAAATTTCCATGCAAGCCAGGGTATATAATTACATAGAATAGGAATATAAATAAAATTTTTATTTATAATAAGTTATATAGAACTTTATTTTGAAAACAATTCTTTGATATATATTCCTACTTATTAAAGATAGAAGAAATCTGAGTAGTAATGAGACAGATGTGCTTGCTTCTTTTATGGTGACTCATGCCTCTACTCTCAGCACTGGGGAGGGGAGACAGCAAGATCAGAAATTCAAGGTTAACCTGGCAGGGTAGTTTGGGATACACGTGAGCCCGCTTCAAGAAAACCAAAAAATAAATAAATATTGGCTGAATATTTGACACTGAATGTGAAGCATCGTCAACACGTGCCAGAGCTGGCTGACAGATATTTTGATTTGACAATGGTCGAGCTGAGAGTGCTCCTTCACATAAGCGCACAGCACAACATGACAGGCAAGGCTAGGGCCACTCCAGAAATTTCAGGAAATTCTGTTTTAATCTAAAGTCAATATTCATTGATTATTCAAACAGCAGTCTTTAAAATCAGACACCCTCATGGCTGAAGAGATGGCCTGGTGGTTAAAAGCTGTCTTCCAGAGGAGCAGGGTTCAATTCCCAGCACCCACACGGCAGTTCACAGCCATCTGGAACTCCATTTCCAAGGGATTCAGTGCTCTTTTCTGGCCTCTGGAGGCACCAGGCATGAAAGTGGTACACAGACATACATGCAGGTAAAACATTCATACACAAAGTAAATAAAAAATTAAAATTCATAAAAATCAAACATTCTTGTTTGTTTGCTTGCTTGCTTGTTTTTTCCGAGATAGGGCTTCTCTGTGTAACCACCCTGGTGGTCTTGGAACTAGTTCTATAGACCAGGCTTGGCCTTGAACACACAGAGATCTGCCTGTCTCTGCCTCTGGAGTGCTGGGACTAACGGTGTGTGCTACCATACCTGACTAAAACTCAAACAGTCTTAAAAAGAAAAACAACAAAGACCCCACCAAAAAACTTTCTAACATAATACAATCCAATGAGCTTGTGTGCTGAGGAATGCTGGGATGGTGGTACAAGTCTGTGTTTTCTGTAATTAAACCAGTACGTTTCCATAAGGAGTCACACAGTTTGATACGCACAGTAAAACAGGCAATCCCTAACACAGAATAGTCTCAAATCTGAACTGAGGTGTTTCTGTCAGCTTCTGTAGCTGTTTCGTGGTCCACCGGCATGCACAGTGCAAAGGGGGTGTGTCGTGTGCTCAGAACTCTGTGGGCCACACAGTACGACATGGGCTAGCTCTGCCAGAAACAGATTTGTTCACATTCTGATTTTGATGTAATTTTTGGTCATCGAACATTCAGCAAACTTATCGTTGCCAAATTTTCATCTTACCTGTTTAATCAGGTGTCCTTGTAATGGGACCACTAGCCGTGGCTTAGAAAATGGTGATCCGCACCTTTTTTGGGGACTCGTGGTTTAGGAAATGGTGAGCCGCACCTTTTCTGGGGACTCAAGTGATTGTGACCCAGTAATCATGAAAGTAACTTTGCGAATGCCAAGCATATTAAGGATGTGAAGATGATGTCGGTGTGGGGAGAGAAGAGCTGAGCCGGACCCTCCTTTAGACTCGGTTTTATATGAAGGGCAATGGAAAACCTCGCAAGTTTGGAAGCTGCAGGGGGGGGGGTGTGTGGAACATCACCACGTCTGCACTCTGATGCTTCTATGCACGGGAGAGTGAACAGCTATAGAGCAACATGGAAGTGGAAGTCAGCAGGGCAGCTATAGGCTTCCAGGCTACAGGTGGCAGAAGCGGAAGTCAGCTGGGCAGCTATAGGCTTCCAGGCTACAGGTGGCGGGAGCGGAAGTCAGCAGGGCAGCTATAGGCTTCCAGGCTACAGGTGGCGGAAGCGGAAGTCAGCTGGGCAGCTATAGGCTTCCAGGCTACAGGTGGTGGTGAGCTGTGCACCTCGGACACAGTGGGGCCATTTCGTGGCAGTAGTGTAAATCAGCAGGGCTGATCAGACCTGTTAATGGGCCTCAGGAGGAAACTTTTCTGACTTAAGCTGGGGGATGGAAGGAAGAGAGAGAGCAGGGCAGGCAGACAGCAGGGACAGGCAGAGAGTGGATGCAGTTTCACACTCAGGAAACAAAACAGAACTAGTGATCAGACATGTAGTCTGGAGATAGGGAGAAGCCCCTGAGCAGGAAGTATACTATACATGAGAAATTCATTGTCCACGGGAGTCTAGGAAGAAGTTGAGTGGGAGGGGAGGGAGGAGAAAGGACACTTAAAGGCCTGCCAGGTGGAAGCAGGCTGACCAAGGACCCTCCTGTGGTTCCATGACAACCCCAGCAAGAGAGGAGGGTGAAGCTAGGTGGTTTTAAGACATCCTTGAAGAAAGGGAGTGGAGAGCTGGCTCAACAGTTAACATTGTTATTCCTGCGAGGACCTGGGTTCCGTTCCCATCACCTACCCAGTGGCTGTGGCTCACAACCATCTTTCAACTTCAGTTCCAGAGGATCCAAGCCCTCTTCGGACCTTTGTGGGCCCTAGACGCACATGTGGTGTGCAGACAGGCATGCAGGTAAAATGCACATGCAAAATAAAAAAGAATTTTAAAGAAGTCCTTAGGACAGCAAATACCTGTCCCATTGGCCCAAGGCGGATAAACCCAGGCAAAGCTGAGCACAAGAAGCTTGGCTGAGCAGGGAAGAGACAGTGCCTAGAGGGAGGCAGGGAAGGTTGTGTGCTCATGTGTTTTCCTTTTTAAACAAGTTCTACATTTCTAGTTATTATTTGACAAGCGGGGAGAAGTTGAATACATTGGCACACGCATCAATGGTGCAGGTGTGGCTGTCAGAGGACAACTTCTAGGAGTCGCTTCTCCCCTTCCACACTTGTGTGGGTCCTAGGAGTCAACCCAAGTCATCAGGTTCGCATGACAAGCGCCTTTACCGATGAGCCAGCTTACGGCTCCAAGTTATTTACTGAAGGATATTTATTGCCTGTTAAAAACCAAGGTTATTTATGTTTTTGTTCCTAACATGGGAGGTATTTGAGCTTGAATCTGTGAGGTTCTGGGGTCCAAGCTCTAAGTAAATGCCCCCAACTCATCAATAGTTTTGTTACTTAATGTGCTGCCTCAGGTCCAGCAGTCCCGGCATCACTACACCCCAAAGGAGCGTCCCACCTTGACCTGCTCAGAACTTATTTCTTCTCTCTTCCTCCTTTTTTCTTTGTCTTTTTTTTTTTTGTTTGTTTGTTTCGAGACAGGGTTTCTCTGTGGCTTTGGAGCCTGTCCTGGAACTAGCTCTGTAGACCAGGTTGGTCTCGAACTCATAGAGATCCGCCTGCCTCTGCCTCCCGAGTGCTGGGATTAAAGGCATGCGCCACCATCGCCGGGCTGTCTTTTTTGAGACAAGGTTTCCCTGTGTAGACCTGGCTGTCCTGGAACTCTCTCTGTAGATCAGGATCAGGTTGGTCTCGGATTTAGAGATCCTCTCACCTCTGTCTCCCAAGGTTCTGGGATTAAAGGTGTGTGCCACTACTGCCCGGCCAGAACTTGTATTTTATGAGATTTCCAAGGTAATTCAGATTCTCCTTACAGATTAAGTGATATTCAAATGTTCTCGCTGCTCCGTGGTCTATAAAGCAGGGGTGCTATTGCTCTTACCTATGAGCCTGGCTACCCCTTTAAACAAAGGTGGAGGCTGCCCCTGCCTGTAGCCTGATCAGGAAGTTTTGCTAACAGAACACAAGCAGACACAGATCCGGGCAGCGGCACACCCATACACAAGGATACTCCCTTGCTCACCACCATCCAAACATACCCAGCATCAGGGAAAGACAGCCAGGCTCTTGTACATCCAGGGTACCCCTGTGTGGCCAGCATCATGGAGATTTCTAGACACATAGGATCCTGCTTCCACAACACTGGAGAGACACAGTTGGCTGTAGCAGGTATCAGAATTTGGGAAAGGATAAGGGCTGGCTGAAACTAGGGGGTAACGATGAAAAGAGGCAAATAGAGGGGACCTCTAAGAACCCTGGGAATCAGGACAGAAGCCTAGCTCAGAGAAAAGAAAGGGGTAAACTAGAGCTGGGTACCATAAACTCTCCAGAGTGGACGCTGTCTCTTAATCCTGCGTCCATGCACATAGTGATGTTAGCCTGAAAGCAGCCGTGCCTAGGAGTATTCACACTGCAGAAACGGACAACAATTACAAATCAGGCTTTTCTCTTTCTTAGAGAGCTGGCTGTTTTTACTGGCATGCCACTGTATCAAAGCCCACCACAATACACATTGAGCATTTCTCTGTCACAGGTTTGAGTTAGTGCTAGAACCACTTTGACGGATGGATGAATGAATGGATGGATTCTCTGGGCCAAGCCTGTTGCATGGCAGAAAATAACCTTGAACTTCCAAGAGAAAAAGACTTGAGTTGTCGCTCTAAAAGCTTAGTTCCATGCCACAGGCAGATGCCTATACCTCCCCCTTGGCCCACTATGGTCTGTGTAAGAGTGTGTCACCTCTCTGTACCTAAGGGTGACACTGGGCTTGTGAGGACCAAGTCCAGGGGTGGAAGGTGCTGGGAAAGGCAGGGAGCTGGGTGTGTGTGGACAGGGCTCTGCTTCTCCACGTGGATTTGACTTTAGCCCCGGGTCTTACTGAAAATGTCACTGTACCTATCCCGAGTTCTTTCTGAAGGCGGTAGGAACTGAAACAAACCATGATGGCGGAGTCTCCACAGACTCCATAGAGATGGAGGTAAAGGGGTTAGCAGCTGTGCAGGGACATACAGGTGGCCAATGTGTCTTCCAGATCTTCCCACCATGCTTTGCACGTGCACATTTGAGGAGAATGCTGACTAAGGAGTTTGGGATAAGTCAGCTCCCAACAGCTAGGGCTCACCAGAGTGCAGAGATGGAAACAGACAGAGGCAGACCCCCATCCCAGGGACTTCCAGTTTCCGGGTGGTAATGTCTGAGTTTCCGGATGGAAACTGCATGCTAAATCCAGGCCCTAACGTGATCGCTACACTATCTGTAGACAGCCCTTTAGCCCTACCTGTGGCCGACTCCTGGCTCCCGGTCTCATGGCTCATACTCTTCACGTTCACCCTGGCTTTTAGTCCCGATTGTTGTCTAATAGGCAGGGTTTGTCTGTCACAGGGGACCGGGACAGGGTGTGCCAAGAGGAAACTCAGAGAATTCCCCAGATCTCACAATCTTTGTCTGATGGACACAGTTCTTCAGGGGTCTCTTCTTGGGTGGGGTGGTTAGGTGGGGAGCTATGAGCTTCAACAGGACTGTCAGCAGGCTGGGGCCACAGACATTTCTTCCAAACTTTTCTGGGCCACTCAACCGGGAGCCCATGGTCTGGTCAGAAATGGAACCCAAAGGGCTGCTCCACCCTATACTGGGGAGATGACTTCAAGGAGAGGGGACCAGAAAAAGGCCGTGGAATAAGGAGGCGGCTTTCTCCTGTAAGGGCTAGGGGTGATGGAAATGGCCACTGACATCCTGATCCCTGCTTCAGCTTTGCTTTCCACAAATGTGCCACCCCTTTGGGTATTCATCGTGGGAATAATTAGTTCACAATCTCTGTCCCACCGAAACCTAAAGCCGTACCCTGCCCACCATCTCCAGTGAAGTTTTTCACTTTCCCTGGCCCCATCTGCTCACAGCAGGCTGAGTTGAGTTCCTGCCTTCCCCTTTCTCCACGGGACAGACTTACTTCATAGCTAGCTAGCTCCTCCAACCTCGGAGAAGCCCAGACCCCACCCAATAGGATCCCCACCCGTGCCTCTTTGAGAACAGCCTAAGGTCTCTAGCATACAGACACCCTGGTCACCCAGATGCCCTCCCACAAATTTGGATCTCAGTGACTGGAGCCTCGTGAGGCACTTCTTGACACACAAATATTCAATCCCCAGTCTTAACTCTAACCCAGGCAGCAGGTCCCCAGGACTGGTTAAGTGAGCAGGCCCCAGTTCACAGTGGCTCTCCTCCAGCCCCCAGCCTACCTCCCCATGCACCAGGTCGTTCCAAACTAAGCAAGTCTCTGGTGGGGTCCCACAGCCAAAGGTAGGAGCCGAAGCTCAGTTGCCTCTCTCTCCAAGCCTGGGCCAGTGGGCCCGCCTCCTGAAGAAGCTTGCAGCTTTGCTTCCACCTAGCCCGTGACTTCGTGGGCTTAAGCCCCAGACAGCAGCCTCTGCACCTCCCTGGGAAGCCCAGAGGCCCTTCCCCGGCTCACCTCCGCCTTGCGGACAGCTCCACTATGTCTGGCCGCCTGGATATTAGCTCAGAGCCTGCGGCAGTCTGCTGTGGCCCTCGATGTGCGCCAGGCCCGTCCCTGCACCCTCCCCCAGGCCGGATGGCCGCACACACCGCCCAGATGTGTGAGCCAGGGCGGGGCCTGCCTGCTCAGAGCTCAGCCGAGGGGCCCAGTCCCCGCCCGCGTCCCCGGCCCCTCCCAGCTTCTCGCAGCACCACGGGCCAGCGGCGCCTCCCCTGCTCAGAGGGCAGCCCAGGGGGTGGAATGGGAGAAGGCAGAGTGGGAGGAGCAGGGTGGGAAGAGAATTCCAGACCCTCCTAGGCCTTCTGCTGCTCCCACTTCACCAGCTGCCCACCCTGGGGTTGGGCATTGGCATCTGCTGCCCAAAGTCTAGACCCCACAGAGGGTGGCCCTATTCCAGATCTTTAAAGTCGCCACTCTTTCCTCAACACTTTTCCTAGCGGGTGTCCCCAAAAGTCATGTGGAATTGAGGGTGAAGGCAGAACCTAGGTCCTCAGACTGGGACCTCAGATTTGGCCAGAGACCACCTATTCTGCCTCTGTGGTGAGAAGTCCTTAACCTTTCAAATGTGGCTCATAATCTTCTTGTATCAACCCAGGACCTCCCGGTGATACCAGGATGGGGCTTCCCCTGACAGGAGACAGTAAGGGAAGCTGAGGGTGGCTGTCAGGTGCTTGCTCTGTTCTGAGCTGACTTGCCAGGTCCTGTGCTCCCAGGGTCTGTCAGGGCCACTGCTCTAGGTACCCTACAAAGGCTCCAGTGGCTTCCAGAACTTATCTCCTTGTAACTACTCTCCTAGAACCAGAAGACAAGGAGAGAACTGCTTTGGTCTGCTATCCCATCCTTTGCAAGGTCATTTTCCCTCCTGGTCTGCCTTGCCTCCTTCACTGCCCAGAGAAAATGCTATCTTCCTTAGAGCTCGCTGCCCTTACTGTCATGTCCACTGTCCCAGAGGGTCTTTATCTGAGGTCAGGGCCAGAGGTGTATGTGTATGTGTGGTGTATGTGTGGTGTGTGTGGTGTGTAGTGTGTGTAGGGTGTGTGTAGTGTGTGTATGTGTGTGTAGGGTGTGTGTAGTGTGTATAGGGTGTCTGTAGTGTGTGTATATGTGTGTGTGGTGTGTGTGGTGTGTATGTTTGTGTAGGGTGTGTGTAGTGTGTGTATGTGTGTGTAGGGTGTGTGTAGTGTGTATAGGGTGTCTGTAGTGTGTGTATGTGTGTGTGTGGTGTGTGTGGTGTGTATGTGTGTGTAGGGTGTGTGTAGTGTGTGTATGTGTGTGTAGGGTGTGTGTAGTGTGTATATGTGTGTGTAGGGTGTGTGTAGTGTGTATAGGGTGTCTGTAGTGTGTGTATGTGTGTGTGTGGTGTGTGTGGTGTGTATGTGTGTGTAGGGTGTGTGTGGTGTGTATGTGTGTGTAGGGTGTGTGTAGTGTGTGTATGTGTGTGTAGGGTGTGTGTAGTGTGTGTATGTGTGTGTAGGGTGTGTGTATGTGTGTGTAGGGTGTGTGTAGTGTGTATATGTGTGTGTAGGGTGTGTGTAGGGTGTGTGTATGTGTGTGTAGGGTGTGTGTAGTGTGTGTATGTGTGTGGGGTGTGTGTGTAGTGTGTGTAGGGTGTCTGTAGTGTGTGTATGTGTGTGTGGTGTGTGTGGTGTGTATGTGTGTGTAGGGTGTGTGTAGTGTGTGTATGTGTGTGTAGGGTGTGTGTAGTGTGTGTAGGGTGTCTGTAGTGTGTGTATGTGTGTGTGGTGTGTGTGGTGTGTATGTGTGTGTAGGGTGTGTGTATGTGTGTGTAGTGTGTATATGTGTGTGTAGGGTGTGTGTAGTGTGTATAGGGTGTCTGTAGTGTGTGTATGTGTGTGTGTGGTGTGTGTGGTGTGTATGTGTGTGTAGGGTGTGTGTGGTGTGTATGTGTGTGTAGGGTGTGTGTAGTGTGTGTATGTGTGTGTAGGGTGTGTGTAGTGTGTGTATGTGTGTGTAGGGTGTGTGTATGTGTGTGTAGGGTGTGTGTAGTGTGTATATGTGTGTGGGGGGTGTGTGTAGTGTGTGTAGGGTGTCTGTAGTGTGTGTATGTGTGTGTGGTGTGTGTGGTGTGTATGTGTGTGTAGGGTGTGTGTAGTGTGTGTATGTGTGTGTAGGGTGTGTGTAGTGTGTATGTGTGTGTAGGGTGTGTGTAGTGTGTGTATGTGTGTGTAGGGTGTGTGTAGTGTGTGTATGTGTGTAGGGTGTGTGTATGTGTGTGTAGGGTGTGTGTAGTGCGTATATGTGTGTGTAGGGTGTGTGTAGGGTGTGTGTAGTGTGTATGTGTGTGTAGGGTGTGTGTAGTGTGTGTATGTGTGCCAGCAAGGTGTCCGTCCAGTCAGCAGTTTTCCCTGATTGTCAGACACATTGATGCATCTTGTGTCTGTGTGTATTTGTTAGGGTATGTGTGACAAGATTCTTTTTTTTTTTTCATCTCACCATACATTTTCCCCAGCTACACTGTCACTTAGGACTACAACTGCAGTCAGTCCCCCCCACCACCCTCCTCCCACCCTTTCACCCACCCTCTGAAGTGATGAGGGCACCTCCTTCTTACATCGCCACCTCTGCTTTGGGTCCTGATTCAGTCCTCATCAATCACAGTCCCACCCTTGTACAACTCCAGTCTACCCAGGGGACAGCAAATGCTCCACATTAGAAGTTTGATTCAGTCACCATAGAAAGTTGGTCCTGTGGGCAGGGACAAGGGACCTGTTGAGTGTCCACCCTTCACCTAAATGGTCCCTTCTTTCTCCCCCTGCTCTTCTCTAGTGCCATTGTGGGCCCGTCCACTGACCTCAGATGTTTCTAGCTTCTCTGGTGGGTCTCTGAGCGTGTCCTCTCCTTGTCAAGCCTTCCCGTAGGTTTCCCTTGGGCCTTTCTCTGGGAGACCCTCCCTCTCTTCCAGTCCAACCCTCTCATGTGTATCCATGGGAATCCTGCCCATCACACTATCAACCTAGCACTCACTATGACTCTGTCCGATCCAAAGGAGATCCCAGGATTCAAAGCATGCCCCGCCCTTGGCTAATGTCCCTAACTGTCCTTCCCAGGTCCAGCCCCAAACACCTCTCATGCCCTTCAAGCACAGACCCTTTGAGCTCCCAACATTTGCTCCACCTGGGCCAGTCCTAATTACGACTTCCTTACCATTATCCCTCCCTTCTCCAGGCATTTAGGAGAAACCAGGCCCTTGTTCTTTACTGTGGGTGCTGCATCTACTCAGAAAGCTTCCAGCCCCAGGGACCACTACATAGGTCTTTAAGAAGAATCTTTGAGATTGGAAGGCAGAGCAAAGCTCCCTGCTCCTGGAACCCATGACATGACAGAGCAACAGGCAGCTTTAGGACAAAAGGTAGTTAATATTTAAGACATGCAGTTCTCCGATCTAAGCCCATTGATGCTAAGGGTCAGCAGAGAGAACTTTATAGCTGTGCTCTAACCTTCTACTCAAGCCTGACTTGCTAGCTCTGTTCCAAAGACTGGAGAGTGAGCGCACATGTACACACACACACACACACACACACACACACACACGTGCAAACACACACATGCACGAAAGGGAAGGGTTGGCTTCTTCCACCTGTGGAGCCTGTCCTTTGGACTTCAAAATGTCCTGTGCCCAGCTAGGAACCTTACTTGGGTGCTCTGGTTGCCACCCCGGCACCCCATGTGTGGCAGTAAAGCCTTTTCATTTCAAGGTATAGGAAAGAAAACCACAGCTGAGAAACTGTAGGGCAGCTCCTGCAGGCTGCTTCCCTCTGAGCCTCACTCTTGCCTGAGCCACAGGATGGGGGCTAGTGACTGGGCTGTATCCCAGTTCAAATGCCAGGCTGCCCAGATGGTGACCCATTCCTCCTGCTATCAGATCCTGGATCCTGGCAGCAAGCAGCTCCTGGGACAGAGATTTAACAATGTCCCCTTTACCAGATTCCTGAGATGTGAGCTTCCTTCCAGGAATTCCTCTGCCTGCTGGGCCGCCCAGATGGACTTCCTCTCTGTGGCCTGTGGTCTCAAGTCTCCAGCAGGATCACTTTTCACGCTGGAATTGGGAGTGCGTGAGACCCAGCTGCTGCCAGTCACCTAGGAACCTGTGGATCAGGAGCCTAGGCTAACTGTTGTTAGCTGGTACCTCCTTCTTCATAAACAGAAAAGCAGGGTTCACTTTCCAGCTGCACTCCCTCTTCTCTGTCCCAGATGGCAGCCAACTCACAGAGATTGACCTCACTTCCAGAACCTTCACTGGAGCCTCCCACTCCCAGCCCTTCCCTATCAGGGCTCCCACACAGGCGACAGAAGCCTGGAGGAGGAGGAGGAGGCTTTGGAACCCTGAAGGATGACTGAGAATGATCCCCATGGAGGAGCAGGAGCTACCTCAGGTAGAGGCGGCTGTGCACAGAGGGTATGTATGGAGAACAGAGGCAGGATGAATCAAGATACTTGGCAGTCAGTAATGCCACCAGTGTGGTTGGCTATTCTGCATCCCACTCTGCCGGCGGTATGGTCTTTGCCCAGGACTCCAGACCCCCAGATCCCACTTATTTTGCTTTGGTGTCTTTGGTCTGAAGTTTGCTCTCCCTCCCTCCCTCCCTCCCTCCCTCCCTCCCTCCCTCCCTCCCTCTATTTCTCCTTCCTTCCTCCCTCCCTCCCTCCCTTCCTCCCTCCCTCCCTCTATCTCTCCTTCCTCCCTCCCTCCCTCCCTCCCTCCCTCCCTCCCTTCCTTCCTTCCTTCCATCCCTCCCTCCTCCGAGGCATTTTATTTATCCATGTATTTTGCATCCCCAGAAAAGGAACTCCAGGAGTTTTCCTCTTGTGTTTTTATCTTGCTTCTCCATGGTTCATCAAACCAGCTGAGGATGTCAGTACAATGAAACCAAACAGGGTGGGAGCAGATCATTCTGCCATTTTCCTAGGTCTTTCAGCTGCACATCCAATCTAGGGCTGATCTTGTTATGCTTGTTTAACCCGCCCATGAGGTTCACAAAGATTTCCCCGGTTTGGTTATTGTCTTTGTTAGAGTTTTTATTGTAGTGAAGAGACTCCATGACCATAGCAACTCTTTATTTTTTTTCTTTACAGCAGAATTAACAAGGCATTGACTAATGAAGTCACTAAATTTAAATATATATTCTTCAATCATTCGATAAGTATGTAATGAACAGTATTTTCAGCCACTTAGAGTTTACTTCTACAATAGAATTTTACTAATTATTGAATTTATAAGAAGAGGTTTAAAACATTGATATTTCTAGAAATAACAGAAAAAACACTATAAAAATAAATCGGGGAACAGTACACTCACATATTCGCAAAGTCTGTACTGTCTTCTCTACTGCCCTTTTCTCTTTGTCACTGTCCTGTCCTAGAGCGCAAACCACCACTGTTTAGGAGCTGTTGAGGTCTGAAGTACCTCTGTCCTTTCTCAGCTAATCCTAGAAACTAAATGTGGCTTGCATCTTAGAGATGGTAAGTGTGGCCAAGCATCCCTTTTGCCACGGTTACACACTGCAGCCATTAAAACTTGAGCTAGGATCTTACAGCTGCCCACCCGGTCTGCTCATGTTCTCTGCAGTCTCTTAATTGTAATTCCCCATAAAATTGAAATGAAAAAGCAGATCACATACTTCCAACGTACAATGGCACAGAACATACATTACCATGCTAAAAGGGTGGAAAAGGAGCAAAGAGAGAAAAGACAGAAAACCAGCTGGGCAAACTCTGAACTCTGCATCTCCATGTCTGATGTCCAAGTGCTCTTCAGATCTCCAACTCCTTTTAGCTTTGTTGACTGCAACACATTTCTTTCTCTTGGTTTGGTTCCATGTTTCTAGTAGTAAGGCCCATCAAGCCCACTTTAAACCATTCTACTGCTTTCCTAATCCAAAGTCCCCAAATACACATTCCTCCAACCAAAAGTATGGTCAGGCTTATCACAGTAGTGCCCGAGTCCCTGGCATTAACTTCTGTAATGTAATGTTGCTGTAAAGCGACACCATGGCCACAAAAGCTCTGATAAAGGAAAACATTTAATTGGGGCTGACTTATCATTCAGAGGCTTAGTCCATCATCAGCACGGCGGGAAGTAGGCAGACATGGTGCTGGACAAGGAGTTGAGAGTTCTACATCTTGATCCGCAGGTAGCAGAAGTCTGTGTACTAGGCCTACTTTGAGCGTATGAAACCGCAAAGCCTGCCCACACAGTGACACACTTATTCCAACAAGGCCACATCCACCCCAGCAAGGCCACACCTTATAATAGCATCGCTCCCTATGGGTCTATGATTTGTACTCAAATCACCACATTATTCCTAAGCCAGCTTTAGGCTAAGTATTTCTAGATTTGAAAACATTTTTTACATTTATCTTTATTTATTTGTGTGCATGCATGCGCACATGCACCCAGGCAATCACATGCACCCAGGAGAGCACATGCATGCGCCCCTATGCCACAGCATGCACCCCTATGCCACAGCATGCACCCCTATGCCACAGCATGCATGCAGAAAAGCAAAGGACAACTTGTAGGACTAGCTTCTTTCCTTTAATCGTGTGATCTCAGCTCCGCAGGCTCAGCAACAGATACCTTAGCCTGCTGAGCTATCTTGCTGGCCCCAGGCACTCTCCCATGGAACAGTATGTAGCTGAGGATAATCTTAAACTCCAGGTCCTCTTGCCTTCATGTCCCAAGTGTTGGGATTGCATGCATGTGCCACCACTGAGCATGCTGACATGCTCCCTGCCATGATGGTAGTGGACCGAACCTCTGAAACTGTAAGCAAGCTACCCCAATTAAATGTTTTATTTCCTTATAAGGGTTGCCATGGTCATGGTGTTTCTTCGCAGCAATAAAAACCTTAATTAATACATCCACTAAAGGAAAAATCCACCAACAAGATATTAAACATTTAAGTCCCCAAACACAGGCATACTCAAATTCATACAAGTACTACTGATCTAAAGCCACAGATTAAACCCAGTACAGTGATAGTGGGTGACTTCAACACCCCACACTCACCAATAGGACATCCAAACAAAAGTCAAAGAGAATTGTTAGTTAAATGTCATAAATCCGATGGACTTAACAGACATCTACAGAAGATTCCACTCAAGTACTAACTAATGCAAATTCTCTTTGGAATTTTCTCTAAAACTGATCACCTATTAGGGCATAAAGCAAGTCTCAAAATATAGAGAAAAAAATCAATAAACTTAATGATGCACCTGAAGGCCTTGGAGAAACATGAACAAGCCAAAACCAAACTCCAAAACAATAGATGAGAAAAGATTGTGGCTGGAGAGATGGCTCAGTGGTTAAGAGCATTGCCTACTCTTCCAAAGGTCCTGAGTTCAATTCCCGGCAACCACATGGTGGCTCACAACCATCTGTAATGAGGTCTGGTGCCCTCTTCTGGCCTGCAGGCATACATGTAGACAGAATATTGTATACATGATAATTTATACAATAATTATTCAATAATAAATATTAAAAAATAGATGAGAAAAGACAATTAAAATCAGGACTGTCATTAATTAAATAGAAACAGCAATGACAAAGAGAATTGATGAAAGGAAGAGCCCGTTCTTTGAAAAGATTATTGAGATTGACAAGCTCTTAGCCAGAGACCCAAGTTAATGCAATTAGAAGTGAGAAGAGAAATATTACAACAGATACCAATGAAATTCAGAAGATTATATGGACATATTTAATTGAAAAATCTAATAGAAACAGACAAATTCCTAAGAAGCATACAGCATACTGCAATTATATCAAGATGAAATTATCTAAACAGACCCATAAACAGACATGAGATCGAAGCAGGGATAAAAAGCCTCCCAACTAAAATGGACACAGGACCAGATGGAGTCACTGCAGAATTCTACCAGAACTTCAAAGCACCAACATCGATGCTTCTTAAGTGATTTTCTAAAATATAAAAAGGAGGGCTTCAAAACTCTTTTCTTGAAGCCAGTATTACCTAAGCTAGATAAAGATACAGAAAAAGAAAGAAAATTAAATGTTGATTTCTCAGTAAAACACTGGCAAGTCAAAACCAAGATCATTCTTCATGACCAAGTTGGCTTCATTCTAGATGCAAGAATGGTTCTAATAAATGTTACCCACCACACCACGAGTCTCAAAAATCACATGATCATCTCATATTTGAAATGGTGTTTGAAAATATCCAACATTCCCTCATGATAAAATCACGAAGAGGCTAGAGATGTCGGGAACATACTTCGACATAATAAAGACCACATACTTCAAACCTATAGTCGACATCCTGCTAAGTGGAGAAAATCTTAAAGTGTTCCCACTAAGATCAGACACAAGGCAACGATGTCCACTCTCTCTACTCTTATTCAGTGTAGTGTTGAACTCTTAGCTAGAGCAATATGGCAAGAGAAAAAAAATAAAGCCGGGCGGTGGTGGCGCACGTCTTTAATCCCAGCACTCGGGAGGCAGAGGCAGGCGGATCTCTGGGAGTTCGAGGCCAGCCTGGTCTACAAGTTCCGAGACAGGCACCAAAGCTACAGAGAAACCCTGTCTCGAAAATCCAAAAAAAAAAAAAAAAGGAGAAAAAAAATATAAGAGCCACATGCAGGGAAAACTGTCAGAGGGTCCTCGTTTGCAGATGCTACAATTCTACCCATATGAGATCCCAAAGAGCCCACCAAAAACCTTGGAAAGCTGATAGATATTTTAAGCAAAGTGGCAGGATACAATTTATCTTTTTAAAGTAGCATTTTATTAATTTTTTGATAACCACATATAATTATTTTGGTCATATTCCACCCACACACTGTCAGGATACTAAACTAACATAAAAATCAGTAGCCTTCTTCCATCCAATGCCAAATATGCTGAAGAAGATTGGAGGGAACAATCCCACTCACAACAGTGACACACACACACACACACACACACACACACACACAACACCTGGGAATAAATCTCACAGAGGAGATGAAAGGCCTCTGCAACGAAAACTCTAAGATACTGAAGAAAGAAAATGAGGACGACACCAGAAGGTGGAAAGATTTCCCATGCTCATGAATTGGCAGGATTAATATAGTGAAAAATGGCCATTCTACCAAAAGTAATCTCCAGGTTCAAAATATCAGACTTTTCTTAACAGACCCAGGAAAAAAAATCTTAAATTTTGTATGGAGGCACACAAGACAGGATAGCCCGGGCAATCCTGCACGATACAGAACACTGCTGTAAGTAACCATACCTGATCTCATATACTAAAGAGCCACAGTAATACAAACAGCATGGCACAAACACAGATGTTAGATCCATGGGACAGGATAGAGGACCTAGACACAGCCCCGCACACCTACAGCTACTTTGACAAAGATGTCAAAATACACATCAGAGAAAAGACAGCATCTTCACAAATGGTGCTGGGATTTCAACGTGCAGAAAAAAATGAAACTAGATCCTTACCTTTGACATTGCCCAAAACTCAACTCTAAATGAATGCCTCAACCTATGACCTGGTACCCTAAACTGCTGAGGTTAAAGGTAGGAAACATACTTTGAATTCTAGGCAAAGGTAAGGACTTTGTAAATAAATTCTAGTCATTCAGGAGGTAAGAGAAACAGTTGATAAAGGGGATCTCATGGACTAAAGAAAATGGTCAACTGAGTGAAGAGGCAGGCCCCAGAACAGGTACTGGGGGGGGGGATCTTAAAACAGAGTGTTAGTGTCTAGAATACACAAAGAACTCAAAAAGCTAAATACCAAAGGGGGAAAACCTACCCAATTGAAAAATGGACAGTGGAACTGAACAGAAAGTTCTCAAAAAAGAAGAGATACAAATACCTAGCCAACACTTGAACAAGAGCTTTGGACACCCGTAGCCACCAGGGAAACACTGATTAAGACTACATTAAGATCACACCTGAAGAGCTGTTGAGGCGGCTTCGAGGGTAAAGGAAGGCACCTGGCCCCAAGCCTGGTGACTTGAGTTCTAACCCCGGAACCACGTAGTAAAAGGAGAGAATTAACGCTGCAAGTCGTCCACATACATAATATAGTACTCATGCAACCCTGTCAAGAAATAAATAAGTGCAAAGAAAAATTCTGCGGCAATGCATTATGGTAAAAATATCTTATATTCTAAGAGACTGGAACTTTTCTGGACCTCCCAGCCAGAGTTATACACTTTGAGGTCACTTAGGACTTAAAACTGCTGTCCTGCTGCCTACTCAGTCTGTTCGTTTACCTGTGTCTAAGAGAATAATGTGACAACCAGCTTTGTTTGTCCTAACTAGGGTTTCTCTTGCTGCAACAAAACACCATGGCCAAAAAAGCAAGTTGGGGAAGAATGGGTTTTTTTTGGATTACACTTCCACATTGCTGTTATTCACTGAAGGAAGTCAGGACGAGAACTCAAACAGAACAAGATTCCAGAGGCCGGAGCTGATGCAAAGGCCATGTGGAGGAGCTGCTTACTGGCTTGCTTCCCCTAGCTTGCTCAGCCTGTTTTCTTATAGAACCCAGGACCACCAGCCCAGGGATGGCTGGGCTGGGCCCTCCCCCATTGATCACTAATTGAGAAAATGCTTTACAGCTGGACCTCATGGAGGCATCTCCTCAACTAAGGCTCCTTCCTCTTTGATGGTTCTAGTTATGTCAAGCAGACACAAAACCAGCCAGTACACTTGCAGAGGATTTCCCATGTAATCAGCTTTTACAACCAAAGTTAATGCATAGCTGCAATCTTAAATTATGAGCTCTTCCAAAGCCTAACCAGGACAATGCATGTGTATCTTTTGCAGAAAACAGCAAACACAGAGGTAGAAAGCAATCCTCTAAAATGAATATCCACCATAAATGTTGTCTGCAGTGCTTATAGACTTATTGGTTAATAAACAATGATGCTTGGAAAACTGTTTGTTTTCTGGTCAGCTGGGGTCAGTTGGAGTCAGAGATGTAATCACTTGTAAAATTCTTTTAAAGATTTCTATAAAGTATCCCTCATTGTCTCCCCAAGTGATAATTTTTCTGCTGGTCAATAAAAAAGTTGTTAGTGACAGACAAAGTCACACAACTGACAGACACACACAGGGCAGATCCACAAGACAGCCTCGAGACAAGCACAGACTCAGATTCATACTGCAGTCAGAGGATAAAAGTCCAGAGTGGGAAGGAGAGCATTTGTATTGGGTTTTGTTTTGGTTTAATGGTGCTCGTGGAAATGCTTTTATTTCTTTCCTTAATGTGACACTGATGCATTATTGGTTTCTTGGAGATAATCACTAATGCATTTAATCCAGGCAAGGGTCCATCTCCCCCTGTCAGAAAGGCAATCATCCGAAATACAGATAACAAATGCTGGTGTGGATATGGGGAAAGGGGAGTCTTATACACTGCTGGTGGGATTAGGAACGAGTGTTGCCAGTGTGGAGATTCTCAAAAAACTAGAGCCAGATCTTGTAGGGATAAGTCCCGCCCCTTAAGGGGCGTGTTCGCCTCGGGCTAATGTCTGCCTATAAATTTGGCGAGCAAGCTCCGAGCTGCGCGCTTCTGCTTTCCTGGTCTCCGCAGGAACGGTGGTTCTGTAAGTCTATTTCTACATTAAAGCTATATATATATATATATATATTTACACTCTGTCTGCATTCGTTTACGCCGCTACATTTTGGCGCCCAACGTGGGGCTATTTTGCCCCCGACTCAAGCGGGTAGCCCGCTAGCTAACACAGCACCCTCCCCGGTGCTGTTTTTCAGTTCGTGACTCCGGCCCAGTGCCGAGTCCGAGACACACTCGGCGACACAGGCCCATTCTGCCTGCCTTGGCTAAGTTTTGCAGCGGAACCCCACTGCCTGAATTAGCAGAAGCTCAAGTACTTGCGGTTTTGCAACAAAAGCTGCCACAGTGTCAGATTTGGTCTGTTACAAAGTGACTTGGCCGGTTGTGGTGGCGCACGCCGGTAGGATTTGCTGAAGGAGGCAGAGGCAGGAGGATCACAAGTTTGAGGCCGGCCAGGCAGTGGTAGAGCACGCCTTTAATCCCAGCACTTGGGAAGCAGAGGCAGGCAGATCTCTGTGAGTTTGAGGCCTGCCAGGCCTTGGTAGTGCACGCCTTCAATCCCAGCACTTGGGAGGCAGAGACAGGCGGATCTCTGTGAGTTCAAGGCCAGCCTGGTCTACAAGAGCTAGTTCTAGGACAGGCTCCAAAAACACAGAGACCACCACTGTCAGGAACCGATCTTTGCAGGTAAAAAAATTTTCTTTTATAAATAAAATGTCTGAACACATTACTGTTCAAGAATTTAATGATTTTTTTAATTGTACCATGTGGGAGATTTTACAAGAGGTGTCTATCACCCCACATATATGGATCCTTCTGGGAGTCGTAGTTTTCATTGGCACCAAATGGTTTGATAATAGAAATATGATAAAGTCTTTACGAGACGAATCCAGGATTCTTAAGGTAGAGATTGAACGCTTAAAAACAATTGAGAATGACAACAATCTTCTCAAGAATCAGTTTGAAGTTCTCCAGGCTGATAACAATCTTATCAAGAATCAGTTTGAAGTTCTCCAGGCTGATAACAATCTTCTCAAGAATCAGGTTGAAGTTCTTCAGGCTGATGTTAAGGAGAAATTCATTAGTATGGAAGAGGGAACAGCTGATCTGGACCATAAGATTCAGTCCCTTTCTGTTGGAAAGGAAACATTAACTGAGAGAATCAAAACTGCTGAATGTGACAATCGGATTTTGTCTAAAGCTTATGACAGATTGACGGAAAGATTGTCAATACAAGAAGGCACGGTTTATGCCATAAAAATTATGTCCAAAGATGAGATGTTATCTCTAACGGACAAACTTCATACATTAGAATCCTCAATGAAGGCTTTGGAACATAATTCTGGACAGGAGTTTCAGACATTGCAGAAGGCAATGGTGAACAGAATTGAAAAGATTGAGGAATTTCTAAATTCTGATGAAGAAGAGCAAAGGGTAGAAAGGCAAATTTTAACTACATCTGTGGGTAAGTCTCTCCGGGACAATTTCCACAAAGCTCTACCTACAGCTCTACCTGCCTTTCCAGTAATAACAACAGAGAAGGTGATTGGTTCCAAAAACCCTAGGGTCATCAAGGAGGATACATGGGAGCCTGTGCGTATGAATGATCTCAAGGAAATAAAACAGGCTGTCATGACTTTTGGGATGCAAGCCTCTTTTGTTAAAGAGATGCTAAGATCTTGGGCCACGACAAGCAGAGCAACCCCCTCAGACTGGCTCCAGCTGAGCTCTGCGGTACTCGAGAGTGGACCGCAATTGAAATGGAAATGCTTATTCAGGCAAGAGGCTAGACTCTTAGAACAGCAGGAAAAAGCGAAGGGAATTGACATTTCCCTAGATCAAATTCTAGGTGAAGGGCCCTTTTCCGATCCTCAGGAACAAGCTAATTTGGATGAAAACACACTCTCCATGTGTACTACAGCAGCCTTAAGGGCTTGGGACAGGGTACAAGACCCAGGACAGAGAATGGAATCATTTGTCAGAGTTAAACAGGGTCAGAGAGAACCCTTTAGTGACTTTTTACAAAGATTAACTAAGGCTGTACAAATAGGAATATCTGACCCAGAAGCAAGACGTATAATGATTGAGTCTTTGGCTTATGAAAATGCAAATGTGGAATGCAAAAGGATTTTGGGTCCTTTAAAGCTCAGATCAGCGCCGTTGGAAGAATGGGTCTTGCATACACTCAATGTTGATACATTTGATTATGGCACTGAAGCATGGGTAGAAGAAGCAATTTCCAATGGTAAAAGGAGACACCAGAATACCAAATGTTTTAATTGTGGAAAAATGGGTCATATTAAAAGGAATTGTAAACAACGCGTTTTCAGAAATAATAATAATAATAATAATGCATCTTTCAGAAATAATAATAATAATGCATCTTCTAGAAATAACAGAAATAGGAGGACTCAGCCTTCAGGTTTATGTAGAAGATGTGGAAAGGGCAGACATTGGACGAATGAATGCAGGTCTACAAGAGATAGACAAGGCAACCTGATACAGCCGGGAAACGTGAGAGGGGGGGCCTCACAGGCCCCCATGGCAAACATGGTTCAGTCATATCCAGTTTCTGCAGAGAACGTGCCTCATCAGGACAATTAGGAAGCCCCATGCCTACTGTTACAAGCAATAATGATCAGAAAGATAAGTTACGTGTGTTTTGGCAAACTTCTATAAATGATCAAAGACCTAAACTGAGAGTGTGTGTAAATGGCATTTTTATTACTGGCCTGCTGGACACAGGTGCTGATGTAAGTATCATTACCCCAGAATCTTGGCATCCGTATTGGCCTCTTCAGAATGTAAATGTTCAGCTCCTGGGAATTGGAACCCTATCTCGAGTAAGGCAGAGCACGAGATGGGTTGAATGTATAGGGCCAGAGGGACAAATAGGAAAATTAAAGCCATATGTAGCCAATATTGCAATGAATTTATGGGGTCGTGACCTATTACAACAATGGAATACTGAAATTAACATCCCTGCTAAATCTAGAGCCTATATTTCTGAGAATAATATTAAAAGATATTACAAACGGAGAAAACCAGCCATTCGGGCTATACAAGAACAAGCAATTGATGTCCCTTCAGAGATACCAACAGCCTTGCCTCTAAAATGGTTGACTGAGAAACCAATATGGACAAAGCAATGGCCTTTAGCTGAGGAAAAGTTACAGGCTTTAGAACAGCTGGTACAAGAACAATTAGATGCTGGACATATAGAAGAATCTACCAGCCCTTGGAATTCTCCTGTATTTGTGGTTAAGAAAAAATCAGGTAAATGGAGAATGGTGACAGATCTCAGGGCCATCAACAAGGTTATTCAACCTATGGGCCCTCTGCAATCTGGAATTCCTTTGCCCTCTTTATTACCAAAAGGATGGCCTCTCATAGTTATTGATTTAAAGGATTGTTTTTTCACTATACCTTTGCAAAAAGAAGATAGAGAAAAATTTGCCTTCACAGTGCCTACTTACAACAATTCTCAACCTTCGAGGAGGTACCACTGGACCGTTCTCCCCCAGGGTATGTTAAATAGCCCCTCCCTGTGCCAATATTTTGTGAACCAACCATTGCAAATAATACGCAAGAAATTTCCCAAATCTATAGTATACCATTACATGGACGACATCTTGTTATCCGATTCAAACATGGATACCTTGAACAGACTGTTTGAAGAAATAAAGATACTTTTACCTAAATGGGGATTGCAAATAGCTCCTGAAAAGATTCAGAAGGGAGATTCTGTTAATTATTTAGGTTATAAAATAGGTTTGCAAAAAATTAAGACACAAAAAGCACAAATTAGGAGAGATCGCCTACGGACTCTTAATGACTTTCAAAGACTGTTAGGAGACATTTCCAGTCTACGACCAGCTATTGGAATAACACCTGATCTAATAATTCATTTGAACAAAACCTTGGATGGTGATAAGGATTTAAACAGTCCCAGAGAATTAACAGCTGAAGCAGAAAAGGAACTGACAATGATTGAGGAAAAATTACAACAGGCACATGTGGACAGGGTGAATCCAGAGCTCGATTGTATTCTCGTCATACTACCATCAAAAATTTCTCCTACAGGAATTTTAATGCAGAGAGATGATATTATTTTGGAATGGATCTTTTTACCACATAAACCAAGTAAGAAACTGAAAACTTATGTGGAAAAAGTCTCTGAGTTAATTATAAAAGGCAAGCTGAGACTTCGTCAACTAGCAGGTATAGACCCAGCAGAAATTATAGTGCCTTTCACTGCTGATGAACTAAAGAAATTATGGGAAGATAATGAACCATGGCAAAGAGCTTGTGCTAATTTTTTGGGAGACATTAATAACAACTATCCAAAAAGCAAGCGGCTTAACTTCATAAAGAGAACTTCTTGGATTCTTCCTCGAATCGTCCGTGATGCTCCAATAACTGGAGCCCGTACATTCTATACTGATGCCAATAAATCAGGGAAGGCAGGTTACAAATCAGAAGACTTGGATAAGGTGGAACAAAGTCCATATACTTCTGTCCAGAAGGCGGAATTATATGCCATTCTTATGGTGCTAAGGGATTTTAAAGAACCTATTAATATAGTTACAGATTCACAATACGCAGAAAGAGTTATTTTACATATTGAAACTGCTGAATTTATACCTGATGACACTGAACTAACCTCATTGTTCCTCCAGGTTCAAGATTTGATCAGGAACAGGCTTTGCCCTATGTACATAACACACATCCGATCCCATACGGGTCTGCCAGGTCCTCTAGCACAAGGTAATGCAGAAATTGATCAATTATTGATTGGTAGTGTGCTACAAGCCTCTGAATTTCATAAAAAACATCATGTTAATAGCAAAGGTTTGAAGAAAGAGTTTTCAATTACATGGCAACAAGCTAAGGAGATTGTAAAGAAATGCCCTACTTGCTCTTTCTATAACCAAACGCTACTGCCTGCAGGGGCTAATCCAAAGGGCACCCAAAGGAATGAAATCTGGCAGATGGATGTGTTCCACTTTGCAGAATTTGGCAAATTAAAATATGTACACCACACCATAGACACATATTCAGGTTTTCAATGGGCTACTGCCCTGAGCTCAGAAAAGGCTGATTCAGTAATCACACATTTATTGGAAGTTATGGCCATCATGGGTATACCTGCGCAAATAAAGACAGATAATGGTCCAGCATATGTATCTAAGAAAATGAAACGGTTTTTTGATTATTATAATATAAAACACATTACAGGTATACCAAATAATCCTACAGGTCAGGCAGTTATAGAAAGATCAAATCGTACTATAAAGGATATGCTGAACAAACAGAAAGGGACTGAAAATACCCCCAGAAATAGATTACATAATGCTTTATTAACCTTGAATTTTCTTAACGCTAATGAGAAAGGAACGACAGCAGCAGAAAGACATTGGATAATGGAAAAGTCTGCTGAACTAAATCAACCGATTTATTTCAAAGATGTGCTGACCTCTCAGTGGAAGCCAGGAGATGTGCTACGTTGGGGAAGGGGTTTTGCTCTTGTTTCCACAGGAGAAGAAAAATTGTGGATACCATCAAAATTAATAAAGTTTCGATTTGAAGAGGAGAAACCTCTTGGAAAGGAGAAATGACAACTCATCCACAACGATGATATTCATACAGGTGGTAAGAAAAACATATAGAATGGGGGCAGGGTTCTGTTCTTATCTCCACAGGAAAACACTCATCTTTGAGAAATTCAAGGGACCCTGGATGTTTGGATACTGACAGATGGAAAAATACCTGCCCAATAGGAAATATCAAGACAACTGAATGGGTTGTGTAAGTAATATTAAACCATATTTCTAAATTTATAAAGCTGGTTTTGAAGTTGGACTCTGGCTCAGTCCCTCTCCAATTCCAAGCCTGTTAGTAAGAGAAAAACCCAGAGTTTCTGGAGTTTCTGTCTCATGTCAAGAGCCATGATATGGGACAGAAAGAAATATGAGTTTAGAAAACATCTTTGCTTCTCTTCATATCTATCATACTTTTCATTGAATATATCTATCATGTCTTTCATTGAATATATATATATATAGTCTATATGATTAATGTTTAAGTTTTTCATAATGAACAATGAGTTTTTCCTGAAGTGACATTTGAAGTTTCCAGGAAGAAGATGGGGCCCCATAACAACAACTCCACCTGGTTGATACGACGTCATGATACTGATAGCGCTACTACAAGACCTGCTTTGGGTACCAGCTGCACAAGACAGTTCCAACTTGGTTAGCTGAAATGGTGGACATCTTATACAACATTTTGGCCAGACCTGCACGAAAATACTCAGAGACTATTTGCAATTTTAAAAGACATTATCTTGAAATTTAACCATCATTTTACTTTCACAGGATCCCCCAGAAAGAACGTCGCCCCTATGACAGCTGGAAGTAATTCTAGAGAACGACGTCCCCTCTCCCAGTAAAGTTTGCCCTTGGGTTTAGGGACATCATTTAGGGGTTGATTATAATTAGTATATGATTGAGGGTTGGGAGAGGAATTTTATAAGCTCAGGGATCATTTTGAAAAAAAAAAAAAAGAGGGATGATGGGATAATAGACAAATATATTGGTATAGATTCTTGTATATTGATACAAAGTTAAATTATATTGACTATTGTACGCATGCATGTTTCTACCTCTGTTTAAAACATTTTTATGTATTGACATATATTGTATTGATATATATATATTGTATATTTTTACCATATTGCAATGTACATTTCTACCTCTGATTAAGATACTTATATAATGTTTGTGTATTGATATATATTTGCCATATTGCAATGTATATTTGTACAGTGTTTATATTTGGAGGTCATTATCCTCATTTGTTACACAGTTGTTTATTGTCTTAGTCTTTAAGTTAGATAGATATTGAGAATTATATAGACAAATAGTCATCTAAGTTTGTCATTTATAATCAGACTAATCAGGTTCTTTAGATATATAGAGATTATACTCAGTATAGATAGATAATCTTCAACTTCTTCAAAGAGCTGTAGAAAATGGCCTTTAATCTAACTCAGAGTTTCGTGATAGTGAGACACAATTGCTCCTGGCAACACCGCTCTATTCCCGAGAGAATGTTGAGCACCAAAAACACTCCACCTGGAGCCTTTCTATTTGGCAGAACTGGCCTTTGGGCAAAGAAATGCCCATACCTCAACCACTGACACAGATACAGAGCGTGCATCAATGGATAAAACAGGACTGTCATATCCTGCCAAGACAGGGTAAGATAGTTTTGAAAAGTTCCTTGCCTTTAATAATGGTATGTCAGTTATGTTAGGCCTTAGCCAAAATTGGTTGACTCAACGTTGCAAACGAGACTTTGGGTGATTGCCCAGGTAGTCAGTTGTCTCTGTCAATTGTTGCACATTTTGGATATATCTCATTTGTTGAGTAGTGTTTATTCCCTTCTCAGATCTTTGACTGAGTTGAAGATTATATAATTGTAGTTACTCTTTACATTATTTGGACTTCTTGAGATAGAATGTTTAGCAAAGCTTTTGTTCTCAATATTGTTTGTTGTATTTATTATTTGTTGTTATTGTATGTAGTTGTATTTGGTTTAGTTCTGTCTTATTTAGACAAAAAGGGGAGATGTAGGGATAAGTCCCGCCCCTTAAGGGGCGTGTTCGCCTCGGGCTAATGTCTGCCTATAAATTTGGCGAGCAAGCTCCGAGCTGCGCGCTTCTGCTTTCCTGGTCTCCGCGGGAACGGTGGTTCTGTAAGTCTATTTCTACATTAAAGCTATATATATATATATATATTTACACTCTGTCTGCATTCGTTTACGCCGCTACAAGATCTGCCATGTGACCCTGAGGTACCATTCCTGGGCAGATATCCCAAAAATTCTGTACTTGCTGTGGAGATATTTGCACATCTGTGTTCCTTGCCACTCTGCTCACAATAGCTAGGAAATATCATCAACCTAGATATTCACCAACTGATTAGTGAATAATGAAACCATGCGTGCAAAGAAATATTACTCAGCTGTAAAGAAAATTGTTACACTGAATTCTCAGCCAGAGTGTGCCACCGTGATGACAGCCAGCCAGAGTGTGCCACCGGGATGACAGACAAACTTTCACCAGTCTTTTTTTTTTTTTCCTTTTTGGTGTTTTGAGACAGGCTTTTTCTGTGTAGTTTTGGCTGTCCTGAAACTCACTCTGTAGAGCAGGCTGGGCTCAAACTCAGAGGTCTGCCTACCTCTGTCTCCAAAAGGCGTGTGCCACCACTGCCCAGCCTCACTGGTCTTTTAACCACACACATTTGGATCACTTTTACTTCCTGGACATCAGCTGCTGTGAGCTGCGGACTATGCCTCTAGTGTCTGACACTGCCTGTTGCTTCCACCCCTCTCCTTAGGCTTCTTCTCTTTCTAGTCAATGGTAAGACACCATGGCCAAGGCTACTTATAAAAGAAAGCGTTTAACTGGGGTTTACAATTTCAGAGGGTTAGAATCCATGACGGTCATGGTGGGGAGCATGGCAGCAGGCAGGCACGGTGCTGGAGCAGGAACTGAGAGCTCACATCTTGATCCACAGGCAAGAGGCAGAGAACTAATTGGGAGTGGTGTGGGCTTTTGAAAGTTCAAAGCCTTCCACCCAGTGACACACCTCCTAATTCTTCACTAAAAGTCCCAATATCTGGGGACCTAGTATTCAAATATATGAGTCTATGGGGGGCATGATCATCCAACCTACTGCCGCGTGGCTAGGAAGCGCATCCCTCTTTAGAAAAGGCAGAAGTCTGTTTTCCCAGCTTTCTACAAGAACACTGGTTCTCAACCTGTGGGTCACGACCCCTTGCTGGTTGAACAACCCTTCCACAGAGGTTGCCTAAAACCACTGGAAAGCGTAAGTATTTGCATCCAATTCAGAACAGTAGCAAAATTATAGTTATGAAGTAATAAAATAATTCTATGGCTGGGGTCATTACAACATGAGGAACTGTATTAAAGGGCTGCAGCATTAGGAAGGTTGAGAACCGCTGCCTTAGAGTCTGGTGCACGCTAAGCGAATTCCACCGACTGGATGTCCCCACAAGACACTGCATGGTAGTGTGCTAGGTAGGAAAAGGAAATGAGTCCTCTTGTTTGGAATTAAAAGAATTTCCCTGAAACAAGAACAAGTATGTGTATCTTTGCATTTTACACAAATAAGTGTAAGATAAAATTCTCACAATGAAATGGCTAAATCTATCTCTGCGAGGATTATTTTCTCACTGTGGCATGTAACAAATCAGCCAAAACCTGTGTAGCTTGAAACAATGACCTCCCGCCTCTTTCTCTTGACATTATTGGGCAGAACTGAACTGCTTGGCTAGGTGGTTGTTCTTGCCTGGGGAAGTCCAAAGTGGCTGCCTGGGGCAGTCTCATTCACAGGCCCAGGGGGAACCTCAATTCAGACAGCAGGGCTGGAAGGCTGGCCATGGTCTCTGGCTCTGCCCTCCACCAACAGCTGAACTCAGGCTTGTGCTCGTGGTGGCCTCAGGTTCCAGGAGCAGCAAGGACAAACCCCAACGTTCAGAAGCAGCTGTTTGCCTCTAGCGCTTTTTTTTTTTTGAAAGAGGTATAAATGGAGATTGTTCGTTTGTTTCCCGACTGCCCAGACCAGAATAATCACACAGAAACTATGCTGATTACAACACTGCTTGGCTTATTAGGCTTCTTATTAACTAACTCTTATATTTTAAATTAATCCATTTCTATTAATCTGTGTATCACCACGAGACTGTGGTCTACCCATAAGGTTCCAGGGCATCTGTCTTCTTTGGCAGCTACATGGCATCTCTGTGACTCTGCCTACTCTCTCTATATAATCTCTGTTCAGATTTCCCACCTGGCTTTACTCTGCTAAGCTATCGGCCAAAACAGCTTCTTTATTAACCAATGGTAATAAAACATAGTCACAGCATACAGAGGGGAATCCCACATCAGAGAGGGTCTCACTTAAGTATCCCAGTCTGGCCTCAATCCTCCAACTCGATCGGTTGCTGAGGATGTCCTGATCATCCTGCTTCTACCTCCACATCTGACTTACTGCAGGGCTAAGGTTCTGAGCATGCTAGGCAAGCAAACCAACCAAGTCACCCTTTTTAACCCCTTCAAGCAGTGTAAATGTCCCATTGGCCAAAGTAGTCAGTCATATGGCCATGCCCAGATTTGAATGGCATGAAATTTAATCCTGGATTCAACACTTGTTCTTGATGCCTTTGCTGTGGCCATATTTTTAGTTTTTAATTTTGCTGGAGCTGAGGGTAGGACTCAGGGCCTTGTGATTGCTAAGCAAGTAATCTGCCACTGAGATAAATCCCCAACCCTCTTTGTGGCCATATTTTTAGCCTAACAAAATTGGCTGTGTAATAGGTTTTTATTATTGTTTTTTATTTATTAACTTTGTCTTAACAAGTTAATTATTTTGGATGTGGTAGTTGAAACAGAGTCTGGCAGTGCAGCCTCAGTTGGCCTAAAATTTGCAAAGACCTTTTTGACTCTGTCTCCCAAGTGCCTGTGCTATTATAATGGGCTTTTCTTTCTTTCTTTCTTTCTTTCTTTCTTTCTTTCTTTCTTTCTTCCTTCCTTCCTTCCTTCCTTCCTTAAGTGTTGGGAATGAACTTTTGTACATGGGAATCATGAACTCTACCACCAAGATACACTCACATTTGTGTGTGTGTGTCCTGGTTTCCTTTCTGTTGCTTTGATAAATCATTCTAGGTGAGCTAGAGAGATGGCTCAGGGTTTAAGAGCACATACTGCTCTTCCAGAGGGCCTGAGGTCAAGTCCCAGCACTCACATAAGGTGGCTCACCACCACCTGTAACTCCAGAGGATCTGATTTCTCTGGTCTCTGGAGTTACCTTTACTCACACACAGACACATTTTTTAAAACAATAACAATAATATTTTTTAAACCCACTATAATCAGAAGCAGCTTTAGGAGGAAAGGGTTTATTTCATCTCCCAGACAGAAACCCAGAAGGATGCTGCTGGCTCACAGGCTCATGCTCAGCTCATATTCTTCTTTTCTTTTTCAGTTTTCCCTTTTATTGAAAATATTCTTTTCTCTTACAATATATTTTGATTACAGTTTCCCCTCTACAGTTTCTACTCCTCACAGTTCCTCCCTATCTCCTCTCCCATCTGGATCCACTCCCTTTGTGTCTCTGACTGAAAAGAACAGGTTTCTAAGGGCTAACAACAAAACATGACACAATAAAATATAAGATAAGCCAAAACCCATCACATCAAGGCTGGACAGGACAAACCAACAGAAGGAAAAGAGCCCAAAAGAAGGGACAAGAATTAGAGACCCACTCATTCACACACGTAGGAGTCCCATAAAAAGAATACTAAATGAAAGCCATAGATATACAGAGAGGACCTGGTGCAGACAAGCAGGTCCTGTGCGTGCTGCTTCAGTCTCTGTGAGCTCAGATGAGCCTTGTTCAGCTGATTCAGAGGGCCTCGTTCTCATGGTGTCCTCCATCCTCTCTGGCTCTTAGTATCTTTCCACCTCCTCTTCTGCAGGCTTACCTGAGCTCTGACTGGAGGGATTTGATGGAGACCTACAATTAGACTCTCTCTCTACATAATGTCTGCTGTCAGTCTCTGTATTTGTTCCCACCTGCTGCCAGAGGAAGCCTTTCTGATGTTGACTGGATAAGGCACTGATCTACTAGTATAGCAGGATAACATTAGGAGTCATTTTATTGATTTTTTTGAAAAGTAGTGATTGGTTTTACCCTAGGTCTCTGGGGTAACTAGTCTCTGGTTCTTGGTCACATAAGCTAATTTCAGATACAGGCTCCATCTCACAGAGTGGGCCTTATCAGGCATTGGTTGGCTCCCCTGAAAGTTCAGTGCCCCTGCTGTCTTAGCATACCTTGAAGGCAGGACAGACTGTAGGTCAAAGGCTTTGTGACTAGGTTGTTGTATACGTTTTTCTTTTGGCTGCCTATGAAGTACCTTCTTGCATCAAAGACAGTAGAATGTAGGGGTGACAGTTCCATGTAGGCATCAGCTCAACTTCTCCATATTCAATGAATTATATGGTGTTATCCTCAGCAATGGGGCCTTGTCAGTTTGTGGAGAGCAGCCTATTCTCTTAGCAATAGCTTGGGTTGTTTGGGGATTTCCATGGGATCTCCTTGGCCCAACAACTCAATAGAATAGTCTCACTATTGAAAGCCTTGATTGGTGACAAGAGATGGCCAGTTGGATCCATATCCCTCATTGTTAGGAGACCTCATTATGATTGCCTTCATATATTTAAGGGTGCTTCTACTGCACTAGATTTCCACATCATCCTTAAATGCCCCTCAATTCCTGGCTCTGCTCCCCAGCACTGGCAACAGTTATGTGTGTCAGTTATCCTGTGTGTGCTGGGGTTCTGCACTGAACCATCTGAGAGTATCCAGTCCTCTCAGCTTTGCATTCATTCATTAGTTTATTTATTTATCTATTTATTTCCAGAGAGATCTATGTAACAGTCCTGGCTGTCCTGGACTCTGTAGACCAGGCTGGCCTTGAACTCACAGAGATCCACCTGCTTCTGCCTCACAAGTGCTGGGATTAAAGGTGTGCACCACCACTGCCTGGCTCACCTTTTCTTTTATAATGGAATGATTTGATTTTATTTGATAGCCCTATTTTTTCTTTTTAAAGTATTGGTGATTAAACTGACGTGTGTTTTTTGGGACTGAATGGCTGTGGGACCAGATGGGACAGAAACTTCCATTTACAAATGGTGGTGAAACATTTGGCAAGAATTTTCACATAAAGCCTGAGAAAGCTTTAAAAAAGGATTCTAGATGAATAAGAATAGAGTCAAGTGGATCTTTTTGGTAACTGTCTTTACTCCAGTAGGCTCTGTTTGCTGGTTGCAAGCAGAAGTGCAGCTCCTTTAAGAGAGATTTCCTGATTCAGCATTAGCAGCAAAAACCTCACAGCTCTTTGAAGAGGCCCTGCCACTTAAACACTTAAACAGTGTTTATGAACAGCCAGCAGCACGCTTCTTGGTGGTGGCATGGACCTGGAAACTCCACAGAGCTGTGGCAATAAACATGGGTGGCTCCCGCCTGTACCTCTGCCATGAAGCTAGACTCTCAGGAAGCCAAGGATTGGGGTGGAGCCAGTGGCTAAAATTGCATCTTTAATTCTAGCCATGCTGCTTAGCTGATTAAAGACTCATGTGGTCAGAAAAAAATAGAGATATACAGTAAAGATAGATTCAGATGGAAACACAAACAACAAAAAACTTCTAAATGGTTTACAGTATGTTCAAAAATATACGTAGGCTTGGGAGAGAAAAGAAATAGAATAGAGAAAGTCCTTTAAAAAAAGAAATAGATAGTCAAGTGTTGGTGTGGCAAGTCCTTCTGTCTATGTGTCTGGCCAGTGACTTAGCAGAATAGAGCTAGATGGAGAAAGCTAAACTGAATGCTGGGAGAAAGAAGGCAGAGTCAGGAGATGCCTTGTAGCTGATAAGCCAGAACCTGGCTGGTAAGCCTTAGCCACATGGTGATACACAGATGAATAGAAATGGGTTAAATTAAGATGTAAGATATTTCGGGGCTGAGCAGCTGGGTACGAACAAGCAGTCTGCCTACAATAGTGTGTGGTGGCACACACCTTTAATCCCAGCCCTTGGGAGGCAGAGGCAGGCGAATCTCTGTGAGTTTGAGGCAAGTCTGGTCTACAGAGTGAGTTCCAGGACAGTCAAACAACACAGAGAAACCTTGTCTTAAAAAACTAAAAATTAGGGGCTGGAGAGATGGCTTAGAGGATAAGAGCATTGGCTGCTCTTCCAGAGGTCCTGAGTTCAATTCCCAGCAACCACATGGTGGTTCACAACCATCTGTAATGAGATCTGGTGCCCTCTTCTGGCCCACAGGGATATATGCAGGCAGAATATTGTATAATAAATAAATAAATAAATAAATAAATAAATAAATCTTAAAAAAAACCCTAAAAATAAAAATAAAAGAAATGGAGTAAAAAATATGGAAAATACACAGAGAATCTGGATACTGTATATTACTGTGTTGTCTTTGAATTGTTTGGCTGCTGAGGAAGGAGCAACAGCTGCTAAAAGACATTTGATTATAAATACTGCTGAAGTAATCCAACCTGTATATTTTGAAAATGCATTGACTTCAAAATTTAAGTCAAAAGATATGTTACTTTGGAGAAGAGGTTTTGCATTTGTTTCCACAGGAAATGAGAGGCTGTAGATTCATTCTGGATTAAGAAAAATAAGGTTTGATCAAAGAAGACCCCCTGAAAATCTCAAATGAGAATGGATGGCCCAGATGATCCAACATTTCAGAGCACCTCTGTTGCAGCTTCCTCTGAGTTCTACATCCAGAACAGCCTCAAAACTGCTGGTTGGGATGATCCAGTCTCACAGAATACTTCAGTCAGGACTAAATTTTCTTTGGTTCCCCACAGGATTATCAGTGTTCCCAATCAGCAGGAAGTAAACTAGAAAATTATACCCACATTCCCCAAAAAATAGGTTATGGATGTTTATCTTTGTTTGGAGTGTTGGTTGCAAGTTGTTATAGATAATGATCAGGAAAAAAGCTAAACAAAGGAGATTAGATTCTGAGTTCTTGTTTTAAAAAGAAAAAAGAAGGGATATTCTGTAAGATAATACTCTCATACACTGTAAAGATTTGTCACTTGTATTGGGTTAATAAAGTGCTGATTGGCCAGTAGCCAGGCAGGAAGTATAGGTAGGGCAGACAGACAAAGAAAATTCTGGGAAAAGGAAAGGCCAGATGCAGTCATCATCCATAAGCAGAGGAAGCAAGATGAGAATGCTGCACTGAGAAAAGGCATCAAGCCATGTGTCTAAACATAGACAGGAATTATGGATTAATTTAAGTTGTAAGAGCTAGTTAATAATAAACCTGAGCTAATAGGCCAAGCAGTTTATAATTAATATAATCCTCTGTGTGTTTCTTTGGGACTGAATGGCTGTGTGACCAGGTAGGACAGAAACTTCCATTTACAGAGAGACAGCACAAGGGTGAGGATGAAGGTGGGAGAAGGGATAGTTGGGGTAGTGGCAAGTGTTAATGACCTCACCCAATTAGTGTCAGAATCATTCTATTTGCTTTTTGGGTTTTTTTTGGGGGGGGGATTGTTTTGTTTTGTTTTCTCCAGATAGGGTCTCACCATGTAGCTCTGGCTGTCCTGGAACTCACTGTATAGATCAGGCTGGCCTTTGTCTACTGAATGCTGGGACTAAAGCTGTGTACCATGTGCCTAGCTCCATTATATTTTCTATTATTTCTTTTTTTTTTTTTGGTTTTTCGAGACAGGGTTTCTCTGTGGCTTTGGAGCCTGTCCTGGAACTAGCTCTTGTAGACCAGGCTGGTCTCGAACTCACAGAGATCCGCCTACCTCTGCCTCCCGAGTACTGGGATTAAAGGCGTGCGCCACCATCGCCCGGCAATATTTTCTATTATTTCTGGCTGGAGTAGGTGTGTAAAGGTCCCAAGGACTTTCCTGGATATGGGGCATCTGGGAGAACAATAGACCTTGATAGAATGCAATGAGACAACTCTGTCTTCTCTATTTTGAGTTTATTATCTGAAAATGCAGGTTTCGGGGGCAGGGGGGAGTATGAGGGCACTTGACTCTCTATTAGCTGTGAAAGGAGGAAGCCTTTAGAAGCTTGCCTGGGTCTGAGGCTCTTCACAGTTGCTTTCCCCCCACCCCACCTCTTTTCCTTCTCCTCTTTTCTTTGAAGTACTTGGGATTGAACCCAAGGTCTATTACAGACATTTGGCAAATTCCCAACCCCAAACTGTACCCCCTGCCCACCTCCTACAACAGATTTTTCATGGGCACTTACTATGAGCATTGAAAAGACATGGACCCTATTCTCACAGAGCTGAATGAAGCCTGTCTTCCATAATCTACTTTATCTTGTTCTGTGCCCTTTTGGGACTTCATACAAATCAGAGTCATGGGGTACTTACTGCATACACCACAGGCTGATGTGTTCCACAAACCAAACCTGTGTAAAGCCTGTCTCAGTCTGGTGGGGAGGGGAAATCACTACATTCACTTCAACCCCCCATCGTGGGCTGGAGGTGGTCTTACGTGTCTACCTGTGCTCCATGTAGCAGCTCAGGGGCTCCACACACACAGTGACAGCACCAATGGTGAAGTAGGACTTGACATTTGGGTCTGGGTGAGTCTGCAGGGCCTGGACAACATCAATGACATCTGTGTAACTAAGGGGAGAAAGCACATGGTTAGCTTCCTGGCTGTGGATACAGACTAGGAGAAGAGGGGAGCGCTGAGTGCTTGACGGCCGAGGACTGAAGACCCAAAGTAGAAGGCAGTCACAGAGTTCCTTGGTGATACCCCACTTTATGATCCACAGCATGCTTCTTCATTCCCAATTTCTTTTTCTTTCTTTCTTTTTTTCTTCTTTTGGTTTTTTCGAGATAGGGTTTCTTTGTAGCTTTGGTTCCTGTCCTGGCACTAGCTCTTGTAGACCAGGCTGGCCTTGAACTCACAGAAATCAGCCTGCCTCTGCTGGGACTAAAGGTGTGAGCCACCACTGCCTGGCCTTCATTCCCAATTTCTTTAGCTTCCTCTAAAGAGTGGGTGGAAGAGCCAGCCTAAGCTGGAGATAAGAAGCAAGCAACTGGGCTCTGCGGGTGAGACTGTGTTTTCTAGTCACAACTCAGGAGCTCCTGCCAGACTGTGTTTTCTTTAGTTCTGTCCCCTCCCCTCATTTCACAAGGTCATCAGATCTGTCAAATACCACTTCTAGTCCCATCTTCCGCCTGGAACTCCCTCCAATCTGATGTCTTTACTTAGGAGCCAATGTTTGTAGTCCAAACCCTGGAGCTGGTTCCTCCCAGGTTTCTGTTATTCTAAGCCCAGGGGACTTTACTCTTTCAGATGCGAGGCCAAAAGATCCGTGTCCTCTTTGATTCCACTTTTTTCTTAGTCTTCAGCATATACCCGGAAGAGATCATTGCTCATGCTCCCACTGGGTCCAGACTGCCACACTATTTTACCTAGGCCACCCCAATGGCCTCCCAGCTGCCCCCCTACTTTTGTCTTGTCTCACTGCAAACTTCGGTTTCACAGACGCCAGAGGGATATGCTAGGCCCTTTGACAGATCACATCCCTGCTCTGCTCAAAATCCTCGAGTGGTTTTCTTCTCAGTGCAGAAGCCGAGCCCCCTACCCTGGGCCAGGCAGCCTGTGCCATCTGACCTCTCACAGCAGAGGGGACGCCATTGCTTATCCCATCCCTTCCCCTGATCCAACCCTCTGGCCTCCTGGGTCTTCTGAGCATGCCAGGCATACTACTTTTGTACACTGCTCCCTCAGGCTGGAACGCTCTTTTCCTCTGGCATCCGCCTGGCTGGCTGGCTTCCTTCAGGTCTCTGCTCAAGTGGCACTCAGTTGGTTTTTGTGGTGCTGGGGATCGAACTTACAAAGTGTTGCATGTGCTAGCTGAGTGCTCCACCGCTGAGCTACGTCAAGTGGCACCTTGTGGAGACATCTTGGACCTTCGCACACTGCAATGATGGTAATGCTCCTTGGGGTGCCTTGTATGCTCCCCCCCAGTTTTCCTGCAAAGCTCTGACTGTCAGCTACAGTCTCCTTGTTACTGTTTTCCTACAAAGCACCAACTGTCAGCTACAGTCTCCTTGTTACTGTTTTCCTACAAAGCACTGACTGTCAGCTACAGTCTCCTTGTCACTCTGTTTTCCTACAAAGCACCGACTGTCAGCTACAGTCCTCTTGCTACTCTGTTCTTTTTGTGCGCATCTTCGGTCCCATCTTCCCTCATTCGTCCCCTCACTGTCTCCTCAGTAACGTGCTGTTCAGTGTTACAGTCTCTGAAGCCTAAAGCAATACAGGTCAATAAACTGGACATTCAACCTCCTGCAGAACTTGGGATGACTCTAAGGGGCCTCTTCACCTCACAGACGACAGCACTGCCCCGAGGGACCTAGACTATTATCAAAAGGTCTGAGTCTATGAAGGAAGTCGGACCTGATGACAGTCTGACAGATCAGAGGGACCTGGGCCTTTGGGAGAGCAGCGGGAGGTGGGGGAGTGAACGCAGCCGCCAGGGCTATGTCCTGAGTTCCTAGTCACAGCTCACCTGCAAAAAGGAACTCACTTTATCCCAGATTAGAGCATCATCCTCCATCCTGCCCAACCATCAGAGCCATGGGGAGGACAGGATGTGGGTGCCAGGCTGCTCCAGGGGTGTTTACTTAGTTTTCATTTTATATAGGCTCTCACTGTGTATTTATAGGCAGATTGGGACTTGCTATGTAGATCAGGTTGACCTCAAACTTGTGGGATCCCGCATTAGACTCCCAAGCGCTAGGATTACGCTCTGCTTGGCTCGCTCGAGAGACTGATGAGTGAGTCTTAGGCTCTGCTCCCTGGCTTCTCTCCCAGGCATGTGTGTGTGTCTATTTCCAGAACAGGGCTTGGGTGGGTCCCTGTGCAGGACAGTGCCACATACTTGCTAAGTGGCCTGACACTCACACACTGTCCTGAAGCTCTCTGTGGAAACATCAATCAGATTTACCATTTCTGGATAAATGCCCAGCCTTGTTCCTCAGCACTAACATTTCCCCTCTTCTGAGAAGAAGGGCTTATTGCGCTGTTTCTGCAGATGGTTGAGTGCTTGCCTAGCATACCCAAAACCATGCGCTGGATCCCCAGCACTGCATAAGCTGGGCACTATGTCACAAGAGCATCATCTCAGTATAACATGGTGCCGCCATAAGGAGAGGAACTCTTTCTTGGCATTCAGAAAAACATTTAAAATGCATGAAAAATACTTTTGGAGAGCTGGAATGGATCCCCATCATCATTTTGTCACAATGCATCTGATTCTGGTCCACTTGGGTAATGGCTTTAGTAACTGTGATAGAGCTTGTATGGACCCTCACCAGCCTAAGCCACAGAGACACAGGACTGCACTACAGAGACCTGGGCAGGTGTCGCATTAGGGCTCTGCGAATGTTTGGCTCCAAAAACCCGGCCCTGCAGCCGCCTGGTCCTATCATAAGGCCTGGACCTTCCCCTCTGCTCCCGCTGCATTCACCCGCACTGCCCGCTGCATTCACCCGCACTGCCCGCTGCATTCACCCGCACTGCCCGCTGCATTCACCCACATTGCCCGCTGCATTCACCCGCACTGCCCGCAGCATTCACCCGCACTGCCCGCTGCATTCACCGGCACTGCCCGCTGCATTCACCGGCACTGCCCGCTGCATTCATTCACCTGCTACTGCACGCTGCCTCCTTAACAGACACTTTAAGTTTTTGATATTTATTTATTCATTTGAATCAGGTCTCACCATGTAGCTCTGCCTGTCCTGGAACTCACTCTTTAGACCAGGCTGGCCTCAAACTCACAGAGGTCTGTCTGCCTCTGTCTCCCCAGTGCTGAGATTAAAGGTCCACCACACCTGGATAGAAATACTTAATTTTCAAAACAGCTTTAAGTTTTTAAAGTTGCTGAGCAGCTAGGAGTTCCTTTATACCACTCCTGCCCACACAGGTTTTCCTATTAGTCATGTCTTATTAAGATAACACATTTGTTAAAATGAATGAACCAATATTGGTATATTTATTAAAGTCTATAATTTACATCACAGGTCAATTTTTTTCTTTTTGAGAGCAGGTCTCTTATAATTTAGTCTGGTTTTAACTCACTATGTGCCTAAGGGTGACCACAACACTGGATTTGAAGTGCTGAGGATCAAACCAAGAGTCTCTGCCATGCCAGGCAAGCATTCTTCCGCCTGATACATCCCCAGGCTGCCTCCCCGCCCCCATGGTTCTCCCTGTGCTGCACAGGCTATCCTCAAACTTCTGGACTGAGACAAAACCTCTTCCCCAGCCCAAGTGTCTGGATTTTAGTTGTGGTGTTTTCTATGGTCCATAGCGTTGTGGACATCACAGTATCATGTAGAATAGCTGATGGCCTTAGAGTCCCTCTGTGTTCCTCCTGCCACCTTTCTTTGTCCCCCAGCTCTTGGTAACTACTGACATCCTTATAGTCTTTATAGTTTTGCCTTTTCCCAGTGTCAGCTAGCTGTGATTAGACGCCTCTCACACCCGACACCTGTCTTCTTCCTCTCAGTGATATGCACAGGAGTCTGTAGGTCTGTAAAGAGACCAGAGCCTGTGAGTTCCAGGCTAGCCCAGGCTACAAAGAGAGATTCTCTCTCAAAATCTAAAAAAAAAAAAAAAACAAAAACAAAAACAAAAAAAAACCCAAACAAACAACCAGCCAAACAAAACAAAACAAAAACATTAAAAAAAAATTTGTCAAACTGTTTTCTGAAGTGAGTCTCATTTTACATCCCCTCCAGGACACTCTGCTTCCCTGTGCTCCACATGATTGACAACCTGTGGTGCTGCCAGAGCTAGGACTTGGCCATTCTTGGTCTGTGCTCTGCCACTCATGTGCCTCCCCACTCTAGACCCTGGGCATTCTAATCAAGGCTTAGTGTTTCCCCACTAAACTTAGCAATTCTCTAAGTGACATAGGATGCCAATTGTCCCTCTTTCCTTCTCCTTTTCCTCTTTCTCCCTCCCCATCTTCCTTCTTCTGCTCTTCCATTTATCTTTATTTTTGATTAAAAAAAATTACCTGAGTATATGTGTGTGCATGTGTGTCTGCGTGTGGTTACGTGCAGGTGAGATCAGGCACCCACAGAGTCCAGAAGATGTCAGATCCCCCAGAGCTGGAGTTACAGGCAGTAGTGAGCCACCTGGCATGGGTGCTAGGAACCAAACTCAGGTCCTCTGCAAGAGCAGAGTGTGCTCTTCTTAGAGGCTAAGCCATCTTTCCCTCCTCTGTTGTGCTGGGATTACAGGCATGGAGTCTGTCTCTGCTAACCTGCTACATGAATCTCCTTGGTGAGATATCTGGCCATGTCTCTAGCCCACTTTTAGTGGGATTTCCTTTTCTACTTATTGTTGTTGAGTTTAAGAGTTCTTTGTTTATTTTGAGTAATATTTTGTTTTGTAAATATATTTTTTAATATAACGTAAAGATATGTGTTTTGTAAATATATTCCAGACTGCAGTTTGACTTTTCAGTTTCTCTGTCTGTCTGCCCCCACCCCCCACACGCGCACACACACAGTCTCGCTGTATATCCTTAGCTGGTTTGAAATTCACAGAGATCGGCCTGCTTCTGCCTTTGGTGCTGGGATTAAAGTGTGAGCATTTAGTTATGACTGGATGGTTTGGTGGCATTAGGTATCAAGAAGAAAGTCTGGAAAACAAGCCCACTTTTTAGCCTCTGCAGTTTAGGAAAAAAAATACCAGGAGGTATGGGAATAGTGCTGAGAACCAGCCCTGCACATCAGCCCACATGGAGAGCCTTTGGATAGGTGTGGTGATATTATATATAATATATAGGTGTAAAAGAAAAGTTCATCAAAATGGGATGAAATGGAAGTGGAGCTTCCTTGCTCCTCACTTGAGTGAAGGTAGCGGCAGAGGCCAGAGGAGTCAGATATCTCTGGTCCTGGGCATCATTCTTTCTGGTGCAATCAAACAGCAAGGAGCATAGGAGTGAGCCAGCAATCCCAGGGATGAGGTCGATGGGCTGTACCTGACCCAAGGGGGGGGCCATGGTGTATGCAAATGAGGGAAGCCCTGAGTGGTTGGCATTAGGTCCTAGATGGAAGCTCTTCAGAATTGGTAGTGACTAATTTTGATTGGCAGTACCATTTCATGTTCTTCTGTTTGCGGTGTGAGTGCAGTAAGGGCTGAGCTTTTTGTTTGTTTGTTTGTGAGAGCCTTCTTTTATTTCTTCTTTTGTTTGATTGTTTCCGACTCATTACGTAGCTCTGGCTGGCCTTGAACTCACAGAGATTCACTGCACTTGCCTCCCAGATTAAAGGCTAGGGATGTTTTCCTAGCCAGGCTTGTATTAGAGACTATTCCCTCTCCGGTCTCTTGGTCATTGCCTTCCCTCCACATTCCCCCAACAGAGCAGTCTTCCCAGTCTTGGGGAGATGGTTGGAAGTCCTCAGTGGCTTCTTCAAGCTGATGGGGTTGTGCTGGCTCCTGTTCTCTGTAACATGGAGTTCCAGGGAAGTGCCATGGAAAGAGAGCCATAGTTAGGGGCAGCCTTGGTTGAGTCCGGGGCTTGGGGCAGGGCTTCTGATGGGGTTCAAAGCCTTGTTGAAGCATCACCTGAGGACCAAATTGTTGAATCCCGTGTGATGTCACAGGGAGGCCCTCAGATGAATGTGTCAGTCTCAGGAGGGCTGGGTAGAAGGCAGAAAGAATTCCACAAATACTGGGAGCAGGGGTTGTGCAGAGAAAGAGGCCAGGCAAATGGTTGCATGTGCCTTCAATTCCAGCACTCAGGAGGCAGAGGCAGGAGGATCTCTGTGAGTTCAAGGCCAGCCTGGCCTACGTAGTGAGCTCCAAGATTATAAATACTACAAAGAGAGATCCTGTCTCAATAAATAAATGAGTTAATAATAATAAAAAGAAACACCATCACAACAAAAAGATAGCAGTGATTTCTCCTTCCTTTGAGCTGAAGATGCTAGGTCTGTCACCCCTGGGGGCTCTTTAGATCTCACCAGAGAGCTGCTGGGCCAGACCCGGGGCAGACAGAGGAAATTCCTAGGATGGATCACTCATGACTCAGGGAGCACTGTGGCTAGAGAGCGCTGATCAGGGAGGCCTTGTGACCCCACAAGGGGCACCTCAGCCAGAGGCTCTCTGATGACAGCACACACAGTGCAACCGTCCAGGGTCTCTAGTTGGAGAAAAGAAGAAAGGTGAAATTTGGTGGGTTGGTGAAGAATTCGTTCTTTGTGCTAGAGTAGAAAGAAAACAGAGAGAGCAGTGAGCATGGCCATAGTTTCTATTTTCTTTCTTTCCTTCTGTCTCTCTCTCTCTCCTTCCTTCCTTCTTCCTCCTCTCTCTTTTTTTATGACTTTTTAAAATTTGGGCTGGAGAGATGGCTCAGTTTATTTATTTAATTTATTTTCAAGACAGGGTTTCTCTGTAGCTTTGGTGCTTGTCCAGGAACTAGCTCTTGTAGACCAGGCTGGCCTTGAACTCACAGAGATCCACCTGCCTCTGCCTCCCAAGTGCTGGGATTAAAGGCGTGCGCCACCACGCCTGGATTTGTTTCTAGTTTTCTAATTGTTTTTTTTCTTTATTTCTTACAGAGATGAAAAGCAGCCATCACGTCACACATCACCGGGAAGCCTGCTTGCTGTGTACACATTCTCCAGCCTGGGTCCACGTCAATGAAAGGAGATGCAGAGCAGCGAGGGGTTCACCTGTCATTCCTTCCTCCCTCCTTGGTCTCCAGTCTCTCCCCATCTTTCTCTCTCCTCCGTCCCATTTTTCCTTTATCTCCTTTTGGGGTCTGGGATGTAGCCAGAGTCTGTGGACATCAGGCAACCACTCTAGCACTGAACTGCTCTCCAGTCTCTCCCCATCCTTCTCTCTCCTCCTTCCCATTTTTCCTTTATCTCCTTTAGGGGTCTAGGATGTAGCCAGGGTCTGTAGATACCAGGCAGACACTCTAGCACTGAACTGCTCTCCCAGTCCTCCCGTCCCGGCATCTTTCTTTGATGAACTGCTCTCCCAAGGCAATTACGTGATCTCTGTTTAGAGAAATTTAGAAATTTCTGTGATTTCTCCTAAGAGATGAGATTGCAACCGCATCCTGGCAGCTCACCTCTACGGTGGCTCGTCTGCGGGCTGATGGAGACAACAGAGACAAAGATAATTGGACAATTAACTGGAGAACTTGTAGCTTTAGGTCAGGCTTGATCCAGGGGCCAAGTGATCTATTTAAGGACCCAGGCTCACGGTGTGTCTCTTCTGTTCTCAGTCTTGTGTAGTGACCCAGGTTTATTGTACCCATCCACTAGGGAATGCAGGAATTGGATTGTGTGTGTGTGTGTTTTGAAACAGACTTTCCTGGAGCCTAGACTGACTTGGAACTTGGTATGAGAGGTTGGTGGCTTTGAACTCCTGATCCTCCTGCCACGGGGCTTATAGTGGCACATCTGGCTTTAGTTGAAGTCAAGGTTTTCTGCCCCCACACTCACATCAAAGAAAGAAGTGTGAGAGGCTGGTGGCAGGGCTCATCGGTGAAGCCTTTGCTGCATGCAAGGTTGAACCCCTTAAAGACAGAAGGAGTGAACTGACTCCCCAAAGATGTCCTCGTAATTCATGGACACACACACACACACGCACACGCACGCACGCACACACACATGCATGCACGTAGACACACACGCATGCACGTGCACACACGTGCGTGCGCATGTGCTAATAATAAAATTAGAAAAAGGAAGAGCGAATTAATTTTGGAAACCATAACCACAAACTTTCATATTCATTTCTATTTAAATTTCCTCTTATTTTAGCTATTCTATTTAAAAGTTCCACGACTTGTTTGCGCTCTTCTCTTTCGCAGCTGCTTTGTTGTTTATGAATATAATAACATTAAAACTTCCCTTTATCATGGACTCCGTTTGTGGTTTGCATTATCTGTCTGAGTCACACTCCTCACCTTTGTTTACATGTTCTTTCAGCAGTCAGTGGAGCTGGCGGTTCAGAGCTGGGCGCAGGAAGTGGCTGCCTGTGTCCACTTTCCATCCCCGCCCGGCTGCTGCACAAACGGGGACGATAGCACAAGCCCGTTCAGAAGCTCGTCGTCCTCCACACACCTTGCTTGAAATGCTGCCAGGACCGCACTAGGCTCTATGCCCGCAGAAGCTCTTTGCTATTCAACCCCGCCCCCTCCAGTGTGTGTGTGTGTGTGTGTGTGTGTGTGTGTGTGTGTGAGTGTGTGTGTGTGTGAGTGTGTGTGTGTGAGGTTCTGGGGGTCAAATTCAGGGACTTGTGCATTCTAAGTCCTGAATGCACACCCCTAGCCTTTGATATTCTCTCTCTCTCTCTCTCTCTCTCTCTCTCTCTCTCTCTCTCTCTCTCATAGAACAGGCTGGTCTCAAAATCTCAATTTTCCTACCTCAGCCTCCCAAGTGCGGGTATTTTAGGCAGGAACTATCATGCTTACTTGTTTATTTTGAGATACGGTCTCATGTAGCTGATCCTGAACTCCTAATCCTCCTGCCTCCACCCTGAGTGTTGGCTGGGGTTACAGGCACGCACGTCTACACTCAGTTTATCTTTCGTTCACTTCAGAATCCTTCTCTCTCTGCTCTTTCTCCTTCACTGTCTACTATTGATCTGGTGACCAGCACATCTTTCTGCAAAACGTCCAGGGCCAACTGCCCAAGGTGCCTGTCCTGCTCCAGGGTAGCTTTCTTTAGAGGCCTGTTTGGTTCTGGTTTTCTCTACTCCCAATTGTATGTCATTGTGTTGGCTTGAATGACATGGACCCTACAAGTCTGGTATTTGAATACTTGGTCCCCAGTTAAGGGTTGTTTGGAGAGGATTAGGACATTTGGTCTTGCTGGAGGAGGTGTGCTACTGGGGGCTGGATTTGAGGCTCCAAAAGACTCATGCGGTTTTGAGTTAGTTTTATCTGTCTTCTGCTTTGGACCCAGATGTGAGAGAGAGAGCTCAGCCGCCACTCCAGAGCTCAGCCTTCAAAAAAAATCTAAGAACCCCACACCTCTTATGTACCTTCCCTTCCCCCAAGAATCTGAAGGTTGAGGAAGCAGAGGGCTCTGGCACCCTCTGGAGGAGGTTGGAGGCTCTGCACAAACACTGGCAAATTGGTGCCCTCACAGGGAGAAGCCCAGAATCTGGGTAGGGGAAATGAACCTGCTCAGTAATGAATCTCCAAGATTTCCCAGGGCATATTCTCTATTAGAACAATTGCATAAGACCTCGTGACTAACTTCTAGTTAGTTTGACATAAAAAAGCATGAAGCATGCAGTTTACAGAAATTTCACAAAGCTGGGCTTGGCTTGCACTGACCCTTCTTCTGTGGGTAGAAGCATTCCATTGAAGACAGCTGCCTGAAAACGAAGGGGTCCTGCTTCACAATGATCAAGTTTCCAGATGGACGTGGTAGCACACAGCCATAATCCCAGCACTTAGAAGCTGCAGCAAAAAGATCACAAGTTCAAGGCCAAACAGGACTACATAATAATAAGACCCTATTTCAACCCCTTCACACACAGAAATAAATTGTATACCAATTCTAGCTTGAGAGAAGGGAGACATATCCTGATTTATTTAGACAAATCCTATTGCTATTTGGAGGTTAGGTTTCTGTAACCAACTTTTCCCTTTTCTTGAAAATAGATTTACTTCCCTCTTTCCATCCAGGTTCCTCCCTACATCCCCTCTCATCCAGATCCACTCCCTTTCTGTCTCTCATTAGAAAAGAATGGGTTTCTAAGAGATAACAACAAGATATAACAAAATAAAATAAGATTAAAAAAAAATCACACTGAGCCTGGACCAGGCAACCCAACAGAAGGAAAAGAAGCCAAGAGAAGGTACAAGAATCAGAGACCCACTTGTTCATATGCTCAGGAGTTCCATAAAAAATACTAGACTAAAAGCCATAAAACACATACAGAGGACCCGGTGCAGATGCGAGGAGGCCTTCTGCTTGCTGCTTCAGTCCCTGAGTCCATATGATTCTAGCACAGCTGATTCAGAAAGCCTTGTCTTCCTGGTGTCCTCCATCCCCTCTGTCCATCCTCTCTGGCTCTTACTCTCTTTCCATCTCCTCTTCTTTGGGGTTCGCTGAGCTCTGAGGGGAGGGATTTGATGGAGACCTCCCATTTAGAGCTGAGCATTCCAAGGTCTCTCTCTCTTTGCATAATGTCTGGCTGTCAGTCTCTGTATCTGCTGCAGGAGGAAGTTTCTCTGATGATGGCTGAGCAAGACACTGATTTATGAATACAGCAGCAGAATGTCATTAGGAATATATATATATATATACACACACACACACACACACAAGATGAGTAGTATTTGGTTTTACTCTAGGTCTCTGGGATATCTAGTCTCTGGGGTTCTAGTCACCCCAGCACTGTTGGGTATGGGTTCCATCTTGAAGAGTGGGGCTTAAGTCAAATCAGACATTGGTTGGTTACTCCCACAGCTTTGTGCCACCATTGCCCTAGCATGTTTTGCAGGCAGGAAAGAGTGTAGATTAAAGGTTTTGTGGCTGGGATGGTGTACACGTTTCTCTTTTGGTAGCCTGCAGAGTACCTTCCTGAAGCAAAGACACTAGAATGTAGGGGTGACGGTTCTACATAGACACCAGCTCTATCTTCCATGTTCAATGAGCTGTGTGGGTATTGTCTTCAGCAGTGGGGCCTTGCTGTCAGTTTATAGAGAGCCACCTATTGTCTTGGCAATCTGGGTTGTTTGGGAACTTCCATTTGACCCTTTGGCCAATAACTCAATTGAATGTAACCCAGTTCCAGTCCTGGAAGCTTTGTTTGATGACAAGAGGTGAGTTGGGATTCTGTCTCCCCCATTATTTGGAGACTTCATTAGGATCACCCTCATATATTTTAGGGAGTCTCCATTGCACTGTTTCCATACCACCTCAGATGTGCCTCAATCCTGCTATCTCCCCCCATTCTCTGCCCTTCCCCTTCTGATCCTTCTGCTCCAGTCCTCCTCCCTCCCATCTTTTTTTTTAATCCAAAAGAAAATTCTCTGGGAAAATTCCAAAATATCTCCATAGCTTGATTCTTCTGTCTGAAATGAGACTAACTGGCCCCACCTCCCAGGGTGGGTCAGTTCTTTTGCAGGAGACTTACTTACAGAGGTCTCCATAGACCCAAGGATGCAGGGATTCACTTACAGAGGTCTCCATAGACCAAGGATGCAGAAGACTTACTTACAGAGGTCTCCATAGACCAAGGATGCAGAAGACCTACTTACAGAGGTCTCCATAGACCAAGGATGCAGAAGACTTACTTACAGAGGTCTCCATAGACCTAAAGGTGCAGGAAACTTAAAGAGGTCTCCATAGACCCAATGATGAAAAAGATGAGTTGGCTGACTGGGCCGGGTAAGACAATCCTGACCTCTCTTACACTAAGAACAAGCATGTGGTGTTTCTGAGGCCAAAGCCTCCAGGCCTTAGCCTGCTAAGGGAGCTGAATAACAAAGCACCAAATCCTCATTGCCAATCACCAATAAACTCACAGAACTTCAAGGAAACTTGGGTGTGGCACCTATAGTGACCACATAGGGTATCAGGGCAACTCGGGTCTGGCTAGTGCAGGCTCACAGCTAGACTTTGCTCCAGACCACTGGTCCGTCTACCCATGTGTCTCTTCTAATTGGGACAACATGCTGCCTGTCGCCTGTTCTTTGCAGGCTATGCTGCTAAGGACACTGGCAAGGACACACATGGGAAGGCCACCAGAGAAGAACATGTTAAGACCTTGTTTATGTCAGGCTCATTCACATCTATTGGACAAAAACGTCACAAAGCCAAGACCTAAGTTAAAAGCTGGAAAATGTACTTCTCCTGTCACAGGGTGGAAGAACATGGTCTGAAAAGTATTGGAGAGCTGACTCCTAGGGACTCTCCCAAGGCTAGGAGGCCGAAAGAGACAGGTTTGGTCCTGCTGGAGAATAAGAATACCAGCATCTCCCATTTGCTTGGGAGAAAGCTTCATTGTGGCTCTAGGTCCCACCCACTGTCCTTGGCCCGGTGGGGGCTGTCTCCTGCTTAGGCCTTTCCTGGCCTGAGATTGTGCAAGGCCTTCAGCTGCCCTCTGAGCACACTCTCAGATGGATGCGGAGAGGGGTGAGGGTTCAGGAAAGAGGAAACAGTCCTCAGGACAGGATCCTCCTCTCCTGGGAAGCAGAAGCAGAGGGCCAGCTGCACCGAGAGCTCTTTGGCCTTCCTTCCTGTTCTCTTCTCTGGCAGGCAGTTCATGGTCCATTTCCTCCATCCATCTGTGGGCCTGCAGAGGAGGCCGATCAGGGATCAGGGAGCGGGGAGCTAAGTGGGACTGGGACTTTCTGGGGTGGGGTATGCAGGTGGGCGTGACTCCCGGACTTTCCAAACACATGTAAACCCTAAGCATGAACTCTAAGCTATGCCCCCATGCTAGGTCCTCTCCAGCCCCGCCCCCTCACCCCAGCTCCCACCATAACTCTACTCCCACAGCGGCATTTCCCATCCCAGGCTCTCCTCACTCGAATGGCCACTCTAACCACTAAGAGTCTTTCTCTCATAACCCTAGCGCATCATCCCAACCCACTCCCCTCTTTCCTGCCCAGGCCCCATCTTATCCTTGCCTGCATCCATTTCCATCCTAAATTCCAGTCCAGACCCCAGCCTAGCACCCGACTGAACTGTGCCCACCTCAACCCTAACTTTCTCCAAAGCACCCTGCTCATCTTTATTCACCCTGATGTTTCGCCTGTTGTGGGGTCTTCAGTCAGAGCTGGGCAAAACAAGGTTGTGGAATGAACTGTAGACTTTCTAGTACTTCAGTCAAAGTCAATGGGTAGCTGCTGGCTGGTGGCACAGGTTTGTAATCCCAGTCACTTGGTGGACTGGAGCAGGAGGATCATTGATGGAAGGCCAGCCTTGTTACAGAGCAAATTCAAGGACAGAACATGAAAACTTATTGAAAGGAGGGTTGGTGGCTAGGGATGTAATACACTGGTAGAGTCCTTGCCTGACATACGGGAAGCTCAGGGTTCAGGGCCCTGACCACACAAAGCAGATATAGGGAGGACATCTGTAACCCCAACATTTGGAAGGGAGAGGCAGGAAAACTGCTTGGATTCTGTGACTTACACAATTGGGGGTGCCCTTTGTTTGGGGCTCTCCTCTGTTTTGAAAAGAATCTACTCCTAGAATTGCCCATGGCACTCTTACTTCTTCTTATGGGTGTCCTTCAGCTGGCTGCATCTGGATCTTTTTTCTCCAGCTGATAGGGAAGTTGAGGGAAGGCTCTGGGGTACAGGAAACAGAAACTGAATCTTACTGTGGGGAAAGCTACCCATAGTGACCCTGCCCCTGTCCCTTTTGTGCCTGCTGGACTGGGCTTCTGAGATCAGAGATCGGGGAGTCAGGGCCTCAGCCTGTCTTTCCTAGATGTGCTGGGACAATTGGTCTCACATGCAGCCAACACAGGGCCTCCCTAATGGCTCTGACATGGCACATGCAGATTGCAGGGTGGGCATCTAAGCCCTTTCTTCCATATGCCCTTCTTGGGCACTCAAGGCTGAACATCAGGAACCTCCATCTGAGGACAATACTGTCCAAAAGTCGTGTTCACCGGAGGCTTTCTCTCAGGTCCACAGGCTTTCTGTGTATTCTTCCATTTCCCAGGGCTAGAATTTATCCCCAGGGAGTGTTGGGTGCATAACTAGGTTGACCACCCCAATCCAGCCCATGGCACCTCCTCATCTACACCAGGCTTTCATGCGGATACAGAACTCTTCCTTTCTGGGACTGTCCCCACTCTTTCTTTTTTTTAAAAGACTGTCTCCTGGGCATTTGGGGTGAAACAGGCTGAGTCAGTATGCTGGACCCCAGTGGGATTGGTCCCTGTGGTACTGGGCCTGGGCCAAATGAGGCAACACTGCTATATCTCACATGCTCCATTATGGTATTTGGATGTCTAAATCCCACCATTCTTCCTCAACAGTCATCATTGCCATTTCTAGGACCTCAATCATAGGAGACAGGGATCTGGGGACAGCAAAGACATGGCTTGCTAACGTTCTGGCTGCAGGGTAACTGGCCCTGATACCACATATGTGGATCTAGGACCTAGGGCTATTACTACCCCAAATGTACTTTTCTTTTTTTAAGTTGATTTTTATTGAGCTCTGCTCCCCTCCCTGCCTCTCCCCTCCTCACTTCAACCCTCCCCCATGGTCCCCATGCTCCCAATTTACTCAGGAGATCTTGTCTTTTTCTACTTCCCATGTAGATTGGATCTATGTATGTTTCTCTTAGGGTCCCCATTGTTGTCTAAGTTCTCTGGGATTGTGGTTTGTAGGCTGGCTTTCTTTGCTTTATGTTTAAAAACCACCTGAGTGAGTACATGTGATAATTGTCTTTCTGTGTCAAAATAATGTTTTCTAGCTCCATCCATTTTTCTGCAAAATTCAAGCTGTCGTTATTTTTTTCTGCTGTGTAGTACTCCATTGTGTAAATGTACCACATTTTCTTTATCCATTCTTAGGTCGAGGGGCAGATAGGTTGTGACAAACAAAGCTTCTATGAACATAGCTGAGCACATGTCCTTGTGACATGACTGAGCATCCTTTGGATATATACCCAAAAGTGGTATTACTGGGTCTTGAGGAAAGTTCTTTCCTAATTTTCTGAGAAATCGCCACACTGATATCCAAAGGGGTTGTACCAGCTTGTATTCCCACCAGCAAAGCAGAAGTGTTCCCTTTTCTCCACAACCTCTCCAGCATAAGTTGTCATTAGTGTTTTTGATTTTGGCCATTCTTACAGGTGTAAGATGGAATCTCAGAGTTGTTTTGATTTGAATTTATCTGATGACTAAGGATTTTAAACATTTCCTTAAGTGTCTTTCAGCCATTTTAGATTCCTCTGTTGAGAGTTCTCTGTTTAGGCCTGTACTCCATTTTTTTTATTGGATTATGTGTCCTTTTGGTGACCAATTTCTTGAGTTCTTTGTATATTTTGGAGATCAGTCCTCTGTCTGATGTGGGGTTGGTAAAGATCTTTTCCCACTCTGTAGGCTGTCGTTTTGTCTTGTTGACCGTGTTCTTTGCTTTACAGAAGCTTTTCAGTTTCAGGAGGTCCCATCTATTAATTGTTTCTCTCAGTGTCTGTGCCGCTGGGGTTCTATTTAGGAAGTGGTTTCCTGTGCCAATGCGTTCAAGTATATTTCCCATTTTGTCTTCTATAAGGTTCATTGTGGCTGGCTTTATGTTGAGGTCTTTGATACATTTGGACTTGAGTTTTGTGCATGGTGATAGACGTGGGTCTATTTTCATTTTTCTACATGTTGATATCCAGTTATGCCAACACAACTTGTTAAATATGCTTTCTTTTTTCCATTTGATATTTTTTGCTTCTTCATCAAAAATCAGGTGTTCAAAGATGTGTGGATTGATATCCGGGTCTTCTGTTCGGTTCCAATGGTCCTTCCGTCTGTTCTTAGGCCAATACCAGGCTGTTTTCAGTACTGTAGCTCTTTAGTAGAGTTTGAAGTCAGGGATTGTGATGCCTTCAGAAGTTCTTTTATTGTACAAGATTGTTTTGGCTATCCTGAGTTTTTTGCTTTTCCATATGAAGTTGAGTACCGTTCCTTCGAGGTCTGTGAAGAATTTTTCTGGGATTTTGATGAGCATTGTGTTGAATCTGTAGATTGCTTTTGGTAAGATTGCCATTTTTACTGTGTTAATTCTGCCTACCCAAGAGCATGGGATATTTTTCCACTTTCTGATGCCTTCTTCAATTTCTTTCTTCAAAGATTTAAAGTTCTTGTCATACAAGTCTTCCACTTGTTTGGTTAGAGTTATTCCAAAATATTTTATGGTATTTGTGGCTATTGTGTAGGGTGTTTTTTCTCTGATTTCTTCCCCAGCCTTTTTATCATCTGTGTACAGGAGGACCACTGATTTTTTTTTTGAGTTAATCTTGTATCCTGCTACATTATTGGAAGTGTTTATGAGTTGTAGAAGTTCCTTGATAGAATTTTTGGGATCACTTATGTAAACTATCGTATCATCAGCAAACAGTGAGAATTTGACTTCTTCTTTTCCAATTTGTATCCTCTTGATCTCCTTTTGGTGTCTTATTGTTCTAGCTAGGACCTCAAGAACTATATAACCTTGTCTTGTTCCTTATTTCAGTGGAATCACTGGGAGTTTCTCTCCATTTAGTTTGATGTTGGCTGTTGGCTTGATGTATATTGTCTTAATTATGTTTAGGTATGTTCCCTAAATATATCCCTGCTCTCTCCAAAACCTTTATCACGAAGGGATGTTGTATTTTGTCAAAAGCATTTTTGGCATCTAATGAGATGATCATGTGGTTTTTATTTTTCAGCTTGTTTATGTGATGGATTACGTTGACAGATTTTTATATGTTGAACCATCCCTGCATCTCTGGGATGAAGCCCACTTGATCATAGTGGATGATGGTTCTGATGTGTTCTTGGATTCGATTTGCCAGTATTTTATTTAGTATTTTTGCACCAATGTCCATGAGTGAGATTGGTCTGTTATTCTCTTTCTTAGTAATGTCTTTCTGTGGTTTGGGTATCAGGGTAATTGTAGCTTCATAAAAAGAGTTTGGCAATGTTCCTTCTGTTTCTATTGTGTGGAATAATTTGAGGAGTATTGGTATTAGTTCTTCTTTGAAAGTCTTGTAGAATTCTGAGCTGAAACCTGGGCTTTTTTTGGTTGGGAGACTTTTGATGACTGTTTGTATTTCTTCAGTAGTTATAGGTCTGTTTAATTTGCTTATCTGGTTTTAATTTAATTTTGGTAGATGATATTTATCCAGAAAGTTGTCCATTTCCTTTAAGTTTTCCAATTTTGTGAAGTACAGGTTTTTGAAATATGACCTGATGATTCTCTGTATTTCCTCCATGTCTGTTGTTCTGTCCCCCTTTTCATTTCTGATTTTGTTAATTTGGATATTCTCTCTCTACCTTTTGGTTAGCTTGGATAAAGGTTTGTCTATTTTTTTGATTTTCTCGAAGAACCAACTCTTTGTCTCATAGATTCTTTGTATTTTTCCTTTGTTTCTATTTAGTTAATTTCAGCTCTCACTTTGATTATTTCCTACCATCTAGTTCTCTTAGGTGAGTTTGCTTCTTTTTGTTGTAAAGTTTTCAAATGTTCTGTTAATTAACTAGTGTGGGATTTTTCCATCTTTTTTTATGTAGGCGTTTAGTGCTATGAACATTCCTCTTAATACTGCTTTCATTGTGTCCCATAAATTTGGATATGTTGTGTGGTCATTTTCATTGAATTTTAGGAAGTCTTTAATTTCTCCTTTTATTTCTTTCTTGACGCATTGATGATTCAGGTGAGCATTGTTTAATTTCCATGTATTTGTGGGTTTTCTGGAATTAGTATTGCTGTTGACTTCTGGTTTTAAACCACAGTGATCTGATAAGGTATATTGGGTTATTCCAATTTTTTTGCATTTGTTGAATTTTGTTTTGTTACTGAGTATGTGGTCAATTTTTGAGAAGGTTCTATGAGGTTCTGAGAAAAAGGTATATTTTTTTCTGTTTGGATGGAATATTCTATAGATGTCTGTTAAGTCCATTTGAATCATAACATCTGTTAGTTCTCTTATTTGTCTGTTCATTTTTTGTTTGATTGACCTGTCCAGTGGTGAGAGGGGAGTGTTGAAGTCTCCCACTATTAGAGTGTGGGCTTTAATGTATGATTTAAGCTTTAGAAGTGTTTCTTTGACATATGAGGGTGCGCTTGTATTTGGGGCATAGATGTTCAGTATTGAAATTTCCTCTTGATGGATTTTTCCTGTGACTAATATGAAATGACCTTCTTTGTCTCTTTTGATTGATTTTAGCTTGAAGTCTATTTTGTTAGATATTAGGATAGCTACACTCGCTTGTTTCTTAGGTCCATTTGATTGATATATTTTTTTCCCAACCCTTTACTCTGAGACGATATCTGTCTTTGAAGTTGAGATGTGTTTCTTGTAGGCAGAAGAAGGATGGATTTTGTTTTTGTACCCAATCTGTTAGCCTGTGCCTTTTTATAGGTGAATTGATTCCATTTACATTAAGGGATATTAATTACCAGTGATTGCTATCTCCTATTAATTTAGTTTTCATTGTTGGTGATGTTAATTTGTGTGTTTTTCCCTTCTTTGGGATTTGCTGTTATGAGACCATTAAATATCTGTGTTTTTGTTGGTATAGCCACTTCCTTGGGTTAGAGTTTTCCTTCTAGTATTTTGTGTAGGGCTGGGTTTGTGGTTAGATATTGGTTAAATCTAGATTTGTTATGGAATGTCTTGTTTTGTCCTTCTATGGTGATTGAAAGTTTTATTGGTCATAGTAGTTTGGGCTGGCATCCATGATCTCTTAATGTCTGCATAATACTTGACCACGACCTTCTGGCTTTCATTGTCTCCAATGAGGAGTCAGGTGTAATTCTGATAGGTCTATCTTTATATTTTACCTGGCTTTTTTCCTTTGCACCTCTTTATATTCTTTCTTTACTCTGGATGCTTAGTGTTTTGATTATTATGTGGGGAGAGGACTTTTTATTTGGATCCAGTCTATTTGGTGTTATGTAAGCTTCTTGTATCTTCATAGGCATATCTTTCTTTAGGTAGGGAAAGTTTTCTTCTGTGATTTTGTTAAATATATTTTCTGTGCCTTTGAGTTGAACTTCTCCTTCTTCTATACCTATTATTCTTAGGTATGGCCTTTTCATGGTATCCCATATTTCCTGGATATTTTGGGTTAAGCTTTTGTTAGATTTAATGTTTTCTTTAACTGATGAGTCTATTTCCTCTATTGTATCTTCAGCGCTTGAGATTCTCTCTTCCATCGCTTGTATTCTGCTGTTCATGCTTTTGTTTGTGGTTCCTGATCATTTTCTCATGATTTCTGTTTCTATAATTCCCTCATCTTGTGTTTTCTTTATTGTCTCTATTTCAGTTTTCAAGTCCTGAATAGTTTCTTTCATATGTTTCATTTCTTTTTCTTGGTTTTCTTTAAGTGATTTGCTGATGTCTTCCAATTTTTTGTTTGTCTTTTCCTCCATTTCTTTAAGGGAATTTCTCATTTCCTCTTTAAGAGTTTCAAATATTCTCTAGAAGTTATTTTTTAGGACGAGGGTGCCTTTTCTTAAAGTGACAGCCTGAGTCAGTTTCCAGAAGCCAAGTATGTCACTCAGATGGTACTGGCAGCCCGGGGCCCCTAGGGAGCAGAGTTCTTTCTGAACTACTTGTGCCCGTTGCCACTGTCCCTGCAAAGACATCTCTTCTGCTTTCTCCATCAGACTAAGTGCTGCCTGGGCATCTTGGGAGCACCTCAGATCACCATCCAGGCTTGGACCCTTGCTCAGCCCTCTCCAGGTAGCCAGTGCAGTCATGGTGGATGGGCTGGGGACTGGGAGATGTCATGAGTTTCCTGTCCTCACTTCCAGCCTCCCCAGGCCTGCTTGTCACCCTACTGAGTCAGCAGGCAGCTGGGAGGATTGCAACACATGTGTGTGATAGAATATACATAAAATTCACTCCTCTGTCTTTAGGCATACATTTACATTGTTACATAGCCATCACCCACCTCTATTTCCAGAGCTTTCTCATCCTCCACCACAGTTTCTGTACCCATTAGATAATAATTCCATGTTCTCTCCTCTCCCAGCCCCTGGCAACTTCATCCCATCTTCTGTCTCTAGAACATTCACTAACTTGAGCAATGCAGTATTTGTCTGTTATGTTATAGAGCAAGTGTGCCAGCACTGTATCTGTCTGATTAATGTCCACTCCTCTGTTGATAGGTGCAGGGCTCTGTCCTCTGGTGACAGAATGCCACTGCTATGGATGTGATTTAGAAGTGTCTGTTTGGAGCCTTTTTGCCTCCATCCCTATAGGTTATAAACCAGGAGAGGGATTACTGCCCTATTTCCTAGCCCTGCACTGGCTTCTTGAGGAATCCTCCGCCTCCTGCATGGCTCCATTTTATATCCCACTAATGATGCACAGGGCTCACATTTCACAGGGCTTGCATCTCACGGGGCTCCCATTTCTGCACACCCTCCTCAACAGTTTTTAGCCCTGTTTTTTTCATTAGTAGCCATCACAAAGTTGGGAGCTCAGTGATTGTTCCATGTGTATGCAGTATAGTCACGTGTTTGTCGACACATGTCCAGGAGCAGGACATGGGGACACTGTGTAGTCTCCCCCTTTCGCTTCCCAATTTATTCCCCTGAGACAGGATCCCTTGCAGCTAAACTGGCTGGCCAGAAAATGCCGTCAGGCCTCTGTCTCTCCTCCAGCCAGTGCTGGGACTGGATGCATGCCCACACCTGGTTCAGGTGCTGTAGTTCCCACCATCTGAGCCATCTCCCAGCCCTCACTCTGGTTTTGACCTATGTTTTACTAATGGCTTAACAGAGTTGTTTGTTTGTTTTTCATTTGTTTATTGGCCACCAGCATGTCTTCAGTGAAATGTTTCTATCCAAGTCCTTTGCCCATTTTCCTAATTGATTGTTTTATTTTGGAGGAGACTATGCCATTGTCAGAATTCTCTACATGTTCTGGATATTAATCCTTTATAAGTGAGTCTCAAATATTTTTCTCGCATTCCCTGGTGGTCTTTTCTTCATTTCTTTGCACAGCATTTTTTTGGTGCTCACAAAAATCAAGTCCATCTGTCTCAGTTAGGGTTTCTATTGCTGCATAAAAACACCGTGACCAAACAGCAAGTTGGGAAGAAAGGGATTTATTTGGCTTACACTTCCATGTTGCTGTTCATCACCAAAGGAAGTTAGGATCAAAACTCAAACAGGGCGGGAACCTGGAGGCAGGAGCTGATGCAGAGGCCATGAAGGGGTGCTGCTTACTGGCTTGTTCCCCTTGGCTTGCCCAGGACCACCAGCTCAGTATGGACCACCCACCATAGCTTGGGCCCTCCCCCATTGATCACTAATTGAGAAAATGCGTTACGTCTTGATCTCATGGAGGCATTTCCTCAGCTGAGGCTCCTTCCTCTCTGATGACTAGCTTGTGTCAAGTTGTCCAGTACAGCGTCTTACCTATTTTCCCCATTTTCTTTTCTGAGACAGGGTCTTGCCCATGCTGGCCTCAAACTCGCCATCCTACAAAGTGTACCACTGTGCCTAGCTTCTAATTCAGGAAAGCACTGCCTGAGCCACAGACATTGTCACCTAGGTCTTCTTCTAGGCCTGTGGAGTTCCTCCCCACTGTGGCACTCTTTGGCACAGGACTTCTTGTGCACGGTATACAATAGGTACTTCACTCATATTTGTGGGTGTGAACACCCTCAAGGGTGCAGGACCCTTGTGCCACCTAACACATGAAAGATTCCTTGCCACCTCTCTAGCCAGACTCTGAGCTCCAAGGACCACACATTCCTGTCTCAGTCACTGAGCCCTTGGGTCTGGGGCTCTACACTGCTGTGGACACACGTCCTCAGGTCTAGGTCTGAAGGAATGGGTGAAGCCAAGAAGAAGGAAAACATAGAGGCTTCTCTGCTGTGGCCTCAGGACTCACTCCAGAGGGAAAGTTGGAGGTTTGCGCAGCATCCTGAAGGCTGCGTAAGATTTCGGCAGGCAAAGATCATTTATGATGGGGTTGAGTTGGGCAGCTAGGGTGCCAGTGAGACGTGCAGGGAAAGGGGACGGCATGTGTGGTAAGGAATGGAGGTCTTTCAACTCTCATGTGTGATGAGGAGCCACAGAGGTCTTTGAGAGGAATGGCTTTGCTTTGCTTTCTTTCTTTTTCATTTATTTATTTATTTATTTATTTATATTTTGGCTTTTTGAGACAGGGTTTCTCTGTAGTTTTGGAGCCTGTCCTGGAACTAGCTCTTGTAGAACAGGCTGGCTTCGAACTCACAGAAATTCACCTGCCTCTGCCTCCCGAGTGCTGGGATTAAAGGCGTGCGCCACCACCACCCGGCTTGACAGGAATGACTTTTTCAAAGCCAGTTATCAGGAGGCCAAAGGAGCATTCTGTGAGTCTGAGAGCATCCTGAGCAATGGGGTTGAGAACTTTGTCTACAAACAAGCAAGCAGCCTCAGTATTTTGGGAAGTTCAGTAAGAGACATTCTGACCTGTAGCTGGTAAGACTGGAGGTAGGAGACAAATCCTCAAGTAAGTCCACTGTGCTTTCTGGGTGCACTGGACTACGTCACTGGGTCTGTGAACTCTTGGTTTGGGTAAGAGGGAGGGGCCAGGGAGAAGTAAAGAAAGAGATGCAACTGTTCTCCTGCCTTGAGGCTGAGTCCTCAGGGGGTGGAGTCAAGGAACACAGAAGACTTTCTGGGACACTGCCATCAAGTGAGGGCATTTCTAGTCACTCTCTGCGCCAGGAACTCAGGCTTCTGGCTCCTTGCTAGTGGCTGCCCCAGGAGTCCATAGGAACCCTGCCTTCCTTGTTGGATTGGCCCACATAGCTGGTGAGATAAAATCTGCAGCCTCTGGGACCAAAGTGTCCCCAGGGTGCCCCTAAGAGGCTTCTGGGTGCCCGCCCAGCTGGTCACACTGCTCTCTTAGGTACCCAAGTTCAGCTGAGGACTGGTGATGTGTATCCTCTTCTCACTGCTCCTGCTGGCCTCTGTCTTCTCAGCAGGTAAGTTGCACAGATCTAGTGACTTGCACAAGGTCTGGCCTCTGGGGACCCGGCACAGCAGCCAGATATGGTTGAGCACATCCCATTCCTGGGAGACTGAGAGGTCCTTGCTGGAGGTGCATTGTCTGGAGCACCCCTTCTTGGGCAGGTGTCAGGGCTCTGAAGTACATTCAGGCCCTCTCTTCTGTCCTTCTCCTACCTGCCTCCAGGCCAGACCACTTGGGGTGTCTCCAGTCCCAAGGATGTGCAGGGCTTGAAGGGGTCTTGCCTGCTCATCCCCTGCATCTTCAGCTTCCCGGCCAGTGTAGAGGTGCCCGATGGCATCACAGCCATCTGGTACTACGACTACTCAGGCAAGCGGCAGGTGGTGAGCCACTCGAGGGACCCCACCCAGGTGGAGGAGCGCTTCAGGGGCCGCGCTGAGCTGATGGGGAACATGGATCACAAGGTGTGCAACCTGTTACTCAAAGACCTGCAGCTTGAGGACTCTGGCAACTACAACTTCCGCTTTGAGATCAGTGATGTCAACCGCTGGTCAGATGTCAGAGGCACCAAGGTCACCGTGACAAGTGAGGAGGCTGAGGGCTGAGGACTGACCACTCCTGGGGACTCCCAGGCTACTGTTGCCACCCTGTCCTTTGGCTTGGACCTTACCGAGGTCTTCAGCCTCAACTCCTGCTCTGGTCTTGGCCTAACACTGTTTCTCTCTGTAACATTGAGGGGCGGGTGATCACCAAAAATTCTCCTTCCCTTGAGGCCCCCCTGACCAAGCTCACCCTTTGGTTGGGGTTCTGGGAACAGAGGTTTAAGGGGAGATGTAGCCTAGCCCTGAGAATTCCTGTCTTTGTTCTCAGAGGACCCCAGCGCTCCCACTATTACGGCCCCAAAGGAGCTACGTGAGGGCATGGAGGCGAACTTCAACTGTTCTACGCCCTACGTGTGCCTACAGGAGAAGGCCAGCCTGCGGTGGGAAGGCCAGGACCCTTCTCATTCTGTGACCTTCAGTCACCAGAGCCTTGAGCCCACTGGCGTCATTCACCAGGAGACCCTGCATATGCCCCTATCCTGGCAGGATCATGGCCGGGTCCTACGCTGTCGGTTCTCACTGGCCAAGCTCAGCAGTCAGAAAGAGGTCTACCTCCAAGTGCAACGTGAGTGTGTCACAGTCCTGTCACGGAACACCATTTCTGTGGCTCCCTCTGGGTCCTAACAGCCCATGTCTATCATCCCCGTACCAGGGAGGCAGAGACGCATGGATCTCTGGGGTGTGCTGGCCAGACAGCCTAGCCTACCTGGCAAGTTCTAGGTTAATGAAAGACTCTGCCTGAAGAAGTAAGGTAGACAGCACCAGGAGGGCAGCATTCAAGGCTGACTTCTGGCCTCCATATGTGTGCATACGCGTGCACCCCATATCTGTGACCACCACACGCACACGCACCCTCATGCACACATGATGGGGGTGGCAGGATTCTTAGCCCCTGCTTATGAATTTTTCTGAGAACCAATGTTGGCTGTCTTTGACCCCCTGAAATGAAGTGGCTATTCCCTTTCTGATAGCTACTACAAGTCACCAAGGCAAGTAGAGCGCTCATGACCTATGTCAATCATCCCCACACAGAATGTGGAGAAAGTTAGAACACATAGGCCACTGATAGCCACACATTGGCAGCCACTGATGGCCTCACATAGGCCAACTCCACTTTCTCAGAGTCTCATTGGAAAAGGAGGGAGGCTGGAGTGTGTTAGAGGTGGGGGAACAGATGGCCCTGGGTTTCCAGTCTTCCTTAGAGCAGAGACGTAAAAGAAGTGTGCCAAACACCCCGCCGTTCTCACGCACCGCTCCTGACATCCCATCATGCTTTGCAGATGCCCCCAAAGGTGTGGAGATCCTCCTCAGCTCCTCAGGAAAGAACATCCTTCCAGGGGATCTAGTTACGCTCACCTGTCAAGTGAACAGCAGCTATCCTGACGTCAGTTCTTTGCTGTGGACCAAGGATGGAGTGAGCCTCCCAGCCGGTGGCCGTGTGCTGCAGCTCTCCTCGGCAGCCTGGAATGATTCTGGGGTCTACACCTGCCAAGCAACAAATGATGTGGGCTCTATGGTTTCACCCCCAGTTAGCCTTCATGTTTTTAGTAAGTTCTGGCTGAGGCTGGATCTAGCTAGAAAGCTGAGGGGACCTGGTGATAGGACAGTACCAGAGGCTTGCATACCCATGACAATGCCTTCTCATAGGGGGCAAGTCAGGAGGGCCCTGGGAATGAGTGACTAGAGGAGGCTCCTCCTGTATGGGGTGGGGGTGGGTGTCAGTATAACATGTAGAGGTTGAAGCTGACGAATAGCCAGAACTCTAAGGGTACGTTCCATGCCGTTTGCAGTGGTTGAGGTCAAGAGGAGCCCGGCAGGGCCCGTCTTGGAAAACGAGACAGTGACACTGGACTGTACCATCCCCAAAGAGGCACCCCAGGAGCTCCGCTACAGCTGGTACAAGAACAACATTCTCCTGGAAGATGCCCACTCTCCCACCTTGCACCTACCTGCCATCACCAGGGCCAATACCGGCTTCTATTTCTGTGAGGTGCAGAACACCCTGGGCCGTGAGCGCTCTGGCCCCGTGAGTGTGGTGGTCAGATGTAAGTGGCCAACCTGTGGGGCAGCAGACATCATCAGAGGAAGTCCAAAGGGTGGATGGAGTGCCTGCAAGAAACCTGGGGTCCCTGACATAGTATCATCATCCTTGCCCCAGATGTGAGCTAGGCAGCCAAATGGGGATAAGCGTGTGCCCAGCTTGCATCCCTACACATGGTTGACCTTCCCAGACTCCGTCTCCTCCTATGTTTACAAGCGTTTTATTTAGAAAAGAGTTCAACCTCATGAAAAGTTGTAGGAAACATTCAAAAACATTCAACATATACCTTTAGTCTAGAGTCTCTGCCTGTTGACCTCATGTTGCAGGCACTGTATCCTGTCTCTGCATGTGCATGTGGGTTGTACTGTTTATCCCAGACACATACACGCACACATATGTGCATATACATTATATATCATTCATATATATATAATCATATATATGTATAATTATCCCTCTGTATACATGCACACTTGTTACTTACATACCTTCCTACAGGTACACTTAGAATTATGACAGGGCTACACCACAAAGAACTTTTCTTGCATCTTTATCCCCAGAACTCAGGTTGCAGAGGCTAGTGGATATCTATGAGTTCTGGGCTAGCCAGGGCTGCATAGTGAGATCCTGTCACAAAAAGAAAAAAAAATAAATCAAAGTTGAAGAGGCATCCGCTACATCCAGGTTCCGAATGCCTGAGTTTGGTTCAGTCAGCCGGAAACATGCGTGCATCAGCCTCATGCTAGCCTCGCTTGGGTCATGCCAGTTAACACACGCCTAGCTCACAATTAAGTGCCAACTAGCCCGTGAAGTCACTGAATGCCAGCATCCGAAGCCTGCTGATAGCACAATACACCAGAGTGCCAGTGGCTCTCCTAGGCTGGGCACAGTATATGGCTGACCATCCAGTAGCATGAGAGAGGGTCACGCTGTAATCCACTAGCCTAGGCAAAGGACAGCGCTCAAAGCACAGTTTATCTTTCACAGCACCATAAAGGTGAAAAATCCTGAGTGGAGCAATAGTAAGTGGACAATCGTCTGTATGTATGTGCCTGCAGTTGCGTGTGTAAGGTCTGTTTACGCCACACCTAGTCAGGGTGCATTTCCCAAGATTCCCCTGAACATGACCCTTATGCCAAAACCACACCAGAAACTGGGATGCTGGTTCTAGACTTTATGGGCAGTCCTTGACCCTTCCCCGTCCTTCTTGGAGTTCTTGGAGGCTACCCCTCAGTTTTTAATTGCCTGAGATGTGTTTGACTGGGAAGGCCACAGGTGTGACTCTGTGTCTCCCTTGGAGCACCTCACTCACTGGGAGACACTCAGGGCCAGTTTGTACTGTGTTGCTAATGGTCCCTTTGATCGCTCGGCGAGAATGCTACCCTCTGCCTGGACTGTTCCAGCTTTCTCATCTTTAAAATGAGACACTGGCCAGGCGTGATAGTACTGTAATCTAGCACTGGGGAGGCTGCTGAGGCAGAGGGATCACCAGTTTGGGACCAGCCTGGTTACAAAGTGAGAACCTAATTTGGAGCCCTGACCTCCATTTGCAGTGTGGGCATGAGGGCTAACTAGGCTAAAAGATTTGGCCATCCAGAAGGTAAAGTATATTCAGAAGTGCTCAAGAGGGTCTGAGACCATTCTGTTCCAGGACTCTGTGGGGGCAGAGGGAATGCATAGGCTACCACAGGGGATTCAGGAAGTGATCTGTCTGAGAATGACAAGCCACATCTGGTTCCCACACAGATCCACCCCTTGCTCCAGTCTTGACTACTTTCCTGGAGACACAGGCCGGGCTTGTGGGCATCTTCCATTGCTCTGTGGTCAGTGAGCCCCTGGCTACACTGGTGCTCTCACATGGAGGTCTCACGCTGGCCTCCAGTTCCGGAGAAAATGACCTCAATCCTCGCTTCAGCATGTCCTCCACCCCCAACTCCCTGCGCCTAGAGATCCGAGACCTGCAGCCGGCTGACAGTGGGGACTACGCATGTGAAGCCACCAACTCCCTTGGAAGCGCAACTTCTAGCCTGCACTTCCATGCTAATGGTAATGTGGGCACGCACTGCAGGGAGGACCAGTGGAGGGTGTTCAAGGAGGGACCAAACTCTGGCTAGGTCCCACGGAAGATCTGGTCCCATATAGTCACTCCAGCCTTAGAGATTTCTGGAAGAGAAGGCAAAACATAGTCAATCAAATTATTTCTCTCCCATATCTCTGACTCTGTACTTGGAGGGTCTTTTATAGACATCCATTTATTTTTTATTTCTTTAGCTTTGGGGTCAGGATCTTTGTTAGGCATTAGATGTGGGAGACAGAGAAATAGAATTCACCAGTTGTTGGAGCACACATTGTTCGTTCTTCCTTCCAAGGCCCTGGGAGGCATAGCTGATCCTTCAAGCCAGATTTTTGCTGTTTTTTTTTCTCCCCACCATGTCTGGTTATGCAGTACTGGGGACGGAGCCCTGGCCTTCAGCCATGCTAGGCAAGCACTCTGTCAACTGAGCTACGTTCCTAGCCCTCAGTCCAGGTGCCATAAGCCTGTCTTGAGGTAACCCTGGCTTCAGAACATTTGAACTGATATCTGAGGCCACAAAGCCCACCTCGGCGTGTGAAGAGAGATGTCCAGAGGGCTTCCTGCAGAGCCGCACCGAGGGCCAGGGCTCTCACAGCTTACCCAAGCCTATTCTCTGTCCCCCTCCTCCAGTGGCTCGGCTCCTCATCAGTCCTTCAGCACAGGTGGTGGAAGGGCAGGCCGTGACTCTGAGCTGCAGGAGCGGCCTGAGCCCAGCATCTGACGCTCGCTTCTCCTGGTACCTGAACGGAGCGCTACTTCTCCAGGGATCCGGCGGCGACCTTCAGCTTCCTGCAGCCTCCAGCACGGACGCTGGCTCCTACTACTGTGTGGCACAGACTGGCCCCAGCACCAGCGGCCCCTCCCAGCCCGCCGTCCTCACTGTGCTTTGTGAGTTGTCTGGCCACACCGCCCACGATGTGGGATTATCCCACTGGGACCCCAACAGCCACACCCTTTCATAGTCTCCTGACCCTAGGTCCACATCAGAGAATGTTCATGGGCCTTTCCACAATGGACCCTATCAACCTGGGCTGGAAGTTGGGGGGACGAGGCAGATCTTAGATCCCTAAGTTCTAATGTCCAGACCCAGCCTTTGCTCCTAAAATATACCATGGCTCTAGGTCCCAGCTTGTCCCACCCTCAGGAATCAGATATCACGTTTTTCAAAAAGATGTGCATGTGTCCCACAGATTGACCAGCTCCTCTGTGTCCCCCAAGATCGATGCTCCGTATGAACCCTAGGGTCACACTTGACGGCCTCCTCCAGCGGGTGCATTCATGGGTTTTCTAGTGCCGGAGTGAGATTATGTGGGAGACTGGTCTGTCTTTTGGCCACGTGTTTTGAGAAATCTCTAGAACAGAACCATTTTTTTTTAGCACTTGCTTAGCATGTACAAGGCCCTGAGTTCAACTCTAGAATCATTTAATGACTCTTCTGGTTGCTGCACAAGACAACACGAGGAAGGGAGGGCTTCTTCTGACTTCCAGCTTGAGCACGGAGTCAAGGCCGTAGCGGGAGAGCTGCTGGCCTGAAGTCAGGAAGCAGAGGGAGGCAGAGGTTGACGCTCAGTTCTCTCTCTCTCTCTCTCTCTCTCTTTGGTTTTTCGAGACAGGGTTTCTCTGTAGCTTTGGAGTCTGTCCTGGAACTAGCTCTTGTAGACCAGGCTGGCCTCAGACTCACAGAGATCCATCTGACTCTGCCTCCCGAGTGCTGGGATTAAAGGTGTGTGCCACCATCACCTGGCACTTTCTCCTTTTTATTCAGGCTGGGACCCTGGCCGATGGTAGGATGCCACCCACCTTTAAGGTGGATCATAACACCTCAATTAATTTAACCTAGAAACCCCACACCGTGTCCATGGGTTCATCTTCTAGATGGTTCTAGAGCCTTCAAGTCAACACCCTTCAACATCAAAACTGCCAAAACAGCAGCAAACTTAGGGAGGCCGTCTTAGGTGTTATGTAGTATGTCAGGATCTAGGCTAGGGAACGAATGGAGGGGAGATGAACTCTGAGGTATTGTTTAGCGACAGGAGTGGGTGTAGACAGCGGTCATGGGAACTTCCCTGAGGGTATTCGGCTTCAGAGGTAGATGGGACATGTGGGGTGGCAACACCTTGATCCCAGCTGGAAAATGGCTCCCCTTCTGGGAAGACTCAGTTCAGTGGTAGATAAGGAGCACAGATGAATGCCAGTGTCGTCTGGGAACCCTTGAGCTGTGCCCACTCTACATAGCTGTGTGTGACTGCTTGGTGTGCTTCTTGGAGCCTAGCCAGGCTAAAGTAGACCTGGGGCTCTCACCTAGCCATGAAATGAGTGCCGATTGCTCTTCCTCTCCACAGACCCCCCAAGAAAGCCCACATTCACTGCCAGGCTGGATTTGGATACCTCTGGTGTTGGGGCTAGCCGGCGTGGCCTCCTCTTGTGCCACGTAGACAGCGACCCCCCAGCTCATCTGCAGCTTCTCCACAAGGGCCACGTTGTGGCCACTTCTCTTCCATCGGGGTGTGGGAGCTGCTCTTCACGCACAAAGGTCCGCAGAGCCTCCAACTCACTGCGTGTGGAGATCCAGAACCCAGTATTAGAGGACGAGGGCATGTACCTGTGCGAGGCCAGCAACACACTGGGCAACTCCTCTGCCTCAGCCACCTTCAATGCTAAGGGTAAGGAGTAGAGGAGGACTGAGGGAGCAGTAACCTGAGCTCACACTACCCCTGCATTGAGCAAACTGACCGGGCAAAATGACCTCTGTCTACAATGGGAGGAAGCAGAGGGAGCTTCAATGTCCCTCCCTCTACATCCTGGGTCTTCAAGGCTCGCCTCTGAGAAAGTACCGTGGGGCTGCCTTGTTCTCCATCCCTTTTCCATGACCCTCTATGCCCCTACAACTTATTGGCTTTCCTCTCCATCCTTCCCTAAAGTTGGAAAGCGAGCCTGGGTCAGGGTGGGCATTAAGTGAGGCTAACCAGAGAGAGGACTGTCCCTAGCGAGTCCCTCTGCCTATCCTCCAGCCACTGTCCTGGTCATCTCCCCATCGGACACACTGCGCGAGGGCACAGAGGCCAACCTAACTTGCAATGTGAGCCAGGAAATTTCTGTCAGCCCTGCCAACTTCTCCTGGTTCCGGAATGGGGTGCTGTGGACCGAGGGACCACTGGAGACTATAAGGCTGCAGCCCGTGGCCAGAACCGATGCTGCCATCTACGCCTGCCGTCTCCTCACTGAGGACGGGGCTCTGCTCTCAGCTCCTGTGGTCCTAAGTGTGCTGTGTGGGTGATGACTGAGGGCATCACAGCTTGGAGGCCAGAGGGGTTGGGCTGTGTGTTAAAGGGCAAGGAGGGTGAAGGGGCCTGAAGAATGGAGGAGCCTAGAGGGCAAAGGGACCCGAGAGGTGGAGGGACCTGGGGGTGGAGGGAAGGGGGTGGGGGGTTAGGGTTAGGTTTGGGGCCTGAGGAGATAAATGCCAGCTTGGAATGACCAGATGGGCTATGGAGTATGTCCAAGAGGAGGGAGCACAGAGTGATAGCTAGAATGTAGTGAGATTGGCTAGAGTCGCCTGAATAACTACCCCGATTCCTGTTCATGCAGATGCCCCAGACCCTCCAAAGCTGTCAGCTCTCCTGGATGTGAGTCAGGGCCACATGGCTGTGTTTGTCTGCACTGTGGATAGCCGTCCCCTGGCTCACCTGTCTCTATACCGTGGGGAGCATCTCCTGGCCACCAACTTGGAACCCCAGCGTCCCTCCCATGGCAGAATCCAGGCCAAGGCCACAGCCAACTCCCTGCAGCTAGAGATTCGAGAACTAGGTCTTGAGGACTCTGGAAACTACCACTGCGAGGCCACCAATGCTCTCGGATCAGCCAACAGTTCACTCTTCTTCCAGGTCAGAGGTGAGTGTCAGCCCTCTGACCTCGGGTGAACCCTGAGATCCAGAACTGCTCCAGCCAGACACCGCACTGTGAGTTCCATGCAGACGTGTGCAGGCTGGAGCCTTCACAAGGTCTCCCTTGGTGTCCACTGTTCCCACCTGCACTAACTGCAGTGCCTGTAAGGTAACCGCACAGGTGGCTTGTTTCGGCTGGAGCCTGCCTTCCCTCCCTCCCTCCCTTCTTTCTCCCTCTTTACCCTTCTTTCTCCCTCTTTACCCTTCTTTCTCCCTCTTTACCCTCCCTCCTCTCTCCCTCCCTCCCTCCTCTCTCCCTCTTTCCCTCCCTTCCTGATCTTCTGAGACAGGGAGTCTCTGAACTTACTATGCATCCATGCCAGCCTCAGACTCCTGCCTCAGCTTCCTCAGGGCTAAGATTACAGATGTGAGCTACCGTGCCCAGCTGGCTAGAGAGTTTTCTAATGCAGCTTATTTTGTAATGTAATTTTGCTTCACTTAAACATTTTTATATAAAATCCAGTACGTGCATGTTATACATATGACAATATATATTCATACAAATAATATATTTATCTTCTTTATTCACATATGTATAAACACATATGCATATACTATATAAGCACATGTGTGTGATATATTCATGTATGTTGCATATATGTATGCACATATGCATCTATATTCTCCATAGAAAGTCTCCTGTATATTCATATATATTACATATATATTCTTTATAGAAAGTATCCTGTATATTCATATATTACATATATTCTTTATAGAAAGTCTTCTGTATATACATATATAACATATATGTATACATATATACACATATATTCTTTATAGAAAGTCTCCTAGAACAGGTATCCAAAGTAACAAACCCCTGTAAGTCAGATATTTCAGGAGGCAGAGGCAAGGAGAGAGCAAATTTAAAGTCAGCCTGGGGTGCATATGTCTCAAGAAAACAATATAAAAACTCCATGTAGGGAAATACAGCAGGAAAAAGGAAAGGTGATATCCACAAGGCCAGGGCCAAGGAGACACACATCCTTCTCTCAGAATGTGAAGTGGTGATAGTTGGGACATTTGCTTTGATTCAACCTCTTTTTTAAAATATTTTATTTATTTGCTATGTATAGTGTTCTGCCTGCATGTATGCCTGCATATTAGAAGAGGGCACCAGATCTCATCATACGTGGTTGTGAGCCACTATGTGATTGCTGGGAATTGAACTCAGGACCTCTGGAAGGGCAGCCAGTGCTCTTGATCTCTGAGCCACCTCTCCAGCCCCCTAACTTATTCATCCATATGTTAGGCAGAGACTGAGGGTCATGGGAACATCCTGAAGTAGCTGCTCTGCTGACCGTGGGCTAGTTTAGCCCTGGCCTTGGCTTCTGTCACGGCTCTAGTGTCTCTCCTCCTCACTGTCTGACCCCTGATTCCTTTATGCCCACTCCCCCCTCTCTGGGCTGTCATGACTACATCGTGGGTGAAGGACTTGGCCAGAGAAGGGTGGGAAAAACCAGCTGTTGTCAACCTTCCCTTCAAACCCTGGGTTACTCCTGGGGAATGCAGCTGACAGTCGTCAGTTCAGAGGCCCCAGCATGAACCAGCCCCCCTCAGGCAGTGCTTTGTGGTCAAACCATCCTTTCTTAGGGCTAACCCATGTAGGTGCTGTGCCAGGTCCTGGCTGTAGAACATATCAACTCCATTCTGTCGAGGCTCACCTGCCACAGGTGAGAACGATGGACAGAACAAAACCCAAAATTCAAATGCGGCATACGGTTAATCCCCACCCTCAGGAGGCTGAAGCAAAGGTCATCATAAATTCAAGGCCAGCCTGGGCTACACAGTGAGTTCTAAGTTAGCCTGGTGCTACAGAGTAAGACTCTGTCTCAAAAAACCCAAACCAAAAGACCAACCAACTCATACCAAAGAAAAAAACAAAACAAACCAGAAACCTGTACTCCAGGTGGTAAAAAGTAAGGGCCAGGACAAGACACATTTCAGACAAGAGTGCAGGGAAGATGAGGATCCAGACCTGAGGGAGCCTTCAGCAGCTGTAGACACAGGCCTGGGGCACTTCACTCTCCTGGAGACACAAACAGAACCAAACAACGGGAGGGACTATGGCAAGCCCTCATCTACCCCATTTTCTCCTGCAGGAGCCTGGGTCCAGGTTTCACCGTCACCTGAGCTCCAGGAGGGCCAGGCTGTGGTCCTGAGCTGCCAGGTGCCCACAGGGATCCCCGAGGGGACCTCCTTCCAGTGGTATCAGGATGGCCGACCTCTCCTAAGTTCAACCTCATCTACACTCCGCATTGCGGCCATAAGTCTGAGGCAAGCTGGTGCCTACCACTGCCAAGCTCAGGCTCCAGACACAGCTACCGCCAGCCTGGCTGCCCCTGTCAGCCTCCACGTATCCTGTAAGGCTGTTTTCCACTCACGTGGGGGAAGGGAGGTGTTCCACAACAGGCCTTGCATGAGGGACATCCTAGACACATCCTGACCTTCCTCATCTGATGTAGACACCCCACGCCAGGCCACACTCAGTGCCCTGCTAGGCGCAGGCCCTACACGACTCAGCCTCCTGGTCTGCAATGTCCACAGCGACCCTCCAGCTCAGCTGCGGCTCTTTCACCGGAACCGCCTCGTGGCCTCCACCCAACGAGGCTCAGAGGAACTGGCGAGCAGTGATTCCCGGCTACGTGTGACTGTGAGCACCAATGAACTGCGTTTGGAGATCAACTTTACGGGACTGGAGGATGATGGCCCCTACACCTGTGAGGCCACCAACACGCTGGGTCAGGCCTCCGCTACAGCCGATTTCGATGCTCAGGGTCAGTGTGGAGAGATGAGAGGATGCAGGAGGTTCTAGCCTAGGAGCATAAGCCCGAGCCCCAACCCTATGCTAATTAGGGGTATGGTTTCTGGACTTGGGGTACATGAAAGGCCTTGTTTAAAAACTGGGTGCCTGGTGCATAAAACTAACCAGAAAAGACATCTCAAGAGAGACCACAGCTGTCCAGGGAGCCCTTTTCACCCATTCACCCTTAGCCAGAGACAGGGAGGGGCTTGGGACCGTCTGGACTTTGAAGAACTCTGCTCAGGACCCCCAGGTTCAACCTATGGACCCCTTTAGCCGCAGTGTTCCTGGGCAGCCTGCAGTGTCTCTCAGTAACAGCCGCCTGGGCCATGTGGAGATAATGGCTTGTTTCACACAGCTCTAAGACACTCACTTGTGACTTCCTCCTTTTCCCAGCTGTGCGCGTGCAGGCGTGGCCCAATGCCACTGTGCAGGAAGGTCAGCAGGTCAACCTGACCTGCTTGGTGTGGACTGCCAAGCAGGCCCCGCTCAGCTACACATGGTACAAGGGTGGGCAACAACTTCCTGGTGCCCGTTCCATCTCCCTGCCCAATGTCACAGTCATAGATGCCACCTCCTACCGCTGCGGTGTGGGACTCCCTGGCCAGGCACCTCACCTCTCCAGACCTGTCACCCTGGATGTCCTCTGTGAGTCTGGCTGGGTGCGGGCAATGGTGGAAAGACAGAAACTCAGGGGGATCAGGGCAGGGGAGAGCCCCCTAGTGTGCAGCCTAAGAACTCCGCTACCAGCCCGCTGTGGAGCAAGGGACAAGGGACCTTAAGAGTTGGGAGAGATGGGGATGGGTCTTCTCCCTAGAAAGGCAGACAGTAGGGAACTCTCCTGCTCCTTCTAACTGGCCTTCTCAAGTCTGCTTCTGAACTCTGTACGCCTCCTGGATCTCTACAGATGCCCCCCGAAGCCTGCGACTGACCTACCTCCTAGAGACGCAGGCCAGGCGGCTGGCCCTGGTGCTATGTACTGTGGATAGTCGCCCACCCGCCCAGCTAGCTCTTAGCCTCGGCGGGCGCCTGCTAACCTCTTCATCTGAAGCCTCTGTCCCCAACACCCTGCGCCTAGAACTTCGGGACCCAAGGCCTAGTGATGAGGGTCTCTATAGCTGCTCTGCCCACAGCCCATTGGGCAAGGTCAACACCTCCCTGGAGCTTCGCCTAGAAGGTGAAAACAGGGACCAAGGCTGCAGGGGAGGGAGCTACCTGTACCATCTACCTGGGCCAAACTGACTCTGGACCCCTTGGTTCAGGTGTCCGAGTGAAGATGGCTCCTTCTGCTACTGTGTCCGAGGGGGAGCCTGTCACAGTGACCTGTGAGGACCCTGCTGCCCTCCCACCCACCCTTTATGCCTGGTTTCACAATGGCCGCTGGCTTCAGGAGGGGCCAGCTCCCTCACTCCAGTTTCTGGCGACTACGCGGGCTCACGCCGGCGCCTACTCTTGCCAGGTGCATGACACTCAGGGCACACGCGGCTCCCGACCTGCCACCCTGCGAGTTCTCTGTAAGCAGGGTTCCTTGGCTGTGGCTTTCAAGGGTGAGGGTGGCAGAGGGTGCTCCCAACACTGGCTTAGGGTGGGCATGGCACTACAAACGGTCTAGAAATGGGCACTTGGGGGAAAAGAGGGCATTAGCAATGAAGACGGAGATATCATGGCCCTAGGAACCCTGCAAGAAGGGCTCTGCCCACAGGCATTTGATAAGGCGTAATTTTTAGGAGGGGGACATTTGTCTGGAAACGAGATTCACCGACGTTGGGCAGATGGGCAGTGAGCCATGCACGTCTCTGCAGGGCCCCCCTCTGTGTTCTGCCCTACCTCCAGATGCCCCTCGGGATGCTGTCCTGTCTTCCTTTCGGGACTCGAGGGCCAGGCTCACGGTCATGATACAGTGCACTGTGGACAGCGAACCACCTGCTGAGCTGGTCCTATCCCACAACAGCAAGGTGCTAGCTGCCAGCCATGAGCTTCCCAGCTCTGCATCAGGGACAGAGCACATCCAGGTGTCCCGAAATGCTCTTCGACTGCAGGTGCAAGGCGTGACTGGAGGCGATGACAGTGTCTATGTCTGTACAGCCCGGAATGCACTGGGCTCCATCACTACCACGCAGAAGCTCCCCGGGGAGACTGGTGAGTGGGACAGGGGTGAGCAGGGGGCTAGGGTTTGGGATTCTGGTGTTGTGGGGCTGGATCCCATGTGAGGGCCTGCCACCCTGAAGGCGTATGAATGAACTACTTCCTCCCTGAGAAGTCTGATCTGCTGGAGGAGGCATGGCCCTTGGGGAAGGGGTAGACCAGGCCGAGGGGATAATGCAGTCCTATCATTGAAGTAAGGAAGGGTATTAATGTCTTCTGGAAGGAGTGGGAGGAGACATAGCCTGACCTCACGTGCCCTTCACTGGGGAAGCCTGCAGTGAGAGCAAGACAGACACCCGCCTTGAGAATCCCAGGCTGAGGGCAAGACACAGCTTCACACTTCAGATGGCCTTTTCTGATGCTGGAGGCTCAGCTCTGTCATGGGAACCTCAGAATGCGATACCATACCATCATGTTGTTTTTATGTCAGAGACACAGCCCCACTGTGGAGGGCCTTGAGCCCAAGATAGATTGAGATCACCCCACAAGGTACAGGTCCCTGATCATTTTACCTGTTCTACCACAGACATACATGTGGCAGCTGAGCCAGGCTTGGACGTGCCAGAGGGCATAGCCCTAAACCTAAGCTGCCACCTCCCTGGTGGCGCCAAGCCCACGGACAACTCTACCATCACATGGTTCTGGAATCGCCATCCGCTACGTACACAGCCTGTGCCCACACTCTCCTTCACCCATGTGTCCCGGGCTCAGGCTGGGCTGTACCACTGCAGGGCTGAACTGCCCACCGGGGTCACGACCTCTGCTCCTGTCATGCTCCGTGTCCTCTGTGAGTATGAACCCACCTGCCTTGTCTCTCCACATCTCATCTGTCTCTATCAGGTCTTTTCCTCTGCATAGAGTAAGAGTTTTGAAGATAGGTATGGGATCTTAGAACACTAGCATTCCCGCTGGCTGGTTGTATGTGGCTGTGTATCTATGCTTTCGCTCCCCACCTTTGAAACAGAGGGCACATTCATCCTATCCTCTTGGGGTAAATACAGAAGATAAAGCAGGTTGAATGCCTGGTGCACAGGAGACCATCATTTAGGCTTGGTTTTCTCAGGCCATTCTTCATCTGAGCCCAAGCTGTATCAATCAGTTACTGCTTGGTAACAAGTTATCCCAAATTCACAATTCTGTGAGTTAGAAATCTGGACAGGGCTCAGCTTGGCAGTTCTGGTCTCCTGGCTGCAATTAACTAGTGGCTCTGTGGAGAAGGAGCAGTCTAAGATGGCTTCACCTGTGACCGCAGGGTGGCCATACACGGTCAGCAGGCTGGCCTGAGCTTTCCAAAACAAGGTTGTTTCAGGAAGCAGAAGAGAAGCTGCAAGACATCTTGAGATCCAGTTCCAAAGTTCCACAATGCCATTTAAAAATGTGTGTGTGTGTGTGCGTGCTGTGTGCATGCATGTACCCGTTTGTGCACTTGTACATGGCGGGTAGAGGCCACTATCTTTATTACACCCCACCCCATCTTTTGAGACAAGGTCCCCCATGGAATCAATTCAGCAAGTTTGGATGTCCACAGCGCTCCACTGTGATTCCACAGTGCTAGGAGTCTAGATTTTTACATGAGTGCTAGGGATCGAACTCAGATCACCCTCATGTTTACGTGGCAACTACTTTACTGACTGAGGCACTTTTCCCCTTCCCCTAATGTCACCTTTGCCTCGGGAGTGAGGAAATGATCTTCACTGTGTCCTGGAAGGACAGCAAGGCCACAGCTGAGGGAGGAATTTTGGTCGGTGTCTACAGTCACTATGCTCTTCTTCCCCACAGATCCTCCCAAGACGCCCACTCTGACAGTGTTTGAGGAGACTCAGGGTGGCCTCCAGGGCATCCTCGACTGTCGAGTGGACAGTGAGCCCCCGGCCAGCCTCACCCTCCACCTGGGCAGTCAACTCGTAGCCTCCAACCAACCTCAGGGTGTTCCCACCAAAGCCCACGCTCATTTTGCCTCCCCGAATGCCTTGAGACTGGACATAGAGGAACTCGGAGCCAGCACTCAGGGGGAGTACGTGTGCACTGCCTCCAACAGCCTGGGCTCTGCCTCAGCCTCAGCCTCCTTTGGGACCAGAGGTGAGGAGAATGGCATTACCAACCGCTGGATCACTCTGCACAAGATTCTCACTTCCTGCTCAGACTTCTGCCACTAGACAACTTGTCTGTCTAGTCTAAATAGATTGTATGGGGGCTCTCTTGCATGGGACTTGGAGGTGAAGTGCAAGTTAAAGTCAGTTCTACTATGGTTGGGTCGCCTCAGGAGGGAGTGATGGGGGCCTGGAGCCCAGAGAGCTCCTCAGCTTCCTCCTTATATTACAGCTCTGCACCGGCTGCAGCTGTTCCAGCAGCTGCTCTGGGTCCTGGGATTTCTGGCAGGCTTCCTGTGCCTGCTGCTAGGCCTGGGAGCCTGGCACACCTGGAGGTGGGTCCAGAGCTAGGTGGGGGGCTGAGATACTTCATTCTGCTCACCCCATTCCCCCCATTGTCCCCCAAATCTTTGGAGGGAAATTCTCCCCTACAGAATTCACAGCCCTCAAATTTCCCTTTTCCTGTCCTCTCCAAATTTGGGGATCCCCTCCCAAATCACCTCTCCAGTTTATCTTGCAGTAGCTTTCCTTTGCTTGTTTCTCCTCTGTGCTGAAGAAGGAGCTGGGGAGGAGGCAAACGAGGTGTCCCACACTGCACAGGGCTATTGCCCTCTGCAGTGGGGGAGGCGGGGAAACTGCGGGGAGGGACTGTGACTGAGTCTGCTCTTGCCCATGCAGAAGGAGGCATTCTCATAAGATGAACGTGAACGAGAACTCAGCAGAGATGACCACCCATAAAGACACCCTGCAGGTATATCCATATGTGGGCATGCGTAGGTGTGCAGTGCCATCTGGCATCTGGACAGCGTTCCCATTCCTAGGACAGCACTGGGACCAGGGGCGGCTAAGAGAGGCACACAGGAGCCTGGGACTCTTTGGGGGAGCTGGGAGAGCTTTTCTGACTGAGGCTCAGAGCAGCTATGTGTTTGCTGGGTGCATGATTCGTTGGCACGGGTGGCTTTCCAAGGCATTTCCTGTGCCTCCCCCTCTGTTTTGAAGTCTTTCTTCCTCACATCTGATAGGTGATAGGCAGGAGAGAAAGGCCATCTTCCCTCCCCTAGAGTATTCCTCTTCTGCAGATGACCTCTTCCTAGGACCACAGGTCAGTGTGGGACCTCCTGTGACTCAGGTTTTCTTTATGGGAAGCTCCTAGGACTAGATGCATCCACACATGAGACATCATCTTGTGTCACATCCCTGAGCTGATGGACTTACCTGCCCTCAGGAGGAGGTGGTTGACGCTGTCTGACAACTCAGGTGTTGTGATCAAAGTCCTGCCTATGTCTGCACCAGCAGCACGGTAACATCTGACTTCCCAAGACCTGCTTCCAAGCCTCTTGTTCCTAAGAAAGCGATGGAGAGGTGAATGGAGGCCAAGTGGCTGCCTCCAAGGCTCTGAGACTGAGTCAGCCGTGTTGCCCACGTCTCTCTGTGAAGCTTCCCTCTGTGTCCCTTTGCCTCTTTCTTTTCAAAGGCCACCATGGACTTTCTTAATTGGTTAGAATGACATCCGGGTCCTCACAGACTTGCTAAGATACTCTGTACCAGAGAGAATATAAGTCAGGCTGTTTTAACAATACAGTGACTTCCGAGTGACAGAATTTTATTTTTCTCTCCTGTACTGGTTATGCTACGGAAGAATAAGATATTGGGGCTTAGAATCCTTCTCTCTTGCTTTTTCTCCATCACCCAAATGTTGCCTTTGATTATGAGGTTCAGGTGACTGCAGTGAGCTTGGTCCTACAGTGAGAAGGAAGAGAGGAGTGAAAGGTACGCCTGTCCCCACGGTCTGTAGAACTGGAAAGTATGGTTGTCAGTTCTACCCACTCCTCAGCAGCTAGAACTTGGTCACATAGACACACCTTGCTGGGAGGGAGACTGGGAAATGTCCTCTTTATTCTGAGTCTTGACTGCATTTGGAACCTGTATTTCTGAAAGATCCCAACTGTGGACTCAGCCCTAGGACTTTTGATATTGAAGAGACTGCCTTCCTCACGCTTGGCTCTGACTCAGTGTCCCTGGCCACTCTGGTTCTGGATTTCCTGGAAGGCTTTCCCTCCTGTATGGTAAAACAAGAAACCTAGGCCTGGTGGTCCCAAGTGTCTTAGTTACTGTTCTTTTGCTGTAAAGAGACACCATGACCAAGATAACTCTTAGAAAAGAATATATTCAGCTGGGGCCTTGCTTACAGTTTTAGAGGGTTAGCTCATGACCATCATGGTGGGAAGCAGACAGTTGTGGCACCAGAGTAAGAGCTGAGAGCTTTATAGTTCAGGCAGCAGCAGGAGAGAGAGAGAGAGAGAGAGAGAGAGAGAGAGAGAGAGAGAGAGACAGAGAGAGAGAGAGAGAGAGAGAGAGAGAGACAGAGACACAGAGACAGAGAGAGAGAACCCCTGGCTGGTGTGGACTTTTGAAATCTCAGAGCCTACCCCCAGAGACACACCTACCCCAACAAGGTCACACCTCCTAATCCTTCCCAAACAGCTCATCAACCAGGGACAAAGCATTCAAACACCTGGGCTTATGGGGGCCATTCTCATTCAAACCATCACACTCAGTAGGGCAAGGGCATGCCAGGCAGACATCTCTGTACAGGGTGTGGTCCCTTCCAACCCTACAGCTGTACCAGCTCTTCCAAGAGCGAGGAGCAGACAGGGGTGTTACCTGTTCAAATATGAACAAGCATCTCTCTCTATGGCAAAGTGAACAGTTGCTCATTTCCTGGATGCCCATGCTCCAGAGTCTGTTGAAACAAATGATTATCACCAAGAAGGAATGAAGTGTCCTGGGAGGTCAGGGATGGGAGGAACCGGGCCTGCAGTGAGCTGGCGACTCCTGCCGCAGCCTGGTAGTAGATGGTGTCAGGAACAAAGGGCCTGGAGCTGAGAACCTGGAGAGTGGTGGGGCCAGAATAGGGCTAGAAGGTTGGGAATGGATCAGGAAAGGAGTAACTGTGTAGCCAACGTGGTGCTGTTGCTTGTTCTAGGACCACTTTTTTCTTCTCTCTTTCCTTCCTCCCCTGCCTCCAAGGTCTCACATAGCTCAAACTGACTTCAATCTCATTAAATGACTGAGAGTGGATGACCTTGAACTTCTGATCCTCCTCAGTCCCTTTTGTTTTTGTGCCTGAATACTATCTTTTCTCCAGGAGCCTTTCTAGCGTGTTCCTCCAATAAACTTCTGTTCCAGGATTCCACTGGAGTCAGTTTTGTTCTTGCAACCAGTGCCTAGGCGAGAGAGAATCCACAGAATTCAATTAATAGTCCAGTGTCTCAGACGCCGTCTGTGGGCAGGAGGCCAGGGAGTGTAAATCACAGGATGCTCACCTCACACCGTCTGCTGAAGTCACCCGTGCCCCTTCCTACTCCCCATAGCTCCTATAATGGGCTGCTCCCTCCTAAGGACCAGCACAGGTTCGGTTTATGTCTTGTGACATTGTTTCTTCTACAATTTTGTTGAGTAGGACAAAAAAAGCCAGCTTTAACCCAGAGGCAGGACAAGGAGAGCACAAACCTAGGGCAGGAAGATGTTCCAGGCTATCAGGAAGGGTGGTGGGCACTGCGTGTTTGGGAACATGTGACTTGGGTCTTTGTTGGCTCGCATGTCCTCCCAAGGGGGTGTGCTGAAGAATGCTCAGAGAGGCTAGTTGCTCAATCCGTAGTGGTCTGAAGCCCTTAGACTTCTGAACTAAACCTGAAATTCAAACATCATCACATGGTAAGTGTGTCAGCTCCATGGTGTTTCCAGATGGAACACATCCATGTTATCCACATCAGATCAAGAAATAGAAACACCAGCACCCCAGAATACCCCACACCCAACCCCCCAAAGTGTGGCTACTAGCTTGACTTCTAATGCCATAGATTTGATTATTCCTGTGATCTTTATAAAATGACATCATACTTTCTTTTTTAATTTTTATTTTTGGCATCATACTTTAAACATGACAACTTCGTGAAATGATTTGCCAATGTCCTTTAAGGGTAAAATATTCTTCCCTTGACCCTGGCATTCTATTCTTGGGCATTTATTTACTCAGGAAAAGTAAGGGGTTATGTCACCCTGAGATCTGTACTAGAATGTTCATAACAACATTATCCATCATAGCCAGAACCTGAAATACTAAATACACAACATCAGTGGGAAGGCTCAGCAGATTACTGCACCGTGTCCGCAGATATGAGGAGCTGTACCTGCAGGTGGCAGACTGTACTGTGTCCACACAGACATGAGAAGCAAGTGACAGACTGTACCGTGTTCACACAGATATGAGAAGCTGCGCCTGCAGGTGACAGACTGTATCGTGTCCACACAGACATAGAAGACGCGCCTGCAGGTGACAGACTGTACCGTGTCCACACAGACATGAGGAGCTGTACCTGCAGGTGACAGATTGTACCGTGTCCACACAGACATGAGACGCTGTACCTGCAGGTGACAGACTGTACCGAGTCCACACGAATATGAGAGGCTGTACCTGAAGGTGACCACATGAGTACGGGTTTCAAATGTTCCGAGGGAGGGGCTGGCAGCTAGGGCCAGGCTGTGTAGAGTAGCTCCTTTTCTCACTGCTGCATCTAAGCCTCAGACAAAAGCAACCTAGGAAGGAAAGATTTTCTCTCTTGGCTCACAGTTAGGAGGTACAGTCTCACCTTCGTGGGGAAGGTGACATTAGAAGTGGCTATAGCTGTGGGGGGAGGAGCAGGAGGCAGCTGGTCACATTGTGTCAGTAAGGAAGCAAAGCGAGACCGGTGATGATCCCATTGGCTTCCTACCCTGTCTAGGACACCGGCCCATCAGTGGCTGCTGCCCACATTCAGGGTGGGTCTTCCGGTCTGGAAACATTCTGACTGACGTGCCCTGAGGTGTGTCTCCTAGGTGATTCTAAACCTAATCAAGTTTACAATGAAGACAGAGAACAGGCAGAGCTAAGCAACAGGTAGAAGCAGATACAATGGCTACTGATGGGCGAAAGGGATTGGCAGGAGCCACCACGGAGCTTCTGGAGCAGGTTAAATGAGTGCATTCATTTTGTGAAGATTTGCTGAGCTGCTTATTTTCCGACTATATATATATATTTGGGCAAGAAAGTTTATTTTTAAAAAAAATCTGCCACTATTCCTGGGTGTTGTGTTGTGAACCTGCAGCCCCAGCCTCTCTAGGCTGAGGTGGGAGAATCCCTTGAACCCATGAGACTGAGGTCAGGTGGGCAACACAGCAAAACCTCATCTCTTAAAAGCAGAACAGATCAGGTGTGGAGGTGCACGCCTTTAACCCCAGCATTCAGAGGCAGAGGCAGGCCAGACTGGTCTACGTAATGAGACCTGTCTCAACACCACCACCACAAAATAATAAATAAGAAATAGGAAGGAAGGAAAGAGAAAAAATATCCCTCCTTTTATATTGGATATCCAGATCCCTGAGTTGCTTGTCCAAATTCTGACTAATTTCTTGGGTTTCTAAGCACTCGGTTCACCCTGCCAATGAACAAATTCTTTTTGGGTGTTCTGGGCTGTCAGGGATGGACTTTGGCTGACTGTGACTTTGGGGACTTCTATGCATACCCATCACTGTTTCTGAAACACCTGAGCACCAGCCTGGCATCTCCAGGCACCACCCTGGACCTTGTCTGTGAGCTGGGATTGACGATGCCTGCCTCAGACACCAGGGTCTGGGCTATCACAGGCTAAGACTCACTTGGAGGTGGTGAGAGGTGCCCATTCTGAGCACTGGCACAGTTTTCAGGACGACACCAACAAATATTTGATAAATCTTTTTCCATGATGTTCTGGGCTCCACCTCCCTCGGCTTTGATCCACTGTTCCCCTTCCAAATGCAACTGTGGAGTATAAGTTTATGGTTGTTTAGAGAGTTTGGCACAAACGACCCTGACTTGTCTGGAAACTTCTCTGGGTTTAGGAGACAGAGCTTTGCAAGAATAAATGATCTCCACATGGCTCAGAGGCTACAGCCCTCTTGCTTATTTTTGAGATAGGGCCTCATTATGTAGCCCTAGCAGGTCTGGAACTCTCTGTAGACCAAACTGACTTAGATTCATAGAGACCCATCTGCCTCTACCTCCCAAGGGCTGGGATTAGAGGTGTGCACCACCACACATGGTCAGTTTTACTTCATATTTTTATTTTATTTTATTTTGAGTGTCTTTGACAATTTTACATGCACATCGTATCTTGATCATACTCATTCCTAAGTGTCCCCTCCCAGTCCCCCCACCAGATACCCTCCAATATATCCAATATATCCCCCTCCCAACTTCACATCCACTCATTTATTTATTATTTATTTTTATAACCCGGAGTCCAATTAGTGCTGCCTGTTGGAACGGTGACTGCTCTTGCTGGCTTGATCTTGTGCAGCCAGCCACCGCTGCTATGCGTTCCTGATTGCAATGGTCATATCATGTGCAGGACACAGCAGCTTATAGTAATCCTCCTCGTCCTCCAGCACCTATATTCTCCCTGCCGCCCTTCCCTGATGTCCCCTGAGCCTTTGGAGAATTGATACAGACATCCTACTTAGGGCTGAGCACTCAACAGTCTGTTATTTTCAGTTCTTTGACTCTGCAGTAATTGTCGCCCACTGCAGCTCTCTGGTCAAGGAGAGAGCAGCACTAACCTATGGGTATAAACAAATGTTTAGAAAGCTGTTTGACATGTCCCATGTAGCAGAACAACAGTAACAGGCTCCCTTCCAGGGTCTATGACCTCCGGAGCCATGGGCTTTTGACCTGATTTATAGTACCAGGCATAGATTCTCTCCTGTGGAGCAGGCTCAGAGCTAATCAAAAAGTGGTTGGTTACTCCCATAACCTTCATGTCACTATTGCACCTTTGGGCAGATCTTACCTGGCAGCTCATTCTTATAGCATTCATGGTTCACCATTGGGCAATACGATTGATGACCTTTCTCCCCCACCTCCATACCTGCATAGCACCTTCCGGCACTGTGAAGGTCAGCCGTGAGGTCAGTTCCAGCTTGATTCATGAATGTGCTGCAACCAGTGTGTTGTATATTCAGCAAGAGTCTCACCGTCTAGCTGTGAGGGAGCGAGGGGCAATGTCAATAGCCTTCCTCATCTTGTTAACTTCAGCTGGGCCAGGTCCCATACCAGGATGTACAGCAAATGAATTCCCAGCCATCATGGTGCTTTTGGTCTGGTGAAAGAGGAAATCAACAACTAGGAAGCCATGTGAAACATGCCACAGTAAGAGGTACCATGCAGTAAGAGGTACCTGGCTTTGGTAATCAGGGACAGCTTCGGAAAGAGACAGCAAAGGCACACTCTGCAGCCGGAGTGGCTTTCCCCTTGACTGTAGGAGCCATGGTGCTCTTTGAAGGGCCTGCCTTCCTCTCGGCCCCTCTGCATTTGCTTACTTCAGGCTATGTGTAGAGGACTCTCCAGGGTCTACACTGGGGCTTTGCTCCACTTCCCTACCCTCAGCTTGTTTTAGGCTGAAGCTACCTAGAGTCATCAACCAACTCTGTCAGATGGCACCTGCGTAGGGAATGGTGCCACCCGCAGTGGACAGGTATTCTCACTTCAATCAAACAATCAAGATAATTCTCCCAAGGCTTTGCCAGAAACGCTCCCCCCCCCTCTCTCTGGTGATCCTAGATTCTGTCATTAACAACTAATGCTAACTTTCTCAAATCCTTCCAGCATGAGGGAAGAGGCATCCGAGCGAATCTGGATATGACAGATGCCTCCATCGTATCCCTCCGCCCCCCGCCCCCCCCCCCCCCAGGCTCAACCTGCAGAAGGAACAGGAAATTCAGTGGAAGAATAGCCTCTGCCACCATCAGTATTTCTGGTGACCCCTCTTACTCATTCACGGGGAAAGGACATGCAGCCTCTCCACCTGTTGCACTGGAGCCCCCAGCATGACCAAAGCCATATTGTTACCCAAGGCGAGAATTCACAGACAAATGACTTCCTAAGGATGTGTTCCCAGGCAGACAGATAAAGAAGGGGAACAGGCCAGGGAGGACGCCAAGGACACATGCACACAAATGTCCTTGTGATCTCTTTGTTACAGTCTCAAATTCAGACCTACGGACTGTCCGGTGGCAGCAGAATTCATGAAAAATGTGATTATAGTGATACAGTTGAAAGCTGCTCATCTACAAGAACAAATGAAGTAAGGGCGCAGGCAATCGGCTGGGCAAAACTCATGGGCTGGGAAAACGCAATCCACACTCCAGGCAAAGGCAAATCTCCTTCATACAGAGGTCCCGAAGATTGTTAAAACTCATAGGCTGGGAAAACGCAATCCACACTCCAGGCAAAGGCCAATTTCCTTCATACACAGAGGTCCCACAGATTGTTAAAAGGAGGACTAACCATTCGCTAGAAAAATAGGCTACAAATGTGAATGACTATGCTATCTCTCTGTCTGTCTGTCTATAAACAACTCTGTATCTAAAACAACTTACGTAAGAAACCAGTAGCAGTGGCTTCCTGTGGGAAACGAGAACTGAAAGGATGGAGACTGAAGAGATAGGAATTCTTTCCTAAGCATTTTATGCTTTTGGGTTTGGTTTCTGAAGCAGGGTCTTGCTGTGTAGCTCAAGCTGCCTCTGGAGTGTTGGAATTACAGGCGTGAATCATGGCTCGCTTATCTTTCAGTCTCCCCTCACCTTTATATGTTTGTGCATGTATCTGTGTAGGGGGTACATTAACCTGTGCGTGCATGTGCGGATGCTCACCTTTGTATGTATGCGTATGTATCTCTGTAGGGGGTACATTAACCTGTGTGTGCATGTGTGGATGCTCACCTTTGTATGTATGCGTATGTATCTGTGTAGGGGGTACATTAACCTGTGCGTGCATGTGTGGATGCTCACCTTTGTATGTGTGTGTATGTATCTGTGTAGGGGGTACATTAACCTGTGCGTGCATGTGTGGATGCTCACCTTTGTATGTGTGTGTATGTATCTGTGTAGGGGGTACATTAACCTGTGCGTGCATGTGTGGATGCCCACCTTTGTATGTATGTGTATGTATTTCTGTAGGGGGCACATTAACCTGTGCATGCATGTGTGAATGCTCACCTTTGTATGTATGCGTATGTATCTGTGTAGGGGGTACATTAACCTGTGCATGCATGTGCGGATGCTCACCTTTGTATGTATGCGTATGTATCTCTGTAGGGGGTACATTAACCTGTGCGTGCATGTGTGGATGCCCACCTTTGTAAGTATGTGTATGTATCTCTGTAGGGGGTACATTAACCTGTGCGTACATGTGTGAATGCTCACCTCTGTATGTGTGTGTATGTATCTGTGTAGGGGGTACAATCATCCTGTACATGCATGTGTGGGTGACTCTGGGTATCTCCCTATGTTACTCTCCATCATAATTTTGAGATAGGGTCTCTTACTGAACCTGGAGCTCAACAATTTGCCTGTCTCTGTCGTGTCCAGCACTCCTGGGGATATGTGGCATTGTACAATTCTACCCTGGCCATCGCTGCCGGCCCCCTGCGCCCACCACCATCGCCTTTTCCAGAACCACAATCTCCAGCACCTGGCCTCCACAAGGCCCCTAGGTACTCACGTGCGCCTTGTCGGCAGGGGACAGCTACCTCCGAAGGATTCACTGCAGTGGCGACACCAAGCACGGGTAGACAGATCCTTGGAGGAATCCTCGCGCAGGGCAGGTGGAAAGGCGGGTCCAGAGGTCACTTGGGAGACCAGGACCGGAGACGCGCCCTGGGCAGACCTTACAGCTGCTGCGGAGGGGTTCCGCAGCCAGTGACTCTGTTCAACACCGGGAGAGGTTCTCTAAGAACTTTCCGCAACGCTTCCCTCGCTCCTCTCCCTCTGCAAGCCGCTTCCCTCGCTCCTTTCCCTCTGCAAGCCTAGGTAGGATTGTTACCGCTGCCGCCAGTGAGGGTTGCTCTGGCTCCCGCAGCTCGAGCTCAAGTCCCGCGGACCAGGGTAGGGACAGACAGGGTCCTGCGAAGTGGCAGCGAGGCAGACTGAGAAAGGGAGGAGGCGGGCCCCCTGCAGCCGGGGTGGAGCCAACAGCCGAGCCAGAGAGGGAGGCAAAGGCACTCCCAGCCATGGGCCCGGAGTGCGGGAGGTCCGGGGGGTCTCCCGTGCTGCTGTTGCTGCAGCTGTTGCTTTCCGCGTGTCCCCTGAGGAGCGCCCTGATGTTTCCAGGTGAGGGTGCGAGCCGGGAGCGCCTCTAGGGCAGGCGAAGTGGTGGTGGTCATGGGTTCCAGAGCAACTAGTGGAACAGAGAGTTCGAGACCCTGTGCTACGTGGTCAGGAAAGGACATGGGAAGGGGATTCTGGGCTGACCCTATCCCCCCTTCAGTGCTGCCCAGCTCCTAGCTCTGCTCCGAGGTTTCTGCATCTCCAGACTATTTTAGGTCAGAGAGTCTTCCTCTTCCAGGAAGGACTGATCCTCTGGGGTCCTCGGCGTTGTGCCCTGCCCCATGGACTTAGCTGTTCCATCAGGCTCATTCCCCTTGTCTTGGGTCTAGGCAACTGTATGGTTTTTATACCAGTGCCTTATGTGGCTGTTCTTCAAATGGGGTGTGTGCCTAGCAGTGCCTGGGGACTGCCGCTCTCTCTTCCTACTGGAACCTCTCCTCACTCTGATATGGACAGGGCCCTTAGTCTCCAAACTCCATACAGCAAGCACACGGCTGACCCGAAGGCAGAGGAGGCACCAGGAAGGAGATGGGGAGGACTGTGAAGTGGTTGATGGGCAGCCTGGAGGCGACCGGATACCTAGGGACTCCTGCTCCGTTACCGTTCTGAAAGGGATGAATGAGGGCTATACTGCCTTTAGCCAGGGGATAGGTAATGACGGAGCTCATAAGAGAAACCGCCTCTCTGTTCCCCAACCCAGACTGGCGTCCTCAGATTCCACTTTAATTCCTAGCTCCGTCCTTGCCTCCTTCCTGAAGGTGTCCCTGCAGGACTGCACAGAGATCACCCATATCCTGCACCCTTGGTGACCTGAGCCACCAAGATGTAGTTCTCCATACCCAGTCGAGCCTTCTCTTGACTAAGAGCTCTTTCACCTCCAGGAAGGCGTCTCTATCCCTTCTCTCTCCTGCCCTCCTTTCTTCTTCAGCCTTCATTCCAAAGCCACACCCTCTTCCCCATGATGTCTCATTAACTAAGAAGCACCTGGGCTTCACGGAGGGGCTTCCTGGAGCTGCTGCTATCCCATATTTTTAAATGTGTGCACGTATTTTGCCTGCATGTGCATCTGTGTACCATGGAGATACCAGGTCTACCTGGGGGCTGGTAGAGAGGGACAGAGTGCTGGACCTGGAGTTACAGGTGCCTGTTCTCTGGAAGAGCAGCCTTAACCACCCAACCACCTCTCCAGCTTCTGTTCCGGACTTTTGAGGGGAGATGGGAGAGGAAAAAGAGTTGGGGTGATTCAGAAAGAGCAGAGTTAACCTCAGAGATAGCTCTCAGCCTGGGCAGGGCAGAGGTCTGAGCTGGTGGTGGGTGGGGTTCTTTTGGGCTTTGTTTTTCTGTGAGCTGGGCTTGCTGAAGGACTGAGAAGGCTCCTTGCTGGCTCTGGCAGCCAGAGCCTGGCTCTGCAGTTTAGGCCCTGTGAGGGTGGCTGGGACCAGATAGAAGAGGGGAGGTAGGAACATTCCTGAAGAACATTCCAGCACCCTCTGAGTAATGCTTGGCTCTGGAATCCTCCTGGAGCCCCCTTGGAAAGGCCTGGCCTAGGAGCACCGAGGTTCTGAACCCCAGCTCCTCCCTTTCCCCTCATAAAAGCAGAGGGATTCTGGGCCAGGTCCCTCAGAGTCCCGCCATCAGGAGCTCTGAGCAAGACATCTGGTGGTTTCTTACTCAGATGGCAGAGAAGACAGACAGCCTCTGGCTACACATCCTTCACCCTGAAGGCATCTACTGTCCATTCTAAAAATACCAGAGGAGGCTGCCTCCTCCTTCCCACCCCTTCTGTGCTGGGGTCTGGGCTTCTTCTCATGCTCTCTGACTACAAGCCAGCTCCCCAAGGTCTGGCCACTCTCAGATCCCCCAATGGGAATGTTCTTGGTGCCTTAGTTTCTCCTTTGTCACCTCCTTGGCCGCTGCTTCGTTCTATGGATGCCCTATGAACGCCAAGCCCGGGAGTGCTGCAAATGGAGCCTGAATTTCAGGACTTCACCTTCCCTGCTGGCTTCCTGCTCCTACCTGCTCTGATTCTGTGTTCTGTCTTCACACCAGAAAATGTCCCTGGAGAGCCAGTTACTCCCCACTGGATCCTGGATGGAGGACTCTGGCTCAAAGTCACCCTGGAGGAGCCGGTCAGTATCTATAACCCTGGGCCTCAGTCTCTTTGTCTTTCTTCAAAAGGCAGCATGACAGTTTTCCTGGGATTCTCAGAACCAAACCACAATACCCTGAAGCCACTCCCTGTCAGGGCGGGTGGGACAGGGAGACATCTAGATGGCGTGAGCCCGCACACATGGAAGTGATTTTGAGCTTCCTCCCTCCTACCCCTTCTATTCCTGGCCCTAACCCTCTCCTCCACTGGGGAACATCCAAGCTCTCCCCACTCAACTAGGCAGACATGAGTTCAGAGTCTGGGGCTGGAAGCCTTTCAGGAGCTGCTTTGTGTGTGTGTTCTGTTCTGTTCTGTTTTGCTTGGTTTGAGACAGGGTCTCACTCCGTAGCTCTGGTGGGCTTCAAGTTGTGGGCCATCACGCCAACTTCAGAAGCTTTTAAAGGAAGGACACAGAACATCCTCCTCTGGCCACATTTGTGGGGAACATGTGGCTCTGCGAACGCATTGCTGTCCTGCAATCTCAGCTTCTGTGGCTGGAATTCACCTGTGGCAAAGAAGCAGTGGTCCATTTCCCTGCTATCTCCAGATGAAAGCCCACTCCGTTTTGCTTCTCCAGGACACTGCCCAGCCTCCTCTCTACTCCTGCCCATCACATCCTCCCCAGTAGAGTCACGCCCCAGCTGTGTGCGCCATTATAGCTATGCTGCAAACTGAGAGGCCAGTCTTACAGAGAGGCACACTGAGCTCCAGATGGCCTGTGAAATTGCTCATGCTCTCATAGCTCATTGGTTCCAGAAGTCTGAGGCCTCCTATGATCTAAACGACTTCAGACAATTGGCTACCTTCCCCATTCCTCCCTACAACTACTCAAGCTAGAGAGTTTGATTCTGTATTTCCAGGCAAGAGAGGGCAGCCCCACTGTCCAAACCCAAGAAAGCATTTCCACAATGTCTATGGGTTCCCAGAAGTTCAAACCTTCCAACTTAGGGCCTTCCCTGGGATCCCCCCAGACCTCTGGGATTTCTCTCAAGTAGCCAAACAATGCTGACTTGTGGAAGGGAGGACTGGACGCACACCAGGGTCGCCCTGACTGTGGCCTCTCTCCTTGCCTGGCTTGGCCTGTGGCTGAGTGGAGAATCCCAGAGGGCTCTGCTTTGCATTAGGAATCCTGTGAGGGCAGGGGGAACGCCAGCAGTGTGTCTGTTTCACAAACAGGATCATACTGCAGGGTGGGACTGAGGCGCAGAAGAGGGGGGATGAACACTGGAACAGAAGTGAAGGCAGCAAGGGCTGCGGAGGGACAGGGACCTCCCATCGGGGCTACTCCCTTTCTCCCAGAGCAAATGTTTGCTTATAAATCAAGAAGCATTCCAACCATATAAGCTTATGTTTGGACCCTTGAGGGGCCTATGACCGGGGAAGTGAGGGCCATGCACTCTACACCTGCTGGGGAAGGGCTCCCCTGCATGACTCTTGGCCAGGGTCCCAGCCCAGTGCATTTTGGGATAAAAGAGGAGAGCCAACAAGGGTGGGGAAAGCATTTTTAAAAAGTACAGCAGCCTCTTCCCTGGAATCTCCTGGGCTAGTTCCAGTTCTGGCTTCTAGCCAGGCTGAGTGGACAGCAGGAAAGAGGCAAAGTCAGGGAGAGAGGAGAGGTGACTTAGAGGGCCAAGGCCAGCTCTTCTGACATCTAGCTAAGAGAGTCAACACTTTTGGGGGGGCCTAAGTTGGGGTTCATGTTTACTTTCTGAGCTCAGTTGTGAGACCAGCCTGGAGTCCATATGGAATTTTAGAGGACCAGGCACTGTGCCGGAATTGGAGGTGGAGAAAAAAAGTCTGGGTTCCATCAGGAAGGCGGGGAAGGCAGCAAGATGAATAACAAGGAGCTGGGAACAAAGCTCAGTGCTTGGCTTGTGTAGCATACGCAAGAGCCTGGGTTTGAACTCCAGCACCCAAAACAAACCGGCAAGCAAACAGAGCAAGCTCTCAGGCAGGCAGTACCTGCATGGCTGAAGCCGCAGCCCACCCAGTCATGATACCTTTAGTGCCACTGTTTTTCAAACCCTTTCTAGGAGCAAAAGAAGAGGGCCGACCAAGGGAAAGGCCCAGGAGCCCCTGGCAGGCTGTTCATGCATCTGTAAGGGGCCATTGTCACAAACACAAGCGCTGGGAACGTCTTTGAGTTACCACCCCCACACTGGCTCACTCTTTGTAAAGCAGGGACCTGTCATTCCTATGAGCTTCTCTTTAGCCAGCTCTAGAACATCCTTCCTGTCCCCTGGCAGGCAGGTGGCCCAGAGGCCTAGTATGTCACTGCATTCCTTCTTGGTCAGATCGTGAAGCCGGATGTGGTGTTGGTGGCTTTAGAAGCTGAAGGCCAGGATCTCCTGCTTGAGCTGGAGAAGAACCAGTGAGTATCAGCCTGGGGTTTGGCTGAAGCCCAGAACAGACCCTCTGGGAGAGGATCAGTGCTTTCTAAGGGAGGCTTGGTGGGCAGAGGCGTTAGCCACAGGGAGAGTGGCTAATGAGGTTAAAGTGGGCTGAACCCAGTTGTAGGTACTTACACATCATCTGAAGTCCTGGAGCAGCTTGGTGGCTCCCTGCTGCAGATCAGCGAGTACCATCTAGTGGACATTTCTATATACCAGTTCATTCAAAAGGAACAATCCCAGACAGGCTTCCACAGATGCAATGGCAGGGACAGAAACACTGTAGCTCCAAAGGTCAGTATCCAATCACGACAGTTCGTCTGGCCAGCTTGGAATGTTTCCATTTGGAAGATAGAAGGGAGGGAAGAACTTGGGGAGTCCCAACTTCCAGTAGGACCAGATTGCAGAAGGTATTTTGGTGCTAAACATCTTGGATTTAAGGTTTGGTCAAAGGTTTTGAAGTAGTAAATGAGAAATGTGTCTCTCAGGCTGGTGCCCCGGGTGTGTGGATGAACAAGATGGAAATGAAGATTATAGACGCTGTCACCAACAGTATCGCTTGCTCTGTGTCTCTTTTCCTCTTGGCACTGCCGAAAGTATGCCATTCACTTTCTCTTTCCCCATGGAGTCAGACAAACTGGGAACAAATTGTAACCCCATTCCACACCATAGCTCCAGGGAGTGCCACACCCTTACCCACTAAACTGTCTTGTGTGTTTGTGCACATACTGAGTGTTTTCACATATGAGCACAGCCAGCTAAGAAGCAAAATTGAAGTGGGCGTAAGAACGACTGGATTACAACAGCACAGGACTGTGGTGGGTAATCTGGAGGACAAGGTGAAGCTGCAGTCAGGGTTTTCTGTAAGAAGAACAATTGAAGTCAGGCCTGTGATTTCTGCTCTGTAGGAAGCTGGGCAGGAGGAGCGCAGGGTCAAATTAGGGCCTGCCTGGGCTATAGAGTGAGTTCAAGACTGGCCTAGGCAATTTAGCAAAACCCTGTCTCAAAATATAAAGAAGAGAGGGAGGAGGGGGAGAGGAAGGAGAAAGAGGAGGAAAAGAAGAAGGAGGAGGAGAAGGAAGAGGAGGAGGAGGTGGAGAGGAAGAGAAAGAAGAAGGAGGAGGAGAAGGAGGAGGAAGTTGTTATTTGGTGGGGTTAGGGGAGGGAAGGAAAGGGACCCTTGCTCAGGTGGGCTCAACAGGAGAAGATGCCGGCAGGTGGGACTTTGTTTTTCTGGAAGTTGGGGATAAGCACCAGTGAGGGTCAGATGGACACCGGGATCCAGCAGTCTGAGAAGTACTGCAGGGCCTGGGATCTCCCCAACAGATGCCCAGCAGGGCAGGAGTATGCAGAGCTCATGGCCCTGGCCCCACGGGGCATCTCTGCTATAGTGTCCTCTGACTCCTTGCCCTCATCTACCTGCTGCAGGCTTCACAGCACCAAAGGCCCCTGCCTGCTCCTCCCAGGGGTTCCCCATATTCCCATCCCCATGTCTAAGCCGCCCAGAGCTCACCCCAGGTCTTTGTCTTCTTTTATTCTGAGGGTTCCCTTCTAGGAACAGTGCACAGCCTTCCCAGTCCTTTCTCTCAGACACACCGCAGGCGTCATTCAGAGCAGTTCAGGTAGCACTCCGGAAGGAATGCTTGAAGGCAAGCTGCTGGAGATGGTTTAAATTCAGTGACGCCTAAAACATACCTGCTTCCCAGCAGGCTCCTGGCCCCAGGATACACAGAAACCCACTACAGCCCAGATGGGCAGCCCGTGGTCCTGTTCCCCAACCACACGGTGAGATTATTTCATGGACTCTGAGGACAGCATGAGGGATGCTGGAAATGCACCCCCCAAATGCCTACCCTATCCCTTTCTGCATTCCTAAGGAGACTGTAGCCAACCTGCAAGCCTGCCTTCCTCCTTACCCCTCCAACTTGAGACCCCACTGAGATTGGGGTTTGAGTTCCTCTCTCTCTAGGATCATTGCCACTATCGTGGGCGTGTGAGGGACTTCCCGGAATCCTGGGTAGTTCTCAGCACCTGCTCTGGGATGAGGTAAAGAGTTAGGAGAAGGGGCCTGGAGCTGGTGCAGAGATGAGAGCTCATTCTCACACATCCCTGCATTTTTCTGCATTCTAGTGGCCTGATTGTTCTCAGCCACAATATCAGCTACTATCTGCACCCCTGGGCTTCTGGGGACAACAGGAACTTCTCAACCCACAAGATCTTCCGAATGGAGCAATTGTTCACCTGGAGAGAGAAGTCCAAATACAAAGCAGAAATGGCCAGCCTTCCTCATGTCCTCCAGAGCAGGGTAAGGGGCACAGACTAGAGTGGGCATGGTCCTTCAGACAAGAAGGCAGATCCTGGTTGGGGTGTCCCCGGTTTAATTCGGAGGCTGAAGAATAAAGTTTGAACAAAAGTTTTAACTGTTCTTTCTGAGGAATGTGGCTGGTGGCCAAGATTCAAGACAAGCAGCCTGACCCTCACCATTTGCCCTTCCCAGGTGAGGCGAGAGGTCCGCAGGAGCCCCAGGTACCTGGAACTGTACATAGTGGCTGACCACACCCTGGTGAGAAGAGAACTAAGAGGTCTGACTGGGCCGAGTCAGAGCCTGCCCAACCCCTTATGACCCAGGGATTTCTGCCTTCGCAGTTCTTAGTGCAGCATCAGAACCTGAATCACACAAGACAGCGCCTCCTGGAAGTTGCCAATTGCGTGGACCAGGTTGGGTGGTTAGGGCGCTGACAGGGTGAGAATGTGGTAATTGAGAAGCTCTGGCTAGGCACAGTAGGTAGCTAATTCTGGCCTCAAATGGTCCCTTCCTCAGATTCTCAGGTCTCTGGATATTCAGGTGGTACTGACCGGCCTGGAAGTGTGGACGGAACAGGATCGCAGCCGCATCACGCAGGACGCCAACGCAACCCTCTGGGCTTTCCTGCAGTGGCGTCGTGGGCTGTGGTCTAGGCGTCCACACGACTCCACGCAACTGCTCACGTGGGTGTCCTTTTGACACACGCGGGTTGCGGGGTGGCCCTTACTCCCAGCTCCACCCAGTCATGCCCTGCTCTGCCACCCCCAGGGGCCGCACCTTCCAGGGCACCACTGTGGGCCTGGCGCCTGTGGAGGGCATGTGCAGTGCAGAGAGCTCCGGAGGTGTGAGCACAGTAAGCTCCACGGGGGACCTCGGAGGGGAGGGGCTTAGGCAGGGCTTGTGGTCATCAGCGAAGCCCGGCTCTCCAGGACCACTCGGAACTCCCTATCGGCACAGCAGCCACCATGGCCCACGAGATAGGCCACAGCCTGGGCCTCCGCCATGACCCCGACGGTTGCTGCATGGAGGCAGATGCAGAGCAGAGAGGCTGCGTCATGGAGACAGCCACAGGGTACGCACAGAAGGCCGTGTCCCCGGACCTGATGTGGTACCTGCGTGCAGCCACAGGGTACGCACAGAAGGCCGTGTCCCCGGACCTGATGTGGTACCTGCGTGCAGCCACAGGGTACGCACAGAAGGTCGTGTCCCCGGACCTGGATGTGGTACCTGCGTTTCTTTGGTTACCCCTCAGTTCCCTCTTCTGTAAAGTGAGGGTGATAACAGCCTGTTTATGGGGCCTCAGTGGGATAAATGCTAAGAAGTCTCAGCATGATATTCGGACTAGGACTAGGGTACTCCACTCCTGATCTTTGGTCCCCTTAGGGCTTGGGGGGCCAGATCTTGACACACAGCCTCCTGAGTGTCAGCCTCCCGTGCCACAGGTTTCTTGTGTGATTACGCGAGTCCTTTCCTTTCTCTAAACCTCTCCTCTCTGGACCTCTCCTCTCTAGACTACTCGCTTAGCTCAGGAGGTAACCGCACATCTTGTCCGCTGTGTGGCTAAGCCCAGGGCCCAGAGCGCAATAGCAGCCAGAGCTTAGGAGGTGGTTCCCACAGGCCAGATGGTCCACACACCATCGATGTCCGCTTCCTCCCACAGGCACCCGTTCCCGCGCGTCTTCAGCGCCTGCAGCCGCCGCCAGCTGCGCACCTTCTTCCGCAAAGGGGGTGGCGCTTGCCTCTCCAGGACCCCGGGCCCGGGGCTCCTGGTGCTGCCCACCCGCTGCGGCAATGGCTTCCTGGAAGAAGGAGAAGAGTGTGACTGCGGTTCTGACCAGGTTAGATTAGCATCTCGGTCCCTGGGGTCCAAGGTTGACCCCTGCTCCCAGCCTCTCCCAGGTCTGGCTTGCTGCGTCATCACCACGTGTTCTGTTCTCTCCTTTCTGACTCCAGAAGTGTTCAGACTCCTGCTGCGTTGCCCACAACTGCTCTCTGCGTGCGGGGGCGCAATGCGCCCATGGCGATTGCTGTGCGCAGTGCCTGGTGAGAGATAGGGACACTGGGGGAGCGACCTGTTGGTACCTGAGCTGGTACTTTCTAGTCCTTCTGAGCTTGACCCTGTGGGTGGGTTCACTTGACGCTCCCTCAGGCTCTAGCAAAGACGTCAGTCTCTCTATTGTCTCTTTGCCCTTCTCGATGGGTCACTGGTGTAGCTAAAGCCGGCAGGCACGCCTTGTCGTCCCGCTGCCAGTGACTGCGACCTCCCCGAGTTCTGCACGGGTGCCTCCCCGCATTGTCCCGCAGACATTTACCTCTTGGATGGCTCACCCTGCGCCAAGGGCCGTGGCTATTGCCTAGACGGTTGGTGTCCTACGCTGGAGCAGCAATGCCAGCAGCTCTGGGGGCCTGGTGAGACCGCATGCTTGCTCTGATGTCCCCGATCGCTTCTGGGAGCTGCAGTTTCCTACTGGTACGCAAGCTTCACCCGTGGAACCGAGGCCCGAACTGCTCAGCTTCTTCTATCTCCATTCTTCCCCAGGATCCCAGCCTGCCCCTGAGCTCTGTTTCCAGGAGATGAACTCCATGGGGAATTCACAGGGGAACTGTGGCCAGGACAGCAAGGGCAGCTTCCTTCCTTGTGCACAGAGGTGAGGTGTGCAGCTGCGGGGCTACCCTTACAGAGTAGGGCAGGGCACCTGAGACATGTTACCACCTTCCGTTTCCTCCCCAGGGACGCTCAGTGTGGGAAGCTGCTGTGCCAGGGCAGGGAGCAAACCCCATTTGTGCTGCGGCATGTAGTGACTACGAATCCCACAATTCTCCTCGGGGGTCATGGGGTGGCTTGCCAGGGAGTATTTATCCTCCCTGATACTCAACTGGACCAGCTTGACTTGGGCCTGGTGGAGCCAGGTACCCGCTGTGGACCTAAAATGGTGAGCCCTGCCTCCCCAACCCCTCCTGGTCATTGAATCTGCCATGCCAGAGTGTCCTCCTCATTGCCCAGTGGGCACAATGCCCATAGGTGTGCCAGGATAGGCACTGCCAGAATGCTACCTCCCAGGAGTTGGAGCGTTGTTTGACTGCCTGCAACAACCATGGGGTGAGTCGCCTAAGGGGTCAGGGTAACCCTGGAGGTCCTTGATCCTGTGTGACTTTTCTATCCTCTTTTTAGGTTTGCAATAGCAATCATAACTGCCACTGTGCTCCAGGCTGGGATCCACCCTTCTGTGACAAGCCAGGCTTCGGCGGTAGCTTGGATAGTGGCCCTGCACAGCCTGCAAGTATGCCAGTGGTGTGGGAGCAGGCAGACACCACCTAGATGCCTGCTCGGGACTCAGAAGCCCTGTCCTCCACAGATCGAGACGCCTTCCCACTGCCCATGCTCCTCAGCTTCCTGCTGCCTCTGCTCCCTGGGGCTGGCCTAGCCTGGTGCTACTACCGGCTGCCAACACTCTGTCAGCGACCCTGGTGGTGTTGCAGGAGGGACCCTGTATTCAACAGGTAGACTCAGCACCAACCTCTGAGGGCTCGGGTCTCTCTTTCTGAGCCTGTCCCTGTGGCTCCTGCTTTTCAGAACTCATCAGGGCATTGGGGAGTGGGAGCTACGGGGAGCTGGGGCTGTGGGGAGCTGGCTGGAGTTTGGTTTCAGCTCTAGGTGTAGTGAGAGCCCTTAGGAAGTCCACGCGTGTCACGGCCCTGACCAGCACTCACTGCTGCTGCTCTTTGCTCCTTCCCACAGGGCAGTTCCCCTGGCTTTCTTCTGCATCTCCCAATGGGCTATGGCCTCATCTTCATTTCGGTGTTTTTGTTTGTTTGTTTATTTCGTTTTAAACAAATTCTAAATGGCCTGTGCTCTGCTGTGTCTCCGAAGACTTCCTTAGCTTCCAGTTTTTAGCCATCTGCCTCATCCTTTGCCCAAATCACTCTGTCACCTCCTCTGAATTCTTCAGCATTAATCCCAGCACACCTTTGCGCCCCCTTCCACTGACCAGCTATGGTGCTGACTGCTCTTGAGCCAGGACTCAGTGCCCCTGCCCTCCGCAGACCATGGTGCTGCAAACCCAGTTCTCTGACTGGTAGGCATGCTACATAACACGTATGGCCCACCCAGGGCCGCCTCTTCCCTGGACACAGACACTATGTCCACATCTGGCAGTCCGAATCTGGAAGTGTTCCAGGCCCACCAAGGAAAAGGGGAGAATTTGGGCTGGGGATGTGCACAGAACATTGCAGGCAGGGAATGGCACCAACAGGCCCCAGGAGCAGGGAGGAGGCCTCGGAAGGGCCAGGTGATGATTGGGGGTCTGCAGGCAGAGAAATAAGGTGGCGCGGCAGCTGGCAAGGGCACCGCAGGGGGTAGCAGCTGCACACCACCTTTAGGACGGGGTCTCAAGGGCAGCAGGGAATGTCTGAATGAAACAACAAAACAGCAAGGCCTTGTGGGAAAGGCACCAGCAGCCAAAGATGGTTCCGGAGTCAAGAGTGGCAGGGCACCTAACTGGGAGGAGCACCTGACAGCACAGCTCCCGCCCCAGGGGTGCAGCTCCGCACCTCAGCTCTAGACGGGACCTAAGCGAGCCCTATACCTAGAGCGAGTGGGGACTGGAGTAGAGTCAGCGGGGAGGAACAGTAGGTTTGGAGAGAGAAGATCGCCACAGCCTTGGAGGTCCTAGGTCTTGACTGGGGTCTGGACACTTCAAGAATGGAGCAGGAAGGTGGAATCTGAAGCCTGAGCATGGACAAATCAGTCATTTCAGAGCTGAGACTGTGTGCCATGCTTTGGGGACGCGAGTTCCTTCGCCTTGCTCAGGTCACTTTCTGACCTCCTGATCTTATCTGCTGCACAGGACCATCGATGGCCCCCGCAGGGACCACCCACTGGGCAATGTTCACTCCATGGAGTTCGGCTCCGTCACCACTGGAGAGTCCTCACCCCTGGGTGAGTGTGGCACTTGGGACAGAGAAAGAAGTGAGGGGTGGAACTTGCCGTCTGCCTTGTTCCTTTTTTCTTTTTTTCCCCTCAAGTCAGGGTTTCTCTGTGTAACAGCCCTAGCTGTCCTGGAGACCAGGCTGGCCTCGAATTCACAAAGATCCGCCTGCCTCTGCCTCCCGAGTGCTGATATTAAAGGCGTGCACCACCACCGCCAGGCTTGCTGTCTGCCTTCTTCCAGACTCCCCCTTTTCAGCACCACTACTCAACCACCTTCACTCCTGGGCTCAGCCCCAGGCTCCTCTTGCCAACAGTGTTTGTACCCTTCAATGTTGCATTGTTTTCAGAGCCAGAGAACTCTGTACTTACCTAAGAACTACCCTAAGAAGCTTGTGCCACGCATACCTGCCTGATCCCCAGGTAGGTGAGGGATCCTGATACCTCCCCCTGCCCCTACTGCCCAGTCACCAACCTCTTTCTCAGCTTGTTGCTTACTACTCAGATTTATGGGTTTATATCAATAAGAAAATGAGTTGCAACCCTCTAGGGAAGCTTTGTCGAGGAGACCAGGATGCTGGAAGCCCTAGGGGGCGGGGAAGGGAGAGCCATGTTTTTTTTTTCTCTCAAGTCCCAGCCCTTAGTGAATGACCCCTCTTTCTGCTGTTTCATTCTTCACACAAGTCCAGAAGCTAAGATCCTGTCTCTGGAGAAGGGGACTTCCTGAGGTGAGGAGACAGACAGGTGACCACTGCCACTCCAGGAACCTGGGCCCCAAGGGCATCGCCAGCATCTGAATTCTTATACTACTGATGGGCTGGTGTGAAGCTCTTCCCCAGGACCCCCAGAGCTACCCCAGGCCTGAGAGCCATGCTAGTCTGAAATGTCAGAATGTTTCTAAGCAATAAATCCACGAGCTCTATCAGTGCTGTTGGCTGCCATTTGCTGAAAGAGTTTGAGGGGTTTTCTAAAGAGACACAGAGGTATTCACTGAGAAATAGAAACCTAAGTAACCACCTCTGGGTGTTGTGGTGCACACCTTTATCTCAGCCCTCAGGAGGCAGAGGCAGGTAGATCTCTGAGTTTAGCTGGGTATACAAATCAAGTTCAAGAAAAGTCAAGGCTACAAAGAGAAATTCTGACTTGAAAATAAACAAACAAAACCAAAGCAAAATTAGTAACACCATGTTATAGACAGGAAGGACAACAAGGTGGGGGCTCCTGGGAGAGTTCGGGGCCCAGCACCAGAGACAGTATGGCAGAGCCTCAAAACCAATGTGGCAGAAATGGGGCTATTACCCTTTTCTGATGATAGGGAGGTTTCATGGCATAAACCTGAAGCGGGTGTGGGACAGGCAGGGGAATCCCTCAGTCTGATGAGGGATCTTAGCTCTGGGATGTCTGTTAGCTGGGGACTCGGTAGGTGTCTGTCAGCATCTGCGAGTGAGAGAAGGCTGCTGTAGACAGCATGGCCTGAACAGCATCTGGATTCAAACTCATTTTAGGGCCAGGCTCTCTCCCCTGCCTAGGGAACTTGCTGTTGCCTTTCCAGCAGCTACGAGACTGCTGCAAATGAGTATGGTCTAAACAGCCCACTGCCCAAAATACAGCACCAGGCCATCTTGATGTCCCTTGATATCTAGCCATTGGCAAATACAGGTGCTTTTTTACAATTTCAACTATTAATATTAGCTAATAATGTGTATATAATGTACATCATATATATGTATGTGTGTATGTATGCATGTATGTAGGTTACAGAATGGCTACAAAAGGGTTAAAGACATCGAAGCATGAGGAAATGGAGAGATGGCTGTTAAGAGCACATATTCCTCTTCCAGAGGACCAGGGTTCAACTCCTAGCAAACATATCAGATGGTTCACAATCACTTGTAACTCCAGCTTCAGGAGATCCAATACCTCTGGCTTCCATAGGCACCCCCCCACACACACATGTGGGGTGCACAGTTAAAAATAAAATAAATCTAAAATAGCAAAAGTTGAAGCATGAGCTGAACTGGGAATGTGCTTGCCTAGCGTACACAAAGTCCTGGGTTTGATCCCTAGCCTGTTAGAAATATTCTCAGTATCACACAAAGGACACCCAGACAAGTGCCTCAATGAGATAAACTGCACCCCTGGATCAAGAGGGTGCACCCCGAAGAGCAAGCACACCAGTGGGAAGTGAGTGTGCACTTGAATCTTTTCTAACGAAGGTGGTAACTGTTCTTTTCAACAATGGTGGTCTGACCTCACACTCATTAAAAGACTCAGTGCAGCCAGTGGTGGCGCACGCCTTTGATCCCAGCACTCTGGAGGCAGAGGCAGGAGGATCTCTGTGAGTTTGAGGATAGCCTGGTCTACAAAGCAAGTTCCAGGGTGGCCAGGATTGTGTACACCCTGTCTTGAAAAACAAAAAACAAGGACGGCTCAGTGTGAAGGAACGCAAGCAGGTGCAGGATAGCAGGTTAGGTCCTAAGTGGTCTCATGGTATATTGGCTTGGCTGTGAGGTCCAGCAAAGCTCAGTCTCTCTTGAACGAAGGAGATGTTTTTATAAAATTCCGTCATGGCACACAACAGCTAAAGGCCTGCTTGGGAAAGAACCAACCGTGGTGAGTGGGCTAAGCCTTTGCCCAGGAAAGAGCCAACTGGGGTGGAGAGACCAAGTCCAGGCCACTAACTGCTTTTTCTAGGCCTCTTCTTTAAGAATTGTATTTATATTTTAAATAGCTTTAAAAACAGAAAACCATGAATGTGAAAATTAGCATAAACTTTAGTGTTCTTAAATAGAATTTTGCTGGAACACAGTCGTGCTATTTCTTGCATTGATTGTGGGTGGGTGGTCTGTGCTACAGGGACTAGCTTGGGAAGCTGCAAACACAAACTTCTAGCCCCTTCTGTAAACAGTGTGTCCCACAGTGCACTGCAGCATCTCTGGGGAAGTTTTTTTTTTCTGCTCAGCAAGCTCATATGGAACACTGTCACCCTGTCTTGGGTCATAATTGATGTCTCTGTGGAAGAAAAATCATCTTTAGGCTCAATGCTGTATAACAATGCAAACGGCTATCTTAGGTTTTTTTTTTTAATTTTTTTTTGATTTATTTATTATGTGTACAGCCTTCCATGTGTGCCCGCATGCCAGAAGGGGGCGCCAGGTCTCATTATAGATGGCTGTGAGCCACCATGTGGTTGCTGGGAATTGAACTCAGGACCTCTGGAAGAGCAGTCAGTGCTCTTAACCACTGAGCCATCTCTCCAGCCCCCTATCTTAGGTTTTATTAAGTGGAATAAAACGCATGGTGAACATTTTCTTCTAGCCCCAATCCTCTGCCTGGCAGGACTCCAACGTATCCGGGTCTGCTTGCACTGACTCCAGACTGGGCTGGCTGGCTGCTAGCTCAGCATGCAGCCCTCCTTGACTGGGTGCACTGCCAGCCCGAAGCCTGGTCCCAGGTCAGTGCGTGGAGGCAGTTCTACCCTGGGCTTTCCAGAAGCTGGCAAGCTCTGCCCTGCCTTGCTCCGGCCCATCCGCACCTGCAGAGTTCTTCCAGAGGCCCAGAGTTTGGATCCCAGCAACTAAGTCAGCTGCCCGGAGTTCAGATCCCAGCAGCCAAATCGGCTGCCCACAACCCCCATCTCTAGGGGATCTGGTGCCCTCTTCTGGCCTCAGGTAGAATACACACAGACACAAAATAAATTTTTTTTTTCGAGACAGGGTTTTTCTATGTAGCTTTGTTTTTTTTTTTTGGTTTTTCGAGACAGGGTTTCACTGTGGCTTTGGAGCCTGTCCTGGAACTAGCTCTGTAGACCAGGCTGGTCTCGAACTCACAGAGATCCGCCTGCCTCTGCTTTGGTGCCCGTCCCGGAACTAGCTCTCGTAGACCAGGCTGGCCTCGAACTCCCAGAGATCCTCCTGCCTCTGCCTCCCGAGTGCTGGGATTAAAGGCGTGCGCCACCACCGCCCGGCACAAAAAATAAATTTTTAAAAAAAACAATGCTGTGTCTCAATCTGACCAGAAGAAAATATAAGAGTCACTCAGTAGGAAGGGTCCAGAAACCATCTAGCCAGAACTCTTAGCAAGGGTGGGATAGGAAAAGGAGAGTGAAAATATACAGGGAAACTGGGCCCGGCTTCCTACAATGGCTGCTTCCTTTCTTTGGGGAATGGTGGGAGGGAGGACCTGGGTGAGAAGGTGAGGTAAATAGGACTGGGAATCTTACAAGATGCTTCACCCCGAACCCCAGACAGACTCCCAGCTCTCAGCTTCTCTTCCCATCCTGTGGCTAGGTGTCAGCTTGTGTTCCATAAACTTTTGCCATCTCCACACGGTCTGTTTTCCCTGGACCATCCGTTCTTTACCAGTCCCACATGATAAACTCGGCTAACACCAAGAGTCCTGTTACAGAGGGCCCGGGGAGATGATTCAGTTGGTCAAGCCGCACACAAACGTGAGAACCCAAGTTAAGCCCACAGCAATTCTGTAACAAGTTGAGTGCATCGATCCCATGGGCAGACGAAGACAGGAGGACTCCCGGGGCTTGCTGGCCATCCTAGCTGAGACAGCTCCTGACAATGACGTTGGGCTCACATGCACACACACACACACACACACACACACACACACTATTGTTTAAAGAAAGAATAGAGATTTAAAAATCCTGAAAGACTGCCTCATTTGGGAGGAGACTTGGCAAATACAGTGTGGGATCCTGACATAGTTCTCCCCCAATTTTATTGATTATGTGTGTGTGGCGGGGGAGCATTCCTCGTCAGAGGACTCTAGGGAGTTGGTTCACTTCTGCCATATGGGTCCAGACTGAACTCAGGGGGTCAGACTTGGGGGCAGGAGTCTTTGCTCAATGAGCCATCTTGCCACCTTTGATTTTTGAGAACAAGATCTCAGTGTAGCCCAGGCTGGCCACAAGCTCCTGATCCTTCTGCCTCTATCTCCCCAAGTGCTGCTTCCAAGTGCTAGGTTTACAGATGTATCTCACCTTTGCCCCGGTCGTGGAACAGGAAAGGGCCATGCGTGGGGAATCTGGAGAATATGAATGGTCTGTAGTTTACTTCACAGCGTTGCACCGGTATTAATTCTCTAGTGCTGCTCCCCGGGCCATGACCACACCAGAGAGCTGGGTTTAGAATCTGGGCGGGGTGGGGGGAGATCAACATCTTTACAACATTTCTGTAAGCGTAAAACCAGCGAGTGAATGAAAAAGAGCAACTGATTTCCTAAAGTTACTGGATCAGCATGGAGAAACAGGTCTCCTGGAGTTGCCGAGTGTGTCTGGGGGTGTGAGGGGGTGTATAGGGGTATATGGGGGTGTGAGGCTTCTTGGGGAGGTGCAACTCAAGTGCCCACTCCTCCCAGAGAGGGGTCTGACCATGGGTCAAAGAACGACTCTACAAAAGTCCAGCTTGGCAAATACATGAGTTTATCGGGATTACTTAAAATCCTATGGCGATGGACTACTTACAGGGGCACCGGTGCCACCAAACACCTACTGGTACATAGATGATGACTTTTAGAGCTCTCTGCACGGCCCAGGTAGCCCTGCCTGTCAGGGGTGTCTTCCTTCCACAGGTGCTTCTACAACCTCCAGGAGGGGCGCAGGTACCAAGGCTAGATTTGGGAGGGGTGGCTCCGCTGAACCTAAAGTGGGGGTTCCAGGCACTGCACAGTGGGGGCAGAGTGTTAGGGGCCTCTGGCCACAGAGCACAAGCCGTTTTTGAACGTCCCTTCCAGCGTTCCCATTAGTCACACACCGTCTTGTCCTCACACATTCCAGCTTTCCCGGACCTGTGAGGTTTAAATCTTGTTTAACTTCTGAGTTTCACGAAGACTCCCCTCTCCCAGGAGGGTCTGCTCCTACTAGGAGCCAACTGCTTGAATCCAGTGCTCTGGGACCATTTGGATCCGCCTGAAGGTACGGCCTGGGGGTGGGGACAATGTGAGAAGAGCAGGTGTGGTTTCCTCTCAAAAGCCCGGGGCACTCCTGTGGGTCCAGACGCCAGGGTGCCCGCTGCCCTCCAGGCTTAGGAGGTTCTAGAAAGGCGGCACCACCTGTCCAGCGGGGGGCTCTGCCAATCATTATGGCCTGCTGCTTGGAGTCTGCCCTGCTGCTACTGCTGCTGCTGGGTGAGTCTGTCCCCTCCTTGGTCTTGGCCCCTGCCCTCCCTGGCACAATCCTCAGGGACAAGGTGGGATTGCATGAGGGTGACTAATGGGAGAGCTGGAAGGGACGTTCAAAAACGGCTTGTGAGTCGGATCTCTGTGAGTTCGAGACCAGCCTGGTCTACAAGAGCTAGTTCCAGGACAGGCTCCAAAACCACAGAGAAACCCTGTCTCGAAAAACCAAAACAACAACAACAACAAAACAAACAAACAAACAAACAAAAAAAACGGCTTGTGCTCTGTGGCCAGGGGCCCCTAACACTCTGCCCCTGCTGTGCAATGCCTGGAACCCCAGCTTTCGGTTCTACTGAGCCGCCCGTCCCAAGTCTAGCCTTGATACCTGTGCCCCAGGAACTTTACTTTTCCTTCCCTCCCCGCCCCCTATGGTCGTCAGAGCTCTTGCTCGGGGGAGTTCCACAATGACTTTGAGTTTGTTCTTCTGTGCCCCATAGTTGATGTTCCTTCCACCTTCCAGGGCTGCCCCTTCTCCACCAGGGGCATCATGGGAAGGGACTGCTTTCTGAGGTGTGGAGAATGGCTACTGGTAAGCTTTAAGGCAGAGGGGACCTTAGAGTTGAGATGTGCCATGTGGAGCGGAGCACCTTTAAGGGTGATGGATGAGAGGCCAGGCTGGACAGTTTTTAGAGCCTGGGGTGCCAAGCCTGAGTTTGGAGACTCGGTTCTTAGTGTTTGCAGACCTCCTGGTTTGTCCGGATTTAGATGTGTTCAGTGGAAAGTCTGGACACAGCCGCCAGGTCTACCAGCTTCTGACGTGAAGGATTAAGTGTTCTCTTTTCCCCGAGTGGGTTGGCATCTGTCACTTACCTGTAACTTCACTGAAACTACTGACGAATATCCAGGTCTGTTCTTAGGAAGAAGGACTACGGCCTGCCATCTGTCTGAATCCACATCTGGACGCCAGGGCCTGAATGTGCTCAACCTGCAGTACCCTTCCAGTGAATCCGATGCCCAGAACCCCCTTTGCTGGTCCAGAACCAGAGTTCAGTGGAGCAGGATAGGTTAGACTCAGACCCACGAAGAAGCACCTGACACAGGGGCAGGAAGTACAGGTCAGGATAGGAGGAACAGAGATCTATAGATTCACCCAAGGGGTTTCCATGTGTCAGAGAAGGGAACGTTAGTGTGTCTAAAGGAGGATGAGGGGTGCCATTTCCAGTATCCAGTAGCTGAATCAGTTGGCCCCAGTGTCCTGCCCGGTGGAGCTGGGGAGGATGGAAGGAGCCCAAAAGAACTTCTGTGGAAGCGTGCGGCAGTTCTGGAGATGGTGGAGGATGCTGGACCTCAGATTCTGGGGAAAGGTCAGGCCCAGCCTCCTAGTGTTGCATCCACAACAATGGGTAGATATCCCTAGGACCCGCTCATACCCCTTCCTCAGGATGAAGCCCAGTCACACCTATGGTGCCCTTGGGTTTAGGCACCCCCAAATTCCGTAGTGCGGAATGGGGAGAACCAAGCACAGAGGACTGCAGTCTGCCTGTCCCTCACCAGGGTCTGCGAGCTCCACCGGAGGGAATCGCTGCGTGGCCGCGGCCGAGGCGTGCACAGCAGACGCGCAGTGCCAGCAGCTGCGCTCAGAGTATGTGGCACAATGCCTTGGCCGGGCGGCACCCGAGGACTGGAGCGGACCCGGGGGCTGCGTGCGCTCCCGCTGCCGCCGCGCTCTGCGCCGCTTCTTCGCCCGCGGGCCTCCGGCGCTCACGCATGCGCTGCTCTTTTGTCGGTGCGAGAGCCCGGCGTGCGCAGAGCGCCGGCGCCAAACTTTCGCTCCGGCCTGCGTGTTCGCGGGCCCCGGGCCGGCGCCGCCCTCGTGCATGCAGGTCCGGGATCGCTGCGAGCGTAGCCGCCTGTGCAGGTGTGTGCGGGACGGGCTGGGCCGCTCATGGCCGTCCGGGCGCGCAGGCCTCGTCTTCTTGCCTTCCAGGCCTCCTGCGCTCCTGCGCCTGGCTCCCGCGACAGCTGCCCGGAGGAGCGGGGTCCGCGTTGTCGCCTCGCCTATGCGGGCCTCATAGGTAGGGCCAGGCGGGCTCCTGCGCGGGGGGGGGGGGGGGGGGGGGGAGCAGACTCGGGGAGCCCATCACCGCGCCCTGGGGTCCCTACAGGCACGGCGATCACCCCCAACTACCTGGACAACGTGAGCGCGCGCATCGCACCCTGGTGCGGCTGTGGGGACAGCGGAAACCGGCTGGAAGAGTGCGAAGCCTTCCGCAAGCTCTTTACAAGGAATCCCTGCTTGGGTGAGGGGCTGGAGAGCCGGGAGCCATGGACGTCGACGGCCCAGTCCAAGCCGCCTGGCCCGTAGGGAACCCCTAAAATGTTTACGTTGTTTTATTTATTTGAGTTGGGCTAGGAGCCCTGTACACATTCTATTATGGACGGGAGTCAGATGACAACTTGTAAGAGTCTATCCTTCCACTGTGTGGGTCCCCCGGGGTAGAACTAGGGTGGTCAGTTTTGGTGGCAAGTGCCTTTCTTTACCTGCTGAGCCATCTTGCTGGCTAATGTGAGCCCATTTCTGATGGAAGGAAACTGACATTTTTTGAGTAGCTGCTGTTTCCAGATCGTAGATCGCAAGAGAATTTTAGGTGTCAAGGGGTCGCTAGGGGCCGGAAGGGATGAGTTAAAACGTGCCCAATGGCCTAGAGTTGGCTGAGCCTCCCACTCTGGTACCAATGAGGAGGTTCTTTCCTCAATCTTCTTCACTTACACTGCTGTTCACACCTCGGGGTTAATTCCAGAGTTCTGGGAGCCTGTTTGAAGTTGCTCTCTGTCACTCAGTAGCTGAGAGAGAGTTAAATTGTGATTGTGTTCACCTGTAAAGAGGGGTGACCTCTCCTGTGAGGATGAAGGCTCGCATTTTGTGGGTCACAGCCATCCTGTAGCATGCTCCTCCCATTTTCTGGCCATGCCTCGCAGATCCCAGAGAGTGTCTCAGTTTGTCCCAAAGGAGGGGGGCCCTTTTCTAGGGCTTCCTGACCAAGCCTTTTCTGGATGTCTCTGCTCCGGTAGATGGTGCCATTCAAGCCTTTAACCCATTGTGGCCCACAGTTCTGCAGGACTGGATGAAGCCCTACCGGAATACTGGGCATTGTTTCCCACAGGTAGGTATGGGGAGAGGATGGGGAATTTGGCGTTTCTGCACTCTCCTTACCCGGCAGGCCAAGGTGGGGGCATGAGTGGCTTGAGAGGTGATGGAGGGAGCGGCAGCCCCATTTTGTCCTCACCCCCTAGGTGTCCTCCATGTCCGTACTCACTGCTCTGGCACTCCAGGCCCTGCTCTGATTAGGAGGTGGCCCGTGGACAGCACAGCCCACTGCTCGCAGAAGTGAAACTTCCTTGCTCTCAGGCCTCATACACCTGTGTGCCTGTCCCCTGGATTGCGGGCTGGAGGCTAGGGTCCCACTGAGAAGCCTCGGGTTCCCCGTCAGTAGGTGTCTTGGCTGTTTTCTTCTCCATCCTTGAGATAGTTACCTCACCGGGCCCCCACGGCTTATATAGCAGGCCAGAGACTACACCAACTCCTAGAATTTGGAGCTGCCCTCTTCCAAGCAGATGAAGCACTAAGGAGATCACACGGAGTTAGCACTGCAGCCTGAATATCCTCCCAGTCAGCCATTGCTCACCATTAAGCCTTGTCCGTGCCCCAGGACGACCAGCGGCATTGCTTGCCACTTATGACAAGCTGCTGTGTAGGCATTGAAGACTCAGCCCCTCCCCCACACTCAGCATCCTACTGGCTGCACAGCCTCTTCCCTTATGGTTTCCCTAGAATAGCAGCTCAATAAACCCATGTGCACTGAAACCAACCTTGTGTTTCTGTCTTCTGTCACGGCGGAAACATGGAGACCTATGTGGCCTTGGATGCCCCCAGAACTCCTCTTGAGCCTGAATACCCGAGGGTGCGTATACCTGTCTCTGGAAGAGCAGCTATCCACTAGACTGAGGGCATGTGTTGCAGCTCCATTGCACACTCACTGCTGGTGTTAGCAGCCAGCTCCTTCCCATAACCTGCACACAGGTCATACTGGGGTGAGCACGTCACATCTGTCTCCAGAGTTCAAAAAGTCTTGAGATTGCTCGTCTTCACACAGCTGCTCAGTAGCTAGGAGAAGCCCCACTGAGGGGCAGGTTCAGATGCCTCCGTGCCTGAGCTTTAGGCTCTCTTAGCATCTCGGCAGAGAAAAGGCATTGATCCCTGATGGCCCAGGGTGGTCATGGGCCTTTTCCTGAAGGGGGTCACAGCCAGCTGGTCACCAAGTGTAAGAGGGATGGTTTCCCAAAGAAGGAGTTGGGCAGAGTGAAGCTGGGTCCAACGTCACAAAAAGGAGAGAATACCCTTGCCCACCTGCACGGAAGTGGACACCTGCAGTGCGGGTGGGGAGAGGCTGTGCCAGGGCCAGGGAGGCAGGGAAGCACCACTTGGCCCAGCCTCCTTCAGCCACCAGGTGGCTTCGACACAGAACGGATGTCTGTTGAATGACTTCCTTATCTGAGTGTGCTCAACTCCACTGCTTGTTTGACCTGAGTATTTAGAATAAAATGTAAACACCAAAATTTTATTTCCTGTGTGTTCCTGCATGTACGTATGTGCACCACGTGCATGCAGTGCCTACAGAGCCCAGGAGAGGGCACTAGAGGGCCTGAAACTGCAGTTCCGGGAGGCTGTGAGGTACTTGATGTGGGTGCTAGGAATTGAACCCAGAGCCTCTGCAATGCTCTTAACCAATGAGACATCTCTAGGCATTTTTAAAAAGTGGAAATGAGGCTGGGTAGCATACACCTTTAATCCCAGCACTGGGGAGGCAGAGGTTAGCAGATGTCTGGGTTTGAGGCCAGCCTGGTTTACAGAGGACAGCCAGAGCTACGCAGAGAAACACTGTCTCAACCCTCCCCACCCCCAAAGTGGGAATGATTCTAAATAAAACTACGGTTCTGGGTAGAAAGTGTAGACATAAGTCTTCCAAACTAACAGGAACATGAAGTGAAAATACTGGACTTTCACAGCAGCTGGTGTCCCTATCCTAAGGCCAAGCACCTGCATAGTATCACACAGTGGGGCCAAAGAGTCCACTTCCTATAGTACAGGTGTGATTGCCTTCTAGATCTTGAGGAGGGCTGGGCTACCCAAGCAGGCCCGACACACACCTTATGTCTCCTTTATACAATCAGTGCAGAGGGAGGTAGTTCAAGGACAGGCAGAGCCCAGCAATCACTCTATCAAAAGTCTTAGGGAAGGGAGGTGATACCCAGAGCCACTGGACACAGAGCCCGGATCCCCAGAGGCCCCAGAGAGGTACAGCTCTGCCAGAATGGTGAGAACAAACTATTTTTCTAAACTACCACAACTGGAAAATGTACACAAGTCCCAGGAAACTAGGAGAATTGCCTGTTTGCTTGTTGGGTTTCATTTACTTTTACGTCAAGGCCCTGGTTTGTGTAGGGTGCCGTTTGGCCAGGAGCCATAAGGCTGAGTCCAGCCTCATCCTTCCTATCTCCCCTCCATCCCAGCGGTTAGCCTCTGTGCTCTGCCAGGAAGCGGTCCTGTGTACATGTTCTGGGGCCGTGGTCCTGGCCCCGTGCCTGGGTCTCTGTTACCTGCTCTCAGCATTGATTTGGCAGCTGGCAGCTGGCATAGGTGAGGCTGAGGTAGGAAGACAGGTGCATCCATGGATTTATTGGTGGAAACTTCACGGCTCATGTATGCTCCTCTGGCGTGGGTCCCAGCAACCAGGTGCAAAGTTGATGTGGAAATCACTGCTCACCCTTCCCCCACACTCCCTAAATGAGTCAGGGATAGATAGCGAGGTTCATTAAACCAGCTCACTTTTGCAGGAAAATGTGGGCTCTGGCCGATGAAACGGATAGGGGACAGAGACCATACGCAGAAGTGGGAGGGGGGAGCAAGCGGGATGGTATGGTAACGAGAGAAACATAGATATCACAATTCTCACAAACGGGACTGACCACCGGACCCTGAGCGAACCTGAGCCCCATAATGATTGACTACTCTTGTTCCCTTCCCCTCCTTACACAGAATATGCCAATTGGCGGTGAGATGCAGGGAAAATCTCTAGATGTTAACCCACTGTCTTCCCAGATTGCTAGGTCTGAATAAGTTATTTCTGCCTACTGGTTTTTGTAACGAGAAATTATGAATTCTGTTGACAAAATCCTAGAAAGCTAGGGCAATGGCAGCACAGTTTCTGGGTGGTTCCTGACAACAGTGACTTGGTCAGTGAACTTGGCATGCCTAGCAAAGGTGGCAGGGGCATGGCTGTGGGGCTGCAGACTAGTTAGGTCAGGTTTCTCTGCGAGGTCCACATTGTAGGGTAAAAAGGGCCTACTTCCTGATTTGAAACCTGCCAAACCCCACAAATCCCTGAGCCTGAAAACCCACCAATCCCTGGGCTGGGCTTGAAATCTCACCAATCCCCACCCTGGAAGTCTCCACCCTGGCCAACTCCTCCCCTAAGAAATCCTGTATAAGTCTGTCCCCTGCTCAGTTCCCTGCTGCCTTTCACCCAAGCAGAGGTAGCACTCCCAGTAAATGTCTTGTATGATGTTTGTTGTGTAGTGCGACTTCCAACTGTCAAGTACCTCTCCCTTCAGAGCTGTATGACTTGCTTTGGGGAAACCTTTCCTCTTAAAGCTGCCAACACCTCCGTTAGGGACCGCCCTCCCCAGCCAGAGTGGTAATACACATCCCCTTACACTTGAGTGAGTCAGATGGTAAGTTCCACTGGCCATCTCAGTATTCAGGAGGCTAAGGCAAGCAGATGAGTTTGAGGAAGACTGGTTGTGTAGTGAGACCTTTTCTCATAATGCCAAACAAAATGATGAACCAAATGAGTTCCCAGACCAAGGGTGTAGAGAAAAATTAAGATGGTAAAATACAAAACTTTAAGGGCAGGACTTGAGCAACCTAGAAAGCTTAACTCATGGGTGCTGGGATGTTTTGTAGCCGCTTCCTCTGAGGTGAAAAATCTCCTGTAGGAGGCAAACTTCTGAAGGCATAGGATGCCAGAGAGAAGTCAAACAGCAGGATATTTTAGGACAGGATGTTTACAAGGAGGTGAGACTCTCCATCCTGCAGGGAATCTTGTAAAGTAAACTCAAACAGCTTCAGAAAGTCCCTGAAACTGACCAAATTCACTTGCCCCCCCCTCCCCCCCCCCCCCCCCCCCCGCCCGCCTTTCCTAAGACTACAGAGCTACTGTAAAGGCTGTTGAGTCGCTGTCAGGCAAGCCCAGCTGCAAAGACAGACACCCTCCTCCTCCCCCCAGACTCAACTTCTTGGAACAGGCTCAGTCTGAGCAACCTACAAGCACAGAGAGCAGCCAAGCAGCCTGGAAGAAACAAAAACTGACCCAGCAGCTCCGACCGGCTTAGCCTCAACTGCACAGCCCTTAGCCACAATGAGCCCCACCCTCAACTGCACAGCCCTTCAGCCCACTTCACACCAGCCACGGGGAGCCCCACCCTCAACTGCACAGCCCTTAAGCCCACTTCACACCAGCCATGGTGAGCCCCACCCTCAACTGCACAGCCCTTAAGCCCACTTCACACCAGCCACGGGGAGCCCCACCCTCAACTGCACAGCCCTTCAGCCCACTTCACACCAGCCACGGGGAGCCCCACCCTCAACTGCACAGCCCTTCAGCCCACTTCACACCAGCCACGGGGAGCCCCACCCTCAACTGCACAGCCCTTCAGCCCACTTCACACCAGCCACGGGGAGCCCCACCCTCAACTGCACAGCCCTTCAGCCCACTTCACACCAGCCATGGTGAGCCCCACCCTCAACTGCACAGCTCTTCAGCCCACTTCACACCAGCCAAGGGGGCCCCACCTGCTGCTCCTTTGGCAGGCTCAGCTCCAGGATACCCACATACCTGTTCTCTGCAGGAAGCTGCATCCCCAGTTGTCACACGACCAGAATGGTCTTTCCCATCCTCACTAGCAGTGCCCCCTTCCGTTCCCTTTCCTCCCTCTCTCCTCCCAGGGCCTTGCGTATGCTGGACAAGTGCTCAGCCACTGATCTACACCTACAGTGCGAACCACCTTTCTATATTTGTTTCTAAGCAGAGAATGCGCATAGCTATTTCCTGACAGTCTTCATGCACGCTTCGTTCTTTGCTTCCTTCACAATTTTTTCAAGGTGGTGGCTGAGTTTCAAGCTCCCACTTTCTGTGATTTTTACCATGAGGTGCAGTGGCAGGTGACTTTGCTGCTTCTAGCACTTCCTGTTTGGAGACTAGAAGCAGGGGTTTTCCTACACAGCAAGCCCCTGGATTTCAGGACTCCCTTCCCATCTTTACTTTCTGTTTACCAGCTCACCAATTTTAGAATTCAATGTCTCCTTTAAAAGATAGTCTCTTTTAAGATTATGTGTGAATTTGTATATCTGTGTACATGAGTGCAGGCACCTTTGGAGGCCAGGAGGAGGCTTAGGATCCTCTGGAGCTGGATTAAAGGCAATATGAGCTGCCCAGCAATGGTGCTGTGAACCTGGCCTTCATCCTCTGCAAGAACAGCACGTGCTCATCACGGCTGAGCCAGCTCTCCACTTCCTTTTCTAGACAAGGTCCCACTCTGTAGCTGAGACTGGCCTTGAACTCATTACGTAACACAAGATGATCTCAAACTTGGCATCATCTCCCTGCCTCAGTCTCCAAAATGCTGGGATTGGGGATAGAGAGATGGCTCACCAGTCAAACACCTACTACTCTTGCAGAGAAACTGGGTTTGGTTCCCAGAACTTGCATGGTACCTCATAATTGTAATTCCCATCACAGGATATCACCATCCCAGGGTATCATGTACTCTCTTTTGGATTCTGTAGGCACTGCACACACGCGGTGCTCCTACATACATGCAAACACACACACATGAATAAAGCAAACCTGTAAAAAGATGAAGTCCTAGGGTTCTAGGCGTGAGCTACTGTACCTGGCATAGAACTCAACGCCTGCCTTACTCAAGGCAGCACAGCGGGGACAGAAGGATCAAAGTTCAAGGCTATTTCTTGGCTACAAAGCAAAATTGAGGCCAGCCTGGACTACATGAGGTCCTGTCAGGGCTGGAGAGATTGGTTCAGTGGTTAGGCATGCTGGCTGCTCTTCCAGAGGGCCTGGGTTCAGTTTCCAGCACCTAAACAGTGAGTAACAACCATCTGTAATTAGTTCCAGGGGATCAGACTACTCCCTCTGGCCTCTGCACAGACATGTGCACAGACATACATGCGGGCAAAATACCCATACACACACGTGCACAGACATACATGCAGGCAAAATACCCATACACACACGTGCACAGACATACATGCAGGCAAAATACCCATACACACGTGCACAGACATACATGCGGGCAAAATACCCATACACACGTGCACAGACATACATGCGGGCAAAATACCCATGCACACATGTACACAGACATACATGCGGGCAAAATACCCATACACCCGTGCACAGACATACATGCGGGCAAAATACCCATACACACGTGCACAGACATACATGCGGGCAAAATACCCATACACACATGTGCACAGACATACATGCGGGCAAAATACCCATACACCCGTGCACAGACATACATGCAGGCAAAATACCCATACACACGTGCACAGACATACATGCAGGCAAAATACCCATACACACGTGCACAGACATACATGCAGGCAAAATACCCATACACACGTGCACAGACATACATGCGGGCAAAATACCCATACACACGTGCACAGACATACATGCGGGCAAAATACCCATACACACATGTACACAGACATACATGCGGGCAAAATACCCATACACACATGTGCACAGACATACATGTGAGCAAAATACCCATACACACAAAATAAAAATTGATATTATTTTTTAAAAAATCAATCAAGTATAGTTATCTTCAACTTTTCTCCCCCTAGCTCAGTGGGTCTCAACCTTCCTAATGCTGTGACCCTATAATATAGTTCCTCATGTTATGACCCCAACCATAAAATTATTTCAGCAATACTATGTAACTGTAATTTTGCTACTGTTATGAATTGTAGTGTTAATATCTGATACGCAAGATATCAGATATGTGACCCCCACAGGTTGAGAATTACTTCTCTAGCTAAAAATTGTTGGTTTGCTTTCCAAGTTGTTAACCTAACAACCTCCCACTTGCCAGGGCCTCGCAGCTGTCTGCCTGTTGCCATTTCCTTTCCCCACTGCCGGAATCTGCATGGTTCTCCAAGGTACAGATCTGGAAAATGGAGTCCCTCATTTCAGTCAGAGTTTGCCTTTCATTGATAAAAAGCTGTAGTGAGTGTCCTCTGAGCCATCCACCCTACTGGGGCATTCGGCTGTGTCCCTTACAAAAGATTATCCCATTTGGGTTTGTTGACAATTTATATCCCAGCATAGACAGGTGGAATAGGGCCTGAGATTCTCGTCTGAGTTTCCCTCCTGTGGTGGCTTGAAAAAAAAAAAAAAGGTCCCCAAAGGGAGTGGCAGTACTAGGAGGTGTGGCCTTGCTGGAGTAGGTGCGGCCTTAATAGAGGAAGTGTATCACTGTGGAAGCGGCCTTTGAACTGTCATATATGCTCAAGCCACACCCAGTGTCTCAGATCATTTCCTGTGGCCTGCTTGTCTAGATGTAAGAATTCTTAGCACCTTTTCCAGCACCCTGTCTGCTTGCACACCACTCCACTCCCAGCTGCCATGCTCCCCACCATGATAATGGACTAAACTTCTGAAACTGTCAGCTGCTACCTCTGTTAAATGGTTTGCTTTATAAGAGTTGCTATGGTCATGGTGTCTCTTCACAGCAACAGAAATCCAGAGACACCTACCACCTGTTGTATGCAACTCTGCCTTAAACTGCATACAGCCTGGTGAAAGGGGCTATCACACACACTACATCAATCCGTCTGTCTGTCTGTCTGGGAAAACTAGAGTGGAATCTCCATCTATGTGGCTATGGGGAAGCCCTCACCCCTGCTGGCTAAGGCTTTTTCAGGTATGGGTTGTTAAGGGGAGGACCCCCACACTTCTGCAAGTAACCCCTCATTTATGTTTTGCAAGAAAGCCCAATAAACTCATTGGTTTCCTATTGAACTTCGGTGGAATCATTACTCATTTGTTTGTTGGGACCTTTGAAGGGACAGGCACTGTTTACATTTCTCCCTGGGAAGAAATATTTAGCAACAAAACCCAAAATAGCTCTTGCTGACCAGGTGGTTTGCATGTAAACAAGTGGTGGCTCAAGAACCCTGTTCCTTCCAAGTCTTTACCCTGCGAATTCCAGGGAAGGCCCAAATGAAAACATTCAATGTGTATAAGTTGGGTGTCAGCACTTTCCCAACGTCTCATCAGCCACAGCTCAGTGTGGCCCCAACCTAGTGTTCAGAGCCTGGGTACTGTAGAACAATAGTTCTACCAGCAAAACTGGGTAAACCAACAGCAGTGTCTCTGCTAGGTTTTGTTCTTTCATGACAGCATGTAGCCCAGGCTGGCCTTGAGCCACCAACACTCCTCTGCCTCAGTCTGCCAAGTTACTGGTCCACTAGGGGATTATCCTGCTGGTGGCTCCCAACTTTCAAAGTTCTCTAGCTGGTTGCTGCCACATGCCCATTCCAGGCGCCCACCCCTTCTCAAGTACCCTGACTTTTGAACACTGGTCTTATCCTCCCTATGAGTGCCCACCCACTTGTGACTTCCCATTTTCAATGATCTCATTCTGCAACTCCTAGCACTGGCAGTGTGTACTGTGTGCTAGGGCACTAACATATACGACGTTTACCCGAATACAGTGAAGCTGGGCACCCAGGAGGCCTTCAGACAAGGCTGTGTGAATGGAAGTAGCCTCACAAAAATAAAATAAAATAAATAAGACGAAACATAAGACAGTAGCCAGAGGATGGCATCCATGCGCTAGGGCTGAATGAAGCCTGGAGGAAGTCTACCTACTGGACCTTTGGGAGGCTATAACCAGGCTGAGAATGAGGCAAAACAGAGACAGGAATTATGGGGAAATAGCAGGGAAGGGACCCTGGAGTCTGACTAACCCTCTCATTAGCTGAAAAACCAAAATTCAAGGCCAGTTATAAATACTTGCTGTAGAAAATACTGACAGAGTCAATATTCTTCTCTTACATATTTTTATGTTAAAGTAACAAAGGCTTAAGGTCTGAATGGATAAGATTTTGGGTCTGTTGTAGAATATTCCTTTACACTGTGTAAAGATGTCACTATGATTGGTTTAATAAAAAGCTAAATGGCCAATAGCAAGGCAGGAGGGCTAGCAGGGACCTCTGGGAAGAGAGGCAGGGTTGTGAGCCAGGTGCAGAGGAAGGATGGGCAGTACAAAATAAAGGTAACCGAGCCATGTAAAAGAACATGGATTAAGAGATATGGGTTGATTTAAGTTATAAAAGCTAGTTGACAAGCCTAAGCTATAGACAGAGCTTTCATAACTAATAAAAAGCCCCTGTGTCATTTCTTATGAGTTGGTGGCCCAAAGACAACTCCACCTACATGGGTCCCTGCATCCTGAGGACCTTATCAACTGCAGTGCCTGTCACGCAGCTCTCAGGACCTACCTGGTGACCTCACCTGTGTTTCCTCACCCTTAGAAAGTTGTAACACTTCACACCTCATCAAAATTCTGTATGAGTATTGTAAAAGCCAGAGGAGCCCACCACCACTACCACCACTACCAAAACCAACCATCACACCACCAAAACCAACCAACAAAACCCAATGTGCTACCACTGTCCTTACAAGTCTGCACCCACATGTCGTCTTTCTAGAGCTTTTCTTTGAGAAGCCCACACGGAGTCTCTCCAGCCTGTCTCACTCTCTTCTAAGCACCGCTCTCTTAATCCCTGTACTTATTTGGGGGTGGGGTAGGGACAGGGAGCCATGATCTCATCTATATAACGTTAACTGTCCTGGAACTTGCTATGTCGACCAGGCTGGTTTGGATCTCACAGAGATCTGATTGCTTCTGCCTCACAAGTGCTGGGATTAAAGATGTGCACCACCATGCCCAGCACCCCTGTGCTTAATTCGGCCTATTATTAAAATATCCTCATCAGATCAATGAGATGGCTTGTAGTAATAAGGGCGGCGGGGCTGCGTCCCCAGCACCCCAGCCGCCCGCACGGCTAGCTTAGCTTATGCCCCGAAATAATTACACGGACACTGTATTCTTTTAAACACTGCTTGGCCCATTCTCTTCTAGGCTAATTCTCACATATTAATTTAGCCCATTTCTAATCATCTGTGTATGGCACCCCAAGGTGCGCTTACCGGGAAGATTCTAGCCTAGTCCATCCTGGGTCGGAGCTTCATGGCGTGTGTCTGCCCGGGAGCAGGGCATGGCGTCTCTCTCAGGCGTCTGCTCCCGAGAGGAGAGCTGTCGCGACTGAGCTCACTTCCTCTTCCTCCCAGCGTTCTGTTCTGTTTACTCCTCCCACCTATCCTCTAACCAATAAAATGGGCCAAGGCAGTTCCTTTATTAGCCAATGACCTTCCTCCATCAATGGCTCAGTGGCTTAAGGTCTGAATGGATAAGATAGTCACTGCTAAGTCTGACCTCAGGCTTATTTCTAGGTCCTACGAGGTAGGAGAGAACTGATTCCTAAGAGTTGTCCCCTGACTTCCCCTGTGTGCTGTGGCACATACGTCCCTTCCCCTCACTAAGTAATACCCTGGGCTGGTGAGATTGCTCATCAGGCAAAGGTGCCTGCCACCAAGGCTGAAGACATCAGTTTGCTTTTCAGGCCCCAGAGGGAGGAACATTTCCATAACTGCTGTCTTTGCATGCTGTGGCATGTGTGTACTCACACACACACATAGACACAAATGTTACATATGTGTACTCACCACACACAGACACAAATGTTACATGTGTACTCACCCATACACAGAGACACAAATGTTACATGTGTACCCCCCAGACACAAATGTTACATGTGTGTACTCACACACACATAGACACAAATGTTACATGTGTGTACTCACCCACGCACACACAGACACAAATATTACATGTGTGTACTCACCCCCCCCCACAGACACAAATGTTACATGTGTGTACTCACCCACGCACACACAGACACAAATGTTACATATGTGTACTCACCCCCACACACAAATGTTACATGTGTGTACTCACCCCCACACACAAATGTTACATGTGTGTACTCACCCCCACACACAGACACAAATGTTACATGTGTGTACTCACCCACGCACACACAGACACAAATGTTACATGTGTGTACTCACCCACGCACACAGACACAAATGTTACACGTGTGTACTCACCCACACACACAGACACAAATGTTACATGTGTGTACTCACCCACGCACACACAGACACAAATGTTACATGTGTGTACTCACCCCCACACACAGACACAAATGTTACATGTGTGTACTCACCCCCACACACAGACACAAATGTTACATGTGTGTACTCACCCCCACACACAGAAACAAATGTTACATGTGTGTACTCACACACACATAGACACAAATGTTACATATGTGTACTCACACACAGACACAAATGTTACATGTGTGTACTCACCCACACACATAGACACAAATGTTACATATGTGTACTCACACACAGACACAAATGTTACATATGTGTACTCACCCACGCAGACACAAATGTTACGTGTGTACTCACCCACGCACACACACAAATGTTACACGTGTGTACTCACCCCCACACACAGACACAAATGTTACATATGTGTACTCACACACACACACAGACACAAATGTTACATATGTGTACTCACCCACGCATAGACACAAATGTTACATGTGTGTACTCACCCACGCACACACACAAATGTTACACGTGTGTACTCACCCCCACACAGACACAAATGTTACATATGTGTACTCACACACAGACACAAATGCTACATATGTGTACTCACACACACAGACACAAATGTTACATATGTGTACTCACCCACGCATAGACACAAATGTTACATGTGTGTACTCACCCACACACACACAGACACAAATGTTACATGTGTGTACTCACCCACATAGACACAAATGTTACATGTGTGTACTCACCCACATAGACACAAATGTTACACGTGTGTACTCACCCCCACACAGACACAAATGTTACATATGTGTACTCACCCACACACAGACACAAATGTTACATGTGTACTCACCCCCACACACAGACACAAATGTTACATATGTGTACTCACCCACACATAGACACAAATGTTACACGTGTGTACTCACCCCCACAGACACAAATGTTACATATGTGTACTCACCCACACACAGACACAAATGTTACATGTGTACTCACCCACACACACAGACACAAATGTTACATGTGTACTCACCCCCACACACAGACACAAATGTTACATGTGTACTCACCCACACACACAGACACAAATGTTACACGTGTGTACTCACCCACAAACATAGACACAAATGTTACATGTGTGTACTCACCCACACACACAGACACAAATGTTACATTCCTTACTAAATGTTGCTTCATAGCTTCATAGACTGTCGAGTCCTGGAATTCTCTTCAGGACCGAAGCCAATAATCTTGAGCTGCATTCCCTAAACTAGGAGACCCCTCAGGCTGCTGAGGGTGGTAGCTGTAGTTGTCTCTGTCCCCTCTCTGCTAATACAATGAATGAAACGTAAATATAGAATAAAATCAGCATTATCATGAAATATTCAGGGAAGCCCACATTTTTACCAGATCTACTTTTATTTCAGAAGGAATTTTGTATTACATATTTACTTTTGTTTATATACAAGTGCTTCACATTTGCATTTAAAATGCAGACCCCCCCAAATCTCGTTCCTGATTAAATTAGCTGTTATTTTACAATACAAAAAATACCAAAAATTGCAGTCTTAAATGTAGGTATAACACCAACAATCCCAGCAATTAAATAGTTTACAATACTTACTCCATATTTACACAAGTGCAACAGATGCTAATTACACATATGAACAGACTATATGAACAGACTAAGCTGGATGAAGACAAACAGCTAACCGTAAATAACCGTGAAACGTTTTGAGAGGCCGAACTGGCCCAGCAGGCTTTGCTAGTGTTTTGTGCAGAGTCGGGGTCCTTCGGCAGAGAAGGTGCCAGTTTCTCTGCACTTGGGAGGGCACCCTGAGGGCTCCCTGCAGGCAGGCGCCTGCTCTAGAGGCTCTGCTTAGTCAGAGGCCATGCTGACATCTCGGTCCAGAGCTGTGCTGGGGGCTGTGTGACCAGGGTCAACACTTCAGGGAGCCATGGCTCACCCCAGGAGCTCCCCTAGGGTGAGGGCTGTGTCCAAAGAGCTGGATCTCTACCCCAGTCACTGCTCTTATGTTAGCTTAGCTTACAAGTGTTTAGTAAATATTTGTTCAATTAAAGGACACCAAAGATCAAAGTGTTCATAAAAACAGCACCATCCCCCAAGGAAGCGAGTCACTCCTCACCCTGCACACCCCACTGCGCTGAAGGAGGATGGGTACTGGCAGGCTGTGGCATCGCCTACTCAGGGTGTTCTGTTCTTGTTTCTTCAATTCCCTAACGAGATCCCATCTTACACTTCAAGCCTTCCAGATATGCTGGTACTTTCCTTTTGCTGACAGTCTTCTTACAGGCTAGCTCAGGAGCCAATGGGGTGCTTTCTTGCCACATCTCCTTTGACCTTTCAGACCCTTCTCCAGACTGTGTAGGGAAGACCAGGAGGGGGACAGGAGGCTGAGGTGTAGGGAAACGGCGCTATTTATTAACAAATGAGCCCCCATCCCCAGTTTTTAGTATAAAAAGAACACGGTTCTCAGAAACGTCATTAAAATTTTAGACAAAGCTACAACAGAATGTGGCCTAGAGAGCCCCTTTGCAAAGTCTAATGTTCACAGGTAACAGTCTTTGACTTCAAAGAGTAACAGAATACCTCAGGACTAGACTGGTCACCCCACAGAGATGCCAGAAGTCACAAGGAGCATTAAATGCACAACAGTATGGATACTCTTGCTTCCTGAGTTCTCTTGTGTACTGCCATGTAAACAGACTAACTGCCTGGCTCTTCATAGGTGTGTTTGTTTTGAGACAGGCTCTTGCTATGTAGCCCAGGCTCTTCTTGAATTATTTTCATTATGTTTTATGTGTATTGGGTGTTTTGCCTGCATATTTGCTGTGCACCACATGCATGCAATACCCAAGGAGGCCAGTGGAGGGCAACAGATCATCTGGAATTGGAGTTTCGGAGGGTTGTGAGCTACTGTGTAGGTGCTGGGAACTGAACCAGTGTCCTCTGCAAGAGCAGCCAGTGCTCTTAACCACTGAGCCACATCTCCAGTCCTCATTTTTGAATTCTTGCTCTTCCTGCCTCTATCTTCTAAATGCTAGGATCACAGCGGTGTGTCACCATGCTTGCTCTTCTTAGGTGTTCTGAGAGCTGAATCATTACTTAGTTACCTAATGGGCACAAGGCTACTGAACACACCAGCATGGTGGTACAATGTGTGGCCTTATCAAAGGATCAGGGCCTGGTAAGTTGACTTCTCAGAGCTTGGATACCCAGTATATGGCACAGAAACAGATTAGGTGAAACTCAGATGTTAATGTTTAATAAAAATACATTATGATACTTTTCTGTTTTATGTACACCCTGAATGTCTGAACATTCTGGACACTACTGTATAGTTATGTACAAGTGCAAGGTCAGTGTCTTCATGACTATTTTTATATACATGCTCTCCCATGCCACACAGTTCTGGGTCACAACCCCACGTCCTCTTGGTAACTGGCTCTGAGCTGAGCTCTTTGTCCCTGCCGTTCCCTTCTGCTGCAAGCCTGAAGGGAGCTGTTGGCTATGAAGGAGATGCAGGTGGAGTTGGCTGTTTCTCCACTACTGGAGCAGAATCAAATGCCATTTGCTTCTTCCTTTTCAAAGAATAAACAGTATCTCTAAGGGAAAAATGTAAGAAGGTAGGTGGGAGCCATGGTACATATTATTTCAAGGTGTGGAGCTAACATAGAAGCAATTTCTTTGGCCAAAGAAATTTGGTCCTTTGAGCAAAGCAGGGGAAATTTCCTTGTAGGACAAACCCCAGTGGAACCTCTCTCTCTCTCTCTCTCTCTCTCTCTCTCTCTCTCTCTCTCTCTCTCTCTCCTGGCCAAGAATCCCTTTGGTGATTATGGAGATGAAGGGTTAGGCCACTGCAGATGCCTATAGGTGTTGGGTTTTGGTAGGGATGTGGATGTGGGGCACTCTTAACTGCACAGGGAATGAGACTGGGATCTTTTCTGGAACTCCTGTCCTTTAATAACGTTGTGAAAAAGCAGTGTTTTGAGAGGTGAGTCTTCCAGCAGTGCGTTGTGCATCCGTGTTTTATGGTTCAGCTTGGAAGTCTCTCTCCAGGAGTGTCTTGGCGGGAATAGGGTTAGTGCTGGCCTTAGAGAAATGCCCCCCTCTCTTGGCACTGCATTTAAAGATGAAATGCTACGGCTTCTGTTCTTTTGAGTGTTAACTTCTCCAAATTCCTAACTTGAGCATGGTTGCCTGAGGTCTGTTCTAGTCAGGTACTAGCAGAATCACAGGACATGCAGCAGGCAAAGGAAGGTGAGGCTGCTGTAACACCAGAATACTGAGCACCATAAGTGGGGAGATGCAATGTCCAGGCAGGATCCCGGGGCACAGAGCAGAGGGCCATTCACCCCTCTTACTGCTGTCATTTTCTGTTTAGAAGAGGGTCTTGTCCCTTCCGTTCTCCCCATGTGCTTTTCATTCTCATGAGCATCCACTTCCTCCTCACACCACCAGCTGGGTCTGGGAGGAGACCAGACCAACCCACACTTGGGAGAGATGGAACCAGGGCCCTTTTCTGGCTCTGAGCAGATGCTGCCCCAATGCAAGGCATCATCCCTCTTGTAGTGTCTGCGCCATCCAACCTAGGGATGGTCCACAGGCACAGAGAGAGCAGGCTGCAGGAAGACAGGGCCAAGTGTCCCACACACTCAGTGCTCTTATCGGCTCAAAGAGGCACATGACATGAGTGAGTACTTTTCTGTGGTGCCTTGGCAGAAGGAACCCAGAAGGTTGGCCCAGCATCAGGCTTAGAGTGATACTAGGCTGGGGCTGGTGGTCACTCAGTCCCTATTGCTAGTCCCTATTAAATGTTTCTTGGGATGAGAAGTCTCTGCTGGCTGCAAACCAGACTTTAGAAAAAGAACAGATTGCAATGGTAGTTACTTAAATTCTATAAGAATGGATAAACAGAGTCATGTAAAAACTTAGGCTTATTAACTTTCCAGTTGCTAGATCTATTTAAAGTCTAGGCACTTAGTGTGTGTGTGCGTGTGTGTGTGTGTGTGCATGACAGTGTGAGATAAAGAGAAGAATGAATTAAAATTAATCAAGTTGCTATAGAGAATTATCTATTACATTTGTTTATATTCTAACACAACTGACCTTGACATTTAAAATAGCCCCCTTTGCTGGACCTGGTGGTGCACGCTTTTTATCCCAGCATTTGTGAGGCAGAGGCAGAAAGATCCCTGTGAGTTCAGTTCAGCCTGATCTACATAGTGAGTTCCAGGCCAGTTAGGGCTACACAGTGAGACCCTGTCTCCAAAAAACAAAACAAGGCCCCATTGATTATACTTTGATATGACTTTCAAAGAGACAGACCGTTATTAGTTCTCAGCTAGAAAAAAGCTACTTCCTGGAAGAGAGTAAAAGCACATCTTGTAAAAAGACAACAAGCTTCAAATAAGAACAATCCGTCTGAGGAGTGTTGGAAGACCCTGCTGGAGAGCTGCTGGCAAGGTCATCACTTTTGCAGTTGAGACTCCCAAGAGGAGTTTCCACAAGGGACCTCAGAATCACTTTCAGCTCTCGCTGGTTCTACGCTGGTCTCCTCCACCCATGAGTAGAGCAGCTTATTCTTAGACTTGTAATTAAATTATTTCCTATGCAAAAGTAAAAGGTTAGATGCTGGACACAGAAGGGATGAACCATCGAAACAGCTTGGATGATCATGCACATGAGGTGGATGCTTCAAGGGTTTCCAGTCTTCTGTTCTGCACCTGCTTCCTGCCTGCACCCTCCCCTGCGACAGCTTGGTGTACCATGTGCCCTCTGTGAGGGAGAGTCCCTGGCGCAGTATCAGATGCAGGTTCCAGGCTGTGCAGGGGGCTGCTGCTTCCGGTTTCTTACAGCTCCTGACTTCTCTTTGTACACTATTGGCATCTGTTGAGAAATGTCCACCAGAGCACTGGCCACAGCAAGACCTTGGAAGAACCCATAAGAAGGGACACATGTCATGATGGGCTTACTTTAAAAAAGATAATTTCGTCTATGGCCATACCACCCTGAACGCGCCCGATCTCATCTAAAAAAGATAATTTCCAATTTCCTTTTACACTCCCATGGTGAAAGATAAAGGAGGTATTCACAGTAGTCCTTCCATCTCACCTCTCCTTTTCCATCTGGGGGATGATGTCAGCTCCATGCTCTTGCAGAGTTTATTTGTGCACGCCTAACTACTCACTTTTCTCTCCTCCACAGCACATCACAGAGGCTCTGCCTCGGGGTAGAAGCAAGGGATGAGAATGCAGCCACACTCCGAATGTGCACCTCATCCGCTATCACTGGCTCAGCACAAGCTACTAAAATTTTATTTATTTATTTATTTATTTGTGTGTGTGTAAACAATGCCGCACGTGTGAACCAGAGGGCAGCCTTTAGAAGTTACCTCTTCCCTGCCACCTTGAGAATTCTGGGGCTCTAGCTCAGGCTTGGGAAGTGAGGTGAGTACCTTTATGGGCTAAGCCCCGCACCATTCCGCATGACTTTCTTATATCTACCATGGGCAGTGCTCAACAGTGTCGTGGGCTAAGTTTTAGAATGAGCAAGGTTCTTTAACCTCCCGTAGGGCAGTTCCTTATGTGTGAAATGGGGCTGGGATAAGAACATCACAAAGCTTGTGTTGGAGTCAAAGAGTGACTGAGGTAATGTTTCAGAGCACACAGAAATTATCAGAACCTTTACCATTTATTCTCACAGACACTCCCAGTGACCGGCTTGTCCTTTTTGCATTGTATAATAAACCTGGCATTTGTCAGGGAAATCACCATTCCAGGTGTGGTGGTGTGAAAGAAAATGTCCCCCCAAAGGGAGTGGCACTATTCAGAAGCGTGACCTTGCTGGAGTAGGTGTGGTCTTGTTGGAGGAAGTGTGTCACTGTGGAGGTGGGCTTTGATGGCTCATATATGCTCAACATACCATCCAGTGCCTCAGACCATTTCCGGTTGCCTGCAAGATGTAGGACTCTCAGCTACTTCTCCAGCAAGCACCATGTCTTCCCACATGCCACCATGTCTCACCATGATAATAATGGACTGAACGTCTGAATTGAAAGGGAGCCACCCCAATTAAATGTTTTCCTTTTTAAGAGCTGCCATGGTTATGGTGTCTTTCACAGCAATAGAAACCTTGATTAAGACAGCAGAGAAGCTGGAATTCTAACATTGGAGGAAGTGGCCAGCCCATACTCAGCATTTTGCCAAGGCTGCTTTAATGAGCAGAGGAGTAAGTTTGGTAATCTACTCTATTTGTCTGTAAAGGGAGGAGGAGGAAGGGGCCAGGGCCAGCATTGGATACACAAAGAGGAGCCCACACTAGTGAGGACTGTCGTTCAGGCAAAGGCATATCCAGGAAAGGGACCATTACAAAGAAGAGGTGGGCAGTGGTAGAGCACTTGCTCAGGCCCTGGATTTGATCCCAGAAAAGATTTTTAAAAGGAATGGGCATAGGAGTTTGGCATAATGACATGTGTCTACAATCTCCAGCCCTGGAGATACTGAGGCAAGAGGATTAAGTCTGGGGCTAACTCGTACTACCTCATAAAGAAAAAGTAATGGGAGGCTTGGCATGGATAGCCCTCCCCTGATGGGGTGGGCCTCAAGAACTGAGTGGGGCTTTGAGGAGTTTCAGAGGGTGGGAGCATTACATAAAGGATGAGATAGGAAAGGCTACAGACCTGTTACGTCTCTATGCCCACTGGAGACCTAGCCTTTATGAAGCACCTGTCAGTGTTTGCTGAGCTGGGTGGTAGCAGGAGACACTGCCCAGATAGCCAGATCATAGAGTGACTTGGTCCTCACTTAGGGGCTCAGTGTCTGGGGATGCCAAGGGAAGATGAAGACTGAGTCCTGACCTCATCACACCTAAGGCTTTCATTCTGAGGACACCATAGAGTCCTTCTAGTAGGCCAGGTAAGTAGAGGCCCTTCTGGACAGCTGATGAAGGGCTGGACAAAGATAAAAGAATTCTTCTCTACTAAACTGTTCTGGCTGAGGCAATCTTGAGCCCCCAGCACCACTGCAACTGAACTGATCTAAAATGTTCACATTGTTTGAGGCATTTCTAGGCAAAACTTCATAATCAAGATACTCCGAAACTGCATTCCATACTGCCTTTGCCTTTGTGTTAAAAGTAAGAACTTTCCTTCTGGGACAGGGTTCCACTGTGTAACCCTGGCTGGTCTGGACCTCACTGTGTAGCAATCTTCCTATCTCTGCCTCCAGCTTGAAGACAAGGTTCATATAAATTTTTTTAAAGACTTATTTATTTATTATGTATACAATGTTCTGCCTCCATGTATGCCCGCATGCCAGAGGAGGGTGCCAGATCTCATTACAGATGGTTGTGAACCACCATGTGGTTGATGGGAACTGAACTCAGGACCTTTGGAAGAGCAGCCGGTTCTCTTAACCACTGAGCCATCTCTCCAGCCCCAAGGTTTATATAAATTAATGGCTTACATGTTTGATGGAAAGTATAAAAGACATTGGTAAAATATGTAGTAAACTGTAAAAATGTAAATGATTGTAATGAAGAAAGAATAAAGATAGATTTAGATTTGAGCCTCAGCAAAACGGAAGAAAAATCTCAAAGTATAAGACAGTATGCAGTGAAAGTAATTTCTCCTCCCTGTTCCTGCCCAAATCACCACTAGTGCCTGTTTCCTGTAGAGATGCTATTTTAGGGGGAAAATGCTGAGGAATAATTGTTTGTAATAAAAATGCCTATCTAGCTATGGGTGTAGCTTGGTTAGAAGAGGGTTTGCCTGGCATGCATGAGGCCTTAGCATTGATCCTCGGTGCCTCATAAACCAGGAGTGGTGGTACATCTCAGCCCTGGGGAGGTGGAGGCAGGACGATCAGAAGTTCAAAGTCATCCTTGGCTACAAATTGTGCTTAAAAACTGTTCAGGGTTCTCCCACTCCCAAAGCCTATATAAATACTTAAATTAAATTGCTAGAGAGGGCTGGGAAAAAGAATGAAAATTGGTCTGTATTAGCCTAATGAAACTATAATTTTCAAAAATCTTCTTTATGTTGTTATAATACTTCTTTATGCCCCATATTTAATATAGAGTAAAAAGCTGGGCATGGTGAGTAGTACTCTGGAAACTGAAACAGGAGGATGACTATGAATTTGAGGGTATTCTGGGTTATGTAATGAGTTCTAGTTCAGCTTGAGCTGCATAACAAGACCTTAAACAAGATGAAGAGCATGGCTAGAAATATTTACTAGGGCAACACAAACTTTGAGGACATGGCTGGATGCCAGGAACATGGAGATGATTAGTAGCATATGAAGAAGGAGAAAGTTGAAATTTAAGGTAAGAACAAGTTTTAGAGCAATAGAGCCAAGGAATCAGAAATACTGGGTGTGTGGCTGAGGAAGCTGTGCACTGTGAGAAGGGTCCTGGACTTCCACCCCAGGACAGAAATGTCAGTGCTCAGAACGCAGTTTATGGAGTACGGAATTATCTCACAAAAGCTCTGTGCCAGAGACGACACTACAGTACAGTACCCCATACCCACGTTCTTGGTCAGGAAGAAATGTCTGCGGTGTAGCTCTTCACAGACCTGTGTTTGCCACTGCTCCATCTACTCACCTGACTGACCAGGAGGAGGAATTCCGCCCAGTCCTCGAGGGAGCCTCACAAATACGGAGAGAACTGCAGCTTTGTTACCAAAGCAAGGCTCCAGGGCAATGGGCTTGGGAACAGTCTGGAAGAAGAAAACAAACAAGTACCTTCACCGACCCCACACTTCAGAGTCAGGCGCTTATAAGGTCAACAATTTTGGCTATGAGTTGTTTCCATAGCACTTTTCTGAAGAGCCACATGAGTGCCAAGGAAGGGCCCATGTCAACAGGTTCTCTCTAGGTCACTGGGTTGGCAGTGTGTGTCTGGTGATCTGTCAGATAGTCCTGTACACTTGGCACAGAGACCCTGATGTTAAGGAGACGTTTGTTTTATATTCAATCTTATCCATGCATCTTTCATCCACTAAGTCATAGCCTGTTGGGTTTAAGAGCTTGTGAAAGATAGACAGCTCACCAAATGGATTCCTCATCTGCTTACTGGATGCTTTGACTCTGGAAAGTTTATTCATTTTCTGTTGCAGACTTTACTTTTTTTAAAGAATTTTACAGGCTTGAGAGATAGCTTTGTTATTACAAATGACTCTCTCTCTCTCTCTCTCTCTCTCTCTCTCTCTCTCTCTCTCTCGATCTAGGGGCTTTATGCATGCTGCATGATCAACCCTTCATAAAATAAAGGAAAATGGAAGTATGTTTTAGCTACTTTCTCCATCTTCAGACTGTTGTTTAATGTTGCAAAACGAAAAACTGAAATTCTATACTACTCATTAAGCAACAGCTCTTTCATCTCCTCTTCCAAGCTTTTGGCAGTTACTATTTTATTTTGTCTCAGTGTATACTAGACCCCTCTTCTTTTAAAGTATAAATCATTTCTGATTTAGCAAACACTACTCTGCTTATCTACTCGCCACTGGCAGGAACTTGACTGCATCTCCTTTCTGGTAATTATGATGTGCTGTCATGAACACTGACATACAAAGAATCCCCTGTATTACATTTTGTATTGCTTTTCTTTTCTTGAGACAAATACTGTTTGGTGATTCTCCTGCATCTGCATTCTAAGGGCTGGAATTATATGCATGTACCACCATGCCCAGTCTACCGTTTTCTAGTGGCTGCATAATTTTGTAGTCTACCAACAGTGCACAAAGATTCCAACTTCTAAACATGATATATGGTGTGTGTGCGTGCATATATATGCATTTACAAGTGCATGTGCAGGTACGCGTGCACAAGGAGGTCTTCCTCAGTTCTTTGTTTTACTTACTGAGGAGGATATCTCGCTGAACCTGAAGCCAATTCCAGCTAGTCTAACCAGCCAGTTTGCCCTGGGAATCCTATCTCTGCCTCCTGAGTACTGTCACCTTATCTGCCTCGTTTTTTCCTTGAGTTCTGGGGCTCTAAACTCCATTTCTCATATTTATCCACTGAGCCATTTCTTCAGCCCTATAAGTGTTTTTTGTTGTAGTTGTTGTTTTTTTTTTAACTCTGGGGTTTGCTGGGTGTAGAGCACATACCTTTAATTTATACACTCAGAAGGCAGATGGGTCTCTGAATTCAAGGCCAGCATAGTCTACATAGTGAGTTCTAGGACAGCCAAAGCTACATAGAGAGACCCTGTCTTGAAAAACAAGCAAACAAACAAACAAACACCCCCAAACCAAACAACAACAACAAAACCAAATCCAAAGTCTCTCTGTGTGTGGGAGGGGAGTAATTAATAGTAAACTGAGCTGTCCCCACCACTCCTTTAAGACAGGCTCTCTCTTACTCTGTAGCCATGGCTATTCTGAAACTCAAAATACAGACCAGGCTGGCCTGGAACTCACAGAGATTTGCCTCCCTCTGCCTCCTAAGTGCTGGGATTAAATATACATGCCACTACACCTAGTCCAGTTTAGATATTTTCATATAAAAACTTTTAAGTATTTGGCACAAACACTGAGAGAATAACAACCATGATTTACACGTTAAGCTCTCCTGACCATGACTGATTGATGACATGAACCAGCAACTGGGAATTGAGAGCAAGAGTGTCTCACAATCTTGGTGTTTTAGCTGAGCAGCAGAGAGAGAAGGAAAACAGGACTAATGAATCACAACACTTGCTTCCTCTGGTTCGCCAGACTCAGACCCGAGTTTTGGAAAGCTGTTATATGAACTTTTGAACCACTTCTCACCTTTATACTTCCCCCAATAAGATCAGGAGGCTCTTCATCTGTTTCCAAGGCAACATTTACAGAAGCAAAGGGGCGGCTGGCCATCTGCTGCATCTCCCGAAGAAGTTGCTAATGAATATTATAGTATGTATTAATATGCTGAGTATTGAGTTTTTATTAGTGAATACCAGATATTAAAGACGCTGCATTCTCCCCAGTTCAAACTGATCAGTTTCTGTGGCAGCTACAGAAAACTGAACACAACTAGGCACTAGACAGTACAAGGTATTAAATTCTATTAGATGGAGTAACACTATTATATTTTATGAAAAGTCTTTACCAGTAAGAGACATAAGCTAAAATTGTGGTGGATATAATGCTACGGTATCTGCTAGTTGAATATATAAAAGGACAGAAACTTACCTCTTCATATTTCTGTTACTAGACTAAAGTCAGTCTACCCTGCTTTATGTCAAATCCTGAACCAATATTCCCAAAGCAATGACAATAAAGAAAGATGTGCCCCCCACATGGCCAATAGGACACGAGACTACTCTCCCTTAAGAGAGATATAAGATGAAAACACAAATAAATCTGGAATCACAGACTAGAACAAGCAGGGCTCTGGATTTAGGGAGGGGTCTGGGATTTAGAGGTGCTCGGCTATCTAGATAATGTGTCTGTTGGCACCAACTCTAGTACTTCATCATAATCAATGATACTGGCTATAGCTATAGTTTGGTTTTGGATCCTCCTCCTGCCCCCAAGTTAAAAGCTTTGTCCCTACCTTTGTGATATTAGAGGGTGCTGAGACCAGAACCAAGGGCCTCACTTCATGCTAAGCAAGGGCTCCATCACTGAGGCAAACATGTCCCTTCACTCAAATTCTTATGAATGGCTCTTAGAAGATTGCTAACTCAGTAAGTGGTTGTGGCTGTGGCAGAATTAATGATATTTATGGAACAATAATTGAAATCTACTGATATAGCACACAGTAGAATCATACAATGCAGACGAAGCAGCATGCTTTTCATGAATATTAGTTTCACAGAACAGGTAAAAGTGATGCCTGAAAGAAGGAGAGGAAAAGAGTTTTCAAGGGGTTTATTACTTTGTCTGCATGGGCTTACCTCTCTCCGCCTGGATGCCCAACAGCTCTGCTTGATCTTCCAGACCACTGCAGCCACCAGAAGCAGAGAGAGGAAACAGCTGCAGGGAAAGAGCACACGTGAGTCAGCGCCACACTGCCACGCCTGGCTCCCACGGTGAGACACCCTCAACACCCCAACTCCCGAGCTCCTGATGCTGTATGTGACGGACTGGCTCACAGGAAGTGGAACGTGAGAAACCCTGGCTAGCTGATCCAAGCTTCCAATCCTGACTTCTGGAAGGTGTTACCAAGCCCTGACTTCTCACTAGGCTTCCCAGAAGGGTCAACAATGGCTTACCACAAGTAAGAAAATGAGAAAAGCAATTTTGTTAGAATACTATACATGATAACAGATAATAATTTAATTTAAGCAAGCAAATTAATCAATGTGGTAAACTTCATTGGTAAGCTCAAACAGAATGAGAAAAATAAATTTCAATTAATAATCAACTTTTAATAAGAGGTAGGCCAAAGAAATTTATGTACAATGATTAATATATTTTCTGTAATTATACATACATACGTGGTGATGAACACTGACTGTCAACTTGACAGGATCTAGAGTCACATAGGAGACAAACCTCTGGTATGTCTATGAGAGAGTTTCTATACTGAGCTAATTGAGTATCGATAATACACCCTAAATGTGGGCAGCGCCATTCTATGGGCTGGGGTCCCAGACTGAATAAAAAGAAGAAAGTGAGCCGAATAGCAACATTCATCTTTTCTGCTTGCTGACTGAGGATGCAGTGTGACAGTCACCCCATGAGCCTGTGCTCATGACTCCTGGGCTGGGAGGGGCAGGATCACCTAGACTACTCTGAGCCCAAACACTTCCTACCTTAAGCAGCTTCTTATCAAGGACTTGGTTGCACTACTGAAATGAAAGTAATAATAACTCTGTTGTGAGTGTGGGTATGTGTGTATTAATTATTTTTCTTTTCAAAGATTGTGTCTTGCTATGTAGCTCAGCTAGCTTGAAATTTGTGATCTCTCATCTCAGATTCTTGAATGCTAGGATGTGCCACCATGCCCAGCAATATATGCATTTACCAATAAAATAAACTTAAAATTATCAAATTTAAGCCAACAACTTTCTTAATATTAGGAGGAAAAACTAATTGTCTAATGATTATAAAGAGTTTCAGCTTTCTTTCTTCTGTAAACCATGTATTGAATGGGGAAAGCTATTATGATTCCAGAGGCAATGTTTGGTCCCTAGTTGATGCAACTGTTTGGGAAAGATAAGGAGGTGTGGCCTTGTTGAAGGAGGTGTGTTATTAGGGGTGGGCTTTGAGGTTTCAAAAGCCCATGTCATTCCCAGTTAGCTTTCTCTCTGCCTTATGCTTGTGGATCAGAGTTAAGTTCTAGCTACTGCTCCAATGACAGTGTTGTGCATGGTTTTTTGGTAGCAGCACTCTCTGGGGTGCATTCTGCTTGCTAGAGGCAAGCAAGCGCTCTCATCTAAGAGAAGCTTCCTGATTCAGCTTTAGCTGCAAAACCCTGCAGCTCATTAAGAGGTCCTGCCACGAAACACTTAAATGGTGTTGACGAAAAGCTGAACACATGCTTTTCGGTTTTCAGCCGTAGCAGGAAAAAAGCTGCACCGTTTAAAAATGCCGGCTTTTTGGGCTGTCCTGCCAGGGCAAACTCTGACTCTTTTACACAGGCGGTTCGTGCGGTTTGCAAGCACAGGCTGCTGAAGCTCGCTTGCTGGCAGGGACCTTGAAATGCCATAGAGTTGTGGCAGTAAACATGGCTACAGCCAGTACCTCAGCCATGAGGCTGGAAAGCTAAGGAATGGGCTGGATCCAGCCATCAAAGCCAAGGCTTTAGTCCTACTGAGATTCCTTGGTAAATTAAAGACTCATGTGGTCAGAAAAACAGAGAGAGATACAGTAAAGAGAGCATCAAAGACAAAGAAAATTTTTAAATGATTTACAGCGTGTTAAAAATATATGCAGACTAAAAGTTAAAATTCTTAAAGTAAAAAACAAAAAGAAAGAGAGTTGTTGCGTGTGGTAGTACACACCTTTAATCCCAACACTTGAAAGGCAGAGGGAGATTGACCTCTGTGACTTCAAGGTGTGGTAGTACACGCCTTTAATCCCAGTGCCTAGAAGGCAGAGACAAACAGATCTCTGTGAGTTCAAGGTGTAGTAGTGTACACCTTTAATCCCGAATGCCTGGGAGGCAGAGACAGGCGGATCTCTGAGAGTTCAAAGACAGCCTGGTCTACAAAGTTACTTCAGGTCAAAGATACAGAGAACCTGTCTCAAAAAGCAAAGAATTAAAAGTAAAAATAAACAAAATAGAGGTTAAAACAAAGCTGCACAAAGATGGAAAATACACAGAGAATTTTGATACTGTATGCTATTATGCTCTCTTTAAATTATTTAAATGCTGAGGAAGGAGCAACAGATGCTAAAAGATATTTATTTATAAATGCTGCTGAATTAATCCAACATAGATATTTTGATGCCTTGACTTTGAAATTTGGATCTAAGGACATGATGCTTTGGAAAGGAGTTTCTTATTTTGTTTTCACAGAGGGTGAGAGTCTGTGGATTGCTTCTATCCCAATATGGTATGATGGACCACGCCCTCCTGAAGGGTTGCTGTTCAGAAACCCTTCAGAAAATTGCTTCGCTCAACTGCCAACTGAGATGAAACTAGCACACAGGTTATACCGTGAAAGACCTAATTAACGATGCCCCCATTCAGCAGGAAGCAGTTTGGAGAGAAAAAACTGCACCCATGTTCCCAAATATGGTTTATAAACGTTCTTTTACATTTAAAGGGGGATATGATATAGGTATGAATAATTTGCATTAGTATAGATTTTGCTTTATTGATAGAGATTTACAGTCAATTTTGTTATATGTATATGTATTTCTGATATTGATTAAGGTATTGTGATTGTGTAGTTCATTATTAAAATGTAATGTATAATTAGGAAATATAGGTTGTTGATGGATAATCATAAATAATAGTCAAGTTTGTAGTCATGTTAGTTAAGATTTTCTAGATGTGCATAGATATATCTTAGATAGGCATTCTTCATATCTTTCAAAGACTGCAGAATATGGCATTTTAAATGTTTTAATAACTTAGGACTTTTCATGACAATGAGACACTCTGCTCCTGGCAGCACCAATCTACTTCAAGAGGAAGATGGGCATCGAAGAGGATCCTTATGGAGTTTGATAGCCATTTGGGCAAGAAACTGCTCTTGCCTGGACTATTGCATAAAGTAGACACAGAGAACCCACAGAGAGAGGACTACTGAACTTGCCTAAGGTGAGATGATCTTTCGGGGTTCCTGATTCATGAAAGAGTCTGTGAGACATTCTGCAGGATACAGCAGATAGTGACTGAACTGACTTTGAATTTTCCTGCTTTGTGGAAATGAAATGTCTGCTGGAAACTATGGGCCTGTAGGCCGAAGATGGATGCCCCAACGGTACAGAGGAACTTTGGGTGACTGTCCAGGCAGCGAGATGTCTCTGTCATTTCTAGAGTTTTAAAAGTTGCTTTTTTCTTGTTTGTTTAGGTAGTATTGTATCTTTCTGGAGTCTTTGATGGAGTTAAGAATAGTTAGTTATAGTTATAGTTTTCCTTAGTTATGATAAAGATTATTATAACTTTTACTTGATAACTGTTTCGTTATATGTAATATTGCTATGTTAAAGTTAAAGCCTTTTTTTTTTTGTTTAAATCGAAAAAGGGGAAATGATGGAGGAAGGTCATTGGTTAAATAAAAAGAAACTGCTTGGCCCTCATTGGTTAGAAGATAGGTGGGAGGAGTAAACAGAACAGAACGCTGGGAGGAAGAGGAAGTGAGCTCAGACTCCACAGCTCTCCTCTCGGGAGCAGACGCTTCAGAGAGACGCCATGCTCCTGGCTCCTGGGCAGACGCATGCTATGAAGCTCCGACCCAGGATGGACATAGGCTAGAATCTTCCCGGTAAGCGCACCTAGGGGCGCAACACAGATGATTAGAAATGGGCTAAATTAATATGAGAGAATTAGCCTAGAAGAGGCTAGATAGAAATGGGCCAAGCAGTGACTAAATGAATACAGTTTGTGTGTTGTTATTTCGGGCATAAGCTAGCCAGGCAGCCGGGGTGCTGGGGACGCAGCCCCGCCGCCCTTATTACTACAGGAATTAAGGGGCTGTTTCAAAGGAATAGCGCAGTCAGTATGAGAGGAATTACCTGAAGAAAGTCACGAAGAACTGTACCAGGTCCATAAAATTGCTGTGCTGGGAGAAGGCAATCTGTGGCAGAAAACAGCAGTGGTTACATGGGCTACAAAACGGCTCCACTGATTCAGCTTCGATTGTTTTTTTTTTGTTTTGTTTTGAACAAAATAATCTCAGCTACAGGCTACAAACCTGAAACCAATAGGTTATAATTTCTAACTTAGTAACTTTACTATAAATGAACAGGTTTTAGTACCAAGAATACAAGACAATTCCTAATGTATTTCAATACTAAGAACCAAAAGAGGCAACATTATTTTATGTAGAAGAAAAACACTGCAAATTAAACTTTGGCATAATGCTTTTTATAGCACTGTTGTATTGAGGGCAGGTATCATCTATTGTGTATCTCAGAATTGATTAAGTATGGAAACTGTAACCTTATTATCACACACTAACACCTCCTACTGGTCTGACGTCACCAGGTTCATGGACCAGGGCTTTATTGGGAAGATAATGGTACAGCTGAGATCCTTTATCTAAAATGTTTGGGACTGCCAGGAAGTGGTGGCACACACTTTTAATTCCAGCACCCAAGAGACCCTACCTCAAATAAAATAAAATAAAATAAAATGAATAAAATAAAATAAATGGTTGGGACTAATAAGCTTGAGATTTCAGGGTTCTTTTAGGATATTTGGTTAGACTTTTCCAGTAACTGAACATTCCTATTCTGATATTTTGAGATCCATATAATTTAATTTCATCAGAGACAGGATCTCAAAAGCTTGGAGTGCCCTTGAGCTCATAATTCGACCTCAAGCCTCCCAGTGCTGAAATTATAGGCTTGCATCACTATCACCTGCCTGGCAAATCTGAAACTTTTTAAGCATTAGTTTTAGATTTTAGACTAGATGTGTTCAGTGTATGTTCAAAAGAAACAATTACTAAGAAGATGCTAACTGTTTCACTGAAGATGGTAAGCAGGATAACAATTAGGAAGCTGAACCATCAAGATGCTTGGTTCAGCAGGTAAAATCAAACTGTGGTGGAGAACTGTGATCCAGTGGCCCTTGTCCCTCCAACACACACATCAGAAACACACATAAATATAAAATAGTAACAAATTAAATAAAAATTTAAAAAAGATAAAGTCAATTGTGGAATATTTAACTAGGCAAAGATGTATCACTTTTGTCTATGCTGCATTTGTTTAATTATATAAAGATGTGTTGTTGTTTTATCTTGCCTGCCTAAGACACCTGACTGGTATAATAAAAACGTGAATGGCCAATAGCAAGGCAGTATAGGGATAGGAGGGGCTGGTGGGCAGAGAGAGTAAGTAGGAGAGAGAAAAGAGAAGAGAACAAGAAGAGAGAACGAGGGGGAAAGAGAGGCAGCTGCAAGCTAGCCAGACATGGAGAAAGACATACAGAATAAAAGAAAGGTAAAAAGTCCGTGGCAAAATGTAGATGGAGAGAAATGGGTTAAATAAGTTATAAGAGCTAGTGGGACAAACAGAAGATAAGATTGAACCTTTGTAGCTAATAATAAGTCTCTGTGTCATGATTTGGGAGCTTGTTGGTGGCCCCTCCAAAAAGCCTGCTACGTTTGGTACCCAAGATGGGACCCAAATCTCCACAGAGGGCCTGAAAAATCTAAAAAAACTAAACAAACAAAAACAACAAAACCCAAGGAAAAACATATAGTTATCCTCTTGGCTATGGGAAGTAGACAAAATTGCCGGGGAGAAAATTGGGATCTTGGGGGTGGGGTGGGATGGGGTGGGATGGGGTAAGGGAAGATGGGGAGAGAAAAGTGAGAAGGGGAGGTTGGGGGGAACTTGGGGAAACAGGATGATTGGGATAAAGGAAGGTTGGATAGGGGAGCACAGAAGCACAATTCTTAGTTAAGGGAGCCACCTTAGGGTTGGCAAGAGACTTGAACCTAGAGTGGCTCCCAGGAGCCCAAGGCGATGTCCCCAGTTAGTTCCTTGGGCAGCTGAGGATAGGGAACCTGAAATGACCCTATCCTATAGCAATACTGACGAATATCTTGCATATCACCATAGAACCTTCATCTGGTGATGGATGGAGATAGAGACAGAGACCCACACTGGAGCACTGGACTGAGCTCCCAAGGTCCCAATGAGGAGCAGAAGGAGGGAGAACATGAGCAAGGAAGTCAGGACCACGAGGGGTGCACCCACCCACTGAGACAGTGGGGCTGATCTATTGGGAGCTCACCAAGGCCAGCTGGATTATGACTGAAAAAGCATGGGACAAAACTGGACTCTCTGAACATGGCAGACAATGAGGGATGATGAGAAGCCAAGGACAATGGGACAGGGTTTTGATCCTACTTCATGTTCTGGCTTTGTGGGAGCCTAGCCAGTTTGGATGTTCACCTTCCTAGACATGGACGGAGGGGGGAGGACCTTGGACTTTCCACAGGGCAGGGAACCCTGACTGCTCTTTGGACAGGAGAGGGAGGGGGAGAGGAGTGGGGGGAGGGGGAGAAGGGTGGGAGGAGGGGGAGGGAAATGGGAGGCTGGGAGGAGGCGGAAACTTTATTTTTTTCCTTTTCTCAATAAAAAAAAATAAGTGGATACACCTCCTGAAGAGGCTCTGCCATACAGTGAGTACCTGAGCAGCTGGCATGTTAAGTAAAAACAATAATCTAAGTCAAAGTGCCAGACACAGTGTGGGTACTAGCTTCCTAGAGCTAGGGTGGATGAATACAGCTCCCAGTTTGACTCAGCTGCCAGCTGTACACAACCCTCAACCAAGCCCATAGGGGATAAAGCTTGGCTCTCATGGCCTGAGCAGGACACGGCCAGCATCCAACACAAAGCCACTTAGCAGTTTAAGGTTTGGCTCACACAGTTGAAAAAGGCTAGAGACATGTAGTAAAGATAGGTCCAGATGGCAAAAACATCTAAAGAGCTCACACTATGTTTAAAAATGTACATGGGTTTAAGAAAGAAAAGAAAATAGGTACAGATAGTCATAGAAAAAGTAAATAGTTTAAAAATAAAGTCTTTAAAGAGAAGTAAAATAATATAAAGGAAAAAAAACATGAAAAGATGGGAAATGCACAGGGAGTCTGGATCCTGTATGGTGTTGTGTTAACTTTGCATTTTTTGAATGTTGATGAGTGAATGACAGCTGCTGAAAGACATGGGATTATAAAAGAGTTTGCTGAATTAAACCAGCCTAGATACTTTAGGGATGTCTTAACTTTAAAATGGAATTCAAAAAATATATTGTGTTGGGGGAAGAGGTTATGCTTTTGTTTTCACAGGAAATAAAAAGCTGTAGGCTCCTTCAGGGTTAATAGAGATCAGATTTGATCAGGGGAGACCTCCTGGAAACCCTGGCTACAGACATAAAGAGATAAACCAGGAAAACCACATGACAGGTCATGTATATACTGACCCCTCTGCATGGGAACAGTTATGAGAGTGACAACAATGTTACAACTAGTTTTCCCAGGACTTGACCATTATTTAAATTTTTTCAGGGTTCCCTAAGATTCTGTTGCACTCAGACTATAGGAAGAAATCTATAAAACACAACACCCAGACTCCCAAGAGATGGGGTGGGTGATTTTTGGTCATTTGGTGGGTTATGGATGTTTGTCATCATTTGGGGGGGGGATATAGGATAAAAAGAAAACTATTAACCTTACCTATTTTACATTGGTATGGATTTTGGTACAGTGATACAAATTTAAAGTTATTTTTGTTATACTGTATATATGTTTCTACTCTTATATGGGGTACTGTGCTTATGCGGTTCATTAAAAAATGTAATGTAAATTAAATGTAGGTTAGTAGTTAGTCATCTATAACAATCAAACTTGTAGCTATGTTAAATGTTTTAAGATCATACAGAGATATATTTTAGATGTAATGGTCTTCAAACACTTCAAAGACCTACAGAATATGGCATTTAAAATGATTTGTTAACATGGGGATTTTTATGACAGTGAGACATATCTGCTACTGGCAGCACCAATCTATTTCATAAAAGAACTTCTGAGTTTGCTTTCAGTGTGGTAAAACTAGCCATTTGAGAAAGAAACTGCCCTTACCTCGATTGCTGACAATACACCATCCAAACCAGGCATGCAGGACACAAAGGAAAACTACTGCTGAACTTTGCCAAGACAAAGCCGACAGTCCTTCAAAATTCCTGCTTCACAGAAAAGTCTGCCAGATATTCATAGGCTGAATATGGATGACCCAATGTTTAAGAGGAACCTTGGGTGATGGTCCAGGCAGACAGGTGTCTCTGTCATTTCTATAGTTTTGGAAGCTGTTTGCTGCTGTGGGATAATGTCGTGTACCTTGTAAAGATTTGTCATTTCTATTAGTTTACTAAAACACTGATTGGCCAGTAGCCAGGCAAGACAACCAGACTAGGAGAATTCTGGGAAGAAGAAAGGCTCAGTCTGCAGTCACCAGTCAGATGCAGAGGAAGCAAGATAAGAATGTCTCATTGATAAAAGGTACCAAGCCATGTGGCTAATATAGAATTATGGGTTAATTTAAGTTGTAAGAGTTAGTAAATAATAAGTCTGAGCCAATAGGACAAACAGTTTATAATTAATATAAGCTTCTGTTTCTTTGGGACTGAATGGCTGTGGAACAGGGCAGGACAGAAACTTCCATCTATAGCTTACACTCTACTTTCTGTTAACTCAAATAATATATCCTTTTGGGATCTTTGATGGAGTTGAAGAGTAGACAGTTATAGTTTTCCTTATGAAAACTTAATGAAAGAAGGTATATTAGGTACTGAGCTTTAGATTCATCAAGATAGGATAGATAATAGAGTGATTTCTCCAAATTTGCCAAATGCAAAGGGACTGCATATTGTAAATGTAATTCTTACTAGATAACTGTCCTTATTGTATGTAGTTTTATTATGTTAAAGTTAAAACTTTTCCTTTTTATTTAGACAAAAGGGGGAAATGTGGAATGTTTAACTAGGCAAAGATATATTACATTTGCTTATGCTTCATTTGTTTAAATATGTAAAGATGTGTTGTATTTGTGCTAATCAAGTAAAATTAACCTGGGCCAGAGAGGTGAGGTTAGCAACTAGTTGGTAGACAGTACCAGGGAAGAGCACAGTGTGGGTCTTTAAGTTGGGGCAGTGTGGAAGGAGACAGGCTTCCTGGGATGTCAGCTAAGAGAGAAAGTTAGCTGCTACTCTAACTCTCTGAGCTTGTTGGTTTCCACCCTAGACTTTTGAGTTTTATTAGAATGATAGAGATTTAATTAAAGCTACCTTTAGTCACAGCAAGAGAGTCATTGCCTGCAGGGACAGAATTACCCCCAGGCTTAGTAGCCTGGCTAACAGTTTAAAGGGCAGCCACTGTGATGAAGTAACAAAGCAGTAAATAATTAGCATCTTATTTTTCTAAATTTACCTGCCCCACTCTTTCATCTGTGGTGCTGAGGATCACTCAATTCCACACAAGCTCTATGAGTAAATCAGGTTCCAATGGTATCACAGAAGCCATAATATGAGTTTCTGTGTCTTTATCACTTATACTCAGAAATGCAAGGTAAACAATTTTGGGTTTTGTTTTCTCACTATATAGACTAGCCTAGCCTTGGCTGAACAGAGATCCACTTGCTTCTGCCTCCCAAGTGCTAAGATTAAAGGTGTGCACCATCACTATGCATGGCTTAGATTTGACTTTTTTTTCTTGGTCTTTTTCAAGACAGAGTTTCTCTGTGTATATCCAGCTGTCCTGAAACTCATTCCATAAATGAGGCTGGCCTCAAACTCACACAGATCTGCCTGCTTCTGCCTCCTCAGTGTTGGGACATATGCCACTGTCGCCTGTTTTAGATTTGACTTTTAAGAGTAGCTTTTATGTGCCTGGAGAGCTGGCTCAATGGTCAAGTGCACTTCTTGCTCTTGCAAAGGACTTGGGTTCAATTTCCAGCACCTACATGGAAGCTGACAACTGTCTGTAACTCCAGTTCCAGGATTCAATGCTCTCTTCTGACCTTTTTTTTTTTTTTTTTTAGTTTTTCGAGACAGGGTTTCTTTGTGGTTTTGGAGCCTGTCCTGGAACTAGCTCTTGTAGACCAGGCTGGCCTCTTTGCACACGTGTGGTACATATGCATACACATAGGTAAAACACTCATAAAATAAATAACTCCAATAAATAAAAAAATTACTTTCCCTTAGCGTTTACACTTAAAGGAATCCATGAGATACTTTTACTAATTACTGGATGCTAATATCACATTCTGAGGACCCATTAGGTCCTGGTCTGTGGTATAATGCTTCCTAGGTATTCTTTCTTAATGTGGCGATCTCAACCATGGCTCAATTTCTTGGCAAGTAGAACCATACCAGTTAAAATTCTGTGTATACTCACAAAGAGTCTGAATAAACTACGGTAGTTGGCTGGGATACCCAAGACTCTAAAGGTCTTCTGTTCAGCACTGATCATCTAAAGTCTCCATAATCACAAAGTTGTAAGGAAAGAAACAGCCACACCATGTTTAGGAATATACTGACAACCCACCCAGAAACACCTACCCACTGGGTCAGTCTTTGTTGGTCAATCTTGAACTTAATGCTCAAGCTGAGAACTTCTGAGAATGAGAGGGTGCTATTAAAATATAGACGGGTTATTTCCTTTTTCTTACTCCTCTCCTCTCCCTCCCTGCTTTCCTGTCTTCCCCCACTTCCCTTCTCTCTCTCCCTTTTCTCCTCTATCCTCTCTCTCCCCTCTTCTTTTCTCACATTCTCTCCTTGGCTGAGAATTAAACCCAGAGCCTGTACACACTGGTTTGAATGAGATGTTTCCTATAGCCTCAGGCATTTGAATACTTGTTCCCCACTTGGTGGTGCTGTTTGGGGAGGTTTAGGAGGAATAGGATTGAGAGGAAGTACATCACTATGGTAGTGATCTTAGCATTAAAAAGAACCCCACCATCTAGTTTGCTTTCTCTGCTTTGTGCCTGAGCCCTTAGCTTCCTGTTCCTGCACCCCTGCCTGTCACTAGCTCCCATGCTCCCTTATCATGACAAACATTTGTCGCTCTGGAACCATGAGTTCAAATAAACTTTTTATAAGATGCCTTGTCATGGTGTTTTATCACAGCAATAGAAAAGTAGCTAACACAAATACCAAGCTTCATCCCTATAAATTTGGTTTCAAACATAAAGTATGTCTTCCTTATTCAGACAATGTCAGATAACACAAACTAAATGAAAAATTAATCTTACAAAGGTAAGAGTTTAGGCTGGATGATGTGATGCTATCAGAGTGAAGTGTTTGCCTCACGAGATCAATGACCTGAGTTCCATTCCAGAGCCATGTGAAGGTGGGAAGAGAGAAGTGACGCCACAAAGTTGTGCTTTGACCTCCATGTGAGGGCTATGGTACTCCCATGTTTTCTCTCCTCACATGTAATAACACACATAATAAAAAATTAAAAATAGCTGATCATGGTTTTGAAAGCTTTTTGGCGGCAGGGTCCATGGGCGCCTACCCCTCTGAGGAACTTTTGGCAGTTAATGGTGGGGAAGAGAGACTTTCTCCATTGGTGTCACTCCTGGTAAACTGCCAATTCTGGTAAATAGCTCTCCTACCCACACTCATGGAGGCAACACCAGTTGAGACTCAGTGGGTAACAAATAAACAAATGCAGAAGGGGGCTTGGTTGGGAGGAAGGGATTCAGCAGAGGGGAAAGAAAAAAAAAGGTAATAAGAAATAAATGTGACCAAAATATACACCATATACATGCATGAAATTGTCAAATAATTAGTTTTAAAACATGTTTTGAATTTGGGTTTTTTTTTCTGATAGTGAAGGTAATAAGAACTTTCTAAACTAAAAAAATTTTAATAGGGCTTTAGAGCCCAAGCTGGCCTTGAATTCACTCTTCTCCCTTCCCCTCTTCCTATTCTTCTTTCCTCTCTTCATTTCCCTCCTTACCTTTTCCCTGCTGTATTATTGCACCCAGTTTCTAAAATCTACTTATTACAAAGAAAATCTCATTATACTCTAGTAATAAAACTTTCAGGTGTGGGGAGATAGTTGTCTACAAAGTGCTTGCCATGTAGCCTGAGGACCTCAGCAGGATCCCCAGAACTCACACAGAGAGCTGGGATAGTGGCACAGTAACCCAGCGCTGAGGAGGTAGAGACATGAGGTTCCCTGGGGTTTGTTGGCCACCCAGTCTAGTCAAACCAGCAAGCCCCAAGGTCCAGAGAGAGACTCAAAAAATAAGGTGGGTGGTTCCTGAGGAATGGTACTCCACATGTGTACACTGTACATCTCTACCTTCTCCTGTACACACACACACACACACACACACACACACACACACACACACACACTACAAAAAATTTAAAAAGACAAACTTACAACCTCATTTTCTACTCAACAGAAGGTAACTATTTATACATATTCCCAGAAATCTAAAATTCATGCCCCTACATTTCTACAACCTGATTCCAACTCACTTCCATCAACTGTTTCATTAAGAAATATTTGTCCTGGGAGCCCTCTGGATGAGGCAGATAAATGCTAAGAAACTTGGCAAGCCCCAGGCTTGGGGAAAGATATCATAGATCTGCAATTCCAGAGCACTAAGTCTACCCTTCATTCAAACAAGTATTTTTAAGTGATTGTACTACTGTCCTTAATACTATAGAGTCAGCCCAGAGTGACCTTGCTTTCCTGTAGTCAGTTCTCTTTATCTTTCATGGCCCAACACAGTTGCTCCTCCCCTATTTAGCTGGCTCTGGGCATGACTCCTGCTACTCTCTACTCTCAGACATCTAGTCTGAGATTAGACATCTAGGGCTGATGCCTATGCCCAAAGCTAAAGCCTTCCAGGAGGTTCTGATGTTTCAGTTTATAGGCCCCAGAAATCAGAGATCAAGAAATGATTCCCTTGCCTGAGCCTTTCCTGAATGACGTCTATAGCAGCTGGAACTGCACTCAAAACCAAAACCAAAACCTTCATTTTGAAATGGAAGCTCTGGAGGGTAGGCAGTGAGTTGGGGAAGTGGTAGGGAAAAGGCACTATTCTGAAGCAAACTGAGAGTCAGGGCCCATGCCTGGAGACTAGGAGATGGAATACAGAGTGGAGGCTTTATTCAAAGAACCTGGGAATATGGGATGTTGGCATTGTGGATTTGTGGAGGAGGTAGGAGCCAAGCTTGTCACATACTAGTGAGAATGGGTATTCTCCAGAGGGTGAGAGAGAGCCCAAGGCTCTAAGAGAAGCCGTCAGTGGGCTCTCGCCATGTCTGGATTTTCTATATGTCCTTGAGTCAAGAGAAATAGTCTCTGTGAAAATATGCTTTGAATTAATTTCTCTTCACACATGGAGTATCACCAAAAGAATAAAGAAAGACCTTTAGGTAAATGACCACAGATGTTTTCTTTTCTTTTAAAAACTGTATACTTTGCATTTACTAAGTTATATACAAAGTACTCAAAAAACTGAGTAGACTTTTCTGACTAGGGAAAAGGCAATCAAAATTTGGAGAAAGAAGAAAGGATCTATAATTTGTCCTTATCTTTCCCACCATGACCATTATATGAACATGCAAATAGGAGTTAGTTGCACTGTGAGGCAAAGCCTGTGGCTTCAGGGAGACACCTGGGAATGAAAGAAGATCCCAGAGTTCATTCACCTGGCTGGCTTTCTGAACACCATTCCTGCAGCTGAGAGCCTTCCTGGACCAACACCCATAGACTCCAGAATCTTCTGAAGGCTCTGAAGACCTCAGAAGTATATACCCTTCACATCAGGTCTGGAGAGAGCCGAGTCAGAATGCCTGCCATGCAGAGTCTTGGTATGACTACGCTGTTCTTGCAGCAGAATTCTGACCACTGTTTAAGGCTGAAAACTAGGAGAGGACCGGGTCCTCCCATAAGTCTCAGCTTTGCCAAGAATGGTAGCGTCTGTGTACACTAGCGGAGTATACTGTAAACTGGGATTGGGTTATCACTTCTTAAGAATTTTCCTATGAAACGAACTTCTTTTCCCTCTTACAATGCTAAACATTTTATTTTTATTATGTTTAATCATGGGTGTGTATATGGGGGGGTAGTATGTGCATGTGAGATGAACCCAGATAAACTCTGGGACTGGAATTACAAGCAGTTGTGAACTGCCTGACATCGATAGCTTTCCTTTATTTTTCACAGCCAAAATTCCATATGGATCTCTGTGTTGTGACCACAGCCTAGCACTGATTCCCAGTAACCACCACCTGACCTTACACGACACCTGCCTTAATGCTGGTTTGTGTTGGAACCAAAACTGTATGACTCAGCTCTGGTCAGAACTGCCAAACCAGCTGATGCCAATGAACATCTGCCAAACACACTAACGTCTATTTACTTTTAGCCCCTCCTACAGCTTTGAACTACTTTCCAGAATCTCCACACCATTTTCTTTATCACATATATTACTAACTTAAAATTTTCGGTGGTTTAAATGAGAATGGCCCCAGAGGCTCATAGGTTTGAATACTTGGTTCCCAGTTGGTGGAAATGCTTGGGAAGGAAGTGCGTGGCTGGGGGTGAGCCTTGAACTTTGAAAAGCCCATGCTATTCCCAGTTAGTTCTCTCTGCCTCTTACTTATGGATAAATGCTGTGTGACATTCTGAAGCTCCTGATACTGACAATAAAATTTGCTTTGAATCTGAGGATGGGGCAAGCTACTAGCTGAGCAAAATTAACTACAGAGGTTTGGGAGGACTAAGGACAGAAAAAAAGGAAGTAGCAGGGTGGAGCTTAGAGATGGTCTTGACCTCTTTTGGATGGAGAAATGACAGAGAGAGATATGTGTGTGTGTGTGTGTGTGTGTGTGTGTGTGTGTGAGAGAGAGAGAGAGAGAGAGAGAGAGAGAGAGAGAGAGAGAAGGTCACTTCTCTGCCATTTCTCTGTTCATGTTCTTACCCCAATATCTGACTCCTGAGTTTTTATTGATAAAGAATAATTAGATAAATGCTTTTCTGTTGTCCAACTCAGGGCATGAGATCACAAGGTAGTCACTTGCTCCTGGCTTTGCAGTCCCCTAAGCGCTGCCATTGCTGGCTTTTCTTCCTCCTCCCCGGGGCCTCTGAGCTGGGATTTTCCTGTTGCAGCCTCTCACAACAGCCTCCAGCTGCCGCCCATCCCTAGCCTCAAACTCTACAGGTGCCTTGGCTCCAAAGGCCACTGGAGTTAGCTGCTCACCAGCAGCTAGCACTGTCCTGTATCTTCACTTCCTGCATTGTGTGCTTCCTCTCTATGTCCTCCTGTGTCTGCTTTTCAAGTGGCTGGCTCCCTCTCCCCGTGGGTTTCAGATTTCCCCTTGACCCCCTCTTTGGGCCACTGCCACACCAAGTCAGTATCCTTGATACCCACTTGAGCTTCTACTGATGCAGCCCCCACCAAACACTCTTAGACCCCAGCTACACAAAAGCAGCTGCAGCTGCCCTCAGCCAGACCATGAACCACATATTCTCCGCCAGTTGTGTGGTGTGGTGACAGCCAGCCTCACACTTTCCTGTCATCATCAGCAGATCTGGTGAGACACCTCCTGGGTATTTTTTTAAATTTAATGTCTTTATTAACTCATTGGGAGTTTCACATCACGGACCCCAATTCTGCTCTGCTCACCTGGGAATTCTTAAGGGGAAAATAAGTTTTTTTTTTTTTTTTAAAGTTTTTTTCCCCATGTTAAGAATGGGGAACAATATTACAATGCAGAGAGTTAGATCTCTATATAGTTCTACAAAAGATAGTTTGAAAATGGAACATTAAAATGAAAGAATAATCAACATATCTGAGATTAACATAATGTCAATTATAATCACTATCAGTTTGGTAATTCATATTTTATCATTAAAAAAGTTGTTTGATATCAGTGCCAAATACAAAAAGTGACTGGTAAGATATAATACTTAGAAAGACCTACTAATGAAACTAGGAAAAATATTCACACAGACAGAGGAGGAATAGCCCAAGTTTATTAGAAAAACAAGATTATACAAGGCCCAAAAGAAGCCTTCACTGGCTTTTTACAAAAACTGATTTCAACTGTAAATAGAATGATATCAGATCTAAAAATTAGACAAACACTAATTGAATCTATGGCTTTAAAAAATGCTAATTCAGAATGTAAAAAGGTGATTAGGCCTTTAAAGGCAAGATCAGTATCAATAGAGTGGATCATAAAATCAGGTGATACTGGATCTCACACTTATGATGATACTTGGACAGGAGAAGTGAGTTCTAAAAATTTTAAGAAAAATCAAAAGGTTAGATGTTTTAAATGTGGTAAACCAGATCATCTGAAAAGGGACTGTAGGCAAGGCATTCTTAAGAACAATGTTTTTTCTAGAGACAATCCAAATAGAAGGCCCTAGCCTTCTGGAATATGCAGAAGGCACGGCAAAGGCCAGCACTGGACTAATGAGTGCAGATCAACATGGGGCAGGGGCAAGGTAAATCTTGCAGGTACCTGTGTCAAATTTGGTTTAATTTTCCCTGTTGCATGGGGGCAACTCCTCCACAGGGCAATTAAAAGACTTAATTGCCTGTTGTGAAAAACCCTACTGCTGTGGATGACAGAATTGCCTCATTTGATAAAACAAAACTTACAGAAGAGAGCATAAAACAAGTATTTTGGCAACTGTCTATAGATGATGAAAGACCAAAGTTAAAAATACAAATAAGGCCGGGCGGTGGTGGCGCACGCCTTTAATACCAGCACTCAGGAGGTAGTGGTAGGTGGATCTCTGTGAGTTTGAGGCCAGCCTGGTCTACAAGAGCCAGTTCCAGGATAGACCCCAAAGCTACAAAGAAACCCTCAAAAAACAAACAAACAAACAAACCACAAAACAAATAAATGGCACTGAAATTGAGAGTAGACATAGGTTTGGTAGACACAGGGACAGATTTAATAATAATTGCACCAAAATCTTGGTATTCAAATTAGCCTCTTTAGGAGGTAAATGTTCAGCTTCTAGGGATTGGAACTTTATCTCACATAAAACAAAGTGCAAGAGAAGTCAAGTGTACAGGGCCAGAAGGAAGGATAGGAAAATTAAAGCCATACATGGCTAACATAGCAATAAATTTATGAAGACATGATGTTACAGCAATGAAAAACCCAGATTAACATTCCTCCAATCTCAGAAACAAACCATAGTATGCTTCTGAGAAAAATATTAAAAAGCATTATCAAGAATGGTTACTGAGTATTCAGGCTGTATATAAGCAGGGTATGACAGCAGCTGATCTTTCAAAGGTACCAACAGCCCTAACTTTAAAATGGTTAACTAACAAGCCTGTCTGGGTGAAACAATGGCTTTTGACATCATAGAAATTACAGGCATTAGAACAGCTGGTATAGTAAGCAGTTAAATGCTCAACATATTGAAAAATAAACCAGTCCTTGGAATTCTCCTATATTTGTCATTAAAAAGAAATCTGAAAAATGGAGAATGGCAACAGATCAAAGAGCTATTAATGAGGTCATTCTGTCAATGGCTCTTTACAGCTTGGAATTCCCTTGCCTTCTCTATTACCTAAAGGATGGTCTATTATAGTGATTGATGGGAAAGACTGCTTTTTAACCTTTACAAGAACAGGATAGAGAAAAGTTTGCTCTCACAGTGCCTACTTTTAGTAATTCCCACCCTGTTAAGAGTTATCAGTGGAAAATTCTTCCACAAGGGGTGTTAAACAGCCCTACCTCTGTCAATATTCTGTCAAACAGTCACTGGAAGCAATTCATAAAGTTTCCTCAATCTATATTTGCTGGTATATGGATGATATTTTACTAGTTGATTCAAATATAAATACTTTAAAGAATATGTTTGAAGAAGTAAGGAAAATTTTGCCTTGTTAGGGATTATAAATTGCTCCTGAAAAAAATACAGACAGGAGATTCTATTAAATACTTAGGATACATGAGGTTTACAAAAATTCAACCATAGAAAGTACAAATCATGAGAGAACAATTGTGAATTCTTGATGATTTTCAAAAACTGCAGGGAGATATTAAATGGCTATGGGCCACATCTGGATTGACAACTCGAGAGCTCGGTAATTTATTTTAAACCTTTAAAGGTGACAGGATTTAAATAGTCCAAGAAAACTATCAGCTGAGGCTGACAGAGAATTGGCTTTGGTACAAAACAATACAGGATGTACATGTGGATCATTGGGATCCAGAGCATGATCACATTATGTTCATTTTACCCTCTATGCATTCCCCTACAGGAATTTTAATTCAGAGAGAAAATAATATCTTAGGATGTATATTTTTTACCACATAAACAGAATAAAATATTAAAGACCTTTGTAGAAAAGGTTTCTGAAAGAAAAATGAAGACTTTGCCAATTAGTAGGAATAGACCCAGTAGAAATTGTGGTGCCTTTTACTAATGCTGAAATTTTCTAAAAATGGGCAGAAAATGAACACTGGCAAAGAGTTTGTAGTAACTTTTGGAGGGGAGTAGTGTAGGAGGGTCTTCTTTCTATGTGTTGCTTTCATTGGTTGAATAAAGAGACTGCCTTGGCCTTTTGATAGGACAGCCTTTAGATGGGCGTGGTAGACAGAACAGAATGCTGGGAGAAAGGAGGCAGGGTCAGAGAGAGCAGCCACAGAGCCAGCCGCCAGGTCAGACATGTTGAATCTTTCCCGGTAAGCCATGACATGGTGATGAAATACAGATTAATAGAAATGGGTTAATCAAGATGTGAGAGTTAGCCAATAAGTGGCTAGAAATAATGGGCCAGGCAGTGATTTAAATGAATATAGTTTGTGTGTTGTTATTTTGGGGATTAAGCTAGCCGGGTGGCAGGATGTGGCCTGTTGCTCCTCTTACAAAAGGGGACAGATTAGCAACAAATATAACAAAGCAAGAGACTTTAGTTTATAAAGAGAACTAATTGTATCCTTCCTCACATTGAACAGGGTCCACCAATTTCAGGAGCCCCTACATTCTATACTGATGCAAATAAATTAGGAAATGCAGGTTATAAGTCAGGAAATTTAAATAAAGTGGCTAAATCCCTTATGATTCTGTTTAAAAGTCACAATTCTATGCTATTCTAATGATATTATTAGATTTTCCAGACCCTCTTAATATAGTTACTGACTCTCAATATGCAAAAAGGGTTATTTTACATATTGGAACTGCTGAACTTATTCCGAATGATCCAGAATTAACTTTGTTATTTATTCAATTAAAAGAAATAATCAGAGAAATTATCTCTTATATATAACACATATCAGATCCCATACGGGTCTACCAGGCAGGTTCTTTAGCACAAGGTAATGATGAAATTTATCAGCTATTGGTAGTAAATGCTCTAGAAGCCTCAGAACTTCAAAGAAACATCATGCTAATAACAAGGATTTGAAGAAAGATTTTTCTATCACTTAGTAACAAGCCAAGGAAATTATAGGGAAATGTCCTACTTGTTCTTTGTATAACCAAACTCCACTATCTGCAGGAAGTAACCTAAAGGGTACTCAAAGAAATGAAATTTGGCAATGGCTGTGTTTCATTTTATAGAGTTTGGAAAATTAAAATATGTTTATGTAGCATGGACACATATTCAGGATTTCAATAGGCAACTGCTTTAAGTTCTGAAAAGGCTAATTCTGTAATTACACATTTATTAGAAGTTCTGGTCATTATGGGAATACTTGTACATATTAAGACTGACAATGCTCCAGCATATGTCTCTAGTGATACGAAACAGGTTTTTCATATTACAACATAAAGCATATTACAGGTATATCACACAATCCTACAGGGCAAGCAGTTATAGAAAGTTCTAATTACACTCTAAAAAATATGCTTAATAAATCAAAAGGGGAAATAAAGACCCCCACAGATAGACTGCACAATACTTTATTAACTTTAAAATTTTAAACGCTAATGAGAAAGGAATGACAGCTGCAGAGAGACACTGGATAATAGAAAAAAAAAACTACCGTATTAAATCAGCCTGTATACTTTAAAGATGTTCTGACCTCAGAATGGAAACCAGGACATGTGTTACATTGGGAAAGAGGTTTTGATTTTGTTTCCACAGGAGAAGAAAAGCTATGGATACCATCAAAGTTGATAAAGATTAGATACAGACAGGAGAGACCTCTTCATTAGAAGAGGTAACAGTTTATCAAACAGTGTGACCATTCAATACAAACTTTTTTTTTTTTTTTGGTTTTTTGAGACAGGGTTTCTCTGTAGCTTTAGAACCTGTCCTGGAACTAGCTCTTGTAGACCAGGCTGGCCTCAAACTAACAGAGATCCTCCTGCCTCTGCCTCCAGAGTGCTGGGATTCAAGGTGTGCACCACCACCTCATGGCACAAACTAATTTATAAGACTAACAAATACCTTTCATTTGATCACATGACTTGCCAAAAGGGGAAACTCCCCAAAGTCAGTGTTAAGGCAGGGTTTTGTTTTTGTTTTTCCAGGAGAATGAAGGCATCCAACTAAGGAATCTGAAGACCACTGGACAAATGGGACATCTGAAGAAAAAAGGATGAATCATCCAGAGAAAATGCCCCAAGAAAAAAGAGTAAAATGGACTAATAGTATATCACATTTCCAACAGGATAAAATTTCATAAATCTTCCCAAATGTTTGTTTCTGCTGTTCTCTACAAACATGTAATACAAATGGTCTTTTTGCAGTCCCAGTTCAATTAAAAATTAAAGCTGGCTTTGGAGTTGGAGCATGGCTCTCTCCTTCTCTAAGTCCAAGCATGTTGTTAAAGGAAAATCCAAAATCTCTGTCACACTGTCACAACAGCCACCTGGTATGGGACAGAAGAAAAACCAAAATTAAGGGGCTAGTCTATTGCCACTAACTTTATAATCCTTTGGTTTTATTTTGACACTTTAAAGCTTTTCTTAAGGTATAAATATTACCTCAAAATTTACAAGATTGATATGTATATATGTATTAAAACTTTCTGTCATGATGTTATGGACATAGAGAATACTAACTAATTTTAGAAAAAGGCTTTCATCTAGCTTCCTGTACATGATTTCAGGCTTGAGTCTCTATCAGACAACTAGGAATTAAGTTTGTATACTTCCAGATCTTCTTAATTAATTGTGGCCCTTTAACCTCTCTGAGCTCTGCTGCATATGACATTTAAAATATTTTAATTTTTTGCAGTGAATGTGACCATTCCTAACAATGACCTTTGAAGTCTCCAAACTGAAAGATGGGGGCCCCATAACAATGATTCCACCTGGATTGTGGTAATGTCACAAAGCTGACAAATACCATCCAAAGATCAGCTTTGGACTACTAACTGCTCCTAGGTGAGATGGTCCAACTTCATGCACCACTCCAGCCAAGACTTCAGATAAGCCCTATACTTTCCCATTACATGGAGACTGGCAACAAATGATACAGCTAGCCCTCCCAAGACTTGACCATTATCTCTATTTTCTCAGGGTCCCCTAGAGATGCTGTTGTCCCCCGGACAACTGAAAGCAATCTAGAATACACAACACCCACATTCCCAAGAGGTGGGGTGGGTGGTTTTTGATCATTCAATGAGTTATGGATATTTGTCATTATTTAGGGGGTTGTTATTGGTAATGGTCAGGAAAAAAGCTAAATAAAGGAGATTAGATTCAAGAATCTCATTCTGAAAACAAAATGGGAAATATAGAAATGATAGGATAAAAGTAGATTATTGAATCTACTTTTAAGCTAAAACACAACTACTAGTTTTAAATATTTTACACTGGCATGGATTTTTGTATATTGATTCAAATTTAAGGCTATTTTTGTTATACTGTATATATGTTTCTACTTTTGTTTAAGGTATTTTTGTATATTGATACAAATTTAAGATTATTTTTGTTAGAACATACTATGTATATGTTTCTACTCTATGTCTGAGGTATTATACCTGTGCAGCTCATGTAACAATTTAATATAAATTTCTAGTTCTTGAAAGTTATTATTATGAGCTATTTAGGATAATAAAGAAATGCAGGTTAGTAGTTAGTCACCTATAACAAGCAAACTTGTAGTCATGTTAGGTAAGTTTTCAAGGTCAACAGTTATATTTTAGATAGGTGGTCTTCAAACACTTCAGAGACCTACAAAATATGGCATTTAAGATGTTTTAACACCATAAGGCTTTTCATGACAATGAGACACATCTGCTTCTGGCAGCATTAATTTACTTCAAAAGGGGATGATGGGCATTGAAGAATCTCCATATGGAGTTGCTTTCTTTGTAGCCAAAGTTAGCAACTAGGCAAAGAAACTGCCCTTGCCTCAACTGCTGACAGTATGCTGACCAAGTTGGACATGCAGGAGACAAAGACTGCTGAACTTTGCCAAGACAAGTTGGGACAGTCCTTCAAAATTCCTGTTTCACAGAAAAGTCTGTCAGATATTCTAGTCCTGAAGGTCAAAGATGGATGCCCCAATGTTACAGAGTAACCTTCAGTGACTGTCCAGGCAGTCAGCTGTTTCTGTCATTTCTATAATTTTGGAAGTTGTTTGCTCTGCACTTTCTGTTTATTCAAATAATATTTTATCCTTCTTGGGTCTCTGATGGAGATTGAAGACTAGATAGTTATAGTTTTACAGTTTTCCTTGTTACCAAATTCAAAAAAAGAAACTCAAAAAACAAAGTATATAAGGTTGACAGATATAAAAGTTTAAATTGTTTATCTAAAAAAAATGTTTTGAGGTCTTAAAAAATAGTTTTAGGTTGGTAATACAAGTTAGGATAGTGAATTAGATACAAAACTTTGACCTAGCCAAGATAGGATAGATAATGAAGTATTTTCTCTAAATTTGCCAAGAGCAAATGGACTGAGCATTGTGGCTGTAGTTCTTACCTGATAATTGTTCTTACTGTATACAGTTTTTATGTGTCAGAGTTAAAACCTTTATTTAGACAAAAGGGGGAAATATCGTGTGATATTTTGATAATATTCTGATGCTCTCAAGACTGCCAATAAAATTTGCTGTGAATCAGAGAGCAAATCAGCTACTGAATCAGGTACTAGCTGACCAAAATTAACTACAGAGGTTTTGGAGAACTGAGAACAGAGAGACACAAGAGTAGTAGGGTGGGGCTTTGAGAAGGTCTGGGCCTTTTTGGATAAAGGAACCAGAGAGAGAGAGAAAGAGAGGCGGGGGCGACTGGTTGCTTCTGCACTACTTCTCTAATCATTTGGGTTCCTACCCTGATATCTGACTCCAGAGTTTTTATTGATAAAGAATAATTAGATAAACACTTCAGATAAGGATGTGAGCTCTCAGCAACTCCTCTCTACAATGCCTGTCTTCCTGCCGCCATGTTTCCTGCCATGATAACTATTGATTATAATCCTTTGAAACTGTAGGTCCTAATAAATGCTTTCTTTTATAAGCTGCCTTGGTTATGACATGTACATAGTAAGAGAAAAGTAACCAAGACATAAGTTGTCCCAGGAAGGGGGCTATTGCTGTGATAGATAGAGCTGAGCAAGCTGCTTTTGGGGGAATGTGAAAGACTCTGAGACTTTGGAGTAGAAAAGCAGGTAAATGCTGTAAGTGGGGTTTACTGGGTCATCCTCACATCCTCATAGGAGCTGGGAAGAGAGCGGTGCTGATAGTCGTGAGGCACAAGAGGTTTCAGAGGGGAGCAATGTTACCAACTGGACTAGATAGCACTTAGAATATCATGGCAATAATGTATGTGCTTTTTGCCCCTGTCCTACAAATTTATCTGAGTAAGTTGAAAACGCTGCCCAGCTAAGCTTCCAAGTTGTAAAAAGAAAAGTCCTGAGGAATTTCCTGCTTGAAAAAGCAACAAAGGCCATTGTGTGAAGCTGTGAACGTGAAGCTTGGATTGCATATGAGATCCCAAGTTGTTGGAGATGCCAGATCCATGAGACATCTACTAAGGGGAGTTGCAGACAGTGACTAGAACCAGTGCAAGAGAGAGAGGTGTGCTGCTGTCAGCAAAACTGGAAGGTGGGAGTGAAAAATTCCTGAAAAGAAGCTGGTTTTGCCTGTGAACCAGGAAACAAACAAACAAAAACCAAAAACTCCTGGACGAAGTCTGTGTCTGTAGAGACTGGGACTAACTGGAATCTCAGAACTGTGGAGAGATTGGAACTTTGTAGCTTCAGAGGCTAATTATTGTGAGCTAGTTCTAGCCTTCTGGAACAGCCAGCTGTTCCTGCCCTACTCTGTATCTGAACTAACACCTGGTGATAATAAATAAAAACCTCTTCGAAGCTACTAACTTAGCAAAACACTTGCTTCCACCAATCTAAGTTAATGTCATCAGATAACATCTTGGGCCTACAGAGTAGACAGACACCTCCTCCCATCTTGTACCCGCCTCTCTGATGCACCCACCAATGTGTCTTAAACTTGCCTTATTTATAATTTTCTTTGTTCTGTAAAACTGTACCTCCCCCCACCCCCCAAAAAAACTTCTATGTTGGAACATGGAATTTGGGGTAACCTAAATCTGTGTTCCTGGGTCATGGTCACTTAAATGACTCCAAAATAAAATATCTTTTGTTCCCTTTAAGATGAGAGCTGTGGTTTTTACGTCAACAAAGGAAAGAATTGCCCTGCTAGGTTTCGGTCTTGCTTTGGTCCAGTATTTCCTCACTTTGCTGCAATTCCTCCCTTTTGGAATGGTACTGTCTTGTGCCATTGTATGCTGGAAATACGTGATTTGCTTTTTGCTTTTGTAAGAGGTTAAACAGTTAAGAGATTGCCTTGAGTCTCAGAAGACACTTTGGACTTTTTTTTTTAATATTTATTTATTTATTATGTATACAATATTCTGTCGGTGTGCAGGCATGAAGAGGGCACCAGACCTCATTACAGATGGTTGTCAGCCACCTTGTGGTTGCTGGGAATTGAACTCGGGACCTTTGGAAGAGCAGGCAATGCTCTTAACCGCTGAGCCATCTCTCCAGCCCCACTTTGGACTTTTAAACAGTTGAGACTGAAAGAATATAGGGACTTAGGAAGTTGGACTAAATACATTTTGCATTATAATGTGATCCCAAGCCTATGGTGCCCAGGGAATGAATATAGTAATTTGAATGAAAATAATCCCATGGGTTCCTCTGTTTGAATATTTGGTCCCCAGCTTTACAGAAGTATTTGGGAATGACTAGGAGGTATGGCCTTGTTGGAGGAAGTATGCCACTGCCTTGAAGGTTTCAAAAGCAAAACAACATTCCCAGTTAGCTCTGTCTCATAGTTATGTCTCAAGATGTGAGCTCTCAACTACTGCCCAGGCCATTCCTGCCTATCTGTTGCCATACTTTCTGCCATCGTGATCATGGGCTTTAACCCTCTCAAACTGTGAGGCCCAAATAAATGCTTTTTTTTCTATAGGTTGCAATAGAAAAGTAACCAAAAAAAAAATCCAGGTAATTATATATATACTTGGTTAAAGTATCAAAGAGTATAGGTGTGGTGCTGGAGGAATGGTTCAGAGATGGTTAAGAGCACTGGCTGCTCTTCTAGAGGACCCAGGTTCAATTCCCACAGCCAACTTATCTGTACTATAACTCCAGCTCAAGGGATCTGACAAGTTCTTCTAGCCTCTGCAGGCACCAGGCATGCATCTGGCCCACACATACATGCAGGAATAACACCCATACACAGGAAATAAAAATAAATATTTTCTTTTAAAATGCTATTTAAAAAAAAGTATAGCCAGGCCTGCTGGCATAGTCCTATATTCCAGTTAGAGAGGATGATGTAGCAGTATGGCAATTCAAGGCTAGCTGGGTTGTAGGGGAGTTCAAAGGCAGCCTGGGCAACTTAAGAGACCCTGTCTCAAAATAACATGTAAAAGAGGGCTTGGAAAGTATTCTCAGAGGTGGAGCACCATGCTCACCCTTAAATTAAGCCCTAGTACCAAAATAAAAATAAATAAACAAAAAAGAACCGAAAGGCTAACCATCAGGCTCAGTCTCTCTCTCCCTCCCCCCCCCCTCTCTCTCTCCCTCCCCCCCCCCCCCCCCCTCTCTCTCTCTCTCTCTCTCTCTCTCTCTCTCTCTCGGCACTGAATCTTCTGGAAGTGGAGTTACAGATGGTTGTTAGCTGCCACAAGGGTGCTGGGAACTGAACCCAGGTCCTCTAGAAGAGGAGCAGCCAGTGCTCTTAACTGTTGAGTCATCTAAGCAGCCCCATGTTTTCATTATTTTCTGGTCTACTGACTTTCAGCATCCTCTGATCCCTTCCTGTAATAGAATTAGGCTCACAGTCTCCCTTCCTCCCAGCAGAGTGCATCACTGCTACTGTCAGCTGGCTTTTCTAAGGCCACTCTAAAGACGATGCTGACAGACAGATGTTCATATAGCACCCTTGGATATGGAAGGGTGTGACTATTATCAGACAGATGCAAGAGCAGGAGACAGTGCAGCTGTGCCCACTGGAGGCATCTTCACAGGCCTCACACTACTATCTGAATCTGTAGATAGGAAGCCTCCTGTGCTGGCTAGTTTTATGTCAAGTTGACAGAAGCTAAAGTCATCTGAGAAGAGGGAACCTCAATTGAGAAAATGCATCTATAAGAGCTGTAGGCAAGCATGCAAATCATTGTCTTAACTAGTGATTGATGTGGGAGGGTCCAGCCTATATAGCAGGAGGTGTCATCCCTGGGCAGGTGGTCTCGGGTCTCTAAGAAAGCAGGCTGAGCAAGCCAGCACCCTCCACAGCCTTTGTCGGCATCAGCTCCTGCCTTCAGATTCCTGCCCTGTAAACCCTTTCCTCCCCGAGTTGTGGCGTTTTATCACAGCAATACTAACCCTAACTAGGGCAGCCAGTTGCTACTTTTACTAGGTAGGTAGGCTAGTTAAGGGAGAAGGGGCTCTGATCCTGATTTCTGATATTTCTAGAGTTTGCTCTGAGCATAAAACCCTAGGAAATGCCATGTGCTCACAGAGGAAGAGGACAGTACAGTTTTGGGATACACCGGCCTCAGAGGCAGGCCCAGGAGAGGTATATTTCCAATGATATCACAGCCTTATTTCTTGTTCCATCCCATTTGTCTTTTTTTTTAGTTATAAGAAATTATAAACTGTAAAAAAGCACAGAGAATAATCACTCCAATGTGTTCATCATGCAGCTTTAATAATTATCAGCTCATGATAAAAATGTTGTGTGTGTAGGTGATGTAAGCACTCTATCACTGATCCATCAGCCTGGTTAATGCCTGGTCTTGTTTCTCTCTCTCTCTCTGAAATGGTTTCTCACAGTGTAGCCCTGAACTCACAGAGATCCACCTGCCTCTACCTCCCTCTTAAGATGTACACCACCACACTGGGACTTGTTTTACCTGTATTTTATCTGCTTTTACCAAGACAGCATCATTATCGTCATTTGTCATCATTATCATCATCACCCAGACAGGGTCTCTGTACCTTAGCCTGGCCTGGAACTTGCTATTTAGCTAGCTGGCCTTAAACTTTTGGTGATCTTCCTGCCCCATTCCCTCTGACCTCCACAGGCATGCAATCCTCCCCACAAAATACATACATAAATAAATAAACAAGCCCTACACCAATGCAAGCACTTCTAGTTAAACACAGGGCACAAAGAGAGATTTGAAAGTAAGAAGGGGGATTATTGGGAAGAAAGGATTGGGAATAAGAGGACAATAAGGGGACAGGATCAAAGTACATATTGTGAAACAAAGAATTAGTGGCTTAAGAACACTTTAGTGTTTATTTATTTATTTATTGGTTTGTTCATTTGTTTGTTTTGAGACAAGGTCTGTGGTAGTTTGAATGAGAATGGCTCCTATAGGCTCACATATATAAATGTCTGTTTCCTAGCTGGCGAAACAGATTGGTGAAGAGCTACAAAGTGTGGCCATGTTGGAGGAGGCGTGTCATTGGGGTGCACTTTGAAGTTACAAAAACCTTCATCAGGCTTGGTCTCTCTCTGCCTGCTGCTTGTGGATAAGATATGATCTCTCAGCTACTGTTCCAACTCCACGCCTGCCTGCCTTGTTGCTGTCATGTTCCTCTGATAACCATAGACTAACCCTCTGAAACTGTAATCAAGCCCCCAGTTAATACTTTCTTGTATAGTTTTCTTGACCATGGTGTCTCTTCACAGCAATAGAAAAGTAGCTAAGACAGGGTCTCATGTAGCCTAGGGTGGCCCTTGAATTCCTGATCCTCCAGTATCCATTTCCCAAGTGCTAGGTTACTGGGTATACCACCACACCAAGATTATTTATTTTTATTTAAAGATTTTTAAACATTACTTTTAACCATGTGTATGGGTATGTAAGTATGCACATGTAAACAGGTGCCCAAGGAAGCCAAAGGTGGTAGACACCCCTGGAGCTGAGTTACAGGCAGCTGGGAATTGAACTCTGGTCTTCTGGAGGGCAGTGTATACTCTTAGGCACTGGGCCATCTCCCAAGCCCATTTTCCAGTCAGGGTCTTACTCTGTAGGCCAGGTAGGCCCAGGACTCAATATGCAGCCCAGGCCTACCATAAACTCCTAGCAATCCTTCTGTCCTGGTTTCCCAAGCTCTGAGATTATAAACTACCACAGGCACTACAATTTTGTTTTTAGAGTATTATGACTTTATAATTCTTAAAATTCCTGAGGTATAGATGATTTAACAGGTGTACATATGTGCATTGCTGGTATACAATAAACATAAAAGTGTGTACTGGGGTTAGGGTATAGCTCATGGAAGAGTACATAACTACCAAGAGTTGGGTTTAATCATCAGCACTGCAAACACATGAGTAAATAAATAAATGTACTATATCTGACTATTCATGACAGCTAAAAACTGAAACACCAAAACCCCCAGAAGATAAATGGGTAAACAAAAGATGGTATAACAGCGATGGAAAGGTCTTCTATTTTAATAAAATACTGAAACAGACTAAACATGAATATTGAAGCCAATCATAAATGACAGGTATGTATGATATTTAATAGTTGACAAGGGACAGAGATATGGGCTACTAACAGGCTTCATTTGGGAATGAAAATTTCTATAATTCATTGTGCGGATAGCTATAGAACTCTATGAATATAATAAAAACCAATGATTTTTTTTTACTTTAAATGGGGTGAGCTGCATGGTGTGTGAATCATATTTTAATAAGCAATGCATACTGAATGAATAATTTTCACATATCCTCTCTTGGATACATAATTCTTTTAGCACTTATAAACATCACTCTAAAATCCAAATGAGTGCCCTGTTTGCAAGGCCAATTCTGTACTGCCTTCCCTTGTGAACACTGGTCTCTTACATGAAACACCCAGTATAGAGGAGGCTTTAACGTTAGTTCCATGTTAGAATAACAACCTCTGTTGTCAAGTCAGTAGCAAGCCAGGGCCTTGCCTTTACAGCTATGGGCATGACAGAAGCCATCTGAGTGCCTGCTTCTGGGGAGAAGAGTGAAGACAGCCTTTAGAAAGCCAGAGCTGACGGAGAGCCCTCATTCACAACCGGCCAGGAAATAGGTGTTGCTGCCCACAAAACGCCCATCACCCTCCTCACAGAACCTTTTCAGGCTAGGTGTTTATTTTTACTTTTTAAATTGCATCTACAAAGATTTTTATAGTTACTTTCAAATTCCTTCAGCAGCTATGGATTTTGATCTGCTCCTGACTAAGACAGGAGCCCTGAGATGAGACACTGGAAGAAATGGAGTTTACAGCAACCACTTGGAAAGGACCACTGTTGGTAAGAACTTCCGGGTAGGGAATTAAGATTCCCTCAGTTACTGTGCTTTAAAAAATGATGCTCAAGGTAAAAAGTTCTGCTTGCAGAGAAATCATCATTTAGATATTTTCTACTGTCTGCATTCAGAATATCTTTGTTTTTATTACTAGCATAGCTGCTAAGTGTAGGTAGGTGTGTGCCTATTTAGAAGCCATAGGAAAACTCAAAGAGAAACTCTAAAAAGCCCCCCTTATTGGGAACATGATACATTCACCCCAAAACGCTCCCTCAGGCTCCACCCACCAAAAAGTCATTGCCAGAAGTGAGAGAGCGGGTGTGTTAATGGCCGAGAGTACCCGGTCTCCTTGCACACACTGAACACAGCAGTTATTTCTACCAGAGGAGAACTTACCTGTGCTTCTCAAGGAAAGCGTGGCGAATTCAATGCTGAGCACGCCATCGTTATTTTCCAAGAACCCCTGAATGCAGCTCACAGGGGATCTTTACCAAGTCACTGATCCAGCCCAGATAAGGAACACCAAAAAGTCAGGGGAAAATTAACACCTCATTCAGTCTTCAATGTAAAATGATTACTTTTTAAAGTAAGTGTGGGCAAGAGCTCCCCCTAGAAGGCCAGCTCTAAATCATGCCAGCAACTTTCAGAAGGTGGAGCCAGAGGGCACTGGCAGGAAGAGACTAGAACTCAGCACTGGCAATACCAAGATGGGCTCTACACAAAGCCCATTCGAGGAGACCTCTTTCCAACTGGGGAAGACAGCAGCAACAGAAGTCAAAATGCTCACTAACCATCTGAAAACTATTGTTTCCTGGCTCTGAGCAACAGCTTGGCACTCAACTGTACTGTCCCCATAATAAGAGCAGTATGAAAACCATCTAAACTCCAATTATTAAGTGAGTTTAAACGAACCAAGTCCAGTGGTTCACAGAGCAATCTGACAGCGGGTGGAGTTGCGGCCCAGCCATTAAGAGTAGATACTGCTCTTACAGAGGGCTGGCATTTTGTTTCCAGTACACACATCCTGTGGCTCAGAAATGCCTGTTAACTCCGGTTCCAGAAAATTCAACACTTCTGGCCTCCTCAAGCACCCACGCACATATGTACATACCTACACACATACCCATAATTCCAAATAAAATAAAGCCTTAAAAATTCTAACAAATGTCTATGACACCCTACTGAAAAGGGTAGGGAGGGAGAGGGAGGTTAATTGTGCTGACTGGAGCCTAGGCCCAACCTTCCTGGGATCTTGGAAGTCATCTAAAGCCCTGCTTATCTCACTCTAAATAATCGGTGGCAGAATGCCTACATAACTCCCACTCCTGAGAGGCACACCCTGTGTATTTCCCTTTTCCTCTATGGGTGAGCATAGACACTTCTAAAACAGACTCAGAAATTGTAAGGGAAACTTGAAGCTTTGGTATGTGTATTCATTTTATGTGTGTATATTATCATATATAATGCTATAACATTTTCAAATGTTTTATATAAATTGAACTATGAAGTATGCAAACTTCTAAAATTTCTTAAATAACAAAATTTCCACAAAATTTACCAGTTGCATGATCAACAGCGCCTCCCTTTCCCTTCCCATTTTCCCCTCTCTGTGCCTGATTTATTTTTTCCAATGTTTTAAGACAAGGGCTTCTGTAGCTCAGGCTGGATCCAAGACTTGAACACACTACATGGCCCCAACACAACATGGCCCCAACTACCATAAATGGCAATCTTTTTGCCTTATTTCCTGAACGCTAGGACTGTACGTGCGCAATCACAATGTCCTGAATGCCAGGACTGTAGGTGTGCAATCACAATGTCCTGAATGCCAGGACTGTAGGTGTCAATCACAATGTCCTGAATGCCAGGACTGTAGGTGTCAATCACAATGTCTTGAATGCTAGGACTGTAGGTGTCAATCACAATGTTCTGAATGCCAGGACTATAGGTGTGCAATCACAATTTCCTAAATGCCAGGATTTTAGGCGTGCAATCACAATGTCCTGAATGCTAGGACTGTAGGCGTGTAATCACAGTGTTCTGAATGCTAGGATTGTAGGTGTGCAATCATAATGTTCTGCAGCTCATTTCTTTTCACCACTGCCAATTATTCCATAGAGTACAGGTACCACAGTTTGTTTATTTATTAAGGAATTACTATTATTTATATTATTATTATTAAGGAATTATTTATTATGGAATATTTGGGTTTCCTCTAGTTTTTGGTTATTACAAATAAAGTTGCTATATATTGCTATAAAATGCTAAAAACATTTGTATATCAGATATTTATGTGACCTTTGGTTTTCGTTCCTTTTTTGTTGAGGAATATAATTGCTGAGTGGTATAACCAGTACAGATTTAGTTTTGTAAGAAAGTGTCAAAACTATTTCCCAAAGCAGCTAAATCATCTTATATAGCCAGCAGCAACACCAAAGTCCTGGGGTTTCATCTCTTTTCCAGTGATTATTAGCTCTAAACATCTTTTCATGTGTTACCTGATATATGCAAATTATCTTTGGTGAAATGTCTCTTTGAGTCATTTGACTATTTTCTAATTGAACTACTTATCAATGCCTCTGTAGTTAAGTTTTGAGAGTTCTTAAATTTTGTTTTGTTTTGTTTTTTTCTTTCTCTCTTTTTTTTTTTTGAGACAGCATTTCTATGTGTAGCCCTGAGTAATTCACTCTGTAGACCAGGCTGGTCTGGAACTCACAGATTTGACTGCCTCTGCTTCCCAAGTGCTGGGATTAAAAGTGTGTGTGTGTGTGTGTCACTACTACCTGGCGCTTGTAAATAATTTTATGTGTTTCCAGTATGTAGCTTGCCTCTTTATCCTTTTCTTTAAAGATAAAATCTATGTAGTCCCGGCCTTGCCTGGAACAGGGTGGCCTTGAATTCAAGCGATTCACCTGTAATACACATAGGCAAAACACTCAAACACATAAAATAAATAAATCTTAAAGAAGATAAAAAATGGTACTGATATTGTCCAATTTATTAATTTTTCTTTTCATGAATTATATTTTTAATATCAAGTCTAAAAACCTTTGTTGAACCCTTGGAGACAGATTCTCCTACTTTTTTTTCTAAAAATTTTATACTTTTATTTATTTTTAATTAAAAAAATTTTCATGCATATGGGTGTTTTATACCATGTGTGCCTAATGTCTGAGGAGTCCAGGGGAGGGCATCAGATCTCCTGGAACTGGAGCTACAGCTGACTGTGAGCTGCCACGTGGGTGCTGGGAATCAAACCCAGGTCCTCTGCAAGAGCAGTCACTGCTCTGTACAGCTGAGCCGTTTCTACAGTCCCGAGTTTATACCTCACATTTAGACCTGTGCTCACACTGAGGTGAATTTCGTATGCCATGTGAAGTTCAGACTGAAGTTTGTTTTTACCTATGGCTGGCCATGTATGTCAGAACTACTTGTTAGAAAGGCTACACTTCTAAGGCCACACACTAAGGCCTTTGCATACTTGTTAAAAATCAGCTGACTTTTTATATGCTTTGATTTTGGGTTCTGAAGCTACACTCCTAGCCTTTTCACTATTCAAGCCTCCAGCAGAACGCCTGAGTGCCATGTTGAAGTAGCAAGCCTTAACATTGGGAACAGTGCTTCCTTCCATTCTATGCTTTTCCAAAACCATTACATCTGTTCTGTAATTTTTGTCTCTTATAAATTCCATAACATCTTTATGTGTATGTATGTGTGTGTGTGAAGTTATTTTACACTGTGGTAGATACAAATAATAGTGTTCATAGCAGTATTATTTTTAATAGTTAGAACCTAGAAACAACCTAGATGCCTCTCAACTGAAGAATGGATAAAGAAAATGTGGTACACTTACACAATGGAGTACTATTCAGTGGTTAAAAGAAAAAAAAACAATGACATCTTGAAATTTTCAGGCAAATGGATGGAACTAGAAAAAAAATCATCCTGAGTGAGGTGACCCAGACCCAGAAAGCTCATTTGCTTACTGGCACTTATTTGTACCTTTGAACTATTGGGAATGATGTTGCTGTGGACATTGGTTTACAAAAATGGTTTATACAATATGAATGACTAAATTCACTTAACACAGGAAGTTTGTGAATATCCAGGGAGAGATGTCAAGGCAGCAACAAAGAATACTGGCGTGACATCTCCATGGGAGCCAGGCTGGAGGCAATACTAAGAAGCACCACCAAACACCAGTATGATTAAGTCACCCAGGAACCTCTGTGGAATGAAGCAAGAAGACAACCAAGGCCAGATTGTAGGCTACCCTAGTGTTTAATGAAGTCAGTTCTCCAAATGAATGATCAGAAAATAAAGGAAAGGAGAAACACAAAGTAGTGACTCAAGTGGGTGGTATGTGACAGGTGTGGGAAGTAAAAAGCTATACTGTGGGCTGATGTGTGAGCAGATATGCAAAATACATGTGCACATGCATACAGAGGCAAGAGATCACTGGGTGTGCCTTCCTCAATCACTCTCTACCTTATTTTTTTGAGACAGGGTCTCTCACTGAATCTAGAGCTCACAGACTCAGCTTGGACTGTCTAGCCAGCAAGCCATACAGATCTTCCTGTCTCCTGCTTCCCAGTTCTGGGGTGACAGGCACACTTTTCTTTTTCTTTTTTCCCTGAGACAGGGTTTCTCTGTAGCTTTGGGGTTTGTCCTGGAACTAGCTCTTGTAGACCAGGCTGGACTCAAACTCACAGAGATCCTCCTGCCTCTACCTACCAAAGGCTGGGATTAAAGGTGTGTGTCACCACCGCCTGGCATGCATGTCCCACTTTTTACTTGAGTGCCAAGGATGCAAATCCAGGTCCCTATGCCTGTGCAGCAAGCCCTGCACTCACTGAGCATCTCTCCAACCCCTAGAACAACATCCACATGCTACTCAGTCTTACGCCAAGAATCCTCAAAGGCAAGGCATCATGGTACCATTCAGTTGCCACTGACTCCAAAAGAGTGAATTTAGTCTTCACTAAATCCATACAGTGAAGTTCAAAAGCATTTCTTACCTGAATTTTGATGGGCCAGGTGAAATTACTGACATAAACAAAGAAAGTAATGTTTGGATGGTTGCGAAAATCAAATTTCTCATTAGAGAAGCTATCTTTGTATTCCTTGATGTTGGTTTTTGAAACAACGGGCATCTCTTCTCCAGTCTGGGTTCCAGCTAAAAGGAAGCAAAGAATGAAAATAAAGACTCTTTTTTGGAAGGGGTGAGGCAGGGCAGTAGACAGAGTATTCCCTCGTTAGTAATGAGGGTAATGGTTTACTGACCACTTACCATGGCAAAGCCTTTGGAGCTCAGTCTGTACTCCACACAACACATTCTATCCCTCATCCATAGAGTAGAAAATCCGAAATTCTAAGAAATCATTAACTAGCCTCAGGGTTGACAGCCACAGGGAATGGATCTGGGATTGAACCTAAGAAAACTGACACATAAATTTGTATCCAAACCGTCCATACTGAAAATGGCACATGTGGCCATGAAATTATCACCAGAGTCCTTCCTATAAGAGGCACTGGTGGGAACTGGAGAGATGGCCTAAGAGTTAAGAGCATCAACAGTTCTTCCAGATTAGAATCCCAGCACCCACACAGCAGCTCACAGTCACCTGTTATTTCAGTTCTAGGGCACCCAACACCCTCTTCTGAGCTCCATAGGCACCAGACACAGTGATGCACAGACATGCATGTAAGCAAAACATTTATACACATAAAACAGGCACTGACATTCACTCTGCACTTAACACTTTATGTCCTTTGTATTTTTCTTCACACTGTGGCATGTGACAGTGCTTCAGGCCTCTGTACCAGGGACATTTATTCATCCATCACTAGCAGGAATGTCCTCAAGTAGTCACTCAGTCCTTCTTTCTGTTACCAGCCAACACCGCATTCAGGACCCTAACTAGTATAACATTGTTTCTACATGGCCTCACATTTTATATACTTCATTGGCCAAGATTCTAAATAAATAATTTCTTTGAGAATGATTAAACTTCAAGCACTACAAAAAGTACTTCCTTTTTTTCACTTATTCCTTGTAACACTATATTTCAGGCACAGTTGTGAATATGCCCAACACATTTGTAGCGATCATGTTGCATCATAAGAAGGTTGGATACACTAGAACATAACAAGGTATTTTTACCACATCATTTCATAAGAAGGAAACGATCAGAAAATGGAGGTAACCTGGGGCTGGAGAGATGGCTCAACAGTTAAGAGTACTGGTTGTTCTCTCAGAGGACCTGAGTTCAATCATCAGGACAGACGTGGTAGCTCAAAATTGACTGTAACTCCAGTTGGGAGGAGGGAGGGCACCCGATGCCCTCTTCTGGCCTTCTCAAGCACTGCACGTACATGGTATATTTACATACACACAGGCAATGGCAAACATAGAATTAAATAAAACAAACTTAAAAACCAATTTAAAAAGAAAAGGAAAATTTGATAACCTGTTCAACACCACAGTGCAGGTAAATTCAAACCAAGGTCTATCTACAGAGTTATCAAGTTATGGAGTGGTTTTCTATCTTAACTGCTATACTAGGGCCATCAAAATTTTAATGAATCACCGTAAGATAAATAAGAAAGGAAAAGCTGTACTTTTAAGACTTAGTTTAATTCCCAAAGTATGGTTATCTATACATATTAAAATCCCTTTTCATTGAAAGAGTTTTCATTTCTTAAAACTTTGAGTCATTTTAATTGTTCACCTATGACGAACAGACAGAGATTATCATAGCGCTAGAAGGTGGCACAGAAAGGGCATAAGAGGTGGCAGCAAAGCAGAGAGTGACTGCCCACCAACCCACACCTATGATGTTGGAGGCAAAGGCTGAGATTATTCATTCTGAGTAATCCTAAGGTTAGACAGGAGTCTTATTTGCTCGTTCAAGGTGTCATGGCTACCAAGTAGCAAAGGTGGACTATGAGCTCATTCATTTAGCTCCAGAGGCCACTTTCCCAACTCCTATACTACATTTGCTAACCCATCATTCCTCTAGGTGTGTCTTTTACCTGAGAAGCTGGTGGCCCAGGTGATGTTGAGGTTGAAGTTTTTGGAGGCGTTGATAAACATGTCCAAGTCCCTGTTTTGCTGATGAAAAATACACACGGTTAGGAATTGTTAACCCTTTTCAGATTTTAAGATTAGGAATTGTTAACCCTTTTCAGATTTTAAGATTAGGAATTGTTAACCCTTTTCAGATTTTAAGATTAGGAATTGTTAACCCTTTTCAGATTTTAAGATTAGGAATTGTTAACCCTTTTCAGATTTTAAGACACAGCAACAAGCAGGTCACAGTGCTCTCAACCACCTCATCACAGACTATTTTACATCTCAGGAGGAGCTCGTGCTCAAAGAGGTGGCAACATTTCTTGTCAGTTTTTCTCAACACAAGTAAGAAGATGAAGATAAAATTTCATTTGGCTCCCATAGAAGTGTGAAATCCAGCACTTTATGAGATGTCAGCCCCATGAAAAAAGGACCCTTGCCTTGTACCATCTGTCAGAGAAACTTACGTTCAGCATTTCTGAGTAGCTGTTCCCAAATGCCCAAGGTTCCTAATTACCAGGAAGAAATCTGACCTAGAGGTCCAATTTCTACTTATTTATTATAACTGAAATCCACATTATTAATCCATATATTATAAACTGTCTCTCAAATAGGAATTGGTTTCTAAAACTCTTACAACAGCTCAAATGTACTAAATTTAAAACATAATTTATATTCATCCTTGAATTAAAAAATATTTCACTCACCAAAATTACTAGAAGAAAAATATGTCTGAGTATGGTTTCTTAGCTTTGAAAATGTTGCTTTCCATTTACAGCAGTTCAAAGTGCCAGTTTACACTTTACAGCAGTTCAAAGTGCCAGATTCATTTTGATTCTTGGTTTTAATAACTGAAGTTTTTGTGGAGCTGGACAGAAGTCACTGTTGGTAAATTCTAATGATGTTTTTAGTTTTCACTGAAATTTCACTAACAAATCTTTTTTGGGGCCTACAGTGATTTGAGTGTGAATGGCCTCCACAGACTCATGTGTTAGAATGCTTGGTCCCCAGTTGGTAGAAATGTTTGGGAAGGGTTAGGTGCTGTGGCCTTGTTGGAAGTGAGTCATTAGAGGTGGGCTTTGAGGTTTGAAAAGCCTATGCCATTCCCAGTTAGTTATTTCTTGCTCTGTCTTCTACTTGAGGATAAGATGTAAGCTCTCAGCTACTGCTCAGCACCATGCCTGCCTGCCTGCCTGCCTACTGCCATACTACTCCCTGCTTTGATGCTCACAGAATCTAACCCACTGGAACTGTGAGCCTCAAATTAAATGCTTTCTTTATAAGTTTCCTTAGACATGGTGTTTTGTCATACAAATAGGAAAGTAATTAAGACAGGACAAAATAATTGCTTTGCAAACCAATCAGTTGCTATATTCTTTTTGGAAAAAATGTTATTTTATATGAATTGGTGGTTTTGCCTGCATATATGTCTGTGTACCATGTGCATGCCTCGTGTTGGAGAAAGTCAGAAAAGGGAATCAGATGCCCTGGAACTCTAGATACAGACAGTGTGAGCTGTCATAAGGGTGTTGAGAATGGAACCTGGTCTTCTGCAGGAAGTGCTCTTTAACACTAAGCCATCTACTTCAGCCTTAGACGCTGCATTCTTATGTTTTATAACTTAATCCAACCATGCTAGAAGTGCTCATTTTTAAAAAGATATTTAAAACAGGTTAGAAAAATTACAATTTTTCTTTTTTATAAAAAGCACCATTTGATAGTTATACCAGAAAACCACAATGGAAACATTTGCAATGCCATTTTCAAAATTGTGATTTCTAAATGAGAGGTTTCTCTCACAGCGCAGGGATTGCATTCAAGAAAATTTTATCTTCTTTTGCAAGGGGAGATGTGTGTTTATTTATTTATTTAACAAGTATCTGCTGACAGCACACAGTTAACAGCTACTTCTTCCCATGATACGGACTAAAATCCTTGTCATTTTGTAAAAGATACAATACATATATTTAGACAAACCTAGTAAGAAATCTTTCATAAAACACACCAACCATCTTGTTAACAAGCATTATAAAATTCTACAATGCTTATTTGTTTTGACAGAGTATACTGAGCTGATCTTTACTCACTATGTATCTGAGGCTGGCCTTGAGTTGCTGATTTTCCTTCCCCCATCTCCCAAGTACTGAGACTACAGGTATAGTTACCATATGTTTACTTTAAAAAATAAAATGAACACTATTAAGTACACCCTGAAAGACTGACGAGCACTTGCTGCTGTAACAGAGAGCCAGGGTTCAATTCCCAGAACCCTGGCGCCAGAGAGGTAGCAAGCAACTCCACTAGCCATGAAACCCCACTGGGCCATACCTGGTCTAGCTTCAGAATTAGCACCCAGCCTTAATCCATCCTTTGCATTACAGATACCTATGTGAATCTTGTCTAAGAGTTTCCCATGGACACAATGCAAAACTTGGTTTAGAGGGAACCCAGAAAACCGTGGTACCTCTTTGGAAGCTTCATTCAATGTTTTGAGATATGGAAATCTACTAGCTAACGTGTAAACATAGGGAAAAATAAAAATGCCAAAGAGCCAGGGAAATGGCTTTAGTCCACAGAGCTGAGCCCCCTGCAGCTGAAAGGCTAAATTTATTCTCAAGGTGTCTCTGAGTCTTCATTTCATCAACCGGCATGAATCCACACACCCATGCTGTGATACCCATGATGTTATACCCACGACAACTCCAGTTGCAGGGGATCCAATGCCCTCTTCTTCCCTCTACAGGCACCAGGAAAACATACATGTGGGCAAAACACCCATAAAAATAAAACAAAATAATTTTTAAAAATTTAGGTGCATCTGCAAAACTTTGCCATAGAGTAATTTAAGATTGCTTACATTTACTTAAAGAGCTGTTCACCCTTAGGAACTAGAGAAACAGCCTAGCAGTTAAGAGCACTTACTACTCTTGCAGAGGACCCTGGGTTGGTTCCTAGCACATATATGGTCTGTAACTCCAGTTCCAGGGGATCCAACCCCTACTTTTGGCCTTCACAGGCACTGTACACATGATGTACAGACATACAAGTCGGTGCAGCATTCATTACATAGTAAATAAATTTTAAAAAACTGTTCACTCAATAATTTGTCTTCTTAATACACTGTCATGAACATTATTCTACTACTACTTTAAAAACTCAGTGATGTTCACCTTTGGAGTAGGAAGAAGATAAAATGTGGAGTCTAGACATTACCTTGTTCCCTGAGGAACTACTGCCAGTTAAAGGCTACCAGAGAAGAGGGAGTCATGTTCTGCAGGGCTGTAATCACTGGCAGGGTGCCCACGCACCAGTAAATAACCTCGCACCCATTCTCTTGCAATCTGCAATAAACTAATTAAATTGAGAGGGACACACATACACACACTGCACACATGCAAGGGGGAAGGTGACTTATTGGTAGTATAACACTGTCAAGTAAATGAAAAAAATATGTAAAAGATTACCATGTATATTCCCACCCTGATACTATTCTGCTACTATGCAGTACTTCTGTCCAGGATGACCAAGGTAAAAGACCCATACAAAATTCAACACAAAATAAGACAACTTGAAAGAAATTCTTACTTCATCAGGAGTAGCCACAAAATTGATGGCTGTATAATAGCGATCGTCTTCCTGGGACAGACTAAAAGTGAACTGATAGTCAATGAGAAGGGTATCTACGGGAAGAAAGAATATATACTTAAAAACGATACAGGCAAATCATATATACCACACATATATAATAAGAATTAAAAAATAAGAACTGATACAAAATAAAACAGGTCTCTGAAGGCACAGCTTGTGTTACTCACAAAATCAGCAGCTATGAAAGGATACTAACTATCCCCAGGATTTTGAGACTGGGCCTCATGTTGCCTAACCTGGCCTTGAATTACTGATCCTCCTGCATCTGTACACAAGTACAGCTGTGTGCCATTATGGGCAGTTCACACAGGTTTTTTTTCAAACCTGTGAAACCAAATCTCTGCAGTATCTTTTGAATTACCCAGCAAACCTTACTTACTAAGACCCTGATTGAGGCTTTGGCTCAAAATTAATTCATCTATGAATATTAACTAAATATCTATTTATACATGCTATGCTTTACTTAAGGACACAAAGGTATAAACTAATGACATAACAGAAACCAGGTCTTTGTGGGAAAAGGGTGGATTCAAAGTTGGGGACAAAGAATATAACTTTAGTAATATGGAAAGGAATAAAACAGTCATATATACCAGTGTGCTACAGCTTCAATGCATGTTCACTACCACAGACTACACAATTTTAAAGCCTGTTGTACAAAACAATAAAGACCTGTCTTAGAAAAGGGCAGGATTGTCAGGTGTGGTGACATATGCCTTTAATCTCAGTAACAGGGGTGAGGGACATAGAGAGCTGGGAAATTAGGTCAAGCCTGGTCTACACAAGAAGTTATAAGTCAGCCAAGGCTACATAGTGAGACTCTTGAAGAGGTTTATTTTTTCCTAAATAAGACGTAATAATGGCCAATAAGAATATAAAAAGATAACCAGCCACACTAAGCATTAGTGAAATAAAAGAAAATCAAAACTACAATGATCTACTTTTTCATATCCATTATTCTGGTTACTACTGAAAAACAAAAACAAGCCCCCAAAATAAGTGAATCTTTGAGCACGCTAGGGTAGCACTGTGTGCTCAGCTGCGTCTAGCCCCAAAGAAAGGTGAGTCTGAAGTGTGCTACATCATGGATGAGTGTCACAGGCTCGAAAGATGAACACTATGGCTCCATGCAGATGTCACACCCAGGCTATTCACAGAAACAAAACAGAATGGGTGACTACTAGGAACTGGAAAGCATGGGACAAGGAAATCACAGGTTTTATTTTATATTATTATCATACTACTACTACTCTAGCCCAAGGTTGGCTTCTTTTTAATACTTTAGCAATATTGTAAAATTCTAACTGAAATTGGGAGTGACAAAAACTAGAGGAAAACATGAAGAAATAATTTTTTTTTTTTTTTGGTTTTTCGAGACAGGGTTTCTCTGTGGCTTTGGAGCCTGTCCTGGAACTAGTTCTTGTAGACCAGGCTGGCCTCGAACTCACAGAGATCCACCTGCCTCTGCCTCCCGAGTGCTGGGATTAAAGGCGTGCGCCACCATCGCCCGGCAAGAAATAATTTTTTTATAGAATTAGATTATTGCATCTGTAAGTCACTTGGGCTTGGTCTCAAATCTCTGGTCTTTGTGCTACTCTCACCCCAGTTCTGGGCTTGTTTATGTGGTGCTGGGAGCTGGACCTAGAACTAATTGAGCAGCAGCTCCAGCTGATAAATCCACTTTTAATTTTTTAAATAACGTATCAAATGGTTTTTCAAAGTGACTATACCATTTTCAATTTGTCTTCTGTTTCCAGATTTTAATCTTTAATAAGTGACCAGTTTCTCTAGTCATTATGATATTAAGAATACTATCAATAACTACCTAGATTGGTGATTAAAACACTATCCTTTTCCAGTTTGGTAAGGTCAGTTTTCTTTTTCAACATGGTTAACTAAAGAAGGTTTATTACAACAGATTGAATGCAAAAAACAGATTATAGTTGTCTTCTATTAAACCAGAGAATCCACTTTTTTGTGTATACAAGTTTGCTGGTCAAAGACGTTCTGGGGTGTCATTCCTCAGGTGCCATCCACTTGTTCTTTTGAGACAGGTAGACTACCTAGCAGTGAGCACCACTCTCTAGTGTTGGAATTCAAAGCCTTTGCCACCATACTTGGCTTTTTGTAAGGGTTCTGGGTATAAACTCAGGTTCTCAAGCTTGCACAGCAAGAATTTCAACCAAGCTACCTCCCCAGCCCAGTGTGAAATGACTGATTACAGTCATTTCAGGCCTGCATCTCATTGCGTGGTTCTAAATATATAACCTACCTATGGCAACATAATAATGCTTAGTATTTTCTGAAGTATTTGTTGATTTTTAATTATTCGTCAATCACATTTTCTTTAGTGAATCTTTGCCTGTTTTCTAAAATTTGTTTTTTCTTCAGTGCTAGAGTTTTTGTTTTTTGTCTTTTGCTTTTAACTGTAACTATTTCTTATTCAGTTCTAAAAGTTCTCTCTATATCCTAGTCATCAGATTTTTATCAAATGTAGAAATTATAGGGACAGGTGTGGTAGTGTACTACTTTAATCCCAATACTCAATTATAGGGGCAGAGACAGGCAGATGTTTTGTGAGTTCAAGGTCAACCATTCTACAAATCGAGTTCTAGGCCAGCTGAGGCTACCTACTGAGGCCTTTGTCTTAAATTTAAAAAGAGGGGCTGAGGGCAGCAGAGACAGCTCAGTGGTTAAGAGGACTGGCTGCTCTTCCAGAGGACTCAGGTTCTATTACCAGTACTCAAATCGAAGTTCTGTTGGTAACTTCAAATCCAGGGAGCCAGATACCCTCTCCTGACCTCCAATGGCACCAGACATATACATGTTACACAGACATACATGTTGTAATAACATGCATACACATAAAATAACAACAAAAAGGGTTTTAAAGAAAATAATGCAAGTATTATTTGAGAAGGTTTATACTATGTAGCCCAGACAGGCCTCAATCTCATGTTCTCTCAAGTGCTGAGATTACGAGCATGTGGCCCTACACTCAGCTTGTTTTTAATTTTTAAAAAATGTTTTTTGCTTTGTGGTGCTGGGGACTGAAACCAGGACCTTGCTAGGTAAGCACTCTACTACTGAGCTACATTTGCACACCCAATTTTCAAAATGTAACTTTTAAATTTTGAAAAAGTACACATTAACATTTTCTTTGATGAATCAGTTTTAGAAACATAATTAAGAATTCTGTAGGACCGGTGGTCCCAGCTACTTGGGAAGCTGAGGTAGGAGAACACAACTTGAAAGCTGCCCTAAGGCTACAGAAGAGCACTTTTCGTACCAGCTTGTATTTAGGATTGCAGATGTCAAACATTAATTCCTTTATGTCTTGTTCTATAATCTGGAACCTACTATATAGATTTTCATACATTCAGAAAATATATTTATAATAATCCTGGCTACCTTACCCGACTCACTTTTCACTCCAAGTTAAGAATTTGGTGTTTTGCTTTATTTGTTCCTAAATATGTGGTGAACACAATTCAGCTCCACAGAGATGCTAAAACTTCACCTGTATCTCACAAACTCTTCCGTCATATTCCATCTTGAATTGCGCTGAGAGAGACTACACCAGGCAATGGCAAATGGGGTGAGCTTTTGAGGAATCAAGGAAAGCCAGCAAAGCATATCCCTGTTAACTGCTATGGACAGACTAACAGAACTATGCCCACAATTAAAATAGTACTCACCAAGTCAGGCACATGTCTATGAGTATTTGCTATAGCCCTCAAGCATTTCATTCTTTTTTTTCTTATTTATTTATTTATTAAAGATTTCTGTCTCTTCCCTGCCACCGCCTCCCATATCCCTCCCCCTCCCCCAATCAACTCCCCCTCTCTCATCAGCCCGAAGAGCAGACTGGGTTCCCTGCCCTGTGGGGAGTCCAAGGACCTCCCACCTCCATCCAGGTCTAGTAAGGTGAACATTCAAACAGCCTAGGCTCCCACAAAGCCAGTACGTGCAGTAGGATCAAAACCCAGTGCCATTGTTCTTGATTTCTCACTGGATATTAACCTTCATCAAGCATTTCATTCTTAAACCATGTAAAAGAAAACAATGTAGTTTTGCTCAATTACTATGTTTCTAGAAACAAGAATTATAAAAACTTACAATAACATGTTCCTTTGAGAGGGTTTCCCTGGTATCGGTTTTCTACCTCACATCTAGATAAAAAAAAAAAATATTTTCTGTTGATATTTAAAGCACAGAATCTACATTCATTTTTAAACCAAGTGGATCCTTTTACATAAACTATACCATTATTTAGGTCAGAAGGACTAATCTATTTGCATCAGTTTTTCTGCTAACTACTCAGCAGTTTACACCAGCAATAGTCTAAAAGCAAGTCCATGAGTAATAATGCTAGATTCTTCTTATAAGGAAAACCACATTTTCACTTTTGTGTGGATTATGTATTCTTCTCAAAGTGCAGCTAAAATATTTTTAAACATTTGTTTCTCATTTCTACCCTGTTCTTCCTATGTAAATCAATTGTATTCCTTTATTTCCTTTTTAAATTTTTTATATTTATTTATTCATTTATTTGTTTGTTTAGACAGGATCTCATACATAGCCCTAGCTGGCCTGGAACTCAATTTAAAGAGATTCTAACTTTCTGAAGCCATAAGCCAAATTAAATGCTTTCTTTTATAAGTTACCTTGGTCACGGTGTTTTATTAGAGCAATACAAAGTAACCAAGGCAACCTATCTGAAGCAAAAAGGCAAATGTCCAAATAAATCTACTCGAAGACCCCGGGAAACCAGGGCAACAATAGGCAAGCAGGTGCTCTCAGGCTTCATGCAGCTTCATCCCCTGGCCCTCACCGGTGATACAAACAGTGTGGTACTCACAGCTGGCACTCATCCCCCTTGACACCCTTGGTGGTGCAGAAGCACTTGCCAGTGTTGGTGTTGCACAGCGATGCATGACCGTTGCACTTGCATGCTGAAGAAAAGGAATGGAACACAGGTCACAACTGGTTTGACAGTTTATTACCACAGACTTTGATTAAGACAAATAATTTTGCCTGAAATGGGTTTATAGGAAAGACAGACTGACGCAAGAAAAAGCACTGAGTAAGATTCATTATTTTTCAGCTAATGATTTATTTCTAATAATACAAAGATGGCATTAAAGGAATCACCATTCAAGGCAGAAGGAAAGACAAAGCTATATTCTGCTGCCACCTGAAGTACTCGCTATTTCCATCTCTGTGACAGACTCTTCCAGCACTATGTTTTTTGTTCAATACATATTTAAGAGCATTTGTAGTATGTCATGTGCTGGGTCCTTGCCCTGTGGAGATGACCTGCTCCATTGAGTTTTTTCTTGGCCTGAGAACTCCTTTCTTAATTTGAGCTTAAGGGGTCTTTAAACTATAGGATTCACAATATTTTTCGATTGTAAACTGGAACAAATAAAAAAATGAGTTCATAAGTGTGACTTACTGATTAAAAAGACATAAACTTATGTTCTAACAATAAAGCAGCCTATGGCTTTCAGACTTCAGACTTGAATATGAAAATGTGGAACTATTCAAATCTTAAACTATCTGAGAAGTTCTAAGGAGAGCCCATGTGAAACTGGGCATTTGGGAGGTACAGGCAGGAGGATAAGAAGTTCAAGTTCATCTTCAATTCCCTAGATCCTGTCTAAAACCAACCAAGACCAAACGCAGGCCACTGCAAAGACTTTATCGGGGGTCCTCAGGAGGTCAGTGGCCCTCCCACCACAGACTGGCAGGTGTTGCAGTCTCTGTCAGACGTTAGTTCAGAAGGGGGTTCCCTTGAATGCCACAGGTTTTCAAATGTACATTACTCCTACGTCTCTCTCTGAGGTTTCCAGCAGAAGACTTATTTGGATGTCTCTGTGGTACCTTGTTATGGAAGAGAGAAACTGAAGAGACTGTCTTCATTCTGACTTCTCATTCCCAGCTTTCCTCTCTCTCCCCTCACAAGGCTGCTGACCTGGCTCCCCAACAGTGAGAAGATAACCATGCACCCAGCGATGCCCTGCTTCCCCTGAGCTACTGTGCTTCCATGGGAGGAAAGATGGAACAGAGGCAGCTGATGCCTTTCCTGATGTTAGCTTCTTGTTTTTACTTCTGCTCAGTGTACATAAGGGTTTAACTCCTTCACTGCTGGTTTGTTGCTTTAACCAGCTGACCCCAAACCTGCAAGTTCAGCTCTTTCCTCTTCCAGATCAGCTGAACTCTTAACACTGTTATCTAATAAGACAGAATCTCAAACCAAGCGGCTTTTCCCTTTAAGACATTTAAGTCAAATGTAAGTACTGTACTATTCCACTTGATTGTGACCACTAACAAAGCTGACCAGTGTGACTTACGCTGACATTTGCCTCCATTAGTCGGATCACCATAGAAGCCAGATATGCAGGTCTCGCAGTGCTTGCCGGTGGTCAGGTTCTCACACTTCTCACAGATACTCTGGTTGACACATTTGCTGTGGCCATTGCACTGGCAAGCTGAAAGGCAAAGAATTTTAAGGGTTCCGTCTGTCCCACAGGAGGACTGGGTAGGTAAATTCCACAGACTGATTTGCATATACTCTAAATGTTAATCATCAAGTTAGTTCGGCAAGTTTGTCTGTGCCTACAGTTCCAACTACTAGGAAGGAAGAGGCAGGCAGCATCCCTATTCTATGGCCCTACCTTGCTTAAGCCCGGAGGCTGGAGGTCAGCCTAGGTAACATAGTGAGATTCCCATCTAAAAAAGTTTTTTTTTTCAATAAAAAAAAAAGGAAGGAAGGAAAAAGAGCTGGGTGTGGAATTCAAGGCTGTCCTTGGCTATGTAGCAAGTTTGACGCCAATACACACAAAACAAAACAAGGTTCACTAAAAACCAGTCTGAGAAAATAAAAATACCAAAAACAAATTAGTCTTGAAAAACCAAAATCATATTATCAAACAAGGTGAAAGTCTACAGCAATATAAAAATAATTTTTGTTATTATTCATTATAAAAACTCATGCTTATGATAGTGTACTTGAAAAATGAAGGAAAAGAGGAAAAAAAAAAACAAAAAATAATCTCATTACCCCAAAAACATGGTTCATATTTGATATCTTTCCTTTCAGGATTTTTTAAATTATTTATCTTTCTTTTCTTCTCCTTTTAAAAAAATGAGTAATAGTACATGACTTTAACAAGTTACTTTCTCCAATAAATAAGTCATTTGGAAAAAAATAAATAAGCAGAGAAACCTCAGAATTAAATGACTTTTTACATAAAATGAATTTGACAGATATTCATAGACTAGCCTACCTAAACGACAAAGAATATACATTCTACTCAGCAGCACAGGGAAGCACATGCTGAGACACAAAAAAAACCTTAATAAATACAAAAAAAAAAATCTATGTATCCTATCTGTCCATTATGAAATGAAACTTAAAATCAACAGTCAACAAAACTCTAGTAAGTGTATAAATTAATTACTGAATGATGAAAAGTTCAAAGAAGAAATCAAAATATTCCTGGAACTAAATTTAAAAGAAAACACAACACGACAAATCCCCTAAGCTCTAAGTTAGAAGCAGTTCTAAGAGGGAAGTGTGTCCCAAGATTCTCATTAAGAAATCCAAAGAGCCCAAATAAATGACTTAAGGATGCAAGGGGAAACTTTGGAAAAATAGGAACTGAAATAAAACCCAACCCAAACCCAGTAGATGACATGAAATAATTAAAAAAAAAATCAAAGAAGAAATCAATGAAACTGGAACAATAAAAAACAATGAGAAAAAAAAAACTCAAGGACTCTATGAGTCGGTTCTTTAAGAAGGTAAGAAGAGTGAGAGACCCTTGGCTCAGCTAACCACAAAGAGATCCACAGAATCATAAATGAACAGGGAAACATCACAACAGACACCAAAGAAATACAAAATGTTATAAAGAAATACTTTAAAACCCCATATTCCATTAAGTTGGAAATCTAAAAGAAATGGAAGAATTTCTTTATTCATCCAAACTACCAAAGTTAAATCATGTGGCAATTAGCAACCAAAACAGACCATAGCAAATAAAGAGAATGAAATAGTAATAAAAAGCCTTTTAACTAGACAGAGTCCAGAGCCAGATAGATTCATAGCAGAATTCTACCAGATGTTCAAAAAAGAACAATAATCAACAATTCTTAAATTATATAAAAAAGAATAGAAGGATCACTCCCAAATTCATTTCCAAAGCCCGAATGACAGTAACACCCAATACCCAAACTGCAGACCAGTATGCCTGACAAACACAGATGCAGAAGTCTTCAATAAAATACTAGTGAACACAATACAAGCACATATCAAGAAGATCATCCATCACAAGTAACTGGGCTTTATTCAAGAATTTCAGGTAGGCCCAACATACCTAAGTCAGTAAATACAATAAATCATATAAGTAGACTTAACAATGAAATCACAAGCCGGGCGATGGTGGCGCACACCTTTAATCCCAGCACTCAGGAGGCAGAGGCAGGCGGATCTCTGTGAGTTCGAGACCAGCCTGGTCTACAGAGCTAGTTCCAGGACAGGCTCCAAAGCCACTGAGAAACCCTGTCTCGAAAAAAAAAAAAAAAAAAAAAAAAAAAAAACAACAACAACAAAAAAAAAATCAATGAAATCACATCTAAGAAGATGAAGAAAAGAGCTCGGGAAAAAAAATCCAATGCTTTCATGATAAATGTCCTAGAGAAAACAATACTGGAGTGAACATACCTCAACATAATAAAGGCTGGATATGACAAACCCACAGCCAACATTATCTTAAATGAGGAAAAACTCAAAGCAATCCCATTAAAATAAAAAATAAGACAAGGTTGTTCACAGTCCCCACTCCTTTTTAATACAGTGCTGGAAGCATTAGATGGAACAATAAGGCAGGAGAAAAAATTAAAGGGATACAAATAAGAAAAGAAGTCAAATTATCCCTATTGATATATGACATGCTATTATACACAAGAAATATCAAAAAGTCCATCATTAAATTTCTAGAAACAATGAACAATTTCAATAAAGTGTGGCAAGGTACAAAATTAGATTTCAAATATCAGTAACTCTTGGGCTGGAGAGAAGGCTCAGTAGATAAGCTGTTCTTGCAGGGAACCTGGGTTCAATTGCCAGCACCTACATGACAGCTCATAACTGTCTGTAAATCCAGTCCCAGAGGATACAATGCCATCTTCTGGTGCACAGATTAAGTTCCAACAAATATTCATACACACAAATTTAAAAAAAATAAACATATTTTAGAATGAATAAGAAAAATGTGGTACATTTACACAATGGAGTACTACACAGCAGAAAAAATAACGACAGCTTGAATTTTGCAGGAAAATGGATGGAGCTAGAAAACATTATTTGGAGTGAGGTAACCCAGACACGGAAAGATAATTATCACATGTACTCACTCATAGGTGGTTTTTAAACATAAAGCAAAGAAAGCCAGCCTACAAACCACAATCCCTGAGAACTTAGACAACAATGAGGACACCAAGAGAGACTTACATAGATCTAATCTACATGGGAAGTAGAAAGTAGAAAAAGACAAGATCTCCAGAGTAAATTGGGAGCATGGGGACCTTGGGGGAGGGTTAAAGGGGAGGGGGAGGCAGGGAGGGGAGCAGAGAAAAATGTAGAGCTCAATAAATATCAGTAAAATAAAAAATAAATAACTAAACTTAAAAACACTGACACACTCCCATTTAAAATACCAAAGACAATACAATATCTAGGAATAATATCTATGAAGGACTCCTACAGTGAAAATCACCATCCTACCAAAAAGCAATTTACAGATTTAATGCAATCCCAATCAAAATACTGACAACATTCTTCACAAATATAGGGGAAAAAAATCCTAAAATTCACATGGAACCCGAAAAGAGTCTAGACAGCAAAAGCAATGTTGAGCAAAAGGAATAAAACTACAGGGATTGCCATCACAGATTTCAAGGTACATCACTGAGCTATTGCAATACAAACAATTTGGCGTGAGTATAAAACAGACATGCAGACCAACAGAATAAAACAGAAGAGCCAAACAGCAATGTTCATAGCTACAGCCATCTGCTATTTCACAAAGAGGCAAAAACATAGGAAAGATAACATCTTCAACAAATGATGCTGGGAAAACCGTATGTTCACATGCAGAAGAATGAAAATAGATCTGTATCCATCGCCTTTCAAAATAACTAACTCTAAATGGATCAAAGACATAACCCAAAACACTGAAACTTTAGAAGAAAACATAGGCAGTACCCTACACGATATACGTGTAGGAAAGGACTTTCTATTGAGGACTCCATGTGCCCAGGAATTGAGGCCAACAACTAACTGGTAAATGGGACTTCATAAAGCTAAAAGGCTCTGTGCAGCTAAGAAAAAAAAAATCAATCAAGTGAAGAAGAATGGGGAGAATCTTTGCGAGCTATACATCGGACAGAGAATTAACATCCAGAACATAGAGCTCCAAAGTCAGAGTCAAGGAAGCAAATGACTCAATTTAAAAATGGGCTAGGGATCTGTGCTGGCCAGTTTTATGTCAAGGTTGATTCTTTACAAACAGGCAGTAAGACATCTGGATTAGAATACACAGGCATCTTACCTGGACACTGAATGAAAGACCAGTTGTATCTGCTGTCCTCGAGACACATACTGGAGTTGAGGAGAGGCTGTGGATACACAGTTCCTGCAGAGGCCAGTGAAGGCATCCTCACAGGTCCTTTATAGCTGCCCTCGATACATTTCCCTTTCCCAGTATTGCTAGGGTCAGTACACCAGCCACAGCCTGGCTGCTCCAAGCAATGGCTACAGGTACAGTAGCCAGAGCAATTTTCAGCTATTAAAAAAAAAAATTAAACTTGTAATTCATTATCACAAGTAGATGTACTAGTACCTTAGAGTGACTACTGAAATGAAATAATTTAAAGAGCCCACGATTTTACAGAACATACAACAGAGACTTTCACCATCTTTTCAATACAAGGAAGTTGGAAGTAGAAGGGACCTGTGAGGTCCTGTACCAGAAAGCACTTTACAAACAGGCAGATTAAGATATGGAGACATCCCCATTTTTCTAGAGACTGAACTATATGGCCCTGAAGAAGAGAAGTTATTCTGTACCTTGTGATCTACCCTAGATTTATCTGATTTACTGCATGGATCATTGTACCCAATTCCTTATACACATTTTAATCTGGAAAGACCAGCCTAACCATCTTCTGAACAGACTTGAGCAAAAGGTCAAGTCCAACCTGCTGGTAAATGTCCCAGGCTCTTTTCACTTACGTGGGCAGCTGCTCATTGTATACCATTCCATACACTGGCCAAAAGGGAAGGAGGCCACATAGGCATTGGAGTCTACACACTGCTTCATGTTACTGCACCACATGCACTCGGAGCTGCTGCTAGTGCACTCGCTACACGCTGTCCGCAGGGCACATGGTGTCCGGCACTGCTTGGCACTGTGGTTTGCTGGGAATTAAGCCCAAAAGGGACACTGGTCAGCTAGGATCAAAGACTTTTCAATGTGCATTATGAAATCAGTTCAGCACTATATTACTACATGGAGGAAATCCAAGAAACTTGGGACTCATGGGTTCTGTTTATTCAAGTGTACTTAAGCAAGCATTCATGGGAACACGGACTTTCTTTTCAAAAAGCACTGAAGGTGGGGAAACAAAAATCGTGGACTCACAATGGCTCATGGTGAACTGTAGGCGTCTTCGAACTAACCCGAGTTTGTAAAATTCTACATTTAAAATTTTGACGGATGAAAGCATTAAATTCACCAAAGCATTTAGCATTCAACAAGGACAAAAAGCTTTGTTGTAAGAAATTTAGAAACCCAGGTGGCTGGAGAGATGATGACTCAATGGTTAAGAGCAGGTACTGCTTTTCCAGAGGACCCAATCTCACTTGCCAGCACTCCTGTCAGGCTCCAAGGGATCTGACACCTGTCCTCCTAGGCACCTCTTCTCTCTCTCTCTCTCTCTCTCTCTCTCTCTCCACACACACACACACACACACACACACACACACACACACACACACACAAATCCCACATTATTAAAAAATAGTAAGTATTTTTTAAGTACTTTAGAAATCTTTTCCTAAGGCAACTCCCATGCTGTGACTCTCTTCAACCTAACACCTCAGTATTACTCAAGACCTGCTGGGAATGGAACTTAGCCTCCCCAAATAACCTGTACTTGCCCCTCTTGCTTCTGAGTTCTCATTTGTGTGTGGCTGTGCTGGGCCCGCCATCATGGAGTCCAGCCTTAGCCTCAGCACGGGACTGCCACAGCCTGGGGTTGGCTCTATCGGTGTCTTTTGCAATGCCCTCCCCACAGCAGCTCTCTTGAGTACTGTCCTGATTTGCTGCTTTTCTAAAGGTTTTTGGTTTCTGTGTTGTTCTTTCTTCCATAGCCTTTCTCTGCCAACACAAAGGAAATCACCTTTCAGAACGATTCTCAACACTTTTGAGGTCAACAAAACAGTCTAGCTCAATATTAAATTAGATTCTTTCAGTAATTTTATTTTTGGTTTTGAGTATGACTCAAACTATTTCCTTCTACATTGGGATTTTGTGTTCTGTTTAAAATAAACAGGCCTGAATCAGTGTTTACTAACTGCTGTCACATGTATCTTACATATCTCAGTACTCAGTCAACTACGCCTCCTCTGCTTTCCTGGTAAACGTCTTGGAGCACTGTACTCCTCCATGTCCTTACCGGGCCTTTCACAAACACTGCCATTGAGTGGGTTGATGCAGGTTGCAGCCTTCAATCCCCGAGTACTAGGCTCTGACAAGATCCCACAGAAGCCAGCATCGCTGGGCTCAGATGGCATCCACTGTAGCAAACTATTTGTAAATGGAGACATATCCTCCCAGCACCAGTAAGAAACATTGATCTTACGAAGACCAACCCATGGAGTCAGAGTGAGCTTGGACTACAGGCAAAAAAAAAAAAAAAAAAAAAAAAAAAGACAGTTAAGAATACAAGCATGTCTTTACCAAAACAGGCTTTGACATAAAAAACACTAGTTTGGGCATACCCCACAGACATGTGAAAAGCTCCTTATTCTCCAAACTCAGGCAAGGTAGATTAAAATAAGTGATCTTTTCAATATGATTACTTTGCAGAGGATAAAAATGGCTCAAAGAAGATAACACAGCAAGACTAGACTTCCAGAGATCAGTAGTAAAGAAATAATCAAGTTTCAAACTACTTGTGTTCTATGACAATGCTATAAAGAAACAATCATCCACAAATAAGGTTCATAAATGAAGTCACCTTACTAATACTTTTAAAATATAGATTGTATGCCTAACCTGAGCCTCTATGGCCAGTTCAGATGATTTAAAAATTGTTCCATTAGCCACGGGGCACAGCCTAACACATACATTTTCTTTTCTAGTTTTCCTGCTATGTAACTGCCAAATCTCAGGCCCATCTCTGTTGTTCAAGGTGATACTTTCCTTCTTTTTTTAAAGGTGAGATCACAGTCTACTGTGTCTATGTATATGTTGTAGCATGAATAATAAAAACCCAGAGACAGATATTGGGGTTCAAGTTGAAGATTAGAAAAGCTTACAGACAAGCCACTAGAAAAGTCTTACCTTTACCAAGGCTGGGTGACTGCAGACAGAGATGAGCCTCTGTCTCCTCCCATTTTATATTCCCCTCTAGTGCTGGGATTAAAGGTATGACTCCCTATACTGGGATTAAAGATGTGAACTATATACGATATATACAGGCATTAAATTCATCAACGATGTCTAGTCCATTTGCATTTGAAGAATTCAGAGAAAATACTCCATAGCTATTCTTGTCTTGGTGAGTCTGAAGTCTTGTGTCTAATTTACTTTCTATTATAACTTGCTTTCTGTGTCTGGTAAACAAAGAAAACTTTAACTATCTAGTCTTCAACTCTCTCAGAGACCCAAGAAGGAAATAATATTAACTGGGTAAGCAGGAAGTGAAAGCAAGTAAATTCTGAAAATTGAGAGAAATGACAGAAACAGATGTCTGCCTAGACAGTCACCCAAAGTTCCTCTGCAACATTGGTGCATCCATCTTCAGCCTACAGTCCTAGAATATCTGACAGACTTTTCTATGAAGCAGGGTTTTTGAAGGACTTCCCTGCCTTGTCTGTTAAGGTTTGGCAGTCACTCTCTTCTTGTGTCCTGCTTGTCCCATTAGGACAGGAAAGTGGCAGTGGTTTGAGGCAAGGGTACTTTCTTGCCCAGTGGCTTACTTTTGCCACAAAGGAAGTAAACTCCATGTGGAGTTTCTTCAAAGCCTATTATCTTCTCTGAAGTAGATTGGTGCTGCCAGGAGCAAACATGTCTCATTGTCATTAAAAAAAAAAAAAGAAGAAAGAATCTATGTTATTAAAACATCTTAAATGCCATACTCTGTAGATCTCTGAAGTGTTTGAAAATGACATGTCTATTTAAAATATACCTCTGTTTGACCTTGAAAACATACCTAATGTGACTACAAGTTCGACTGTAATAGGTGACTGAAACTAACCTGCATTTCCTTATTACCCTAAACAGTTGGTAATAATAATTTTCAAAGACTAGAAATTTGCATTACATTGTTAAATGAGTTGTATAGGTGGAATACCTTAAACAAGAGTAGAAATGTATGTACAGTATGTTCTAACAAAATTAATTTCAAATTTGCATAAACATACATTTGTATACAATATACAAAAGTCCAATCCAATGTCAACATAGTAAAAATGGCAATTCTACCAAAGGCAATTTATAGATTCAATGCAATCCCCATCAGGGTCCCATCAAAATTCTTCACAGATCTTGAGAGGACAATAATCAACTTTATATGGAAAAACAAAAAACCCAGGATAGCCAAAACAATCCTATACAACAAAGGATTGTCAGGAGGCATTACCATCCCTGACTTCAAACTCTATTACAGAGCTACAGTGATGAAAACAGTGTGGTACTGGCATAAAAACAGAGAAGTCAACCAATGGAATCCTATAGAAGACCCAAATTTTAACCCACAAACCTATGAACACCTCATTTTTGATAAAGGAGCCAAAAGTATACAATGGAAGAAAGAAAGCATCTTTAACAAATGGTGCTGGCATAACTGGATGTCAACCTGTAGAAGAATGAAAATAGACCCATATCTATCACCATGCACAAAACTCAAGTCCAAATGGATTAAAGACCTCACTATCAGTCAGAACACACTGAACTTGATAGAAGAGAAAGTGGGAAGTACCCAATGTAAAGCATTTAAAACTAATAGTTGTTTTTTAAAAGTAGACTCAATAATCTTTTTTATCTTATTATATCTATATCCTTCCTCTTTTCTTTTCAGAGTAGATTCAATAATCTACCCTTTTATCCTATTATATCTACAGCCCTTTTTTTTCTTTTTAAAATAAAAACCTTGAATCTAATTTCCTTTGGTAAGCTTTTTTCCTGACCATTACCAATAACAACTTGTTAGCAATACCCCTAAACAATGACAAATATCGAGACTCGACTGCTCTCCTCTCGGGAGCAGACGCCATGCTCCTGGCTCCAGGGCAGACGCATGATATGAAGCTCCGACCCAGGATGGACATAGGCTAGAATCTTCCCGGTAAGCACACCTAGGGGCGCAACACAGATGATTAGAAATGGGCTAACTTAATATGTGAGAATTAGCCTAGAAGAGGTTAGATAGAAATGGGCCAAGCGGTGTTTAAATGAATACAGTTTGTGTGTTGTTATTTCGGGCATAAGCTAGCCGAGCAGGCAGCCGGGGTGCTGGGAACGAAGCCCCGCCGCCGCCCCTATTACTACAGTTGGCGCCCCACGTGATGGACTAAACCCACTTAAAAAACCTGAGAAGGCTTAAAAGTAAGGGAGAGAGAGTTTAACACAGATTTTTGCTGTTTGTTGGTGGCGTGCTGTGGAGAGATTTCCTGATTCGGCAACAGTAGCAGAAAAAACGCTGTGTCATTTTAAAGCGCGACTTCCTGGGGCTGTGCCACCATTGTGATCTCTGTCTGGCTCCTATGGGAGACAGAGTTTTTGAATAGAGCATTTGGAGTAAAGTGCTACGATTTGTTTGATGGCAACTAGACTCGCTGTGTTCTCGGGTCTGCTCTGCTTGTTAGAGGCAAGCATGCGCTTTCTTCTAAGAGAAGCTTTCTGACTCAGCTTTAGCTGCAAAGCCTGCAGCTCATTAAGAGGTCCTGCCACGAAACACTTAAACGGTGTTGACGAAAAGCTGAACACATGCTTTTCGGTTTTCAGCCATAGCAGGAAAAAAGCTGCGCCGTTTAAAAATGCCGGCTTTCTGGGCTGTCCTGCCAGGACAAACTCTGACTCTTTTACGCAGGTGGTTTGTGCAGTTTGCAAGCACAGGCTGCTGAAGCTCGCTTGCTGGCTACAGCCAGTACCTCAGCCATGAGGCTGGAAAGCTAAGGAATGGGCTGGATCCAGCCGGCAAAGCCACGCCTTTAATCCTACTGATATTGCTTGGTAAATTAAAGACTCGTGTGGTCAGAAAAAGAGAGATATACAGTAAAGAGAGATTCAAAGACAAAGAAAATTTCTAAATGGTTTGAAGTGTGTTAAAAATATATGCAGACTAAAATTTAAAGTTCTTAAAGTAACAAAAAAAAAAGGAAGAGAGTTGTTGTGTGTGGTACACACCTTTAATCCCAACACTTGGTAGGCAGAGGGAGATAGACCTCTGTGACTTCAAGGTGTGGTAGCACATGCCTTTAATCCCAATGCCTGGGAGGCAGAGACAGGTGGATCTCTGAGAGTTCAAAGACAGCCTGGTCTACAGAGTTACTTCAGGTCAAAGATACAGAGAACCTGTCTCAAAAAGCAAAAAGTTAAAAGTAAAAATAAACAAAATAGAGGTTAAAACAAAGCTGTACAAAGATAGAAAATAGAGAATTTTGATACTGTATGCTATTATGCTCTCTCTGAATTGTTTGAATGCTGAGGAAGGAGCAAGAGCTGCTAAAAGATATTTATTTATAAATGCTGCTGAACTAATCCAACATAGATATTTTCAATTTGGATCTAAGGATATGATACTTTGGAAAGGAGTTTCTTATTTTGTTTTCACAGAGGATGAGACGCTGTTCATTTCTTCTATTCCGATTTGGTATGATGGACCACGCCCTCCTGAAGGGTTGCAGTGAACACTTTCAGAAAATTGCTTCGCTCAACTGCCAACTGAGATGAAACTAGCACACAGGTTATACCATGAAAGACCTAATTAACGACGCCCCCATTCAGCAGGAAGCAGTTTGGAGAGAAAAAACTTCGCCCATGTTCACAAATATGGTTTATAAATGTCCTTTTACATTTAAAGGGGGATATGATATAGATATGAATAATTTACATTACTATAGATTTTGCTTTATTGATAGAGATTTAAGGTCAATTTTGTTATATATAAGTGTTTCTGATTTTGATTAAGGTATTGTGATTGTGTAGTTCATTTAAATATGTACTGTATAATTAAGAAATATAGGTTGTTAATGGATAATCATTGATAATAGTAAAGCTTGTAGTCATGTTAGATTTTCTAGATAGAGATATATTTTAGATAGACATTCTTCATGTCTTTCAAAGATTACAGAATAGGACATTTAATGTTTTAATAACTGAGGACTTTTCATGACAATGAGACACTCTGCTCCTGGCAGCACCAATCTACTTCAAGAGGAAGATGGGCATCGAAGAGGCACCTTATGGAGTTTGGTAGCCATTTGGGCAAGAAACTGCTCTTGCCTGGACTATTGCATAAACTGGACACAGAGAACCCGCAGAGAGAGAACTAGTGAACTTGCCTAAGGTGAGATGATCTTTTGGGGTTCCTGATTCATGAAAGAGTCTGCGAGACATTCTGCAGGACACAACAGATAGTGACTGAACTGACTTTGAATTTTCCTGCTTTATGGAAATGTCTGCTGGATACCATGGGCCTGAAGGCTGAAGATGGATGCCCCAACGGTACAGAGTAACTTTGGGTGACTGTCCACGCAGCGAGATGTCTCTGTCATTTCTAGCGTTTTAAAAGTTGCTTTTTTCTTGTTTGCTTAGGTAGTATTGTATCTTTCTGGAGTCTTTAATGGAGTTAAGAATAGTTAGTTATAGTTTTCCTTAGTTATGATAAAGATTATTGTAACTTTTACTTGATAACTGTTTTGTTATATGTGATTTTGCTATGTTAAAGTTAAAGCCTTTTTTTTTTTTTTTGTTTAAACCGAAAAAGGGGAAATGATGGAGGAAGGTCATTGGCTAATAAAGGAACTGCCTTGGCCCATTTTATTGGTTAGAGGATAGGTGGGAGGAGTAAACAGAACAGAACGCTGGGAGGAAGAGGAAGTGAGCTCAGACTCGACTGCTCTCCTCTCGGGAGCAGACGCCATGCTCCTGGCTCCTGGGCAGACGCATGCTATGAAGCTCCGACCCAGGATGGACATAGGCTAGAATCTTCCCGGTAAGCGCACCTAGGGGCGCAACACAGATGATTAGAAATGGGCTAACTTAATATGTGAGAATTAGCCTAGAAGAGGTTAGATAGAAATGGGCCAAGCGGTGTTTAAATGAAAAAAAAAATAAACAATGACAAATATCCATAATCACATTTTATCTATTTATCTGAGTATGTGTCACATTTTATCTAACTCCATGCTACATTTTATTTTTTAAAAAGTCACGAACCTGTAGAATAATTTCTGCCTCCTCTGTTTTTGCTGTAAGGAGTAAGATCCAGGGTCTCCTGGCCATGAACTCTACTACCGAGCTCCAGTCTTGGGTAGCCCTGAAATTTCTTTCTCATTCCAACTTTGTTATTTTGGGTTTTTTGTTTGTTTGTTTTTGTTTTTTGTTTTTGAGGCAGGTGTCCCTATGTACCTCTGGCTTGTCTGGAATTCCCTATATAACCCAGGGTGGCCTTGAAGTCACAGAGATGTGCCTGTCTTTGTCTCCTGCGTGCTGGGATTAAAGGCAGGATGCACAGTGCCTAGCTCCCCATTGCAATTTAAAAACAAAACAAAACAACAACAAATCTTTATAGGAGGTGAAGGGATGGCTCAGCAGATAATGCTGCTCTTCCAGAGGACCAGAGTTTGGATCCCAGCCCTCACATCAAGCAGCTTACAACTGTAACTCTAACTCCAGGGGATCCAATACCCTCTTCTGGCCTCTGTGAGCAGCCCCTTCCCCCCAAGCTCCCTAGTATCACAAGTACCTGTTATACATTTCAAAACCCATGCTAGTCTCCTGGCCCTTATCCCCGAAAATACCTGTCTTCCTTATAATCCACATGATTTGTTCACCCCACACACTCTCATCTCTTGTTATCCTCTTGCTACCTCTCCATCTCTACCTCCACTACTCTCTGCTATTGAATATTTTATTAGTTATGTGACTGGAAAGAGAAAAGGACTGGATATGGCCAGGGCTAGGGGAATGGGATAGTGGGAAAGAACAGTGGAGAGCGCAGGTGATGAAGAGAGAATTGTGAGATGGACGCATTGTGTGGGTTATCAGGAAGAGTAGCCGAGGGGGGGGGGGGGGGAGGGCTAGGAGACTAGCCTGGACTTTGAGGTGCAGAACAGGTACTTGTGATACTGAGGGGCCTGGTGGCCAATATGTGCCTTGATATAATAACAGGCATCACAGTGATAAGGAAATGACTCCTTTTGACAGATGGGGACCAATTTCACAAGTTTCTGAGGAATGCTAGCTTTTATCTACTGCCAGGAATCCTTCTCTAGTCCAGCTTGAGCTCATTTCAGGATATATGGACTTCCTGGGACTTAACAGCCAGAATCCATACTATACTTGCTCATGTTATGAGAAGGTGGTGCCAAATGAGAAATGTGATACCGTGCTCTCTTTTCTCCTGGCTAGACAAAAACATATACCTCATATCTCCATGTACCATAGCCAGCACAGACAGAAAACCTGCTCTGTGAATACCTACCCAATGAACTTTAGCATCACAATACTTAGACTTTGCATAAAAAAATGCCAAATGGAATCATGTAACATCAACTACATGCTGTTCAAGAACTTAGCTAGACAGTAGGAGAATTTGGACCTTTCTGAATTCAGAAGCCTTAGCAAGAAAGTGCCCTCTTCTGGGCTAGCCGGGTTTTACACGTCTTATTGGGGATCACATGACATGCTATAACACCTTAAGGGATGCAAACGGCTTAATAACACTTAGATAGCTAGCTTTGTACCCTCCCTTCTCCAAGAAGGATCTAGATATGAAAATCTAGTACGAAATAATCTAATGTCACCAGTTGTGGTAGTTTGAATAGGTATGGCCTCCATAGATTCATGGCCTATATATAGGGAGTGAGGTGAGGTTTTGTAGGTGTGGGCTTTCTGGAGGAAGTGTGTCACTGTGGAGGTGGGTTTTGAGATCTCATATGCTCAAGCTACTCCTGCTGTTGGACACAGTTCACTGCCTGTTGCCTGAGGATCAAAATGCAGAACTCTCAGCTCTTTTCTCCAGCACCACGTCTGCCTACACATTGCCTTGTTTCCCACCATGATTATAATGGACTGAACCTCTGAAACTGTAAGCCAGCCCCAATTAAATATTTGCATTAAGAATTGCCATGGCCATGGTGTCTCTTCATAGTAATAGAAACCCTAAGACACCAAAATACGTGTACATATTATTATTCATTCCATATATTCCTATCTCATACTTAACAAATATGACTACCAAAATATTCAAAGTACTGAACTCTTTAATACATGAAGAAAGGCATTAAAACAAAAGATTCTGAAGTACAGGTACACAGTCTACTATTAATCATTTACTGGAATTCTTTCTCTTATCAGGTACATGATACACAACTGGGGCCTTCTACACATAGGCTGCTGTTGTGCCCTCAGAAGAAAGGTGATATTAGAAACCGAAGTTCAGAAAATGTTAACTTACCATGCTCTGAGATGACTGCATTAATCGAAGATGTTTAAGGACAAATTCCACCTTTTTCTGGGATGTAAGGGAAGCCAAAAATGCATTGTGGTTCCTACAGGACAACTTAGCATTGTCATAATTTTCCTTAGCAGTAGTTATTTTCAGACATGAGTTTCCAACCAAATGCCAGCCAATACCACAGATATTTTCTTTTATGAAAGGGGAAAAGGAAAGAAAACAAAGTTTTAGAAATTATATAGAAGTAGTATATTACTAGTTCAATTACTGAAATCTAAACTCATTCTTCTGATTTGAATTCCAGGTGCTTCATTAGGATATGGTGAGAGTATCAGATGCATTATTAACTTCCACATATAGAAAAAACTTTTAAAATAAATTTTTTCTTAATTTATTTATTTATTATATATACAATATTCTGCCTACACATACTCCTGCAGGCCAGAAGAGGGCACCAGGCCTCATTACAGATGGTTGTGAGCCACCATGTGGTTGCTGGGAATTGAACTCAGGACCTTTGAAAGAGCAGGCAATGCTCTTAACTGATGAGCCATCTCTCCAGCCCCTAAATTATTTCTTTTTTAAATTATGTGTATATATGCAACTCAAGTGTGGGTTTGTACATGTGACTGTAGTGCTCACAGAGGCCGTAAGAGGGCAAACTAATATTACAAGAGGTTGTGAACTGCCCAGCATGGACACTGGAGACCAACTTTGGGTCCTCTGGAAGATCAGTATGCACTCTTAACTGCTGAGTCTTCTCTCCAGCCCCAGAATAAAAAGACCTTTTAAAAAAGGTTCACCAGTCACATTTCCTGACTCTCAGGAAGCATACTCTAGTCAATACTCCTACATCCTGAAGACGAATTCTTTGGTGCATGGTTAGAGATTGGTGTAACTCTTTTTGAAGAAAATGGAGAAGTAAACTAAAATCTTGAATGAAAAATATATAAATAAATATGGAAAGATGGGGCAGAAAACTGCAAATGAGGCTTAGGAAACGGTTCAGTGGGTAAAATACTTGTACCAAGTCTAAGGACCTAGTTCAGATCCCCAGGACCGACATAAAAAGTCAAGCATGATTTTGTTTGCTTGTAATCTCAGCTGAGGGCTAAACGTAGGAGGCTCCTGAGGCTTTCGAGTCAGCCTTCTAGATAATCAGTGGGCTCCACACTTAGTGAAGGGCCCTGTCTCAAAACAACTGAATGTGGGCAAGTGACAGAGAAATATAAGGAAGTTAACCTCTGGCCTCCAATGCTCACATGTGTATACTTATCTGTGCGAAGATGTACATATGCAGGAAAAAGTAAACCATAAATGGAATTGAATTGAGAATGGATGACTTTAAGTTTCCAAATGCTACCCTGTTTTCATGCCATGAGACAGAAGGTATAAGCAACTGCACCAGCATATCAAAAACAAGGTGAAGAGGGAGATTGGTTTAGGAAAACTTCAAAGTAATATGGTACACAAAGAAAGTCTGCAGTCTCCTCTGTGATTGTGCTGAACTACATAAAGTGGAGCATGAAAGCATGGTTGCTCCTGAACATTTGCGCAAAAGTGAACAAGCAAGAGACTTCCTCCGAGCCAGAGCACACTGTTGGAGACACGAACAATGCTCACTAACCAGAAGAGCCACTGGGATCCATGAGAGGCCTGTGGAAAGATATAATCTAAGAGCGGATAAACTGGCTCCTAAGAATGTGGTACCAGGGGCTGGAGAGATGGCTTGGAGGTTAAGAGCACTGGCTGCTCTTCCAGAGGACCTGGGCTCAATTCCTAGCTCCAACATGGCAGCTGACAGCTGCCTGTAACTCCAAGATCTGACACCCTCAAACAGACACCCTCACACAGGCAGAGCACCAATGCACATAAAATAAAAATAAATAAACTAGTTAAATGTTTGGGGAGTGCCTTGGACCTTCACCAAAGCAATGTGCCTTACCCTCTCTGAGGAGTGGATGGGGGAGGGGGAAGGAAGGGATGGGAGGAGGGGAAAGAGTGGGAACTGGGATTGGTATGTAAAATGAAAAAAGACAGTTTGTTTTCTTTTTAAAAAATAAAAATAAAGTGGGGAAAAAAAAGAATGTGGTACCAGCAGTAAGACAAAATTACAGGCTTTCAAGGACTAAATTAGAACAAGCCTTTTAACAGGTGCCTAAGTATTCTATTGGACATTAAAGTGTGATACACAGAATAAAATGGACAAAAAGCCTGCAGTGGTTTGAATAAGAATGACCCTCTTAGGCTCGTGTATGTGAATGCTTACATCAGGGAACGGCACTATTAGAGAAGGCTGGAGGTATAGCCTTGCAGGAATAGCTGTGGGCTTGTTAGAGGAGGTATTTCACTGGGGTAGACTCTGAACTTTCAAAAGCCCACGCCAGGTCCATCTCTATCACTCTCCCTATCACGCTCTGCTATCACTCCAGCACCCGTCTGTGTGCTGCCAGGCTTCTGCCATGATAACAGCCTCTGAAACTATAGCCCCCAATTTAATGTTTCCTTTCATAAGAGTTGCCTTGGTAATGGTGTCTCTTCACAGCAACAGCAACAGAACATGGATTAAAATAAAGCCATTGGGCAAACTAAATAAAATCCTTTCAAAGAGTCCAGATTCATAGCCTTAATCAAGCCTCAGATGTTGGAAAGTCATAGGAGCCCCCCTTCCAGGGTATCCTGATGAATCAAATACATCACAGAGGTTTAGTCAGGGCTAGCTGCTCTTAGTACCTAAAATTGTCACCCTGAATCTCATCTGAAATAGTCAGGAATGAAGGTCACATCAGGAGAGGGGACTGATATAGAAATCCCTCCTCACTGAACTGTCAGGAAGTGATTCCTTATAGGGCCCTGACTGCTGCTGAGTTATCACAGCTTACGGAGGGTCAGTGGGGCACCGTGTGTGATATTGATCTCAGCCACTGACCAATTCTCGGAACAGATGATGCTTCCATTTATTTCAAAGGCCAGCAGAATAAGTATATGAGAACTGTATTTAAGTTAAAAACAAATACAACATAATTCCTCTAAACAGTGAGAGAGCTAAATAGACAGAATATGCCTCTCTTTCCTAGGTTCACTCTAACCCCTCACTGAGGGTATCCCAGCGCAAGGCCTACCTACCAGGCAGGGCGATGCACTCCTGATTCCGGGGCTCCCACTGGCAGTTCTGGTCTAGGGCACAGCTCCTGCAGCTTGTTTTCTTATTGCAGTAGTACATGGGGTTATCCTTGGGGCAATTGTCATACTTGGAAATGGAGAGCTAGAACACAGTGGAGAAGCGCTTTCGTTTATATTCACACAAAGAACTTGGTGAGGACTAATAGGGTCCTAAAGACAGTAACATAACCGAGGACGGTAACCATGGATACAGAGGGAGGGAGGGAAGGAGGGAGGGAGGGAGAGACACAGACAGACAGAATTAGGTAGAATGAACAGGAAGTGGTACTGTAGTGGGCACACCATAGTGCATTCTAACTACCATGCCTTTAGCTGGCAAGGTAGCCCACCTTCACCACCACACCTCATTCAACATTTACCTGTAAAATGTGCAAGTTTTTCAGTGCTCCCCCAACCCCCACCCACAGCAGCAGTCTCAAGTTTGTATTTTATGAACTGCATTAAACTAGGAGAAAAACATGTCATGAATCATCAAAGACAATAAAAGCTGGGTCACTTATCTTCTTTAGCCTATTATCACCTAAATTTAAAGTCACCGATGGTGAGCACAGACGTAATGCTGAGTCAAGATATAAGACAAAGACATTTTGTAAAACCCTTTTTCTGAATACTACACACAAACCTCAGTAGCTGGAGGACCGTTGGAATCAGAATGTATATAGCATCCCTTCATTAAAGAAAACCTGAGCAATAGTAAAATTCAAATCTACATCCCATTTTAAAAATAAATCTGCTCGTTATTTACACTATACCCAAACTCAACAAGCACCTTTTTCTGTCCTCTAAAATCCTTGAAAAACAGTTTCTGACCTGGCCTTCTGTGCAGCTGTGGTTCATAGGGACACAGTGATCATTGCACCAGTGGCAGTCATTGGTATTGGCTGTGCAGCTGTAACAATCTGTGTGCTGGTCACATCTGTCATGGTCAGGGGCTACGGAGAAAAGAAAACCTTGTCAACTATGTGACAGTCTCTGTTGAGCAGAATATGAGACAGAAAAGCTCCTAGCAATAGTTGGGAAGCAAACGTAGGGTCAAAATGGAAGGAAAAAAACATTGCCATGTTCATGTTAAAATAAAACAGATATAAGCAGACAATCTGAAAAGTACTATTTTCTAACTATCCCCCTGAAAGGTGCATAGAAAGTAAAAAGCAAAGGTCTGTTAATTACTTTTGTAGCAATGCTAAGATATAATGGAAGATCTGGGCTTTGAATGCTTTTTTTTTTTTTTTTTTTTTTTTTTTTTTTTTTTTTTTTGGGTTTTTCGAGACAGGGTTTCTCTGTAGCTTTGGAGCCTGTCCTGGAACTAGCTCTTGTAGACCAGGCTGGCCTCGAACTCCCAGAGATCTGCCTGCCTTTGCCTCCCGAGTGCTGGATTAAAGGCGTGTGCCACCACCGCCCGGCTTTGAATGCTCTTTTCTTCTCAGGACAAATATTAACTAGCAATAGAATTAAAACGACAAGCTGCCCAGAAGCTAAGGAAAGTAATACAAGAGACCAAGACATTCTTCCTAGCTACAAACACAAGGCACATCTGGGTGCAGGCATATCCAGTGCCCAAGAACCCCACAGGAAACACTTGCTAATTGTACTCTATACACAGGTGAATTCAAGACTGTGGGTTTCAGAACTTCCACCTTTATAGACCTGACATAATTCCCACTAATCGCCAAATGAGAAGCTACAAAGCCATGATGCCCCACATGCTAAACCATCTCAGAGACATGACACCAACAAGCAGGAAGAGAGGCCATTGGCCTAATGTCACAGAAACTCTCCTGGTAAGTTTGTATCTTAGGCTGTTTTTCCTGCCAAGATCATTACAACAGGATTAGGTATGCCCAGAAAGTGAGACATAACTAATGGGCTCGTGTGAACCACCTAAGAAATATATTTCCAATACACTAACATTTAAGTTGAATTTTTAAAATTGGTTATTCTACTGATTCTGTTTTGGGAAAGTTAGAACTCCTAACAGGTTCTGGTAATCTGTTTTCTATCAATAAACCAAAATTCCAATCAACAGAATGGTCTTATCCTGTTACACAACTTTATTTGGCACAGAACAGGAAAACAAAGGCAGTCTATCCAATATAACTCTCATGTTAACTCCAGCACCTGCCTGTGTCTTACTAGGTAAGTAATATAGTCTCATACTTTAAATTGATTGATACAAACTATCTTGGAGGCACTCTTTCTATTTTTCTAAGAATTTTTATACGTTACTTCACTGATTTGGTGAAGCAGTGCTTGAGGAAACCACTAAGCAAGTAGATAAGAGGCAAAAATAACAAGACCAGCTCAGGGGCCAGTGAAGCAGGGACCTTAGTGCATCTGTCATTCTGTATTGCTGTATCCAACCAAAGGGGCTGGAAATACCTAGTGAGGACAGCAGCTCTACCACTGTTCTACCAGAACAATCTGCTGTACGTGATCCCCGTTCTTATCCTTAACATTAGACCTTCATCAACAATACAGCAGCCAATAGCCACATACAGTTCTTTTATTGTTGATGGTTTTGGCTTTTGTCTCAGCCTCTTGAGTATTTGGATTATAGGCATGTGCTACTATACCTGGCTCATGACATTAACTTTTAAAGTAAATCAACCAACCACACAAATAGAACAATCAGTCCCTTAGTTAGAATAGCCACATTTCAAGTCATCTGAGAGCAGCAGATTGCTAGTGGCTACTACACTGAACAAAGAAAGAATGTAATATTTCCATCATCAGAATTTTCACAGGTAGGTCTGGTGGTACATGCCTATTATCCCAGCATTCAGGAGGCTGAGGAAGGAAGATCACAAGAAATTTGAGGCTAGTTTGAGCTATAGAACAAGACCCTGTTTCAAAAACCCAAAACCAAACCAAAATTCCACCAGAAAGCAAGACTTCAGTCCTGGAATTGTTACACAAAGCCTGTGTAACGTTGGAAAGCTTTATAACCTGCTAACAGCTTCCAGGAGTCGCAAGACTCATTAATAAGAAATAACCAGAGAATAAGGTGAACATAAAAGTGTATGGATATTAAGTTCCTTCACAAGTCAGATAAAATTAGATCTTTAAATTCTAAGTAGAAAAAAACATACTTCTTTTGGAAAAACACTCTGATTTTAACTTTTCTGCTTGTTCTTCAGTTGCCAACTCCCAGGAGGTACATTGAGACGATTGTGTGTCCCACAGACACCGGATCCCAGGTCCTGCTGCTACACAAGCTGCCTCACTGCGGTGGGCGTCACACTGCTCCGAGGTGAAGACTAAGATGTCACTGAGGAGGAGGCTGTTGAAGCCGCCAAACACGTACATGGTACTGAGAGGAAAGAGAGAAGGAATTTACTGAGAACACACACAACACATATATGACATAGGGCTTCTTGGGGTTGTTGGCTTTGAAATTTTTGAGACAGGTTTCACTGTGTAGCCCTTGCTAGTCTAGAACTTTCATAGACTCGACTGGCCCTTTCGTTGGGACCATCTTCCTGCGTCTGCCTCCCACATGCTAGGATCTTTATATACCTGTCTTAAACTTTTGACTGTCAGTCTTTAGAAAACTTGTAAGTATTAAAAGTCCTCTGAGAAGACCAGTGAAATGGTTCAGCAGGTTAAGTACTTGCCACTAAATTGGACAATCTGAGTTCAATCCCTGAAACCATATAAAGGTGGAAGGAAAGAAGTGACTTCACAAAGTTGATCTCTGACTTCCATATGTGTGCTACACCACTCACATGCTGCCACCCACATTGTAAATAAATAAATAATTTTAAGTGCTCTAAGAAATTATTTCAAAGCCTCAAAAACCATTACTATCATCCATTCTGTCAAATTTCATCTTCCATCCTGGTTTGTGGTCACTCAGAATAGTTTCAATAATCTACCTGCCAATGTGCTGCACATGGAAAATTAGTACATAGGGAAAGTGGCATTTTAAAAATATTTATTTTTAATTATATGTATATGTGTGTGTGTCCATGCAGATGGATGTCCACTGAGGTCAGAAGAAGGTGTTATAGTCCCTGGAGCTGAAATGGCATCTTCTATTAGTAGGAAAAGATAAGATTCTGGGGGCTGGAGCTGACTCAGCAATCAAGAGCGACAGAGTTTGGTTCCTAGCACCCACAACAGGTAGCTCACAAACACCTACAACTCTAAATTTCAGGAGACCTACCTCCTTCTTCTTTCCCCTGTGGGGACCCACATGCACACACGATTACACACACATATACAAAAAATAAAGAGAATAGAGAGTGAGAGAAAATTATAGATAGGAAAAATAGTTCTGAAGACTTTAGCCAACTGAGAAAGCAAGAATTCTATGCCAATGAATAACTGCTTAAGGTCTTTCCCTATTCCTTGATATAAGCACAGGATTTTCTAGGAATCTTACAAGAAGCCCCATTTAAAGAAAAACCATGTCCTAAACCTCTAACAGTGCCTGGTTTTATCTTGCCAGTCTGTAATGCCATCCAGTGCCACCTCTAACCTCAGTTATCAGAGAGAACAGACGGAGGGTCCCATAGAAACATGCTGTACAATAAAATCCCGAAACCTATATGCAGTCTGAAGTGTGGCTCTTTGTCTAGAAGCCGTACTCAGCTTTATTCTTGCCCTGAGCACTTTCCTTTTAAATCTCTGAACAGTCCGACTGTGCAACATACTGGCTAGTCCTGAGATTCCTTTTTGTATGGAAGCCATGAGTCCTGGGGTTGCCTGAGTCAAGATCCATAAAAGACTAAAGGAATTCCGTGGGTTAGATACTTCAATTAGTACGCAGAAAAAATTAATGCAGATGTCATTATGCATATGAAGAAAAAATTGATTTTAGTCACAGAGAAATGCAAATTAGAAGCACATTGTTGGGCTATTTGTAACCTATCAAACTGGCAAAGAAAAAAGTAACAAATGTTATATAATATTTGAATTGATGAGACTTCAGGGCAATAGGCTAACTCATACACTGCTGCTGGGCATGTAAGATTGTAGAAATCCACATAAGGGATTCTGGCAACTATTGAAAACAAAGCTACACATTTATGCTTTTAAGCCTTAAGTCATTTTTCTAGAAATCACATAGATACAGTGCCACAGAGTGATCTTCAGTTTATATTGTTGGGTGTATGGATGGTGGAGGAGTGAGCAACGCAGAGAAAAATATATAGATTATGTAGCCATTTATCTTTTTGGAGAAAAAAGGGTCTGACACACACATAATCTATTCCCCTTTACAAAAACAAGACACACAATATTTCTTTAACTTGCTTTTGCTTGATAGAGATAGGGTCTCACCTAGAACTCTATAGCTTAGACTTGCCTAAATCTTAGGACTTTCAACCTCGAAGAATTCCTCTTATCTCAGACACCTGCGTGCTGGGATGATAGGCATGAGCTACCCTGCTTGACCAACCTGTATTCTTAAAAGACCAATTTAGTGACAATGGAAAAGACTAGGCCTTAGATTGTGTGCTTAAAACTCACTCTTAGAAAAGCAGAATATGTCTGAATTAGATGTTCTTCCCTGAGCTAAACAAACAAAACAAAACAATGCCCTACCATTTCCCTACTCCCTTTCATTCCTTCCCAAACTAGACCTTCCTAGAGAAAAATCTAATTTCATGTCTAGGTCAAGAAATACTTACAATGCATTTGTAACATGTACAGTAGAGACATATCAGGGTTGTCAGACTCAAGTGTTACTACGAAAAGATGGTCATTAGCTAGAGTTAAGAACTACACTAGAATGAAATGAAATATATCAAATATCTTTAAATTCAAGTTCATAATGACATTTGCCCTTCAAAAGAAACCTCCTCTGTTACCTCTGGACTGCAATAGGCAAGGAGCTCTCCCAATTCTCATGTCCTAGATCGCCAAGCAAGTTTAATACTAATCCACAATGAAGAATCTGGTAACTCACTGCACTGGTCTTCAACTTTTCTCTCCAAATCAACAAAGGACCAAACAAAGCATGGTGATTGTGTGGCTCTGTATTCATTACAATATCCGAAAACCAGATGATAACCAAAAAGAAAAACTCTAGGATTCGTTTTTGACCTCGCTACTGGCTCCTGAGTCTGCCATGAATCAAGTGGGTTCAGTTAATAAACCAGCAGCTTCACCTGAGCACAGCTGGTGCCTCTACAGTTCTGAATACCTTAGATCACGGTACAGCTCGGGGGGGGGGGGGGGGGCTTCCAAGAGGCTTGGAGAAGGCAACTAGGATAAATGCTGCCTCTCCATGTAGAAGCCTCACAGTCTCACAGCCTTCTCTCCTTCGACCTCTCTTAAATACAACTAGAACAATTAAGTCAGACATGGGTGATCAAGTTCTGCTTGCTAAATGATACCAAGAGATCAAAGTTTCTCCTTCAGCAAATTATTTTATACAGTTAAACTGCAACCATGACCTTCTACCATTCCCCACCTCTTCCAATCCTGCCTGAAATTCAACACACCACAAGAATTACACAAAATAAAACACTGTAATCCAGAGAGCTATTCGTGATTTTGATTCATGGCTAAACTACACATTTATGACAAACTGTCAACTTCTCCGAGTTTGTGTAAAACTTACATCTATTTTAACAGAAGCTTCACTCATTTGATATTATTAATTAGATATATATTAGTATACTTGCACCTAGCAAAATGACCACAATGTGCCTAACCCTGTGCTAGGAGAGCACCAAGAACACACATATGAAGAGAGAAGACAGCCAGCCACCAGCAAGGACAGGTGGCAGGTTTTAGCCTGCCAGGTGAAAACCTTAAGAGGAACTTAGGACCTTTTCTGAGGGAAACAATCAGACTGCAATTCAAGATAACACTCAAGTTAACAAGATAGTAATTTAAAAATACTCCCACTTTAGTACCTATACATAGAATAGCCTTGCCACAAAACCCTAAATACTTATAAAACATTAACTAATCATGTGATTAAATATATCACCTTTTCCCAATATCTAGCTTCTAAATGGTCAATTCTTCCCAATTCCAAAATATCATTTTTGTATTTTTCCTAATACAAGTAATTTAACCAAAAATTTGAAAACCTAAGCTAATATATAAACATTACAGTATTTAAATAGTTTTAGGGTTTATTTAACAAACTTTCGCTTTGTTTTCGAGATAGAGTTTCTCTGTGTAACAGCCCTAGCTGTCCTGGAAATCACTTTGTAGACCAGGCTGACCTCAAACTCACAGAGATCCACCTACCTCTGCTTCACAGAGAACTGGGATTAAAAGCGTGTGTCACCACTACCTGGTAGGATTTATAAAACTTTGAACTTTAAAAGGGGAAGCAGAAAGCAGTAATAATTCATGGGATCTGCATGGTGATGCAGTAGATCAGCTGGCATTTAGAAGGTCAACCCACCAGAGATCTGTATATCTTGTGGTGATGTGGGAGTGTCATATATCAATCTGTTGATTTCATTGGTTAAGTAATAAAGAAACTGCTTGGCTGGCCCTCATAGGTTAAAACATAGGTAAGCGGAGTAAACAGAACAGAATGCTGGGAGAAAGAAACTGAGTCAAGGAGTCGCCATGATTCTCCTACTCCAGACAGATGCAGGTTAAGATCATTCCTGGTAAGCCAGTTCGTGGGCTACAGCAGATTATTAGAAATGGGCTAGTCCAGGTGCCAGAGCTAGCCTAGAAGAGGCTAGATAGAAATGGGCCAAGCGGTGTTTAAAAGAATACAGTTTCCGTGTAATTATTTCGGGTAAAGCTAGCCGTGCGGGTGGCCGGGTGCTGGGGACGCAGCCCTGCCGCGCGTAATACTACAGAGTGGCGCCCAGACGTGATGGACTAAATCCACTTAAAAACCTGAGAGAGCTTAATTTTAAACAGAGAAAAAACAGAGTTTAACGCAGAGTTTTGCTCTTTGTTGGTGGCGTGCCGTAGAGAGATTTCCTGATTCAGCAACAGCAGCAGAAAAAAAGCTGCATCATTTTAAAGCGCGGCTTCCTGGGGCTGTGCTGCCAGTGTGAACTCTGGCTTTAAAGCATTTCAATGGATTTTATGGGACTGGATGTTTGCGTTCCTGCTTGGGATCAGAAGGAGAGTGCTCTGAGACCATGCCAATGGCTCAGCACTCCCTGACTGCACCTGGGCAGAGGGCCGAATCAGGCTTAGGCAGGCAGAAGGGCATGGCGTGTTTTCAGACTGCGCAGTGCTCTGCGTGTCAGATTTGGTTGTAACTTGGATAAAAAGAATTTCTGTGCTGCATGCTCAGTCTCAGAATTAAAGTGCTGAATGCCGCTCCTACCTGGCGGCCCCAGAGCTAGCACAAAATGGTACGTCCTCCATTTTGAAATTTTCCTGACTCAGCAGCAGGAAAAACTGGCTGTTTTAAAATGCCGGCTTTCTGGGCTGTGCCGCCATTGCGATCTGTCTCCTGCTGGAGACAGACCTTTTGAATGGAGCATTTGGAGTAAAGTGCTACAATTTGTTTGATGGCAATTAGACTGCTGTGTGCCTAAATGGGGGACATTGTGTGCCGCAGCTCAGAGGCACAAGCAGCTCCGCCATGCTAGTGGTGCAATGTGCAAGGATCAGAGGCACAAGCGGCTCCGCCATGTTGGACGGGGCGGGGCCATCAGGCAGTACCTGTTTTTGACCTAGGAATGTCACAGCTTAGATTCTTAAGTGCCTAGTGATTTAAAGGCACAAATCAAAAGTGCTCCTGGATAGTAAAAAATTGCAGATTCACAATAGGACAGATTCAGACCACTAAATGAGTCACACTGTTGGATGAATGCACGTAGGCTTGAGAGAGAGAAGAAAAAGAATATAGAGAATAAAGTTAATGGTTTAAAAAAAGGTAAAGTCTTTAAAGAGACAGAGTACAGATAGTTATAGATTAAGAGAAATAAAGAAAAATAAGCCACGTAAAAATGGAAAATTCACAGAGAGTCTGGATTATGTACATTGTGTTTTCTTTAAAATTTTTGACTGTGAAGGAGCTAAGTACAGAGAGACATTTCATTACATGGGCTGCCAAGCTAAACCAGAATGGATATAAGGGTATTACGATTTCAGAATTTGGGTCTAAGAATATGATGCTTTGGAAAGGGTCTTCTTTTATTTTCACAGAGGACCAGACCCTGTGGAATGCATCTATCCCGGTATGGTATGATAGACCACGATCTCCCGAAAAGTTCCTGTGCACATCCTCAAAAAATTACTTCACTCAACTGCCAACTGAGATAAACCTGGCACACAGGTTATACCCTAAATGATCTGATTAACAGCGCCCCCATTCAGCAGGAAGCAGTTTGGAGAGAAAAAACTGTGCCCATGTTCCCAAAATATTGTTTATAAATGTTCTTTTACATTTAAAGGGGGAAATGATATAGGTATGAATAATTTGCATTGGTGTGGATTTTAAGGTCAATTTTGTTATATGTATATGTATTTCTGATCTTGAATAAGGTGTTGTGATTGTGTAGTTCATTTTTAAAATGTAATGTATACTTAGGAAATATAGGTTGTTGATGGATAATCATAAATAATAGTCAAGTTTGTAGTCATGTTACTTAGATTTTCTAGATATATATTTCAGATAGGCATTCTTCATATCTCTCAAAGGCTACAGAATATGGCATTTAAAATATTTTAATAACTTAGGACTTTTCATGACAATGAGACATATCTGCTCCTGGCGGCACCAATCTACTTCGAGAGGAAGATGGGCATCGAAGAGGATCCTTATGGAGTTTGATAGCCATTTGGGCAAGAAACTGCTCTTGCCTGGACTGTTGCATAAAATGGACACAGAGAACCCACAGAGAGAGGACTGCTGAACTTGCCTAAAGGTGAGATGGTCTTTTGGGGTTCCTGACTCATGAAAGAGTCTGCGAGACATTCTGCAGGACACAGCAGATAGTGACTGAACTGTCTTTGAAATTTCCTGCTTCATGGAAATGTCTGCTGGATACTATGGGCCTGAAGGCTGAAGATGGATGCCCCAACGGTACAGAGGAACTTTGGGTGACTGTACAGGCAGCGAGATGACTCTGTCATTTCTAGAGCTTTGGATTTCTTGTTTACTTAGGTAATATTATATCCTTCTGGAGTCTTTGATGGAGTTGAAGAATGGATAGGTAGTTATAGTTTTCCATTGTTATGATAAAAGATAAAATAGATATAAATATTGTAACTGTGACTCTTGCTTAATAACTGTTTTGTTATATGTAATTTTGCTATGTTAAAGTTAAAGCCTTTCTTTTTTTGTTTAAACAGAAAAAGGGGAAGTGATGTGGGAGTGTCATATATCAATATGTTGATTTCATTGGTTAAGTAATAAAGAAACTGCTTGGCTGGCCCTCATAGGTTAAAACATAGGTAGGCGGAGTAAACAGAACAGAATGCTGGGAGAAAGAAACTGAGTCAAGGAGTCGCCATGATTCTCCTACTCCAGACAGACGCAGGTTAAGATCATTCCTGGTAAGCCAGCTCGTGGGCAACAGCAGATTATTAGAAATGGGCTAGTCCAGGTGCCAGAGCTAGCCTAGAAGAGGCTAGATAGAAATGGGCCAAGCAGTGTTTAAAAAAATAAAGTTTCACAAACCCCCTCCCCCAGCTCCTTCTGCAGGGCTGTCTTTCTTTCGCACGACCCAGCACCCCCAGCACCCCTCCCCAACCCTGCCCCGCTGTATGCTAGGACCAGTGCTCAACTACAGTCTTAAGCTCCTAAACTAAGGCGACCCACCCAGAGCGGTGAGTGCCTGCCAGCTGGGCAGGCCTCAGGGTCCCCTGTAAGGGAGTCGGGCACCTTCAGCTCCGGCGCCAGGCTTCCTGCGCGCTCCTGGATACCACCCCTCCCCCCCCCTGCTCCATTCATCCTGTTGGCCCTGGATCATTGGGCTACCGGCGGCCCTGTTTAGTTGCTGAGGAATCCCATCAGGACGGGACGGTTGCTGAGGAATCCTATCAGGACGGGACGGTTGCGGAGGAATCCCATCTGGATGGGAACAGTTCCTGCTTCTACACTGAAGAGATATACCCTGAGAGTCAATCACAGCAAAGTCTGGACCAAGAGACCAGGCCTCTCCTGGCTCCATTTGAAGGAAGAGATGGGAAGGCGCCAATACAAGAATTCCTCCAACAATCTGAAAGGCAACATGACACCACCAGAAACCAGGGATCCCGAAATAAGAAGAATTGTACACCCTACTCCTGAAGAAATAGAAGAAATCGACTCAAAAGTGAACTATATGAAAATAATAGAGGACCTTAAACAGGAGGTGAAAAACTGCCATAAACAATTAGAGATTACAAACAAAAAGGTAGAGGAAATGAATAAATCGCTCAAAGACACGCAAGAAAACCAAGAGAAACAAGAAAAAGCAATCAAACAGGTTAGGGAAGCGGTTCAAGACATGAAGAATGAAATGGAAGCAATGAAGAAAGCACAAACCGAGGGAAGAATGGAGATGGAAAATCTAGGTAAACGAACAGGAATGACAGAAACAAGTACTAACAACAGATTACAAGAGATAGAAGAGAGAATATCAGACACTGAAGATACCATAGAAAAAATAAACACACTGATCAAAGAAAACAGCAAAACCAACAAATTCTCATCACAAAACATTCAGGAAATTTGGGACACAATAAAAAGACCAAACCTAAGAATAATTGGAGTAGAAGAAGGAGAAGAAGTGCAGCTCAACGGTACAGAAAATATACTTAATAAAATTATAGAAGAAAACTTTCCCAACCTGAAGAAAGAGGTACCTATGAAGGTTCAAGAAGCATACAGAACACCAAATAGGCTGGATCAAAAAAAAAAAAAAACATCCCCTCGCCATATAATAATCAAAACACAAAATACACAGAATAAAGAAAGAATATTAAGAGCCGCAAAGGAAAAAGGCCAAATTACTTATAAAGGTAAACCTATCAGACTTACACCTGACTTCTCAATGGAAACCATGAAAGCCAGAAGGTCCTGGATAGATGTACTGCAAAAACTAAGAGATCATGGATGCAAGCCCAGACTACTATATCCAGCCAAGCTTTCGTTCACTATAAATGGAGAAAACAAAATTTTCCAGGATAAAAACAAATTCAAACAATACGTAGCCACAAATCCAGCCTTACAGAAAATTATAGAAGGAAAATCACTAACCAAGGAGTCCAACAATGCCCACAATAACTCAGTCATCTAGAGACCTTTCACCAGCGCAACTCAAAGAAGGGAAACACACAAACCCTACTACTAAAAAAGTGACCGGAGTTAACAACCACTGGTCATTAATATCACTTAATGTCAATGGACTCAACTCACCTATAAAAAGGCACAGGCTAAGTGATTGGATACGAAAACAGGATCCAACGTTCTGCTGTCTACAAGAAACACACCTCAACCACAAAGACAGGCACCTACTCAGAGTAAAGGGCTGGGAAAAGGCTAATCAAGCAAATGGTCCTAAGAAACAAGCAGGTGTGGCCATACTAATTTCTAACAAAGTTGACTTCAAACTTAAATCAATCAGAAGAGATGGAGAGGGACATTTTATACTCATAACAGGAACAATTCATCAGGATGAAGTCTCAATCCTGAATATCTATGCCCCGAATATAAAAGCGCCCACGTATGTAAAAGAAACATTACTAAAACTCAAGGCAGCCATCAAACCACACACACTAATAGTAGGAGACTTCAACACTCCTCTCTCACCAATGGACAGGTCAATCAAACAGAAACCTAACAGAGAAATTAGAGAATTAATGGAGGTAATGAAGCAAATGGACTTAACAGACATCTATAGATTATTCCACCCGAAGAGGAAAGAATATACCTTCTTCTCTGCAGCTCATGGAACCTTCTCGAAAATTGACCACATACTTGGTAACAAAGCTAACTTACACAGTTACAAAAAAATATTAGTAACCACCTGTGTCTTATCAGATCACCATGGATTAAAGTTAGAATTCAACAACAATGCTACCCCCAGAAAGCCTACAAACTCATGGAAACTGAACAGTCAACTTCTGAACCATACCTGGATTAAGGAAGAAATAAAGAAAGAAATTAAAGCCTTCCTTGAATTCAATGAAAATAAAGAAACAACATACTCGAACTTATGGGACACTATGAAAGCAGTGCTAAGAGGAAAGTTCATCGCACTAAGTGCCCACTTAAAGAAAACAGAGAAAGCACATATTGAAGACTTAACAGCCCACCTGAAAGCTCTAGAAAAAAAAGAAGCAGACTCACCTAGGAGGAGTAGAAGATTGGAAATAATCAAACTGAGGGCTGAAATCAACAAAATAGAAACACAGAAAACAATCCAAAGAATCAATGAAACAAAAAGCTGGTTCCTGGAGAAAATCAACAAGATTGATAAACCCCTATCCAAACTAATCAAACGGCAGAGAGAGAATACGCAAATTAATAAGATCAGAAATGAAAAGGGGGACATAACCACAGACACAGAGGAAATTCAGAGAATCATCAGATCATATTACAAAAGCCTGTATAACACAAAACTGGAAAATGTAAAAGAAATGGACACTTTTTTAGATAAATACCATATACCAAAGTTATACCAGGACCAGGTGAACAATCTAAACAGACCTGTTGGTCGCGAAGAATTAGAAGCTGTTATCAAAAACCTCCCTACCAAAAAAAGCCCAGGACCAGATGGTTTCAATGCGGAATTCTACCAGAACTTCCAAGAAGAGCTAATACCCATACTCCTTAATGTATTCCACAATATAGAAACAGAAGGGTCATTACCTAATTCCTTTTATGAAGCTACAGTTACTCTGATACCAAAACCACACAAAGACTCAACCAGGAAAGAGAATTACAGGCCAATCTCACTCATGAACATTGACGCAAAAATCCTCAACAAAATACTGGCAAACCGAATCCAAGAACACATTAGGAAAATTATCCATTATGATCAAGTAGGCTTCATTCCTGAGATGCAGGGCTGGTTCAACATACGAAAATCTAACAATGTAATCCAGCATATAAATAAACTGAAGGAAAATAACCATATGATCATCTCATTAGATGCTGAAAAAGCATTCGACAAAATTCAACATCCATTTATGTTAAAAGTCTTGGAGAGATTAGGGATACAAGGGTCATACCTAAATATAATAAAAGCTATATACAGCAAGCCGACAGCTAACATCAAATTAAACGGAGAGAAACTCAAAGCCATCCCGCTTAACTCAGGAACACGACAAGGATGTCCACTCTCTCCATACCTCTTCAATATAGTACTTGAAGTTCTAGCAATAGCAATAAGACAACATAATGGGATCAAGGGGATTCGAATTGGAAAGGAAGAAGTTAAACTTTCGTTATTCGCAGATGATATGATAGTGTACTTAAGCGACCCCCAAAACTCCACCAAAGAACTTTTACAGCTGATAAACAGCTTTAGTAATGTGGCAGGATACAAGATCAACTCCAAAAAATCAGTCGCCCTCTTATACACAAAGGATAGGGAAGCAGAGAGGGAAATCAGAGATGATTCACCATTCACGATAGCCACAAACAGCATTAAATATCTTGGGGTAAATCTAACCAAGGAAGTGAAAGATCTATTTGACAAGAACTTTAAGGCATTGAAGAAAGAAATTGAAGAGGATACCAAAAAATGGATGGATCTACCTTGCTCTTGGATTGGGAGGATCAACATAGTAAAAATGGCAATTCTACCTAAGGCAATTTATAGATTCAATGCAATCCCCATCAAGATCCCATCAAAATTCTTCACAGATCTGGAAAGGACAATAATCAACTTTATATGGAAAAACAAAAAACCCAGGATAGCCAAAACAATCCTATACAATAAAGGATCTTCTGGAGGCATTACCATCCCTGACTTCAAACTCTATTACAGAGCTACAGTAATGAAAACAGTGTGGTACTGGCATAAAAACAGAGAAGTCGACCAATGGAATCGTATAGAAGACCCGGATTTTAACCCACAAACCTATGAACACCTCATTTTTGATAAAGGAGCTAAAAGTATACAATGGAAGAAAGAAAGCATCTTCAACAAATGGTGCTGGCACAACTGGATGTCAACCTGTAGAAGCATGAAAATAGACCCACATCTTTCACCGTGCACAAAACTCAAGTCCAAATGGATTAAAGACCTCAATATCAGCCCGAACACACTGAAAAGGATAGAAGAGAAAGTGGGAAATACCCTACAACAGATGGGCACAGGAGATCGCTTCCTATGTATAACCCCAGAAGCACAGACATTAAGGGCAACATTGAATAAATGGGACCTACTAAAACTGAGAAGCTTCTGCAAAGCAAAGGACACTGTCACTAAGACACAAAGGCAACCTACTGACTGGGAGAAGATCTTCACCAACCGCGCAACAGACAAAGGTCTGATCTCCAAAATATATAGAGAACTCAAGAAACTAGACTTTAAAATGCTAATTAACCCAATTAAAAAATGGGGCACTGATCTGAACAGAGAATTCTCAACAGAAGAAGTTCAAATGGCCAAAAGACACTTAAGGTCATGCTCAACTTCCTTAGCAATCAGGGAAATGCAAATCAAAACAACTTTGAGATATCATCTTACACCTGTGAGAATGGCTAAAGTCAAAAACACCAACGATAACCTTTGCTGGAGAGGTTGTGGAGGAAGGGGTACCCTCATCCATTGCTGGTGGGAATGCAATCTTGTGCAACCACTATGGAAGTCAGTGTTTCGGTTTCTTAGGAAATTCAGGATCAACCTACCCCTGGACCCAGCAATACCACTCTTGGGAATATACCCAAGAAATGCCCTATCATATGACAAAAGCATTTGTTCAACTATGTTCATAGCAGTATTATTTGTAATAGCCAGAACCTGGAAACAACCTAGATGCCCTTCAATGGAAGAATGGATGAAGAAAGTATGGAATATCTACACATTAGAGTACTACTCAGCGGTAAAAAACAATGACTTCTCGAATTTTGCATGCAAATGGATGGAAATAGAAAACACTATCGTGAGTGAGGTATCCCAGACCCAAAAAGATGAACATGGGATGTACTCACTCATAATTGGTTTCTAGCCATAAATAAGGGTCACGGAGTCTACAATAGGTGAATCTAAAGAAGCTAAGTAAGAAGGGGAACCCAAGGAAAAACATATAGTTATCCTCTTGGCTAAGGGAAGTAGACAAAATTGCCGGGGAGAAAATTGGGATCTTGGGGTGGGGTGGGTTGGGGGTAAGGGGAGATGGGGAGAGAAAAGTTAGAAGGGAAGGAGGTCGGGCCTTGGGATAGCAGGAGGATTGGGATAAAGGAAGGTTGGACAGGGGAGCACGGAACCACAATTCTTAGTTAAGGGAACCACTTTAGGGTTGGCAAGAGACCTGACCCTAGAGGGGCTCCCAGGTGCCCAAGCTGAGGTCCCCAGTTAGTTCCTTGGGCAGTTGAGAATAGGGAACCTGAAATGACCCTATCCTTGAGCAATACTGACGAATATCTTGCTTATCATCATAGAACCTTCATCTGGTGATGGATGGAGATAGAGACAGAGACCCACACTGGAGCACTGGACTGAGCTCCCAAAATCCCAATGAGGAGCAGAAGGAGGGAGAACATGAGCAAAGAAGTCGGGACCACGAGGGATGCACCCACCCACTGAGACAGTGGAGCTGATCTATTGAGAGCTCACCAAGACCAGCTGGATTGTGACTGAAAAAGCATGGGATAAAACTGGACTCTCTGAACATGGCGAACTATGAGGGCTGATGAGACGCAAAGGACAATGGCACGGGGGTTTGATCCTACGTAATGTGATGGCTTTGTGGGAGCCCAGCCAGTTTGGATGTTCACCTTCCTAGATATGGACGGAGGTGGGAGGTCCTAGGTCTTACCACAGGGCAGAAAACCCTGACTGCTCTTTGGACTGGAGAGGGAGGGGGAAAGGAGTGGGGGGAGGGGGAGAAGGGTGGGAGGAGGGGGCGTAGGGAGGGGAGGAGGGGGAGGGAAATGGGAGGCTGGGAGGAGGTGGAAACTTGTTTTTTTTTTTCTCCTTTTCTCAATAAAAAAAAATACAGTTTCAGAGGGAGGGGGAGAGGAGTGGGGGGAGGGGGAGAAGGGTGGGAGGAGGGGGAGGGAAATGGGAGGCTGGGAGGAGGGGGAAACTTTTTTTTTCCTTTTCTCAATAAAAAAAAGAAATAAAAATAAAAAAGAAGTTAGAGCTAAAAAAAAAAAAAAGAATACAGTTTCCGTGTAATTATTTCGGGTAAAGCTAGCCATGCGGGTGGCCGGGTGCCGGGGACGCAGTCCTGCCACTCGTAATACTACATTGTGGAGGTTAAATTCACAGTGCCTTGACTGACTGGGCTGTCTCTAACTGCAGATTCTCCTGTGTGGTAGCATGCTTCCCTGCAGTGTGTTCCTCACATCGGGCACAGTTTTCCCATGTTCTGTTAGTAGGATGACTTTTCCCCAAACTGTGTATACCGGCATATAAAAAAAGACAGTCAAACCTTTTGTCTCACACTGCAATTAAAAAAAAACAAAAAACAAAAAACTTAGAAGCCTGTTCTCTCTAACTAACCCCCTGAAAGGATGATTTGGCCAGATGGAGGTCCTTGCGGAGAGAGAGCACAGGAGGAACTTCACAGAGCGGAAGTGCAGGTGTCTGGCTCTGCTAGCTCTAAGTCCTTCAAAGATACATGATGAATTGGGGCAGTATGGCAGGTGTCTGTCCTTGTTATGTCACAGTCCTTCAAGAGAGCAACAGCACCTGACTAACGATGTCTAGGTATTATTACTCACATTTAAGAAACATAAAATGATATATATATTCTTTGCCTTTTTCTTAGCTCTAGCAAAGGTTTAGTTTTCTCCCTTTATAACCTGTAGTGGCTACCTTAAGAGATGACCGGAACCTCCCCATCCCTGCAACTAGCTGATAAGGTCTGCTATGTATCGTCAAAGAGTGCCTGTGTCCCTGAGAATTTTCCTTGTAATATTTTATTACTAACAAGTTGTTAATGAAAAGATGTGTACATTTCCTTGGAAATTTGTAACAGTGGAAGAAATAAGATTGGAAGAGTAAAGAATGTAGAAGGGGGGCACTGGAGAGATGGCTAGAGGCTAAGAGCACTGGCTGCTCTTTCAGAGGTCCTGAGTTCAATTCCCAGCAGTCACAGGATGGTTCACAGCCATCTACGATGAGATCTGGTGCCCTCTTCTGGTGTACAGGCATACATGCAGGCAGAATGCTATATACATAATAAATAAATCTTTTAAAAAAGAATGTAGAAGGATAAAGAATGTAAAAAAATAAAGAAAAAGAAGAGAAAAGAATGTAGAGTAATTAGAACACAAATGAATTGGAACAGAGGTGTGTAATAGAGAATTGGAATTGGAATTAGAATTGAGACAGAAAATTAAGAGCTAAGAAATTATAGACAATTAGGGCAAGAAAATTAGAATTAAAGCAGAACAATAGAGATATGACTGGAACTACAAACATGTGATCCTTTCCCTCAAATTAGAATCATCCTAAGATCCCTTTCGCTATGCCGAAGCAACCTAACCGAACCCTGGAAGAAAGTCAGCAGAGCTGGTCTCTGCTGGCTTCCAATAAATAATAGCAGCAAAATGAGAAAAGTTAACATCAGCAGGCTATTTCGTTTCTCAACCTTTAAAGCTCACTTTAAAGTGAACAAGTAAAGTGATCATTCTGTGTGTCCTTTATGGTAAAGGCTGCATCTGAGGAAGGCACAGTGCTGGGATCAGAACTCTGCCAGGTAAGAAATCTACTACTGGGCTACAGTCCCAGTCCTCTGACTAGACTAAGTTTGCCTGGGGCAGATGGACAAGGAGCTCTGCTGGTCAGAAAGGTGTTCCTAAGCATACACTTTGACGCAGAGAAGACTTGAAACTCGTTATGTCTCCACAATCTCTTTGGCCCTGTTCCTTTTACCATATCCTGTACTTAAACTGACCTCTCTCCTTTTTTCTCCCCAAACTTCTTACCAGATACAACTTTTAGAAAATTGATATAAAAAAGAATATAAGATGTAAGACAGTAACACAACCTTAGCTTTCTAGTTACCTGTTGTGCAAGACTGCTGAGTGGCCAAATCTGTTGACATCATGGTGGAGATCAGGTCTGGGAAGCACTGACCATCGGTCACAAGCTAAGGGCAAGAAAAACACGTTTCAGAAAAGATTGTCATTTGTAGTCAACAGGAATTGACAGTCTTCGGAAAGAAGAATGCAGGCCAGGTGTGGTGGCATAACCTTTGATCCCTGCACTCAGGAGGCAGAGGCAGGAGGATCTCTGTGAGTTCAAGCCAGCCTGTCTGCACAGTGAGCTCCAGACAGTCAGAACTACAAAAAGAAACTCTGTCTCAAAAAAAAAAAGACAGAAAGAAAAGAAACAAAGAATGCAGCAAACAGCCTTATAAAATATGCTTTTCTTACTTTTTAGTTATACTATTAAGTGTAAAGGACAACAACAGAAGTAGAAGCACCAGCATTTCAAGGCATGAAATAAAAGCACTGCACAGAGATACTTCAATGAATGTATGTAACTCCCACAGCAACCCCTGTGATTGTCACTACTCTACTGTCTTCCTTTTTACCTACCAGAATGTCTGCTTTAGTCTTGAATTTTTTCTCTTTGTGGTGCTAGGGATCAGACCCAGGGCCATGTGTATGGCAAGTAAGCACCCTACTGCTGAGGTGCATCTCCAGCCCGCCAAGATATTTTCTAATTTAAAATTTTTAATGCAGCTGGGCAGTGGTGACTCACACTGTTAATCCCAGCACTTGAGAGACACGGGTAGGTGATCTCTGTGAGTTCGAGGCCAGCTTGGTATAGAGAGCAGATTCTAGGACAGCCAGGGCAATACAGAGAAACTTGTCTTGAAAAACCAAAAATAAATAAAGTTTAATGCTGGGCATGAAGTACACACCTCTAATCCTAGCACTAGGAGAGGTGGAGACAGGAGGATAAGGAGCTCAAGGTGAGCCTTAATTACAACTACACAGCAACTCTGAGACTTCAAACAGAGTAAAATCTTGTCTCAACACACACACATACAAAGAAAAGGGGGAAAAGGCAATTTTATAGTCAATGAAGCTTAAGTTGGCAAAACACAAGGGTTCACAAATTTTTTATTTTTGTTTGTTTTTGAAGACAGGATTTCTCTGTGTAGCTCTAGCTGTCCTGGAATTTGCTCTGTAGACTAGGCTGGCCTCCAACTCAGAAATCTACCTGCCTCTGCCTCCCAAGTGTTGGAATTAAAAGCGTGCACCACCATGCCAGGTTCACAACTGTTTTCTAGTTGTCTCTATACTGAATTGTTTAATCTTAACCATGGGAAAATAAAGGTGGAAAATAAAAACAATTCTATTAAACCTTATGTAATGCCTCGTCTTTCCCTGGTTCCCTCAGATCTCCTGATTTTCCCTCTGCATGGCTCTTGCTCCAGTTTCTCTGGTGGATGGTCACGTCAACTGCCACTGCAGAACCTGCTCATGTTCACTGTCCCACTCTGAAGACAACAAATGCAGGCTCTCAATCCAGCCACACCTTCACTCAGCTTCAACAGCAACAGCCTTCCTGCTAAACCTCAACCCTATCTTCCTCACAGGGAGACCAGACCCTACCTAGTCAACCTTGCCTCTTTCTCTGGGACCACAGTATAGCAAGATCCCTGGTCCTCTTACCTCCTCCCCCAGAGATCCTTCCTCTAACTCATTAGTTTTTGACCTCCATCCTTACAGCCTCCAACCACCCTGCAGCTTTCACCACAGCATGCTCAAGGCTATTATTTCTGTCTTCCCAGCACCTGCTCATTTCTCTGCTTCCTCAACTTGAAGGAAAATTGACTTAATGTATCCATCATTCTCAACTTAAAAGCTCAGTGGCAGGCTGGAGAAATGGCTCAGAGGTTAAGATCACTGACTGTTCTTCCAGAGGTCCTAATTAAATTCTCAGCAACATTGCGATTCACAATCATCTATAATGAGATCTGATGACTTCTTCTGGCATGCAGGCATACATACAGTCAGAACACTATATATATATATATATATATATATATATATATATATATATATGAATCTTTAAAAAAAAAAAAGCTCAGTGTTTAGCACAGCCATATCTATTAAAGAACAAAGACCTAGGGCTAGCAAGATGGCTTGGCAGTTAAGAACACTCACTGTGCAGCTCCAGAGGATTTGGGTGTAGTTCCAGCACCCACATCTCAGCTCATAACTATCTGTAATTCCAGTTCCAAAGACCCCAATGCCTACTTTTGGCCTCCGTGGACACTGAACACACAGTGTACTTAACATACATGTAGGCAAAATACTCATATATATAAAATAAAAATAAACAAGATTTTTAAATATGAACACCTGACCTAGACTAGTCAAAATCACAGAGACGAGCAAAAGAATGTGATTTCAAGAGGCTGGAGTGAGGATGAAGAGAGGGACTATTTTATTTAAGGGCATGCAGACGGATGGTGATACAGCATGAATATACTTAGCTCACTTAAACCACTTATGACGCTAAGGTGGTGAGTGTTATTATGTGCATTTTGCCACAATAAGAATAATTTTTTTTTTTTTTTTGGTTTTTCGAGACAGGGTTTCTCTGTGGTTTTGGAGCCTGTCCTGGAACTAGCTCTTGTAGACCAGGCTGGTCTTGAACTCACAGAGATCCGCCTGTCTCTGCCTCCCGAGTGCTCGGATTAAAGGCGTGCGCCACCATCGCCCGGCAAGAATAATTTTTAAAATGAACATCTAGCCAGGTGTGGTGGTACACACCTTTAATCTTAGCTCTTAGGAGGCAGGGGCAGGAGAGTCTCTCTGAGTTCAAGATCAGCTTGAATACGTAATAAGCTCCAGGTGAAAGCAAAAACAAAACCAAAGAATATCTGATGGTATTTATATAAACGAACATTAGATGTTTATTTTCCAGGAATAAATCAACACTGCCCCCTTCTGGTCACAGATACATCCACATCAAAAGCATGTGTGAAGACAGGTTTCTAGAAAATGGCACATAGCTAATGCATACCTCATCAAACTTAACATGACACTTGAGGTTACAACTACACACTACTTCTACGTAAGGCAGTTATAAGAAAGGAGATACCAGTTAAATTAGTCTTAAAGAAAAGAATCCAAGCAATTAACAAAAATGATTTTAAAAAGGATTTAATGCAGTTTAATGTAAAGTAATGCTTTTCAAAAAATGTATAACCTTACTCAAATAAATATAATTCTACTACTTGGGACTTCTTTATTTTTTCACTTTATTTACTCATTTTTTTTTCATTCACGTTTTTCAGGACATGGTATCTCTGTGTAGCTCTAGCTGTTAGGGAATTTGATCTGTTGACCAGACTGGCCTCCAACTCAGAGATCTACTGCATCCCAAGTGCTGGGATTAAAGGTGTGCACCACTACTACTACCTGACTGGACTTCTTCCAAATAGAGCAATTATTTAACATCAATCCTCAATGCTGCTCACAGGCAAAGAAAATACGCCTGAAGCTAAAACATCTTTGGAAAACTTACCAATGTCATAGGCCATGAAGTCCGAGGAGAAGCATTTGGCGCCATGGCTCATGGATGTGTCGTTGTGTGTGTTCCCTCCAAACACCAGCATGGTTCCACTCACTATCACAGCTGTATGCAAGTAACGGAAAAATCGGCTGTCCTTAAGAATGGTCCTTTTGAGTTTATTTAGAAATAATAAATACAAGGTTAGTTTTAGAAGAATACTTATCTATCTGCCAATTTACATGTATAACTTTATAACTTCGGCATCAAATGTGCAAAACCCCTATATATAAGCCATTTACTTAAAAAATTCATAAAAGTCTGTAAGAATTTTAGGAAACTATAAGAGACCTAAAATGTTCACACCCTATGGCTCTATAATTCCAGTTTCCAGGTAAAAATTATGTAAAATTACAGATCAAAATTTATGCTTAATATTTTATTAGTAAGGCAAAAGCTAGAGATCAGACCTTCAATTGTATAGGCTGAGAGAAAATTACACCCACAGCATGGTCTCTGGTGCATGTTGAGAGACAGTAAGTGGGGGGGGGGGGGACAGAGGTGGATACCCATGTTTTGTAATTATTTCACAACTCAAATTTATTTACATTTGCTAAAAGTACAGGCTGCACTACAGCTCAGAGTGAGGGAAATTATCAGGTTTGAGCTCATCCTGTTTGATGTCTCAAAGGATAAAACCAGCAAAGGACCCCAACAATGGCACTTTGGTCTTCAAGACAAAAGTTAAACAGTGTTGGGCGGTGGTGGCGCACGCCTTTAATCCCAGCACTCAGGAGGCAGAGGCAGGCGGATCTCTGGGAGTTCGAGGCCAGCCTGGTCTACAAGAGCTAGTTCCAGGACAGGAACCAAAAGCTACGGAGAAACCCTGTCTCAAAAAATAAAAAAAAAAAAAAAGTTAAACAGTATATTGACTGATGATGGTGCAGACCACTCATGTGTAAAGCCCTGGGTTTGATTCCCCAACACCAAAAAGGAAAAAAGAAAGGACATGCTTTTTAAGTCTGTATAAAATCAGCACACTCTACTTCTGAGAATTCTGGAGAGAGGAATCTATAGTAGAATTCAGTGGATGAGAACTGGAATCGGTCCACAACACTAAGCACTTTCTAACTATCCTAACAAGAGAAAAGCTGACAGACAGAAACAAAATAAATACTAGGCACTTTTTACTGTATTTATTTCCTAACTTTGTTACACACAATGCTGGACAGACTCTAGGCCACCAAGAGAAAGCTCTAGGAAAAGCACCCACCACATCTGGGTATCCACATCGTATCTGTAGAGGTCATCTGCAAGCCGGTATTTATTGGCACTGAAAGCCTTGTAGCCACCATGAACATACAGGGCCTTGGTCCTGTGATCATAAACACTGCTATGACCATAGCCCCCTTGCACAAGAGCTCCCTGGGTATGCAGTATACTCCATGTGTTCTTTTCTGGAAAAGAAAAGAAAAAAAACAGTTAAAGTCAATGTTGCAGTCTCCTCTTCTTACTAAACATTAAATAATTTAAACTATTTAAACATTAGTTTAAAGTCCAAACAGTTTAGAGCAAAAGAAGGAAGTTCAGGCTACACTTTCATCTTATTTATAATGAAGGGCAGCTAGCCAGGCCTGGCCAGTGCAGGCCTAGAGTCCCAGGTACTATGTAAATGAGGCAGGTGGATGACAAGTTCAAGGCCTGCCACAACACCTTAGTAAGACCTCATCTCAAAAGATAAGGTTCTGGGGACATACCTTAGTGGCAGTACAATTAAAAAAAAAGGAGGAGGAAGAAGAAGGATTATTATTAGAGAGCATAGTAAAGCACAATGATATGAAAGAAGTGGTGTTAGGGGGCACTGGATGACAAATGTTTAAGTAGTGGAAAATGGGGTGTGGGAAAAAGGAGGAACAAGGAGGTTAATGAAAACTAAGGATACATGGAGAAACCTTATAAAAGCCTGTAAGGTTTTTGTTAACTCAAAATCTCAGTGCCAGTCACAGGCTACCTCCCTACAGGTTACTACTCTAAGAGGTATCTGAAATAATATAGGCTATTGCCATGCTTTTGGTTGCTCACTATAACTACATGGTAGAATCTTACTGCTGAAGACACTGCATATTTTGGTTGTAGGATATGAAGAACCAATCTTGAACAGATCAAGAAATGCCATCCTTGCTAGCTAGCTGTTACAGTAAGGTATAAGCTACTGATGGAAAAAAGCTATTTATGGTCTTACCCAATGCTGGACCCTGAATTCTACAATACTGACTTGAAAAGCAAAGATGTACCTCCTGATGCAATAGTGACAAGACCATCAAAGGTGAGTAACCACCAATCTCTTAAATTAGATTTGAGGGCTACTCCACAGGAGGGAATTCATGCCTGATACAGTAAGCATGACCAAAACTCATGGCTAAGGAAGTCATAGACTAAAGAGAACATATAGATTTGGTTTTTATAAAGTCATATTGTAAATGCTCTCTGAATAATCGTTGTGTTTATGTAGTGAAATCTGTGCTACTCTGAGCTGTGGTCAAAGAAGCTTCTTAATGCCAGAGGTGGAGGTTGGGGGGTAGGGGTGGCGCACGCCTTTAATCCCAGCACTCGGGAGGCAGAGGCAAGTGGATCTCTGTGAGTTCGAGGCCAGCCTGGTCTATAAGAGCTACTTCCAGGACAGGCTTCAAAACCTACAAAGAAACCCTGTCTCGTAAAAAGAAGAAGAAGGAGGAGGAGGAGGAGGAGGAGGAGGAGGAGGAGGAGGAGGAGGAGGAGGAGGAGGAAGAAGAAGAAGAAGAAGAACAAGAACAAGAAGAAGAAGAAGAAGAAGAAGAAGAAGAAGAAGAAGCAGCAGCAGCAGCAGCAGCAGCAGCTCAATCTGATCTTAAGCAGAGTCATTTTTCCTTAGGGTTACTATTATATGGTTCGTGTCCCAGTGGATGACCCCACAACAATGCATATGAGCTGCATTAACTGGACTCAGTATGTTAGCCCTCAAAAGGAGGGTATACGTCTGGGAAGGAGGCGTGTTGGGAAGAAGACTAGGGTAGATGGATGGAGAAATCCAACATACATTGGATACATATATAAAACTTTCAAAGAACAAATTTTTAAAGATTCAGATTTCTCTCAAATCGACATTTAATTCCCTATGATCTTCAGTGATTCTTTATAATTTTCAGATATATTTTAATGATCTTTAGATGTACTTTATAGGACTACTTTATTTAAATTTCAATTCTCACACTCCTATATACAATGAAAAACAATACAATTAAACCCAAGGAAAGATTATACCCTAAGGTAAAATAACACTAAAGGACTATCCAAAAATTATTTTAGTGTGCTTATTATTGTTTTTCATTATGCTTATTTTGGTACCAAAAGCATTTAGTGCTATCTCTGGCTATCTCTGGCAAACTGACAGTAACAAATATTTGTTGCACAGGAATATCAACAACCTGAATCTTACCAGTTACATACTGATATTAACTACTTCAAGGCAAAGTACTGGATCAAGGTTAGGCTGAATTTTTAAACTGTCCAAATAATAAGGGTAGGGTTTTTAATGGGATATTCACGGTGCAATTACTAGAAAAAATGGACATACCTAAGTCATACTCCTGCACAACACTTATATATCCATAGAGTGGGCAATGACCAAAGATGACCAACATGACCACACGGCCCGTTGCCAGTGTAACAATGTGTGCAGAGTGCCCAACTACTGCATACTGCTCCTTGGCTTTGGGTGTTAGCAATACCCATGATTCATTATGAATATGAAATACTCTCAACTCATTGGTCACGTTCCCCGTTGAATCGATTTTTCCTCCATACATGTAGATTTTATCCTACAAGAAAGATGTAAACAGGATTTTAAAAATTCAAATCTAGAGCTGGAGAAATGGTGTAGCAGTTAAGAGCAGTTGCTGCTCTTAGAGAAGACCAGGGTTTGGTTCCTAGAACCCACATGGTAACTGACAACCAGCTGTATATAACTCCACTTCCTGGGGTTCTTATGCCCTTCTCTTTTGGTGTCTGGTGAAACAGCATGCACAGACACACAAACAGACAAACTACCTGTACACATAAAATAGAAATAAATCTTTTTTAAAAAATAATATCTGAGAACAGAAAAAGACTGGCTTACAAACTCATTATTATTCTTAGCTTAAGAAGTATGAGAAAAATGTACTTGTCAGTGAATATATATATATATATGGTTTCTCTGTGTAACAGACCTGGCTGCCCTGGAACTAGCTCTTATAGAGCAGGCTGACCTCAAACTCACAGAGATCTACCTGCCTCTGCTTCCCCCCTAGTGCTGAAATTAAAGGTGTGTGCCACCAATGCCTGGCAAAATCACATTCTTTATCTCTCTAAAACACCTTCTTCACTTGAATTGTGTTACAGAATTAAATTACTTGAAAAATAAAGTTGCCTCATCCTACAACATATACACAGAAACAAGGAAATAAAAAAGATGACTCAGTCATATTGCAATGTGGCTAAACCTGCTAATAGGCATGGGGTTCGCTGACACTTTGTAACCTTCATTCTTAACCACTTGGCACTGTAATCATAGTATCCCAGTATAATACCACAGATTAAAATAGTTCCAACTTCAATTTCCAATTACCCCCACCACACCAAAGTTTATACCAATTAAAACCAAAGCTGAAGACTCAATGACATAAAGAAACAGGAAGAGTTGGATTTCCTGCTTGGTAAAAAGTTGAGATAGTTTACCTTATGTAATGCCAAAGAATGACCATATCTTACAACCACACTGTTCACAGAATGGTTTAATGGAAGCCATTCCCTAGAAGTCAGGTCATACCTACAAAATAAACAGACCATATTTTCACCCAAACAACAAAACAGAACATCTTGTATTCTTCTATTTATGATACAATCCAGTTCAAAGATTTTCAATAAACAACCAGGGATATAGGGAGGTAGGTACATGCTATTCTCGCAAGCATACTTTATATCTGGGCCCACTGAGCATGTGATAACTCACAACAGGGAGGCCGACTACACAACCCTGGGATACAGACATCTACTTGGAGCTTCTGTAGCCTCCTGCCAACCTCTTCTATATAACAATCTAAGCCATGGAGTTTCTGCTATGAAGGGACTTAATAGCTCACAATAACTTCTACTCATTAATGACAAACTGAAGGCAAGTACCAAAAAGGGGATAATAACTAAAAGAAAATATCTGAGCAGGTATGGCTCAGTGAGTAAAAGTGCTTGCTGCACAAGCCTGGCCACCTGAATTCTATCACTGGGACCCACACAGTGGAAAAAGAGAACTAACATGTGTACGCATAAGCATGCATGCACACTGGGGAGACCTGGAGGGAGTGAAGGGAGAATTTGGGGTAGATATCAAGATTATATGTGTATGAAATTTTCAATGAATAAATATTTTAATATCAGGATTTCTTTTGATTTAATCAATTGTTCAAGAAAGCTAAAATACAAAATAAAAATACTTGTAGAGCTGGAGTGATGATGGCTCAGTGGGAAAAATACCTGCTGAGAAATCATGAGAGTCTAACTTCAGATCCTTAGCACTCCTATAAAAGCCAGGTGTGGAGTCACCTTTCTGCAACTCCAATCACAGTGGTGGAAGGGTGCGGGCCGGTCCCATGGGGCTGGCCAGTCAGTCTATCCAAAAGTATGAGTTCTAAGTTAAGTGACAGATCCTGTCTCAAACCAGAAAAGTGCCAAACAACAAACAGAGACACCTGATGTTGGCCTCTGGCCTCCATTCATGCACAAGTGTACAGACTCATATAGTTGTGTGCCCCCAACAGAAATAAGTTATAGTCCTGCCTGCACCTCACGCTTACTCATATACTACTGAGTAATCACAATCAACTAAAACAGTCATTTTTTAAAAAAGAAAACCCACTGTGGTCGTTTGAGAATGGCCCCCATGGGTTCACATATTTGAGTACTTCATCTCCAATTGGTGGAACTGTTTGGGAAGAATTAGAATGTATGGCCTTGTTGGAGGAAGTGTCACTCAGAGCGGGTTTTGAGGTTAAGACTTTCCCAGTGTGCTCTTTTTCTCTCCCTCTTTTGGATCAAAATGTGAGCTCTCAGTTTTTCTGCCACCATGCTTTATTCTGCATCACAGACTCTAACCCTCTAAAAGCTCAAATAAGTGTTTTCTTTAACAAGTCACCTTGGTTATGGCATTTTAACCACAGCAAAAGAAAAGTAACTAAGACAATTCCCCTACTGCTATTATAAAATGCATGAAAAAATACAATCAGTACAATAAATAAGCTAAAATGTTTAAGGATGACGTGACACTCCATCACCCAGAAATAAATACTAACAGTAAGGAAATATTATTACAAACATCTTACTATACATTTACAGACAGAAGACTGACAAAATACATATATACGAAGGGGCAAAAGCTTAAATTAAATTTTAAAAAGTTTTAATGTTTATAAAATTGAAAAGAAATCAAAGCACAGAGAAACCAACGTCACTTTGTTACCTTAAGTAAATGTTTATTATGTTACCCATATAATCTAAGTTTAGGGAAAAAAAAACTGGGAATGAAGAGATGATTTGGGGGCTAAGAGTGCTTGCTCCAGAGGAGCAAGGTTTGGTTCTCAGGTACTGAGCAGTTTATAAGTGCCTGTAACTATAGCTCCAAAGGATCTGACACCTTCTCTGGCTCCAACGGCAACTACACTCAGGTTTCACACACACAGAGACTATACACATAAATAAAAATAAAAGAATATAAGACTAGATTTACTGTTGGGCACTGTGGCTGTGCCTGTAATCCCAGTAGCAGAAGGCTGAAGCCATGAAGAGTGCAGTGAGTTCTTGGCCCATACAGGCTACAAAGTGAATTGTTGATCAATGGAATTGTCGGTATCTCTTTGGGTCATTTAAAATTAGTTTTGAGACTGTAATCTGTCATAATGTTCCCAAAGCTGTCCTCTCAATGCCTCTATGCCTACTTTCTAAACATCTTCCTGGAATCCAGCCTAATTTAACAGAACTCTTGGTAATGCTGACTTGAAAATCGCTGTCTAATCAAGTTAGTGCTTGTCTCAAAAGTGTAACACAATTACATATGCTCCTCTGAGACGCCGCTGGACAACTGGACTCTGAAAATAACTATGACCAGAGGTGCTACAAAACCATCCATGCCTACATTTGGCTTGTGATGGAGGATGTATGGAATCGTGGATGCTTTGTCCATCTAGAATAAACTAGTTCATGCTGAGGGGAAAAGAAAAAAGAAAAAATATTGTTAAGACCCTGCTTCAAAAACTAAACAGGTCTGTGAGGCAGTATAGGGCCAAAGTGTTAGTTGCCTAATACTGGGCACCACCACCGAAAAGAAAAACAAAAAACAAAAAAACATGGGCTGACATGGTGGCAAATGCCTTTAATACTAGCACTCAGGAGGCAGAAGCAGATGTATCTCAGTGATTCTATATAATTCCAGGCCAGTCAAGGCAGTAGGGAGATCCTGTCTGTGTGGGGAGGAGGACCAACCAACCAACCACCACTAACAAAACCCAATACAAGGGCTGGTAAGAAGGCTCAGTTGAGTAAAGGTACTTGCTGCCAAACATGAAAACCTGAATTCAATCCCTAGAACCCACATAGTGGAAAGAGAAACCCAACTCCCAAACACTGTCCTCTGCATGCCAGCACATAAAAGTAACAAAAATAGGAAAGAGGTTTATCAAAACATGCTAGTAAAAAGGAAACAAATGTCTATTGAAATTGATTAATAAATTGTTGTTATTAATAAGTTGTATAGATAACAAAAACATCAAAAAACATTCGAGAAACATCTCAAAATAAATCTCTAAAATAATGCTAAGCTAAAGAAGCAATATGCAGAGCATCTTTAATATCAGCACTCAGGAGGCAGAGGCAAGTGCCAGCCTGGTCTACAGAGCACGCTCCAGGCCAGACAGAGCCACATAGTTAGACACTGTCTAAAACAAACAAAGGAAGCAATGCACTGAATATAATTTTTATAAAGACTAAACATAATGTCTGTTGATGAAGCTTTGTGTTAGAGAATATCACAAGATAGGCAAACAGATTCATAAAAGTATGAATTACTAGGACTACCACATTTTTACATCTATTTAAAGCAAGAAATTAGAGGAGATATCAGAAGATGGAAAGATCTCCCATGCTCGTGGATAGGTAGGATTAACATAGTAAAAATGGCAATCTTACCAAAAGCAATCTCAGATTCAATGCAATCCCCATCAAAATTCCAAAACAATTCACAGACCTCAAAAGAACAATACTCAACTTCATATGGAAAAATAAAAAAACCCAGTATAGATAAAACAATTATGAACAATAAGGGAACTTTTGGAGGCATCATCATTCCTGGATTTCAAACAATAGTAATAAAAACCTTATGGTATTGGCATAAAAAAAGACAGGTGGATCAATGGAATAGAATTGAAAACCCTGATGCAAATCCACACACCTATGAACACCTTTTTTTTTTTTACAAAGAAGTCAAAATTATACAACAGAAAAAGCATCTGCAACAAATGGTGCCAGTATAACTGGATGTCAACATGTAAAAGAACGCAAATAGATCCATATCTATCACCTTGTACAACACTCAAGTCCAAAAGGACCAAGGATCTAAACATAAGTCCAATTAACTGAATCTAATAGAAGAGGAAGTGGGAAGTACCCATGAACGCATTGGCACAGAAGACAACTTTATAAATAGAACACCAGTTTTACAAATACTGAGATCAACAATTAATAAATAGGACTTCATTAAACTGAAAAGCTTCTGTAAAGCAAAAGACACTATCAAAAGGACAAAACAGCAGGGGAAAGATCTTCACCAACCCCACATCCGACAAAGGGCTGATCTCTAAAATATATAAAGAACTCAAGAAACTAGACATCAAAATATCAAATAATCCAATTTAAAAATGGAGTACAGATCTAAACAGAGAATTCTCAACAGAAGACTCTAACATGATCAAGATACACTCAAGAATTGTTCAACATCCTTAGCCACCATGGAAATACAAATCAAAATAACTCTGAGATACCATCTTACACCTGCCAGAAGAGATAAGATCAAAACCACTGATGACAGCTTATGTTGGAGCGGATGTGGAGTAATTGAACACTACTCCACTGCTGGTGGGAATACAAACTTATACGGCCACTTTGGAAATTGATACAACAGTTTCTTGGAAAATTGTTAAGTTAATTTACCTCAAGATCCAGCTATACCAATATTGGGCATATACCCTAAAGATGCTCAACCACACCACAAGAGCACTTGCTCAGCTATGTTCATAGCAGCATTACTTGTAACAGTCAGAACCTGGAAACAACCTAGATGTCCTTCAACCAAAGAAAGGATAAAGAAAATGTGGTACATTTACACAATGGAATATTACTCATCTGTAAAAAAAAATGAAATTTGCAGGCAAACAGATGGAACTTGATAAAAAAAAATCATCCTGAGTGAGGTAACCCAGACCATTCAGATATCCATATTGACACCATGAGATCTACACCTTAAATGGCCTTTCATTCCCCTCACCACCAGAATAGGGGGCATATACTCCACCCTCCTACAATGTCCGGGCAACCCACTAACAGAATGTTACCACTACCAAATCCAAGCAAAGGTTCTTCAGAGAATGATGTACCACAGCCAGCAGAAAGTACCGAACCACCTAGGGCTTCCCAAACAATGATGTGTCCTTTATCCTAAAAGTTCAAGAACTTCATCAAATTAGGTCTACTCACTGAGAAAATGCTGTAAACTTTCCTGAAGCACTTGTGCTATTTCACCCACTTATTGTTTGTGGTTCTTTCCCTCGTGGACAGTAATTTTGTGTGTGACACCTCCTTTCTTGTATTTTTGCCTTTCTCTAACTTTCCAACCATTTTCTCTGAGTTAACTGGAATCATCTCAATCCATCAAACATTCAATTTCTAGATTTTGCTCAATATGATTTATCCCGGCTTCTTTAGATCTAAAAAACCTCCTGCTTCATCTCAAAGATTTTCAGTTTTATGCAGAATTTAAATCTAAGTTATCTATAGAAGAAGCAGTGTAAAGGTGTCCATGCAGCTTCACGTGGAGGGCTGGTGCTACTCACTTCTGTGTCCTCCTCACTTCTCGGAAGTCGGATAAAATGCAAGGACCTGGATGAAGGATGTGCACATGTCCTGTACTCAGGTTTAAGTGTCCTTTTGGTAGTCCACTGTGACACCACTGCAACAAAAGCTGGGCTTCAAGGGAGTCAGCCACATGCTCCATTTCTCTACTTTTCTCCTGGTCTTTTTTAGCAACTACTTCTACAGCTGGAATAGCTTTAAACATATCCGATCAGCTTATATATTAGTTACTTTTCTCACCAGTGTCAGCCTGACACAAACCAGAATCACCTGGGGAAAAGAAACTTCATTTGAGGAATGGGCACATCTGTGAGGCATTTCTTGATGGCTAATAGATCTAGGAGGGCCCAACCTACCATGAGCAGTAAGTACACATTACTGGGCAGGTGGGTGTGGGCTATATAATGCAAGAAAGCTAACTAGCTGGGCATGAGCCAGTGGGAGGACCAGCAAGCTAGTGAGCAAGCTGGTAACATTTTCCATAATTCCTGCCTCTGCTCCTGCTCAAGTTCCTGACTTGATTTCCCTTAGTGATGGACAGTTACTCAGAAGCATAAGATAAAATAAACCTTTTCCTCCCCAAGCTGGTTTTGCTAAGTGTTTGATCACAGCAACAGAAAGCAAACTAGAATAAAAATAAAATAAACAAAAAACAAGACTGCCTTTTTTTGCCTAGAGAAAGAGGAAATTCAATTATGAAGTTTCAATGGTAATCTTTTTATTTTATTATTATTTTTTGAGACAAATCTCACCATGCATAGACAAAGTTGGCCTTGAACTCACAGAGATCCACCTGCTTCTGCCCCATGAGTATTGAGATATTGGCATTAAGGTGTGCAGCACCATGTACAGCTCAACTGGAATATTTCTTTCCTTCTTTTGGTAGGGAGAGGTTGAGACAGGGTTTCTTTTTGTAGCTCTGGCTGTTCTGAAACTAGTTCTGTAGTCCAGGCTGGCCTCAAACTCATAGCAATCTGCCTGCCTCTGCTGGTATTAAAGGTGATCACGACCAACTGGCTCAACTGGAATATTAATGCAGGAGGCCAGGACCATTTACTTTGTAAGAGGATCACTAGGTGACATAAATCGGAAACTATTTTTATTGTGTTTTATATTCTTGAGGCAGGGTCACACTCTGTTGTAATGATGGTCTGGAACTCAGCTAATTTAAAAAAAAAACTGTGACAACTCTCCTGCATTAGTCTCTCAATTGCTAGGATCACATGCGAGAGCTACCACTCCCAGATTAGGAACTGTATTTTAATACAGCTTCAAATTTTGGGTTAGTAGGGTTGTGGAGGAAAGAATATAAAGGTAACTCCTGAAATATACTTGATAACAATGAGTGTAAATGACTATAAAATTTAAAACTGAAATTCAATATACAACTTTGCTTTTTGATTTTGAGACAGGATTTCATGTAGCCCAGGCTGGTCTCCAATTTGTTATAAAGCCACGGATGACCTTAACTCCTGATCCCCTTTTCTCTACCTCCAGAGTGTTGAGATGACAGCATATGCCACATGTCCCATTTTTGAGGTGCTGGGATGAACCCAGGGCTTCCTGCGTGCTAGACAGGCACTCTACCAGCAAAGCTACCGTTTGAGACAGGGTCTTCTTGTCCAAAATACTACTTTTAAAAAGAACCTCTATATTCACTGAAATTCCATGAAAACTAGTAAAGCAAGAATTGTGACTATACCAGTATTTGTATGAAATATACAAAGCCCTAAAACTCATGTTTTGATTGAGTTCACATAGAAAAGATGTGCTAATATTTAAAAAGGGGGGGGGGGCTTACAGACCAAATGTACCATTAATATACACATCTAGAATACGTGTGAAGTAAATGAAGAAGTCACCTGCTCCCCTTGTGGCTATAAGTACTCACCTGAGCACCTGCTATGAACTACGTCCTGAGCTGACAGAGTGAATCAAGCCCCAACAATGAGCATGTGCAATAAGGGCACACATACACATAATTTAAGATAAGTGGCAGTGCTTGAAAGGAATTTAAAACTATGAAAAACAACCACAGGGAGAACCTGTCTGAACCAGACGGTCAGGAAAGATCTCTTGGTGAAACAATTAGATTGACCTATAAGAGTGAGAAGAAACCAACCTTCAGGCACAGCAACAGAAAATTAGACAGAAGGAACAGTGGTGCAAAAGCCCTGGAGTCAGGATGCACACGGTGCTTCATGAGCAAAGAAAGAAGACTGTTAGGGCAGCACGAAGGCAAGAGAGAAACAAATAGAACGGGGGATGGCAAACAGTGGTTACATGGTGATACAGGGCCATAATATTCAACTGGATGGTATTAATGGGAGGCTTTTTCTATGTGTGTAGTTTTTGTATTTTTTTTTTTTTTGTTTTTTGCTATATAGAGCAGGCTGGCTCCTAACTCACTATCCTCCTGACTAAACTTCCAGAATTCTGGGAGTATAGGCATGCACAACCTGTAAGTCCCTTGAGGTTCTTGAGTGGCCAGGCCCTGCTCCTAAGGACCTCCAACAGCCAGTCTCCACCCTGGTAATAATGGCTAGGCACAGCCCCTACAGATGCAGGCAGCCAAACTCCATCCTACAGAGTAAAAAGTCCAAACTTAGGACTTGAAGACCTGAGCTTGAAATCCTAACAATCCCTGGGCTCGCCCCAAGATCAGGACTTCAAGTCCCACAAATCCCCACCCTAGAAAGCTCCATCCCCCCTCCCAAGAAATGCTATATAAACCCTGTTTTCCCTGTAACTTCTCTCCTAAGCAGAGGCAGCCACCCTCCTAGGTTTTTCTCTACCAATAAATCTATTGTGTGAGGTTTGTTGTGTAGTGTAACTCTGTGGTATTCCTTGGCTCCTAGCTGCCAGGATACCTTTCCCTACAGATTTGTAACACCTGCATTGGAGAAATTCCCCTCTCCAAAGCAGAGCTATAATACATGTATTGGGAAAACCTTTCCCCTCTGAACTATAACACAATGGGAAGACTTTTCCCTCAGAGCCAACACACAGCCAAGTCTGGCTAACAATGGCTTTTAAGAATATAGTAGCAGTCCTGACCCAGATGCAGAGGAAGCAAGATGTGACTGCCTTGCCAAAAAAGGTACTGAGTCACGTGGCTAACATAGACAAGAATAATTGGCTAATATAAGTTATAAGAGTTAACAAGAAGTGCTTGCTGATCTTTCAGAGGACCTGGATTCAGTTCCCAACACCCACATGACAGGCTCATAGCTCTCTGGAACTCCAGTTTCAGAGGATCCAACACCCTCTTCTGGCATTGCTTGCATGTGGAGCACAACACACACACACACACACACACACACACACACACACACACACGAGACACTCATAAATAAATAAATCTTTTAAAAAAGAAAAAGAAAAGGGAATGAGGAGCTGAAGACATGGCTCAGTTAGTCAGTGCTTGTCACACAAGTTTGGGTTGTGCTTGTAACACTGGAGACATAGACAGGAAGAGTCCCCAGGTTTTGCTGAGTATGCACTAGATTTAGTTAAAAATCCTGTCTCAAAAAACAAAGTGGAGAGCAATTAAGAACAACAATCAACAATGACTTCTGGCTTCCACACGGGAACACACATACACACACAAGGACGGAAAATGATAGCAAGGCAAGCATAAAACCACACAAACGACACACATGGCTCTTACAAACATCTAGTGTTAACCACAGAAAGAAAAATCATTTTTACAAGTTTAATTTTTCCTTTTCTATTCATGGAAGCAGCACTAGGGGTGAGAGTAGTCAGCTTTTATTTGTACGTTTGTTTATTTTTGAGATAGGATCTCTGTATGTACCTATAGCAGCCTCAAAATCACAATCTTCCTGCCTCTGCACCTTTGGTTCTGGGACTGATGACAAGCACACACTACCACATTCAGCTCTAGATTTAGGGTAGATTTTAAAGATAGTGCCAATAAGACTTGATGATATACCATAACAGTCAGATACTTGAGTATCCACGATACTCCTCATCTCTGCTTCATGGTATAATGCCCTCCCTTGAGTATAAGCAGAATCACTGACTCGCTTCTAAGCAGTGGAAAGCAAAGATGATAGGGTGTCATTTCTGTGATGCACACTGTTAGCAAGATTCAGTCAAGTCTCTTCTTGTGGCTTTATGACATAAACACAGGCATGGATGAGAACCAGTGACAACTGGGCATAGAAAGATTTGAGGAGATAAAAGCAACCTCTGTGAACTAAAGGCAGCACCCAGCATGAACTGGAGAGATATCTTGAGGGTTAAGAGTGCCTGCTGTACTCTTAACAGGACCAAGTTTGGTTCCCAGCACCTATGTTGCAACTGTTGGTAACTCTGCCCAGGTGGATCCAACACCCTCTACTGGCCTCGTGAAGGCAATTGCACACACACAGCATTCACTTACAGAAACACATACACATAAAATAAATCCTAAAAGAAATACATGGCAGAAGATTTAGGGAAAGCTTGTTTTATTCTAAAATACGTGTATGGATTTAGCAAGGAGAGTATATATAGGAAACAGGAAATAGGTTTGCAAATTCTTTTGCATCGAGAATATAAAACAAAGGTAGTACAAGTTTCTTCTAATTGTCACACTTTGGGAGGGTGAGATTGTTTCATATTTTGGGTATAAGGCTGATAAGATGAAGTGAGAAAAGGAACTCTATGAGTTAGTCTTCATCTTACATTCTCCACCTTACAGATAAGAGACAATCCCAAAGACTTGCCCAAGTAGAGAAAAACTCCCATTAAAACAAGAAAACCTGTCACAGACATACATGCAGGCAGACACCCTCACACATAAATATAAAAACAAGTCTTTACAATAGCAAGAACAAGAAGAGAGGTGCACAGTTCAAAGATGAGTTTCCATGCTGCAGCAGTGAACCCCTCAAAATTTCAGTTTTAAAAAATGACTCCCCCAAAAATACACTGCAAAACCTGGGAAAGAAACAGAATAGAAAGACTTAAAAGGCTGAAGAGGCAGGGTCTGGATTAAGTGCAATAATGGGAAGGCGGGGATTTTCCTGAAGACAAGGAGATTTATAGTTATCAACCATACTTGGAAACCTGAAGAAAACTGAGAGTCCAGAGTTCACTAAAGTATTTCTTAATTTTCAAAGAGCTGGCAAAGGAAAGGATAGGACAAAGTCTTTATGTGACAGTGACCCTGATGGTAGCAAACTAAAGGAGAAAAGAGATGCTGTTGACAAACTAAGAAGCTTTGCCCTAGGTGTTGATCTTCAACCAATACCTGGAGTCACAGAGAGCAATGGAGAATTGGTGCTTCTCGTGAAATGGAAGGATTTCAAAGATGTTGTAGAATATTACTTTAAGATGTGTTTCACTTGTTTATGCTGTGGAATATTTGCTTAATGATGCAAAGATGTATTGCATTCCTTTATGTTGCATGTGTTTAACCCTGATGGAGGAAGGTCATTGGCTAATAAAGGAACTGCCTTGGCCCATTTTATTGGTTGAAAGATAGGTGGGAGGAGTAGGCAGAACAGGACGCTGGGAGGAAGAGGAAGTGAGCTCAGTCTCGACAGCTCTCCTCTCGGGAGCAGACGCCTGAGAGAGACGCCATGCCCCGCTCCCGGGATGAAGCTCCAACCCAGGATGGACATAGGCTAGAATCTTCCCGGTAAGCGCACCTAGGGGCGCAACACAGATGATTAGAAATGGGCTAAATTAATATGTGAGAATTAGCCTAGAAGAGAATGGGCCAAGCAGTGTTTAAATGAATACAGTTTGTGTGTTGTTATTTCGGGCATAAGCTAGCCGTTCGGGCGGCTGGGGTGCTGGGGACGCAGCCCCGCTGCCCATATTACAACATAACCCTGTGAAGCTGTGTTACTCTATCTGTCTAAAACACCTGATTAGTCTAATAAAGAGTTGAGCAGCCAATAGTTGGGCAGAGAAAAGACAGGCAGGACTGCCAGGCAGAGAGAATAAACAGAAGGGGAAAAAGGAGGAAGGAGCAAGGAAAGAAGGAGCCAGCCATCCAGTCACCCAGCCAGACACAGAATAAAAAGGGAAGAAAAGATATACAGAAATAAAGGTAAAAGCCCAGAAGCAAATGGTAGTTAGGATAATTTAAGAAAAGCTGGCTAAAAACAAGCCAAGCTAAGGTTGGGCATTCATAAGAATAAGCATCTATGTTGTGTGATTTATTTCGGAGATGGCTGGTAGGATCCCAAAGAACAAAGAGTCAAAAGAGTAAAGAGTTAAAAAAAAAACAAAAAACAACACAAAGAAGCTGATTTGGTGCTAGCAAAATGAAGTGTCCTCAAGTTGTAATTGTTTTTCTTTAACCTTCATTTTTATGCTATGTATACGTCTATGTACTACACATCCATGCAGTGCCTGCAGAGGCCACAAGAGGGTGTCAGATGCTCTAGAACTGAAGTCCCAAGTGGCTCAGCCACTTTCCATCCCCTCCACTTAATACTTATTATTATTATTATTATTACTACATTTATTTATTTAGGGCAAGAGTGTATATTTGCCAAGGCACCAAGTTGAATGTGCCTTGACAACTTTCATGAGTCCGTTCTTTCTTCCATCCATGTGGGTCTTGGGTCATCAGGCCTGTAGGTCAAGTACCTTAACCTGGCCTCCGATATTCTCTATGTTGTCTAATTTTTTGGTGATATTTTCTATCCTTTCACTTGATTTTTATATGTGCAGCTGCTAATTGTAGTATTTTTAAGATGTTTGCCTTTAAAGTCCTTGTCAGATAATTCTAAAGTATGTCACCCCAATGTCATTGTCTCTTTAACTGCTTTTTTTCCTCATTCAAATTGAGATTGTATCAGCTCTTGGTTGAGCAAATTTTGTAGCTCTTGGATGAGCAAATTTTGTATATCATGCTGTGAGACTCTGTTTTTCTATTATAGCAGACCTTCTCTGAGACCACTCCAGTGGAATGGAGAAGGTCAACTTATTACTGCCATTACTGCCAGTGGAGGATAAAAGTCCAAGTTCCCTACATGGCCTCTCCTGGCACTGCAGGGTGGAAGCTTTATTTTTTGCCTGGTAGAGCTGAAAGTCCTATCTCCCTATTTGGTGTCTCTGGTACTAATCCTAAAAGTTAGGGTATCTCACTATATTTTGGTAAGGATGGACATCCCGGCTCTTTACTTTATGGGCACAGATGAGGCCAGGGCTAGATTTTTGTGGTATGTGACTGGCATACCGACATTACTATTAAAATTTTGTCTTTCTAAATCTTTGGACTAAAAAGAGAACACAAGCTTTTCTAGAAGAGCTTGCTTTAAAATTACTTTTTATTCTTTGGAGAAGGTAGATATATAATCTAGGTCTTGTATGTGCAAGGCAAGAGCCCCACCTTTGGGCTACATCCTAAATTGTTTCCTTAGGGCTTTTTTTCTCCTTGTACCTATCATTATTTTCAAATTGCCAATGTCCTCAACAGTAAGTTTAAGACACACAGGCAAACAGAAAAGCCTTAGGACTCACTGCAAGGTTGTTCATAGTGCTCAGGAATACATAGTCATACTGGGTTTTTTTTGTTTGTTTGTTTTTGCTACTGTTTAGTTTTTCTTGTTGGTTTTACATACCATGTTTTTAACTATAGTTAGCAATTTAAAAAATTTCTTAGTCCAGAAAGATGGCACAGAGGGAAAAAGCACTTTGCTACCAAGTCTGATGACCTGGGTGTGACCCTGAGAGAGTGTGACCTACAGGGTGGAGACCTACAGAGAATGGAACCTTCAATCATTCTCTGACTGCCACACAAGTGCTATGGCACATGAGTTCTCACACACAAAATTAATATGTAAATGTAAAAAAATATAGTGATATTCATTTGTATTTTAAAAAATAAAGCTTGCTTGAAGATCAGAACACAAAACAGCCACACTAGTCAGTCATACAGGCCAGGCAGTGGTGGCACACATCTTTAATCCCAGAGGCCACACTACTAAACCATAGAGGCTGGGCGGTGGTGGTGCACACCTTTAATCCAGCCCTAGAGAGGAATGTAAAATGGGACGAGGGAGGAACTCACTCTCTTTAAGTCTCAAGATTTCATAGAGGTTAAGAGCTTTCTAGGGGCTTTGCTGCTTTGCTGTTCTGATCTTCAGATTGAACCCCAATATCTGTCTCTGGGTTTTATTACTCGTGCTACAAAAAGATCTTTTAAATTTTTTCTATATGATTTAAAAGATTCCTATTTCAATATTCCTTTTCCAAGGCATTATCTATATGTGTCTCCTTTCACATTTGTCTTCAATTCTGAAATTATTTTTAGGATTGTTAACTTTGATCATTCATTTCTGAGTTTGTCTAGTAGATTGTTCTTTCATGATGCACATCACTTTCTTATCATTAAACTTGTTTTGGGAATATTAAAGCTTTCCATCAATTTTATAAGGTTTTATTTCACTGTCCTAAATTACTTTGTGTTTTAATGACTATATCTGGGGTGATTCCAAAACTATATGTGATAGTTTGACTGAGAATGGCTTCAATAGGTTCATATATTTGAACATTTGGCCTTTAATTGATGGAAATGTTCTGGGAAGGATTAGGAGGTATGTATGGCCTTATTGGATAATGTCACTGTGAGTGAACTTTGAGGTTTCAAAAGCCTATGCAAGGCCTGGTCTCTGCCTTCCTCCCCGCACCGCTCCACACACACACCATGCTTGCTTGTGGATGAGGTGTTAAGTTCTCAGCTACTGCTACAGTGCTGTGACTGCCTGTTGCTATGCTCCCTGCCATGATGGTCCCAGAGTAAGCTCTCTGAAACTGTAAGCAAGTCCTTAATTAAATGCTTTCTTCTGCCTTGGTCATGGTGTTCAGAGCAATAGAACAGCAACAAAGACACTATACCACACTGCCATAGTCCTACTCATTTTAAGGTGATTGCTAGTGCTTTATAATCACTAATAGAAAACGCATAGAAAATTTTCCAGACTATAAAATATAGCATTTATAAATTAAGTATTTATAAATCTCTTCTTGAAATCTAACACTCCAAAGCTAACTCTAATGTGATAATGTATAATCTACCTTCAAATAAGCACAGACTTCAAACCCTGGAATTATTAGACAAAGGCAGTTTATGAAATCATCTGACATATGAAAATTATTAAAATATTGAATAACTTCTATTTATATAACCCACTATATATCTAAAGCAAAATATCAGAGACAGTATCTTAAAAAGATAAATTGTTATCATGACAATGAATTCTTTGGAACTCTCAGTTTTAAATCATCAACTGCGGTGGTTTAAATGAAAATGGCACCAGAAGCTCATAAGGAGTGGCACTAGTGGGAGGTGTGGCCTTGTTGGAGTAGGTATGGCCTTGCTAGAGGAAGTGTGAGATTGGGGACAGGCTTTGAGGTATCAGATGCTCAAGTCATGCCAATTGGGGCATTTTCTTCCTGCTGCCTATGGATTCAGACGTAGAACTCATAGCTAGCACCTTGTCTGCTTGCAGTCAGTCAAACTTCCCCCCATGACAATAACAGACTAGACTTTTGAAACTGTAAGCCAGCCCCAATTTAAAGTGGTTTTTTTTTAATGTTCTCCTTTTTAAGAATTGCCATGGTCATGGTGTCTCCTCGCTGCAACATAAACCCTAAGGCATCAACATATACATATATGCAGAGTTTAAGCAGAGATTTTTTTCTCAGTAATTACTTAAGATTTCTTGTCTTTTTAATTATTTTTATGCCATAGTTTTTTAAAGTGTAAACCTAAATTTCTTACAAAAGTGTTTAAACCATTTACAGAGCTGGTGAGAGAGTAGAACATTACAAGCCTGACAACCTGCACTAAATACCCCAAACTCATGTAAAGATGAAGGAGAAAAACAGCTCCACAAAGCTGTCTTTTGATCACCACTTACACACCATGGCACACACACTTTTACCACCACCCCCATCATATATACACACAGTAATAATATATAAAAAAAATTTAAATTTATATAAAGCCACTTACGCTAAAACCATGCTATAATCTGAGTGATTGAACATATATCCGCCAACAACCCACATTATATTCCCATTGACCACAGCTTTATGAGAGGCTCTGGGGAGCTTTATATCAGAATATTCCTCTCGAATCCAGAAAGACTGGTTAGCTGGCACAGGAACTGAACACCCGGGACCTAATTAAAACAAACAACAAAACAAATAGTTTCACAAAATGCAGCTTGAAAGTTTATAATTTTCCAAATTCTAATCTAAATGCAAAGACTATTCAAAGAATAGAGGTTCCTTTAGCATTTAAGCATCCAACATCTTTAATTCGTGGGGTTTTAAAATTTTTACATGTATGGGTGTTTTGCTTACATGTATGCCTATGTACCACTTGCCTTACTGGTGCCCACTGAGGCAAGAAAAAGGCATTGGATCCCTGGGAATTGGAGTTACAGATGTTGTGAGCTGCTGTGTGGGTGCTGGGAATCAAACCTAAGTCCTCTCGAAGAGCAGCCAGTGTTCTTAACCAATAAGCTTTAGCAATAAGCTTTAACCAATAACCTTTAGCACCTAACTGGTATTTTTAATTTCTTCAAGATACTGACCAAAATCAATCACTCCCTAACAAAATTTAGTATCATACAGTTCCTGATGATTTGGCAATATATTCAGATTAAATTTTCAGTAAAAATCTTGCTTAAGAAGCTCTTAGGGGAAAGGGCTGACCAAGGGGTTATCAATTCAAGTGGAAAAGACTTTATGATTAAAATATAATGACAGATCTAAATCTATCTTCTGGTAAACTCAAGAGCTGAACAGATGGAAGAGAATAGCTCTCACCTATCTCTCAGCTTCATTCTCTGCCCCTCTAACATGAGACCATGGTCCCTAATTTTCATGAATGAGTTACAAACGACATGTCAAACCTTTCCACAATTCTAAGGATATCAATTAACAACCACACAGGTGTAAAATTTAAAGAATCTGGATAAAGAAGGTGAATGCTTGAATGCCATCTGATACATGATTAACATAAAACACACAGCTGCTAAAATAAACTACCTTAAGGTTCCCTAAATTACAACCTTCTAAGACCAAAAGGACAGCTCCTACCCTGCCAGTGGGGGGAGCAGGAGCACCCTCTGACATCACTTGCATTACAGATGCCTCGGTGAGGAAAGCCACAGTTGTCTGTACAATGAGGAATGTCACACGACTCCCCTTTCCAGTTCTCAGAGCATTCACATTCGACAGTATTGCTGCTGTTACTGCTCTTGCATTCTCCTCGGCCTGAGCAATTATTCGGACACATGTCAAAACTACAAAGAGGAGAAAACCAAGTCAATAAAAGCAACACTTCAATTGTAATCAGAACCTCCTCCTACACAGCTGAAGGGTCTGACTGTCTTCAGTTCGGTCACAAGTATAACCACAGGACTTACCATTGAGCCCATGTGCACTCACTGAGCTCTGTGTAGCTAGAGCCCAAGGTTCAAGTAATGAAATCACATCAACTCTATTGGATTTACATATGAAGAAGGTAAGAATAAATAACTCAAAAAGTTAGAGTAATTACAAAACAAAAGAGATTTGTGCAAGATCACCCAGACTTGGCTCTAGGTTGGGAACCAGGATCCTATTCTTCCTGGTAGCTCATTACTAATGAGTTCTATGAAAGTGCCAAGTTCATGTTGGGAAATGGCGGAAAGAAAGGAATCCAATGAACTGCCAATATGTTCATGGTACACAGTTAGTTCTCTGTAAAGACTCTGAGAATTAGTAGAATTTAAGAATTACTGCCCAGTGATATAGTTAAAGATCTTTAGTAACTTTATTAACTCATGTCAGACGGAGAAGAACAATAAACTTCATGATGAGTTTAACTGTGTCTCATAACATGACTTAAGATAACAGTATTGATAACTTTGAGATGACATAGTTTGGACTTTTTAAAGGACTGAATTAGTGGTCTATTATAACAATTTAAGAATAAAGACTTCTCCTACTACTGATTATTGCTGAGACACTACCAGTCTTTGTTAAATGCACAAAGCAAACGGCTGACACTTTCTTCCAGCAGCAAGAAGAATGCCCCTCTCTTCCAGGAGATGCTCAGAGACAAGATCTAGAAACTGTGGTCCCAACCTCTGGGGCTGACATTTCTTTAACCTTTTAGGTCCCGTGTCCTCAATTATACAATGACAAAAACTGAATATTTAAAAAAAAATATTAGTTAACAAAGTCCATATTAATTTTTAGCAAGATACCTGACTTGCTGTAAGCCCCAACACACTAGCATTATTAAAATAGTCTTTTGAATATTATCAAAAATATTAAATCTAAAAATCTTACTTGTAAGTGATATTAAATCCAGTCAGATTATAAGCAGCATCGCTGAAAAAATGAAGCAGTGCATAACCTGAAGTGACAGTGACTTCTGGGGCTGTCTCATTGCCATCTCTTTCAGGAACAATGAGGCCACTGAAATGCAAACACAGACCAAATTACAGCAATTTCAACAGAATTCATCTCTACAATTTTCAGTCTAAGTCTAGTCAGTCGTGGATCTGCTGAGAAGCAGCCCTGAGTCTGCTGGGCTTCCTCTAGTCTGTTGTTGCCACTACTGTTTGTTTGATCCTGCTGTACCTGTTGTTCTCACAGAGTCTGAATGGACTCTAGCTGGCCTCAAACTCACAGACCCCCCACACACCTTCCCTCCTGAGTGCTGGGATTACAAGCATGCACTACCAATGCCCAGTTTCTAAAACAATTTGAAACCAATGACTTTGGGTTTTTTGTTGTCGTTATAAAACTTTTTATGATACTCTCAAGCAAGACTCTACAATCACATAAATAACAAAATATGAACTGATAATTACCAAATATGTACTGTTGAAAGAGAAAGTATTTTATATGTTTATTTAGTAATATGTATCATATTACGTATGATACACTTACTATCATACATATTACTTACTATACACGTAAATAAATACTAGATACATAGTAATATGTATCACTTTTCTATTTATATTTTTATATAAACCATTTATAAAAGTTTTATGTCTCAGTAAGTATATTTTATAAATGGTTTATATAAAAATATAAATAGAAAAGTGAACTGAATCTATAATCCTTATACTATTACCTTTCAGATGCATGTTCTTTGCTCAACTGGTAACATACATTTTATGTCCCACTTTACAAACAATACACAAGAAGCATTTCTATCTCTGAAGGCTCTAAAAAGCTCTCCCTGGGATGTTAGTAAGAGCCCAGTAAATAATATTCAAAGTATTTGGTGGGTGCCAGTAAATTCACGTGAAGTAAAGAATTACTGAATCAGAAACTACCATTTTTAAGATATTTGGCCCATAAAACCATACCAACTTGTTTTCTAAAAGCTATATGTTAACTTGAAGGCTGGGAATGGTAGCACATGCCTTTAACTCCCGTACTCAGGAGGCAGCTACAGAGATCTCTGTGAGTTTGAGACTAGCATGGTCTACATAGTGAGTTCCAAGTAAATATGTATGATAACTTGAAATCTCAATACAGAATGAAAGTATCCACACCCATCTCACATTACCAACAGCAAGGAAGATGTTGGTATTGCTATTTTCATAAATAATATACTTCCAAGGTTAATTATTTTTCACGTTTACTTGCTCCTACCTTTTTTGCCCCAGTATCAATTCACTACAATCACTGCCACCAATCAATCAACACCAAATGCCATGTAATATGCTCCACATATACAACTCTACCCAATGAATAAACAATTTATCCCCTATTACCCTCTCCCTTTCACTCACTCAACCCTTAGTACCCTCACTTTTCTGAAGGTTACACCAGGTAAATTCCTATTTCAGGGCTATGACCATCTTAAAATCTCACTGACTGGCCTAGAAATTCTCTTTGTAAAAGAGATACTTTCTCATATTCACAGAAAAACAATGAATCTTACTATAGCACTATTTATATGACAACAGGTTAAAAGAATCACCTAACTGGCCATTCATAGGCGCTGATTAAATGAGTCAATACAAACCTAGGTCTGCAGGAATAACAAGAGGCTTGTGAAGACAATATACAGGTAGAGCAGGGAGGCACACAGCAGACAACGGGCCTAGTGTACCTGCATATTCATGTGAACTTAGGCGAATGCACATAAAAGTGACTGGAAGACTACATAAACAGGGAGTGAACATGAGAAGAGGATGGGGCTTTTCATTTAATTTGTGTGTGAACACGTGTGTATGCATGTTGTCTGTGCCTGTTGGGGGGATTACATCTGAGTATGCATGTAGAAGCCAGAAGTCACTATCAGGTATCTTCAATCACTCCCCACTTTTTTCTTTTAGAGACAGAGTTTTGCTTTGTGGTGCTGGCTGGCCTGAAACTCACAAGGCAAACCAGGATGGCAGGAATTCTCAAAGAGTCACCTGCCCTGCCTCTTGAGCGCTGGAATTACAGGCATGTGCCACCAGATGGCTCACCTCATTTTTTGAGGTAGGATCTTACTGAGCTCACTGATTGGCTAGACTGGCTGGTCAACCAGCCCCTGGAATTCTCTTGTTTCTGCCTCCTCAACACTGCAATCAACATGCTCACAAACCACACCTGGTTTTTATGAGAGCTAAATTCAGATCTTCATGTTCCTGTGATAAGCAATTTAACAACTGAGCCACTTCTCCAGTCCTCACTAAAATTTTAGTCTGAGATAAAACAGGAACGCTAAGATTCTGACAGTACACAAGGGCACACTTTCTACTGTGCATCAGTTAATAAACACTAAGTGCTTGGGCTGGAGAGAAGGCTCATTGGTTAGGAGCACTTGCAGAGCACCTGGGTTCCGTTCCCAGCATCTACTGCCTGTAACTCCAATTCTAGAGAATTTGCCCTCTTCTTGGCCTCTGCAGGAACAAAGCAATAATGTGGTGCACATACATGTATACATGCAAACAAAACATTTGTAAAATAAAAATCCAATTTTTTAAAAACTACTAAATATTTAACACACTTGAGGCATTGTTCTAGGTACCAGGAATACAACAATGAACAAGACAATGTCTTTGTCCTCATGGAATTCAGAGAAACAAGCCTATTACAGAGTACCATACAAGGGTGTATATACACACAATACCATTCAGAGGTAACTCAGTGCAAGCATCAACATAGGAAATGGACAGAAAGTGCTGCTTTGGAAAGAAAGGGGAGGACTGGAAAGAGGTGAAGTGACTTTTGATCAACATTTAGGTGAAACTATTAGCCATACTGGTGGTTTAAATAAGAAATGTCACCCACAGTGTCAGGCATTGAACACTTGGTCCCTGGTTTGGTGGCGCTGTTGGAAACAGTTAGGAGGTAAGGCCCATCAAGTAGGGCAGGCTTTGGCGTAAAAAGCCTCACGTATTCCAGCTAGCACTCTGCTCTGTGCTTATGATAAAGCCCGTAAGCTCCAGCTGCCATACTTGCTGCTTACTGCCATGCCTCCCTGCCAGGAAGGACTTTTCCTCTGGAGCCATAAGCCTGAATAAACTCTTTCTTCTGTAAATCACAGCAAGAGAAAGCAAACCAATACAATCTCTCATTGTGTTTTCACTGGTTTCATGAACAGAAGATGAATATCCTTTATTTAAAAGTGTTAGAGCAGACATGTTGCAAATTTCAGAGTTTTCATATTTGGGAGTATGTATATACACAGAATAAAATACCTTTGGGATATTTCTAAGTCTAAACAAAAAATTTATATATCGTATTCCTCATACACATAGTCTAAAAGTAATTTTATACAGTATCTTTAATAATTTTAAGAAATAAGGTTTCATAGTGCAACATCTTCCATTTGTGGCATCATGTAAACACACAAAAAGCTACGGATTTGGGGGCATTTCAGATTTTTGGATTGAGGATATTCTATTAGTAGTAAACTCTCTCGAAACAATGAAGGGCTGCGCATTTATAAGGTTGGGCAGTCAGCACTCTCAACCACTGAGCCATCTCTCCAGCTCCATTTTTTTATTTTTTTGAGACAGGGAGTCTCAAGTCTGAAGTTAGTCAATTCAGGAACTGCTTGTTCACCTCCTCCCTCCAAATGCTGAGGACACTGGCAGGTACTACCGGGTTCAGGAGTCTTCATGCTTTGCCAACTGAGCCCTCTCTCTAGCCCTGGAACCAGTTTTGAAAAATCACAGTACTAAAGGGATTTTCCTCATAAACCAGAAACTCAGCATAGCTGTCCCAAGCTAACACGGGATCTCGAATGCATCTGAAGCATAAGCCGACCTCACCAACTGTACTGTGTACATTTTCTAGTGCATCAGCCAGGCTTATCACTATGACCAAACACCTGAGAAAAACAGTCTAAGGGCCAACAGGCCTGGACGCACATGCCTACAATCCTAGCACTCAGGAGGTAGATTCAAGGTAATCACTGGCTGCATTGAGTTTAAGTACAGCTGAGGTTACATGAAATCCTGCCTCGAAAAATAAGCAATAACAAAACTTAAGAGAAACAGATTTATTTTGGTTTCAGGAATTTCAGCCCATCATCACACGGGAGGGTATAGCAGGTAAGTTCCTCAGCTCACAGCAGTCAGTAAGCATTTGGGAAGTTTTACTCATTTTCTCCCATTTCCCCTTTAATTCAGCCTGGCCCCAAGTCTATGATAAGCCAATCCATATTCAGGGTGGGTCCCTCTGGTGGTTTGAAGGAGATGTCACCCATAATAAGTTTCGGCATAATACATGGTCCCCACTTGGTGGCTATATGGGTGCGGCCTTCTTGGAGAAAGAGTGTCACTGGGGTTGAGCTTGAGGTTTCAAAGCCTCCCGCCATCCCCAATATGCCATTCTCTGCCTCTTACTTGCCATTCAAGATATGGGCTCTTAGCTGCTGCTCCAGCCATCTACCACCTGAAACGATTCCAGTACGGTGGTGCAAACCTGTATTTGTTGCACTTGCGAGGTGGAGACAAGAGGTTCAAGGTTAACCTCAGCGACATTGTAGCATACACAGAAAATGACCCAGTACATAAATAATAAGTGAAGAGACCATGCCAGGGACAGAACTAATACTTACTCCATGCAATAAATGTTATGGAATGATAAAAGTAAATCCAGTATGGAATCAATCCTGGAGACACATTTAAATTCAGAGATCAGATAATGGATAAGCTTACCTAAAGGCAGCAATCAGAGGTGCATAAATTGAATCCCCATCATAAACATATAAATGGTCCCAGCTACATTCTGTAGCAAAATGATTGAAACGAAGTCTCATTATTCTATTTGGCCTAGAAAATAATTAAGTAATTTATAATAATCATAACATTAGATACTAAGACAGACTTTTAAAGATTTTATAATAATATATAATATAAACATATAAATATAAACAGCATTCCTACATTTGTTGGAGATCTATTTAGTATTTGTTTAAGAGGACATTAAACAAAAGAGGCACTGGCTCAGAGTTCATGGGCCTAATAAGAATGCTTACAGTCTTGTTTTTAACATTCAACAACACAAGTCCTTTAATTTTTACATTTCTTTCCTTATTCATCTTACTTAAGATTTCATAACACATCACTTTATAACACACATTTTCTAAATTTACCGGTGTCTCTGCCTTTCCATGGCACGGTACCAAAAAGTCCTGTCTTAAGGGAACTGTTTACCAACTCTGACTTAGACTGACTCGAAAGAAAACTAAGATGTCTTGCAGAATGTCACAGTAATAGGCAGACTGGTTCCAGTCCTGGTCTCCCTCATCACTGCACACGGCGCTTTGACAATTTCAGCAACCGCATCAGTGACATTCTCCCTGCTCTCCACATCCCCACTCTCCACAATTGCTAACTTTCAATGATAACCTCAAACCTTACAGCCCCACCTTTGTATTTTACTATGCTCAGCATCTCAACAAAAATCCCTGAAATTTTCCAAAATAGATAAACTTATCAATTTTTCTCTCCAATATTTAACTTTCCCTCCTATCTGGAACTATCTCATTCATATGTAAGTTTGCTTACATATCATATTTAAAAACAAAAAAAAGATCTGTTCTGACCAGAAAGAGATTTGTGAAATCTAAAAACAACGCTACTTTTTAAAATTTCTTTAAATATAAGGAATCTTTTTCCTCAATAAAAATGTATTTAGGGGCAGGGACTTAGCTCAGGTGGTAAAAGCTTGCCTAGAATGCATTCAGCTCTGGGTTTGATCCCAATACCACATAAGAAACTGGGTGTGGTAGTACACACTTATAATCCCAGTATTCAGAAGTCAGAGACAGGAAGACTGTCACAGCGCAAAGTCAGCTGGTCTACACAGTGAGCATCATGCCAGGCAGTGCTCATCAGTGTGATCCCGTCTCATTAAAAATAAAATGACGCATTTCTGCTGATATGTAGTAGGTCATAATTGTTGCTTTTAAATGAACTAACAAACAATATTTCTTGGTTTGAGTATCTAAAATGGTAAAAAGTACAGAGACACAACAAATAAGCAATAATTATTTGGAATCTTTGAAGTTTTGTCCAGAGACTATAATGCTTTGACAAAGCTGCCTTAAATGACAGGTACAAAGAAAGAGAAAAGAACTGGACGGTGATGACGCACCCTTTAATCCCAGCACTCGGGAGGCAGAGACAGGCGGATCTCTGTGAGTTTGAGGCCAGCCTGGTTTACAGAGCGAGTTCCAGGACAGGCACCAAAGCTATAGAGAAACCTTGGGGGGGGGGGGGGCGGGGGGACAAGAGAGGAGACAGACAACTGGAAGGACAAGAGGGCCAGGGAATAGGCAACAGTAGTTATTCTGATGGTTGACTTACCATTTTGTCTGTAATAAAAATCAATACTCAGAAAAAAAATGACACATTAGCATTATTGTATAAAGATTTAAACAAACCATTAAAAAGATTTTAACTGATTTTTTAAGCTAATAGAATTAAAATACGTAAACTTCTGGTATATATAATTCATTGTAACATTAAGTCAAATTGGAACTTAAAAAACCTAAAAAAAGGGCCACTTAATAATAAAGCACTTGCTTAGTGAGGTCCTAGGTTCAGTCCCTGGCACCCAAAAAAGAAATTTTTTTATTTCTTATTTTATTACTTGCGTGTATGTGTGTATGTTCAGGTCATGTTCAGGAGGTCAGAGGACAACTTTCAGGAGCCAGCCTTCCACTGTGGGACCCAGGAATTAAACTCACATCACCAGACTTGCTCAGCAAGCACTTTACCCACTGAGCCATCTCTTTGGCCCCCAAAAAGTAAAATTTAAAAAGTAAAACCACTTGCCAAATGAAAGGCTATTAATGAAAGATATTTCAGCACCAAAGCATGGTGGTTCACACCTACAAATCTAGCACATGGGAGGCTGAGGCAGCAATATCAAAATTCAAGGTCAGCCTGAGTTACAGTCTCAAGAAACAAACAGTAACACATGCTTAAGTACTTTATGTTAGAATGAGCTCTATAATAAATAAATTAAAAGAAAGTCAGCCATTATTACTTACTGTCCTTCAATGAGCCATGTGCACTTGGTTTTATATTTATAATTCCCAGGTCCATCTGTTACAAATCCAGAAGATCCAGTTAGTCTGTAATTTAAATAAAAAATGTCAGTCAAAAATTCATACAGCATTATCTTTCTTGGTTATAAACACAAAATAAATAGATTTATACAATGTGCATATTACCACTAGAAGAATGACTGGAGAGTTATATTCAAACTGGATCAAATAAGTAACTGCCACACATATAAAAGGATATAAACATTCAAAGTCACAGAAGTAAACACTAACTGAATACCTAAATAATTCTAGCTATGAAAAGAAAGTTATCCTTCATACCATAAAAATGCCCACAAAAGCCAGGAGTGCTGGGCTCATGCCTGCAACCCACAAACTTAGAAGGCTGTGGCAAGAGGACCGCCAGCCTGAGCTACCTGGACAGTTCCAGGTCAGTCTCAGCTAGGGTGAGACTATGCCTCAAAAACAAATAAATAATTTAAAAGTCATAAATACTTTACAAAGTTTTTAAACTCTTAGATGAAAAGCTAAAACTACATAACCATAGGGCCAAGCAAAATACAGGTAAAAAACACAGAAGACAGCAGATTATGGTGGCGCACAACACTCAGAAGACCATCCAGACCCCCTGCTTCTGCCGTAACTGGCCACCTACCACCTTGCCATAGCAGCATGCATCAGAACCTCTATCTCCAACGTGATAGAGTTCCTGGATTTTCATACTTTTAGAACTTGCTCATGTTAGACATATCTGGAATCTCCTTAATGTTTAGACTCCACTAATTCTAATGCCTGGGTATCTTCTCGTGTTTTTATCATTTACATTTTCTTCTTTGTAAATTAATGAGAATTTTACACAAGGAGACCGGCACAGTGGTTGAGAACACTGGCTGCTCTTCCAGAGGACCTGAGTTTGATTCTCAGCACCCACATGGCAGCTCACAACCATCTGTAACTCCAGTTCCAGAGGAACTGACACCCTCCTCTGACTTCCACAGGCACCAGGCACACACATGGTGCATACATATACATGCAAGCAGAACATCCATATACAGAAAACAAAACAAAATTAAATTCTACTATATCCATTAACCAAAGCCCAATTTGATAGCTTCTTTCCCAGGTTAAGGTTAACTGCTCTTTTATAGAACAAATACCTTTTCATGTGTCTATTTTCTATAAAATATATATTCTGAGTTTGCTTTTCTCTGTTATGTGTCAAGTATCTTTAGCTACATAGAAAATAGTATGCAATAAATATGCCATGTTTCCTCATTTCCATCCAAGATCATTTTCTCCTCCTCTTGCACCAGCTGTCGGGCTCTTTAAAATGTGTCTTTCATTTGATGTGCCCCTTACTGTGGAAGTAAGCTGCTGACATTGCAGCTACCCTTCCTCAGACACTGAGGATATCAGCAGACCATCCACATGTAATGTAAATGTTTATTTACATTAACTTCTTGACGGATTTATCCTAAACCCAGCTTCTCTCCTTTGGGGGAATTTGTTTTTGAGGAAAGGCATTGTGTAGTCCAGATTGGCCTCAAATTCGCTAAGTGACAGAGAGTGGCCTTGAACTCTGGCTTCTACCTCCCTATTGCTGAGCTTAAAGGTCAGTGTCACCCTGCCTAATAGTCTCTCCATTTCTTACTCTTACCATCTTTTCCTTTGCCCCATTTTAACCACCCATTCTTCTGACCCTACTATTATTATTAACAGTACTACCAACAAGATTTAAATTCTAAGCTTCCTCCCCTGAACACTGTCTCTTATCTCCCATAGGCTAGTTCAGTGAGTCTTCCTCCCACAGAGACTACCAAGCTACTGAACCATCACTTCTAATCAACACCCACACATTCCCAGCCCACTCGTTAGGATCTTATGTATAGACCATGATAAAAACCAATCTCCCAATTCCCTCAGTGTTCCTTCCTTTCTCTTCTATTGCACTTGCATGATGCAGATAGCTATGTACTATGTCAACACTTACTACACCCCAAAAATGTTAGTCTAAACAACCGGTTCCCTTGTATTCCTTGCCAGTAAATTTTGTTGTTCTTGCTGTTGTTTGTTTTTTGAGATAAGGTTTCTCTGTGCAACCCTGGCTGTCCTGGAACTTGCTCTGTAGACCAGTCTGGCCTCGAACTCTAGGCTTACCAAATGCTGGAATCAAAGGTGTGCGCCACCACCACTTGGCTCCTTGCCAATAACCAGAAATACATACCCATTTAAGGTTAAGTTTTAATACACTTAGCACAAAAAAAATACCTAAAAAGTATTGGCTGAGCTAAAACATGAAATTCAAAACTGCGCACCCCAAAACACGTAAGCAATCTCATAATTATCAGTGACTTGAATGTTCTGTAACCTTCTTCTGTCAACCCCAACACTTGGCTTCTACCTAAAAACTCGGAATTAAACAGACCCACTCTACCCAGCACAAAGAGGAAAAGAAAACAAAGGGCACACCCTGTCCTAAGTCCAACATGAAAATTCTATATATAACCATTAGCCACAAGTGACAAGCACCTATCTACATGTACAGGAGGGCAGAGAAATTTAGCCACTATGCTAACAGATGCCCCCAAATCCAGGATTCTCTTTCCCAGAAAAGCTGACAATGGCTATAAAAGGTAATCTTTGCTGTAGCGTGTGATCTAATGCTAAGATATGAGACAAGTCAGGTGGACAACACCTAGGAAGTATTTTCTCATTCTTAAGAAACACAGGAAGATATGCTAACTAAATTCCCTGTTCAAGGAAGGACTTGCTGCCAGCTATAGCCGTGCACATCAGTATGTCTTTCAGGGACTGCACTACCACAGGTCACGCATTTACCAGGACAGCCCAAATTTTTGAAGGTTTAAAGGTCCAAGCACTTCAATCTAACATGAGACACCTCTGATAGGCAATCTTTGTTCAAGGTGGTCCCTGGCCAGTGAGCCCCTAGTACCCACCTATCTTTGCAGCCCCTCGCAAGCACTGGCTACAGGTGTGCACCATCACACCCAGCTTGTCTGTTAGTTCTGGGTCCAAACTCAGGCAGTTGTGGTTACGCAACAGGTACTTTACTGATTGAGCCATCTCCTGAGCCACCTCCTCAGATCTAGTTTTTGGGAAGCATTTGCTAAGTCAAAGTTTGGGGCCCAGGTTTGTTGTAACAGCATGAGAGGAAGGTGTAATAAGAAACCAGCAGGATTGGGTAAAGGAGGCAGTTGAGCTTTGGCAGCAGGGAAGCTCCTGCGTAAGGATTGCCTGTCAGAGGTCTCCCGTGTTGGAACACTAGAGCCAATCCCAGAACTTGAAGGGCAGAGAATCTGCAGTTCAGAAGTCTAAGTCAGCAAACGGCATGCTCAATTTCAGAAGAAAAATTAAATTCTCCTTTCACAGGTGAAAGCAGAGCTGCCATATTCTCACCACTGATTCTGACTTTCTCAAAACGTCTCACCAACATGTTCAGGAATGATTAACCAACTACCCACGTCCAAGTCTCTACCTCTGGGGCCTGTCTCAAGGTCAGGTGGTTGGTCTGTCTCTCTGTCTCTCACTTTTAAATGGCTTTAGAGAAGGAGTTTGGGGAATGCTCTTTCTGTTTCTGTCTTTTTTTAATAGTTTCAGAACACTGACTGCAAATCTTCTCTGAATGTCTGGTAGAATTCTGCTGGGAATCCATCTGGTCCTGAACTTTATTTTTTTATCTGATAGACTTTTTAATTACAATTTCAATCTCCTCATTTGCTGAGGTTGTTGACTAATTCTTGGTTTAATTTTGGTAGATTGGCTGCGTCTAGAAATTCATTCACTTCTTTGAGGTTTTCCAACTTTAATGGACTAGAGATTTTTAAAGTATTACATTACAAAATTCTGAAGTTTTGGTGTCTGATGTAATGTTTCCCTGCTCATTTCAGATTATGTTACTTGGATACTCTGTTATTTTGGTTAGTTGGGCCAAGGGTCTGTTGATTTTACTTCTCAAAAGATCAAATTCAGAATCACTGACTCTTTGCTTTTTTCTTTGTTTCTATTTCATTAATATCTGTTCTCATTATTATTTCTTGCCATCAACCAGGTTTAGTTATGGTTTGTTCTTGTTTTTTCAAAATTTTTAGTTGTCATATTAAGCCATTTATTTATGCTATTTCTAATTTTTTTTAAATGTAGGCACTTAGAACTACAAATTTCATTCTTGAGTAGAATGTGTATTCTTTGGAGTTTTTGTGGAATATTTTGTAGATATCTGTTAAGTATATTTGATGTGTGATATCAATTAACTCTTATGTTTATTTTTTATTCAGATGGTATTAGAGATATTAGATGATATTAGAGATAGTGGAATAGTAAAACTACTACTATGGGATTGATGTTAATCTGTATATTTAAACCTAGTGGTATAATTTTTATAAAATTGAGTGCACTAGAGTTTGGTGCCTACACATTTAAAATTTAAAAATTCCAAAGTCTCTAAAATGTTCATAGTCTCTCTAAAATATCCAAAATCTCTCTGACTCCAAAATCTCTTTTAAATTTCTTAACTGTAGACTCCTGCAAAATAGAAAATAAGTTACATACTTTCTTATTCCAAGAGGAAAAAATCAGGGCGCAGTGACAACCAGCCAAAGCAAACCAAAGTCCACTAGTGTAAATAAAGTTCAGGTCAGACTTCCGAGAATCATGGTCTTCGGGCTCCAAAGGGCTTGTCTTCTAGTCTCAGGCAGGCTCCATCTCATACCCACTGTTGTCCCTGATGGTCAGTTGATCCACAGTACTGGCTTCTCTAAAATGCTGGAGGTATCTGCAACCTGGCTGCACCTTCACCAATACCTCTCATAGGCTCTCTTCAGGACTGACCCCACCGCATGGTGTACCAAAGCCTTAACTTCTCTCCATGACCCATTCAATCCCAGGGCTTCAACATCAACAGATACTACACATTCACCAATGGCCTCTCACTGTGCCAAGTAAGCATCAGCTTCTTTCCATGACCTTAATGCCTTCAAAACCAGCACCACCTGGGAGACTCTTACACAAACACCAAGTTTGGCTGTCTGCACGAGGTACAGCCATGCTGTACTACAAGACTACTGTACCAGAAGACAACAGCCTTAGGGTAACGTGGTCTATATCAGAGAGCTTGTTGAGAGAGAGAGAGAGAGAGAGGGGGGGGGGGGGGGGGGGAGGGAGGGGGGGAGGGATGGATAGAGAGAGCCCCCTCCCATGTGGGAGAACTCTGTAGTCCAGGGTGACTACAAAAGGGAGCAAGGGGAAGACAGAGAGGAGATAAATGAACTGAACTGAATTGAATTACTCACACTGGCAACAGTTAGAAATGAAAATGAAATTTTAGGCTCAATGGGTTAAGGCATTTGTTGACAAGTTCGAAAACCTGAGTTCAATCCTCAGGACCCACATGGTGAAAGGAGAGATGAATTCCAAAAACTCTGACTTCCACACACCCACCCAATACACATACATATAAATATGACTTTTAAATTTAATAAGAAAACAAGAATTTAAAAGACATGATTTACAACCATACCAAAAAAATGTGAAATACTTTGAGATATATAACACGTCAGCACAGAAACTCTAAAATCTTATTAGACAAATTAAAACCGAAATTTTTTTTTAAATCGGGGATGGAAATGTGGCTTAATCCTAGAGGGCCTGTCTAGTCTGCACAGGACCTGGGTTCTATCCTCAGCACAAAAGGGAAGGGGTGTGCTCATGGTTTGAAAGAGCTGGCATTATATAGGATCCCAATTCTCTTCAAACTGAACTACAGGTTAGGTGTACTGCCCTAACCACATTCTCAATATTCCTGACCACAAATGGCCAAGTTGTTTCTAAAATCTATATGGAAACACCATGAGACAATAAAAAACAAAACATGATTGAAGAAGAAGAATAAAGTGGTAGCTGGAGAGATGGCTCAGCATTAAGAATACTTGCTTCACAATCATAAGGACCAAAGAAGCCAGGCATGCTCACAAAGCTGCAACCTCAGCTCCAAAGGGGGCAGAGAGTCCTGCTTCAAAGGTACAGGCAAAGAGTGATAGAAGAAATACACCATGCCTTCTTCTGGCCTCCACCCATGTACATAAGCACTCATACTCACACACAAACATGTACACACTCACACATACAAATCCATATATCCTTCCACACATACATACATACTTACAAAAAGGTATAGCAGTAAATGTCTACAGGCTACATGGAACAATCCAGTCCCAGAAATAAATAAGTAATGGCTGGTTAGATGGCTCATCATGTAAAGACACTTCCCTCCAAGCCTGACAATCCCCAGGACCCAAATGGTGGAAGCAGAAAAGGCAACTCTGGAAAGCTATCCTCTGACTCCAAACATACACAGCACATGCACACACATTCACACACATACAAATGAATGGCTGAACTGCACAGCAGCACCAGTCTACAATTCGACAGAGTGGAAAGACTGAGCTAGGAAGACTCTGTAGGTTCAAGAACTGGAAAATTATCCTAGACAGCACAAGAATTCATCTAAAAATAATCAAAATTAAATAATAAAATTCAAATCCTGTATGCTACACTTATCAATTAGATTATTGTAAAGACAACAAAACTACATACCTAGGGATAAACCAACAAATGTCATACAATTTTGAAATATATATCTATTTCAATATATATGTATACATATTGAAATACATGAGCTCTAAATAAATGAATACATAAAATATCCTTCTAAAAGGCTTTTTAAACATCTTTTATAAAGAAGACAGGGGATAAAAAGATGGTTCGATGGTTAAGAGTGCATGAAAGTCCAAGCACTCATATAGAATGGCTCACAACTGTCTCTAACTCCAGATCCATTAATTGCCTCTGGTCTCCATGGGCACCTGCATATATATGCAAATAACCACACACATATAATTAAAAATAATAAAACTTGTCAGGGGGTGGTGGTGCATGCCTTTAATCCCAGCACTCAAGAGGCAGAGACTGGAGGATCTATCCAGGGATACACACAGAAACCCTGTCTTAATAATAACAATAATAATTAAAGCTTAAAGACAACAAATTTCCCTGGGCTAATCTCAGTATCAGTTATTGAAATTAGGAGACAAGATGGCTAAGAAGAAGCAAGACAAATTTAAAGTGTTCTATGACAGGGTCTATTTCAAAACTTTGAGGAGAAAAGCACACTAATATACAAATAGAACTGAGAAAAATGCTTACCTTTTATAAGAGTCTTTATTATGACTAGGTAAGGGCATCAAAACAATCAACTCACTACATTACAAGTAGACATTCAGAATATGAAAAAGCAAAGATCTCTGCAAGGTTGATACAAAAAGAGAACTCCAAAATATGAAACAAAAAGCATAAGCCATATAGGAAACTGAGCTGAAAATTGAACACAGTTAAAGGTTGAACTTTCCGTCTGTGCATTGAGCTGTTACAGACCATTTTCTTAATGTGCATGACGTGGTAGGTTCAATTCCTAGCATCACAAAAAAGCAAAAGATGCCATAAAATGTAAGACAAACTAGGAAAATCTGTGCTGGATATGATCTCAAAATTATATAAATTTATAATTATCTTTTAAAAGCATATTTAAGAAATTATGGGGAGATCTGAAAACACACTACAATGAGGCCAGTAATTAAGATAGTGTGATGACATGAAAGAAATAAAAATGGATGAAATATAACTGATAAACTAAAACTAAACCTATTTATCTACAGTAAATTGTTTTGATAAAAACTGCAACATCATTCAATGATAGGGAAACAATCTCATCAACAAATGAGCCCAAACTGTCTACTCACAAAGAAAGAAAATAAAGTTGGACCTCATATTATATACAAAAATTAAGTCAAAATGGATCAAGGCCTTAAATCAAAGAGTAAATTCCAGAAAACTCTTGAAAAGGATTATAATATGTGTCAATCTTCATAATCCTGAATTGAAAAATGGAGTAAAAAGAAATGACTTCTAGTGGACATAGGACTTCTTTTGCACACAATGAAACGTTCTAGTATTAAATAAGGACAGCTGCGTGACCTATGCGTACACTCAACATCATAGACTTAAACACTTTCAAATAATGAAGTATATGGTATGTGACACTCAAATCAATGAGGCAGAACTGATGATCAGATTATATCAGGAAATCAAATCAGATTATGGGGCTGAAGAGACGGCTCAGCAGTTAAGAGAGCTTACAGCTATGTCAGAGGACATGGGTTTAGTTCCCAGAACCCACAGGTGGCTCTATCTATAACTCCAGCTCCTCGGAAATCCAAATCCTCTTCTGAACTCTACAGGCTCTTGCAAGAATGTGGTACACACACATACATACACATAAAATCAAATGAGTATTTTAATGAAGAACCATTATTTTAAAACAGATTACATAAAGGAGTTTAGATGTGATCAATAATTTAAGAAAAAATTCAAGATTTTCAGTCCTAAACAATATATTTAAAAAGTAATATAACAAACTCTCCTCAGAAACTATAATGTACCAGAAATTATATCTTTGCAAGTATATAAATATATTTTTAGAAAAATGATAAGTGTCAACTACACATCAATCTAAAATTAAGCAAGGAAATAAGTTAAAAATTATTTGAAAGGAGTTTTAAAGGTTTGATAATCACTTCCCAGCCCCTCAAAAATAACACAGTTGCAAATTACACACAGGAGCATGAAGCTATGTTAAGAAGGTTAATCAGGAGGCTGGAGAGATAGCTCAGTGGTTAAGAACACTGGTTGCTCTTACAGAGGACCTACGTTTGATTCCCAGCACACATAAGGCAGCTCAGAACTGTCTCTAACTCCAGTTCCAGGGGATCCGATGCCCTCTTTTGGTCTCCACTGACACCAGTTACACACATAGTGCACAGACACACATGCAGACAAAACACCCATACATATAAAATAATTATTTTAAAGGTTGAAAGAATATCTTTAATCCTAGCACCCTGGAGTCAGCAGTAAGTAGAATTTCTGTGAGTTTGAGGCTAGCTAGCCTGGTCTATATATATCAAATACAGGCTAACCAGGACTATACAATGAGACCCTGTCTCAAAAACAAATAAATAATAAAATAAAAATAAAAATATGATCTTGTTTTTAGAAACAAGGTATTGTATATTAATGTAATAAGTACATATTTTTATTACATGCATATACACACAGAAAAGTGGAAACATACAAGTGAAATAAGCATAGTGTGACATACTAGCTACCTCAGGAAGATGGTAAGAATAGTTATGGAAGGATAATACCAGGTCTTTGATATCTGCAATATTTACTACTTAGAATAATACTATGAAAGAAATTCAGCAATACCTGGAAGTTCACAGATGTTCATTTTGTTAATCTTTTCATCTCTTCTATAGATTTGAAATACAGGATTGAGGATGTGGCTTTTGGTTGAGTGCTTACCTAGCATGCCTTGCACCAAATAAAAAGCCAGGCATGATGGCTCTCTTAGTTACTTTTCTATTGCTGTGGTTTAAAACACCATGACTATGGCAACTTATGGAAGAAAGGACTGATTTGGGGCTTATGGTTCCAGAGGGATAACAGTCCATGAAGCAGAGCAGAGGCCACAGACAACAGGCAGTTGGAGCAGAGAGTTCACATCTCCATTCAAAATCAGGAAGTAGAGAAAGCTAACCTGAAATGGTATGAGTCCTTTGAAACCTCAGAGTCAGCTCCCAGTGATGTGACTTCCTCTAGCAAGAACATACCTCCTAATACTCGCAAATAGTCATCAATAACCAAGATTTATGAGGGACATCTTGTTCAAAACACCACGGTGACACATCCCTATAATCCCAGCACTCAGAAGGTAGAGAAGCAAGAAGGTCAGAATTCAAAATCCTTGGCTAGAGCCGGGCAGTGGTGGTGCACGCCTTTAATCCCAGCACTCGGGAGGCAGAGGCAGGCGGATCTCTGTGAGTTCGAGGCCAGCCTGGTCTACAAGAGCTAGTTCCAGGACAGGAACCAAAAGCTACTGAGAAACCCTGTCTCGAAAATCAAAAAAAAAAAAAAAAAAAAAATCCTTGGCTACATAAGACCCTGTCTCAAAACAAAACAAAACTCTAAGAACTGGCCCAGCGTCAAACATCTGATTACTTTTAAGCAACCAAATACTTATTGCCAATGTTGGTCAGTGTTTCTCAACCAGAGGTCCAAATGCCAATCCAACTAAAGGGCTGTAACGACATTTGTTAAAGAGAAGTATGATGACATTCAAGCACAAGCTATAGAAGACTATTATAAATCAATCTAATTCGAGAAATTTGCCCCATAATCAACTTTGCTAAGCTTTCTGACCACAATCTTTCATAACTTTGTAAAACATCTCTAGTATTAAACAAAACAAAAAAAAGATAAAAAATAAGAACTCCACAAAGTTGTCCTCTGACCTCATGGCATGTGCACATCCATATACATACATCATACACACAATAATAAATGGAATAAAGTAATTTTTAAACAAGAGAAAAATCAAGTGACAATTACAGTTGGCTTGGTCTTTTCATTTATAGGGAAAAGGGAGAAAAAAACTAAATAGGAAATATGCCATTCTGCAGAAAAATGCTTATAAATACTTGGAAACTATCATGTAAGTTAAAGCAAAAAAAAAATTCTATGAGGTAATTTTTAAAGCCACTAGAACTGAAAAATTTTTAACAGGAGAAACAGAGTCAAATTCATTTGTTTTTCAAGACATGTCTAAACTCAATATTTTTAGACTACTATTACATTATTTTAAATATAGTATAAATATTAATATATGTTCAATCTCAAAAAAATACTTGTGGCACTGGGGATCAAACCCAGGGAGGGCACATGCTATGAGAAAAACATGGCCACTGAGCTTCAGTCCCAGCTCCAGCCCCTTTCCACCTCAAGCTTGAGAGAGAAAATCTCGTGTACAACTCACATATGCACACACACACTCATGATCCTCTTGGAGACATTTAGACCTGCCTTGAACTCTTCTGTAGACAGGAAGCCCTTGAACTTGTAACATTTCTACCTTAGGCCCCAAGTAGCTGGGATTATAGATTGGTTTATGCCACCAGGTCAAATTTGATCTTAAATTAAATGTTCATTTTAAATTATCTATGTCTTGTTTTTCTTTACATAATTAAAAGCACATTAAACATGAAAAACATATTTTAAAGCTAAAAATCAATTTTCTTTTATACTATTACAAACTTTAAAATGTACATTGTAGACTCAGGATGTACTTCAGTGACAGAGTACTTGTCTAAGCATGTATAAGGCCCTAGGTTAAATTTTCAGTACTCCTCCTCACCAAAAAACAAGCCCAGGGGCTGGAGAAATGGCTCAGAGGTTAAGAGCATTGCCTGCTCTTCCAAAGGTCCTGAGTTCAATTCCCAGCAACCACATGGTGGCTCACAACCATCTGTAAAGGGGTCTGGTGCCCTCTTCTGGCCTGCAGGCGTACACACAGACAGAATATTGTATACATAATAAAATAAATAAATATTAAAAAAAAAGTTTAGTTCCCAGAATTAAGAAGTGTGGCCTTGTTGGAGGAGCTATGGCACTGAGGGTAGGCTGTGAGGTTTTAAAAGCCCATGTCAGTCCCAGTCTTTCTCTCTGCCTCCCCGTTGTGAATCGGATGCCAGCCCTCAGATAATGTTCCAGTGCTATGCCTACCTGCATGCTGCCATCATCACACTTCCTGCCACGATGGTCATGGACTCACCCCCTCAAACTATAAGCAAGCCCCCAATTAGATGTTTCCTTTTATAAGCTTTATTTTACCTTAATTATGGTGTCTCTTCACAGGAATAGAAAAGTAACTAAGACAGGAACATTTTCTCTTATATTTTTGGTTGTGAGCCTAGCCTTTCACAGCTACGTCATCTCTCCAGCCTTAGGAGCATTTTCTCAATTAAGGTTTTCTCTTCCCAGATAACTCTAGTTTGTGTCAAAGTGACACAAACTAGTCAGCACAATTATGATCCTTATTAACAAATTACCTTTACAAGATTTATGGTGCATGTCTGTTATTATAGTACTACAGGCTGGTCTAGGCTACACTCATAGTTCAAGAGCAAGCCTGAGCTACAGAGTAAGGCCATTTCAGTTGGGGGAAGGATGTGGTGACGTGGTAGGCAGGTATGTGGTGATGGTGGGGGGGCTGCGGCACACCTTTAATCCCAGCACTCAGAAGGCAGAGGCGGGAGATTTCTGTGAATCCAAATAGAGCCTGGTCTACATATCAAGGTCAACCAGAACTATATAGTAAGATCCTGTCTCAAAATAATAAAAACACAAAACACGATTACAAAACAGGGGCTGGAGGGATGACACTACAAGAAGGCTCTTGCTAACAGTTCGAACCCAACACCCACGTAAGATAGCTCAAAACTAGATGCAACTTCAGCTTTAAGGGATCCAACCTCTTCTGACTTCCTTGGGCACCCATGCAGATGTGCACATACTCTTAAACACACAGAAGTAATAATAATAAAATAATAATAATAATTATAATAAATTATTAATTATTATTATTATTAAAGCTCAAGGATAATTTTATTTCAGTTTAAAAGAAAAACCACTCAGAGTATAAATCTCAGCAACTTCCCAGGGGAGGACAATGGAGGGAGGAGAAGAAAAGCCGGGCAGAAAAGCCAAGATGGGTGTTGGGGAGTGGGGGATGACAAGATACACAATGGAAGGGAGAGAGGGAGGGAGGAAGGCTTTAAAGGAAAAGTAAGGAAGCCCAAAATGTGGGCAAGCCCAAAGTGTTAGGGAGAGCATGCCTAGAAAAGATGATAATTTAGAAAAGCTGCGGCTGGGTAGACTACTGCCAAAAATAAAATCTTCTTTAAAAAGAATACAAAAAAAGACCAAGAGGAAGTAAATGAAAATTTCATTCACTTAATAACTACCATATGGTGTTCATTTCAAATTCTAAAATAAAATATGCAATTCATCCATGACTAAAATTAATTTCTATAAATGAAAAATAAAGAATTTTAAATAAGTAAATATGCAGATAGAGTCAGACCTAATGTTCACTCAAATTGTAACTTGAAGAAGAGGAAAAAAATCTGAAAACTTGAAGAATTAAAAATTGGAAGGTTAAAATCAAACTATGATCTCAAGTGATAAAAGAAAAACAGTTATTGCCCCAGTATGGAGGAGTGTGACATCAGCCTCAGAAGGCTGGCCCACACAGATAGAGGAGCGTTCAGGGACAGCCTAAGCTACACAACTCTAAGTCTCAGAAGGAGTGAAGGGGGAAATGGAAAAACGGAAAAAGGAAAAAAAAGGAAAGTAATTAAAGAGATATGGTGTTAATAAAATAAGGGGAAAAGTGCAAAAAAGCAATCCTAAGGAGAAAAAAAAAGCTAGAAAATGTCAAGTCAATATTCCTATAAACTTAGGACTAGTTTGAAAGTGTGAGGAAGGGAAAGGGAAAAAGCTACAGTGCAAAAAGACTGAACAGTAGAGAAGCTACAGACAGAAGTTACTTTTGTCAAACTGCACTTGAAAAAAAATCACACAAAATAGTAAAACTCTAAGTGGAACCCAGTTAGGTCTCAGACCCAAGCACTTCACACAGTACAACTGCAGCCTCACTACTGCCGGAGACACGTTCACGCTGAAACCAATTAACGTGAAATTTCTGTTCAACTACAGCCACTCTGTATTTAAATAAAAACTGTTTTGATCATAAATGTACTCTGATTTTCCTACGTATATTTATATTCATGCCTCCATACGTAAGTAAATAAAACTATTTGGCTGTCTTGAGGATCTTTAACAGAAGCTGTCTATGGTAACGTGCTACAGGATTGGGAGCTGAGTAACCCTACTTGGCTAGCCCTCCCTCCCAATCAAACTTTCCATAGCAAAACTTTCCTTTTCTTTTTTTTCCCCAAGACATTGTTTCTCTGTAGTTTTGGAGCCTGTCCTGGAACTATTTCTTATAGACCAGGCTGGCCTCGAACTCACAAAGAGACCTCCTGCCTTTGCCTCCAGAGAACTGGGATTAAAGGCGTGCGCCACCACCGCCCGGCAAGCAAAGACTGTAAGTGACAAGACATCAACTCTAAAATGTGGTTCCTCAGGAGAGGCCTGAGGCAGATGCAGTAAGTCCTCTGCCATCCTCCCCCTTCTGGAATTCACCTGGTCTGGGGTGAATTCCTCTCCAAACAGCAGTAGCTGTAAAACTCAATATCTGGTCACCAGCAAAAGACGACAAAGGCTCTCCTTCACACACACCCACAGAGAAGAAGTCCCCAGCCGTCCTGAGAGTCCCTTTGATTAGACAGCTTAAATCACGTGCCTGTGTCAGTCACTACAGACAAAAACTGCCCTGCCTTGATGGTGGGTATATCCTCAGTCAAGGACACAATCTTAAAGCTGTGGGCTGTTAATAAAAGGCCACAGCAGGGTCACCTTCCATTCTCCCTTCCTTCCAATACACCTCCACCCCTCCCCCACCCTCAGCACACACAAACACTGGCTTCATCAACAATACCCATTTATGTTTCAATTCCATTAACTGCTGTGGGTTGAACTGTGTCCTACAAGAATGTGTGCTGAATCCCTAACCCTGGTCAAACGTGTACATCCAGTGTGACTATGCCCATAAGGGAAGAGACTCTGTAAACAGTACCATGTAGATTGCCAAGGAATGGCAAAGACTGCTGATACTCCTGAAGCTAAGACAAAGGCATGGAACATATTCTCTCTGGTCTTTAGAGGCAGGCATGCACTATTTTTATCTCATTTCAGACATGTAACCTCCAGAACTATGAGGAAATCCGTTGTGATAAGCCAGCAGTGTGCAATACAATAACAAACTAGGAAATCAAGGCACTCAATCTGATAACCCATGCTTTTGCCTACGCAAAAACTCTTGATTCCTTCTGTAAGGTCTTTCTCCCTCGGAGGGTCTAACCACACTCAACCTCTTGGATTTCCCCAAAGTCCTGTTCTCTGGGATGCCTTCCATGAGAGCCCTAAGAAGACCAAGTCTTTCCAACACAACTAGTCCAGGATCATATACTGCCTGGGTTTCTGTCTTGACATTCTAAGGGCCCATACCCACATCTATCTCCCACTCAGAATTCTGGACTCTCTGAGGGAAGAGCAAGGCCTAATTCTCACCCTCTTATTCTCAAGGTAGGGCACAATATCTAACACCTAATAATCATTGATAAAAATAATCTATGAACTGAACAGGTTGATGGCACATCTCAAAAGAAGGTAATGCTGTAAGAAGAAATGACTCCTTTTATAAAGGACAAAAATACACCAGGCATGGTGACAGACACTTTCAATCTCAGCACAACCTATGACCTCAAAACCAGCCTGGTCTACACATAACTGTGTAGACCAGTCAGGGCTATACAGTGATACCCTGTCTCAAAAACTTAAAAAAAAAATTTAAATTTTAAGGAACTGAAAATAAGGTCTGGCATACCCCTATAAATCCCAGTACTTGGGAGGTGCAGGCAGGACCAGCAGTTTAAGGCCATCCTAGGCTACACAGGAAGTACAAAGACAGCCTGGAAAAGCCATTTAAAAATTGGGTTAGGGTTTTAACTCAGTAGCAGAGAGTTTGCCTGCCAAGGACAAGGGCCTGAGTTCAGCCCCCAGCTCAGTAGTGTGTGTGTTGGGGGAGTAATAAAGGGAGGGAGTAACACGGAATTCAACAGAGACCCAAAACAAACCAAAAACCTAAAAGTGGAAAGATTTGAGTGGGAAAGGGGATGTTTATAAAGGAATGGGACCCTAATGCTATAAGAAGAGTCTTGCTTGGTTCTTTTGTGATCTTATTCATCCACCGAGAAAAGAAGTACTCAAGTATGTCACACTGTCCATGTGTGGAGGTCAAAGAAAAACTTTCCAGCACTGGTCCTCTCCTCCACTGCGTGGGTATTGTGGAGCAAATTCAGATTGTCTGGCTTGGCTACAAGTCCTTTTACTTCCAAAAGAAAGGCTTTGAAAGAATTATTCTGGCAACCATGGTGGCTAATGCCTAGAATCCTAACACTTGGGAAGTTGAGGCAGGAGGATGACAGTGAATTCAGAACTACTCTGAACTACAGAGTAAGACTGTGGAAAAAGAAGACGGTTTTCTGAGCATAACAATGACACATTTTTAGGAGATTTATAAAGAACACGTGGGATGGTCACAGGTCTGAGGGACCAGTTATTTAGAATGCAGCACAGACAGGTCAGTGACAAGGTGAAGAAGGATCGGGTGCTCTAGAGAGCAGACAGTCAGAGAGGACAAACTAATAGAACTTTAGACAGGTGCCAAGAGCCACAAGTCTACATTTGGGCTTTCCTTGGCTAAAATAAAACTTGCAACTGAAAGGGAGGGAGGGAGGGAGGGAGGGAGGGAGGGAGGGAGGGAGGGAAGGAAGGAGGGAGGGAGGGAGGAAAAAAATTCAATGAGGATATGAAGTTTGTTTGATGTTAGGCTCAGCTCAGAAGCTGACAGCAAAACATCCCAATAAAGATGCCAGGAAATGACAGACGGTAGAGAGCCTCAGGAGAAACAGAAGACAAAAGATAGTATCAGTCATGTGGCTGATCCTACGAAATAAAGAAGCTAGACAATCTCAGCACCTGAGAGGTCAAACCAGGAGGATTTCTGCAAGTCATAGACCAGCCCAGACTACATAGCAAGCTGAACCAGGCCAATATCAGACTCACCCCACAAATAATGTACAGGAGAATCTCAGCCCCCAAGCACTCTTCCAAACTCTGAAAACATAGCACTAAACAAGACAGATAAAAAACTAAGTTGGGTCCATGAGCATAAAGTTAGGGCTTCCAGTTAATACCAAGAATTACCTAGTGCGTATTACAAAAACACCAAACTTGCCATTTTCTTCAAATTTTATTTTCAGAATTCTCTCTCTCTTGTTAGAAGGGCATTTCTGTCCTCAGACAAGCAGCCAATGATTCTGGCAGAGAAGATGCTTTTATGCTATTTTTTCTATTATAAAAATCTACTTTGTTTCCCCTATTTTTCAAAGACTTTGCTGGAATCAAGACAGTCCTTCCAAAGAATGATCAAAAAGGTAACTGAACTCAAACAAAAGCGAAAGGCCAATTGCTATCACAGACAGCAGGATTTCAGAATCACACAAGGCCTAAGTTCAAATTCCAATTTCACACAACTTCTATGGCCTTGGGCAAGTTATTCAATAGATCTGCAATTTTTGTACTTTGGTGTAGCTCAGTGGTAACACACCTGCCATGTAAAAAGCCTTGAGTTTCATCCACAGCACAGAAAGAGGGAAAAAACAAAACAAAAAAACCAAGAATACTTCAGGGTAGGTCAAAGAGCTCAGTAAGGTTCCCTATCCTCAGCTGCCCAAGGAACTAACTGGGGACATCGCCTTGGGCTCCTGGGAGCCACTCTAGGTTCAAGTCTCTTGCCAACCCTAAGGTGGCTCCCTTAACTAAGAATTGTACTTCCGTGCTCCCCTATCCAACCTTCCTTTATCCCAATCATCCTGTTTCCCCAAGTTCCCCCCATCCTCCCCTTCTTCCTTTCTCTCCCCATCTCCCCTTACCCCCATCCCACCCCACCCCCAAGATCCCAATTTTCTCCCTGGCAATTTTGTCTACTTCCCATAGCCAAGAGGACAACTATATGTTTTGAGCTCCCAAGGTCCCAATGAGGAGAAGGAGGGAGAACATGAGCAAAGAAGTCGGGGCCACGAGGGGTGCACCCACCCACTAAGACAGTGGAGCTGATCTATTGGGAGCTCACCAAGGCCAGCTGGACTGTGACTGAAAAAGCATGGGATAAAACTGGACTCTCTGAACATGGCGAACAATGAGGGCTGATGAGAAGCCAAGGACAATGGCATGGGGTATTGATCCTATGTAATGTGCTGGCTTTGTGGGAGCCTAGCCAGTTTGGATGTTCACCTTCCTAGATATGGACGGAGGGGGGAGGACCTAGGACTTACCACAGGGCAGGGAACCCTGACTGCTCTTTGGACTGGAGAGGGAGGGGGAGAGGAGTGGGGGGAGGGGGAGAAGGGTGGGAGGAGGGGGAGAAGGGTGGGAGGAGGGGGAGGGAAATGGGAGGCTGGGAGGAGGTGGAAACTTGCTTTTTTTTCCTCCTTTTCTCAATAAAAAAAAAGTTAAAAAAATAAAATAAACAAAAACAAACCTCTTAAAAAAAAAAAAGAGCTCAGTAAGTGAAGGTACTTGCCACCTAGCCTGACAACCCAATTTGATCGCCAGAGCCCATGTGGAAAGAGAATCAACTCCATAAAATTGCCTTCTGACCTCTAGACAGGCATGTGCACCCATATATAAATATTCTGCGCTAATACACAAGCAATGCTCTTTTTAAACTCCTGCTTCAAACTCAGTTTACCTACCTTTGAAATGGGAATATTAAGAATTAAAAGGGTAATTCCTAAAAGGACATTTTAAAGGCACAATGCTGGTGGGGGGTAACTGAAATGAAGGAAGATGCTGCTGGGGCCATCACTACTGTTACAGTATACACTGACACAAAATAAACGCTAATATATTCTTTAACTCGGCGATAATGTTAGTAAAATTTAACACTTCATTAGTCTACATTTCTTTCAAGTAACAAAAAAGACCTACACAGTCTTCTAACACAGGAGTTACATGAATAAGTCTTCAAACCTGGGCAGCAGGATGGTTCAGGGGTAAGGCACTTGTCACACGCGCCTAACAGCCTGAGAGCAATCCCCAGAACCTAAGCTGCCTTCTGACCTCCACACAGCAATCTTCTCGGGTAAACTGAGCATGTGCACACGCACACACACGCACACACACACACACACACACACGCCCGCTGGCACACAAAATTCAAACAGACACCCTGACTTGATGCCATTCTAAGCCAGAATGGGAGTAGTGGGAATGTAGCTCAGTAGTAAAGTGTTTACCCAGCCCACATGAGGCTCTTGATTCAAGACTCAGCACTACACCGAAAATCAGAATCAAGCCAAAAACATATCCATGGAAGGAAGGAACGAAGGAAGGAAGAGCTAAGTTAAACCAGGATACATATTACTGTAATCAAAAGCAACATTTAATTCTTTACCTATCCTCAATGATGAATCATTCAACTAAAAGACTGTAACTTCCTCCTCCTTTCTGAGTATCTATTTCTTTTTCATTTCTGAGAGAATCTCAAGTAACCCCATGTCACTCTTAAACTGCTATGTAGCTGAAGCTAGCCTTGAACTGTCCCTCCTGCCTCCGCTCCCAAGAGCTGTGATTACAGGTGTGAGACAGACTACTCTCTCAGAACATATGTACACATATATTTTAAAAGTAGTTTTAGATTTATTTTATGTGTGCCATGCATCAGACATTACCTAATACCCATGGAGGTGAGAAAGGTCATCAGCCAGGACTTCCAACCACTGAGGCAACTCTCTAGCCCTATTTTTTTTTTTAAACCAGACTCATAAAGGCCAGACTGACCTCAAACTTGCTATGTAGCCCAGATAGCCCAGGCCAACTTTGAATTTCTGATCTTTCTGCTTCTGCTGCCAAAGTTCTGGGTTTACAGGTGTGTGTCACCACTCTTAACTTTTCATTCTTTTAAAACTTCCAGAAGCCGTTTAATAGAATGGTATTGTCAGAGGCAGTCATAATTGTTTGCCCAGCAAAGCGCACTGACAGCAATTAGAACAAGCTCAAAGGGAATGTCTCTAACAGTCACTTACATCTCAGAGTACCTGAGGCATTATCAGGAGTGCCTGCCCTCTGTTTAAAAGGTTCATCTCTGAACTGTTCATGTAGACACTCACAGCCTTTTTTCTCCCTGTCAATCCCTTTTACAGGTAGATGACCCTGACCAGCACTTCTATGCCAAGTACATGGCAGGAAAGCAGCCCAAACTCAATGTGTATAAAACTAAGCTTATCTCAGCCTTCCTGTGGCCCTGTGTCTTGTAAGTGGTATCACTCAACCGCACAAAATAAGATCTACTATTTTCCGAAATCTCTCTCTACCATCACTCTCTCTTCCAAGAACAAACCAGTCTAAAACAAAGACCTAATCATTTTATCACTCCAACACCACAAAATATCTACCACATCTCCATTACCATTGCCTCTGACCTACACCAACAGTCTCTATCAGCTGCTCGTGACTTCTCACGCCCAGTGGAAACCCGTCTACTCCAAACAATACAGATGAGCCCCCTCGGTACCCAACAGAGTATCCAGATTTTGAGAATTTGAAGATTCCCTCCATCCATTGATCTTGAAAGCACTAAAGCCGACTGGCCTTCAAGGCTAATACTGTTCTGGCTCCAATCAATAACTCTATAATAAAAACTGTTGCATTCCATCACTCTCGGGTGAATGTTCAAAATTCTAAATCCACTTCCTACCTCTACTTGGCACGGCACAGACCTCTCTGGTCTCCGGTCCCTCTAACCAGTCAAGATACTACTCATTCCCCATCTTGGCCTTTCAACCTCAGCCCTCAGGAACATCTCAACAGAAAGATGAATCTTAGTCTCACTTTGAAACAAGTTAACTTCTGTTGCTATCGTTCACCTCCACACTCATGCAAAATTACAACAGACTGATAACTGGACTTAAAATACAGTTCTTTAACTATATTTTAACTATATGATCTATTTCAGCCAGGCGGTAATGGAGCATGTCTTTAATCCCAAAGCTCAGGAGGCGGAGGCAGATGAATCTAGACTTCAAGGTTAGCCTGGTCTACAGAGCTAGTTCCAAGACAGCCACAGCTACTCAGAGAAACCCTGTCTCAGTGAGGGAAAAAAAATTATTTATTTTTATTTTGTGTATAAGTGTTCTGCCTGCATGTGTGCCTGGTGTCCTTGGAGGTCAGAAGAAGGTGCACGATTCCCTGAAACTTGAGTTACAAACAGCCATGAGCCACCATGTGGGTGCTGGGAATCAAATCCAGATCCTCTGCAAGAGCAATAAGTGCTCTTAACCACTGAGCCATCTCTCCAGCTCCATTATGGTATTTATATTCCCAAACTAAAAGATAAGTTCTGCAAGAACAAAATAAGATGAGTCTTGTTTATCACTGTATCTCACAGCCTAAAAGAGAAGTTAAGAGGTCATCTTGTCACTGTTCTCTGAGTCCCCTAGAAGACCTGACATTATCAACCAACAACTTAACATTCCAAACTTCTCCCTCACAACTGTCTTCTGCAGGGGCGCCGGCAAAACTCCATCCACCTTCTGGCCTCCACCACTCTGTCTGCATCTTTCTTTCTATCTGGATTCTTTTCCCCAGTTGCACATTTGCAAATCCTACTGAACCTCTCAAATGCCCAAGTTCAAAGTCACTTCCTCCTCCAAATCTTCTCTACTTAATCCTAGCAAGCCACACACTCTCTGCCCCTTCATTTCCAGAGGTGTTCCTGTACCCCTTTCAGGTCTCAGACCAGACAGCACTCACATGAGTGGTTTCTAACGAGCTGGTCAGAATCCTGCTTGTATTCTGTTGATAGCTACTGTCTAAAATTATCTCGCTCATCCCTTTTGCCTATCTTCTTGTCAACTGCCTGTCACCCTTCTGTAGAGCGTACGATCAATGGGAGCAAGAGCCCTATTTGTCATTGTTCACATTTCCTCGCTCTCCCATGTCAGATGGAGAACAGAGTCCATAAATACCTGCCAAAGATACGGACGACTCTAGTTCTTCTAACTTGGGAGTCTGTGTACATAAACTTCCCTTGCTGTATTCCTAACTTCTTGTGAACCACACCAAACTCTGGCAAATCTATCTACTTGTGTGTATTATCAAGAAATCCTGTCACAACAGAAGCAAGTAAGAGATAAATGCTAATTAATTAATAAGTGATCTCTCCAAGAGGTTCTGCCAGGCCAACTCGTAAATGTATGTTAAGGGGAGCGCTGGGCTAACAGGAATCTCCTCTCTGGACAGCCCGTTCCAATATGCCACCAACAGTGAGGACCCCAAAAACTAGTTTCTTCACTTCCCTTTGAACGTCAAACACTGGTATGTCTACCCTAAAATCTCACAATCCAGCCCTACCCTTCTGTTTCCACCCAACATGTCACTTCCACTACTGTGTTTCTAGGTGCTTACATCTCCAATCTCTTGGGATGATAAAGGTAGTACTGACGAACTGGCTTGCTCATCTTCTCCTTTATACCTGGTTTATCCTAAATAGACCGGTTTTCAGGGCCGGCTTTTATATTCTTCAGGACCCAAATCTAACCCACAGCAGAAACAAATGCCTCCAGAGTGTTCCCATTCCTTCTCAGTCTTCCACCACAGTAAGACCCCAAGGCGACAAACGAACGTCCCTCCCAAGAAGCAAGCGACCATCAAACACAGTGGGCAATTCCTATCCTACCGAGTTCGTGCCCCCCACCTGCCTTGGGCCTGGAACGTCGGACTGGGCCTGCACCCCTCACGCCCCGCACTCACCTGAAGCGGCCCCCGCAGTGCTGGCATTGCTCGCCCACCCAGCCCGCGGGGCAGACGCACTGCCCAGTGCCAGGGTTGCAGCGGCCGCCGTTGACACACGGCCGGTCACATTCCTTGGCCTCGGCTGCGGCCGAGCCTGACACCGCCGCCGCCACCGCCGCGGCCTCGGCCTCCCGGGGCAGCGGCAGCAGCAGTAGCGAAAAGAACAGCGGCAGCAGCAGCGGCGGGGGCAGCGCCCGCGACAGCACCCACTGGAGACACAACCCGGCGCGCGGCCCCGGCCTCCAGGCCCCAGTCGCGGCGCAGAGTCGGTGCTGCCCGACCTTCCTGCCCGCGGGCGCTGCTGTCGCCTCCGTGCTCCCCTTCAGCAGCGCCTCAGTCGCCGCCGCCGCCGCCGCCACCATCTTCCTGGGGCTGAGCCGGCGCCCAGCGAACACATACACACCCCGCACGCCGGCTCTGCTTCGCCTGGCCGTGCTGGGCGGGGCCGAGCGACGGTGGCCCGGCCAGTCCATACCCAGGGCGGGGCTCGGGCTACGCCGCGGGCGGGGGCGGAGCTGGCGTGCGCGATGGGCGGGGCCAGCGCCTCGTTCCTCGGGCTTGTGAAGTGTCAGATCTGACTCAGTCCCAGGGTCTTGGCGCGGCTGAACGCCTCTAGGGTAGCAGAGGGCCTTTTCTTTTCATGTCGCGCCACACCACAAGATAGCCAGTGCCTCCCTATGGCGGCTGCCTGTCTCTGCTACACAAGGTGACTGCGGTAAGTGTTACCCTTGGGATGCCTCCCGCCCATCAGCCGGTTGCCCCAACAACGTCTTGGTGAGAGACAGGGCCAAAAAGGCTGCCTAATGGTGTGGTATGTGCTAGCTACGACCCTGCAGAAGTAGTCCTGCATCCGAGTTTCTAAAATAGGGATAACGAAATGGCGCGTGTGTTAAGAACCTGGCATTTGAATAACTGTGTAACAAATGGAATGCACACACATCCAGGCCTCCCCTACCAGACCTATGTACACCTTTAATGACAGGGGAGAAGTGTGAGGTTGTCTTGTACCCCACGACCTACCCATATTCTCTGAAGAAAGAACAGCCCAGAATTACCTGGAGCACTGCCAGCTTGCACATCAGCTCCAGAGAGAGCCCTTCTTACTAACTTCAGTGCCCCACCCCTCTTCTCCCAACAGTATAACCTTGTGTGGTCCTCTACCCTGGAATCCACACTGGACCCTTGACTTCACTGAGCCGGCAGAAGGATGTAGTGAAGAGATAATGGGTCAGTTCCAGCTCTGACCTTAACTTTTTGTTGTTTGCTTTGGGTTTTTTTTTTTTTTCTGGAGATGCTCCTGCTCTTCCAGCTGGGAAAGATTCACGCAGAGGACAAGTGGAGAGGAAATGCCCCAGGCATTTGAACCTTGTGAGCCCTTCCTAACTGGAAGGTCAGTCATTTCGTGAAGAAGCCATCTGGGTTGTTTTAGCCATCTGTATTAGTCAGGGTTCTCTAAAGGAACAGAACGGATAGAATGAATATATCTATATACACGTTATATTATATTATGTATTAGGTTGATTAGGTTGGCTTACAGGATGCAGTCCTAGGATTCAATAGTGGTTGTCGCACACTAGAGAAGTTGAAAGTCTGGTAGTTGTTCGATCCACAAGCCTGGACTCAGCAGTCCCAATTTGGTGCTGGAGTCCTAGAGGAGTCTTTGAGAGCTGCGTCAGTCTACACTGGAATTCTAAAGAAGTCGGTTCTAATATTGGTGAGTTGATGCCTCAGGAACAGGGTAGATGAACTTGCCGCCAAAAGTGAGGGCAAGCAAGCAAAAGCAAAGTTTCCCTCTTCTGTGTCCTGTTATCTCAGCTGCCATGAGAGGCGCTGCCCAGATTTAGGGTGAGTCTTCTTGCTTCCGATAATCTGATTAAGACAATTCTTCACAGTTGGGTGGTGGTGGCACATACCTTTAATCCCAGCACTAGGGAGGCAAAGGCAGATGGATCTCTGTGAGTGTAAGTCCAGCATGGTCTAAAGAGTGACTTCCTGGACAATAAGGGCTACACAGAGAAACCCTCTGTCTTTAACAACAACAACAACAACAAAAAGTTCTAGTTGATTCCAGATGCAGTCCAGTTGACAAGATTATTCATTGTGCCTACATTATCTAAAATAGGAACAAATCTGGCCAGGCAGTGGTGGTGCATGCCTTTCATCCCAGATATATCTCTGTGAGTTCGAGGCCAGCCTGGTCTACAGAGCAAGTTCCAGGATAGATAGATACATAGATGGATAAAATAGGAACAAATCTCTCCTACTATGCCTAATCCAGTGATAAACCCTTTGCTATTTCAAGCCTGCTTTAAGGAGGTTAATCAGAACTTTGCCTCTTAACTCTTGGACTGTGCAGAATATACCTGTGCAGATACTTCGGAATTTGGACATCTGTTTCTGGGAAGGAAAGAAAACCTCAAATGCACCTATGGGAGCTTTCTGATTATCCTGAGGGTACAGGAGTCTAAGAACATCTTCTCAGACCTGCCCCAGTGTCAGGCTCAGGTCCTGACCTTCCCCTCTGGTAGAACTGAAGTACACAGCAGCCTCGCTCCAGCTCCAAACACTCGAGCACTGGGCAAGCACTGGACAAGCACAGGGTTCTAGACTTCACGTTTATCCGTCTCCTCTCCTCTTCCCACCTGCAGTGTCCTAGGTAAGGCTGTTTGGAAAGCGTTAGAAGGTGTGGCCTTGTTGGATGATGTGTGTCACTGGGAGGCTGGACTCTGAAGTTCCAAAAGCCCATGCCAGGCCCGGTCTCATGCTCTCTCTGCCTTCTCTCTCAGCTCCTGCCTGTGGACAGGGAAGTAAGTGCTTAGCTTCTGCTCCAGTACCACATCTGTCTGCCTGCCTGCCACCACACTTCCTGCCATGATGATCACGGATTCGCCCTCTGAAACTGTAATTAAGCCCCAATTAAATGCTTGCTTCTATAAGCTGCCTTGGTCATGTTGTTTTTACACAGCAGTGGAACAGTAACTAAGACAGGGCCCATTCTCATTCAAACCGCCACAGGACCTGTGAGCAGTGCTTACACAGATGGGTTAATTAATGCCTCTGCCACCTGGATTCTTCCTCTCCTGACACTGGATTAGTTTCCAGGAGACCAGGTTATTGTACAGTGAGTTCAGCTACCTTGGGTTTCTCTTGCTTCTCTCTGTATATACTCCCTTGCCTGCTTCTTTCCGCTGTAGGTTGACACACAAGGCTCTTAGTACATCATAATCAACCTTTTCCTTATTATTTTCCAACTTCAGATACTGTGTTTTGTTTTGGGTTTTTTGTTTGTTTGTTTGTTTACTTGCTTTTTGGGAGTTTTTTTTGGGGGGGAGGGGGGGTGGTCGAGACAGAATTTTTCTGTTTAGCCTTGGCTGGCCTTGAACTCACAGAGCTCCACCTGTCCCTGCCACCAGTACCCAGCCAGATATTGTTAATGACAACAGAAAATGGACTAAGACAATTAATTCCTCTAAAACTGGAGCCTGAAACATCATTTGAAGAAATGATTTATTAGGAGAATGCTATCGTAAGAAGCACAGTGAAAAATCAAGAAAGAGCCGGGCGGTGGTGGCGCACGCCTGTAATCCCAGCACTCGGGAGGCAGAGGCAGGCGGATCTCTGGGAGTTCGAGGTCAGCCTGGTCTACAAGAGCTAGTTCCGGGACAGGAACCAAAAGCTATGGAGAAACCCTGTCTCGAAAATAAAAAAAAAAAAAAAGATCAAGAAAGGTAGCCAAGCAAAGTTGTGGTCTTTCTTATTGGAGCTGAAATTCAGCCTGATCCTGAGGAGAACCTTGGAATTTGAATTGCGCCAGAGTTAAATCTACTTTGAAGTAATAGAGGGACACCCTGCCCCTATCTCATTAGGCAGACAACACTAACAATAAGAAGGAACCATATAAGAAAATTTGATAGGAGTGCTAATAATATAGTTGTTGTGTGTCTACTGAGTACAACACCTACAGTGAAGCAAGGCTTAATTGTTGCCCTATTAAGAGCTATCTGATTGGCAACCTGACTTTTCCCAAGCATCCCCAGACCTCTTTAGGCACTATTGAAAACATCAGTATATTTTGGTATTCCAAACATCACCTTATATTTTAGTTTATGTGAGGTTAGCTGGTTCTCTGACTGTAGATGTCATGGTTTCATCCAGCAGCTAACCAGTAGGTCCTGTGCGACCTCTGAAAGAGGCTGATCCTGAAAGTTTAGAAAATGCACACTGGGAAGGCTCTATATAGTAATGAGGCTCTGTTGGAAGCTCCACTGGGTATCCCATGTGAGGAATGAGTCGATTTATAGATGTAAGGTCCCAGCTAGTCCTTAGCAGACTCTAAAGAAACATTTTCAAAAGACCTCGATCTGCAAACATAGGGTCAGTCTCTGAGCTATTGGCAGAGTTCCCTCTGGACTCACAAGCAAGCCCTATAAGTACAGGAAATGACCTTTAGATATACTCAAGGGCTCACCAGGTTTTAAGATCCATCAGTTTAAAGTCAGAGGACTTGAAATTTCCTCCTCTCTGTAGTCCTTTGTTTTGTGGTGCTAGGGGCCAAACCCAGGACCTTGAGTGTGCTGTACAGTTACTCTGCCATTAAGGTACAGCCTAAGCCTAGAGTTGAAGTTTCTATTGGATGAGCTGGACTTGTGCCCCTCCTCCAAATTGCTGCAGCAGAGAACAAGTGGCTTTTCCTGCATATAGAATAGATATCACAAAAACAGCAATATTGTTGAAAGAGATAGTTTTTCTAAGTGTGTCTGTAAAGTAGAACATAATATCAGAAGTCCCCAGTTTTTCCATCATCTTGGTTCCCTATGGATGTCCAGGCAGGGAAGTGAACTGTGAAGAGATGAGAATGAAAACTCAGCTCAGATTGACTTCATCGAATTGGATCAAGACTTCAGGGAGTCTGATGGCATGCAGTTTATTCCCAACAAATTTAAACACAGTATAATTTGGAAAAAAAATGTTTCCTGGTGTAATACAAATCCCTGGTGCACAAAGAGGCATAATTACATCAAAACTCAACTCGGAGTACATGTCCTTTCCTTCCAGAAGTTGGCTTCTAGAGATAGCTTAAGGGCCTAGGGAAAGCACTGACCTGGTTTTAGTCATGCAGATAGGATAGAGGTCATTTGGGCTGTAAGCCATCTCTGATCCTGGTTGTAAAGTTTGGTATGGCCTGGCCCAACAGATAACACAGATCACCAGGCTGTTAATCTCTTCCAGTTCCTAGCTTTCTGGATGGAAGAAAATGTTTTTACATTTTTTCCCACTGGAAATCCTGGTTTCTCTGAAGATCTGTGGAGCAAGGACCTTCATGCTGTGCTCCCAATACCCGTGGAGGCCTTGCTGGTTCTAAGAGAGGTTTTTCAGAAGCAAAGAGAAAATATGGCTCTTCTTAAAATGAAGGAGTTAATGCTCAAGATGAACCTGAATTCTACTTAGGTGAGATGTGCATGTGTATAAAGCAAAGAAGAAGGAGGAGGAGAAGGGGAAGAAAAAGGGGAAGAGGAGGAGCGGGAAGGGGAAGAAGAAAAGACAAAAGATGAAGAAAGAAGAGGAAGGAAGGAAATGGAACAGATGTCAGGTTTCTTGGGCAATTCAGTAGAAAAGAGAGGGGCTCAAGGAAGGCACTGGATTTCTTCCTAACAAGCACAAATAGGTTTTCCTATCCCTAATGAAAGAAACAGGAGTTGATGCTACAGGCTGTGTTGCTTAACTATAGGCTATGTTCTGAGAAATGTGCTGTTAATGTGACTCCATCACTGTACAAACATCATGGACAGTACTTAACCAACCGAAACGGCAACACCATCACTGAGGTGATAAGATCTGTGGGTTCACTATATGATAGGTATGCCTATTATGTGGTGTGTGACCAATATAGTCCGCCAATGGTTTCTATCTTATTATATAAGAAGACAATAGAAAACTCAAGTAAGTTGGTCAGGAATAGAAGCGGGAATCACTTCTCAGCCTTTTCATTAGGATCAACTAGAGAAACAGAAGCTTGAAAAGATCACATGATCCAAGTTAGAGCTAGCTATCGATCTAAATATTGTGCTTTTTCAAAAAACAGTCCATAAATTCTTTGGCATCTCCTTTAAAAGTTAAAGAGCTGTGCACCTTAGGCTGCAGTGAAGGTAGGAGTACCATGGCTGGGAAGCTGTGCACATTAGCAGTGGTCTTGCATGCCCACATGCCCTTCACAGGGCCCAGGCCATGTTCCTGAAATCATAATCTTGTTTATAGCCCTGTTTCTCCCAGGGTTCCCTATACAAACGTTGTTGCTATCCAGCAGGTTCCCTGTGGTTTATGCAGCAGCTCCCTGGAGTAAACCCTACTTCCCAGCCCAGCTACACACTTAGCACTCCTTGAATAGCATCTAGTTCCCCCACCATTGTCCTCCGTGCCCACTCTTACCACAATGCCATATCCCAAGAAGGTAGTAGTGCAGGCATTTAATCCCACGACTCAGGAGGCAGAAAAAGGCAGACCTCTGTGATCTATATAAAAAATTCAAGGTCAGCCAGGACTACACAGGGAGACCCTGGGGAAGGAGGAGAAGGCTAGGGTTTGGATAGAATTCAGCTATGAACCCAGGCAAGTCAAGGCTAAAGGTGTTTGGAGGGAGGAAAGGGAAGGGGTAAATGATATAATTGCATTATAATCTCAAAATAAGTAAAATTAAAAGGCTGAAAGTTGTAAACAAGGTTCAATAAGGGCTGAAAGAAGAGACACCTAGAAGGTCTATAAGCAGAGTGTAGGCTTGGGCAGCTTTGAAATATGTGCCTCTAGTCTGGTCTGTCTTTGTATGCACTTTTTTCTCTTCTGGGAAGTTCTCACAGTCATCAGGCTTCAGGTTTTACCCATGCTGGCGTAGAAGCCAGGTAGATTTGATAGTAGTATAAGGTCTCCCAGAAAGGAGTCCAGAGGCAAGGATTCAAGTACAGCATGCGTTGTGTGTGATTCCAGGGAGCAGTTAGCGTGATAAGGAAATGAGATGGGAGGGAAAGGCAATTGCTACACGGTATACTATCGTGAGCCCACAAGTATTACACAGTAAACGCACAGCTGGCGGATCCATTGGACTATCCACAGGAAGTGTATACGTACATTCCACCCGGAGAACCCAGATTTTCAGAGCTACGGGCACACTTGTCCTTTGGATAAGTCACTATCCATCCTGTGAAATGTTGTGAAATCATGGCGTTTCTCCCTTCTGTAGTATCCCAGCAGTGTATAAACCTGATTTTTTTCTGTAGGGCAACCCAATACCTCCCCCCACACCATGAAGCCTTGATGTGAAAAGGATACAGTCAAGCCCTTGTTCTCACAGCCAAAATCTACATAAAAATAGTCCCCCACAGACTTTATTGACAGTGGTCACTAATGAGAAAGGAGCATCATACAGAAGGTAGTATGTCTGCACTAACAGCAGGCTCAGGAAGGTGTAGTCTACTGGTCTTCTGCTCTGACTTAACAGGTACTAATATTCTGTATTACCTTTACTTGGTTTCAACTAACATAGGATCATTGTAATGGGAAGCTGCTCATTCGTTCCCAGCAGCTCAGACCCGAAATAATCACACAGAAACTATATTATTCAAAACACTGCTTGGCCAATAGTTAAGTGTATTGTTAGCTAGCTCTTATATCTTTTTTTTTGTTTTGTTTTGTTTTGTTTTTCGAGACAGGGTTTCTCTGTAGCTTTGGAGCCTGTCCTGGAACTCCCTTTGTAGACGAGGCTGGCCTCGAACTCACAGAGATCCGCCTGCCTCTGCCTCCCGAGTGCTGGGATTACAGGCGTGCGCCACCACCGCCCGGCTAGCTCTTATATCTTAAATTAACCCATTTCTATTTTATATTTTACCACGAGTGTCGTGGTTTACCAGTAAAGTTCTTGGGGCACATCTGTCTCCTTCAGCGAGTACATGGTGTCTCACTGACTCTACCTACTTTCTCCCAACATTCAGTTTAGTTTTCCCATCTAACTCTATTCAGCACTATCAAAGGCCAAAACAGCTTCTTTTATTGTATAAACCAATAAAAGCAACACATATACAGAAGGCTTTCCACATCAGATCATAGCCCCGGAAATTAATTGTTTATACTGGAAAAAGGTTTGAGTCGCTAAAACTAGCTTCAGAGAGAAAAATTCTCACCTGGGCACCCTGCTGGAGTCAAAAGCAAACTCCCCAGAAGAGATACTTTTAACCCAACCCTAATGCAAATCAAGCCCACAGGTTAGTATAGCTACCAATGCTGTGTTCCCAGCCACAGGGGAACTTTACAGCCACGCCCCTTCTGAGACAGAAGGCATCACCTAGCCAGATCCACAGGTTTCTTGTGACTCTGAAAATGCATGTTTGATACTATTGTTACCACCTGTGGGATTGTTAACTCGTCTGTATGCCTATATAAACTGAAAGCTTTGTGGAGATCACCCCTTTTTTCTTACCTTCGCCCTTATGCCCCTATGCTGCTGTCTCTTTTTCTCCCTTCTTTCATCTTCCCCCAAAGAATAAAGAAATGTACAGGTAAACCATGCCTGAGTCAGTTTGTTTTACCCCTCAGATCCTGTTCCCAAGCCTGTCTTCATTTTTCGTAGAAGTTCAGAGAGTGCTGAGCCTGGTGCTCAGTAGCTCTGCATATAATATCAAACCAGTTACTCTTGAAAACAATTAGGACTTAAATCCAGGAGAGACTCTCTGGGAAATGGTGTAGGAACCAGAAAGGAGAGAGAGCTGGAGTTTGGGGGCGGGGGTGTACATGTGTGATTAGTTCAAGGATATGACCTCAGACACACAATCTTTGGGTTCACAAAGCTCCCATATAAAATGACATGGTAGCCGATGACCAGCGCTCAGAAGACTAAACCAGGGGTGGTCACTGAGCTCAGGATTTCAAGGCCAGCCTGGGCAAAAAAGCGAGATCCCAATGCAAAAGAATATAAAATAAACAAATGTCAAAGGAGAATAATGATTTAAAATCTGCATAAGCGCGATACACATGCCATTTTTGTTCTGAATCATTCTGATTCAGGTTGAATCTGCAGGTGCTGTGGGCTATATTTATATGTCAACTCTAGTTAGTCATTGTTGAAGCCACTAAACACTAGGATGTTGATCGCTGTGGGGCCTAACTCAGAGAGATTCAGATTCTGTGTGATGATTTTTTTTTTACTTTTAATTCTTTTATAAAATAATTGAGTCTTAGGGGTTGCAGATATAGCTCAGTTGGTATAGCATTTACCTAGCATACAACCCCAAGTTTAGTATCCAACACAAGGAAGCTGGGTGTGGTGGTGTATCCTGAGTGACTCGCCTCCAAGCCAAGCAACCACAACCTTGAAAACAATTATCCCAACTGGGCTTGTGTTTACATCCTCTCGTGGAGGAGTGGGTAAGGTCATGAGAACCTCCCTTGAGCATAACCGCCTGTATATGCAACTATGCCCTAATTGCATGTGGCCTCTGGGAAGGATAAGGATAAATAGACCTGGGAAGACTAGGGGAGGAGGCTCTCTAGATGTAGTCGCAGGAAGACCCTCGTCAGTTCTAAAGATTTTCAGGTGCAGCCTACTGGGGGAGGAACACATCCCTTGTAACTAACCCCCAACCTTATTCTGTAAGGAAGTCCAATAAATTTAGTGTTTCCCAGAGTGAATTTGGTGGGATCATGCCTCCATTTGTTGTTGGGACTTTAGGAAAAGGTGTAAATGTTGATTACCTCTCCTGGAAAAGAATTTAACAACATGGTGAATGCCTCTTATCCCAGTATTCCAGAGGTAGACGTAGGGTCAGAAGTTCAAGGTCATCTTCCACTACATCTTAGGTTGGAAGCTAGCCTGGGCTACATGAAACCCTGTCTCAAAATTTAAAAAAAAAATGAGGCTGGAGAGATAGATGCTCAGTGGTTGAGAGTAGTAGATGCTCTTGTAGAAGTCCCAGGTTTGTTTCCCAACACCCAAATGGAGCTCACAACCATCTGTAGCCAGAGTTACAGGGGATCTAATGCCATTTTCTGGCCTCCATGGGCACAAGGCTTACAAACGGTACATAGTCATAAATGCAGATAAAACACCAAAACACATACACCAACAGGCAAATTGACTCTTGTACTATTGCCTGGTCTAGCCCTGAAACCCTAAGCTCATTTGCCTTCCTGCCTCAGCACTTGAGTGGCAGGAACTACAGGAATGTGGCACCATGTCCTGCTTCTGAATAATCAATCTTGTATTGGTTTATTGCTTATTTCAATCTCCTCTGTGTATTGTAACTCATATCACTGACTCATTTTCCTATTGGGTTATGTTTTCCTGTTGATTTTAGTATGTATTACTTATATATTCAGGTACTATTTGTTTCTTCATTATAAGTGTAAACAATATAACTTTTCAAATTGAGGTTCATCATGTAATAAAATGAAGTTATTTATGATCTCTGGGGTTTTTTTTATTCCTTGTTTAAGAATTCCTATCTTGATGGATGTAGAGGCACATGCCTATAATCCCAGCTCTCTTGATGGAGGGAGGTCATTGGATAAAAAATAAAGAAACTGCTTGGCTGGCCCTCATAGGTTAAAACATAAGTGGGAGGAGTAAACAGAACAGAATGCTGGGAGGAAGAGGAAGTGAGCTCAGAAGCCATACTCCCCTCTCCCTGGCAGACGCACACGATGAAGCAAGCTGCCAGGTCAGACATGCTGAATCTTTCCCAGTAAGACAGGTGCTACACAGTTTATTAGAGATGGGTTGATCGAGATATCAGAATTAGCCAGTAAGGGCTAGAGCTAATGGGTCAAGCAGTGTTTAAATGAATACAATTTGTGTGTTGTTATTTTGGGACATAAGCTAGTGAGGCGGCCGGGAGCTGGGTGGCAAAAAGCAGCCTGCAGCTCCTTCAACACTCTCTGGAAGGCAGTGGCAAGAGGATCTCTATTAGAGGCCAGCACATTTTACATAGCAAGTTTCAGCCAGAGCTGCCTAGCAAGATCGAATTCCAAGGAACAGGAAGAAAAGAGAGAGTGTACAAATGATCAGATTGAAAGACCCCTATCTAGCAGCATTAAGTTAGTAGCAGCAATAACAAGCCCAGACACCCCCCCCCCAGCTTCAAGAGTAACTTATAGATTTGTGGGACTCCCAAGCACCTCATTCCTTGGCGTGTAGGTTAAGCCAGACTAAATCACATGGTGTGGAACCTACTGCAGGTCCCTCCAAACCTGTGAAAATAGGGAGATGTTCTTTGTTCATAGTGAAAGACCCTCTGGACATTCCCCCCCGACCAGAACCCGCAGCTGGCCTGCTCCCATGAGAACATCCTGTTCGCTTGAGACCCTCAGGACCCTCTCAGGACCTGCAGCTAGCCGGCTCTCATGAGAACATCCCGTTTGCTTAGGGAAACAGGATGCCTATAGTCAGCACATGTGCCCAACTTAGAATATCAGCAATTCACAAAAGAAACAATTCCCCCTATGAAAGATCCCAGCTTAGCTGCTGTAATGTCATTTCACAAAGCTTTTGACGAACAAATGTAAGTGCAGAGTGAGGTCAGGGTCCCTGGCTGCAAAGCAGGATATCTGTATCTATAGAATAGGACAGGACATCAATTAACAGGAAATCTGTTGCCATACATCTGTGCTGGGAAAGGAAAAACCAAAAGAGGAACAGGATATCTGTTCCCATACATCTGTGCTGGGAAAAGAAAAACCACCTATGCCCCTTGCCCCATTCCAACTGACCACTAACCACGCATTTGCTTCTGTAATCTGCTTCTGCTGCCCTCTTTCCTATAAAAAGACCTTCCCCCAGTCTGCAGGTGCGCTAGTCCTCCGAGCGACTAAGATGCCCCAGGTACCTGTGTATCCGAATAAACCTCTTGCTGATTGCATCCGCACGAATGGTCTCGCTGTTCCTTGGGAGGGTCCCCCAGACTGAAAGGCAGCCCACCTCGGGGGTCTTTCAAGATAATCTCAGATACTCAGAAACCTATAAAGAGGATCAACCATAATTTCAAGACCAGCCTGGGTTATATAGTGAAATCCCGTTTCAAGAAAGGTGATTGGGAGGAGCTGGGCGGAGGACTTAGAGGCTAAAAGTGCGTGCTGCCTTGTAGAGGACCCAAGTTTGAGTCCCTGAATCCATCTCCAGCAGCTCACAACTGCCTGTAACTCCAGCTCCAAGGGATCTAATGCCCTTGCAGGACTCCACAGACATCCACACTCACGTGCACATACACACAGCCACAGACTTTATATACATAATTTTAAAAATAAAAATAAATCTTTTAAATGGGGGTGTGTGGTTCAGGGGTAGCATGGGTAAGGACCAAATCCAATCCCTGGCACTGCAAAAGCCAGGTCCCAGAATGAGAATTCCTTTCCTGGAGTGAGATACAAAATATGCTAATTTAAAAAAAATAAAAAAACAAAAAAATAAAATAAATATGTTAATTTATTAGGGATTCTAAACTTTAACCTACCTAGAAATTATTGAGGTAATTATGCATTATAGAAATCCAATATTCAACTTGGTTTTTTAAGATGTATTTATTTATTGTACATTGGGGTTTTGCCTGCATGTGTGTCTGTATGAAGGTATCAAATCTCCTAGAACTGGAGTTAGAGACAGTTGTGAAGCACCATGTGGGTGCTGGAAATTGAACCCGGGTCCTTTGGGAAGAGCAGCCAGTGCTTGCTTTTAACCACTGAGCCAATATTCAACTTGTATCATAGAAATTTTCAAAAACATACAATAGCAGACAAAGGAAGAAGGAAATACAAAGAAAAGTTGCAGTTTACCAATATAGCACTATACAATATGGTATATACATATACTACATGGGGTATATAGGAGACCATATGTTCTGTCTCTAGCTCTGAAAAAAAAAAGGAGAAAAGGGAAGAAAAGAAAAAAGCATAAGCTCTGTAACAGGGCCCTAGACCTTAGTAGGCCTCCAGACCTTAGCACAACTGACTCCATGATGACCATAAAACTCAGTATTGAAGACAGCACCACCTACTAGAGAGATCCTGTCTCATGAACAAACAAACAAATAAATACAACAGAAAGTTAGTGGCCATTTACAAACAGGACATGGCCATGACCCGATTCAGGTTCACTTCCATCTGTCATTTACAAACTGTACAGTTTCTAAGAATCTTCAGCCTTGTTTGGGCCCTTTCGCTCTAACCAGGTAAAAATTATGAGTTGGCGAGGAGAACCTCTTCCGGTGCTGGGCCTCATGGACCCTTGAGTGTCACATTCTAGGGGATGTATTGTCAGACCCCGACGCTTACAGCTGCGAGTGTGAAAGCCGGAGGCCCATTTCTCCAGCCTCAGAAGCCAGAGATTTACTGTTCCAGACCCTCTGGTGGGAGGCTTACTGTCCGGGCTTTGAGTGCCTGGTGGTCCCAGCACCTGGCAGCTATTACAGTCCCTACCTTCCAGCAGGAGGGAGCGAATAGCAGCTAGGAGTAGCACATGGTGCCTTCTGCTGTTACAGCTCTCATACAGACATCGGCTAAAAGCACCCTGAGCCCTACAAGGGCAGGTATTAGAGCTCTCAAACATAGGGTGGCGCACGCCTTTAATCCCAGCACTCGGGAGGCAGAGGCAGGTGGATCTCTGTGAGTTCGAGGCCAGCCTGGTCTACAAGAGCTAGTTCCAGGACAGGAACCAAAAGCTGTGGAGAAACCCTGTCTCGAAAAATAAAAATTTAAAAAAAAAAACATAGGGTACCAGAATTCCCAACCCTTGACAGGGGCTGCTTTTCTAACTGTCAGGCCCAGTGGATACCAGGCACTTGGCTCACACAGTTTAACAAATAGACCCTTGGACTTCAGAGATCAGAACTGCTCAGTTTTTTATTTTCTGTAGACTCCACAGCTCTCCTCTCGGGAGCAGACGCCTCAGAGAGACGCCATGCTCCCGGCTCCTGGGCAGACACACGCGATGAAGCTCCGACCCAGGATGGACGTAGGCTAGAATCTTCCCGGTAAGCGCACCTAGCTGTGCTACATAGAATATTAGAAATGGGCTAGTCCAGGTGCGAGAGTTAGCCTAGAAGAGGCTAGATAGAAATGGGCCAAGCAGTGATTAAAAGAATACAGTGTCCGTGTAATTATTTTGGGGAATAAGCTAGCCAGGCAGCCGGGGTGCTGGGAACGCAGCCCCGCCGCTCCTATTACTACATGTATGTAAATATTTTTTTAAGAAAAAAAACGAATGACAGCAAACGCATTGCTGGTGGGAGTGTAAATTGGTGCAACCAGTGTGGAAATCACCCTGGTGATCTCTTAAGAAAATAAAGAGAGAACTACCACGGGTCTACCGCCCATGAGCATATACCCAAATCACTCTGGCCAGAGAAGAAGCAGGCACTCATTGAGACTCCACAGGCCATTCCTGCCAGGGAAGCTGGTAGGTTAAAGGGAGACCCTTATGTCTCCCTACATTCCTCCAAATCCACCCTCCAGTCTCACCCCCAGCTCTGTAGCAGGTCTTCTGCTGTGCCTTCTCCATACTCTCTGCTCCCATTCCTGGCCGACTGACTAAATAGATCCTGGTGGGAAACCCTGCTCCCTCACTCTTATAAAGCCCTTCTACTGCCCACAGCTCATCCCCGTTTCTAAGTCTCAGGTCCTAGGAACACATTTACCTGGAACCTCCAAGTGGCTACCCTCTCAAGATTCCAAAAGATTTTCCTACAAGCAACCATACACAGCCACTGTACTTTCCTACAAACTAGAGGAAAACAAGGGGCAAAACACCCACCCAACAAAGATAAAAACAGATAGCAGCACCTAGATTTGCGGTCTTCCCAATTCCAGAAGCCTGGATGCCAGAAACAGCCAGGACAATATGTCTGGGTTGTGTCTGAGTTGAGCAACCCTATCATAGAAGGTCCTGAATGTGCCAACATATTTGAAGCACAAATAAAAGACATTAAGACAGCCTTTATGAGTATAATAAAGGACCTTTATGATGACTATTCTTGGTTGTCAACTTGACTATATCTGGAATGAACTACAATTCAGAAATGGAGGGCACACTGTGACTTATTGTCTGCTTGATTTGAAATAGGTGAGTCCACTTCTAGTCCAGACCTTTGAGGTAGGAAGACACACCTTAAATCTGGGCCACCCCTTGTGCTGGAAGCCTATATAAGGATGTGAAAGAAAGGAGCTCTTAATTTTTTGCCTGCTTCCCCTTACCGTGCTAGTACATCCATTCCTTCACTGGCTTTGGGGCCTATTTGGGATTCCATCATATACAGAAGGCCATCTGGTCTGGACAACTACTACTAGGTTCTCAGGTTTTCCACTCACAGCTAGTCATTATTGGATTAGCTAGACTGCAGCCTGTAAGTCATTCCAATGAATTCATGTGTGCGCAGGTGTGTGTGTGTGTGGGGAGAGAGAGAGAGAGAGAGAGAGAGAGACTCATTCCATAAATTCTGTGACCCTAGAGAACCCTAATACATCCTTACAGAGGAAATGAAGAAATCACTTAAAGAAATCTATAAGAACACAAACAGTGGAAGGAAATGAATGGAATATTTCAAGTTCTGAAAGTGGAAATAGAATCTATAAAGAAAACCAAAACTGAGGGAAATCTGGAAATGAAAACTTTAGGAACTTGGAACAGGAACTACAGAGGCAGAATACAAGAGATGGAAGAGAGAATGTCAGGCAATAGAAGAAATGAATACATTGGTCAAAAAATATTAAATCTAAAGAACTCCAGGAACAAAATATCCATGAAATCCGGGACACTATGAAAAGACCAAAACTAAGAACAGTAGGAATAGAGGAAGAAGAGAAAACACAGGTTAAAGGCACAGAAAATATTGTCAACAATATTTTCAGAAGAAATGATAGAATTTTCTTAACCTAAAGAAGGTACAAGAAGCGTACAGAACATGAAACAGACTGGACCAGAAAAGGAAGTCCCTTGGCACATAATAATCAAAATACTAAACATTATAGAACAAAGAAAGAGACCTTGGAACGTTCATTCCTAAATGGGATGTCTCCATCAAATCCCTCCCCTCACAGCTCAGGACACCCTGTGGGAGAGGAAGTGGCGAGAATGTAAGAGTCATAGGGGAGGGAGGACACCAAGAAAACAAGACCCTCTAAATCAACATGAGCAAAGCTCATAAGAACTCGCAGAGACTGAAGGTGCATGCAAAGGTCGTGTACAGGTGTGCACCAGCTCCTCTGTGCTTATTAGTTATAGCTTCCAGTTTAGTGTTAATATTGGATTACTGAGTTTGCAAAGAGTGGTCTCTAATACTTGTGCCTTCTCTTGGGCTTTTTTCCTTTTATTGGTTTGTCTTGTCCAACTTCAATGTGATATTTTTGTGTTATTATATTTTACTCTATTATATTTTAAAAATGAATGAATGAGTAAATGGAAGTCTAGCCACTAGTGTAAAGGTTAAAAAATATTTTCAATAAAAGAAAATTTTTTCATGTTGGTCTCCTTAGTGAGAGTAGAATAATACAAGAGTCATTAAGAAAAAAAACTTTAAATTAGATTATAAAGTAAAAAATATGACTCCCCTACAAAGAAACCCTGTCTCAAAAACAAAAAAAGAGAGAGAGAGATGACTCTCTAAATTCTACCATAGAAATGCTTGTGCATATCCATGTTTATTACAGGACTGTTCACAATATGAAGGAAATGGAACCAGTTTAAATGTTCATTAAGAGATGAATGGAAAATGAAAACGTGGTACATACACACAATAGAATTTAAAAAAAAATTTTTTTTTCGCTGGGTGGTGTTGCACGTCACCAGCAACCGGGAGGCAGAGGCAAGTGGATCTGTGAGTTCAAGGCCAGCCTGGTCTACAGAGCGAGTCCAGGACAGACTCTAAAGCTACAGAGAGGCCTGTCTCAGAAACCCCCGCCCAAAAAAATTCAGGGGATAGCATGAACTCAGTCTTCCACTACCACAAATTATGTATTCAAGTTTCCCATTTGAGGAAGTCATAGGAGCTATCCCATTTGGAGTGTAATGGAGGAAGCCTCCCATGAGAAAACCACCTTCATGTGTAGGAGGAGATTGCTTGTTCGTTTCCTGGCCGACCAGGCCTGAAATAATCACATAGAAACTATATTAATTACAACACTATTTGGCCAATAACTTATGCATATTTCTAGATAACTCTTACATCTTAAATTAACCCATTTCTATTCATCTGTAAATCACCACAAGGGTGTGGCCTACTGGTAAGGTTCTGGCTGGTGACTGGCGTCCTTTTTCTTGGCATCTCCTTGACTCCACCTACTTTCTATCTCTCTGTTTGGATTTCTCTCCTGGCTTTACTCTAATAAGCTATTGGCTGAAACAGCTTCCTTAATAATCAATGCTAATCAAACATTGATAGCATACAGAGGGAATCCTACATCATTCATAATTCATGGGTTCTCCCCTGCCAGGTAAGTATACACAATAGAATTTTATTCAGCCAAAGAGGGAAACAAAGCCATAATTTTTTCAAGAAAATTGATGGATTTTGAAATTATTATATTAAATAATCCCCCAAAGTCAGAAAAGAAATCACCATGAGTCTCTATGATATACATGCCATAGATTTTAATTTTTATGTTTGTGTACACATGGAATTTATAGGTCATGAAACTAATTAGAAAGGAGACCATGAGGAAAGAGGAAGAAGTCTTAGGAATGGAAAATAACAATTGAAAAAATCACTGGAGGTGAGACTGAGCAGTAGAATACGCACGACAAAAAAGTAGAAACCCCCTGGAGGGAGGGCATAGAAAAAGAGGTCAACAAAACAAATGAGGAGGATGGGCGATGGTGGCGATGCCTTTAATCCAAGCACTCAGGAGTCAAAAGCAAGTGACTCTCTGGGTCTATAGAATGAGTTCCAGAACAGCCAGGTCTACACTGAGAAACCTTGTCTCAATCAATCAATCGATCAATAAATGATAGGTAGATAGATAAATAAATAAAAAGTGCCATAATGAAACCCATTGCTTTGTGTACTAATTATAAAACTGAATAAAATTTAAAAGGAGCCCTCCCTCTCAAGCCTGGATGAAGCCGCTTGCCAACTCAGAAAGAGTTCCGACACAGTTAAGAACATTTGTGGCCTTGTTGGTGTTGCAGAAATGATATGATTTCCCAGTGAGAAATCACTCTGTCCACTTAGATTAATAAAGGAAAAGTCATTCCTTGTGGAACCTTAATGACTCTTGATTTTACTTGCTCAGGCTATAAACCCAACCAAGGAACCACCAATGCTGCCCTATCATCCCAACAGTTTCTTACTTAGCATCTTTAGGATCTATCTCGAGCACCACTAAAATGGTACACTTGGCTCCTGGGAAGACTCTTCTTTGAGTAGCCACATCCATGCTCTCAGGTGTAGCGCACCACACCTGACTGTGCTCTATGCGCTACCATAGAGTTTGTGAACTGGGCAAAGGGCTGGAGATTGAAACACACAAAGACACAGACAAAGAGAGACACGGGTCATCCTTGATGCCAGAATGCCCCAAAAATGTCCCCTTTATTGTGTCCAGGGGCAGCTTATATAGGGATCCTTAACTGACAGCCACGCCCCAGCCAAACCCACCAGAAACCACTCCCCTGCCATCAGGAACTCCTGAGGGTCTCATGCTCAAAGCAGCTTGCAGGCTGTCTCAGAGCAGAGGAAATCAAGTGGTTTACAAGAAATTCAGGATCTGGGGGTTCACCGCTCCCAACCCTCGGGGGTGCTTAACTCTTTTCCTAAGCGCCTTTCTTTCTTCAGTGCTCTCTGCTTCATACTGTCGCATCCTGAAATTTCCATGTGGAAGTCAGGGATCCCTCGAAGTGCTGCAGATGACAGAGCTGAGACACCACCTGTTGCTGGACACAGGTGTCCCTTGGCTTGGCCTGTTCTGTCCCTCACTTCTTTATATGTCCCCAAGAGCACTCTAATAGCTCAAGGGCTGCCAAAATTCCATTTTAGTTTCTGCTTCTAAGATATACAATACAATGATGGCTTTGACTTCCGGGAAGACAGAAGACCCTGGTGTAGCTAGTCTTTTAAGGTATTGACTCTGGGGAAAAAATATGTCTATCTCCAGTATAAAGAAATTCACCTCAGGAGGTGAGGTAGGTGGATCTTTTGTTGTTGTTGTTGTTGTTTTGGTTTTTCAAGACAGGGTTTCTCTGAGTAGCTTTGGAGCCTGTCCTAGAACTCGCTCTGTAGATCAGGCTGGCCTCGAACTCACAGAGATCCACCTACCCCTACCTCTGCCTCCCAAGTGCTGGGATTAAAGGCATGTGCCACCACTGCCCAGCAGAATTTTTAAATCTTAATCATCAAACAGACCATCCTTAAGTCCTATTTTTCACTAACTTAGTATAACTTTCTTAGACCTTTTGTGACTTTGTTTTAAGCTTTCGTGGTTTTGTTATTTTTTTCTTTTTTTTAAATTTATTTATTATGTGTACAACATTCTGCTTCCTACACACCAGAAGAGGGCACCAGATCTCATTACAGATGGTTGTGAGCCATCATGTGGTTGCTGGGAATTGAACTCAGGACCTCTGGAAGAGCAGTCAGTGCTCTTAACCTCTGAGCCATCTCTCCAGCCCCTCATGGTTTTGTTTTTATCTGTTATTGACTTATTGTAAACTGTTTAAACAAAGGGAAGTGTTTGCATATGTTGTCAAAGTTATGCCTAAAGGAAGTAACTCAAAATAAGTTTAAAGTAAACTTGAAAGATATTTTTATATAAAATCATATTCAAATTAGGTAAATTAAGAAAAAAACAAGTTATGGAAATTTGAATGCTTGAGTAAAATGGGTTAAATTTACAATGCAATTGCAAAGCAGGACACCTCCAGGCTCAAGTAGTTCCTTTTCCTATGAGATCAAGGCTAGCCTAGTCTATAAGAGCTAGTTCCAGGACAGCTAGGACTGTTACACAAAGAAACCCTGTCTTGAAAAACCAAAAAGAAGAAGAAGAGGGGGAAGAGGATAAGGAGGAGGAGCAGAAGGAGGAAAAGCAGAAGGAGGAGGGGAAGAGGAGGAGGAGGAGAAAAAGAGGAGGAGGAAGAAGAGGTAGAAGAAAGGAGAAGAAGAAGAAGAAGAAGAAGAAGAAGAAGAAGAAGAAGAAGAAGAAGAAGAAGAAAAAGAAGAAGAAGAAGAAGAAGAAGAAGAAGAAGAAGAAGAAGAAGAAGAAGAGGAGGAGGAGGAGGAGAGAAAAGAAGAGAAAAGAAGAAGAAGAAGAAGAAGAAGAAGAAGAAGAAGAAGAAGAAGAGGAGGAGGAGGAGAGAAAAGAAGAGAAAAGAAGAAGAAGAAGAAGAAGAAGAAGAAGAAGAAGAAGAAGAAGAAGAAGAAGAAGAAGAAGAATGGAGAATACTGACAGTGTCATCTGGCACCCAAATATTTGGGGCTAACCTGTGTGTCCCACCACGAGTCTGGGTGCTTGTACTCCTGCTCAGGAAGGCAGGAAGATTGGGTCTGCTAGATGTTCACAGACAGGAGAGCATGACGGATTCCCATCACCATACACAGAGACATTTCCAGGCCACGCAGCACACTGCATGGCAGATTTAGCTTTTACTCAGACAAAAAGGGTTTATGTGTTGCACACTGCTTCCCAGAGTTGAGGTGCTGAGCTCGGATCCCACCCAGAAGTCCCAGAGCTGGAAATGAACGTACCTCCACCATGTTTGTGGGAGACTTACTGCTCTCTGGATCAGTTTTGCCCACCCTGTTGCGCTTGGCTTCTCCTGCTGTTCTGATCTGTCAAATACTAACTCTGTAAGGAGTTATTGCTTCATTGTTCCTGTGTTCTGAACATTCATGCTGCAGTTAGGGACTTTCTACCTAACTATTAGACCATGGTTAGGTTGCCTAGTAAGTTGCCTAGTTACCCATATACACACGAAGAACTTTCTCATTTTCCTTACCCTATATTCACCTGATTATTCCCTTTAATAAACGGGACTTGATCAGAATCCTGTCTTGCTCCATCTCTTGTGTCTCTTGTCCCTTTCCATTCTCACTCCCCCTCTAGGGTCTCCGTTGACTTACCCATGGGTTGGGGCACATGTTAAAAGGCCAAGAGAGGCAGAACCAGCATCCAGGGCCTCCACAACCAAGCTGCTTACTATTCAAAAAAAAAAAAAAAACCAGGTTTTTTAAGGTCAGAAAAGGAGTTTCAGATACACAATAGGAAAGATTCAGACATAAAAGACCTCTAAACAAGTCACATTGTGTTTAAAAAATGTATGTAAGCTTGGGAGAGAGGAGAGAAAGAGTACAGACAGTTATAAAAAGAAATAAATACTTTTTAAAATAAGATAAAGTAAAAATAATATAAAACAAAAAAGGCACATAAAGATGAAACATATACAGAGTCTAGATTATGTATATTATTTTATTTTCTTTAGAATTTTCTGACTGTTAATGAGTTAACTGCTGAAAAACATTTGATTCTGGGATTTGCTAAGCTAAACCAACATATATATTTTAAAGGTATCTTGACCTTTAAAATTTTAAACTCAAATCAAAATTTCAGTCTAAGGATATGTTGCTTTGGAAAAGAGGTTCTGCTTTTGTTTACACAGAGGATAGGAACCTGTGGATTCCTTCTAGGCTAATGTGGTTTAATGGAACAAAATCCCCCAGTCTAAGACATTGGCCAGACAATTGTAACTAACAATACACCCCAGAGTGGCTATTTCATAAGTGGCTGCAGGAGCTAGTGAGCAGGACCTGGTGGGTGGAGAGAAACCAGTCCAGGGGGACCAGCGGGACAGAAAATACTGATAGTTACACTCTAGGGCTAACCCCAATGGCTCCTCATAACTAGACTCTGACAAAATTTTACCAGTTCTGCTGGATCTACCATCACTGGTATGATTGAAATTCATACCTTACTCACAGGCTGTAGACATTGCCCCATCATTCTCCAAGTAGATCTAATGATTGGGTCCTACTCAACTAACTGACTGTTATCCAGTACTTGACCCTTCATAAAAAAAATCATTAATTATAAAAATCAAAAGGCCTTTAAAGTTAGTTATCCTTTCCTATATTCCCTCCTTTTTCCTGCCTTCTATTCTCCTGCTCATTGAATCACCCTGTTCTAGTTTTCCCTTTATAACTCTATGGTGGTTCAAAAGAAAATGGCCCCTAAAGGGAATCATGCTTTTAGGAGGTGTGGCCTTGCTGGAGTAGGTGTGGCCTTGTTGGAGGAAGTGTCACTGTGGAGGCAGGATTTGAGGTCTCATATATGCTCAAGCCACACCCAGTAAGGCAGAACACTTCCTACTGCCTGCAAGCCAAGGTGTAGGACTCCCAGCTTCTTTTCCAGCACCATGTCTGCCTGCACACCACCATGCTGTACCATGATGATAATGAACTAAACCTCTGAAAATGTAAGCCACCTCAATTAAATATTTTTCCTTTATAAGAGTTGTCATGGTCATAGTGTCTCTTCACAGCAGTAGAAACCCTAACAGAATAGGTGACAAGGACTGTGGACTTTGCCCTAAAGAGTGAAATACGTATCTCAGGTTGGCTTCCAGTTGCCACTAAGTCAACATGAGCTTAAAGAACAGACCAGCCATCCTGACTCAAGACAGACAGGCAAAGAAGACAAAACAGGATAGACACACCAATTATAGAAATAGTGCTCTCTGGGAAGAACCTGTCCAGGATGCATCCTGCCATTCATACAACAATTTGGCTGGCTGTCCAATCAAAACATAATCTCTTGGGCTGAGGAGATGGCACAGGAGTTAAGGGCATTGACTGCTCTTCCAGAGGTCCTGAGTTCAATTCCCAGAATCCACATGGCAGCTAACAACTGTCTGTAACTTCAAGATCTGACACTCTCAAACAAACATAAAAAGAGAAAAACATAATCTCTCATATATTCATGGGAGGTAGAATCAGAAAACCAGGTCCTCCTTTATTGGTATCCCAATAAAGAACAGAGAAGGGGCCGGGCGGTGGTGGCGCATGCCGGGCGGTGGTGGCGCACGCCTTTAATCCCAGCACTCGGGAGGCAGAGGCAGGTGGATCTCTGTGAGTTCGAGACCAGCCTGGTCTACAGAGCTAGTTCCAGGACAGGCTCCAAAGCCACAGAGAAACCCTGTCTCGAAAAAACCAAAAAAAAAAAAAAAAAAAAAAAAAAAAGAACAGAGAAGGGAAGACTCTTCACGTGTTTCCTTCCCAAACTTCCATGAGTTTCCTCAACGAGACTGTCTCCCTTTACCCTAAAGAGGATTCCCCAAGACGGATCCTCACAGGGCCTAGCTACTTTAACCAGAACTGGTACACAAGCCTAACCTCCTGGTGTCAGAAGGACTCTATTTATTTTGGTGTCTGGGAACACAGTATTCCTTCCCAACCAGTCAGGGCTAAGCAAGAGCCATGGAGCCCTGGCATGTTTTCAGAGGACACTGGCTATGGAGGTCCTGACTGAAACTAAGTCCCAAGGTGGTGTAAACTGACTGGGGTCTCCAAGAACCAAATAACCCACGTGAGAAACACAGACCATCACAGTGATTAAGACAATTAAGAGCAATTAGTGACAACTAAATCAATAATTTTTGTCAGTGACCAAGCCAAATGATGCCTCAGAAGCTGCCTTAATCTCCAAGCTCAGTGACACAGCACTTTTAAAGGCAAAACCACAATTACATCAGTGTTAATCGAGAGTCAGAGTAACCTTGCAAAATTTGTTTCGACAGAACATAGTTATTTCAGACACAAGACAATTAACTTTTATTTATACCATTTTCAGTTATAGCAGTTTATGTCTCATTTGTATAAACAGTAATTATTTTGATCAATGCATCTCGCCAATGGCCAAGGTCATAGAAATCCCAAATGTGTTTAATGGGTTTTCTTACTTTTTATTTTGTTTCTTTTTTCTTTGTTTTTTGTTTGTTTGTTTTGTTTTGTTTTTGTTTTTTCGAGACAGGGTTTCTCTGTGAATCAGTCTTGGCCATCCTGGAACTCACTCTGTAGACCAGGCTGGCCTCAAGCTCAGAGATCTGCCTGCCTCTGCCTCCCAAGTACTGAGATTAAAGACATGCACTACCACTTTAATGGTCTGCTCTGTCCCTTTAAGAGACAAGCTACACTCACTCCCTCCCCCATCCTCCAAGGCAAGCTGATCTTCAGCTTCCAACCTGGGTCCCTTTCTTTTCTGTCTCCCTCTCGAAGAGGCAGCTTCTGTCCCCCTGTTCTCTCTTTCTCTCTCTCTCTTCTTTTCCCCTTTCCCCTCCATAACCCACTAAATAAATATCCAACCTCACTCTGCATGGTGTGCCTATCTATCTGTCTCTTGCCTGCAGCATGACTCCCTACCTTGGACCAGCCACCTTCGGAGACCTGCAGCGTGGTCTCATGGCATACCCACCCATCTGTCTCTCCTCGTGGGACTGGCTGCCCAATCGAGGTCTCTCACCCACCATGTGGCTCCCTGCCTAGGACTTGCTGCCCCTCTTGGCCCACTGCAGCAAGTCCTAGGCAGATTCTAAATGAGAATTTCCAAGGTCTTGTCTGCCTCTGCCTCTGCCTCTGCCTCCCAAGTGCTGGGATTAAAGGTGTGTACCACCACTACTTGGCTTCTATGGCTAACTAGTGACTTAGCTCCACATTCTGATCTTCAGGCAAGCTTTATTTGTTAGATCACAAACAAAATATCACGACAATTTTGCTCTTGTTTCATAAATACAAAATTGTCTATAATCTCTGTAGGAAATAATTACAGAAATTTTAAAAAGGCTCCAGGAGCCCACAGATACTTTCACTCAGAGGCTTAATATTAATTACAAATGCTCATTCAATAGCTCAGGCTTATTACTATCTAACTCTTAACATTTAAATTAACCCATATTTCTTACCTATGCTTTGTCACATGGTTTGGTACCTTCTCTCAGCACAGCATGCCCACCTTGCTCTGTCTGCATTTGCTGGCCACTCTCTCCCACCGCCCCTTTTCATCCCAGTATCCTGAGTTTGATTGGCCTACCTACCTTTATCCTGCCTTGCTATAGGCCAATCAACTTCCTTATTAACCAATGAGAGAAATACATATTCACAGTGTACAGAAGGATTATTCCACAGCAGGTTCCTTTTTTCTTTTTCTCGTCGTTGTCCATTCCCCCGGGTTCCTTTATTATGTATTAGGGTTTTATTGCTATGAAGAGACACTGTGACCATGGCAAGGCTTATGAAGGAAAATATTCAATTCGAGCTGGTTAACAGTTCAGAGATTTAGTCTATTATTGCCATGGCAGGAGTCACAGAGGCACACGGGCAGACATGGTGCTGAAGTGGCAGCTGAGATCTACATCTAGATCCTCAGGCCGCAGAAAGATACATTGAGACACTAGGCCTTGCTTGAGCTTCTGAAACCTCAAAGACCACCCCCAGTGACATATACTTCCTCCAACAAGACCTCACCTACTCCAACAAGGACACACCTCCCAACTGTGCCAGTCCCCGTGAGCCCGTGGAATCATTTTGTTCTGCCACATTATGTTTGCTTGGGTCTCTGATTTTCCTGTTGCCAACCCTGCTCAGCCATTTGATAACCTCTGTTCATGTGCCTGTGAGCTGGAGCTTTGTATCTCTGGGTGGAGTTTATTGACCATGCTCTTGTGAGGTGGATAAGGAAGAGGCAATTTGTTGAGTGGACTACCTCCAAATATTAATTTCTACTTTAAAAAAATTCTGTGGGGGTGAAAGGCACAGGTGCTCCAGTGTGCCTGTGGGCACCAAGAGGACAGCTCTCTGCAGTCGGTTCTACCCTTCTGCTATGTTGTTCCCAGGCATCGAACACAGATCATCAGGGTTGGTGGAAAATACCTTTACCAGTGAGCCATCTCACAACCTAGAAATGTTAGTTTCTGCATCTATCCTGATCAAATTTTCTAAATAAGTCATAACTTTTGCCTAATGAGAGGGGTTATAAGTAGAAGGGTGTCAGTACTAGATAAGGATGTATTTTACTGTGAGCTGAGATCTAATACCAAGGTTCAAAGTGTAAATTCATTCAGTTTCTCAGTATCTACTACAGCAGCCCTGCTCTCTTAAGACTAGAGTTTGGGGGTCAAATCTCCTTGGAGCAAAAACTCAACTGCAAGGTTGAGGAGGTCCAGACAGTTCAACGATGTCTTCCAGTTGCCTAGCCAGCTGGCAACTCCGACAACACAGCTATGTAGTAGTTATGAGCCTTTCTAGAATACCCTCATGGCACAAACCCCATGGCTTCCCTTTTATTGACTTATCCTCATCGCTTAGGTAAAACTCGGAAAATTGAAATTTATGCTGGAACCAGAGTTCTGTTCCAGAGAAATCATGTATTGGTTCAGAGCTGCTTTTCAGAAATTCTACTCCCAGGATTCCCACTGTGGCTCACAACTGTTTGTAACTTAAGTTCCAAGGGATTGGACATCCTCATCTAGACTCCAAGGTCACTAGGTAGGCAAGTGGCAAAGAGACTTACAGGAAGGCAAAACATCCATGCACATAAAATAAAAATTTTTAATTAAATTACTAAAAATTTCTAAAGATAAATCAAAATTATCAGGTGAGATTGTGAATATTTATCAAAATATATGTAACTCTTACAGGAAGGAGCAATCAGGGCCAAAAAAAAAAAAAACACTGGTTGGTTTGAGCTGAGAAAACAAACTGAGCTCAGGGCCGTGCAAACAAGTGCACACTGGAGTTAATGGAAGGAATTCCAAGGGTATTTTCTAGGTGTGACTCAAGACTAGCTAAACTTCTATGGGACAATAAAACCCTGTCCTCTCACTATACCATAAGACTATAAAATTATAGGATCTTTAATTTATATAGCTAAACTGTAACTTTATAGAGCCATAAAAGTGTCACCTCAGACATTGTGCATTAATTAAACAGACCGTGGCCCGGGATTTCATTCCTCTGGAGTGTGTGACCTGGGTAAATTCCATTGTACAAGCTTCCACTTTTATTCAGAGTTCAAGAACTCTGGAATCAGGCAATCATGATTTTGCCATTTTTTCAGTTAGGAATACTTTTCTATTGTTTTCCTGTGTCCGAAAAAAAAAACATCAAAAATATTCGATTATTTATTTACGTATTTATTGTTTTTTGTTACCTATAATTCATTGTGTAGCCCCACCTGGTCAATGTATAAGAATACATAACTAGCCTCAAATTCATGATTCTCCTGCCTCAGCCCCTTGAATGCTGAGATCATAGGTGTGTACCACCAGAGCCAAGTTTAAAATATTTATTCTTTATATTTCTTGTCTTCCTGCCTATTCTGCTTATCCTTGTGGCTTTGTCCATTCCTTGCCGTTTAATGCTTGTTTGTTAACTTTAAACATCCAACCACCACCCTACCCCCCCACCCCACCCCCCGCCAGTCAGATCCTGCATAACCTGGTTCAGGATCTAGCCAGACACAGCACTAACAAAAGAAGTCTATATGCTCAGATCTCATTGCAGAAATACAAACAATATGAAGAATCAAGCCAGTATCTCCTCTCCAAACCCTACAAATCCTGTAGAAATGTTGGCCAATGAGAACGCATATGTGAACCTTAGCACACAGAATTTAAAGAGAACAATCATGAACCTCCTTAAAGAATCTGAAGGTTTAAAGAAGACCCGAAGGAATGGTTCGATTAGATTACAGAGACAGAGCTGAAGGGAATAAACACCCGAGTAATGTCCAAGAAATCACAAGCATGAGGCTGATGGAAATGATGGAGACCATCCAGGACTTGAGGATGAAAGTTAATCGGGAGATACAAACCTTGAAGAGGACTCTTTCTGAAATGAAAATGGGATTGTAGCAGCCAATAACCTGTTGGGGTCCCTGCAGGCATCACAATCTATATGAGGTTAAGAATAAACTTGGCTCAGCACCACTGTAGCTGGTGCCGGGCCAAAAACTTCTGGAGTCTGACCAAGCAGGTTATTTTCTTTACAGGTTTAAGCACAGTAAGATATTGGGAAAGGTTTCCATATGACAATTATCACAGCAAAACCTTAAGCTCCAGTCTTCTGGGTGAGCAAGCAGCTATTTCCTTCCCTTGAAGAAAAATGCCTTGTGTGTTTAACCATTCTAGATTTTCTAATGCTTTCTGTAAGCTGTGTTTCTACACCTCCCCATTTCTAATTTTTTTTTTTTTGGTTTTTTGAGACAGGGTTTCTCTGTGGTTTTGGAGCCTGTCCTGGAACTAGCTCTTGTAGACTAGGCTGGTCTCAAACTCACAGAGATCAGCCTGCCTCTGCCTTCCGAGTGCTGGGATTAAAGGCATGCACCACCACCGCCCGGCTCCCATTTCTAATTTTTAAGAGAAAACTAGCAGCTGTAATAGAGGCCATGGTTGAATGCATTGTCACCATGGCTAGTCTAATTGATGTGGCAGGCATAAGAGAATTATCAGAATAACGAACAGAGGACAAAGGAAATGGGAAATTCATCTTAACCATGATGACTATTCAAAGGTCATTTAAGAGATTTTGTCTATCTCTTTATGCAAATCATTAATTTGTCTATCAATATTATGGAGAAATGTGACACAGTAAAGCAATTACACATTGGAAAATAGCTGACAATCAAGATTATGCTTAATCAACAAATAATCTATGGTAGCTCTATATTATAAAACCATGGTCTTCAATTATCCCATCTCTTGGTTGATTTCTGATAATATCTTTGTTGTTGTAATATTAGTAGTAATAATACTAGTCAAACAGGCCATTTTTGAGACCTCTGTTGTATTCTAGTAACTATTCCTGGGAGAGGCAATAAAAAAGTTGTTGTGACTGCAACCATTGCAGGAGCCAATGGATGCAAATAATCATCCTTGTTCTCGGGGACTGCTCTCCTATTTCTATAGATTGATTGCAAAAATCTGCTGAGCAAAATAGGTGCAATATGGTCTGTTCCACCAAAACCTTTATAACCTGCAGGAAGGGCAGTATAGGCAGCATTGCCACAAATAATGAACAAATAGTAAAAATGGTCCATCTGGTAGTTATTTACCAGAGGGAAAGGTGTGATTAGATGTATAATTGTGATCAGGGTGCATATAAGTAGGTTTAAAGCACAGACAAGGGTAGAAAACCGCCATTGACAGGCCTATCAGAGGAAGCCCAATAAATATGGGTGTGAAGGGTTCTATATTGTCCCCTGTTATTTGTATACAGTGTTTGTAAATTGCTCTTGAGCCATATAAATTTCGTTTGAAGAGCCTGAGAATAGACAGATCATCTCTGATTCAAAGTGATCGTTCTTGTTGACTGTCGTGTGCCAAATGAAGCAAGAGGTTTTTCTTCTAAACCACTGGAAACAGTATTATTCTAGATACAATAACGTCAACTTTGGTAGTCAATCCATCACGTATTCCCTTCTTCATCTTCATACAGCTATAGTTTTCACTATCAGAACTAGCCTGTCCTGGAACTCGCTTTGTAGATCATGCTGGCATCAAACTCACAGAGATCCACCTGCCCCTGCCTCCCAAGTGCTGGGATTAAAGGTGTGTGCCACCATTGCCCGGCTATCAGAACTGTTGAGAGTATTTCCATATTATTGCATTTAGACTGATCAGTTAGATTATCAAAATATCCCCCATACATGTGACTAAATATTTATATACCTTCTTTTGTCCAGACAAATGGTCCTAAAGGGTCATAACAATCCTTGGCAAACAATACCATGCTGTATCCCATAACAGGTGTGCTTTTTAATCCCATGCCCTCACAAAAGGCATTTACAGTACTGTATTGACAGGCTGAGACTTAACATGTAATATGGTCACTAAGTATAACAACATCGTTTTGGGTCAGTAATATTGTAGCCTTGCTGTTTCCCCCAAAGTCTCAGCTTGATGTGTTAGAATAGCGGTTCTTAACCCTCTAATGCTGTGATCCTTTAAGACAGATAGATCCTCATTTGGGGCAACCCCCAACCATAAAATTATTTTGTTGCTACTTTATAACTGTATTTTGCTGCTGTTATGAATTGTAATGTAAATACTTATTGAGATAAGGGTTTCCCATGGGGGTTGTGACCCACAACTTGAGAACCACTCAGTTAGAATCTTGCTGCCTCCCCATGTTATCAGCTTGCTCTCCCTCTTGAGACATCTTCTCTTCATGGGCTGGTTTGTCATCTACCTTCACGTTTCATTGGTCTGGTGGTCAGGGGTCATCTGGGACTTTGCTCATTTTCTGGAAAGACGCAAGTATAACCTTGCCCCAATGATAACATCAGTTTCTTCCGTTGGTTAGTTTTTAGATCTTTTCATTTAGCATATACTTTATGTGTCTGCTCTAGGGAAGAATGCTTTGGGGCTACAGAAAAAGCACTATCCTTTAAAGTGAAAAAAAAAGGTTTGGGTTTATTTTGTTTGTTTTTCTGTTTTGTTTTGTTTTTCAAGACAGGGTTTACAGATGTGTAACATTCCTAGCTGTCCTGGAACTCATTTTGTAGACCAAACTGGATGTGAACTCACTGGCATCCACCTGCCTCTGCCATCAAAGTGCTTGGATTAAAGGCATGTGTCACCACCCAGAAGGAAAAAAAATTAATTTAAAGTTAGCATAACCAAGTATAGCATAGTATGAGTGGGTATAGGTATATGAGAGTATATATACTCCCTTTTTACTTTTAAAATTTGTCAATAAAGTATTTGATGGTGCTTTATAATAGCTTGATCCTGTGGCTAGTCAGGGATTCCAGAAATATAATTAATATTTTATAAATTTCAAAAATTTTAAAAAAATGTCTGTTAGGATTAGTAATACAATCACTAGTATTTAGTTGTAATAAGTCCTAGAAAGGACATGTAGAAGAGTTATATGACAAAGTCAAGTGTCAAATAAGACACATTTGTTTGGCTGCTGTCTCATATCAACAGAATCCTAAGTTATTCAAGTGCCATGTTCTACAGATCTTTGAAGTGGTTGAAGGTAAACTATCTATGCAGAATACAATCTCTGTGTAACTAAAGAACCTAATTAGTCTGACTAAAAGTATAAAAACATGAATGACTATTGACCTATAGTACTTACTACTTATATAACTTAAAGATTAAGACTTCATATCAGAATATTAAACAATATTTAAACAACTGTGCAGTAAAGAAGGACAATGACATCAAAATGTAAACAATGTAGAAATATCTTAATCAGAGGTAGAAATATATAATGCAATATGATAAATATATCCTAAAGTGTATCAATATGCAAAATGTCTTAAACAGAGGTAGAAACCTACATGTATACAATATGACAAAATAACTTTGCATAGGTGTACAAATATTATAAAAAGAAATAACAAATACAATTTAAACTTGTATAATATAGAAGAAGCTATACCAGTGTAAATTGTCCATAAATAATAGCTCATAAGTATTCACTCTATTATTCACTATTATTATCGTTATTAGTGTAAATAAGTTCACACTAAATTGCCTGTTATCCTATTTAATCTTTCTTTTTTTTTTTTTGAGATCTCTAGGCCTACATAATTTTCACCCCAACCCCCAACCTCATGTGGGTAATAATCATCCCTTAAATGGTGTCTCTAACTGTGAGGACAAGTTTTGTTGGGAGATGGGATGTTGCTTTCTAAAACTGCTTCCTGCTGTCATGGGGGTGACTTTTTTAAATGGGATCCTGTAAAAGTAAAATGATGGTTAAGTTTCAAAATTGCTATTTTGTATAATTACAAATAGTCTCTGAGTAGTTGATAGGGTCTTTTTGTTTGTTTGTTTGTTTGTTTGTTTGTTTGTTTTGAAGTTCTTATTTAGAGTTCTGGCCAGAACATTGTAAGAAGGTGCACCATTTCCACAGCTGGTACCCCAAAGCCGGTCTCATAGTAGCTCTATAAGCATCACGATGTCATATCAACCAGGTGGAGTCGTTGATGTGGGGCCCCATGTTCTTCCTGGAAGCTTCAGCGATTACTGCAGGGAAATCTACTGTTCATTGTGGAAAATTTAAGCATTATTTATATAGACACATATTCAGTGAAATATATGATATAAATGGACAAGGAGAAAAGTAAAACATTTCCTTAAAATCTATCTTCTTTCTGTCCCACACCAGATGGCTCCTGACATGAGACAGAAATTCTGAATTTTTATTTTAACAACATGCTTGGATTTAGAGAAGGATAGCCATTGTCCAACTCCAAAGCGAGCTCTTATTTTTAGGCAGAGATGTATATATGTCCAAATAACCAAATTTTACCATGCAGATAATACAGCATCATAAGGCAGATTTCTCTTTGCTTGTTGATTCTTTCTGGATAGCTAGCTTTTGATCTTTAGGCATATAGATGTCCAAGGTCTCACCACTCTTTTAAGATGAACATTTTCCTGCAAGGACAAGTACAGAATCCTGCCCCAACCCTTATGAGGTTTTCTTACCACCTGTATGGTTGTCACCTCTGTGGATGAGCCATCAGTTCTCTTTCTCAAGAGGTTTCTCTTTTTCAAACTGAATCTTTATCAATTTTGATGGTATCCATAGCTTTTCTTTTCCTGTGGAAACAAGAGCAAAAATCCTTCCCCAATGTAGCACATCTCTTGGTTTCCATTGTGAGGACAGTACATCCTTGAAATATACTGGCTGATTTAATTTAGAAGATTTTTCTATTATTCAGTGTCTCTCTGCTGCTGTTGTTCCTTTCTCATTAGCATTAAGAAAATTCAAGGTTAATAAAGCATTATGCAATTTATTTCTGGGGGTATTTTCCATCACTTTATATTTGTTAGAAATATAAATATAAAGTATATTCTTTATAGTTCAATTTGATCTTTCTATAACTACCTGACCCATAGGACTGTTTGGTATACTTTTAATATGCCTTATAGTATAATAAGCAAAAAACTGTTTCATTGTCTGTCTTTATTTCTGAAGATATATACATGATGGCCATAACGTCTAATAAATGCATGATTACTTATATATCATCTTTTCTGAGCTCAAGGCAGTTGTCCATTGAAAACCTGAATAAGTATCAATGGTGTGGTGTACATATTTTAATTTTCCAAATTCTGTAAAATGGAACACATCCATCTGCCAGATTTTATTCCTTTGAGTACCTTTGGGTTACTCCCTGCTGGCAATGGCATTTGGTTATAGAAAGAGCAAGTAGGAAATCTCTTTATACTCTCCTTAGCTTGTTGCCATGTAATAGAAAACTCTTTCTTTGCTATTGGCATGATGTTTCTTATGAAATTCTGAGGCCTTCAGCACACTTTCAATCAATAATCAATGAATTTCTGCATTACCTTGTGCTAGAGGATCTGGAAGACCTATATGGGATTGGATGTGTGTTATGTATATGGGACAAAACCTATTCCTGATTATATCTTGAACCTGTATGAATAATGAAGTCAATTCTGTATTATCTGGTATAAATTCAGCAGTTTCAATATGCAAGACAACTCTTTCTGCATATTATGAATCAATAACTATATTGAGAGGTTCTTTTTTTTTAGATTTATTCATTTATTGTGTACACAGTGTTCAGCCTCCATGCCTGCAGGCCAGAAGCGGGCACCAGATCTCATTACAGATGGTTGTGAACCACTATGTGTTTGCTGGGAATTGAACTCGGGACCGCTAGAAGAGCAGTCAGTGTTCTTAACCTCTGAGCCATCTCTCCAGCCCCTTGAGAGGTTCTTTAAAATCTCTTAGTACCATGAGAATAGCATATAATTCTGCCTTTTGGACAGAATTATGAGGGCTTTGTTCCACCTTACTTAATTCTTCTGATTTGTAACCTGCCTTTCCTGATTTACTTGCATCTGTATAAAAATATACGGGCTTCTGTTATTGGTGCATCACATACAATTCAGGGAAGAATCCAAGAAGTTCTCTTTAGTTAATTTTATCATTTTTGGGATAATTGCTATTAATTTCTCCCCTAAAATTATCACAATCTCTTTGCCAAGGTTCATTGTCTTTCCATAATTTTTTAATTTCATCAGCAGTAAAAGGAACTATAATCTCTGCTGGGTCTATACCTGCTGATTGATGATGTCTCGATTTTCCTTTTATAATTAATTCAGAGACTTTTTCCACATAAGGTTTGAATTTTTTTACTTGGTTTATGTGGTAAAAAAATCCATTCTAAGATAATATCTTCCCTCTGCATTAAAATTCCTATAGGGTAAATTCTGGAAGGCAATATGACTAGAATACGGTTAAAATTTGGATTCACTCTATCCACATGTACCTCTGTAATTTCTCTTCAATGACCATCAATTCTTTTTCCACTTCAGCTGTTAATTCTCTGGAACTATTTAAGTCTTTGTCACCACCTAAGATTTTGTTTACATGAACTATTAGGTCAGTTGTTATCCCAACAGATGGTCATAGACTAGAAATATCTCCTAACAATCTTTGAAAGTCATTAAGAGTTTGCAGTCTCTCCTAATTTGTGCCTTTTGTGTTCTAATTTTCTGCAAGCCTATTTTGTAACTTAGATAATTGACAGAATCTCCTCTTTATATTTTTTCAGGAGCAATTTGTAATCCCCATTACTTCTTCAAACATTCTTTCTAAAGTATTTGCATTTGAGTCAGATAACAAACGCATCTGGATTTCTCAGTTAACCATTTTAAATGAGCCATAAAGGGCCTGGAGATCAAAAGAACACCCAAGAGACGTGGATCATTCATGAAGAGATAATGCCGAAAGCCATTTATCCAAGCTTAGGAAAAACCTTATATACCTAGCTGCTGCACAATGGAATTCCCCCCAGGCAGGTGGGAAATTACTAAGCCCAAAATTGAGTAAACAATGGCCGTATAGCTAACTACCAGGGGGGCAGAGGGAGCACAGGAACAAACAGGATGTTTAGCTGGAAATTGCAACAAGATGGCTGGCCAGAAACTGTCCTCAAGATAAACTCAGAGAGGAAGGGTAGACCTGTGGGACCTATAGGTCTTAACTTAAGACTTTCTTCCAGTTAGTTTTTATAATTTAATTAACCTATAATCTAGGTTCTGCCATGTGGCTCAGTTACCTCTTCTTAGTACAGTACATCTGACTTGGTCTGGGGCTGCTGGCAAAAATCCAAGTGTCTAGATTCTTCTTCCCCTTCCTCTCTCTCCTCAGAAATCCTGTCCATCCTCTCCTGCCTAGCTATTGGCCACTCAGCTTTTTTTTAAAAAAAATGGAATTTTATTTTGATGAAAAACTCGAGTTTACAATCATTTAGTAAATGAAGAGCAAACAATTCATTTTCCTATCCCATAACTCTTAAGAAAAAAAGCATTAGTAAATAAATATCTGAGCTAATTAAGGGTAAGGCAGATTGGACAGTAAACCATCTCCTGACGTTCACCCTTCCTGCACATGACTCACTCTAAAGGGGTTCAGGGCTCTGGAGATGAGTGAACCAACATTAGGAGCATCAGATCTCTCCTCGTCACTCAAACAAACTCAAGATAAATATGTTTCTGCTTCTTGTGGTCCAACTACCCGTACTGTACTGAGGAATACTCTGATAGAAGCACTTCTGTTACACTGTGCACCACCACTCTTAACACGGCGTCAACAGCTCCATTTAACCACCCTCTATAAAGTGCAACTCTTAATATTCTGCATTTTATCTGGGACATGATGAGTATCAGTCTACAGTGAAAGTACCCCAGCTGCCAATTCCCACGACTTCCGAGAAGACCGAGATGTGTGAAAAAGGACTGTCCCTGTACAAAGAACCAATTTCACAAACCTACTGGTAAACAAATGCATTTATAGAACTGGAACCAGGATGCTAAAGTTGTACTCATTAAAAAAAAAAGAACCATTCAGCTACCTTTGGTCTTTAAAAAAGCCTACACTGCAGTATCCTAAACACGTGCATCTCACAATGAAGAAAAGTGGCCTTGTGGTGCAGAATGAGGAATACGATGTCACTGTGAAGAGTAGCATGCTATGGTTTCAGGAACAGCAGCATCACAGTATTGGATTCTGTGCATCAGGATCGAGGTCATTAATGCCCGAGGCAGGGTGGCTGGGGAGGATCTCCAGCTCATCCACCTGTGGAGTAGGGTGCATGACTACCAGCTGGTCCTAGGGAATGTCTGCGGCAGGCGCCGCCAGGTTGGTGATAGATTTACTCTCTTCACACACTGAAAGTCTACATGCCGACTCTTTCCTTCTTCCTTCTCCCAGGACATTCGAATAAAGGGTCTTTGGACATAGTTGTAAATGACTTCGGGGCGACCTCCTGGCCTTTTCTTTACTTTTTCTTTGTAGGTAGGATAGCCTTCGATTCCCAATCTAATCTTCTTAAGACCCCTCTCCTTCAAAACTGATTTGGCCACATCTCTGTTTTCAATGTACTTGAAAAATCTATATAATTTTGTGCTATAGATAATTTGTGAATATTCCTCTCCCATCTGTGGTGGATACTCCTCGTCCCAATCAATCACATCATCATCTGTAAGCACCGCTATATGGCACTCTCGTTCCCCACTCTGGGCGCTCGCTACCATGAGAGGGAGGATCATTTCTTCCAGATAAAATTCAAATCGCCTACGAGCACCATCATTTGATAACTCATGCATAAGGGCACTGAGATCTCTACATTTAATTGTACTGTATTCAAAAGAGACACAAAGGTAATCGCATGCTTCTCTCAGCTCAGGAATAGATATGCCATCAGGACAGCGGATGATTCCTGTCGTATAGTAATCCAAAATAGCTTGAAACACAGTAGAACCGATTCCTTCTGCCACCTCATACTCTCCCTTTTCATTAGCACGTTTGAGATTATGTTCTCGGCCAGATCCAAACATCCTGCCCAGCATCGTGTTTGGCTGTGCAGTGAAAATGGCCGGGTCCACGACAAATCTGGTGTTATCTACTATCAGTGTCACTCGCTCAGATGTCCTCACGCTCCGCGTGCCTTCTTTTGCGTTCTCATACACAAACACCCTCTCCTCGGATGTCGTAGAGCTACCGTCTGAGCTCCGCTGACTGCTGTTTCTGCTGCAGCTCCCATCGCTGCTCACGGAGCCATTCGGGGACGCTCTTTGAGGGCGAGGACTGCTTGGATGAGACGAACTATGATCTTTTTCTCGTTCAACATAGTGCTGTCGTGTTGGTGAAGTCACATTTCGAATACAAGGAGTAAGCTAACACTCTGCTCGCTCATGAGATGAATCTCGTGATCTGTCACTTGACCTTCGTCTATCTCTTGATCGCTCGTGGCCCCCACTAGCACCATGCAGACTCATTTTAGTCTGGTCGACTCCTCTCTTAGCAACACGTGAGGCAGTGCCAATTAGACGTGTAGGTGTTCCATTTTCTTCTCCCTCATAGAGGTCCAGCCCGCTCAGATAAACCGCCCTATTGTGCTGCGCCCTCTTCGGATTGTCGGATTGCTGCGGAGGCCCAAAGATGACAGGAAAGGGGCGGGGCACGAGGTTACTCTGCCCTGTGGGCCACAGAGAGGAGAAGAAGGCCTCACTTCCCCAGCCTACTCAACCGGATCCCTCCAGTGCTAGGTTTGAGGCTGCCGCTCCACCAGCTGCGCCTATCAGAGCCTCCCCGGCAGGTTGTAGGCCTGCTCCTCAGCTGGCCACTCAGCTTTTTATTACACCAATTACAGCAACACATCTTCCCACAGTGAACAAATACCCAAAACACTAGAAGGAAAGCCTTACTTAATGGAATGGATTGTGCAGAAGAGAGAATATCAGGACTTAAAGTAGAAGATCTAGACAAAGTAGGCAAAGAATATGAGAAACCCACGGAAAAGACCAGACAGGAAATGTGGGACACCATGAAAAGATCAAACCTTCAAATTAATGCATAGTGAGAGAGAAGAATTCCAAGTCAGTTGCGTAGACCAGACCTTCAACAAAATGATAGAATAAAACTGCCCCAAACTAAGGAAAGACACACCCATACAGCTATAAGAAGTATTTAGAACTCGAAAAAGACAAGACTAGAGTTTTCACACCATCTCACAGTTAAAACACTAAGTATATCCAAAGCCACAGAGAAACCCTGTCTCAAAAAAAAAAAAAAACACTAAGTATACATAACAAAGAAAGTGCATTGGAAGCTGCAAGAGAAGACTCAAGTTACGTATAAAGGAAAACACATCAGAACAACAGCTGGTTTCTTCCTTCCTCCCTCCCTTTCTTTCTTTATTTATTTATTCTTTCTTTTTGGTTTTTTTTTTGAGGCAGGGTTTCTCACTGTAGCTTTGGAGCCTGTCCTGGAACTATCTCTTGTAGACCAAGCTGGCCTCGAACTCACAAAGATCTGCCTGCCTCTGCCTCCCGAGTGCTGGGATTAAAGGCATGCGCCACCACCGCCCGGCTAACATCTGGTTTCTTTTTTTTTTTTTTTTTTTTTTTTGGTTTTTCGAGACAGGGTTTCTCTGTGGCTTTGGAGCCTGTCCTGGAACTAGCTCTGTAGACCAGGCTGGTCTCGAACTCACAGAGATCCGCCTGCCTCTGCCTCCCGAGTGCTGGGATTAAAGGCGTGTGCCACCACCGCCCGGCAACATCTGGTTTCTTAATGGAAACTGTGAAAGCCAGAATATCTTAGAGCAATGCATTCCAGTCCTAAAAGACCATGCTGGCTAACCTGGACCAGGTATCATGAAAGGTGAGATTATAAGGCTGAGTAATGTATTGGAATGGCTTTTTGAAAGAGGTAGAATTAGACACACAGGACCCCAGTTTTTGTTTTATATGGGAGAGTTCTGAGAGGGAGAAGGGGACGTGTACCCTAACCAATCCATCTACACTGGCCAGGGTCTTGCAACAAAAGAGCTGCAGCTGGCTTGTCTTGGACAGGGTTGGGTTCCATAGCAGCATGTGAGCGTGTGAGAGGAGGGGTAAAGGTGGGTGCTAGAGCCAGGCGGCTGTTGCAGCCTGGCACTGGAGAGGAGGAATGATCCAGTGGGGTTTTGAGTAGTTAGTGTGGGGGAGATCTGAGGAGGGCAGCAGAGCCTGTGCAGGTGCGAGTGGAAAGAGGTGGCAAGGCAGGCGGCGAGCTGGCAGGAGGTGAAGAAGTGAAAGTGTCTGCTGAGGTTGGAAAGTGTGAGTTCCTTAGCGGGGTCCAGAGTGGGAGCTGAAGAAGCAGAAGTAGCTGCCTGCTGAGGTCAGAAAGGTGGGGTTTGTAAGCTGGGTCCAGAGCGGAAGTGGAGTGTTCTCCCTGCTCAGGTGGCAGAGCCAGGAACACATGAGCAGGTGAACAACTTGCGAGAACAGAGGGCTTAGGCTTAGAACTTAGATAGTAAAAGGTTTGGATATAAGGAAACTCTTTCCATCTAACTGTGTGCTATAGTAGTTAGAAAGCTCCTGTAGAATATCAGGATCAAAGGCGGGCACTTTAAATTGTTATCTAATTGGTAACAAGACCTTTTTTTTTCTGAGCAAAGATGAACAAGTGTGGAAATCTGTAAGCAGGGCATTAAAGCCTGGGGTTCCAGGGCCTCTGAAAGGCGTCCCAGGGGAGAGATTGGATTGACAGTCTTCGATGGCTTGTTACCCATAGTTGAAACCGTGAAAACCCGCGAGAATGGTGACACCACAAGGCTTATGGGAGGAAGTCTCCTCTCTATAGGTGGGGTATTGAAGACTGACTGGCTCTGCTGATCAGGGTAACTAGGAAGCCAGAGAAGCTAGAGCCTGCTCTGAGTGGTCTCTCATGGTGGGGACCACTTATGAGTGGTCCAAAAGAAAAAGAAAAATCCGAGGGGCTCTGGGCCCCAAGGCGAACACACTGCTCACTGTGTGCAATGCTAGCACGGGTGGACTACCCTGGGTTGTCTGATCAGGTTTTTAGCTATGGGAAACAACCAGAAGTGAATGTCAGTGAAGGGCTCAACTGTAGCCACTTCATGCAACAGAGACCATCATAGAAAACTGTTATGCCCAAATCTGAGAAGTCCCTGCAAAAGCCAACAAGGAAACCAAGTCCCATATGTAAAAGCAAAGAGCCTTTATTTATTTATTTATTTATTTATTTATTTATGTTTTTCAAGACATCAACTTTGCAAACTCGGTCTCTCTGCATGTCCAACGTATTGGAATAAACGGAGAGCCCCGAGCTCAGTTAGAATTGGGTTTTTATAGTAGTAAAGGTGGGGTGAGGGGTTTTTGAGGTTTAGGACCCCTGATTGGTTGACATTTGTCTAAGGTGTCCTGGTGAGTGTGTTCTGGCTGGTGGTCCTATCTACAGCAGTCGGAATGTTAGGCATTTCCTTTGAATCTGTTCTTGGGTGGTGCTCAGGTAATCTCAGTTTGTGGTTCTTTCTGCAGCCAGGTATTGCTTTAGGGTAAACTACTGAGACTCAGGCCTCTTATTAAATTTATCGATGGCCAAGTTCTACTCTGGCAGGTAATAAGGGTTGGAAGTAAAGAACTTCCTTTGGGTGACCTGCCCATACTTAGCTTATCATGGCTGGCTCCCACAAAAACCACAATCAGTCAAAAGGCAGAGCTGTGGAGCCAGTCCCAGTAGATACATCTCCCATACCTAAACGACTCCCATACCTAAGGCTCAGGCAACACTGCAGAGAGTTGTCAGAAAGACTGTTAAGACCAGACAGGTAGTTTGCTATGTGGTTAGGTTTCCTGAGAATGTCAGAAACTGCATCCATAAAATCTCACAAACATGACTGCCTGAACATGAACAAGGACAAAAGGAGACATGCCAACATGAATGACAGAAAAGCCATAAGGCCTCAGCACTACACAAAGAACTACAGCACTGGAGGAATGCTGAGAAGAACACATCCAAATCAATGATGAGCCCTGAAAACAGTAGCATTATACAGACTGAGCCGGTTATACATAAGACTATATATGTATATGCATGTATGCATATAACCAATTAATGGAAAAAGAGGCCATGAACTTGAAAGAGAGCAAGGAGGGGGTATATGAGAGAGCTTAGAGGGAGGAAAGGGAAGGGAAAAAGGATGTAATTATATTACAGTCTCAAAAATAATAGAATAAAAGGGGGAAATGACATCATATATTAAATGGATATGACACATATCTACCCAAACACCAAAGAATACACATTCTACTCAGAAGCACACAGAAGCTATTCTAAAATAAAACACATCCTAAGACACATAATAATCTTTATAAATTGAAAAAGATTGAAATAACTCTGGGCAAACTATCTGACCACAATGCAATAAAACTTAAAATTCACAACCAACTTTAGTAAATGCATAAACTCATAAATTTTAAGTAACTCATTACTGAATGATGAATAGATCAAGGAGTAAAATCAAGAAATAAAAAATGTGTGTGTGTGTACATATGTATGTATACAAACATACATACATACAATATATATTTCCAAATTCCACTCTCAGAATCGGGAGGAGGCACCTAGGCATCTACATTTCATAAAGGGCTCCGTGTGAAATGGGGGAAATGTCATTGTCACCTGAATGAAACAGGAATTGGTTATAAGTGTAGCATGAATAATAAAAACCCAGAGACAAATATTGGGGTTCAAGCTGAAAGATCAGAGAAGCAAAGCAGCCAGCCACAGAATGTCTGCTAAAGAAAAGAGGGAGATGATGGGACTTGGGGTCAATGTCTTCCTCACCCTCACTTCCTGTTTGTTCATGCAGCAGGGTCTTCTCCTTCCCTGAGGTTTGAGAAATAGACCTTTGAGACTCCATCTTCCCTCTCAGCCTTTCACTTGTTCCAGTGTGGCTCATTTAGTGACAGGGGTCCAATCTGAGAAATGTGTCACTAGAGGGCTGCATCACTGTGCCAGTGTCATCATGTGCACTGACACAGCCTGCATGGTCTAACCTTCACAACTGTGCTCATGTGATAGAATCAGCCTTTGCTCCTGGGGCTGTGATGAGCAAGAGAAAACACAATCAAAAGAATCTGCCAAGGTCCCGTTACTTCAGGAGTACTGTTTTCTATATGTATTTCTGAATATCTATGTATTCTATAGGAATAAAGATTTTCTTTCTTCCTTCCTTCCTCCCTCCCTTCCCTTTTCCCTTTCTTCTTTCTTTCTTTATTTTTTTTTTTTTTGAGACAAGGTCTCACTGTGTAGTCCTGGCTAGCCTGGAACTCACAGAAATCCACCACCCTTTGCCTCCAGAGTGTTGGGAATAAAGGCATTGTACCATCATGCCCAGCCTAAATTTGTTTTCTTAGGAAGAAAAAGCCAGTTGAGTAAGGCTGATGCTAATATATCATTATGGGTTAGTCTGGATTCTCTAGTGGGTCAGAACCAATAGCACATATGTCAGAGATAACATTTATTTCAGTGTATATGACAGCAGGTCCATCCAGCAATGACTGTCTTTACTCTAGAGAGGCTAAGAATGGTGGACTTATCTGTTCACAAGGCTGAGGCCTCAATAGTGTAAACAGAGGGAAATTCTTATGTATTCTTGACTGGTTCTAGGCCAGTTTAAAACAGAGATCTGCCTGCCTCTGCCTCTGCCTCTTGAATACTGGGAATTCAGGAATATGACTGTAGGATCCAGCCATTCTAAGAAAGACCACAAACTGAGACTGCCCAGGCACCACCCAAGAATAGACCATCCAAAGGAAATTCCTAATGTTACAGCCATTGTAGATAGGATCACCTGCAAATTCCTAATGTTACAGCCATTGTAGATAGGATCACCTGCAAGCACACATCCACCGCTTTTCACCAGTGAAATTACCTGGGCACAAGTGAAAAAGGAACACAGAACACACAATAAACCCACTTAGGAGTTTATTAGAGGGGGTGCATACAGGCCTGGGAATCGGTGTACAGAGGGGGGGGGGCTGAGAAAGAGAAGGGAGAGACAAAATTGGGAGAAGGGGAGAAGTGGGGAGAAGTAGAAGCTGCCTCTTTAAGAGAGAGATGGAAAAGGAGGAGACTAAGGCTGGAAGCTGAATATCAGCTTGCCTGAGCAGATGAGGAAGGGAGTGGGCATGGCTTGTCTCTTAAAGAGACAGAACATATCATTACATTCCCATCTCTTTTTTTTATAATAAAAAGACAGGAGGTTAGGCACAACAGGTTAAAGGACTTGGGGCAGAGGAGTCTCAAGACTGCTTCCTGCTTATTTGTGGAAACCATCTTTGGGGGGAACCTGAGAAGGCTGGGTGCTGGTCACATCCTGGGGTAACTGGTCTCTGTTCCTGTCCAGTGTTTGTGGTATTGAAATGTCTTGTGTCTCTTACACCTGGTTAAGGTATTGGCAGAACAGAGTACAAAGTTAAGAAAGAAAATTTAGGACCAGGGAATTGAGATGGGTGTTATCTGACCTGTTTAAGGTGGATCCTTCAATTCCAGCACCCCTCTTCTGCCCTCCTTGGTTTCCTGTATTATGTCTCTCTCTCTCTCTCTCTCTCTCTCTCTCTCTCTCTCTCTCTGTCACACACACACAAATAAATAAAATATATAGACATCACCAGCTCATTTAAAAAGTAAAGAAAGTAAGTCAAGAGCACCTGGGGAAGGATGCACAATCACGGGCTTCTACCTGCACTTGCACCCATGTGCAATCGAGGTTTATTTTGGGGTTAAGCCCATTAAATCTCTCAGGGTCCAGAAAGATTCGTTATGGCCGGTAAAAACTGGCTAATTGGATCTGAGAGTGAACTGAATACATCAGCTCACAGATGCTACCGCAGCATGTTCTTTATTCCTTTGTACAAAGAAGCAGCAGGAAGAGGAGGAGAAGGGGTGATCTCCACAAGGTTTTTAGTTTTATAGACACAGTTGGAAAATTCCATAGCTAAGACAATGATAATATGTTTATCAAAATCACAAAATGGGCAGGTAGAACCTGATAAGGCAGCACTCCAAAACAGGTGACACCACCCAGAAAAGAGCCAGGGGAAATACCTGACGTTCCAAACCATTAGATAAAGTTACTTACCTGAACTCACCCATTCTCCTCACCCAATCTCTTTTGTGATAACCAGCTTTGGGAACACCCAGATTTGTTTGTTAGTAAAGGTGCGGCACTACTTTTCTGCTCAGTGCCTGTCTTTTTTCAGAAATTTCTGTGTGGTCTGTTAGCAGGTACTTTTGTGGGATTGACTCTATGTAAATTTGACCGTTAGAACAAAGTGAATGTTGTCACTCTAAAGCCTCTTGGTTTGGGGGAATGGAAAGGTCAATCCTGATGTAGGAGGGTCTTCTCTCTATGTGTTACTTTCTTTTTTTTTTTTGTGATGAAGACTTACAAGTATCATTTATTTTTTTTTATTGAGAAAAAAATTTCCACCTCCTCCCAGCCTCCCACTCCTCTCCCCGTCCCCCCACTCCTCTCCCCCTCCCTCTCAAGTCTGAAGAGCAGTCAGAGTTCCCTGCCCTGTGGAAAGTCCAAAGTCCTCCCCCCTCCATCCTGGTCTAGGAAAGTGAACATCCAAACTGGCTAGGCTCCCACAAAGCCAAAACATGAAGTAGGATCAAAACCCAGTGCCATTGTCCTTGGCTTCTCAGCAGCCTTCATTGTCCGCCATATTCAGAGAGTCCGGTTTTATCCCCTGCTTTTTCAGTCACAGTCCAGCTGGCCTTGGTGAGCTCCCAATAGATCAGCCCCACTGTCACAGTGGGTGGGTACACCCCTCTTAGTCCTGACTTCCTTGCTCATCTTCTCCCTCCTTCTGTTCCTCATTGGGACTTTGGGAGCTCAGTCCAGTGCTCCAGTGTGGGTCTCTGTCTCTATCTCCATCCATCGCCAGATGAAGGTTCTTTATTTATGGCTAGAAACCAATTATGAGTGAGTTCATCCCATGTTCATCTTTTTGGGTCTGGGTTACCTCACTCAAGATAGTATTTTCTATTTCCATCCATGTGCATGCAAAATTTGAGAAGTCATTGTTTTTTACCGCTGAGTAGTACTCTAATGTGTATATATTCCACACTTTCTTCATCCATTCTTCCATTGAAGAACATCTAGGCTGTTTCCAGGTTCTGGCTATTACAAATAATGCTGCTATGAACATAGTTGAACAAATGCCCTTGTCATATGATCGGGCATCACTTGGGTATATTCCCAAGAGTGATATTGCTGGGTCCAGGGGTAGGTTGATCCCGAATTTCCTGAGAAACCGAAACACTGCTTTCCAAAGTGGTTGCACAAATTTGCATTCCCACCAGCAATGGATGAGGGAACCCCTTCCTCCACAACCTCTCCAGAAGAGGCTATCATTGCTGTTTTTGATTTTAGCCAATCTGACAGGTGTAAGATGATATCTCAAAGTTGTTTTGATTTGCATTTCCCTGATCAATAAGGAGGTTGAGCATGACCTTAAGTGTCTTTTGGCCATTTGAACTTCTTCTGTTGAGAATTCTCTGTTCAAATCAGTACCCCACTTTTTAATTGGGTTAATTAGCATTTTAAAGTCTAGTTTCTTGAGTTCTTTATATATTTTGGAGATCAGACCTTTGTCTGTTGCGGGGTTGGTGAAGATCTTCTCCCAGTCAGTGGGTTGCCTTTTTGTCTTAGTGACAGTGTCCTTTGCTTTACAGACGCTTCTCAGTTTTAGTAGGTCCCATTTATTCAATGTTGCCCTTAATGTCTGTGCTGCTGGGGTTATACATAGGAAGCGATCTCCTGTGCCCATCTGTTGTAGGGTACCTCCCAATTTCTCTTCTATCAGGTTCAGTGTGCTCGGACTGATATTGAGGTCTTTGATCCATTTGGACTTGAGTTTTGTGCATGGTGATAGATATGGGTCAATTTTCATTCTTCTACAGGTTGACATCCAGTTGTGCCAGCACCATTTGTTGAAGATGCTTTCTTTCTTCCATTGTACACTTTTAGCTCCTTTATCGAAAATGAGGTGTTCATAGGTTTGTGGGTTCGAATCTGGGTCTTCTATACGATTCCATTGGTCGACTTCTCTGTTTTTATACCAATTCAAAGCTGTTTTCAATACTGTAGCTCTGTAGTAGAGTTTGAAGTCAGGGATGGTAATGCCTCCAGAAGTTCCTTTATTATATAAGACTGTTTTGGCTATCCTGGGTTTTTTGTTTTTCCATATAAAGTTGATTATTGTCCTCTCAAGATCTGTGAAGAATTTTGATGGGACCTTGATGGGGATTGCATTGAATCTATAAATTGCCTTTGGTAGAATTGCCATTTTTACTATGTTGATCCTCCCAATCCAAGAGCAAGGGAGATCTTTCCACTTTCTGGTATCCTCTTCAATTTCTTTCTTCAATGCCTTAAAGTTCTTGTCAAATAGATCTTTCACTTCCTTGGTTAGAGTTACCCCAAGATATTTTATGCTATTTGTGGCTATTGTGAAAGGTGATGCTTCTCTGATTTCCCTCTCTGCTTCCATATCCTTTGTGTATAGGAGGGCGACTGATTTTTTGGAGTTGATCTTGTATCCTGCCACATTACTAAAGGTGTTTATCAGCTTTAGGAGTTCTTTGGTGGAGTTTTTGGGGTCGCTTATGTACACTATCATATCATCTGCAAATAATGAAAGTTTAACCTCTTCCTTCCCAATTCGAATCCCCTTGATCCCCTTATGTTGTCTTATTGCTATTGCTAAAACTTCAAGCACTATATTGAAGAGGTATGGAGAGAGTGGACAGCCTTGCCGTGTTCCTGATTTTAGTGGGATGGCTTTGAGTTTCTCTCCGTTTAGTTTGATGTTAGCTGTCGGTTTGCTGTAAATAGCTTTTATTATATTTAGGTATGACCCTTGTATCCCTAATCTCTCCAAGACTTTTATCATAAAGGGATGTTGAATTTTGTCAAAAGCTTTTTCAGCATTTAATGAAATGATCATATGATTTTTTTCTTTCAGTTTATTTATATGCTGGATTACATTGATAGATTTTCGTATGTTGAACCAGCCCTGCATCTCTGGGATGAAGCCTACTTGATCATAATGGATAATTTTTCTAATGTGTTCTTGGATACGGTTTGCCAGTATTTTGTTGAGGATTTTTGCGTCGATGTTCATGAGTGAGTTTCGCCTGTAATTCTCTTTCTTGGTTGAGTCTTTGTGTGGTTTTGGTATCAGAGTGACTGTAGCTTCATAAAAGGAATTTGGCAATGACTCTTCTGTTTCTATATTGTGAAACACATTAAGGAGTATAGGTATAAGCTCTTCTTGGAAGTTCTGGTAGAATTCCGCATTGAAACCATCTGGTCCTGGGCTTTTTTTGGTAGGGAGGTTTTTGAAGACAGCTTCTAATTCTTCGCGACTAACAGGTCTATTTATATTGTTCACCTGGTCCTGGTTTAACTTTGGTATATGGTATTTATCTAAAAATGTGTCCATTTCTTTTACATTTTCCGGCTTTGTGGCATACAGGCTTTTGTAGTAAGATCTAATGATTCTTTGAATTTCCTCTGTGTCTGTGGTTATGTCCCCCTTTTCATTTCTGATCTTATTAATTTGCATATTCTCTCTCTGCCGTTTGATTAGTTTGGATAGGGGTTTATCAATTTTGTTGATTTTCTCTAGGAACCAGCTTTTTGTTTCATTGATTCTTTGGATTGTTTTCTGTGTTTCTATTTTGTTGATTTCCGCCCTCAGTTTGATTATTTCCAGTCTTCTACTCCTCCTAGGTGAGTCTGCTTCTTTTTTTCTAGAGCTTTCAGGTGGGCTGTTAAGTCTCCAATGTGTGCTTACTCTGTTTTCTTTAAGTGGGGCACTTAGTGCTATGAACTTTCCTCTCAGGACTGCTTTCATAGTGTCCCATAAGTTTGAATAGGTTGTTTCTTTATTTTCATTGAATTCAAGGAAGATTTTGATTTCTTTCTTTATTTCTTCCTTGATCCAGGTGTGGTTCAGAAGTTGACTGTTCAGTTTCCATGAGTTTGTAGGCTTTCTGGGGGTAGCATTGTTGTTGAATTCTAACTTTAATCCATGGTGGTCTGATAAGATGCAGGAGGTTACGAATATTTTTTTGTAACTGTGGAAGTTTGCTTTGTTATCGAGTATGTGGTCAATTTTCGAGAAGGTTCCATGAGCTGCAGAGAAGAAGGTATATTCTTTCCTATTTGGGTGGAATGTTCTACAGATGTCTGTTAAGTCCATTTGATTCATTACCTCCATTAATTCTCTTATTTCTCTGTTAGGTTTCTGTCTGATTGACCTGTCCATTGGTGAGAGAGGAGTGTTGAAGTCTCCTACTATTAGTGTGTGCCGTTTGATGGCAGCCTTGAGTTTTAGTAATGTTTCTTTTACGTACGTGGGTGCTTTTATATTAGGGGCATAGATATTCAGGATTGAGACTCCATCCTGATGAATTGTTCCTGTTATGAGTATAAAATGTCCCTCTCTATCTTTTCTGATTGATTTAAGTTTGAAGTCAACTTTGTTAGAAATTAGTATGGCCACACCTGCTTGTTTCTTGGGTCCATTTGCTTGATAAGCCTTTTCCCAGCCCTTTACTCTGAGTAGGTGCCTGTCTTTGTGGTTGAGGTGTGTTTCTTGTAAACAGCAGAATGTTGGATCCTGTTTTCTTATCCAATCTTTTAGCCTGTGCCTTTTTATAGGTGAGTTGAGTCCATTGACATTAAGTGATATTAATGACCAGTGGTTGTTAACTCCGGTCACTTTTTTAGTAGTAGAGTTTGTGTTTGTGTGTTTCCCTTCTTTGAGTTGTGCTGGTGAAGGGTCTCTAGATGTTTGAGTTATTGTGGTCATTGTTGGACTCCTTGGTTTGTGATTTTCCTTCTATTACTTTCTGTAAGGCTGGATTTGTGGCTACGTATTGTTTAAATTTGTTTTTATCCTGGAAGATTTTGTTTTCTCCATTTATAGTGAACGAAATCTTGGCTGGGTATAGTAGTCTGGGCTTGCATCCATGGTCTCTTAGTTTCTGAAGTACATCTATCCAGGACCTTCTGGCTTTCATGGTTTCCATAGAGAAGTCAGGTGTAAGTCTGATAGGTTTACCCTTATAAGTAACTTGACCCTTTTCCTTTGCAGCTCTTAATATTCTTTCTTTATTCTGTATGTTTTGTGCTTTGATTATTATATGGCGAGGAGATGTTTTTTTTTTTTTGGTCCATTCTATTCGGTCTTCTGTATGCTTCTTGAACCTTCAAAGGAATATCTTTCTTTAGGCTGGGAAAGTTTTCTTCTATAATTTTATTAAATATATTTTCTGGACCGTTGAGCTGTACTTCTTCTCCTTTTTCTATCCCAATTATTCTTAGGTTTGGTCTTTTTATTGTGTCCCAGATTTCCTGAATGTTTTGTGATGAGAATTTGTTGGTTTTGCTGTTTTCTTTGATCAGTGTGTTTATTTTCTCTATGGTATCTTCAGTGTCTGACATTCTTTCTTCTATCTCTTGTAATCTGTTGTTAGTACTTGTCTCTGTAGTTCCTGTTTGTTTACCCAGATTTTCCATCTCCATCCTTCCATCGGTTTATGTTTTCTTCATTGCTTCCCTTTCATTCTTCAAGTCTTGAACCACTTCCCTAACCTGTTTGATTGCTTTATCTTGTTTCTCTTGGTTTTCTTGCGTGTCTTTGAGCGATTTATTCATTTCCTCTACCTTTTTGTTTGTAATCTCTAATTGTTTATGGCAGTTTTTCACCTCCTGTTTAAGGTCCTCTATTATTTTCATATAGTTCACTTTTGAGTCAATTTCTTCTAATTCTTCTGGAGTAGGGTGTACAATTCTTCTTATTTTGGGATCCCTGGATTCTGGTGGTGTCATGTTGCCTTTCAGGTTGTTGGAGGAATTCTTGCATTGGCGCCTTCCCATCTCTTCCTTCAAATGGAGCCAGGAGAGGCCTGGTGTCTTGGTCCAGTCTTTGCTGTGATTGACTCTCTGGGTGTATCTCTTCAGTGTAGAAGCAGGAATCGTTCCCGTCCAGGTGAACTCCTCAGCACCAAAACATGGACGCCTGGTAGTCCAATGACCCGAGGACAAAAGGGGGAGCTTGGGGGGCAGGGTGGGGACGAGTAGAACACAGGACACCCTGCTGCACAGGCTGAAGGTGCATGTGCTCCCTTACCGGGGGTCCTTGAGGCCTGCCCCTTAGGTAGGCTCTCACCGCTCTGGGTGGGTAGCCTTAAGTGTAGGAGCAGAAAACTGTTCCTGAGCAAAGGACCTTGCAGAAAACGAAGACTTGGGGGGGGGAGGGGTCGTGTGTAAGAAAGACAGCCCTGCAGAAGGAGCTGGGGGAGGGGGGTTTGTTCTCTCTTCCGGGACAATCCGCCCCTGGATAGCACACACTCACCCGTCCAGATGGGATTCCTCAGCAACTAAACAGGGCTGTCCGGGGACAAAAGGATGAATGGAGCAAGGGGGGGGGGGCGGTATCCAGAAGAGCACAGGAGAGCCTGGCGCATGCACGAGCTGAAGGTGCCCAGGCTCCCTTAAAGGGGACCCTGAGGCCTGCCCGGTAGGCAGGCACTCACCGCTCTCTCTATGTGTTACTTTCATTGGTTAAATAAAGAAGCTGCCTTGGCCTTTTGATAGGCCAGCCCTTAGGTGGGTGGAGTAGACAGAACAGGATGCTGGGAGGAAGAAGGAAGTGTGGCAGATGCCATGGCCCTCCTCTCTGAGATGGACACTGGTTAGACGCATGCCGGTAAGCCACAGTCAAATGGCAATACAGATTATTAGAAATGGGTTGAATCAATATGTAAGAGCTAGCCAGTAAGAGGTTAGAACTAATGGGCCAGGAAGTGTTTAAATGAATACAGTTTCCGTGTGATTATTTTGGGTGTAAACTAGCCGGGAGATGGTGGCGGGCAACTGACCGCCACTCCTCATTACAACACAATCCCTTGCCCAAGTAGAAGTAGTTACATGCTGAGGTGTTTTGGGAATGAATCCCATTTCAAAGGGAAGAATCATGGCTTCACAAGGTTTTTACAGACTTGGCAGTAACTTTTTCAAAAAACAAGTATTCCCGCAGCTCTGCAAAACGTGTTTTCCATGTAGACATGTACGTATACACTTCCCGTGGATCTGCTTATTGATCTGCCAGCTGTACATTTGCTGTGTGGTCTTGTGGGCTCCAACAATATGCATCTAAAGGCACATGTGCATAGACTCATACTAACAAGTACATTCATACACACATCCAGTCTTAACTACAGCATTTATATAAATATAATTTATATTATATAAATATAATTATTTATAAAAAATATCCTATTTGTACTTATCTGGCAGGCGTATTTCACTTCACATAATGTCTAAAAAGCTTATGCATGTTATCATAATGAAGTTGCTATTTGTGGCAGTTTGGTTGGAGTGAGAAACAATTATGAGAGCGACTCAGACTTTGAATGGCCTATTTGGAGGCCATAGAACTGTGGATATTGGGACTCTTTAAAGGAAGTGGGTAACTGGGGACATGTCCTGGGGAGCCACAGCTTGCCATGACTCTTCTTGCTGCTTTGCTGCATCTACGTTGCAAGCCAGTCCTTCAAACCTCTGAAACTGTGACTACACTAATCTTTCCTGCCTTAAGTTGTGAACATTTTTTTTCCTTCATAGCAACTCAGAGTAATGGACAGAATTTCCTTTCTTTTTGAGTCTGAATAAGAGTTTATTGTCTACATAAGGATCTTTATGTCCACCTCAAACTATCCATGCCACCACATATTGAGTTCTCTGAATCAAGGACTGAGACAGTTGAGGAGTACAACACCTGTGCTATGGAAAAGAAGGGAACACAAGTCAAATTACTGTAGAGAGGAACTTGGGTAATTAGTGGTGTGATTTCTTTCCCAGCCCAGCAAGGCGCTTTTGAATGACAAGCGTCCCACATTGGCCCTAACAATCAGTTCTTTCCACCTGATTTGGTCATCAAATGTAGGCCATGTTGGTAGTAGTGGAGGCAGGCCCTAAAAACTGCCAGCCAGAGGATTTCACTGACCACATCTGTTCTTCCACACCTCCACATCTGCAGTGATTCATCTCTTCTGTTGGGACGGTACCAAGTAAAGAGTCCACATATCAAAGGAGACATTTCTTCAGTGTGGACATCAAATTTGAGGGGTTTGTTTGCTTGTTGGTTTTTGTAGAGATAAGAACTGAAGTTAGAGCCACAGGCATACCAGTCAACTGCTCAACCACTAAGACATATGCCCAACCCCAAAATTGAGTTTTGCTGAAAATCAATAGATCCTAAAGCAAGGAATTATAGACAGAGAAATATTTTTCTGAATCCCTTAATCTGTCAAAAACATGTGAAGGACTATCAAATGGGAGCATTTCTTTTCTCTCATTAGCATTAGTATTAGTACTACTTTAAGATGCTTTATGAATGTGTTTTACTTGCATGTATGGATATACTCCATGTGCATGCTGGTGCCTGCAGAGGCCAGAAGAAGCTATTAGATCCTTGGACTTGGGTTACAGATGATTGTGAGCTTCCATGTGGGTGTAGAAAACCTAAATGAGGTCCTCTGCAAGAGCAGTAAGTGCTCTTAATTGATGAATCATTTCTCCAGCCTTTCTCTTTTTATATAAAACTATATATTTATGGTTTATTTATTTTGAAATGCTGGGGTCAAACTCAAGGCCTTGAACATGGGAGGCAAGCTGTGGTGATGTCTCGTTTGTACTCTAACAAATAAAGCTTGCCTGAAGATCAGAGGGTGGAGCTAGCCACTAGTTAACCATAGTCTGGAGGTCTGTATAGATGGACAGAAAGTGATATGGCTAGGTGGAGAGAGGAATATAAGGTCAGCCCTTCTTTTGGCTGAGGAGTTAAGAAGGTAAGAGTTGACTGAGGCTTGCTCCTTTCTCTCTCAGATGCTTCAGCATTTGCCCCAATATCTGGCTCTGGGTTTTTATTATTAAGACCAATTAGAATTTATGTAACAATTGACACCCAACTTTACAGTATGAATTCACACACACACACACACACACACACACACACACACACACACACAACCCTCTTGCCTGTGGCTTTGCAGCCACTGGCACACGTGGGGTCTCCCGCCAGACTCACTACCCCACTAGCTAGGTTGTCTTTCTTTTTTTCTCCAAACCTCTGAGCGAGTTTGAGATTCTCCTATTGTAGCCTCTCTAATATAATCTCCAGCTGCCACCCAAACTCCAAAAGCAGCTGGGTTCCTGATGCCACAGGACTTACCTGCCCTAGAATGACTGACTGGCTCTGCCTTCAGGCAGCTTCTGCCACAAGTGCTTTTTCTGCACAATCCCATGTGCATTTTTTCAGAGAGCTGGTTCCCCCTACCCCGTGGGCGGTGAGCCTCCCCTACACCCTCTCCTTGAGCTACTTCACTAGGTAGCTGCCTTGACACTGGCTGCTCAGGCTTCTACTGTTGTTTTAACCACCACACACTCTCAGCTCACAGCTCCATGCTGGCAGCTGCATCTGGCCTCACCCAGACTGCTCACCACCTGTGTTCTCAGTGTAAACATGCTATGCAGCAGCAGCTTCACACTCAATCAACAGCAGTTTGGTGAGACAACTGGGAACTCTCAAAGGGGGAACTAGTTAAAAGAGAGAGTTTTTCCCATGTTAAAAAATGGGAAACACTATTACGAAGGAGGGAGCTAGATCTCTGTATAATTACACATGGATGGTTTAAAATTGAAGCAATTAAATGAAAGATGAGCAATTTACCCAGGATTGACATAATTTTGATCATCGTTATTGTTGGTTTGATAATTCATGGTTTATCGTTAATAAAGTTGGTTGTTATGGGTGTCAAGATACAGCCTTAGAAAAACTTACTGAAACAGATCATAGAGATATTCTGATCCAGATAGAGGAATTTAATGAACTACCTTCAGTATTGCATTATAAGGTTAGAGAGGAATAACCAAAGGTTTTCAAACAACCAACCTTAATTTACCAGTCACCTTATAGGAACTGTCAGATGACAGCTATCCCCAAGGCTGTTCAAGCGCTCACTGGAATCCTGTGGAAATGTTAGATTTAAGGAGATTCAAGGAAGCCATTATCTCTTGAGCCATGCATTCACCTTTTTTTTGAAGCAAATGTTAAACTCATGGTCAACTTGTAATAGAATTATCCCTCAAGACTGGAGAGACTTGGGCACAGCAATTTTGGAGCCTGGTCCTCAGTTACAATGGAGGACCTGATGGAAAGATGAGGCTAAAACCATTGAATGACGAAGTAGGGTTACAGGTATAGAAACCTCCCAAGACCAACTTCTTGGAGAGGGAGATTATGCTGATGTACAAAGGCAATCTCTATATGATGATCTTACGATAGTGACAAGGACTTTATAGTCCCAGGAAACCATCAGCTGAAGCTAAGGGAGAATTGACTGGTGGAAGAGATATTACATAATACACATGTCGATCATGGGGATCCGAATCTTAACTGCATTGTGGTCATATTACCCTCCAAGCATTTCTCTACAGGGATTGTAATACAGAGGAAAGATATTATTTTAGAATATATCTTTTTATCACATAAATCAAGTAAAAATTAAAAACATGTGAAAGAGGACTCTGAGTTTCTTCTAAAAGGAAAGTTGAGAATTCACCAATTAGCAGGAATAGACCCAGCAGAAATTGGACTACCATTCACTAATGATGAATTATATGATATTCTCACGGTATTAATGACTTTTGCAGAACCTCTTGACATAATTACCAATTTTCAATATGCAGAAAGAGTTGTTTTAAATATTGGAACTGCTGAATTTATACCAGATGGTACAGAGTTGACTTTATTATTTATTCAGTTACAAGAAATAATCAGGTATAGCAATCAGCCCATGTACATAAGACACATCCAATCCCATATGAACCTGCCATGTCCGCTAGTAGAAGGGCATGAAGAAATTGATCAGCTATTGATTGGAAATGTGCTGGAGGTGTCAGAATTTCATGAAAAATATCATGTAAAAAGCAAAGGTTATGAAAAAGACTTTTCTATCATGTAGCAACAAGCCAAGGAAATTGTAAGGCAATGTCCTACTTGTTCTTTATATAACCAAACACCATTACATTCAGAAAGTAACCCAAAAGGTAATCAAAGAATGAAATCTGGAAGATGGATGCGTTCCACTCTGTAGAATTTGGAAAATTAAAATATGTACACGAGACCATTGATACCTATTTAGTATTTCAACGGGAAACTGCTTTGAGTTTGGAAAAGGCTGATTTGGCAATCACACATTTGCTAGAAGTTATGGGTATACCTTACAAAATGTCTCTAGTGAAATTAAACACTTTTATGCTTTTTACAATATAAAACATATTACCGGTATACCACAAAATCCTACAGTGCAGGCAGTTATAAAAAGATTAAATCTAACTCTAAAGGGTATGCTAAATAAACAGAGATGGGTAATAAATATCCCCAGAAATAGATTTCATAGTGTTTTATTAACTCTGGATTTTCTAAATACTAATGAGAAAGGAAAAATAGCTGCAGAGAGATATTAGCTATTAGAAGGACAAGAGCTAGTTCCAGGACAGGCTCCAAAACCACAGAGAAACCCTGTCTCGAAAAACCAAAAAAAAAAACCAAAAAAAAAAAAAAAAAAAAAAAAAAAAAAAAAAGAAAAGACTACAGAATTAAATCAATTGGTATACTTCAAAAATGTGTTGACCTCAGAATGAAAACCAGGACATGTGCTATGTTGGAGGAGGGGTTTTGCTTTTGTTTCCACAGAAGAAAAACTATGGATACCATCAAAATTGATAAAGGTTCGATTTGAACAAAAGAGACCTCTTAATTAGAAGAGATGATATTTTAATCAACAGCATGGCCATCAATCAAACTAACCTATAAAACTAACAAATGCTTTTCATTTGGTCAAATATAACTTGCCAAAAGAGAACATCCCCAAAGTTAGGGTTGGGGCAGGATTTTGTTTCTGTCTTTTCAGGAGAATGAAGGCATCCACCTAAGGGATCTGAAGACCACTAAACAAATGAGATGTCTAAAGAAAAAGAGTAAATTGGCCTATTGGTATATCTTATTTCCAACAGGATAAAATTTCATAAATCTTTTCAAATGATTGTTTCTGCTGTTCTCTACAGATAAATAATGCAAATGGTCTTTTTTTGCAGTCCCAGTCTAATTAAAAATTAAAACTGACTTTGGAGTTGGAGTGTGACTCTCTCCTTCTCTAAACACAAACATGCTTGTTAAAGTAAAATCCAAAATCTCTGTCTTATATCAGAAGAGATACCAAAATTTATGGACTATTATTTTGCCAGTAATCTTGTAATGTTTTGGTTTTATTTGAATCTTTGACAGTTTTTCTTAAGGTATAAATATTTATAAATTATTTATAAGATGAATATATAAAACTTTTGTCATTATATTAATGATCACATGGAGTACTAACTAATTCTAGAATATGGATTCATCTAGCTTCCTGTACATGATTTTAACTTTGAGTTTTTATCAGGTAACTAAGAATTAAGTTTTTGTATTCCAGATGTACATAATGAACTATGGTTCCTAACCCTCTCCGACATCTGCTGCATATGACATTTAAAATGTTTAAGTTTTCTGCCATGAACCAAGACTATGCCTAACAGTGAACTTTGAAGTCTCCAAAAGGAGGATGGGGCCTCACAATGAGGATTCCACCAGAACTATGATAACACCACAAAGCTGACAAACACCACCTAAAGATCAGGTTTGGACTACAAACTGCTCAGGACAATTTTGAGGTGGCTAGCCGAGATGATCCAGCCTCACAGACTATTCTAACCAGGACTTGAGATAAGACAAGCACTTTCCCATTATGCAGAGATTGGACAACAAATGATACAGCGACCTCTCCCAGGACTTGAAAATTAACCCAAATTTTTCTTTTCAGGATCTCCTAAAGATGCTGCTGCCCCCAGACAGCAGGAAATAATTTAAAGAACATGATGCCCACATTCCATGAGATGGGGTGGGCTGGTTTTGGTCTTTCAATGATAATGTTTTTAATTATAGTTTGGGGGAGGGGTGGTTACAAATTGTTATTGGTAATGGTAAGGCAAAATTGAACAAAGGAGATTAGATTTAGAGTTCTTGTTAGGTAGACAGGTTGGTCATCTTTAAACACTTCAGAGATCTGCAGAATACAGCATTTAAGATGTTTTAGATAGGTTCTTTTTTATGACAGTAAGATATGTTTGCTCCTGGTAGCACCAATCTACTTCCCAGAAGAAATGAACTTTGAAGAAACTTCACATGGAGTTTACTTTCTTTCTGGCAAAAGTAAAACATTGAACAAGAAAGTGCTCTTGTCTCAACTGCTGACAGTATGCTGTTCAAATTGGATTAGGAAGAAGAGTGACCACCAAACCTTGCCAAGATAAGGCAGGACAGACTTCAAAATTTCTGCTTCAAAGTCTGTCATATATGCTAGGCCTGTAGGCTGAAGATGGATGACCCAACATTGCAGAGGAACTTTGGGTTATTGTTCAGGCAGACAGATATTTCTGTCATATCTCATATTTTTTGGAATTTGCTTGCTTGTACTTCCTGTTATGATTGTTTGTACAAGCCACACCCACTCCCTCCCCCATTTGCTGAGGCAGGCTGATCTTCAGCTTCCAGCCTGAGATCGCTCTCTTTTCGGTCTTCCTCTTGGAGAGGCAGTTTTGCTTCTGCCTCTCTCCCCACTTCTCCGCACCCCCTTTTCTCTCTCTCTGTCCTCTTCTCCTACCGCCCTCCTCTAAGTAATAAATATCCAGTTTTATTCTGTACGATGTGTCTGTCCATGTGCCTCCTACCCATTGCCTGCTCACACCGCCGGGCTAGCTGGGACCAACCTGCCCACCATGTGTCTCCCTGCCTGGGACCAGCTACTGCTTGGGGGCTGCAGCCATCTCTGCCTGGTACTGGCTGCTCCCAGGGCCTGCTGCCTGCTGCCACATGGCCTGCTACCACCATTTGGGGACCTACAACATTTATGCTGCCTACTACGCCAGGGATCTTGCAGCATTTTTTAAAAAATCATAACACTTCCTGCTTACTCTATATTATTTCCTTCTCAGGTCTCCAATAAAGTTGAAGACTTTATAGTTATACTTTTTCTTGTTACCATATTCAGAAAAGAAATTCACTAAAGAGGTGTAAAATGTATAAGGTTGAGAGACATTAAAAAATAGTTTTGGTAATACAAGTTAGAATAGAAAGTGAATTATGTGCAACCTTTTGTACTCATCAAGATAGGATAGATATTATTGAGATCTGCTGACCTGGCCTGTCACCTGGGTACCCTGTCCCTTTAAGAGACAAGTCCCTTCCACTTCCAACCCTCCCATTTCTAACCCACTGTCTTCCACCGTGGCAAGCATATTTCCTGCCTCCTCCAGCTTGCACTCTCTCTTCTGAAGATGTAATTTTCTCTCTCTTCTCTCTCCTTCTCTTTCTCTCCCTCTCTCTCTGTCTCTGTGCCTCTTTCTTCTTTACCCTTTTCCCCCTCCTTTCTTCCCTTTCCCATCTATAACCCACTAAATAAACTCTATACCCAAACTCTCTCTGCATGGCATATCTGTCTGCCTTTCACTGGCCATGGTCTCCTACCTACCAAGGGGACCACTGAGGCCTCAAGTGACCTGCTGAGGCCCCTCATGGGACTGCCACCTCTCGTGGGACCAGTCCCCCCACTACTATATCTTTATAAAAGAATAACAGATATGGGGGCTGAAGAGATGACTCAGAGGTTAAGAGCACTGGCTGCTCTTCCAGAGGTCCTGAGTTCAATTCCCAGCACCTACACAGTGACTCACAACCAACTTTTTTTTTTTTTACAACCAACTTTCTGTAGTGATATCTGCTGTCCTCTTCTGGAGTGTGTATACATAATAAATAAATCTTTAAAAAAAGAAGGTGGAACTTCCATGTTTTTTAAAAAAAGAATAACAAAGTATTTTCTCTGAGTTTATCAATTGCTTATGGGCTAAACATTGTTGATATATTTATTGCCTGTATATATTATACATAGTTATAGTACTTATTGTATATAATTTTTCTTATAGTGTAACTTTTTATTTTAGACAAACAAGGGGAAATGTGGTGATATCTTGTTTGTGCTCTATCAAATAAAGCTTACCTGAAGATCATAAGGGCAGAGCTAGCCACTAGTTAACCAAACAGGTCTGAAGATCTGTATAGACATCCAGGAAGTGATATGGCTGGGCAGAGAGAATATAAGGTGGGAGGAAACATGAGGTCAACTTTTTTTTAGCTAAGGGGTTAACAAGGTAAGAGTTGACTGTGGCTTGTTCCTTTCTCAGGTCCTTCAGCATTTACCCCTGATATCTGGTTCTGGGTTTTTATTATTAAAACCAATTAGAAGTCATGCAACAGCAAACTCTCCACCACAACTTTATCTAGCTCGGTTTGCACCATTTCTGCCAGAACATGTTTTCAAGAATTTTAAGTCTTTGTCCGAAAATATAATGGAGAAAGAAAATACGTAGAGGTTTATAGGTTTCTCCCCACCCCCACAATAGGTTTCTTCAGTGACATAGTAAGCTGAATCAAGCTAAACTGAAAAGTATAACAACAGGTTTATCTGAGCAAAGCAACTCCTGAGTGAGTTCTCCAGTCTCAGAGATCAAGACTGGAGAAGCCATGCCCACAAATGAAAGCAGGGAGACTGTAGGTGAGGGGAGATGATGTTTCTGTCACAAGCTGGGTTTGTGCTGAAGAAAGGCCAAAAGTTGAGCAATTAGGCAAGGACTTGGGCTTCTGGCAGTAACGGGAGGAAGTTGCAATATTTGCCAAGAATGCTGAACTTTAGCGCCTTTTGGGAGGATGTTGAAGACTCTCTGAGACGGTAGGGTTTAGAGAGAGAGAGAAAAATAGGGCTTTTGGGGTCATGCAGGAGTGAGCTGGAGATTCCAAAAAGACAACATAACCTTTTTGGGTGCATGGTTATTTTTTGACTACTTCCTATTGGCATGGGGTTACATGGAGAGGTGGAGTTGGGAGTTGGTGGGCTCATGCTCAGCGAGAGGTATGGGTGAAGAAGCATTCTACTAGCAGCCAACCTGGAGACCTTGTGAATCCGTTCCTGGAGAAGACAGAGAAAGCACATTGCTAGGAGAAAAAATAGATTATAACCACTGGCCCTATGAACGGGACTAGCTGTGGGAAGAGTGAAGACTGCCAGAGAGAACAGAATGGAGATGTTACCTGATTGTATTGGTAAAGTTCTTCAGAGAGTTTGTGCAGTGACTTGATATTAGTTTCCACCAGATTTGTTGATACAGTAGCAGCACTCTTTCCCCAGGAACATGGAGGTGCAAAACAGCTGAAGCAGATTTACACCTTAGTGTCATAGCAAAGGCCCTGACTTTGGGTTAAAAGGCATAGTCATTTTTCCTATGTTTAGAGAGCCTAATACATGTTTTAGCCTAATGAAATGCACCTTTAAGTCTGTACTTAGAAGAGAACCAACAGAAATTTAAAATCTTGAACTTGTTACTGAGTAGTATATAGTCAGTGCTTCATCAGTTTATCAGAATTCCATTTATCAATGCTAAAACTCTGAACCTCTGAAATCCCAGTGTGACAATACTACAGAGAGTGGACTGAAATCTAAAACATCTTTGCATAACTTAACTCATTTAGTTATATCTTACAACTTATATTTATACATCTTAAATCATTTTCTTTATCCCTTCATTGGAAAGTTACATCTGAAACCTGTTTATCTTTTACTATGAAACCTGTGAACAAGGCAAACTTGTTTTTCAACAGAAACTTACTGAACTAACTAAAGAACTACCAAGGTGGCTATAGCCTTGTGTGTCAAAGGGAACTATTAAACTGGTGAAACTATCACTAGCCTAGTCATCAAATGATGTGGGATTCCCCTCGGTATTCTATGAATATGTTTTATTACCATTGGTTAATAAAGAAATCTGCTTCGGGTCTATGACAGTACAGAACTGGGTAAGGCAGGAATTCCAAGCAGAGATAGAGGAGAAAAGAAGGCGGAGTCAGAGAGATGCCATGTAGCTGCCAAGGGAGATAGACACCCCCTCCCAGGAACTTTACTGGTAAACCATGAGCCTCATGGTAAAATATAAAATAATAATAATGGGTTAATTTAAGATGTAAGTGCTAGCTAGGAATACACTTGAGCTATTGGCTAAACAGTATTGCAATTAATATAGTTTCTGTGTGATTATTTTGGGTCTGGGCAGCTAGAAAGCGAATGAACAGCCTCCATCTACAACCAAACATCATCAGGTCAGAGAAGGATAAATTATAACAGAAAATATAACAAAATGGCTTGTATATCAATTAAAATGGCAGAGACTAGTCTGTTACCTAGACGGTCATCACAGGTTTCTGTAGTCTCCTTAGTGATGGGGACAGAGATACCAGGACAACATCAGCTTTCAGCTTCCAGGCCCAGAAGGTGAAGCCTTTCCTCTTGGGAATGTGGGCATCATGTTCTCTAGACTGTTTCCTGATGGAGGAAGGTCATTGGCTAATAAAGAAATTGCCTTGGCCCATTTGATAGGCCAGCCCTTAGGTGGGTGGAGTAAACAGAACAAAATGCTGGGAGGAAGAGGAAGTGAGGTAAGACGCCTCAGACAGACGCCATTTCCTCTCCTCTCTGGGGCAGATGCGATGAAGCTCCGACCCAGGATGGATGTAGGCTAGAATCTTCCTGGTAAGCACATCTCATGGTGCTACATACATTAATAGAAATGGGCCAAGCAATGTTTATATGAATACAGTTTGTGTGTCATTATTTTGGGGCATAAGCTAGCCAGGCGGCCGGGAGCTGGGTGGCAGGAAGTGGCCCACAGCTCCTTCAACAGTTTCCTATTGCCTGGGGCCGTTGGCATCTTCATGGGACCCAGGAGATCTCCGTAGATGCTAGCTGCATTTCTCAGGATGGCACTCCAATCCAATAGTCCACAAACTGAGGGCAGCCTCAGCACCTTGGAATATCCCAAAGCACATGCCTTCTTAAGTGCTTCTCAACTCCAGAGTTCTGGAGTAAAAAGTCCAGCTTTAGAATTTGAGTGGGTAGTCTGATTCTCATTGGGGGGTCTCTAGAAAATATTAATCCCTCTGGTTGAGAGTAAGGCCACTACCACAGTTTAAAGCCAAAACTGAAGCAAGTTTTAATTAAATACTAGCCAGGTGGATGGGCTCTGACCAGGTCCATATATCCAGGTTCCTGGGAAATGGCCCAAAATCATGATTTTCAGCAGCTTAAGAAGGAAAATCCACAACTCATTGTGCTTCTCATCAGTTCCAATCAGGGGGGGCAAGCATACGTCCTAATGGACCGTCACCCTTCATACCTTCCACCCATGTGTGACCAAGCACATCCTCTGCAGATGGTTTAAACAAACTTGGTTAGGGGAGTGAAAACACCTGGCTTACTATCTCCGGCAAACAATAGCCTCCAGCATTTCAGGAACTCTCTGTCCTTGGGCAAGGACTTGCAGATCAGAGGCATTTTTGTTTCATGGATATCAAGGTATAGAAATTAAAACTTAAAAATGTAACTTTGGCTCTCACATTCCCCAATTGAGTTGTATCGTAAATCAAATCCTTGACTCTGTAATGGGTCCATGTCTATATTGGGATCTAAAAAAACTTCATCATAATCATTTCAGTCTGAAACGATCATTTAGTTAAGGCATCAATGATGCAAGAGCCAACAGAATTAGTAGAAGCAGAAGGATCAAGAGCCCTGTGATAACTGACATCAGAGTTACCATCCAGAAGAAACCTGGAGATGAGAATGGGGATCAGTTAGTTACTTTGTCTCAGATCCCCATTTTTGCAATTTTTTTTTTATTTTTTAAGTACAGCTAGATTATTTAAAATGAACCTGAGTGGTTTATAAAGAAACAACAATTAACTATATCTTAACCTTCCTGTTTTACATAATAGAGATTAGGTGCCCTATCATACTAGATATACTTGGTTCTAACAAATACCTTTCCTGGTATGCCAGTAGGCACTATAGTTAGCTATTTTGTCCCCTATGCCAGGGAGTTTCCTTTTGATCTAACATTCTAGCCTGCTGGGGGCAAGGGGTGATGTCCTCTCTTCTGTAACTACTTTCTGCTGAAACTAGGATGTTGTTGTCAAGCCCCAGGAAGTCTGGAATACTAATTAAAAGCCAGGAGTGAATTCAGGCAATGGGACATTCACAAGAAGCATCTGGTTTGTTGACCCAGCTGAAGAGATAGGGAACATTTACATAAGTTGGACTGGTCCACATCAGCTTTCAGTAAGTCCAGGGCTTGTAGTTGTTTGGAGCCTGCTGTAGTCAGTAGCAGATGCTTGAATGTGTCTGTCAGTCAAGTAGAAATCTGCTGAGACAGATTATAGACTAGGGTCATAAGTTAACATTTAGGAACATAAAGGAAAACCTTACATTTGGAACTTTAGAACCATAGTCCTTGTAATTGGGGAAGGGGAGAAGCCTAAGATGAGGAGAGAGAGAAATACCATTCTCAGAAATAGACATATGGGGGCTGGAGAGATGGCTCAGCAGTTAAGAGCATTGCTTGCTCTTCCAAAGGTCGTGAGTTCAATTCCCGGCAACCACATGGTGGCTCACAACCATCTGTAATGAGGTCTGGTGCCTTCTTCTGGCCTGCAGGCATACACACAGACAGAATATTGTATACATAATAAATAAATAATTATTAAAAAAAGAAATAGACATATGGGGAAACTTAGGCTGTACTTATCTGGATCCTTTTGACCTGTGAGAAGTGGGTTCAAGTCTTATGACTCCTTTGAGCCTCTAAAGCTTACATGATTTTTTTAGTTTACAAAAAGACATAAAAGTTTTAGATATATTAGCATTGCCAATCTGTACTGAAATCTGCATTACAGAAAAGCAGGTAACAGGTTTCTGTGATACAGCTGGAGTAGACTCACACCTTTGAGTCCTAGCAAAAGCTATAGATTTGGTTTAAAAAAGCATGATCACTCTTCCTCTGTCCAGAGAAGTAGATGTAGATTAGACAGAAATGTCTCTAGCCTGATGAGATGCAGCTTTAAGTCTATACTTGGAGGGCAACTAAAGGAAATTTAAAATCTTGAGCTTATAACTAAACAGTAAGTAGTCAGTGCTCTGCCAGCTTATCTGAACTCCATCCATCAATGTTAAAATTCTGAACTTTAGAAATCTTAGTGTAACAGTATCACAGAAGGGGAAAGAAATCTGAAATGTTTCCCATTTTCATATACCTTAAATCATTTATGCCTCTACAACTTGCATTTACATCTTAAATAAATTTCTGAGACCCTTTGAACTGACTTACGCTTTCACATCCTCAGACCCATATATCTTAAAACAGTCTTACCCTCAAAATTGCATAGCCTTTCATATCTTTAATCTTTTATATATCTTAAAACATTATTGGACCCTCAGAACTTGCATAGACTTTAACCTTTTTTCTTTCCATCTAGTCATTTTCCAGAGACATAAACGGTTATTACTGAGAACAGTCATTTTATTTTTCTGCATCTTCCCCCCACCATAATAGGTTTCCCCACCAAAGCAGTAAGCAGATCAAGCCAAACTGAAGAAGTTTAACAGCAGGTTTATTTGAGCAAAACAATCCCAGATGAATTCCCCTGTCCCAGAGATCAAGGCTGAAGAAGCCGCAATCAAAAACGAAAGCAGAAAGACTTTATAGTTTGTAGGTGAGGGGTAATGATGTGTCGATCAAAAGCTGGGTTTGTGCCCAAGTGTGGTCAAAAGTTGAGCACTTTGGTGGGACTTGGGCTGCTGGCAGCAACAGGGGGGAAGCTGCAACAGTCACCAAAAGCATGGAACTGGGCCTTTTGACACCTTTGCTTTGTTGGAGACTCTGAGAGGGCAGGGTTTGGAGAAAGGAAAGGGGCCTTCAGAATCATGCAGGAGTGAACTGGAGGTTCCAACTGAACAGAGGTAGCTGAGAAAGGACATGGAACACACACATGGGCCCAAGTTTCTCTGTTTGACAGAATTCTGGAGGAGAGGCAGTTTGAGAATTTGACAGCCATTTCAAGGGCAAGTTGCCTCTGCTCCTTACCAAACTTGAGACTCTGGAAAGAGGTCACCCATAATTCAGTCCCAAGCGAACTCAGGAAAATCAATACACTGATTGGCCAAGCAACAATACACCCTCAGTTGGATTCCTGCCATCATTCTTGGGGACCTGGGGTGGAGCAAAGTTCCTGAGATTAGGAGATTTGTAATACAGTGGCAGGAGTTACTGAGAAAATTGTCTAACATGGACAGGGGTAGGAGAGGTAGGACAAGGACTAAAGACCACAGGGCGGGGGGGAAATCATGTTTTATCCTTCCCCCATCCCCTGCCTCAATCTCTGGGGGCTGGAGAGTCACCAGGAGTTGCTTTGCTCAGAATACACCTGGTCTTTTACTTTTTAATTTGGCTTGATCTGACTGACACATTGACTTATAAACCTATTATTGGGATACAGAAAACCTATTAAGATCCACATGTTAAAAGGAGGGAGTGGATTTCCCACAGATTGTTCTCTGACTCTTGCATGTGCGCGCACATGTGCGCATATGCGCACACACTCACTTGCACATGCACCCACACAAATAAATAATAAATATAATAAAAGAAAAACATTTCAGTGTGGGTTGTCCTGGAGCTGTACGTCAATCGAAGAGCACTTGCCTAGTACCCATGATGCCCTGGTTCTACTTGTAGCACCACACAGGCCACAAGAGGGTTCTAAGTGACCATGTTTCGCAGTTATCTACAATGTAAAAGCATGACTAACAGTCTTTAAAGAACAAATATTCAGCTTCTTGGGTTTCTGTACCATCTCATTCTTTTATCTAGATGACTGAAAACAGGTTGATGGACTGACTTGATTGATTGATTGATTGATTGATTGATTGATTGACTGATTTTTAGTCTGTTGCCTTCTTATTTACACTGATAGTTCATGAGATCCATTGTTTTTTCTCTGAATGGGATCCGATGACTTAGCTTTTTATTGACTGTTTTCCCACAGAACATGAACCATTCTGCTTCTCTTTCTCCATCATATACTTGCTCATCATCATGGGGCCTGGATCTCGAGGACACAGGCTGGCCTGGAGTGGCTTGCGCTTGCCTGACTTAATGTAATGGTTTGCTGTAGCCCCTCTCTCCCATTCATTCTGCTTCCCAGTCACGCTGAGATGAGCAGCTTTGCTCTCCTACATGGTCCCCATGATGAGGCTCTGTTTCACCAGAGACCCACAAGCAATGGAGCCAAATGAACTTTTTTTTCCTTTTATTTCCTCGGGTGCTTTGTCACAGGGTGCAGCTCTTTCAAGGGCAGCTGAATGGTTCACCTGCTGTGGAAAAATGTAGACCAGAAGAAGTGAAGGCAGTGAGAAGCAGGCTGATGTGGGAGTGCTTCTTGCCACCTGGGGCCACAGTGACATCCAGACCCCGGCTGCTAACAGTGGCCATGCCTGGGTCTATGGTACTACCACAGCCGGGGGCTGTTCTACTGTGATGCCCATGCAGGATGTGGGGTCTACTTTCCCAAGTGCTGAAGGGGGAGGGTCAGCTCCGTTGTCCAGTGTCTGAGCTGCCACCAGTCACTGTGAAGGTGTCCAAGAGCCATGACACTGCTGGAGTCACACTGATCTAGGTGGCCTGTGCTGCCATCCGGGGCCATGCTGTTGTCCATACCTGAGCTGCTGCCCAGGGCCATGTCTGGGTCTGTGGCCATATAACAGCCAGTGTCTGAGTCAATGTCATGTTGCAGTGAGGGCCATATGGTTGCCTGGGGTCTGGTCAGCCACCTGGAACCATGTTTGTTGCCCAAGGGCCATGCTGCATCCAGGTCCATACAGATCTGAATGGCCTGTGTTACCACCTGGGGTCATGGTGTCACCTAGGCCTGGGCTGCTGCCAAGGGTCATGTCTGGGTCCAGGGTCCTGCTGCAGCTGGGATCTGTGTTGATGTCTGTGACCCGTGTCATCTCACGGGGCCACAAGAATCATGTATGATGAAACCAGAGGCCTTGAACCAGACCAATAACTCATTGCGATGAACATTTCCAAGTAAAGCTGACTGAACAAAAGGGTACAGTGTGTGACACACCGAAGCCCCCAGTGCCACCAGGACCAATGAAGAGGTGTTGGAGAGGTGGGAAAGATGGACAAGTGAAGAGGTTTTTTTGTTTGCTTTTTGTATTTTTTTTTTTAATTTTTGTATTTGCTTGTTTTCTTTTCTTTTCTTTGGGGGGGGCGGGCACTGCAGGGGTAAGGGGAGGATACGGAAGTGAGTGGAATTAGGATGTATGATGTGAAATTCCCAAAGAGTCAAAAACAAAATTATGTTAAATAATTAAAAATTATTAAATATTAAATTATTAAAAAATTAAAATTAAAAAATTACATTAGAAGGCATGTCCCAAATGATCTACTTTCTGCAACTTGGCCAGTTTCCTGCACTTCCAAGTAGCTATTAAGCTGTGAATTAAACCATTTGTTTCCAGAACACCTGAGTTCTGTAGCAAGAAAGGATGGTGTATATTTGGACGTGTTGCTATGTGCCTGTAATCCCATCATCTGAGAAGCAGATGTAGGGGGACTACATCAAGTTTTAGGGTACTCTTGTGTAAAGGAATGTAAAACAACTTCCTTTTTTCTTTTTCTGTGGATTCAACTTGGACTGTGAGTCAAAATGATCTCATTCTTTCCTCCCGCTATTCTCTGACCCATAACTTAATTTAGTACAATAGTACATCTCAAAATTCTCTTATCACAAGCTTCAAAGTTTTACCCATAACTTTGATTTCTTAGTTTTGTTTGTGGGGGTCAGGACTTTACTATGTAGAGCAGGCTGGTCTCTACTCACAGAAATTCTCCCTGCCTCTGGCTCCTGTGTGCTGTGATAAAGGTGTGTGCCACCATATCCGGCCAAACTCTTAGTTTTGTAATTCTTCTGGTTTTAATTGGAATCTGTTGATCTTCATTCCAGGCCACAGGTGCTATTCAAATCCATCTCACAAGCCTCCTCATTTTAAGATCAGCGATTATTGTTGTGCCATACTCTCATCATGACAGAGAGCAGTTAAGAGTCAAGGCAAGCTTCATACTTCTTATTTTTATCTTTATTATTATCATCATCATCACTAGTGTGTGTATACACATGCATGTGTATAATGAAAGGTGGGGGGGGGGCATTGCCGAGGTATGCATGAGAAAGTCAAACAACTTGGTTGAGTTGGTTCTCTCCACACCTTTATGTGGGTTCTGGGGATCAAACGCAGGTTGCCAGGCTAGTTCTGCAAGTGTTTTTACCCACTGAGCTATCTCACTGGCCACACACAGACACTTTTAAAACCTCTTCTTAAGCAAATTGAAAAGTGTGGGACATCTATGCTCTAAGAAAGCAGTGAGCTATCCACTCTGGTTTATTTCTTGGGGCATCTTTTTGTAGGTCCAAGATGAGGAGGTGGATGCTGGGGTAGAGAATGGGTAGCTTTTTGTCTTGATTGACAGGCTTGAATTTCATCAGCCTTTGTTTGCTGTGCATGTTCTTTTTCATGATGCAGTTGATTGTAATCTTATATATGCCCAATCATGCATAGGCATGATTTTAGGTAATTTTCCCTAAAAGTTCACTCAGGGGACACAGTTTACCTCACTGTGCATGCACCCAAAAAAACAGTCTAGGCTGGTTTCCCACTGCCTCTAGTTCCAAGTATGCTCTTGAATGCATTTGACCACAAAAGGGGAGTTATTAAGGTTTCTGTGGAGCTCTAAATTTTCTTTATGTACCCATAAGATTATCAGTGCCCCCAACCAGCAGGAAGTAGCCTGGAAAACTACTCTCACATTCCCCAAAAAATGGACTATGCATGTTATTGTTTTATTAAAAAAAAAAAGAGGGGGAAATGGTGCGGGAAAATTCTGTATTCTGTCAATTATGTTTTAAATAAGTACTGATTGGCCAGTAGCCAGGCAGGAAGTATAGGCAAGACAACCAGACAGGAAGTAGAGGTGGGGCAATGAGAAAAGGAATATTCTGGGAAGAATGAAGCTTTTCCCCCAGTCCTGCCCAGATACAGAAAAAGGAAGATGTGACCTACCCCACTGAAAAAGGTACTGAGCCATGTGGCTAACATAGATAAGAATGGTGGGCTAATATAAGTTATAAGGTTAATAAGAAGCCTGTGCTAATGGGCCAATCAGTTTATAATTTATGTAGACCTCTGTGTAATTTTCTTTGGGGCTTACCAGCTATGAAAACTGGGTAGGATAGAAACCCCAACAAGCAGGCCCTCGTGTTACAGCTCCTCCCTTCTGGATTATGTAGAAGGTGTGGCAAGGGCAGGCATTGGACTAATGAATGTAGAACAACAAGGGGCAGTCGAGGTAACCCTTTGCCAAGTTCAAGAAACTCCTTGAGAGTCCTCTTACAGGCCCTCATTCCAAGTTCAGTTGTTTCACATCACCATGGAGGAAACTCCTTCCCAGAGCAACTGAAGAACCCAATAACTATTATAAGAAACCATACTGCTCTGGAGGATAGAATACCCATAGAAGATAAAACAAAATTTCAAAAGACACCATAAATCAAAATTGACAAATATTAGATTTGAACAAGAGAGACCTCTTGATTAGAAGAGATAATAGTTCATCAAATAGCATGGCTGTTCAATCTCAACTAACTTTAAAACTAACAAATGTTTTTCATTTGATCAAATATAGCTTACCAAAAGGGAAATTACCCAAAGTTAGGGTTGAAGAGAGTTTTGTTTTTGTCTTCTCAGGAAAATAAAAACAAGCATCTTGAGGAATTTAAAGACATTTGGACAAATAAACATCCAAAGAAGAAGGGAGAACTACTTGGAAAAAATACCAAGAAAAAGAACAATCTGACCTTATGTGCTCTCTGAAGTCTACAAAAAGATAATAGAATCCCACAATGATGAATCCACCTGGACTATGATAACAACACTAAACTGAAAAATACCACCCAAAAATTGGCTTTGGACTATGAAGTGCTCAGGACCATTTTGAGGTGGCTAGTAGAGATGATCCAGCCTCACAAACTACTCTAGCCAGGACTAGAGACAAACACTATACTTCCCCATGACACAGAGATTGGTCAAGAAATGATACAGCTACCTTTCCCAAGACTTGACAATTAACCTACATTTTTCTTTACAGGATCCCTTAAAGATGTCCTCCCCCCAGACAACAGGAAGTAACTTTAAGAACATGACACCCACATTCCCAAGAGGTGGGGTGGATGGTTTTTGGTCATTCGGTGGTTTATGGATATTTGTCATCATTTAGGGTGGTCGATTACAAGTTATTATTGGTAATAGGAAAAAAGATGAACAAAGTGGGTTAGATTCATGGTTCTTGTTTTGAAATGAAAAGGGAATATAGATATGGTAGGATAGGGGCTGGAGAAATGGGTCAGAGGTTAAGAACACTAGCTGCTCTTCCAGAGGTCCTGAGTTCAAATCCCAGCAACCACATGGTGGCTCACAGACATTTATCATGAGGTCTATTGTCCTCTTCTGTCCTGCAGGCATACATGCAGTCAGAACACTTCATACATAAAAAATAAACCTTCAAAAAAAACATGATAGGATAAAATGGTATATTATTAAATATACTCTGAAAAGAAAAAGAGGGATATAGAAATAGGATAAAAAGGTAGATTATGAATCTACTTTTAAACCAAAAAAGCAACTACTAGTTTTGAATATTTTACATTAGTATGGATTTTTGTATATTGATACAAATTTAAGGTTATTTTTATTAGATTATACTGTGCATATATTTCTAATCTTGTTCAAGATATTGTACCTATACAGCTCACTTAACAATGTAATGCAAATTTCTAGTCCTTGAAAGTTATTATGACCAACTGTAATGCCCAATGTTTGCACTATGGGATAGAGTTTCATGCCTGGAGATTGACACACACAGACAGAGAGACAGAGACATGGGTCATTCTTGAATTTCCCAAGAATGTACCCTTTAGTGTGTTCGGGGGCAGCTTATATAGTGCTCTGGCCACACCCCAGCTCTCAAGATCTTTCAGCTGCAGACTCATCAGGAACTACTCCCCTGCCTTCAGGGGGTCTCATGCTCAGAGCAGCTTCAGGCTGCTCAGAGCAGAGGAAAACAAGTTGCTTTGCTCAGAGAAGCTGCAAGCATAACAAGTTGCTTACAGAAAATTCAGGGTCTGGGGATCCACAGTCCCCAACAACCAACTATTTAGGATGATAAAGAATGTGGGTTAATAGTTAGTCACCTATTACAATCAAACTTGTAGTTATGTAAGGTATGTTTTCAAGGTTAAACAGAGACATTTTAGGTAGTCATCTTCAAATACTTCAAAGATCTACAGAATATGACATTTAAGATGTCTTAATAACATAGGTTCTTTTTTTTATGACAATGAGACATGTCTGCTCCTGGCAGGAAGGATGATGGGCATTGGAGGAACTCCATATGGAGTTTATTTTCTTAGTAGTAAAAGTTAGGCACTTGACAAGAAAGTGTCCTCACTCTACTGCTGACAGAATACTGTCCAAATTGGACAAGCAGGACACAAAAGAAAGGACTGCTGAAGAGAAAGTAGGACAGTCTTTCAAAAACCCTGCTCCATAGAAAAGTCTGCCAATATTCTAGGCCTGGAGGCTGAAGATGGGTGCCCCAATGTTACAGAGGAACCTTGGGTGACTCTTCAGGTAGGCAGCTGTTTCTGTCATTTCTCACATCTTTTTGAAAGTCACTTGCTCGCACTTCCTGCTTATTCAGTTTATATCATTTTTTCCTCAGGTCTCTGAGGTAGTTGAAGATGAGATAGTTATAATTATAGTTTTCCTTGTTTATTAGACTCAGAAAAGAAATAAATAGGTGTAAAGTGTATAAGGTTGAGACATCAAAAGACAGTTTTGGATGGTAATGCAAGTTAAGATAGAAAGTGAATTAAGTATAAGACTTTCTACTCACCAAGATAGGATAGATAATGGAGTATTTTCTCTGAATTTGTCAAATGCAAATAGACTAGATATTGCTGATGTATTATTGCCTATTATTTTACTTATTGTATATATTGTATATCATTATTATTGTACTTATTGTATATAGCTTTTCTTATATTATCTATAACCTTTTTAATTTTAGGCAAAACAGGTGGCAATGTGGTGATATTTTGTTTGTGCTTTAACAAAGTTTGCCTGACAGAGTGTGGAGCTAGCTATTAGTTAGCCATAGAGATCAAGCAGGGAAGGCACATACCTTTAATCCCAACACTTGGGAGAGAGAGGTAGACAGATGTGAGTTTAAGGCCACCCTGGGCTATGCAAGATTGGTCCAGTCTCAAAGAGAAACAGAACCAGGTGATGGTGGCGGCTCACACCTTTAAATCGCAGTACTTGGGAGCCACACACCTTTAATCCCAACATTAAAGTAGAAAAGACGGAAAGGGATATGACTGAGCGGAAAGAGGAATAGAAGGCAAGAAGAGACAGGAGCATGGCATTCAGTCTAAGCATTCAGTCTGAGAATTCATAAAGACAGGATCTTCCCCCTTAGGTCTGAAGATTCAGTAAAGGTAAAAAGTCTCTCTAGTGACTGCCTCCTTTTCTTCTCTGATCTTCCAACATTCACCCTGATATCTGACTCCAGGTTTTTATTATTAAGACCAATTAGGATTCATGCCACACATCTTCTTAATTAAATGTTACAGAAACACGTGTCAATTAGAATTCTTGTTTCTGCATCTGATCATGTGACCCTAGCTGATATTTATAGCTACCTTCCTCTACTACTTATTCTGTAATTCCTCCACCCTCAGCAAGCACCTCAACAGGTCCTAGGTCTTTTCCTGCAAGAGTGACTCATATCCTCAACCCTAGAGTGTCATGGCCCTTTGTCATCCTTCCTGGATTAGGCTATTGTAATTTTCCATTGGTTTTAACCACATGACATGGTAACATCCTAAAGGATCTCCTGCACTACTGACATAATCTTCTTTACCTCCATAGTGAAGAGGCAATCCAATTCCCCCCCTGGTAGTCTGGATCAATCCCCGCTCCTAATGCTGTTATTTCTTTCTTAGCCTGTTGGCTTAAGGCTATCATGAGCCCAAAGTATCCAAGTTTCTAAGTTTCCAGATCATGGAAATGTTTGCTGTGTCTCCAGGCAGGAACACTCACTCCTCAGGAACCAGAACTTCTAGGTCAGCAGAACTTAAGGTTAGGGGAACAGGAAGTGAAAATTTCCCTAGAGAGTTAGTAGGGGTAATAATGAGTGGAACTATTCCCATTTCTAGCCCTTGACTCTTAACTCTTGATGCTGGCTATAAGAGAAACTGTACCTTACAACAGATACTAATTCAAAGCATGTACTTTGAACTCCTGGAAAACCCTGCCCTCACACTCCAGGATACTGCCACCTAATTGTCATGTAATTGTATCTTCAAAAAGTTTCCCTAATTGGCACTATAACTATGTCTTCAAAGGCCATTCCACCATTCTATCAAGTCGGCTGTTTTAGGATGGTGTGGAACATGGTAAGACCAGTAGATTCCATGAGCATAGGCCCATTGTCCCACATCTCTGGCTATGAAGTGAGTTTCATAGGCAGAAGCAATGCTGTGTGGAATACCATTGCTGTGGATAAAACATTTTATAAGTACATGGATGCTGTTCTAGTAGAGGCATTACATGCAGGATTCATAACAATCTATTTCAGTGAGGACAAAGCATCAGTTGACCTTCCCATAAAGGAAGTGGTCCAATGTAGGCAATTGCCTAGCAGGTCACTAGCTGGTCACTTGGGAATGATTCCATATCAGAGGCTGTTAGTCTTTGCTCCTGGCAGATGTGACACTCAGCAGTGGCGGTAGCCGGACCAGCCTTGGAAAGAGGAAGTTCATATTGTTGAACTTATGCACAACCTCCATCTCTCCCACTTTGTTCCTGGGCCCAGTAGGGTGAGAAAGGCATGACTTCTGTTATCAGTAGTAGACTCTAGGAACTGAGGGAGACAGAGATTGAGCAGACCACTCCAGGGAAGCACTTATCAGACATAGGAGATGAGGAGAAATGAGTGATTAGAGCAGGTGGAAGAGAAGCTGAAGAGATGGATTCTAAAATTTGGAGTAAAAAATGGTAGGTGGCAAAAGTCTTCAGAAACAAGCGATCCATATAAACGATCCAGTCAAATCGACAGCTTTGTTCAGTTAGGACAAGCTGAGCCCCTGGGAAAGAGGTCCATTGTGTCCCTACTGAGTTCTGGCACCAGAGGTATTCCAGGGGACATGGTAAAGAAATTGCCGACATGACTGCTCCATATATTGATAAGGTTTTTATTGTAGGTGTGAAAGAACAGCCAGAGGCATCTGGAAGAATCCAAAGAAGAGAAGGAAGCAGACTGAATATGGCCAAAAGACTGGACGTGGCCTGGGCTCTCTGTGAGAGAAGGAAAAACAGCAGGGAATGGAGAACAGAGAAAGCATAGTGAGAATGGGTGGTGGGGTGGTGGGGCGGGGTAGGGTAGAAGGACACCTTGCCATTATAAAGAAAACAAATGGGTATTTGGGAGAAGGGAAGCCAAGGGAGGTGAGAAGGGGTAGGATGCTAGTGTGGACTTTGAAATATTTAACAGGTACTTGTGGATACAGAGAGAGCCTGGAGGCCAGCATGATCTTTGATATGCAACTACAGGTATAGGCATATTCCAGTCTGCCAGAGGTAAGGCAGATGGGAACCAGTTTTTATCTAATTGCCAGAAGTCCTCTTATAGTCCAAATATTTCTGGATATTTGGACAGATTTTTTTGGAGGTTGGGGGATTGTACAATGACAGGAGTAGCTTGGGATAGTCTGACTGTCCACAGAGCCAGTCATCCTATCTACTTGATTACAGAACTCTCCTTACCTGGTTACTTTTTGATGAATGTTTACATGGGACACAATTATTTGGGTATGGTGGCATATGTCTTTAATCCAAGCACTTATGTGTAGCATGAATAATAATAACCCAGAAAATCAGAAAAGCAACACAGCCAACCACTAGAGAGCTCTTACCTCTATGAAATCTTCAGCCTGAAAAGAGAGCGAGTTCCTGTCTCATCCCGCCTTATATTCTTCTCTAGTGCTGGGATTAAAGGTGTGCACCACCATTGTCCAGCCTCTATGACTGACTAGTGTGGCTGCTGGGATTAAAGGTGTGTGCACCACCACTGCCTGGCCTGTATGGCTGACTAGTGTGGTTAATTTTACACTCTGACCTTTTTTTGTGTTTATTTATTAAAACACAAATAAAATATCACTATACTTAGGAGGCAGAGGCTGGTGGATCTCTAAATTTGAGACCAGCCTAGTCTATAGAGTGAGTGCCAGGACAGCTAGAGAGACACAGAGAAATCCTGTCAAAAAAAATTCACAGGACACAATTATCTTCATATGCTTTGCCCATTTGGAGAGACCCTCCCCTCCCCCAAATTTCTTCCCCAGATGTCTTTCTCATCAGTTTTTCAGTCATATTCTTTCCACATCCCTGAGCATCTAAGCAATCCGTTGGCTGCAGCCCATAAATCAGTAAACATGGTACATCTGGCCATTTCTCCTTCCAAGCAAAATGTATATGTACCATCCAGAGTTCTGCCCACTGTGAGATTTCCCTTCAACAGTGTCCTAGATTGGGATTTTGATGCTCCTGCTCTCCATTTGTGGGTGATGTCTTCACAACATGCAGAGCTATCAGTAAACCAGGCCCTAGTCTTTTCTTCCTCAGTCAACTGCTGTGGGAACTCCTTCAGCCAATAGCCTCTGAGATACTGGCCCACTTTTGTCGTGTTGACATGAGAGACGATTGATCCTGGCAGCACCAATCTATTCCCAAGAGAATGTTGGGCACTGAAGACACTCCACTTGGAGCTTGTTCTCTTCTTGGCAAAACTGGCCTTTGGGCAAAGATCTGCCCCTGCCTCAACCACTGACAAAATGCACAGTGTCCAGACTGGACAAGCAGGATACAAACAAAAAGACTGCCAAACCTTGCCAAGACTGCCTCTGAAAATGGTCTGTCAGTTACTCTAGGCCTTAGCTAAAGTCGGTTGCTCCTGTTGCAAGGAGGGGGCCGCTTGTTCTTCTGGGCCACCTGGCTAGCTTACACCCGAAATAATCACACAGAAACTGTATAAATTAAATCACTGCTTGGCCCATTAGCTCTAACTTCTTACTGGCTATCTCTTACATATTAATGTAACCCATTTCTATTAATCTGCATATTGCCGCGTGGCAGTGGCTTACTGGCATAGATTCATTCTGACTCTAGCAGCAGCTCCATGGAGTTCCCTCACTCCACTCTTCTTTCTCCTCACATTCACTTCTTTCTTCCCTGCCCACCTAAGCTCTGCCCTATCAACAGGCCAAGGCAGTTTCTTTATTCATTAATGGTAATTACAGCACACAGAGGGGACTCCCACATCATGCCCCAATGCTGCAAATGAGACTTTGGGTGATTGCCCAGGTAGCCGGTTGTCTCTATCATTTCTTACACCTTTTAGAAGTTGCTTTATTGTACTTCCTGTTTACTCAAGTAGTATTATTTCTCTTCTAAGGTCTTTGATGGGTTGAAGACTTAGCCAAGCCATTTTTAATATAAGACTTAAGCTCCTTAGGATAGAATAACTATTGAAACCTTTAGCATATATCTCTTGTTTGATATTGTTCATGCTGGTTGTAATTCTAATTTTTATGTATGTTTTTGCCTCTTCTTTTGCCTGGACAATACTTGATATTTGTTCTTATTGTATATACTTTTGTATATATAAAATAATAATAAATTATATAATAATAAATAATAATTCTCTTATTTAGACAAGAGGGGGAGGTGCTGTGGGAACTCCTTCAGCCAATAGCTTTTAAGATGCTGGCCCACTTTGGGCATGGTCTCACACGCCCAAAATAAATTCAGAGGAAAAGCATGCACGGCCTTCTTGGCTGCTGGATTCAGTTCCCATTCCTAGCGCAAGGGAACGGCAGATGGCTACTCCTTCTGTAAGTTTATCCTCAGATAATCCTTTGTTACATTGCATTCTGGGCTACTGTGGAACTGGTTTGTACACCAACAACAGGCATAATCCCTGAGGTCATAGGTAAGCTTGGGAACAGAAGGCCTTTACCAGGAGTAGAAACCACTGGCATTTGGGCAACTTCCTGATCATGTAACTTGCTAGTGCCTTCAGGACCATTTTGGGCCCAGCCACATCTATACCATTTCGATTTGATATTGGAATGCTGTTGTGTGTAGCATGAATAATAAAAACTCAGAGACAGATAATGGGGTTCAAGCTGAAGATCAGAAAAGAAAAACAGCCAAACCACTAGAAAGATCTTACCTCTACCAAAGCTCAAGACAAACAAAGGGAGATACAACAATGCTCTCCACCAACCTCAGACTCAACCTCCCGAGTTCCTGTCTCTTCCCCTTGTATTTCTCTTTCTCTGCCCAGCCATATGGCTCCTGTCTCCACCTCCCTAGTGCTGGAATTAAAAGCAAGTGATCCCAAGTGCCAGGATCACCTTTGTGTGAGCTCTGTCTCCCAAGTCTTGAGATTAAAGGTGTGTGCCACCACTCCCTGGCCTGTATGGCTGACTAGTATGGTTGCTCTGCGTTCTGATCTTCCTCCAGGCAAGCTTTATTTATTAAAATATAAATAATATACCACTATAATAGCCAGCTCATAATGGGCATGTCTCAGTTTGCATGGTAACTTGGTGGCCCATTGTTTGTTCTGGAACCATTTTGAGTGACCCTGGATCCAGAAAACTGGTTACTCCAAAGTCTGTTTCAACATGAAAGCAGTTTCATGAAGTTTTTATAGTTTCACAGAAAAAAAGAAATCACGGCAAGTGTGAAATACATTGGTGGGTACATCAGAGGGGTATTACAACAAGATGGGGAGCTTTTTTATAGGTCTAAGATGTTATCTGATGACATTCTCAGCTTTATGGTTTGGGTTTTGGATTTTTGTTTCTTTTGAGACAGGATTTCTCTGCATAACCCTGTCTGTCTTGGAAAACTACATAGACCAGGCTGGTCTTGAACTCACACATCTGCCTGCCGCTGCCTCCAGAGTGCTGGGATTAAAAGTATGTGCTACCATGCCTGGTGACAATTTTAGCTTTGGGGTTAGCGGAAACTAGTAGGCCGCTAAGTCAATAGATTCCAAAGCTTTTGACCTTTTAGTCACAGTATGTTAATTCTGACACAAACTGGGCAAGAAATGGCCGTCCCAGGGGCCAAAGGCAGCCCAAGATAAGGTAATTAGCATCTGGACCAGCAACATCCCAATCTTTCCCATGACTGCAGTTTTCAATCAGTCTTGCAGACAGAGATTCTTTGCAGGAATTCTTGTTCACACTATGTCTCTCCAACAGCACATGAAAAGATGACTAACCAACCACTATCTCATATCTAGCAAGATGACTACAATCCAAAAGATATTAAATGTCCGGAAACATGTGGAAGAATTGGAACCCTCATACCTTGGTAATATGGATATAAATGGTGCAGCTTTTTTTGATAAATTTAGAACTGCCTCAAATAATTACACATAGTTTCTGTATGATCAAGCAGTCCACTTCAAGGAGTATTCTACATATACAAGAGAATTAAAAACATGTCTACACAAAATCTTGTCAACATCTCTTCATACTGACTTTACGCCAAGGCAGAGAAAACGTGGCAACAACCCACTGTTCAATTACCTGATAAACGATTAAGCAAGATGTGATATATGCACACCACGCCATTGGCCAAACGTCAATGGCACACAGTTTTGGTCTGTGCTACAAACTGTATCAGCCTTCCAGCTGGGCGTGAAGATGTAGACCTGTAATATATTCAGAAGGCTGAAGTGAGAGGATCAGGGGTTTGAGACCAGCCTAGGCTACAGAAAAACCTATCAAAGGGGAGAGGGGGAGGTAAATATCACATTTGCTTGCAAATGAAAGCTGCATTCTCAAAGCAGACTCCGAACAAAGCCAGAGACATTGATAGCGATTGGGTCTGTAGAGGCCTGTGGTGTTTCAATAAATTGACCGTTTAGCAATTTACAGACTAATGGCTGTTAACAACTGTGGTTTCCGAACAAAGCGGCTGAAAACCGCTCTTTCTTTCCGAAGCCCAGTCATTGAGCTGCTGATTGGGCTACTGTCAAAGATTATTTGGCTTTCAGAAGCTGTTCATAACTGGCTGGTTTGGAAGCCCCTGAAGAGAGGCTGTCTCTGATTGGCTGGTTTTCACAGACTGTGTTGGTTACCTCTAAACAATGGTTACACGTTCACGGCTTGGGTCCGGAGGCAAATTTTTATTTTCCTTTCATGAATATAAAAAGAAACACTTTTATTTCCCTCTTCTTTTGCTCTTCTTTCCGTTAAACCTGCAGGAGACACCTTAGAGATTGTTAAAATCTTTATGAGCGGAAGGAGGTTTTTTTCAGCCAGCACTGATTATAACTGATTCAGACGCCCGTTATTGTGGCAGGAAAAAGTCCCGGGTTGTTAACATTTGCTATGACAAGATGAATTTAGGACACATAGGGCATCTTGACAAGGTCAATATGTGGTGCTGGACATAATCATTAAATAGGCCTTGTAAATAAAGAACGTGGGCAACCCTCCACTTTATGCAGGAAGGGACGGGCTCTGTGAGATTTTTCTGGCCCACCGACCACAGCTGGAAACAATTCTAACACGGATCTGAACTGCAAGGGGAGGGGTTCTCCTGGGATACCGAGAGCCCTCTGATGCCGGTGCCCTGAACAGGACGCATCACTAAGGGGCCGAATATTTCAAGGGTGGGTGTGCAGCAACTGTTGAGAAGCAGGCAACTGTAGACAGGTAGCTAACTGTCCAAGAGTCCCAGGGATGAAATGCCAGGTACAGACCTGAAGTACCCGAGCACCGCCCGGGCGAGAGGGGGCGGAGCTGATTTGAGTCCCCCTCCCCGGGCGCGTCCGCGAGTATGGCTGCCGTCCCCCACCGAATCCCCGCGACGCTGCAAGACCTTAGGGCCTGATGGTGTGTTGTCCTGGAACAGGGGCGCCCCGAATCGGTCCGGACCAGAAAAGGCACGGTCAAGTGCTCGGCCCCGAGCTCTCTGACGCCCCCGCTGCGCGCGCTCCCGCCCCGCCCCCACGTGCCCGCGCGCGCCTGCCCCGCCCCCTCGGCGCGCCCTCGCTCCGCCCTGCCGCTGGCCCGCTGCGGTGCCGGCCCCAGCGACCCTCCGCGGCCCCGTGGTCCTCCACCTCCAGCCTCCATGGACTCGTTCGCCACACAGCAGCCGGGGCTGCCCCGCGCGCGCTTCGCTGGCACCTCTGGCCGTGGGGCGGCCTCCGTCAGGTACGCCGGGGTCGAGGCCGCCAAAGGGTGGCCCAGGATGCGCGGTGGGGCGGCTACGCCTCGGGCGGCAGGGCGTGGTCTGATATGGCTTCCTTGCGGAGGATTGTTTGAAACGGCTCCCCGAAGAACGTTTGCCTGGGGACGCCGTCCTTCCGGGGGGACAGTGCTGTGGGTGAAGCTCGACAACCCACCGCGGTTCCCGGGAAGACCCTATTGTGACATCCCCTTCCCACGGACTGGTTTCCACACAGACAACCCACCGCTAGAGGCCCTGTCTTCACGCGAGTGGCTCCCCCAGAAGCCGCACGAACCCCTGCGCTTCTAGGTGTCCAGAGCCTCTGCCCCAGACCGTAGTTCGGTTTAGTGTTCCTGGACCCCTACGTGCACATCGGCAGCGCCTCCCCTCACCTATCCCTGGCCATTGCGTCCAGCCCTACCTCCCCCCCCCCCCCCCCCGCCCGTTGCCAGGATGTGAAGGTCATTGGGGGCGTAAGGGGGAGAGCTGGATGGATGGGGAGAGAGGGCCCGGGACCCCCAAAAGAGCTGACAGCAGATCCCTGTTAGAATCCAGGAGTGCCCCACGAGTGTCGGTGCACGGGGAGGGGAATAGATAATTAGGGAGGGCCGTCCTACCCTTTTCTGTAAGGAAGGTCTGTTTCCGTTTTGTGCTCTCTGTTTTTGGGGCTGACCTTGATAGTCTGGGCATTGTTTGTGACCAAGCTGGTTGGAGTGATGTAGATGTTGCAGAAGGATCCTATAAAAAAAGGGAAGGGAGAGTCTCTGAGGTTTGAGCACTGCTAACCTGTCATTAAACCAGAAGAGGCTTTTTTGTTTGCTTACTTGCAGCCATTTGGCAAAGCAAATATGTTATTGTTCCTTTGAAAGGGGCTGTCAACTAATACGTTAGAATGGCTTTTCCTGTATTCTGGTTTTTGTTTTTTGTTTTGTTTTTTTGTTTTTGTTTTTGTTTTTAATTGAGGCAGGCCCTAACTCTGTAGACCGGGCTGGCTTTGAACTCAAAGAGACTCACCCGCCTCTGCTTCCTGAATGCTGGCATCAAAGGCTGTGCCACCATGCCTGGACTGCTTTTTCTATGCTCTTGTTTGGATATTTATGTGTGTATGTGTGAATGTATGAGCCTCCAGTGTTGAGGGGCAAATTCCAGGGCATTGCCTGTGTTCGCAAGTGCTGTATCACATTCAGCCTTGTTTTCTGTAGAGTTTTGTTGGGTTTTATTTTTATTTATTTTTACCTAGGGAGTGTTGTTTGTTTTAATTGGATCAAATCTGTGAAGAGTCAAAAACTATTTTTATTTATTTTTGAGACAGAGTCTTGAATTCAGACCCACCTGCTTCTCGGTGCTGGGATGATGGACATGAGCCACCTTGCCCGGCTTCTTTCTGGATTTTTAAATTAAATGTATTTAATTATTCTGCGTCTGTCTGCCTGCCCGTGTGCACGCCACAGTGAGAGTATGAAAGTTAGAGGACTCCTTGCCTGGAGTCTTCCCTCCTCTCTCTCCTTTGCGGGTCACCAGGATTGGACTCGGTCAGGCTTGGCAGCAAGCGCCTTTACCCAAGGAGCCATTCTGCCAGCCCCCAAACTAATTCTCCTCTTTCGTTTCCCAGGATTCCTTCACACGTTCTGGCAGTGTGTTTACTGGATGACTAAGAGGTGGAAGAAGAGCGAAGTGGTTAGATAGTAATGAAACAATGTGTTTAGGAGTCCTGCTCTGACCTCCACTCTGACACTGTGTGCCTTCCTCTGCCCCTCAGGAAGTCTTTCTGCGCTTTACAGTGTGTAGTGGTTAGCCGCTTGTGGAAACGGCCTCCAGTCTCTCTCAGTGCTTCTGCCCGAGAGGACCACTGTTTGAACGTATTTGAACGTTGTACGGATATTGAACAGGATGCTTCAGAACTCGGAGCAGCCACCCGACAACTCTAGGCTTTCTGCAGGGGTGGGTGCCCGTCTGCGAGTGTCCACGCGCCACACTTGTTTGGTGCGGTGCTGGAGATGAAACTTGGGGTCTTGTGCGTGGCAGCAGAGTGCTCTCCCTCTGAACTATATCCCCATGACAAGCTCAGTAATCTTTACTTGAATTTTAAAAATAGTTGCACTTTAAAATACTTCGGTTTGGATTCAAGTGTGAATGTACCGTGTTTGTATGTGGGAATGTGCAGATGAGTGCAGCTTCCGGGTGAGTCCAGAAAGGCGCTTGGATCCCCTGGATCTGGAGTTACAGGCAGTTGTAAGATGTCTGACACGGGTGGCCTTTCATTTGAATATTTTGAGACTTGAGGGTGGAAAAGGAACTTTACCATAAAAACCTATTTCCAGAATAAATGCGACCTACCTGCTTGCTTCTTTTTTTTTTTTTTTTTTTTTTTTTTTTTGATTTTTCGAGACAGGGTTTCTCCGTAGCTTTTGGTTCCTGTCCTGGAACTAGCTCTTGTAGACCAGGCTGGCCTCGAACTCACAGAGATCCGCCTGCCTCTGCCTCCCGAGTGCTGGGATTAAAGGCGTGCGCCACCACCGCCCGGCTCCTGCTTGCTTCTTATTTCTTTTTTTTTTTTTCTGAGACAGGGTCTTCACTATATAGCCCTGGCTGGCTTGGAACTTGCTGTGTTGACTGAGCTAGCCTTGCACTTGTGCTAATTTCCCTGCCTGTCTCCACAGAGTGCTGGGATTAGAAGAGTATGTACCACACCTGGCCTATTTACTTTCTATTTATTTATTTATTTATTTATTTATTTATTTTGGTTTTTTGAGACAGGGTTTCTCTGTGGTTTTGGAGCCTGTCCTGGAACTAGCTCTTGTAGACCAGGCTGGTCTCGAACTCACAGAGATCTGCCTGCCTCTGCCTCCCGAGTGCTGGGATTAAAGGCGTGCGCCACCACCGCCCGGCTCTTTTTAATTTTTTTATTATTTATTAGTAGTGGCTTTGTGGGGGGCAGGCACCTTGGTCCCATGGCACATGTATGGAGGTCAAGAGGGTGATTTCTTCTCCGTGCACAGTGGATCTGGAGATTGAACTCAAATCCTCAGACCTGCACAGGAAGCACTTTTACTTACAGAGTCTTCTCTGATTCCTTAGTTTCTTTTTTTCTCTTTTTCTTAGTTTCCCTTTGGTTTTTTGAGACAGATTCTCAATAAATAACCTTGGATGGCCTGGAACTCACTATATAGACAAGGCTGCCTCTACCTCCCCAGTGCTGGGAGCTCTTTACTGTCTTGAAGATAGTATTTTTATGTTAAGATCTATAGAGAGCTGAGAGTAGCCAGTGCCTCTTCTGACTTCTTCAGGCACTGGCACACGGGCAGCATACACTCACACAGACGAACATACAGACATCTGTACATATTTTTAAATGAAGACATATATGTTGGATGACTTTATTAGTCATGTCTAAACCCTGAATTTTGCATAAAATGGTTTGACTAAAACTTGACTTTAGATGGTGCATGGTTTAACAGCAAAGGAATTTTAGTAAAAGGTCCCCTCATTTCTCCACCTCCCTGTAGTTGAACATGCTTTTCTTACTATTTAGGTCTTACCTTATTTTCCCTAGTGGTTTTGAATTAAGTCTCATTCTGCAGCTCAGGCTGGCTTTGAACTTGGTTGATCCTCCTGCCCCAGCCTCCCAAGTGCTGAGATTTCAGGCCTTTGGCACTTTGCCTGGCTTTCCCCTCACGTTGTCATTTGAAGGTTCGTGTCAGGTTTCAGCCCAGCACTTGGGTGTCAGCTACGTTTGGTTTCTTTCTTGGAGTTTGGTTTCTTTGTTGCTCTCTCTCTCCAGTGATGAAAGAGGCAGGCTTAACTAGTGAAGTAACATTCCTGGAGACTGTAGATAGTGCAAGTGCATGGAGTAAGGGAATCCATTCTCACAGATGGAGAATGGCGATCAGAAGTGAAAGTACTGTCCTCAGAATTAGAGACTCCTTTCTCAGGTTCTGATCGTCATCACGCTGTCTATCGGGTAATTTCGGTTTCTGTCTCCCAAGCATGTACAATTAGAGTCGCTTTCCCTTGTGAGTTGCTCTTGGCTCTTGGTTCATGAAATGTGCATAAGAATCGCACTGTAGTCCTGTTCAGTAAACGCTTCTTGTCACTCTTGTTCCTTCTGCTGTGGTGGCTGTTACTGCTCCACATGGTTGTCCCTCTATCACTCTAGAACCTAGAGTGAACAAAAGAAAGAAGCTAAATGTCTCTGGGGTTTTGAAGTAATATATATATATATATATATATATATATATATATAAATTTTTATTTGGATTTTCTTAAAAATTTTATTTTATGTGTTACTGTTTTGCCTGTGTGTATGTCCATGCACCATGTGCATGCTTGGTGCCTGCAGAGGTCAAAAGAGGTCATGGGATCTCCTGAAACTTGAGTTACAGATGGTTGTGAACCACCATGTTGGTGCTGAGAATCAAACCGAAGTCCTCTGCAGGAGTATCAAGTGCTGTTTACTGTTGCGCCATCTCTCCAGCCTGAATAAAAAGTGTTCTGCTCTCCGGTGGTTGATATACTCCTTTAATTCCAGCATTTGGGAGGCAGAGGCAGAGGCAGATGCCTGTGAGTTTGGGACTAGCCTGGTCTACATATCTTTTTCAGACCAGCAAGGGCTGAATAATGAGACCTTCTCAAATAAAAATAAAATTGTGGTGGGTGGTTTTTTTTTTTTTGTATTGTATTTTGAGACAGGGTTTTTCTGTGTAACTGTCCTGGCTGTCCCTGGAACTTACTTTGTGGACCAGGCTGGCCTTGAACTCACAGAGATCTGCCTGTCTCTGCCTCTCCAGTACTGGGATCAAAGACATGAGCCACCATTGCCTGGCTTCAAAAATTTTTAAAGAAATTTGTGTGTGTGTACACACGTGCGCTTAGACAAAACACGTGCCACAGGGTATGTGTGGAGGTCTGAGACCAGCTTGTCTGGAGTAGGTCCTCCTGCTATGTAGATCCTTAAGTCTCTGGGATTGAAATCAGATCGATGAGTTTTAGCAGCAAATACTTTTACCTACTGAACCATCATCTCTCTGGCCCTAGGATTTTTCCTTAACCAAAGTATAAATAACCTAACTTATCTGAACTAATACTAGGGAATCAGTGAAAATCTTTCTGAAATATACTGCCCTACCTACTTCAAAGTATTTTCCTGCAGAAGAGTCTCTTTCAGGAACTTCAGAAGTTCTTTGGTTGTTTCTCCAGTTCAAGGTCAGTCTATGTTATCTCAGACCCTGGCTGAGGTAACAAGTAACAACAAAAACCCTTCAAAACTCCCCAAACAGCTGCTTGTAATGCTGGCTAGGAAGGCTCAGTGTGGTTTTAGGAGAAGCACAAAGATCTGCTTGTTAAGATTTGTAGCTTCATTTCAGCCCAGAAGTAATGGCCTCACTGTTTGCCTTTGTGCTTAGGTCTGGGGTAATAGTGCGCTTGCTGTGCTCCTTTAGTTCTGTGACATCCCTATAGCACAGTAACGTGGCAGTGTCCCCCAACTTCGGCGCTCCATGCTACGTAACTTAAACTGTTGGTTTTGCCTGAAATTTATTTTCAAAGGGTCTGGAGAGGTAGCTTAGCTGTAAAGGTGCTTGCCACCAAGCCTGAGGCACATGGTAAACAGAGGAACCCAGTTCCACACCTGTGTATACATATGCCGTGAGATATGTGTGCCAACACATATAATATACAACCCAGACAAATAAGTGAATACATCAATAGGAAAAAATTAAAAAGAATAAGGCATTATAGTTTGGGTACTTAAAACTGGCACCTTTTATTTAAAGCCTAGTTTGAAGAAAAGGCAGCTTACTTGGTATTTTATTTATTTTTGAGACAGGGTATCAGTGTGTCAATCCTTGGCTGACCAGGAACTTGCTCTGCAGACCAGGCTGGCTTCAAACTCGGAGAGATCCGTTTACCTCTGCCTCCAGGGTGTTGGAATTGAAGGTGTGTGCCACCACACCTGGTTTTATTTAACATATTAACATTTTAAATTGTTTATTTACTCTGCGTGTGTACATGTTGGTACATATGGTATGGCAATCAGAACTACTTGAGGGAGGAGGTTCTCTCCTCTTCCACCACATGAGGCCTGGGACTCTAACTCAGGTTATCAGACCTGGTGGCACGTGCCTTTGCCCACTGAGCCATCTCATTGGGCCCTTACCATGCCTTTTACAAACTTCAGTTTTGAAATAATTTTAGACTTGTAGATGAATTGTAATACAGAACGATGGTGCATTTATTACAACGAAGGCGTCAGTGTTGGTGCAACACTTTAATTAGTAAACATTTGTTTACCTGGAGTTTAGTCCTCCCAACTTTATTTCCCCAAATGAACTCTCTATTCTGAGATCTAACCTAGGCTTCCACATTCGTTTGATTTTGACATCCTTATAACAGTCAGCGATGTGAGGGAGGATAATTGTGGGTGCTTCCTGAGTGAATATTGTGGCGCTGATTTTACAAAGAGCAGGAAGTGAGAGAAGTGTTCACAGTCAGCCAGAGGGAAGGAGCAGCACGGAAAATATCGGTACAGTGAGCAGACCTCTGGATGGCATTTTTTGTTTGTGATGACTCGTTTTCTGGAATTCTTGAATTTAGCATCCTTTTGTTGTTTTATATTGATTTGCTTTTTCAAGACTAGAGTTTCTCTCTGTAGCCCTGGCTGTCCTAGAACTCACTCTGTAGACCAGGCTGGCTAAGATCCACCTGCCTTTGTCTCTCAAGTGCTGGGATTAAAGGTGTGAGCCACCACTGCCTGGCTGAATTTACCATCTTATTAATACAAATTCATGAAATTTGTATAGGCATAAGTTTCAACTGAACATTAGCTTTTAACCATTTAAAATCAGGTGGTCTGTAAGGAATTACATCCAGTAGTTAGTAAGAGATTCTTAGCAAACGTGAGTTGCGTATTTATTCTCTGTTGCAGATGTTCTCTAGAGGAGACAGGCCTCTTCTGGTGTAAAGCTATCAAGGAGCTAGGCTGCTTCTGTGCTTTATTTGGTGACATTAGCAGGTAGTTTTCATGGTAAGAGGAGGAGAGTAGTCATCTTAGTTGAGTCAGTGCCCCTACAAGAGATGCTTCTACACAGCTTCTGAACTTGCCTTAGTCAGATAGCTCTAGAAGTAGAAGAATCTGGCCTATTGCTAACCTAAGTAAAATGCGTGTATTATTAAAGAAAGGGAAAATGAGTATGGTTGTACCCCAGCGATAGAACTGTCTAGAATGAGGATGATACTGCACTGGAGTGTTGGGGCTGTGTGGAGGTGGGTGTTTTAGTCAGTGTTGTGTTGTGTGAAGAGACACCATTACCACAGCAATCCTTATAAAGAAAAACATTTAATTGGGTCTGGCTTACAGGTCAGAGTTCAGTCATCATGGCAGGAAGCATGCTGGCACACAGGCAGACATGTTGCTGGAGAGGTAGCTTAGAGGTCTACATCTGTATCCTCAGGCAGCAGGAAGAGCAGAGACACTGGGCCAGACTTGAGCATTTGAAACCCCAAAGCCCACCCCAGTGACACACTTCCTCTAACAAGGACACACCTACTCCAACAAAGAGTGCCACTCCCTAAGCATTTAAATTTATGAACCTATGGGGGCCATTCTTGTTCAAACCACCACGTGATAGTAGCGTGTTCTTCAGTCATACCGTATGTGTGTCAGTGTGAGTCATTTTATGGCTAGTGGTTAACCTCTTTTGGTCATGATAGTAGCAACATTTGTCTTACCTGTCACCAGTGTAGGACATCAGTGGAAATGGTATTTGTTGCCTTGCCACACGTCTGCCTCTGCCTTTCTTCAAGTTTCTTAATTTTGACAAGGCAAGTAGATGGTAGTAGCTTTACTCTAAAGACCAGGCCTCGTCAGCTGTCTCAGTCCTATAGTGAGCTCATTCTGATCTAGACCTGAAGTCTAGGTTAATACAGATATGGTGGCCTTTGTTATTCTCACTGTGATTCCCTCTAGCATTGCAATATGAAGAATCTCTAAAGTTCAGAAAAGCTGAATTATTCAGTGAGTATTCCTATTTGCCATACCTAGACTCCATACTTACTGTGTTGGTTCTTTCTATGGCACTGCAGTCACAGCAGTCAGTGCTTGAGACCAGTCCCGGTGCTCTGGGATTGCTAGGCAAGCATTCTGTCGGAGAGCTGGGTCCTCAGCGTATCATTTGTTCTACGTTTGAATATGGCTTGATCTTCTGTCCACCTGGAAGAGATGGAGATCACCAGAGCTGCCTGAAAGAGACACTCTGACCTGTTGAGCTGTCTGTAGTCTGTGCCATGAGCTTGAGGTTATTGCTTTTGTGCGCTGTTGACAGCTTTGTGAGGGGCTGTCTGTGAGTCATTTCTGTTCCTGTCAGGAGCCCCAATAAAACTCACTGGTTCGCCAAGTTGAACTTCAGTGGTTTCCTTACTTTGGTCTGTCCTAAGTTCCCAATCTGGGATGAATAGACATTGATTGGTCTTCCTAGGAATAGTGTCTTACAACACAACTTGAAGTCCTGACCCTTCCACCTCTACCTCCCAATTGTTGAGGTGACAGTTGTGTGTCTGTCACTGACTTTTAATTGACCTCCTGGAATCAGCCTATTTCCCTTTACTCTGCTATCAGTTAAGCCAATAGAGTCATTTATTGAAGTATGCGTCATTTCATACGTCATTACTGTTTTCAGAACACTTCTAGTAAAGGCTCCCCTGTGAACTGAGGGGCTGGAGAGGTATGTGTGTGGAGGTCAGAGGACAGCATAGGAGTCAGTTCTCTCATCCACAATGTGGATTCCAAGACCAAACTCAGACTCTCCCACTTGGTGGCAAGACTTACCTGTTGAGCCATCTCACCTGCCCCTGCCCCTTAGCTGGGTTTTTTTTGTTTGTTTGTTTGTTTGTTTGTTTTGAGACAGGGTTTCTCTGTAGCTTTGGAGCCTGTCCTGGAACTAGCTCTTGCAAACCAGGCTGGCCTCATACTCACAGAGATCCACCTGCCTCTGCCTCCCGAGTGCTGGGATTAAAGGCGTGTACCACCACCACCCAGCTCGACTTGCTGTTTTGCAAAGAGTTTGTATCCAACACCCAAGCTAGCATCTCACAAATGCCTGCAACTCCAGCTCCAAGGGATCTGATGCTCTCTTCTGACCTCCACAGTCACCTGCACACACCTGGCATACACATATCACTTGTGAACTGGAGTTTTCCAGGGGGGGAAAAAAGCCAAACCTGTGTGAAAGATTATCCAAGGCTTCTGACTGACTAGAATTTCATGAAAAGAACAGAGACATGTCATTTGTTCAATGTCTTTTTACGCTAGACACTGGTTTGGATAGCTTGTAGCATCTTTTCTAGTTTAAATGGTGAAGTAATTGGGAAACTAGTGAGTAGAAAAAGATCATGCATGGGTTTCCTGGCCTTTGAAGGAAGGCATCTGCTCATGTGTCATGCTCTGCACAAGAACACCAGTTCAGGCTGGCTCTCTAGAGGTGTCTGGCTCACCCTCTAGCTGGGGTTGATAGCCATGTTGTTGCCACTGTAGCTTTCTGCAACCATAGTGGTGGCCTCCCGTTCTCTTCACCCTCCAAGAGCTTGCAAAGCAACTGTGAACCTGAGAATGCCAAAGGCTCCACTTCTCTGCTATTGCCCATTGGTGACAATTGAGTTGTCATCTCATGCCCAAACTGTTTCTAAACCTAAGGAAAACCCAGAAATTAATAATAGTGTAAAAGCAGCATTATTCTTTGAGGTCTTGAAGATTGGATTCAGGATATTGTTATGTAAGTGCTTTACCACCCTGAAACGATTGTAGAATGTGTGTGTGTGTGTGTGTGTGTTCTGTATTAGGGATTGTACCCAGAGCCAGGCAAATGTTCTGCCATTGAGCTATATCCTCAGTTTATCCATGAGTTTTTTGTTGTTTTGTGGAGTTTTTTTGTTTGTTTTTGTTCTTTTTTTTTTTTTTGCATTTATCTTTTACTTACTTGGTTGGGTGGGGGACATGCTCTCTAGGTGCATATATGGTGGTCAGAGGACAACTTGGGAGAATCTTCTTTTCTTTACCATGGGGTCCTGCCTATCCACCCCAGGTTTGGTGGTAAATGTCTTTACCCCTTCTTATTAGGGTTCCTATTGCTGTGATGATACACCATGACTAAAAGCATTGTGGAGGGATGGGTTTAATTGGCTTATGCTTCCTTATCATTCATCACTGAAGGAAGTCAGCACAGGAACCCAAACAGGATAGGAACATAGAGGCAGGAACTAATGCAGAGGCCACTGAGAGGTGGTGCTTACTGGCCTGCTCGCCATGACTTACTTAATTTGCTTTCTTACAATTGCCCAGGACCACCAGACCAGGGGTGGTCCCACCCACAGTGGGCTGGACCCTCCCACTTCAATTGTTAATTAAGAAAATACCCTACAGGCTTGCCTACAGCCCAGTCTTGTGTCAAGTTGACATTACACTCTCACACTCACTCCATGACTTCTGAAAGTAAAACTCTGTAAGTTGTGAACAAACACAGGCCTATCCAGGATGTACCAGCCTTGCTCAGGTACTGTGAGCTGCAAAAGTGTTACTGTAGACTTTCGGGTGTATTCCTGTAGACACATAACGAACTATCTTAACCTTTGGTTATAAGAATCAATGAAAACTTTAGTTTTGTACAAATTTTTTATTCTTTCTGAAAGGACAGTAAACTAGTATTTTATGCATATAGTTTCAGAAAGCATTAATATGAATAAAGCAGATATGCCAAGACGTTAACTATGATTAATTCTGGGTCATGGGTGGGAATAGGTGGGAATAGGGTGATTGATTGTCCTTTTCTTTGAACTCATCAGGACTTTTTTCTTTTTTTTTTTTGCTCTTAGTTAAAAGTAAATAATTAAGTAGCTGTAATGCTTCGTGGTTCCGTGACAGATTGGCTGTATTCTGGTTAAAGATTAAATCTGAGAAACAAGAAAACGTACAAAGGGAAAAAAACCTGAATTTAGTTTTACCCATTTGATACAAAAACACTAATCAGGATAATGTTCTACTTAAGGAAAAAAGACACTCTTTACATTTATGTGCGCCTGCTTTATTTGGACTGGACAGGATACAAGTAGGAAAAAAGTCTCCTATTTTCAGTATTGTCTTGGCTTTCAACAGCAGTTGCCGGGGAAACACTTTTGTTTCTTGGTCACATGATCTGGACATGGTTTTTGTCAGTGGCTGGTTGTAAGTTTGTAGACCAAAGAGCTCTTAGTAACCTTGGCAGTTAGTCAGGATGCTGTCCTGAATAGAAATGGGCCAGAGGGCCAGTGTGCAGTCTTTCTAGTGGGGAAATGACTAAAAAAGAAAGCGGACAGGGGCAGGTAGGTGTCATTTCTCAGGGAAAGAAGTTTATTTAATATTAAAATTATCTTGCCATTTTTACACTGTTGCTTCTAAAACCTTGCTATTCCATATGACTCTTTCCTCATAGCCGCTAACTGTTATTATAAACAATCTTAACAGAAAAAGTAAACGGATAGTATGATAAATACTCATGAAGCCTACCATATGGTTTATTTAATTTTTGAAATAGATCTTACTATGTAGCTCTAGCTGGCCTGGAACTCTGTCATCTCACTAGCTCACTAGACACCGTATATTTTAGAATAAATCCCCGCCCCCACAAGACACAGTTCCTCTGTGTAGCATGTGTAGCATTAGAGCCTGTCCTGCAGACCAGGCTGGCTTTGAACTCACAAAAGATCTGCCTGCCTCTGCCTCCTGAGTGCTGGGTTTAAAGGTATGCGCCGCCACCACCTAGCTAGAATAAACTTTTCTATATCCATAAAATTTTTTGGCAGTTGATTGGAATTGTGTTAAACCTACATGCTAATTTGAGGAGAATTGATATCTGTACTATATCTTGTGTAACCACACCCCTGAGTAAAAATGACTCTTCCTCACCTAGCAACCATCAACTGCCAATAGCTCCTCAGCTAGAGATGGGAGCTCATGAACCTTTTCCCCAGCCGTGTTGAAATTTTGACTGTAACTGGGCAATGGTGCATGCCTTTAATCCCAACACTTGGGAGGTAGAGACAGGCGGATCTCTGCAAGTTTGAGGCCAGTCTGGTCTACAGAGCAAGTTCCAACACAGCCAGCGCTACACGGAGAAAGTGTATCTCAACCCCCCACCCCCGCAAAAAAGAGGAGATATTTTGGCTTGCTCTTGTGCAGGTAAGCACACCCACTGTGAGTTCATGGGTGCAGTGTTGTGTCCTGTCTGGAAAACAGCACTTCACAGTACAGCTCCCTATCCTCCAGCTCTTAGTCTTTCTTCCTCTTCTGTGATGTTCACCAAGCCTTGTTGGGGTAGTCGTGGGGTTCCTACGAATGTCCCATTTAGTAACTCACAGCCACCTGTTTTATTCTCAGCATTTAGACCAGTTGTGAGCTTCTACAATAACCACTAACCCAGTGCGAAAAGAAGCTTCTTTGAGCAAGGTTGGGAGGAACAGAGCTCTGTGAGTGTAAACAAATACTTAGAAAGCAGTTCGATGACTTCCAGTCAAGAATACAATAGTACTAGGTTTCCCCTGGTTCCTGTGACCACCGCAGCCAAGGGCTTTGGGCCAAGTTTATAGTACCAGGCATGGATTTCCTTCTGTGGAGCAGGCCTCAAATCCAGTTATAAGGTGGCTGATTAACCCATAACATTCATGATATTATTATTATACCAGTGGGCACATCTTGCCTGGAAGGTTGTTATTGTAGCATAATATTATTGAAGCAAGGGCCGGTGTTGGGTATGGCCACTGATGTCTTTCTCCTCTGGAAGCCTGTATAACATATTCCAGCACCATGAAAGCTGGCCATCAGGGAGAGAGTTCACTAGTCAGTTCCAGATGTATTTCTCTGTCTGCAGTGAGAATGTGGGATGTCTTCTGCAGTAGGTTTTTTTTTTGTTTGTGTGTTTGTTTTTTCCAGAGAGAGAGAAAGAAAGAGAGTCTCTGATTGTGAGTCCTGGTAGGCCTGGAACTCACTGTGTAGACCAAGCTAGCCTTGAACTTGAAGAAATGCACTTACCTCGGCCTACAAAGTGTTGGAATTAAAGGCATGCACCACTGTGCCCAGCCTGAAATATATTTTGTGAAATTTTTTATGTGCATATTTTGTCTTTATGTGTTTCTATGCATCACATGTGTGCCTGGTTCCTCACGGAGGCAAGAACAGCATGTCAGATCCCTGAACTGGACTTATATATGGTTATGAGCCACCATGTGGATGCCTTAAACTCAAATCCCCTGAAAAGCAGCCAGTGTTCTTATTACTGAACCATCTCTCCAGCTCTTTACTCTCTGTTTTTGGTAGACAACCAAGAGTAGTGGCAATACCCTGTCTTGTTTTGGGAGCCTTTGGGGCCTCCCTGATCAATAACTTATAGGGTAGGATCCATGCCTGGTACTGGATTTTCATCTAATAGCCCATGTCTTCTGGGAGCAGCATTGTCCATCCTTGCAGCGTACCTCATTTCATCTCTTTTTAAGTCATATTTTTCAAGAGGGGTGTGTGTGTGTGTGTGTGTATGTGTGTGTGTTGTACCATGTATGTACAGGTGCCCCAGAAGGCCAGAAGAGGGCATTGGATCCCCTGGAACTGAAATTACAAGCAGGTGTAAGTTGCCAAAGTGTGTGCTGGGTTCTGGACCTGCATCTTGGGAACTGAACTCTGGTTCTTTGGAAGGGCAGCAAGTGCTCTTAAATACTGCCATTTCTCCAGTCCCTTAAGTCATAGTTTAAAATGGCACAGTAGTGGGTTTCCATGAGAGTTTTTTTTATAAATCCTTAGTTTTGATTAACCCACCCCTACTCCTTTCTCTTTCCTCACAACCCTACCCCCAACCTACTTAAACCTTAAACTTCCCATGTTCTCCCCTCTTCCTTCATAGCACCTGTTTTCTACCATTCCCTCCCCCAGTTCAAGCTTCTTGCCCACCTCCTCACCCTTTCTGGTATCTTGACTTCTGCAAATATTGCAAGTTAAATATAAAAATCTAAAAATTTGAAGCTAGGTGCTGGGGCAGGGCCGCTCTTGCATTGGACCCGAGTTCAGTTCCTAGTACCACCATTGAGTGGCTCACAGCCATCTTAACTCCATCTCCAGGGGGATCCTGTGCCTCTGACTTCTGTGGGTACTTGCATGCATTTACACATAATTAACATTCTTTAAAAAGGAAAAGAAAACTCAAAGCTAGAACTGCATGTAATAGAGACATGCAGTGTGTATCTTTCTGGGCTTAGATTAGCTCGTTGTTATATTTTCCAGCTCCATCTGTTTTCCTGAAATTTTCATAATTTCGTTTTTTTACAGCTGAATAAAATTCTGATATGTGTATTTTCACATCTTTATTATCCATCCGTTGATGGGCATTTAACCTGATTCCATTTCCTAGCTATTTTGAATTGACAGCAATAAACATAGATGTGCCGGCATTGCTGTTGTAGGATATGAGTCCTTTGTGTAGATGCTCAGGAGTGCTAAGGCTAGGCTATATGGTAGTTCTATTTTTAGCTTTTTGAGAAGCTGCCACACACCATTTACCATAGTGTGTGCACCCGTTTATACCCCTACATGCATATATCCCTGCCAACTAGTAAATAGGGGTTACTGTTTCCCACATGCTTGTCAGCACTTGTGATTTGTTTTCTTAATGATAGCCATTATGACTGGGGTAAAATGGAATCTCAAAGTGGTTTTAGTTTGCATTCCTAATGGTTAATGATACTGAACACTTAAAAATGTTTGTGGTGGGGTGTGGGCAAAGACCTGGAGGTGGTGAAGGATCAGGCTTGACCATGACATTAGGTACTCATCTTTAGGGTTACTGAGAAGGAATAGAGGGAGATAGAAAGGCAGAAGAGTCCATAGAGATTGCATTGTTTAGGAATACATGTTTCCTTACACTTTGTCTGGGTGCAAGAAATGTCCCTTCTGCCAAAGGAGTAATAGCTCTCTAGAAATCAAGTGTTTCTCCTGTGCCGAGATTCCATGAGGGTGGTCAAATGGATGAATTGGAGCTGAGTTTGTTGAGCCATTTATGTCAATTTTTGTTTGCTACTTTTGATACAGACTGGTAAAGACCAAAATTAACCTAAATCAGCATGGAAACTTGTCTTTCAGATCCAACAAAAGTAAAAAGGCGTTGGGAATTCTTGAATCATCTCCTGATTGATTATGAATAGGGCCTTGGTGTCATCCTTCACTGAACCAAAGAGCCACTGACAGACTGGTTTATAATCAGTAGTCCAGATAGTCTTTAGACCACTTATACATAATCATCTGGTCCAGAAAATGGAGGAGAAGGCTATGGTTCTAAGTATCAGCGTCTGGACCTAACAAAGCCATCCTTCCTGCCTGTGCCTTTTAGGGATTTTCATGCAATGCTACAATCAGGAAACTGTTGTTCTGTTACAGCTGCAGCCGTCTCCGCCAGGTTCAGAGCATCCTGACACAGAGCAGCAAGTCTCAGCCTGATGGGATTCTCTGCATCCTAGGTCAGTGTTTTCATGAAGTGGGACTCACAGTGGCAGTGGTTTGCATTCTTTAACTCAGGAAGATGATAATAATAATGCTATCATGGAAGGTACATTGTAGGTTAGTGTCTTCCCAGTTCTCTTCCCTGTGAAATCTCCTGTTCTATTGTGGGTGAATATTAAAAGAGATGTTGGTGAGATAAGGAGCTCCTGCTGCAACCCATTCTTTCTAAAATCATATAGACAACAGCTACTGACCCTGACCCTGCCATCCTGCGCATGGCTGTAGGCCCGGTTGCCTCAGACTTTGGAAGGCAGTGGTAAAGACAGTGTCATTTAATTTCTTTTGTCTCTGGTCACACCTTTCTAGATAACCTTAGTGAGGGCCATCTGCAGGAGCATATATCACCACACCACACTCAGAGTGCATCCCTTCTGATGCTTGTGAAGGATTAGGGTTTTTTGTTCCACCCTCGTGTCTTCATCCTTTTCAAACCACCATTCACACATTTTTCATAAAGATCTCTTTGAGATCTGTTCTTGGGCTAACTGAAAGTATTCCAAGATCTTTAGTAAGTCAATAGAAGACCATGTTTGCTGGTTCTTTCTGCCCTGAAGAATTGCTTTTTATGGGGCTGGAGATGTCTTAGTAGTTAAGAGCACTTGATGTTCTTCCAAAGGACCCAGGTTCGATTCCCAGCACCTACATAGTGACTCACAACCATCTGTAAGTCCAATTCTAGGGGACCTTATGTATCCTGGAGGGTGCTCTTCTTGCCTCATTGGGCACCAGGCATACATGGTACACACACATACATGTGGGCCAAACACCTATATATGTAAACTAAAAACCAAAAGAAAAAAATGCTTTTCAGAAATCAACAGCCTTAGTAATATTTGTTTCTTAATTCTCCCATCTATGTAGATCTTGAGATCCAAGAAAGGTGTCTTATGGTTCAGCCTGTTTCTTTAACAAGGGGTTGTTTATTTAGTTTTAGCTCAAAACTGGTTTGAACTGACTGAAGCCATGAGGGCTTTATCACTGGCGTTTATTGTGTTCCGTGGTATAAGACGGCTAGTCACAGCCTTCCTTGCCTTGCAGGAATTGACAGCAGGTACAACGAAGGCTGCAGGGAGCTGGCCAATTACCTTCTGCTCGGATTATACAGTCAGAATACCACTGATTTTGAGAAAACAGGATTTTCTGAAGAAATTCTAGATGGTAAGTCTGTGTTATATTGGCAAATGGTAGGAGAGAGTGGTTTATTTCTTTGGATCCTTAATTCATGATTTTTTTAAAAAAAGTTTTAATTTTAATTTATTGTGTGAGTGTTTTATTTGCATGTTTGAATGTGCACCTTGTGTGTGCTTGGTGTCCTTGGGCCAGAAGAGGACATTGGATCTGGAACTGGAGTTACAGGTAGTGGTGAGCCAACATTCAGGTGTTCGGATTGAAACCCAGTCCTCTGGAAGAGTAGCAAGTACTTTAACTGCTAAGCCATCTCTCCAGCTCCAATTCATGGGCTTTTGTTTATGTGGGGTTTTTTGTTTCTGTTTCTGTTTTTGTGGGTTTGTTTGTTTGTTTGTTTGTTGTTTGTGGCAGAGTCTTGTGTAGCTCTAAATGGCTTAAAGCTCGCTGTGTAGACAAGGCTGACTTTGAACTGACATCTACCTGCCTCTGCCTCCCTAGTGCTGGAATTAAAGACATACACTCAGCACCCCGTGCATGATTTTTTAATGGGAAAATGTGGTTGAATTTTAAGTAGTTCAATGCTCTGGTAAATTCTTGCCTTATTTTGCTTTATTGGCTGAATGATGTGTGATGTCCTAATTAGTCTTGAAATTGGCAACCAACCCTCTGACCTCAGCCTCCCAAGTAGCTAGTATTAACAACTGATAAGATTTTGTCTTTTTTAATAGTGAAAAGTTGCATTTCCTAATTGACCTATTAAGTAATATATTCTGTTGGTCACACACTGCATAACAGACTATCAACAAGCAGGTTCCAGAATACATTTATTGGGTAAATCATCTTTGAGACCGAAAGCTGACATCAGGGTTTGGCATTCTCTGTTGGCAGTGCACTAGCTTTTCTTAGTATTGCCTGCTGCTGCTTTTCACCGAAGGTTTAGATTGTGTGCTGTTGCCCACTGAAAGCACTTTGAGCTTTGAGGCAAGGATGATTTGTTCTTGTAAGCTGCTCTTGTGAGGAAGAACACTTCATGTGGATGGTTAGCTGAGGAACAAGGGCCTATTGTCCTGCTGTCCTTGGGCATTGTTTTTCGTGTGACTTTATACAATGCAGGCTTTCTGCTGCAGTCTGCCTTCTCTGGCTTGGAGACACTGCGTGTGTTGATGCTGCTGTGGGCTGTTGCCCAGGAGCTATCCCTGATATCATATATTTAGCATTATAAATTGTCTGCAAGATGAGTCAGAAGACCTACAACAAACAAGTGAAACTGGACAAGAGACAAGACGCTTTTGCAGGGCAGCTGGGAAGGGCATGAAAGCAAACATTTGATGTCAGATGATCACTTGAGTATAGTGGTTCTCAGCTGGGGGGCAGTTTTGTCCCTTGGGGGACATTTAGCAATGTCTGAAGACATTTTTGATGGCCATGGTTTGGACCATGGTACTACTGGCATCTAGTGGATGCCAGGGCTGCTGCTAACATCTCAAAATGCACAAAAAGCCTCAATTCCATGATGAAGAATTATCTGACTTAAACTGTCACTAGTTCTGAGTCACAGACTATTGGAAAATTCTGTCATGCTAAAGTCCCCAGTACTGTCGGTTCATAGTTTAGTCAAAGCTGTCCTTGTTACAAATACAGAAAAAGCAGACTGAAATTACTCTTTTTGTTAATATCCTTTCTTCCTTTTCCTTCCTTCTTTCATCTTTCCGTGTGAGGTAGGCGCTCTCTCTGTACTCAGACTGGCTTTAGATCCACAGTGTTTCCCGTCTCCTGGGTGCTAGGTTTACATACATGAGCCACCACTGTTATCTTCATCCGTTCTTTTTCTTTTTAATTTTTGATATTAAAATAAAATTATAACATTTTTCCTTCCCTTTCTTTCCTCTAAACAAGTGGTTCTCAACCTGTGTGACCCTTTTTGGCAACCCTCTATCTCCAAAAAACATTTACATTATGATTCATAACAGTAGCAAAATTACAGTTATGAAATGGCCAATGAAAATAATTTTATGGTTGGGGTTTACCACAACACGAGGAACAACTGTATTAAAGAGTCCTAGCATTAGGAGGATTGAGAACCACTGCTCTAAAACCTCATGTCCTTCCCCCTCCCTTCAAATTCATGGCCTCTTTTTAAATTATTATTGAGTACATATACATATATATTCCTATATATAATCTTCTCAGTTCATATAATGTCACTTGTACGTACGTTTTTAGGGCTGACCATTTGTCTCTGGACAACTAGTTGGTGTGCTCTTCCCTGGAAGGCCACCTCTCCTTCTCCCAGTGTTTCTCAGTTGCCTGTAGTTTTTTTGTGTAGAGTTGAGGCTTCAAGGGCTTTTCCCTGTCCACTTAGACATGTCCATTGGTAACGTCCTTGCTCAACTCATGTTTGGATGGTCATATTGGTGAGACTTTTATGGATGTAGCTTCTGACATTACAATTGTTTTTTAATTCATTTGTTTGCTTGTTTGTTTCAGATTTTGATTTAAAATTACTGGGCCAGGCCAGGTGTCTCAAGCCTTTCATCCCAGCATTTGGGAAACAGAGGCAGGTGGATCTCAGTGAGTCTAAGACTGGCCTGGCCTACAGAGTGAGTTCCAAGACAGGCACGGCTTGAATAAAATGAATTTTCTTTCAGGGGGCTGGAGACAGGACTCAGTGGTTAGGAACATTGACTGTTCTTCCAGAGGACCTGGATCCAATTCCCTGTACCCATATGATGACTCAGCTGTCTACAGCTCCAGTCCCAGGGGATCAGAGGCCCTCGACTGGCCTCTCTGCATGTACCAGGAATACAAGTGAGACACAGACATACATGTAAGCAAAACACCCATACAGATAAGATAAAGTAAACATCTCAAATATAAAATATCTTCCCTTAAATGTAGTGTTCTGGTCAGAATTTATTTTGGAAGCTTGTACTTGATACACATTTCACTGCAACCATAGTTACAAGGGACATATCAGTACTAAAATTAAGGAAAATGCTTAATTCCTAAAGATGTGTTTTTTCTTTTTCTTGTTTTTTGGCTTTATCCTGTCATTTGTCACAGTGGATACTTAGCAAATAAGCATTTTTCTCCAAATTAATAAAGTCATTTTTATATCCACATAGTTTGAAAACTAAAATCACCAGATTGTTGCTGCTCCTGCTGTTGTTTCTCCTTCTTCCCCCTCCTTTCTCTTCTCCCCTCCTTCTCCTATCCCTCTTCTTCCTCCTCCTCCTCTTCTTCCTCTTCCTCTTTTAATTTTTGAAGCAGAGCTTCACGATGTAGTCCTGCTGTCCTGGAACTTGTTATGTAGACCACACTGGCATCAAACTCAGAGAACTCGAATTCATAGAGATCCTCCTGCCTCTGTTTCCTAAGTGCTAGGACTAAAGGCACAGGCCACCACAACTAGCATGCTTCTACCTTTAACTTTATGAGCATAAAAAGGCCAATGTGAGATACTTATTTTTCAGACATTTTCAAAAGTATTAAACACAATTTTACTACTATTACTACTACGATGATGATGATGATGATGATGATGATGATGATGATGATGATGATGACGACGACGACGACAGGTTCTCTTTATATACCTCTGGCCATCCTGGAACAGACTGTGTAGACTATGCTGGCCTCAAACTCACAGAATTCTGTGATTAAAAGCTTGTTCTACAACACTGGCCAGCCCTACTATCCCTTGTCCTTTTCTCCTCTTCCTTGTCCTCCTGCTTCTTCTCATTCTCCTGCTGCTGTCCTTTTGGGGGGATTTTTTTCACACCAGTGTCTCTATTTAAATCAGGGTGTCATCCTTGAACTTGAATCATAAGCATGTGCCATGATGTCCAGCTTCCCTGCTTCATTCCTCTTCCTCTTCCTCCTCCTCCTCCTTCTCTTCCTCCTCCTCCTCCTCCTCCTTCTCTTCCTCCTCCTCCTTCTCCTCCTCCTCCTCCTCCTCCTCCTCCTCCTCCTCCTCCTCCTCCTCCTCCTCCTCTGAGGTAGAATCTGACCATCCTGGAACAAGTCACTGCATATAAAGACCATGCTGGCCTTGAACTCACAGAGATTCTCATACCTCTGCCCTCACCCTCATTGCTTGGATTAAATGATTAAAGTCACTACACCTGACCATATTTTCTTCTTTATTTGTTTAACTCTGTTAAATATCAGTCTATTGAGAGTACGAAATTTGTTAGCAATTGTTACATTTGTGGGGCCTTTTTTGTTTGTTTTTGGATCCTAAGTCTTTAGGGTTACACTTCAGTGTATAGTATGTGTGGTGTATAGTAGATCATGTGTGGTGTATGATGGGTGCCTCACATTTTCTGGTATCACAAAATTTCTCCCTTAGCAGGTAGTCTACAGGGCTCTGGGGGTGGTGGGATGTGAGGAAACCCAGTACTGAGACATAAGAGAGGGTTGTTTCTTCCTTTGCACTTTTCTTCCAGCAAGTCCTAGCTTAGTCTTGTTAGAAAGAGGTCTAGTGGCACCGCCGTCACAGGAGCCATGGAACGAAGCCCGCTATTCTTTTGGAATTATGCCTAGACTACTTTAGTAATTCTGCCCTATTCCATTACCCTCTCAGGGATCTTGACTTTGCCTGGGTTTCTTTGTACCCTTGGGATTTCCTTATTTACTTGATCTACCAATGTTGATGACTGTTCTAAATCTGCTGTCTGTTGGTATGTTTCCAGAAGCTCTTTCACTTGCCTGCATTTCCTTCCTTCCAGCCTTTCCTGTGTGCAGAGTTCACTGCTGCACACAGTAACCTTTTCTAAGACTGACAGGCAGTGTCCATACTCACAGTTGCCTGGAGCCAAATGAACCTTTGGCCAGAAATTTTAGACACTGGTTTTAGTGTGTAGTCCCTGCTGTTGGTGCTGTTTCTTGACTCAGTAGCCCTGTAATTTCCGTTTGATACTTATCTCCTCGTCGAAGTATTTTGTAAAGCCAGGTGTGGTGATGCACATCTGAAATCCCAGCACTTTGAAGACAGAGGCGAGGAACGCTGTAAATTCAAGGCCAACCTGGTCTACACAGTGAATTCCAGATCAGCCAGGTCTGTGTAGCCTGAAAAAGAAGCCAGGCCTGGTGGCACAGTTCTGAAATCACAGCTGCTTGGGAGGCTGAGACAGGAGCATTGTTCAAGGCCTCCCTGTGCCGAGTACTGAGTGGAAGGCCAGCTGAGGCGATTTAGAGTGATGAGTGCCAGCCTAGGACCTGAGTAGCTCTAGCTCGACCTTCAGTATGCAGCCGCTGTCATCAGTTAATCGGTAAATAAAGAAACATAGTACCGCATCTCTGAGTTTGTTGAACTTTGCGGTACACTGCTTCAGCTAATGAAGCCTACTCTTTTGACTTATTCTGGGCATACACTGTCATATCTAGGAGGCCGTCATAGGAAGAGCATTGTAGCAACACTAGAAAATCCTTACTGTCCACACTTGACCCTGCTTGGTTAAATAATTATACATTTAGACTTTTGTTACATTGTTTCTGAAATAGCTGTATGTTTTGGTTTTGAGATTTATTTGTTTGTTTGTTATAATAGAAATGAACCCAGGGCCTGGCCATGCAACCCTGAATTACTGAACTACAGTTCATTAGGCATTAGTGGAAGTTACTATTTTCTGGGCAGAAACTGTCTGAAGGGAAAGCCTTTGACAATTTTGTGTTTTGCTTTTTTCTTACAGATGTGATTATATTGATTAAATCAGATAGTGTCCATTTGTACTGTAATCCTATCAACTATGGATACCTTTTGCCTTATGTAGCACATTGGAGAAACCTGCATTTCCACTGCATGACCGGAAATGAGGTGAGGAGGGAAGACAGGCTAAGTACTTCATTCAGCAAAGTGTCAACTTGGACCAGAAGCCCCTTAGCAAACATCACAGATCCAGCGTCAGAATATGGTCACACAAAAATGAATATTCAAGAAAAAAGCTTTTTAGTTGTTTACCTGGTGGAGACAAAAGAGCTTTTACACTGGGCTTCTGAGCCCACCATCCTGAGCTGCCTTCCTCACCTATTCTGTCCCATGCTCAGGGACTGCCCCTGCAGGCTTTTCCAACCTCCACATTCAGGGCCAGAGCAGGCAAGAATAGCTGCAAATGTCACTCAACCCAAAGTTGTAGGCTTATTTAAATAGTTATAGGATCTTTATTTTTATTTATTTGTTTTGTTTGAGACAGGGTCTCACTGTGTAACCCTGACGGCCTGAAACTCAGAGGTCTACTGACCTCTGTCTCCTAAGTGCTGGGATTAAAGGCATGTCCCACCAGCCAAGAAGATTATTATTTTTTAATATAATTTGATAATTCAATTTTTGAGTGAGTCTAAACTATAGATGACAAAGTAGAGTTACAGTGTCAAAAGACTGGACATGCCTAACAAAGCTTAGAATTTCTTAAACTTTGGGACATTTATGTCTAGGTTCTTAGTGTCTATTTCAAATAGAAAACAAAACCCTTTGGGTTCTTTCTAGAAAGAAAACTGGGAATTTTCTGCCTGTAATGTCATGACAATTTCTACCCAGCATTAATTAAGACCTTTTATTTCCATGTGATTGTTGGGGGAACTTGGAGGAACAGGTCTTATGTCTTCCATTTACATCTCAGTCAATCCATTTAGGGTTGAGTTTTGTTTATGAGATGAAGAAATGGAGACTGCCATTGACAACAAACAGGATAGGTTGACTTTAGAGCCCAGCCTTCCCTAGTTGACAACAAACAGGATAGGTTGACTTTAGAGCCCAGCCTTCCCTGGTTGACAACAAACAGGATAGGTTGACTTTAGAGCCCAGCCTTCCCTGGTTGACAACAAACAGGATAGGTTGACTTTAGAGCCCAGCCTTCCCTAGTTGACAACAAACAGGATAGGTTGACTTTAGAGCCCAGCCTTCCCTAGTTGCCATTTAAGACAAATCCTGAGGCTGTACAGTGATAATATGAAACTTTGGCTGATGTATCTTATCAAAGCTCGTCTTCCTTTTAATTTCTCTTTTTAGTATGAAGATGAGGAAGCAGCAGAAGAATTTAAAATTTCCAGTTTTGTGGACATGGTTCGAGACTGCAGTAGAATTGGTATTCCTTACAGCTCCCAAGGTGAGTATCTGATATAAGCATTTAAGAAATTTGCTTGGATGATGTGCAGGCTGAATACCCCCTATCTCTTTCATGGTAGATATTTGGCTAGAAAACCATTTGACCCATTTTCACTAAGGCAAAGAATCAGCCAGAATGAAATTTAGGGACACTCCTATATAAGCTTCTGTTCATAACTGTGAAATTACCACAATAACATACCAAGGCTACCTGTAGTCAAGGAGAACTGATAAGGGATTTAGCATAATTAACATCTAGTCTGTATCATTTATTACTTAGAGTATAGATATGAGGCATCTTCATAATAGGAAATTGTAGTTTGAATAGCTATTTAAAAAGTATGCTTATGAAGTGAGAAAGATGGCCAAGAGCATGTACTGGTCTTTCAGAGGACCTGAGTTTGGTTGTTGGCAGCCATACATATCAGGTAGCTCACAACTGCTTGTAACTCCAGTTCCAGGGGATCTGGCTCGATGGATACCCATACATATATACACATGAGTTAAAATAAATCTTTTTGCCAGGTGTGGTAGCATGTACCTTTAATCCCAGCACTTGAGAGGCAGAAGTCGGTGACTGTCTAAAAGTGTGAGGCCAGTATGGTCTACATAGTGGGTTCCAGGCTGGCCAAGGCTACATAGAGACCCTGTCTCAAACAAAAAAGCAAGCAAACAAAAATGCTTATACGACATGGAATACAGGGGAAAAATCAACAAGTTTACTAGTGGTAATATTGTGGAAAGAAAAAAAACACTGAATATTGAAATTGTTATTACATAAAGGACACCCATTTTGTTTTGTTTTGTTTTGATACAGGGTCTTACTGTAGCCACTCTTTGCCTAGGCTGTCCTCAAACTCTAGAGATCTGTCTGCCTGCTGAGTGCTGTAATTAAAGGTGTTCAACACTGCTGCTCAGCTTACTTTTTTTTATAGAAAACTAAAATGGGAACATGTGTTATAGAGAAGTCTGAATTTATATTATTTGCTTGTGATTTTAATTTTCTTGAATTTTGCATTATAGTTCTAATTTCAGTGTCTAACTCTCTTATCTGTTCATACTTATTTGCTAGAAGGGGGTGATGCTTGCCTAACACATGAGATTGGGTTCGAACTGTTATGTCCAAGATGGTATTTGATATGTGTTGGTGTATGTGATTCTTCTAGGTCACTTGCAGATATTTGATATGTTTGTGGTAGAGAAGTGGCCAATTGTACAGGCCTTTGCACTTGAAGGCATTGGAGGAGATGGGTTTTTTACCATGAAATATGAGGTATGTATGAAAACTAGTATGTTTGGTTATTGTCACAAAGTGAACATGAAGTTTTAAAATAAGAAGATCTTACTATGTAGTCTTGGCTGGAACCAATAAGAGATCTGCCTGTCTCTGCCTTCCAGATCCTAGGATTAGAGTATCACCATGCCTGGCTTTGAAAGAGATGGTCTGTGCACAGTGTTCACATAGAAACTATATTATTTGCAATACTATAATTAAGTATATTAAACCAATAGCTTAAGCATATTTCTAGCTAGCTCTTACATCTTAAATTAACCCATTTCTGTTATTTTATATTTTACCACAAAGCTCATGGTTTACCGGCAAGGTTCCAGGACACATCTGTCTCCTTTGGCAGCTACATGGTGTCTCTCTAACTCTGCCTACTCTCTCTGTATATATCTCTTCCAGCCTGGCTATGTTCTGCTCTGCTATAGGCTGAAGGAGCTTCTTTCATTAACCAAGAAAAGCAACACATATACAGAAGGACTTTCCACACCAGCACAGTGTTTTTATTTCTGTATTTTTTGCATATTGGAGATGACCAATAAATATCTGTTGAGATAGATTAATGGGAGAGAGTGAGTCTAGAAAATGACACTCATTCATAGTACAGGTTAGTGGGGATGGCCTGGTGACAGAAAGCATCTGTTTGACTCCAGGAGACCCCAACTGATGTGACATCACCCAACAGAAAACCAGGGAGGGGAAGCATTGTCATGCTAGAAATGGGGACATCTTGTTGAAATAGTACATGTAGAAGCAAGTCAAAGGTCTAACATCCTGAGGAAGTGCGGGGAGACTTGCCTAGCAGGACACCACGCTCTCTAAGGCTGTCTGTGAACTTTATAGTTACAGTGTGCAAATAAGGCTTTGGGAGTTGCCCTTGAAATGTCCACAAATTTAAAAGGAACTTGGAGGGAATCAGGCCACAGTAGAAAGAAAGGAAACCATTTTACAATGGTTTTATCTTTTCTGGGTTTTTTTTGTGGGGGAAGAGCTCAAGACAGGGTTTCTCTATGTGTAGCCCTGTCTGTCCTGGAACTGACTTTGTAAACCAGGCTAGCCTTGAACTCAAGAGATCTGTTTGCCTGCCCTTGCCTCACGAGGGCTGAGATTAATGATATATATAAAGTGATTTAATTTGAACAGTGACTCTCTGTGGTAGGTACTGTTTTATGTCTCTCTAACAGAGGGATTAAATAAATTTTCCCAAAGATACAGAGCTAGTGAGTAGTGAGTGACAGGGCTTGGTCCAGGCCCAGATGATCTGGCTTTAGAGCCTGTGCTCCTAACCTGTGCTGTGCCTGGAGTGACATTAAAAAGTGGCACACCATTGATACAGTCCAAGTGAGACAGGCTTTATGGCTCTTGCCTTAGATGTTTCATACTGTGAAGTCATATTCACAAGGGAAAATCCTCTTTCCCTCTGCAACCTTTGAAGGGTTAATACAGATCTTTATTCTGGGATCTTGCCTTTAGGGGTGGGATGGGCTATGTGAAGGAAATAGCAAATACCTTATAAGACTACAAATCCTGTAGGTGGAGTGTCCCAGGAGCCACTTCCAAATTACCATACAGAGGCGGATATTAATTGTAAATGCTCAGCTGATAACTCGGGCAGGCTTATTACTAACTAGCTCTTATATAAGATGATACATATTTCTTATTTATGCTCTACCACATGACAGTACCTTTATTAGCATGGCACGTTCATCTCCTGTTCCCTCCGTGTCTGACTGGCGACCCCTGTCTTTGCCCTCCTTCTTTTCATCACTCTCAGTTTGGCTTTCCCACCTAACTTCCTGCCCAGCTACCTGCCTGTCAGCTTTTTATTAACCAGTGAAAGTAAAACATATTCACAGTGTATAGAATGATTATTCCACAGCATTTCCCCTTTTGTCTACTTAAAAAAGAAGGTTTAACTTTTTTGGGAGGTGGTTCTCTGTGGCTTTGGAGCCTGTCCTGGAACCAGCTCTTATAGATCAGGCTAGCCTTGAACTCACAGAGATCCGCCTGCCTCTGCCTCCCAAGTGCTGGGATTAAAGGCATGCGCCACCACTGCCCTGCGTAAGAAGGTTTTAACTTTATGATAGTAAGATTATATACAACAAAAACAGTTATTAAGAATTACAGTTCCAAAACCAGTTCATTTGTATTTGACAAATTAGAGAAAATACTCAACTATCAATCCTATCTTGATGAGTCTAAAGTTTCATATCTAATTTATCTTTTACCATATATCTAAGAAAAAATATAACTATGAACCTCTAGTCTTCTTTGTCAAAGACCCCAGAAGAGTGAAATGTTACCTAAAGACAGGGACACCTTGCGGCCTGGACAGTCACCCCGAGTTTCTCTGTAATGTTAGGGCATCCAACTCTGACCTACAGACCTAGCCTATCTAACAGACTTTCTTGTAAAACATGGAACTCTGAAGAACTGTCCTACCCTGTCTTGACAAAGTTTGGCAGTTGCCTTTTTTGTGTCCTGCTGGTTTAGTTTGGACAGTGGCTGTCAGCAGTTGAGGCAAGGGTAGGTTCTTGGCTCACATGACTAGCTTTTACCATAAAGAACACAAACTCCTTATGGAGTTTCTTTAATGCCTATCTTCTTCTCTGAAGTAGATTGGTGCTTCCAAGAGCAGATGTGTCTCAGTGTCATGAAAAGCCTTAAGTTATTAATCATATAAAATGCCATATTCTGTACATCTTTGAAGTGTTTGAAGACTCATCTATCTAAATATGTCTTTGTATGACCTTGAAAACATACCTGACTGTAAATTTCACTATTATAGATGACTATTAATCTGTATTTCTTAATTATGCATTGCATTTTTAAATTAGCTGCATAAAAACAATACCTTAAACAAGAATATAAATATACATACAGTATAACACAATTAACTTTAAATTTGTATCAGTAAGCCAAAATCCTTATCAATGTAAAATATTTAAGACTAGGAGTTGCTTTTCTTAGTTTAAAAGTAGATTTGAGGGGCTGGAAAGATGGCTCAGTGGTTAAGAGGACTGGCTGTTCTTCCACAGGTAGTGAGTTTAATTCCCAGCAACCACATGGCGGGTCACAACCATCTGTAATGAGATTTAGCTCCCTCTTCGGGTGTGCCAGCATACATGGAGGCAAAATGTTGTATACATAATAAATAAATATTTTTTTTAAAAAAAGTAGATTTGATAATCCGCCCTTTTATCGTTTCTATATCATATTTCCTTTTCTTCTTTTAGAAAGAGATCTCTGAATCTAACTCCTTTGGTTTTTTTTTCATAACCAATAATAATTTGTAACCAACCTCCCTCTAAACAAAGACAGACATTCATAGTCCATTTTTTTGAAAATGTGAATGTAGTTCTTTAGACTACTTCCTAGGGGCGCTGGTAATCTTTGGACTCTGAGAAAATTTGGGATAATTGTTAAGTCTTGGCTGTAGACCTCTGTGAGGCTGGATCATCTCAGTGAGCAGCCTAAAAAGCAGTTCTGGATGCTGGACCAACTAGGCCATCAGTTTTTATTGGTGTCTGGTCCCTTTCCTCTGAAAATATATAAACTTTTGAAGGTAACATACTTATCTATTAATATAAGTATAAACTGTGTATTGTACACAAGTCAGCCAAAGATGATTTTTTGTTATGTGTTTGACCAGGTGAAATATATATCACATGTCTTATAGTTCCTTTAGGTTTGTCTTTTTATGTCTGTAGTTAGGATTTCAGGGGGTCTTCCTCCATCAGACCTGATTTTCTTTAACCCAGAATGAATCCATAGTCTCTCATTTCCTATGGAAATAAAAACAACCTCTCCCCCAAAGTAACTTACCTTTTGACTTAAATTTTGAAGTCAAGATATTTATAAAATATATAGATTGGTTTAATTAATCAATTTTATAATTCAGTGTCTCTCTTAGCAACCAAGAAATTCAAAGACAACACAATAACATACAGTATCCAGACTCTGTGTATATTCCATCTTTACATAGCTTATTATTTTCTTATTACTCTACTTTTAAGGACATTATTTTGAAACTATTTCAGATCTAAAACTGTGTATATTCTTTCTCCTTTCTCCAACATACCCACATATATTTTCAAGTATACTGTGACACGTTTAGAGGCTTTTTCAGTCTGGATCTGTCTTTACTATGTATCTGTAACCTTTTCTGTCTGCATGATTAACAAGAATTAAATCATGGTTGTAGAGAACTTTTCCTTCCTTGAAGCAACAGGAGAAAAGTTCTTCCTTGGCTCTAGCTTCCTTCTTACTGTTAAGATGCTGAAACTGTGACCTGGCAATGTTAAATTTACAGTGACAAGCTCCCTAAAGAAAGGATATTATCAGCAAATACTAAATAAAAATATATACGAACAAACGTAAGATCTTCAATTGAAAGTTGAATAATACTTAAGAAAAAGAATCTAAGGCTGAAGTTATAATTAAGTCAGGAGAATGCTTGTCTAGCCTGCATAAAGCATTTGGCCTTGAGAAGAGAAGTGCAAGAGGAACAGGCTTCCTAGAGTCTAGAGATGTTGTACTGCCCAGGAGCATCTGCCTGGACAAGGAGATGACAGTAGTAGACTGTGGAGGTGGGGGTGATCCTGGAGTAAGGAGTTTAGGGTTGAGTAGCTAATCCCAGCACTCAGATGGTAGAGACAGGTAGACCTATGAGGTCATACCAGCCGGGCTACAACGCAAGCTCTAGGCCAGCCAGAACTCATGGAGTGAGACTCTGTCTCAAAAACAAAAAACAAACAAAAAAACACCTAACAAAAAAACAACAACAACAAAAAAAACACCTAACAGCTAGGCAGTGGTGGCACATGCCTTTAATCCCAGTACTCAGGAGGCAGAAGCAGGCGGATCTCTGTGCGTTTAAGACCAGCCTGGTCTACAGAGTAAGTTCCAGGACAGGCTCCAAAGCTACAGAGAAACCCTATTTCAAATAACAACAACAAAAAAAAAAGCAAACAAAGATTATGCTAGTGAAAAAAAAATCGGTGAAGTTAGTATACCTGATGAGGCGATGAGGGTAGAAGTGTACTTTACCTAATATTATGGTAATATGTATGATGATATTCGTATGGTGCCATAAACAGCTAGTGATATAGCCAGAACAGTGATATTAGAGTGTGTGTGTATAGAGAAAAAGTGTGGGGTGAAATGATAGAGAAGACCTGCACCTTTGCAGAAGTTAATACTTAACTTCTAAATTGATAAATAGTGAAAAGAATATATGTCAAAGTATAAACATAAATAACAAAAAAGACAAAAACTCTAAGTACTTGTTTCTGATTGAGATTAATGGGCTTTCCAGAAGGTTAAAGTAGGAGTCAAATGTTTTATTATAAGCCTTTTGTACTGTTTGATTTTTTTTAACTCACAAGCATGTATTACTTTAATTAAAATTACAAAGAAAAAACAATGTGTATATATATATATATGTATAAGTTTGTATGTACCATCATTGAATGTAATCAGATATAAACTGAAGATTCTGAAAATAATTTCTTTGAATGAGAAAACATTTATTAATTTGTATAGGATCTAATAAATAAGGTTTTGGTTTGTTCTGTTGGTGTTAATAAAGCCTTGGTTTAATAATAGTAAATACAGTTAACAAGTATTAATATTTTATAAATAATACAATGTCACCAATAATATAAATAATTCAGTTATTAGTCTAATAACACCATTTATACAAAGGTAGTAATTTTTGAAGATCATAAGATGAGAATTGGCTGCCCTAGTGATTTGACTTAATTATGTCAATGTTTTGCCCTTCGTTGCAGTTGCAGGACGTGAGTGTGAGTCTATGGAGTGTCTACAGCAGGACGGATCCTATGTCTCTGGAGAACATGCTTTCAGAAGTAAGGAGCCCAAATGCACTTAACATAATTAAGTTATCCTAGCCATGTCAGTTATTAAATACCAAAGGTATATCTTAGTTTGCTTTAATCAAAGAGCAGAGTGCCTCTTTCTAGATTGTGCCGAACTCCTCAAGGTAGAAAACCTGGAGAATGAGGTTTCCTCTTCCATTCTGAGGAAAGTCTAGGCCTTTTGCCTGGTGAGGCAGCTAGTTTCACCTAAAGAATTTTACGGTTTGTTATTCAGAGAGAGGGCTGGTTGTAATAGGCTTTAGTGAAACAGTGAAGTTGTCTTTTGTAGCATGAAAAGTTAAGATGCTTAAAGAGATCTAAATTTGGAAAAGAAGTGGCTAGATAGTAATGTTGTAACATCCTGCCTAGGTCCTGGCAGCTGCTCAGCAAAGTCGTTATAGCACAAAAGCTATTCTAGACAGTGCTTAAACTGGGCGTGTCTGTGTTCTACAGCTATCTTGTTTACAAAAATGTGTCCAACCCTAGACTGTAATGCCAACCAACTTCTCAATCTTTTAAGTTTTCGTCTGACCGGGCAGTGGTGGCACCCTGCCAGCAGTCTGGAAGCACAGGATGGTGGAGCTCTGTGAGTTCAAGACTAACCCCATCTACATAGAGTTTCAGATTAGCCGGGTCTACACAACACAGTGAGATCCTGTCTTAAAAGAAATAAGCAAAAACAAACAAAATCTTGTTAGGGGGCCAGTGAGATAACTCAGCCGGTAGGAGCACTTGTTGCCACGCCTTAGCCTGTATTTGGTCCCAGGAATCCAGAGAAGAGAACCAGTCCCACAAAATTGTCTTTTAATCTATAAGATAAGTAAATGGTCATAGTTTACAGAATCCGCTGAGATCTGTCACATGCTCCGCGCTAACCATTTAGAATAGGTAGAGTAGATTGTGTTTACTGTTATTTTTAATGAGCAGTAAATTTAAAAAAAAGTAAGACTGATCTTCTTGGAGACTACGCAGAGAAATTAGACTCTGTCTCTCTCCTTCTTGCCTGTATATTGAAAAAGATAGCCAGGTATGACAACACTTGCTTCTAATCCTGGCACTTGGAGGCAAGACAGGTGAACATCTGTTTGTTTGAGGCCAGCCTGGTCTCAGAGTGAATTTCAGGCCATCTCATAACCCACAGAACCTTTCCCCCAGAATGTTCAGTACTGATACATCGCCCCTTCCCCTCCTTGTCAAACACAAACAAAAAATGCTTCGGCAGCTATAAACAGATTTTTTTAAAAAGTAAGATTCAGGCTGGTTTGGATTTCTTCATTACAAAAACTAAAAACAACAACAACAAAAACCAAAACAAAAAGCAAAAGAATGGAACAATAAAGCATGCTGGACGTGGTGGCACATCTCTTATTTGTTTGTTTGGGGCAGGGTTTTTCCCATAGCTTTGCAGCCTGTCCTGAAAGCTATCTCTTGTAGATCTGCCTGCCTCTGTCTTCCAGCTTGGTGGGACATCCCTTTAACCCCAGCACTTGGGAGACAGAGACAAGACAGATCTGAGTTCCAAGCTATCCTGTTCTACAGAATAAGTTTCAGGACAGCCAGGGATATACAGAGAAACCCTGTCTCAAAAACAAACAAACAGGGCTGGAGAGATGGCTCAGAGGTTAAGAGCACTGGCGGCTCTTCCAGAGGTCCTGAGTTCAATTCCCAGCAACCACATGGTGGCTCACAACCATCTGTAATGAGATCTGGCGTCCTCCTCTGGCGTGCGGGCATACATCGAGGCAGAATGTTGTATACATAATAAATAAATCCAAAAAGAAAAAAAAAAGAATAAGCCTAGGCTTATTAAAAAAAACAAATAAATAAAAAAACAGTAAAACAGTACTTATAATAAACCCCCTCCATAAGTATGACTCTAGAATTTTATATTGTGAAGCAATAAACATTTTGAACATGCATTACTAAGGTGAACGTTTCTCAGGCAGTTAGCTCTATGTGGGTTCTGAGAATCGAATTCTGGACCTCTGAAAGAGTACTGAACCATCTCTCCAGCCCCCAATCTTTTCTTTTTTTTCATGACAAAGAGTTGAAGTTAAATTAAGAGACTTAACATATATTTAAGCATTCAAGTTACTTGAAAGAAAGGCACTTAGGACTAAAGTAAGCATACTAAAGATATTCATGTGCTAGAAGCTGTATGTCTGGGAACCAGGAAGAAGGTCAGGCATATTTTCCACAGTAATGTAACTAATTTCATTGTTGGGCATATTAAAGAATTTAAAAATTAGATTTTTACAATAGTTACCAGGTAAACTCTAGAACTGAGTAGTAATAATAATTTTTATTTTTTTTTATTTATTTGGATTTTTTGAGACAGGGTTTCTCCGTAGCTTTTTTTGGTTCCTGTCCTGGAACTAGCTCTTGTAGACCAGGCTGGCCTCGAACTCACAGAGATCCACCTACCTCTGCCTCCCGAGTGCTGGGATTAAAGACGTGCACCATCACCGCCCGGCTGTTATAATAATTTTTAAAAACAACTTGGTAAGTTTAAACTTTCTTTCAGTTTTTGATAAAGATGAAACTGAAATCAGTGTATCAAGAAACAAAGTCATGAAAATCTGTTTATTAATACCTGAAATATAGTTAGAACATTGCTTAGAAATTTTCAGATGAAAATAAGTATCAAAGGAAATACTAGGGAAGAGAGAGCTGGTGAAAAGGAAAGTAGATGGTTTAGCAAGAATCTTCAGCCAGTAAATAAAGCACTGGCCAGGCAAGCCGGATGCCCTGTAATAATCCCTAGAGTCACACTAAGGTGGAAGGAGAGAACTGACTCCACAACATTGTCCTCTGACTTCCACATGTATATTGTGGCATGTGTTCACCAAAATAAATAAATTTTATTTATTTTTAAGAATGTGTCTCAAAAAAGAGATGGGGTCATCTACCACCTCTGGCTGGCCTTGAATTCAACAGAAATCCATCTATCCATCTGCCTCTGCTCCCAAGTGCTTAGATTAAAGGCATGTACTACAGCACCTGACTAAATCGAAATTTTAAAGGAAAATAGGAATTAATGGCTTGTAAAGATGGCTTGGCAGTTAAGAACATTGAATACTCTTCCAGAGGACCTACATGGTGATTCACTATGGTCTATAGTTCTGGTCCCAAGGGATCTGATGCTCCTCTAGCTCCCACAGTAACTACACAGGCCTACCCCCAGACAAAATGCCCATACACATAAAATAATAAAAAAGTATTACTGGGCAGTGGTGGTGCACGGCTTTAGTCCCAGCACTCAGGAGGCAGAGGCAAGCGGATATCTGTGAGTTCGAGGCCAGCCCGGGGTTCCAAAAGCTAGTTCCAGGACAGGCTTCAAAGCTACAGAGAAACTCTGTCTCGAAAAACCAAAATAAATAAATAGATAAATATAAAAATAAAGTTTTTTAAAAATGATTAATTTAATGAATTAGGAAACCAGAAAGTGGAATTCATAAATAAATTCAGAACTTGTTCTCTAAAGCCAAGAACAATAAAGTTCTTGGCTTTAGAGATCATTAGCTTAAGAGTAATAGGATATATTATTATTTGCTCTTCTTATTTTTCATTTACTGGCTTAGAAGTTTTCACACTATATATTGTGATTATCTTCTTTCCCTCCTTCCAATGCCTACCCATCCCCCAACTTTATATTCTTTCTCTCCCCAAAAAATCCAAAATTAAGACAAACAGAAAAATAAGAAAAACAAAAAAAAATAGCAAAAGCACACAAAAACCATGGAATCTACTTTGTGTTTGCCACCACTCCTGAGCATAGGGCCTTCCTTGAGTGTAGTTGGTACACTGGAGAACACTAGTTTTCTCTTTCCCAGCAGGTGTCAATTGCAAATAGATTGATAGATGGGGTGGGACCCTTATACATGCTGACATTCTGGCTGGCTGGCTCTTGTGCAAGTTTGTGTGTGTTGTAATGGTTTCTGTAAGTTCAGATGTACATCAGCTCTGTTAGTCTAAAGATGTTGTTGCCTTGGAGTCATCTACTACCTTTGGCTCTTACAATCTTTCTCCCTCCTCTTCCACATAAATCCTTGACCTTTGGGGGAGGGGCCTGGTAAAGACATTCCATTTAGGACTGAGTGTTCCACACATTGTCCAGTTGTGGGTATCTATGTTAGTTACCATCTACTACAAGAAACTTCCCTGATGAGGGTTGAGTCATGCACAAGTCTATAGGTATAGCAATACATGATTAGGAATCTTTTTTTTTTTGCTATACTCACTTAGCAGAATAATATTAGTAGCCTATGACCTATTTAGTCTCAAGTTCTTGACTATTCAGCAGCGTCAAATATGGGTCCATCTCAGAGTGGGCCTTAAGTCTGGTTTATTTTCTAAAGTGGCTGGTTACTCCCATAATATATTGTGCCAGTCTGTCTTGATGGTAGGTCATTGTTTAGATTGTGGGGTTTTGTAGCTAGGTAAGATTCCTCTGGCAGTATGTATAGAGTATTTTCTAGCATCATGAACAGTAGTCAGTAGGGGTGAGGCTTCTAGTTGAGCACCTGTTCAACTTCTCCGTGTTTGGTGACATAAGTAAGTAGTGTACCTCCAGATTGTGGAAGGTAACCAGTAGCACTGGTACCTGGTTCTAGGGGTTTTACTTGGTATCATATAACATGATACCTTGTCTCCTCCATTATAAAGTAACTAAATTTCTTTCATATAAATATACATTTTAGAAAACTTCTATAGCAGTAAATTTCCATATGGCTTTTCAAAAGGCCATTAATATTTGTTATTCCTCTCCATATCCCTTCCTTTAATCTGCCATCCTATCCCCCGCCCACTTAACTCTCTGTTCTAGTTTCCCCTTAATCCCTTTATAACATTATATCCTAGTTCTTCTTTGGAAGATCCCCTCCTTCCACTTGATCCCTCACAAGATACCTAACCTCTGAATATCTAAGCTTAAGAGCTAACATTCACATATAAGAGAAAGCATGCAACGTTTGTCTTTCATACCTCACTTAGGATGAATGTTTCTAGCTCTAACCATTTACATACAAATTACATAATTATGTTTAATAGCTGGATAATATTCTATTACATCTTCATTATTTATTTTCCAATGATGGATATCTAGGCTGTTTTCAATTCTTGCTATCGTGAATAGAGCCGCATTGAACTTGCATGAACAAGTATCTCTGTAGTAAGATATAGAGTCTTTTGGGTATACACCCAAGATATGTATAACTGGACCTTGTGGATGATCAGTTTTCAGCTTCTTTAAGTGCTTCTCACCCATTTGTTTTTCATATTTTGAGAACTATCTGTTTAGTTCTATACCTCATTTATAATTGTTTTTTGATGTTCAATTTGAGTTCTTTGTATAATCTAGGTACTAACCCTGTCAGATGCATAGGTTGTAAAGGTTTTTCCCATTCTGTAGACTACTGCTTTGCTCAAATGATGTGCTTTGTGTACAGAAGAAGCTTTTTAGCTTTATGAGTTCCCATTTGTTAATAGTTGGTCTTAGTGCCTATGCTGTCAGGGTTGGTCTGAATGCCTCTCAGGGTCCTGTTCAGGAACCCATATAGAACAGCCTGGTATTTCAGATAATCTCATGATTCCTGTTTTTGTTTTCACATAGGACTTAGTGGCATTTGAGCATCAGTGGGCGAGCTTCTTTGCTAACTTTGACACAGAAATCCCTTTCCTGCTGGAACTTTCAGAATCTCAGGCGGGTGAGGTGTGTAAGTGAAAGTCAAAAAGAGAAAGTAAAATTGGTTAATTTATTATTGTTTATTGTTGTTGTTGTTATTTTATTATTGAGACAGGGCCTCACTATGTGGCCCTGGCTGGAATTTACAGATAACCACCCACCTCTGCCTTCCCAAATGCTAAGGTGAAAGGCATGTGCCTCCATGCCTGGCTTATTAAATTTTTTTTCAGCATACACCACTGTCTAGGTTTTTTTTGGTTATCATTTCTATAAATGATATGTCACAAAAATCCTCTCCCTTACTTATATAAAAAAGTTGTTTTGGAGTTAGGCAGTGGTGGTGCACGCTTTTAATCCCAGCACTCGGAGGCAGAGTCAGAGGCAGGGGGATCTCTGTAAGTTTGAGGCCAACCTGGTCTACAAGAGCTAGTTCCAGGACAGGCTCCGAAGCTACAGAGAAACCCTGTCTCAAAAAAACAAAAAAAAACAAAACAAAAAAAAAACAAAAAAGGTTGTTTTGGAACTGTGAGTGTAGTTCAGAGATAGTGTGTTCAAAAATTAAAAAGAAAAAAATCTTACTATACATTTTGAGTATTTCTTCCATGTTTATTGTAGTTGAATTATTTATGTTTTTCCTTTTTGCCATGAAAACTTATGTAAATTTATCACTATACATTTGTGTATATACATGATATACCTATATATTTGTATTCATGTGTATTCTGCACACATGGTGCCCACCTACATATAGAGGCCAGAAATCAATGTCAGGTAATTCTCTTGATTGTGTTCCATCTTATTTTTAAGGGTTTATTTATTATTAGTTTATATGTGTGAGTGTTTGCCTACATGTGTATCTGTGTACCACATGTGTATGTGGTGTCTGCAGAGGCCAGAACAGAGTTTTAGATCATCTGGAACTGTAGTTATAGATGGTTGTGAGCCACTGTGTTGGTGCTGGGAATTGAATTGGGGTCCTCTGCAAGAGTAACAAATGCTCTTAACTCTTGAACCATCTCTCTAGCACCTACAGTAATCATCTTGATATAGAAGATTCAGTAGTAGTATTTTTAGAACAAATAATAACTTCAGTATAATCAGTAATAGTCTATTGATGTAATAGAAAATTTGCCAAAATGTTAACAGTTACTAGAGATTGTATGTGATTTATTATATTCTGCAAAAAAGAAATCTTGACTGGTTGAAAAAAATACAAGAGATGTTTAGTGGAAGGCACTGAAATTTTTTTGAAATTTTTAACCATTTGGACATGAGACCCTGTATGGTAAACTTTTGATCAATAAGTTTAGCCTAATACTTCATCCAAAGTCAAGAATTAGTTCTTTATTTCCTAGGAAAAGTTTATTATTATACTCCTTTGTTCTTTAATCCCTGATTATTGATTGAAATTAGCAGTTATACTTGTGTTTAAAGCTATTGGAATGTAGGGACTTTAACAGAAGAGAAGAGGCCAGGTAAGATTAGTGGTTTAACTATAGATGCTGATTGGTCAGGGTTTTTTTCTATAACTAAACACTATGCATTTGAATGGTTTTGCTTTGTTTTTCTTTGCAGCCTGTTTCTGTTTTCTTCACTATGTTTTGTTTCATTGCTGTACCCCAAATTCATGATTTTATCTACCACATTATCTTTCTGTGTTCTTATACTCGCTACACATATCTGTCTTTCTGTTACATACTACTTATTCTCCTGACGTGTATATGTACATATACACATGTGAAAAGTCTTACTTTCAAAGCTGTTGTCTTACATCAGATATTGGCTCTTTTTTAGCCGTTCAGAAGCTACTTCAGTCATGGAATGCTCTCCAGTCATATTACTGAAAACAGGTATGTTCCCTAGGAAGGAACTGCAAACGGTGATAGAGAAAATGGAGTTGAAAACAGGGGTGTTGAATGAGGGAGTAAGTTTAGAGTGTGAGTTGAGTATAGTTACAGCAAAAAAAAAAAAAAAAAATGTTAGTTGTGATGAATTTGTCTTGGTGCTTTGAACTTTTGATTTGCTTTGTTTTTCTGTAATCTTTTAGTAAAATGGCTTTAAAAATATTATAGATAATCTGCTTCAATCTAAAAGAAAGGAATTTTTATTCTACCTCTAGCTCAGGAAAGCAAAATGAAGCAGTATCCCATTGCAGACAAGGAACAGCAGCATTTGGGGGTGGGGTTAAGATGGATTAAGCTAAGAAGCCAACACCTTGCAAAAGATGAGGTGGTCAGAGTTTCTGAGCATTTCCTTCAGCATCTTTGTCATGATCAGCAGGAGTTTTCTTTGGTGGGTAGAGGAGACAGATTCTGCTTTTCCCCAAGTCCAGTTCAGTCTAATAGACAAATCACCTTCCTGGGTTTCAAACAAAATCATTTCTGTTTAAAGTGTAACTTAGCTTGAAGAAAGTTTCAGAGGAAAATGAGTCATGTTTATTTGATTTTCTAAATGCTACATGTGAAATTTCCTTGGTGGCTCTTAGGAAAGCTCCCTGACTAAACTGTCTGGAGGGATTGGTTAGAACACGTGCGGAATGAGCAGGAAGGTGAAGTCTAGTGAGAGGCGAGGGAAGATGGCAGGACTGGCAGTGGGTGTTTGGAGGTGGCGCAGTAGAGGACCACCATCACATCCTTTTCCTCCTGCCCTCCTGACAGGTTCTTAGAAGTTGGCAGCTGCTCTCTTGTCTGCCGAACCTGGGTAGACCAACCACTGTGGCTTTAAAGCTGTATTTCTGTTAATTTTTTATCATATAAAGAATTGGGAGTTGTCATCATTATATTTTTGCTAGCAGACTCCAGGAACTGATTCCTCAAAAAGGAGGTCAAGTGGGAAGGCATAAACTTTGCAAGGGTATAGTTATATCCTGAGTGTCTGATCCCTAGGGCTCTCTAGGAAGAGTCAGCGACATCTGGCATCCCTTCCATGCCCACCAGGGACATTAGGTAGAGTGTCCATCCTGTAGTCACAGCACTCAGAAAAGCCTGAGGTCCAGTCTGGAACCTTGTCTAATTACATTTTGCTTACTGCTCTAGCCCCCATCGGCAGCCGTTTGTTTTCTTTGGTAACCACTCTACACGAGACAACCTGAGTGCAGGCAGCTTTAACTTCCCTTCTGAGGGGCACCTGGTGCGCAACACTGGTCCTGTGGGGAGCTTTGCCAAACACATGGTGAGTGGCCAGACTGTCTGGTACTTGATGAACTTTACTGTCTAGTAACAAGGAAGGACTGCTGGCCCAAAGGAATCTTTTTAGTTATTATGTTGGCTTGGTCCTGAATTTGAAGTTTTTTACAGTGAAAAGAAGTGACTCATAACTCATTTTATGTATATATTTTAATAAGTGTTGGGTATGTATTTGAAAACACTTATGTTTATTTTATTTGTGTGTGTGTGATGTGCAGAGAGGAAGGGGTCACCCATGTATCACAGTATATGTGTGGATGTCAGAGGACAAACTTGATGGAGCCAGTTCTTTCCTTCTATCTTCACATGGGTTCCAGGGATTGAACTCAAGTCATTAGACTTTATCCACTGAGCTATCTCACCTACTCTCTGATTATTCTTTATTACATGATGGTATATTGTTTGCTGTATTATTTAAAAAGAAATTACTGGGTGGTAATCGCAGCACTCAGAGGTGGAGGCCGGCAGATCTCTGTGAGTGCAAGCCAGCTCTATCTATAAAGCAAATTCCAGGACATCTAGGACAGCCTTGGCTGAGAAACCCTGTCTGGAAAAGAAAAAAAAAGAAAGCATTAGGGGTCAAGGCGTAGTGTTTAGATACCCAAAACCCACATAAAAGCCTGACAGGGCAGTCAAGTATGAGTGATCCCAGCATACCCCTGTTGGAAGTTGGGAGGCAGGAACGGGAGGCTCCAGAAGCTTGCTGGTTAAGTTTGCTAGCTTAGTGTCTGCAGCAGCCTGTTTCAAACTAGATGGACAAGCAGAGACCAACACCTGAAGGGTATTTAAACACATACCATGGCATGTTTATGCCTGCACCCACATAAACATGTGCAACCCCTCCCTCTCATACACACATGCAAATAAAGTAACGGGATCATTATACTTGAATGTGGGACTCGAATGATTGTCAAAGTCAGTGCTGTCTTAGGAGAATGTTAAGTATTTTCAAATATTTCTAAGAAAGTATTTCTTAATCTTGTAAGAAATTAGGAAAGCTGGAATGGTAGGTGTAGTTAGTTTTTATTTAGGATTTTGAGAACACAAGACCCAAGTGGATATGGTAGCATTCTAAAAGCCTTGGGCCACCTCTAAGCCAGCTTAGGTCAGAGAACTACCAGAATGCATGTGCTGTAGAATCTTGCTGTCCTGTTAAGTTACTGTCCAGGTAAGCAGTAACTGTCAACTTGACACAATCTACATTGACATCAGAAATGGAATCTCCATTGAGTAACTAGCTCTTTTTATCAGACATGTGGACATGTAAGGGATTTTCTTATTAATTGATGTAGGAGGACCCAGCCCACTGTGACATTACCCCTTCCTGGAGTAAGGGGTGATCTTGAGCTGCATAAGAAAGTTAAGTAAGCACGAGCCTGTGACCAAGCCAGAGAATGAGCCACAAGCCGTGTCCTCCATAGTTTCTGCTTCAGGTTCCTGCCTTGATTTCCCTCAGTGGTGGACTGTGACCTGGGAATATAAGCCACATAAAGCTTTTCCTCCCCCAAGTGGCTTTTAGTCATAGCAATGGAGATGAAATTAGAACACTCCATTTTAATCTCCAGAATTGTTGGAAATATGGAAAATGCCAGAGGAAAGGCAGCTCTGTATAATGTTTCTGTTGACCTTATGTGTTAAATCCAAATAAAGAAGATAGGATGACTTGTATATCCCATTTTTTAAAAATTCTTTTAAATTTTTTTAAAAAAAATGGTATGGGTATACTTTTTCCTTTACCTGCTAGGTTCATTTAAATTCCTTGGACATTTGACTCTAAAAGGTGAAGAGAAAGAGGCAGACAGGCTAATAAGTTCAGCACCAAAACCATGAGGTGAAGTTTTCTGTATATCATAGACACACACACATACAAGTGGTGGTTTTCTGTATAACACACACACACACACACACACACACACACACACTGGGTACTCAGAAATGCCCACAACTATCCAGAGAACCAAAAGACAGCCTCATAAGACCGAAACTTGTAGATAAAAACTTCTATGCAATGCCACAGAAAAGCATCATCCCCTACCTCTTCCTAGACATACTCCCTATGGACTGGAATGAGAACGAGATGCTATTCCACCTTGACTCTTCTCAGTGTCATCTCAGAGAAGGCCAAGTGTCACTACCAGCCTTTGACACCGCCCAGCCAACAATAACAAGAAGCCTCTCTTCTGGGCAGGATCCCTGAAGGCCAATCAAGAATCATGAGTTTCTGGACTGGGCGAGATTGCTCAGTGGTTAACACTGGCTGGGATCAGTATTTTGACTGGGCAGTGGTGGTGTATGTCTTTAATCCCAGCACTCGGGAGGCAGAGGCAGAAGATCTCTGTGAGTTCGAGGCCAGCCTGGTCTACAGTACAGGTTTCAGGACAGACTCCAAAGCTACACAGAGAAACCCTGTCTTGAAAAACAGAAACAAAACAAAACAAAAAAATGAGAACCCAGGTTTGATTCCCAGCACCCACCTGGTGGCTTACAACCATCTGTAACTCTAGTTCCAGTGAATCTGAGTCTGACTCTTTAGGCACAAGGCATGCAAGTGGTGTAAGACATACATCATACAAAATACTCATACACATAAAAAAGTAAACAAAACTAATTATGAATCTGAAGTGTTAAAAAAGCTATTCTTGGACCAGTTCAAACTGCCACTCTGAGCTCTGGAGGTCAGGTAAAATCAAAGAGCCGCATTCAGTCCCCTCAAGTGGAAATTGTCTAAGTTATTCCTTCAACATCACATGTCTAAGTTGCTCTTTTTTACAAAGTGGATTATTGTGTGTATGTTTATGACGCAGGGCCACAGCACATGAGTAGAGGCAGAGGACAGTTTGTGAGGTCTGTTCTCTGCCTCCATCTTTGCCTGGGTTCTGGGGAATGACATCAGATGGCCAGGCTTGGAGGCGAGCACAGTTAGCACTGAGCCAGCTCACCAACTCCTCATCTTTCTTTCTCCCCCATATTCAGGTCGCTCAGTGTGTCTCACCAAAGGGACCGCTGGCATGTTCAAGGACATACTTTTTTGGCGCTACTCATGTTCCTTACTTGGGTAAGTCCCCGTAAATACCTAATGGTATTTCCCATGAAGGAGTAGTTAGCATGCAGTTTACTATTTTATGCAAAATACCATCTTGTGGGCCTTGACTCCCTCCCTGATTGCAACTTGAGAGTTGATGTGTCTGACTCATTCCTCACGGAAGATATTCCAGGAGAAAATCCATTGGTTCATCCTGTAGTTTGAGGTTTAGCCATGTGTTTGCCCCACGCTCAGGGTCAGAAGATGAGGTCTAGCCTTGTATGAACCCTGCGCTCAGGGTCGGAAGATGAGGTCTAGCCTTGTGTGTACCCTGCGCTCAGGGTCGGAAGATGAGGTCTAGCCTTGTGTGTACCCTGCGCTCAGGGTCAGAATATGAAGTCTAATCTTTTGTCTACCCTGTGCTCAGGGATGGAAGATGAGATGTAGCCTTGTGTCTGCCCTGTGTTCAGGGTCAGAAGAAAGGCCGAGATTACTGAGACTTAGTTGGAGATAGCAGGGATGTGGGTGGCAGTGTGAGTTTGGATAACATGGCTGAAGTCCTGTCTAATTGCTTTTGTGAGAAGAGGGAGAATTGGCTGTGATAGGGTGCCCCATAGCTGAGGACCCTACTGGAGTACTCTGAAACTTCAGGTATCCAGAGAGACATGGGGAAAAGTTTTGAATTGAGCTCCCATTATTGCTTCCCAGAGGTCAGTACATCAGTGGTCATTACTACAGAAACCAGGAAACTCTAGAAAGAAAGACTACTTAGGTCAGATAATTAAGGAAGTATAGAAGGATGGGGGAAGCAGAACCTCAAATAAAACATAAAACATCCCAGATCCTAAGATTCTGTGGAATGAGTTGAAAAGGGTCAGGAGGTAAAAGTCTAAGAAAATACTGGGGAAAGCCATGTACCATGTACCACTGTTGTCTGTGCACATCTGTATTTAACTTAAAAGGAAATATTTCCCTTTACAGGCAATGATGACAAGCTTCCCAGTACAACTGAACAAATGTAAGTTCTGTGTTAGTTTTATTTCTTCTTCTCAAAACTGAGTTTCTCTCCTGCTTCCCCTTGAGGTCAGCAGTGACTAGGATGTCTGGTTATGAGGAGACATCCCTGTGCATTTTCCCAGTCAGTTCCCAGAACCTCTCAGCTTGGAACCCAGGCCAGAGCTTTGCCAGCTTTGCCATCTGCTCCTTTCTCTGGAACCCCTCCCATACTTCCTGTTTGTATGCTCATATACTTGTATGACATAACTTACTTGTATACATTTCATACATGGTGAAACATATTTAATTGAGGTTTTTTTCCAAAACCAAAACATTCTGCAATTACTTGGGAAAAATCTGTTATCTAAGGTGGTCTGAAGAGTGTTTTCTCTGGACTTGACATTCAGGCTTGTGGAACAGAGCTGTGTAACTTTAGGGAGGCCCTACTTAGTACTGACTTCCCTCCCTTTACATAAAGGAGGAACCCACAGACAGGAAATAAATGCACTGAAGTTCCAAAGGGTATCCTCTTCACCCAAGTGCCCAGTGTAACTATGAGTTCTAAACTGCTTCTTTCAAAGGCCAGCAGGGTTGGTCACAAATAGTTGTCTGTGCATGACTTCAGAACGAGTAGGTTTCTGTGTATGCGGGTAATCTGGCTGCAGCATTCCTGTTGAATATCAAGGTTGCTTGGCTAATGTGCCTTGTTAGTACCATCCCCTTCGCGCACAGTCTGTCCTGTGAGAGTCTGCAGACAAGCTCTCACCACCGTGCGCTGATCATAGTGACGCTTCCGTAGCACCTGACACTGCTTACTGCACGTGACATTCTGCTCACCACATCTTTTTTACTTGAGACAGGGTCATACTGTTACTTTCCTTGTCACCATGATAAAATACCTGGCCAATCCTCGTGGTGGTGGCGCACGTCTTTAATCCCCACACTTGGGAGGCAAAGACAGGCGGATCTCTGTGAGTTCGAGGCCAGCCTGGTCTATAAGGGCTAGTTCCAGGATAGCTAGGACTGTTACACAGAGAAATCTTGTCTTGAAAAACAAACTAAGAAAACAAAAAACAACAAAAAGAATTTTAAAATACTTGGCCAAAACATGAAAATTAAAAAGGGAGGGGGAGCAAGATGGCTCAGCAGGTAAGAGTGCTCACTGCCAGGCCTACAATCCCTGGAACTCAGGGAGAAGAGAACCAACTCTCCTGAGTTGTTCTGTGACCTCCACATGCATGCCATACACCGTTCCTGGAGACACAAACATCTACTTGCTTTACCACAAAAGTTCAACTTGAGGGCCTAGAGAGATGGCTCAGAGGTTAAGAGCATTGACTGTTCTTCCAGAGGTCCTGAGTTCAGTTCCCAGCAACCACATGGTGGCTCACAGCCATCTGTAATGAGCCCTGTTGCCTTCTTCTGGCATGCAGACAAACATGCAGACAGAATGTTATATACATAATAAATAAATAAATCTTTTAAAAAAGCTCAGCTTGGTAAACTAGTGAGTTTATTGGGGTTACTTGTAGAAGCGTGGATGACTCGGCGGCAGCTACAGTTGCGTCCCTGCCCACTCCAGCCTGGGTGATGAGGCTCTGAATGGAGTCTTCTCCGCAGCCTTTTCTGCTCACTTAACCCTGGAGACGTAGGGGCCTTGTGCAGTTGGTCAGTTTCGGGGACTTCTGAGACTTAACAAGTTGTTTACTTTCTGAGTCTTCATTAACATTTCTTTAGAATTTCCTGAGTCTTGCCAGGCATGGTCAGGAGGCAGAGGCAGGTGAATTTCTGGGTTCAAAGCCAGTCTGGTGTACAGACTGAATTCCAGGACAGCCAGTGCTACGCAGAGAAACTCTGTCACAAAAAACTAAAAAAAATCAATAAAGAAAATAATATTAAAAAATGGAATTTCCTGAGTTTTAATGAGCATTCCCTTTAGGATGGACTATTTCATATAGGAGGGAATTGCTATACAGCATGGTTACAGGCTACATACCCTCCTATATATAAGCCAATAAATAAATATTTTTAAATGAAAAATAAAGAGCCAACAATGGCTTAACAGGTAAAAGCACTTTCTGAGCAAGCTAGATGACCTGAATTTTATTACCAGAACCCAGAAAAATCTGGATGCCATGGCTTACATCTGTAATTCCAATATTTTGTGTCAAGAGAGGAGGCAGAGACAGAGGAATTACCTGGAATCTCATGGGCCAGCTAGCATAGAGTACATAGAGCAGCAGGACAACCAGAAAGACCCTGCCTCAGGGAAGTGAAAGGAAATAACTGACTATGACAAGTTGTCCTCTGTGCATGTGCTGTGGCAGTACACACGCCTCACCCCGTAATACATATATCATATATACACATACAGTAATAAATGATGATGATAACACAATGAAGATAACATGAAGAAGGGTTCGTTCCTGCTCACAGTAAGAGTGTGCAGTCTGTCATAGCAAAGACTTTGTGGCAGGAAGAACATAAAGTGGCTGATCTTATTGTACCCACTCAGGAAGTCAAGAAAGATGACTGCCTTGTATTTGTAGGTGGTGAAGCCCACATTTAGGTAAGTCATCAGAAATGACCTAATCTAGATAATCTATTACAGACATGACCAAATCTTCCTCCTAGGTGAGTCTTGTTTCTGTCAAGTCTAGATCTGTCAAGTCAAGTTCCTGTAAGGGTCTTGTTGTGTAGCCCAGGCTGGTCTGGATTTGCTGAGATCTCTCCCGCCTGTGTCTCCTGGGTGTTGGAATTACAAGTGTGAGCCAACTTTGCCTACATTAGTCTGTCTTTTATTGTGGTGGGAGAGAGCCAAGTGTGGCAGCTCACACCTGCAGTCTCGGCACTGAGAAGGATGAAGGAGGTGAATTGCCACAAGTACAGAGTGAGTCACTGTCTAGGAAAATATAATGCAAATTATGTAATCAATACAGAAAATATGAAAATAGAGAAAGGAAAATAGACCATCCATAATTCTTTCTGGCATTGCCTTTCATATCTTATATGCAGTATATCTTCCTGTGTACCTAAAGCAGGTTCTATTTTGGGGGACTGGAGAGAAACAGATTAGCTCAGTGCTTAAGAAAGTGTACTGCTCTCATGGAGGACCAGCGTTAACTTCCCAGCACCCGTGTCAAGCTGCTCGTTTAAATTATCCACGATAGTTATTGACAATATGCTAATTAAGCCAAATAAAAGTATATGAGTTCTTGTATAAGCTGGCATTCGAGGACAGGCTCATGCCTCAGAGTCTATGGGGGTCAAAGCTTAGGAGTACAGCATTTTGGTTTGGTTTGGTTTGGTTTGGTTGGGCTTTTTGGTGTTTTGTTTTGTTTTGTTTTGTTTTTGGTACTAGTGCTCTGTCTGCATGTATGCCTGCGTGCCAGAAAAGGGCATCAGATCCCATTATAGATGATTGAGAGCTACAATGTGGTTGCTGGGAATTGAACTTAGAACCTCTGGAAGAGCAGCCAATGCTCTTAACCACAGAGCCTTCTCTCTAGCCCTGGGTAAGCATTTTTAAAAACAAACCCAAATTACATTAGTGTTTGAGGGGGATCGAAGCAACTTCTTTCTGCAAGCTTGGCAGTATTTTCCAGACACTGCATGACAGTGATTTCTGATTTACACTTCCTATTAGTTGTTTTAGTTTATGTTTTAGCTTGTACAGACATCAGTTATTCTGCTTGATACTTCTGGACCGTGGTCAGGGCCACGGTCAGTCCCAAAAGAGTTGCCACAAGATAGAGTCAGAACAAGATGTCATTGCCATTTGATCACAACCACGCGTAGCTCCATGTGTAGGAGATCTGGTGCCTTCTTCTGGCCCCTGCCTACACACATAATTAAATTTTTAGAAGCAAAAGATTGTGTTTTTAGATTATATATTACTTTAACCATAATGCATATATCAGGTTTTTCTTTTTTATATATATTTCTTTCACTTTAATAGCAAGTTGACCCTTTTTTCCATTTCCCTTCCCTCTGTGCTTAGCCACTGTCTAGGACCTCATTCTGGACCATCTGATATTTGCCTAAACCAAATCCATTGGAGTCTTGCACCCAGGGTTAATATTAAGGGGTAGTTAGGCCCATGTCAGATATTCCAGATCACGGTGTTAGTGGGGACCTGGACCTCGTGGAATCTTGGTAAAGGTGACACTAACAATACATAGGCTATTAAGTGGCTTGGTAGTCAGGTGTTGGTTTCTGTATTGATATATAGTAAGACCCTGACAAAATGACAACCAGAAGAGAGTCTGGAGAGATAGTTTAGCGGTTGACAGCACTGGCTGAGCTTCCAAAGGACGCAGGTTCAAATCTCAGCAGTCCACAGTTTAAGGAGCTATGAATTAAAGTTGAGTTTCTTTTGACATAAGTTTAGAGTTCCATTTTTCAGTTAGTTCCATTTTGGTACTTTTCTTGGTTTATTTAAAACCATTATTAAAAGTAGATTTCTTGGGAGGCAGGCATGGTGCTTTATGCCTGTGATACAAGCACTTTGGAAAGCGAGAAGATTGTTTGAGGCTAGTGTGCCTTACATACAAGACCCCATCTTTTTAAAAGATTCTTATGGACCATTTATGGGCATAGAACTTATATTTTTTAAATTTATTTTATGTGAATAAATGTTTTGTCTGCTTGTATGTTGTATACTGTGTGTGTGCAGTACCTTTGGAGGCCAGAAAATGGCATCGGATCCCCTGGAACTAGAGTTACAGACAGTTGTGAGCTGCCGTGAGGGTGCTGGGAATTGAACCCTAGTCCTCTTGGAAGAGCAGCCGGTGCTTTTAACCACTGAGCCATCTCTTCTGCCCCAGGCATGCAGTTTTTTATGAGACTGTGTGATACTATATTAACCATTATTTTTTGTTTTTAAAGTAGGCTCTTATCCCAGATATATGCTGCTGTTATTGAGGCTGTTTTGGCTGGCATTGCATGTTATGCTAAAACTTGCAGTCTGGCAAAGGTAATTTAAGTACCATATTTCTGTTTTGGTAGTCATTATTTTAATGTAAATCATCCTAACCGTTTTGTTCTTTGAAAGCCTTGCAATACTCACTTTTGTGTGAGTTGGGGTCTTGGTAGCCAAGCCTGCAACACTTGAGCGGCTGCTGCCTGTGGCCATGCTGCTGCTATTTCATGAGCCTTTTTAAACACCTGTTTGTGTTAAAGAAAAGTCTTTGTTTCATTGATAGTTTAGACAGGACACTTTTAAAAGTCAAAAATAGTTTATTCTGTTGAATTTTAATGAAATTAGTAAAGCTTACTTTGAGCTATGTAGTTGTTTCCTGTAATTGAGTTTTTAAAACTCAATACAGGCTAGAAAATCTGACTTACCTTTTCTAGGCAAGCCTGCTTATACTCGCTCTCTGACCATTTTCTTCCTTGCTGTTTTGCGGTTAACCTGCCCTGCTGTGTTGGATTCCTAAATCTGACCCAGTAAGATGAGAAGAGACGGCTTGATGCCTTCCAAAGCCAGTAGGACTTTTCCTGAAGGAAGCCAGTTGACAGTGGAAAGGTTGTGTATGATGTAGATGTCAGAGGGACTGTAGCTGTAGTCACCAGCTCCTTGGCAGCCCCCTTCCTACGGAACTTGAATCCTGGTAATGATGTGGGTGTTCTCAGCCCTTTTAGCTGCTTCATAGTAGAAAGCCTCTGCAAAGCCATGAACTATCCTTCAGTATACATCCTTATACTATTTTCCCTCTAACTGACATCCATAGATTGAGTTATTTGAATAGTCTTAATGTCTAGCAGAAACTGAAGGCATTGGTCCCTCCCCAGAGCCAGGGGAGAAGGGACGAAACGGCACGTTTCTAGTGCTCGCATAGCAATCCAGCTGCCTAACTGGCTGCTTCCATCTCTCCAGCAGATCAGATGCCAGTGCGCCCCTGCCTAAGTACAGTTTCCTGTGAGTCCAGCAGGCACCTGTCCCCATAACCTGATGCTTTCACTTTTATCTTTTGAGGTATACAAAGTAGTTACATAGAAGGGAAGGGCTCTGGCCGCCTTTTAGAAGGGCCTTTCCTATCAGTGATATATATACTTTTGCTACTTGAAAGCTAATTGTTCTGTTGCTGCTTTTACAGGCCAAGGAGGTAGCAGAGCATACTCTGGAGAATGGGCTAGTGTTCTCTGAGCTGGTTCCATTCAAAGCCGATCTACGGTAAGCTACAGGTGATATTTTTATGATAAGAAAAAAATTAAAGACTTCTTATCCCTTATAGTTTATATTCCACCCTTTTCTCCTTTTGAGAAATGTTCCAGTAAAATAATAGGCAGAAGGAGAATCAGTCATGATGAGGATGGAGAAACTATCCAGGTTTTGAAAGTAGAATGTGAGGCAGATTTGCATTAGAACTGTGGGAGTCCTGATGGGCCTGGTCCCAGAGATAAGGAGGTTGTGAGGGTCAGGAGACTTGGGCACATGAAGACGGTCACCAATTAAAAGCGCCTGCTCTGGAGCTCCCTGCCTTTCAGGTGGTGGGAGCCTGGCTCCTTGTCCTCCTGTCGCACCTCCCAGCATGCCCCATTACAGCTCTGCACTGCCTTGGTCCATAGCTGAGCTCTATTGCACTCAGTCCACTCCCCCCTCCATCCCATGGCAAGTTCCAGGGCAGTCAGACCTACATATTAGGAAGACACCCTATCTTTAAAAAAAAACAAAAAGGATACTTGCAGGTGTGCTTTGCCCTACTACCTGCTACTGCATGCCCCACATTTTTTTCCACATCTGTGGTCCTGAGTAGTGAGAAGGGAGCATTTGGTTAGATAGGTTAGTTGGCTGACATAATAGGAAGAAGAACTCTGCTATATGGCTGCAGCTCCATGAGTGGAAGGAAGAGCCAGAACTCTGGTGCAGGGCCTTCATCTTGTTTCACCTCTCCTTTCCCAGAGGTCCTGGCTATGAAAAGGGAGAACTAGAGGAAGCCCCTTCTCCTATGGTGCTGCCCTGTGCTGTCTGTTCCTTAAGGCCTTTGCTGGGAAGCCCCTTTTCCTTCCCAGCTGTGCTGATTTAAGTAAGATGGGGAGCTTTCACATCTGTTTGTGGAGCACTGGACATGTAGATCATAGTTGCTGTGGTGGTGAGGCCTTCTCTGTCGCCACAAGGCTGACACAGTCATTCTGTTTCCCCTCCAGCTCTTGCCCCTGCCACCATCCTAGCTGGAGAAAGGCAGAAGGAGAAATCACTGAGCAAAAAGAAAGTCTCTCAGGCTTCCCTCCACCAGGATCACTTTACCGAGGTCCCTAAGTTCATACATTAGCATAGCTTCCCCTAGAAGGGGAAGGAAGGGGGAGCAATTAATAGACACAGGAAACTCATGTGTTATTTCATCAGCTAGTTCCTGCTAAGACATGAAATTATAGACAAATGCAATTTAAAAAGTTTCTTAGGCTGGCAAGATTACTTACTGGGTAAGGTCACTCACTGCCAAGCCTGATGACCAGAGCCCACATAGTGAGTGGAGAGAACTAACTCCTGCAAGTTGTCATCTGACTTCCACATGTGCAAGGTGGTATGCACGCGTAACACACATATACACACATGAAATAAATGTTTAATAAAACTTAGAGAAAGAATAAGCCAAGGCTGAGCATGGTGGCACATGTCTGTAACCTCAGCACTCAAGAGACAGAGGCAGGAGCATCACTGCAAGTTTGAGGCCAGACGGATCTACAGAGCAGTTTCTAGCCAGTCAAGGATACACAGACTGTCTCAGAAAGACCCTTGTCTCCCAGAGAGAAAATAGAAAAGTTCTGAAGGTTTGACCCTGCTGTGGCTTCATAGCAGTGGACTTTGAATAGCAAAAACATACAGAGCAGGGCTGGCAAGTTGACCCAAGAGTACTGAAAAGCAGGAGGAGCCTAGTCATCTTGTAGACACTGAGCAGCAGAAGCCCTGGCCAGGAGAGGGCCATTTCCAGTCAGTCTGCATGGGTATTACACCTGCTCACAGCCAAGAATTGAGGCAGTCTTGAGAAGCAGCACAGATGCAGGGCTATGGATAGAATAAGATTCTGGCTGTATACTTGGTGATGTCATGGGACCTTAAGAAAGGCATCTAAAATAACTAAGCAAGGATGACACTCAAGCTTCAGTGCCACATGCCTTTAATCCCAGCATTTGGAGGCAGAGACAGGAGGATCTCTATGACTTCGAAGCTAGTATGGTCTACATTGTGAGTTCCAGGACAGCCAGAGAGCTACATAGTAAGACCCTGTCTTAAAAAACAAAAACAGCAACAAAAAAAAAAAATATGACATCACTTGATTGAGTGGCCTTGATGGTCTAGGGAAGATACATTGAAGAAGCAAGTATTTCAGAGAATTCTGATACAGTACTGAACAAGAGTCTTGACTTCTGTTGTGTTTCTTTTCTGGTCTACAGCTCCAAGGTGACCTTTCATATACATGCTGTGAATAACCAGGGAAGGTAGGTGCAATCCTTTCATGGGAAAGTATAAGGACGAAGATTGTGGCTCGTTCATTTCCCTACTGCCCGAATAACCACACAGAAACTCTATTAATTACAACACTGTTTGGCTAATAATTCAGGTGTAATTCTAGGTAGCTCTTGCATCTTGAATTAACCCATTTCTATTATTGTATTGGCCGGCATGAGGCTTTGGCTTACTGGTAAGGATCTGGTGTCCGTCTCCTCCGGCAGCTACATGGCATCTCTTTGACTATCTATCTATCTATCTATCTATCTATCTATCTATCTATCTCTGTTCTGATTTCCCACCTGGCTTTATTCTGCTAAGCCATTGACCCACAAAGCTTTATTCATCAACCAATAAAAGCAACACGTATGCAGAAGGACATCCTACATCACAAAGAGAAGAGACTGTCCAGTTGTGGTACATGCCTGGAATCTCAACACTCAGGAAGCAGAGGCAGGAGGATCAAGAGTTTGACACCTGGGGGCTGGAGAGGTGGCTCAGAGGTTAAGAGAACTGGTTCCTCTTTCAGAGGATCCGGGTTCAATTCCCAGCACCCACATGGCAGCTCACAACTGTCTGTAATTCCAGTCCCAAGGAATCTGACACCTTCACACCAACGCACATGAAATAAAGTTAAATAAAATTTAAAAAAAAAAAGAGTTTGACACCTGAAGGCCAGTGAGATGGCTCAGAAAGAGCAAAAAGATCATAAGTTCATGGTCATCTTGTGATACATAGAAAATATAAGGCCAGCCTGGGATACATAAGGCTGTATTTGAGAGAGACCTTATAGCTGCTACCATTGTTGGCCTCAGCACATTTCCACTCTGGGAGAGGTGCCATTCCAGATGGGACCTATGCTTGCTGTGCTTGTCTGGGTCCCTGTACCCAATTTTTGTCTCATGAAATTATGAGGCTGGAGTCAGGTACTAGCATTATTTTTTTCCACTGCCAATTCTGGATACATGTAACCCAATGTTTGTTATTTTGTTCTTTGTTGAGACTGGTCTCATATAGCCCAGGTTAGCCTTAAACTTGTGTTCCTGCCTCTACTCCTCAGCTGCATAGTGAGTGTGAAGCCAGCCTGGTTACATGAAGCCCTGTTTTATTTTGTTTATTTATTTATTGTTTTTTTTTTAAGACAGGGTTTCTCTGTAGCTTTGGTGCCTGCCCTGGAACTAGCTCTTGTAGACCAGGCTGGCCTCGAACTCCCAGAGATCCGCCTGCCTCTGCCTCCCAAGTGCTGGGATTAAAGGCGTGCGCCACCACCGCCCGGCTTGAAGCCCTGTTTTAAAACAAACAGAAACCATAATCGTTTAATGTTTTTCTCTCCTGTCTCTTTCTTCTAGAATTGTGCCTCTGGATAATGAAGATAGCTTATCCTTTGTGAAAACGGTAAGCACTTAACAGAGCTCTTGAGAGTCAGCCGTCTGGGAATGGCTGCAGAGGGTCATCCACAAAGGACTTGTTGCAAGTAGATGGCTGAGAAGTTCTGCAGGCAGCTGAGATTGTGGGCCACTGTATGAAAACGTGAACTGAGCACAGCAGACAAGTTTTCAATGGTTCCTTTTTTCCTTTTTTAAAAAGATTTTATCTTTATTTGTATGTATGCTACATGTGTGCTAGTACCCAGTGGAGACCAGAAGAGGGTGTCAGATTCTCTGGAGCTGGAGTTACAGGCAGTGTTGAGCTGTCCAGTATTTTGCTGGGAACCGAACTCGGGCTTTCTGGAAGAGCAGCACATGTCCTAACTGCTGAGCCGTCTCTCCAACCTTCCAAGGTCTTCTTTTCACTATGAGATCTGCCTGGCTGCCTTCACAGGAGCCAGGGGATTAGACACAGTCCATGCTGGAGAGATGGCTCAGTGTTAGGAGCACTGACTGCTCTCCCAGAGGATCCGGGTTCAATTCCCAGCACCCACATGGCAGTTCATAAGTGATTGTAAATCTAGTTCTAAGGCATTCTGACACCTTCACACCATTGCACATAAAATAGTTAAATTAAAGTTAAATATATCATAGATAACAGTCCTCAGGTACCTGTATGTCTTGTGAAGTCAGGAAGTCAGAGCAGGGTTTTACATATCCTCTGCTAGGGCAATGGAATGATTTAAAAATAAACTGAGCCAGGCATGGTAGTACACACCTTTAATTCCAGAACTCCAAAGGCCAGTCTCTGTGAGTTCAAGGCCAGCCTTGTCTACAGAGCGAGTTCCAGGACAGCTAGGGCTGTTACACAAAGGAACCCTGTCTCAAAAACAAAAAAAAATCAGGTGATACTGGAAGTGCTTTACTTTTTATTTTTTTATCCTATTCTAGATTTGTTTTAATTTTTTATGCATTAGTGTTTTGCTTGATCTGTGCGACACATCAGTACAGACAAGTGCAGTACCCTTTGATGCCAGAAGAGGGTGTTGATCCCCTGGGGTTGGAGTTACAGAGTGTGTGAGCTGCCATGTGGAAGCCGGAATCAAACCTAGCTTTTTTTCATCCTCTGAAGGAGCCACAATGCTCTTAACTGTTGAACCATCTGTCCAGCCCCAGATATTTAGGTGATAACACTTTATTTCCTTGCTGTACCCAGGCCTGAGTTTGAGACCTAGCACCACCTGAACTGGGCACATAGGCTCAAGCCTGTAATCCAGCATTTATCAGATGGAATGAGAAAGAAGATTAAGAATTGAGCAGTTCCGTTTAAGAGGGTTTGTGGAGAGGCCGGAGGAAGACATTGCATGTCCTGTTCCACAGCTCTTTACACCATTCTTTTGAGACAGACTCTCAGAAACCAGGATATAGGCTGGGTCAGCAGGCCCAGTTTTCCTCCTCTCTCTGCCTGCCCCCAGCACTTGGTGTTTATGTGGGTGCTGGGGCTTTGAACACAGATCCTCATGCTTGCAGTGTGTTGGTTAGTTTTGTCAGCTTGACACAAACTAGAGATCCCTGGGAGAGGGACTTGGAACTGAGGAATTGCCTCCATCGGATTGACTTGTAGACATGTCTGTGGGACCCTGATAGTTGATGGAGGTGAGACCTAGCCGCTCTATGGGTGGTACCAGCCCTAGGCAGGTGGTCCTAAATTGTAGAAGAAAGGTAGCTTATCAGGTCAGGGAAGGTAAGCCAGTAAGCAGCGTTTTTTCATGCTCCCTACTTCAGTTCCTGCATCGGCTTTTCTTGATGGTGGACTGACCTGTAAGCCCAATAAACCCTTTCCTCCCTCAATTACTTTCGTTGTGGTGTTTTCATAACAACAGAAACCAAACTGAAACACCCGCCCATTGCTCTGTCCTATGTTTTTTCTGGTTTTGTGAAGAATGTTATTGTTGCCGAGCAATGGTGGCGCACACCTTTAATCCCAGCATTTAGGAGGCAGAGGCAGTCAGATCTCCATGAGTTCCAGGACAGCCTGAGCTATACAGAGAAACCCTGTCTCGAAAAAAACAAAAAAAATAAAAAAGAATGCCATTCTAATTTTTCTTCCTGACACCAGAAACTGACCCAAAGGTCTTATTCTTGCTAAGCAAGCATTTTACCACTGAGCTAAATTCAAAGGCCTTTTGTCATTGGGGTTTTAATGGTAAGTTCATTGAATCTGTGGTTATTTTTAGTAGTGTTTGCACAGGCCTTCCCATCATCTAGTCAGCTAGTGTCTATGCAATTTGTTTTTTCAGTGTCTTGCTGTATTTCTTTTCTTTTATTAATTAGTTAATTTATTTATTTATTAAAGATTTCTGTCTCCTCCCTGCCACCGCCTCCCATTTCCCTCCTCCTCCCTCAATCAACTTCCCCTCTCTCATCACCCCGAAGAGCAGTCAGGGTTCCCTGCCCTATGGGAAGTCCAAGGACGACCCACCTCCTTCCAGGTCTAGTAAGGTGAACATCCAAACAGCCTAGGCTCCCACAAAGCCAGTACATGCAGTAGGATCAAAACCCAGTGCCATTGTTCTTGACTTCTCAGCAGTCCTCATTGTCCACTATGTTCAGCGAGTCCAATTTTATACCATGCTTTTTCAGACCCAGTCCAGCTGGCCTTGGTGAGTTCCCGATAGAACATCCCCATTGTCTCAGTGTGTGGGTGCACCCCTCGCGGTCCTGAGTTCCTTGCTCGTGCTCTCTCTCCTTCTGCTCCTGATTTGGACCTTGGGGTTTCAGTCCGGTGCTGCAATGTGGAACTCTGTCTCTGTCTCCTTTCATCGCCTGATGAAGGTTAATATCCAGGAGGATGGCTATATGTTTTTCTTTGGGTTCACTTCCTTGGTTAGATGATTTCTTTTTTTAAATTATGAATGAGATACTTTTCCTAATTTCCTTCCCAGCAGGTTCATTTCACATAGAGAGACACACATGGATTATGTATCCTGTAAATTTAATCCTGCCATATGGGAGTCAGAGGCTGTTTATTCCTAGTTTCTTCAGAAATTTTATTTTTAAGGCATGCTAGGATTAAAGGCGTGTACCACGACACCCTGCTCTAAGCTTTTCTTTAATTCCTTTCCACAAGTTAGAAACTTAGCTGGGTGGGAGCTTGCCCTGAGGTCACCACTCCCTTTATTCTATTTCTTAATCAGCTTCAAAAATCCCCATAACCTTTTAGTCTCAAGACTATTCAGAAGTCTAAAATCTCTTCTCAGACTCAAGGCAGTCTCTTAATTGGACCTCCTGTAAAATAAAATATTAAATGCTGTCTGAGTAGGGTTTATATTGCTGTGAAGAGACACCATGGCCATGGAAGCTCTTATAAAGGAAAAACATTTAATTGGGGTGGCTTACTTTTCAGAGAAGATTTAGTCCGCTATCATGGTGGGGCATGGCAGTGAGCAGGCAGACGTGGTGTTAGAAAAGTAGTGCAGTGTCTTACATCTTGGTTTGCAGGCAATAGGAAGTGGTCTGAGACACCGGACCATATCTTGAGCATATATGAGACCTCAAAGCACACCTGCACAGTGACACACTTCCTCCAACAAAGCCACACCTCTCAATAGTGCCACTCCCTTTGGGGGCCATTTTCTTTCAAACCACCACACATACTTCTAACTTACAATGACTCTGAATATAATTATTAATTATTACTCAAAGGGAGGAATCAGGACTTATGAGGAACTAACTTTATAGACCAGGCTGGCCTTGAAGATCCTCACGTCTTTGACTCCCCTGTGCTGGGATTAAAGTCATGTACCATCACAACTAGCTCAGGGTCAATTTTTAAGTAAATTAGAATTGGCAACTCTAGAGAAGTCCATATGATGTGGGAGAGTCTTCTGTTTTGTGATTTCATTGGTTAATAAAGAAACTGCCTTGGCCCTTTAATAGGACAGAAAATTAGGTAGGCGGAGTAGACAGACAGAATGCTGGGAGAAAGAAGCCGAGTCAGGCAGTCACCATGATTCTCCCACCAGACACAGATGCAGATTAAGATCTTCCCTGGTGAGCCTAGGCAGTTTGGATGCTCACCTTACTCAACCTGGATGGAGGTGGGTGGTCCTTGGACTTCCCACAGGTCAGGGAACCCTGATTGAGCTGATGAGGGAGGGGGACTTAATCAGGGGAGGGGGAGGGAAATGGGAGGTGGTGGCAGGAAGGAGGCAGAAATCTTTAATTAATAAATAAATTTAAAAAAAAGATCTTCTCTGGTAAGCTATCTCGTGGTGCTACACACATTGTTAGAAATGGGTTAAAGCAAGATGTGAGAGTTAGCCAGTAAGAGGCTAAAACTAATGGGCCAAGAAATGTTTAAAAGAATACAGTTTCCGTGTAATTATTTCGGGTGTAAAGCTAGCCGGATGGCGGGACGCAGCCCGCCACTCATTACTACATCCATATCTACTACTGGCTGGCCTAGAATACATACTAAGTAGACCAGGCTGGCCTTGAACTTCCAGATCTGTCTATGTATCAGACTTTCTTTCTGAGTGCCTCTCTTTCTCTTTAATGCTTGAATCTGTGTTAAGATATTTCTTAGCTCTGCCAAAACAAAACAAAAAATCCCTACTTGACTATGAGCATTATAATACTATGACAAGTCAGTCTGATAACTCAGACAACTATAAGCAATAGATAAGAAGTATATGAACTAGAGTGCTGTGGACAAAGGGATAATTCATATCCTAAGCAAGATGGAGTGAGGCAGCATAAAATGTAGTCATTCTTTCTTGAATGGAATACTGTTTAAAATCCATGCATTTCTTATTCTGGAGTTGACCGTTTAATACTTTTGTGCTACCACTGGCCCTGAGTAACTGAAATCTCAGTGAGCATAGTCATGGCTAAGAGGGAAGAAGGCTCTACTGTGCTGGAATGATCATTTGCAGCTGTGTGCTGCTGTGCACTCATAAATACCCATGGAGACAGATGTGTATACCAACTTAATGAATACCTTTCCTGGCTCACCGAGAGAACTGCAGCCTAAACCAAAGGATTGTTGGACGTGTGGTACTGTGAGAGTATGAAGTGGATGGGCATCCAAAAGCCTGGAAGAAACACCTCTGACTCTGTAGGCTGTAGCCAATCATGAATAGGAATGAAGAGTTAACTCAGTGGTCTAGAGTACTGTCTGCTCTTCCAGAGGACCTGAATTAAATTCCCAGCCACCACATGGTAGCTCACACCATCTAAAATGGATATGATGCCCTCTTGTCATGCAGGCATTCTTGCAAATAGAGCACTCATACATATAAACAAATTTTTAAAAAGATAAATTAAAAAAAAAAGAATGCAGACTGTGGACCTAGAGAGGGGCTCAGCAGTTAAGAGTACAAACTGCTCTTCCAGAGGACCCAGACTCAGTTCACGACCCTCATGTGGGGAGGCTCACAGCTACCTGTAACTCCTGCTCCAGGGGATCCAGCACCCTTTTCTGGCTTCTATAAGTACCTGCACACACACAACATACACATTAAAAAAAAAACAGTTTTAAGTTTAAAAAAGAAAAGGGAAAGAAGAAAGATTGTGTTATTTCTTCCGAGGATGACAATCTGAGGGAATTTGTAAGAACATAAACATACAGTCATTCCAGCCTATGCTTGTCTCAAGTCGAGGGTCCCCTGCTGGAAAGCCTGAAGGCATTTCTCCGGTCAAAGTGTATGGATCCTTAGAGATCTAAGCATAGATTTCAGCATAGATCCTTATAGATTTGCCAGTATTCCTTTGCCATGTGGTTTAGAGCGATCCTGTTTCCTCTGGATCTCCTCCTGAAGTGCTAGGCTGATAATGGTTCTGTACCTGCTTCTCACTCACACAGGCTTGTATGACCGTCTATGACATTCCTGACTTGCTGGGAGGAGGAGGAGGATGCTTAGGATCTGTGGTCTTCTCAGAGTCATTTTTGACTTCTCGGATCCTAGTTAAAGAAAAGGGTAAGTGTGTGTGATGTCTAGAAGGCAAGCGTTGAAAAATTTATAAAATCATAAATTAAGCCAAAGATGACATAAACTGATTAATATGTTAAACTACTTATAATAAGCAAATGGTATATATTCTAACTAGTGAATAGTACTTATAAATTAATAAGAAAAAATATACTATTCAATAGTTACATGAGCAAAAAATACAAGCAGGCTGTTCACAACAGTAGAAAACAAAAAATAAGGCTGATGGATTTATGTTTATGAAGGTATGTAGCCTCTATAATGGTCAAAAGGAAACAGTTTATAAAATATAAGTTAGATACGACTTATTATTCCTTATATTGGCCAAAAGCAAAATCTGCAAAAGATGATAATGTGTGGTACTGGTACTGTCACCAGTTAACCAGCTATTTCTGCCTTGACAGAAATCAGCGTAAGAAGTCCATCGAGTGCTTTGGCACCTTTTGTAAATCTCAGTGTTTGGCAGCAGCAGCAAGGGCCTCTCTAGTGTTAGAACCCCCATTACTGGCCTAGGGTAGCAGAACTCCCAGTTTTCCAAGTGTGAGCAGCTCTCTTATAAGCCTAGGAAGCTAGGACCCTGAACTGTACAAGTGTCAACTCCTTTATAGACTTAGAAACTTGGGATTTCGTAGTCCCTAGCAGCAGCTGGTATAGCACCTGATGGACCAAGGTGTCAGAATTTCTCTGTTGTTGACATTTGCCATTGTCATAGCTCCCAGGCCTAGAGTGTCTGAGACTTTTAGCCTTAAAAGCTTACTAGCACTCTGAAACTTTTCCAAATATCAGGACCTGCAGTTTCTCTTAACTAATCTTTATGCTTTTTTATCCTTTAGCACCAGCTATCCAGCCTCTCCCTAATTCTGCCATCTCTCTTGTTCTCACCTCAGTTACTGTCAGACTGTCCCTCTGCCTCTTGTCATTGTAAAGCAGTAGCTGCATTGCTGCTGTGGCTTGGCCTGTGAACTGTTCTGTATAGCTGCTCCTTTGCTACCTCTGCTGCCATTGTCACTCTTTGCTTGCTTGTTTTGTATTTTGTTTGTTTGTTTTTCAAGCTAGGTTTCCAAAATTCACCTCATCTGGTTACCCTACCAATACTTTCTGCCTGTTACTGGCCAATCAGCATTTTATTAAACCAATATGAGTGACAGTGTACAAAAGCATTCTCCCACAGCACATAAGAAATGCTTGCAGTAGGAACTTAACTTATTTGTGATGGTGAATACAGGGCATGTCTGTAATCCCAGGAGTTGGGGGCAAAGGCTGGAGGATCACTACCACAAGCTCAAAGCCAGCTTGGTCTACATAGCAAGTTCCAGGATGGGCTCTATAGCTACAGGGAAACCTCTCTGAAAAGCCAAAAAACCCACAAAAAACAAAACAAAAAAAAACACACACACACAAACGTCATTACCATGAAACAGGATTTGAGTAGAGTTTTTTAGAGTTTAACTCCTGCTCAATCATCCAGTGAGAGGCCAGTCCTCTTCATCCTTCTCAGTAAAATTATCCTGCTGTCTTAGTTACTGTTCTGTTGCTTTGAAAAAACACCATGACCAAGGCAGTTTAGAAAGGAAGGTTTAATTGGGCTTCTGGTTTCAGAGGGTTAGAGTCCAAAGCAAAGGCATGGCAGCAAGAACATCTGAGTGCTGAAAGCAGAAGACAGAGAGCATTCTAGGAATGGTGGGAGAGTTTTGAAGCCTCAAATCCCTCCCTTGTGACACATCCCTTCCAACAAGGTCACACCTTCTAAACCTTCCCAAACAGTTCCAACAATGAGGGACCAAGTATTCAAATATGAGCCTACGGGGGCCACTCTCCCTGGCCTTCATAGACTTTTAGCCATATCAAAATGCATTCAGTTTAACTCCAAAAGTCCCCATAGTCTTTCAGTTTCAACACTGCTTAAAAGTCCAATTTCAAGCCAGGCGGTGGTGGTGCACACCTTTAATCCCAGCACTTGGGAGGCAGAGGCAGGTGAATCTCTGTGCGTTCAAGGCCAGCCTGGTCTACAAGAGCTAGTTCCAGAACAGGCTCCAAAGCTACAGAGAAACCCTGTCTTGAAGAAAAAAAAAAAGTCCAATTTCAAAAGTCTCTTCTGAGACTCAAGGCATTCTCTTTAATTATAAGCTTCTGTAAAATCAAAAGACAAATTACATGCTTCTAACATACAGTAGCACAGAATATACATTAAAAAGGAAAAATTACAAAAAGGAAAAATCAGGTCATAGTGAGTAAGTACTGGACCAGAGCAAGATGAAAACTCAGCAGGACAAACTCCAAATCCCATAGCTCCATATCATATCAAAGGACTCTTGCGTTCCAGCTTCGTTAACACCGGATAGTGGTAGATGTGGCTTTAATGGCCATACCTAATACTTGGACATCTTGATAAAAAATGAAAAGTAAATGGACTCATCCATGGTTACTCATTTACACCCATTACATTCTGAAGACTACTAGGCCACCTTTCATCATCAGCTTATCAGACTCCCTGTAGCTAGGTGAAGATGCTCCCTTTGTGTTGGTGGGGGCACCAGACTCTGCTAAAAGAAGCCCTTGCTTCAGAGAAGTGAAGGGGAACTTTCTATCAGAGTAGGCCTGCAAGATGTGCTAAGATGTCTAGGCATAACTGGCGTGTCTTTGGTCTTCCTACAGGTGGCACTATTACACCAGAAACCAGTTACATCATCCTGACAGCTGCCATCCCCAGATTCTCTTCCTGGATGGTTAGTATCAGGCCCTGGTCACAGAGAACCTAAACCCAGAAAACCCTGGGGCAGAGACTTAAGGAGGAACCTCTTTGAGGAGTCCCTGGAGGGCTGTCAGATTGAGATCTAGCTTTTATTTAGGAATAGAACCTACTCATAATTGTAGAAACCTTCAAAAAGGGAACAAAGTGATTTGTGCAGTCACTGAAGGAAGACATTAACACCCTCAGGTTGTAGATAAGTACACTAGAGTGTCTGGCGGTGGTGGCACATGCCTTTAATCCCAGCACTTGGGAGGCAGAGACAGGTGGATCTTTGTGAGTTTGAGGCCAGCCTGGTCTACAAGAGCTAGTTCCAGGGCAGGTTCCAAAGCTATACAGAGAAACTCTATCTCAAAAAGAAAGGAGGAAGGGAGGGAGAGAGGGAAGGAGGAAGAGAGAGAGAATACAAACATAACTACATAACTAGAGTTTAGGCTGATAGCCAGGGACTAGTTCTAATACTTTATTCATCTCTCACTCTGGCCAGGGATGTTTGCTCCTCCGGCCTCCAGCTTTCAAATGCTAGGCAGTTGTGAGGGCTACAGTCACTACCATTCCCACATTAGTTTTTTGAGACATAGAGAATATGTTAGCAAGGAATCTGGTATTTAACAGTTTAAGTACTTCAGGGATACATGAATTTCTTGATGATAGCATCTCAGACCACAAAAAGAAGGGTGATAACCAGAGACTAGCTGGTAAAGCAGTGCTTTGAATGTTGGCCTAGAGTGAGTGGTAGGTTAGGTGACTTCAACACAAGAACCTACAGTCGAAGCCAGGAGCAAATCCAGTCCCAGATTGAGCCAGTGATCTGACTCACAGCCAGTGATTTCCACTAGAACCAGCTTCTAGGACAGAGAGCGAACAAGCTCCACCAGGAGCAGAAGCCAGGAGCCAACCCAGTCCCAGGACACTGGCAGATCAGGATTGAGAGAGTGACCAGATACAGAGTCAGCAATCTCCACCAGAACAGGTCAAACTCCAAGCCAGGGACTTTTGCAGGAGGAGATCCAGACCAGTATTTACAGAAACAGGGCAAAGCTGGCAACCTAGGCCAAAGTAGGCCTGAGACAGCAAACTCCAAGGGAGCAGAGCAAAGCACAGGAGCACTGAGCTATCTTCAGGAACACCAAATAACCAACAGGGTAACTAGAACTGTGACACTGACTGTACCACGAGGAACAACCATCTGAAATTTGGATTTGCTGGTACCTAGAAGATTATTCAGCAGAATCTTAGCCAGCCCCAACCACACCTATTAGAGGAAAAGATGAGTAGAAAAGGTAAGATCACACACTACACCACAAAGAATGACACAAGACCAGTAAAACCTAAAGATCCCACAACTGCAAGACCTGAGCAACCAAATATGGATGAACCAGAAGAAAATGACCTAAAAAATAACTTCGAGAGAATGTTTGAAATTCTTAAAGATAAAATGAGAAATTCCCTTAAAGAAATTGAGGAAAAGACAAACAAAAAATTGGAAGATATAAGCAAATAACTTAAAGAAAACCAAGAAAAAGAAATCAAACATATAAAAGAAACTATTCAGGACTTGAAAACTGAAATAGAAACAATAAAGAAAACACAAGTCGAAGGAATTATAGAAACACAAATGCAAGAATGAACAGCAAAATACAAGAGATGAAAGAGAGAACCTCAAGTGCTGAAGATACAATAGAGGAAATTGATTCATCAGCTAAAGAAAACATTAAATCTAACAAAAGCTTAACCCAAAATATCCAGAAAATAGGGGACACCATAAAAAGGCGAAATTTTAGAATAATAGGTATAAAAGAAGAAGTTCAACTCAAAGGCACAGAAAATTTATTTAACAAAATCATAGAAGAAAACTTTACCTACCTAAAGAAAGATATGCCTATGAAGATACAAGAAGCTTGCAGAACACCAAATAGACTGGATCCAAAAAAAAAATCCTCTTGCCACATAATAATTAAAACACTAAACATACAGAGTAAAGAAAGAATATTAAGGGGCTGGCGAGATGGCTAAGTGGTTAAAAGCACCACCTCCTCTTCTAAAGGTCCCGAGTTCAATTCCCAGCAACCACATGGTGGCTCAACAACCATCTGTATTGAGATCTGGTGCCCTCTTCTGGCCTGCAGGGAGAGCACTGAGAATACTGCATACATAATAAATAAATAAATCTTTTTTTTTTTTTCGAGACAGGGTTTCTCTGTGGCTTTGGAGCCTCTCCTGGAACTAGCTCTGTAGACCAGGCTGGTCTCGAACTCACAGAGATCCGCCTACCTCTGCCTCCCGAGTGCTGGGATTAAAGGCGTGCGCCACCACCGTCCGGCATAAATAAATAAATCTTAAAGAAAGAAAAAATGCAAAGTGCAAAGGAAAAAGGCCAACATATAAAGGTAGACCTATCAGAATTACACCTGACTTCTCATTGGAGACAATGAAAGCCAAAAGGTCATGGTCAAGCATTATGCAGACATTAAGAGACCACAGATGCCAGCCCAGACTACTATACCCAGCAAAACTATCGATCACCATAGAAGCACAAAACAGGATATTCCATGCCAAATCTAGATTTCATCAATACCTAGCCACAAACCCAGCCCTACACAAAATATTAGAAGGAAAACTCTAACCCAAGGAAGATGGCTATACCAATTAAAACATAGACAATTGATGATCTCATAACAGCAAATCCCAAAGAAGAAAAAATGCACACATTAACATCACCAACAATGAAAACTAAGTTAACAGGAGATAGCAATTACTGGTTGTTATTTCATGTAAATGGACTCAACTCACCTATAAAAAGGCACAGGCTAACAGATTGGATACGAAAACAGAATCCATCCTTCTGCATACAAGAATCACATCTCAACCTCAAAGACAGACATCATCTCAGAGTAAAGGATTGGGAAAAAATATACCAATCAAATGGACCTAAGAAACAAGCGGGTGTAGCTATCCTGATATCTAACAAAGTAGACTTCAAGCTAAAATCAGTCAAAAGAGACAAAGAAGGTCATTTCATATTAATCACAGGAAAAATCCATCAAGAGGAAATTTCAGTACTGAACATCTATGCCCCAAATACTAGGGCACCCTCATATGTCAAAGAAACACTTCTAAAGCTTAAATCATGCATTAAACTCCACACACTAATAGTGGGAGACATCAACACTCTCCTCTTACCACTGGACAAGTCAATCAGACAAAAAAAAATGAACAGAAATAAGAGAAATAATAAATGTTATGTCTCAAATGGACTTAACAGACATCTATAGAATATTCCATCCAAACAGAATATACGTTCTTCTCAGCACCTCATAGAACCTTCTCAAAAATTGACTACATACTTGGTAACAAAACAAACCTCAACAAATACAAAAAAAAATGCAATAATCTAATGTACCTTATCAGATTACCATGGTTTAAAACTTGAAATCAACTGCAGTACTAATTCCAGAAAACCCACAAACACATGGAAATTAAACAATGCTCACCTGAATCATCAATGGGTCAAGGAAGAAGTAAAGGGGGAAATTAAAGACTTCCTGAATTCAATGAAAATGACCACACAACTTACCCAGATTTATGGGACACAATGAAAGCAGTGTTAAGAAAATGTTCAAAGCACTAAACACCTACCTAAAGAAGCTGGAAAAATCTCACACTAGTGAATTAACAGAATATTTGAAAACTTTAGAACAAAAAGAAGCAAACTCACCTAAGAGAAGTAGACGGCAGGAGATAATCAAATTGAGAACTGAAATCAACAAAATAGAAACAAAGAAAACAATACAAAGAATCAATGAGACAAAGAGTTGGTTCTTTGAGAAAATCAACAAAATAGACAAACCTTTATCCAAACTAACCAAAAGATAGAGAATATCCAAATTAACAAAATCAAAAATGAAAAGGGGGACATAACAACAGACATGGAGGAAATACAGAGAAACATCAGATCATTTTGAAAACCTATACTCCACAAAATTGGAAAACTTAAAGGAAATGGACAACTTTCTGGATAAATATCACTTACCAAAATTGAATCAAGACCAGATAAGCAAATTAAACAGACCTATAACTGCTGAAGTAGAAACAGTCATCAAAAGTCGCCCAACCAAAAAAAGCCCAGGACCAGATGGTTTCAGCTCAGAATTCTACAAGACTTTCAAAGGAGAACTAATACCAATACTCCTCAAATTATTCCATACAATAGAAACAGAAGGAACATTGCCAAACTTTTTATGAGGCTACAATTATCCTGATACCCAAACCACAGAAGGACATTAATAAGAAAGAAAATTACAGACCAATCTCACTCATGAACTTTGATGCAAAAATACTAAATAAAATACTGGCAAATCGAGCCGGGCGGTGGTGGCGCACGCCTTTAATCCCAGCACTTGGGAGGCAGAGGCAGGCGGATCTCTGTGAGTTCGAGACCAGCCTGGTCTACAAGAGCTAGTTCCAGGATAGGCTCCAAAAAACCACAGAGAAACCCTGTCTCGAAAAACCAAAAAAAAAAAAAAAATACTGGCAAATCGAATCCAAGAACGCATTCAGAACTATCATCCACCATGATCAAGTCGGCTTCATCCCACAGATGCAGGGATGGTTCAACATACGAAAATCCTAGCACTTAGTAGGCAGAGGCAGGCGGATCTCTGTAAATTTGAGGCTAACCTGATCTACATAGCAGTTGCAGGCCAGCCGGGGCTACTTCGAGAGATCCTGCCTTTTAGTATACTCTGGAAATACTTCAGTGTGTTCCCATTCATTGCAAAGTGGGTTTCCCCCTACTGTGAAATGTAAGTGGAGATTATGCATTCTGAGCTCATTAGCTGTGCCTAAGATCCTAGCCAGAAAACCCATTTCAGCCTAGCACTTGAGTTCTGATGGCCAGCAGTGTCTTTGCCAGTATGTCAGGGCCTGAGAGGATTCGATGTCACAGAGGAACTACCTAGGGAGAAACAGCAGGATTCTATCCTTGAAGCACTAAATTGAAAATTCTTCATTTCCATTGGTTACAGGTAGAAGATAATGAAATAAAATTGTCTGAGAAAACCCTGCAAGCAACACGGGTAAGCAGCATTTTTGTTCCCAGTGATAACATCATTAACATGAGATGGGGCCTGGAGAGACGACTCAGCAGTTAAGATCTCTTGCTGCTCCTGTAGGGAACCTGGGTTAGGTTCCCAGCACCCACATGGTGGCTCATAACTGTTCATTGCTCTAGTTGCATGGGATTCTGTGCCCTCTTTTGGCCTCCCTGGGTACCACATACACATGTGGTACACATACATACATGCACATAAAATAAATATTTTTGTATTATGGTCCAAATATAAGCAGGTTGTAATGATAAAACATTTAACCTTGGGACTGGAGTGATGGCTCAGCAGTTAAGGGCACTGGCAGCTCTTCAGAAGACACGAGGTCTATTCCTCGCACCAACATGGTGGCTCACAAACATTGTATCTCTACTCACAGGGGATCCTATGGCCTCCAAGGACACCAGGCACACTTATAGTACATAAATGTACATGGTAGACAAAACACCCATGCCCATAAAATACATAAATAATTTTTTTTAAAAAATACCTTAACTCTTAGAAAAAAAAGTTTGTCTTCGATACCTGTTAGCATTTCCCGCTTCCTGTTAGGCCTCTGATGGAAGAAAATGCTGACGGGGAACAAAGTGAAAGAGATTCCACCTAGAATTTTTAATATTTTAAAAAATCTCCCTGTACAATTTTTTTTAATATTTATTTATTATGTATACAATATTCTGTCTTTGTGTATGCCTGCAGGACAGAAGAGGGCACCAGACCCCATTACAGATGGTTGTGAGCCACCATGTGGTTGCTGGGAATTGAACTCAGGACCTTTGGGAGAGCAGGCAATGCTCTTAACCTCTGAGCCATCTCTCCAGCCCTCGCTGTACAATTTTTAAGTCACCACTAGGGACCAAATCCAAAGCCTTGAGCATTCTAGACAAGAACTCTCTACCATGGATCTGTCTATCTCCCCATCCTGTCTTAAGCACTATTAAAAGCAGTTTCCATGGGCTGGGTGGTGGTGGCGCACGCCTTTAATCCCAGGACTTGGGAGGCAGAGGTAGGCGGATCTCTTAGTTCGAGGTCAACCTGGTCTACAAGAGCTAGTTCTAGGACAGCTAGTAATGTAACACAGCAAAACCCCTCCCTCAAAAAAAAAAAAAAAAAGGAGGTTCCAAATTGACCTACCCAGAAGCTGAGATGGCAAAAGAGGTGACTTTTTTTTCACAGACATCGGTTCCCTGGAAAAAGACCACCCTAAGGAGAGTACAAAGCCAGGTATGATAGGCCGTCCACACCTATAGTCCCCGCAGTCAGTAAGCTCAGGCAGGAGGATCACTGCAAGTTCCAAGCCATTCTGGCTACAGTGAGACTTTGTCACAAAAACCAAAGCTCACACTGTTGGTAATTCACCAAACGAACCAGATTATGTCAAAGCACATGGTATCTCTTTGTTACAGTCAAATCAGACTCACCTTTTTATACTGACAAAATGAATAAGTTTTTGATTCTGTAAGTTTTTATGCTGTAAATCACCAGCTTTTTGTTGCTATTGTTTTTAAAGGGGGACGAGTGTTTCTTGGGCACATTGCTAACAGGAGGAAAAGGAGCATATCTTTATTCCAGCAGTCCGCAGTCCGGGCCTGAGGAAGGTAAGCAGCTGTGATTGTGTTCTTGGCTGTATCTGGGTCCCTTGTTTGCAAGTGTTAGCACAGTGTTGTAGCTAATAATACACCTGCTCTCTGAAAAGGCATGCTGGCAGAGAAGGGTTCTCCTGAGCTGTTTTCCTTTGGCTCAGCTACTTGAGGAAACTGGTGCTGGCTTCGCGAGCATGGGTCTGTCCCAGAACTGCATGTGGTCTCCCTTCTTCTTCATTGCTTTGTCCTCAGGATAGGCCAAAGTGGCAGCACTTCCAGCAGGAAGCCATAGATCTACACAGTTTTCTCCTGTGTAACAAACTTACCGGTTTCATGTTTTAAAACAACACCTTGATGGGCAGTGGTGGTGCATGCCTTTAATGCCTTTAATCCCAGCACTCGGCAAGCTAAGGCAGGCGACTCTCTTGTGAGATTGAGGCCATCCTGGTCTACAGAGTGAGTTCCAGGACAGCCAAGGGTACACAGGGAAACCCTGTCTCAAAAAAACAAAATACCTCATTATTAACTCCAAGTTTTGCAAGTCAAAACCCTAGGTGAACAGGGCCTGGTGGCACATGAGTAACCCCAGTATTGGGAGTGGGGGAAGAGGCCGAAGTTCTGCGTGTGTGCTAAAGGCGGCCTTGTACAACACAAGGAGTTTGATGCCATACAGGTCTGTTAATCAGATAGTCTTGACGAGAACAGGCAGGCACGTGTAGATAAAGGTCTAATGAGGCCGCAATCAAAGATCAGCCAAACCTGACTCTTCACTGTAGAGGGAGAGTCTAAGTTGTTGATCCACCACTTCCCTTTGTTTACAGGACTGAAGCCCATTTTATGCCTCCTGCTAGATAGAGACTGGTCTCAGACCTCCCTTAGCCCCAGCAACAAGTGAGGCCATCGCCTCTGTGTCGGCTCTCACATCAGTCTGCCCCTGGCATCTGTGACGCACACCATTTCCTCATACACGATATGGTCACGCCCTTGCAAGCATGGCATCCCTTTATGGCAGCTGTTAAAATCTCAAATATCATGGGCTCAGATATTCCAAATCCCATCATCATGATTATCTCCAGGGACTGGAAAGATGGCTTAGTAGTTGAGACTGCTTTGCTGCTCTTACAGAGGACCCAAGTTCAATTCCCAGTCAGACTACTCACAACCCCTTGTAACTCCAGAAAAATCCAATACCTTTGGCCTCCAAGGGCTCCTATGCTCAAGTGCACATACTGACACATAGAGATAAACACACATAATTAAAAATAAATCTTGTTTTAAAAATGAAATGAATTCTTAGCCAGGTGGTGGCAGCACATACCTTTAATCTCCGGGAGGCAGAAGCTGGTGGATCTCTTGAGTTTGAAACCATCCTGGTCTACTGAGGGAGTTCCAGGATAGCCAGGACTACACAGAGAAACCCTATATTGAAAGAGAGAGAGAGAGACAGAGAGAGAGAGAGAGAGAGCATTATTATTTAATTTATTGTATTCCTTATTAATTATTTTTTTGTTTGATTTTCTTTTTTTTTTTTTTTTTGCGACAGGGTTTCTCTGTGTAACAGCCCTGGCTGTCCTGGAACATTATTTTCTTTTTTTTTCCTTTTTTTTGTTATTTATGTATTATGTATACAATATTCTGTCTGTGTGTATGCCTGCAGGACAGAAGAGGGCACCAGACCCCATTACAGATGGTTGTGAGCCACCATGTGGTTGCTGGGAATTGAACTCAGGACCTTTGAAAGAGCAGGCAATGCTCTTAACCTCTGAGCCATCTCTCCAGCCCCCTGGAACATATTTTCTAGCCCAGGCTGGTCTCGAACTCACAGAGATCTGCCTGTCCCTTCCTCCTAAGTGCTGGGATTAAAGGTGTGTGCCACCACTGCCAGGCCAAAAATCTTGTTTTTTTAAAAACAGAACGTCTCTAGCCATGTCCAGCCTATGGTTTATGGGGCATCTGTAACACAGGATAGCTGGGAATTATAGCCCAACACAGAATCATGAAGTTAGTGCAAACATTGAGACTTCCTTTTTTGCAAATTTTATGGGATTCAGGGGACTTGCTTGTGTGGTTCTCAAGTATGACTTTTGTAGACAGCAGTTGTGTTGCAGTGTTAAAAGGCTGGGCACACCTGAACCTTATATGGATAAGGCTCAAGACAGTAATCAAGTACAGGCCTGAAATGGAGTTTTCTCTTTGTGGACTTACGAAACTGAAGAACTAACTACTTGTTCCTCACTCTCCCAGTAGACAAGGCAGAACTAGCATGGGATAACCCTACAACTTCAGGTTCAAAGGGGCAGAGTTGATAAGGGAAATGAGGTCACCAACTTAAAGCAACTTTAAAATCAATCTCGGCAGGCTGGAGAGATGGCCCAGAGGTTAAGAGCACTGGCTGCGCTTCCAGAGGTCCTGAGTTCAATTCCCAGTAACCACATGGTGGCTCACAGCCATCTGTAATGGGGTCTGGTGCCCTCTTCTGACATGCAAGCACACATGGAAGGAATGTTCTATACATAATAAATAAATACATACATACATGCAGGCAGAACAATGTATACATAATAAATAAACACATACATAAATAAAACCTTTTTTTAAAAAAAAAGATCTGGCAGGGCAGCAAGCTGAGTCTGGGGGTACAGGCCTTTAATCTCTTTAATCAGCCATGGGAGAGTGAGGCAAGATCTCGGGTTCAAGACCAGCCCCTGGACAGCTTAGTAAAACCTTGTCTCAAAATAAAAGTAAGGGAAGAAAAATGGCTTAGTGGCTAAGAGCACTGGCCACTCTTCCGGAGGACTTGGAAAGCACCCATGTGGTGGCTCTCAACTATGTGTAATTTCAGTTCCCAGGGACCTCATGCCCTCTTTTGGCCTCCAGTGACACTCAGTGCATGTATGTGGTACACTTACATACATATACATAAAAATAAAAAATAAATAAATAAGAAAAAGAAAGTAAAAATAATTTTTGGATATAGCTCAGTGACATAATGCTTATACAGCATGTTCTGAATTTGTTGCCTTGGTATAGTATCCAACACTGGGGTGTGGGTGTTTAGTCAGGTGTTAAAATTTGATTCTTTGATTATTATCAAGGCCTGAGAACTTCCTCATGGCCTTCAGCTCTGTCCTTTGAGCTGTTAGTTTTGGGTTTGAGGGTCTCCTGTCTCCTAGGGTGGTCTCAAACTAGAGGTCTTCCTACCTTTGCCTCCTCCCAAATGTTGATAATACAGGTGTGTGCTCTTACACTCACATTGTATAGTATGCTTGTTTTAATTAGAGGGTAGTGGGGGTTGAATCCAAGGCCCTATGAATGCTAGGCCAGCTTTGTATCAGCTACTTCCCAAGCCCTGGGTCATTTTGTTTTGTTTAGGGGGCAGGTACTCACTCAGCATGTATTTATTCTTGTCTCATCTGGAAGTCACTATGTAGACCATGTTGGCTTCAAATTCACAGACACCCACCTCCCTCTGTCCCACCAGGTTTTTTAAAACAGTGGCTTAGTTAGCCCAGACTAGCCTCATACTTGCTATGTAGCCCATAATGATATAACTGCTGCTGCCTGCATTTATTTCCCAAGAACTGAGATGTATGTGCCATCATGCTGTGCACCAAAGGCTTCATGTACACTAGACAACTAGTCTTCCAGTGGAACTACATCACCAGACCCTGCATACTGCTTTAAAAGCAAGCTGTAAGCCGGGCGGTAGTGGCACACGCCTTTAATCCCAGCAGAGACAGGTGGATCTCTGTGAGTTTGAGGCCAGCCTGGTGTAGAAGAGCTAGTTCCAGGACAGGAACCAAAAAGCTAGAAAAAAAAAAAGCAAGGTGTAGATACAATAAAGAGGTGGTTGTGTGATGCCATCCTTTATCCACTTTTAATAGTCATCTGGAATATGTGCCAAAATTAGTTCCTTTTCAGCAAAGGACCTTGTTAGAAAACTGATTTTGTATTGTGGTATCCAACAAGATTTAATGTATCCAGCTCTGTGTAAGAATGAAGGTCACAACTAGAGGTTTCTGGCTCCTTATTAGTCACACTGTTTTATGTTCTACACAACTCCAGTTCTTCTGTATGTTAGGCAAACACTCTACCACTGGGCCACTCCCCAGCCCAGTCACGCCATTTTCAGATCTTAAACCTAAACTGAGTATGCTGGCACATGTTTGTAATCAGCACTAACTCCTGCCCCTGACACTTGGAAAATTGAGGTCAGAGGATCACCAATCCAAGGCCAGCCTATTTGCATAGTAAATTCAAAGCAAGTCTGGATAGCATAGCCCCCTTCCAACCCTTCTTTCCCCCTAGAAAACTTAAATTTCACATTTATCTAAGTTTACAGAGCTTTATGCTACAGAACAATTCTATAGAAGCAGAAAATTTTAACAAGCAAGTCTGTGTATTAAATATTTTATCACTTTAAAGTCAAAGGATTAATTGACCTTTAAATTTATGTCATTTAAGACCACCCACCCTTATAAGTTGACCTTCAAGCCTTCTACAGCCTAGACAGGAAACTCCTTCACTAGACTATATGCCCTGCGTGTTACTACTGCTATTTTGAAGGGGGGCAGGGTTTCTCACTGTAGCTTTGGAGCCTGTCCTGGAACTAACTTTTGACCAGACTGGCCTCAAGTTAACACAGATCTGCCTGCCTCTGCCTCCCAAGTACTTTGATTAAAGGCATGTGCCACCACTGCCTTCTAAATTTTACTTTGGTGCAGGGTCTCTCCTAGTTTCCCAGACTGTCCTTGAACACACTCTAAACAGATGGGCCTTGAACTTGAGACACTGCTACCTCAGGAAATCAAAAGCAAGTGCTTCTTTGTCCTGCTAGAGCTCTCTTGAAGGGAGATGATGCAAAATGCCTGAGGGCTTTCTCAGGCCTTGGAGGGGGATTGCAAAGATGAAAGGCCCTGATGTGAAGAGTTGTTAGTGTCTTAAAATCTGCCTCTAATTAATTGGAATATAATGAGTGTGAAATTGGTATATTCCCATCCCTAACAGTATTTATCTTGAGCTCCTCAGCGTGATTGGTCGAATTCTGAGCTCTGTGTCGTGAACACTTGTCTGTGGTTGTAGTACGGCTGGCAGCAGCATCTGTAAAGAGCTCTAGACAGTGCTCAGCCTTCTGACTTTCCTCCCAAGTACTCAGGACTGAGAATGGCACTTCTTTCCATGAGCTGCCCATCTTCTTCCCTTCCCCAGCCCAGGGACTTTACTATTATGAGACTTCTTGCTATTCTGCTTTGCCTTCTTTGTATCCTTCATGTGCCCTTGTCTTCTGGTCCTGCTGTCCTTGGCCAGGCAGGCTGCCCAGTACCTAATCCTTAAAAACTTGGTTTAGACTCAGATCCATATCCTTAAACATGTTGTTTTAAACTTACCCCAAATAAAATCACACTGTGTGTGCTGTCCTGGGGCTTGCTTTTGGGTTCGGTATTATGCTCCTAGAATTTATCCCGATTGTGTTTGGCTTGGGAGCAGCACACAGCAGTGCAGTGCGGATGGAAGAACTTGCTGTGAGGATGTGCTTGCACAGCAGACTGCTAGGCGGTCAAGGAGGCTGAGACGGGAAGTTTTTAAAGACAAAAATGAGGAAGGTTACATCAGATATTTTGAAGCCAGATGTGGCATTGATGATTAATGACAAAACTGGGTGTCAGTTCCAGGATGAACAGACAGTTGCTGGGTAGATTCCTGGTAGAAGTACTTTTTATTTAGAGTCGCAGTGGAATCTGCAGCAGTCAGTTCAGGCTTGGCACTTTTCTGTGATAGCCACTACCAAGCAATCACGTGTAAAAGTTCATCCTTCTTAATTTGACATTTTTTACCTTTTGGGAGGATTGACATAGTGACTCAATTTAGATTCTCAAAATTTCCACTGTTCATAGTTATAAGTATTCATATAGTTCACTGATTTTCATAGCTCCAAAGCACCTTCATATGAAAATAAGACATTTATCATTTTTATTTTATGTGTATAGATGTTTTTTCTTACCTACATGTATGTCTGTGTACCATGGGAGGCTGGAAGAAGGTATCATGTGGGTGCTAGGAGCTGAACTCGAGTCCTCTGAAAATGTTCCTAACCTCTGAGCCATCTTTCCAGTGCCTCATTTTATTCTTGATGGTCATTTGTTTTGTTTATAGGTTTGTTTTGATTTTTACTATTGCAGCAGTACAGTTATTAGCTGGTTGTGGCAGAGTGAGGCGCGGTGGTGGTGAGTGGCCTTAAAGTCACAGAGTATGCCCTCCTCCGCCAAATTCTGGGATTAAAGGTATAAACCACCATGACTGGTCAGTTGTTAGAGTTCTTACATGCCTCTTTTTAGTCACAGAAATCCCCATTTTTCTCTAATTTGATCCAGAGCAGCAGGTTGTGGGGACTAGGATGGTTGTCCACATGGCCTTCATCCAAGAGGCTAAACTGTTCTTAGAGGCTGTACCACGGCGTGCTTCACTGAGTGGGGTGCAGTGTTCTGTTATTTGGGGTGAATATAGTGCTACGTTTTAAACAGATACAAATAACGAGAGATGTAGAGGACATGTAGAAATATATTTAAAACAGAATTGTATCCATATGTTCACACCATTCATGTGTTCTTTCATACATGAAGTAGACAGGAAAATTACTTAGTGGTGCTAGCTGCCGCAGGCAGGGACTGACTGGAACAGTTGCCTCACAGATCCAGCTAGCTTTGTCAGTTCCTGCAGTGGCAGAGACAGAAGCGAGCAAGGGAGTATTTACAGGCTTGTGGGTAGGGAGGCTGCCCTGCCCAGCAAAAGGAGAAGCAGACAGAAGTGAGATGCTGGTGGGACAGAGATTAGTATGGCTGGATAGAAACTTTCCCATCTGCCTGTTTGCTCTTAGAAATTGAAGGAAAAAAAAAGAACTCTCTACTCTCTCTGCTCTGTCATCATCAAAATCTGTGGAAGTGGTAGCATTCTTGTATAAAACTCCTGTACTGCAATCAGGTCCTGTACTTGAAATCATTTCTAGATTATTTAGTGCCATGTAAATGTTATGTAAATAACCATTAGCCTGTATTGATTAGAAAGTAATGACCAGGGGGCTGGAGAGATGGCTCAGTGGTTAAGAGCATTGCCTGCTCTTCCAAAGGTCCTGAGTTCAATTCCCAGCAACCACATGGTGGCTCACAACCATCTGTAAAGAGGTCTGGCGCCCTCTTCTGGCCTTCAGGCATACAGACAGAATATTGTATACATAATAAATAAATAAATAAATAAATATTTAAAAAAAAAAAAAAAGAAAGTAATGACCAGAAAAGTTGTCTGTGGGTATTAAGAACAGATGTGACCCCTAAGGTGCAACCACTCAGTGTCTGTCCTTCCCAGTAGCCCAGCCTTTGTTTTGAAAGCTATTCTTCACCTGAACTAGTTTGTGGAACCCAGAGGTGTGTCCTCTGACATCTTTTTCTTATGCCTTACATAATGCCACTAATCTTATCTGGTATGTATTTCTGTATTTTTCATTTCTAAAAGTTTGTTTTGAATCTTTTTTAAATTATCCTTCATATGCCAAGCAAATGTAGTTCCTGAACATAGAGAATATGATTATAATCATTGACTTGAGCAGGCCCAAATGTAATGGGTTGTCCTGTCCCGTTAAGAGACTAGCCCTGCCTACTCCCCTCCCCAGTCTGCTGAGGCAAGCAAATCTTCCTTCTCTTTGAATTCCTTTCTGTCTCTCTTCCAAAGAAGCAGCTTCTGCCTCTATTCTTTCTCCCCCCGCCCCCGTTTCTCTTTCTCTCTGCCTCTCTCTCTTTTCTTCTCTGTTCTCCCCTTTCCTTCCCTTCTATAACCTACTAAATAAATACCCATCCTCACTCTGCATGGCATGTGCCTATTCATCTCTGTCTCTCCCCCACCACTTGGCTCCCTGCCTGGGACTCACTGCTCTCATGACCTGCAGGACCCTCAGGGAACGTCACCGTTTTATTTTTACCTTAACACCAAAGGCCCTGCCTCTGTGGGGTTGTTGTTGCAGCTCAGTTGCCATTCAGTTGTCTCTTTCCCTTACCCTTTCATCTGATTCTTTGGTTTATGGGTTTTGTTTTGTTTTGTTTTGTTTTTTGAGACAGGGATTCTCTTTATAGCCCTGGCTGACTCAGTACTCACTTCTCTAGACCAGGCTGGCTTAGAACTCACAGGAGATTCCCTGCCTCTGTTTCCTAAATGCTGGAATTGAAGGTGTGCACCACCACACCTGATGTCTAAATCTTACTTTTAAGCTTCATTCATTAGACAGGAATTTTTTCTTACCTGAGTTGGAATCCTTCTTAGTACTCAATATTCCTGTGAAGTAATTGTTATACCCAGATCATGGGGACCACCAGATCACCACCACGGAGACCGAATGTCATATGTAAAAGCAAAGAGCCTTTATTCAAGCTCGAGCTCGGACTCTCCAACTGTCCAACACAGCGGTTGGGAACAGAGTGCCCAGCCCAGCTGGAGTAGGGTTTTTTATTATAGTAGTTTGGGGGTGAGGGGGTTTCCAGGGTTCAGGACCCTGACTGATAATGGTTTAGGGATATCTTGGCAAAAGTAGAATAGGTGAGTCCTGGACTCAGGGACATGTGGTGATCTTATCTAATGGTTGGAATGTTAGATACTGCCCTTTAGATGCTGGCCCTCCCTGGGTGGTGTCAACTTAGGGCTTTTCCTGGAACCTGGTATTGCCTGCCAGTAACCCCGAGAAACCCAAGCCTACTTTTCAGCTGGTCTCGATCAAGCCTGCAATGGCAGCTGTGCTACCTGGGCCCCATATGTGTGGCCAGGCTGCTCTGGGCCCCACAGTAATGAAATTTCGTCTGTGGCTGGTGGCATGGGATAGAATTTCCAGCATAAAGGGTCTGTGTGAATGTTTGTTTTACATATGAATATCCAGTTTTTACTGCAGCGTTTGTTGAAAAGACCTTCCTTTCTCCTTTGAATGTCTTTGTTGAAAATCGACTGACCGTGTATGTGCAGGGTTATTATTTCCTAACAGGCCGTGCTAAGTGGTTGCTTCTCACTCCTTCATTCTCCTATAGCAATTAGACTTGATAGTGCTTTGTTTTGTTTTGTTTCCTGTTGTAATTGGGAGCTGCAGGGCTGCGTCCCCAGCACCCTGGCCGTCTGGCTAAGTTATGCCCCGAAATAACAACACACAAACTGTATTCATTTAAACACTGCTTGGCCCATTATATCTAGCCTCTTCTCGGCTAACTCTCGCACCTGGACTAGCCCATTTCTAATAATCTGTGTAGCCCACGAGGTGGCTTACCAGGGAGATTCTAGCCTACGTCCATCCTGGGTCAGAGCTTCATCGCCTGTGCCGGGTGAGGGGAGCATGGCGTCTCTGCTCCAGAGAGCAGAGCTGTCGAGTCTCTCTGAGGCGTCTTACCTTACTTCCTCTTCCTCCCAGCATTCTGTTCTATTTACTCCTCCCACCTATGTTTTAACCTATGAGGGCCAAGCAGTTTCTTTATTGCTTAACCAATGAAATCAACAGATTGATATATGAGACTCCCACATCAGTTTCCTTCAGGAGAACTAATTGTTCAGCAGTGAGGAGCAGAGGCACAGGTCACACACCTGGGACAGCGAAAGTGATGAGACAGTCTAGGAAGTGAAAATCTGCCTTATTCTGAACCCTGTTCCTTTCTCTTATGTTCACATGAAGCTGCTGACAGACACTTTAAAAAAAGAAAGGGGGCTGCAGAGATGGCCCAGCAGTTAAGAGCACTGGCTGATCTTATGGGAGAAGAGGATGTGTATTCACAGGTAGAATGAAGCCCGGACAGCTCCTGAAAGGCCTCAGTTCTGTGTCCAGTTTGCATTCTCATTTTGTACTCTAAAACCACAAGATGGGGTGAGCAAGCAAGAGACATTTTACAGATGTGTACGTGGTAGTCAGCTTTTTTTTGTTTTTGTTTTTTAACAAGATGTATATATTAGTTGACTGGTGTAAGCTTTAAGCTTTTGTGGTCAAGTTGTTAAGGACAGTGATCCATTGTTTCAGGTATTTCACCAGGTCACTGTTCTAGGTAACAAATGAAGTCATGCTTGGAAATAAGTGGTACAGTAATGCTCTAAGTAAATCTCTAAATAAGTCCATGAATCAGTATCTGATCATTGGTCTTTTCTACTTTAAAGTCTATTTAAGTCTTGAAAAGGACTTGGGTTCAGTTCCCACTACCCACATAATGACTCACAGTCATCTGTAACTCCAGTCCCAGGATATCCAACACCCTCTTCTGGTTTCCACAGCCACTGCACACATGTGTTACACACACATACATACAGGCAAACACTGTAATGAGTCCTAGTGAGAGGGAATTTGGAGGGAAGGAATCAAGAGCCCCAACGATGGGTGAGAGACAAACACGCCGCCATGCAGACAGAATTTACGTGGGGTATGTTTTTGAGATAAAGGGAATGGGGTAAGGAAAGGGAGAGAGAAAGATGCAGAAGAAGGAGAAGAGGAAGATGGGGGAGAGGTAGGTGGAATTTTGCCTTTTAAAGGGACAGGGAACTGACTGCCACGCACTCAGGTGTGACGCAGAGTGACACACTCTGTCAGGTCCTCAGGGGGCAGGTCCAGGCTCTCCTGGATGATAGCATTCTTCCCTTATTTATTTATTTAAATAAGAAGATGAGGAATTAGGCATGGCAGGTTAGAAATGAGGGCATTGAGCTCTCAGGACTACTTCCTGATAATCTGGGGTCAATAAGCTGCATCAGAGTTCTTGAGAAGGATAAATTTTACCTGAGTTCATGATTAAAAATGGCAGAGATTTACTTGATGGTTACCTAGACAGTCACCCCAGGGTCCTCCATGGTTGTTGAGGGCAGGTATTAGGGCAACATCAATCTTCTGGCTGGCAGAAGTAGGCCTGCCAGGCCCCAGAAGATCCTACAGGCTTCTGTGAAGTAAGGACTCATGGGAGGACTTTACCTTTGTCTTAGGCAACTTGAGGCAGTTGGTTCCCCAGTGTCCTGTTGTCCATGATCTGAAGAGAGCCTTAGCAGCAGTCGAGGTGAAAGGCTGGTTTGCTTAGTGGCTAGTGCTGCCACTTGTACCGCAAGCTTTGATTTCTGTTCCCATCCATCTTCTTATGAGGAAATAGGGGTGCTCCCAGGAGCTGACCTGTATCTCTATTATGAAAGTCTTTTTAGTTAAACATTTTAAATGGCATAGTCTCTAGATCTCTGAGCCTCTGAGGAATGTCTATTATGGACTGGGTATGTCTGAGTTATGACAACAATCACACTAGCACAGGATCTGCCTGGAGAGCTGGCTCAAGCTGAGAGGTTGTGGAGGAATGATTTAAGGAGATACAATGAACAGAGCTCACTACGACTGTTTAAAAGAGTTCACTGTGGTTCTTTAAAACGTTAAACAATACTTAAATGTGCACATACATGCAGTTGAGTTTGAGTTACATATACACATACAGAGTTAAAGCTAGCGTACACTCACACATACAGGGTTAAATCTAAATAGCATGCATATACTCACATACATAAACAGTAAATAAGAAGGGAGAACCAGTGTGTGTTGAGTGAGAGGAAACTGGCTTCTCCATCTCTGACTCGCATGTTGTAGCAAACAGAGTTCATTTAAAGAGGGAGAGAGTAGACAGACATAAGCAGGTCTTTGAAGCAAAAAAAAAAAGTGGAGAATCAAATTCACCAGTGAACGAGAGAGCAGATTCATTGATGGTGGAAGAGAGCAGGCAGATCTGCTGCAAGCGGAGCAGGCGGTGGAGGACGCCACATAATGCAGTCAGAGTAAGAGGAATTAGAGACAAAGTAAGTAAGAGGCGAGAGATGAGTCAAAGAGCACCTTTAGTAAAGGTGGTGACTAGGTCATTCGACCTGTCTTGTCCTTAGCCAAGATGGCCGTGAAATGTCTCTCTTAACCTCAAACAAAATGGCAGATACATGATCTCCCTTACTGAGGATGGTTGTTGAAGTTAGTTCAATTCGGGAAATAACCAGGCTGGTTAAAAGATAAAACAATTAATTTTTATTTATTTATTACGAAGGGAAAACTCACAAAACAGGAACAAGAAGTCCAAGCTCAGCTGTGCTGCGAGGGAATCAGATAGAGTGCACCTGGGTCATGCACCCTTTTTCTCCAGGCCCCAGAAAGCCACACCCTAACTTGATCCCACCTCTTAAAGATAATTGGTTGACAAAGATTTCCCATCAGATGGTGGTTAGGTTATCTGACCTGCCCTTAGCCAAGATGGCACCTACCCACATGTTGTAAGGTACTGACAAACCACATGGTTTTTTTAGAGCAGTTGTATAAGTTTTAAACATACCCAATTAGCAAGACACACATACAGAACACATAAAATTCATACATTCAAAACATGCATTTAAAACATTTAAAACAGGGACTGGAAAGATGGCTCAGTAGTTAAGAGCACTGACTGCTCTTCCAGAGGTCCTGAGTTCAATTCCCAGCAACCACATGGTGGCCTACAGCCATCTATAATGAGACCTAGCGCCCCCTTCTGGCTTGCGGGCACACATGGAAGGAATGCTGTACATATAATAAATAAATAAATATTTTAAAAAAACATTTAAAACAGTCAGAATCACACACATGTGGTCACATCGTTCACATACATCTTTCATACATATGAATCAAACAAGAAACATCCCAGGCATACGCTGCTTTCTTAGGTCAGCCCACAGCCAGGCAGGAAAGAGGGACCAGCCACCCTGGGCTACAGCAGGAAGGGTGGAAACAGAGAAGTAGAAATGAAACCAGGCTGGAAAGTGACCCACCACCCTGGGCTTCAGCAGGAAGGTCAGAGAATCTCAGTATGGCTGGATCACATGCCAGGAGCAACTGCCAATAAGTGGCCATGTCCCTGGGGAGGAGGTACAGTTTCCATGAGTGAGGTAGGAAAGATCCAAAGCCTGTAATCTCCGGAGTCCCAGAGATTAAGGGAGGACTGAATAAAGGGCATCAAGCACAGAAGCAGGGGCCGGGACTCCAAGCCTAAGAGACACTGGTTGCCCAGTACTGGGTCTTAAAATGAGAAACTACCGTCGAGAGACAAACCCTCACTTATGGGCAGGGGGAGGCTTACCAATTTTAGCTGACATGTTGGATGAAGGGGTCCGGCAATCCTTTAGTTGGAAGAGAGACAAGATTGAAGGTTACAGTGGTCCTCAAACTGCCAGCAGGCAGGAGGAACTTCCAGGAGAGCTCAGTCTTACGGCACCAATATAATGATTCTACATGAGAGGAACCTTGGCTGGAAGGAGCCAAGCATCCCCATGGTGGGCAGGAGACAAATACACCATGCAGACAGAGCTTATGTAGGGGTATTATTGAGATAAAGGGAACAGGAGAAGGGGGAAGGTGTTATCCCTTTTTATTTTTTATTTATTTATTTATTTGGTTTTTCGAGACAGGGTTTCTCTGTAGCTTTGGTGCCTGTCCCGGAACTAGCTCTTGTAGACCAGGCTGGCCTCGAACTCCCAGAGATCCGCCTGCCTCTGCCTCCCTAGTGCTGGGATTAAAGGCGTGCGCCACCACCACCCGGCTATTCCTTTTTAAAGATATAAAAGGGGAAGGGGAAGGCCAGACCCACAAGGGGCAGCCAGTCCCACGAGGGATAACAGCAGGCAACCCGCGCCTTGGTGGGTCCCCCAGGCCTGGGTAATTCCCTGAGGCCTTGGCGGGTGACCCTGGCAGGTGGGAGACCAAAGCAGGTGAGAAACAGACAGATACATCATGCAGAGAGAGTTTGAGTATAGAGTTTATTCAGTGGGTTATGGAAGGGAAGGGGAAGGAAGAGAGGGAAAGGGAGAAGGGGGAGAGAGAGAGCAGAAGTTACCTCTTTGGGAGAGAGATGGAAAAAGAGAGTGCAGGCTGGAGGAGGTGGAATATCCATGGGTAGAAGGGGAGGGGTTGGGAGAGGCTAGGACTTGTCTCTTAAAGGGACAAGTATCCAGGTGACAGACTAGGCCAGCAGATCATAACATTTCCATCTCTCTTTTTTTTTTAATTTATTTTATTTATTATATATAGTGTTCTGTCTACATGTTTGCCTGAACGCCAGAAGCGGGCACCAGACCTCATTACAGATGGTTGTAAGGCACCATGTGGTTGCTGGGAGTTGAACTCATGACCTCTGGAAGAGCAGTCAATGCTTTTAACCTCTGAGCCATCTCTCCAGCCCCCCAGTGTATTTTTAAAAATACACTGAAAAACCAAAGAACCCATCTCTTTCTTATAATAAAAAGGCGCGAAGTTAAGCACAACAGGTTAAAAGATTTGGGATGGCAGGTTCTCAAGACTACTTCCTGTATATTTGTGGGCGCTGTCTTGGGGGGACCTGAGAACTCTGGGTGCTGGTCACATCCTGGGGTAGCTGGTCGCTTTACTCCTTGTGGTGTGGAACTGTCTGGTGTCTCTTGGACCTGGCAAGGTGTTGACAGAACAGAGGACAGTGTTAAGTTTAGGAAGAGAAAAAAATTTTCAGGACCAGGGAATTGAGAGGGGTGTATCTGACCTGTTTAAGGTGGATCCTTCAATTCGGCTCCCTGGAACTCACAAGAATTCTTTGGTTTTGTGAAAACCTAAGTTTTAGACATATACATTGTATAAATAGTAGCATATTTATGTCAGAATGACTGTGACATGTTTTTGCACAATGAAAAGTATTTTTAAGGGGCTGGAGAGATGGCTCACTGGTTAAGAGCATTGCCTGCTCTTCCAAAGGTCATGAGTTCAATTCCCAGCAACCACATGGTGGCTCACAACCATCTGTAATGAGATTTAGTGCCCTCTTCTGGCCTGCGGACACACACACACAGAATATTGTATACATAATAAATAAATAAGTATTTAAAAAAAATATTTTTAAGACTATGGAAGGCAGCATGAGAGAGAAATTTAGTAACTTGTATCTGTCCTCATACCTTTATATACAGTATACAGTTTAATAACTTGTATTTGTATTTTACTGAAATTTGTTTGATGAGGTTGTCCTTTTAAACCTACAGAACCCCTCAGCTGTCAAACTGCATCAGAGATCTTTGAGAGGGATAAAAGTAAAAAACGACAGAGAACATAGTCGGTTGGCACCTCAGGGTCCTCCATGGTTGTTGACAGTCGTATTTGCCTTTTGCTGTTTAGTGCAGGGCCGGCCAGGTTTTAGAAGATGGGTTAGATGGGTTAGAAATCTGTAGGAAGACAAGCCTACCCTTACCTGAGCAGCTAGGCTGTCGATTCCAGTGATTCTGTCCACTGTCTGGAGATATTCAGTTTAGATGAAAGGCAGTTTTTCCCAGTGGTCAGCACTTGGCAGTTGATCAAGCAAATTGTGGATGGACGTTATTCTGTGCCCATTTGTCTTCTGTCTTCTTTGGAGGAAGTAGAGTGCTGCTGCTAGGAGCCAACCTGTCTGTTATGAAAAGTCTTTTAATAATTAAACATTTAAATGCCAAATTCCCCAGATCTCTGAGCAGTTGAGGGATATTTATTGGTTATGACTACAGTGTAGAATCTGCCTAGAGAGCTGAGTCCATCCAAGCTTGGCTGTAATGGCTCTCACTGAACAGGTGAGATTTATACTTGTGAAAGACAAAGAAGGAAAACCTGTTTGCAATAGAAGCTTACAATAGTCGAGAACAGCTTAATATATTTTAAAGCAGGTTGGATTACATATACAGTATTTTTGTAAGAGACTTAAAAGTACATATCAATTTAAAACATGAAACTTATTTTTATAGTCTGGAATGAGATATACTGAACAGATAATTATTTAACATTTAACAGTAAATATACGTACATATACACACAGTTGAATTTTTGTTTTATATACATAAAGTTAGATGAAAGGTGAGTGAGAAGAAGCTGGCTGGGGTGGGACCTCATGTGGAGAGCCTGTTGCCAGAGCTCTTTGGCTAGGGGTGGAACCTCTGGCTCCTCCCTTTGTTAAGCTCAAAGAAAATGGCATTAGCCATGGTTGTCCATGTAGTGTGACTACTTAAATTTAGCCATCACTGGTAGAAATTAGAAAAGTGGTTTATTTTAATAGGTAAAAAACGTGACAACAGCGAAAATGATGCAAACCCCGGGGCAACTAGCCGGACATCTCCAGGCTAGTGTGGGGTTTGACAATAAAGCCAAGCTGATTCCCGGCCCATCGGCTCAGAAACCAGGGACTAAGACTGGTCCAAGCAGTCCTTACAGTGGAGAGGATCACTTACGAGAGGTCCAAAGACAAAACACACACACACACTCACACACACACACACACACACACACACACACACAAAAAAAAAATCTGAGCAGTGTGAGGACCACCGAATGGTCTGCTCACATTTTCAGCTGTGGGGAACAATGAGGCAGAAAAATGAATGCACCACTCAGTGAGTGCAGTGCTAAGGGAGAACTAGAGAAAGGGAAATCACATGAGAGGCTCTAGGCCAGAAAGGGACCAGTCTTACCAGCTGTCCCAGTGGACTGACGGAAAGTTGGGAAGTGGGCTGGTAGAAGGTCCAGGCTTAGGATTTTCGCCCGCAGCGCAGCAGTGGTAGAATGGTGGGGGGTAGTGGGGTAAGGGAGTGGGAGGAGTGTTGCAGGACAGAATGCCCATTATACCACCAAGCTGGGAACCAGAGCCGAGCCCACAAGATGAAGCAGGGCCCAGCAACCACGGGAGAAGTGGGGAAGGGAAAAAAAAGTGAGGGGAGAAGGGAAAGAGGCAGAAGTTGCCTCTCCAGAAGAAGGGCAGAGAGAGAGGAGGGGGAAAGAGTAAAAGGAATTTACAAACAAAAAAACGTAAGTAAACCATGAGACTAGGCAAGGAATACCTCAGTAAAGATGGTGGGACTTGGTCACCTGACCTGCCCTTAGTTATGATGGCGGTTAGGTCGCCTGACCTTAGTCAAAATGGCGGTGGTCACATGTTGTTGTATGGAGAAACCAATTTTTTTTTTAAGGGAGAGAGAGAAAGAGATGGAGAAATTCATAGAAAGAAAGGGGAAGAGGAAGAAGGGGAGAGGTAGGCAGAGTTTTGCCTTTTAAAAGGACAGGGTACTGTTTGCCATGCATGCAGATATGACATGGGGTGACACATTCTGACTGGTCTTAGAGGGGCAGGGGCAGGTTTGCCTGGATGCTAACAAACACTCGTACACATTAAATAAAAATTTTAAAAAGAAACTCTGTTTCAAAAAATAGAAAGAAAGAAAGAAAGAAAGAAGGAAGATTCCAGCGACTAGAGCAACAACCACTCACATGATAGCTTACAACAGCTGTAACTTCAGGTCCAGGATTTGTCCCTCTCTTCTGACCTCTATGGGCACCAGCATGCTTGTGGTATACATACAGATACGCAGGCAAAACACTCATACATATCAAATAAAATAAATCTAAAAATGATAAAAAGGAAAAAAGGCTCTATTAGGTCTTTCAAAATAACTGTACCCATTACTTCTGGGCTCTCTTTAGTGTTGAGCTAGCTTAGAGACAGAGAATTATGAACTCACCAATGTCTTAGAAACAAAGAATAATCTGAGGGTAGCACAAAGGACCACGCAAACAAAGCAAAAGTAACCTGGCAAAGCAATTTCTTTTTGTAAAAAGGATGTACCAGAGCCCAAAGTGTTCTAGGAAGAGAATGAAGAATGAACTAAAAGGAAGACATGACTACTCTTAGAGCATGGAGATTGAGGAAGAGTCCAGGCTGAGCATGGCCCGCAGCTAAATCTGACAATGAGAGGAGCCCCCAACCAAGAGAGGCAGCCCAGGCTAGCCAGAATGGCTGAGTTATATAGGGATCAGACTGGGGGGCGGGAAAGGTTAGGAAAACAGGGTGAGGAGCATTGGGAGGAACCACAGGTACTGAATGAGGTTTGGCCTGGGTTTGAGACCTAACAGGAAGCACACTTGGTTGTTATTCTAACACAGGTGATCAGTTTGTCTTTTCTGATTGGCTGAGGTCAAGCCTCAGTCTTTCAAGATTGGCTAATTTAAAAAAAACAAAATCAGCACAAAGGAAATGATGGAAAAGGGGAAGGGGACAAGTTCTCTCCAGTTCTGGGAATGCAGAGGGCGCTTGTGTAAAAAAAAAAAAAAAAAAAAATTACCGGGTGGTGGAGATTAAAAGATTTGCATGCAGGTTTTGCAAGGTAAGGGAGATTTTTTTAAAAGAATTCTCACAAATGGAGCAGATATCTCCAAATTATTTTAAGCATATCCTCTGAAGATGCCCAATAAGGGCATGTGAATTTTGCTTCTTGACATCTGCTGACAGTATGTATGCTTACTGGTTTTGGATGTTTTTCCTTATGGATTTTTTAAAGAGAGGTTTTTTATGTAGCCCTGGCTAGTCTTGTACTCACTATGTTGCCAAGGCTAGCCTTAAACTCCTGGCGGTCCTCCTACTCAGCTTCCAGAATGCAGGAATTATAGGCACTTACTGAGCTGGACACCTACTCTTATTTTTTTTTCTCATTTTTATGCAAAAACCGTATGTGCTTCCTTTCTCTGTTGGAGGCCCTGGAGGTCATTTGAGCTTCCCCAGAGCAGAGGATCAGCGTCAGCGCACAGGTTATATAAGTGCACCTGATAGCGGTGTCTAGTTACTCTGCTGGGGTTGTTGGGGAAAAGCCTGGTCTTTGCAGCCCCAGTGAGGAGTCAAAACATCCTCAGATAAACAGCTCCTGGCTTTGCTGACCATCTCATTAGAGTCTTATGGGGGGGGTGGGGGGGAATCAAGCAACAAATACAGCGAAACAAGGCTTTTCTATGATTTGCTTCTTTGTTTCTGTCAGAAGAAATAAAGAATATTCTGGGTGTCACACAAACTATGTAGCCCAACTAGCCAGTTCTTTTGTTGAAGGAAGGAAGGGAGGGAGGGAGGGAAAGAAAGAAAAGAGAAAGGTGTGCCAAGACCCAAACCAACTAGTCACACACTGGGCCAGGACGTCGCTTGATTTTTTTTCTAACAGGTAATGACTATGTCTTTTTCCTGGCGTCTGACCTCACAGCCTTTTGAGATTAGCTAATTTTTGAAGAGTCATCGGAAAGGAAATGAAGAAAGGAGGGACGGAGTCTGACACTTAGGTGACTTAAGTTCTAAGTATATAGTAGGGCCTTTGTCTAACCCTAAACAAAGATTTTACTAGGTTGGAGGAGTAAACATTTGGCATAAAGGCTTTACCAGGGAAAGATAAAAGGATTTGAATACCTTTCCATAAGCAAAGGCTTTACAGTGTTTAATAGAAAACCTATTTTTAAAAATATTTCTTACAGTTGCCTATGTAATTAAACTTATGATTTTATTGGTTGTTTAAATAACCAATAAAGGTGATATTCTAAAGATGAGTCAGATGTGAACCAAGGGACAGCCACTTGGGGATGTAGCAAGGTCTCCCATAAGTATTTTGGCAGAGAATAAATTCTATAGCAACCTCTCTGTCCTTTATGCAAGGTCCCTCGCCAAACAGGGGTGGACTGCAGGAGAGATGTGGTCAGGGTCATGCATGTTCAAGGTCCTTGCTTAGCCTACATGGCTTTTTTTTTTTTTATTTTATTTTCCGTGGCTCTCAAGAACACAGCAAACTACCACACAAGCTAGGCTAGGCCACCTATGCCAACACACTAATTAAAGAGACAGGCAGTAGCGAAAAGTAGAGAATAGAAATGGATCCCATATAGTCTTGTTAGAAAAAAGAGTCCAATCATGGAGTCCAGTGATGCTTAAGTCTGTCTTCTTGGTTCTATTCGAGGTGGTGGTTTGGTTTTCTGTTTCACTAGTTTTGTTTGGGGGAGGGGGAGGCTTTTTAAATTTATTTTTATTTTATGCTCACTGGTACATGTTTGTCTGTGTGAGGGAGTCAGAAGCCCTGGAACTTGAGTAACAGACATGTGTGAGCTACCATGTGGGTGCTGGAAATTGAACCTGGTTCCTCTGAAAGTATAGGTAGTACTATTAACCACTGAGCCATCTCTCCATCCCCAAGAGAGCTTTTTTTAAGACTTATTATTTAGTTGTCTTTTCATTTATTACGTGCTTCAAGCTGGCCTTGATTTACTGTATAACCAAAGATGATGTCGAGCTCCCTAATCATCCTGCTTTTGCTTTCTGAGTCCTGGGATTATAGCATACTCAACCACCACACCCAGTTTTATGAGGTTCTGAAGATTGCGCTACATTTCATTCCCAAGGTTTACTTTGAAATAGTGAGCAAGAAGCCAAGCATGGTGCCACATGCCTTTAGTCATAGCACTTGGGAGACAGAGGCAGGTTGGATCTCTGAGTTCAAAGCCAACCTGATCTACATAGAATTCCAGGACAACCATGGTTTACATAGAGAAACCCTGTCTCAAAAAACAAAAAGAGAAGATATATAGAAGGCAAAAGAATGTTCAGTTGAACAGTCCTGAACACAGTGCTATCTCACTCATTGTAGGTTTACCATTATCTCAGCTCTGTTCTAGCCTGCCTGCTGGATAAATTCTCAGAAGTGTTAAAATTTCTTCCTCGGAAGCAGGTTCCTTCTGATGATGTGGGATTTTCCTTTATATGCTGTGAATCTGTTTTATTACCATTGGTTAATGAATAAAGCTGCTTTGGCCTATTAGCTCAGGCTTCTTATTGGCTAGCTCTTACATATCTTAAATTAACCCATTTCTGTTATTTTATATTTACCATGAGGCTTATGGTTTATACCTCTTGCTTCTTGGGCAGCAACATAGCATAGCATCTGCCTCTTTTGGCAGCTACATGGTGTCTCTCTGGCTCCGTCTACTTTCTCTATATATATCTCTGTTCAGATTTCAAGCCTGGCTTTGCTCTGCTAAGCCATTGGCCAAAATAGCTTTATTCATCAACCAATAAAAGCAACACATAAACAGAAGGACATCCCACATCATTCTCTGACTGGTGTCAAGACTACAGACTTTTCTCTTTTCCCAGCATGAGATTCCTTGGGAGATTATAATTCTTTGGGATTCATTGTTTTAATTGTTGGAGCATAAGTGTCTCTCTTTAGGATATCTCTTTTTTCAGGAAGGTTACATTATTGCTCTAGTACCTTCAAGAAGGACACTGGACTCTTGCCCAAGAGTCTAGTACTCCAGCTCTGACCAGTGTTCTTTTTCTTCTAGGGACTGTGCATTTCTTCTCTGGTGGCCTCCTGTTTTCTCACCGTCACCATGGAAGTATCATCATTTCCAAGGATCACATGAATTCTGTTTCCTTCTATGATGGGGTATGTGGTTTTTCAATCCTGGCTTTGGTGCTCTAAAATATATTTTACATATAGACCATTTTCCCTTCTCCATTACCATGTGGCAGGATATCAGGAACCCCCATTGAAGCAGGCCAGCAGGGGGATGAAGAGAGGCTTGTATATTTTCAGAACAGTTCAGTGCTTTGCTAATAAGGCCTGGGTCAGAAGAACCAACCACATGCCCAAGTTGGTCATCCTAAAGATAGTAGAAAGTAGCTGAAAAAGACCTCCAATGGCTCATCCAATGGCCATCACACAAGCCCAAGGCTCACACTTCTGAACTGGAAGGTTCATCTATGACGTTGGTGGGTTTCTAACCACAGGAAAGAATTGTATGTGTTCAAGGAGGTAAAAATTGCTCACTTTCTCCATGAGACTTGAAAGCAGAACTGGTCCCCGCCCCTTGCTCATCGATGCAAGGAGTGAACTAGCCAGGGCAATGCAGGAAAGCTCACCTTTGTGGAGAGGACAAGTGAGAGCTGGTGGGCTGACAAACCTGCAAGCTACCCATGGTTCTCCTGGAGCATGTGAATAGACCAGTCTTGCAGACCCAAAACTGCAGTCCCCATGACACAGGGCAACAACAGGATATCCAAGAAAAATCCCAGTGAGGGCCCAGAATCAATAGTATAGCAGAAACCAGAGAGCTTGAACCAGACCAATGACTCTGCACTGAAAACTTGCAAGTAAAGATTTATGGACAAGAGGGTCTACTGCATAACTCACAGTGTCACACTATAGCTTCCGTAACAAGATTGATTTTTCTTTTTTTTTTTATTTTTCTCTTAAATTTTATTTTATTGGGGGGGAGGTTGCAAGGGTAGAGGGCGGATACAAAGGGATGGGGAAATGGATAGGATAGAGATGCATGATGTGAAAGACAAAGAATAAATAAAAAAGAAAGAAAGAAACAGTGATCAAGAGGCTAGTGAGGTGGCTCAGCAGTTAAGAGCATTTACAGCCCTTCTAGAGGACCCAGGTTTATTTCCCAGTACCCATGTCAGCTCACAACCATGTCAGACAGCTCATGACCACTTGTAACTCCACCTCTAGGGATCCCGACACCAGCAATACATGACAGATACTCCAGCATGTACATGAATACAATTTTAAAATTTTGCTTTAAGAATAAAGAAATGGGCCACGCAGTGGTGTCAAAACTGAGTAGTAGCACGCCTTTAATCCCAGCACTTAGAGGCAGAGGCAGGAAGATCACTGTGAGTTTGAGGCCCGCCTGGTCTACAAAGCAACACAGAGCTCCAAACAGAACAGGCTCCAAAGCTACACAGAGAAATCCTGTTTTTAATAAAAGAAAGAAAATAAAAGAAAAACAACAACAACAAATGGGTTTGAAGAGATGGCTCAGCAGTTAAGAGCACTTGTTATTCTTGTAGAGGACCTGGGTTCAGTTTCCAGCACCCACATATTAACTCATAACCATCCATAACTCCAGTTCCAGGGGATGTAATGCCTTCTTCTGACCCCCTTGAGTACCAGGCACACATGTAGTGCACATACACATAGGCAGGCAAAACATTCATAAAGTAAAATAAATCTTTAGAAACAAAAAGAATGAAGAGCAGTGTTGGGATAGCAAGGTTAGCTCATTGGGCGGGGGGGAGCAATTCTGTTTGTTTGGTTGGTTTTGTTTTTATTTTGTTTGAGACAGGGTGTCTCTACCTACCCTTGGTTGTCCTGGAACTTATTATATAGACCAGGTTGGCCTCAAACTCAGGGCAGTCCTCCTGCCTCTGCCTCTCAAGTGCTGGGATTAAAGGCATGTGCCACTACCATGCCCGAGTGTGGGAGTAGATTCTTACCCCATTAAAAAATTTTATGTAGGCTCTGAAGAGATGGTTCAGTGACTAAAAGCACTTGCTCTGCTCCTCCATAGAACCAGGTACCCATGTCAGCCATTTACAACTACCTTTAACTCAGACTCCAAGAGGGTTCAACTCCTGCTCTGGTCTCTCCTGACACCTTCACTCACATGGAGACATGCACACGTACATTAACTTTATTACTGGTAGAGAAGAGGCATGCATCCCACAGTGCACACACGAAGGTCTGAGGCAGTCTTCAGGAGTCAGTCCTTTCTTCCGTCATGAGTTCTGGGCATCAAATTAAGATTATCAGGCTATGTGGCAAGTGCTTTTACTTCCTGAGCCATCTCTCCAGCCACAAATTAAATATTTAAAATTTCATAAGTATATACCAAAATTAAAACCAGATAAGCAAATTAATTCGACCTATATAACCACAAAGGAAACAATCATCAAAAGTCTTCCAACCAAAAAAGAAGCTCAGGACCAGATGGTTTCAGCCAGAATTCTACAAGATGTTCAAAGAAGAACTAATAACCAATGTTCTTCAAATTGTTCCACACAATAGAAGCAGAAGGGACATTGCCAAACTTATTTTATGAGGCTAAAGTTACCCTGATACTCAAACCACACAAAGACACTACTAAGAGAATTATAGGCCAATCTCACTCATGAATATTGATGCAAAAATACTCAATAAAATACTGACAAACCGAATCCAAGAACACATCAGAAAAATTATCCACCATGACTAAGTAGCTTTCATCCCAGAGATGCAGAGATGTTTCAACATATGAAAATGTATCAATGTAATCCCACCATATAATCAAACTGAAAGAAAAAAACTATGTGACCATTCGATTAGATGTTGAAAAAGCTTTTGGCAAAATTCAACACCTCTTCATGATAAAAGTCTTGGAGAGAACAGGGATACAAAGAATATAATAAAGGCAGTATACAGCAAACCAACATCCAACATCAAACTAAATGGAGAGAAATTCAAAGCGATCCCACTGGAAATCAAAAAAGACAAGGTTGTTCACTCTCTCCATATTTATTCAATATAATACTTGAAGTTCTAGCTAGAGCATTAAGACAACAAAAGGAGGTCAAGGGCATACAAATCGGAAAAGAAGAAGTCAAACTCTCACTATTTGCTGTCGATATGATAGTATACATAAGTGACCCCAAAAATTCTGCCAGGGAACTCCTACAACTTATAAACACCTTCAATAATGTAGCAGGATATAAGATTAACTTTAAAAAAATCAGTAGTCCTCTCTTATATAGATGATTAATGGGCTAAGAAAGAAATCAGCAAAACATTACCCTTCACAATAGCCACAAATAACATAAAATATCTTGGGGTAACTCTAATCACACAAGTGGCAGACCTGTATGACAAGAACTTTAAAACTTTGAAGAAAGAAACTGAAGAAGACACCAGAAAAAGGAAAGCTCTTGGATAGGTAGAATTAACATAGTAAAAATGGCAATTTTACCAAAAGCAATCTACAGATTCATTGCAATGCCCATCAAAATCACAAAAAAAAATTTTCATAGATCTCAGAAGAACAATACTCAACTCATATGGAACAACAAAAAAGATAGCCAAAACAATCCTGTACAACAAAGGAATTTCTGGAGGCATCACAATCCCTGACTTCAAACTCTACTATAGAACACAGCTATAGAACTCTACTTTAAAAAACAGCCTGGTAGGGGCTGGAGAGATGGCTCAGTGGTTAAGAGCATTGCCTGCTCTTCCAAAGGTCCTGAGTTCAATTCCCAGCAACCACATGGTGGCTTACAACCATCTGTAATGAAGTCTGGTGCTCTCTTCTGGCCTGCAGACATACACGCAGACAGAATATTGTACACATAATAAATAAATATTTAAAAAAGAACAGCCTGGTATTGGCATAAAAACACAGAGGAGAACCAATGGAATTTAATCGAAGACCCGGATTTAAATTCACACACCTACAAACACCTTATTTTTGACAAAGAAGCAAAAAATATCAAATGGAAAAAAGAAAGCATATTCAACAAATGCTACTGGCATAACTGGATATCAACATGTAGAAAAATGAAAATAGATCCATATCTATCACCATGCACAAAACTCAAGTCCAAATGGATGGATCAAAGACCTCAACATAAAACCAACCACACTGAACCTCATAAAAGAGGAAGTGGGAAATACATTTGAATGCATTGTCACAGGAGACCACTTCCTAAATAGAACCCCAGAAGCACAGACACTGAGAGAAACAATTAAGAAATAGGACGTCCTGAAACGGAAAAGCTTCTGTAAAGCAAAGGACACAGTCAACAAGACAAAATGACAGCCTACAGAATGGGAAAAGATCTTCACTAACCCCACATCAGACAGAGGTCTGACTTCCAAAATATACAAAGAACTCAAGAAATTGGTCATCAGGGGCTGGAGAGATGGCTCAGTGGTTAAGAGCACTGCCTGCTCTTCCAAAGGTCCTGAGTTCAATTCCCAGCAACCACATGGTGGCTCACAGCCATCTGTAATGAGATCTGGTGCCCTCTTCTGGCCTGCAGGAATGCATACAGATAGAACACTGTATACTTAATAAATAAATAAATCTTTAAAAAAAAAAAAAAGAAAGAAATTGGTCATCAGAAGATCACATAATCCAATAAAAAAAATGGAGTACAGACCTAAACAGAGAACTCTCAACAGAGGAATCTAAAATGACTGAAGGACACTTAAGGAAATGTTCAGCATCCTTAGTCATCAGAGAAATGCAAATCAAAATTTGCATCTTACACCTGTCTTAATGGCCAAGATCAAAAACACTGATGCCAGCTTATACTGGAGAGGATGTGGGGTAAGGGGACTGCTCCTTCATTGCTGGTGGGAGTGCAAATATGTATAACTGCTTTGGAAATCAGTGTGGCTATTTCTCACAAAATTAGGAAACAATCTACCTGAAGACCCAGCAATACCGCTGTTGGGTATATACCCAAAGGATTTTCAGTCATACCACAAGGATATATGTTCAGTTATGTTCATAGCAGCATTATTTGTAATAGTCAGAACCTGGAAACAACCTAGATGCCCCTCAAACAAAGTATGGATAAAGAAAATGTTGTACTGCCAGGTGGTGGAGCATGCCTTTAATCCCAGCACTCAGGAGGCAGAGGCAGGTGAATCTCTGTGAATTTGAGGCCAGCCTGGTCTACAGAGCGAATTCCAGAATTGATTCCATAGCTACTGAGAAACACTGTCTTGACAAACCAAAAAGAAAAGAAATAAAGAAAATGGAAAATGTGGTACATTTTTACAACAGAGTACTACACAATAGTAAAAGATAATGATATCTTGAAATCTGCATGAAAATGGATGGATCTAGAAAAATCCATATTGATTGAGGTAACTCAGCCCTGGAAAGACAGATATAATGTGTACTCACGCATAAGTGGCTTCTAGACATAAAGCAAAGAAGAAAACCAACCTAGACAACAAAGAGGACCCTAAGAAAGACATAACATGGATTCACATAGGAAGTAGAAAAAGACAAGATCTCCTGAGTAAATTGGGAGTATAGGGTTCACAGGAGAGGGTAGAAGGGGAGGGGAAGGAAAAGAAGGGACCTCAATAAAAACAATTTAAAAATCCATATGTATAAAAGATATAAAAATAAATGTTCATTAATCTCTCGGAGCAGAAAGACTTCCTAAGCTTAGGAGATATTTAAGAGCCTTAGATGTTGTGGTGCATGCCTATAACTCAGCACTCAGGAACAGAGGCTAGAAGATTGCCACAAATTTGAGGCCAGTCTGCTCCACATAGGAAGTTCCACGCCAGCCCGGGTTGTATAAAGAGAGACTTGGTGTGCAAGCTTCGTTTCTGTTGTTGAAACAAATACCCTAACAAAAAGCAACTTTGCAAAGAAAGGACTTAGACGTTACAGTTCATGTGGTAGGGAGGTCACAGTGGTAAGAACTTGAAGCAGATAGTCACACCACATCTAGCTTTAAATTTTGGGTGGATAGGTTGCCAGGCAATGGTGGTGCATGCCTTTAATCCCAGCTCTTGGGAGGCAGAAGCAGGCGGATCTCTGTGAGTTTGAGGCCAGCCTGGTCTACAAGAGCTAGTTCCAGGACAGGCACCAATAACTACAGAGAAACACTGTCTCGAAAATCAAAGAAAAAAAAAATCTGGATGGGTAGTCTGAATCTCGCTGAGGCCTCCAGAAAATGATTTTTCCCACTAGTTGAGAATAAGACTGCTACCACAGTTTAAATTCAAATTTGAAACAAGATTTAATTAAATATTGGCCAGGTCCATACCTGGGTTCCTGGGAAATGGCCCAGAATTAAGTATGGCAAGGGCTTAAGAAGGAAAACCCATAATTCATTGCATTTTCCATCAGGTCCAATCAGGGGCAAGCATGCATCCTGACCTATTTCCTGCCTGTGAACCTCCCACCTACATGTGATCCTGTGCAGATGGGTCAGACAAACTTGGTTAGGGAGTGCAGATGTGGCGGGCTTGTCATCTCCCATAAAAAAATAGCCTCTGACATTTCAGAAACTGACTGTTCTTGGGCAAGGGGCTTGCAGATTAGAACCATTTTTGTTTCATGGCTCTCTAAGGCATAGTAATTAAAACTTAAAATTTAATTTTGTTCACTCACGTCTCCAAGAAAAAAACAAAATGAATAAACTTAAGTTCTAAAGAAAGGCTGGAAATGGCTCAGTAGTTGAAGTATTTGCCCAACTTGAGGTTGAGTGTGGTGGCATAGACCTTTAATCGCAACACTGTGTGAGTTTAAGCACACCCTGGTCTCTCTAGTGACTTCCAGGTCAAGCCGAGCTACCCAGTCTTAAAAATAAATTAGATTATGTATGTAATGGCATAATATAGACTCTGTTCTATTTTACTATACCATACTGTTAGGTTACTTTAACCTTATACTGAGTTTCGTTTCCATGTTTTTGAGACCAGGTCTCACTGTGTAGCTCAGACTTTGCTTTATGTAACTAGGCTGTCTTTTAATTCATAAAGATCAGCCTGCCTTCCCCACCTGGGTGCTGGTATTAAAGGAGTGTCTCACCACACCCCACTCCGTTTAAAGAATTTTTTAAAGAAACAAACCAACCATTCAGCAATCAAACTCAATAAACATTTACTTTAGAACTTGTTTTCTTCATTCCGTGTGTGTGTGTGTGTGTGTGTGTGTGTGTGTGTGTGGTCTGTGCATGTAAGTATGTTTACATGTGTATATGCAAATTGCATGGGCATGCATGTGGAAGCCTGAGGTTGATAGCAAGCATCTTGTTCAGTTGTTATTTCCTCCTCTTTCTTATTTTTACACAGACTCTCACCATGTAGCTTTAGCTGTCCTGGAACTCTCTGTGTTGACCACAAACTCACAGAGATCCAGCTGCCTCTGCCTCTCTGCCTCTGCCTCCTGTATGTTAGGATTAAAGGCTGTTCCTTCCTTAAACTTTTCAGACAAGGCATCTTAATCACAGCCAGAGCTCATTGATACAGGTCACCTTGCTAGCAGCTTGCTCCAAGGATCTTGTCTCAACCTTGTAAAATTATGCAAATAATCTGCTTCCAAGAATCCAAACTCAGGTCCTCTCTTTTTCTTCTATTATCTTTTATTTCATTCATTTTTTAATACAGGGACTCTCTGTGTGGCTCTGGCTGGCTTGTAACTCACAGTGATCTATTGAGGAAAGTATAGTCTTTTTATAAAAATTATCTATTTGTTTATTGTGTGTGTGTGTTTATTTTGTGTACATGTATGTCTGTGCACCATGTGTGCCTGCTGCCCACAGAGGCCAGAAAAGAGTTTGGATCCCTGAAACTGGAGTTGCAGATGGTGTGAGCTATTATGTTGGTACTGGGAGTGGAACCCAGGTCCTAAACACTGAGCTATCTCCAGCCCTAAGCACAGTCTTTTCAGCAAATGATATTAGATAAACTATATGTACATACCAGAAAATGAAGTTGGACCCTTATACCAAGGACAAAAAATGATTACTCAAATTGTATCAAAAATCTAAATATGAAAGCTGAAACAATAAAACTCTTAGAAGACACAATAGGGAAGAAGCATCGTGACATGGAATTTGTCGCTGACTGCTTAGATAGAGCCCTGAAAGCCCAGACAGCAGAAGAATAACAACACAAAGTGAACTTCATCAAAATAAAGCTTTTCAGAAGCCGGAGAGATGGCTCAGTGGTTAAGAGGTTGTTCTTGCAGAGGACCTGGATTAATTCCCAGCACCCACATGGTGACTTTCAACCATCTGTCACTCTAGTTCTGACCTCCTTAGACACCAGACACTCATGTGGCATATAGGCATATATGTGAGCAAAACACACATATAAAGTAATACACAAATTATAAAAACCATTAAGTTTTCTGGGGCTTTCTTGCACTGCAAGCCTGATGACCAGACCGCGGGGTGGAGGGAGAGAACCAGCTCCCCGGAGCCGCCCTCTGGTCTCCAGGTGCTCAGTGTGATCTGCATGCGCCCGTGTACACACAGATAGACACCATCATTTAATTACATTGTTATTTACTTTCTAGGGGTGGAGTTTAATGTGGAGTATGTGTGGAAGTCAGAAAAGAACTTGTGGAACTTGATTCTTTCTCTCCTTCGTGTAGATAGATCTCCGGGGATTGAACTCAGGTTCTCAAGCTTGGCAGCAAGTACTTTTACAACTGAGCCGTCTCACTGGCTCAAATAAATTTTAAAAATTATACTTGCTGAGCATGATGGCATATGCCTGCAATTTCAGCATTTGAGAGGCCGAAGCAAGAAGGTTACTAAGAGTTCCAGACCAGTCTAGGCTATATAGCAAAACCCTTTGCAAAAAATAAAGGTAAATTTTAAAAGCTTCTGTGCATCAAAGGAGACTCTCAAAAGAATGGAAAACAATCCATCAAATGGCAGGAATCGTATCGATCATAAGAAATAGTATCTTAGCTGGGAGAGATGACATAAGCCTTAATCCCAGCCAAGGAATTAGAAACAGGACTACCAGGGTCATCCTCTACTACATAGTGAGGGGAGTCCAACCTGGACTTCACGAGACCATGTCACAAATCTGTCCCCATCCTCCCTAAAACAATACCTCAGAAGGAATTTGGAGATGACATTTTCAATTTGAGAAAATATGTATCTAAGTCAGTGCGACAGCACATGCTTCTGACCCAGCTGAGAAACTGAGGCAGGATTGTGAGTTCAAGGTTAATTTGGGTTTTGGTGAGACCATGCCCCACCAAAAAAAAAAAAAAAAAAAAAAGAGTTCCACTATCTCCTGTAGCGAGAAGCTGGAGAGTGTGTCTGTTGCTAAATTCAGTAAGCCCTTTTCTGTTGAGAAGCTGACTCTAGCAGGACTGAAGCCTACAAGTGGACTCTGTTCTGACACTCCTTTCTCTCTCCAGGACTCCACCAGCGTAGTAGCCGCCCTCGTCATCGACTTCAGAAGCTCACTGCTTCCTCACCTCCCAGTTCAGTTCCATGGATCGAGCAATTTTCTGATGATTTTCCTTTTCCCCAAATCAAAGATATATCAAGCGTTTTACTCAGAGGTAACATCAGTTGTCTGTCAACTTAGCAAAATAGCCACTTTTTCCTATAGCAATTTAAATGGTAAGATAGTGTCTTAGAACCAACTACGGTAATGCAAAGCCAGCCTAGTGGCTCTGTCCTTGAATCCCAACAATTGGGAGGTAGAGGCAGGTAGATCTCTGTGAATTTGTGGCCAGCCTCGTCTCTGTAGTGAATTCTAGGCCACCTAAAGCTACATGGTGAGACCCTTTCTCCAAAAGAAGTGGGGGTTGGGGGACCTGAAGAGATGGTTCCATGATGCAGAGCACTGGCTGCTCTAGCAAAGGCCCGAGTCCCAGCACCCACATGGTGACCCACAACCATCTGTGACTCCAGTCCCCACCAGGGAGGAACGTGCTCTTGCAGCCAGAGCAGTGCTACTGACACCACCTTTTGGGTTTTCTGACCTGGAAGGTCACAGTCTCTGCTGATAGTGACCCAGAAAGGCATTGCTGGCTCTGAAAAACCCTGAACAAAATTGCTTCTGAGGGCAGTACACACATGTGGTACCAAACATACAGACAAAACACTCACACAAATAAAAATTAATGTTTTTATAATTAGAACGAACATTGATGTGATTCAAGTGAGAGTCGAAGCCAGGTGTGGTAGTGCAAACCTGTAATCATAGTATTTAGGAGCCTGGTCTACAGGAGCTAGTTCCAGGACAGGTTCCAAAGCTTCAGAGGAACCCTGTCTCAAAAAGCAGATAGATAGATAGATAGATAGATAGATAGATAGATAGATAGAAGATAAATACATTTATTTTCTTTTTAGCTATTTTATTAAATAATAAGCCCTACTTAGCTAGAGTTCTCTGTCCCACCCTGTGCTGTCCTTCCCTATGAATTGCAATCCCCTTCTTGCTTTGCAAATGGCTCTGCATGATAGTAAGCTTATACATGCTTAGTATAATATACGGGAAGAGCCAAGAATTCTGTGTCCCCAGAAGATAGGTGTTATATGCTTGTAACTCCAGCATTTCACAGGTAGAGGCAGGAAGATCAGGAGTTCTGAGATTAACCTCAACTACATAGTGAGTATACGGCCATCTTGGGCTATATGAGACCCTGTTTCTAAAAGTGGGGAGGGATGAATGAATTGTGTGATACACTTAGAGACAGCCCCCCCCCCCAGTAGCCAAAGCCAGAATAATGGGTAGCATCACAACTGGAAGTTCTTGGAAGGCTGTGGTCACAGCAGCTGATGACCAGCGTCCCTTCTTCACGACGGAGTCATAGAATCCAGAGGAGCAGGAACAAGGACTGTCACTGAAGGGTTCTCAGCAGCTGCTTAGTCTAAGCACAGCCCTTGCTGCCCTGCCTGCCCCCTGCTTCTGCTCATCTGTCCCACTTGGGGACCTAGACACAGCCTTTAGAATCCATTCCCTTCAGCTGTCCTCTAAGGAGCTGTTTCTTTTGAGGCCACCACTGCCTTCTGGTCCTGAACCAGGGAGGAACGTGCTCTTGCAGCCAGAGCAGTGCTACTGACACCACCTTTTGGGTTTTCTGACCTCTGGAAGGTCACAGTCTCTGCTGATAGTGACCCAGAAAGGCATTGCTGGCTCTGAAAAACCCTGAACAAAATTGCTTTCCGGCCTCATTTTTGAAGCAAACTTGTTTGTGATAATGTTTTTCTCTGCACTGACAGTGTTGATTTTCAACAGTCATCAGACCCCATGTGGATTCCATATCCTGTTGTTGGGTTTGAAGTGTTCTTTGTTTAAATTCTGTTTTGTTTAGGTCTTCTCCCCTTGGCAACAGCAGGATAACTCAGGGCTTTCTTTAAAAGTGATCCAGGAAGATGGATTATCTGTGGAACAAAGGAGACTGTAAGTGGCTCTCTCCAGTGTTTGTGCTCAATTCCCAAAGCTTTGTGGGTGTGCTTTCTCTGCAGGGTGACTCACATTATGTAAGAGGGGTCTTAGCTTCTGAAAGGGCCAATAGTCAAGTCGTTGTTGCCAGCACGCAGATAGCCGGTGTGCTTGGGGAAACAGCCAGGCAGATGATAGCCAAGCTGGGGACGTGGGTGGCTCCATTAGAAGCGCACTTGCCTAGCATGCAAGATAGGTTTGATCCCATCCCAGCATAAACCAGGCATGGGGGCACATTCCTGGGATCCCAGTATTTGTGAATTAAAGGCAGGAAGATCAGAAATTCAGAATCATGCTCAGCTGTCTAACAAGTTAGAGGCTAGCCTGGGCTACATGAGACCCTGGGGAGAATAGAGGGAGAGGAGGAAATTCACTGATGTTTTATCTAGGTTTCTGCTGCTATGATAACATGGCCAGGGTAGTTCATTTAGAAAGAAGAAATTATTTGGGCTAGAGTCCATGATGGTGGATGGAAGCAGCGGATGGCTGGAACAGCAGCTGAGAGCTCACACATGTCAAAACCACAGACAGGAGGCAGAGAGAGCAGACATGCCCCCTCCAGGAGGCCACACTTCCCTGTTCTCCTCAGACAGCCTCCAGCTAGGGGCGAAGTATTCACATGCTCATGACTATGGAGGACATCTCGTTCAAACCACTATAGCTGATAATTAAAACCTGAGACCACTGTCAAAACTAGAGAGGCCAACCATCCTATGTGAGCAGGCCAGTTGTCGTGCCTGGTACCTTATTTTGCTGTGGGGTGTTTAATTTGGAAGTGTTGGCGCTGTTAAATTCTCTGGCTTAGAGGCCTCAGAACTAGTTGTGTAAGGTGCCTTTGCTGTGGGAGCTGTAGCACTAATCTGAGCCTTTGGTGTTACAGGCACTCCTGTGCACAGAAGCTCTTCAGTGCCCTGAGCCATCCTGCAGAGGAGTGGAGCTCTCCGAGGCTGCTGGCAGCCAGACTTCCTGAGCTGGAGCGGTGAGTTCTGTGCATCTGGTTGAGATGTTTACTCTTGGTCCTTCCTCAGCTCCTTTACACAGCGCTCCTCATGGACCTGAAAGGGGAGTCGTGACATGCCATGTACCCTTTCATATCATGAAAGAATCTCTCCTTCTTAATTTAATTTTTAAATTTATTCTATTTTATTTTGCCTGCATGTATGTCCGTGTGTGAGGGTGTCAGATCTTGGAGTTACAGACAGTTGTTAGCAGCCATGTAACAACTGGGAATTGAACCCCAGTCCTCTGGAAAAGTAGTCAGTGCTCTTAACTGCTGAGCCAACTCTCCAGTGCCAACCCTCTCCCCTTTTTTTGTTTTTGGTTTGTTTGTTTTTGAGACAGGGTTTCACTGTGTAACCCCGGCTGTCCTGGAATTTGATCTGTAGTCCATGCTGGCCTCAAACTCAGAGATATCTGCCTCCTGAGAGCTGGGATTAAAGGTGTATACTACCATCACCTGGCCTAGAAAAAAAATCTTTAAGGCTTATAGCACTTAGATAAGAAATCGCTAGTGTGAGTTGACATGCCCAGCAAAGCTGGTGACAGTGATGTGACAGTTGTCTTTGTTTTTCTAGGTTCCTCCAGCATTTTGCTGTCGGCAGCATTGGTCAGGAGCCTGTGATGCGGACCCATCTTGCAGGCCTGCTGCAGCAAACTGAAATCAGCCCTGCTCCAGGATCAGAAAGTGACAAGGTAGAGTTCACCAGACATGCTGAGAATTTACAGCAGGATAATCTGCAAGTCTGTATCGGTTAACAGGAGCGCAGGTGGAGGCCTTCATAAGTGTGTCCACCTCCTTGAATACTGATAATTATATACATGAAACCGTCTTTGTAGAATGACTCTCAGGCCAGACACCATGACCTTAGCCAACCCTGACTTTGTGCCATGCCCTCCTGCGTCTCCAGGTCTTTTAAACTCTTGCTGTGTGTTCTCAAGCTGTCGCTTCTTTCTGGTTGTGACAATGACTTAACCTAGCATTGGATGACACATTATGTTGTCAGTAAGAGGAAGGCTGCCCATGCTGTAATCGCCAGAGTGAGGTGATACTCAGCATTTTCTTCTTCAGAATAGACCTTCATGTGCTCCTGCCTCGTGTTTCCATTTCCCTCCTCTTGACTCTGCCCACCATTCCTTTGGAAGCTGCATATCATAGTTTTTTTCTGTGCAAGTCTAAAACATGTTCATCTATTTAAGGAAATAGCACAATGCAATTAGAACCCTCTGTTTTTCCTTTGGATAATTCTTCTAGATAAGAGGGTAAAGGAAACAGATGCCTGCCTTGTGCTATTTTATTTAAAAAGTGCTATAGTACTGGCCTTTAAGTAAGAGTACCTGGCTGGGTGGATCTTAAGAAGCCCACATCCGGAACTAGAGAGACAGCTCAGCAGTTGGGAGCTCTGGCTGTGGTGTGATTCCCAGCACCACCACTCGCAGTGGCTCGTATCTCCAGTTTCAGGGGATTCTTGCTTCCAAGGACACTACATATACATGGTATGCCAGCATGTATGCAGTCAAAACACCCATAAACATAAAATAAATAAATAAATAATCCCACACCCATGATCTTGGGTGAAATACCATAGATGTTTCTGTTTCTCTTTCCATTTGTGCTTAAAAATGTTAAAGTCTTTTCTGTATAAACTCTAATGTTGCTTTTTACAAAAAGGAAATATTTGACTGTGCACGTATGAGTTAAGGAACTGAGAGGTAGCACTGAAGAGTAGGGAGCAAGACGGGAAATGCTGGGGTAGCAGGGAGAACACAATGTGAGTTATATTAGTACTTGCAGGGAGCAAAGAGGGACATAGAAGCCTTGGTCCCAGGTTGGAAGGAGAGCTTGGGTTTGTGGGTTTCCACAGAAGAAAAGAGATCAGCAGCCATCTCTGTGCTCACACAAGCAGCTGCTGCCAGATGTCAAGCTCAGCGTTAGTGCACACGATCTGTGACGGGCTGTCTTGGTCTCACCTGGTATAAAACAAAACATAGCCAGGTGTGATGGCCTGTCCTAGTTTTCAGGAGACGGAGACAGGAGGATCGCTGCAGTTTTTAAACCATTCTGGGTGGCATAGAGTTCTAGGCCAGCTTGGGCTCCATAATAACTTTTTCTCAATAGGAAAAGAAGGCATCCTGTAGACAGGCCTTCCTAGGCCTTGCCATTGTAATAAATCTTCTGGGAGTGCATGAGTCTTGTCCTCCTCTGCTGGTCTCCCTCGTTCAGTAAATTCCTTAAATGACCTTAGACTGTCTACCTGAGGGAAACCTAGTATTGTGTGCTAGTGCAATGGAGCTAGGACCATTGGGCTGGTTCTTCCCCTTTCCCCCATGAGAGGCTTTCAGCTTATCATACCCGGGAGTTCTGAGTCACCACAGGCAGCCCACAGAAGCATCTTCAGAAGAGCTCCACTGCTCAGCAGTTTCCACACCACTGTAGCTGGACATTGTTTCCCCAGACTTTCTTTCTGCTCCCTAAAAATGGAGCAAATGTACTATCCCTAAGTGTCTCCTGTACTAGAGGTCTGTGGTCTTAAGAAAGTTAGGCTCTCTAAATGCTTAATATTTGAAGTGATACAGTTACAAATGTTCCATAGAAATTTGTTTACTACTTACATAAGTGAAGTTGATGAACCTTCACACCTACCCTGTAAGGTAAGTAGGTATCTTAGCTTGTGTTCTAGAGCTATGATAAAACACCACGACCAGAAACAACTTGAGGAGAAAGGGGTTTATTTCAGCTTTTCTCTCTCGGGTCACACTCCATCCCTGATCTGGAGGCAGGATCTGATGCAGAGGCCATGGGGGTGCTGCTTACTGGCCTGCTTACTTCCCATGCTTACTCAACCTGCTTTCTTTTTGTTTGATTCGAGACAGGGTTTCTCTGTGTAGCTCTGGAGCCTGTCCTGGAACTCGCTTTATAGACCAGTCAGCCTGCTTTCTTATGTAACCCAGGACCACCTGTCCAAGGATGAGCCACCCCAGTAGCTGGGCCTTTTAACAATTTGCAATCAAGAAAATGTCCCACAGACTTGCCTACAGGCCGGTCTAATGGAGGCATTTTTTCAGTTGAGGTACCTCTTACCGTTGAGGTACCTCTTACCGTTTGACTCTAGCTCCTGTCAGATTAACCAAAGAGAGAGAGAGAGAGAGAGACAGAGAGAGAAAAGAAAAGCCTACCCAGGACAGTAGACCTTATCATTCACTGTAAATCAAGGAACGAGTGAGTAGTGGTGCTGAACTTCAAACCCACAAAGTCTTGCTCTGGAGACTGGTTTTCTTTACGTCTTACACAGTGTTCTGTAGTCGAACTAGAAACCCACATGACATTTCTTTCATGTAGGTCATCATCAGCATTGTAACTGGTCTCCCTGGCTGTCATGCTAACAAGCTCTGTGCTTTCCTGGTTACTCTACATAAGGAGTACGGCAGGTTAGTATGGCTTCTACTCTAGCTTTGGGGAAGGAGGTCGTGTTCCTGGGCCATCTACTGGCATTTAGCATGACATTATTGGCACAACAGTCATCCGTCTTCTCCTCATTAAATACCGTGTGCTTAGGGCCTTGTTCAGTGTTTACAGGTTAACCAGATCCTCACATCTAGTGTTTTGTCCTATAAACATTCTTTATTATTTGGGGGATCGTCTCGTGTCGTTTGCGTTTGGGCTTTCCTTGAATTTGCTGTAGCTCTACCTGAGGATGACCTTGAGTTCTTGATCCTTCTGCCTCCACCTTCCAAGTGCTAGAGCCACCACACCCAGATTGTGTGTGCTTGTTTCTCTGTCTCTCTCTCCCTCCCTCTCCCTCCCTCCCTCCCTCCTTTTCTATCCCCTTTCCCCTCTATCTCCTCCCTCTCCCTCCTTTCTTTCTCATGTCATCTCTTTCTCCCTCTCCCTTTCCTTCTCCTGCTCCCTCTCCCCTCCCATGCCTCTGTCTCTCTGAGATGGTGGCCTCAAATTCATTGGAAGTTCTTCGCTTCAGTTTCTTGGATGCTGGCATTACTGGCTCTTTTCTAAAACATTCTGAGTTCTTGACCTTGTCCATTTCTTACTAGTTTTACCAAGCATGACACTAAAGCCATTTCACTCAGGAAATCACTGCCAGGGCAGAAGTCTCTCACGTCTGAGGCCTTCTGACCATACGTTACTTTGTCTTTTTTTCTGGTGGAAGGAGATTTCCTACAAACGAGCCAAAGATCTGTCTTTTCCTGTGGTGCCACAATAGCTATCTCTCCATAGATAGAGTAATTGGAAGCATATCTTTGAGACTGCTGATCATATTTAAATCCATGACTGAGCTTTCTATGAGCAGGCCATATGTAGCCTTATGCAAGATTACCTTTGCTGCTTTCAGATGGATGGTATACCGCCAGATCATGGACAGCTCTGAATGTTTCCATGCTGCCCACTTCCAAAAATACCTTTCCAGTGCCCTGGAGGCCCAGCAGAACCGCTCTGCCCGACAGTCAGCTTACATCCGCAAGAAGACCAGACTGCTGGTGGTATTACAAGGGTGAGTGAGCGATGGAGGCCTGGCATGGAAGTGAGGATGGGGACCTTGTCATTATTGTTACTTTTTATGTACCCTAATGCTACCAACACTCCTCAGAAAGGCCAGGATGCTATTGCCATACTGTGGCTAAGGGTAGCTGATAGCTACATACACAAAATCTGGCTTCCATAATGTAATATCCCCAAGATGTGAGGAATTAGGGAATCTGGTAAAGATTCTCCAGTAATTTATAGAATGATTGATAGTAGTCTTTAAACCTTGCCATCTAGGTATGGGAGCCTCATCTGTCTCACTCTTCCCTCTTTTGGAATTGCAGATTTGGCCCCTATCCCTACATAGTCTGTAAGCCCTACCCATCTCCCTGTTCTCCAGTGGCTATCCCAGAAGACCTTCCTGGGACCCATAGTGAGAAATACACATAGTATAGTTGAGCAAGGAGCCTGCTTTATACCTGTAGCTGTGACTGTAGACCCTGAAGTCCCTATAAGTACCATTATTGTCAGAGGGAAGATGGGCCTCCGCCCCCGTGTGTGTGTGTGTGTGTATGAGTGTGCACCCTGTGTGTTCACACATAGAGCAAGAAGAAGATTTAGGATGTCTTTCATCGTATGCCCTTGCTGTACCTGTCTCACTCCTTTGAGTCAGCATCTCTTACTGACACTGGAGCTAGGCTAGCGGCTCCTGTCTCTGTCTCTCACAGCACTGGGGTACAGGTGGGCATAGCCATGTCTTTTCAGATTCACATCTTCATGCTTGCAGAGCAAATGCTTTTACCCACTGAGCCATTTCCCAGCTCAGAACAAAGATTTGGCAGAGTATGTGCCACTGCTCCAGAGAACTGTTCACTGGCCCTCCACGGAATGTCTTGCACCTGGGCCCAGAAAAGAATGTGTTGTCAGGGGAACAGAGCAGGGGCTGGGCTTGTTTCTGGTGTTATGGTTGTAAAGAAGTTTTGTGTTATTTTTGCAACAATTACTGTTTCCAGTTAAGAATAGACCCAGATCCAAAGTTCTGTTTGGGCTCCCAGTTGTAGTGATGGGACCTGGGAGGAGCTAGGATGGTGATCCTGAGAAAGGAGGTAGGTGGCAGTGTGCACCCTTGGGACCTTCCTGCACTGGTAGACCTGCTGCGGTCGGACCCATCGCAGCTTCCCTTCTGTCCGCCCTTTAGGCCAGGAATCATCAAAGGGAGACTTGGGCCTTGAAACCACTTGTTTTCTTGGGGTTTTCTGTTGTTTCTACTAGTCAGAGGAATGGGTCAACCCAGCATCACAACCTTCTGTTCTGCCCTTGTCAGAACTGAGTCACAGGGAGTGGGGGCCTAGAAGAGAACTTGCCGGTTTGTCAGTATACTCAGCTAAAGTCACTTCCATTATCCATTCATTCAGAGAATCTTGTTGACTCCTTATTTCTGACTCTACAAGTCTGTAAAAATGTTGGATATTCTATCTACTTCCATCTCATGCAGCATAGACCCAGCATTCACCCAATCATACCACAGGGTATGAGGGACACCATAGATATCCTAATGGACTCAAGTCAGAATAACAGCTAAGCCCAGCCATGATGGCTCACACTTATAATTCCAGCATTTGGGGGATGGAAGCAGGAAGATCAACCATTGGCTATATGACTTTGAGGCCAACCTGAGTTATATGAGAGGAAAGAAAGAAAGAAAGAAAGAAAGAGAGAGAAAGAGAGAGAGAAAAGAAAGAAAAGAAAGAGCAGCTAAATGTTGTGACTCTTTACTAAGGCACTTACAGATTTGACCCATTTTTTTTTTTTTAGAGCCAACAGTAAACCTGCTTTATAGCTTGTACAACTTCTTAGCACTAGACATTACATCAGGAATTCTGGACTAGAGAGATGGCTCAGAAGTTAAAAGCAATAATTGTTCTTCCAGAGGTCCTGAGTTCAATTCCCAGCAACCACATGGTAACTCACAACTATCTATAGTAAGATCTCATGCCTTCTTCTGTAATATAGGCAAACATGCAGACAGAACACTTTATACATAGTAAATAATAGATAAATGTTTTTAAATTTATTCTATTTTTTAAATTTTGTTTATTTACATATCTTTTATGTACTTCGCATGTACACCTGCAGGCCAGAAGACAGCATCAGATCCTAATACAGATGGTTGTAGCCACCAGTGTGGTTGCTGGGAATTGAACTCAGGATCTCTGGAAGAGTAACCAGTGCCCTTAACCTCTGAGCCAACTCTCCAGCCCCAATAATAGATAAATCTTGAAAGAAAAAAAGAATTCCCTCTGTCTTTCACCATACTACGTAGTCAAGGCTGGCCTCAGATTGTGATCCTCCTGCTTCAGCCTACAGAGTGCTAGAAGTGCACAACAGTCACCATGACACTTGGCTTGTTTCTTAAATCTGTCTTCTCTTTTCATCAATATATCTCTCATTTGTTTGTTTTTGGTTTTTTTGTTTGTTTGGTTGGTTTTGGTTTTTCGAGACAGGGTTTCTCTGTAGCGTTGGAGCCTGTCCTGGAACTAGCTCTTGTAGACGAGGTTGGCCTCGGACTCAAAGAGATAAATCCACCTGCCTCTGCCTCCCAAGTGCTGGGATTAAAGGCGTGCGCCACCACCACCCGGCTGTTTTTGTTTTCAAGACAGGATTTCTCTGTGTAACAGCCTTAGCTGTCCTGGAACTCGCTGTGTTTACCAGGCTGGTCTTGAACTCACAGAGATCTACCTGCCTCTGCCTCCCAAGTGCTGGGATTAAAGGTATGTGCCACTGCCACCCGACTTTGCCTCTGATTTTTTTATGTATGTGAATGTTTTGCTTCCATGTGTGTTTATGTGTACCATGTACATACAGTGCCCATATGGGGACCAGACGAGGGCATCAGATTCCCCTGAAACTGAAGTTAGAGACAATCTTAAACCACCATGTAGGTGCTGGGAACTGAAGCCATGACTTCTGTAAGAACAGCAAGTGCTCTGAGAAATCTCTCCAGTCTTAGTTTTTGGGTTTTGTTATTTTGAGGTTTTTTGGTGTATGTGTGTGTATTTATCTATGTATGTCATGTGTATGCTAGTGTTCGCAGAGGCCAGGGCATCAGATCCTCTGGAGCTAGAGTTACAGATGACTGAGCTGCACAGTGTGAGTTCTGAAGCTCAGACTCAGGACCTCTGGAAGAAGAGCAAGCACTCTTAAATGCTGAGCTGTCTCTCCAGCTCTCCCCCCTCCCCATCACTAGCATATCTTTGGAGAAAAGATTGTACTGTAGGAGTAGAGGGCTCCTTTGTCTCCACAGTGACTGTTTCCCCTCGTTTTCCATCTCAGAGGCTTTGACACTAAATAGAACATTGTTTTAAAAATGAAGTTAAAGGTCTTGTCTTGTTTTTAAGACAGGCTTTCATTTCTCATAGGTCCCAGCCTTACCATGTAGCTGAAGATGACCGTGAACTTTGATCTACATCTCAAATGCTGGGATTATAGGCATGTTTATGCCCAGTTTATATGTGCTGGGAATTGAACCTGTGACTTCCACTCTAGCAACTGAGCTATATCCCCAGGTCCTAGAGTGTTCTTTTACTCTTAAAAATCATACTTGTAGTTGCCGAGCTTTTAAGGATAGGGTAAGTGAAAGGGAAATAGATGTAGTTATAAAAGGGATCTTCTTTTTTGGAAGTTTTACATCTTGACATAAAATAAATGCATCTTTAAAAAAAAACAGGACTTGTTCCATAGCCTTGGCTAACTACCCACTTGGTACCTTGCTCATGCTAGCCTTCAACTCAAAGGAATCCTTCCCCGTCGGAAATCCTTTATTTTCCAATGTGCTGCTTGCTGTAAGGGCCTGCAGTGTGTAGGGCTACCCTGTACCCAGGCCTACCCAAGTACTGCACTGGGAATGGATGCACACATGCCCAGGAAGAGAAGCCAGGTAGTAGAGCCTCGGTTTCTTGAGCAAACCAGGCAGAGTGACTCAGGCTGGGAATCCTTGCACTTCAGAGGTGGAGGCAGGATTCCACAAGTTCAAGGGCAGCCTGTTCTAGGTAGCAAGTTCCAAGGCACCATAGGGGTACACAGTGAGAACCTATATAAAATAAAAATAAATAAGTAAACACCCCTGGAGCAGCCTGGCACCCACACCCTGTCCTCCCCATGGCTGTGATGGTTGGGCAGGATGGAGGATGATGCTCTAATCTGGGATAAAGTTGTCGCGTCCACCCTGGACCAGCAAGGAAAAACGCAACACCCGGAGCTCTTCTTGCAGCAGTTTTCGGGACTTTATTTACATTCTCTCTCTCTCTTTTTCTCTCCCTCCCTTTTTTCCTCTCTCTCTCTGCGGGCAAACCTCTCCCAGCCCTTAAATAGGCATGGGCTGCCAACCCCGAACTGCCAGGTGGGCACTGCCCATAGGTTCACGCATATGCAGGCAGCTGATAATCATTGTGTGATCATAGCATAAGTCAGGCCTTAGCCATCTCAGGAGTTGATTATACATCTCCATCAGGTGTGACACCACGCAGCTCGCTACATAAAGTGAGTTCCTTTTTGCAGGTGAGCTGTGACTAGGAACTCAGGACATAGCCCTGGCGGCTGTGTCCACTCCCCCACCTCCCGCTGCTCTCCCAAAGGCCCAGGTCCCTCTGATCTGTCAGACTGTCATCAGGTCTGACTTCTCTCATAGACTCAGACCTTTTTTTTTTCCTCGAGACAGGGTTTCTCTGTAGCTTTGGAGCCTGTCCTGGCACTAGCTCTTGTAGACCAGGCTGGCCTCGAACTCACAGAGATCTGCCTGCCTCTGCCTCTGCCTCTGCTGGGATTAAAGGCGTGCGCCACCATCGCCCGGCTAGACTCAGACCTTTTGATAATAGTCTAGGTCCCTTGGGGCAGTGCTGTCCTCTCTGAGGTGAAGAGGCCCCTTAGAGTCGTCCCAAGTTTTGCGGGAGGTTGAATGTCCAGTTTATTGACCTGTATTGCTTTAGGCTTCAGAGACTGTAACACTGAACAGCACGTTACTGAGGAGACAGTGAGGGGACGAATGAGGGAAGATGGGACCGAAGATGCGCACAAAAAGAACAGAGTAGCAAGAGGACTGTAGCTGACAGTCGGTGCTTTGTAGGAAAACAGTAACAAGGAGACTGTAGCTGACAGTCAGTGCTTTGCAGGAAAACTGGGGGGGGGGGGGGAGCATACAAGGCACCCCAAGGAGCATTACCATCATTGCAGTGTGCGAAGGTCCAAGATGTCTCCACAAGGTGCCACTTGACGTAGCTCAGCGGTGGAGCACTCAGCTAGCACATGCAACACTTTGTAAGTTCGATCCCCAGCACCACAAAAACCAACTGAGTGCCACTTGAGCAGAGACCTGAAGGAAGCCAGCCAGCCAAGCGGATGCCAGAGGAAAAGAGCGTTCCAGCCTGAGGGAGCAGTGTACAAAAGTAGTATGCCTGGCATGCTCAGAAGACCCAGGAGGCCAGAGGGTTGGATCAGGGGAAGGGATGGGATAAGCAATGGCGTCCCCTCTGCTGTGAGAGGTCAGATGGCACAGGCTGCCTGGCCCAGGGTAGGGGGCTTGGCTTCTGCACTGAGAAGAAAACCACTCGAGGATTTTGAGCAGAGCAGGGATGTGATCTGTCAAAGGGCCTAGCACTGAAACCGAAGTTTGCAGTGAGACAAGACAAAAGTAGGGGGGCAGCTGGGAGGCCATTGGGGTGGCCTAGGTAAAATACTGTGGCGGTCTGGACCCAGTAGGAGCATGAGCAATGATCTCTTCCGGGTATATGCTGAAGACTAAGAAAAAAGTGGAATCAAAGAGGACACGGATCTTTTGGCCTCGCATCTGAAAGAGTAAAGTCCCCTGGGCTTAGAATAACAGAAACCTGGGAGGAACCAGCTCCAGGGTTTGGACTACAAACATTGGCTCCTAAGTAAAGACATCAGATTGGAGGGAGTTCCAGGCGGAAGATGGGACTAGAAGTGGTATTTGACAGATCTGATGACCTTGTGAAATGAGGGGAGGGGACAGAACTAAAGAAAACACAGTCTGGCAGGAGCTCCTGAGTTGTGACTAGAAAACACAGTCTCACCCGCAGAGCCCAGTTGCTTGCTTCTTATCTCCAGCTTAGGCTGGCTCTTCCACCCACTCTTTAGAGGAAGCTAAAGAAATTGGGAATGAAGGCCAGGCAGTGGTGGCTCACACCTTTAGTCCCAGCAGAGGCAGGTGGATCTCTGTGAGTTCAAGGCCAGCCTGGTCTACAAGAGCTAGTGCCAGGACAGGAACCAAAGCTACAAAGAAACCCTGTCTCGAAAAAAACCAAAAGAAGAAAAAAAGAAAGAAAGAAAAAGAAATTGGGAATGAAGAAGCATGTTGTGGATCATAAAGTGGGGTATCACCAAGGAACTCTGTGACTGCCTTCTACTTTGGGTCTTCAGTCGCACTCAGCGCTCCCCTCTTCTCCTAGTCTGTATCCACAGCCAGGAAGCTAACCATGTGCTTTCTCCCCTTAGTTACACAGATGTCATTGATGTTGTCCAGGCCCTGCAGACTCACCCAGACCCAAATGTCAAGTCCTACTTCACCATTGGTGCTGTCACCGTGTGTGTGGAGCCCCTGAGCTGCTACATGGAGCACAGGTAGACACGTAAGACCACCTCCAGCCCACGATGGGGGGTTGAAGTGAATGTAGTGATTTCCCCTCCCCACCAGACTGAGACAGGCTTTACACAGGTTTGGTTTGTGGAACACATCAGCCTGTGGTGTATGCAGTAAATACCCCATGACTCTGATTTGTATGAAGTCCCAAAAGGGCACAGAACAAGATAAAGTAGATTATGGAAGACAGGCTCATTCAGCTCTGTGAGAATAGGGTCCATGTCTTTTCAATGCTTGGTACATAGTAAGTATTCATGAAAGATCTGTTGTGAGCTTGGTGGTACATCTCAGAGTTGGTGACTTTCCAGGTGTATGTAATGGACCCTGGGTTCAGTCCCAGCACTGAAAAAAAAGCATAGAGGGGAACAGAAAGAAGAGAGAGAATAAATAAGTCTGATGAAAGTTGAGTGTAGCTGCCAAAGACCTGTAATCCCAGCCCTCAAGAAACAGATGAGAGATACAGGCAGACTTTCCTTTCCCACCAGCCACTCCCCCAAATAACCAGAGAGTTAATATTTGTTATAAATGCTTGGCCAATAGCTTGGGCTTGTTTTTAGCTATCTCTTTTAACTAAAATTAATCCATTTCTATTCATCTGTGTGCTGCCCAAGGGTCCACGTATGTACTTCCTGTCCTGCTTGCTTGTGTCTCGTGGCATCATCTCTTCTCCCCAGCATTCTCTCTGCCCCTAAAATCCTGCCTAGTCATTGGCCAATCATCCTTTTATTAGCAGTGAGAGTAATATGTCTTCACAGTGTACAAAAGGATTGTTCCACAGCTGGGGGTGGGGGTCACTAGTTAGAAGCCAGCCTAGGCTACAGTGAGGCTCTGTCTCAAATTAAAAAACAGTTAATGACTTAGTCGGTGCTCAAGAGTGATCAGCCTGGGCTACAACAGAGTGAGAGACCCTGGCTCCAAAAAGAACCAAAACAAATGAGTAAACAGTAAAGGGGTGTGCCATCGTGTGTACCACAGACATGATTTAATAAGATAAGACTAGAGTAAAGGATAATTATTTAAATACAGAAGTAAAGCTAAATTGAATTAATGTTTAAATACAGAAGCCAGCCTAGGCTACAAGAACACTGCTCAAACAGAAAAAAGAAAAAGAAAAGAAATTTCAATAGCTTTTAGTTGGATTAGAAGGAAGCATCAGTGGCAGTGGTGGCACACACCTTTAATCCCAGCAATCGGGAGGTAGAGGCAAGTGGATTGCTGTGAGTTCGAAGCCAGCCTGATCTACAGAGTGAGTTACTGGAGAGGCTCCAAAGCTTAACCAAGAAACCCTGTCTTGACAGACAGACAGAAAGAAATTATGAAAGAGTCAGGAAGAAAACTGAATTAATATCCTAAAGTAGGATTTACCAAATTTGGTCCTTATGGCATGTGTCCAGCTGTTTTATGAAATAAATTAAAGAATAAAACTGTGTTCCTAAGCATCTGACTTGCTGATCTGGGAACCATGGAGCTCTGTGGCCCCAGACAAACCTAGTCCTGTAAGGAATGCCTTGGGCAAGATGCTCAGCCTCCTTACCAACCCTCACCTAGCTTCTCATCTGCTAATAGATAGCAGCGGAGTCATTCCTGACTTCTTTTGTGCTGCTCGTCCTTGTGGGAACGTGATAAAACTCATCAGTGGTAGCTCTCTTCTCTAAGAGGATCATTATATTAGTTGGGAATTTTATTTTTTTTCTTATTTTAATTAACTTTTATTTGTTTGATTTTTTGTTTTGTTTTGTTTGTTTTTCGAGACAGAGTCTGTCTCTCTGTATAGTTCTAGCTGTACTGGAACTCACTCTGTAGACCAGGCTGGCCTTGAACTCACAGAAATCTGCCTCCTGAGTGTTGGGATTAAAGGTGTGCACCACCACCACCCAGCTGCCATGTAGGAACTTCTATGGGACATGAACTTCAGTGTAAAACTGTGAATGTTTTGAATAACTATAGTTCTCTCAATGCTTAATACCACCTGACACTTGCATTATCAGTCAGATTCATGCTTTTGTGGGAAATAATGACAACTCTGAAATAAATGGTTTTGAAATACATTTTTTTTTCTCGTTAGGTTTCTCTTTCCTAAATGTCTTGACCAGTGTTCACAAGGTAAGCAGTACGTTTTGTTTCCTGCTTATGTGCCCATCACATTCTGTTCAGATACAGTAGGCTTTTCTCTGTGCTGCTACCTTTCTGGAATCTACTTCATACAGAGTTGGTTCTTGTGTCCTGCTGGGTGGACACACATCCTCGGGAGCTCTCTTGTGATACCCTGCTCACTCAGCAGCAGCATTCCTGCCCTGGCCTTGCCGCTGATGAACCTCTAGGTTAGCAAGGTTGTTAGGGTCCTGGAGATGCAGAATAAACTATAAATTCCTGGCAGTGGTTCTGAGATGCTCAGTGCTATCAGGGGATATGCCTCGGGGAGTGGAGGGCTTGGGGGTGAGCTTCCTGAATCAGCACAGCAGGCAAGTTTCCAATAGAAGAAAACAGCTCAATGTCCCCAGCCTGCTTGTACCCTGCTGATCCCTTTGCCAGTCCATGGGGACAACAAAAACAACACACCAGGGCTGTCTTGGCAGACCGCTGAGCTGGCAGCTGCACAGGCAGGAGACCAAGGAGGAATGTTCTTATTGGACTTGGCATACCAGGTAGTAGCAGTCCCCCTTTGCTTTTCTGAGACAGACTCTCATGTCACTAGCTTCAAGTCACAAGTCACTGTAGCACAGACTAGCCTTGAACTCCTGATACTCCTCCTCCTACCTCCCAAGTGCTGGGTTAGTATAAGCTGTGGTTCAGCAGCAACAAGATGGAATGAATGTTTGGGTCCATACCTAGTGCCTAATCCAAGTAGATTCGGGTCTTGTGGAGGTTGGGTTAGTAGAACCTTTTGACAAACCAATTGTGGGGCAAAAACTGGAAAAGAGATATTTAGAATGCCTCTGCTTTCTGGTTTAGAGGATTAGGAAAGCTGAAGAAAGCTGCCCTTGAATAGAAAGCACAAGAGAGACACTGGAACAGGAGGTAATGTGGGAGGCTTTCTGATCCTTGGTTCTAGGCTTGGAAGCCATGATCAAAGACAAAGGCCCAGACAAATATTCAGTATCCAGACATGGGGTTGAAAAGGTTAGAAGGCCAGAGATGCGAAGGGGATTGGAAAATCCTGGAGCTTGAAAGATGAAACGGGAAGAAACAGTACTTTAAATACCAAAGACAGAGAAAAATCAGTTGTATTTAATGTTGCAGAGACCTCAAGGGAAGTACAATTTAACAACAAAACAAACAACAAGCATTGGTTTTTTGCAAGTGTGAAGGGCACTGGTGACCTCAACAGGAATGTCTGAATAGATAGGTCAGAACTGAAGTCAAGTATGAGTTAGTACAGCAGGTGATCTCTATGTAGAACCAGACCTAGTAAGTCCCAGGCCAGTCTGGAACTATATAGTGAGACCCTGTCTGAAAAAAGGCAAACCAGAATTGCCATTTCTGTCAGGGTAGCTGTGGCAGGCTGAGTAGTAGGATCACCTGGGTTACATAGTAAGATGTCTTCATATGTATGTATGTGTGTGTGCGCACGTGCACACGCATGAGAGAGAGTGTTTGACATAGGTTATCTCTGCAGCCCTGGCTGTCTGTCTGTCTTTCTTTCTTTCTTTCTTTGTTTTTTCTTTTTCTTTTGGTTTTGACAGGGTTTTTCTGTGTAGCCCTGACTATCCTGGAACTTGCTCCATATATCATGCTGCCCTCTAAATCATAGAAATCCAGCTGCTTCTGCCTCCTGAGTGCTGAAATTAATGGCATGCGTCTCTATTGCCAGGCAAGACTTTATGGTTTTTTGTTTTTAATTGTTTGTTTGTTTGTGGATTATTTGCTGAAAAATAAGCCTGAGGACTGAGAAGGCCACTAGTCTTGACAGAGGAAGTCTGGGAGATTCCAGAGCTAAAGTTAGGAAGGAAAGCTGACTCAGACTGTGATAACTTCCAAGGAAATGGAGGAAGTTGCTTGGCTGGTAGTGCACTCTGGACTTGGTGGCTCACACTTTAGAGCCCAGCACTCAGGAAACTGATGCAGAACTATCAACTATCAACATTCCAGGCTTTAATCTCAGTACTTAAGAGGCAAAGGCAGACAGACCTCTGAGTTCAAGGCCAGCCTGGTCTATAGAGCGAGTTCCAGGACAGCCAGAGCTACATAAAGAAACCCTGTCTTGAAAAACTAACAAACAAAAACAAATCAACTTTTAAAAACTTGTTGACCGCCGGGCGATGGTGGCGCACGCCTTTAATCCCAGCACTCGGGAGGCAGAGGCAGGCGGATCTCTGTGAGTTCGAGACCAGCCTGGTCTATAAGAGCTAGTTCCAGGACAGGCTCCAAAGCCACAGAGAAACCCTGTCTCGAAAAACCAAAATAAATAAATAAATAAATAAATAAATAAATAAAAACTTGTTGACCTTCCTTGACCCTTCCTTCTTCTCATCAGTGTTGGAGCCACCTTCTTGACACTTTATCCCTCAGCATCTTCCCACTTTCCTTTGTGAAGCATAAGCACAGATGGTTAGGTTCCCCTGCAGAGTCTTTTTTTTTAATAATTTATTTATTTTCATTTTATATGCATTGCTATTTTGCCTGCATGTATGTCTGTGTGAGGGTGTCAGATTTTGGAGTTGGAGTTGTTAATTACCATATGGGTGCTGGGAATTGAACTCAGGTCCTCAGGAAGAGCAGTCAGTGCCCTTAACCTCTGAGCCATCTCTCCAGCCCCTTTTGTTGTGGTGGTTGGTTGGTTGGTTGGTTTGGGTTTGGGTTTTGGTTTTGCGATTCAGGGTTTTTCTGTAGCTTTGGTGGCTGTCCTGGAACTCATTCTGTAGACCAGGCTGGTCTCAGACTCACAGAAATCTATTTGTCTCTGCCTCCCAATTGGCGTGTGCCACCACCGCCCAGCTTCAGAGAGTCTTGAGGAAATGATCTGTCTTCATCATCTTTGGATCTGAAGCAGCCTGGGCCAGTGTCTCAACCAAAAAACCTCTTTTAGTATCATCCTTCCTTGGGCACTTGGTAGTATGTTTCATAATGATCCCTTCCAATGCATTGTTCAAAGGCAATTTGTCTAAAGTTTGTACTTGCTAACATGTGGACAGGTGATTATGGGGCCATAAGTTGTTTCTTTTTTATTTTATTTTTTTTATTTGAAGAAAGGGTCTGTCTGTGTATCTATCCCTGGGTTCTAGGGTTCCCTGGAACTTAGTGTGTTGACTGGGTTTACCTCACAAAGATCCACCTGCCTCTGCCTCCCTAGTGCTGGATTAAAGATGTGCAGTGCCACACGACCCAAGTTCTGTCCCACTGAGTGTCAAGGAACTCAGGAGTTGTAGTGCCTTAGTAGATTATCTTCTAATTGTATTTGGGCCTTCAGCACTCTGAACTGGCTGACTTGGTTTGCCTTGGATGAGAAGGAGATTTAGAAAAAAATGTCCCCCTTCTCATTAGAGGTTCAATGACTGTTCTGGAAGTGGAATCTGCCACCAGGAGACAAGTTCTTCACGTCCTGAAGGAGCTTATTGCCTCTTTGTTCCTGTTCATAACTCAGACTTCCTGGCTCTCCCCATCCCACCCACTGTGGCCATTTTACAGTATTTCTGTAGTATTTCGTGATAGCAGAGGCTTACGTTATGCTTAGCAAGGCTCATTATAATGCTGACTTAAAGTGAAGGTGTTCTAACTGCCTGTTTTTAGAAGTGTATATAGAGAAAAGAAGGTGGTTTCATCTTTTCCTGGGCTTCTGAAAGCCTTTAGCCCAGTCTGGAGTAGCCAGACAGTGATGTTTCTCTATTCCTGGGAACAGGCCCGGCTAAAGTGCCTGCCTATAGCTCAGCTTGTAACCTCGGTTAGTCCTTGTGTTCACTTAGATAAGAGCAGAAAGAAACTCCTGACCCCAATAAAGCGCAACTTCTCCCTGTGGCTTGTTTGGCCTGTGTGCCAGACAAGCTCCACTTGCCTCACAGATGGCATTTCCTCTTGGCAGGTGGTGGTTTACATAGCTGGACTAAGGAATGCTGGAGATAATCCTTTTGCTCTTTTGCTGTGGAGTAAAGCCCTTTTTCTGTACCCAGTTCCTGACCTAGAATCCTACCCCCTACAAAATTAGTCCATACAGTATTTGTATAGCAAGCAGAACATAGACGGGGTTCATCTAACAGATGCCCACAGCCTGGACAAGGAAAGGGACAGGCCAGGACTTTGTTTGGGACCCTGGCTCACTGCTGAGAAGGGCAGGTGTGTCCTAATTTGACTCGCCCCTTTTAACTAAGGAACTGTCATAGTCTCTAGGTCTGTAGATTTCTACTAGCTTTCCTGACTCCTTACTACAAGGCCCACCATATTGTTCTCTTCTTCTACCCATGGTAACCTCTCAGTCACCTTGCAGGGTCTGACTCCTTGTCTGCCAATCCTAGAATGTCCTGAGACTTCAGGGATTCCATCTATTTGCCTGTGGTGCCACATTTTGGGCATGGCCTTATGACCTCAACCTACTCTGTTTCCAAAGGCTCCAGTGGCTTTCTGTGGTTGCACCAAAGTGTGGGGATCTGGCTTCAGCCTTTCTAGGCCAGCCCTTGATGTTTCTCTGCAACCTCCAAAGTGACCTTCCCAATGTATTGTCAACATACAGGTACCTCCAGCGCCCCCTCATTCAGAGGAGAGGGCTCCCTGACACTGGCAGAGGGAAGTCTATCCTTTTGTCTAATTTTGTTTTTCAAAGCAAGGTTTCTCTGTAGCTTTGGAGCCTATTCTCGAACTAGCTTTTGTAGATCAGGCTGGCCTCGAACTCACAGAGATCCACCTGCCTCTGCCTCCCAAGTGCTGTAGTTAAAAGCCTGAGCCACCATTGCCCAGCTAGTATTGCTAGTACTGATAATTCTTTTTTTTCTTTTGTTTTGGGTTTGTTTGTTTTTTTTTGTTGTTTTTTTTTTTTGAGACAGGGTTTCTCTGTAGCTTTGGTGCTTGTTCTGGAACTATCTCTTGTAGACCAGGCTGGCCTTGAACTCACAGAGATCGGCTGTTTCTGCCTCCCAAGTGCTGGGATTAAAAGTGTGTGCCACCACCGCCTGGCTGTATTGATAATTCTTTTGTTTTAAATTAATTTCATGGCTGGTGGTGGTGCACACCTTTAATCCCAACACTCAGAGGACAGAGACAAGCGGATCTCTGTGAGTTTGAGGCCAGCCTAGTCTACAGAGCAAGTTCCAGGACAGGCTCCAAAACTACAGAGAAACCCTGTCTCAAAAAACAAACAAACAGGCCGGGCGACGGTGGCACACGCCTTTAATCCCAGCACTCGGGAGGCAGAGGCAGGCGGATCTCTGTGAGTTCGAGACCAGCCTGGTCTATAAGAGCTAGTTCCAGGACAGGCTCCAAAGCCACAGAGAAACCCTGTCTTGAAAAACCAAAAAAAAAAAAACAAAAACAAAAACAAAAAAAACAAAAAAAAAAACAAGCAACAACAAAAAAATTGATTGATTGATTATGCACACAGTGTTCTGCCTGCATGTATGCCTTATGGATGATGCCACCATGTGGTGCTGGGACTTGAACTCAGGACCTCTGGAAGAGCAGTCAGTGCTCTTAATCTCTGAGCCATCTGTCCAGCCCCTTGATAACCTTTTTTTTTTTTGGATTTATTTATTCATTATCTATATACAGTGTTCTGTCTGCATGTGTGCCTACAGCTCAGAAGAAGGTGCCAGATCTTAATACAGATGGTTGTGAGTCACCGTGTGGTTGCTGGGAATTGAACTCAGGACCTCTGGAACAGCAGGCAGTGCTCTTAAATCTCTAAGCCATCTCTCCAGCCCCACCCCATGATAACTCTTAAAACCAGAGTTTATTTTCTAGTTTGGTACATATTTGAATGGTTTTCATTTTATTTTATTCTATGAGTGTTTTGCCTGCATGTGTATATGTTTGTGTACCACGTGCATGTGTGCTGATGGTTGTGAGTCATCATGGGCACTGGGAACCAAATCTGGGTCCTGTTAAATAACAACAAGAGATTTTAGCCACAATAAGAGACATCTCTTTTGCCTCCCATTTGAAATTTTCTCAATACAATATAAATAAAAATTATTGAATAGCCAAACATATATATCTCTTATAAATTTAAGGCCAGCTTGGCTTGATCTGCATAGAGCATTCCAGTATAGCCAAGGCTACACAGAGAAACCCTGTCTCGAGAAAACCAAAATAGTAATAATAAGAAGAATTCCACTGAATAACAAAATATTCTATTGAAGAGGTTCTAGATATATCATTTCAATGGTAGCATGCTTGCCTACCATGCTTGAAGTCCTGGGTTTGATCTCTACCATCCCATAAACCAGTGCATGCCTGGAATCCAGACCTCAAGAAATGAAGGCAGGAAGATTAGAATTTAGTTACATCATGAGTTCTAGGATGCCCTGGGCTAGACACTGACCCCATGCCCAAAAAGACAAATAATCTTATGGCAGAAATAGCCTATATCGATAAGAACTTTATAAAATATATTTATAACTAAGAAAATAAGTATGAATTTGGAAGAAGTATAATTACGCTAGAATGGGTAATGACTTTGCTGATTACTAAGTTCTCCATAGTTTTGTGACTCTTACCTTCTTACAAGTTGTAGAGCAGTTTCATTGTTATCCAGTCTACAAATCCTTACACGGGCTTCCCTTTTTCCCATGTCACTGTATGGAAATCTGTGTCCACAGTGGTCTTGCAGTTGTGAGACTCTGAGAATATAGTTGTTCGCACCTAGTGCTGTAGTGAATACTTGGTGGTAAACAATGTGTCCTGAGCTGCTGAAGGCAGTGGCATCGGTTCCTAGCTTTGGAATCTGTCCTGGAACTAGCTCTTGTAGACCAGGTTGGCCTTGAATTCACAGAGGTCCTCCTGCCTCTGCCTCCCAAGTACTTGGACTAAAGGTGTGCACCAGCACGCTCAGCATAGCACCAATTTCTAATAAGGTTGAATGTAAGCAATGCTGAAAAGCTCTTTGATCAAGAACTCCAAGTAACAACCAGAAAATTGAATTAAGAGAAGCTAAATTGGTTTGGGAGCCTATGAGGTGGCTTAGTGGTTAAGGTGCTTCCACCAGGCCTAGGTGACCTGAACTCAATTTCTGTCCCCACATGGTGAAGGAGAAAGCCAGCTCATGCCAGTTCTTATGGTGCATGTGCTTGTGCACATAGGAAATGTTGAGAGGGTGAGAAAGAGAATGGCAGATAGGCTTGGTGGCCAAGTTTATAGTCCCAATACATGGGATCGTTGTGAATTCATGGTCACACTGGGCTGCATAATGATTTCCAGCAAGCTTAGGCTACATCTTAATAAAACCATGTCTCAAAAAGCATAAAGCTAACCATGTTGCTTATGTGTATAATCCCAGCATTCAGGAGGCAGAGGCAGGAAGATCACAAGTTGAAGCCCATTCTGGTCTACATAGTACATTCCAGTCCAGCCAAAGCTACTATGTGAAACCCTGTCTCAAAAACAAAACAAAACAATACAAAATACATGAGATTAGGAAGTGAAGTAACTAAGCGTGTACTCTTAAAATGTGGCAGTTCCTAGAAGGGGAGAAAGAATGTGGCGAGGTCAGTGGAAGCAGCAAAGGCCCACATTTGTGTGAGCCTGCATCCCCAGTCAAGATTCTGAAGGTTATGTTTTGATTCTATTCTTCAGGCTTGGTGAATAACGTGGTGTTTACAAGTCACACAACGGAGCAGAGGCACCCTCTCCTTGTTCAGCTGCAGACCCTCATCAGGGCTGCCAATCCAACTGCAGCCTTCATTCTTGCAGAAAATGGGATTGTTACAAGGTAAACTTGTGCAGACTCCACTCTGTGTGCCCAACTTCTTTCCCAGATGACAACAGCACCAGACTGGCCCACAGGGATACACCTGGTGGAAGGAAAGAACCGACTACTGCAAGGTGTCCTCTGACCTCCACATGCGTACTGTGCTGCACACACACACACACACACACACACGGAAGAAATAATAGCAAATTTCTACTTCATGTATGTAGGTGTTTTGCGCGTGTGTGTGGGTGTCTATCTGTACAGCACATGCATGCCTAGTGCCTGTGGGGGCCAGAGAGGGTTTAGAGCCTCTGGAACTGGAGTTGTTGATAATTGTGACTTACATTTTGGATGCTGGAAATTAAACTAGGGTCCTCTGGAAGAATAGCCAGTGCTCTTAACTGCTAATCCATCTCTCAAGCCCTGTAAAATGCTGTTTTTGTTGGATACAGGATCCTACTTTGCAGCCCTGTCTTGCTTAGAATTCAGAGGGACCCACCTGCCTCTGCTTACTAGGTTCTGAGAGTAACGTCAACCACCACCACCATACCACTTCTTAAATAAACTGCGTTTAACACTGTAATGCTCTGTGGTGTTTTGTTACTCTGTTTTGACAGATGCTTTCTCATACACTGAAGAATTGAAGTCAAAACTGTCTTCAGTGGTCCATGTGTTAAGATGCTGGCGAGATGGCTCAGCCATTAAAAGCTAGGCTTACAACCAGAAATATAAGATGTGAGAGTATGGGTGCGGTGGTGGCACACGCCTTTAATCCCAGCCTATGAGCAACTATTCTTAGAAGACACATATTGAGCCGGGCGGTGGTGGCGCACGCCTTTAATCCCAGCACTCGGGAGGCAGAGGCAGGCGGATCTCTGTGAGTTCGAGGCCAGCCTGGTCTACAAGAGCTAGTGCCGGGACAGGCACTAAAGCTACAGAGAAACCCTGTCTAGAAAAACCAAAAAAAAGAAAAAGAAAACCAGAAGACACATATTGAAGTAGAAGTGAACTGTTATGCATACAACTACTTTTCATATTCTGTGTCAGGAAAAATGTGTGCAAATGTAGAGAGGTTAACATTGACAACCCTAATTAACCTGGGTCTTCTCTGGGTCTCTGTGTTTTTAAAGGAATGAAGACATTGAGCTGATTCTCTCAGAAAACAGTTTTTCAAGTCCCCAGATGCTACGTTCTCGATATTTAATGTTTCCTGGCTGGCAAGTATCATTACTAAATAGTAGCTCTAAAAGGAAATGTGAGCCACATCTGTAGCAAGGATCGGCAGAAATGACAGTAGCATACATGCTTCACAAGGGTCACTATGTTAACTGGATAACCTGCTGTGGCCTGGACGCCTTCCCAAGGGGCCAGTGCTCCACAGTCTGAGCCTCTGAACACTGTGATTCAAGTGGTCATCCTACAGGTACCAAGTACAGTGAGTGGTACAGAACCAAGACTTAGATTCCCCAGGTAAAAAAAAATTGCCCTTCCCAATAATCAGCCATTTAGATAGAATAGGTAATCAGTCATCAAAAGTAGGTAGGCTTCTGCTAATGAGATCCATGGAATATTCTCTACAGCTGGCTCCCAGCCCAAGAACATCACCAAAAAGAGGACAAAGGAGAGATGCCGAGTCCCCCATGATCTTACTCTAACACCATTGTCACCTGAGCTGTCTCTAGAACTAGCCATAGAGCTTCTGAGTGTAATGTAGATGTAAGTTAATAAAACTAAAATTTAGAGTTAATTGTGGCTACCTATGCCTGGCAGCCACAGTACTGGGTACTGTAGAACCAAAGCATTCCCACAATGCCAGGAAGCTCTGCTGTGCAGTGCTGCTTCTTCAGAGCTTTGCCTGTCTTGGCTTTTTTATTTCATATCAACAAAACACATTATAAATGCCACTATTGTTCACATTTTATAGATGACAGAAGCAGCAAGAGTTCAATGATGTGTCCAAGATACAGCTAGTAGTCGGGTGGTGGTGGTGCACACCTTTAATCATCCCAGCACTTGGGAGGCAGAGGCAGGCGGATTCCTATGAGTTTGAGGCCAGCCTGGTCTATGGAGCGAGTTCCAGAACAGGCTCCAAAGCTACACAGAGAAACACTATCTTGAAGAAAAAAAAAAGGAAGGAAAGAAAAGAAAAGAAAGAAAAAAGAAAAGAAAAGTTTAAGAACAAGAGAGATGACTCAGTAGTTCAGAGTACTTGCTTCTCTTGCAGAGAACCTGGGTTCAGTTACCAGCACCCATGTGGTGCAGTTCAAAGCTTTCTGCAAACTCAGAGTGTACATGGTACAAATACACACATTCAGTCAAAATACATAAACACATAGAATAATGATAATAAATTTTTTTAGAAAACAATGAAAGGAAAGAAAAAAACCTATTGCAAGTAAGGCATGGTGGCTCACATTCTTATCCCAGCACTCGGGAGGATAGAAGCAGGATTGGGAGTTCAGGATTTTCCTTAGCTACATAGTAAGTTCTAGTTCAGTCTCACAGGCTACATACAGGAAGCCCTGGCTCAAAAAACTTTAAAAGGGGTTGAGCACAGTGGTGACTGCCTTTATTGCAGAAGAACCTCTTGGGGACCAGCCTGATTACATAGAATCCCCAGGACAAACCTCTTTAAAGGTCTAGCAAAATAGCTCAGTGGTTAAAGAAGCTTACCACCAAGCCCCCGTGGCCTGAGTTCAATCCCAGAGTCCCTCGCAGTAGAAGAAGAAAACCAGCTCCTACAAGCTGTCCTCTGACCTTCATGTGTGCAGTGTGGCAAGTGCGCGCGCACACACACACACACACACACACACACACACACACAGCTGGGCTAGTACGTGCTCCCGCTCTTAGCATGGTAGGAATGACACCCGTTCAGTGGTTCTGTCCTCTCCTGGAGCAGTTCCAAATCAGAAATAAATCAGGAGTTGAAATGAAATGTCCTTAACTGTGGAAGCTGAATGAGATATAAGAGTTCATTATACTCTCATACTTCTTTTTTTGGTTTAAACTAGAAATTTTCTGTATTAGAAAGTTTCACAATGTGGACATGGTAGCTCATACTAACAGTGACAGCATTTGGGAGGAAGCAGGAGGACCAGGGATTCTGCATGATCCACAGCAAGCTCAAGGCCAACCTCATGAAACACAAAACCCTGTCTTTAAGAAAGAAAAAAAAGTTATTTCATCCAGCTATAGTAGCATGTACTGATAATCCCATATATTCAGGGTCCTGAGGCAGGAGGATAAAACGTGAGTCTAGGAGTTCAAGACCAACCTAAGCACAGAAGTGAGACATCTTAAAGTTTGAACACACACACCACACACACCAAACTCTAAATTTATTTTTTGTATATTTTATTTTTCAATTTTTTTTAAATTTATTTTTTGTGCATTGGTGTAAAGGTGTCAAATCTCTAGCAACTGGAGTTATTGGTAGGCTGCCATGTGGGTACCAGGAACTGAACCCAGATCCTCTGGAAGAACAGGCAGTGCTCTTAACTGCTGAGCCATTTCTCCAGCCCCAAACCCTAATTTAATGCTCTGAGTTTAGCCCTGATGTTACACTGATGTGACAAGCAGTGTGATTACACAGCAGTGGCCTCACAACTCCTTAGTTCCTTCTAGAGAAACGTGGATGTTTTAAGTTCCCCACCATGAGATGGGCGTGTCTGGAGTGTTGAAAGTAATCCTAGCTGTTTTGAATGCTGAAGCAGGTGTATCTTCAGTTCAAAGTGGGGACAGGGTAGAGTAGGGGTGGTCCCAGCTGTGTTAGGAAGGACTCCTAGTATCATGAGGTCTGAGGGAATGCACAGGCCCTGGACTTGAGGGAACTTGTGCTAGTCTAGAGAAGTTAGACCTGCACTCTCAGGAAGGTTCTGCTCCAAGGCACCATCCTGCTTTCCAGTCTCATAGTGAAGCAGAGGTATACACACTGGGAACAGTACTTCAGCCAAGCCATTGTGGTGCGGAACTTTAATCCCAGCACTTGGGAGGCAGAGGCGAGAGAATTTCTGAGTTCAAGGCCAACCTGGTCTACAGAACAAGTTCCAGGATAGCCAGGGCTGCACAGAGAAACCCCATCTTGAAAAAAACAAACCAAGCCCCCAGTTCAATCCCTAGCCCCATATAAACCAGTGTGGTGCCCCATGCTTTTAATCCCTGCATTAAGAAGGTGGATGCCCAGATGGTCAGAAATGTAAGGTCATCGTTGGTTACATAGCAAATTTGTGGCCAACCTGGTATTGGTAAGACCCTAGTTCATATAGGAAAAAAAGAGAAATATATGTTGTAAACAAAATAGTGTATTAATTAGTGAGAGAGGATTGAACAATGATGACTAGTTTATCCCAAGATAGTATATATAACACTGAACCCCAACACTGAATGGATGAGATGGGGGCAAAGGGTACTACAGCTTCTTGTATATGTTCATGAATATGTCAAAGAATTTAAGAACAATACTTGTTCTTACATTTTAAAAACTATTTTAAGGTATGAAGGTAAATTTGATTCCGGATCCGTCTTTCCACTAATGGTTCAGATCTGCGTGTGGTTTGACCGACCTCTGGAGAAAACCCGCTTTGTGGCCAAGTGTAAAGGTGAGTGTGGCTGGGACACGTTTCACCCTCGATGGAAGACTTGTCCCTTCCCTGTAGCCCCATTTCAGTCAGTATCCTCGGATTTCTGAAGTCTTCTCCATACTGTCAGGATCAAAGCAGGTAGGGGGGTTAATGAGATCAGATCTCCGGTTCCAATTATGTGTGGCCACGCTTGGCTCACTCTGAGGGATAGTGGTGGAGGCCCTGGGCAGGAGGAGTGGAATCTTGAGCCCTTCCCCTGGCCCTGACCTTCTGACTCTGTTGATCTAAGCTTGGCCTCCCTGTCCAGGTAGCTGAATTCCTGTCCTTTCCCTCCACCAGCAATTCAGTCTTCCATCAAGCCAAGTCCCTTCTCTGGGAATATCTACCACATCCTTGGCAAAGTGAAGTTTTCAGGTAAATGGGGTGAGTCTTGGTAGCTTGGCACTCACGGCTCATGGTGTGAGCTCACAGCCCTGCTGGCTCCGTCCTCTTTTCCACAGTGGCGGATCTGCCCTCAGCTCCTGGGAACGCCAGTGGGCTGTACAGAGGTTGGGCTGTAGCGCAAGGCCACTGAAGCCCAGCTAATGTGTGTCCATGCTTTCTTCCATTCTTTTATAAAGCTGTTCTTTTTACATTTTACATTACGTGTTCTGACAGCACATGTATGAGCACCACGTGTGTGTCTGGTGCCCATTTGATCCCCTGTCCCTGGAGTTAAAGTTGGTGTGAGCCACTGTGTGAATGCTGGGAATCAAACCCAGGTCCTCTAGAGAGTATCAGCTAGTGTTCTTTACCACTGGGAGGTTCTCCAGCCCCTTCCTCAGGCTGCTGCCCCTCGAGCTGCTGGGTAGTACTTAGTCCTTGACGTCACAGCCAGCAGCTGCATTCAGCCTCTGAGGTGAATCCCTGGGTGTTACTATCAGTGCAGTGGCCTCTCCTTTTATGACAGATCTTGCAGAGGCAGTGGTGAGTGGCCCTGCTTATCTGACCTCTAAGCATTTTCTTCCGCTTGTGTTCCTCTGCCCTATTAACAGTGTGTGTCTGATCACCCATACCTACCAAACCATATACTTCTACTCATCCTTTCCGACTCGCCACTACTGATCCCGTCAGTCCCTAGGAATCTGTCAACCTGCCAGCACTGTTACAGTCTAGCGTTCTTGTGGGATTTGTTCTCAGGGACAAATGTGTTCTCTGTGCAGATTCTGAAAAGACCATGGAGGTCTGCCACAACACTTTGACCAATTCCCTGAGCATTATGCCGGTTTTGGAAGGACCCACTCCACCCCCCAATTCCAGAAGCACACCTCAAGAGAATGGGCAGCCAGAATGCTATCTTGTGTTCATTGGCTGCTCCCTGAAGGAGGACAGCCTCAAAGACTGGCTTCGACAGTCAGCTAAGCAGGTGACTTGCGAAACCAACTTCACTGAGCCCAGATACGGCCAGCACACTCCTCTGAGCCTGGCCTCCTTCCCTCTGACACCAACTAGTCCACACTTCAAGGCTCAGTCAAGACTTAGGGACATTTGGGGATTAAGAAGCAGCCTGTAGGGGCAAATTCCAGGTGGATATGTCAATACTGTGTTTTGTTTTGAGTTTGGGATTATTTGTTTTTCTGGACAAGGTCTCTGCATAGCAGTGGCTGTCTGAGAACTCACTCTATAGACCCTGCTGGCCTCAAAACTCACAGAGATCCGCCTGCCTCTGGAGTGCTGACATTAAAGGCCTGGTCCTGTACACTTTTTGTTTTATGTGTATGAGTGTTTTGACTGCATATATGTCTGCACCACATGCATGCTTGGTGCCTGTGGAGGCCATAAGAGATCAGATCCCACCGGGCAGTGGTGGTGCACGTCTTTAAGCCCAGCACTCAGGAGGCAGAGGCAGGCAGATCTCTGTGAGTTCAAAGCCAGCCAGGTCTATAAGAGCTAGTTCTAGGACAGGCTCCAAAGCTACAGAGAAACCCTGCCTCGAAAAAAACCAGAGAGGAGGAGGAGGAGGAGGAGGAGGGGGGGGGGGACAGAGAGAGAACACGAACAGATCCCCTGGAATGGAGATATAAATAACAACTGTGGGCACTGGAAGTCAACCCCAGGTCCTCTGGAAGGACAGTGCTCCATGCTCCATGCTGCTGAGCGTCTCTCCAGCCCAGGCCTGTGTACTTTGACAGCCAGGCATTTTAGAAGCTGTGGTGCTAAGCACAGACAGTATCAGCGGTTTGCTTTGTCCTGGAACTCGAGGAGTAAAGTTGCCTGGGGTCTTGGGTCTTGTCCATTGATGGTAGTCTTCTAGGAGCTATGACCTTCCTTGTGTGATTAAATTCTTCTGCTTTTGCTTATTTTAAGGAGGTTTTTTTTTAGGAGGTTGGGTGTTTTGGCTGAGGTGGTTAGGCAGAATCTCACTGTGTAGGCCAGCCTGGCTTCAGATTTTAATCCTCCCGCTTTAAACCTCCCAAGTGCAGGGATCACAGATGTGTGTCACCACTCCTACTTTAGATAAGGACTTAAATGTTACTAGACTATGAAACCTCCAGATGTCCATTATCTGTCATTGTGGCTCAAGCATAAGAATGTACCAAGAGGCAGTTGTGCCCATTTGCAAAGCACTGGGGACAGTTGTTTCCAGCTGTCTTGCAGGGCTCTGGTGTGAAAGTAGTTTACTCAGAGGATTAGTCAAGCAAGACAGCATCTCCATGAAACCTGGTTCATGTACTCTTCCCTCTTCTGGGGTCCTTGATGCTTAACTGGCCCCCAAAATCCTGTGAGCCTTTGGCTGCCCTTGTACTCCCTCAGCCCTGTTGAAATGTGTGTTTTCTCTACATCCACATAGAAGCCTCAGAGGAAAGCTCTGAAGACCAGGGGAATGCTGACCCAGCAGGAGATCAGGAATATCCACGTGAGTGGCTGCCCTCGCTCCCAAGAAGCCTAACCTTGTAGCTTCAGTAAATGGAGTGGCCACTTCTGCTGTGACCTGTGGATGAAGTGGAGGAGATCTGGGTCTGTAAGAGGACTGGATAATGGGAGAACTAGCCTTCTCATCCTGCCCAAGTAGTTTTAGAAGATCTCTATTTAAGATAAGCAGTCAGGCCGGGCGGTGGTGGCGCACGCCTTTAATCCCAGCACTCGGGAGGCAGAGGCAGGCGGATCTCTGTGAGTTCAAGACCAGCCTGGTCTACAAGAGCTAGTTCCAGGACAGGCTCCAAAACCACAGAGAAACCCTGTCTCGAAAAACAAAACAAAACAAAAAAAAAGATAAGCAGTCAGCCGGGTGGTGGTGGCACACACCTTTAATCCCAGCACTCGGGAGGCAGAGGCAGGTGGATCTCTGTGAGTTTGAGGCCAGCCTGGTCTACAAGAGCTAGTTCCAGGACAGGCTCCAAAGCTTCAGAGAAACCTTGTCTCAGGAGGAAAAAAAAGGGTTAAAGCAGTCAGCTGCACGTAGACAGCTGTTCATGGGAAGGCTGTAGACAGCTGTTCATGGGAAGGTTGTAGACAGCTGTTCATGGGAAGACCGTAGACAGCTGTTCATGGGAAGGCCGTAGACAGCTGTTCATGGGAAGGCTGTAGACAGCTGTTCATGGGAAGGCTGTAGACAGCTGTTCATGGGAAGGTTGTAGGATCCTAAGGCTAAAATGAGATTTCCTGGGTGAGCGTTACTAATAGCTGACTGACCCCTAAGCCTCTTCCCCAAGCCCATGCCCACCAAGGCCTTTTAGGCCTTTTTTCAAAGGTTTTGGGACAAAAAATTAAAAACTACGATCCGAGCCCCATCATGGGCTGTCACTAGTCCCAAGTCTCTGCTTTATGCCTGGTACCTGTAGAAGCCGGAAGAGGGTGTCAGGTAATTCAACAGGTTTCTTTTCCAATAGGTGAAACGCCACTTGGATCCCCTACCTGCAGGCTACTTTTACAATGGCACCCAGTTTGTTAACTTCTTTGGAGACAAGACGGATTTTCACCCACGTATCCTTGGAAACAGTTTGATCCCAGTGTGAAAATTTGGGAGATGTGAGCCTCTCCTATAAAATTGGTGTCTGCTAGGAGCACCACAGCAAGCCCTAGGAGCAGGCAGCATCTGTAGACCTGGGGGAGCTCGCAGGGACAAGCCCCACAGGCACCATCCATGTTATCCTTTCAAAATTGCTGGTATTAGATGTGCCCTTCATTGACCAGTTGTACTGTCATCCTCCATGCGGTGTGGTTTGAAGGCAGCATTGGTAGCAACAGGGTCATGACATACAAAGTAAAGATGGCCTGTTCCTGCAGTAACAGTAGGCAGTTCCTGGGTAGGATGAAATGCAAGACTAGCAAGCTTCAATGCGCTTGAACCCAAGAGTTCTAGGACTTCATGTTGCCTGTTACCCTCATTGTAGCTGAGATGCTCTGTGTTAGATACTTTGGTTTCCCAAGCCTCACCTGCCCACAGGTCCCCCTGGGAGAAGTGCTCCTTCCTGTCCCCCAGGCTCATAGCTCACCTCCTTAACCAGGTACCAGTCATGGACCAGTTCATGAATGATTATGTGGAAGAGGCCAATCGGGAGATCGAGAAGTACAACCGCGAGCTGGAGCAGCAGGAATACCGTGACCTCTTTGAGCAGAAGCCCTAAAAAAAGCTGGGCCTGTGCCCACGAGAGATGAATGAGTGAATGGGTGTCCATCTTTCCTGGAGGCCTCTCCTGAAGGGGCTGACACTGTCCTCCCTGGCCTGTGCCTGCCAGCATAGTACATGTTGTCTCTATTCTCTCTCCTCTCTACACCCTGAAAGGCGTTGTGTTCACCGCTGAGTGGGGGCTGTGCACAGGACGAGCAGCTAGACTGCCCTGTGTCCCAGCGTCTCTGGGTATCTGATAACAGACTCTCCGGTAGACAGCTGGACACTGTGAGGCTGAGGAGAACCCTTTGGCTTACGCGGTGCAGCTGCTGGGAGTTAGAAGGGTCCTGGTTGCCTAAGCAGTGGCCAGGCAGAGATCCACAACGCCCTGTAGATGAGAGCACTTCTGTGGGGTGAATGGAGGCAAGATAGGATGCTTTCTGTACACGCGAGGCTACTGCGTTAACGGTCCTGGAGCTCCGCAGCAGCATCACTTTGGTCCTCTAACTCAGAGACAAGAGCAGGCCTGCTACTCAAGCCCTGGCAGTGCTTCACCTCCCAGTCAAGGTGAATATCCTGCAGCTGGTTAGTCTTGGGCCCAGGGTCTAATCATTTGGGGGCTGTTGACCTTTCACCCCTGTCATGGAAGGCAGTGCATTTCAGAAAACCTCCCCTGAAACTGCCCCAGGTATGTTTACTTGATTCCGAGGACCAGGAATTTCAGGAATCTGATATTCAAATTAGAATCCCCTCCAGTGGTTTTTCTTTTTTTCCCCCATTGGGCTGCACAGCAAAGGTGAACTAATTTGCATCCCAAGACTGACCTCCTAAGTAGAGTGGGGTGCAAGATCCCTAAAGGTGATGCCTGCTAGGACTTGAGTGCCTCCGCTGCTTGGACTATAAATGTTTTCTGAGTTTCATGGACTTTTTGCATGCCTTAGGAAGAAGCACATAGGGAAAGCCAGCATCGTGTTCTGTAATGTAGAAAAACTTCTGCAGAAGGGTCCTGGCACAGCGGAGACGTAGAGGGAGCCTGGTAACAGAGCTCTTTGGGCAAAGTAATAATCAAGGCTCGTCAATAAAATATTCTTGTATTATGAAAAAAAAGGTTGAAGCCAAATGAGCCAAATTACAAGTTCCATTGGATAAGAATTCTTGCATTAAGAAAAACATGTGAGAAAGGCCCATATGCTCCCATCCCTGCTCCAAAACACACTGGTGACAAGGCCCTCCTGTTGAACTCTAGTCTGGAAATCCCTGACTTCTGGCTGGGGTTCAGTAGCATAGATCTTAAGTGCAATTGATTAATAAGCAATGAATTACTATAGCTCCCTTTGTCTTCACCAAGCTCTTTTTAAAAACTAAAATTTGAGCTAGCAGCCTTAGAAAAGGGAAAGGGGGACTACGAAACAATTTCATTTCCTTTGGGGGGTGAGGGTAGACCACAGGTCATTTCATTTCCTGCAGGGTTACTGTGAAGATTTCAGAGGGAGCTCTAGATTAAGGGCTCTGGCTGCTGCACAAAAGCGTTTTTAAAGAGGGGTTGGGGCCACGCTGTGTGGTGAACTTGGTTTCTAGCCATCGTCCATAGAAGTGTGCTTTTACCAACCTGCCCATTGCCCCCATTTCTCTCATCAGAGGGGAAACTGATTACCTCAACTTGAATATAAAACTGTGGTTTTGAAGAAAAGGCAGAACATTCAGAAGTTCTTTGCCCCAAGAGGGTAAAGCTAGCTGAAGCCTCTGTAGATGTTCCCTAACCTGCTTGGGACTCTGGAGGGGCCCTGCAACCACACACTGTGAGTTCTTTGAGGACTAGGAGGGGACCTTGCTTCTCCTCTGCTGCTCCCCACAACCTGCGGGCCTCTTGACTTCCATGGGGTTTAACATTCACTTGATCCCTTCAGGTCAGAGACTATCTCCAGAGGAAAGCCATGATAGTCTCTAGGCTCTAATCTTAGAAGTGGACGGCAGGGACCCAGCAAGGATTTTAGGGAGCAGTTCCCAGGACAGGCAAAGTCCCCCAGGGGCTTCCATGCTTTCTACCAGCTTTCCTGTTAGCAGCTTCAGTTCCCATCACCAGAGTGAGTGGCATAGTGGTGAAGTCACTGAAGTTATGGGTTGTTTTGTTCTAATGTGGGATCTCCCCAAGTGGACTGTGGGGAAGAAGCAGACATTGGAGGCAGGTTTGCCTACCAAGCCCTCAGGCTCTTTGACCTGAGGCCTGGACACTAGCCCTTTAGGCTGTGATCAGTAAAAATGTCCCTCCTAAATCCTCTTGGGATTTTGGAGAATTTTTGCACAGTAATAAGCTCTGGCTTCTCAAAAGGGAAAAGTTCAACTCAAAGACTGTAAACGGTTAAGTATTCCAGCCATGCTGCTGACTAGTTGGATAGTTGTACCTCAAAACCTAGGTGGGAAGTGGCTTTCTCATTATCCCACGGTCAGATACTAATGGAAGAGCTCGCTTACGTGCCAAAATTCACTTTTATACTAGTTTTTCAATGCTTTAATATTTGTAACTTAAATTTTAAATTCATATTTACAAACACTACTATAACTTCAGTGAAACTGAATTGTGTGATTGAAGCTTTTTGCTTATTATAATATTTATTACACTACTTAATTCAGTAAATATATAAAAGTAGCCTTCAATTTATTTTTATATTATTTTCCATGTTTTTATCTGCAGTTGTGTCTGTGAATTTCCCTTGGAGATTAAGATGTAATACTAAGGACCAATAAACTGTCACTCAGCAAGCTGTCCCTGCCTATTCCTTTGTCTCTGGTATGGCTTTGGAGGGTTGGAGCCCTGGGAACTGGACACTTTCTCAGTCTGGCTGGGATGTTCCTGGCTAGGATTGCTGAGAGGAAGAGCCCTTGAAGCTCACACTTGGAACCCCAATAGAGGGTAAAACTCACATCATACAGTCACCTACACTGAAGCTGGATGTGGTGGCCTTTAATCCCAGCACTGGGAGGCAGAGGCAGGCAGATCTCTGTGAGTTCAAAGCCAGCCTGGTCTATGAAGTGATTTCCAGGACAGCCAAAGATACACAGAGAAGCCTTGTCTTGAACAAAACAAATCAAAAAACAGTCACCTCCCCTGGCTTAAACACTTGAGGATCCCAGGAGCTGGAGGCAAGGTACACAGAACTAACTGTCCCAAAGAAAAGCGCCCTACCCCGAGGTTCTCCCTGCCCATTCCTCTCCACCTCCCAGCTTTGTTTTATTGCAAGGCTCAGGGTGGATCATGCTGGCCATATGGCTTCATCATTGATCTATACCCCCAGTCCCTCTACCCTCCTTTTTGTTGTTGATTTTGAAATAGGATATCATGTAGCCCAGGCTGGCCTCAAACTTGCTGTGTAACAGAGGCTGGCCTAGAACCCCTTGTTCTGTTCTCACAGTAGTAGGTGTATAGGCATGTGCTGCCATACTTCCTCACGCTCCCCTGAGCACCTGGCAGAGCTTAGCTGCTGCAGCGCCTTCACAGGTTGATCAGCCCCTCACTCTCACTTTGGGAATGTGGACGAACGTGCCAGAGTAACTGGCATGGCAGTAGGGACACGGGTCTCATCCAGTTAAGTCTGGAAGAGCCTGTGGAGTGGGGCTGTGGAAGCACAGACTGAGAGCTTCCAGAGTTGGCCCGAGTATTTGCAGCACTAGAGGAATAAAACAGAGGCACTGGCATGGGGTTTGGGTCCCATGGCTCGGGCCTCCCATGGCTCCCCTCTATCCTGTCATTCCCACCCCCAAAGCTGAGAGGAGGGAAAAAAGCTGATCCTAGAGGGACACCTCTCCAGGCGCTTCCTATTCTACCCACAGGGACCTGAGGCAAACGGAAGTGTCCCAAGGGCAGCTTTGGGAGCTGGCCCAAAGACGTGCTGAGGGCTAGCTTCTTAAAGCAGTGCAGAGCGCTTGGGAGTTTATTTTTATTTTATTTTATTTTTTTTTGGGGGGGGGGGGGGGGTTCGAGACAGGGTTTCTCTGTGGCTTTGGAGCCTGTCCTGGAACTAGCTCTGTAGACGAGGCTGGTCTCGAACTTAAACGCCACTGTACGTGGAAAGGTCGGATGGATGTCGGAAAGGCCCACAGCAGTAACCCTAACCCCCAAGCCTCCTGCCTCACATCTTGCCGGCTAGAGAGACCCAAGTTCCAGGAAGATCGGGTGGGGAGAAACAGTGAGTGTCAAGGGCTTGCTCCCAGGCCGTCATTCCGCATCTCCAGTAAGGCTTTTCATATCCCTGACTGATTTTCATAAACACTGTGTTCCGGTAGTCTTCCCTAGTACAAGTTAGAGGAAGAATAGGGGGTTTTGGTTTTGGTTTTGATTTTTCATTGTGCTAATAATTATAATGATTTTTGACCAAGGAAAGGAAAACTAAAAGCTTTCTAAAGGCATGGTGGCACACACCTGTCATCCAGGTAACATGGCAGTAGCATCACGAGGTCAGCCTTGGCCAGGCCGGGCTATATGAGTCTTTCTCTCTATAACACTGTGGCAGGAGTAATTAGCTGACCAGCACAGATCATTGCACAAAGTCTTGCGTGGTGCTTTTTCGCTTTGCTTTTCATGTGAGAGAACATAAAGTTGGGTGAGGGGGAGGATCTGGGACAAACTGAGCAAGGGGAAAGAATATAATCAAAATCCATTGTGTGAAATTCTCAGAAATGGCTTAGTCTAAGGACCTCAGTTCGATCCCCAGAACTCAAGTTTTAAAAAAAAAAATCTGGGGTCAAAAAGACGGTTCTTCAGCCACCTAGAAGGCTAGGGAGAGATGGCTCCTGTTCCAGAGAACCTGGACTTGATCCCCAGCACCCACAGAGCAGCCATCTCAGCCATCTGTGACTCCAGTCCCAGGAGAGCCAACCACACAAGGGATGCACAAATAGACATGCAGGCAAGACACCCAAACACATAAAAAAAGAAAAATCTGGGTATGGTGGCACATGCGTGCAACACCAACACTGAGAGGTGGAACCAGGTTAAATCCCCGAGGCTCACTGAGCAGCCAGTCATCCAGCCTAGTCTACTTGGCTAGTTCCAGTAGGCAAGGGACTAGGAGTTGATGGGGGTGGGGGAGTGAACGACACTGATGAACTTGACAGAGGAAGGTTGTCCTGTGTGGGATATTTCTTTACACTGTATGACTATATGTCACTGTGATTGATATAATAAAGAAGCTGACTGACCTAGAACCAGGTGGGAGAGTCAAACTGAGAGTGATGGGAAGAAGGGCGGAGCTGAGGAGTCGTGAACAGAAGCAGAGAGGAGCAAGATGGGCGTGCCATACTAAGAAAAGGTACCAAGCCGCGTGGCAAAGCGTAGATAAGAAATAATGAGCCGGGCGGTGGTGGCGCACGCCTTTAATCCCAGCAGAGGCAGAGGCAGGCAGATCTCTGTGAGTTCGAGGCCAGCCTGGTCTACAAGAGCTAGTACCAGAACAGGCTCCAAAGCTACAGAGAAACCCTGTCTCGAACAACCAAAAATAAAGGGAGGGGGGAATAATGGATTAAATTTTTATTTATTTATTATGTATACCATAGTCTGCCTCCATGTGTGCCCACACGCTAGAAGAAGGCGCCAGATCTCATTACAGATGGTTGTGAGCCACCATGTGGTCACTGGGAATTGAACTCAGGACCTCTGGAAGAATAGCCAGTGCTGTTAACCACTGAGCCATCTCTCCAGCCCCCAATAATGGGTTAATGTAAATGTAATAGTTAGCTAGTAACAAACCTGCACTATTGGCCAAGCATTTATGATTAAGATTCAGTCTCTGAGTCAGTTATTTGGGAGCTGATGGGTGGGAAAAGACATCTGCCATAGACCTGCACACACATGCACATGAGCACAGGCACATCCACCATACACACACCAAAAACATCATTCTCAGGGTAGGGTTGCATAGAGTTGTTAGAGTGCCAGCCTAGCATACACACACCAAAAACCATCATTCTCAGGGTAGGGTTGCATAGAGTTGTTAGAGTACCAGCCTAGCAGGCAAGAAGCCCTGGGTCCCACCCTCAAAACTAAATAAATTGGGCATGGTGGTACTTGTAATCCCAGCACCCAGGGGCGGCAGAGGCAGGCAGATCAGGACTTCAAAGTTATCCTCAACAGCACAGAATTCAAAACCAATCTAGGTTACATTAGATCCTGTCTCAAAAATAATAGGGTTGTAGAGATGGCTCAGTGGTTAAGAGCACTTGTTGCTCTTGCAGAGGACCCAGGTTCCATTCCTAGCGCCAACATGGTGGCTCCCAAGCATCTGTAACTCCAGTTCCAGGGGATGCAATGCCCTCTTCTCATTTCTGCAGGCATCAACCTGGTGCAGATATACATGCAGGCCACACATACACATATAATAAATAGAATAATTATTATTATTCTGTACATTAAAATTAGCCAGGTATGGTGGCACATAACTTTAATTCCAGCACTTGGGAGGCACAAGTAAGTGAGTCTCTAAGTTTGAGGCTAGTTTCAGCTAGACAGCGAGTTCCAGCCAGCTGGGGCTACATCAACCCTATGTCAGACAAGCAAAGTAATTCACCACCATCCCACAGATGGAGAAAAGACCACCACTACCTGACTGTATCGTTCCTTTGTACACCCAGTGCACCAGTGTCGGGGGGAGCCTATTTGGCAATCCTCTTTACCCCTTTAAATAGACTCATCTGGGGGAGGCAGGGCCTGTTGCCCCAGGTTGGTGGTAACACGTGTACCAAACAAGGAGCCATTTTGAAGGAACAGTTGATGACAAGACAACTGGCCAGACTGAGCCCAGGGGATGACCTGGAGGTAAAAGTGGAAAAAGCCAAAACGGAAAAAAACCTAATTCCTGACACACTGCCAAACATGTTTCATTCTTTAGAAATCCGAAGGAAAATAAATGTGTTTATCAACAAACTACTCTCCTTTCCCTCTTCAAAGCCTCTGAATTGCTAAACTGGTCAACTTGAAGCATGAGGCACAAGGACTTTTATTTCATATCGGTAAAAACCTGCAAAGGAGAAAAGAACCCGGCAGCTTGAGTATGTGTCCGCCTTACCCCGCAGTGGCTGCTGCTTTCCTGAAGGAGTTAAGTTTTCCCCTCATTGTTTCACATTTTTGAGAAATTGCATCTCTGAAATTTCATGCCTGGCTGGATGTACAAATAACAGAGAAATAAGGACAACAGGAAAAGGAAAGATGGACGGATAAGGAACACTGTTTCAGTTTAAGACTAAAATCTTCGTGGAATTTTCTAGCTAAAGACTCATTTCCGGGGACTGGGGAGACAGATGGGTCAGTCAATAAGGTGTTTGCTATGCAAGCATGGAGCCTGGGTTCCCTCCAGGGCACCCACGTAAAAAGCAAAAAGTTGGGTATCCTATCTTGAGCTGGTAATCCAGAGTTGACTGGGCTGTGGAGACAGGCAGAGCCTGACAGCCTTGCTTAACTGGCAACCTCGGGTACCAGTCAGTAAGTGGCCTTTCCCAAAGACAAGGAAGACAGCACTTGAGTTTTAATGGGCAAGGTTGACCTCTAGCCTCCATGTGTGTCCACATTAGTGCACGTCCACAACCCCCTCCCAGTCCTGACATACATGCATACATACACACATGCATGCACACACACACACACACACACACACACCTCCATTTTAACATTTTTTGTTTAGTTTATGTTGCATTTTGTTTTTTGTGGAGGTTTTTTGGTTGGTTGGTTGGTTGGTTGGTTTTGGTTTTGGTTTCCTTAGACAGGGTCTCTCCATAGCCCTGGCTGTGCCTGTCCTGGAACTTTCTATTGGACCTGACTGGCCTCAAATTCACAGAGACTGACTGTCTCTTCCTCCCCAGTACTGGGATTAAAGGCCTGTGCCACATCATGTCTGGCCCACATTGTTTTTGAGACAATGTCTCACATATTTCAAGATGGTGTCAGACTCTCTGTAGGTGAAGATGACCCTGAACTTGTTGATAATCCTCCTGCCTCTGTTTCCACCTCTACCTGGGTTACAGCTGGCAACCTATACCTAAGTGGAAATGGAGGAATCACTGACTTGAAATACCACTGGGTATTATAGGTGTAGGCCAGAACTGTCTTCATCTTTGTTTGACTCTTTCCCTAACAAGCCATGTAGACATGAAAGCCCTGCATGAGACTGAATATGTATATGGGGAGACACTGTGTGTTCAAAACATTATCAGTTTATTACACATCTCCTATTCTCCACCCTGTGCCCTGGAAGGACAAACACAGGCTGCTGTCGGGCACTCACGCCTAGCCAGGGAGATGGAACCAGACAGCAGCTAGACAGCATGAGCGGCAGTATTCCCACCCCGGAACCAGGAGAGCCTGCCAAGGAAGGCTCTAGGACAGATGAACGAAAAGTCTCTGAGACTTGAAGACTTGCTCCTGAGGCTGCAAGGCAGGTTGGAGCCAGTAGTGGTGTAGGGGCTGTGACAGTCCCTGCAGGTGGAGTGACGTCCCTAGGAGCAGGAGGTAGGATGAGGCCAGGGGCAGGCTGCAGCCAGCTTGGGTAGCAGCCCCACTTCCCAGGTCACAGAGTGTGATTCTCTTTGTTGAGTGGGAGGGAAATCACCAGAAGGAAAAGTGGCTTACAGAATGACAGAGGTGGAGACACAGTGGACAAGGCTGGAGATGCAAATGAGCCAATTCAAGCTGCTTTGAAAAGGTAAGGCTTGTTCCTGGATTTGGAGTCAGGTGACTTTCTGGTTTGAAGGAGCTGTGTGCCTGACTCAGAAACCAATTCTGGAGTGAGTCCTCTCCCTTCACCTCTGTGTGGGCTCCAGGTGACCAGAGGTCACCAGGCTTGCGTGATCAGCACTTTTACACATTGAGCCCCTCCTTTATGAAAGCTCTTTATTTTTTGGAGAGAAACATGTACCACAGAGCATGTGGAGGGTCGAGGTTAGGGGACAGCTTGTGAGATTGGTTCCTTCCCTCCACACGTGGGCTCCTGAGATTGAACTCAAGTCGTTAGGTTTGGCGGCAAGAGCTACTACCTGCTCAGTCATGTTGTCAGTCCCCCATTATAAAAGTTTTTACTGTTTTGAGTGGTTTTTAGATCGATTTATTTTTATTTTATGTGTATGGAGGTGTTGCCTGCATATTACATACGTGCACCATGACTGCCTGCAGAGGTCAGAAGCAGGCATCAGCTGCAAGCCAGTGTGTGGGTGCTGAGAACCAAACCCAGGCATTCTACAAGAGCAGTAAGTGTTCTTTTTTTCTTTTCTTTTCTTTTTTTTTTTTTTTTGTTTCTTTGTTTGTTTTTTGAGACAGGGTTTCTCTGTAGTTCTCTGAAGCTTTGGAGCCCATCCTGGAACTAGCTCTTGTAGACCAGGCTGGCCTTGAACTCACGGAGATCTCCTGCCTCAGTCAGCCAAGTGCTGGGATTAAAGGCACCCGGCACTACCACCAGCCCAGCTGAGCAGTAAGTGCTCTGAACTAGTGAGCAGATTCTCTACCCTTTTGTTTTTTTAGTTTTGGTGGGGTTTTTGTTTGTTGTTGTTTTTTGTTTGTGCTGTTGTTTTGTTTTGTGGTGAGATTAGATTTCACAGTGTGTAACTCTGGCTTGCCTGGAACTTGCTCTGTAGCCCTGGCTGGCCTCTGCCTCCAGAGTACTGGGACTAAAAGTGTGTGCTGCCACATCTGTCTTGTTTTCTTGTTTTATTTTTTTTTTAAATGAGATACTCAACAGTTGCGTCTCACCCCAGAGTTTAAAACTGACAAAGAGCAGGCAGAGCTTAAGGTAACTTGGAAAGTCACTGCCTGGAATACAGTGATGTCAGAGACTCTAGAGGGGGAATGAGAGGGGATGTGTGTCTATTTTGGGGTCCCTCAACCTGCCTGCTCATATTATCACCAAAGCAAAGGCAGGAGGACTTCAGCATCTGTTTGCCCTCAGTCTCTGGTCTTCACAGCACAGGACAGGTGCTGCCTAGGAGGCTGAAGGGTGGAGGGTTCAGTGCCTCAGTTCATCTAAGTTAGAGAGACGTGTGCAGAGGAGGTCACAGGCATGTGCGGGGAAATGAGCTTTTTCCTCCGTAAGGAGAGAGGTGGGGAAGTCATTACCCCTGTCGCGAGAGGTTTCCTGGAATAGCCTGGTTTGGAACAACCAGGTATTGGGACGAGAATGCCTGAGGGGGAAAGAAGGATCCGGGACTTGTGTCTGCCATCCTACCTGGCTCTTCAGCTTTCCTGAATCTCCATCCTGCAACTCCACAAGCTTGTATAGGGCTGGAACGCTAGAAGATAGTGAAAGGAGGTCCTATGGATAGGTGGAGCAACATGGCCTGTAGCTTCTCCTCCCAGGGATTTAAGTTTAACCCCCAACCAAAGCAGACTGTGGCTATCCTTGAGTTAACAGGGTTCTTGGGGGCGGGGATCCTGGAATAGTGTGCAAGTGAGGAAGGGAGACTTCGGGGGCCCTCCATGCCTTCGCTCCTAATGCCTGCCTGGTTCATCATACCTTATATACCAATTCCCGAAACACTCTAAATGCCTGCCTTCTGTGCCCCCTCTCACGGTAGAGCGACGGTGGAAATTACTCTGTGCGGAGCCTATCTACCGCGGAGTGGTAGAGGGGTGGCAGGTGTGCCTCAGACTCAGAGCGAGGCTCGAGGTCTGTAGAATCTCTTTCTTGAAAGCCTCGAAGGCTCGGGCCGGGGTGAAGTGGGGTCGGGGAAAGAGGTGCTCATCGTGCTGGCAACCCGCAAGTGCTTCACCGCAGCCTGCTCTCCAGAGACCCCGCCACCGTGTCCTAACCTGAGGGAGAGATGAGGAACCCAGGGCGGGCGCCAGCAGCAGAACGAGCGGGGGCGGCTTAGGGCGCTAGCCCACGGGCAAGTGCACAAAGCAGCGTGGGCTGGGGCCGGGGACCGCCCTAGCGGTCGGGGGCGTGGCAAGGGCAAAGGGGCGCGGCAAGGGCGGTTGTGGGCGGCTCTGCAGCCCGCTAAGGTAGGGGCGGAGTTCCGTCCGCTTTTAAGGCGGACGCGCCCGTGCCTTCGGGGCGCGGATGAGTAGCCCCGTGCTTTGGGACTGTTCCGAAACTTCGTAGTCCCTCCCGGGCCCGCTCTCCACGACGCTTGGGCCTGCGCACGCGAGGTGCCACGGATCCGGAGCAGACGTCGCGGGTGAGCGCGCGACCTCGGCTGGAAGCGGCCGCACGGCTCGTGAGTTTATCATCAGCTACCGCTGCGAGCCCACCCGGAACGGCGGAGTCCTGGGTGAGAATCCCGGGGCACAGCCACAAGGCATGTGTGCCAGCGCGGACCCGGGTGGGCGAGAGGCTGTGCGGTCTTCGTGCCTCCGGCGGGGTTCCACCGAAGGCGGCCCGAGTCCCAGTGCGCGCTCGTGGCAAGGGGCGGTCGGGGACGCCGTGGGCATCCCGTTGCTATTTGTTCTGCGTTCGCCGCCTGGACACACCTTCAATATTTGAATGAAAGATGTAAACGTAACCGGCGGGGCGGAGGGTGGGGAACTAGGAAGTAGGCTGGGTGGCGCTGCGGTGTCCTCAGCACCGGCGAGCGTGCCACCGCCTAGAGTCTAGACCCACCAGAGCCGGGTGCGTCTGGTCGCTCACCTGCTCTTGGTGTGCTTTGTTCTTTGCTACCGCCCCTAGTGCCTCCGAATCCTGCCCGTCCCCTCATTCTCAGGGCCTGCGAGTGTGGATTATATTCCTTTCTCGTGCATGCGGCCCCTCCTTTGAGTCCTTCCTCGCACAAACATCCGGATAGTACCACAAACCTCAGTGCGTTCTGCATACCCACTCCGCCCCCTACTTTCTGGGCCAATGGCTCTTCTCTGGAGGCCCAGGACCACGGTGACGCCGTGGGATGGAGGCGGTTGCTGGGACGGTCCACCAGGTGACCCCTGGAGATTGGGGAGGTCGGGAAAACAGCTCCTGAGATGGGCACGTGTGGGCCCTGGGACCAGGGCAGATCTGAGAGGCTCAAAGACACTCCCCCGACCCCAAAGTGCTGGGCGTGGCAGGGCGGGATCCAGGAAGGAGGCGAGTTCCAGTTGCCTTCCTCCAGAGCTGGACAGGGCTTAGTCAGAGATGCTTGGGTTAGTGAGCTGAGTACTGATGATTTAGGGATGAACTGACCCGCTTAAGCACCCTTCACGCTCTTTGCATACCTCGGCAGCCTCTAGTAGAGGAGCTAAGGGATTTAGTACCCTAGATGAAGACTGGCCTCCCTAGGTACTGCAGGAGACCCCTGCCCCTTGGCCTGGTCTTCCTAGGAAGGGTAAGGAGTGGGCAGGGCTGAGTCAGGTGGGCTGAGTGGAAGAGGGCACAAGAGACTGTCTGGGGGTGGTGACAATTCTTTGGCTTCTCTTGTAGAAGACTGTCCTTTGGCCATGTCACAGAATGGACACCTTGACGACCCCAGTGAGTACTTCTCAGGTGCGTATCTGGAAAGCACCCATGATTAGAAATCTCTAGAGAACTCCACCCATGCACCAGCCAGGAAATGCCAAGCAGAAGTGGCTTGTGTAGCCTGGTACTGAAGCGGTCAGCGCCCTTCTGGAGGCTGTGTGGCTTGCTGGGCACGCCCCTGATGAAGCTGACCAGTGGCCAGCATCCAAGGGTGCTGAAGTTCGGGGAGGGCGGATGGCCACCAGCACGGCTTGCTGCTTTCTCCTGTGATTCACCGTTCCGGGACCCTGCGTATCTGGCCAGCTTTAGGCTATGCTACACGCTATGCATGCCTTGACTGCTCAGTCCCCACTTAGCCCTGAAGAGAGAGGCTGCTATCGTCCCGCTTCCACTGGTCTAGCTTCTTCCCTGCCTTTGGCTCCATGCTGCCATGTCTACTCTATGGTTTTTGTTTTAATTTGGTTTTGTTTAAGAAAGAAATCTTATGTAGCCTAGGCTGGCCTAAAACTCCTTATGTAGCCAAATATGATCTTGAATTTCCAATTATGTTCAGGTATTAAGATTACGCTTTTGCCCCCAAGCCAGGTTTATCGGGCACTGGGGTTTGAAAACTCTGGGTTTCATGAGGTAGGCACATACTCTACACACTGACTGGATCCCAGCTCTCCCATGTTCTTTAGTGGCACAGTGTTTAGGCATCCTGATGCTGTGTTTTCATCCAGGTGCCCAGAGCATGAGGGGCCTTTGTGTCATGTCGCTAGCTGGCAAGTTATATTTTAACCCTAGCTTTGGAGCCTTTCCTGGAACTAGCTCTTGTAGACCAGGCTGGCCTCACAATCCACCCGCCTCTGCCTCCCGAGTGCTGGGATTAAAGGCGTGCGTCACCACTGTTTGGCTTTGCTGGCAGGTTATCTTTGAGGCTTTGCTATGTGGAATGGCATGGCAGGAGGCCTGCGGAGACCTAAGGGGTCTGAGAGCCAAGACTAAGAAAAAAACAGCTCCAGGTAGAGAAGGAAGTACTGGGCTGAGAATGACAGCAGACGCAAGACTGGGACTGGAGGGTGGATAATTATTTAGACAGGGTCTCGTGTAGCCCAGGCTGGCCTATAGCTCATGTGACTGAGGAACGCTGAACTTCTGATCCTCTTGCCTCTTAAACAGGGCTGTGCCACCTGGCTTCCGTCCCCAGCCCAGGCTTGCCTTAAGGAGGGTGTTTGCCACGTCCTCTACAATATATGCTCAATAGTTCCGGGCCTGGGATAGGGTAGGGTGATCATCAGGATATCCATGTGCAGAGGACGCTGAAGGGCAGGAGTGGAAGTGAGTCAGGGCGCGTCACTGGCTGCCAGGTGTGGGCATGCCATTGACTTGTCCCTGTGCAAGGGTTTGTCAGTCACTAGTGGGGTTTGAATTACAAAGGCCTTTTTCCTAAAAGTGTCCATAGACGGTCTGAAAGAGGTTCTGGCTGGGCTGGAAAAGAGGCAGAACTCTGTCTAGGAAGAGTGTACCAGATGAGCCTAAAGATGCCCCTGGAGGGAGAGTCACTTTGCTGGCACATAGGGCAAGAGTGGGCATGCCTATGACCCTAGCTGTCAGCCCAAGGTCTGACTGTGAGTGGCCTGAAGCACCAAGGCCTAGGGGAAGGTCACAGGCTGGCTCAGGCTGTGATTTACATGTTATGGAAACCTTCATGTAAAGGGTCTGGGAAGGTGGTGGAAGCCACAGGACTGACCACAGCGCCTGTGCTCAGGAGTTCCTGCTGCATCTTGGAAGGGGTGTGGTGGGAGCCGGACTAAGGAGGCCTTCCATCTTCTGACTGTTTCACAGGCTTTCTTGCCTCCTGGGTGTTATTCAACTGCTGAACTTAGTCTCAGCCTTGACGCTATTCCCTCAGTCTCACCTGCCCTCCCTGGGAGGAGAGGCTGTAAACCCTGCACCAATGAGGGAGGGAAGGTGGGGGTCGCTTGGATCTATAGCAACTTCACCTTCCTTGGGGTTCCCAGCCCGAGAACTCTGGAAGAAAGCAGTCTTTGTATCTTTTTTCATACTCATACACACACACACGTTCAATATGTGGCTTTTTGAGACAGGGTTTCTCTGTGTAGCCCTGGTTGTCCTGGAACTCGCTCTGTAGACCAGGCTGGCCTCAAACTCAGAACTCTGCCTCCTGGGTGCTACAATTAACAGCATGCACCACGCCCGCCCAGTGTCCACCAATGAGACTTTATTTGAGCATATGTTTGTGTTATGTGTTACTGCATATGTGTACGAGGCTAGCAGAGGGTGTCAGATCCCTTGGAGCTGCAGTAGAGACAACTGTGAGCTACCCAGCATTGGCGCTGGGGCCTGAACTCCTGTACTGTCCTTGAATTCACACAGATCTGTCTGCCTGTTTCCCAAATGTTAGGATTAAACTTAAACTGAAGGATCAGAATAGTACAGAGAGCCCTGGTTCCTTTTTTTGTTGTTATTTTGTTTTGTCTTGTTTTTTGCTTTTGGTGACAGGATTTCCTCTGTGAAATACTCCTGGCTGCCCTGGGACACACTGTTTTTTTGTTTGTTTGTTTGTTTTTTTATTTATTTATTATGTGTACAACATTCTGCTTCCCACACACCAGAAGAGGGCGCCAGATCTCATTACAGATGGTTGTAAGCCATCATGTGGTTGCCGGTTGCTGGGAATTGAACTCAGGACCTCTAGAAGAGCAGTCAGTACTCTTAACCTCTAAGCCATCTCTCCAGCCCCCTGGGACACTCTGTGAAGACTAAGCTGACCTTGAACTCACAGAGGTCCTTGCCTCTGCCTCCCAAGTACTGGGATTAAAGGCTTGCGTCACCACCACCCTGTGAGCCCTGGTTCTTAAAACTGAAAAATGCCCTGGGAGGCAGAGGCAGGTGGATTTCTGTGAGTTCAAGGCTACTGGTCTAAAAGAGCTAGTTCCAGGACAGGCTTCAAAACTACAGAGAAACCCTGTCTCAAATAATAAAACTGTAAAATTGTACAGACGACCCCTGGGTATGAGCTTCAGCTCTGTGTGCCAGCTGCTACAGTCTGAGTGGGACCAGGTAGGACCAGCATTTGCTTCCCTTAACCAAAGATCCTTCCTTGACTGGTAGGAGGCCTCTTACTATCAGGGGTGCACTCAGGTGATGGAGCAGAGGTACCCATGCCTGGGTCTCAGCCCTCCTTATGGTGTATAACACTAATAGATGGTCTCTCCTGGTGACAGCTGCAACTCAGGGATACTTGAAGAATGAGGTGGATGATACCCTTGAAGTCCGGGAAGACAGCCTGGGGGATGAGGCCTTCGACACCGTCAACTCCTCCATTGTGTCTGGCGAGAGCATCCGGTTTTTTGTCAACGTCAACCTTGATGTACAGCCCTCCAAATCTGGTATGGGGACTGTAGGTGGCCCTGCTCTGCTAAGAAGCCCTGAAGAGGTGGGGCAACATACTGAGCTCTCCTCCCTGTTCCTCCAGACATTGAAGCAGCAACCGGTGGCTGTGTGCTCCTCCACACCTCCCGCAAGGTAAGGCCCATCCTGCGGGGCTGTGCTGGGTCTCCAGTCAGGGTTTAAGAAAGCTGATTCCCTTATATCTGCTGTGCCGTTCCCATGTTCTCAGGCATTCATAGCTCAAACTAACCCAAACCTGAGCCTTCTCTCCTGGATATCGTTCCTAGTGGGCAGGGGCATTCATAGAGGGCAGGTGGGGGCCAGAGAGACAAGGGTCTAACTCAGGCTTTTGTGCATCTGCACCTGGGATCCCTACAGTATCTGAAGTTAAAGAACTTCGAGGAAGAGGTCCGTGCGCACCGGGACCTAGACGGCTTCCTGGCCCAGGCCAGCATCATCCTGAACGAGACAGCTACCTCGCTGGATGACGTGCTTCGGACTATGCTGAGCCGCTTCGCCCAGGACCCCAACCATGCAGAACCCGACTGTGACCTGGACCTGCTCATGGACAAGCTCTTTACAGATGCTGGGGCCCCCACGGAGAGCAAAGGTAAGGCCAGCTCCCTGCCGGGTCACGTGACAGCCCTGCCGGCTTGGCTGACTCTCCTGTATCCTTTCCTCCATCCTCAGTCCACCTGCTCTCGGATACCATCCAGGGAGTCACCGCCACAGTCCGAGGGGTGCAGTACCAGCAGTCATGGCTCTGCATCGTGTGAGTTGCCGTTACCACCACCACACCTGCTCCCCTACTGTTACCCTGGAGCTAGCCAGGGATCTCACGTCCCTGCAGAGACGAACCTCCACACAATGGCACAACTGTGGCACCTCCACTTTGAGAAAAGAGGATATGAACACTCTGTCCTTTTCAATCTTTACTTATTTATTTATTTTTTAATTTTAATGATTTATTTAACTTTATTTTATGTGCATTGGTGTGAAGATGTCAGATCTTGTGGAACTGCATTTTCAGACAGTTGTGAGCTGCCATGTGGGTACTGGGAATTGAACCCGGGTCCTCTGGAAGAGCAGTCAGTGCTCTTAACCGCTGAGCCATATCTCCAGCCCCTCAATCTTTTTTAAGGCAAAGCAGCCAGCCACTACCTCTTACCTCTACCACAGTCTGAATATGGCGTTCCTGCCTTCAGGAATCCTCAGAATGATACTGGCTGAGAACTGTCTCCTCCTGTCTTTTTTTTTTCTTTAGATTTATTTATTATATATACAATATTCTGCTTACATGTATCCCTGTGCAGAAGAGGGCACCAGATCTCATTACAGATGGTTATGAGCTACCATGTGGTTGCTGGGAATTGAACTCAGAACCTCTGGAAGAGTGGCCAGTGCTCTTATCCTGAGCCATCTCTCCAGCTCAATCTTTTTTTTTTTATGTGTTTGGGTATTGTGTGTACATGTATGTACGTGTACCACACACATACCACAGATACCAGAGTTCCTGATGCGTTGTTAGCTGCTTTTTGTTTTCCCTGGTAACCTCTGTTAGAGGCTCTGCAGGGTGGCAACTGTCTGTCTGTCCTCCTGTCTTACGCAGCTGTACCTTGAAGGCCCTACAGAAGCGGCACGTGTGCATCAGCCGCCTGGTCCGACCCCAGAACTGGGGGGAGAACTCCTGCGAGGTCCGCTTTGTCATCCTGGTGCTGGCCCCGCCCAAGATGGTGAGTTTCAGTCTCAGGTGCCTTGTGAGGCAGGTCTCCTGGTTGCTCTGCCGTTTCCTTGGAAACCTCTCTACAGGCTTCCTAGTGCCTGCTCTTCCTCTCTAGCCAATGTTTATTAGAGATGTTCTTGCAAAGTCCCCATTGCATCTGAATTTCCCTGGAAATGCCCAAAAGATTGCCTTTCCTACTGAAAAGCGGGCTTTTAACGATTACAGATTCAGGCTGCTGGCAGTGTAGACTGGTAAGACCCACCATGCATTCAGCATGTACAAGGCCCCAGATTCAAGTCCCAATAGAATGACTATACACATTAGACCATTCTTTGGCTGGCTTCCTGCCCTTCTTGGGCCATATGCTACCTGGGCAAGGAGATCCTGCTGGTTTTGTTTTATGTTTGTTTTTGTTTGCTTTTCTTTTTTTTTTTTCTTTTTGGTTTTTTGAGACTGTGTAGCCTTGGCTGTCTTGGAACTCACTCTGCAGACCAAGCTGGCCTCAGACTCACAGAGATCCACCCACCTCTGCCTCCCAAGCCATCCACTACCCAGTCGGTTACCCTGCTTTTGTGGAGGCTGTCGCTGGTCCAGTCTGGGAGTTCTCCCTATAAAGAGAAAGGTTTAAAATCCTGAATAGGCAACTGTAATTCTCTGCCCAAAACTATGGAAGGGCTTTAAATATTTAATGCGATAGATAAGATTTCATTAGCCACTGTGCTCTGTTTTTCCCCCGGTGCTGGGGATGGACCTCAGAGCCCTTGTGTATGCATAGCGAGCCAGCTCTGTTTTTCCCCAGTGCCGGGCATGGACCTCAGAGCCCTGTGTATACATGGCGAGCCAGGTGCTCTGTCACTGGTCCACACCTGCCCTCTTCAGAAACAGACTGGAGCCTGGCCTCGAACTCCCAGTCCTCCTGGCATTATGGCCTTCTCCACAGCATCCCTTTTCATTAGCTTTTAGATAACTCTGCCTGACTCTGGAGCCTGCTCGGGATTCTCTGCGTACAGGAACAGGAGGCTTCCCTTCCAGTAGTCTTAAAGCTATACTGCCCATCATATTCCTGTGCTAGAAGAGAAGTGAGCACCTCACGCGTTAGAGGGGTGGCAGCTGGCAGTGTGGCCAGAACAGTTGGAAGGAGCAATAGCCTTAGTACCCAGTCACTTGAGGCAAGTCAGGATGCACCAGCACGGAGCTCTTGCTCAGGAACACACAGTAGACACAGCCCGGACTGCTGCCCTGCAGCTGACAGAGGGGCCTCCTGAGACTTGTGCTAGAGAGTGAACAAGCCATGTGATGGAGAACTCAGAATCAGCTTGAAGGAGGGAAGGTTTACCTCAGTTCAGGGTCTCAGTCCGTAGCTGGCTGGCTCCACGGCTATGGAGCAGAGCAGAATATGATGGTGCAGTGGTTAAGAGCACTGGCTGCTCTTCCACAGGACCTGGGTTCGATTCCCAGCACCTACATGGCAGCTCACAACTTTCTGTAACTGCAGTTCCGGGGGATCTGACAGCCTCACACAGGCATATATACAAAACACCAGTGCACATAAAATAAGAATAAATAAATCATTTAAAATGTGGTAGCACACACCTTTGATCCCAGCACGTAGGAGGCAGAGGCAGGCAGCTATGTGAGATCCACAGTAGTTCCTAGTGGGAATAGTGGCAAGGTGCATTAATGTCTGAGCTTAGGGGAACAACCTACGGCCAGCTGCCTGTGCGGGACGGCACTCAGAAAAGACAGGGCGTCCTCCGCTAAAGGAGCTGGAGGTGTAACCGCAGCACCTTCTGTTCCCAGAAAAGCACCAAGACTGCGATGGAGGTGGCACGCACATTTGCCACCATGTTCTCAGACATCACCTTCCGCCAGAAGCTCCTGACGACACGCACGGAAGAGGAATTCAAGGAGGAGTTGGTGCATCAGAGACAGCTGCTCACCATGACGATGCCAAGAGCAACGGGACACAGCATGAGCTCCCTCCACACTCACAAACACCCTCAGGTTCAGAAGAGAGCTGGGGCGGTGGGAGGGGCGCGGGCCAACCAGAGCTAACATGGGAATCTGTCTTTTCTCCCAGCCTCCGAAGTGCAAGGACTTCTTCCCTTTTGGAAAGGGCATCTGGGCGGACATCACGCACCGGTTCCCTGTGTACCCGCTGGACTTCACCGATGGTATGTGCCCAGCCAGAGCTCAGCCTTTCAGGCCCCGAGTCCATGGGTGCCCGTCCAGCGTCTCCAGCAAATGCTGTCTGTCCCGCGTTCCTAGGCATCATCGGGAAAGGCAAGACTGTGGGCAAATATGTCACCACCACGCTCTTCCTCTACTTCGCCTGCCTCCTGCCGACGATTGCTTTCGGATCCCTCAATGATGAGAACACGAACGGGGCCATCGGTGAGGGGTTGGGATGGTAGGGATGCACCAGGCCGGACCCTGGGCTGTGGGTGAGCCCTGACCCTGTCACCTCCACAGATGTGCAGAAGACCATAGCTGGGCAGAGCATCGGAGGCCTCTTGTATGCACTCTTCTCTGGGCAGCCGCTGGTGATCCTGCTGACGACCGCACCCCTGGCCATCTACATCCAGGGTGCAGTGGGGTTGAAATGGGAGATGGGGCCCAAGTCCTGCGGCCCAGCCCAGCCCTAACGGCACATCCTGCCCCGTTGTTTGCAGTGATCCGAGTCATCTGTGACGACTACAACCTTGACTTCAATGCCTTCTATGCATGGACGGGCCTGTGGAACAGTTTCTTCCTCGCGCTGTACGCCTTCCTCAACCTCAGCCTGCTTATGAGTCTCTTTAAGAGGTGACTGCTCCTGGGCTGCAGTGTCTGGGGGTGTGGGTCAGATGCCTCATGCCAGGGCCCTATAACCCCAGGATAGATAGTGTGCTTCCCATAGGCCGAGGTGGACTTCCTGGGCGTGGTCCCGTGGGGGAGCACTCTTTCATGGCGATGGTCCATACAGAAGTTCAGGCAAGCCTTTCCTTCAGTAATCACTTCCCCTCCCCACCCCACCCATGTTGAGGCGTTATCACTGCTTTGCAGGTCAACAGAAGAAATCATTGCCTTCTTCATTTCCATCACGTTTGTTCTGGATGCTGTCAAGGGCATGGCCAAAAGTGAGTGCAAGTCAGGTGTGGTGGTACATGCCTTTAATTAACCCTATCACTCAGGAGGCAGAGGCAGGAGGATTTCTCAGTTTGAGGGCAGTTAAAGCTATATAATGAGACCAAGTGAATACTGACCCAGAGAGGGACCTGCTTGGAGGTGGGAAGGCTCTCAGCTATGCTCGATGGGGCAGAGAAGAAGGTGTCAAGCTAAGGTGGCACAGCAGCAGCCGCACCAGTACTGCTGAAGGGGAGGAGCTTCTCCAGGCAAAACCAGAGAGGGGACAGAGGCATGGGCCAGGCAGGGTGGGGTGAGGTCAGCTACAGCAGAGGCAGTAGTGGACTTGGGAGACAAAAGGTAGATGGGCACGGGATGGTTCCTGGTTGACCGAAAAGGCCAGAGCTCTCCCCCTTTATGGTCCCTTCCCTTCCCTTCAGCATCCCCTACCTCACTTAGGACACCCCTCCACCTTATATCAATAAGGAAGCTAGGCTCCAGCCTCCCAGATCCCAGACGGCTTAGGTCTGTTGACCTGTCCCACAGTCTTCTGGAAGTACTACCATGGTCACCACTACCACACAAAAAAGACTTCATCCTTGGCCAGCTTGTTGAGCGTTGGCAGAAGCCCCAACACCAGCCTTCACTCTGGGCTCAACACCAGCCTCCTGCCCAGCCCCGTTGAGATGGCCACAGCTAGCAGCCCCAGCAGCACACACTCGGGCCAGGCTACGGCCGTGCTCAGTCTCCTTATCATGCTGGGCACACTCTGGCTGGGCTACACCCTCTACCAGTTCAAGAAAAGGTAAGGGAGCACCCTTGATCCCAATACTCAGGAGGCGGAGGCAGGAGGATCTCAAGTTTGAAGCCAGACCCCCTCAGAAGAAATGAGGGGACCCGTGGGTGGGAGGTAAGGGCCGGCCAGCCCCTGAGCCACGCTGATACCCCCATTACCTCCAGCCCCTACCTGCACCCATGGGTCCGTGAGACCCTGTCTGACTGTGCCCTGCCCATCGCGGTGCTCTCCTTCTCCCTCATCGGCTCCTATGGCTTCCAGGAAATTGAGAGTGAGTGGGGACGGGATGAGCTGGGGGGCGGCATGGCCTTGCTCCCTGGGAACTGTGAGCCAAGCCTGTCCCATATTACAGTGAGCAAGTTCAGATACAACCCCAGCGAGAGCCTCTTTGAGATGGCACAGATCCGCTCTCTGTCCTTCAAGGCCATTGGCAGCACCATGGGTCTTGGTTTCCTGCTCTCCTTGCTTTTCTTCATTGAGCAGAACCTGGTGGCTGCCCTGGTCAATGCTCCAGAGAACAGGTACTGAGGGCTGTGGGATGGTAGGGCAGGGTCCCAGACTTCTGATGGCCAATAGGACTCTTGTCCATGTGTGCCCACCTACCTCAGGCTGGTGAAGGGCACTGCCTATCACTGGGACCTCCTGCTCCTGGCCATCATCAATACGGGGCTGTCTCTATTCGGGCTACCCTGGATCCACGCCGCCTACCCCCACTCCCCGCTGCATGTGCGGGCACTGGCCTTAGTGGAGGAACGTGTGGAGAACGGGCACATTTATGAAACGTGAGTACGAGTGATCCCTAGGATCCTAGGGCAAGAGCCACGTAGACCTGAAGGTCAGAGGGGGACAACCTTGGGCTGCAGGTGACCTAGGAAAGGATGTGGCTTAGAGATAAGGGCTCAGAGGCAACGAAGCCCTAGCTAGACCCACAGGTAGCCTTTGCTCTGGGCCCCCGCAGGATTGTGAATGTTAAGGAGACCCGGCTGACTGCGCTGGGCGCCAGTGTCCTGGTAGGGCTCTCTCTCCTGCTGCTGCCCTTCCCACTGCAGTGGATCCCCAAGCCCGTGCTTTATGGGCTCTTCCTCTACATCGCGCTCACCTCCCTGGATGGCAACCAGCTCTTCTCGCGAGTGGCCCTGCTGCTCAAGGAGCAGGTGGGTGCCTGGGTCAGGGAGGGGATGTGGGAACACAGCCGTCCCTGACCACCAGGTTGCCGCTGCCCACAGACATCCTACCCACCCACCCACTACGTCCGGAGAGTGCCCCAGAGGAAGATCCACTACTTCACAGGCCTGCAGATCCTGCAGCTGCTGCTGCTCTGTGCCTTTGGCATGAGCTCCCTGTCCTACATGAAGATGGTCTTTCCTGTCATCATGATTGCCATGATTCCCATCCGGTATGCCCAGGCTGGGTGGCTGTGGGGAGGGCTCCGCCCACTGCTGGGCTCAGTGTGGACCTGCTATAACCATCCATCACTGAGTTTGCGTCTCCTTCTATTCTGCAGGTACAATCTCTTACCCCGAATCATTGAAGCGAAGTATTTGGATGTCATGGATGCTGAGCACAGACCCTGATGTGTGCCACCTTCCCCCATGCCTTCAGGCCTGTTCTGTGACATTGTAAGGGGAGGTGTGAGCTGGCTCAGACCCAGCCCCATTGCCGCTTAAAGTCCCCGGGGCATTGTGGTTTTCAGTGGTGTGTGCTCACCGCTCACCCCATTAACCTTTAGTTTGGGGTCCAGGGACATTGCCAGCACGGGGCTAAGAAGTGTAGATTTTCTTTTGATAAAAGAGTTGATGCCCAGGAGCGAGCCCATTTCCTTGATTGTGTAAGGAATTCACTGTGCACCATTAGCGAATAAAAGTCTTGTTTCTGTACTTCAACAAGCGGCCTCCATCTTTGCCACTCTCCCAGACTTGGGGACAGAAACAAAGTCGCTGGGAGGAGAATGAAAGGGACCAATGTTTGTTGAGTACCATCTGTATGCTGTCAACGCCAACCGTGGCCGTTGGCCCAGTGGTGAGAAGTAGACAAACCAGACCTTTGTGTCATCCTGGTGAGAGGCTCCTGCAAGGGATGCGTTCTGGGATCAAAGACCCAGAGGTTTGGGTACGGCAAGGTGCTGTGTGGTGAAGAAAGTGGCTCCAGCATATGGCGGGGGTGAGAGAGAGCAGGAACGCCCTGTACTGCCAGTGATGTGATTCAGAGAGACTTGGGAGAAGGGCTGATTAGTCTGAAGAAGGAAGAAGAGGCCATGCCTCTGCTTGATCACAGAGACACAGATGGAGCCGTTCTCCACGAGTCCCTCTCCATATGCTCTACCCCTTGCCCAGGCCACATGCATTGAGGGTAAAGTTGCATATGAGTAATAGAGAGCTGGGTACTCGGATGAGGGGCTCTGCTCCCCACACCCCTCTGGGTGGGGGAGTCACCAAGCCCAGCTGGGATGATCTGCACGTGAAGTGAACTCTCAGAGCAGGGTTTGACCCAGAGGATAGTCACAGATTATCCTCCGCCCGTTCCTCCCACCCTTACTTTCCTTCTGCCTCCTTTTTCAAGGGTCCCTGAGACTGGGGCTGTGCTGGGGGTGTGAGAGAGATGTCTGACTATTCTCAGAAATTCTGAACCCTGGTACCCTCTGGACACTCCTCTGTCTTTGGAACACAGCTGTTGACAAGTCTGGACAAAAACAGGAACAGAAGACTAGCAAAATGGATACAGACTGCAGTGACCTACAGTAGAAAACTTGTGGGCCAGCACCTTCCGGTCCAGAGCACTTGCTCTCTCCTGGAGCCCCTGACTTCCCTGGTCACAGATTGTCTGTTCTCTGTGCCAGATATGAATTTCTCCCTGTGAAGCAGACCTCCAGTCCAATCAGAAACGTGGTTCTATCCACAGCCACGTGGGCACTCTGGATACCAGTGCATATTGCCTGGCACTTCATCACCAAGCATGCAGGACTTCAAGGTTTAATTTCCTCAGCATCCTTAGTAGAAACTTCTGGCGCTACAGGAGCTAGCTCTCAGGGAGGGGACACCTCTAGCCCAGGCCCGGCTATTTCTCCAATCGGGTAGGCTCGTCAGCAATAGGGTCCTGTCACTGGGTTCTGGAAGGCAATCAGCAACTGTGGCAGAGCCTTTTTTGTTTTAGGGGCCTCATGGGCCTCTCTGGGAGGTAACTCCTGGCACCGGGGTTCCCAAACAACCTCCTATGGCTTTTAGGGTCATCTGGTTTGATCTTTTGTTTGTTCCTTAGCATTTTCAGGCACCTTGGTGGGTATCACTGTGCCTCACCCAGCCATACACTTCCCTCCCACACATCCCACAGCAACACCTGACCTTTACACCCCCGTGGTGGCTTCTCCAGGGGCACTCGCATGACCCGTCAGTGACTTGTGTCACCTCTGTGTAAAGAGGATGGACAGAGCCATGATGTGAAGTCCTGAACTCACATCTCTACGTAAAGTGTGGAGGAAAACTCTTGGTGGTATGCTTGTCATTCTGTCCCCAGGAATACCCACCTTTGTGTTGTCACCTCCAAGAGTGGGCGCTGGCCCTGCTGTGAACAGTAGACAAACCGGGGCTGAAGACACAGCGCGGTGTTAGTGATCTGACTTGTGCAAGGCCTTGGGTTTGGCGCCCAGCTTCACAAAATACCAAGTCAATGTTGGGTAGCGCCCCGCAGCGAGTGAGAGACAGACACACTATGCAAACAGAACTTACATGGGGAGTTTCATTGGGAGAAGGGAAGGGAGAGGGGAAAGGAGAAGGGAGAGAGAAAGAGGCAGAGAAAAGAGAAAGAGGAAAAAGAGAAAAATGTAGTCTGGATTTCGCCTTTTAAAGGGACAGGATACTACTCCCTGCCCTGCATGCAGCCTTAATGCAGGGGTGAGCCTGCAAGGTCCCCAAGGGGGTGGGGCCAGGTGTGCCTGGATGCTAACACCTTTGTAGCATAAATAATAAAAACCCAGAGACAGATATTGGGGTTCAAGCTGATGATCAGAAAAACAAAGCAGCCAGCTGTTGGTTCTACCTCAGACTGAAATGGGCGATCCTGCCTCCATGAATCTCAGAATGAGACCTGTCTCCTCCCATTTTATATTCCTCTCTAGTGCTGGGATTAAAGGTGTGCGCCACCACCATCATCACCCCAAACTAGTATGGCTGCTGGGATTAAAGGTGTGCGCCACCACTCCCTGGCCTGTATGGCTGACTTTGCATTCTGATCTTCAGGCAAATGATATACCACCCACCATACACCTCTATACTAGGACACAGGCCCAGCATACCAGCAAGAGGAAGCATAACAAGAATGGCAGAAGATGCTCAACCCTCTCAGTAGAGCTGGGCGTGGCTCTGCAGAATGCCCACCATATAGAAAAGAAAAAAGAAATGGGAAATGCAAGTCAAAAGGGATCCCTAGACTTGAGCTGGCAGTCAACAGGCAGGATGCGCCAGGATGAGTGGCACAGCTTTAGGTACGGGTGTGGACCTGAGTCTAACTGTGCACTAGGGGGTCAGGTACAGTTTGTTCTCCATAGCTGTTTGTAGAGATGGGCCAATAGAATGGGAGAAATTCAGGAAGGAGCTGAGCAGCAAATACCGCGCTGTCTGCTGTCTGTACACCCACCTACCCGTCCACACTTGCAATTCAAGTAGGGAGGGGTGGACTTCCTCAGCAGCCTGGGCATTCCCTGAGGAGAAAGTCTGCCAGAATCATAGGCAAGGGGCAGAGAGACCCCACCCCCACCCCCAAGTCCTCCATGTTGGAGTCAGGCAGCACCGGGACAGGCAAGCAGTTGGGGAGGCAGGCAGGGAGAGGGGTGTTCTATACTCAGCCACATACCCGGCCTGGGGTCAGGAAAAATGCCTTCAGCATAATGGCTGAACCCTAGGCCACCTTGCCCAGTCTGGGGCGTGACGGACTATTCCCAGGACTGCCTGGGCACAGAAGCCTGCTTTCCCCCGTGTTTCCTGAGCACATCCTTTCTCATCAAGAGCTGCAGGAACCACAAGGCAGGTCCTGAGCCCTGAAACCCTCCCAGGGAATGGCTTGGGAAGAGGGGGTACGCATATGGGACAAGGCAGCTTAGGCAGGAGTCCTGTCAGGTTTCTGAGAGAGGGCCTTTAGCATTTATTTGTGCTGTGGACGCAGGGTCCACGCTGTGGCATACACAGAGGTCAGAGAACAAGCTCCAAGCGTCAGCTCGCTCCCTCCACACATGGGCTCGGGGACTGAACTCAGGTCGCCTGCCAGCGTATAATGTGCGCTATGCCGCTTACAACAACACCACCTCGTCCCCAGCATGAAGGTGACAAGGGAAAGAGGACATGCCATGAGTCACAACTCTAAGGACAATAACTCAGAGACATAGGATGCCAGCTATCCAGGCAGGTGAACACCCCCTATACAGTACTGCCCCTCTGGTCACCATCAGGATGGCTTCCCACCTGTCAAAGGACACTCAAGAGACAGACAAGGCTCAAAACAGATATACCATTTATTTTGGAAACATGCCTTCCAGAATTTACATTTGCTGCCTTATAAAATCAAAGGTTGTGTATTTCTTTGCCAACCCTCAACCCAGCTAAGAAGTGTGAACACCCAAAGTTCTCTCAGGATCCTAGAGGCTGCAAGAGCAACTCTACTTTTTTTTTTTTATTTTGTTTTTGAGACAATATCTCACTATGTAGCTCTGGCTACCCTGGAACTCACTATCTAAACCAGGCTGGCCTTGAACTCACAAAGCTCTGTCTGCCTCTGCCTCCCACATTCTGGGACTAAAGGTGTGCACCACTATGCCAGGCCAAAGGAAACTCATGAATCCCAAAGGGCAAGAGTTTAGTAACAACTGGCCCAGAGTTTCCCTATATTGAGCAAACTGCTCCTCCAGACCTGGCTACTAAAGCTGCCTGGATCCCCTGGCAGAGGGAAACCCAGAGAAACACCTGCCAGGAGTGCCTGCCTCCTGGGGAACTCTACACTAGTCCTCCCCATCCCACGGCTTTACTGGCCACCAGCCCCAGCAGTCACGCTGAAGTACTCTTGTAGCTTGAGCAGGGCCCGGAACCGATGAGAAATGGCGTTTTTCTCAGCCTTTGGCATCTCTGCATACCTAAGAGGCAAAGAGAAGTAGCTCAGAAAAGAGGGAACCTAGATACCAGGAGGATGGGCACCCCACTGTCATCCTGAAGCCCACAGTCCAGTGATTCTGTTGGGGTGGGGAGGTCTCTGTAGGTAAAAATATCGAGAACCTGTGCAGATGCAAGGACAGACAGGCCCCAGTACTCCATGTTTGGGCCTAAGCAAATGACCTTCCACCCCAAGAAAGCCAGAAAATCAGGCAATGGGCCACCAGCTCCTCAGCCTGTTATACCAGACAGTTTTAAATTCTTCTGTAAGATAGAAACCCACAGTAACGGGCTTGGAGAGAAGCTGAATCTGCCCTAATGTGTCCCTAAGTTCTTTTTTTTTTTTTTTTTTTTTTTTCGAGACAGGGTTTCTCCGTAGCTTTTGGTTCCTGTCCTGGAACTAGCTCTTGTAGACCAGGCTGGCCTTGAACTCACAGAGATCCGCCTGCCTCTGCCTCCCTAGTGCTGGGATTAAAGGCGTGCGCCACCACCGCCCGGCTTGTCCCTAAGTTCTTAAGGAAAGCTGGGGGACAGGAATGAGGTAGGTGTTTGATAGGAAGCAATGGAGCCTGTCAGGTCAAACAGTACTGTGGGTTGGGGTCCAGGCAGCTGGCCGGGCCAGTTTTGTCTGTGTGAGGACACTACTAAAGAGGTAAGAGGTCACCCACCCCACCCCCCCCCACCCCCCCCACCCCCCCCACCCCCCCCACCCCCCCCCACCCCCCCCACCCCCCCACCCCCCCCCCGTCTTTAGGCTTCAGAACTAGCTACACGTGGCTAAGTTAATTACAACTGAATGAAAATGGGGCTGGAGAGGTGGCTCAGTTCCCGGAATCTGACGGCCCTTCTGACCTCTGGCCATACAGTCATCTGGTGCACAGAGGTGCAAACAGGCAAAACACCTATTAACATAAAATAAATAAACAGAATAAAAGTAAACCCAGTTCCTCATCTAGCTAAATTCCAAGGCTCTGTGACCACCCAAGCAGACAACCACGGACGGGCTGACTAGGGCTGCTTCGTGAGGTGCCAGGTGAGGTTACAGTCTGGAAAGCCTGGTCAGTAATGGCACCGTACAAACATGTACAAATGAGAGGCCGCTGTTAATGTGAAGTGCTAAGCATGTGTGCTGCTGTGTGGGTTTCAGATGATGAGCAGGCGCTACTAAAGAATGCATTTTCCCAGCCAGATGGAGCTAGTATCATCCCACAAAACCACAAGGTTTATGCACCTTAATAAGCAGGGCCAGAGGATAAGAGTCACCTGACATAAAATGGCCAAGTGACTTGAGAGTGGAACCTAGGAAACCTGTGTTGCCCTACCATGGACTAGATCACCTGGATTCCTTGTGTCCATTCCAGCAGAAATGGCTTTAGCTGGAACAAAGCTTGCCTTGCCCACATCCGCATGACTGTGCACCGGCAAAGGGCCCACCCAAGCCCATGCACCAGGTAAGAAATGTGGGTTCCTTACGTTTGCTCGTATCCATCAGGCTGAAAGCAGGGATCCCAGCCAAAGTCCCGGGAGCCTCGTGGCATCACGATCTGGCCCTGTAATAGGGAGGGCAGGTGTGTAACTGGAGACGTACTAAACCAGAGTGAGTTTGTTTAGTTTGCAAATCTGACTAAACCTGAGTTACTCAAAATGTCTAATAGTTCAAGGGATCCGCAGTACCGATAAATGTCTGTTAGGCACCTCAGCAAGGTGCAGAACAGTAGCGGGCTGTGAGGGCATACCTGCAATGAGAACACGAGGAGCTGAGGCAGGAGGACTGCTGAGTCCCCAGGCCAGTCAGGGCTACAAAGTAAGATCTGTCTTCAAAACATCCGGAGGCGAGGGAGACAGCTCAGCTGGTGATTCTCTTGTCTTATAACGAGGACCTGAGTTCAACTCCCAGAACCCACAACAAAAAACTTTAAAGAAGCCAAGTACAGTGGTGTATGTAGTGCCTGTAATCCCAGGGCAAGGGAAACAACCTAGTTTATTTAGCAAGTTTCAGGCCAGTGGAGACTGTGTAAAAAAACAAGATGAGCCAGGCATGCTGGTGCACACCTTTTAGTCCAGCACTTGGGAGGCAGAGGCAGGCGGATTTCTGTATTTCTGTGAGTTCAAGGCCAGCCTGGTTTACTGAGTGAGTTCCAGGACAGTCAGGACTACACAAAGAAAGCCTGTCTTGAACCTCCCCCCCAAAAAAAACCCAAGATGAACTCAGTAGGCAGATGTTCTCTGAGTTCGAGGTTAGCCCAGTCTACAGTGAGAACCTGTAAACAAGCCCCAAGATGAGCAGCACCCTGAGGCTGTACCCTGATCTTCACACATTCAAGGCCATCCTCAGCTATAAGGTTGAGAAGGGTCTGAACTATGACAAGTACTCACACCTATAATAGAGCAAGGTAGTGGCAGCAAAACAGAAGAAGCAAGACTTCAAGGCCACCAGGGCACAATGGCACACACCTTTAACCCCAACATTTAGAAGGCAGGCGCAGGCGGGTCACTGCATTCAAGGCCAGCAAGTTCCGGTCAGCCAAGCACATAGTGAAACCGTTGAAAGAAAGAAGGGGAAGGGCACACAAATTCAAACATAGAAATGTCACAAAGATGACAACCAGTGTCGTGTCCAGTGTTATGAAATGCCACGTTATCAAGTAACGAGTCTGATCTGGATCAGGGATGAAGCTCAAGGGGAGAGCTGGGCCACTACAAGATCCGGTCAGTAACACCACCACTACGGACAAAGCAAGACAAACTGAAGGAGGTGTAATTGCAGAAAGGCTCCTAGAATTGCGGTCCCAGGCTGAGGCAGAGCACTCCAAGTTCAAAGCAAATCTGTTGTTTGTGACCAGCACAAGCAATAGCAATACCCTGTTTCGAAACAAAATCCAACAAAAAGGAGTGGGAATATAGCCCAATGGTGGAGTGCATGCAGAGGATCTGGTGTGTGGGGGAGAGAAGAAGGCAGACAGTGGCAAGTGTGGCTATAAATGATAGCGATTAAGCACAGAAGTTGGACAGTGCCAAAGTTGAAATCATGCTTTTGCCTGTGGGGAGCTATGTGGCCAAAGCCAGTGACCGAGGCGCTCTGAACTTCAATACTGCCTGAGGCCAACATTCTTAGCCTGAGCCACAGCAAACCCAGACTTCTCCTCCTACAGTGGATGCTGTAAGGCCAACAGCTACTCCCAGGAAAATGCTGTTCACTGCAAGCACACCAAGGACAATGAGTACACAGGGAGACAGAACAAGGATGAGAAACAAGACCACCTCAAGGAGCATGGGAGCTGACAGACGGCAAAGTGCATGGGCAGCCAAAGCTGACGGGAAATCCAGAGGGACTGCAGTACCAGCCAGTCTAAGGCAGCTGCTATTAGTCAGTGCAGGAAGTGGCTAACTGGAGCCTTCTGGGAAAGCCACAGGTGGCAGTACTAATTATTAACTCTAACTGGGCTGGGACAGCAGCCCCGATCACGTACTGCATGTTTAACCTAAAGGGCTGAAACAGGATCTTGATTCCTCTGCACCCCTGGGTCCCAACAGCATCATTAACAAGATCCAAGAGGAGCAACCTGAGGTTGTCAACAAAGAAGCCAATGGAGAAAATGTAGACCACGGGAGGGGCACATGTACTCCTAGCTTCTGGGAAGTGGAGGCAAGAGGACCAGAACTTCAAGGATATCCTCAGCTATACAGTAAGTAGGGGCCAGCCTGGGGATACAGAAGACCCTGACTCGAAACCAAAAGAAAACAAGAAAGAAAGGTATAACACAGTGTACATAAACAACAAACGCTCAGCCTGGAAGCTCTGAGAGCTCTGTGTGCTACAGCATGGGCAAAACTTGAGAACACCATGAGCTAAACCAGCTAAGTGAGCTAAACCAGGCACAAAAAAAAACAAAATATTGAAGCAGGGACCTGGTGGCACACACCTGAAAATCTTGGTACTCAACACAAACAAAAGAAGCGGGGGGGGGGGGGGGGGGGGGAAGGGGGGGGGACGGGGACATGACGACAGATGGAGAGGTAAACAGTGGTGGCGCACGCCTCTAATCCCAGCACTTGGCAAGCAGAAGCAGGTAGATCTCTGTGAGCTTAAGACCAGCCTGGTCTGCAGAGTGAGTTCAGGACAGCTAGGGCTACACAAAGAATCCCTGTTTTAAAAAAATCAAAAAAATACTGGCTGCTCTTGCAGAGAACCGAGGTTCAATTTCCAGCACCCATACGGCAGTCACAACCCTCTGTAACTGCAGTTCCAGGGCAACCAATGTTCTCCCTGGCTTTGATGGTCACCACATTACATGTTGTGGACAAATAGACATGCAGGCAAAATATCCATACACATAAAATAAACTTAAAAAACAGTAACAGTAGTAGAGGAGTCAAACTCTTAGACGTGTTAAGGAAAATGGTGGCTGCTAGGAGCTAAGAGAAGAAAGAAAGGGGGTTTGCTCAATGTGTAATTTCAAACTTTTAAGATGAAAACATTCTGTAGTCCGGGTAAATACAAATACACTTAACACTTAGTACCCTGAACAGTTAAAATGGGTCTGTAGGGCTGGAGAGATGACTCAGTGGTTAAGAGCACTTACTGCTCTTTCAAAGACAGGGGTTCAGTTCCTAGCACCCACATCTGATCATCTGATGGCTCACATCATCTGTACCTCCAGCTCGGGGGATCTGCTGCCTTCAGCTTCCATGGGCACCTGTGCTCGTGTGCACAAATCCACATGCACACACACAAACCTACACACAATTAAAAAAAAAGATGGCTTTGGGTTGTGTCTGGAATTTGCTTTTGTTTTACTACTATCCAAAACATTTAACCAAACAAAATGAAACAAACATCTATGTACAGTCTAACTGGGGAACTACGGACAGGACAGACGGACATGCTGGAAGAAAGACTGGGCACTGGCCGGAGCAGCTCTATTGGTAGTCTGGTGGACGTGCAGAAAAGCAACTCAAAAAGCTCAGAAAAGTCAGCCTCAGGTCTGACAAGCAACCTCAGGGGGTGCTGAATGGGCACTGGCAGAAAAATGAACTTAGGAACTGAAATTCTGGGCTGGAGAAGTAGCCCCGTGGTAGAACACTTATACAGCACATAAAAGCTCCAACTTCCACCCGAACACCACAGAACAAGATTAAAATTTTATGTGAATGAGAAAATTCAGACAATCAAGAGAGGCTGTAGGCCAGGCGTGGTGGCACACGCCTACTTGGGGGCAGAGGTGGATCTCTGTGAGTTTTGAGGCCAGTCTAATCTACATAGTGAGTTCCAGGATATTAACAGCTACATAATAAAGACCTTGACTCGCTGAACATAGCAGACAATGAGGACTACTGAGAACTCAAGAACAATGGCAATGGGTTTCTGATCCTACTGCATGCACTGGCTTTGTGGGAGCCTAGGCAGTTTGGATGCTCAACTTACTAGACCTGGATGGAGGTGGGGGTTCCTTGGACTTCCCACAGGACAGGGAACCCTGATTGCTTTTCGGGCTGGGGGGGGACTTAATTGGGGGAGGGGGAGGGAAATGGGAGGCGGGTGGCGGGGAAGAGACAGAAATCTTTAATAAATAAATTTAAAAAATTAAAAAAAATAAATAAATAAAGACCTTGTCTCAAAGAAAAAAAAAAAAAACAGGGCTGCAGGAGCGCTGCAGAATGGGCATAATGACACAAGACCACTTGGAGGTAGAGGCCACAGGATCTAAAGTTCAAGCTCCATCTTGACCACATGGCAAGTTCAAGGCCAACCTGGGATAAATGAAAGACTATCCCAATCTCAAAAACCTGAGTGGGGAGGAGACTCTGGTCCTGGCAGAGGAATAAGGCCATCTCAGCATGCTGACCTGTAGCTTTGGCTTTGAGGTGTTTGTGCACATGCATTTTACCTGGACCTTCTCTGGCAAGATCTGAGTGCATAAGTCTAGCAGTCAATTGGGTTTGGGGATTGACATTTTTCTCACTGTAGTGTCCAGGTTTGTCTCACAGCAAGCATAGCGCCCAAAAGCCCCTGCTAAGTCTAGCATCTTCTTGTTTTGTTCCTGCAGAGTCCTCTGATGACCTGCAGGACTGCTCAGGTGGGTACGCACCGCGGTCTGGCCCCTGAACAGGAGGACTGGCTGGCTTGGGTCCCCAGTGCTGAGGGCAAATGTACAAAGTGCATAGGCTGATTTGTCCTCAAAGCCGGCCAAGAGCTGGTGGAGACCTGCAGGCAGAGTTAGAGAGGGTCAGTGAGTCCATGCTGTCCAGAAACCCAAGGGTGTGCAAGAACTCTCCAAATTGGACTGTGTTGGGGTGGGAGGCTGCGAGGGCTGCCCTCTAATCCTCAAGAAGGAGCTGAAGCCCCTCTTCAGGCTCTGACATAAACTAAAACAAGGTTCTTGTTGAGATTAAAGTCTCAAGTAGAACACCCAGCTTGGCCTTGAACTCACTTTGTAACCCAGGCTGTACTGGAAGGCTAGATTGCAGGCACGCATCACCACCCGTGGTTTATGTGGCACTAGGGACTGAATCCAGAACTTGATGTATGCAAGGCAAGCATTCTGCCAATTGCAATACATTCCCAGCCTTTGCTGTTGTTTGAGACCAGGATCCCAGGTAGTCCCAGGCTAGCCTTTACTTACTATATAGCTGAGGATGAACTTCTGATCCTTCTGCTTACAGCTCTCAGGATTATAGGCTTAGACTATCATACCCGGCTTTGTTTTTGTTTTTAAAACAGAATCTTGCTTTGTAGCCCAGGCTGAACTCCAGAATCTCCCTAGTGCTGGGTCACATACATGTGACCCCACGCATGGCTGACATAAGATTGATCCAAAAAGTAAAATGGGCTTTGTTTTTAAGATTTGTTTATTTTTACATTTAGACGTGTTTTGGTCACATGCATGTGCACCAGTGCCCACAGAGGCCAGAGGATGCCAAATCCTCTGGAACTAAAGTGATGGACAGCTGTAAGCAGCCTTGTAGGTGCTGGGAACCAAACCTGGGTCCTCTGCAAGAGCAACAAGTATACTTAACTGCTGAGCCAACTCTCCAGCCCATTTTTTTCTTTTGAGACAGGGTTTTATGTGTGACCCAGGCTGATCTTGAACTCTGGATCTTTCTGCCTCAGCCTCCTAAGGGCTGGGATTATAGGAATGCACCACTATGCCTGGTTTAAAATGCTTTAAAAAAAAAAAAATCTAAAGAGGGCAAGGTGGTGGGTGGTGGTGCTCGCCTTTAACTCCAGCACTTGGGAGGCAGAGGCAGAGGGATCTCTGCGAGTTCAAGGCCAGCCTGGTCTACAGATCGAGTTCCAGGTCAGACAAGGCTACATAGAAAAACCCTGTCTCAAAAAACAAACAAAACTACAAATAAACCCAAAAACCTAAAGAGGGATTTGGGGATACACTCACGAGTAAAAAGATTCTTGGCCTAGAAAAGGTAGCTCCCTCCTTGAGGACCAGGCTAGGCCATGGCTGAAGCGAAGAACCACAGTCATTAAGGTCAAGTCCCTTGATAACCAGAATCAGCTATGGCTCCTTTGTCCCTCAAATGCAAAGCTTTTATCGCCTGTCCCCAACTGTCCACCACAGTGCTTTCCGGAGTAAAGAGTGAATTCTAAGCTACCAGTGTGCAAACAGAGAAGATAATGGAGGTCAATGGCAGGGGCTAGAGCAGCGGTTACTAAGTGGGAACTACTCCCCAACTCAGTGCAAAAGACCCATGGGAAGAACCATAGGGACACATACCTTCAGGCTTTAGCTTCTCGAGGAACCATTTTCTGCAAAAGAAAGAAAGGAGAGTCAGCACCATGGGTAAGAGCGACTGATCTTCCTGTCGCCTACTCCATAGGACTAGAGCTCCCAAAGGAAAGAGAAATGAAAAAGAATGTCTCAAGCCAAAGGTATAGCTCAGCAGCAAAGGAAAGAGAAGAGGGGGAAGAGTGGGAGCTAAAGGGAGAGTAAACAGAGGCAGAAGGAAAGGAAAGAGAAAGAGAGATGGTCGGAGAGATAGCTCAGCCGTTAAGATCACTGGATGCTCTTCCAGAGGTCCTGAGTTCAATTCCCAGCACCTACATGGTGACTCACAACCTTCCATCTCATCTATAATGAGATCTGGTACTCTCTTCTAGCCACTGTATACACAATAAAGAAATCTTTGAGAGAGAGAGAGAGAGAGAAATATGAGTCTAATAAGAAAAAAACGGAGACCAAACAGGTACAGACAGAAGGCTCAATATACAAAGGAAGGCAAGGACCTCAGAGGGGACTAGGGAAAGACCCAGGCTGAAACAGGAAGACCACAAGTCCTGAGCAAGCTTAGGCTACATAGCAAGTTCCAGGGCAGCCTGGGCTGGAGAGGGGCATAATCTCAAGAAAACAAACCAAGCAAGCACATGGTAACATTACATATTCCCGAAACTGCAAACTATTAAAGTCACAACGGTGCCGGTGAGGCTGTGGAACAGTACAGGCTGCAGGTTAAAGGTGTGTCCTGCTTTGACAAAACAATCTCTTTTTATTGTCTTCTTTTTTGAGACAGGTGCCATATCATCTCAGAAATGAGCAGACACCACTTTTCAATCTCAAAGAACCACACTCTCATAATTAAAGAAAACTGTATCTCTGGTTGTTTGGTTGGTTTATGACAGGATCTCATGTAGCTAGACTGGCCTAGAACTCCCTATGTAGCCCAGGATGACCCAGAACTTTTGACCCTTCTGTCTCCATCTTGCAAGTGCATGCACTACCAAGCCTGCTCACCTAGTATACACAGGTAGGAGTTAAACTCGGGACTTTATGGTGCAATAAAGGCAAACACTCTAACAAGGGTGCTACATCCTCACCCACCTGTTATTCTTGTTATTATTATTTTATGTATGTCTATGTTTTGCATACATATATGTGTATGCACCACATATATGCCTGCTGCCTGCAGAGGGCAGAAGAGGAGGTCAGGCGACCTGAAAAGGTAGCTATAGATGGTTGTGGGCTGCCATGTGAGTGATGGAAACTGAACCCAGGTGCTCTTCAAGAGCAGCCAGTGCTCTTAACAGCTAATCCATCTCTCTAGCCCCTCTTTTTAAAGACTTATTTATGTGTGTGCACACACATCTAAGTGAATGTATGTGCATATGTATATACAGGTACCTGTAGAGGCCAGAAGAGGGTGTTGGATCCCTTGGAGCTAGAGTTACAGGAGTTTGTAAATTGAATGTGGATGCTGGAATCTAAACTCCTGTTTTCATGAATGAGCAACAAGCACACTTAAGGGTTGAGTCCTCTCTTCAGTCCTCTATATTCTTTGAGACAGGGTCTCACTGCATAGCTCTAGCTGGCTTGGAACTCACTATGTGGACCAGGCAAACTTCAAACTCAGAGAGCTGCCTGCCTCTGCCTCCTAGGTTCTGGGATTAAAGGCATGCACCATCACACCCAACTCTTCTTTTCTTAGGATATATCTAATTATGTATGTGCATGCGTATTGCATGTGTAGTGTGTGCATGTGAGTGTGGGTACCCACAAAATCAGGTTCCATGAAGCTGAAGTTATAGGCAGTTGTAAGCTACCTGATTTAGGTGCTGAGAATCAAAACTGGGCCCAGTGGAAAAGTAGCGAGCACTCTTAACTACTAAGTCACTTCTCCAGCCCTATCTCAACAGTCTTACTCCTTTCTTGGCACTGATGGCAAGATAGTGAAAGACCCATAACATCAGGTAACTAAGCACCTTACTATTCTAGCACTTTTGTGGATTGATGGGGCCCTGCAGGGCAGAGGTGTAGTAAGACTACTCACATGTAGGGGCCAGGGAGCCCCCCGAGGGCATTGAAGCACAGACAGGTATCCTCCACCAGTACAGGACCCTGCACCTGTAACACAAAGACACACAGCCTGAGATTTCTACCAGAGGTAGGCTTCATTCCCGACCCTGGGTCTACTCAGACTGGGGCCTAGCCCACAACTAGGTGAGGGTGAGCTCTGCAGGTGCAGGCTCATCAGGAGCCACACAACTCAGCTCTGTCTTTGATTTAGCAATGTGGACATCAGAGCAATGAAGTGCTGGGAATCTGCTGGAAGTCCGATTCTCTAATGGGCTCCTCCCTACAGGGGTGGGGAGGGGTGGGTATGTGTAGAGAAGATGTATGGCTGGAATGTATGGAACTAAGAATCAGAAAGGCGAGAGCTGGAACAGAAGAGGCAGTGTCCCAACAAACTACTTATTCTCTGCCTGCCCCCACAAGGCACAGGCCCCAGGAGCGCACCAGAAGACTGAATGGGAGACCACGATGGTTAAGTACCTGGCGAGCGGCCTCCCGACACTTCTGTATGGAAATTTCATCTGGCTCTCCCTGGTACTCAGGCACTTATCGGGGAAACAGACACACAGATGTATAGTCAGGACACAGGAAGGCAGTTAAATCAAACCACTTTTAAAAATGAAGCAAAACAGAAACATACGGTCAATTTTCTGTGCCACCAAAGTGCACGGAAACTTATCTCCTAGAATCTGAATGACCTGTTCCAAAATGAAAGAACATTTGTCAAGCCATTTGCTAGTAACTCTCCACCAGTTCCCTGTGACTATGCGAAGTGCTGTCCACCTTTCTCATTGGCTAATGTTCCCATCAGTCCCCTAAAGCTTATCCAATTGGGCCCATAAGCCTCATCCCATTCAGAGACTCACTAAATTAGCATCCTTTCTCCCTTCCAACTTCTGCTTTGTTGTTGTTATTTGATTGCAGGGCTTGCTTTTATTTGTCTATTTATCTATTACATCCAGTGGTGTTTTGCCATGGGTCAGGTCCCCTGGAACTGGAATCACAGACAGTTGTGAGCTGCCGTGTGGGTGCTGGGAATCGACCCAGGTTCTCTGGAAGAGCAGTCAGTGCTCTTACCATTGAGCCACCTCTCCAGCACCCCCATTTTCTTTTACCACCCTTCCATCTGGAACGCCCTTTTCCCTTCAGAACTCTAAAAAGGCAAGCCAGGCCGGGCAGTGGTGGTGCATGCCTTTAATCCCAGCATTTAGGAGGCAGAGGCAATCGGGGAGACTTGCTTATGCTCGTACAAATCCCCTCATTCAACTCTGGGCACCACCAAAGTTGAATGAGGGGACTTGTACGAGCATAAGCAAGTGCTCCACTTGATACACTACCCGCTAGCCTCAGACCCTTTAATGTGGCAAGGCCATGTGCTCAGTCAGAGGATTGGGGTTCAGCACCGACTGTTCTTTGACTCCATTCAGATGGCACCGCCTGTCTACCTGACTGACCTGGCTTTAGGATCCCAAAATTTAATCAGAATGGCTCTGGGGCTTTCAGAGACCACCCTGGTCCTGTACAGAAATGGCAGTCCTGTTTTCAAATGATGAGGGTCCTCCTGCTGTATCAATTGGTCAGCCTCTGAGTCCCCATCGTGACTTAGCAATGCTGAATGAAGAAGGGCAAACTCAACTGAGGCTAGAGCTGACACCTGTCAGAGCGTCACTATCTCCTCTCACAGATGGGGAAAAATAAGAAAGACTAACTGGGCTAGGAATGAGCATCCATGCCAGGTGGTGGTGGCGCACACCTTTAATCCCAGCACTTGGGAGGTAGAGGCAGGGGGATCTCTGTGTGAGTTTGAGGCCAACCTGGTCTACATAGGACAGCCAGCTCTACATATGTACGTACCAAGGCCCTCTCTCAAAACAAAACAAAAAAGGAAATTATCTGACCTATCCTCACTTCAGAAACAGTCCTACCACATACAGCAGGGCAGAAACAACGCACAAGGAAATGCCCAGTCTGGACGGACCTCCTGAGTTTCCGCAGTCTGTTAGCGCTGGGCCATACCCTTTCTGATCAGTTCTACAGTAATGCATCATCAAATCTACATAGAAAACAGCTTCCTCAGGCTAGGCGTGTAGTTCAGAAGTAGGGCAGTGACAGCAATCCTGTAAGTCCTGGGTTAGATCCACGGCACCTACTGTCTTTGGGTCTTCATTCTAAAAGCTGTAGCATGTAAAGCTTTGGCAGACTTGTGTTTTTCTTCCGCTAACCTGGCTGCTGTTATACTGTCGGCAGCCAGGAATCCTATGAAGTATGGCACACTTCAGATATGGGAAGTGCCTAAGGGTAGTGAACCATAGCGGGGTGTGGACTACGCAGTCTGGATCAACCCCACACACTTCTGTTTGCCGTTACTTTTGAGGTGCAGAGGTGTCAGAACTTAGGGGGTGATCTTTGCCACAGATGCCACTACTTCAGCTCCCACAGTCCGGTGACTTTACCAGTTCATACCAAAACGGGTGTGGTGAGCCATGCATGTAGACCTAGAACTTGGGAAACTGGAGGGTCAAAAGAACAAGGTCTATATATGACCCCAAATAATAAGAAAAGAAAACTAAAATCGGGCTGGAGAGATGGCTCAGAGTTTAAAGGCACTGGTTGTTCTTCCAGAAGTCTTGAGTTCAATTCCTAGCAACCACGTGGTGGCTCACAACTATCTACGATGAGATCCGGTGGCTTCTGAGGGTATGGAGGCACACATGCAGACAGAACACTGTACACATAATAAATACTTAAATCCTCTCGCACCTCAGGGCGCCGCACTTCACGGAGATCTCTCTCCAAGCCCAGCCCTTCCACACAGGGACTATCCAAGCTCCCAGAGGGTCCAACTCCCGGGGTTCCTCGCACCTTCTCCCATGATGCTTCCCACCCGCCTTCTAGAGGGTCCCCAAACCCTACGACACCTCCTCCAGCTTCTTTGCGTTTCCCGTCACAAACACGATCTTCTTGCCCACCAAAGACGAGGCCATTGCAGGGGCTGGTTACGGCCGAGTATGCCCGGAAGCTCTTTGAGGGGAACCGTAGGACACTTCCGTCTGGAGGCGGAAGTAGATAGCCCCAATTTCCGGCCCCACCCGAACCCTAAAGCATACCCCAGGCTGCGGCTACCTGCAACAGCGAGGTGGCAGCCGGGGCAGACGAGTTTCCCCGCAGCGAGTGTTGCGCTGGGCGCTGGGGACCCGCTGCGGGCGGGAGAAGCCATTCAGCGCCGGGGTCCTCTGCCACGCACCCCTGTGGGCTTGGACAAGGAGGGAGCCGAGAAGCCGCGCCTGTGTCCTGGGCGGCGTGCGTCCCTCGGAACCCCAACTTGGGCATGGAAAACTTATCTCTTGGACAAGGGCTCCCGGCCTGGGTTTCTGTCCTAACCTTGCCTCAGCCCCACACCTCGCCGGCTAGATCCATCTACTTCACTGCGAACTTAAACAGCGTAACCACATTTGCCCATCTCTTAGGCCGGGGAGCTAGTGTTTCTCTTTTTCTTTTCTATTGCCCCGCTCATCAGACCCCATCCCTTCCCCGGGGACATTACATTCAGCCCTGTCTCTGCATTGGGAACACAGCAAAGATTAGAATGCCCCTGTTAGCCCTCCCATGTGTGTGCGTGAGCCCGCTGAAGCCACAAGAGGGCGTCACGTCCCCTGGAACTGGAGTTACAAAGCGGTTTTTGAGCTGCCTGATGTGGATGCTGGGAACCAAAGCTAGGTTCTCTCCAAGTTGTAAACTCAGGCTGGTGAGATGGCTCAGTGGGTGAGAACACTGACTGCTCTTCCAAAGTTCTGTTCCCAGCACTCAAATGACGGCTTACAAATGTGTGTAACCCCAGTTCCAGGGGGTCCATTGCCCTCCTTTGGCCTCTGAAGACACCAGGTACACATATTGTGCACATACATGCGCAGGCAAACACTCATACTCATAAAATTAAATCTTTTTTTTTTTAAAAAAAAAAGAAGTTCAGGGTGCTAGCTAGACAGAGGGGTGCACACTTGTAATCCCAGCACTCAGTCTTAAACAGGAAGATCATGAGTTCAAAGCTAGCCTGGGCTATATATTGTGTCAAGGTTGTAGCTCAATGGTAGAACATTTGTATAGCATGGCCCTGGGTTTGGACCCTAGATGCACACACACAAACAATGGAATCCTAATCCGGCCTGACTGTTTAGCTTAGTATTATTGATCTCTTATAGTCTTGGGTATTTGTGTGTTGCTATAAATGCAACTTGGGGGCTTATGGAACTTCGGAAACCCTGTACCTCTGAACCACATGCCCAGTACACTACTGATTTTTTTAAACTCTAGAACTGTCCTCACAGGATAGCCACTGCCTCTAAGCTGGAGGCTAGCCTCATCTACAAGTGAGTTCCTGGCTAGGCAGGGTTATAGGAGAACCTGTTTCAAAGAAACAAAACAAAACATCCCATCCACAAACAAAAAAAAATGGAGAAGGGCCTGGGTCTCAGGGTACACACCTGTCATCCCAGCTAATCCAAGCACTAGGGAGATTGAAGTAAAAGGATCAGGAGTTCAAAGTCATCCTCTGCTACACGGTAAGTCTGAGGCCAACCTAGGCTACCAGAGACCCTGTCTCAGAACAGAACAAAACAACTCAAGTAGGGGCCTGTGCTGAGATAAAACTCCATGCATAGCCATAGTCTGCATGAGAACACGGGTCTAAATCTCCAAATACAAAGAATGTAGGTGCTAGAGATTCATTTACTGTAACAGCACGTGCTGACACCTGGAAGGCCCTAGGTTTATCAACATTGAAAAATAAATTTCTAAATATTCAAAATTTACAGAAAATAACGCAATAGATGCCTAAGTTATTAGTAAAGTATTAATACACGTTGCCTTTTCTCGGTGCTCACGATCAAACTAAGGGCCTTGGTCGTGCATGCGCTACTACAACGTACAACCCCAGCTTAATCGATCCCCACTTACCCATCCCCGCTCTTTTCTTTTGTTTCTTTCTTTAAGATTTGTTTTATGTATATGAGTGTTTGGCGGGCATGTATGTCTGTGTACAACGTGCGTGCCTGGGGTTAGAGAAGGTCTGAAAAGGGCATCGGATCCTCTGTAACTGAAATCACAGAAGGTTGTGAGCCACCATGTGGGTGCTGCGATCCGAACCCGAGCCCTCTGGAAATGCAGCCAATGCTCTTAGCTGCATCGGAAATGCTGATCTTAGGGTCTCCACTTCCCGAACGCTGGGGTGACAGACACGGGGCAGCAGCCCGGACCTGGTTAACTGAGGTCCCGTCACCCCTGGGCGGGGGCGGAGCACAGCGTGCGGCTGGGCAGAGCGTACGGTAGTGGGCGGGGCCTGGCGATCCGGGTCCCGCGGGCGCGCCGGCTTCACGGCGAGGCTGTCTGTCGTCATGGTGGGGCCGTGGGTGTACCTGGCGGCGGCGGTTTTGCTCATCGGCCTTATCCTCTTCCTGACTCGCAGCCGGGGTCGGGCGGCAGCAGGTAGGAGGTGCCGCCGTCCCAGGGCTGGAGGAGTCCGTTTCTCAGGCTTCCTGGGCTTTGGTAGGCCGTGGCGTCGCGACTCGTGCGCATGCACTGACGTGTCTTGCCGTGCTTACGAGGAGCTCGTGCGCGGACCTGGGACAGCTCTGCGCACGCGCGTGTGGATGCACTCGGGAGTAGTACGGAGCCTAGGGTTGGGGATGCAACCTGGGGACCAAGCCTGCGGTTCTGCTCTGCACCAATAGGAGAGGCTGCAGGTTTTCTAATCCTGCCCTGTGTGTTCAGCTTACTGGCAATTGGAGGGCGAGGCAGCCTCAGGAAATTCTGAAGGCGTCTCCTTCCCCATCAAAGAGGGTCACCCTCGCTGCTCGGCCTCCCCTTCACCAGGCTCAGAAGGCAGTGTCATTGGCCTGGCACGAAGCAGTCCTCCTTACTAACACTCCTCGTATGCTTAGGAGTTTCAGAATGTCTCTGAGGTAAAGGTGATAGCCAGCAAATCTTCCAGGGAGGAGAGATTCAGCCCTTGACGGTGAAATGTGCTTCTGGTTGGAGTACCCTCTAAAATTATAGCATAGTGTTAAGAAATAAATGCCATCTTGCAGTGGACATCGAGTGCGATCTGTAAAGCTCAGGGTGAGAGCATTCTAGCGGGTCCCCCGCGAAGCGGAGGGGAGTGAGTTGAAAGGAGATGAAGGCATTAAAGCGGGTAGGAAATGAGGAATAAGCTTGCAGCATCAGACCAAGGCATAAATAATAAAGGCTTGACTGACCAAAGTTGGAACACTGGGCTTTGGGCAGCTATTGTCTGGAAGGAGGTTGAGCAGGGGAGGCCGAGACTCCCACAATACTGTTCCTCCACACTATCAAGAGGATGGGCTGCTTGACAGTGTCATGGTTCCTCCCTCCCCGAAGCTGGTGGTGAGCCACTGCACAATGAGGAAGAGCGGGCTGCAGCAGGCCAGGTAGCCCAGCCTGGGCCGCGGGAGTCTGAGGAGCAGAGAACTGGAGGCCAGCCACGGCGGCGGAGGGACTTGGGCAGCCGTCTCCAGGCCCAGCGTCGAGCCCAGCGAGTGGCCTGGGCAGAAGTGGATGAGCATGAAGATGAAGCTGTTATTCCAGGTGAGAGGGCCCAGCCTGGGGGAAGGGGGCTGAATTCTGGGGGTTACCCAGAGTAGGTAAGGGCAAGGAGTATGAAGCCACAGTATAGGAAGGACGTTTAGTGGTGGGGCCAGAGTCTTGGGCCTGGACTTTGGTCCTTAAAGTCAACATTTGTTAGCCCAATCCGTACTCCATCAAGCAATCCCTTTCTCCCTTCATCTTGGTTCAGTGGGGTTACCTGTAACCCTAGAATAAGTGCTTGAGGATAGAGACATTCCTGGTGACATGTACCTCCATATGTCAGCTACTTGGAGTTTCACAAAGTCCTCCGTATGAAAGGAAAGAATGTCTCTTCTCTGGTACTTGAAGTCTGACTTCAGGGTGAAGATGAGATTGCTAGACCTTACTCAGAATTTAGGCAAGTTTGGGACTTTTCCCTTGGTTTAACATTTGCCTTGGGATTATTAGCCCTTTTGGCTTAAAAAGAACGCGATAGTGAATGTGTGGTACGTGCTTATAATTCCTACATCAGAAGACAGAGGCAGGAGCATGGCAAGTTTCAGGCCAATCTGGGTAATATAGCTGTTTCAAAAGCAATACATGCAACAGGGAAGAGGCCTCTCATCGCCAGCCTTCCTGTCTCAGAGTTCGGTCATATTCTCTGAGGCTCAGACATCTACATATCATTCATTTTCAGCTGGCCCTGGAGTGGTCCTCAGGCTGGGGTTATTTTTTCAGTCTGTCTCTGTTAAGGTAAAGGAAGAATCCTGGTTGAATTTACAGTTGGAATAGATTTATGCACAGTGCCATCATTCCCTGGAGGCTTGGCACAGAGACTTCTGCAGGTACAGACACCTGTGAGCCACAAACGTTCAGGGGTTGACATCTTGCAGCTGTGCAGTATCTAAAGTCTCATTTGTCCCCGTGGCCTTCAAATCCCTCAAGTACACACGTGTATGTTCTCACACCCACACTCACGTGTGCGTGCACATTTATGGTAGATGCTTTTGAAAGGCAGAGGGGACGGAAACCCCACTCCACCCCCATCCACCCATCCCTTAAGGAAGGTGAACGGGGGAGGGGGAAGGAGTTCTGCCTAGGGCTTCAGTTGTTTTTGTCTGACCATACCCAGCCCAGGAGGAAGAAGGCATTGAGAAGCCAGCAGAAGCTCACCCAACAGGGAAAATTGGAGCCAAGAAACTACGGAAGCTAGAGGAAAAACAGGCTCGAAAAGCCCAGCGTGAGGCAAGCAAGAGGATGGGGCTCGGCTCCCGAGAGACTGTCTTTGGGGTCCCTTTGATGCTAGGCTGGTATTCGCTGTCTGCCCGGCTTTGTCTCTTGCAGTCTTAGCCTATGTCCTGGCACAGGACTAGGCAGAGGAAGGGGAGATGTGTATAAAGAAACCTCTCTCCAGGCAGAGGAGGCTGAACGTGAGGAACGAAAACGCCTAGAATCCCAACGAGAAGCCGAATGGAAGAAGGAAGAGGAGCGGCTTCGCCTGCAGGAAGAGCAGAAGGTGAGATTGACTCCAGACACTGTCGTCTGACCTGTTATAGCCTCGCCTTGCTCCTGGATTGCTCCCAAATGTCTCCATCCTACAAGATAGGCCACGGTACCGTACTGGGTGTGGTGGTGGCTCGTATCTCTAATCCCAGCACTTGAGAAGCTGAGGCAGGTCATCTTGGACTAACTAGCTAACTCCTATCTACAAAACAGAAGATGGTCTGTGGATCCAGTGCAGGGGCCTGCCCTTGTTTATTCTTTCCCCTGGCCTTAAAATATCACCTGTGGAAGCACTATGGGTTTGAACTGAGGGTTGTTGTTGTACTCAAGATAGTGTTTCTCTATGTAGCCCTAGCTGTCCTAGAACTCACTCTGTAGACCAGGCTAACTTTATACTCAGAGATCCACCTGCCTCTGACTCCTGAGTACTAGGACTAAAGGTATGTGCCACTATGCCTGGCTCTTTTTAAAAAAAAAAAAAAATATGTGTATGGGGTTTAAAAAATAAAAAGCCAGACATGGTGGGTGTATACCCAGCACTCGGGAGTCAGAGGCAGGCAGATATTTGAGATTCAGGACAGCCAGAGCTATATAAAGAGACCCTGTGTCAGAAAAACAAACAAAACAAAACAAATTATATGGGTCTTTTGCCTGCGTGCCTGGTGCCCATGGAGGATAGAAGAGGACATCGTAACTGCAGTTAGAAATAACTGTGAGCTACCATGTGGGTTCTGGGATTGGGACCCAGGTCCTTTGGAAGAGTGACCAATGCTCTTAACTGCTGAGCAAATGCTCCAGCCCAGAGCTGGGGATGCTGTGACCATGAGCTGCGAAGAACAGAACATTTGCAGAACATTGAACATGGTCAGAGCATCTGGACAGAGAAAGTACCGAGGAGAAAAGGAGGTGGAGAAATAGGTCCCAAGGACCTCGAGGTTCTCCACAGTCTGAAGAGATGGGTGAATCTGTCCAGGGCCTGGCATAGAAGTGATCTTGGAGAACTGGAGCCACCACAGAAAGGTGGTTCGTGGCTCCTTGTCTGCCAGATTATTCCAGATCTATGTTTCCAGGAAAGGGGAAAGTGCAAACATGTAGGGTACATAAACAAGAGGGCCTCTAGCAGGCCTTGTTCCAGAGCTCCCTGTCTGCAGGAACCGTGGAGGCGTGGCAGTGGGAGGCATGAGCAGAGGAAGTGATCATGCCTAATGTACCTTCGAGGTTCTGACTTCCTCCCTGTTTTAGGTTTCTCAGCAGCTGTATATATGGTACATTTCTCAAAGCAATAGTAACACACCCTTAGATTAAGGGTCACACTTTTTCAGATATTTTTTTATTCTTTTTGGTTTTTGAGACAAGGCTGGCCTTGAACTTGCTGTGGAGCCAAGGATATTCTTTCCTCCTGTTTCTCCTTCCCAAGCCCTGAGAGGAGAGGTGCACCATTATGCCTTGTTTAGGGCTTCATGCTTGCTGGGCAAAGACCCCACCAACTGAGCTGCATTCATCCCAGCCCTAGTATTTTTTTCTCTTTTTTCCAGTTATTTTATATGGGTGTTTTGCCTGTACATATGCTTGGAGGCCAGAAGAGGGCGCCAGATTCCTCTGGACCTGTAGTTACAGACTGTTGTGAGCCACTGTGTAGGTGCTGGGAATCAAACCCAGATCCTCTGGAAGAGCAGCCATTGCTCCTAACCACTGAGCCATCTCTCCAGCCCAAGTACTTTTGTTTTGCAGGATCATACCTAATGTACCATGTTTCATTTACTTGTCATTTCTGCTTAGGCCTCTGTGGGATTCATTTGTCAGGTTTTCCTTGTTTATCCTCTTGGTAGATTTGAAGAGTACTGGGAAAGTAGTTGCAGATTGTACCTTGGTTTGGATTGACTGGTTTTTATTTCATTTTATTTATTTTTTTTTAGATTAAAAAAATAAGGGCTGCCCTATGAGTGCTAACAACCAAACTTGAGTCCTCTGAAAGAACAGCCAGTGCTCTTAACTGTTGAGCCATCTCTCCAGCCTGACTTTTCTTTTTAATTAGTTAATTATTATTTTTGAGACAGGGTCTTACTATGTAAAGACAGGCCTCAACCCTCAACAGGGTGTCCCCAACTTATACTCTGCTTACCTCTGCCTTCAGAATGCTGGAGTGACCGGTGTCTGTCTTGTGGTTAGAATGGGGTTGGGTTTGGTTTTGTTTCCCAGTACTGAAAATTGAACACTGCCTGTGCCTTCCAGGGAAGTGCTCCACTTTTGAGCTATTACTGTTTGCTTTTACTGTTTTTTCCCGCCTTCACATACTTGTTGGAAGTCAGTCACTGTTCTGCTGCATTTAGAAAGTAGAGAGCTGGATCTAGAGTGACAGGTCACTGGGTAAGAGTGCTCACTGCTCTGTCAGAGGACCAGAGTTTGGATCAGGCGGCACACCAACACCAGTATCCCCAGCTCAGGAGGGTCTGATGTCCACTTTTGGCCTCCATGGACAAGGGGGAGGGGAGCAAAGAGTCTGACCAAGAGGCAAGGTGATCTCCTCTGACATGCCCGTTTTGTCTGGGCTGCTCCTGGAAGGTGGGCCTTCCCACGTGCATCAAGGCAGTCAGGATGGTTCTTCGGGTGAGGCTGTCTACGCAGGTGGTTCAGAAGCCAGACTGTAGCGGGCTGGCTGCATGCATAAGTAGGAGGAAGTAGAATCTGCTGGTTGTTTGTGTCTGGATGTGACCAGGGAAAGTTGTGACATTTTCAAGAATTTTCTTCCTACACTATCTCCTGAGCATGGGGGCAGGGGAAGGTCTAAGCAGCATTGCCAGGGTGATGGCGAGGAGAGAGCCTCCGCCTGTTGTTTAGCTTGAGACCAAGGGGTGAGAGAAGCACCTGGAGAAGCAGCATTTCTGGTGATTCGTGCTTGTGTTCTGCAGAGACAGCAGGGACAAGAGCAGATGTGAGTGGGCAGCTGCCCCAAATACCTACCTCTTCTTTCTCCACATCCGCAGGAGGAGGAAGAGAGGAAGGCTCGGGAGGAGCAGGCCCGGCGGGAGCATGAGGAGTACCTGAAACTGAAAGAGGCCTTCGTGGTAGAGGAGGAAGGTGTCAGCGAAACCATGACTGAGGAGCAGGTGGGCCCACCCCCTGGGAAACCTGTGCCACAGGGATAGTGTGTGTTAGGTCCAAGGCCACTCACACCACCTTAGATCCTTCTGACTGTGTGCCGAGAAGCAGGTTGGATGCCCGTAAGTGTAGACCCCTGTGACTGTAGCCTTGGTCTCCACAAGGAGTGTTGTCCTGTCGTCCCTTAATCTGGGAGGCGCTTCCCATCAGGAAAGCAGGTGGTGGGGTGGGAACACAAGACAGCCTGCAAGCAAGCAGCATGCGGGTGAGCCAGGAGTGTAGCTAGCTAGGGCCAGGCACACAACTCTGTGCCTCCAGCCAGGGCTGGTACTCACTGGTTTCTCTGCTCTCTAGTCTCACAGCTTCCTGACAGAATTCATCAATTACATCAAGGTAAGAGGCTCAGAGAACTCTGGTATCTTCTGCCATGTGAGTGTGCATAAGTATCTGTGCTATTTTGTGTAAGTTTTCAGGACCAAGTAAGGGCTATCCCAGTCAGTCCTGGACTGGAATGGGCATGGGGTCCAGAAGGCTTGAGCTACTGTTTCTTGGCCAGGAAAGTCCCTTCCCTTCAGACCCAGAAGGTAGAGAAGGGACAGTGGTCTGTGTGGGAGACTCCAGCCTCTGATGGCGTCCTAATTCTTGGTTTGACAGTTCTTCAGACCCCACGTTCAATGAGTCATCGTATTTTGAAGTCAATTCACATGTGTTTTCTGTCAGTCACACTGAGGTGCCACTGAATTGGAACAAATGTCCTGTCCTCTGTGGTCCTGCCTGGGAACTTGGGCTTTCAAGAAGAAGTAGGATGGTGTTTCCATCGTAACCTAGGGTAGCCAGCAGTGTCCCTCCATCCATCGCCACCTCACGGGCTGCCCTGATGTTGCTCTGGGTTGCATAAGCACATTCTGATCTGCTTTGCTGCTAAGCAACTTCTCTCCCACAAAGGATGCGAGAAGGGGAGAGGTTTTTAAGTGCAGCTCAGAGGTGCAGAGGCAGCTGAGGGAAGAAGTGCAGAGGGAGCGGGGGCGATGGTGGGGGTGGTATCAGGGGCTGCCAAGTAGCTGGGGCTTGCATAATCCTCCCCCACCTCTCCTAAAAGAGAGCAGAGTTTAGATGCCTCCCAGCAGCAGTGAGGGGCTGGGCACATGTCTAGGGCCCAGGATCCCTAGAAAGGAGAAGCGATAGCTTCTTCCAGAAGGTCCTTTTCCCTTAGGTTGTGAGCATTTCCCTAATGAAGCCCACACTCCACCCTGGCACACTGCCCTGAGCAAAATTTTTCACACTGCCGCTGTTGTTGCGAGAACTTCCTGTCCCTTCCTCACGAGGCCTCCCAGGTGGGTTAGAGGTCAGCTGCAGGTTACCCTCTTTTCTGCAGAGGCCAGAAGAAAGTGTCCGGGTAGGTCTGGCTCTTGCTTTGGTGGCTCCCTGGAGATTCCTGTTTTGTTTTGGTTTGGTTTGGTTTGGTTTGGTTTTGTGTTTGAGATGGTTTCTCTAAGTAGTTCTTGCTGTCCTGGAACTCACTCTGTAGACCAGACTGGCCTTGAACTCAGAGATCGGCCTGCCTCGCCTCCTGAGTGCTGGGATTAAAGGTTTGTGCCACCATCATCTTGATGTTCTACAAACTCCTGGAGCTTAGGAATTTGTTCACCCTGTGCTGGTTTATTCCCTTGGAGCTACCGTCTTAAAGGAAGGAAGAGGACTCCTGAAATCCATTCCTTCTAGCTTCTTCCTCACTCCAAGGGACCAGACCCTTTAGACATAATTTCAGAGCTGGAGGAGGATTTCTGCACACAGCTCGATTTCACTCGAATAGTAAGGATGTCTGTTCTACTTCTACCATGGCTAGGTATATCTGTTAGCTCAAACCCACTTTTGACCCTCGTAGTATCCAGGCCCAATCCTCAGGAGCCAGCACCCCAAGAGGTGAGTTCAGTCCTGCCCCAAGCTGCTACTGAGAGCTGAGTGCCTGGTCTGCTTTATAGGTAGAAGTTGCTGGCCAGATCACCTGTGCTTGCCCGATCCCTGGTCCAACTGCTTCATGATTGTATCCTCCCCAACTCTCCCACCCTCACTTTGCACCCCTGCTTGTACATACGGTTTAGCATTCCGACAAGTCACATGCCATACGTAGCTGGGGAGGCAATCACCATGTCATTACTCCCCCAGCTCATTTCCTGTGGAAGATTCAGAGAGATGCAAAGGACCGCCTTCTCTCAAAGATTATGCTATATGCGGCACAGGTGGGGCAGATGCATGTATGGACCCAGCTGTGACTCCTTGACTGGAAGCTAGAGTTTCTCCTGAGGATGTGAGAGCAGCACGTGAAACATGGCACAGAAAGCCCATTCTCCGCTGCTAGTATGGTTACTTTGTTTGTATGTGTGTGGGTGTGTCTGTGTACGGGACATAGGATTGCATGCAGAGAGCACTTTCTCCGCTGCTAATATAGTTCCTTGGTGTGTTTGTGTGTGTGGGGGGGGTGCGTGTGTGTGTTCGTGTACCTGTATACGTGGATATGCACATATTCAGGAGGCTTCAGGTATTGTTGGTTCCTTGGGTATTGTCTGTCGTTCCCCCCCCCCCCCGCCCCCATTTTTTGTGGTTTTTCAAGACAAGTTTTCTCTGTGGCTTTGGAGCCTGTCCTGGAACTAGCTCCTGTAGACCAGGCTGGCCTCGAACTCACAGAGATCCACCTGCCTCTGCCTCCCGAGTGCCGGGATTAAAGGCGTGCGCCACCACCACCCGGTGCCCCCCTCTTTTTTATCAAAGGAGAGGGGGTGATGTGCGGTCTTTCTCTGGCCTGGAACTCACCAAGTAGGCTCCAATGGCCGGCTAGTGATCCCCAATAATCTCCTTGTCTCTGCCTTTCCAGCACTGAGGTTTCGAGTGCACAGTGTCAGCACACCCAGCTGTTTGTTTTTGAGGCAGGTTCGAGTCTCACTGTGTAGACTTGAACTCTCAGCAATCCCTCTGCGTCTGTCTCTGCCTCCTGAGTGCGTACATTGCCACTTCAGTCATGCCCAGAGTCTGTGTGTGAGTCTGGGGATTGGACAGCACTATCCCTAGTGATGATTGTGTGGCCATACCTCAGACAGTGTGAAGAGGATGACTGAAAAGAAAATGTCAGGGTTACGGAAATCTAGTCTGAAGGGGTGGGAAACAAATATAAAGGAGGAGTGGTCTCCATGGTCCCTCATGAAAGGCCTGTTGTCTTTCCTTTCCTTTTTTCTTTACTTCTGTTTGCCAGAGATGCTTTTAGCTCAGGGGTAGGAATTGTGTTTCTTGTTTCCTATTCCTTCAACCCCCCCCCTTTTTTTTTAATGTGTGTGAATGTTTTTGCCTGCATGAATGTATTGCACCACATACATGCCTGTATTCCTGGAGTTCTGTGGAACTGGAGTTAGGGATGGTTGTGAGCCACCACATGGATGCTAGGAACTAAACCCGAGTCCTCTGAAGAGTACAAGTTCTAAACCACTGAGCCACCTCTCCAGCTCAGCTCTGCACCTTCTTAATGACTTGGCTGGCAGATCCTCAGCAAACACAAGTCTAGATGAGTTTGGTTTGGTTTTTTTGTTTTTCAAGATGGAGTCTCGTAGCTCAGACAGGCTTTAAACTCAATACATGGCCAAAAATGGTCTTGAACTGACCTTCCTTCCTCTAACTGTGAAGTACTAGGATTACAGGTTTGTACCACAACATCTTACTTAGGTGTTTTTTATTTTTTTTTTTTAAGATTTATTTATTATCTATGTAGTGTTCTGCCTACAGGCCAGAAGAGGGCACCAGATCTCATTATAGATGGTTGTGAGCCCCATGTGGTGGCTGGGAATTGAACTCAGGACCTCTGGAAGAACAGCCACTGCTCTTAACCTCTGAGCCATCACTCCAGCCTCACCATTTTTTATTTTTAAAAGCTTAAAAACAAAAAGACCAACATTTGGGCTGGCAAGATGACTCAGCAGGTAAAGGTGCGTACTATCAAACATCAAGATCTGGATAAGTCCTGGGAGTCACATGGTGAATGGGGAGAGCCACTTCTGAGCATGTCCTCTAACTGCTCCTTGTTCTTGCTCTCTCTCTAAATAATTTTAAAATGTTCATTTAAAAAAATGGTGTGTAAACCAAGTGGTGATGATACACACCTTTAATCCCAGAACTATAAGGCAAGTTATAAAGTTATAAAGGTTGGTACATCTCTTGAGTTCAAGGCCAAACTGTTTACAAAGCTAGTCCAGACAGTCAGGGCTACATAGAGAAACTCTGTCTCAAAAAAAAAAAAAAAAAAAAAACCCTAGAAAACCTTTCTTTAAAAACAAGGTCATCTCACTGGCTCAGAGCTGGCTAAGTGGTCTCAGCCTCTCTCCCTCTTCTTCATTTTATCTGTAGCAGTCCAAGGTTGTGCTTTTGGAAGACCTGGCTTTCCAGATGGGTCTGCGGACTCAGGTAAGCCCTGGAGCGTGGGTTGGAACGTGGAACGCAGCTAGAGGGTCTGTGTGGCAAGTGGGGCTGGCCTGAGCTTGGTAAACTGTGATACCCCCAGGCTGACTCCAGCCAAGAGGGAACAGGGTATAGGAATTTCTTGGCATTCCAGGAATCCTACGTTTCTACAGAGATGAAAAGAACAGGAAAGAAAAAGGAAATTCAAATGCCATACTTTAGCCTTCCCTGTGACCAAAGCAGCCCAAATCCAGTTACCTCTTCCAAGTTGGCAGATCCTAGGATCAGAGTCCCTCCACTTGAGAGTTCCCTCCAAAGGGAAGCGTGGTCACAGCCAGGGGACAAGCTGTCTGTAGTGGTAGAGGGGTAATGGGTCTGTGGGCGTGGGAACCACAGGACAAGCTCTGAGACTTGTTTCCCTCATAGGACACCATAAACCGCATCCAAGACCTACTCTCCGAGGGAACTCTAACAGGTGAGAGAATTAGTCAGTCCTGTATATATACAGCCCTGGCCTAGGGGAGTGTGTGACCACAGAAGGCTACTGGGACTTGTTCCAAAGGCAGCTTGGCCTCTCTAGGGTGGGAGGGTTAAGCAATAAAGGACACTGAAGAATTGGACTTGGTTACAAGGAAGACATAGAGGCCTCAGCCTGACTCATCTAGGTGGGATTTGATATACCAGGAAGGGCCAGGCTGACAGGAAAACCAAAAAGCTCTAAATCAGTTATAAAGGATAAACGGGCATTTTCAGGCTAGGTAGGAAAAGGGTTTCAATCCTACAACGTGCATGTCCCCACAGGTGTGATTGACGACCGGGGCAAGTTCATCTACATAACCCCAGAGGAACTGGCTGCCGTGGCCAATTTCATCAGACAGCGGGGCCGGGTGTCCATCACTGAGCTTGCCCAGGCCAGCAACTCCCTCATCTCCTGGGGCCAGGACCTTCCTGCCCAGGCTTCAGTGTGACTCCAGCCTTGACTTGAATGTATCCTGTGGCCTCCAAGCATCACTAGACTTCCTGCCATCTTGGGGCAGGGATGCAATATGGCCAGAAAGTTGTGAGTTAGAGGCCTCTGAGTGCTACTGAACTTGTGTGGCTTGGTGTAGAAGGCCTGGCCTGGGATCTCAGAGAAGCAGATGAAATCTACATCTCGGGCTGTATCTTAGAGGTGAGAGGGTCCCTTATGAGGTGGCAGGAGTCCCGTTTCATTAAAAACAAACTATTACACATTTATTGTATTCGTTTGTGCCCTGCAAGCCCAGCTCCCTCGATGAGTTCCCTTCTGGGGCAGAGAAAAGTGCAGATAGGAGAGTCTCTGAGGCCATATCTCCTCCAGTTGGTGAAGTCTCACCGTCTTATTTACAGACCCAGGAGTTCCAAGTAGAGCCAGGAGCCCTGGGGAGAAGAGTTACTGAGAAATGCCAAAGATAGAGACCTGGAGAGCTAGGTCTCACTCTGTAGTTTCTGAAAGGGAGGTCTCTGGAAGAAGGACTTGTCAGCTGCTTCTGAGGCAGGAAGAGGAAGAAAGCCCGTTTGGACTGGGTGTCATTGTTCTGACCGCACAGCACATGGACTCAGCCCTGAATCCTCAACCAAAAAAGTTCTGAGTGGCGTGGGTGATTCCACCCGCAGGAGGATGAGGAACATATGCTCAGAAGTGGGTGTGGGATGAGATGTGTGTCTCTTGCAGGGTCGTTTGCTCTGGTTCCCGTGGGCTGTCATACTATACTGAGAATAAGACACATTTTTAAATTATTTTATTTTATGTGTATGGGTGTTTTTGCCTGTGTGGTTTGTATGCACCGTGTACATGCCTGCAGAGTCCTGAAGAGGGCATTAGATCCCTTGGCACTGGAGTTAGAAAGGGTTGTGAGCTGCCATGTAGATGCTGAATACTCTGGAAGAGTAGCTGGTGCTCCTAACCTTTGAGCCATCTCTTCTCTGGCCTCTTGTTTGTTACTTTGGTGAGTGAGTGTGTGTGTGTCTGTGTGTGCCTGTGTGTCTGTACAAGATCTCACCAGCTGACTTAGAGCCATTGTACAGACCAAGCTGTCCTTGAACTCACAGAAATCTGCCTGATTCTGCTTCCTAGGTACTAGAATTAAATTACACCATCATGTACAGTCTCTTTTGCTTGCTTTTTGAGACAGTAGGCATTTTTAGTCAGTAAAAAAAGGGTGCATTCATTGTTGGTAAGGTGAAGTATACCCAAGTCTTAGTAGGAGAGGAAGAAATACGGATGACCATGGTAAGAGGTAGGGTAGGAGAGACTTAGGTGACAGTGGAGTCAGCTTATCAGTGGTTACCTTTCTTAGTTATATATTAGAACAACCTGTGGGGTTCTTAATACTTTCCCCCTAGACTTCCCCCAAGGCCAGTTAAGACAGAATCTTGATATCATCAGAGTCCATCAGCAGGACTCGGCCAAGGGCAGCAAGGCTGAAAGCCTAGGAAGACATGGGCTACACAGTGGAGGCTTGGGAGGCGGCCCAACAGGTAAAAGCACTATCCACGCAAGCATGTTGACTCAGGTTCAATCCCTGACATCACATATAAAGCTAGATATTTTACCATGCGTGTGTAATCTCAGGATTCCTGCAGGGAGATGGTAGGCAGAGCCCAGAACTGGTGGACTGCTAGCCCGGAATATGCAGCATCACAGCAGACACAGGAGGGATCCTGCATCAGCAAATGGCAATGGAGACCTGCTCCAGAAAGTTGTCCTCTGACCACCACACAGGCTCCGCGGCAGAACCACATTTACTTACACACACACAAATAGCAAAAAAACCTCCAGCAAGAGAGGCTTCTCAGACCAAGACAGCAGCTCAAGTACCCTACCTCTACCTAACACATCCTTCCACATCTGTCTCTAAGTTGCGAGATGCAGCTCTGGCGTTCCTAGGCCATTCTCAGGACCATGCAGCAAGTCCTTTTTTGTTTTTGTTTTGTTTTGAGACAGGGTCTCTCTGTGCTGGAACTCACTCTGTAAATTAGGCCTTGAACTCACCGAGATCCTCCTGCCTCTGCCTCCCGAGTATTGGGATTAAAGGCGTGCACCACCACTGCCCAGATCTTTTGTTGTTGTTGTTGTTTTGTCTTGTTTTTCGAGACAGGGTTTCACTGTAGCTTTGAAGCCTGTCTTGGAACTAGCTCTTGTGGACTAGGCTGTCCTCGAACTCAAAAAGACCCACCTGCCTCTCTGCCCACGAGTACTGGGATTAAAGGTGTGCACCACCACCACCCGGCAACCCAGCTGTTTGACATCTTCTAAAATTGGTTTTTTTTTTTTTTGAGACAAAGTCTTATGTAGCCCAAGCTACATTACCTGGCCCCAGCCTTTAATTCATGACGTTCCAAGGGCTTGGTGTAAAAGGAGACATCTATAACTGTGTGTGTGTGTGTGTGTGTTTTGTCTGTATACCATAGACATAGTGCCCATGGAAAATGGAAAAGAACATTGGATCCCCTGGAACTGGATTTATAAACAATTATGAGCTGCTATTTGGATGCTAGGAATCAAGCCCAGGCTGTTTGGAAGAGCAACCTGTACTCTTAACCACTAAGCCATCTCTCCAGCCCTTTTCATTTGTTCATTTTTATTCTGTCTGTCTAACTCAGGCTTCCCTGGAACTCACTACATAGACCATACTGGCTCTCTTTGTCACTTTTATATTGCTGTGTGAAGAAACACACAAGCAAGGGAATTGTATAAAAGAAAGCATTTAATTGGTGTCTTGCTTACAGTTTCAGAGGGTTAGTCCGTTCTCAAGGAGGGGAATATGGCAGCAGGCAGGAAGGTTCTGAACGGTGGTTGAGAGCTCTATGTCCTTATTGTCATACCTCCTCCAGCAACCCTAGGGACACCTCCAACTAACTATCCACTCTAACAAGGTTAACACCCAACCCTCTTCTGACAGCATTAGACCAAGCATGCAGATATGTGAGCCTATGGAGGCCAAGTTCATTCAAAACTGGCATGAACTTTTTATCCTGCCTGTGCCTCTCAAATGCCTGGCTGCCTAAATGTCCTTTTATTTTGTGCATATTGTCTTAGAGTAGACTAGAGTAACAAATACAAATTCATAAGTGAAATATTATTAAGAATATTGTCCATAATCTTCAGGAAATTGTTTCTACAACTCAGTTACTGTCCCTACTGAGTGACAACTCAGGAAAGGAGAAGTTGACTGAGCAAAGTGAAAGACACAAAGGCGGATAATGAAAGTGTCATTAGGTTGTCACCAAATCTGTCTGTAGTAATTTTGTAAAACAAGCTTACAGGGCTGGAGAGATGGCTCAGAGGTTGAACACTGCCTGTTATTCCAGAGGTCCTGAGTTCAATTCCCAGCGACCACATGGTGGCTCACAGCTATCTATAATGAGATCTGGCGCCCTCTTCTGGTCTGTAGGCACATACAGACAGAACACTGTATACATAATAAATAAATCTTTAAAAAAAAAAAAAAAGACAGGTTTCCGAAGAAAGCTGAGCTGGGTTGATTTATTCCAGCCAACTATTACAGAACTTAGAACTGTTTTAAGTCTGCACTTCCATGAAATTGGCTGGGTCTCTGTAACCCCAGCAGATAGGAGCTACAAGATGAGGAGTCCAGGACTCTCTTTAGCTGTATTGCAAGCTCTAGCCAGACTGTGGAACCAGAGGCTTTTCCTTCAGAACAAAACAGAAAAATCTCTTTTGCTTCACAAACAGTTGTGAGGACAGAGAGCTTACTTAAGGGTAGTGATGGGTCTTTCTTTTTACTTTGTATCTTGCAAAGGAGTTTACAGTGATCAAGTACAGGTGGTCCTTGGTATTATAATCCATCAATTATTTTATTTTATTTTATTGTTTATTTAGAGACAAAGTTTCACTTGGCAGGTCTGGAACTCTCTCCATATTGGTCTGGAACTCGTGGAGGTTCACCTGCCTCTGCAGAGCTTGAGATCAAGGGTGTGTGCCACCACTCCCAAAACAAAACGTCACTGAACATTGAGACCTTGAGGAACGTAAGAGTAAAAAACTATCTACTTTAGGTGAGATATGCAGTTAGTTAAAAAGTAATACTAATTCAGTCAGGAATATAGTGTTACATTTTTCTCTACCTTTGCTGGTTGTCCTACATCTGTAAAATTCTCTCTAGCCTTTTTTCTATAGCAAACTGGCTTTCCTTCTGTTTTTCCTCTCTTGTTTGTTTAAACAGGGCTTCTCTGTGTAGCCCTGGCCATCCTAGAACTAGATCTGTAGACCAGACTGGCCTTGAACTCAGAGAACTGCCAGTGTTGGGATCACTGCACCCTGCCACATCAGTGTTCTTTTTTAGCAGGTTGTGCTGCTGTCAGGTCTGGAACTTAACACACAGAACAGGCTGACCTTGAACTCAGAGAAATGCACCTGCTTTTGCCTGCCACCATTCCAGACCCAACCATCAGTCTTTTCTCTTTTCCTTCCTGCCTGCCTGCCTGCCTTTCTTCTCCATCCATCTCTTTTGACTTTTGTTTTTAATGGCTCTTCTTTCTCCCATTGATAAGAGAGGGATTCCCAAGCCTAAAGTTACAGGAGCTGCCAAACAGAACACCTAACACTAGACAGGTGAGATTGATAGCATGTGTTCCTTAAGTGTGCCCACAGCTCACGGGAAGATGATGCTGCGGGCCAGGCACAGCTGCACTGGAGTTGCACTTAGGATTGGAGACAACAAGTAGGAGCTGTGGAGGCAACCATCCTAATAACAAGATGGCGGGGTGCCCTCTACCTCTGGTAATGCGTGTGATTGGCCAGTTTGAGCCCTGGAGCTTTATTCACACAAAGTAGGAGGGCAGCCTGTCCTTAGACCATTTACACTGTCCTGATCTTACCAAAATCAAGGTAGTACATAATCTGAGTCTTAATATCAGCTGTGATAAATTAGGGTTCCTCTCTACCCTCCCTAGGATCTCCCTGTCTAGCTCAGGCTGGCCTGAAAGTATGTAACCCAGCTTGGCCTCGAAGTCACAGTAATTCTGCTTCAGACTCACAAGAGCTGGGCTTATAGGCTTGAGCCACCATGACTGGCTTGGGAAATTTTTAAAGTTAATTTATTCTTTGTTTGGAAACTGTATCTCACTATGTAGTCCAGGCTGACCTAGAACTCAGTATATAACCTAGGTTAGCCTTGAACTTTGATCTGCCTGTCTCAGCTCCAAATGCTAGGTATACAGAAGAGGGCCACCACACACAATTTCAGGTACTGGTTTCCCTTTTGTCTTATTAATTTTCTTAGCCACCATCTCTCTGTGTAGCCCTAGCTGATCTGGAGCTCATTATGTACCCCAGGCTGGCCTTGTAGCACTCCTACCCCAGTGCCCAGTGCTGGGATTACGGGAATGTGACACCTTTTGTGGTTTTTGGTTTTTAATGTGGATGAATGTTTTGCCTGCATGTATGTCTGTGTGAGGGTGTCAGATCTTAGGGTTACAGACTATTGTGAGCTGCCATGTGGGTGCTGGGTCCTCTAGAAGAGCAGTCAGTGCTCTCAACTGTTGAATCATCTCTCCAGCCCTAATTTACTTTTTTGAATTGAGTGTTACTATGTTGTCCAAGCTGATTTCCAGTTTGAATCCCAAGCTCCTGAGTAGCGTGAACTACAGGCATGGGCCACCACACATAGCTATGAATGACCCAATTCTTTTGAAACAGGTTTTTGCCAGGTGGTGGTGGTGCACACCTTTAATCCCAGCACTTGGGAAGCAGAAGAATGCAGAGTGAGTTCCAGGATAGCCAGGACTACACAGAGAAACCCTGGCACTCAGGAGGCAGAAGTAGGTGATTATCTCTGAGTTCAAAGCCAGCCTGGTCTACCAAGTGAGTTCTAGGACAGCCAGGCTATGTAGAGAGACCCTGCCTCAATGCCCCCATCAAAAAGGAAAAGAAAATTTCTCTTAGAGAGTCTTTCCATCTCCCCCCCCCTTCTTCATTGTCTACGCACTGAAAAGGTAGCAGATCAGGGCTTATCTGTTTAAAGCAAGTGCGGCATGCAGGCACATTACCTCTCTGACTGGAAAAAATGAATTTATCTCGTGATATGGTTGGTGGCCACAAGCCAGGAGGATCACTGCAAATCCCGTGACACACTGGTTTAGAGTTCCAGAACATAAAAGTGATTTGTCATTGACTAATACTTGTGAAATAGGAAGTTAGTTAATGCATTTAAAGGCAATCATTAGAACTAAAAACAGGCATTAATGAAGTAACCATAGAAAACAAAAAAAATTAGAGAAAAAAGCAAAAAATAAAAAACTATGACACAGGATGAGTATGAATAGGACATAGGATGAGTATGAAGAGGACATAGGATGAGTATGAAGAGGACATAGGATGAGTATGAAGAGGACATAGGATGAGTATGAGAGGAGGCGAAACTCTTCAGGTATCAACAGATATTATGAATTAAATCACATGCCAGCCTCTTGCTGAAGTCTGGGCCTAGCTTGGGTCCCATTCTCATCAAGCCAAGGCCGTAGTTCAAGGCAGTCTTCGGCAGTCTTTCTGGGCCACTGGCTCTCACTGCAGTACACGCCATGTGCTTTTTTTGCCAAGGTGGAGATCTGAGTCAAGATCAAGTATTTACACCACTCAGCTTCTTTGGTATGGGAAAGAAGATTGTTAGTTTTACATGAGCACAAGGTGAAAACATTCAACCCCCCCTGGAGAATAAAATACATATTTTCTGTAGCGACAAATTTTTAATTGGCCGGTTTACTGGCGCTTTTCTCCAGCGATATGGTAACCACAGGTACCTTCACACCCCGGAAGCACCTTGGCTGGTTTGAAGGGTCTTAAGGTGTTTGTGTTGTTGTTGTTTTCCTTAAATTTTTATATTCTGTGTATGGCTGTTCCGATCGCTTATTTGTACAGCGCCCACGGAGGGCAGAAGAAGGGATCGGTTGAAACGAGTCACTATGTGGGTGGCGGGAATTAAACCAGAGTCTTTGGAAGAGCAGCCACTGAGCCTTCTCTCCAGCCCCAGCTTTGAAGGATTTAGGTGCAGGAGTTAAATCCAAGTGGGGTTGCCCCCAAACGAAAGGGTTCATATTTTTATTCAAGATGTGGGGTTCAGAGAGACTAGAAACCTGCTGGACTACTTGGAGAGCAGAAACTGGGGGTGACCCCCAAAATTTGGTACAGTGTTTTTGTTTTTCTTGGCAGGGTTTCTCTGTATAACAGTCCTAGCTGTCCTGGAACTAGCTCTTGTAGACCAGACTGACCTCGAACTCACAGAGATCCAACTGCTTCTGCCTCCCGAGTTATGAAATTAAGGCGTGCACCACCACCACCACAACCACCACGACAGAGTTTAAAAGGGACTGAGGCCGAGTGTCTGTGCCACCCAGCCTGTGGGGCAGGCGGGCCAGCGCTCAGCAACCAAAGGAGTTAAGGCACCGAGTCCCGCCCCCGTCCAGGATTGGCGGTTCCAGGGGGCGTGGTTGGGGGGCGGGCCCGCGTTTGCCGCAGCCGCTGATGGGCGGGGCGGGCGCGGGGCGGGCGCGGGGCGGGAGGGGCCAAGAGCAGAGCCCGGCCGCGCCGCGCGCCCAGCGGGGCGGGCTTCGGGCTGCGCCAGAGAGCGGGGCAGCTGTCGCCGGTGTCTGAGCCTCTGCGCCGGACTCTGAGGCAGTGAGTAAGTGATACAGGCCTGCCGGGGCGGCCCTCCAGGTTCTCCCTCAGGTCACCATGCCCGCTGCATCGCGTACCGCTTTTAGCCGGAGGGAAGCTGGGGAGGGGGCGCGTCCCGCTGCTAGGGTACCAGGAGTTGGGGGGATGAGGCCGATGATGTCATGGACGCTTCACCCGGCGGCGGGAGGGGGGTGGCGGCCGGAGGGGGTGCGGCCCGGATTATGTCACCTCTTCTCTCTGCACCCCGCCCCCACCCCCGGGGGCCACGCGCGTTGGTGGGGACCGAAGGAGGTTTGGGTGGAATTTCTCCAACCGCAGAGACCTCTGTGGCACCTTTGCAGAGGATTTGTGGCTGGGGTCTATGTGCTGGTAGATGGCGACACCCCCCACACACTCTGACACACATGCACAGCAGAGGCAGGCTCCTGTGTAAGCGGGTGGGTGGGGGTGTGCTGTCGGTACTCTCAGCCCTTAAGCACTGGTTTCATCAGAGCCGGAATCCAGGGGATGGGCCTCTTCCCCTGCAGGTGCCCACGTTTCCAAGGAAAGAGGAATCTCTTCTCATACATCCCAACCAAGAAGTTCTGCCCCGTGAATCCCTTCCCTTAATCCTTCCTGGAAGCCCTTCCTGGTTTCTCTGTCTGAATTCATTTCCTACTTACATTGCTCATAACAACATTCCCACATGCATTTGCCTTGCATTTTCTTGATGTCAGGGCCCAGAGACCCCCTAAAGACATCTTTTACGCTCTGAGGTAACACTGGTTTCCGATGGGGAAGCAACACAGTGCAACCTCCCTGGGGCATCCTGAGCTAAGTGCTCCAAGACCCCTGGGGTATCAAGGATGCTCTGCTGAAAAGCAGTATTTGGACCCGTTCCAGGAGAATATAGCCTGGGCAGAGAGCTGAGAATGGGTTGTATGTGGAGTGAAGCGCTCTTGTTGGGAGGAATACAGAATGGCTGTCAAGAGAGGCCTTAGGGACTCTGCTACAAGCTCTGTTTGGTTGTGGGTGCCAGAAAGAACACCAGCATTTGACACATTATATGTTCCCTTCTTCAAATTGCTGTAAGGTAGGTGTGAGAATCTGAGGTGGAACGGTCTGCATGAGGTTCCCCCTCCTAATCAGTTGAGCTGTGATTTACACCTGGAGCTTATGCTGCAGGAACTCAAGCACCCTGCTCAGGGAAGGGTTTAGCCAGTGTTCACTTGGCCCCTTTGAGCACTAGTAATAATATCACAGGCACCGAGGATTGATGGAACAGAAACAGAGACAGGCTCGGGTACCAGCTATCAACCCAGAGTGATGCTGTTCAACCGCCCTTGCAGATGACAGCTACCTAGGCCAGTCCAGGAGCCTGGTCTACAGAGGGAGCTCAGCCCTTCCTCCCCCCTCGGTTCCTACTTACCAGGGAACTGTATTCCACGCCTTGTCCTCCCAGCTCTCTACCAGGGTTTCGAGGAAAGAACTTGCAGGAGCTCACAGTTGGAAGAGGCAAGGGACAGGGAGTAGTTCCAAAGGGTTGACTAGGACAGGTTAGAGTCGTGACAAGGAACTCTATGGGAATTGCCTGCTGGTTGACTACAGAGCAGCCCTCATGGAGAGCACAAGAAGGAGGGCTCAGGACAACGCCGAGGACCCTAAGTGTCTGAGTCTAACAAGGACCCACTCTAGAGGAAGAGTGACGTGGGGTGGCCCATGACCACCTCCAGACTGTGCTCTGGTCCTCCGTCCTTGGGTTCCAGAAAGGCGTGCACTTCGCAGTTATTTATAAAACATTTTCCCAAGCATTCATTACGTTTTCTCGTCACTCAGAATCAACATAGTCACTCCTGTAGTTTGTGCCTCCTCCACCCCAGCCTCTGGTGCAGCTCCCTTGCTAGTCCTCTGCCTGCCTCTCACGAGCGGCGTCTGCCTTCACTGTTTTTATCAAATTTTAAATTCCTATCAAAATTTTTGTTTTTTGGTGAAGCCATTAGTGCACTCAGAGAGGAATGGTGGGTGTCCTGCTCCATCACTCTCTGCCACATTCCCTTGAGGCGGGGTCTCTCACTGAACCTAGAGTTAGGCTGGCAGCGAGCAAATCTCAGCGATCCTCCGTCAGTGCTGGGGTTCCAGGCACTGCACAGCCATACCTGGCTTTTTGTGTGGCTGCTGGGGATTTAAACTCAGGACCTTATACTCATAAGCAGGTTCTCTTACTGAAAAGCTCCCATCCTGTTTATTATTATTATTATTATTATTATTATTATTATTATTATTATTGACAAGATCTAATGAAGCCTGGACTGGGCTCAAACTCAATATGTATTCAAGGCAGGCCTTGAACTCTTGATCCTCCTGCCTCTGCCTCCATGCCACCATGTCAAGCTTTCGGGGTTAATTTTAAAAGAAAAAGCAAAAGGCCTTTGATTCCAAACTTTCTTAAGTGAAGGCCTCTTCTGTCCTCTTCTTCTCCAACAATTCTTTTTTTTTTTTACTTCTCTTTCTCTTTCTTTTTAGAGACAAGGTCTCTCTGTAGCTTTGCAGCCTGTCCTGGAACTCACTTGGTAGACCAGGCTGGCCTTGAACTCCTGAGTGCTGGGATTAAAGGCTTGTGCCACCATCGCCCAGCTACTTTATTTTTGTATTTTATGTACATGGTGTTTTGCCCAAGTGTATGTCTGTGTGAGGGTGTGACTGTCCCAGACAGCTGCGAGCTGCCGTGTGGATACTGGAAATTGAAGCTGGGTCCCCTGGAAGAGCAGAGGATGCTCTTAGCTGCTGCGCCATCTCTCCAGTCCCGCTCTGACCTCAGCTGTCTGCTCAGGCCTTTCCACCCCTGTGGTCTGTCTGCGTCTGTTTGCACCACTTTCCCAAGGCCGCTCTGACATGGACCCCGATGAGGTTTTCAGCTGCTAACTCCAGGCCACACTCTTCAGTTCCAGTTTTACCTTCTGGACCCTTTTTCTTTTCAACACTAGAAACTGTCCTTGTATTCTTTCCCCCTCCCTCCCTCTCTGTCTCTCTCATTTTGTTTTATTTCTTTGTTTTTTGAGATGGAATTTCTTGGTTCTCAGAGTTGTATCAAACTTCTGGGCTCAAGTGACTCCCCCCAAGTAGCTCGAGCTGCTCCACTGCTCCCCCTGCCTGCCTTTCTTCCTTCTCATCCTCCTCTTCTTGATTTTTTTTTTTGTTTTTTTTGTTTTTTTTTTTTTTGGTACTTGGGACTGAATCTGGGGTCTTCACTTGCTAGGGAAGTAGGCAATCACTATTCACTTGTTTCTTTTTTAAGACAGGGTCTCTCTCCATTGCTCAGGCTGGCTTTGAGTTTGTAATCTTTGCTTCAGAATCCCAAGTAGACAAGATTATGGGCTTAGGCCTCCAGGCTGGCTGTTTTGAACCCCCTCCCCATGTTGGCTTCCAGGCACAGGGTCTCTTGGACTCTTTCTTGCTCCCACACTACCTCCCAGGCTTATGGGGCTCCACCACCCTTGCTTGCTGCTAGGCCCACCTACACCACTCTCAGATGCTAACAATCTCAGCCTTTCAACCCTGGAAGAGGCATCTTTGGGTCTTCTCAGAAACACCTATTTCTCCTAAGCAATCTTTCCCTGTCATGTTAATGATGTCACACCCACACGGGTGCCCTAGCCTCTTCTCATGTTCCCTCCACCTGAGCTCCAGCTGCTTGAGGATTTGCCAGTTCTTCCTGTAACCATGCCCAGGCCTCCCTCTCGGCTTCACCCTGCCAGTCCCAGCTATCCCCTCCATTGAACTCAGTAAGTATGAGCGAGGGGCGATGCTCAGGGTAAGAGGGGCTTTCAAGGTTGAGGGCTAGCGGTCTAGAGCATCTCCCAAGTGGAAACCTCAGGAACTAGTGTAAGGCAAAAGAGACCTCACTCTTGGGTGACACACCTGAATTTCAGCGATTCCCTGGGTGCGTCCCATGTCCACTGTCAGGCTGCACGTGGGCACAGAATGGCCCAAAGGAGGAGGGTGGCAACTATGCTGTTTTCATACCTGTGGGGATAGGCACTGAATACATTTCTGCAATGCCAATGACCAGTTTGCTGGGGAACGTACCCACTACCTAGAGCCACAATGTGTTGGCAGCTTCCCTGTTGGCAGTTGGAGGCTGACAGGAAGGATGCAGCATTAGATTTAGGCATCTCAGTAGAAGCATTATTCAAGGACCTCTTAATTTTAATAGGGAGAAAGGGTGCCCTGCATGGTTCTGGGGTCTACAGGCCTGAAGAGCATCCTTCTTTCAGAACTGGCGCACGTATTTGAACTATTAGAGCCTCATGCCAGTGGCTAGGATTGGCCCGGGATTCCTGCCCACCTGTGTTATACAGATTTCCGGGACAGGTGTTCCAAGGTGCTGACTTGAGACAAAAGAACCAGGAAGCAAGCTAGGCCTCTTTGAGCAGGGCCTTGCTCCCCCTTCCGTGGGAGAGAGCACACCCAACAGAACTGGCTCAGAGGACTTCATGGTCAACTGAACGGGGTCAAGGTCCAAAGGGAAAGGGGGGTGTGGAGGAATGGCTAATCCAAGAACTCTTCCTGGTGGTACTGCATTCTTAGTAGGGTTCAGCAGGCAGGGCATCCTCAGGGGTCATCATCGCTGGTTGCACAAGTCCCGCCCCTCCTTCACCCACCTGTGGGAAAAGCCAGGGGGGCGGGGAGGAGCTGGCTGCTGGTGTTTTGGTGTTGCTGCGTCCCTGCCCGGGTCTCTGCCAGTTTAGGGACTGCTATGGAGTACTGATCTCAGAGAGTGGGGCACTCTGGGGCCAGGCTCCCAGGAGGCCAAGTTAGGAAAACCTCCGGGAAGGCTTCCTTGCCACCTGCTGCAGCTTGCAGCCTGTGAAAGTCGGTCTGCAGAACTACGGCTGCGCCCACCGGCGACCTTGGCGCAGGCCGCAGCGGCAGCTCCGCCCACCCAACCCCGAGACTGGGTTTTTTTTTTCCTTGCCTGCCGCCTCCAGGCGCCTGGCGCGCGGCAGCTCGGTTTTTAATTCTTCCCATTTCACAGAGGAGAAAACTGTAGTGCGGGATGGCTTGGTCGGCTAGTCCAAAGTCATGCAGCTGGTTCGGGCCTAGCCCGGATTTCCAGAGTGATCCACATGGCCCCTGCAGACTCGGCCTCGGAGGGTCCCAAGCTTGAGGACCCGCCCGCCCCCCACCTCTTTGGAAAGGTAAGGAGAGAAGTCTCCCCTGTAGTTAGCTTTCACCTTGTTTACCGCCTTAGATCAGAGGTCTGGGAAAGACCCGCACTGTCAGCTTTTTTTTGTGTAGGGTTATTGTGTCTCTCCTTCAACCTCTGAGGTCCCCTACTGGAAACCAATCCCACCTTCCCAGTCCAGGAAGCTGGAATATAGGAATCATGACCCAGGGTAAATTCAGTGAAAACTAAACTCTGGGAATTGCAGCACAGGGAAGTCACTGAGTCTGGGAGGCTCGTGGGTGGAGTGGGGTTAAGGAGTGAGCCCAGCTGAGAAGGCATGTGCCTGGTGGTGCCTTGGGACAAAGACAGCTGTTCCTTCATCTTGGAAGCCTGGTTACTCTGGTGTCCTTTGAAAGGAACGCAGAGAGACAGAGTGGGGCCCGGGATGACTTGCCTGGGGCTGGGGGAGAATTCTGACCTCTCTACCTTCCCACTTGTGCCCACAGTGCCCGTCTGGCTTAGCCATGGCGAAGCTGGAGACATTACCTGTGCGCGCTGATCCAGGGAGGGATCCCCTCCTGGCCTTTGCCCCCCGGCCTTCTGAGCTTGGACCCCCAGATCCCCGCCTGACCATGGGCAGTGTGGGTAGTGGGGTGCCCCATGCCCAGGAGTTCCCTATGAAAAGCGTGGGCACTCGAACAGGGGGTGGGGGCAGCCAGGGCAGTTTCCCTGGTCCAAGAAGCAGTGGTAGTGGCACCAGCAGGGAGAGACCTGGCCGCTACCCATCAGAGGACAAGGTTCTCGCCAACTCTCTCTACCTCAATGGCGAGCTGCGGGGCAGTGACCACACAGATGTCTGTGGTAACGTGGTGGGCAGCAGTGGGGGCAGCAGCAGCAGTGGGGGCAGCGACAAGGCTCCACCACAATACCGTGAACCCAATCACCCACCCAAGCTCCTGACCACCTCTGGCAAGCTAGACCAGGTTAGTCCCCAGGACCTGAGAGCCTCATAGCCTAATTTAGAGTGGTGGTGGTGGTGGGTAACCAAGACAAGAGGTTAAGGTGGGACTTCTCAGGGGGAATCGTGGGAACTGGGAGGAAAACCATTATGGGGAGTTGTGGCGTGCAATCCCCGGGCTGAGTCACGTGTGGATTCAGGACAGAGATGGCTTGTGGGAGAGACTAGAGGTGGAGCCTCAGGGGAGACTCGGTTTGGAGATATAATTGGGGCAGAAGGGGGTTCTTGAACAAGTCTTGGACATAAGGAAGAGGAAGGGCCAAGGATAAGATCTCAATCTGATGCTTCTTCTCCCCCTCCCTTCCTTCTATGCAGTGCTCAGAGCCACTAGTCCGGCCATCAGCCTTCAAGCCTGTTGTACCCAAGAACTTTCATTCCATGCAGAACTTGTGTCCTCCACAGACCAATGGGACCCCTGAGGGACGCCAGGGCCCTGCTGGCCTCAAAGGCGGACTGGACAAGTCTCGGACCATGACACCGGCGGGTGGGAGTGGGGGTGGCCTCTCAGACTCCGGCCGGAACTCACTCACCAGCTTGCCTACCTATAGTTCCAGCTACAGCCAGCATCTGGCGCCCCTCAGTGCTTCCACCAGCCATATCAACCGCATTGGCACGGCCGGCTACAGTAGTGGCAGCAGCGGTGGGGGGTCAGGCTACCAAGATCTGGGGACCTCTGACAGTGGGCGGGCCTCCAGTAAGAGTGGGTCATCATCGTCCATGGGGCGGTCAGGCCACCTGGGGTCCGGGGAGGGTGGAAGCGGGGGCCTGCCGTTTGCAGCCTGTTCACCACCCTCGCCCAGCGCACTGATCCAGGAACTGGAGGAGCGGCTGTGGGAGAAGGAGCAAGAGGTGGCGGCTCTGCGGCGCAGCCTGGAGCAGAGTGAGGCCGCGGTGGCCCAGGTGTTGGAGGAGCGGCAGAAGGCATGGGAGCGGGAGCTAGCTGAGCTCCGGCAGGGCTGCAGTGGGAAGCTGCAGCAGGTGGCCCGCCGTGCCCAGCGCGCCCAGCAGGGCCTACAGCTGCAGGTGCTGCGGCTACAGCAGGACAAGAAGCAGCTGCAGGAGGAGGCAGCCCAGCTGATGAGGCAACGGGAAGAGCTAGAGGACAAGGTGGCCGCCTGCCAGAAGGAGCAGGCCGACTTCCTGCCCCGGATGGAGGAAACTAAGTGGGAGGTGCGGGCTGGGGGGCTTAGATCTTTCCTCCCTGGCGCCCTTTCAACTCCTCTTTCTCTGGAGACCTCAGAGCTGCAACTTACTACTGGGTAGTGGGGGGAGTTGTGACAGGGAAGGGGACCAAATCAGTTCAGAGTGACCCTGAGAATAGAAGCTGCCCTTGAATGTAGCAGAGGAGTCACTTCTGTCCGGAGTAAGGCGGGAGCCCCCTGTGGGTCTGAGCCTGAGTCCAGCAGAAGCTCGGTGCCCCTGGAGCGGGAGCTGGGTTGAGATGAGCCTTTACTCCGTCTGCTCTGCCTTTACCTTGCCTTCTGCTTCCGCCTGTCCCTATCCAGGTGTGCCAGAAGGCCGGCGAGATTTCCCTCCTGAAGCAGCAACTGAAGGACTCCCAGGCTGATGTGTCGCAGAAGCTGAGTGAGATCGTGGGACTGCGCTCACAACTTCGGGAGGGTAGGGCCTCACTCCGGGAGAAGGAGGAACAACTGCTCAGCCTGAGGGACTCCTTCGGCAGCAAACAGGCCAGCTTGGAGCTGAGTGAAGGCGAGCTGCCCCCTGCCTGCCTCAAGCCTGCACTGACCCCTGTGGACCTGGCCGAGCCACAGGAAGCCCTGGCCTCCTGTGAGAGCGATGAGGCCAAGATGCGCCGCCAGGCTGGGGTGGCAGCAGCAGCTTCCCTGGGTTCTGTGGATGGGGAGGTGGATGCTGCGGGAGACGGTGGGACACGGGCCCTGCGCAGGGAGGTGGGGAGACTGCAGGCTGAGCTGGCTGCTGAGCGGCGTGCCCGGGAGCGCCAGGGTGCCAGCTTTGCAGAGGAGCGCCGGGTGTGGTTGGAGGAGAAGGAGAAGGTCATTGAGTACCAGAAGCAGCTCCAGCTGAGTTACGTGGAGATGTACCAGCGCAACCAGCAGCTGGAGCGGCGACTTCGGGAGCGTGGGGCAGCGGGGGGTGCCAGCACGCCTACACCCCAGCATGGTGAGGAGAAGAAAGCCTGGACCCCCTCCCGCCTCGAGCGCATTGAGTCCACAGAAATCTGATTCTCTTATCTGCGTGCACAACCTTCTGACAAGTGCCCTGTCTGAAGGTTGGAGTCACCAATGTCCCCTTCCATCCATTTCCTTTCCCCATGTGCGCTGCATATCCCCAGACCAAAGAGGTTCTCAAAGCAGCTGTGACCAGCCCCCTTATCCTCAGTCCATGCAGCTCTAGCACTGCCTTTGTGGGTAGCCACTCGAGACCCTCCTGCCAAGGAGAACGTAGGGGAGGGCAGAGTGCGTGGGGGTGAGGTCCCAGGTGCGGGGAGCATGCTCCTCTTCTGGGAAGCCTCTTGTTGGAGATGGAGGCAGCAGGCGTGGGTTGCCAGGAAGTACCCCAGCCCCCCCCAGATCTTGGGCCACCGCTGCTGGTCACCTTGTGTCCAATGCTATTGTCTGTGCTCTCCTCCTAGGCCACACAGCCTGAAGGAGCCTGCGTGGGTCTATCAATGCTGACAGACCCTAGGTTCCTGGTCTCTCTCCTTCATGTAGTGTTTTCCTTCCCCAGGCAGTTAGCAGAAGTGGGAGCAGATGGCCTGCCTGTGGTTGAGAGGGCTACCTGCCCAACCCCTCCCCCAGCAAGGTATCTTTGGCTCAGGCCTTAGAGCCTGGACTAGTCCTGAGCATGTGTCCCTCTGTGTATATTGAGGGAGGTGAGAGTTGGGGCTGGAAGCTCAGTACCCATGGGAGATCTGCCTTCCTTTTCTTGGAAAGGGTCACCTGGAGGCTTCTCAGCCCCACCCTCACCCTCTGGCCAGGATCCTACAAGGCTATATATCCCCTGCTGCTTTGTTGACCCCGTCATACCCAGGGTCACTGGTCAGCTCTAATTATAGCTATGAAGTGCGACCTGCCTCTTAGGTATTCTGTTTGCCTCAATCTGAGGTCAGCTGGATGTCTGATGTCTTCCTGTGTTTTCCCTCACTGTCTCCCCCAGCCTCCTGCTCTCACGCTCACATCATCCTCCCAAGCTGCCTTTTCTTCCAAGTCTCACCTTTGCGCCCAGCAGAGAGCTCTGCTTGACTTTTGGTGCACTGCTCACTCCCCAGCTCCGCTGGCCCAAGTCTGAGCCCTGGGCCCTGGTTTTGAGGGGCCAGTCAGGGTTGGATGTGACTACCCCTAAAGAACAAGGCTAACCTTTGAGGATCGCTGACCCTTTGGCTGTTGGCCAGACTTTGAGTTGGCTCCTTTGTCCGGGCAGGGATGACTGACATGGGTTGGGACAGTCAGCGTCACTTCCTTATCTAGGATCTCTCAGAGGCTATCCCCCCCCAAGACAGGCAGGGAAATTCTAATTTCTCTTTTAAGAAAGTAAATTTCCAATTCACCAGCAATAACAATCAGAGGAGACTTGGCCCTCAGTCCTTATATTTCTCTTTTTCACTCCCTCTTCCAGCCCCAAGATGGAATTTTGGGGACTGGGTGGAGAGGGTTGGTAACTACTGTGAGCAAGTCCCCCAACCCCTGACCAGCCTCCTCCATGACTGGTGACTGTTTAGCGAGCTGTGCACCCCCCCAAAAAAGCAGGAGTGCCCTCCAACCCTCGGCATAGCTCCTTCGGGGTGGTCCTCAATGGGTTTTTGACCTTGATTGGAGGCCACTCTGGCAAGCACTGCCCATTCCTCTAATCCCTCACCGTACCTGCACCAGGCCCTGGCCCACAGGGACTGGGAGAAGGAATTAACACAAAACAAAACAGAGATGGGGGGGGGGAGAGAAAAAAATATGAACAGCTTTGGAATGTCCAACCACAAAATAAATTATATATAAATGTATAAATATATAAATATATATATCTACCATATGTGATGGAAAGACTTTTCATTTTCCCAAAGAAATAAAATGGAGAAAGCCTCTTAAATGGCATTCTGTGGCCAGCTTGTATTTTTGCAAGTATGGGAGGTAAGGTTTGGGGGTGTAGGCAAAGCTGGAACAAACATTCTCCAGAGGACTCATTGTGCTGTGCAAGGAGATTGGCTCAAAGCTTAAGTCTTCCATATCTGCATGCTCTGGCTTTGATTACGAGACCCTGCCTCACTGAATAATATGGAATATTGCATGATATTTTGATTGTGTTCTGACAAAGCTTGCTTGGAGTCAGAGGGCAGAGCTAGCCACTAGTTGACCATAGAGGTTTGGAGAACTGTAGACAGACAAGACGGGGCTGAGGGGGATCTCAGTCCTTTGGACTGTAGAGTCAAAGATGCAGGAAGCAACTGGTGGCTGCTCCCAGTGCTCTGATCTTTCAGGTTCTTACCCCAATATTTGACCCAATTTTTTTAATTGATAAGCTAATAAGGATGATTCCCAGCATCCCAGGAGTCGTGGTTCTACCTTTCCTACCAATGGGCGGGGGCGGGGGCGGGGGGAGGCAACGACTTCCTCTTCAGCTCAGGCTGTTAGCAGTGTTACCAGCTGGCTCTAGGTTAGGAGCTGTGCGCTGGGCTGCTGTCCCGAAAGCAGGAGATGCAGGATAGCTAAATACCGCCCGCAGCCACTTAAAACACCTCACAGTGAGTACCATAGAATCACAGAATCAGTTTCCAGTTAATGGTAAAAAGACCCATATATGCTGTAAGAGGTGACCTGTCCTTTATGGTAGTTCCTTCAGTCTTCCCAAAGCCTCACAGTAAAAAATTAGTTTTCTGTAAACATCACAACTAGATTTACATTTCCTGGAACTCACTCTTTAGACCAGTCTAGCCTCGAACTCAGAGATCTGCATTCCTCAACCTCCCAAACGCTGGGATTAAAGGCATGCACCACCACTGCCTGGCCTAGATTTATACTTATAAAGAGTGGCTTATTTTTCCCTTTACCCCATACCTCTAGATATAGGTGTCACAGACACCTCCTTGTGGAGATACAGCAATGATTCTCCACCTGTGGGTCGTGACCTCTTGGGGTCAAACATAGAGTGACATATCAGATTTTTACATTAAGATTCATACCAGCAAAATTACAGTTATGAACTATCAACAAATATACTTTTATGGTGGGGTCCCCACAACATGAGGAGCTAGTAAAGGGTCAGTGTTAAGAAGATTGAGAATCACTCCTCCAGAGTCCAGATTTTTCATCCTCCCACTAATCCTACCTTGTTTCCTCTGCCACAGAGTGGCATAGTTCTCTGATGAGTTTGGTTTGTACCACTTTATCGTGATATAAAAGGTTTTTGGAGCCAAGCGGTGGTGGCGCACACCTCTGATCCCAGCACTTGGGAGGCAGAGGCCAGTGGATCTCTGTGAGTTCAATGCTAGCCTAGTCTACAGAGCTAGTTCCAGGACAACCAGGGCTATTTGTTACACAGAGAAACCCTAGAAGTGGGGATTGAAGTTTTTCTGAGGCTAAATGTGATGGCACAGGCCTTTAATCACAGCACTCAGGAGACAGAGGTAGGCAGATCTCTGAGTTGGCAGCCAGCCTGGTCTACACAGTAAGTTCCAGAACAGCTGGGGCTATATAGTGAGACCCTGTCTCAAGAACAAACAAAGAAAGAAAGAAAGAAAGAAAGGAAAAAGAAAGTGCCTGCTATACATGAGAACCTGAGTTTGCGTTTCCAGCACCCACATAAAAGCAAGCCCTGAGGCCCCGTCTCTGTCTAACCACAGCACAGGGGCCACCAGAATACAGGTGGGTCCCTGGAGTTCATGGCTAGTCTGTATTGCTGAATCTGAAGCCACGAGCTCCAGTTTTAGTGAAAAACACGACCTCAAAAAAGTGAGATGGAAAGTGATTGAGAAAGACACCTGATGTTGCCCACTGGCCTACACAGACACACACACCAAGAAAAGGTCCCAGAACCATGCCATAGCTCTTCCCTTCCAGTCCTGTTGGCTAGAGATGGGCCAGAAGCTCCTCGCACTTCAGAGGAGACTAGGAAACAGTACTTGGCAAAGAGAACCTGGACTATGGTGGCTGCCCAGGAGCAATCAAGATTTTGCCCCTGGGTGTGGGATTTCTCCCCCTGGGTTTGCAGGTGGGTTGTAATCAGGTAAGAGAAAGAGAAAGGAAAGGACACGGCTGCTCCTAGGCATGGTAGAGAAGTTTCCTGTCGATAAAAAGGAGACACAGTCAGACACAGGGACTTCTGGGAGAGTCCAGAGTGGACATAACCCTGAGCCATGTGATGAGAGGGGGAAGGGAGAGGGAACCATGTGCAGCAGCCAAGAGGCCTAAAAGAGAGCAGACAAAAAGGGGCCAGGTAACCAAAGTGGTTGATTTTATATATATAGGGAAAGGTAGGTGGGGGAAGAGCAGCCCAGCTGCTGGGTTGGAGAAGTTTAGGGTAGGGGTTGAGGTACGGGCTGAGGGATGCTGGGAGAACCTGGCGGCTAGGCACCTCAGCTATTTGTCCCTGACCAGTATAAACCCTGTTACCAATGGTCTAGGGGCACAATGTTCACACCCAGGCAAACTGCCTTTCATAGAACTCAGAAGCTTGGATGCTGGGCTAGAACTTCTTTGTCACCACCTCTTACATTATCCTGTCTCCGCACCAGTGCCCTGGAGGAGTATGAGGTCTCCATTCTCTTCCACAGCTTTTCAAATAGATGGTAGCCTGGGACAGGGCCTTCTTACTACAAAGGGCTTGAGAGAATCTTCCAGCCTAGGTGGGAGGCCCTCCTAAGCGGGGTACAAGACCATCCTGACTTACCCTCCTCCAGTTTCAGCGTCTTGCATCCATTTTTCTTTTAAAGGCTTTTCTACATAGGGTTTCTCTGTATAACAGCTCTGGCTGTGCTGGAATGTGCTTTGTAGATCACACTGGCATCGAACTCAGAGATCTGCCTGCCTCTGCCTCCCGAGTGCTGGGATTAAAGTCGTGCGCCACCATGTCCGACTTGTATCCACTTTTCTGTATCATTTATTTATTTATTGGCAAGATCTCGCTACATAGCCATGGCTATCCTGGAACCCACTATGTAGATCAGGCTGACTTCCAATTCAAGAAAATTTGCCTAAACCGGGCGGTAGTGGCGCCCGCCTTTAATCCCAGCATTCGGATCTCTGAGTTCGAGGCCAGCCTGGTCTACAAAAGCTAGTTCCAGGACAGGCTCCAAAAAACCTAGAGCAAAACCCTGTCTCGAAAAACAAAACAAAAAAGAAAAAGAAAATTTGCCCGTCTCTGCCCCCTGAGCGCTAGGATTAAAGGCGTAATATGCCCAGTTCCCAGTTTCTTTTGCCCATTTTTCATCTACCCATTGCTAGTTCCTCTTCTGAAAACATAAGCATTTTCACTATTGGAAATGCATCATTATCTTCATTCTATAGATGACAAACAAGGCTTTAAAAGTTAATGTGATTTTCCAAAATCATAAAATCTTGATGGTATCCTAGGATTCGAACCTGTGCACAGCTGCTCAATTGCTACCAAAGTGATCCATCCAGCGTACTATTTTACCCTCTGCTCGTTCTGGGCATCCTCTTTACGTCTGACGCTAGAAAATGCCAGTGGAAAACGCTGTCTGGAGTTTTTTGAGCCTCGGCGGCTCCGGCTCCGAGACTGACGCAGGCGGAAGTAGACGGCCGCTGGCCCGGAAGTGGGCTGTGGAGCGGTTGCTGCTGGAGGGCTGTGTGTGTTGACTTACCTTTTGCGGCCCGGGACTGGAGCTGGGGCGCTACCTTTGCGGTTGTCAGGTGAGTGGGCGGCCGGAGAGGACGTGCTGCCTGCGTTCTGGCCCCGCCGACCAGTTCTCCCGGGCCTGCTCCGCCGAGGCAGTGCTTCCAAGCCGGCGACCCGGGCGCCACCCGAGAGCCCCTCGATATCTGGGCCACCTTCGCCTCTCCAAACTGCTGTGACTGAGGGCAAAAGACTTCTTTGAAAGCTGCTTTTGAGCCCTTGTGAAGTGGAGATCGTGACTGTTTGTACCTCACAGGACTGTTAAACATTCTGCTCGGTCCCACTCCACATCCTAGCGTCCACGCGAAGCCCTTAGAAAGTAACTTAGCCGGTTTTGGGTGGGTCCCGAGAGCAGGTCTTTCTTTCTTCTCCCCCCGCCCCCCAGATTTTCGAGACAGGGTTTCTCTGTGTAGCCCAGGCTGTCATGGAACTCACTGTGTAGACCAAGCTGGCCTCGAACTGAGAGATCCGTCTGCCTCTGCCTCCCGAGTGCTGGAATTAAAGGCGTGTGCCACCATCGGCCGAGTCGGTGTTTCTTAACCAGTTTCTCGCCAGAAAGCATCTTGGGACGGGGTGAGGCAGTGAAACATACCTTCATTTTCTAGCACTTTCTGGTCGTACAAGCCCAAGTCGAGGTAATAGCGTTTGTCTCCTCTCTCTCCCAGGAACAGGAAATTACTGCCCCTTTTCTGTTCAAATCATGACATCTCTTTGCTCTAACTCAAGGAAGGAACTCTGCATAGGAGCCTTTCTACTTGATACATTTATGAGTCTTCTTGGGGGCTTCCTTGCTCACTCAGTGTAGACATCTGGGCTTTGCTTCATCCTGTGGAGCGCCTATCTAGGAATTTTAATGTAAAAAAGAATTGGTATTTTGTGTTCATGTTTTCTGTACTTTGCCCACACTGTGAGTACTCAAAACAGCAGCTTTCTAGCACTAGGTTCTTAGGCCTACTGCCCTCAGTTGCCACAGGCTAGCCCTAGGTGATTTAGTCCTGCTTGGTAGACCAAAATAAAATCTCAAGACTACCACTTGCTTCATTTAGCTGAGAAAGCTGGGTCACTTTTGGCAGTTGTGCAGGGCTGCTGTGTCTGTATGTCTACCATACTTAGTGGTTTATTGTTTTCTGGTCCCCAATGAAGCCTTGGCATTCATCGTGTGAATAGATCAACTTAAGGTTTTTTCTTTATTTTTGTTTTCTGTGTCTGGGCGTTTTGCCTTTCTGTGCACCATGTGTCTGGCTGGAGGAGGCCAGAAGAGGATGTCAGATCTCCTGGGGCTTGAATTGTAGTTGGTTGTGAGCCAAAGTGTGGGCTGAGAGAGCAGCCAGTGCTCTTAAACATTGGGCCGTCTTTCTGACCAGTAAGTCAACTTTTATATAAAAGAATTCTGGCTTGGCATGGTAGTGCACATCTTTAATTCCAGCACTCAGGAAATGAAGGAGGCACATCTGTGAGTTTGAGGCCATACAGGGCTATAGGAAGATTGTGCTCTCTCAACCCCTCTAAGAAAAACAAAAACAAAAACGGAAATCTGAAGTTTCTTATTTTTGAAACCTTAAAATTGGAAAAACAGGTGAAAAACTAAAACAACAATAAAAACCCAGGTGTTTGGTTGTATGTGACTGGAATTGTTGTTGAGAATTTTCTCTCTTGCCTGTTTGGGTCTTTCTATTTATTTTTACCTGCTCTTTAGCCATCCTCTAAAGTGGAGGGAAGGGCATGGAGGCGTGTGCCTATAATCCTGTCACTGGAGTGCAAGGCCTGCCTCTGCTGGCTACTGTTAGGTCTCAAAATCAAGCTAAATGACTGACTGAGGTGCAAATTTAACATATCAAAGTGGACCTGGCTGCCAGGTCCTCCCAGCATCCCTCAGTACACAGAGTCATCCTGGCTGCCATACCCTGCTCCTACCCTAAACTCCCAGCTTCTCTGATTTCTACATAACCTCAGCTATCTTGACTACCTACCCTTTCACTAAGGGTCCTTTTTCCTCTTGGCTGCTACTCTTAGTTCCCACACTCCTGGCCTCTTGACTTCTGCCTCTCCCCGCCCACCTGTCCCACATGGCCCTGTTCTATCTGTCAGCCATGTTCACTCTGGACTTCCGGGTGCCTCTCCTTATGCTCTCTTTCATGTTTACAATAAACCTCAACCCATACCTAGGAGCAGGCATGTCTTCACCACCCCCAGCATTCAGCTGCAGAGTTGAGACCATTCTAGGATACATGAGACCCTGTCTTTTTGTTGTTGCTTGTTTGTTTGTTTAAGACATGGTTTCTTTGCGACACCTTTTCTTTGGGTAGCTCTGGTGGTTCAGGGACTCCCTCCATAGATCAGGCTGGCCCCAAACTCAAGGAGATCACCTTCCTCTGTCTCTTGAGTGCTGGGACTAAAGGCATATGCCACCACCGCCCAACTGAGACCCTGTCTTAAAGACGGATGGTTTGTGCTAGATTTGGACTCCCCTCCCCCCAGCTTTGATTTTCTTTTGGCTTGGTTCGTAGACCCTTCCCTTGACCTCTGCAGTTTGCAGTGTGCCTTAACCTTCCTAGGCTACTGGTACATGGGAGCAGAAGGGAAGAAACAACCTAGTTAACATCTCACTGACAGCTCAGGGTCATTACTGTCAGTTTACAAGCCTTTGTGGCTTTAAATTTTGGTAAACTCCCATCAGGAGACTTTAGCCCCTAGAAAAAGTTAGGAGCTAAGGCTGTAGTAAGCCTAGCATTGATGAGGCCTTAAGTTTGATTACTAACACTGCAAAAGAGAAAAGACAGTATGAGAATGAAATGGTAATTTGTATATACTAAATGTGTCATACGCTTAATTGACTTACAGTTACCATGGCTGCCCTTTTCTGCCCGGTTCCCTTTTTCTAACTTCCGGACTGTGGTTTAAGATGGCCTTGCTGAGGCATGTATCTGGAAGATAAAAAGGTAAGACTTCTGGCTTCTGTGTTATCGCATCGTCTGGGTGGTCGAGCAGTGCCTTTTGGAGATGCCAACACCGTGAAGCTGTGCTGTGGTCTATTAGCGGCCCTAAGGAGGAGATAGAGAGGAGGATATATTTAGAACACTGAAACTAGGCAGGGAGCTTAGTGCAGTGACGTCAGGTTGGAGCCTTTAATTAGGAGCCAGGAATTAGTTAATTAATTGATTTTCAGCTTTCTCGTTTGTGCTCTGGGAAACCTCGGGGAAAGAAAAGTTAACTGACTCCCTCAGCCTGTTTTCTCTACCTAGCAGCAATCTCCTTTGCAATGCTCTTCTTCCCTGCCCTCTTACTCTGCCTCTTCTCTTCTTCCCTACTTTTTTCTTCTCTTAAAGACAGGCAATCTTGCTGTATAACCCTGTCTAGCTGGGAGCTTGCTGTATAGACCGGGCTGGCCTCAAAACCACAGAGCTTTACCTTGCCTTCTAAATACTGGGATTAAAGTTGTGCACCACTAGACTTGGCTTGTCGTTGTTTTTGGTTTCTCTGTATAACAGCCCTGGCTTTCCTGGATCTCACTCTGTAGACCAGGCTGACCTTGAATTCACACAGGTGTGCGAGCTTTTGCCTCCCAAGTTCTGGGATTAAAGACCTGCACCACCACGCCTAGTTAGACTTGGCTTCTGTTTTTGAGACAGGGTCACATGTATTCTAGCCTGGCTTCAAACTCAGTGTATAGTTAAGGATGACCGTGACTCCTGCTTTCACCTCCAGGTGCTAGGGTTACAGGCGTGCACCACCACACCTCTAACATACGTATTTTGTAAGTTTAACTTTTGTTGAAGTTGTGCTTGTTTGTGATTTAAATAGTTCAATAGAACTTGTGACACTGTCAGTTCTTTCCAGTTTCTTCCCCCACTTTTGTTCCCCAAAATCGTTTTCAACAGTCTGTTCCTTTTGGTATTTGTTGGTTTCTTTTTCTTTGAGGTTTGATTTAGTATTTTAGCATCATGATTAAGAGAAGTCTTAGAGCAGCTGCTTTCATATGCATTTGTATAGCGTTTCCTTCCTCTCTTCCTTCCAGCTTTTTTTTTTTTTTTTGGTTTTTCGAGACAGGGTTTCTCTGTGGTTTTGGAGCCTGTCCTGGACCTAGCTCTTGTAGACCAGGCTGGTCTCGAACTCACAGAGATCCGCCTGCCTCTGCCTCCCGAGTGCTGGGATTAAAGGCGTGCGCCACCACCGCCTGGCTTCCTTCCAGCTTTTATGTGGCACTGGGTAGTGAACGCAGGGCTTCTGTATGGCAGGCAACGAACAATTACTGAGCTACACCCACGGGCTCTTTTTATTGTTTTTGGTTTTAGATTTATTTTATGTGTATGAGTGTTTTGCCTAAATGAATGTATATGCACTACATGCTCTCCTGGTACCCACAGAAGTTAGAAGAGGGCATCAGACCTTCTGGAACTGGAGTTATAGGTGGTTGTCAGCCACTTTGATGGTACTGGGAGTTGAACCCTGGTCCTCCAAAAGAGCAGCAAGTGCTTTTAACAGTGTTGTTGATTTGAGACTGGACTCACTCACTATGTTGCCCAGGTAGAATTTTGTATCTCTTCTCAGCATCCTGAGTACCTGAGGTATGAGCCATCATATAGCTAGTGTTGCTCACTCTCCATCTCTCTCTCTGTTTTGATTTTAAACAAAGACTCTTAATTTTATTTTACTTCTATTTATGTATATATGTGTGAGTAAGTGCCATGTGTACGTGTGTGCCTGCCAAGGCCAGCAAGCGCATCCCTCCCTTACGGATGTTTCTGAGCTGAACTCAGATCCTCTGGAAAAGCAGAAAGTTTTCGTAATCATGGAGCCATCTATCCAGACCCCTCCCTCCTTTTTTTTTAAATATTTATTTATAAATATTTATAAATGTATGTATTTATTTATTTATTTATGTGAGCCACCATGTGGTTGCTGGGAATTGAACTCAGGACCTTTGGAAGAGCAGGCAATGCTCTTAACCACTGAGCCATCTCTCCAGCCCCTGCTTCAAACTCTTTAAGTGCTGGGGTTATATGCAGACTACAGCTGTAATGTATACCTGGCAATAATTTCTGTTAGTGTTCTTACTGGCTTATTTTTCTGTCAGTCTGTCCATCCCTAGATTATCCATTAGATGTTCCTTTCCCAAATACTGCCCATGCCCATCCATCTCTTGCAGCATGCACTGCTTGCGCTTTTTGTCTGGTCACAGTTCTTGTCCTGGGATCTTTCCTCTGTTTTTACTATGAGTTTTCTCTTTTTTTCTCTCCTGTGTTGAGCTCTTAAATATTTTTGTTTATCCGTTTGTTAATTTGGAAAGTCTGTTTAGTTTAGACTAGCCTTGAACATGTGTCAGTCCTGCCTGGGGTTACAGGTATGTGTAGGTATGTGCCACCTCACTGAATTTAAAACTAAAACTCTCCCTCCTGAGACAGGGTCTTACTGCATAGCCCTGGCCTAGAACTTGCTGTGTGGATTAGGCTGGCTTCAAATTCAGATTAATGTACATCCTTTTTTTTTTTTTTTTGTGACAGGGTTTCTCTGTAACTTTGAAGGCTGTCTAGGAGCTTCCTCTGTAGACCAGGCTGGCCTTGAACTCACAGGATCTGCCTGCCTCTGCCTCCCAAGTGCTGGGATTAAAGTACCACCACCCGGGCGCATTTCAAAACTTAACTCTTTTTAAATTTTCCTTTAAATTTATTTTATGTTACATGTATAAATGTTTTGCCTGCATGTATGTTTATGGACCATGCACATGCCTGGCGTCCTTAATGTTCAGAAAAGGGTATCAGATCGTCTGGAACTGGACTCACTGGAACCGAGACACCATTGTGGGTGCTGGGAAATGAACTAGGGTCCTATGCAAGAGCAAGTGTTCTTAAACACTGAGCCAACTTTCTTAAAACTGTTTATTTATTTATTTATTTGATGTGTGTGTATATATGTGCTTTGTTGTGTTTTGTTTTTGTGAGATAAGGTCTCTCTGTAGCCCTGGCTATCCTGGAATTCACTGTGTACTAACCTTGAACTCAGAGACTTCGTACCTCTGCCTCCCAAGTGCACCTGTTCTTTTTTTTATTTTTTTATTTTTTTTATTTTCGAGACAGTGTTTCTCCGTAACTTTTGGTTCCTGTCCTGGAACTAGCTCTTGTAGCCCAGGCTGGCCTCGAATTTACAGAGATCCGCCTGCCTCTGCCCCCAAGTGCTGGGATTAAAGGCGTGCGCCACCACCGCCCGGTTGTACCTGTTCTTTTCTGTTCTTTTATAGAATTATTTTATTTCATGTGCCCACATGTTTTCCCAGCTTGTATGTTTATGTATCATGTTCATGCAGTGCCCACAGAGCCCAGAGGAGGGCATCAGAGCCCCAGGAACTGGAATTACAGACGGTTGTGAGCCATGTGGGTTCTGGGAATCCCTGGTCTGCAAGACTGCTCTGCTTGAGCAGGTAAACTGCTCTGGAGGAGCAGCCAGAGCTCTCAATCACTGCGCCACTGCACTCTCCAGTCCCTCGGCCCCTAGACCTCTTCATGTTTCCGTCTCAAATATCTCCTGCCAACTTTCAGGTCTTTTATTGTACTCTTTCTTTGATTGTAGAATGTTCTGCAAAATCCATTCTTTCATATAGTTGTCAGTTCTTTTGTCTTCTCTTTATTCTTTTTATAAGTAGGGTGAACTGTAGTGATAACTGGAACGCGAGGATGTGATAGGCAGGAGATGCCCTTGAGCTGACCCAGTGACTCTAACTCCTGGCATCTGGAAATCTGGAGAGTCGCTTCTTCAGCCCTGCCCCCAAATCTGGACCTCTGCTTTCTAAATTGTATTGCGGTCTCTGTATTCTAGTAGTGTGGCCTTTGGAGTCTGAGAGCAAGCTCTACTCAGTCCTTTGGCTCTGTACCATATGAAAGATTTCTTTTTTTCTTGTGAGAATTTCCTTAATCTTATAAAATCTCTTACTTATAAATAATATGGAAATAATAAACCTACCTTATTGTTAGAATGAGAACTAAGCAGAATGTGGTGGTACACGCCTTTAATTCCAGGACTAGGAAGGCAGAGGTAGGTAGATCTCTCCCAAGTTCCAGACCTGCCAGGACTGCGTCATGAGATCCTGTCTCAGAAAGTTAAAGGGGAGGTGGGGGGTTGATGCATATCAAATAGTTCATTTAGGACTCTAAGCCTTGAAGGGAGACTAACCATAGGAGAGGAGGAAACTAGAGAGGATAATGGTGGGGAGAACGACAGATTGTATGTTGTCTCGTGCAGAATCTAGACTATCCATGAAAGCAGGATGTTTGGGAGATGGCTCGGTGAGTAAAGTGCTTGACCCACAAGCCTGAGGGCCCGAGTTTGGATCCCCAGAACCTTCATAATAATAATGAAAAGAAAAAAAGCTGGATATGAAGTGTCACGTGCCTGTAGTCCTAGCCTTCTTGGGAGGCGGAGGCTGGAGCATACCCTGGGCTCACTGACCAGTCTAGCCAGTTGTGACCCTCAGATTCAGTGACAGATCCTGTCTCAAAAATAAAGTGTTGAGCCATGGAGGAAGACACCAGATTGAGCTCATCTCCACATGTGTACAACACATACAAGACGAATGGGGACAAGACAATATAGTGGCGGGGGTATGTGTGAATATGAACAGTATGTAATGATGTACAAAAACGGACATGTCATAAATAAAACCTTTTATTTCGGTCATCGAAATGGTTAAAGGCACTTTTTACCAATCCTGGCAATCTGAGTTTAATCCATAGGATCTTCATGGCAGAAGGAAACTGACTCCTACAAGTTGTCTTGTGATCTTCACACATGTGCCATGGTATGTGTGTCTCCACATACACAAACACACATTAAGTAAAAAATTGTAAAATAATTATGTTTTAAAATTTTAAAAACCTATTGTTTATTAACACAAATTTTAATTAGGACAAGGAAAAAAAGATAGCATTGGTACAGAAGAGACCCTAAAATAGTTGGGGCTCTTGTTATTTCCATCTTAGAACTTAATTTCGTTTGTTATCTTTGTTTTGAGACGGGGTTTCATGTAGCCACAGCCTTCTATTTACTTATTTTATGTGTTTGGATGTTTTGTTTGCATGTATGTTTGTGCACTGTGTCCCTGTAGAGGCCAGAAGAGGGTATTGGATCCCTGGGACTGGAATTATAGATGGTTGTAAGCCACGATGTGGGTGCTGGGAATTGAACCTCAGATCTTCTGGAAGAGCAGCCAGTGCTCTTAACTGATGAGTTAACTCTCCAGCCCAGCCTTCTTCTTCTTCTTCTTTTTTAATTAATATTTATTTATTTATTTATTATGTACACAATATTCTGTCTGTGTGTCTGCCTGCAGGCCAGGAGAGGGCACCAGACCTCATTACAGATGGTTGTGAGCCACCATGTGGTTGCTGGGAATTGAACTCAGGACCTTTGGAAGAGCAGGCAATGCTCTTAACCTCTGAGCCATCTCTCCAGCTCCCCAGCCTTCTTTTTTTTTTTTTTAAGATGAAAGTCTGAGTATGGAATCATTGCTAAGCTAGAACTATGTAGGCAATGTTTGCCTCAACTCACAGAGATCCACCTGCCTCTGCCCTCTCAGTGCTGAGATTACAGGTGTGCATTGCCATGTCCAGTTATAGAGGTAATCCCCCCTTTTTTTTTCTTTTGTTTTTGTTTTGAGACAAGGTCCCTTTATATAGCTCTGACTGTCCTAGAACTCTATGTAGACCAGGCTGGCCTTAAACTCACAGAGATCCACCTGCCTCTGCCACTTACGTGCTGGGATCAAAGGTGTATACCACCATGCCTGGCTTATAAAGGTAATTTAAAAAAATTTTTTTTCTATGGGCTGGAGAGATGGCTCAGTGGTTAAGAGCATTGCCTGCTCTTCCAAAGGTCCTGAGTTCAATTCCCGGCAACCACATGGTGGCTCACAACCATCTGTAATGAAGTCTGGTGCCTTCTTCTGGCCTGCAGTCACACACACAATATTGTATACATAATAAATAAATAAATATTTTAAAAAAAGAAGAAGAAAAAAACAAATATTAAAAAATGTTTTTTTCTAGATTTATTTCTTTTTATCTTTTTCTTGCATGTATGTGTGTGTGGTGTGTTCATGCCTAGTGCCCACAGAAGCCAACAGAGGATGTCAGATCCACTGTGAGCCACCATGGGTCTTGACAGCTAAACCTGGGTCCTCTATTAAGACCAGCAAATGCACTTAACCATTGTCTTATAGAGAGGTGATTTTTAAAAATTACTGTTTATTGGTCTAGGGATAGAGCTCATTTGGTCAAGTGTGTGTTTAGTATGCAGGAGGCTCTGGGTTCAATCCCCAACACCTCATAAGATAGGCATTGTAGCACACACTTGTAATTCAAGCACTAGGAGTGGGAGGTAGGACGCTCAGAAGGTCAGGCCATCTTCAACTACATAGTGAATTTGATAGTAGCCTGAATGACATCACCATTCTCTGAAAACAGACAAGCAAAAACCCCTAGAAATGAGCATTTATAAACTAGATATAAGAGCACATGCCTGTATTAGCAGGTGAAGGAAGCAAGATTGTAGGCTTGAGGCCAGCATGTGTTTTATAAAATCTTACTTGGAAAAAATAAACAAATACAAACAAAAATAACTGCAGAGGTAATTTAAAAGTAAACGGGGGGGGGGGGGGGGAAGACGGGAGTTTGATTCCCAGCACCCATATGGCAGCTCAAAAGAACTTATGAACTCTAGCTTCATCCAGGGGGTCTGACTGCTCTGCCCTTGTAGACACACACACACACACACACACACACACACACACACACCTATATAATTAAAAATTTATATATATATATATAAATAAAAGTAAACAGGATTTGTTGTTAATTGCTGTGTTCTTTCTTATTAACAGTTTTAGTTGCAGTTAACTTGTGGTCTGCAGCAGAGGACTGTGAGCTGTTTCCGTGAAGAGCCAGATAAGAAACATTTTATGTGGGCTGGAGAGATGGTTCAGAGAGATTAAGAGCACTGACTGCTCTCCAGAAGAGTTCAATTCCCAGCAACCAGACACATGGTGGCTCACAGCCATCTGTAATGAGATCTGGTGCCCTCTTCTGGCCTGCAGGCAGAACATTGTATGCATAATAAATAATAATAATAATAATAATAATAATAATAATAATAATGAAACACTTTATGTTTTACAGCCGTACAGTCTCTGAGACGGTTACTTACTCGGTTCTTGTATTGAGAAAGCTAACACGGACATGAGATATGTCCAGATAAAACTTTACTTGTGAAAACCAGGCACAGGGCTTAATTTGGGCCTAAGAATGTAGTTTGGGATCACTTGAGCAGTTGAAGCTGGGCACATAAAACACCAAATGTAGCCCCAGGTGTGGTGGTGCACACCTTTTGCCCCAGCATTAGGGACTTGGAGACAGGTGGAGCTCTAAATTCAATCCAAGTTCACTGTAGTCTACCTAATGAGTGCCAGGGCCACATAGTGAGATCCTGTCTTAAAAGGAACCCAGTGTATAAAATTAGAACATTCATTCCTCTCTCTCAGAGAAAGAAACCTGGTAGGCAGAATAAAGTCCTTTGGCCTGCCCTTCAGTCCTGGCTCTTTATGGACTCTAGAAAGAAGAGACTGAATGAAAAAAGGAAATAGAAAAGGAATGGACATCACTGGTCCTGGGTTTTGGTACCAGTTGAATTAAAAAATAAATAAATAAAAAGGAAAGGACATTGCAGAGGGTCCAGAGAGACTGAGAACAAGATGCAGAGTCAGTGAGAAAAACACACAGGCTTCTTGTCCAAGGGATGAAAGCTTCTTTGTTATTTTTTCTTGTTCTACTCTATTCTTTTTTGCTTCATTCATCTAGTCTGGTGTTCCCCTTCTGTGTCTTCCCTGATGTCTTCCGCTAACTACTTCCTGATGTCTTCTTCTGCAGCTTCCCTTCTATATCTTTCCTGGTGTTTTCCTTCTCTCATGACTTTATTGTTTCCCTTATAGCTTATGTACTGCAGCAAAGTCTCTCAAGCAGTATAAAAATTACAGTGGTTACATTCTGTTTTCCAAGTAAATGATTACAATGAATACCAGTAAAACATGTTTTCCATATCCCTTACATCATTTAAACATTTTATGTATTACAGGTAAAAAACAAGTTGTCCCAAGAACCCACATACATTCATACTCAAGCAATTTGTTATAATTAACAGAGTGCAAACAAACAAGGTATTTTTCTCAGCTAGTTCTTTTGCTGACAGGCTGCATTTTTTGGTTACAAAGAAAGGGTCAATCACTTTATAACTTATCTTAAAAGGTAATCTTTTTTTATTTTTTTCTGAGACAGAGTTTCTCTGTAGCTTTGGAGCCTGTCCTGGAACTAGCTCTTGTAGACCAGGCTGACCTCAGACTCAGAGATCCGCCTGCCTCTGCTTCCTGAGTGCTGGGATTAAAGCCACCATCACCCAGCTCAAAAGGTGATCTTATAAAAATCTTAAGAATCACAAATCTAAATGTTTGTATATGAAAAAAAGTCAGTCATCTCTACTTTAAATCCTCAAGGTGCATACCCACTCATCAACAGTTTTTATATCAGGAAGCTGAGGGCAGAAATGGGTACAAGGAATTAGTCACCTTTGATCACCAACCCATCCTAGCCAGCGTTAGCCAGGCTGCCATTGTTTTGTTCTCTGACCTCAGGGAGTCCCTTGCTCAACTGTTTGTCTTTCTAAACTTTAAATTGTTCCCCAAGATTTTCTACCTCAAAGCCATTAACAAAAACATCTTACCCTAACCTTACTAACAATTCTACATGTCTAAATTCTTTCTAAGGGTGGTGGTTGAATCATTAATTTGCCCCAGCAGCAATGCTTGGAAAAAATCTGTCACTATTATTTTAAGTACCAGTAACACTGCCCAGTGAAGGACTAGACACTCACTGAGAGTTTTCATACAACCCATAGGAGGTTATGAGGGACGTGGTGACCACTAGGGCAACCGTCAGAGCTATGCTCAATAACAGCATGAGGAGGTCCTCAGGACACATAGTCCTTGGGGCTCTGCCTCTCCAAGGCTCACTCAGGTGTGGCTTTACCAACTGTCCAGCTGTGTTCATGAGTTTAATGTTGGCTGTTGGTCCTATGTATGGTTGAGGAGAAAGTTTATTATAGATAAAAAGGGGGAGCATTGCCAGAGGCAGAGACATATAGAAGAGTCCAGAGTGGACTTTACCCTGAGCCATGTGAGGAGGCAGGAAGGGGAAGGGAGAAATGAGAGGGGGAAACCAGGTGCAGCAGCCAAGAGGGCAAAAGGTTTAAAGAAGAGCAGATAACCAAAATGTCTGGATTGTATAGGGAGGAGCCTCTGGGGGGAAGTGCAACCAGTCTCTGACCTGGAGAAGTTTAGGGTGGGGGGTGTACCAGCCAGGAGGACCCTGAACAGGTAGGGACTGAGGGATGCTGAGAAAATCTGGTGGCCAAGTGTGCTTTGATATGTTAAGTAGGCACCTCAGCCGGTTGTCCAGGGTTTGAGACCTAACAGGCTAAAAGCACAGAGGAAGAGATTTCAGATCATTCATGAAAATTCTGCAGTAGTAACCCTCTATGGTCCATTGATTGACTGCTTACATCCCTTTGGACTTTGCTAGTAAGTATAAAAAAAAATGCGCATTGAAGAAAGAAAGAATATGAACAGGAGAGATGACTCGGCAGTTAACAGGACTTGCTGCTCCTACAGAGGACTCCAGCTCCAGAGGACCCTGCACCTTGCCTCCACCACACACAAATGGTGCACAGACATAGAAGCAGGCAAAGCACCCATATACATACAATGAAAAGATAAATCTTTTGCTATTTTGTTTTTGAGACAGAACCTCATCATGTCACCCTGGCTGTCCTGAAACCCACTATGTAGACCAGCATGGCCTCAAACTCAGAGAGATACACTTTCCTATGTCTTCTGAATGCTAGGATTAAAGTCATGTGCCACCATACCTGGCAGGAAAAGAAATATATATATATATTGTAAAGAGGAGGTAGAGAAATACGGGAGAGTCACTTTCATGGCCTGCTCATTTTTTTTCCATGGGAGGAAAATGAAAATTGTACTGCTTCTAACCAAGTGAGGACCTAGTTAGTACCTGGTTCAGTGGCAGCATTGCCCGTCTGCCTCCTCCAGAGGAGTCTCGTGCTGTCTCTGGACTGGTCAGCAGGACAGTCCTGTGACCTGGGATTCTTTGGACCTTGAAGCACAGCTTTGAGTGACTCTTTTCTACCTATGGACCAGCAGTGACCAGGCTTCTGAACTTTGCTTCCGCCCACTCCATGTGTGAGTTTCTGAGTCTGCTTCCCAGCTCCTGATGATCTGTGCTAGTGATCCAAACTCTGTGACGAGCACCCACCTGCAACCCCAGCATCTAGGGAGTAGACTAGGGCAGAAATCCTATGAATTTGAGGCCAGTCTAAGCTACATAAGACCACTCAGAAACCAGAGCAGCCTAAAGAGGGTAGTCAGCCCTTCCTAAGAGGAATAGCACCCAGATGCCAGGGCTCTATAGTTAAGCTTGTACTGAAAGGATTGTGAGGGTTACTGTGGTTATAATTCTTTAAAGCTAAGTAAGGGACTGGAGATGGTCAACCTTCTGAGTAGCTGAGATTACAGTCCTCCATGCCAGCATTAAAGTTTCCCAAAGCAGTGCCTGGAGTTCAGGATTTCTCCTGTGTTTTCTTCATATCCTCTAAAATGAAAGGCCTCCTTATTTAGATTTTGTTGACTTTTCTTAGTCCCTGATCCTTCCTACTGGAAAGAATCATCTCGGAGTTGAATTGGAATTTTCTGCTTAGTTCTGTCATTCACATTTCTACTTAACCCTAGCTTATTTCCATTCTAAAACTGGACCTCGCCGGGTGGTGGTGGCTCACGCCTTTAATCCCAGCACTTGGGAGGCAGAGGTAGGGGGATCTCTGAGTTCGAGACCAGCCTGGTCTACAAGAGCTAGTTCCAGGACAGGCTCCAAAACCACAGAGAAACCCTGTCTCGAAAAACCAAAAAAAAAAAAAAAAAAAACCCTGGACTTCGGTCGGATGTAGTGGTCTGAGTCTTTTATCCCAGCACTTGTGAGAGAGAGAGAGACAGGAAGACGATCTCTGTGAGTTCTAGGCCAGCCAAGACTACATAGTGAGACCATGTTTCAAAAAAAAAAACCTGGACCTAGAAGAATAGAATCACAAAGTGCCTGTTGTGGGCTGGAGAGATGGCTCAGCAGTTCAGAGCACTGCCTGCTCTTCCAGACGTCCGGAGTTCAATTCCCAGTGCCCACATGGCTGCTCATAGTCATGTATAACTGTAGTCCCATGGGATCTGATGCCCTCTTCTGGTATGCAAAACACCCATGAAAATAAAATAAAGAAATGGAATGAGTTGCCTACTTTTACTCCCCGCTTCCTTTTGGAAATCTGCCTTCCCCATCTTGTCCTTCCCTACAAGGAAGTGATTTATATCAAGCTGCAGTCTAGAAACCACCTAATGATGCTTCTGATATGAAGTTTTCTGGTTTGCAAAGCACAGAGTTTGTCCTTTACACTTGATGGCTTGTGCTTTGGGCATTCACTAACCTTGAGCATACTTGCATGGACAGTAGTACAACCTGCATCTTTTTATCTTTTGTTCCTTTTGCGTTTTGTGATGAGGCCTTAGAAGATAGTCCTGACTGGCCTGAAACTCCCATAGTTCTTCTTGCCTCTACTTCTTAAGTATTGCTTTTAAAGGGTGTGTACCACCATGCGTGGCTGTACCTATTTCTTATAACGTGTAAATGTTGTGTTATAGGTAGAAGCCACTCATTCTTCATCTACCCTTTTTTCAGTATCTGGCACCAATTCTGGCCCCACCATTTGTGGCCCACGACTCTTGTGGTGTGCTGAAGATTTACAGGCAGTTTCTGTGGACCACCTCTCTGTCCGTCTCTAAGCAAGCGCCACATAGACAAGAACTTGCCTAATCACACGTGTGAGGACTGTGCTCTGACTGCCAAAAAGATCAGTACAGACTCCAGAATGGCAGCCACTCTCAAGTTGTTAAGACTTTTAAAATACCAAGCATCTTGTAATCCTTCTGCCTACTGTGCAGCCCAAAGCATGGCATATTGGAATATGGAAAACATCATTCATCATGGGGGACAGAACCTTCCTGAACATAATAGCTCCTGCCATCCTGCCCAAGAAGTTAAGAACATTGGTGATATCACCTTGTCTCAGAGAATCTGCACAACCAGCAGTGCCCACCTGGGTTTGGAAATCAACAAAGCTTTTGCCCCTAAAGTCAACACATTGCATCCAGACAAACCTAGTGCCAAAAGAGTTGGTAAAGAGGATGTAGAGGTTTTTGATGCCTTCAGAGGAACCCGAGTATTCTTAAAGCTAAGGCCAGAGTACCAGCTTCACAGCTATAACAGGTCTGAGACTCGCCAACCCCTGTCTGTTTCAGAAGGTGAACTAATTTTGCACAAAGTCGGAGTTTATCAAAATAAACTCCAGCCAGAAGTCATTACTACTTACTTTTGTAAGCTGAGCTCTCTGCCAGTGGAACAGCATTCTGGTTTGCTGTCCAGTAAGAGCTTTGCGTTGCTCTGCCAACTGAGTGTGAAAAACATTCAGCTCTTTGATACCTCAGATCTGATCAGCATTTTGAAAGCCTTTGTTGATTTACGAATCCCTCTCTCCCCTTCCATGCTAGATGTGTATGAAACCAGGTTTTGCCGTCAGGTGTGGGAGATGAATCTGGACCAGCTTCTCCTGGTTGCTGATCTTTGGCGGAACTTAGGCCACAGAGTGCCTCGTTTTTTAAATTTTTTTTTTAGTTACCTTCATTTACACTGGAAAGAGCTCTCCTTGTCTCAGCTGATTCACTTGATTTATATTATAGGTGAAAATCGTCAGGTACCACAGGACCTAATGCAAAAACTGGAATCACTGATCCTTAAGTATATCGATCTGGTAAATTTGGAGGAGATTGGTACAATCTGTTTGGGTTTTTTTAAATCAAGTAGTAATCTCTCTGAATTTGTCATGCGGAAAATTGGTGACCTGGCTTGTGCTAACATGCAGCATGTCAGCAGCCACACCTTAGTTCACATCCTGAAAATGTTCCGCTTCACTCATGTAGAACACGTGAATTTCATGAAGCGGTTTGGAGAAATTGCTCCTCAGCGAATTCCTTCCTTGGGGGTTCAGGGTGTTATGCACCTCACTCTTGCCTGCTCGGCCTTACGCATCCTGGATGAAAGAGTAATGAATGCAGTAGCTGCCTCTTTGCCTCCAAGGGTAGCACACTGTCGAAGTAAAGACGTTGCCAAAATTCTGTGGTCGTTTGGAACGCTGAACTATAAGCCACCCAACACAGAAGAATTTTATTCCAGTCTGATAAATGAAATCCGCAGGAAGATGCCTGAATTCAGCCGGTACCCAGAGCATCTTCTGACCTGCCTGCTTGGCCTGGCATTTTCTGAATACTTTCCGACTGAGTTCATCAATGTTGCTCTGAGTCCAGAGTTTGTCAGATTAGCTCAAGAGAGTAGTAAGTTTGAACTCACGAAGGAACTCTATACACTTGATGGTACAGTTGCCATTGAGTGTCCAGATTATAAGGGCAGTCGTCTTAATCCTCACCTTCAGCAAGAGGCATCTGTAATGCTGTGGAATTTAGCATGCAAGGATATGAGGTCAAAACCAGAGTTCCTAGAAGCTCTCTGTTTACTTGAGACCATGTTAGGTGGCCCTCAGTACGTCAAGCACCATATGATTTTGCCTCACACCCGGTCTTCTGACTTAGAGGTTCAGCTTGATGCTAACATGAAGCCATTACCAATTAACAGTGAAGTGACACCAACGGAAGATGCAGCCCGATTACAGTTTAAGCAGGTGGGAGTCAGCCTTACAGATGATTTGATGAATCGGTTGCTAAAGGGAAAAGCCAAGAGATATCTCCAGGGGGAAACTGAATTAGAGACTGGCCAGCCACCTGTGGAGTTAAGAAAGAAGACAGCCGGACCCTTAGTGGACTCTGCTTGCAGTGTGCCAGATAGATCGGGGATTGTGGGAACAGATGGACTGTGCCCTATAGCCCACATTCAGCCCCCACTAGTGAAGCTAGCTATTCAGTTTACAAACAAGAATCAGTATTGCTATGGTACCAGAGATCTGCTTGGACTGCACAATATGAAGAGGAGGCAGCTGGTTCGAATTGGGTACCGCGTGGTAGAATTATCTTACTGGGAATGGCTTCCACTACTGAAACGGACTCGCTTAGAAAAGCTAGCATACCTCCATGAGAAAGTGTTCACCTCTGCTCTCTGAAGGGCCTTCATGGGCATTTCTGCTCATAAACGCAATAGGTGCACACCCTACACCTGTAGGTTGAGCATCTTTAACCAGAAAATCAAAGTCAGAAATGTTCTAAAATCTGACACTGAGTACTGACAAATCTCAAATCAGGAATATTCAAGTGGTAGTCCATGCAGATACTCTAGACTTGAAATCTGAAACACCTCTGGTCCTAAGTATTTGATAGAGGGATTCTCAACCTGTCTTCCAATCAAGTAATTATAAAAGTCAGAGTGTAGGTGGATAATGAAACCATCTGTTGAGTAGCTGTTGGTATACTCTTCTCTGTTGTAGATCCTGTAGCTATAATGCTACTACAGAGTGTGTCTAACCTATGGTAGTGGCAAGCTGCTGTAGTTGTATATTTTGCTCAGAATAAATAAGCATCTTCAAAATGACCTTGAGCCACAAAATCTTATGCATTTTTTTCTTTATCTGTTAACCTTAAGTTACAGTTATTTTGAGGTGGTGTTTTATTTGTTTCTGTTTTAATTCCTATTATGTGGGTGCGTGTATACTGGGAACCAGACTTGGGTTTTCTGCAAGAGTAGTAAGCACTCTCCCCCCCGCCTTTTGGTATTTCTCTGTATCACAGCTCTGGTTGTCTTGGAACTTTCCCTGTAGGCCAGACTGGCCTTGAACTCAACCTCACTTGATCCACTTGGATCCATCTGCCTATGCCTCCTGAGTGCCGGGACTAAAGGCATGTGCAAACACCACCTCCTGACTTTTTTTTGTTTTTGAGATGGGGTCTTTCTATAGCCCTGGCTATCTTGGAACTCCCTCTGTTACCTACTTTCCTCTGCCTCCCAAGAGCCGCTATTAAGAGGCTAGTGCCACTATGTTTAGCCACTGGGACAGTCTTAAGTCTGAAAAAAAATTTCATTGTTTATCTGAAGCAGTTTAATAAGTTGTTTGTTAAGTCTGGAAACACAGATGGTACACAAATGGTATCTTGGGGTTTAGGGTCACAGAAGAGATCTGAATGAAATTGTGTTAAGTTAGGATTCAGTAGGCAGAGATTTAAGTTGAAAAATTCAAGTGAAACCTAGAGCACATGAAGTAAGGCCCTGAAGAGAAGTGACAAGGTCAGGGTCAAATTTGCCTCCTCGGCTTACTCAGGACCCCACAGAGTTTTCATCCAGAGTTACTAAAGCACTGTTATCTTGATAGCCGTTGTTAATCTTGATAGTTTTCTAAGAGGAAAAACTACTCATGTTTTTTGTTTGTTTGTTTTTTTCCCGAAGAGCAAAAGCAGGGCTAAGATGTGAGTCAGTGACCGTGTGTTTGCCACGCGTATGTGAGGTGCTGGGTTTGATCCCCACCACAAATATAAAACTGTTCACATGTCCCTCCTGTAGTGTCTCAAACACTAAGCCTTTGACTTGCCCGCACATAGCATCAAGTTGTAGGTATCTTTTAGGCTCATACCTGAGTTTGGTCTTTCTTTCCTGGTGGGCATTGTATGGAAAAGGCTAGGAGAGCTGTCTTTCATTTTAACTTGCTCTGAAAACTGTTGCAAGTCACACTTTCTTGGATGGACAGGTAACTCAGTTTAGAGATTATAAGAAGTACTGTGTGTCTTTAAAAGCTAAAGTGTCCAATTTCTGAAATTGCTCACTGCTGCGGTGTTTCACCTACTGTAAGGTTAAGTGCTTTTCCAGTATTTGACAGGTAGCCCCACCTCCCCGCTCGCCTGTTTGTACCTTCTCTTTTAAAACACATGTATCTTCTAGAATTACTTCCCATTACATTCTTGTAAAACTCAGAAGTTCCATTGTGTAAGTCATCTACTTCTGTGTAGGCCCCAAATGGGTGTTGAAGTGCTCCGAGTGTCATGGTCACCCTAATCTCTTCCAAAGTAGCTCTTTATGCTTCTCCACCTCCAGGTTTTGAACCTCAGCAACGAAAAGTCAGTGTGGTTGCTTCAAGCTCTGGGGCACACAGACAGCTACCTTTTAGAGATGATGACTCATCCCATTTGCCCAGGACTTTCCCCACTTCAGAATTGACAGTCCCATGTTACAGAAAGTCCTTTAGTCCTGGATAGAGCAGTACCTAGTAGATAGATAATTCCTCTTGACAACTCCCTTCCTAAGCCTGAGCACAGGAAGGCAGAAGAAACAGATTTGTCCCTGCCCAGAGTATGGATGTAGCTGCTCAGTCCTTACACCTGTGAGAATCCAGTCCAGAGTTTAATTATTTACCTCAACTTTATAAGTACAGAAAGGAAAACATCCCAAACTTAACTGTCCAGTCTAGTTAATTTCTACATAACTCACATTCCAAACTATGTGTGCATTCCTAGATGGAGTGGTTTTGTTTTTGTGGTGCTGGGGATCTAACACTTGAGGCAAGTGTCCCCCATTTTGAAGACAGACTCACCATGTAGCCCAGTCTGACCTTGAACTCTAAATTGTCAGCTTCCCAAGTTGTCCTTTACCTTTGACCTCCACACATGCATTGGCATGTTGTGTGATACCTCCCCACATATAAATATTTTTAAATTGGTATGCAGTTTTGCTGGCCATAGTGCTCATACGTATGATAGCAGCAATCGTCAGGCTAAAGTAGGAGTGCCTTATTCCATGCCCTCCTGTGCTACATACTGAGTTCCAGGCCAGCCTGAGCTAGAGTAAGACTGTCTCAAAAAGGCAAAATAACTCCAACCAATTTCTTAGAAGCTTTGAGATTTTTTTCAGTACACTCAGTAATACATGAAACATAGTCCATATTCCTTGTTTCTTTTGGATAGTATTCCTCCCTCAAAAAAAAAAAATCAAGAGGGAAAATATATCAGAGGAAAACATGAAACTAAAGGTTTTATCTGAGTAGTTTGTACCTTAATGCTTATTGTTTCTGTCTTCATGTTCTTTCTGTAGAATAGAAAGATTGTGAGAACCCTTCAGCCAGAAGAAAGAGGAGCCCTTTGAAGACTGAATTGCTTCTAAGTGGTTCAAAATTACTTTTGTCATCTAGGAGATTAATGGCCAATCTCATTAATGCCCTTTATCTTCCTTGTTATAAGCCCTCAATTACTTACCTATGACCAGTAGCTTTTAAATTTCTTTTGTTTGTTTTTTGAGACAGGTTATCATACAGTCTAGGTTGGTTTTGAACTCATCATGTAGCCAGGGATGACTTTGAAGTACTGATATTTCTGCCTTCACCTCTTGAATACTGGGATTTACAGATGTGTATCCCCACTGCAGGCTTATGTGGGAAAGGGGTCAAATCTAGGGTCTTGTATATGCTAGACAGGGATACCGCAAATGGCGCAACATCACCAACTTGAATTTGAAGAGTTATTTTGGGGGGTGTGTGTGTGTGTGTTGGTTCTGTTCTGGGGATCGAATACAGACCTTTGTAACTGATAGGCCTTCCACTTTACAACTGAGTTATATTCCCAGCTCTTTGTATGTGTATGACTGTATGGACATGTAGGTATGTGCACATGTAGGTGTATGTGGAGGCCATAGGGTGATATCAGTTGTGTCTTCTTCAACCATTGCCTATTTTATTTTCCAAGATAGGGTCTCTCACTGAGCCTGAAGCTTACCAATTGGTTATAGACTGGCTGGCCAGCAAGTCCCAAGACCTCCTATATCTGCCTCTTTAGTACAAGGTGGATTATAGGTGTGTGCAGCCACACATAGCTTTTTATGTGTGTATTAGAGATCTGAACTCACTTTACCAACTAAGCCATCTCTTCAGCCCACTTTCTCATTGACTACAGACCTTAGAAAAAAATCCTTTCACATACAAACCTTGAATGCAGGGGTAAGTAAGTATATGTCTTAGTTAGGGTTTATATTGTTGTGGGAGACACATGATTGTGGAGCTCTTTTAAAGGAAAACGTTTAATTTGGATGACTCGCTTACAGGTCAGAGGTTAAGTCTATTATTGTCATGGCAGTGAGCAATGGTGCTAGAGAAGGAGCAGCAGGCAGACATGGTGCTAGAGAAGGAGCTGAGACTTCTTACATCTTGACTCACAGGCAACAGGAAGTGGTCTGTCTCACTGTGTGAAGCTTGAGCATAGGAGGCCTCAAAGCCCACCTCCAACAATGACACACTTCCTCCAGCAAGGCCACACCTCTCACTAGTGCCATTCCATTTGGGGGCTATTTTCTTTCAAACCACCACATTTTATGTGGCTTTTAAATTTTTTACAATTTAATTTGCTACCGTACTCTGTGTGTGTTATGTATGTGTGAGTTTGGACATGCACATACTACAGTGCACATGTAGAGGTCAGAGAGCAACTTTTGAGAATGAGTTCTGTCTTCCCACTTTCAGTTCCAGCAATCAAACTCAGGACATCAGACTTGCATAGTAAGTTTTTACCCACTGATATATCCTACCAACCTTGTGTGTATGTTGTTTTGAAATAGGACCTTATATATTCTAGTCTGATCTCAAACTCCCTATGTAGGCAAATAGAACCTTTGACTCTTAATCCTGCTGTCTCTACCTCTCCAGTGCTAGGATTATAGGCAAGTTACACCATGCTCAGTTTATGCACTGCTGGTGGTCAAATCCGAGACTTCATGCATGCGAGTCAAACACTACCAGTTGAGCTACATCTTCAGCTCAAATGAGTATATGTATATTTACACACACACACACACACACACCTGACTGAAAACAGTGCTCACTCTTTCTATGTGGTGCATTCTGGTGTTTCATTTTTAAACTATTTAATTAAAAGAAATGCTTGTGTGGTGGCTTGCATTTGTAATTCCTAACACTAAGGAGGCTGAGAAAGGAGGATAGCCCATGAATCTGAGGTCAGCCTGGGCTATGGAGAGAGAGACCCTGTTTCAAATGAATACAACACACTGTAAGTGATATTGTTGGTTTTTTTTTTTTTTAGATTGGTTATTTTATGTGTATGTTTTGCCTCACTGTACGGATGTGTATCATGTGTGCCTGGTACCTGTAGAGGTCAGAGGAGAGTGTTGGGTCCCCAGGAACTAGAGTTGGGGGTGGCTGTGAACCACCGTGTGTGTACTGGGAACTGAGCCCTGGTCCTAGAGCAACAAATTATCTAAACTGCTGAGCCAGTGCTCTTGCCTCTTCTATGTAAGTGTTTATTTTTATGTGTTTTAGTGTTTAGCTTACATGTATGAATGTGGATGACATGCATGTCTGGTGCCTGTAGAGGTTAGAAGAGGGCATTGGATCCCCCGAGAACTGGAGTTACAGATGGTTGTGAGCCACCGTGTGGTGCTGGGAATCAAATCAGGATCCTCTGGAAGAAGTTTGTTTGTTTTTGAGACAGGGTCTTACTATTTAGTCCTAGCTCTCCTGGAACTTTTATTTGTAGACCAGGTTGTCCTTGAACTTGCAGGGATCCACCTGCTTCTACCTTCCAAGTGCTGGGATTAAATGCATGCACCACCATCACACCTGGCTCTTCTTTTTCTTTTAATTCTTTTATTAGTTCTTTGAGAATTTTACACAATGTTTTGGTCATATTCACTCATTTCCCTATTATTTTTTTTCATTGTGTGCATGTATGTAAGACAAGGTCTCAGTATGTAGCCCTTGTGTGACCTAACATGTTCATTGCCCATTAGTTATATTTTATTTCATTACTTATTATTTTATTTATTATTCTTCCCTTCTAACACTTTTGGGGAGTTGCAGACATGCCATGGTGCATGTGTGGAGGTCAAAGGACAACTTGTGGAAGTCAGTTCTCGCCTCTGACAACATGGATCACAGGGATTGAACTAGGCTTCCTTTGTTATCTGGCCAAGCTACTTCTCTGGGCAGCCAACTACTTTAACTATGATATGGGGCCCCCAGTTTGTATTTTGAGATCTCATTTGGCGAAGGAGGCTACAATTTGAAAGTATTTTACTGGACAGAGTTTACAGTAAGTTTGGGTTGCAAGGCCATTTCCTTGGCAGAACTGGGAAAGCTGTTTTTCTAGGCGAGGCTCTTTGTCTTTTTTGTATGTTGAATTCCCTTGCCCCCATAAAGCATTAAGGTAGGAGGTTCTTGACCTTTAAAGATCAAGGTATTGAAACTAGGTAGCTCATAAGACTAGACCAGCAAAAGATCTTGACAGAGCCAGCATTGATGGAACCAGATTTAGGAGGTCGTGTATCTAACCGCTGCAATAATGCTCAGTAATGTTCCCACCTGGCTACTTTATTTTCCTCTCTGTTTCTCAGTGCCTTGTGAAGGATTTATAAGTGTATAAATGTACAGTAGGATTCAATTGTCCATTTAAAGAACTGTTTGGTTGTGTGCAGTGGTAGAGTATGCAATCCTAGTCTTCAGGAGGCTAAGACAGGAGGATCTTAGGTTTAGAGTCAGCCTGGGCTACAAAATAAGACATGGTCTCAAGCCACATAGAGCCTGTCTTGGGAATTAAAAAGATAGTTTAAGGCTGGGCAATGGTGGCGCACACCTTTAATTCTTCAATACCCGGGAGGCAGAGGTAGGCATATTTCTGAGTTTGAGGCTAGCCTGTACTACAAGAGTTAGTTCTAGTACAGCTAGGACTGTTACACAGAGAAAACCTGTCTCAAAAAAAAAAGTTTAAGTAAAAAAATAGGTTAGTATATCCTGGTCTGTCAGATAAGATAAAAAGAAATATATTACATATACACATAATTGCATTTATGTAATTCAGAATTTTCAAGAAAATGTAAGAATTAGTATATTGCCAGGCGGTGGTGGTGCACACCTTTAATTTCAGTACTCGGGAGGCAGAGGCAGGTAGATCTCTTGAGTTCAAATCTAGCATGGTCTACAGAGTGAGTTCCAGGACTGGCTCCATAGCTACTGAGAAACCCTGTCTTGAAAAACCAAAAAAATAAAATAAAATAAAATAATTAAAAACAAAAATTATAGCCGGGCGGTGGTGTTGCACGCCTTTAATCCCAGCACTCGGGAGGCAGAGGCAGGCGGACCTCTGTGAGTTCGAGGCCAGCCTGGTCTACAAGAGCTAGTTCCAGGACAGGAATCAAAAAGCTACGGAGAAACCCTGTCTCGAAAATCCAAAAAAAAAAAAAAAAAACAAAACAAAAAACAAAAAAAAAATTATGATGTTAATAAAAATATCAGTTGAACAATAAACATTGTATTTAAAGTGGCATTTTCTTTTAAACAAAAAACTTGCATATCATCATAGAACCTTCATCTGGTGATGGATAGAGATAGAGACAGAGACCCACACATGAGCACTGGACTGAACTCCCAAGGTCCCAATGAGGAGCAGAAGGAGGGAGAACATGAGCAAAGAAGTCGGGACCACGAGGCGTGCACCCACCCACTGAGACAGTGGAGCTGATCTACTGGGAGCTCACCAAGGCCAGCTGGACTGTGACCGAAAAAGCATGGGATAAAACCAGACTCTCTGAACATGGCGAACAATGAGGGCTGATGAGACGCCAAGGACAATGGCACGGGGTTTTGATCCTACTTAATGTGCTGGCTTTGTGGAAGCCTAGCCAGTTTGGATGTTCACCTTCCTAGATATGGACGGAGGGGGGAGGACCTAGGACTTACCACAGGGAAGGGAACCCGGACTGCTCTGTGGACTGGAGAGGGAGGGGGAGAGGAGTGGGAGGAGGGGGAGAAGGGTGGGAGGAGGGGGAGGGAAATGGGAGGCTGGGAGGAGGTGGAAACTTGTTTTTTGTTTATGTTTTTTTTCTTCTTTTCTTAATAAAAAAAAAAAAACTTAATGCTTGGTATGGTGGCACATCCCTCTAATCCCAGCATTTAGGAAGTAGAGGCAGAGACCAGCCTAGTCTAGGACACTCAGGATTACACAGAGGAACCCTGTGTCTCAAAAAACAAATAATGAAAAAATGTATTAAATTTCTTGGGGGAGGTGTCTGCTACAGTGTGTGTGTGTGTGTGTGTGTGTGTGTGTGAGAGAGAGAGAGAGAGAGAGAGAGAGAGAGGGAGTTTTCTCTCCTATCTGATGGAACTCAGGTCATCAGGTTTGGTGGGAAATGCTGTTGCCCACTGAACCATATATCAAGGCTTTCTTTTTCTTTTTCTTTTTTTTTTTAAACAATTTTATTTATTTATTATATACACAGTGTTCTGCTTGCATGTTTGCCTGCAGGCCAGAAGAGGGCACAAGATCTCATTACAGATGGTTGTGAGCCACCATGTGGTTGCTGGGAATTGAACTCAGGACCTCTGCAAGAGCAGCCCGTGCTCTTAACTTCTGAGCCATCTCTCCAGCCCAAGGCTTTCATTTTCTTACAAAGCATTTTCTTATGAGAATGAATAAGAATAGCAACTCTTCTATAGAATTCTGAAAGTTGTAGTAATACAGAGACAAAAATAAGAATTACCTAACACAGCACTTGGGAACTAGAGGCAAACAGATCTCTGTCTGTGAGTTCGAGGCCAGCCTGATCTACAGAGTGATTTCCAGGACTGTTAAACACACACATGAAATTATCACTTTAGAAAAGCGTACTATCACTATTATTGATATTGTAAAACCCCAAGTAAATCTACCTGGCATCTGTTAGGTTGAGTGAGTTAAAGCCCTGAAGATGTTGGGCGGTGGAAGAACGCCTAGGGTGCATGAAGCACAACTCCTAGCCCCACCAAAAATCCAAAAATAAAATAAAAAATAAACTGATCGCATATAAAGGCCCTGAAATGTGTATTTCCTTGTAAGTAGAATAATTGGCCCCCCAAATTAATGCAAGTTGGCGTGATGGTGCATGCCTATAACCCCGGTAGTAGGGCCGTGGAGACCGGAGGGTCAGGAATGCAAGGCTACTTGCCAACCTTCTTTAGACAATGAAACATTATGAGAGATCCAATTTATTATAATTGAAATATTTAAAAGCATGTAGAATCTGTTAAAAATGTAAACTGAATTAAGACTAAATGGGGAAAGACAAAAATCTACTTAAAATGTTTCTCTCAGGTCTGGTGTGGTAGCACACTTGGAAAGTGGAGGAGGAAGGTCAGTAGTCAGGTGTGTCGTTGCTGCATAGTGATCTTGAGGCCAGCTACAGGAGATGATTTACTATTGAATTATACTTTATCTATCCTGTTTGAAAATTATTTCAAAGCAATATTATGCTCTATGACATAAATATTTTAGACAGATATATTTAAGTGCCAGGCTACAGATTTTTTTACTGCTTTTTCTTTATTCCTTTTTATTTATTTATTTTTAATTTGTTTTTGGTGTTTGAGACATAGTCTCTCTACATAGCCCTGGCTGTCCTGGTACTCAGAGATCTGCCTCTAGTTCTGGGATTAAAGACTTGTGCCACCAAACTTGATTTATCCCTGCTTCATAGCAGCTGAAGTAAAGGATCCTTGTCATACCTTAATGATATTGAGTTTCTTGGGGGAAACAATTATTTTAATATAGAAAACAAGGGAAAAATTTCCCATGGATCTCAAAAGGAGCATATCAGGTAGAGTAGAGCATAGTTGTCTTAACTTAAGAAAACTACGTCCCACTTTACTGGAACAGTTAGGTGCATGCGCGTGTGCTGGAGTGGAAGAAGCTTGGTGACGTGAGTGGCTGAAGTGGTTGTAGAGATGGGCCAGCTGAGGAAAGGCGTGCTGGGCCACCTGTGTCCTACTGTGCTAGTTAGTTTGGATAAACTCTACACAATCTAGAGTCCTCTAGGAAGACGGGAGAACTTCAGTTGGGGAAATTGGGGCTTGGAGAGATGGCTTGGTGGTTAAGAAAATAACTGCTCCTCCAGAGGACCCACCGCATGGCAGCTTGTAACCATCTGTAACTTCTGTCTCAGGATCTGAGATGCCCTTCTGGCTTCCATAGGCACCAGGAATTCATGTGGTACACAGTTATACATGTGGGCAAACAGAACAAAAGCCTCCTGCCAGCTGTAGTGGCACACCCTTTAATCCCAGCACTGGGGAGACAGACAGGCAAATCTCTCTGAGTTTGAAGCCAACTCAGCTGGTGTACACAGTGAATTCCAGAGCAGCCAGAGCTACATAGAGAGACCCTGACTCAAAAGCTAAAGAAAGCCTTTATCAGGTAAGCCTGTAGGCAAATCTGTGGGTTTTTGTTTTTGTTTTTTGATTAATGATTTGTGTGTGAGGGTGTAGCCCACAGTGGGCAGTGCCAGCCCTGACAGGTGGTCTTGAGGAATATAAAAAGCAGTTAAGTGGATTAAGTCGTGAAGTTTAGAAGTCGAGTAAGCTGCAGTACTCCGTGGTCTCTGCTTCGGGTTTCTGCCTCCAGCTTGCTTCTTAATTCCTTTCCTGACTTTCTACAGTGATGGACTAAACCCTTCTTTCTCCAGCAACAAAATGCAGACTAATACGGTGCCATAGTTACTGTTCTATTGCAGAGGGAGACTCCATGACCGAGGCAACTTATAGAAAGAAAGCACTTAATTTGGAAGCTTACTTACAGTTTCAGGGGCTTAGGCCTTGATCATCTTGGCAAAGAGCATGGTAGCAGGCATGGTGCTGGAGAAATAGCTGAGAGCTCACAGTTACAGGTAGATAGAAACAGAGAAAGACAGAAATGGACAGACTGGACCTAGTGTGAGCTTTTGAAACCTCCTCCAGTTACACACCACCTCCAACAAATCCTCCTAAACAGTTTCAGTAGCCGGGACCAGCCATCCAAACATAAGCACTATGGAGGCCGTTCTCACTCAGATCACATATATAGCAACTAAGTTATTTTTACACATTTTAGATTTTCCAGTGCTAGGAATTGAACCTAGAGTTTTACAAATACTACTCAACCTCTCTACCACTAAGCTATCTTTTCAGCCCTAATTTGTATTTTTTAAAGTTATTTGTGGTGCTTGGGATTGAACTCAGAACCTCATGCATGCTAGCTAGGCAAATGCACGTCACTGAGGTCCCCCCACAACCCTAAAATTGTATTAATGTGTTACCATTTGTTTTTGCTATAGGTGAGGATCATCCAAACTCCTGAGAAATCTGTGACATAGTAGTAGTATGGGATAAGATCTGCCACTACCAGGTGGAAATCAAGAGGTGGCGTTGAAGCTGACAATGAAGAGAATTTAATGTGGATGGACTGGACAGCCTCTGTGTGTTCCTTCCAACTCAGTAAGCTCTGCGGAGAGAGGCGCTCCATGGGCTGCTGTCCTAGGCTCAGGCTTCAGTAATGTTCTCGTGGAGCTGGCTACCATTGACCAACTTGGAGCAGCTCTATGACTTTTGACTAGAAGGTTCTTCTTACACGGGAAAGGAGAGGCAGTCGCAATGCACAGGACCCATTAAAGTTCCCCTTGACTTGATCCAGTATATGCTGGAAAGGGTAATCGAGATTTCCATGGGTCAGGCTGGGGAAGTAACTCATTTGGTAGAGTGCTTGCTTAGCATGTAGGAAATCCCTGATTTAATCTTCATTCCCACATAACAGTGTGGTGGCATGTACCTCTTGAAAAGTAGAGGTGGGAGGATCAGAAGTTCATGGCCTGGGCTACTAGAGACCTTATCTCAAAAACACAAACAAAACAAACAAAAAAGACTTCCACATTTCTTTATCATACATTAATTTTTAAATTTTATGTGTATGGTTGTCTTACCTGCATGGTATTTGTACCATGTGCATACCTGGTGCTCGAAGAGGCCAGAAGGCACCAGATATCCCTGGACTGGAGTTAAAATTGGTTGTAAACCATCCTGTGGGTATTAGGAATTGAACCTAGGTACTCTAGAAGAATAACCAGTGAGATAAATATATATCTAATAACTTCTGAGCCTTTTCTTAGAAGTCACCCTAATTTTAATTCAGTGAGTACTCTGGGCACAGGTGGGGTGGTGCAGCCAATAAAGGCACTCCCATGAAAGCCTGAAGGCCTAAATCCTGCCGTTAGCAGAACAAGAGAAACAACTCCTGCCAAGTTGTCCTCTGACTCCCCATACACCCTGTGGCGTCTATGAGCCTTACATTCAGTATACATCCACATCACTTCCACCTCTCTCTCTCTCTCATTTGTTTTTCAAGACAGGGTTTCTCTTTGTAGTCCTGGCTGTCCTGGAACTTGCTTTGTAGACCAGGTTGGCCTTGAACTCACTGACATCTGCCTGCCTCTGCCTCCCAAGTGCTGGGATTAAAGGCATGCACCACTGCTTGGTTTACAGGAGTTTCTTAAATGAAGAAACCTGAGGGATCAGTGAGATGGCTCAGAGGGTACAGGTGCCTACAGTACGAGCCTAAGCCTAACTACCTGCTTTAGAGACCTAGAACCATGTAGAGGTGAAAGAGGAAAATGTCTGTCCTCTGACCTCCCATGTGCTGTGATCTATGTGTCCTTACACACATCATGGATGTATAAATACACAGTAACAATTTCTGTAATTAAAAAAAAAAGGACTCTGGTATACTTAAATAAATGGACACAAATGCCATGCTTGTGAGGATTCCATGCCATGCGAGTGCATGATAGCACCCTCATGCTACATAGAGGCTGTAAGCCAAGAAAAGCACCTCAGCCGTCTCAAAAACAGTTCGACTCTTCCAGGTGTGGAAGGAAGCAATAGCAAGGGTTGAGTGTGCAACACCACTATGATTGTGTTCTGTGACCCTTCCCATTCACCACCGCCTTGTTATCTGCTGCTGTGCACTGGCTCCTTCCTGTGGGACCCTGCAGAACTGACACGCTTTGCCCATATGTAGAAGTTAGGCTAGAAATCACCTTCTCCAGCCTGGAGACATGGCTCTGCAGCTGGGAGCGCTGGCTGCAGAGCACCTGGGTTCTGCCAGCACCACATGGTGGTCCACAACCTTCGGTAACCCTAGTCCCAGGGTGTCTGAAGCTTCTTCTGACACCCACGGTGCACAGGCATACACTCAGACACACACATAAACGTTAAATAAAATATGTTTTTAAAAGGAAAGAAAATTGCCTTCTTAACTTTTCAGTGAATAATTTCCCCCATCATCAGTAGGACACAAGGAAAATGGTGGGACTGGGAGAATATACTAGAAGTTCTGCTTCTGCTCTATTTGCTCCTCTTTTAGATTCAACTCCTGAAAGTTTAAAACTGATCAATCATTGTTTGTTTGTTTGTTTGTTTGTTTTTGGTTCTCAAGGCAGATTTCTCTGTGTTACTCTGCCTGTCCTGGAACTTACTCTGTAGACTAGGCTGGCCTCAAATTCACTGAGCTCTGCCTGCTTCTGCCTCCCAAATGCTAGGATCAAAAGCATGTACCACTATGCCTGGCTTTAAAGCTGAATTATAATGTATCTGGCTAATATTAAGTTTCACTTCTTTTTTTTTAAAGGCTGTTTCTGATGCTTGGAAGCTGTTCTTTCAGCCACAAAGATGGTAATAAATCTTTGCCTCCCACAGTTCAGACCAAGAATTCACTGCAATAAGGTAAACCAAACAAATATATACACAAAAATATGTAATGTGTCCTCGTGCTGTTCCCCATTTCCTGCCTTGTGTGTGTGGCCTTGATTTAGGCTACTGTGTGCTCACCCTTGGATTCCAGCAGACAGCATTTAGACAAGTATTGGGCAGTCACGGATCCCAGAGCACGGCTGTGAGGTGCTCTGACTCTGTGAAAAATCGACTTACCGTCTTGGTGGATCAATGGCACATGCACAGTCATAGCAGAGTAGAATCAGTCACTTGGTGTCTCCTTTTCCCTAGCTCTGTCCCCCTTTCCCTTGCCCTCCCTCTCAGTTTTCTGTTGTTTTAGTGTTGCCCTTGTTTGTTTTGTTTTTAAGGTTCACTTACTTTTGTCAGGTGTGGTGGCAAATACCTTTAATCTTAGCAGGAGGGAGGCAAAAAAAAAAACCACATGGTGACTCACAACCATCTATAATGAGATCTGGTGCCCTCTTCTGTGTTTTATATATATAAAATACTAGCTGTTCTTCTAGAGGACCCAGATGTAATTGCTAGCACCCACATGATGGCTCACAACCATCTAGTACTTCAATTCCAGGGGCTCTGATACCCTCTTCTGGCTTCAGTAGGCACTGCATACACATGGTGCACAGACATACAAGCAGTCAAAAGACCCATATATGATGGAGGAAGGTCATTGGCCAATAAAGAAACTGCTTGGCCCTGTGGGTGGAGTAAACAGAACAAAATGCTGGGAGGAAGAGGAAGTGAGGTCAGAGTCTCGACTTCTCTCCTCTCGGGAGCAGACGCCTGAGAGAGACGCCATGCCCCGCTCCCAGGCAGACACATGGCATGAAGCTCCAACCCAGGATGGACTAGGCTAGAATCTTCCCGGTAAGACCGGTTCTCACAGATTATTAGAGATGGGTTGATCGGGATGTGAGAATTAGCCTGTAAGTGCTAGAGCTAAAGGGCCAAGCAGTGCTTAAAAGAATACAGTGTCTGTGTAATTATTTTGGGGCATAAGCTAGCCGAGCAGGCGGCCAGGGTGCTGGGAATGCAGCCCCGCCGCCCTTATTACTACACATATACATAACATATAAATAAATAAATAAATATCTCAAGTATTTTTGTAAGTGACAATTCTTGAACACATGTTGTCTTCATTTGGATCAATGTGTCTTCTCTTTGTCATTAATCTAGGTGTCAGCTGATGGTTATGAAGTAGAAAATCTTATCTCTGAAGACCTCACAAAGAGAAGCCATGGCTTTAGGACAGAGTACTTCATTAGACCTCCAATCTATGTGACAGTTTCCTTTCCCTTTAACGTAGAACTCTGTAGGATTAATATAGACCTCACAGCGGGCGGATGCCAGAATGTCACTGGCCTGGAATTATACACATCTGCCTTATCTAACAGAGCTTCTCTGGGTTCACACGAGTGCTGGACTACAGACCCAATGGAGCTGTCTGTCCCAGACAAAGAGGCATTCACCTTGGTAGGCAAAGTCCTGCTGAAAAACCAGAACCACGTGGTGTTCAGCCACCGGGGCTTCAAGGCCAGGCCACCTTTTAGCCCAATGGAAGTCACACTCCTCTCTCCTGCTGTTGTAGCCCAGGAGCTCTGGAATAAAGGGGCTCTTTCCCTTAGCCATGTGGCCCATCTCAAGATCGGAATCACCCATGTGACAGGCAGTGGCATCTCTTGCATAAAGCGTTTAGAGGTGTGGGGTCAGCCAGCCAAGACCTGCTCTCAGGAGGTAATCAATAGTGTCTTGTTGGTAGCATCAGGAAGCCTGCCGAAGGACTTGGGTCTGCACACCCCAGCCTCGCCCATGGAGAGTGACTGTGACTCTGGAGGTCAGTCTGAGGGCCAGCAGGCTCCCTGTCTCTTACAGGAGATGGTTGATGATGTGCCTGAGGAGTTCCTAGATCCGATTACCCTGGAGATCATGCCACGCCCCATGCTGCTGCCCTCAGGCAAGGTCATTGACCAGAGCACTCTGGAGAAGTGTAACCTCAGTGAAGCTACTTGGGGCCGAGTGCCCAGTGACCCGTTCACAGGGTTAGCCTTTACCCCACAGTCCCACCCGCTACCTCATCCGTCCCTGAAGGCCCGGATCGACCGTTTCCTACTCCAGCACCCTATTTCTGGCTGCCATCTGCTTGGGAGAGCACAAACTACATCAGCAATGACCCCTTCTGTCATTACCCTGCCCTCAAGGAAAAGGAAGCAGGAGCAGGCTGAACACAGCCTTGGCATGAATGCCACTTCCTCTCCCACAAGCCCTCTGCTCTCACCCACTACCTCAGAGCCCACTGCTAAGAAGATGAAAGCCCCCAGTGAACTCGGCCTGACGGATATGGACTGTTCAGCAGGTAACTCCCCCGTGTCCACGACTCTGTCATCCCTGGCCTTCCTGCTGACGTGATGCTGCTGTTCTTGGCTTTGTGCTTTACTAACTTAGATTTATGAAGCTGGGGGCCATGCTGCTTTTCATTTTTGTAGGGCATTTCAGTTTTGTCCTTGCTCCATAAATAACCTGTAAGTGCCAAAGTGGTGTGCGTGTGTTCTCTTATTATCCTGAGATTTTTTTCTTCTTAAAATTTTATCTTTATTTATTTATTTATTTTACTTGTTTTGAGAGAAAGAGGGTTCTCTGTAACTCAAGCTTTTTAAAGCTGTGTAGTGGCCGGTGTTGAATTGTGCTGATCCTCCTGTCTTGATCTCTTAGTGCTCAGACTACAAGTGTAAGCCCCACATCTGACTATTGGAGTTTGTTTTCATGTTCTGTGTCCTCTTCCTTGCATTGGTGGACTTACCTGCTTTGTGTTCCCGATGTCTTTTCTAACAAGATCAATGCCTTTTCCTGTCTTGAATCCTCCATTCTGATCTGCTGGAAGGAGAAACAGTAGGTCCGTTAATGCAGTCCATGTCTTCTTTTCTGAAACCTCTATATGTCGTGTGTCTGTGGGGTACTATGTCTAGTCTTCCCAGAGGGGATTTTTTTTCTTTTTTAAAATGTTCTGCCTACATGTATCTCTACAGTCCAGAAGAGGGACCAGATCTCATTACAAATGGTTATGAGCCACTATGTGGTTGCTGGGAATTGAACTCAGGACTTCTAGAAGAGCAGTCAGTGGTCTTAACCTCTGAGCCAGCTCTCCAGCTCCTCCCCCCCCCCCAGAGGGGAATTGATGGAAATGCACTGTGGGTCTCTCTGTCTCACTTACCCATGAAGTACCACAACAGAAGTGACAGAGTGTGAGGTTGGAAGAAAATATGGTCGGTAAATGTGAGTGAGTTGTACTGTGGCTGAGTATGAGATTTAAGCTGCCTGGCTTCCCACCTTTTCCCTCTGGCATTGCCAGTGATTCCTAGAAGCCGTGGTCCTGCCACCCCACCCCCAACCCCCAGGAGAACCTGGAAATGTCTGGTGTAACTTTTCAGACTGACAATATGTGTTCTTCATTTGTTGTCATTTGGTTGGTTGGTTTGAGACAGGGTTTCTCTGTATAGACCTGGCTGGCTTTGAACATGGAAATCCACCTGCCTCTGTCTCCCAAGTGCTGGGATTAAAGGTGTGGGCCACCATCTTAGTTAGGGCTTCTATTGCTGTGACAAAACATCATGAAAAAAAAAAAGCAAGTTGGGCAAGAAGAGGTTTATTTGGCTTACACTTTAGCATTGCTGTTCATCACTGAAGAAAGTAAGGATAGAAACTCACACAGGACAGGAACCTGGAGGCAGGAGCTAATGCAGAGGTCATGGAGGGAGTTGCTGCTTACTGGCTTGTTCCCCATGGCTTACTCAGCTTTCTTTCTTTCTTTCTTTCTTTCTTTCTTTCTTTTTTCCTTTCTTTCTTTCTTTTTTTGTTTTGTTGTAGGTTTTTTGTTGTTGTTGTTTGAGACAGGGTTTCTTCGTGTAGCTTTGGTGCTTGTCCTGGAACTAGCTCTTGTAGGCTGGCCTCGAACTCACAGAGATCTGCCTGCCTCTGCCTCCTGAGTGCTGGGATTAAAGGTGTGCACCGTCACCGCCCAGCTTTCAGACTGTTTTCTTATAGAACGGGGGACCAGCAGCCCATGGATGGCACTACCGGCCAAGGGCCCTCCCCCCTCCCCTATTGATCACAGCTGGATCTCAGTGAGGCATTTCTTCAGCTGAGGCTCCTTCCTCTGATGACTCTGGCTTGTGTCAAGTTGACACACAACCAAGCCAGTACAGCCACCATGCCCAGCTGACATGTTATTTTTGTAAAAGACGGGCAGATAAGAAAGAAAGGAAGATTGGAGCTGGAGAGATGGCTTATCAGTTAAAAGCACTTAAAGTTCTTCCAGAGGCAAACAGTCACATCAGGGGGACTAAAAATCCTCCTGTAACTACAGTTCCAGGGGACCTGATGGCCTCTAGTCTCTACCAGCACCTGCATACAAGTGGTAAACATAAACCCACATAGATGGGTGCACATACGTACATATAAAACTAAATTTTTTTTAAAGATTTATTTATTTATTTATTCAGTCAGTCAGTCAGTCAAGTATCCTGCCTGTAGGCCAGAAGAGAGCACCAGTTCTCATTATAGGTGGTTGTGAGCCACCACGTGGTTGCTGGGAATTGAACTCAGGACCTCTGGAAGAGCAGTCAGTGCTCTTAAGCGCTGAGCCATCTCTCCAGCCCAATAAGTAATTTTTAAAATGAAAGAAATATAAAGTGTCATTTCATCTGACACCACCTGAGCAGAAATTCTAGTGCCTTAATTAGGAAAATTGTCTCTAGATCTCTTATGGCAAAGACTGTTTTGAAAAATAGAATTTGGGATGTAGACCTAGAGAGATGGCTCAGCAGTACATAGCACTACCTGCTTTCAGAGGACCTGGGTCCAGTTCTCAGCACCTACATGGGTGCTCACGGCCATCTTTAACTCCAGTTCCAGGGGATCTGACTCTCTTTTGGCCTCTGTGGGAACCAGGCAAAGATATATGCAGGCAAACATTTATATGCATAAAAAAATTTTATTTTAAAATAAACATAATGCAACTTAGAGCATGGAATAGTAGCACAAACCTTTATTTTAGCACTTAAGCAGATAGATCTATGTGAGTTCAAGGCCAGCCCAGTCTACATGATGAGTTTTGGCCCAGCCAGGAGTACACCTTAAGAACCAGTGTCAAGGGGCTGGAGAGATGGCTCAGAGGTTAAGAGCACTGATTGCTCTTCCAGAGGTCCTGAGTTCAATTCCCAGCAACCACATGGTGGCTCACAACCATCTATGATAAAATCTGGTGCCCTCTTCTGGTGTGCAGATATACATGCAAGCTGTATACATAATAAATATATTTAAAAAAAAAACAGTGTCAAAAGAACCAAATCAAACAAAACTAAAACCCAACCAGAAGAAAAATCAAAGTTGGTCAGATCTTTGGCTTTTTCTTTATCTTCTTTCTTTTCTTTGGAATCACCGTTACAATGCATCGTGCTGATTGGCATTTAACTAAATCACTTTATAGACAAGGTTGGCCTCAGATTTGGGACAGCCCTCCTGCCTCTGACTTACGGTTTTGGAATTACAGGTTTATACCACTTTGTTTCACGCAGTAAGATTTTAAATGCCATGTTGAAGCAAAGTGAAAGTTAGTGGGGTTTGGAACCTAAGATCAATTACAAGCTTTTTGTTGTGGGTTGTTGTGATAACAGCTTTCGGAGTTAGAGCTCAGATCATCAGTGTCAGATCAGTCACTGTCTTAGTTAGGTTTCTCCTGCTGTGATTAAACACCATGACTAAAACCTGCAGAGGAAAGGGTTCATCTCCAGTTCTCAGGTCACTCTGCCCTGAATGACTTGAGAGCAGAGCCTGGGTGTGGAACTGAAACAGAAGCCACGGCACTGCTTACTGCTTACTCATCAGGTCTTGTCACACTGCTTTCTTACCACCAGGGCCCGCCTGCCCGGGGGTAGCAGCCTCCCCAGTAGTCTGGGCCCCTACATCAGTTATTAATCAAGAAAAATTGCCTTTTTTCTGGCTGCCCTCTATAGACCAGACTAGCCTCAAATTTAGAAATCCACGTTGTCTCCCGAGTGCTGGTATTAAAGTTGTGTGCCACCACTGCCCAGCTTAAATGGAGAGTTTAAGAGACGGCCTTTTGTTGAGACAGGGTCTTATATAACCTAGGCTGGACCAGAATTCTCTATATTAGGATGATTTTGAATTTATGATTCTTCTACCTCCGTCTCACAAGTATTTTGTGTGTGTGTGCGCGTACACTCACATGCTCCCCGCAGGTACTCATGTACCATGTGTAGGTCAGAGGACAACTTGCAGGGCTTAGTTATTCTCTTCCACTGTAGGTTCTGGGGACTGAACTTGGGTTGCCAGGCTTGCATGACCAGCAAGCTCAAGGCATCTGCCTGTCTCTGTCTCCCCAGCACTGGGATTACAGGTGTGATCAGTGCTCCTGGATATTTGACACAGATTTGGGAGAGCAGACTCAGCTCCTCATGCTGATACTGAAAGCACTGTGCTAACAGAGCTGTTTCCCTAGTGTTTGAGCTTGTTTGTTTGTTTGTTGTTTTTGGAGACAGGGTTTCACTGTTAACAACTCTGGTTGTCCTGGAACTTGCTTTGTAGACCAGGCTGGCCTTGAACTCACAGAGATTCCCCTGCCTCTGTCTCCTAAGTACTGGGATTAAAAGCAGGTGCCACCACCACTTAGCTTTTCTTTTTTAAATAGAAAAGTATGGTAGCAAATGCCTGTATTTCCAGTATTCAAGAGGCAGAGGCAGAAGAATCAGCATGAGTTTGAGTTTGAGGCCAGCACGGGCTACATAGTGATACCCCTGTCTCAAAGAAAGGGGTGGGGGAAGGGAAGGGAAGGGAAGTACGCTGAGGCAGAGGATAGAGAGTGTGGGTACTGTGCAGAGCTGGTGTCTGCTGTCTCATCATTTCTTGGGCCAGCAGGCAGGCCTTTCAAAATGTAACACGGGCTTGGGATGTAGCTGAGAAGTAGGGTGGCTGTCTGAAAGGCACAAGTCCAGGACTATATCCCCAGCACCACAGAATGAATGAGGGAAGGAAGAAAAAGGAGGTGCAGTTCTGTATCAAAGCCTCCAGATGGCTCTGTCCTGCACAACACTTTGTTTAGGGGAATGTTAGAGAAAGCCTCAAGCTTTGAAAGCATTTTAGGTGGGGAGGCGGCAGGATTCCCAGGACTTTGGCTCTTTGTTCTGCCTTCACAGTCCTGGGAGACACAGGAAGAGGTTTTCTTTGTATTCACATGTCTGAAGTTGGAAGAGCCATTTTCTCGTCTTCCAAGAATGAGTAGCCGTCTCTCTTTTGCTGAGTCTTCCTGGATGTCATGATCTCTGTGTCTTCCACAGGTCCAGTGTCCCATGAGCAGAAGCTGTCGCAGAGTTTGGAAATCGCCTTGACTTCCACCCTTGGCTCTATGCCTTCCTTTACTGCTCGTCTCTCCAAGGGGCAGCTCCAGCAGCTGGGCACAAGAGGGAGCAGTACTGCCAGGAGGCCAGACACCAGCTACGGTAATGCTCTGTGAGCCCTAGCATCTGCCTGTAGAATATGCTGGGCCTAGTCTTCATGTGCTGTGGGTCTGCATAGCCAGCCCGCTTATTGTAATTCCCATTCTGGAGAGAGAGCTTTTCTCTGTCTTCTCCAGAAGGGTTTGAGGGGCTGCCTGGAAATGGGACTCATCACAGGCAAGATCTTTAGTTGATCCTGTCATTCTGTGGACTCTGCCTGACTGTCTTTTACTGTAGGTTTGTTTTGATTTTTTTTTAAATATTTATTTATTATGTATACAATGTTCTGTCTGTGTGTATGCCTGAAGGCCAGAAGAGGGCACCAGACCTCATTACAGATGGTTGTGAGCCACCATGTGGTTGCTGGGAATTGAACTCAGGACCTCTGGAAGAGCAGGCAATGCTCTTAACCGCTGAGCCATCTCTCCAGCCCTGTTTTGATTTTTTTTGACACGGGGTCTTGCTGGCCTTGAACTTTCCAGTCCTCAAGTGCTGGGATTACAAAGTTGCACACCACACTTGGCTCTGGTAGACTACATAGTTCTCTCCTGGGACTTTGATGGTCCTGATCTTCCCTTCGTCTGATATCTGGGCTGTTTCATCTACATATGAAGAAAGGTTTAGGTTTCAGAGGTCATCTTCTCTCTTCTTGGTAACATTTTCATCATTGCACTAGAAAAGCACCAGAGGTAGATTCATGGCCCAGATTTTGCCCAAAAACAACAACAACAACAAAACAATCTAGGGTCATATTGTAAGGTAGACACAAAGTGAGGAATTGACTAATTTTTTTTTAATTTTATGTGTATGAATGTTTTTCCTGTGTGTATGTATATGTACCATGTCCATACCAGGTGGAGATCAGAAGAAAGTGTCAGATCTCCTGAAACAGGAGTTGCAGATACCTGTGAGCCACCATGTGGGTACTTAAAACTGAACCCAGGGTCCTGCAAGAGTAACCAGAGCTCTCTAACCATTGAGCCATCTCTCCAACTCCCCAGTCCCCTTTTTTAAGCAAAGGACAAAATGAAACCTGATGGGGCTGCTCAGGCCAGCTGTTGATTGCTCCTGCTGGTGCAGAGCCCGTCCCTCCTGTCACCTGGGTCTCCATCACACTCTCCCTACTCTGATTGTTTCTTCCTAACTATTTCCAAAAGCATGTCTTTCAAAGTGCCCAGGAAAACTGCCAGTCTCACGGCTGCTTGTCCTCGCAGCATCCAGGGGTGTGATTGGCCAGCCTGACCGGCTTTACCCACCTTCTCTTTCTTTTGGCCTTCAGACGATGCAGCTTCTTCCCTGCCTTCAGCCATTTCTTTTCAGTTTCCCTTGCTAGAGTTCCTGCCAGTGAGAGCCCTCACCTAGTGCTGCTCTCGTGACCCCTTCCTCTCCTTCCCTCCCTGACAGCTGCTGGGACCCTTCTCATTGGCATCTCCAGCCACTCTGAACTGCACCGTCTGCTTTCAAAGCTCTCCTCCCCAGCACCCTCTGAGCCTGTGTTGGTAAAGAGCCTGTCTTCCACTTGGCAAGCTTTCACCATAGGAGTCCGTTTTTCCTCCAGTGTCCTCACTCATGATTAGGTCCTTGTATGCTCTCATTTGTGAGTGTGCCTGTACATAGTGCACACGTGCCACAGCACACATGTGGAGGTGGAGAGACAACTCTCAGAAGTTGGTTCTCCTCCACTGTGGGTGCCAGGGATAGAACTCAGGTCATCAGACAGGAAGTCCTGCTGTCCACTGAGCCATCTCATCAGCCCTTTTATGCTTTTCTTTGCTGTGATTCTGAAGAACACCCTAGTACCAATCCTGAATCCTCTTCCCCAGCCCTGTGAACTCCCTGCAGCTCCTGTGCTCAGCATCCCCACCGTCCTTACACAGAGTCTTTCACAGCTAACGATCACAGAGGTGTTCCACCTCTTAAGATTCACATGGTATGAATCAAAGCCCCACTGTCCTATGGTGTAGACCTTACCTCCTTTCCTCTGGATCACATCAAGGGAATCTGTAGTGAATCTTCAGGTGGGGGGGCCCGCCCAAGGCCAGGGCAGTTCCAGAAAGGAGCTGAGGGATTAGAAGGCAGCTCCTGACAGATTGAAGTGCCCCTCTGGTGATTTCCCTCCACCCTGACTGTTCTGACCCTGATATTTGGGCCACATTGTGTTTTTCCCTCTTCTTGCAGCTAATCTTGTCAGGGTAAGCTTTGGCGGAGGAGTATACACTTTGTCTGCTCCCATGCACTGCATTTAGAGGCCAGTTCTTAAGCATTCATAGACAGCACCAAGATTGATAAAGATGGCAGAAGGGAGGCATGCCAGTTCCCAGCTGACTGAGGAACAGCCTCACCTGACCCTTCCTTGTTCTTCTGACTCACCAGAGCACCCCAGGAGTGTCTGTGGTCCAGCATGTGCCTCCTGCAAAAGAGCGTTTTCCTCCTACTGCACGAAGGAGCCTGTGTACCAGCTGCATTGTGGCCACCTCCTGTGCCGACCCTGCCTGAGTGAGCAGCAGCGCTCCCAGCCCATGATGTGTGCAGCCTGCCAGCAGCCAGTCGCCAGCCAGGATGTGCTGCGGGTCCATTTTTGAGGGACCAGCCTCAACTGAAGAAGCCCCATTTTGTGCGAGACCTGCAGGTGAAGGAAGCAAGAGCAGGATCCCAGTGGCCCTATTCTCTCCTGGGTTTTAGCACCTCATGGTGTATTACGGGGGCTGGGTCAGGACACCCCCTCCTGCTTAGACAACACAGGATAATAAAGCCATAGGCTGGGCTGGGGGGAAATCCCTGTTCTCCCTGGCCTACCTTGCCACTCTCCAACCAGAGCCAGACTGTTCAGCAACACTACCCCGGTACCATGGTGTCTGTATCAGTTTCTCTGTGTAACAGCCCTGGCTGTCCTGGAACTTGCTCTGTAGACCAGGCTGACCTCAAACTCACAGAGATTCACCTGCCTCTGCCTTCCAAGTGCTGAGATTAAACGTGTGCACCACCACCACCTGGCTGCACGCAACCTTCTGATGGAGTTTTGTGGATGGCGCTCAGTAGACTGTGACTTGGGACCTCATACAGCCTTCTCTGCCTCAGGGTCACGCAGAAGCAGACCATGGTAGGGCACATGACTTAGCCATGTGTACCCCCCTCCCCTGCAGACACTTGGAGCCTTAATAAAATGGCAGTTGACATTCACTGAGGCTTCCTCCTGGCACACGGGACAGGACAGCCATGTGCAGTTGCTGCCAGCTGTCAGGCAGTGGTTTAGATCTGTCTGGCATGGGTGTGTCAGTGCCAGGGGAGGGGCAGTGGCTTCTATCAGGCCAGGTGCCAGAATGTGTCTGGTTGCTCCTGGAGCCACTCTCTGAAGGAGATTCCTGTTCTCTATGTAGCCCATTGCAGGAAGATACTGGTTTATAGGCCACGTTTTTAACAAATTGTGCGTATGCGCATGGGCACGTGGGTGCCATGGTGTGCCTGTAGATGTCAGGACAGTTCAGGAGTTGGCTCACTCCCCAGCCTATGTGGTCGCGGGGCTGAAATTCAGGTCATTAGCGCTGTGGCAGTCTCCTCTACTCTCTGAACCACCTCTTTGGCTCCTGAGGGTACATTTTTCCCCCCATTTAAAATGAAACCTTATGGAGTCCCAAAGAAAACAAGGATTTCATACAGGTTTGTTCACTGTCAAGAGCTTCCAGCTTAGAAGGATATTTATGCAGGTCACCAACACTGTCCCCAACCCCTTGCAGGCATGCTCCACCTTGTCTTTGAGATAAATCACAGCCCCTTGAACCACATGTTCTTCGTTCCTACAGGTGGCCCAGAGCTCAGTCCTGAGGTTTAGGGAATCTGCTTTCAGAGTTCCCGGGGGACTTTTCCACGGAGGTGGCCAGTAGGGGATTGTCACCTCCGTTCTCCTACACACCACACCACCAGTGCCTGCTGTGCTGCCCCTTCGTGTGAGACACCAGGGTCTGCACGGACAGGCCCCCTGCACATCGCCACTCCACGTCTGAGCTGCCCTGCCATGTGTTCGTCCTTAGCCGCACAACTGCAGAGGGCATGGCTTGGGGCAAGAACCTCTCCACAACCTCTCATGGTCTCTGGAGTAGCCCACTTCTCACTCAGCCTTTACCCCTCAGTGTGAGTGTTGGGAGCTATGTCTGCCCCCAACTCCCAAGAGCCCCCAAAGAACTCTGCAGCTCTACCAGAGGTGCCTGTCCTGCTCTGTTGGACAAGGTCTGAAAGCCTTTGGGGTGGGCAGGACCTAGCCTGAGTCCAGTGGGGAATCATCCCATACCCTTAATATGATTAAGCTTTTCTCTTCAAGATCTGACCCCCACCCCCACCCTTGCCAGCACCACAGAGCTCTGGTTTTCTTTCCTAGAATGCAAGAATGAAAGCCTGGTGTAGTGCAAGCGTAAAGGCCAGCCTGGGCTTTATAGCAAACACTGTCTCAAAGACACAAAAATAAAAAGAAATACGTGATTTGGCCCCATGGCGTTTTATTTCTCATTAGAGACTGGACCTGGGACCAGGCATAAAATAGCTTCCCAGTCAACATGCAGAGCTCAACTCCACTGACCAAGAAGACTCAGCCACAGCTTCGCCTTCACCAGGCAGCCTTCCTGTCCTGGTCTTTGCCTGGTAATGGGGTCATGTAGGCAGTGGAGGTGCGAGGCTGGAGACCAGCTGCAGACATGCTGCCCTGTCGTCTTCTGAACCAGAAGCAGGCCAGCTTGAGGTGACAGGCCACAGCAACCATAGGCTCTGGGTCTTCACTCCCTAGGCGAGCAGGTGAGGCCTGATCAGCTGTCCTGTGGGGCTGAGGCTCTGACCCTCAGCCACCCCCTGAGCAGGCGGAAGGGAGGCTCTGTCCAAATTAGTCTTGGAAGCAGAAGAAATAGAAGAACCAGACAGCCAGGAAAAAGACTAGCAGCTGATCAGTGCTCAAAGAGAACCCCTCCTCCCTGCAGGGGTGCAGCTGGGCCCAGCAGTTCTGGGCTCCTGAGGCTGACTTGGAGCACCCAGCCCCACACCTATTCGACTTCTTCCTATGGGTCTCCATCTTGAGGCCACTCAAATGCTGGGCTCCTTTCCATTCCCTCAGGAAACAGGGTTTCTGACGCTGGAGTTCCTGTAACTAGGTCTGCAGACAAAGAAAGCAGCCTCCCACTGCCAGTGCCATTGTGACGCCATCCTGAATGCCATTGTGATGGCCACCGGGGTAGGAGTGGGGATTCTGTGGGCTGGCCTCCCACAGAGCTCCTGTGGGGATTAAGGAGGGCCTGGCCCCCAGCTTCCCCGCTCTGCCCCCATTGAGACCTGCTGTCTTCTCACCTGGCCTCGAGGCCGCGTGCACGTGCAGCGTCTTCTCTTGGGGAGAGCTGGGCTGGGGACTGGCCAAAGCCACACAGTTCAGAACAGTCAGCTTCAGTTACTGACTTTTAGAATCTGGGTGTCATGGCTCATACCTGTATTCCCAGCCCTTGTGCTGCAGAGAGAAGCCACATTTCATGTAAGCTCCTGGTCTGGACAGTTGGAATACAGAACCAGCTCTGCCATCACAGTTCAGCATGCTCACAGCACAAGGCCAAGATGTAACAGTGAAACCGGCCTGCCTGTCGCCTCATAGAAACCTTTCTCCTAGGACAGGACACCCCTAAATGGAGGGGAGAGTACAGGCTGGCTTGAACCCCACTCTGTATTAACCCTTGTCCACCGCCTGGGGCTCCACCTGCTGAAGTGGCTCTGCCTGCCCCCTGCTCCCTACCCCATTCTTTGGATGACACCCAGGGTCTCATTCTAGGCAAGTGTTCACCCCACGCACCACCCTCATCATCTGCCCAGCAGAGAGGATCTCCAGAGGGCACAGGGGTGAAGGTGGAGGAGGGGACAGCTTGTTCCCGCTGCTGGTGTCACCTAGCAACAAAACGGCACTACTGTCACCACTCCAAACATGTTGGTGTGTCTTCCAACACTTCTCTAAAGGGAGCCAACCCCACTGGGCACCCATGCTGAGCAATCAAACCCCAGGCCTCAGGCACATGAGGCAAGTAAGCTACTACTAGGCCACAACCCCAGCCGAAAATATGAGGGCTTTTATATGTGCCTAAGTGTGTGGGTACACACATGCACTCCGTGGTGGCCAGAAGAGGACATCAGATCCCCTGGAACTGGAGTTCTAGGGAGTTGTGAGCCAGCCGACAGTGGGTGCTGGGAGGAAGAGCATCTAACCCCCGAGCTACCTCTCCAGCCCCAAGAGCTGTAGATAGAGCATGCATACAAGCTATTCTGTGCACAAACGCCTGCTCCCTCTTCCTATCAAGGTTACTGGAAGAACAGCCAGAGTCACCAGGAAAAGCTTGAAGTTTGAGGCCCGGTCTAGCTTAGTGCTCAGCCCTTTGTCCACTGCAGTGTGCTTAGTAAGCGGAGCCCCGAGCCGGGCTTGGCTGTCTTTGGAAGAACTAATCCATGGTAGATTAAAGAAACAGAAGTTCGATTGGGTATGAGAATTAGTGTAAAGGTGACATCACCGATAAAGAGGGAGACTGCTTGCTTAGTGCTCACGAAGCTCTGGGCTCCATCCCCAGCACTGCATAAACTGGACGTGGAGACACATGGCCTTAATACCAGCAGTCAGGCGGTAGAGAGGAGAATCAGAAGTTCAGAGTTGCCCTTGATTGTATACCAGACTTGAGGGCAGCCTGGGTTACATGAAACCCTGTCTCAGAAGGGAAAAAAAATGTCAGCCAGTGGACTTTTCAACATGTGAGTAAGTAGTTTGAGAATCACTGGAAGGGTGAGGATGGTTAAAGGAACAGAATGAGCAACTTGTCAAAGAGAGGCAAACTGGTTCTGATGAAGTCGCAGTGTTTAACTCCAGCCTGTGGGTGAGCGGGGCCTTCACAAGCTCTGTTAAGTCCTGCTGGAGGGAGCACAAAGGGTACAGGCTCTTGGGAGGGGATGTGACAGGCTAGCCAAGTCGTAGATGCATGACCTAGTCACTTTCCCTCGAAGATTCTAACCCAAAAATTCTAATGAAAAATATGGAAAGAATTGCTGCCTCAGGGCATGGTTATAGCCCCAGCTGCCTATGTTGAGGCAGAAGGTTCCGCTGAGCCCCTGAATTCAAGATCAGAGTGGGCAGCATAACAAGATCCTATCTCAAAAAAAACAAACAAAAAAACAAAACAAAAAAAAAAAACAACCAAACAGAAAATGCCAACTGGGCTTGGTAACACTGATCTTTAATCTCAGCACTCAGGAGGCTAAGTCACGTGAATCTCTGAGTTCGAGGCTAGCCTGGTCTACAGAGTGAGTTTCAAGACAGCCATGGCTACACAGAGAAATGCTTTCAAAACAACAACAAATAAAACAAAAAACCCAACCCAAAAGCTGTGAATCTGAGGAGACTGAGACTGGCAGAGGGTTGGAGTGGGGTGAGGAAGGGGGAGGGTGGTGACAGGGTGGGGGGGAGGGGAAGGTGGTGACAGGATGGGGGAGGGGAAGGTGGAGGGTGGTGACAGGGTGGGGGGAGGGGAAGGTGGTGACAGGATGGGGGGGAGGGGAAGGTGGTGACAGGATGGGGGGAGGGGAAGGTGGTGACAGGATGGGGGGGAGGGGAAGGTGGTGACAGGATGGGGGAGGGGAAGGTGGAGGGTGGTGACAGGGTGGGGGGGAGGGGAAGGTGGTGACAGGATGGAGGGAAGGGGTGGAGGGGGAGGGTGATGACAGGATGGGGGAGGGGAAGGTGGTGACAGGATGGAGGGAAGGGGTGGAGGGGGGAGGGTGATGACAGGATGGGGGGAAGGGGTGGAGGGGGAGGGTGATGACAGGATGGGGAGGGGAAGGTGGAGGGTGGTGACAGGGTGGGGGGAGGGGAAGGTGGTGACAGGATGGGGGGGAGGGGAAGGTGGTGACAGGATGGGGGAGGGGAAGGTGGTGACAGGATGGGGGAGGGGAAGGTGGAGGGTGGTGACAGGGTGGGGGGGGAGGGGAAGGTGGTGACAGGATGGAGGGAAGGGGTGGAGGGGGGAGGGTGATGACAGGATGGGGGGAAGGGGTGGAGGGGGAGGGTGATGACAGGATGGGGGAGGGGAAGGTGGTGACAGGATGGAGGGAAGGGGTGGAGGGGGGAGGGTGATGACAGGATGGGGGGAAGGGGTGGAGGGGGAGGGTGATGACAGGATGGGGGGAGGGGAAGGTGGTGACAGGATGGAGGGAAGGGGTGGAGGGGGGAGGGTGATGACAGGATGGAGGGAGAGGGTGGAGGGTGGAGGGGGGACAGGATGGAGGGAGGTGATGGAGGCGAGAGTCATCAGAATGCATTACATGCATGTATGAAATTATCAAAGAACAAAATTAATTTTAAAAATTAGTATAGGGAGCCAAGCGATGGTGGCGCACACCTTTAATCCCAGCACTCGGGAGGCAGAGGCAGGTGGATCTCTGTGAGTTCGAGACCAGCCTGGTCTATAGAGCTAGTTCCAGGACAGGCTCCAAAGCCACAGAGAAACCCTGTCTCAAAAAACAAAAACAAAAAACAAAAAAAAAAAACTTTAGTATAGGGGCTGGAGTGATGGCCTAGCAGTTAAGAACACTGGCTGCTCTTCAGAGGACCTCGGTCAATGCCCGTGGGGCATCTCACAGCCATGTGTAGCAACTTCAGGTCCAGGGGGATTCAATGCCCTCTTCTGGCCTTTGAGGGCACCAGGCACAAAAATAGTGCACAGATATACTTGTAGGCAAAACACTCATCACATAACATACGTTTTTAAAAATTAGAATAGAAAAAGAAAGTTTATAAAAATTCTCTGCTAGGGGAAGGGAAATGGGAGGCTGGGAGGAAGCGGAAATTTAAAAAAAAAAATTCTCTGCTACCAGAAAGTATTATAGGCAGCTTGATCTGGTCCTTTGGGGATGTGGAGTCATACTACCTGTAGGGACTACAATCCAGACTGCAGTTTAGACTCAAGAAGAGGTGACATATATGATTTTATATATATTTAGGAAATCATGAACACCTTGAGGGGCATCCATGGTTTTTTTTTTTTTAAAAAAAAAAAAAGAAAAAACAACTTTGTATTAAAATGCTAAAGGAGGGCTGAAGGCACCTCCCCGGGTTTGATTCCCAGCATCACATACGCAGGAAGAGGAATGTATTGAGGTGATGTCCTGGTTCTGTGCTAGATGGTTTATATGAATAACTTAATCAACTCTAGTTTGGGGAGTAAAACTCTAGTTTGAGTCACACTACCTCAGTTATGTGAGGTAGTGTGACCCGCTTTGCCTACGCTGATCTGGTGGACGGCCGTTGGCGCACTGTCTAGAGCAGTGTGGTTCTCAGCTTTCCTAAGGCTGCCACCCTTTGATACCGTTCTTCATGTTGTGGTGACCCCCAATCATAAATTATTTCCATTGCTACGTCATCATAACTAATTTTGCTGCTGTTCTGAATCATAATGTGTGTTTTCTGATGGGCCTAGGTGACCCCGTGAAAGGATCATTCATCCCAAAGGGGTCACAACCGAAGGGTTGAAAATCACTGATCTACAGGACCCTGCATGAAGAAACAGAGGCCCAGCAGACTTTAAACACAGAAGAGCAACCACATGAGCCACTGCCAGAACAGCGTTGAGATTTTTCCCATTACACCTCTTGGTGCAAAGAATAAAGATGCTTCCCCAGACAGGCCCTCTGCAGAGTCGGCTTCAGGCCTCATGACAGTCGGCCTTCTCCTGGCTCCAGTGTGAAGGGAAGGGCACCCACCGCACACTCACCAGTGGGAGGGTGTGGGAAGGTCCTCAGACTGCGTTTAGGGCTTTGGGGTGTCAGGATCCTGATGAGGTGGTCTTGAGCCCGGCAGAGAAAGTGCATCACTGGAGAAGTGTGTGTCACTTGATGCCCAGTGAACCCTGTGTGGCCCTGGTAGAACTTGAAGGCATGAACGACAGAGAGATTGCGGGACAGCCATCCCAGAAACAGCCCATGACAAAGAAGGCTGGACTACGGTGACTCCCAACTGGGCTTTAATAAGGCCTGTCCAGCGCAGTGGCAACTGGCTCTTGTGCTAGCTCTCTGGAGGCAGAGGCAGGCAGAGCCCTATGACGTCCAAGCCGGCTTGGTCTACATAGCAAATTCCAGGCCAGCCAGGGCTGCAGAGTGAGACTGTCTCAGAAAGGGGTTGGGAAGGCTGAAGAAAGAGCTCCGCAGCCAACTCCACTTCCAGGGGATCTGCGGCCCTTCTCTGTGGGCACCAAGCACGCATGTGGCGCAGGTAAAACACTCGTACACATAAAACACATGCATAAGTCTGAAAGGGGGGTGGGGGAGGAAGGGCAGGAGCCTGGAGTAACAGCCCGGTGGGTTAGAGAACACACCGCTCTTCCCAGGACCCACGTCAGGTGGCTCACAAACACCTGTAGCTCCGGCCTCAGGATTCAATACCTCTTCAAGGCACCTGCCATCAAATAGAGACACACATGAACCTAAAAACATAAGTTCAAAAAAAAAAAGTGAGAAGGATAAATGCAGAAAATCAAATGGGTCAGATAGCAGCCCCAAGCTGGCCTTTGCCTCCCAGGAACCTCCTTGATTCTTGGTGCCCTCTCTCTGGGCCCAGAGGGAGACCCAAACATTAGTTATGACTCAGCTGATGAAATGTACCCCCTTGGCTCATTAATTAGGAAGTCTGTAATTAGCCTGTCTCGCAAGCTGGGAGCCTCTGGAGAGGACCCCTTTCACCTGCCTTCCTCCCCCTCCCTCGGGGGGGATGAGCTCAGACGGGGGAGCTTTGCCCCTGAGACGCAAGAGGGGAAGGAGACCATGAGCAACACGGAAAATGAGATGCCGGGGCACACGCTCCTGCGTGCGATTGCCTCAGAGAGGTCACCTCTAATGAGACGATGGAGATGAGGTACGGTGTCTGAACCCTCAAAGTTTCCTCTTAGAAACCCACACGCTCCTGCCTGTGATTGCCTCAGAGAGGTCACCTCTAATGAGACAAGGGAGATGAGCTACAGTGTCTGAACCCTCAAAGTTTCCTCCTAGAAACTCACAGAGAGATTGAGATGTGGCCCAATCCAGCTGCTGCAGCTCTGTTGGCAGAAGCTGAAGCCGCAAACTTTTTAAATTTTTTTTTTACACAGGGTCTCATTTTACAGCCCCTGCATGTCCTAAAACTCTCTATATACACTTAAAACTCAGAGGTCCGCCTGCCTCTGCTTCCTCAGTGCTGGGATTAAAGATACGAGGGACACCAATGCACGCAATAAATACACTCTGCTTTACAAGGACATGGCATGATGGTACAAGCTTTTAATTCCAGCATTTGGAAGGCAGAAACAGTAGGGTCTCTGTAAGTTCAAAGCCAGTTCTGGTCTGCATAGTGAGTTTCAAGACAGGGCTACAGAAACCCTGTCCCAAAAGCAAAAAACCAAAAGCAAAAACAATGAACCAAAACCCTGTACAGCCTGACTGGAGAGACGGTCCAGTGACTGCTGACTATTGACTCAAACCCAGGTCCTCTGGAAGAGCTCAAAACTGCTGAGGCATCTCTCCAGCCCCCACCAGTGAAGTGCTTGTTGGTTTTGATTGTTTGCTTTGAAGCGGGGTTGTTTTATTTTTGTATTTATTTTTTATTATTTATTTTTTTTTTTTTGAGACAGGGTTTCTCTATGTGTAACAGCTCCTTGGCTGTTTGGGAACTCTCTCTGCAGATCAGGCTGACCTCCAACTGACAGACAAAGCGGTGGTGGCGCACGCCTTTAATCCCAGCACTCAGGAGGCAGAGGCAGGCGGATCTGGTCTACAGAGTGAGTTCCAGGTCAGCCAAGGCTACATAGAAAAAACCCCATCTTGAAAAACAAACAAACAAGACAAGACAGAAAAACTGAATGCCCTACCCTAGAACACCTCACCTGATTTTCTTAGACCTCAGTGAAATTGGGCACGGTGGCACACGCCTGAAATCCCAGCGCCGGGGGAGGGATCGAGAATCGAGACCAAATTCAGCGACAGAGCAAGACCAGGATGCATGGACAGTGTCTCAAGTCTACAGTGGGGGAGTAGGTGGGGTTGGACATCATAAGTAACCTCGGAAACAAATTTGATTTGCCCCAGGTCACACAGCAATGCCCCAGAGAGCTAAGGCTGGTCCCCAGGGCTTCCCACCTCCCTTCATTCTTTCTAGAACTGAAAAACCCACCGTTTGGCAAAAGCTCCCAGTATAGTAATAAAAACAGATGATGGTGTCCTTCATGTCCGAGGGCTTTCATTGGAGGAGGAATGCAAACACACATGCCCACCCCGCAGAAAGGAGAGAGGTCCAGGTGGAGAGGGAGGGAGGGAGGGAGGGAGGGAGGGAGGGAAGGAGGGAGGGACTTCAGGGTAGAGGAGGTATCAACCAGCTGGGACCCCATCAACACAGACCCAAGGCAGGAAAGAGTAAAAGGAACGAGGGACTGGAGAGGTTAAGACTGCGTTTGGTCCCCAGCACCCATTTCAATGGCTCACAACTGCCTGGAACTCCAGCCCCAAGGACTCTGATGCCCTCTCCTGTATTCTAGGAACTCCTGGACTCATATGGACATACAGATGCATGCATGATTTACAGTGAGAGATGCTCTAGATGGGACAGTGAGTGTTAAGCTTTGAGAGGTGTGGCTACTTGAACTATGACACCACTGCAGATTGGAACCCTGGAAGCAAACCAGGTGCTAAATCAAACTGTGTTAAAGTCATAAGGCCAGATTCCAGGCCAATGGGAGCTGTCACTGGGCGGTTCAAAGATGCTCAGAATGAAGACATGAACTGGTACATCATTCATTTGTAGAAAGTATAAAAATACCCTAGGAAGAAGAGAAGGGACACGGTGCCAGGTCTTGGGATGTTCCAGCGTGTAGAAGCCAACGTGAAGCCAGAAAGGGAAGCAGAAAGAATTTTTCTGGAAGATCCAGGAAAGCATTGCCAGAGGAGCCAGATGAAGTGTGCTGTAAAAAGGGACAACGGCTCCATCGTGTGAAATTCTGCTGGGAGAGGCCGTGTAAAATAAAGACATGATTGGGCCCGCCAAAATGGCAGCACACTTTATGGTCATAATAAAGGAGTTTCGGTAGACTGGTCTGGGCAGGAATCTGAGTGGAGGGAGTTACAGAGTAAATATTGACTTGAACAGGTATGACAGATAGTGGGACAGACATAATGACTCGTATCTTTAATGGCAACACTCCCAAGGCAGAGTAGGCTGTGAGTTTGAGGCTAGCCTGGTCCACTTAGAGATTTCCAGTCCAGCCAGAGATACAGAATGAGACCCTGTCTCAAAAAAAAAAAAAAAGCTATTTGGGGAAAACAGGCTATGAGGGAAATATAGAAGGTTCGAGGTGTCTTGGGAGTCCATGCCACACATGGGGTGGGGTATCTGAGATGAAGAGCCAGCATGTTCATGGGACCTTTTCTAGCCAGCAGAGATACTGAGAAGGTGGAGATTAGGTCTAGTGAACCTTTGGCATCCATGCCCAGGGACAGAGCATGGCATTCTCCAAGGGGCCTTAGAATGACATCCCTGGTGCACATGGCTGGTCAAGGGCTCTGGAGAGCCCCAGACTGGTCCCTGGACTTGTGTCTTTCAATCAGGTCCCATCAGTTTTCAGATGATAATTTGGAAATGAAGTACAGAGACGGTAAATAAGGCCACAGAGCAGGCATCTGCCCCTCCCTGCCCCTGCAGCATCCGCCTCACTACTGAGCAGGACAACAGTCTATCCTAAGGCTCATTCTCATCCGTAAGCGGAAGAGGGTTTCTTCTGGCCAAGGAAGTTTTCTCTCTGGAAAACAGCCTCTTCTCTCTTAGTGAGGACATTGGTAACACAGCGCCGTGTCGCTTAACATGACCGCGACACGATACAAACACTTGCCTGAGTCTCACGGTCAGTGACTCAGTGCTCAGAACCTGTGCCTATGCCGTTGTTACTCTACTTCACCACTTTGTGCTGGGAGTGACCTGCCCAATCAGGAAGCTTCGAGACACAGAAGCCAAAGTACTTGACTTCCTATCAGCTGCCTCTTACAGAGGCCTCGGGTGCCAACAGTCATTCCTGAAAAGACCTTGGCTCCCGGGCCCCACTGTACTTGGTGAGGCAGAGGCCAAACAGTCCTCTGGAGCTCCTCTGAAGCACACTGGTATACCCAGGAGAGGTAGCAGGAGCCTATGGGAGCTGGAAGGTCCAGGCCTGTGCACACAGTCCAGAGGGAATGGGCTGGCTAGTCTGGGTTTTCTGGTGGCCGAGGAAAGGAGGCTGTGAAGGCTAAAGCAGAGTGTGGTGGTACATGCCTTTAGTCCCAGCACTCGAGAGCTGGAGCCAGAGAGACTAAGAGTTCAAAGTCAGCTTCTGCTGCATAGTAGGTTCAAGGTCAGTCTGGACTGCATTAGACTGCCAAAGAAACAAATGATTTACAACCTGAAGTCAGGAGCTAACCCTGCTTCCTCCAGGCTGGATCTGTCTGACTGTGGTTCCTCCCATTTCCTCCTGCAGGACAACAGCCCATTTTCACTTCTGCCTTAGGCCTGAGATGGTACCAGTCTAGGGGCATGGGTCTCTCTCCACAGCTGTTTTCTCTTGTTAGTTCTGGGGATTTCACCCAGGACTATTTCCGAGCTATAGCCTCAGCCTTCTGCGCTCTCTCTCTCTCTTTATTCCTCCTTTCTTTCTTTTTTTTAAATTTATTATGTATACAACGTTCTGTCTGTGTGTATGCCTGCAGACCAGAAGAGGGCACCAGACCTTATTACAGATGGTTGTGACCCACCATGTGGTTTCTGGGAATTGAACTCAGGACCTTTGGAAGAGCAGGCAATGCTCTTAACCACTGAGCCATCTCTCCAGCCCATCTTTTCTTTCTTTGAGACAGGATCTCACTATGAAGCCCTGGGAGGCCTGGAACTCACAGAGATCCACCTGCCTCTGCCTCCCAGAATGCTGGGATCAAAGGCGTGAGCAACTACAGTCCAGCTTCCTTCTATGTATTAATTTGTTTATTTTTTGTTTTTTGAGACAGGGCTTCGCCGTGTAGCCTTGGCTGTCCTGGAATTCACTCTGTATACCAGGCTGGCCTAGAACTTACAGAGCTCCATCTGCCTGTCTCCTGAGAACTGAGATTAAAGGCGTGCGCCACCACCGCCCAGTCTTCTTTTTATTCATTGAGAAAGGGTCTCACTAAGTTACCCAGTCTGGCCTGGAACTTTTGACCTTCCTACTTTAGTTTCACAAAGTAGCTCAGACCACAGGCCTGAGAAGCTAGATCTTTGCACATGACTGAGCCTGGAGTTCTCCTTCCCCATAATAGCATCCCAATTCATGTCCTTAGTGGGGACCAGAGAGGCACTATCCCCAAGACTCCCATTCTCAGAGCCTGAGTCCCCACACCTGGCTCTATAGGGGCATGCATGGGGTAGAAACATCCTGGGCATCCTGAAGCGAGCCACATCCAGCTGACATTTGAATCTGTGCGCTGCCCTTGATGTCATGACTGTGGCTGTTGGCCAGTGAGGCTGCGATTGGGAATGTCCTTTGGAAAGCTCACCTGGTATGTGTGGTTCCTCTTGCTCATCCCACCCCACAACTAACAAGCCTGCCCCACCCCTCCTGGTCCTGACCCTGCTCCAAACATGATGGCCCTTTCTGGATGGGGCCTGTTGACCCCTCCAGCTTGTTGAGAGCAGCTAGGATGCTCAGATGATTTCCAGGTGACCCTCGAGTCAGCTCACCTCCCAGATAGTACAGCAGCAGTCCCTGTAACTGTTTCTCCTGTCACACTGTGGCCAATGACAGCCTGCTGGCCTGCCCCCTCCTCCAACCTTCTCCACACAGACAGGCCCACGTGTGTCCCCAGATGCCTGAATCACTGCTGACAGCTTGGGACCTGTCGGCTGTGGGCTCCTGGGGAGCCACCAGGGAGGGGGTTAGCAGCCACGTTGTCGCCTCCTAGGGAACACCTGCAGACATAAATAGACAGCCCGCCAAGGCAGCAGAGCAGAGCCAGGAGAGCAGCTCCGCACACTGCCCACCTATGCTCGCCAGGATGCTCAACTCTACGCTGTCTGCGTGTTTCCTGAGCCTGCTGGCCTTCACCTCTGCCTGCTACTTCCAGAACTGCCCGAGAGGCGGCAAGAGGGCCATGCCTGACATGGAGCTGAGACAGGTACCACTGTGGTCCATTCACGGCGGCCGACAGTGCCCTCGGAATGGGTCCCGGGCTAGGAGAGGGAAGCAAATGGTCAGAGAAGTCGGACTTTAGGGGAGGTTCCTGGAAGGAGTCGAGAGAGCACAGGGGATGGACTACTCAGATGGGCTAAAGGGGACCAGGTGCCAGGAAAGCCACATAACAGACACTGTCTCCATCTGGGGGGTATGTCAGAAAATGAGCGCCTAACAACTAACTGGGCTTGGGATGGTAGCAGGTGGAACTGGGTGGTCAGGCCTCTGCACATCTGGGGGAGGAGACGGGTGTCAGCTCATCAGGACTGGCTAGATTATACAAAGCTCTGTTCTAGCCTGAAGTTAAGGTCTTTCCCACCCAGCTCAGCCCCTCATAGCTCCTTTTCTAGCCACCAGTGCCAATTTCTTCCTGTCTGTAAGAAGACGGCCATGGCTCCGTGCATGCCTGAGTGGCGTATGTCCCATAACTAACCCCAACCTCTTACCCAAATCTCTTGTCTGCATGTCCAGGGAATCCCATGTCAAGGGAATCTAGCCGCCGGGCTCGGTTTTGTCCAGGCCACGGGTGGCTCGATTTTGAGTTGTTGAACAAGCAGGAGTACGCAGCTAGACAGCTCCCCCAAGTCCACCTTCCGTTTGCAGAGTTCCTCGGGAAGCTTGAGGCGCCAGGTTCCTATGCACACATCGCTCTAATTTGGTCCCTGCCCCACACCCAATAGGGCATAATAGGTTGGCAGGAGGTTAAGGCTTAGGTGAGGCCCATCAGCTTCGGGCCGGAGTAAGAGCAAGGCCAGAAAATGAGAGAAAGGGCGTGAATGTTGTACTCCTAAGAAGCAGGACTGCTCCGTGGGGGGTGAGGGAGGGGACTGGAGGACCACTGAATGTCAGAGAAGGAAGTCTCTGAGCCCTTGCTGCACACCAATGACCTCTCAGAGCTGAGCAAGGTCCCCAAGTACTGCAGCCCAGGGCACACTCAGCCAACCCAGGTGAGGGTTTTGAGCTCCTAGTGAGAACTGATCCCCCTGATAACCTAGCACTTTAGATTTCCACTCCTGCCCTTGGCTGTTGTTTCGACCTGGAGAGCGCCAGGGCCCCGGCAGCGCGAGACCGGGACAGCAGTAGGGTGGCCCTGGGTCCCCACCGCTGCCCACTAACGTCCTTCCCCGCAGTGCCTCCCCTGTGGCCCCGGCGATCAAGGCCGCTGCTTCGGACCGAACATCTGCTGCGCCGACGAGCTGGGCTGCTTCGTGGGCACCGCCGAGGCTCTGCGCTGCCAGGAGGAGAACTACCTGCCCTCGCCCTGCCAGTCTGGCCAGAAGCCGTGCGGGAGCGGGGGCCGCTGCGCCGCCGCGGGCATCTGCTGCAGCGATGGTGCGCACGAGAGCGAGCTGGGGGGGAGGACACAGGGGGTGTGTGAGGGTGGAGGGGGCGTTAGTGGGGAGCTGGGCATGGGGCGCGAGGTAGGGATGGTTTGGGAGGGTGAATGGGGGGAGCATTAGGAAGGGGATTGGGGATGGGGACGCGAGGTGGGGGTAGGGACACAGAGTTGGAGGGTGAAAACGAAGAGGGGCTAGAACTGGAACGTGGCGGGGGTGGGGGGTCGCGGTGGGAGGGCAGCGTTGGAACTGCGACCTGGGAGCTGCGCCCACTCCAGGGCGCCTGCGCTCACAGAGCCTTTTCTTCAGAGAGCTGCGTGACCGAGCCCGAGTGCCGCGAGGATTTTCTCCGCCTCACCCGCGCTCGCGAACCGAACAACGGCACGCAGCTGGACGGGCCCGCCCGGGTCCTGCTGCTCCGCCTGCTGCAGATGGCCGGGACGCGGGAGTCCGTGGATTCTGCCAAGCCCCGGGCCTACTGAACCGTCGCCACCACGCCTCGCCCCTGTTGCATGGAAAATAAACTTTAAAAAATGCATCCTGGTGTCTGTCTCTATCTCTGGAGAAGGGACGGGAAAGCTTGGAGTGCGAACTTTCTAACATTGGCTAATCCCCGCACCCAAAGTCGTGGGCAGTCCACGCTCTCCTAAGACTTATAAGGGAAGCCTTCTGGAGCTCCCGGATACCCACATAATACTCAGGACAAAGGCAACCCCAAGCTCTGAAGAAGGGAAAGGCCTGAGGCCCAAGGAGGCCTCAAGAGGGTGCTTTAGCGATTCCCTGGCTGAGACCGAAATAAAATCAAGAGGTGGGACATTAGTGGACAAGAGAGGCAGAGCAAGGTATGATGAGGGACAGAATTAGCGAGAGTGGCAGAGAATAAGAGGACAAGCTAGGGGTGACCTAGCCTGGATTTGGTCCCCAGCACCACAGAGAAAGGAGGAGAAGAGAAGGGGAAAGGAGGAAAAGATAACAACCTGCTAGGGCCATTTCCATGACCTCGGCCATAGCTAGAGACCCAGAAAAAACGCCCAAGTCCAGCAACAAGGCACACACACAGTACATAGGCATTTTTCCCCCGCTGGCACAACTAATTTTGGAGCAAAGATTGCACCAGCACTTGGCCACGGTCCCTCCTTCCCCTTTCTTCTCATTAGCTTTTCTTTTTCTTTTTATTCTAAAATTTTAGATTTATTTATGTGTATGGGTGTTTTTCTGTCGTGTGTGTCTGTGCACTACGTGTGTGTGTGTGTGTGTGTGTGTTCCGCTCAGCTCCTGAGCTATCTGGTGTCTGCAGAGGTCAGACAAGGGCATGGGATTCCCTGGGACTGGAGTTACAGAAGGTTGTAAACCACCAAGTGAAAGCTGAGACCTGAACCCAGTCCTCAGGCCCTCAGCAGCGTGGCCTTCCCGGAAGCCCCCACTGTCTCGGTCAGCCTTTCCAGCTGTTCTCTCAGGCCTTCCATCCTTTCCTGGCCTCTTCTATTCCTCGCCATTCTTCCTACCCTTCTCCCCGCCCCATCCATCCTGGGCATCCTCACCACATGCCATCTTGCTCCAAGGTTAGGGCCACAGAGGCTGCATCTCCGTTGGGATGCTCCTCAGGCTCTGAGGGGCAACTGTGGAAGACAGAGGTCAGTCTGACTGGGTGGCTTGACATGGTCAGCCCTGGACAGAGTCAAGGTGCCCTACAGGTCCCTGCCCACCTCAGCACCTCTACGCCTCTCTGCATGTCTAGGTTTAACCAGGTGGTACAGGGGCTAGGCAGACCCCTACCCCAGCCTCCTTCCTGAGTGGCCCTCTCAGGATCTGACTTTCATGAGGGTTAGGCCAAGAAAAAGACCAAAGCTGGTTGTGGTGGTGCACGCCTGTAGGATTTGCTGAAAGAGGTAGAGGCAGGAGGATCACCAGTTTGAGGCCAGTCTGGGCTACACATTTTTAAAAAAAGAAAAGAAAAGAAAAAGACCAGACCAAGAAGGAACAGAAGGCGTTCGGAGTGCCTGGTGGCTTGGCTACACTTGGTTCAGTTCCCAGGGCTGGTATTCTAGCAACTTCAGGATGAAGCTGAGACCCCTCATTCTGCTCCTCTGCCCAGGTAGAGAATTGTAACCCCGTTTCTCCTCACCTCCTTCTAGAAAAATCAGCATCCCATTCCTCAAGGAGAGGAATTACTTCTGCCCACTGGACCTTCCATTCTCTCTCCCTTTCAGGATGTCCCTTACCCAGGTACGGAGCCATTGAAGGGCACTTCTAGAATCCACAATAAACTCCTGCCTCCTCTCTTCAGCCTCCAGAAGCAAAGGGGCTTCTATGAGCAGATGCCAGGGGTTCTGACTTCTGCACGCATGCTGTGGTGCGTGTGCACCGAACCCCACCCCACACACAATAAAGAAATATTGAGATGTAATTCGAAAAATTTACCCTGGAGAAATAGTTCAGGTGTTAAAAGAGTACACTGTTCTTCCAGAGGACCCCAGTTCTGTTTCCAGTACCCAAAGAGGATAGTTGACTCACCACCCCATGTGACTCCAGGGTTAGTGGGTCTGATGCCCCCTTCTGGTCTCTGTGGGCACTGCACTCATGTGCACATCTTCTTACACAGAGACACAGACACAGAAATAGAAATTTAGCAGAATAAAAGTCCTAAGATAGAAATCTTCAAAACCCAGCCTCAGAAGAATGAAAATGACGACAGCAAAACAAGAAACAACAAATCAATCTGGACATCTCTTTGATTTATCTTTTTGGCCTTCGTCCTGTCTGTGTGTGTGGCCCACATCTGTGGTGATGGGGTCGTCCATGCTCTTTTACTGGGTGTGAGTCTCACAGAAAGTGCTTGTTTGTAGGTTTATTTACTTGCTGAGATGACACGGAACCCAGGGCCTTCCCCCTTTGTGGGGTAAGACCTCCTCCACTAGGCTCCTCTCAAGTCAGTGAATCACGTGTCCCTGTGTGGGAGCAGAGGAGGAGCCTGTGCCTTCTGACTCTGCCCGCACTGCTGGGAACACGGGCAGCTAAGCGAGCAACAGAGGAGCAGTATTAACCGTGGGTTTCTCAGTTTGCCCGTGGACTCTGTGCTCTGCGGTCATGTGTGTGCCCATAGGCTCTTAGATTCTATGCTGTCCCAGAGAGTGCTGCCTTGCAGCGGCAGAAACGGGGGGGGGGGTGGGGGGGTGGGGGCTGAGCTCAGGCCTGGCACTGAGGACAGCAGAGAAGAGACCTGCTGGTTCTCGATCTTTCCAGCTGTGGCCTCCTCGGGTACTGTGTGAGAATTCAGCTCTGTGGAAACCTTCCAGCTTTGCGACTACCGTCCCCTGGCCATGAGCCTTCTTTCTAGGCCAGGCTTGCCCCCTCAGCCCCTGAGGTTCTGGCTAAAGTCTCCTCTCAGATCCGGAAGCGACTGGATGAGTTCCCTGCCTGTCTGACTCCCATTTAGTCAGTCCCGCCAGACCTTGTCTTTTCCCATAGATGTCCACCGTTGCTGTTTGGACTTTTAAATGCTGCTTTTAAGCCTGTCTGCTGCAGGCCCACTCCAGTACGGAGTGGGAAACGGGGCTATCCTATAGGGTGGGTGGTGACAGCCTGTGCAGCACCTTCTGTCCCCGGAGCAGCCTGCTGGGCTGTTCTTTGAATTGCCAGGGCCCTTGAACCCCGACGTCCTCCCTCCCTCCGACAATTAGACACCAGTCAAGTGTGAAGAGGAAATCTGCTTTATTTGTCATTCTTTCTGGGGCGGCCATGGGGGGTGAAGGATGAATTCTAAAGGAATCGCCAAGATGGCTCAGCGCTCGGAGAAAGCAGACTCAGGGTCGCAGGCGGGGTCCATGCGGCAGCCATCTGCAAGAAAAATGGGTCAGTGGCCTGAGCTGCAAACACGAAGGCTCCCTGCCAGGCAGTCCTGCCAGCCCACTCCTGCTCACCCGGGCTGCAGCAGACGCCCGCGGCGGCGCAGCGGCCCCCGCTCCCGCACGGCTTCTGGCCAGACTGGCAGGGCGAGGGCAGGTAGTTCTCCTCCTGGCAGCGCAGAGCCTCGGCGGTGCCCACGAAGCAGCCCAGCTCGTCGGCGCAGCAGATGTTGGGTCCGAAGCAGCGGCCTTTGCCGCCAGGACCGCAGGGGAGGCACTGCGGGAAAGGAAGCGAGTGGGCGCAGTGCACGGTCCTCGGGCTACGGTCCCGTATCGGAACGGTGGCCGGGCGAGGGGCAGTGGGAGCTCAGGCGTTGTCTCTGCCTTCGCGGCGTCAAGCGGGAGCCTAACCCTGCCTAACGCCTTGGGTTCCCAAGAGTTGGGGTAGGACTGGTAGAGTGCGGGATGCTCTGCGGGCGGGAGTCTTCTCTGGTCCTTAGCGCTGCTGGGACCGGACCGGATGGGGAGACTCACCTTGCGCGTGTCCAAGTCCAGCGCAGCCCTCTTGCCGCCCAGGGGACAGTTCTGGATGTAGCAGGCGGAGGTCAGAGCCAGGAGGCCAAGCAGGCAGCAGGCGAGACTGGGGCAGGCCATGGCGCTGGTGCTGAGTCTGAGACCCACCAGAAGTGATGGTTTCTCCGGCCCAGCCTGGCCTTTTTATATCTGGGCACTGCCTTGGCGGAGCACTGTCTTAAGAGCGCGACTGCATGACTGGTCACAGCGGGTCACTACGGGTCAAATCACTCCACACCACTCAGAGGCAGGCCCTTCATTTTCAGGGTCTAGGCTAGGGTCAAGGTCACCGCCTCAGCTAATGGACTGGAGCTTGAAAGCAAGGGGTGTATGAGTTAGAAGAGGAGAGAAAGAATTGGGTGGGGTGGTGGAGGGGCAGCCTAGCCTGAAGCTATTTTCACAGACGTCTCCAGTACAGCAGATGGGGCAGGAGAGGGAAAGTGGCTGTGGGAACCCTTACATGTCCCCGAAACTGGGGTGGGGAGAATGATCACATCTTCTTTCAACTTCTGAATGCAGTTCAGCCCTCTTCCGACTAGACGGTAAGACAAAATATCAATAGAGGTCAAAGCTAAGCAAACCAAAATAAGAGAAAGAGAGAAAAACCACAGCGAAACAAAAGAAAAATCATGTTTGTGTTTAAAATTCTGTATTAGAATTATTTATGTAGACCAGGCTGGTCTTGAATTCACAGTGGTCCACCTGCCTCTGTCTCCTCCCAAATTCTGGGATTAAAAATTATCCAGTACCATGCTAGGTGCCTAGACTCCTGCTTGCAAAAACACTTGCCATCAGCTGCCTGAGTGTGCCCAACAGGTGACCTCAGCTGCAGATTATCACCGGGTCCAAGGACATACCCTTCCCAGGTGGCCACATGGGATGGTTAGTTCAATTGGGCACAAATGCTGGGCACTTCTGGCTACATTTCAGCTGTGAGCTGAAGGTTTGCTGAGGACGGATGCCTCGTGCAGTTCATTCGCAGACTGCTTGCCTAGGGTGAGAGACCTCGGGCCCAGTCCCCAGCATGACAGCAATCATGCGTTTTGGGAACAATTTTTGCATTATATTTTAAAAATTAAAATAATTTTAATAATTCATTTTATGTGCATTGGTGTGAAGGTGTCAGATACCTTGGAACTGGAGTTACAGACAGTTGTGAGCTGCCATATGGGCGCTGGGAATTGAACCGGGTCCTCTGGAAAAGTAGTCTGTGCCATTAACCACTGGACCAGGTCTCCAGCCCCTTTTTTATTCCTATTTGTGTGTATGTTTGTGTTTTCAGATTTCCTTGGAGGCCAGAAGAGGATGTTGGATCCTCAGGAGCTGTAGTTAGAGGGGGTTGTCAGTCGATCTCTGTGGGGCTTGGGAACAAAGTTCAGTCCTCTGCAAGAGCAGTATTCACTCTTAACCACGGAACCATCTCTCTAGCCCCTGTTTTTTGCATGTTTAATACAGTTTAAAAGGAAAAACATTATGGCAGGAAGGCATGGAAGATTCGACCCCTGTATTTCATGGCTGAGAAATAAAATACAGATCTCCAGGGGGGACCAAAGACTCACTGCCTGCTTCGAGGGCTTGCCTCAATGACCGGAAGGCCACCTATTGGGCCCTTAGCTTAAATATCTTACCATCTTGGGGCTGGGGAGTTGGCTCAGTGTTAAGAGTTGCTTTTTCAGAGGACCCAGGTTTGATTCCCAGCACCCACATGTTGGCTCACAACCATCTATAATTTCACTGTAGTCTATATCTGCTGTGAAGCCACTGCCTTCTTCTGATCTCCAAGGGCACCAGGCTCACACATAGTGCAATACATACATGCAGGCAGAACATGCATAAGCATGAAATAAAATAAATAGTTCTAAAAGGAAGATTAGGCCGGGCGGTGGTGGCATACATCTTTAATCCCAGCACTTGGGAGGCAGAGGCAGGCAGATCTCTGTGAACCCGAGGCCAGCCTGGTTTACAAGAACTAGTTCTAGGACAGGCACCAAAACTCACAGAGAGGGGGCTGGAGAGATGGCTCAGTGGTTAAGAGCATTGCCTGCTCTTCCAAAGGTCCTGAGTTCAATTCCCAGCAACCACATGGTGGCTCACAACCATCTGTAAAGAGGTCTGGTGCCCTCTTCTGGCCTTCAGGCATACAGACAGAATATTGTATACATAATAAATAAATAAATAAATATTTAAAAAAAAAACTCACAGAGAAACCCTGTTTCGAAAAACCAAAAAGAAGAGGAAGAAGAAGAAGAAGAAGAAGAAGAAGAAGAAGAAGAAGAAGAAGATTAGGCCAGGCGTTGGTGGAGCACGCCTTTAATCCCAGCACTCAAGAGGCAGAGGCAGGTTTAAAGAAAGGAGACGCATTGCTCAGATTCTTGTTTTTATTTGATTGTTTTGAAATAAGATCTCATTATATTGTCTTGGTTGGCCTGGAACTTGTTGAATAGACCAGGCTGGCCTTGAACTCACAGTGACCCATTTTCTTCTGCCTCCCAAGTGCTGGGGTTAAAGGTATGCGCCACCATGCTAGGTACCTAGACCCTTGTTTAAGAAAACATTTGTCGGGCTGGAGAGATGGCTCAGTGGTTGAGTACTGCCTGCTCTTCCAAAGGTCCTGAGTTCAATTCCCGGCAACCACATGGTGGCTCACAACCATCTGTAATGAGATCTGGTGCCCTCTTCTGGCCTGCAGACATACACACAGACAGAATATTGTATACGTAACAAATAAATAAATAAATTAAAAAAAAAAGAAAACATTTGTCATCAGCTGGTGGAGTGTGGACAGCAATGGTCTCAGCTGCAGAGAGCCACCTAGCTGGTCACAGAGAATGGTTGGCCCATTTTGTTACAAACTAATTGTCCCCCAGATTTGGGCTGTAGGTCAGCAGATCTGCACAGTGGTGCTGCTCGTCTGTCTCTTCTCTTCCACAGAGGTGGGTCCCAGGCCCGTGTTCTAAACTCCATTTCAGGCTGCTTCCTTAGGACGTGACCTGCAGCCTCCAGGAAGAAATGACAGCCAGTGTCCCAGAGATCAGCTCATGCCCTCTCTGGCCCTAGGGAGAGTGGAACAGCCCCTAGGCTCTTTGTCTTCACGGTTAACCTCCTCGACAAGGGACTGAAGTCAACTGGGCAAAGCAGGCTCCAGAGCTCATCTGATCCTGAGTCACTGGTGTGAGTTGAACTCAGCGAGTCAAATGCTGAGTTGGTGGTCAGGTTGACCTGTATTACAAATCAGCTCATTTCTCATCCAGATTAGCCTGTTGGCATTCTTGGCGTAGAAGGCCAAGAGCTTGACCCCCAGGATGGCCCCAGAGACCTCCCACATACTCTGCGGGCACAGTGATCTCATCGAAGGTAATCTATGCACATAAATTAGCATGTACTAATATGCACGTAATGCTCTCATGAGGCCAGCATGCCTTCATGTGCTCACCAACTTATCTGTGCCTGGGACACCGGTAAACAGCAGACAGAATCCTTGTCCTCAGGCTGGGGCCACAGCTTAGCAGGAGAACACTTGTCTAGTGTAATGCAAGGCTGTGTTCACGAAGCCTTGGGTACAGTGTCAGCACCAGGAGAAAAATCACTATCCTCATGGGGTCATATGACACTGAAGGAGGCAAGATGTGAAGTAAGAAGCATATTACATTGGGTTATTGCTTTCGTTTAAATCTGAGTGTATCCCAAGGATCCATGTGTCATATTGTAGGTCCTTACGAAGGTGTATCGGGAAGACATCGAGATCTTTAAGATAGAGACCAAGGGGGAGGTCATTAGGTCATTGAGGGCATGCCCACGAAGGGGTAGTGACACCTTGGTCCCTCCTAGGTCTCTTTTAGTTTCCCAGCCATGAAATGAAGGGGTTCATTCCTCCATGTGCTCCTACCGTGATCGTGGGTTGGTGCCTCTGAGACTATGAACCAAAATAAATCGTTTCTTCCAGGTATAACGGCACACAGCTGTAATCTCAGCATCAAGACCAGTCTCGGCTAAAAAAGAGTTCAAAGCCATGAAGGAGTTTATGGGATACTATCTCAAAATCCACCAAATTAAACCTTTTGCTTTTACAAGTTAAAAATTATCGGGGTTTTTTCTCTAGTAATTAAAAGCCACCGAGGAAACAAAAGCGCAAGCACAACACACTCCAAAGGCAACCCGAGCTTAGCAGGGCTGGTGGCAGGCCGCGGGCTGGGTGCCTAGACAAGGTCTCTGTCTGGATCCCGAGTGAATGTGTACTGTTTGACACGGGCCTTACACGCAGGAGAATTAAGCAGCCCTCCCCCCGCCGCTAGGGTGTGTGTGTGAGGTGAATAGGGATTAAGCTTCCTCTGGTCTGAGTGCAGATACCGACAGTGTGTTCTAGAGTTTACAAAGGATTGGCCAGTGTGTGCTTTAGCCAATAGAAATTGCAGCCTCCTCCTGGATGTTTACAACCTGTGGTTGTGCCAGAGCCTAGGCAGCCCCTCCCCCTGTGCTGTGCACAAGGACGCACTGAGGTCCTGGGCAGCTGCACACAGCCCCTGGCCCCAGCCTTCCTGCGTGTGTGTCTGTTCTTCATTCTCTCAGCACCCTACTTGCGTTTCCAGACCCAGGTTGTGCAGGTGGAGGACTGGTAAATGCTCCGGAAAGAAAGGGAGCACCTCTGTTGTTCTCCTTCAGGTGACCTGTGAGTGGAGAGGAGAGGAAAGAAACCGCGGTGTGAGGAAGACCCGTGTATGAGGAACACCCGGTGCTCTGCTGCTGTGGACAAGTAGACACAAATGTAGCCTCTTAACATAAAATCCATTTATTTTATTTATTTTTTTAAATATTTATTTATTTATTTATTTATTTATTTATTATGTATACAATATTCTGTGTGTATGCCTGCAGGCCAGAAGAGGGCACCAGACCCCATTACAGATGGTTGTGAGCCACCATGTGGTTGCTGGGAATTGAACTCAGGACCTTTGGAAGAGCAGGCTGAAAGACCCCTGCAGTATAGACAAACAGCTAAGCAGTAGCAATGCCAGGCTTAAACTTTGGAGCAACACAAGTAACATTAGAGCAGGGAAGTTCGACTTGAGAACAAGGGCGGAGAAGCCAGGCAAGATATCTGCGGTCAGCCGGTCAGCCATCTGGCCCCAAGCGATAAGGAACCCGCAGCTGGCCTGCTCTAATGAGAACATCCCGTTTGCTTAGGGAAACAGGATGCCTATAGTCAGCACATGTGCCCAACTTAGAATATCAGTAATTCACAGAAGAGACAACTCCCCCTATGAAAGATCCCAGCTTAGCTGCTGTAACGTCATTTCACAAAGCTTTTGACGAACGACTGTAAGTGCAGAGTAAGGTCAGGGTCCCTGGCTGCAAAACAGGATATTTATATCCATAGATTCGGACAGGACATCAATTAACAGGATATCTGTTCCCATACATCTGTGCTGGGAAAGGAAAAACCACCTGTGCCCCTTGCCCCATTCCAACTGATCACTAACAATGCATTTGCTTCTGTAATCTGCTTCTGCTGCCCTCTTTCCTATAAAAAGACCTTCCCCCAGTCTGCAGGCGCGCTTGTCTTCCGAGAGACTAAGTCGCCCCAGGTACCTGTGTACTGAATAAAGCCTCTTGCTATTTGCATCCGAAGAGTGACTCGCTGTTCCTTGGGAGGGTCTCCTCAGCCTGAAAGACTGCCCACCACTGGGGTCTTTCATTTGGAGGTTCCACCGAGATTTGGAGACCCCTGCCCAGGGACCACCGACTCACCACCGGGAGGTAAGCTGGCCAGCACAATTGTTTTCTGTCTGTCTTCTGTCTTTTATGTTTGCGCCTGCGTTTGTACTGGTTAGCTAATCAGATTTGTATTTGGCGGACCCGGGGAGGAGCTGACGAGCTCGTACTCCCCACCGCAGCCCTGGGAGACGTCCCAGTGGTGTTTGGGGGCCCGATTCGTGGCCCATTTGCAGTTTGTGAGTCGCATGGAACTGGGACTGTTGGGGGCTGCCCCACTGTCTGAGGGATTCGTGACTCTTTTGGGAGACGAGGAGCCCGGGTCCTCAAAGTCTCCGTCTGAATTCTTGCTTTCGGTTTTATGCCAAAGCCGCGCTGCGAGTTTCTGTGTCTGTCTAAGTTGTATTTTGTTTGTCTGTCTAATTGTTACTGTCACCGCGGTTGAGAGAATGGGCCAATCTGTAACCACCCCTCTAAGTCTGACTTTACAGCACTGGCGAGACGTCCAAGACATTGCAAATTACCAGTCAGTGGACGTTCGGAAGAGATGCTGGGTAACTTTCTGTTCCTCGGAATGGCCCACGTTCAATGTGGGCTGGCCAAGGGATGGTACTTTTGACATCAATGTTATCTTACAGGTAAAGGCTAAAGTGATGGATCCTGGCCCTCACGGGCATCCAGACCAGGTCGCGTATATCGTGATCTGGGAGGCGATGGCTTATGACCCACCGCCCTGGGTCAAGCCTTTCGTCACCCCGAAACCCCCTCTGCACCTACTTTACCCCCTCCACTCCTTCCCACCCCAACGGGACCTCCGCCCCACTCCTCCCTGTACCCAACCCTCACCAAGTCCCCGGTGCCCAAGCCCCCTCCTCCAAAAGTCTTGCCCCCAGATGATGACCTACTGATGGACCTCCTCACGGAAGGCCCTCCCCCATATCAGGAGCCAGCTCCACGGCCTCCGAATGAGGCTGACTCAACTGAAAGAAAAGAAGAACAAGCAGCGCCAGCCTCTGCTGGTCCTTCTCCGATGGCCGCACGCCTGAGGGGACGAAGGGACCAGCTGCATGCAGCGGATACAACCTCCTCACAGGCATTCCCTCTTCGCATGGGAATGAACGGCCAACTGCAGACCTCTACAACTGGAAACATAATAACCCTCCTTTTTCTGAGGACCCCTCTAGGTCGACTGCTCTGATTGAACCTATTTTGATTACCCATCAGCCTACATGGGACGACTGCCAACAGCTGCTGCAGGCCCTGCTGACTTCGGAGGAATGGCAGAGGGTCCTCCTGGAAGCCCGGAAGGAAGTCCGGGGACCTGATGGCCGCTCCACCCAATTGCCTAATGAAATAGATTCTGCCTTTCCCCTTGAATGCCCCTCTTGGGATTTCACCACGGTGGAAGGTAGGAATCACCTAGCCCTCTATCGCCAGTTGCTCATAGCGGGTCTCCACAGGGCGGCTCGACGCCCAACGAATTTGGCTCAGGTAAAGCAGGTTATACAGGGGTCAGAGGAAACTCCCTCTGCGTTCCTTGAGAGGCTCAAAGAGGCTTACCGCAGATATACTCCCTATGACCCTGACGACCCCGGACAGGAGACCAATATCTCCATGTCTTTTATTTGGCAGTCAGCTCCAGATATCAGACGCAAGCTGGAGCGTCTAGAGAACCTCAGGGAAAGCTCACTCAGGGATCTGCTAAAGGAAGCAGAAAAGATTTTCAATAAGAGGGAGACTCAGGAGGAGAGGGAGGACCGCCTAAGAAAAGAAGCTGAGGAGAGGGAAAAGGAAAGGGAAAAAGAGAGGGACCGCAAGAGACATAAGGAAATGAGTAAACTTTTGGCCACCGTAGTGTCAGGGCAAAGACAGGATAGACAGGGGGGAGACAGAAGAGGGCTACCCCTCGACAAGGACCAATGTGCCTACTGGAAAGAAAAGGGGTCTTGACCCAAAGGCTGGGGCCCTGGCGGCGGCCAATAGCCTAACCTTGCGGAAATGCCTGGGACCAGACCGGACCTGACGGATCAACCCCTCCGGGATGCGGATGTCACCTGGTACACTGACGGCAGCAGCTTTCTGCGGGAAGGTGAGCGAAAGGCGGGTGCAGCGGTAACCATGGAGACCGAGGTGATCTGGGCACAGCCTCTGCCTGCGGGAACTTCTGTGCAGCGAGCAGAGCTTGTCGCCTTGACACAAGCTTTGAGGATGGCAGAAGGTAAGAAGCTCAATGTCTATACTGACAGCCGATACGCTTTTGCCACTGCTCATGTTCATGGGGAAATATACAGAAGAAGAGGGCTACTGACTTCAGAAGGAAAGGAAATTAAAAATAAAACAGAGATCTTAGCCTTGTTAAAGCTTTATTTCTGCCTCGGAAACTGAGCATTATACATTGCCCAGGACACCAGAAAGGAGACAGCCCTGAGGCTCGAGGAAACCGGCTGGCTGATGAAGCCGCCAAACAGGTGGCCCTGCAGGCTCCGCTAGCCATACTGCCCATGCACCAAGATAAGAGAGACCCCCTCAAATATGATGAGGAGGATCTAAAGCTCCTGGCAGACATGGGAGCGGAGCAGGACCAGAAAACGGGCGAATGGACATGGAAGGGAAAAACAGTGATGCCGATGGCATACACTTATAAGATGCTTGATTACTTACATAAATTGACCCATCTAAGCCCCCGAAAGATGAAAACTTTGTTAGACCGGCAGGAAACTTTTTGCTATTTACTAGGGCGAGACAGCATCCTCCAAAAAGTTATGGACAAATGTAGAGCATGTGCACAGGTAAATGCAGGAAAAACCAAGGTGGGACAGGGGGTGCGAATCCGTGGACATCGACCAGGAGTACAATGGGAAATTGACTTTACTGAAATAAAACCAGGCATGTATGGATACCGATACTTATTGGTATTTATGGACACCTTTTCGGGATGGGTGGAAGCCTTCCCGACCAAGCATGAGACAGCAAAAATTGTGACCAAAAAGCTGCTGGAAGAAATCTTCCCCAGGTATGGCATGCCCCAAATGTTGGGCACTGATAATGGGCCCGCCTTTGTCTCCCAGGTAAGTCAGTTGGTGGCCAAACTATTGGGGATTGATTGGAAATTACATTGTGCATACAGACCCCAGAGCTCAGGACAGGTAGAAAGAATGAATAGAACTATTAAGGAGACTTTAACCAAATTAACGCTTGCAACTGGCTCTAGAGACTGGGTACTCCTACTACCCTTGGCTCTATATAGGGCCAGAAACACTCCAGGACCCCATGGACTCACTCCTTTCGAAATACTATATGGGGCGCACCCGCCCTCCATTAATTTCTTTGACTCCAACATTTCAAACTTTGCTAATAGCCCTTCTCTGGAAGCTCATTTGCAGGCACTCCAGATCGTGCAACAAGAGGTCTGGAAACCCCTGGCTGCGGCTTATCGGGAGCAATTGGATAAACCAGTGGTGCCCCACAACTACCAGATTGATGACACGGTGTGGGTTCGCAGACACCAGACTAAGAACTTGGAACCCCGCTGAAAGGGACTATTGTCAAGCGGGGATGGGACAGGCCCCCAGGGGACTATAGAGCAAAATGTGGAGAGACAGAAGGCACCTCGGGGTGGGGCAACTTCCGATGTTCCAATGCGACCTGTCTACCCCTTCAGATATCATTCACTGAGGCGGGGAAACAGGCTGCTGGCTGGCAGTCCGGATATCAATGGGGCCTGAGATGGTACCTATTGGGCGTGCAGCACGGGACTAACCCCCTGTGTGTCCTCCTCTGTCTTAAACATGTCCTCTGATTACTGTGTGCTAATTGAATTGTGGCCAAAAGTAACTTACCATGAACCAGAGTATATATATACACTCAGTTTGAAGGAAGACTTAGATTCAGGAGAGAACCAGTGTCTCTCACCCTAGCCCTCCTACTTGGGGGATTGACCGTTGGAGGCATCACGGCGGGGGTGGGGACCGGGGCAACGGCCCTTGCCGCCACCCATCAGTTTGAGCAGCTACAGGCGGCCATGCACACTGATATGAAAGCCTTAGAGGAATCGGTCAGTGCACTAGAGAAGTCCTTGACCTCACTATCTGAGGTAGTCCTACAAAACAGACGGGGACTAGACATATTGTTCCTGCAGGAAGGAGGGCTTTGTGCAGCCCTAAAGGAAGAATGCTGCTTCTATGTAGACCACACCGGATTAGTCAGAGACAACATGGCAAAGCTAAGGGAGAGACTTAAGCAGAGACAGCAGCTCTTTGAATCTGGGCAAGGCTGGTTTGAGGGAATGTTCAACCGATCGCCATAGTTCACTACCCTGATTTCCTCCATCATGGGACCCTTAATCATACTATTACTGATCTTATACCACAGCTAAATGAATAAAGGGTTTTATTCAGTTGATAGAAAAAGGGGGGATGAAAGACCCCTGCAGTATAGACAAACAGCTAAGCAGCAGCAATGCCAGGCTTAAACTTTGGAGCAACACAAGTAACATTAGAGCAGGGAAGTTCGACTTGAGAACAAGGGCGGAGAAGCCAGGCAAGATATCTGCGGTCAGCCGGTCAGCCATCTGGCCCCAAGCGATAAGGAACCCGCAGCTGGCCTGCTCTAATGAGAACATCCCGTTTGCTTAGGGAAACAGGATGCCTATAGTCAGCACATGTGCCCAACTTAGAATATCAGTAATTCACAGAAGAGACAACTCCCCCTATGAAAGATCCCAGCTTAGCTGCTGTAACGTCATTTCACAAAGCTTTTGACGAACGACTGTAAGTGCAGAGTAAGGTCAGGGTCCCTGGCTGCAAAACAGGATATTTATATCCATAGATTCGGACAGGACATCAATTAACAGGATATCTGTTCCCATACATCTGTGCTGGGAAAGGAAAAACCACCTGTGCCCCTTGCCCCATTCCAACTGATCACTAACAATGCATTTGCTTCTGTAATCTGCTTCTGCTGCCCTCTTTCCTATAAAAAGACCTTCCCCCAGTCTGCAGGCGCGCTTGTCTTCCGAGAGACTAAGTCGCCCCAGGTACCTGTGTACTGAATAAAGCCTCTTGCTATTTGCATCCGAAGAGTGACTCGCTGTTCCTTGGGAGGGTCTCCTCAGCCTGAAAGACTGCCCACCACTGGGGTCTTTCACAGGCAATGCTCTTAACCTCTGAGCCATCTCTCCAGCCCCATAAAATCCATTTATTCTGTCAGTTGTCAGGCAAAGTCTGGGCAGGCCTTCTCTACCCATGGTCTTCAGCAGGCGTGAGTTCCTTAGCTCTGCTAAGGAACGATAAATCACGTGACAGCTCACATCTTTAAGATATTGTGCCAGGAGATGGCGGTGCACACCTTTAATCAGAGGCAGGCAGATCTCCGAGTTAGAGGCCAGCCTGCTTTACCCAGGACAGTCAGGGTTACATAGTGAAACCCTCTTGAAAATTTTTTTTTTTTAAATTTATGTGTATGAGTGTTTGGCTCAAATGTCCATAGAGGTCAGAAGAAGTTGTTGGGTGCACGGGAGTTGTGCAAAGATGGGGGACACACCATCAAAGTCTATTAAACCAGAAGCAAAGTTTATTCCAGAAACAAAATTAAAAATTAAAAAATAAATCTCCATGGGGCACAGAAAGCTCATCAGCTAGCTGAGACCACAGCCAGAGAAAGAATGTGTAAGGCTGTGGCAAAGGATGGTTTCCAAACTCCTCCTTTTTTTTTTTTTTTTTTGGTTTTTCGAGACAGGGTTTCTCTGTGGTTTTGGAGCCTGTCTTGGAACTATCTCTTGTAGACCAGGCTGGTCTCGAACTCACAGAGATCCGCCTGCCTCTGCCTCCCGAGTGCTGGGATTAAAGGCGTGGGCCACCACCACCCGGCTGAACTCCTCCTTTTTATAGCATGAAGTAACAAGCATCAGGCACGAGCAAGGGAGTTTTTAACAATCTCGAGGTAAACTCAGATACAAATTGCTTTTCTTTGCAGTTTTCATTAACAGAGCTTTTTAAGTTAATCTAGTGTTTGTATTTAGCCCGCTGTCTTCTTCTGGCACTTTCTGGTCACCACCAGACACTCCCCTGATACTGCCAGTTTTGTGTAGCAGAGGAGGGTATGGGAAAAATGCACAACCAGAAAGTCAGGTACCGTCATTTAAAAGACAACTCAGCTCACATCGATTGCTGGTTGTGAGTGGTGGGGTGGAGGGTTATCTAAAATCTGACCCTCAGTTAGCAGTGGACCGCTGCAGCCTTGCAGAGCTCTAGGTTGTAAAGCGGAGTAACCCACTGTTAATTGTTAATCCTTAAGCTGCTGAGAAAGCAGCTGACAGTCTGCTCTCATTCTCCTAGGCTTACAGCTTTGTATTTCTTTTTTTTTAATTATTTATTTACTGGGGGCTGAAGAGATGGCTCAGTGGTTAAGAGCATTGCCTGCTCTTCCAGAGGTCCTGAGTTCAATTCCCAGGAACCATATAGTGGCTCACAACCATCTGTAATGGGATCTGGCGCCCCCCTCTGACGTGCGGGCATACATTGAGGCAGAATATTGTATACATAATAAATAAATAAATAAATCTTTTAAAAAATTATTTATTTACTATGTATACAATATTCTGTCTGTGTGTATGTCTGCAGGTCAGAAGAGGGAACCAGACCTCATTACAGATGGTTGTGAGCCACCATGTGGTTGCTGGGAATTGAACTCAGGACCTTTGGAAGAGCAGGCAATGCTCTTAACCACTGAGCCATCTCTTCAGCCCACAGCTTTGTATTTTATCTCTACATTCTTTTTTTTAAATATTAATTTATTTATTATGTATAGAATATTCTGTCTGTGTGTATGCCTGCAGGACAGAAGAGGGCACTAGACCCCATTACAGATGGTTGTGAGCCACCATGTGGTTGCTGGGAATTGAACTCAGGACCTTTGGTAGAGCAGGCAATGCTCTTAACTTCTGAGCCATCTCTCCAGCCCATCTCTACATTCTTATTTCTGAAGTCTACATTTCTATCTTCTTATTCTTGGACTCTTCAAAGTCCTCAGATCCCCCTGGAACTGGAGTTCCAGACAGTTGTGAGCCGGCATACAGGTGGTGGGAAATGAATCCTTGTGCTCTTAACCTTTGAACCATCCCTCCAGACTCTGCTTCTCTGAGGCCTAGGAGACGAAGGAAGAGTGAAAGACTGTCTTTTCCTCAAGTCTCTGAGCATGGGAATGCTGGCTATTCATGCCAGCTCCAGTGGCAGGGAAGGCTTTCCAGCTGTGGGCAGATATTCCCTTTGTAAACTTTGTAAACCCTCAAGGCCCTGCCCCCAGACTTCCCTAACTGTCCTAAAGGCTCTAAGGCCCACTCCCCGTCCAGAGGCAGGAGAGAGTGACAAGAAAAAAAATTCCACCAATTTCTGAGTTTGCCCCAAGATCTAGCCACAGCATCCCTCCAATCCCAGGCTCCCCTGAACAGTTTTTAACCTCCCCCAACCCCACAAGAATATATATATATATCCAGCCTTCTGCTCAATTTTCTGCTGCTTCTCACCCAAGCAGAGGCAGCAACTCTCCTGGGTTTTTCCCTCCCAGTAAATCTCTTGTGTGAGGTTTGTAGTATGCTATGACATTGTGGTTTTCCTTGGCTCCCAACTGTCCGGATCTTCTCTTTCCATTTGAACTGTAGCATTTACAGGCAAGGCCAAGGCTCATATTTTATCTATCTATCTATCTATCTATCTATCTATCTATCTATCTATCTATCATCAATCTATCTATCATCAATCTATCTATCTATCTTCAATCTATCTATCTATCTATCTATCATCAATCTATCTATCTATCTATCTTCTATCTATCTATCTATCTATCTATCTATCTATCTAGGGTCTCACTATGTAACCCTTGATTAATTAATTGAGGTAGGGTGTTACTATATAGCCCTGGCTGTTCCAGAACTCTCTATGTAGACGAGGCTGTCTTCAATCTTGCAGAGATCGGCTGCCTCTGCCATTACTCTGGACTTCGGAGCTCTTTTAAAGGGCTCTCTTGACTGGCTGTGATGGTCCACACCTTAACCCCAGCACTGAGGAGGCCGAGGAGCGCAGATCTCTGTGAGTCAAGGCCAGACTGTCTGTGCGGGTTTCAGGCAAGCCAGAGCTACTTATGGACCCTGTCTTACAAACAGCTCCCCTTGGGCTGGAGAGATGGCTCAGAGGTTAAGAACACTGACTGTTCTTCCAGAGGTCCCGAGTCCAATTTCCAGCAACCACTTAATGGCTCATAACCATCTGTAATGAGGTCTGGTGTCCTCTTCTGGCATAGAGGTGTACATGCAGGAGGAACATTGTATACATAATAAATAAATCTTTAAAAAAAAGAAAGAAAGGGCTGGAGAGATGGCTCAGCGGTTAAGAGCATTGCCTGCTCTTCCAAAGGTTCTGAGTTCAATCCCCAGCAACCACATGGTGGCTCACAACCATCTGAAATGAGGTCTGGTGCCCTCTTCTGGCCTGCAGGCATACACACAGGAAGAATATTGTATACATAATAAATAAATAAATATTTAAAAAAAAAAAGAAAGAAACAGCTCCCCACAAATGAACCAACAGCTCACTTGAGTAGGTCAGACCCATCAGCTGGCGTCACTACAGTTTGAACTGAAACTGAGCAGAAGCCTTCAAGACATCACACCTTTGTCTGTTACACCAGGAGTGCACTGTGCGGGGGACACTACACCACTTTTGCACACCTACCAGAGCCCTCTGCCTGTTACACCAGGAGTGCCCTGTGTGGGGGACCTACACCACTTTTGCTGTGTTTTTCTTTTGATTAGAAGAAGTTACGGGTCCCACTCGCACGTTGCAAGAGATTATTACCAGGTGTGGGCACCAGGGGTGGGCACCAGGGGTGGGGACTGCAGTAACCGTTAGCACTCTACCCCCAGGGAGGGGCCACTTCAAGACTGGACAAAACAGTCTATAAAGAGCTATTCTGAATCCCTTTTCATTATTTCACTCACTTCCTTATGAGAGCCACATTGCTTTTTTTTTTCCCTCTGAATATTTTATTGCTGCTTGTGACATTTAAAACTTAGAAAAAGCTGTTACTGCTACATTCCCAGTATTGAGCTGGTGAGGCTCAGGTTTCACCTTGTCTGGTGATCATCCTTGTCCAGACACTAACTCTAGCAAGAAATCCGTACAAATGGGATGGGAGAGCTGACTGGCCTACTGTGTGCTTCTGTGTAGGAATCCATATGCATGAGTTGAACTAGAGAAAACGCCATGAGAGGCTGCAGTGAGGTTGCTGGCCTGGTGACTCAATTTCCTCCTTCTGCCATGCGGGTGCTGGGCACTGAACTAGGTTACCAGACTGGGTAGCAAGCCCCCTTATCCACTGGGCCATCTTGCTAGCCCAACCTCTTTGGGTTTGAAACCCAGCCACCTCCATTCCCTCTCAAGTATCTTTACTAACATTTTTTTTTTTCTTTCTTGACAAGGTCTCAAAGAGAAAAGAGAGGACGTCACTCTGTAGCTTAAGCCGGCCCGGAATGCAGCCTCCTTCGGCCTGTCTCCCACGTGCTGGTGTTAGTTACACGCCGTATGTCTAAATACACGGCTCAGTTCTGTCACAAGTAGACAGGAATAATACCGGTGTCTGCCTTTAAGATTATTGTGATAAAGGAGAACAATATGCAAAACTATGCTCAGTGCCTAGGATAAAGAAAATGCTTCATACACGTTAGATGCCTTTTTGCTTTTTTGGTCCTCATTCGAGGCCTCAAATCCAGGGCCTCACACATGCCAAGAATTTGCTCTACACTGAGCTATGCCCCAACCCCTCTTAATTATGTCGTTTTGGATTCATACCATTGAGCCGCCAGATGGCATCAAATTGGAAATGAATTTCTGAAAGGCTTGTCTGTGACTCCCCCTATCACTGTCAAGTCTCACCATGGTCGTGACAGAGCAGAGAAAAAAGTTTACACTTTGGTTACATTGTTTGAGAAGCAAACATAAAGAAGACATCAGTATCCAGCTAGGGTTGTTTAAAGACTCTGGGTTGTTTCCTGTATTGGGGATGGAACCCGGGGCCTTCGTAAGCAAGCACGCTACCATGAAACTGCACCCTGGAACCCAATAAGGCTATTGAAACACAGCTTAGATTTTTATAATTTATTTGTATTTTATGTGCATTGGTGTTTTGCCTGTATGTATGTCTGTGTGAGGGTGTCGGATCCCCTGGAACTGGAGTTAGACAGTTGTAAGCTGCCATGTGGGTGCTGGGAATTGAACCGGGGTCCTCTAGAAAAGCAGCCAGTGCTCTTAACCGCTAAGCCATCTCTTCAACTCCCCACAAGGCTAAATAAGTGAGGCTGGCTTTAAACTCACGTGGAAGGTGCTGGCAGGAGCGTGCCACCATGCCTACTGTTTTTACTATTTCTGTGTCTATGTGCCTGTGGAGGCGAGAGGCATTGTATCCCCTGGAGTTGGAGAGTCAGGGAGCGGTGAGCTGACCGGCTGGGTACTGAATTTAGATCTTCCGGAAGAACAGTACTGGCTCTTAACCAGTTCCCCTGACAGGTTCTAGACTTCAAGGTTTTAGCAATTTAACCCTTAACTGGGCTTGAGGAACACACCTTTCATCTCTGCACTTGGGAGACAGAGGGAGGTGGATTTTTTTAAGTTCGAGGCTAGCCTGGTCTACATATGGGACTCTAGCACAGCCAGAGAGAGACTTTGTCTTAGGGAGAAAAAAAGGAAGGAAGAAAGGAAGGAAGGGAGGGAGGGAGGGAGAGAGCCTGGGTTAGGTGAAAGCTGCTTCTGGCTAGTCAGCTAAAGACCCAAAAAGTTAGGGACAAATAAACTTATTCTCCAAAAAAGTCAGACAACAAAGGCCTTTGGCTTTACAAGCCGTTTAGGCTCTACGGTGACTGCTTACTCCTGTCCCCAGGGCACCGCAGGACAGTCAGTGAACAGGCCAGACGGGGCTACAGTAAAACTTTACTTAGAAAAGCAGCGACCATTTGGTCCACAGTCCTCCGTGAGACTCAGCAGATAGCTTGGCTGCTAGAGGGGATGTAGTCCAGCTTGATCTTTTGTGTGACAGGAACTTCCCAGAGACTGATGCTGTCCTGAGTTGGTATGTAGTGTCGGAACAACTTCCGGTCAGGTGGTTCGCTCAGAATCTGGGGTGGGTGGGGGCTGCTCTAGGAAAGGCTCAGCCGTCTGCCCTAGGATGCACACGGGGCTCTGTGGCAAGCACTGCCCCTACTCTGATTTCTTAGGAGCCTCTGTGCTCAGTTCCTGACCACCTGCCCTTCTCTGGTGATGGCCCAGTTGTAGTTCTTCGGGGAGTCCAGCGCTTCTTCTATCCGTGCCTCCAGGTTCTCGCGGGTGATGAAGTTTTTGGCCTCTTCCTATGGGAAGGAAAAAGTTAGCTACAAGGGAGCTCCACCAGAGCCGGCGCTCTGCAGAGTTTACCGTCTCTAGCCCAGGAAGGCGGAGGTTCCAAGTGCCCTTAAAGAAGGGTATCTCGGAGTGCCGGGCCTTGCTGCCCGTCATTCTCTCAGCAGACTAGTACTAGGTGACCTCAACCACCTTTGCCTGCTTCTTGGCCAATCGCCCATCAGATCTCTCAGCCAGAACCCAAGAACCAACCGTGACAACCTGCTGAGAGGGGGCGGACTCTCCAGCTCGTCAGGAGCTCTTACACTGAAGAAAGCTTCGCTGTCTCAGTTATGGGTGTCCCTGATGTGACTATCTCCTGCGAGGGCAAACACTCCCTTCTTGTGCGGAGCGAGAAGACTCCCCGGAGTCCCCAATGCCTACGCTCCCCATGACCTTGACCCACCTGCAGCTGGAGGACTTCTTGCTCTTTCAGTTGCACCCAAGCCTGTTTTTCCCGGGCCCTCTGGGCCTGGTCCTCGGCCCGTCGCAGCTCCTGGTCCCGTGCTTCCAGCTGCAACCTAGCTATCCTGAAAGGGGCGAGAGGCCGAGGGTGAGGGGGCCCGCGGCTGAGCCTGGCCCCGAGCCAGCCCACCCAGCCCACCCAGCTCTTCACCCCCGCCAGCACCTTAGCTGCTGCAGCCGCCTGTTCTCCTCCTGGTTCCAGGCCATGAGCGCCCGGTGCTCCTCGGCGGCCTCCCGCACCCTGCGCTCAGCCAGGACCCCGGACCGGGCCTCATACGCCTTCCTGCGCACTTCCGACGCGAACTCTTGCCTGGGTGGGGACGGGCTTCAAGTCGGCACCCATCCTCCCTCCCCAACACTCCCGGGGGCTGCCGATGGCCGCTTGCCCTTTCCACACACCTGAGCGCGCCCACGGTCTGCCGGTACTGCCGATAGCGCTCGGTCAACACGAAGAATTCCGCGGGGTCCACTGCGGGCGGCATCTTCACGCGCCCGACCTTGGACTTGGCAGGCGGGTCGTGGCGGGTTTTGCGGCCGCGCGCGGGCAGGACCAGCACAGTCGAGGGCTGGCACCCGGGCCGCGGGGCCAGGCGCTTCAGGGCGCGCAACATGACAGCGGCGGCCGGCGGCAAGCCCGGCCCGGAAGTGGCCGCGGAGCACCACGGGAGTCGCGGTCCCATCGGGGCTGGGCTTTTGTTGCCTGGCCTATCGCCTCCCCGGAGTCTCGGGACGAGTGGGAGGGGCGGAGAACCTTGATGGACACCACTCGACGGCAGCGTCACCCGCACGCCACCGGACGCCCCGTCTACCGGTTCCCAAGCTTAGACACCGCCCCCAAGCTTTGGCTGTGCGACTGGCGAGCGGGCTGCTTACCCTGTCATGCCGGACGCACGAAATTCTGAGCTTATAGCCACTTAAGTTAGGCTCACACAACCTTTTAGTAAACTACAAACCATTCCCTTGCACTGCACTGCCCTGCCCTGCCCTGTTGTGGTCTTGGGCAGCTCTGCAGTTGCCACAGTTCTTAGGATCAGTGACTGTTATGACCTTACGATGGTGACCCTTGTTCTTCACAACCTGACTCAGGGCCTGCCCACCTTGAGAAATACTGGCTTGACTGTCAAGCAACCTGAGGGACTCGGCTGCGACTCTTATTTATGAAGCTTTTTAGTACTCTTTCCTCTTCACCTGAATAAACAGTTGTTCAGTATTGCAGGAGACTACCCCCCCCCCCCCTTCGCTACCGCCCCCGTACATCAGGGGCTTCCTCCCGTACCGGGTAGGCACAAACCACACGCAAACACACCTGTTTTCGCAGAGATCCTTTATTAGGCCGGGAAGAAAAGTGAAAGTGCCCGAGTCAGAAAACAGCAACAAACGACCTTGCAGAGAAAGCGGAGGTCTGTGTTAGAATTGGTGGTGTATTTTGATTGGGAATGTTAATTATGTGAACCAAAGGCTGGACTCTGGTACTCATCCTTGGGAATGAATCTGGCATAAGAAAGTGTCCTAGTAAGGGAATAGACCTTGATGGTTTAGCTTTAGGGATGTAATCTAACGGGGAGGGGGAAGGACAAAGCCAGCCAAAACCACATGCTCCAGTGGGCTAGAGTCCCTTCAAGTACTGTCAACACCAAATTCTGCAGAGAAGAGCAGGCCATGGTCCTGTCCATCCACAGTACTTGGGAGGCGATGAGTGGCCTGGGCTGGCTTCAGTAGCTGACATTTTCTCACCACAAAGGCTGCCTACATCCTACTCTCAACTTCCAGGCCCAGTTCTGGTGGAGGAGTCCCAGATAGCACTGTCTTCCTCTCAGGCTTAGGGGACCCACTGCCCATTTGATGCCAGAAGGTATTCTGGAGTCCTGCGGTGAGCTGGAGTCTTGCTTTCCTTGAGGGTGCCAGCCATGAGATCACTGCTGTGCCCTTGAGGGTCCTACCACCACTCTAGCCTGGAACTGGCCCCTGCAGGGCTGCTCTGAAGGCCAGGAGCCCCGCATTTCCACACATAGCCCATCCCTCCCCGTCTTTGAGAGAAGCCTCACTACATACTCTGGTGGCTTGGAGCTCACAATGTAGATCAGGTTCACAGAGGTCCACCTGCCACTGCCTCCCAAGTGCAGGGATCAAAGGTGTGTGTGTACCACATCTTTTTCAGGGTCACCCTAGCCAACCGGCACCTCAGACAATTTGAGTCTGGGCCAAGAAAGCATTTCTGGATGCAAAACATTTCCTAGACACCCCCTAACCTGGTTAGCGCTGAAGTCCTCAGATGTCCACGCCCACCCACACTTCTCTTGGGGGGTTTCCTAAGTGTAAGTGCAGAGAACAGAGATATTAGGCCTAAAATGGATGAGCAGTGTGCAGACATTTTGATTGGCTGCAGCTAGAGGACGAGGGGGCAGGCTCTCTGCTCCCTGTCCCAGTGGCCTGTGGTGATGTGGACTGGTGTGCAGTGGTGACAGAAGTATTTCCAGCTGCTGACCCTCCCATGCACAGGCGGCAAGGACAGGAATAGATAGCATTGTTGGGGTAAATTATGGGGGAGGTGTCGCTGGGTCGTTGCAGGACGACTCTATGATTTAATGACCAGGAGCGCCATTTCCTCTGGTGTCAAATCCAGTGGCATCTTGAAAACAAACAAATAAACAAAAACCTAAACAGGGTCCTACTTGATGGCCTTATATTTGCAACTTAGCCCAAGCTGGTCTTGAACTTGTGGTAATACTCCTGAATCCGTCTCCTGAGTGCTAGGCTTGTGTGCCAACCAAGCCATGGTGCAGACATCTTGAAACAGGAGGTGCAGGCTGCTACTCAAACCCCTCTCACAACATCCACTTCCATGAACATATGTGAAGCTGCTGCTGGGTTTTAAGGTCATCAGACAAATGCTTCCCCGCCTCAGATCTTCCTAGGTGTGGCGATCTGAAAGGACCCCAAAGGGAGTGGCACTATTAGAAGGCGTGCCTTTGTTAGAGGAAGTGTGCCACTGTGGAGGCGTGCTTTGAAGGTCTCACACATGTTCAAGCCACACTCAGTGTCTCAGTCTACTTCCTTTGCCTGTGTGAGATGTAGACCTCTGGGCTCCCTCTCCAGCACGATGTCTGCCTGCACACCGCCATATCCTGCCATGATGATAATGGACTGAACCTCTGAACTGTAAGCAAGCCACCACAATTAAATGCTATCCTTTATGAGAGTTGCCATAGTCATAACGTCTCGTCACAGCAATAGATAGAAGGGATCTGAGGTTGAAACAAAAATCACAATGGCACTGGAGATGGCCCTGCAGTGAGGTTAAATATTCCCAGCATCCACATCAGACAGCTCAAATCCCTGTAACTTCATTTCCCAGGGACACAATACTCTCTTCTGGCTTCTGAGGGAAACTCACATGTATGCGTGCATATAACACATTAAAAAAATTAAAATGGTAAACCTGCAAGATGAGCAAAGGCACTTGCTGTCAAGTTTGAGGACGTGGGTTCAATCCCTGGAAGCCACATGGTGGAGGAAAGAACCAACTCCTGCAAATTATTCTCTGATCTCCATACATGTATTCTATGGCATACACACAAACACACACACACATACACTAAAAAATATTCAAAAACTCAAAATGGCTACAAGGTGGTCAAAAGGGAGGCAGAGCCCTTTCCCTGAACTTTTCAACTCTACTAACAGAGATAAGTTACCATATAGCCATGTTGGAAACAAATCCACAAGGAACTTTTTTTTGAAATCTTTTTCTTAATAGAGGCTTTCTTGAACTTCTGAGCCTCTTTGTTCCACCTCTTGTATGTGTTACCACCATGACCAGCTCATGTTGTGCAGGAAGTTAAATGCAGGACTTTGCACACACTAAGCAGGCATCCTGTCAACTGAGCGGCATCTCCAACTTAACGCTTTGGATTCTAACAACACCTCCTAAGGTCTGAGAAACACCAAGTGCCAGTTTCGTCCCTTGACCTGGACATTGCAGTAAATTTAAAGAACTTATAATCACCCTGTTTTGTGCAGATTGTGCACCAATTCTATTTACATATTTTAAAAATGTGCTCACTTTTCTCCTCAATGTCACCTGCCTTCAATGGTGGTGACAAAGTGGAGTCAATGAAGTAGGGTCTAAGTGGTAGGGCTCTAGGCAGTGCTGGAGGCTGGAATGCTCACTTCCATTCCGACCCCTCCCCCGACCCAGCTGTAGCTCATCTGCCAGAGCGTCATGGATGAATTGGTCACTCTTTCTCTTTCCACACGGCTGTGCTATGTGAGACACATTTTCCTTTGGACATACAGGAGTCCCTCGTGCGATTGAAGCCCTGGTTAAAAAAGAAAAGTGAAGGAAAGGCTGAGGGCTAAATCTACGGAAGGGGAGCAAAGAGTTGAGGTCATCCCTACTGGAAGACAGCTATTGGCAAGCAGGTGTGTTTAACATTTGCTCAGCTGCACTATCCAGAACACTCCAGCATGCCCCACTCAAGACTAGCCTCGTCAAGACAAGAGTAGCCTTCCCTGTTGGTAGACGGGATAGCTGTTACTGACATGATATTTAGTGCTGTATTTACTGCGGGCTTGCTGACCCAACAGCCATTCTCCTCCACTGTTGGACTTGGTCACACCGAGGCTCTAAGGTACTGGAGGCCCTTTAGAGCTCCAGCCCTAGAGAGACAGAATCGCTCAAGGACTTACACTCACACTGTAGAGCTGCTCTCGGTCTATCTTAGCTCTCCAAGTATTCTGGGATTCCTCCCATACATCTTTCTCTTCCTCTTGAAAATTTTTTTTTGTCTTTTTTTAAAAAATATTTATTTATTTATTATGTATACAATATTCTGTCTACATGTATGCCTGAAGGCCGGAAGAGGGCAATAGACCTTATTACAGATGGTTGTGAGCCACCATGTGGTTGCTGGGAATTGAACTCAGGACCTTTGGTAGAACAGGCAATGCTCTTAACCTCGGAGCCATCTCTCTAGCCTCATCGTTTTGACTTTTTGAGCCAGGATTCTTCTCTGCAACAGCCCTAACTTTGGCAGTCGTGGAACTTGCGTTGTAGACCAGGCTGGCCTCGAACTCATAGAAATCTATCTGCCTCTGCCTCCCGAGTGCTGGGATTAGAGGTGTGCACTGCATCATCATGCCTGACTAAAAAAATTTTTTTTTAATTTACTCTTTTTTTTTTTTTTCCTAGACAAGGTCTCACTCTGTAGCCCTGGCTGCCCCTGAGCCCACAGATATCCACCTGCCTCTGATTCTGAGTGCTGGGTTTAAAGGCACTTTGCCACTATGACCAGTCTAAATATTTTTTTAGGCTTATTTATAAGTGTTTTGCCTACATGTATGTATGTGTATCATTTGCTTGACCAGTGCCCAAGGAAATCAGAAGAATCCCCTGGAACTAGATGGTTCTGAGCCATCATGTGAGTACTGGGAACAGATCCCACGTCTTCTGCAAGAGCAACAAGAGTTCTTAACCACTGAGCTGTCTCTCTACCCCACATTTCTTCTTTTATGTCAATATTATAAATATCTAGTACACAAGTAGGTTTCCTTTTCACAACCCTGTCTGGATTTGAAGGCCCCTGATGGCTTCAACAGACCTTTCATTCCTATCTTTCCTTTTATTTTTGTATCTTGACTGTCCTGGAACTCTACAGAGACCATGCTGGTCTTGAACTCAGAGATCCGTGAGCCACCACTACCCAGCTCTGACCTTTCCTTTCTACTCACCTAAATTCTCAGCACCCCTTGGGTTTAGTTAAGTTCCCCCCTCCAAGCAGCCCAAAAGCATTTACTTCTGAATGTGCCACTGTGGAACATACTAGGGCGCCTGCGGAAGCCTCTGAGGAGTGGAGGGCACGCCCACTCTCCATCTGTGCCCTCTGTGACTGCAGGAACACCTGCTGCGCTGAGAACCTGCTTGTGATGCTGGGAGGTGTGGGGAAAAATCTGCCACCCTTGCCAGTGCAAGTGAAGACTAGATTTCCAAAATATCCCCAGGCAGCTACACGCCTGGGTTGTAGTCAGTGCAAGTGTAACTTGTGCTTCTGTTTGTAAAAATGAAGCTGCTTGCTCTCTGAGCTCCTTCCTGTCCCACACAGGTAGCAGTGGCCTACCTCTCATCATGGGGATGACAATTACATCCTCAGAATATTGGCATCAGAAAATGGAGGAACTGGCAGGGCATGGTGATGCATACTTTTAATTACAGCTTGGGAGGCAGAGGTAGGTGGATCTCTGTGAGTTCAAAGCCAGCCTGGTCTACAGAGCGAGTTTCAGGTCAGTCCAGGCTACACAGTTGAGATCCTGTCTCAAAAAGCAAAACAAAGAAAGAGAAAACAAAAAGATAGATGTAGTGGCAAGGTCTTACTTCCAAAACAGCCCTGGACAGCCATAGGCCTAGGTTCTAGCAGTGTCTATAATCCCAGTCCAGTTCTCCTATCAAAAACAAAAAAATAAGGCCGGGCGGTGGTGGTGCACGCCTTTAATCCCAGCACTCGGGAGGCAGAGGCAGGCGGATCTCTGTGAGTTCGAGACCAGCCTGGTCTACAAGAGCTAGTTCCAGGACAGGCTCCAAAACCACAGAGAAACCCTGTCTCGAAAAACCAAAAAAAAAAAAAATAAAAAAAAAACCCCAAAACCAAACAAACAAAAAAGATGAAAATGGCTCTCAAAGGCTCCTATGTTCAAATACTTGGTCCTCAGTTGTGGAACTGTTTGAAAAGGATTAGCAGGGGTCACTGGGGCTGGGCTTTGAGGTTTCAAAAACCCATGACATTCCTAGTATATTTCTCTCTGCCTCGTGCTGGTAGATGTGGGCGCTCAGATACTGCTTCCACTATTCCCGCCTGCCTACTGCGTGCTCCACCACGACAATCGGTCATAGACTCTGCCCTGGAACTGTGAGGCCCACATTGTTGCCTTGGTCATGGTGCCACAGCAAGGAGGGTGACTAATCTGCCCTGCTCAACAGCAAGCTGAGAGGAGACCCAACTCCTGAACAGTAGTGTTGTTGTGGCATGTGTGCCCACACCTACACACAGAAGTAACTACATCTCCAGAAAACAACTGAAGACATATTCTGGAGAGAAACTCTAGAGAGGCCACAGTGGCCTCTGCTCAAGTTCGCACCAACTCCTCTGCTCCTGGTGTTTCCCTTAGAGAAACCCAGTGAGAAACTAATCCATCCTGGGGAGCAAAGCTGGTTGGTGGCTGGGATGACTGCACTTGACAGAACAGCGGGCCAGGGGACTGAAAGACAGGGCTGCTCTAGCCCAGGAGAGCCCCAGTCTAATAAGGCTGCCCTGCCCAAGACAAAGGGACCAGCATCTCCTCAGGGAATCAAAAGTTTTTATTACCTGATGATCCCTAGTGTGGTGCCAGAGATACCGCTCTGGTCTCACTATGCCCCATGCTGGGATATGGTGGGAGACAAGGGTAGACTGGAGGGGACGGATATTTACAGTACAGGGAGGGAGAGGTCTGCGTGGGGACAGTGAGACGACCATTTCCTCAAGAGCTCTGAGAACTTTGTGCTTTGTTTTAGTTGGCACCGAGCTACCTGGAATGAGTTTTATGTTTGTCTTCTTTAGGAAAAGATGTTTAAAGCAAAAGAATAATCCAGCCCAATTTCCAGGCTGAGGATTTCATGATATCAATCCAAATATCACACTATTTAATTCCCCAATAAAACACTGGAAAAAAGACTATCAGTGCTAACACATTTACATACAAAATCTCCACCTAATAGGTAATAGAAGCCTATGTGCCATTTCTAAAACAGTTATAAGATATATACAATTTGGGTATATTAACAAAACAGAATATTACAAAATATTAAAGGCAATTCTCCTGTCTGTGGGCCGTGTCACCTGTTACTTGAAGTTGGCATAGTCTGAGAAGGCATCGATGTACTCTTGCACCACCTTGTAGCAGAATTCATACTGTTCCTGAAGAACAAGCAGAGACAGGGAGGAAAACTCATCACCAAAGGGACTGCTGAAGCCCAGTCCCTAATGGACCCCTGCCTGCTTTTTAATTTGGAAATCTCACTATGTATCCTTGGCTGGCTTGGAACTCCTTGTATACACCAGGCTGGCCCAGAACTCGCAGAGATCTACTTGCTTCCGCTCCTGAGTGCTGGGAATAAAGGTGTGCACCACCACCATGGCCTAACAGACCCAGTTTTTGAAATGGAAAACTGAGAGAAAAATGTTTGTGGACCACAGTGGATTTACAGACAGCTGAGCAGATGTGTGAGGACAGTTCTAGGTCCTTCAGTCAGATGGAAGCATGTGAGGCCGAACATGCAGCATCTCAGGTGGCCCTCAGCTGGCTCAGGCTGTCAGGCTGAGATGAATCCTAACTCTGAAAGCTTCCTCTCCTCTCAGATCTCCTAAAACTCCTGTTTCCCTTCAAACCTTTCTAGCCCCACAAGATTCGGAAAAACCTTTGTGGATATACAGACTGTCAAGAGTCAGACCTCTGAACAGGAGGGGCTAGTGAACAGGCAGGCACTCCTGCCCACTCCTTCCCACCAGAACCCAAAGCAGAGTACAAAGCCTGGGGGTTACTCAGGCATTCCTTTGTGCATGTGCACGTGGGTATTCAGGAGTGGTTGTGCACCCATAGGCCTGAACATCAAGTAGGGCATTTTCCTCAATGGCTCTCACCTATCCCCTTGAGAAAGGTCTGAACTAGAAGATGACTGTTTCAGCTTGGCTGGCTGGCCAGTGAGCTTTTGGAATCCGCCTGTGTCTGGTCTCAGTGCTGGGGTTACAGATACAGAGAGCCATGCCCAGCCTTTTAGGTGGGTGTTAGGGATTTGAACTCAGGTTTGCATGCTTGGAGAACAAGGGCTGTTGCCCACTGATCCTCTATTCTTCTGGGTAACAGGCTGTGCTCCCACTCTGACCCTGCTTCCCAAGGCACTTCCTGTCTTCTGACTATGGGGCTTGCTCTGGAGGCTCGCTCCTGACAGGGAAGAGCTGTGGTTAGTGTAGTCACAGAAAGACGTTCAGCGTACCAGTGTCTGGACCATGTGTGGCCTCTGTAGCCGCAGGCTCTTGACAGTTTGGAAGACATCCAAAATTCCTTCAGCTTTCACACGCTCCAGGACTGTGCTCAAGGCACAAAAGGTCCCTGTCCGTCCTGCCCCGGCGCTGAAACAGAGCAGACACACTTACCACACCTGCTGTCTGTAGCTGTCTATCCTGAGGGTAAGGGTAGTGAGGAGCAGATGCAGGCTGAGGCTGGTTCTGGGAAGATGAGTCATCCATGGAGCTGCCAGGGGAAGGTGTCAGTGGAACAGGAGACCCAAGTTCACCTCTGCCCTCTCAGCCTGGAGTTTTATGGGAGCAAAGCTCTGGGGAGGTGACTGATGGATCCTGCTGCCATTCCTGTGTGCACTAAGGGTGTGCTTGTGGGGCTGTGGTGACAACTTTCACTATCCTGCCAGCCTGACCGCTTGCTGTCTACCTTCACTGACTAGGCTGTCTTCACCCACTGCCGAGTCAGATTTTCTGCACTTGTATTTGTCGATTCCTTCCCATTCTTTCTAAGGGATTCAAACTTCCATCTTGACATAATCCACTTTGTCCAACATTACCGGCTGATTCTCTTACCAGACAGCTCTATGACATGGGCTGTGAACTCAGCAGTCCTAGACAATAAGATATGCAATAAACAAAAAGAAGGGGAAACAGAGCTCCAGGCAGGATGCTAAAGGAAGGCTCTCTGAAAGCAACACCACAGTGACAGTGACACACTCTGGCTAGCTGAGAACAAGCCTTGGAGGAAGAGGGTGCTGAAACGATGTACCTCTATCTGGTGCAGAAGGGGAGGGAGAACGGCAGGGATGGATTAGAGCCCAGGAGAATGCTGGGTACGCCAGCTCACATCATACTGGGCCCCTGTTGGGAGTTTAGGCAGGAGTAGTCTCATCGTACTGATTCTTTTTGTAAAATCCTGTATTTATTTGTGTATGAGGTAAATGTGAGTGAACGGGCTGCAGGGTATGAGGGCACACATAACACAGAGGTTAGAAGACAACTCTCAGAAGCTGGGTTTTGCCTTTCACCTTGTTGGGGCTGATTCTGTCTTGTTTCTACCACTGACAGTCAACACCAGGCTGCCTGGCCCGAGAGCTCAGTATCCTATCTCACTGCTGGAGATGCAGGGATGCCGCAGCTGGCTTTACGTGGGTTCTCAGGCCTGCACGGCAAGTGCTTTCACCAGCAGACCATCTGGAGAGCTTGAGCAGTGACCGAGATTTGGCAATGGACATCATGAGCAAAGGAGCGCAGATGTTACCGAAAAGCACTGTCTGCTGACCTGGAGTCACTTGCTGCCCAAAATAACCCTTCTTATCATTGTTCTCTTGTTGGTTATGTCAAGGTTACTACTGATTTGGACTCAAACCTGGGAGGCATCCTTGACCTTGCCTCTGTTCTCAGTTTCACTGATATTTTTTCCCCTAAAGATTTATTTATTATTTATGTATAGAGTGTTCTGCTTGCATGTATGCCTGCAGGCCAGTAGAGGGCACCAGATCTCATTACAGATGGCTGTGCCTCATCATGTGGTTGCTGGGAATTGAACTCAGGACCTTTGAAAGAGCAGCCAGTGTTCTTAACCTCTGAACCATCTCTCCAGTGTTGGCCTCTCTTGCTGCTCCCCTGAATGCATCACTGCCCCATGCTTTTCTCAAGATCTGAATATCAGCACTTCCTCAGCACATGCTGCACACAATTCAGACTCCAAAGTCCACGCTGATTACCCAGTCGTCTGGATCATCAAATGCCACAGTGCTCACCAACACTGTCTCTCTGTCTTTCCTCATGGTCTGACCAAACTCACTGTCAGACCCCACCACCCACCTCTCCAGGTTTCTGAGGGTAGGGGTCAGTAGTACCTGCAGTGCACGGTGATGGGATGGTTCCCGGACTGCTGCTGCTGCTTCTGCACGGCTGCGATGATGTTGATCATGCCCTTCCCGTCACTGGGGATGCCCACCTCAGGCCAGCCATGGAAGTGGAACTGTCGGATCTGTCGACTCTTGTTCTCCTTTGGAAGGGAGGTCAGGGAAACAGTGGGAGCCTTGCTTTTCCACAGGAGCAGCTCCACCCAGTACACATCCCATCTTACCCTGGTGTTGGTGACTAGGAGGTCTCGGACAGTGTAGCTCTCACATTCCTCCTCCTTCTTCAGCTCAACTGTGATGTCTCCATAGGATACCAGGCCATCAGATGGCCAGTACTGGGCACACTTCTCCTGCAGGAACAAATGGACAGGTATGTGAGGGCAGGGGTCAGAATATTATGTGTGGTAGAGCAGCAGGATTACCCACAGTAGCTTGGCTCCTCACAGCAAGGGACCTTTTCTTCTGTCATTTATTTTTAGATTTACTTATGTATGATTGTTTGGTTTGCATGTATGCATGTATGTACACAACCTGTGTGCCTGGGTCTTACTGTGTAGCTCTGGCTGGCCTGGAACTCATTAAGCACATCAGGTTGGCCTTGAAACTCACAGAAATCTATCCTTCTGTCTTCCAAGTGAATAAAGGTGTGTACTACCATGCTGGGCCCTCAGCGTCCTCTTAGCCCTTTAGTGTGTAATAGTTAGAGGAACACCTGAAGGTTGTTAGCTTGAGCGTTTTTTTTTATATATTTATTTATTCATTATGTATACAATAGTCTGTTTGTGTGTATGTCTGCAGGCCAGAAGAGGGCACCAGAACTCATTACAGATGGTTGTGAGCCACCATGTGGTTGCCGGGAACTGAACTCAGGACCTTTGGAAGAGCAGGCAATGCTCTTAACCACTGAGCCATCTCTCCAGCTCCTAGCTTGAGCATTTCTATCTTTGTTAGCAGGCAGAACAAGCCAGTACCATCAGACATTCTAAGAGAATTAGATATCAAGGGCTAGGTATGGTAGCTCAGGCATTCAGGAGGCAGAGGCAAAGAGGACTGTGAATTCAAGGCTTGGGGTACACAGTAAGATCTGTCTGAAAAAACCCAAACAACCAACCATCCAACCAATAAATAGGTACTTAAGACTATACCTAGCAGCTTTTAGGTCATATAATCAGTTACTTACAGGGGTAGAGGGCAGAAGATAGAGGCCCTGTCAAGGTAAGGTAAGGAGGGGGATGGAAACAGCAAAAATGAAGCCTCTTCCAGCTGGCTAATGGGAGTAATGGGTTAAAGTGGTTTCATTTGGTTCTGACTGACCTGGGGGGCAGACTCATGCTATACGATCAGCTTCAAGATGACAAAAGCTATTACAGGGAAGTGGGTAAGGTGCGCTCATTGAAATAAATCTGGCAGCTTGATAGGAGTAGGATTTAATGGATGTTAAGAAGAGGCATTATTATAGGGTGAGACTCACTTAGGCATTCCTCACTTGGTGAAAGTAAAAGGATTCTTCATTCATTTAGCTCTCTATGTGGGCTCAACAACAACAATAAAAAAACAGAGATCAGCATGAAAGAAACAAAGTTAAATGCTCCTAGAGAAAGAGGGTCTATTAGAGGCGGCCTCTTGGTTGTGGGAGGGTGATGGTGACAGTTGTTACAGCAGCTGCATTTTAGTGGCTGCTGGGAGTTGACAGAAGGCAAAGGGGAGCTTCAGATCAGGGATCTACTGGGGTGACTCTGCTCTGATTCAAGGGGCAAGGACCTTTCTTAGGGGGTAAAACATGAGCCTAAGGAATCTAGGGAGCTGGGTAGTGGTTGTGCATGCCTTTAATCCCAGCATTTGGGAGGCAGAGGTAGGAGGATCTCAGTGAGTTCAAGGCCAGCCTGGTCTACAAAGCAAGTTCCAGGACAGGCTCCAAAGCTACACAGAGAAATCCTGTCTCGAAAAAACCCAACAAAGCAGAACAACAAGAATCTAGGAGGAGGCCCAGGCTAAAAATACCTAGGGATCTTGCTGGGATGGAGATATGAAAACAAAGCTGGTGACTAGGCCAACAGAACAACAACGCGATGAAGATGCGGAGAGCAGAAGAGTGAAGTAGGACTGGGACAGGCCAGGAATGGCGCACATTCCCAGAATTCCAGCATTAGGGGTGGTGAGGCAAAAGAATCCTGCTTTTTCTTCTCACCCACCCCGTCCCCAGAGTGTGTTTGAAGCCCTGGGTTTATTCCCTAACAGAAAAAAGCTAGTCATGGTGGCGTACACTTGTGACCCCAGAACCCCAGAGGCAGGGCAGGAAAGTCAAAAATTCAAGGTTACCCTTGGCTTTACTGTGGCCATGAGGCTTGCTGTGAGGCAATGCTCTTGCACTCTGTAAAGATTTGTCACTTTACTGGTTTAATAAAATGCTGATTGGTCAGTAGCCAGGGAGGAAGTATAGGCGGGATGCCTAGATTAGGAGAATTCTGGGAAGAAGAAAGGCAGAGACATAGTCACCTGCCAGACACAGAGAAAACAATATGAGAATGCCTTACTGAGAAAAGGTACCAAACCACGTGGCTAAACATAGATAAGAATTATGGGTTAATTTGAGTTGTAAGAACTATTTAGTAAAAAACCTGAGCAATAGGCCAAACCGTCTAATAAATATAAACCTCCATGTGTTTATTTGGGACTGAATGGCTACAGGACTGGGCAGAGCAGAAACTTCTGTCTATAGAGCTCATCCTGAGACACATGAGATTTGGCCTATAAACAAACAAGTGAGGTGAGGGAGGGGAGAACCCAAGTTTGGGAACTATTTGTCACCACTCCACACTCCTAAATTGTACACACATGGGTATTTTTAGAAAGATCTCTACAAACTCAAGCAGGACTTTAAGATAAGGAGTGACATGAGTACATTTATAATTTTCAAAAAGGCAATGCTTGGCTGCCAAATGAAGAACTAAGGTTTGGGCAGGACACAGACAGAGTGATGTCAGGCTACCTGAGGTGAGGCCCTATGCTGGCAGGATGCACAGGAGGCATCACTAATGTCCCACATGTCTGTACCTCACCATGTCAGGAAAGTGGGCATGCTCAGCAGCTATCAGGACTCACCAACAGACTCAACGTGGAAGGGTGGGAGGACGGTAGCTCTAGACTTGTGACAAGAGCAAATAGGGGAATAGTGCACTTATTTAAGATGGTATGGTAGTTTGGTCTCATATATGCTCAATCCATGCCCAGTGTCTCAGACCACTTCCTGTTGCCTGCTCAAGATGTAGAACTCTCAGCTTCCTCTCCAGAATCTGCCTACATGCCACCATGATAATGGACTAAACATCTGAAAATGTAAGCCACCCCAACTAAATGTTTTTCTCCTTTATACGAGCTGTCATGGTCACAGCATCTCTTTACAGGATGGGTTCAGAGTTGGTGAGTGATGATTCTCTTATATCTGCCTCCCAAGTGCTGGGATTAAGGTGTGTGCTGCCTTGCCAGGGTAAAGAGTTCTGCTTATAAAAGAGTACTTATTCATATACTGTATTCCATACGGGTGCATGGGGTGCACATGGAGGCAGAGAACAACTTGTAGAAGTCAGTTCTCTCCTTTCACCATGTGGGGCTTGGGGACAGAACTCAGGTAGTTAGGCTTAGTGGCAAGCACCTTTATCCACTGAGCCATCTCACTAACCCCAGAGGGATTTTATAAGAGATATACAAATTAGAATTGTCAAAGGTACTTTCTAAAAAAAAAATATTAACTGTGTTTGTGCATATATAAGTGTGCACAGGAGGCCAGAAGAAGGGCATCATGTGTCCTTTTACTTCTTACTTATTCCTTTGAGGCAAGGTCTCTCCTTGAACCCAGGCTTTCTCAGTGAGGATGGAAACCAGAAAGCCCCAGCAATCCTGACTCTCCCCACTAGAGGCAGGGTTACACAACTGTGCAGAATTCCTGGTTTATTGCATGGGTGCTGGGATCCAAAGCTGGTCTTCTCGATTGTGCAGCAAGTAGCCATCTCTCTAACATTTGAAAGGCTCTTTACTTTGGTATGCAGTCCTAACTCTTTACTGTAGCTTAGAAGTAACTGCTACCAGGCCACACTAACTTCTCTAGGCTCACTCTAATGATTCTGATCCCTGCTAAGAGATACACGGAGAATCACCTGTTTACTACAGTGCACAACCTTGATGCAAAGAGGCTTCAAAACATAAGCACTATGGGAACTCAGCCTGAAATAAAGGATGCCCTGTAGAGGCTGTATGATCAGGAATAGAGTGGGGAGCAATTTCCTACACTGAGGTCTCTGTATAGTTGGAATGTCAGACAATACTACTTTTAACTGGCTTTATATCTTTTTCCTTTAAAAAGACACAACCTTAAGTATGTGCTATAAAACCGCTGGCCCTGCGCTGGGGTCATTCCCTATTCTTGTCCCTAGTCCTGAGGAAATCCCTTGATATATTTTTTTAGTTTTAATTGTTTTTGAGACAGGGTCTCATTATGCAGCCCGGGCTGGCTTAGAACTTGCTCAATCTCATAAAGATTCTCCTGCCTCTGCCTCCACAGTACTGGGATTAAAAGTGTGCACACCACCATATCTGGCTCAAATTATTTTTTTAAATTTGTCTTCTTTTACTTTATATTTCTTAAATTTCATGAGCCTGTGTTAAAGACATTCAGAAATGTCTACTTCAGAGCCCTGGCCTGGCTATACAACTCCTTTTCCACTGGCTTTGCACTACTTGGAGGTCGGATGGAGAGGGTGTGTGTAAAGGCTAGTCTGAGAGGCTGGATAGGGTAGAAAAGTGAAATGGTGGGAAATGTCTGGAAACAACTGGAGGTTCAGGCTTCTCTGCTTCTCCACTCCTGGGAGAAGCTGAGAACTGCTTAGATACCACCAGCCTACTGACATGCCAGGACATGGTTAAAGAAAAATCCAGGTATACCTTATAGTTGCCCCCAACCTTTTTGTTTCTCATAGCCCAGGGGTCTTCTTGAGCTCACCTGGCCTCTCTCTTCCAGTTCTGTTAGCATTACGATGGAGCAGGACTTCCATTCCCAGATCATTCGCCAGAAGTCCTCAATTGTGTGAAGAAGAGGGCCCTGGCTGGCAATGTAGGAGTCTTTCTGCCGGTAGCCCTGAATGTCAGGTTAATTACAGAGGTTGGTCAAGGAGGGGTGAGTGTAAAAGACAAGTGACAGGGACTGCCTGGAGGCACAGGGATTCCAGAACGAGCTCTCTGACCCAGGATCATACCAGGGGAAGGGAAGGAGGGGGACGGAGTTAGGAGGAAGACAGTGGAAACAGGAAAGATTAGATCAGTCTTAGATTTGTGGACACAGCTATGTTACAAGGTTCTTGTCTAGAAATACGTAGGATGTCTCCTTTACATGCTGTTCTTTGTGGCTAGACAGACCTAGTACAGGTGGGCAGGTGGGAGAGATCGACTTAAAGATGTTTTTCTCAAGCAGGTATGTGGGGAGGTACTAGAAGCCTCACAGGACAGATTCAGGGGACATACCCATCACTTACATCGATGAAGGATGCGTTCACATAGTCTGTGTTCTCTTCACCGCGTTTGACTGGAATGATTACTCTGTTAAATTCATCTGCAAGGAGGACAGTGAATGGCTTGCTTGCATCTTACCAACGTTCACTCCCTGAACAACCTCACAAGGCAGTGGGGCACAGATATCAATGTTTCTTTGGATTTTATGCTTTTTATTTCCTAAAACCACTTCGAGGAACAAGAGGCAGTGCTGTGACTCTTGGCTTCAGGTCAATCACTGCACTCAGAGCTGGAGTAGTACAGCAAACGGGGCTGGAGCAGTAAGACTCGGGTGGGGAGGGGTGCTTACATGGAATGATCTGTAAAACCCGGTTCTTCTTCATGTTGGCTGGAAGGTTTCCCGTGCGCATCTTGTCATTCTGGATTTTGATTGAAGTTAACTTCTGAATGAAGTAAGAAGTGAGACACTATTATTCCCAACAAATGAATCCGAAAAGACTCTTGCTACTCACTAGAACTATTCTGCCAGGTCCCCTGACTGCATTTCCTCTTCCCTGTACCGCTATATCTCCCTTTCTACATGTAATTCTCCCATCTTTAAGTTTTGTAAGAAGTCAAAAGTATTTGAAAAGCAATGCCTTTTAGGCTCCTGTGGAACCTCCTGAGACTCCTCTGGCCTTGAATTTTTGGGCCACTCTTCTGCCATTTAGAAAAATATTCAAATTTTATTATTCCTTCCTGTTCTGAGGTTGTTTCCTTGTGTGTATGGGTGTTCCGTGTGTGCGCATATAGAGGCCAGAGGCTGACGCTGGGCATCTTACCTTATCACTCCCTACCTTACTTTTTGTGACAGCGTTCTCATGGAACTTGGAGTGTGCTGTTGGTTGTGTGGCCAGAGACTGCCCCCTTCCTCACCTCTGTTCCCAGTAGTGGGGTCACAGGCACATGCTACCATGCCCAATTTTCACATGGGTACTGAACATCTAAACTGGGGTTGTCGTGCTTGTGCAGCATGCACTTTGCCCACAAAACCGTCTCCCCAGCCCTTAAGCTTGTTTCTGGTTCCTGCTATTGAGAGTAGCCCACACGTCAACAATTAAGCACACTGCAGTGCACTAAGGACTGCTGTAAGTGAATGGTTCTCTGCACACTCACTGTCTGCTCCTGGCCTCTGAGAACACACCATATTACCTTTTCTTTTCAGACAGGGTCTCTCTACACAGCCCTGCCTGTTTTGAAATTTACTATGTAGACCAGGCTGGCCTCCAATTCACAGTGATCCACCTGCCTCTGTCTTCTGAGTGCTGGGATTAATGGAGTGCACCACCACTCCTGGCTCCATTCCATTTTTAAAATTTTGACATAAGAGTCCTGTATTTGTCCTGCCTCAGCTTCTCAAATAGCTGTTAATAATAGGCCTGCATTCCTAGGCTCAGTTTAGGCATCAGTGCTTCTTCACCTTTTTTGTTTGTTTTTTGAGAAAGGGTCTTTTTACATAATTCTGACTGTCCTGGAGCTTGCTATATAGATAAGGCTGGCCTCCAACTCATAGAGATGCCCTTGTCTCCACTGCAAATAAAAACCATGCCAGTGGGTTGAGAGATGGCTCAGAGGTTAAGAGCACTGACTGTTCTTCCAGAGGTCCTGAGTTCAATTCCCAGCAACCACATGGTGGCTCACAACCATCTGTAATGAGATCTGGTGCCCTCTTCTGGCCTGCAGGGATGCAGGCAGATGCTGTATACACAATTAATAAATAAATTAAAAAAAAAAAAAACCATGCCAGCTTTTCAGAGTACTTCTTCTTGATGAGACTGATGAGAGTGGAACTTGCCCTGGACACCAGACTGGCCTCAAACTCACAGAGAGATCCACCTGCCTCTATTCCCCAAATGCTGGGATTAAAGGCATGGACCACCAATGCCCAGCCCAAAAGACTTTTTACCTGGCCTTTACATTGCTATACATTATAATCATCTAGAAATGCTGAGGGACTTAAAGAAATACTGTTTTCTACTCATTTTCCTTAAAGACAATTCAAGTGATTCTAACAAGCAAGACTGTACAGTTCTGATCCATTCAACTATCACTAGTGTGCACACAGAACTAACATTTTTCCTAAATTGTTTTTTCCAGCTGTGTGGTTCCTTTAGCCTGGAGGTTGCCCAGCTTCAACTCACCTTAAACTCCTCTTCTAATCCATTGTTGCTAGTTCCTGGGATCTTGTTATAAATTTTTTGCAGGTGGGTGTCCAGAGAAGTCACTTCCAGTTCTGTATCCCCATACAGATAATGCTCCAGAAGGGCCTGGTATATGAAGACGTATTGCATCTGAAATACAGACATACAGAAGTCTGAGTCACAAACAGCATGACCCTGGTAGTACCAGGTCACTCCTAGTGCCTTCTTTACTCAGTCTACTTTTCCTCTGATTTTGGCAGGGATAAAGTGATTCGTTCACACTGTCCTAACACAGTGAAGCAGAACTCGAAATGCATGAGTTCCCCTAGGGGTGCTCAGCTTGGGAGACAGGGTCCTGGACTGCCAGATTCCAGAGTCTGTTAGACACTGGCCACACGTGAAGGCTGTGAAAGTCTGCAAGGCCTTTGACTCCAGCCTGCCTCCACCCCACATCTGTGCCATGACCACAGATCCATCTCACTTTTGCTCTTGGACTTGGCTGCATCATGACTGAAGTCCCTGGCATGCTTGCATTCATTAAAATCTATCCCCTTATCCATAAGGGTTTCTCCCTGCCATAAAGCTACAACCTCCTCTTCTATGCATTATTTCTTTATCTTTCATTTCTTTTTTTCTTTTCTTTTTTTTTTTGTTTGTTTTTTGTTTTTCAAGATAGGGTTTCTCTGTGTAACAGCCCTAGTTGTCTTGGAACTCACTTCCAGGATGGCTTCAAACTCAGAGATGTGCCTCCCAAGTGCTGGAATTAAAGGTGTGTGCCACCACCATGCCCGGGATTTTATTTTTTTTAACATTTTTATTGATTTTATGTGTGTGAGTGTTTTGTCTCATGTATGTATAACTACCATGTGTTTATACATACACCACCAAAAGAGGGTGTTGGATCTCCGGAATTGGATTATAGATGGCTGTTTAGCTACCAAGTGGATGCTGGAGACTAAACCTGGGCCCTCTGGAAGAGCAACTAGTGAATCACCTCTCCAGCTCCCATGCTTGGTTTCTTTAAACATGTGACAGAAGGAAGGAACTAACTTGCACTTTGTCCTCTGACCAACACATGTATTCCATATTACAAGCACGTGTACATGCACATGTATACACACTACGTAATGTTTATGTGAACTGGAGTCCTCAGAGTAGGCAGATGTCCTGGCATTAGAAAGCCCTTCCCTTGCCCTGCCCACGGATCACTCACGTCTGTCTGTACCATCTGGCAGCGCTGGGCCCGGATCCGGCTCACAAAACCATAGACATCCACTTTCCGCTCTGAATGCATCATGTCCAGCATGGCATCGATGACAACAAATGTACCAGTGCGCCCTACACCTGCACTGTAGCCAGAGCAAGGGGTTAGTGGATGAGGCCAGGAGTAACTTGTGGGGGCAGACAGGGAAGGGTGGCACAGCCTCAGGCTTTCTACAGGCAGCTAAATTCTAATTCCCAATGGGGTAGAACTGGCCCTGCCCTCGAGCCAATAATCCTACTGTGCTAGAACTCCTGGTCTCTGCTATCAGGGCCTGGGTACCCTGATACTTATAAGGGTTGCAAGGGGCAAGGGTACAGAGCCAGCACTTGACCTAGTTGCTTGGCTTCCCAGCTGAGTCTCCACTCCTAGTCTTGGAGAGATGCCTACTAGGAAGAAAGGTGCTTTAACTCCAACAAGTATGATAGCAAAGTAGATTTACCTCATGCACTGCCAGGAGTATATGCTGAAAATAATGGGGACCAGTGAACAAATTCTCCCATAACTACAAATACAGCTCCTACAGGTAAGACACAGGCTCTGGCTCAAGTCTTTCTCCACAGTTATTTTAGAACCACAGTGAGTTGCCTAACTTCTGTCTTTCCACAAATCACATTTTCTACCCCAGACTAGAATTTGAAAATTCTCTCTGACTGCGGCCTGGGGTCCCAGCTATGCATTTCTTCTGTGTCAGCCTCCTTGGTCAGGGTCCCTGTGCTGTTCCCTTGCTCTGTCCTAGGGGGCAGAAAGTGGGCAAGGGTCAGGCCACACTGACCTGCAGTGGACCACGATAGCCCCTGCATACTGAGGGTTACAGGCTTTCACCTTCTTGAGGAACTTGAGCATGCCAATTGGGGTGAAAGGCACCCCAAAGTCTGGCCAGCTGGTAAAATGGAACTGAGTGATGAGGCGCTGTGGTTTTCTGTTGGTCACGTCGCCCACCTGTGAAATGAGATTTCTGTGTGTTTGTTTTGATAACCAGAAGAGGGCAGCACAAGGGTAGGGAAGGTTAAGAGTGATTGTCATGATGACGGAAAAGTGAGGAGGACTCAGAGAGGCACTAATCACAGATGGAGAATCCTCCCACACAGCAGTCTGAACTGCTATTTTCCTGGGCTACAAATGAAGGTGAAACTGAGAGAACTTAAATAACCTGGCCTAAGCCCCAGAACCATTACAGGAAACAGCAGGGTTAGAGACACAACGCGAGGCTCCTAGTTCTTTTCTTCTTCCTTTTTGGACAGGATCTCACTCTGTAGATCAGGCTTGCCTCCTAGTCAGAGAGCATCCTGCCTCTGTCTCTGCCTCTCAATGCTGGGATGTACTCCCACAGCCAGCAGGGCTCCTGATTCTTGATAAGCCCTCTTTTCAGCACCCCAACCCCTAACTCTAGCCCAGGCCCCGGGTCACTCTGGAAGGCTTACAATAGTCACACTACACCCCTGGAGGTAGAGGTAGTTAGAGGGGTGAACACAACACTCAGACTACTCCACTTCCTGAAGCTTCTCTCTACACTGTCTGGTGACATTCAAGGTAATCAAATTTCACCTGCACAGGTCCTACCAGTCATAAAAACACTGCTCACTTAGCTGTGACAGAGAAATTCCTGCAGGTCAGGACCCACAGAGATTGTATACTGTGCAATTCCTGACACCAAGACCTTCCCACCTCTCAATAGTCAGCAGATCCTTCTCAAACGCCTGGAAAGGGGGCAGAAGACTGTACCTGCTGAATGCAGAATTTCCGTACTGTGTAGTCCACAAGCACAGTCACGTCCTCAACAGACACACGGACATTCCCATAGGTCCAGCAGCCTTGGTCTGGCCAGTATTGGGCACATTTACACTATAAAGAAAGCAGACACACATCTCTCATGCAAGACTGTCCTGGCAGATGTAAGGGAACCGAAAGGATCCATAAAGCCTGTATCTCCTCTGTCACCTACGTCAGCTAAAGGTTTAGTGCCTGTAACTCACTCTCTTCAACTGTACCCAGCCTCAGTCACAGACCTGCACATATTTTCCACTCCTACCCCCAGTTCAAGGCAAACTGGAAACTGTTTTATCTGCAAAATCTGAACTTCCACAGTCTCCCAGGTCAGGCCTTAGGGGCAAGCCTGTGTGAAAGGGGGATTGGCAGTTTGCTGTGACAGAGCTACCACACAACACCCACACGGATTATTGGTTTGTGGTAAAACCAAGGTCTTCCTGTTGACCAAGTTCTAACAGCTTCCAAGAGCTAACGGTCTGCTTAGACCATACTAACATAAAATCCACCCCAAACCACTCTTCCTCTTCCTTTTTTTTTTTAATATGTTTTTTTGAGAAAGGGTTTTTCTGTGTAGCCCTAGCTGTCCTGGAACTCACTCTGTAGACCAGGCTGGCCTCTAAATCACAGAGATCTACCTGTCATTGCCTCTGCCTCCTGAGTGCTGGGATTAAAGGCATGTGCCACCACTGCTAGCCTCAAACTACCTTTCTATGCACTTGGAGCTGCTGGGCAGTACACCCCAAATCTCACAATGGGTCAAGGTGACCGAAGGCCCATCCTTGAGAAAGACTGTCATGAATGAAGATTCGTCTCTGTGGGCTGACCTATGGTCCAGTGTGGACCTGAATAAGAATGGCCTCAACAGGCTCATGTATTTGAATGCTTAGTCATCAGGGAGCAGCATTACTTGAGGACTAGGAGGTATGGCAATGTTGGGGTAGGTGTGGTTTTGTTGGAGGAAGCATGTCACTGGGGTGGGCTTTCAAGTTTCTGAACCTGAAGTCAGGCCTCCTGCTGCCTGCAGATCCAGATGAAGAACTATCAGTTACTTCTCCACCAACACATCTGCCTGTGTGCCACCATGATGGTAATGGACCAAACCTCTGAAAGTATAAGCAAGCTCCAAATAAAATTGCAGTCAGTGCTCTTAACCACTGAGCCACGGCAGAAGACCTGGGTCCAATTCCCAGCACCCACAGTTAACTGTATATAACTCCAGTTCCAGGGGCTCTGACACCTTCAAAGACACACATGTGGGCAAAACACCAATGCACGTAAAATAAAAAAATAAATAAATATTAAAAACAAAACAAAAAATGCTTCCTTTTATAAGAGATGCTTATAAAAGGTCATGGTGTCTCTTCACAGCAATAAAACAGTGACTGAGACACCCAGGTTTGGTGCTGGCTATGGCCCAGCTATAGAGCTGATTAGGCCACAAAGGAAAAAGAAGCTGTTAGAAGCTGCCAGAGGACTTGGTGCAAGCTTCAGATTCATTGTACTCCTGCTGGCCATACCCTTATCAGAGGCTCGGCTAGTTCACTCGGCTCCCTCTATCAGCTAGAGGGTATACTGCAGAAAACTGAGGGGATGAGGGACTAGAGAAGGCAAGGGGAAATAGCTAATGGTCCACTTCTTCCTTCCTGGTTACTTTGGAACTAGAATGAGCTGTTTCAACACCAGACACCACTATCCCCTGCCCTGAGATTCCTCTGAGGTTTCCTCTGAGGCTACAGGAAGAGACACATTAGCCTGTGGATGATCTACAGTAACCACAAAAAGAAAGTAGCAAGGCTCAAGTTTAGAGCTCCAGCAGAGCAGACTCTCTACCCGATTTGACTGCTTCTCAGTTTTCATCTTACCTCCTTTCTCTCCTTCAGGTTGGTCACCATAACGATGGTAGCTGTGTTTTGTTCCCAGATCATTCTCCAGAAATCATTCACCGTTTCTTCTTTTGGTCCTAAAGGAGCCAAGAGTGAAGATTAGAAGAGGAAAAACAATGCTAGGACACCGAGAATACTCATTCCTGACTTTTGGAATTCTGTGTCTACATATCTTCAGGGGAACACCCACCCTATTTATCCATTCATCTACCTGTTAACTGAATATTTCCCATGTATCTACCATGTATGTACCAAACACTTCATTAGGACTGTGGGCAGGAGGCTTGCAAATAGGAAAGAACACAGTGATTTTCTAAGGGTTAAGGATTAAAAGTCATGCCTGCTTACTGAATAATCTAGACAATAAACCACGTACTAGCTATGACATTTACTCTGTTCTGTTATACTCTGGAGTGAGTGTCATCAATCCCAGAAAGGTGGAGCGACATGCTCAGGCTGGAACTCAAATTTACTTTCCAGATAGCCTTTCTCAGAAAACCATAAGAAGTTTCTAAACAAAAACGAAGCTGTATACAATGAGAGAAAGATGAGATTTAGCAGCAGAGAGGCTAGAAGAATTCTCAGGGTGTAGTAAAGAGAAGTCTTTGCAACCAAACCACCAGGGGTTAAGGACACTGGATCTGCTATGGAACTGAAGTTTTAAGAAACTCCTCAAATGTACTTAAAACAAACCTCAAGAAGCATCAAGAGAGCTCAGTGGGTAAAGGTGCCTGAGGCCAAACTCGTATCTGGGACCAGAGTAGAAGAAACAACAGTTGGAAGTTGTCCTCTGCCCTTCACATGTATTCCACAGCATGTGTGTGCCAATGCAGCCAGCGCTCTTAACCTGAGCCATCTCTCCAGCTTCGAAGGACTTTTTAAAAATAGGACCTTTCATTACTAAGTCATCAAGATGAATGTCACAGGTTGTAAACCTGCAAGATGCATTCTGTGTATGAGAGTATGCACGTACATGTTTTGTGTGTGTGTGTGTGTGTGTGTGTGTGTGTGTGCGCGTGCGCGTGCGCAAGTACATATTCCTGTAGAGGTGCACATGTTGCCTATTAAGGTTTCCTCAGTTGCTCTCCATCTTAGTTTTTTGAAGACACTCTCTCACTAACTCAGAGCCTGTTAACCAGATAGCCTGGCTAGCCAGTGAGCCTAGGATTCTTCAGTCTCTGCCTCTCCAGCATTGGGGTCAGGTCCATGTGCGCATGCATTTTAATGCAAGTGTTAGGAATCTAAACTCAGGTTTCCATGTTTGTGCAGCAACCACTTCACCAACTGTGCTATTCTCCCAGCCCCTTATATTTCTTTTAGGTGGTAATAATTAGCGAAAAGCTACTGTATTTTTATTATTTCATTTAGTATTTGGGCAAAATCCCACACCCTCAACCCACTATGGGATTGTGGTTGAGACCAAGAAGAAAAAAAATTGTCATTACCTTGTGCAGCAATGAATTTGTTCTTTTCTTGGTAGCCCTGGGTGGGAAAGGATGAAAAAGAAAAGTGAAACCCAAAAGTTGGCAGCAATGATATTCTCCAGTCGGCCTCTCAGCCAGTTAACAAAGCCTCCCCTGTAAAAGTCTAGGCAATTCACAAGAATTTCCATTACAGAAATCCCAGAAGGGTTAGCTTTGGAGAGAAGAATCAAAGGCTAAAAATTCAAATGGTCTAGGTAGGTCTTCTCAAGGTGAATTCTTGGAGAGTATCCAAAGACTAACCCCTGGTCTAGACCATCTCTGATGTCTGATGTGGGCTTTAGTGTTAATGGGGTAAGAGCTTCCAAGCAGAGCGTATAAGGTGGTTCCAGGGATGGAGTTGGGCTGGAACTGGGAAGGATAAAGCTTTTTTTTTTCTTGAGGATGCTTTAGTCAGATGTAAAAACTTCAAAAACAGCCATGTTTGACAATGAACTCCTCCATCAGTCAGTGGGCGACAAGAAGCAAAGGAGACTGGGAATCCCATTGAAAAGGATAAGGAGCCTCTGGGAGACTCATACTGACAGGGATTTCTTTTCTCTCTGTGCAGACGGCAGTAAAATGGGCAATGGGAAACAGGTTTGCGGGGACATCAGGTCACACCAAGGCAGTGGTGAAATCAAAGGACCTAAATCCGAGAAGTCATTTCCTATTCTAGTTCAAACAAGAGCAGCAGAGTTGCTTCCTAGCAGAGAAGAAAGCATTTAAAGTCAGCAACAGTAGGCTTCTTAAAACTTTGAGAACAGGAATTTAGTTTTCAGAAATGCTTCTATATTTTTGGTTGTGACCCTGGCTTTTAATGGCTGAGCCATCTCTCTAGCCCTCCAAAAATGTTTTTAATCTTCATTACAACATGAAAATCAAGATAGACTTAATTCAGGATGTTCAATTCTGCTTCAGTTCTGAACGTGTAATTAAAACTGATGAGCTCTTAAGAAACATGTTAAGTACATCATGCTCCTGGCTTCATAAAAAGCCACTGTTAAATTCCCAAGGAACACGGAGAGCTTAAAAAAATAAACACAGACATACACATGGATGTGGAAGCCAGCCCCAGAGTGTTTCCTACAAGCTACCTCCATGAAAGAGTGCCTAGTGATTACCTAATCAAATAAAGCATAACAGAAGGCAAAACTAGCCAGTGTTGTGCATGCCCTTAATCCCAGCACTCGGGAGGCAGAGGCGGATCTCTGTGAGTTCGAGGCCAGCCTGGTCTACAAGAGTTAGTTCCAGGACAGGCTCCAAAGCTACAGAGAAACCCTGTCTCGAAAAACCAAAAAAAAGGGCAAAACTACTAAGGAAAGGGAAGGATAGATAAAACCTGGCTCCTTAGCTCCTTCATTGTCTCTGGTTTCTGAACCCTGAACCATGAGCCCAAGCTAGTTCTATAGGTGGAATCTACACTCTTCCCAGTAGAGAGAAACACTCTGAAGACTTATGTGCCCTCAGGCCTCTAAAGACAGAGAGGAGCTAGCTGCTCTACTCTAGCCTGGAGTCTTCTGTCCGTGTGTCAATGGCTGTGATTACTAGGTGAGATAACCCTGTGTTCCCCAGAATGTAGATTTCAACTCCTGCTGTCTGTTCCACCACTCAGGGTCCTGCGACTATTTCTCTTCCCTCAGGCCTTGACTCACAGTGCCCTGGACCCATCAGCCAGACTTTCCTGGCAGCAAGTTTTCTTGTCTTGTTCTCCCATATTTTTACTACTGAGGGTAAAGCATGCTTTTGTTTGTAGCATTTGAAATGATCAAAAAAAGGGTTCATAGAAATATACAACTAGACTTAGATTTCTGTACTGGAAACCTTAGGAAATGATGAGAGAATCAACAAAAGATATATTTTAAATTACCCAATATTAAAAAAAGAATTAGAAAAAAAGAATTAGCTACTTAAAAAAATCAGATTTGTTACGGTGAAATCAACAGATGCCAGCTAATGGCTTTTCCTGGGATAAACAAGAAGAGTACAAGTTCCTTACATTAATGAATGAAGCATTGATGTAATCAGAATCTGGAACTCCTTCAACTGCTGTCAGGTGTACTCTAGAGTGGTCATCTAGAAAAAACAAGAAGTTCACATTTCAATAGATCCAGTTTTGTTTCTTACTGTCCCTGAAGCAGATCAGCCCAGATACCTGTGTCTATGTGATTGAGACATGGTATATCAGTGTTTTTTGATTTTGTCTGGTTTTTCTGAGACATGGTTTCTCTGTGTAGCACTGGCTGGCTGTCCTGGAACTTACTCTGTAGAAAGACTGGCCTCAACTCAGAGATCTGACTGCTTCCTGAGTGCTGGGATTAAAGGCATGGACCCCCACCACTTGGTTTTCTGCTTTTTGTTTGTTTTGTTATTGCTTTTACACAGTCTTACTTGGTAGCTCAGGTTAACTGTAGTCTAGACCGCCTTGAACTCAATGGCAAGCCTCCTGCTTCAGCCTCGCATGAGTTAGGTTTATAGGAATAAACAACTGCACCTAGCTTTTTGATTGTCCAAAACAGTTTTTTTTAAAGTATTTATTATGTATGCAGTGTTCTGCCTGCATATATGCCTACACTCCAGAAGAGGGCACCAGATCTCATCATAGATGGTTGCTGGGAATTGAACTCAGGATTTCTGGAAGAACAGCTAGTGCTCTTAACCTCTGAGCCATTTCTTCAGCCCTCCCAAAACACTTTTTTAAACATTTATTTGTATGCATCTGCATATGTGCTTAAGTGGTTGTGCTTGTGGAATTCATCAGACAATATAAGAGTCAAATCTCTCCTGTGATGAGGGTCCTGGAGATTGAATTTGGGTCAGTAGGCTTGGCAACAAATGCCTTTACCCTCTGAGTTTTCTTGCTGCCTCCAACACTTCCCCTTTAAAAGTGTTACTTAGTCTTAGCACTCAGTAGGCAGGGGTAGGTAGATCTGAGTTTGAGGCCAGGCTGGTCTATATAGTAAGTTTCAGAATAGCCAGGGCTACATAGGAAAACCCTGTCTCAATTTTTTTAAAATTGATTTTTATTGAGCTCAACATTTTTCTCTGTCCCCTTCCCTGCCTCTCCCCTTCCCCTTCAACCCTCCCAATTTTTTTTTTTTAAATTTACGATTACTGTAAAAGTGGGCCCCCAAAATGGCAATGCTGTTGACAATGTCTGAGATAACAATCTGGGCTGAGTAACAGTACTGCTACTTAAGCTTAGCACTCCTCAGAAACCTTGTGAGTTGGTTTCTGTTAAGAAAAGCCATTATCTGATCCCTACAACCAACTACCTTTGGCGATGGGCAACTAGTTCTGCATTAACTCAAATAAGCCTGTACTAGATCACAGTCCCCACCCTAGTTCCGAGGCTGCTGTAGCCATACCCTACTTCCCACTCCACTAACTCCCAGGCTGTCCTGACTCCCAGGCCCCCTCCAGCACTACCGGCTTTCCTTAGAACTGGTAAGGCTTCTCCTGCTCTTACTGTTTTCTCTGAACCCGAGACAGAGCGTTGGCAGTTTGAGTCACCGATAACCTTCCTTTCTACCAATGCAGTGGTTTAGTTCGTGGCTTCACTGTGCCCTGGCTTACAGCTAGAAAGAGAACTTTGTATTACAGTTTGAGTAGTGTGTGTGTGTGTGTGTGTGTGTGTGTTCACACGCGTGCGTGCATGTATCAAACAAACAAACTACATAACCTACTTTCTGCCTGGTCCCGTGAAGCTGCCCTGCCTGGTCTTCAGAAACAGGCATGCAAAACTGTGATCCATAGTTTAGTCCTTCCTGACTGTGAGGTTGCCTGGGGAATGGGGAAATAAATTCTTCTTTTTGCCCTCCTGTTACCAACCCCAAGATTCTTCCCATCCTCAAAGAATCTAGAGATGTAGTTTTAGAACACATTCCAAGAAACCCTGCAAACACTCACAAGGCAGGATGTTTACGTATCGATTTTTTTCCTTGTTTTCCTCCTTGGAGGCTGCCTCACAGGTGGCCTGGATAGGACAAGCAGGGAGAGCCTGAAAGGTTAAGAGAAATTAAAGGAGTTATTAAGAGGGATAAATATTGGGGCTGGAGAGATGGATCAGTGGTTAAGAGCACTGACTGCTCTTCAGAGGACCCGGGTTCAATTCCCAGCACCCACATGGCAGTTCACAACTGTCTGAAGATCTAGTTGCAGGGGATCTGACACCTTCACACCAATGCACATAAAATAAAGCTAAATAAACCCTAAAAAATATTTAAAAAAAAAGAGGGATAAATATCAAACAGGCATTCTGCTTTACCAAACCCTGATTTGGTAGGAAGTTCTATCTTTTTGTCGGGAGGAGGAGGGAGACACAGACCTGGGTGAACATGTGCAGCCTAACACAGAAAATTCACCTTTCTCCAACTATAGAGCTTCAAGCCTTAAGAATTCAAAACCAAGAATCCACAGGGGTAGGATGCAAGCTTTTTATATGATTATTATTTAGTTAGGGGCCTATTACAATGCATGATCCAAATGGACTACCCCTGTAAACTGGGAGTGAGGATTATAAAGGGAAGAAATGGGTCATTTATTTATTTGTTTGATTGTTTGTTTATTTATCCCACCATGCAAAGACAAGATGAGACTCAAGTGTGAACTATCTGGAGAGTCTGCTGATGCAGATTCCCTTTAGGGGTCTGTCAGAGAGACAGGGCACCTAACCACTGGCATCATCGGGGAGGGAAGCAAGAAAGGTGGGCAGCATTTTCACAGGAATGTGGCAGTGGGGAAGCCAGGGTCTGGATCAGGTGACACAGAAGGGTATCACTTTTGGACAACTGTAACAGGGAGTGATGCAGGTCAGCATAAACTGTCTTGACATGAGCAGCCTGGCTGTAGGAACTTGAGCAAATTTGTAACTTTCTCAGCTGTGTTACCTCATCTTCGGCAATGAGAGAATACTTTCCACATAAGGAGGAAATGATAGAATGCCACCTGTGGTACAAAAGCAGGCTTCAAGAAATGAATTTTAAGCTGAGCAGTGGTGGCACACACCTTTAATCCCAGCACTAGGGAGGCAGAGGTGGATCTCTGTGAGTTCAAGGCCAGCCTGGTCTACAAGAGCTAGTTCCAGGGCAGGCTCTAAAGCTACAGAAAAACCTTGTCTAGAAAAACCAAAAAAAAAAAAAAAAAAAAAAAAAAAAAACCCAACAAACCAAAAAACCAAACACCCACCTAAAGAATTTTATGAAAGTGTGATGCTAAATTTTACCTGAACTGTTCCCCTCTTGTGTGTTCCACATATTCAAAACAAAGAAAGCATAAAAGGAATTAATTTAACTTGGGTAACTGTTCTGAAGAAGGATCAGAAAATTTTTATGAGCTTTAAAAAAAGGTCTTACCTTTTGTTCCAGCAACTCTACTTCTGAGAATTTACATTAAGGAAACCAAATGCCTATGTAAACATATTTCCTTCATCATCTTTAGAATGACTCAATACTGAGAACAACACAGACTTCAGAAGCAGGGACCGGGGAAGTATATTATAGCTCACGTATGGCTTTTCATTCGTTCTTCTAAGCAAATATATGTTATGGATCTATGAGGCTAGGTGGACAGCAAGCAATACTGAGTAAAACATACATAGTTCTTGCCGTTGTGTACAATATAAACTTGTGGGTGACATCATTACAAATAAACAAATACATATATACAAATGTACACATATATGATATGTAGCATGATAAATGTAATGAAAAGCAGAATGCTATTAGAAAAAGTATCAGAGAGAGCCAAACGGAGATCAAAGGTAGACATTTATGTAGGATGAGGTGGGAAATGCTATTTCAGGAACAGACAACAGTACCTCCGAAGACCCAGAGACAGGAGATGGTCCCTGGCATAAAGACCTGAAAAGTCAATGAGTGTCATACAAAATGGGTTGGTGCAGATGGCAGGAAGAAGAGGGATAGTAAGAAGTGGGAAGGGGCTGGAGAGATGGCTCAGTGGTTAAGAGCATTGCCTGCTCTTCCAAAGGTCATGAGTTCAATTCCCGGCAACCACATGGTGGCTCACAACCATCTGTAATGAGGTCTGCTGCCCTCTTCTGGTCTGCAGACATACACACAGACAGAATATTGTATACTGTATACATAATAAATAAATATTTAAAAAAAAAAAAAGAAGTGGGAAGATCTTGGCAAGGTGAGACTATTCATTTTCATGAAGACAGGGCGTTTGGGTCTTAAGTCTGTAAATAAACTATTGAAGGTTTGAAAAATGAGACTAGTTTACATGGTGAATACCTCTGGTTGTTATTTGGAAAATAAGACTGAAGAGAAGCAGGAATCAAAGCACGGAATAGAACCAGGTAAAATGATGTGACAGTCTGAGTAAGAATGGCCTCCGCAAGCTAGGGGTGGTGCTGCACACCTTTGATCCCAGCACTCTGGAGGCAGAGGCAGGTGGATCTGCGAGTTTGAGGCCAGCCTGGTCTACAAAGCGAGTTCCAGGGCTGTCACACAGAGAAACCCCGTCTTGAAAACAAACGGCCCTCTACACTGATATATTTGAACACTTATTCCCCTCTTACAGCACTTAGTGGCACTATCTGAAAGGATTAGAAGGGGTAGCCCTGTTGGAGGAAGTGTGTCACTGGAGATGGGCTATGGGGCTTTAAAAGCTATGCCAGGCCCAGGTTCTCCTTCTCAAGCTACAGATCAGGATGTAGCTCTTCACGACTGCTCTAGTGCTTGCCTGTGTGCCACCATGCTCCCACTATTATGATCGAAGAGTCCAAGAATAAGAATACAGAAATGCAGATTCCAGAAATAAGAATGTATAAATAAGGAAAGCAAAGTTGTAAGCCTCGTAGAATGAGAGCAGGATGTCAGCAGCTTTCCCAGCAGCTTACGGATTAACTATTAACACTGGGTTACTTTCTTTACAAACCATCTGTCTATAAGACTGAAGCATCAGCTCTGCAAACTGAGAGTTAGCCCTAAGATAACACCCCAGTCACCCGTGATCAATAATGGATATGAGCTGAATTAACCTTTAGAGGGTGGGATGGATGTGACTTTTCTGTTATGCATAGTCTCTGCTACGTGAAACTGGCAGCATTAGGGGGAGTGCAGAGCTTTGGTAAACACCACCAGCGAGTGTCAGGGAAAAACAAAGACCTAAAATACAAACACTAGTCTAACTAAAACTCTGTTAATGAAAATTGCAAAGAAGGGCAATTTGTATCTGAGTTTTACCTTGACATTGTAAAAATTCTTCTGTTTTATTGCCTAATGTTTGTTGCTTTTTGCTATAAAAAGGAGGAGGTCAGAAACCGGCCTTTGCCACAGCCTTACAAGTGCATCTCTGGTCTCAGCTAGCTGATAAGCTTTTTGTGCCCCATGCAGATTTATTTTTTTTTAATTTTCAATTTTTTTCTGAATAAAGTTTGCTTCTGGTTTACTAGACTTCGGTGGTCTGTTTCCATCTTTGCACGACTAAACCTCTGAAACTGTAAGCAAATTCCCAATTAAATATTTTATTTCCTAAGAGTTGCCTTGGTTATAGTGTCTCTGCACAGCAATAGAACAGTGACTAAGACAGATGACAACATAAGGAAGTGGATGCATCTGAGATATATTCTGGAGTTAGAATACTGCATTTGGAGATGGAAGGAAGTGAAGGCAGATTGGGGGAGAAAAGAATGAAGGAGAGCTCTCAGGTTTCTGAAAATAAAATAAGGATGATTAAATGAAGGAAAAAAAATCAGCTTTGGGGCAGTTAATTTTGCCAGATGAAAGATGCTTTAGGGGGGAAGAAGGCTATTTCCTGGGACTTGCATGACAGGCAAGGACAATCAATCTCACAGTCTACTTACTCTTACTTCACACAAGAGATTCAAAATTCAAACCCTAGAGAGTCTGCACGTCATTTTACTAAGACAGGCAATTCTCTTTACTCTGTGCTGTGGGCACATGGCAGTAAGTTTCCTTTTTTTCCTGTGTGTCAACTCTTGCATATAAAACAGAGAACATATTTAATACTGGAGTTTCCCAATTCACTTATACTTCATCTTCTTTTCTTAGGCTAGGTTTCCATCTCAGCACAGGACAGGTGAAATGCCAGTTTTTTAGTCTCTAGGCTAACCTTTTCCCAAGATTCTTGTACGTTTCTTTCCTTAAACGAGAGCAGAGGGTGTGAAAGAGCAAGATTACCGCACTAGCACTAGCCAAGGTTGGCCCTGAACTTGCTGTGTAACTGAAGATGACCTTGAATTTATGATCCTCGTGCCTTCACTTCCGGAGTACTGAGATTAAAGGAATGTGCCACCATGCTCCATTTTATGTGGTTTTGGGGACTGAACCCAGGGCTCTGTATGCAAAACAAGTAGTCTCCCAACAGGCTATACCTCTAGCCCCCACAAAACACAGTCTGTACTACAGAGGGGTAGGGAATGACAGCAATTGCTACCACCCCACTCATGAGGAAGGAAAACAACTCTCCAGGTGGGCGAAGCCTTTTAAAGGGAACATCTGGAAGAAACAGCAGAACCGATAAGGCTTGTTCTGCCTATGTCAGAATAAAACAAAGGGGACCTTACACTGCTTTAGCTCTTACTCTGAGAAACGGCTTGCCTAGCTCCTAGAACGAGCAACAGACCTGGATGAGCAGATGACATTAAATTCCCCAGAAACACTAGGTAGCATCAAAGACCATTTAATTTCTTAATCAAATCTTAAATGGAACAAAGGTGAGGTACCTCAGCATTCTTTTAAAAGGTGCACCTGCCATCCACTTTAACTTCCAAGTTCACTCTGGACTCCTCCACTCTTGATCTTCTCTATCTCCTTTCACAGGTAAACTTGGAGCTTACCATTGTCTTGTCATAATTTGTACCCCATATACTGCATCCTTATTATTATTGCTCAATGTATTTTGTGATGAAAATGGAAGCATAATTAAAAAATGCTAACCTGCTTTTCTTTTGGCTCAGCGTTATGTTCTGTTCTGGATAGTTTTGTGTCAACTTGACACAAGTCATCTGAGAGAAGGGAACCTCAGTTGAGAAAAATACCTTCATAGATCCAGCTGTAGGCAAGCCTACAGCGTATTTTCTTAATTAGTGATTGATGATGGAGGGCCCAGCCTATTGTGAGAATGCCATCACTGGGATCCTTGGTAAGTATAAGAAAGCAGGCTGAGAAAGCCATGAGGAGCCAGTCAGTAAGCACTAGCTCCTGCCTCCAAGTCCCTGCCCTTTTTGAGCTCCCACCTTGACTTCTCTTGTTGATGGACTATAACCTGGAAGTGTAAGCTGAAAAAAAAAAAAAAAAAAACCCTGTCCTTCCCAAGTGGCTTTGGTCATGGTGTTTTATTTTTTTATTTTTTTTTTAATATACAATATTCTTTCTGCATGTATGCCTGAAGGCCAGAAGAGGGCACCAGACCTCATTACAGATGGTTGTGAGCCACCATATGGTTGCTGGGAATTGAACTCAGGACCTTTGGAAGAGCAGGCAATGCTCTTAACTGCTGAGCCACCTCTCCAGCCCTCATGGTGTTTTATTGCATCAATACTAAGACATGTTCCTGAACTCATTCAGACTCTTGTTTGTAATTGGCTTTTGTTCTTTTTAATAAATGACAGATACAGTTTTGCTATGTGTATGCCTGTCTTAAGTATATGCAGTATATGTGTGTCCCCAGAGAGGCCAGAAGATGGCACTGGATCCCAGAGAGTTGGAGTGAGAGGTGGTTGTGAGCTGTCTGACTTTAGTGCTAGGAATGGAACTCAGACTCAGCCATCTTCCTAGGCCTAAAACTATTTCACTCTAACTGTGCCCATTTCCAATACCAGCTGTGCCAGAACAGGTTCCATTTTGGTACCTTCATCCACATCTGCTACTGTCATACTTTATATTAACTACAACCATAACTTGCATTTCTATATGACCGACAGGGTCATCAGCTTTCCAGCTTACTGGGTAAAGGGTTTTCTCCTCTATGCAGTGCCTCACCTAATGTTTTCTCATTGTTTTACTGGACTGTAATTTTCCTTTTATTTCTTTATTCTGGGTACTCATAGTCATGTGTGAGCTTTCATTTTCTATTATGGTCTCTAGTTATCAACAGAACTTTTGTAGTACATGTAGTTAAATTTGCCAATCTTTCACTTTACCAACATTTTCAGGTTTGAGAAATCCTTTCTCATGTGAAATCATGTGTGTATTTTCCTATATTATTTTCACATTTTACAATCCTGTCCTTTAAACTTCAGTATCTATGCCAAATGGAATTGGTATTTGTGTCTATCTGAGACAAACGACCCACTCCGTTTACTCTCACAGGGCTGCCCCGTTGTTCCAGTGCCATATATTGTAAAGGCCATTCTTTCCCCAACCAAAAAAGCAGCAGCACTTCAGTGACGAATCTGTTTCCATTTAGACATGGGATCTGCTCTTGGTATTTTACTGCACTACTCAGTCTCCCCCAGCGACAACGTCACACCGTCTTATAAGTACTCTGTGTCTGCTAAGGCAGTTCTCCTCACCTTGTTCTTCTTCTTCGGGATTGTCTTGGCTAGTCTTGACTCTTTCCTCCTCCATAAAAATTTTAGAATCAGCTTGTCAAGTTCCACAAAGAACCTGTTGGGATTTTTATTGGAATTGCATTGAATCTGTGTATCAGTCTGAGGAGAACTGGCATCTTCACACACTGAGTTTCCTGACCCAGAGATTTATTTCTTAACTAGTTTAAGATGTTTTCCTTTAATGTGTGCAAACATTTTTATAATTTTCTCTGAAGATTTTGCAAATATTTTGTTAAGTTTATTCTTAAGTACTTTACATCTTGGATACTAATATAAGTGATATATTTAAAAAGTATTAGATTTTTATGGCCTACATACAAAAATTAATTTTTATGCTGCTTTTATATCTGATAATTTATTTCCTGAGTCTGATTTTTTTCTGAAGGCAGTATTTGTAGTAAAAAATTCTTATTTTATCTTTGGCTTCTCAATCCTTCCTTCCTGTCTTGCGTCTCTGATCTGCCAGAGATCTCCAGAACTTGTTGAAGTCTCAGTTCCCTGCTACTGCCAAATTCACCTCAGTCACCAGCATTCTCCAAGGTCCTCTATAACAGTTCTATTTAAAGGAACACAACTACCAGGTACTTAATTTCTTCTGCCTTTTGCACTAATACAAACCCAGTTGACAGCTCATGCCTTCCCATTCATGCCCTTCCAGAGCGTAGCCATGGTGAATACCCAATGCCCGTGTCATAATTCTTGTTGATCTTTGTGGGGTTTTAGCTCATCAAGGTAACACAAATGTCTGTTTAGTCCAGTTACATGACATACATGAATTCTTTACTGGTATTCTAAAAATCAGGACTTGTAAACACCGTGCTTCAGGAGTTATCAACCATGTTCTGTAAGACTAGCGGGTCAGAGAGTCCCAGAGATCCACCTGGCTCTACTTCCTAAGCACGGTGATTACAAGTCCTGGGCCTTTCCACACTGGTTCTGGGTGTAAAACTTGGGATCTCAAGCATTCAAGGACTCAGTATTCTGATTTCCTACTTTTGTTTGTTTTTTTTCAAGACAGAGTTTCTCTGTGTAATAGCTTTGGCTGTCCTGGAACTTTCTTTGTCGACCAGGTTGTCCTTGAACTCAGAGATCCTCTGCCCCCCGAGTGCTAACTTCCTACTTTTTAAGCCAGGAAAATAATGACATCTTCACTATGTCCCTCATAGGATCTATAGCATAGTCCTGCTGTACACACTGGTGAAAAAAACACTGGGAAATAGGAGGCAGCTAGCTCAAGTCACTGCAGCGGACCTACTCTGCTAGAGAAAATGCCACTTTTCACCTGACACCTAAGCTTAGGTATTTTTTCCTCCTGGAGACAGAGTTTCTCTGTGTAGTCTTGGCTGTCCTGGAACTAATTCTGTAGACCAGGCTGGCCCAGTCTCAAACGCACAGAGATCCACCTGCCTCTGCCTCCATAGTGCTAGGATTAAAAGCTTAGGCTATTTTATCCCTTCAATTAGAGCACAGCCAGGAAGCTGCTAGGACAAACCTTGACTAAGCTCATCCACATTCATATACTGTGACCCTCTCCATCTTAAGAATTTACATCACATTTCCCTTGGTGACTCACACTGGCAAAGGGAAATACATCTTTTAGGAGATACTGGTCTCTGGACTTAAGATAACTAATTTCTGGGAATCCAGAATTTCACTGTGATATGTTATTTATGTTATTTACAATGGAGCATTTTTAGGCCAGGTAAAGGAAGACGTTCTGGCCTGCACTGGCCTACACTAGTAGATACCTATTACAGCAGCATATCCACATGAATTCCCTACCTACTAGATAAAGATGATTACAGAGAAAGCCAATGTAAGCTCCAGTAGCGCTGGCCTACTAAAGCCTAAGTCCCTACATAAGCAGGGATGTAAGTGCTACAGAAGATTTAAAAGTTTGTAGGACATCTGGCTACTATGTATCCTACAGTATACAGAACTATATATGCTGTAGTCCTAGCTACCAAGATAGAAAAACCTTCTGAAACTAGGAGTTTGAGGCCAGTCTGGAAAACACAGCTGTATCTTGGGTGCAAGATGAAAGAAAGAAAAAGAGAGAGAGAGTACCAAACGACTAACACAAAGGTCTCATGGTCTTTGACCAGGTCCACAGGAACTGGGTGTGATGGTGCATGCCTATATCCTAGCACTTCCAGCCCTGCTAGAACTCAGGAAGCTGAGGCAGAAAGATCTGGAGTTCCTGGGTAGACTGGGCTAAAGAGGAAATTTCAGGACAGCCTGGGCTATACAGTAAGAAAGTAAATCAAATCAATACTAGATTATGATAAACCGAGTCAGTTATCAGCTGGAGCTGCAGACTTAACAGCTGGCTTTCCAGCAACTTTCCTTCCTAATGTAGAACCCCCACTACTGGAATGTTGAAGGAGCTGGAATCCTGTATCAATGGGATTAATCTTTTTATATGCTCTTTTAAAGTTGAACACATTATTTGAAGCTGTTTTCCCCTTTCAGGAAAAGAGTGGTCACAGTGGTAAATAGCCCTGATCTACCTACGCTGTGGTCACATATTTTGTCTCATAGGACCTTAACCTGACCATCACACTAATGATGCCAAGCTGACAGAACAGGAAGTTATGGATTTCAGATATGCACGGTGAACAGAAAAGCAGAACAGAACAAAGCAAAACCCGCAGTGGGCTTGTGACTTAAGCCAAGTTTTCTGAAAGTCAAAGCTGTAGACATGCCAGGTTACCTTCTCTGACATAAAGGATGAGCTCTTGTTCCTTATCCTCACCATCTCTCCCCCAGTAAGGGAGCAATACTTGTTTGGCCATTTTGAATCTTGGAGAAAGGATGCAGTAGATGCTGGCTATCCTTCTCTGATCTAGTTACTGAGTGATCAGCAAAGAACTGATCTAGGCTGAGGCAAAACTGGTCCTAGCAGGTTCTGTGGGACTCTAAAACATGTATAGCAAGGTTGAATATGGCCGTTAAGATAAAAAAAAAAAAAACCTCATAAAGGAGAAAGTACACAGTCTTGTCTGCAAGACCACACTCATAGCTTAGGACTGAGCATCAGAGTGGAAACTATTTATTTGATACAGGTAGCTTCCTGTCATAAATTAGTTGTTATGTGATTCATAAGTTATAAATTTGGATATACCCTGTAGAGTCCACCATAGATAGAAGCAACGTACACAGAAGACCTGCCACATACCACAGGTCCTTCTCCTTCAAAAGACATTTATGACTTCTTGTTGATATCAAGAGATGACTAAGAGAAAAAGAATCTGCTCTGGTGTATAGTTGACTCTTGTGTTGTGTTTGTCCAAGACGGACAGAAGTAGACTGCTGGAGAGTATATACTTCACTGACAGCTCTAAATGAATGTAAGGAGAAATTCTCCCAGCAAAGAGAACTTTAAGTATGCTATCACACCATCTCACTGGAGATTAGGTTCTAACAATGTTTACGCTCCCTTGCTATCCCAGTACTATTGGCCTGATGAGCTCGTGAACATGCTAGCCAATGGCTATTTCTCTCTCTCTCTCTCTCTCTCTCTCTCTCTCTCATATGTCTATCATGCCTTTAGGACTTCTCTCTAAGGATTTACCAGAATGTTTTATTATGGTGTCTCAGGGGATATTATTTCCAAAAAGAATTAATTTTACAAAGAAGTATGTCAATAGGATCGCACACACCATCATCCAGAAGCAGTCGGTGTTACAAATTACAGAACAGTACAATGTCTACCACAGTCCCATCTGTGAGGCTGTCTGGTGGGATGTGCCAAATGTTCTCAATAATGAGTGTTAAATGGTGCTCTTTTCCCAATGGTTTAAAACAAAATAAGAGGTCTGGATTACTCTATTAACTCTTACTTGGTAAATGAATGTGGGCTTTAGGTCTTTGCTCCTTTCTACTTACATTGAAGCCAGGGATTTTTCTGAAGATATAAATCTGAACCTAAGCCCTTCAGTGGTGGAGCAGTTATAAGAGGTTGATATGACCACCTAAATGGCCACTTTTCCACTTTTTGTCCTGTGTATGATGTATGTGTGCGCATGTGGAAGCCAGAAGAGGATAATGAGTGTCTTTCTCAATCACTCTTTATTTATTTATTTTTTTTATTTTCTTAATTTGAAACAGCAACTAGACCAGTCAGCCAGGGAGCTCCAGGAGGTCTTCACCTTCCTAGCTCTGGGATTAAAGGAGTACAGTAACAGTTTTTCACACAGGTGAGAATCTAAACTCAGGTCCTCAGACCTGAATGGCAAACATTCTACAGAGTGAGCCAGATCCCCAGCCTCTTTTCCTCTTTGACTCTGAAGTCCCCTGTGGGGTTATATGCTTGAATCAAAGATAATCTGCACTGACCTTAGGCAGCTGCAGGAACTCTCCCCTACCCAAGACTACTTTAAGAAGGAGCATGTGGCAAAAGACATCTCCAGAAACTTAAAACAGTCATCCTTCTTCCAGTGGACCTGACTGTACCTCCATATTATGCCTAGAACTGGGATAGTCATTTTGGCATTATGAGAGGAGCCTACCTATAAGATGACACATAGCAAAAAGGCCAGGGAAGCCAACAGTCTTGGAACTACTCTTCTCTGTCCTTAAATCTATTCCCTCTCTTTAATAATTATCTAAAGTGATAATTATTAAAGCTACTACTAGTTGTAACAAATGTTGCAGACTAGCTGCATTCCCGGATCCTAACCTGGCCCCTCAGTTTGTTTTCCAGATAGCAAACAGAATCGTTTTGTTTGTTTTTTCAAAATACAAATCTGGTTGGTTCACAGGTTTCTGCTTCACTCAGCTGAGTGGTGTGTACTAGCCTTTTCTCAGTTTTTCCCCTACTACTCCCTGTTATAGGACTTTTCTTTGGAAGACATGAATGAACGTCTACTCATGCCAGATAGGGTACCAAAGACATAGAGTGAACCAGTAAGTTCACTGAGTGGTAATATGGATGGCTTGAATGCAGCTGAAACACCGAAGAGCTCACCCCAGCACAAGATTGACCACTCAGGTGCCTCTCTGGAGCTCTCTCGAGGAGAACAGGCAGCTGGGCTTCCTGAGTCTTAATGATCTTTTCTCCTCTCCTCACGACGGAACAGGTCAGTTAGAAGGAAGTACCTAGACAGCAGTGCTCTTTTGCCGTGCAGCCCTTTAAAAATCTTCTGAATATGCCTCCTCTCACCCAGATGCTTGCTCCTGCTACTTCTGTCGCCTCACTTCACTTTCTCTACTCTCCTTGCTTCTTCAAGGAAACTGTGCTTAAATACTAGCTACAGACTCCACTGAGACAGCAGCTTACTAAGGTGTCCGGCTGGCCTTCAACCTGTGGCCTTCCTGCCTCAGCCTCCCAAGTGGTTGGGAATACATGACTGTAAATCGGTAGTACCAAGGAATGAACCTAGGGCCTGCACATGCTAGGTAAGCTACCACTGAGCTGCACACTCAGAAAGGAAACTTCTGACCCAGGATCACCAGATGCTGGTTGATGCTCATTCTGCTTCCCTGAGAGACATGAAAACACAATCTCAATACTCGGCATTCCGCTGTAGCCACTACTTTTTACATCAATCCACTCCTATTCCCTGCTATATAACAGTCCAGATCCCCGCTACAGACTACGGCTTGAATTGCTTGGCTTTATAGACAGTTTTATTCTTATAAATAGAATTTCCTGAGAGGGCGGAGATTTCTTTGAAACTGGGATTGGGATTTCTTTTTTTGCTCCGTATTATATCCATGGCACCTAGACTATTTCTTGGTACCTATGAGAAGCTTGTAAGTATTAAACAAATGAGTTACTAGACATGACGATGAGTGAACTAATCAGTAATGAACGGATGGGAGGATGAGGGAGGTGAAGCAATTTCTTTCTTTTAAAAACTTCCCATAATTATACAGGAAAGGAGCAAGATGAACCTGGTAAAAAGCATTTCTCACCCATTATCCATTAGAAATCTATTTTATATCTCATGACTCCAAAGACCAGACCTCAGGTCTCCCTTCCACTTTTTTAACAACAAAGGACTCACGTTGAATTCCTCTCTGAAGAGCTTATTGTCATCAGCCATTCTTCGGTTAATCTCCTCTTCCAGCTTGTCCACAGGCAGTGGTGGGTACTTCCTGTTGGTGCTTGGGGACCTGGCCAGAAGTGGTACACTCTGGGGCTCTGCAGTATAAGAGGGAAGGTAAATTAGGTGTCCTGGAGATAGACGCAGTCCCTTTGTGGAGACTAATGGTCTCATTCTTTTAAAAAGATGGGGAAAAAGAGACAGGGATATGTCTCCATCGGTAAAAGGTGTTTGTCAGCAAGTCTGAAGGACTCAACTGGATGCCCAGAATCCACATGATGGAAGGAGAGAACCAGCTCTTGCGAGTTGGTCTCTGATCTCCACAAACACACAATTGCATTGTGTATATATATACACACAAATAAAATAAATAAAACAGGATGGGAGAAATGTTCATTTCTTGCTTTTCTTCTTCAGACGTTCCCCGTGCCTTACCCACATCCTCTGTGCGGCCATTTGACAGTCGGAAAGAATTGGAATGGCTTCCAGCTTGCTTGTATTTCTTAAACCTAATGAGAGAATATCTATCATGAAAAACTAAGCAAAGAGGTAAATCACTGTCTTTGTATTCCCATTATTGACTACACCTTTCTAAATCTCTCTGTCAAATCAAACTTTTTAAAAAAGAGACACAAGTCAGGCATGTCTGAGGCAGCTCCTTGTGCTGACCAAGCACCTTGGGATGGTCTTCCTTACACTCAGCATCCGAAAGTCCAGCAGAGACACACTATATTCTGACCCGCCTGATTCCTCTGAGTAGCTTCAGCTCCATCACACACTTGAGTGCTCAGCCATAACAGATAAGTGTAATATAGTGGTGTGTGTGTGTGTGTGTGTGTGTGTGTGTGTGTGTGTGTAAGAGCATGGTAGAATGGGTTACGGTAGAATGGGTGGGACAGGATGGGATAATAAGATCTTTATGAAACAAAAATCCTGGTATTTTCTTAGAGCAGTCTAGGAGTCATGGGGAGAAACCCAGAGCTCCAGAGTAAGTGAACACAGAGCAGGCTGGGTTCAAGATAAAGCAGAGTTAAACCCAGGTCATCAGGGCAGTATCGTCATAAGGAAGAGCACAAATGAACCACATTCTTTTTTCGCTTAGGTTCCCTCCTAGCTTCTGTTCATTATCTAGAAGCTTCTGAGAGGTCAGGCAGAGGAATATTTTAACCCCTCAGATCTGCCTACTAGACAAAGACCAGAGGTCCTTGAGAGGTTTGGAGACAAAGCTTCAGCTAGAAACAAAGTAAGTTTTTTGTGTGCATATAATCTTACTAGAGGCCTTTTAAGAGGTTGTTTCAAAGGACAGAGCTGAAGATCTTCAAACACCTGTCACTGATAAGATAGTACCCAAGTCTTCATCTCTAAACCATGGCTCTACTCTAGGCTTTAGCCTCAGCTAGAATTAGGAGACTTGGTCTGGACAGTTAGCAAAGGGAGAGCACCTAGGTCTTAAGGAAGACTGCAGTTTAGAAACTGTTTCTAAGTAGTACTTTAATATAAGCACTAGCACGAGTCACCGTCCCTTTACCCTACACATTGTCCTTAGCCTACTGTCTTCTTAACTGTGTGGGCTTACTGAGACACAGGGGTTATCAGGATATTCTAAGCAAATGAAGTAACATTAACATACTTACCTTAACATGTACAGAACTATGATAATAAAAACGATTACTAGCAGAGAGGACAGGGCCACCATCACTGCAATAATTGGTGTCTCATCTGAAACCAAGAGAAAAGAACAGGTGATAATTGTGTTATGCAATGAAGGGCTCAAGTTGGAAGCTCAGGAAGACACACCGATGCGGGGGAGGGGGAATACCACCCATTAAAGATTTCTGCAGATGGTAGGATGTGAAACCACACACACACACACACACACACACACACACACACACACACACACACACAGAGATCAAGAGGACAAAATGAGAAACAGAGGGGCTGTGTACAGAAATGCACACTAAAGAGCAAGGAGCAAATACATGTGCTAGCGTGTACGAGAAAAGAATACCCGCTGCCACATTAGGGCCATTGGGTAGGGGATGAGGTAGGGTCCCACCTGTCTTTGATATACCATGCATTTATTTACTGTACGACTTCCTGCACTGGGATAACTGTATTGGGATAAAAATTGTCTTTTAAGTCAGAGACTCTTTCATTGCTATATCATCTGAGCTCAAACAAAACTTAGCATACAAAAAGCACCCAAAGATTCAGAGATACAAATACTGGCAGGTCAGGAACGTAGGCCCGACATCACACTACATCCCAGTCTCAATGAGCTCCGCCTAGAGAAAAAAAACAGGAGAAGGAAGAAAAAAGATTGTTCTGTCATAAACCCTAGTGGTTTCCTGGCACAGGGAGTATGATTAAATAAGGAAATGCTGCTGGATCCACATGCACCATGCATCAAAACTGCCATGTACTTCCTATCCCCTCTACCACTTTCGGTATCTTCTTTCCTCAGCTGCCCTTTGCCAGGATGCCAACCACAACAGAGTCTGGCTAGAGTAGAGCGTCAAGCCTTCCCTCCATTCCACAGGCCCGAGCTCAGTACCTAGCCACATTTCTCATGCAGCAGGCCAGGTCAGAACTCCCCTTTTACTCCATATTACAAACCACACAACCCACCTGAGTTTCTTTGCTTTTTGTGAGGGTATGCCCCTTTTATGCAAAGGCCAATCCTGCCAGGTGGTCTCTGGACTATGTCCACTGCTGTCATCTCAAACATTTTATCTTCTTGACCTCACTTATCCTCTGTCTCAGCTACCTTCTCACACCACTGCTGTTCTCCATTTCCTCCCTTAGATTCTCCTGACACGTTTATACTGACTCCTACTTAGTGCTCCACTGAAGCCGCTCAGCAAGGACCAACAAACAGCAACCAAATCTAACAGAAACAGTCATAATTTCATCTGATTCACCAGCTGGTAAGGAGTTTGGCAGGCTCAAAAAACAGCACAAAGGCCAGAGTGATACAAGCTGTAACTGGAGAGATAGGCAGGAGCCAGAAAACTTAAGTTATAGGCCATGGCAGCAAGTGTGGCTTTAATTCAGAATATTATTGGACGACTAAAACAGAAAGGACATAACTGAATTCTCCTTTGTTTAAAAGTTCTGCTAAACTGACTCAGGAATTGCAGCAGCCACTAGGTAGGAAGTCATCTAGCAGAAAACCAAAAGCAGTCTCCAACAAAGGAGAAATGAATTCAAACAGGGTAAGATGAAAACAGAAATGAAACTGGCTTACCCAGGTGACAGCTACTGGTGAGTTTTTGGGGTAATTTCTTTTGAGTTTGGGTAAGAAAGCCTAAATGGAATGAAAGAAGGATAGAGAGAGGGGAGAGGAGCACACCCTCTCATTTTATGAGGACTTTTACATCAGGGTATATATGCAAATAAAAGGAATAGTATGGAGAGAAATGTGGAGGGTTTTTTTGGGGGAGTGGGGTGCGGAGGGGTGTGTGTGACTGGAAGTAGTTATCACTGTACAGCCCAGAGTTCACAACCCTCATTCTATCTCCCAAGTCTGGGATTGGAGGCAAACACCACCATCCCAGCCTAAAGGGATAGGAAATGTCTACCATATTTTTCTTTCTTTCTTTTTTTTTTTTTTTTTATTTTCGAGACAGGGTTTCTCCGTAGCTTTTTTGGTTCCTGTCCTGGAACTAGTATATTTTTCTATTGATGGTAAATTTCAAACATTGCTGTATGTGATGCCCATCTTAAAACGACCATTCACACTGGATGATCGTTCCCTCCTCCTAGAAGCATTTTCTCCCTATGATGAAGTCCCCTGGCTGTTTCATTTGTCTCCTTTGCCGGGTTGTTCCTTTTACAACAGCAGTGCTCTGTGACTGCAGACACTTTTCAGCATTGTATCCTGGGACACTTTCTTATTTTCAATCGACTATCTGATCAGACGCCTATAATTTCAAATAGTGACAGAAATTCCCATATTTGCATTGCTTGGTTCTCAACTACCTACTGGCCACCTCCACTTTCAACTTCACAGCCTTCATAAGCAACATCAATTTTCTGCATTACAGATGCTTTTACCATTCAGCAGCTGGCATTCCAATCCTCCTGCTGCTCAAGGAAGAAATGGAGAAATCCCCTTGACTTCTTCATGCATACCTTCTCTAACCGACCCAGCTGCAAGCAGTTTCTTTTAGGGCTAGAACCCCTTAGAAACATTTTTTTTTCTTCCTACAAAAATAGCTGGCCCTGAAAGGGTTATCATTCCACAAAACTTTTCCATCTCATTACATGTCCGTGTGCAATCACTAGACATTTCTGAGACTTGACTATCACACCCTTCCTCTTCCTATAGATCAGCCAATCATGTCAAATTGTAAGGGTGAGTTCCCATCAGGAGACACAGTCACTGCCTGTGTTAGAATAAAAACTAAATGCACGTCTTGCCCAAGAGTGTGCTTGCTACGCCAGTTAGGGCCAAGGCACACTCTTTTTGCAAAAATAAACTCTCCTGCGGGCTTACTTTTACTTTGTGTTTCTTTGTGCGACACTTAGATTATTGTTTCCCAACAAATCAATACATCAAAGATGTCTGCCTCTTTCTCACTCTCTGTTGTTACAGTCTAGGCCCGACCTCTACTGTCTCTTCTTTGACTGCCACAGCTGTTAGAATGAAGCCTAATCTTGTCCTGGTCTACAACAACTTGTAAGTAGCTCCCACCTGCACTGCCTCCTGCCACTCTTCCTCTTCAACTAACCTTTAACCACTGGCATCCTTAAGCTGAAGGCATTCATTCTTATGCTTCTGAACAATTACTTTTCTGATTCATGTGGCCTCCCTCCATTCTTTGCCTAGTTCACCTACTCATCAAGTCTTGATTTGCAATATTACTTTTCCCAGAAGGTCTACTCTGGCATCCTAATACTAAATTTATCATTTCTGAAATAAGTTCTTCAACAGCTTTTCTCCCAGGAGGTCACCACATCGATGCACACCCAATGGATACAGTGCATTACAGCCTAGAACTCCTGGACTCAAGCAATTTGCCTGCCTTAGCGTCCCAAGTAGCTGAGGCCAGAGGTGTGTGCACCATGTCCTGTCTGTATTTTCTCATAGAGACACATTATTTCCCTTGATAAGACCTCTCATACTTTGTAGTTATTTTCTTACTTGACTACAGGTAATGAGCACTCCTCCTTTATGCCATAAATCACCTTGGCAAGCATGGATCAAACCAGGTTACTAAGCATCACTCTATCAGATGAGCTACATTGTTATAGGATACTTTTTTTTTAAAAAAAAAAAGATTTATCTATTTATTATGTATAGTGTTCTGTCTGCATGTGTGCCTGCAGGCCAGAAGAGGGCACAAGATCTCATTATAGATGGGTGTGAGCCATCCTGTGGTTGCTGGGCATTGAACTCAGGACCTCTGGAAGAGCAGTCAGTGCTCTTAACCTCTGAGCCATCTCTCCGGCCCCTGTTGTAGGATATTTGTTCACTGTGTGAAGATGTATTGCTGTGATTAGTGTAATAAAAAGCTGAACAGTCAATAGCTAGGTGAAACTTTTGGGCAGAGAGAGAATTCTGGAGAGAAGAGAGGCAGAATTGCTAGCCAGACACAGAAGCAGGACATGCAGTTAACAGTCATGAGCCACACGGCAGGATGTAGATTAATAGAAACGGGCTAATTTAAGTTATAAGAACTAGTTAGGAACAAGCCTAAGGTATAGGTTGGGCTTTCATAATTAATAAGTCTATGTGTCATTATTTGTGAGCTGGCGACCCAAAGAAAAATTGACTACACTACATTTCTAGACCACAAATTTATCTTTCTCTGTGCCTCAAACATATAAAAAGATAGAAGAAATATAAAACTACTAATGAAACAAGAACATATCTGAGGGGAGCAAAGGGCAGTATTTATAGGCTAGAACTTTGAGGGATTTCAAGACAAAAGAGAGGAATCCACTACTAAAGAGACCAGTCAGAGCCAAAAACCTTCCAGTTGAAAATTAAATACTAGTTTCACTAGTCTAGGGCTAGAAACAACTTAAGCTGTGCCAGTTGGGATAGAGAGGAAAGGGTGAAGACCATCCTGACCTGGCTTGTCAGACCAGAGTACTCACAGGCTAAGCTGTTGTGCCTCCCCTCCTCAAACTTAGTTTGGAGAATAGTGCTTTACAGGAAGTTTATCATAGAAAGTTGCAAGTGTTTAAAAAAAAAATACAAAGTCAAGATGTCACTTCTCAAGTATAAGCCTGTGTCCCTGAATACTCTTTCCCAAGTACCCTAAACCTAGTGGAGTACAATGTCTCCAGAGATCCAGAGATTCAGAAGGCACAAGTTGAGAAGTTGAGCAGAAGGGTTCAGCTTTAAATGGGGGTATTTGCCTCAGTGCAAAGACCATAAAGATCTTGCCTTGACTTGTTGAATCTATGTAAGATCAGCAAATATCTATCATAATTTTAGACAAGCAAGAACTCACTCTTGGGAGCTGTGTTGGAATCTGGGCTCATCTTATAGTATTATGTTTTAAAAACACGCAGGGAGCCCAGCAGTGATGACACACACCGTTAATTCTAGTACTCAGAAGGCAGAGGCAGGAGGATCTCTGAGTTCAAGGTCAGCCTTGTCTACAGAGTAAGCGTCAGAACAGCCAGGGCTATGCAGAGAAACCCTGTCTCAAAAAATGAAACAACAACAAAAACGTGGGGAGATAAAAGTTATCAAATATTTAACCTCTCCTATTAAATTTGGCAAAAATTACCATATTCTTGTATAAATAAATCCATTATTCACTGAGAATACACACATACAAAAACAAAATGTAAATGACACATAGTTCTTCCTTTTTTCTCAAGACAGGGCCTCACTAAGTAGCCTATACTGGCCTCAAACTCACTGAGGTCCTCCTATCTATGCCTCCTGAACACTGAGATTAAGGTATGTGCCACCACTCTGGGTTGCATGGGCTTTGAAATTTTAGTAAAGCAATAACGTTCCTGTTAAAGAGACCACTCCACAAGCCCTATAGTATCACCACTTTACTTCACCATTATCAATACACCAAGTTCTTTCCATCTATACCAAGGTTTTTCAACCTCACATTCAAGACATTTTGTAGTGGTAGTCTAAAATATGCACTGTAGGGTCTTTAAAACATCCCTGGCCTCCACTACTAGATGCCAGCAGCAACATCCTGATTGTGACTATCAAAAACATTTCCATACATTAATAAATGTACTGTGAGAGAAAAATAAATCACAATTGAGAAGAGCCGGCCAATAAATACCCCCCACTTAACCAATGGCAAAACACTCATACATACAAAATAAAAAAATCATAAAACAAATTATGTCCTAATATATCACCAAAGAGTAAAATACTAGTATGGAGACATGACAAATATACAATTTGTTGTTGTTGTTGTTGATTAAAATACATAAAGGGGCTGGAGAAACGGCTAAGCAACTAATGAGGACTATGAGCTGATTTCCAGCACCCTCATGAGGGCTCACAATCACCTGTGACTCCATTCTGGTGCACTTTTACTGCCTCTATGGGCAACAGGAATACATGTGTGATACAGGGACATACATGCAGCAGAACATATACATAAATAAGATTTTAAAAATATATAGAATACATTGAATCTGTCATCTATATAAAAATACAATGCTTGTTTCCTTTATCCTTTTCTAAGGTAAATATGGAAACATTGAAGGACAATAAACAACACAGCCATGGATGTCCAGGTTCCCACACAGAAGAAACACGGTTGGACAGCAGACATCTTTTAAAGGACAACACACAGAGGGTGACTGGCTCACCTCTCCTGTCTTTTGAGTCAGAATTACCTGTGTAACAAGTAAAAAACAGAAACATTTACTCAGGTTAAAGGAAAACATTGTCATTCAATTTAAGGAAAAACAAAGAAAAAGCTCCAAGAATGTAGGCTATTTTCTCCACGTTCAGTACACTGCATAAATGGGGAACAAGATTATCAAGGGTTACTCAGCTTTAACCAGTGGTCTCCTTCCTTCCTCCTGAGTATGCACACAGTCAGCATCCAATACTCACTAAAAATATAGTAATTCAAGGAAAAACACAAATATCAGCGACCAGAAGACATAATGACTTTTGAAATGTAAAAGGACAATTTTTTTTTTTTTTTTTTTTTTTGGTTTTTCGAGACAGGGTTTCTCTGTGGTTTTGGAGCCTGTCCTGGAACTAGCTCTTGTAGACCAGGCTGGTCTCGAACTCACAGAGATCCGCCTGCCTCTGCCTCCCGAGTGCTACAAGGACAGTTTTTGAAATTTTAAGTTTTAAAGACATAAAAGATCCACATAATAAGATGCAGGAAAAAAAAAACAACAACCAACCCAAACTAAAACCAAACAAACCAAAATACAAAACAAAAACAACAACAAAAATCCAATCTAATTTATATATACCCAACTTCACGTACTAATAGAGAAAAGCTTGTTTTTAGAAACTACGAAGGACTGGTGAGATAGCTAACCAGGCAAAGGCAAATGCCATAAAGTCCGATAACCTGAGTTCAGTCCTCAAAATCTACACAATAGAAGGCAAACTGACCCCATCATACCTGCACTGCGGCAGCTCCAACCAGCACCAATAAACTAACATGTGACTTCTTTGTTTGTTTTTGTTTTTTTCAAGGCAGGATTTCTCTGTGCAACAGTCCTGGCTGTCCTGGAACTTGCTCTGTAGACTAGGCTGTCCTTGAACAGAGATCGGCCTGCCTTTGCCTCCCCAAGTGCTGGGATTAAAGGTGTGCACCACCACAGCCTGGCTTAACATATGTGTTTTTTTAATATACACATTTTTAAAGAAACCTGTGGTATATCTACAGTGTAAACAGACCCCCTAAAACAAATAGTACAATATTCTCTCATCAGTATACAATAAAAGTGGAAATTCACACAGACAAAATTTGAAAATTAAAATAAAAACAAACAATAAAAACACCTCTTTGTGTTTTTTAACCAAGTACAAAGCTGTCTGGTTAAACACTGTGCTTCTAAGACAAGGTGTGACCATGATACAGTTCAGCTAATGAGACGTGAGCAAAAGCTAGGGGTTAAGTGTGGGTTACAAAATCTGGAAAAGAAATTGCTTCTATTTCCTTTGTTCTCAGTGGTGAGAACACATAACCACACAGATAAGAAGAATGTTATTAGGTTGGCAGGGCTACATAGCATGAGACACCATGGTTCCTGATGAGGAAACCTTCTGCCCACAACTGAAATGCAGCTTAGTGAGCACCCTAACTAGCAGTTACCTACAGGAATACCCATGCAGCATGTTGAAACCTATCTAGTATTAGGAAGTCTGGAATATAAAAAAAAATTCAGCTTTAATTTAAAAACTTGAATAGGTAGCACAAAATAACCCTAATGCAAGGCAGAAAAGATAAAATAATAAAATAAAAAGCTAAAGTGAGCGGGGCAGCGGTGGCTCACTTCTTTAATCCCAGCACTCAGGAGGCAGAGGAGGTGGGTCTCTGTGAGGTCAAGGACAGTCTGGTCTACAAGAGCTAGTTCCAGGACAGCCAAGGCTATTACACAGAGAAACCCTGTTTTGACACCCCCCCCCCACACACACAAAAAGCTAAGGTGATAGAACTGATTTAAAAAAAAGTGGTTTTTTTTTTTTTGGAAGGAAAGACACAAACTATGAAATACTAAACCCTGAGGGAAAAAGGGAGATGAAAATAGGTAAAATGAGAACTATTCACAGCTATGCAGGAAATTAACCTTTCCTGAGATGAATTCGGAAATATGAGTAAAATGCAGTTTGCTATGCAAACTTTCAAATTTTTTTCTTTTTGTCTTTAAACTTTCATGTTCTTTCAATGAAAAATAAAAACACTAGCAACTAACACATCAACAATATCATGTTTGCAAAGTAAAAACACAGACCAAATTCACATAGAAAAAAAAAAAAAACAAAAAAACCCACTTATAAACGTCAATGGAAAAAAAAATCCTAAATCATATCACAACTCCTCAAACATGTTCCTGTAAGTAAAATTAATGAAAATTTTTGGGCATTAAGTAAAAAGCAAAAACAAAAAAAAACCCTTTTGAAAAGTAGGGAACCAGAGAGGTGGATGAGTAATTAAGAGCACTGGAGAGCTGGGTTTAGCTCCCGGCACACATGGAAGCTCACAATCATCTGTAACCACGTTCCAGGGATCTGATGCTCTAATCTGGCCTTCATGGGCATCATACCTGCACACAGTACACACATACATATACATACATATATAATATACATGCAGGCAAAACACTCATATACATAAAAAACAAATCTTAAGAAAAAGACATGAAGCCTGAAGGGGGAATCACTAGGAAGAGGAAGATCAGTCTAGTGGTAGGAAGAATAAGATGGGGTAGAAGGGTATGAAGATGACCAATATATCATATACATGCATGAACATGATAAGAGTAATAAATACATATATGATAATTCAATTTATAACAAAGGTGTTGTTTCACCTTTTGTCTGTATGCATGTTATGTATGTGAGTTGGGGCATATGAATACCACGTGTGGAGTCAGAGGACAGCCTTGGACATAGGTCCTATCTTAGGTTTCTATTGCTATGATACAACAGCATAGTCAAAATCAACGTGGGGAAGAAAGGGTTTATTTCAGCTTATAGCTTGTAGTCCATCATCCAGGAACCTGGTGGCAGGAACTGAGGCAGAAGCCATGCAGGAGTGCTGCTTACTCGTTTGTTCTCCATGGCTTGCTCAGATGCTTATAGAAGGCAGGACCACCAGCCCAGTGGTGGTAACACACAGTGAGCAGGGCCCTCCACAACAACAGGCCAATCGGGTTGTGATGGAGGAAGGTCATTGGTTAAATAAAAGAAACTGCTTGGCCCTCATTGGTTAGAAGATAGGTGGGAGGAGTAAACAGAACAGAACGCTGGGAGGAAGAGGAAGTGGACTCAGACTCCACAGCTCTCCTCTCGGGAGCACACACCTCAGGGAGACGCCATGCTCCCAGCTCCCAGGCAGATGCACGCGATGAAGCTCCGACCCAGGATGGACATAGGCTAGAATCTTCCCGTAAGCGCACCTAGGGGCGCTACACAGATGATTAGAAATGGGCTAAATTAATATGTGAGAATTAGCCTAGAAGAGGCTAGATAGAAATGGGTCAAGCAGTGATTAAATGAATACAGTTTGTGTGTTGTTATTTTGGGCATAAGCTAGCTAGGCAGCCGGGGTGATGGGGACGCAGCCCTGCCGCCCTTATTACTACAGGGTGGGGGCATTTTCTCAGCTGTGTCAAGATGACATAAAATTAGACAGCATAGGTCCTCACCTTCCACCTTATTTGAGATAGGATCTCTTGTTTGCCACTGCATTGTGTATACCAGGCTAAATGGTCTGTGAGCTTCTGGGAGTTCTCCTGTCTCTACCCCCCATCTTGCCATAGGAGCAATGAGATTATGGATGGGAATCACCATGTCTGGGTGTATGTGGATTCAGGGGACCTGAACTCAGGTCCTCATGCTTTGCCCATTGAACTATGTCTGCAACCCTCATTTCACCTTTTAAAGGTTTAAAATTACATTTTATGTAAGTTGGGAAAAATCTTAATATGTTAAAACTACAAAAGTGAGAAATACGTCTACTTTGCTACTTCCAAGTCTAATATCTTAATTAGTCTTAAATTCATCATGCACTAACAGGAGATAATTACCCATGGTCATCTCAAGAACTGTTAAGTGGAAAACAGTACAGAGTGAGACCCATGCTTTGAAATCAACTATGCTTACTTTATAATTCTACCTTCTATATTCATTCCTTCAGCCTGTGTAAGTTATTTTGCCTTTCTGCCCTGAGCAATGGCTATAATTCACAGAAGACATTTTATGATGTTACTTAGTATACATATGTATGTTTGTGCATAACAAAGAAAAGTTTCAAAATATCACACATATAACATGAATAGAAATGGAATAGGGTCACTAAGACAAACAAAATAATGATGGTAGTCCATTAAACAGATTTTTATGAATGGGTCATAATCTGTACTTTAACATTCAAAACAAAATTGTTTTCAGTTCTCAATCTAATCAAGAATAGAGGCAGTCATGGACATTTAACACATCTCTATTGTTGTGGAATATTTCTTTACATTGTGTGAAGATGTGTCACTGTGACTGGTTTAATAAAGAGCTGAATGACCTTTAGTTAGGTAGAAAGAAGTTAGGTGGGACTTTTGGGGACAGAGCATTCTGGTAAGAAGAAAGAAGCCGCCAGCCAGATAGGAGGAAGTAAGATGGGCAAAATGGAGGTGAGGTAACAAGCACATGGAAGAACGTAGATGAAAAAATATGGGTTAAGTTATAAGAACTGGTTAGAAACAAGCATAAGCTAAGGTTGAGCTTTTTTTTTTTTAAACTTTATTCAATTTTTATGTATGAGTACTCCACATGTACACCTGAGTGTCAGAAGAGGGCATCAGATCCCGTTGTAGATGGTCATGAGCCATCATGTGGTTGCTGGGAATTGAACTCAGGACCTCTGGAAGAGCAGCTGGTGCTCTTAACAGCTGAGCCATCTCTCCAGCCCCTAAGGTTGAGCTTTTATAATTAATAGTGAGTCTCCATGTGGGCTCTTTTGTGAGCTAGCAGCCCAAAGAAAAATCTGCCTATACTCTATATTTGTTTACTTAACAGTAGTAGACTAAATCCAGGGCTTCATGCACAGTAAGCAAGTGCCTCCACTGAGAGCATATTAGGCCAAGACCTTTTTGAAACAGGGTCTGGTTATAGAGCCGAGGCTGCTCTGGAACTATAATGCTCCTGCATCAGCCTACTATATGCTGGTGTTATAGCCACATATCACCTTGCCTGGCCACGTAATTTATGGAACCCCCTCAAAGCACAAGTTGTAACAATTATAACAGCTGACCATAAAAAAGGTTGCTTATCACTATGTACAGTACTGTAATAAGGATTTGACTTACATCAGTTTATTTATTTATCTTTCTTTTTCAAGATAGGGTCTCACTCTGGCTGTTCTGGAACTCAGTCTGTCAATCAGGCTGGCCTTGAATGCACAAAGATCTGCCTGCTTCCAAGTGTTAGGATTAAAGGTGTACACTACTATGCCCATCTTAGATCAATTTATTAAAGAACTTCTCTATGGGTATGAGCTATTACCATCATTCATTTTAATTTTATATGTGAAAAATTGAGGTACAGATACAATCAAGTAAATTTACCTATGCTCATAAAGGAGCTTATGGCAGAACTGGGATTGAACAGGAACAAGTAGTGTGGGTTTGCAAACTATGTTCTTAACTATAACTAATAATGCTATCTTGCTTTTATTGCAGAAACAATGACATTGAAGCAGGCAGGTATTGGGTCTGCACTATAAAGTCTAATTGAAAGATACCATTTTTAGTACCAAATAGGATTAAATTTCAAAAGCACTTTTTGGAATCCCACCATGAGTCATGAATCCAACTAAGGGAATCTGAAACAGACAAGAAATCTGAGCCAAGAGGATGCAATCATAGATGAGAGAACAGCAATTTTGCTAGGGGAAAAAACCTTCCATTATGCAGCAATTGGAGCTATTGCTCCATGTAGAAGCTTTCTGAGGGACCCTCTGTTTGTCTTCTACAAACCAGGAACCTGGTCCATTAAGTCAGAAACCTGCCCTACCCAAGCTGATCTCAGCCCAGAGTTCTGATCTTGTCCTCTGAGCCACTGCTGCTTAAGTCTGGTGACTCAAAGTCAAGGAGACAGAGACCTGGGCTGAACAGATGGCTCTGAAATGTAAGCCTCCGTGAGCCCCTTTCTCGTGTACCCACAGTCTACTGCTGTGTTACGTATGGGACTTCCATCTTCATTCTCTCCTCACGGACCCCATAGACTGCTTCTTCTTAAGGCCAATTCACTACCCAGTCTGTGCTTTTCATTTTCAGTCTTTTGGTTATACACTAGCTCCCCTCTCTTTATTCAATACCTTTAAACACACATGGACCTCACCAATCTAATAGGATCTCACCTATCAGAAAAATAGTATCCAGAAAGTGCTACACTAACCAGGTATTAAGAATTTCCGGGTGTTGGTGGCGCACGCCTCTAATCCCAGCACTCGGGAGGCAGAGACAGACGGATCTCTGTGAGTTTGAGGCCAGCCTGGTCTACAAGAGCTAGTTCCAGGACAGGCTACAAAGCTACAAAGAAACCGTGTCTCGAAAAACCAAAAAAAAAAAAAAAATGCTTACAGGACAGGGCTGGCAGGATGGCTCTATTAAGAGCACTTGCTGTCCTTTCAGAGGACATGGACTTCATTCCCAGTGCCCACATCAGGTAGTTCAGAACCACCTGAAATTCCAAATCCAAGGGATCCAAGACGCTCTTCTTGCCTCTGAGGGCACCCGCATACACGTGTTGCACGTAAATGCATGCAAACATACATAGACACAGGCACATACACACAGGTACACGGACACATACATTAAAAGAAATCTTTAAAAATTCCCTTTCTTGAGGTATCACTATTTTTCTTTGCAAACATATATTTCAAGAAGTTTATGGCTACAAAATATATACAAAGACAGTAAAATGGTAAATAAGCCCAGAGTGAGATGAACAAGCAGAAAGCAACTCTGGTACCTGAAGGAGGGAAGGTCTCTGGAGTGGTTGCTGCCGTGCTGGAATTCCCCTCCCAGGGTTCTGTCCTGGAATCCGTAAATACATTATCAAGCCATGTTCCATTGGGTGAGACAGTAGTGCCTCCAGAATCCGTGCTTGCTGCTCTCTTGGTCCCATTGTCAGAGTGTGAAGAATTGACAGTAGTTACATAGGTGGGTTCCAGAGTTAGATTGGGGCTGAATGTTGGTGCCACAGAAAGAGAAATTACTGAAGAGGTTGGATTTGAAGTTTTATTCTCCTCCTTAATTGATTCTGTTGTTGATGTTTTAATTAATCTTGTAATTTCTAAAGAAGGTGAAACTACAAACACCAAAAAGAAAAAAAGAAACATTTTATGAAGAACGAGAAGCTCAAAAGTTAAGACACAAAGTAGTAAGCATTAATAAATGCCTCGCGTCTTCTCAGAAGGCAGTTTTTACCTGTAGTAGCATTGTTGGCACCGACGTGTATTAGACTACTGCCAAACAGAACAAGAATGAACCAGGAATCCATGCTGACCTAGAAAACAGGGAGACACACGAGATGAAGTCTTACATTATTATAATTATGTCCAAATGAGTCAAAATACAGCAAGTTATTTTGGGTAACATCTTTCTTAGCTATTTAAATACATACACAGGATCTTTTGACAGCTCGACAGGCTGTTTGCCCCAGAAGTTTAGCTATTAATTGTGTCTTCATAGAAATAAAAGTAAATTTAAATAGTATATCTTTTAAAGTGTAATTCTCAACCTTGGTTGCACTTTAAAAACCATTTGAAAATTCTAGTGCTAGACTGTATCTCTATGTATGAGAGCTAGGCAGTCTTTACATTTCCTAAGTTCATCTACTAGACTGTATCTCTATGTATGAGAGCTAGGTAGTCTTTACATTTCCTAAGTTCATCTACTCAGGACCTCAGTACAATACTGATCTAGGTTCTACAGAAAGAATTGAGAACCAGTTTATTTACAAGTCATACTTTCCCGTGGTTTAAATTAATATGGTAGCCACTGTCTGAGTGAAAAAGGGCATATGAAAATACTGAGTTGGGGCATCTAAGACCATCAGAAAACAAATATTTATATTATAATCCGTAACCCTAACAAAATGACGTAGCAATGAAAATACTTTTATGGTTGGGGGTCACCACATGAGGAACGAACTATATTAAAGGGCTGCAGCATTAGGGAAGTTGAGAATCACTGCTCTAACCCATATAAACAAATACTGTATTCTAGTAAATTGCATGTGTTCTTTAGTATATGAAGAAAAATATACTGATGTTATTTACCATTAAAATGCTATTTATATCCAAAATTAATAGGTAGGGACCAACAAGATGGCTTGGTGGTACAGGTGTGTGATGACTGACCTTGGTTGTCAACCTGATTACATCTGGAATCAAATAAAATCTGCTTGCCCTTACCCTTGCTGGCAAGTTCATTTGTCCTGTTGCTGAGGCATTCCTTCGCTGGTATTAGAACCTACTTCTTTGGGATTCTAACATATATTGAAGACCAACAGCTCTTTAGGAATCCTAGGATTCTAGCACTGGACTGGGACTGCTGAGACATCCAGTCTTATAGATTGGACAATTACAGGATTTTTGGCCTTTCTGTCAAGTGACAGCTATTGTTGGTCTACCCCAGGACCACAACCTGTAAGCCACACTAGTAAATCCCAGGGAAAATGAAAAAAGGAAGAGTGGAAAGCAGACCTTCATTTACACCCATAGAAAATGTGTCAGGTTTGCTCTGCTGAGTTTGAATTTTAAGAGCATTTGGAAAATAGTCAGTCTTGGGAAAAGCACAATTGTGGTGTTATCTCTGTTATCAACGTGATGAGATCTAGACTCTAGAAGATGGACCCTTTGGTGTGCCCATCAGGGATGATCTTGGTTAGGTTAAATGAATGGAAGACCGCCTTGCTGTGGGTGGCACCATTCCCAGGGCTAGGATTCTGAACTGTATGAAAAGGAGAAAGTGAACTGAACAAGCATTCATCACTCTCTACTTCCTGCCTGTGAGTACAGTGATCAGCTGCCCCTGTAGAGACATTTTGTTTGTGTTATAACAAACAAATAAAGCTTGTCTGAAGATTAGAGTGCAGAGCTAAGCCACTAGTTAGCCATAGAGGCCAGGCAGTGGTGGCGCACACCTTTAATCCCAGCACTTAAAAGACAGAGACAGAGGGATCTCTACGAGTTCAAGGCCACCATGGGCTACCTGAGATTAAATCTGTCTAAAAGAGAAACAGAGCTCACACACAGGTGATCTCAGTACTTGGGATCACAGGCCTTTAATCCCAGCACTAGGGAGGTAGAGATAGGAGTGATATGGATGGGCGGAGAGAGACTATAAGGCGGGAAGAGACAGAAACTCTGATTCAGTCTGAGGATTTATAGATCATAGAGATGCTGTCTGAGGTTTTGTAGAGACAGCAGCAGTCTAAGGATTCATAGTGATAGGATTGCCCCTTTGGTCTGAGCATTGGTAGCGGTAAGAACTCTCTAGGGGCTCGGTGCTCTGCTTCTCTGATCTTTCGGCATTAACCCTTATATCTGACTCTGGGTTTTTATTATTAAGAACAATGAGAATTCGTGCTGCAGCCTGGAGCTCCTGCTGCTGTGACATCCCCATTTTAATGGGCTATAATCTCAGTCTGTGAGCCAGAATAAACCTTGCTTAATTGCTTTCCTCAGGGGTAGTGTGGTGGTGGTGGTTGTCTAATCACAACAGGAAAAGAAACCAAGATGACAGCCATGGGTGTTTCGGGTCCCCCCCCCAAAAAATTTCCTTGGTCTTTTATCATATTACTTTTGTTCATATTAGTGACATCTGGGTTTATTTTATTATTTAATTGTTGAATTTTGATAATTGATCAATCTTATGTATATATAAGAAAAAATTTAAAATAAGCTAGAAATGTTTTTGTAATGAGTAAGGACTACATTTTGGCTGGCTCTTTGGATGTGGAGAAACAAGGGAACAAACACAGTGTGTGTGCCACTATATTTGATATACTAAGGAAATGGACAGATTTCATGATTCATCCCCCAAAGTGTGCTCGCTTGGTATTATGTACTCAAATTTCCAAAAGTTTATGATTTACGAGTTTTTGTATTTGTTGTTGTTTTTAAATAAATAATTGGAGAGCTGGGGGATGACTCAATGAAATAAAGCTTCGCAACTGTGAGGACCAGAGTTTCTGATCCCCAGAACCCACCTACATGGCAAGTGAATGCAGTGGCCACCTGCAGTTTCGGCACTCAGGAGGCAGAGATTTGTGGGTTCCCAGAGCAAACTGACAAGCTAGACTGGTCACATTGGTGAGTCTGTTCATTTGAGAGACCCTGCCTCAACAAATACAGCAGAGAGTGACTGAGGAAAGGTCATCAGTCACCAGCTTAGACACACCTCATATAAAGGGAAAAAATAAAATAAACCATTATGAACTTGAATTCTCTCAGGATTCTGGCTTTTCTAAAACATATAATTCTATATTAGGCCATTGTTGCCTTATGTGTATAAACAACTCTTTTTTACATATGACATCTTTTATTGAGCATAAATTTTTAAAAATTCTCAGCCAGGCGGTGGTGGCGCACGCCTTTAATCCCAGTACTCGGGAGGCAGAGGCAGGTGGATCTCTGGGAGTTCGAGGCCAGCCTGGTCTACAAGAGCTAGTTCCAGGACAGGCTCCAAAAAAGATACAGAGAAACCCTGTCTTGAAAAACCAAAAAAAAAAAAAAAAAAAAAAATTAAAATTCTCTTCAATCCCTTCATACACAGACAAAAATAAGTTTGTGAAATATTTAACATACTAGAGTTTGCCAACCTAATCATTATATAGAGATGGAGAAATTATCCCTGACATTCCTATTCAGGAGGCCAGCTCATCTGCTGCCCTCCAAGAACACAGAGCTGAATACGACAGACTGCCCCGTCTGAGCCTTCCTTCACCACCATTCGGTATCAGCTCCTCAGACCCAGAGCAGCGGCTCATTTTTTTTATGATTTGTTTAACTTTATTTTATGTGCATGAAAGTATCAGATTCCCTGGAAGTCGAGTTACAGATAGCTGTGAGCTGCCATGTGAGTGCTGGGAATTGAACACTATTATCAAGGGCTTCATTAACCTGCAGTGAGGCACAAATAAACTATTCAAATCCTCAATTATTATAACCTGTCTAAAAAGGTAGCCAATAAATACTAAAATGAAGTAAAGGAAGTGAAAACTACAGAGGTATTTTCAGCAAAACTTGAAGCACACGGGTTAGCCAAGAGAAGGACCAGGCAGCTTGTAGGCAGTCAGAAATTCAAAGCTTAAAATACTTGTCTGGTACCACCTGTGACAACAAGTTGGGAAGAAGCACAGAAACGCCTACTGATTGCAGACCACCCAACAGACCAAAGAAAGGCTTACACGTGGACTAGGAGCAAGGGGGACTACTAGGCAGCGGGAACCAGGGAATAAGCCCTACTCCTGACATTGGTGATGAATCAGGAAATCTCAACCTCAGCCAAACTTCCATCTCCTGTATACTCTTAAATCCCACAAGACTATGTGTAGTTGGGCCAGGATTATATGCATCTGGGACAGGGGAGTGGTGACTGGTATTTTAGGTGAACATTCCAGGGGTAACAATAGCAGCTCAGATTTCAAGATGGCAATGGCCATGTCATTCTCAAAGTACACAACTCCAACACAGGCATCAAGCAGGATCTCAGTACAAACATGGACACAACAGACTAGTGTCTGAGACGATGACACAAAGGAAATATAATGTATATGAGGCAAGACAAGGCAGCCATTACATCACCAAAGGACTGTTGCTACAACAAAAGATTTTTTGGTTTTCCTCAATAATAAAGAGTTCTGACATAGAAGTGAACAATTGGGGGATACCAATAAGAGTGTTAGGGAATGGATACAGAACAATACAGAGTTTAGAACAGTTAACAAGAAGATTGTAACAAGGTTCAACTGGCTGAGTGTAAAGTTAGGGGAGTCACTGACCAAAGCCTTCAGAAGGAATCTAGCCATTAAAGAAAGAGGAACTAGGGGAGGTTAAGACTGTCTTGGGCAGAATAAGAATTGACAGGTGTTAGAATTGACAGAATTAAAGACTTAATGTGATGTTGGAGGTGGGCAAGGCCCATGTGTTAGATGTAAGTGGATAACAATGCAACAGGTTAGAAGGATGACCAAGTACGGGGGCATACAGCAGGGAAAGTGATGGATGAACTTAGTTCTGGATATGCAGAAGGTGCAGTACTACAGAAGGGGCAGACCAGCAGACAGGCAATGACAGAGCAGCTGCCATGGAAGTCAAGCAAAAAGCCAAGGGAAGGACAAAGACAGCTGATCAAGTACAAATGCAGCAATAAGTAAGCAAGACAGGAGACATCTGACCAGCACAAGTAGTAGGTGAAGCCAGGTGGTGGTGGCGCACGCCTTTAATTTCAGCACTTGGGAGACAGAGGCAAATAGATCTCTGTGAGTTTGAGGCCAGCCTGGTCTACAAGAGCTAGTTAGTTCCAGGACAGGCTCCAAAGCCACAGAGAAATTCTGTCTTGAAAAAACAAAACAAACAAACAAAAAATAAAACAACAACAAAAAACCCAACCAACCAAACAAACAAACAAAAAGAAGTAGGTGAATGTTAAGTAGAAAACTGATATCTGCCACTGAGAGAGGGTGGGAGGGGAACACAGAGATGCTGGTAAGAGAAAACAGAATAATGAGAACGCTGAAGTGCTTCTAAGGAAGGTCTCCAACACTTTTTCCTCCAGGCTTTGGCAACTGCCATTGTACTTTGTGACTCCGAGTTTTACTATTGTTGGGAATCCTGTAATATGTGACCTCTCTCTGGCTTTTTTCACTTGGTATGACTCAGGGCATGTGCCTGAATTTATATTTATGTATTTATGATTTTTTAGTTTTGGGGATCAAATCCAGATGTTTTCAGTCAGTCTAACTAAATCAGAGAGCTCCAGGTTCAGTGAGAAACATTGTCTCAAAATAAACAAACAAATAAATAAATAGTAAGAGGAAAATCCAACATTGATTTGTGTTCTACAGACACACACGCATACACACACAAACAGTAGAGGAGGATAGCGCCTTGAAAACTATAATCATATGAAAAGGAGTAAAATTGGACTCTTACTTTTAATTATACATATGAACTAGCTCAAATGAGTTTAAATGTGAGATCTACAACTAGAAAGCTTGAGGCTGGGTAAAGGGCTCAATCAGGAAAGTGTTTGCGGTGCAGGTATCTGTTCAGTTTTGTTTGTCTGATTATGGGTTATACAATGAGTGTAGTTCAATGGTAGAGCAAACCAGAGTTAGATTCCCAGAACTGCAAATCTATACACAGACAAAAACAAACAGAAAGTCAGGCAAGAAAGGCCAAATACTGTGCAATCTAAGAGTAGTAAAAATCATAATCAGGAAGTGCAATAGTTGCTAGGGCTGCTGGGAAGAAGGAATGGAGAGTCAGTATTTAATGGGTACAGAGACACAGCTGAAGAGGATGGAGAAATTTTAGATACAAATGGTGGTGATAGCTGCACAACAATGTGAATTTTATTTAGAAACAGTATTTTATTCATGTATTTGGTTTTTTTTTTGAGAAAGGATCTCTTTACATAGACTGACCTAGAACTGACAATGCAGGCCAGGCAGGTCCTGAGATCACAGAGATCCACCACACCTGGCATAAAACAACATTTTAAAAAACAGAATAGGTAGAATAATAAGACAAGCCATAAACTGGAAGAAAATCTTAGAAAATTTTAGCTAATATACGGTTGCTTTCCAGATCTGGATACTTTAATAAAAATGGAAGGGTGCCAGGCACACGCCTTTAATCCCAGCACTCAGGAGGCGGAGGCAGGAGATCTCTGTGAGTTCGAGGCCAGGCTGGTCTACAGAGTGAGTTCCAGGATAGGCTCCAAAACTACACAGAGAAACCCTGTCTTGAAAAATCAAACAAACAAAACAAGAATAACAAAAAGGAAGGGCACAGTAGCAGAGCTCTTGTCTTAGCACTCTTTAAGATCCTAGGCCAGCTGGGCGGTGGTGGTGCACGTCTTTAGTCCCAGCACTTGGGTCTACAGAGCAAGCTCCAGGGCATCCAGGGCTACAGAGAGAAGCCTTGTTTATATATATATATATATTTTTTGTGTTTTTTTTGTTTTTTGTTTTTTGTTTTTCGAGACAGGGTTTCTCTGTGGTTTTGGAGCCTGTCCTGGAACTAGCTCTGTAGACCAGGCTGGTCTCGAACTCACAGAGATCCGCCTGCCTCTGCCTTCCGAGTGCTGGGATTAAAGGCGTGCGCCACTATGGCCCAGCGAGAAGCCTTGCTTAAAAAAAAAAATGAACAAAAAAACCCCACCTCCCTCGTCCCCCACCCAAAAGAAAGCTCTGGGTTAGACCTAACACCAAAAAATGACAATGAGAGAAGGTGTTTGGAAGGCAATCAAGCACATGAAAAAAAAGTGAGAATCACTAAGTCATCTGGGAAAGGTAAATTCCAGCACATGCCTATTAAAGTGAAATATCAGACATACATACATAAACTTAAAAACAGAAGGCAAAATTAAGATAAATGCAAACCAGAAGCATCTAGACACAGTATATGAAACAACTATTATTATCAAAAATTAAGGCAAATGATTTGAAAACTAATCAAATTGAATGTAAAATACAGAAAAGTTAATCATGATCAATTTGAATGTATCTAAGATATTTAAGGATGTTTTAAAAAGATATTTTAATCTAAAGTCTATAAATATATGTGATGGTTGGTTAGTTTTAATTGCGAACTGTGCTGGCTAGTTTTAAGTCAACTTGACACAAGCTAGAGTCATTTTGGAAGAGGGAATCTGAGTTGGGAAACTGTCCATATCATATTGGCCTGTAGGTAAGTCCATTTTCTGATTGATGACTGATGAGTGACAGCTTAGTTCACCATGGTGATAGGACCCCGGGTTAGAGGTCCTGTGCGCTACAAAAAAGTAGGTTAAATAAAGCCATAAGGAGCAAGACAGCAGCATTCCTCCATGGCCTCTTAGTTTCTGCTTCCAGGTTCTTGGCCTGACTTCCTTCAGTGATGGGCTATTGCCTGGAAGTGTAAGTAAAATAAACCCTTTCCTGTCCAAGTTGCTTTTGGTCAGTGTTTTATCACAACAACAGAAAGCTAACTGAGACCTCAATGTAGTACAATCTATAATAAGCTAGGAAGAGAAGAGAGTATCAACAAGAAATTGTCTTCATTAGATTGGTCAGTGGGCATGTCTGTTGCGAACTGTTTTAATTAAGTTAACTGATGTGGGAAGACCCAGCCCACTATGGGTAGCACCATTCCCTAGGCATACTGGACCTTGATCTGCTTAAAAGCAGAGAAATTAGCTGAGAACATATGTTCATTTCTCTCTGCTCTTGACTGCTGGTGCTATGACCAGCTATTTGAAGTTCCTGCCTAGACTGCCCCACAATGATAGTCTATAACATGGAATTATAAGCTAAAATAAACCCATTCTCTCCTAAATTGCTTTCTGTCAAGGTATTTTGTCAAAGAAACAGAAATGAAACAAAGACAATATAATTAACCCAAATTAAAGAAGATCATATATTTAGTAGATACGGAAATACAACAGATAAAAGAATATGAATTTAAGATTTCTCAAAATCCTTATAGGAATAGAAGAAAAATTCCTTTAAAAAGGTTCCAGGACAGCCAGGGCTACACAAAGAGACTCTTGTCTGGAAAAACTAAACCAAACCAAAGCAAACCAACAACAACAACAACAAAACCAATCCATCAACCAGCCAATAAAATAACACATAATTATTGTTAACAGGGAAACACTGAGAACATTCCTCTGAAAGTCAGAAATAAACCAAAGTGGCTTCTATTCATGTCTAGCAAACACTAGAGATCTTTGCCTTTATAGTAAGAAATTAGAATAGTAAAAACCAGTGCACTGGCAAGAGAATGGCTAAGTTGCTGAATCAGAGTGCAGCACTTACAGAAGTGGATGACAGGTAATTTAGAATATAAAGGTGGCTAAAATACCTTTGAAAAATCAGTATGGCCAACTTTGTATAGTTAAAGTATAGACATCAACAGAATGCAGATGCCAATAAAATGTAAATAACTTTTAAAAGAGATTTTATTGTTTTGGGGCCAGGCATGGTGATACATGCTTTTCATCCTAACACTTGGGAGGCAGAAGCTGGAAGAGCTCTGAGTTTGAGGGCAGCCTGGTCTATATAGTGAGTTCCATGACAAGCTAGGGCTACATAGAGAAACCCTGTCTCACAAAACAGAATAAAAAATACAAAAAAAAAAAACACCACACAAACAAATAAAGGTTTTATTTTCTTAAACTAAATGTAATGTGTTGTGTGGTCTGTGCCTGGGTTTGTGCACAAGTGCAGTACTCACTGAGGCGGGAAGGAGGTGCTGGAGTTTCAGGCAGCTGTGAGCTATCTAGTGCTGGTACTAATAATCAACCTTGGGTCCTCTGAAAGAACAGTACGTAGGTGGCACCTCTCAGCCCCCAGAAGTCAAACTTTTACAGCTACTTTACTACTCAGTTATGTTACAAATACTTACCAAAGATCCCTTCTAAATTCTATACTTTCCTTGATATTGCTACTCCTACAGCAAAAAACCTGAAATAACAACTATTTCAATGTTGAACAGTGCTGTAACTCTTCCTGGTTTTTGTTTGTTTCTTTGTGTGTTTGTTTGTTTGTTTGAGACAAGAGCTTACTATATAGCCTAGGTCAGCCTTGCACCCTGATCCTTCTCCTTCTGTCTCCTCAGTACTGAGATTATAGATGTGTACCATCTCATCAGCAGACAAGTTTCTTTTTAATTTCTGAGTATACACCTAGGTTATCTGAAGTTTTCATAAATTTCTAATCCAACTGATAACAGAAATTACCTATAGACAAATTTTATATCTAAGTGATTTTAATACAAATAAGTCATGGCTTAATAATTTGGTAAAATTTAGGTTGCAAGCCACTCTATTAGATATCAGCAGACATCTTTGGTGGTTATGACACTAATCTCAAAGAAGTGCATGATTCAGTGTTAGCAGTTCCTGCTGAGCTAAAGTAGTCTGTAAATAGCCCCAGAAAGAGCCCATGCGACCAGCATGGGGGAGGGGTGGGTAGCTTAATTCTTTCACAATGCCCGTGGAGAGTCTGACAGCAGTGGAAGCCTAGAAAACTCATGAAAGGCCTTTTATAACCATGTGAATGTGGAGCACAAAAGCAGAGTCAGATGACCCACTTGCAGCTCTGCTTTTATTGATGAGAATCCATTCTCATTCCACATCAGTCTCTTTCTAGAAAAAGAAAACCTTATACAATAACTGAGAAATTAAGGCACAGGAAGTATAACTTCACTGGTTCCCATTTGCTTGCTCCCTGTCATGTCAGAGAGGTCAGAAAACACTCACCAAGGTTCTCAACTTTTCAGTGAAAAGTGGGCGTAGAGGGAAGGAAAAGTTTTCACAGACTGATTGATTGTGTGTGTGTGTGTGTGTGTGTGTGTGTGTGTGTACGTACATGCCAAGTATCCATGTGTAGGACAGAGGGTAACTTGTGGGAGTCAGCTCTCTCTCCTTCCGTTGGGTTTAGGGATTGGATTTAGATCATCAGGTTTGGCAGCAAGCCCTGGGGAAATTTAAATTCTGTAGCTGATCAGAGCAGTTTTGGGCTAGTAATATCACCAAAGAAAGTACTTTCTTAATCTCTTCCTGGAATTAAATTAAATTAAGTAAACTGATGGTAAGCTTGACTTGTAAAGCAATGACAGTCCAAGATATTTCAAAGCTGGGAAACACTCCTTTACTCATCTGTTCTATTAAATTCCAGTGTTACCTTGGAGAACTGAGGATACAAAGGAAAAGGCAACATGAGGAGCTTGTATGTGAGGCATTTTCTCACCTCCCATGTTGCCCAAGTATTTCAGTTAGTCAATAACACCTGGAAATGAAAGTGAACAGTTTTTTTTCATTCTGACTCATTTACTCTTTCTTCTAAATCTGACAGAAGAGAAAGTGGGGAATAGTCTTGAACTCACTGGCACAGGAGAAGACTTTCTCAACAGAGCACTGATAGCACAGACACTAAGAACAACAATTAATAAATGGGATCTCATGAAACTGAAAAAAAAAACTTCTGCAGGCAAGATCACATAATTCTGACAAAGTGGCAAACTACAGACAGGGAAAGTATTTTTACCAACTACATATCCAACAGAGGATTAATATTTAAAATATATAAAGAACTAAAAAACAACTGTTCATCAGGAAAAAGTAACCCAATTAAAAACATGGAGTACAGATCTAAACCGAATTGTCAAAAGAGGAAATACAAATGGCTGAGAAGCTCTTAAAGAAATGTTCAACATTTTTAGTCATCAGGAAACTGCAAATCAAAACTACTTTGAGATTTCATCTTACAGCAGTCAGAATAAACAAGATCAATAAAAAAAATGACAGCTCATGCTGGTGAGGATGTGGAATAACATTCATTCATTGCTGGTGGGAGTGCAAACTTGTACAGCCACTATGGAAATCAATGTGGTGATTCCTCAGAAAGATGGAAATTGATTTACCTCAGAGCCCAACTATAAAACTCTTGAGCATATTCCCACAGGACACTTTATCCTACTACAGAGACACTAGGTCAGCCATGTTAACTGCTATTTTATTCATAATAACCAGAAACTGAAAACAACGTCTAGATGTCTGTCAATGGATGAATGGATAAAGAAAATATAGTACATTTACAAAATGAAATATTACTCAGCTGTTAAAAAAGAGAATCATTAAATAGTCAGAGTAAGAAAAAAAATCATCCCGAGGTAACCCAGATCCAGAAAGATAAATATGCTATGCATTTGCTTATATATGGATATTAGCTGTTAAGTCTTTGATAAGCAAGTTATAATCTGTTTAACCACAGTTTAGATATACAGTAAGGGACTAAGGGGCAGAAATAGATTTCCCTAAGAAGGGGATAGTTATGGACTGATGGAAGATTGGGGGGATGAACGGAAGGATCAAATGGAATGGGAAAGGAAGGGGGGCGTTAAAGAGGGACTATGGGAAGGGACGGTTAAAGTTAACATCCATTTGAGGGGTTGTACTGAAACCTAATATAGTAAAAGCTTCTTACAATATAACCACATATGAAGGTGATCTAAATGAAATTGCCAAATAACAGGAGTGACACAGGCCCAACTCTCATCACCACATGAAGCTTCCAGTACAGGAAATGGCTCCCATCTTACCTAGCTGTTGGTCAAAGGGGCCCTGTGAGAACCCCTAAACAACACAGGCTATTGCCAAAGCTATTGGCTGCTCTCTAAAAAGGTCCTATGACTGAAGGCAGCACACCTATACAACCCAGTGAACACAAAGAAGTTGAGTTTGTGCCAACCTAGAGCCTTCATATGTATGTACTAGTGTTCATGGTACTGGAGGGGCCTCTGTAAACTACCAAAGAAGAAAGGTAAACACCAAAATCTTTCAATCTAGAAAAGTGAACTGCCTATAAGATGTGCTAGTGCAATGGTGATACAAAGCTTGTGGAATTAATCAACTAGTATCTGATCTGGTTTAAAGCCCACTCCATTAGATGGAACCCATCCTGATCACTGCTATAGCCAAAACTTCAGACTAGGCAGGCCAGGGACCTAGGGGAAAACCAAATACTACTGTATGCTAAAGGAACGTAGCAACAAAATGACCCCTAATGATATTCTGCAAGACTCAGGTCTGTGCCTTGCTCAGCCAGGAAACACCCTCCTGCGGTAGATGGGAACAAATACAGAGACACAGCCAGACAATGTCTAGAGAGTGAGAGACCTTAGAACACTCAGCTCTAAATGGGATGTCTCCATTAAATCCCTCCTGTCCATGCTCAGGGAACCCTGCAGAAGAGGAGGTGGGAGGAGTGTAAGAGCTAGAGGGACGAAGGACACCATGAAAACAAGGCCTCTAAACACAGCAGGACCGATGCACGTAAGAACTCACAGACTGCGACAACAGAGAGGGTTTCCTGTGCTGAGAGGAGAATGAAGCACAAGTCCCCATCCCTAACCCCAAAGCTATCTTGAACTGGAAACCACCTGCAAAAGAAAAAATAGTTTTCTCCAATGGAAGACTGACTGGAGATTCAAACCACTCTGAAGGGCAGGCCCACGCCCATAAGCAGATGGAACACACATCTTGAAGTTTCTTTGTCTCATAATGTTTTGTAGCCCCCTCCCCCAACTTTACAGATCCTTTGCACATATATAGTACAGCTTCTGGTTGTGTATGTTTTTTTTGTTTTTTTTTTTTTTTTTTTTTTTTTGGTTTTTCGAGACAGGGTTTCCCTGTGGCTTTGGAGCCTGTCCTGGAACTAGCTCTAGTAGACCAGGCTGGTCTCGAACTCACAGAGATCCGCCTACCGTATGTTTTTTTAAATTATGGGAGTCCCGTGTGTGCAAAAGCATGTCTCTGGCCTATATGTGTTTTCTGTGCTTTTCCTTGGCTCTTTTTCTTCTGTTTGTTGTTTTGTTCTATTCTGATTTGTTTTTATTTTATTATTATTCTTTAGATGCTTGTTTGTTTTCTAGCCAGAGAGAGGATGTGGATTCAGATGGGAGTGGAGGTGTGTTGGAGGAGTGGGGGAGAAGAAACTATAATTAATATATATTGTATGGAAAAAAATCTATTTTCAATAAATGAAAAGTAAAACAAGCAAAAAAAAGTTTACTAAAAAGTCCAACAGTATAAATGTAATTATGGAAGAATTATGGAAGCTATTATAAACAACCTTGCAGGATTGGCGAGATGGCTCAGTGGTTAAGGGCACTTGCTGCTCTCTAGGGGACTGGAGTTTAGTTCCCAGCACCCCTTTGGTTGCTCACAAAAACCTGTAACTCCAGTTCTTGGAGAGACAATGCTCTCTTCTGGGCTTCTTGGACACTGCACACATTTGGTGCACAGACATCTATGCAGGAGATATCCATACACATGAAAGAAAACAAAATAACAACACTGCTGGGAAGAATGTAAACTAGTTCATTCACTACAAAAAAACATTGTGGTAGTCCCTCAAAAAAAAATTCCTGGATGACAGAACTTCTGTATGATCCACGATTTCAGTTTTAAGAGCTGAAAGCAGTCAACTCAACAGACATTTGTACGCCTATGTCCAGGTACTAGTTTTAACAATGGGACTCCCCCAAGCTGTGCCAACTACTACCAAAGAGGGGCATGAGAGACATAAAATAACTTATTTAAATACCATGGGCTGTTGTTCTAGGGAAGTCAGCACCCTTACAAGTTATCTCATAAAGGCATGCTTACAATTCTAGGAGCTATAGAGCACAGTGCCATCTTAATAGCTCTGAACACTAAGGAGCTCAGGAGAACTGAATTCACAAGAAATTGGCCGTTCCAAGCAGGTCTTTGGCACTGCTTGCTTGTTCAAAAGCTTGGACTGTGTTGCTGTAGAGTTGTTCGTGTACCGGTAGCCATTGGCAGCAGCAGGCAATGTCTAAAGTTGGTTTTGAACACCATACATGAAGGCATGAGGACTGTGTCACTGACATGTGGGGAGGTCAAGGCCTGGGATGCCGCTAAACATCTCATAAATCACAGGACAGTGCCCTAGAACAAAGAACTTTCCTGCCTTGAGATGTCTATGTCACGGCTTTTCAGGCCTGCACTAGACAGAAATCTATTTTCAGGCTAAGTGACCCAGGATAAATCTATGCATCTCTTTAAGCCTCATTTTTTTTTCTTTTTGACAGCTTGGATTAAATGTTTTCTTTCAAATCACAGACAACTAAAATAATCAAACAAATATCTAATGAAATAATATCTAGTCAGGTGTAACGGTGCATACCTGTAATGCCAGCACTTGGAAAGCTTGAGGCAGGAGGATCACAAGTTTGATCATGCTGGCCTACCTACCCACATAGCATGATCTTGTCTCAAACAAAAAAGACAATAACAAAGAAGAGCAACGACAAAAACCACATGGTAGTTCGAATGTAATTGCCCCTGTAAGCTCATAGGGAGTGGTACTACTAGGAGGTGTGGCTTTGTTGGAGTGGGTGTGGCCTTGTTGGAGGAAGTGTGTTACTTCAGGGGTAGGCTTCGAGGTTCCTATGCTTAAGATACTGCCCGGTGTCTGAATTCACTTCCTATTGCCTTGTAATCAAGATGTCTGCCTGAATGTCGCCACGTTCACACATCATGATGATAATGAACTGAATTAATATATCCTTTAATTTACAAATAGTGATCAAAGGTTACTGAGGGGATACAGTTCAATTCATCATGAGGCCCCAGCACGCATAGTGTGGTGAGTTACTCACATCTCTAATCCTAAGACTTGAGAGGCAGAGGCAAGATGATCAGAAGCTGAAGGGTCATCTTGAGCTACACAGGGAGTTTAAGGCAGGCCTGAGCTAGAGACCCTGTCTCAACGTTTAAAACAAGAACAAAAAGTCTACGAGGTCCTGATGCTACAAGTTGCTTATTCCTTTTATTGACATATGAACGCCACACACAGATATCCTTTCCATATAAAGGCCCCAGAGCCTTCATATTCTTCAGTCTATTTATTTCTGAGAACCTACTGAAAACAATCCTATCAAGTTTAGAACCTTATACAATGATGTTCACTGCTATGCTTTTATTAATATGGACAACTTAGAAATCTAGGGAACAGATATATAAGCTAAGTTCTTGTCGGAATGTTACATATACATTTTACAAAGTGATGAAGCCTCAAAATAAGTGCACGTGTTAGAAAATGCAGGACACAAAATTTTGTGGCAACTGGAGACACAAAGATACCAAGTACATTCCTCTTAATGAAAAAGACTCAGGTGAGCGCATGGCTCCATTGGTAGTGTCGGTTGTCTAGGCATGAGGACTGGACTTTGATTCCCCAGAGCCCACATAGAAGAGCCAAATTCGGCAGTTATATGCATTCCCAGTGCTGGAGAGGTGGGGACAGGTGGATCTCTGGGGCACACAGCCAGCCTTGCCTGTTCAGTGAGGTCCAGGTCAGTAAGAGACCTTGTCTCAAAAAACAAGGTGATGAATCCTGAGGAATAACATCCAAAGCTGACTGCCAGACTCCACACACACATAAACACACATGTATCCACATGAACATACTCCTCCTGCACAGACTCCACACACACATAAACACACATGTATCTACATGAACATACTCCTCCTGCACACAAAAAGAACTGTCAGCTGTGAGGAAACGGTCAGCTTGAGAGCATTCTACTGTTCCTTTCTTTAGAAGACCCCTTTCTTCAGCATTTCCTCCTGTCAGGTAGCCTGGGCAGGCAGATTTTGCCAGGCATCCACTCCAACACTTCAACATGTTCTCTCCAGGGTCACCACTGTCTGTTTCTCAGGGACCCAACTAACACATTGAATATTAAATATATGTACACTGATAGAGAAATAAAAAAATATTCAAAATGTTAGCAATTCTAGTTAGATTTCTACACTACTCAAGTATCCCATAAGGATCATCTGCTACTTACACATAAAAAAAATGTGTTAGAACAAGATACAGTGGTGGTGCACACCTTTAATCCCAACACTCAGGAGGCAGAGGCAGGTGGATCCCTTAGTTCAGTAGGCCTAACTGGTCTACAGCGTTAGTTCTAGGACAGCCAGAGAAACCCTGTCTCGAAAAAAACAAAAATCAAACATACAAACCAACCAACCAACCAACCAACCAAATAATGACAACAAAACAAACAAAAACCAGAAAAAAAGAAAGAAAAACAAGAGATTTAAGATTAAGGCTATGATGGCTAATCTTGGTTGTCAACTTGACTATATCCAGAATCAACTAAAACTCAAGCTGCTGGGCGTGGATTGTATCTTGGGACTATGAGCCAAAATAAGCTATTTCTTCCTAAAACTGGTTCATGTCAGTCAATATTTTGTCACAGCAACAGAAGGACAACTAATTAAGGGAGGCAGAGGCAGGCAGTTCAAGGCCAGCCTGGTCTACAGAGTTAGTTCCAGGAGGTCAGGACTACACAGAAAAATCCTGTCTCAAAAAACAAACTAACTAAAAAAAAAAAAGTATGACGAATGTTAAGTATACATGTGTCAAATGCTGAGCCTACCAATTTCATAAAACAAACAGTAATTGACATAAAATATTAGACAGGTCCTCATACACTAATAATGGGCAATTCCAATATCCTATTCTCATCTTCAGATAGGTCACGGAAACTAAAATTCAACAACCATTCAACTACACCACAGAAAACACCACAGATCAAGTGGACTTAACAGATACACAACTATTCCATTCAATACAAAGGACTTACATTCTTCTCAATGGCCCATGGAACCTTATCTAAAACAAACTACATTCTAAATCACAAATTGAGTCATAACAAATACAAAAGAATAAAAATAATGTTTCTATTTTATCAGCTCATAGTACAATAAAACTGAAAGTCACTGGAAAACCATAAAAACAATAAAAATATAAAGACTGAACAAATTATTCTTGGATGACTGGTAAGGAAATCTGGGAGGAAATTAAAAAGGTCCTCGAGTCAAATGAAAATGAAAGCAAAACTTACTACAAAATTTGAAATACAGCTAAGGCAGTTCTAAGAGGAAAGTTTACAATTATGAGTGCTTATATTAAAAAAAAAAAATCAAAGCCGGGCGATGGTGGCGCATGCCTTTAATCCCAGCACTCGGGAGGCAGAGGCAGGCAGATCTCTGTGAGTTCGAGACCAGCCTGGTCTACAGAGCTAGTTCCAGGACAGGCTCCAAAGCCACAGAGAAACCCTGTCTCGAAAAACAAAAACAAAACAAAACAAAAAAAAAATCAGCCAGGCATGATTGCATACATTATTCACTTCCAGCACTTGGGAGTGAGAGCAGACAGATATCTATGAGTTCAAGGCCAACCTAGTCTACATAAAAAAGTGTCTGGCTAGCGAGGGTTACAAAGTGAGAATCTGTCTCAAAAACAAAACAACAGAAAGATCACAACAGAACGATGCAACACAGGGCTTAAAAAAAAAACCCTGAAACAATCTAAATCCCAAATTTCTTACATTGTAAGACATAATAAAGGTCAGGGCAGAAATTAATTATGGAGATTAAAAGAACAATACAAGCACACACAGAAGAATCACCTAGAAACCCATGGGCAAGTTAGCTTGGAGCATGCAAAAGCCACAGCAGAAACAAAAGCAACACTGCCTTAACAAGATGGAAGGGGAGAACTGAATCCCAAGTTGTCATCTGGTGCCGCATGCTCACTATAGCACGTGCATGCCAGCAATTACATACACATCACACAAAAAATAAAAATATTAAAAAAGAACGATACACAGAATAACAAAAATTTGGTTCTTTGAAAAAATAAACAAAATTAACAACCTCACAGACTAATAAAAAAACTCAATAAAATTAAAGATAAAAGAATGGGAATTACTATATATTCTAATCAATATAGATGATTATTAGGATGTATTTTGAAAACTTATATAATAATCTAGAAAAATGGGGGGATGTCTCAGAGGTTAAAGTACTTCTTGTTCTTGCAGAGGATACAGGCTCAGGTCCTAGTATCCTTACAGGGAGTCACAATGATCCCTAACTCTAGTTCCAGGGGATCTGATACCCATTTCTGACCTTTACTAGCCCTACACATGTGGAACACAGACATATATGCAGATGAAACACCCATATACTAAAATAAAATAAAAAGTTAAATAAAAGCATACACTGTGGTGATCTTTTGTTTGTGCTCTAACAAACAAAGCTTGCCTGAGGATCAGAGTGCAGAGCTAAGCCACTAGTTTAGCCAGAGGCTGGGCAGTGGTGGCGCACACCTTTAATCCCAGCACGTGGGGGCACAGGCAGCCTGTTCTCTGTGAGTTCAAGGCCACCTGGGCCTTGAATCAGTCTAAAAGAGAAACAGAGCTAAATGGTGGTGGCTCACACCTTTAATCCCAATACTGAGGATTTTTACTACTTTCTCTTCCTGCTCTGGACTCTTCAGGTGTCTGGCTGTTCTCCCTCACATCTACAATAAGAACCCTTCTCCTCAAGCACAGCTTGTCCTCAGAGTACTCACCAGGTAAGATGTGCTCACTGTCGCAAGCACAGCTCAACTGTCATGGGGGCAACCAACTGCTCTAGGACTGGATCCCAGGTTTACTCCACAGGAGGGAACTTACAACTGCTTCTTTAAATCTAGTCAAATACGCACGGCTAGGGAAGTCACAGGCCCTAGAGCAGAACTTACTGTACACGGCATGAGACTGCCTTCTAACCGTCCACGTTCACACCCACAGACACACTACTTTCAGCATTAGCTAGGAACAGCAGTGAATGCAGAGACCCTTGGCTGTTCAAGGGGCCGAGAATGAGGAAACAGCTGAATGCTCAGCCCTGAATGGAACACTCACTATCATGGAATATCATGGGAGAAGATATGACAAGAGACAAGGAGAAAGGCTGTAAAATGTTGTCTTCTGGGCAAGGCACAGCCATTCCAACCATCACCTCATAAAAGCTGTGGTTGCTGACAGTGGACCTACACAATATTTGACCTCATGAGCCTCCCTTCCAAAAACTGAGGGATTCTGGGGAAGAGGTCATCCTCATCTTCAGATATGTACCCACTATTGAGCCCACCAGGCTCTGCTGGATAGTTCCACACCTGTGGTTATTCAGATGGCCCTCGTAAAACTCAATGGGTCACGATACAAAAATTAAAAGACATGAAGATGGAAATGAGAATTATAGGGAGGAAAAGAGGGTTTGATAAGGATGGGACACAGAGGGAGAGAGGGATAAGCATAATTGGAATGCATTATATATGTGTACAAAATTGTCAGAACAAAGTCAATAAAAATAAATGGGCATGGCTGTGGATGTAACTTGGTTGGTACTAGCATGCACTAACTAGATCCTGAGTCTGATTCCCAACAACATATAAACTGGTGTAGCAATTCACACCTGTACTCCCAGGCACTTGAGAGATAAAGGCAGAAGGACCAGGAGTTCAAGATTATCCTCAACTACACAGAGTTTAGGCCAGCTTGGGCTACATGAAACCCTTTTTCAAAAACCGAAAAGTAGGGTGCTGAAGGGATGGCTCAGCAGTTAAGAGCACCAATTGTTTTTCCAGAGGACCCAGAAATTCTCAGAACCCACATGGCAGCTCACAACTGTCTGCTAACCCAATTCTAGGGGATCTGAACTCACTTCCCCAGGTACCAGGCACTCACATGGTATACAGATACACATGCAGGCAAAACACCCATACATACTAAACAAACAAACAAAAACCATTAAAATTAAGGCCAGGTATGGTGGTCCATGCCTTTAATCCCAGCATTTGGAAGGAAGAGAAAAGCAGAACTCTGAGTCTGAGGCCAATTTGATCTACAAAGTTAGTCAGGAGTACATAATGAGACCCTGTCTCATAAAACAAAACACCAGAATAGAAACCTCTAGAAGTAAAGAAATACACATAATTAAATGGACTAACAAACTGAATGCAGTTTTCAAAAGAGGAAGTAAAAATACTTGACAAGTATTCAACATCCTTAGTCATCAGGGAAATGCAGACTCAAACTGCTTCAGATTCCGTTTTAGCACAGTTAAAATGGCCATCATCAAGAAAACAAAACAGGGGCTGGAGAGATGGCTCAAAGGTTAAGAGCATTGACTGATCTTCTAGAGGTCCTGAGTTCAATTCCCAGCAACCACATGGTGGTTAACAGCCATCTATAATGAGATCTGGTGCCCTCTTCTGGTGTGTGGGCACACATGGAAGCAGAATGTTGTATACATAATAAATAAATTTAAAAAAAAAAAAAAAAAAAAAAAAAAAAAAAAGAAAACAAAACAACAATAAATGCTGACAAGGATTTTGGCAAAGAGAATCCTTAATAGTGCTAGTGAGAATGACAACTTTGTACAGCGATTATGGAAATCAGTGTGGAGGGTTTCCAAAAAACCGAAACATCAAACTATCCTATAACCTGTATCAGATATATTTGGGTATACTCAAAGGGCTCTTAAGCTCACAGACCAGAGAAACTTGCACATTCATGCTTATTGCTGCACTTCACAATGGCCAGGAAATGGAACCAGCCTAGAAGTCCACTATCAGATGAACAGATAAATGCAACATAGAACACTATACACAATGAAATTTTATTCAGCCACACACACACACACACACACACAAATGAAATCATGTAATTTTCAGGAAAACTGATGGAATCAGAAATCATTGTGTTAAATGAAATAAACCAGATGTAAAAGAGGAATATATTTTCTCTTAAGAGACAGTACCTAGATTGTGTGTGTGCACATGCATGTGTGTGTTTGATTTGACTAGAAAGGAATCTAAGATGGATGAAAGAGCTCTTAAGGAAGGAAGGTGGAGTCTGTTGGCTTGGCAGACCCTGTTACAAACAAGAAGTGGAAGGTGCCTAAGTCAGACGGTCCTCTGACTTCCACAGGCATGTGTATGTATGTGAACTCCTCCAACATACACACCCCCACCCCATGTATGCACCTGCGAGTGCACACACACACTGTAAAAACAATTCCTTATCCTCTAAGCAAAAACCAACAGCAAGTGAACTTAGGTTCTCACGGCTGTTCAGTAAGTAGTTTAAGCACTTTAACTGTAATATTTTTTTAATGCTGACTTTTTTTTAAGCTTAGCTTATTCTTGAATTTGACAGTAAGGTTTAAAAGGAGAAGAAAACCAACAATGATTTTTATGAGACAGTGTCTCACTGCATAGCCTAAGCTGGCTTAAAGATTATCCTGTTTTTGCTTCCCAAGTGTTGAAGTTATAGGCATGAACAATTATTCCCAGAGAAACTGTAAAATTTAAAATGTATGAAAAAAAAGGCTTAGGCAGAAATGGAGCATATTTCTACTAAGCATAGTTAATAGCTGCCATATTAATCTTGAAATTTGCAGGCAAATGGATGGATCTAGAAAACATCATATTGAGTGAGGTAACTCAGACCCCAAAAGGCAAATATAATATGTACTCACTCATAAGTGGCTTTTAGAGATAAAACAAAGAAAAACCAGCCTATAATTCACAACCCCAGAGAACCAAGGCAACAAAAAGGACCCTAGGAGAGACATACATGGATCTAATCTACATGAGAGGTTAAAAAAAAAAAAAGACAAGATGTCCTGAGTAAATTGGAGTGTGGGGATCATGGGAGAGGGTAGAAGGAGAAAGGGAAGGAAGGGAGGGGAGCAGAGAAAAAGATATAGCTCAAAAAAAAAGTTAAAAAAGTAAAAAAAAAATAGCTGCCATTACTACTGAATGCTTTAACAACTTTGATTTTTATTTTCTGACATCTTCTTCTACTTACAACTTTGAGATTTGGTTAAAATTTAGAAAAACCAAAAAAGTAGCTGATAACCAGCCAGGTAGTGGTAGCACATAGCTTTAATTCCAGCCCTTGGGAGGCAGAGGCAAGTTTAAGGCCAGCCTGGTCTACAGAATGAGTTTTAGGACAGCTAGGGCTACACAGAGAAACCCTGTCTTAAAAAACAAACAAAACAAAGTAAGAAAGTATCTTATGACACACACATTGTTTAGCTATTTCATTCTGCAGCTCTTACAGATAAAGAAACTGTGGTGCAGAACACAACTGTCCACAAACAGCCGACAGGTGGCAGACCCAGAGACCCAAACTCAACTGTTAAACCGACTCCACAATCCATGCTGTCTCTGAGGGCAGGAAGACTAAACTGGGGCAGGCCACTAAGGCTGAGAGAAAGGGTTTTCTCCTAAAGGAGCTGAATGTAAACTGTCAAAGCTCAACTCCACTATACCACAACTGTCACAAAGTATACAGCTAGTAAGGATTTTTCAATTGTTATTTATTTAAATAAACCAAATAGGAGGAACCAATCTGTTTGCAGCCCACACCTTCCAGCTTTCAAAAATAGAAAACTGTGGCAAATTAGAGTGGCATGCAATGGTTCCCGTCCCTCCAGTCGCAGAGCCACTGTCAGGAAGTTCCTGGCTTACTATAGCAACCACTGGCTTTGTTCTTGAAAAATTTTCTGCAATTTTTGCTTCCTCAGAAAGCAGACAGGAAAACCTGGTTCTGGATCTACTTGTTGAACAAGAGTTGTTTAAAAATAGAATTTTAAATAGAAGACTACGGAAAAAGTAGTTTCATACTTCAGCTGATACTCAGTATTTCCGTATGCTAGAGTCAACCTTTAAGGGCCAGCAGGACGGTTCTAGAGGCAAAAGTACTTGCAGTACAAACATGACAAACACACAATAAAGAAACTTAGCCATTAAAACACATAGCTTTAATTTTTTTTCTAGCTGGCAATACAGCAGTCTAGAAAATGAACTAAAACTCTTTGGCGACTAAGACCTGGAAATACTGGATAAATACTAACACACTTTGAAAAACATAACAGAGAACACTGACTGCTCTTCCAGAGAAACCAGACTGGGCAGAGAAAGGTGTGCTCCAAGAGTTTGCTGGCTAGCCAGACTAGCAGAAATGGCTCCACGTTCAGTAAAGTGTCTCAAAAAAGATGGAAAGCAATGAGAATGACCCTGGAAATCAATCTCTGGCAATGTACCACACATCCTATACACAGAGAGACACATATGCATATACCATAGAAAGCCCCCAAGAAAATTAAAAAAAATACTACACAAATAAATCTGATAGAATATGTTTATCAAAAACCACAAGGTCAATGTATAAATATACATTAATAGTAACTGTATATATATATTAACTGTGAACAGTTAGAAAGTACAATAAAAATACCATATATAACACAGAACAAAATACTTAGGGATAAATTTGACAACAGACATGCAAACCTGTATGAGAAAACTATAAGACTGCTGAACTTAAAGACTTAAATAAACAGTGACTCAATCTCCCCAAAGATCAAAAGACTCAAACCATACATGGTGGCTCAGGCTGTAATTCTAGTACTCAGGAGGCTGAGGCACTATGTTTTAAGTCAGCCTGGGTTACATCAGGAGATTTCACCTCAAACAAACAACACAAATACTCTCGAAACTGTTGCAAAGGCAGCAACCCCAAACTATCTATATATTAAGTGCAATCTCAATTAGATTTCCAGTAGATCTATGTTTATACATATATAAATACATAAGTGCTTGTGAAATATACATGAGAGAATGCCAATACTATTTTGATAAAGGAAAGCTAAAGGGTACTTGACTGTGAACTTGACAGTATGCTATGACGGGACTGGAGGGATGGTTCAGTGGTTAAGAGCACTTGCTATTCTTGCAGAAGACCTGGGTTACGTACCCAGCACCCACATGATTGTTCACAACAACTGATAACTCCAGTTCCAGAAGACCTGATGCCTTCTTATGGCACTATGCAGGCAAAACACTCATACAAATAAAATAAATAAACCTAATTAAATTAATAAGAGAAAGTCTTTATCATCTTGATAGTGTATTCATTTTATATACTATAAAGTTAGATGTCAGAAGCTCAGGTACTGCATGGCTGGATTCTTTGCTAGGTTCTCACAAAGATAAACTCAATATGCCTGCCAGACCTTTGGATACTCTTCCAAGATCATAAGGCTGTACCAAAACTCACTTCATTGCAGCTGTAGGGTCAAGGTCCCTATTTCTGTAATTCTCAGCCTGAGGCCATTCTCAGAGCCTAACAAGTCTGACATTCTTCACATATAACCTCCATCTTCAAATCCTTCACATTTTTAAAATTATCTGACTTCTTGTGATGTTGACTTCTGGTTCATGTGATTAAGTCAGACCCAGCTGTATACTCCTCCTTTAGACAGTCTCAAAGCAAACTGACTAGCAACTTAATTCCATTTGTAAAATTCCTTTAATGTGAAGCAATGCAACATAGTCACTGTAGTAAAATTCCATCACATTTACAGGTCCCACCAACAATTACGGAAAGATGTTACATAAGGGTGTGACAGACACACGACCTCATCTCTCCCTAGGGTATGGGGCAATGTTAAGAATGCTAAAAACACTATTAGTGTTAATGGTAAGTTCTTTAACTTCTTGTAAGCACTCCTGAATCTCCTGATACTCATTCATTCCCCTACCAATAAGCAAAGCAGGAGAATGAAGCAGCCTGCCTCCCTAGCTGGCAGCCACTGGACTTCCCCTTACTGCCATGGAGCAAAAGGACTGTCAGTCAAACAGCCTTGGACTACCCTAATTCAGTAGCAGACAGGTTGAACATTCTATAGACACCTTGACTAAATTATAACAATGGACTACCCTAGCTTTAGGTGATGCAGCCAGGGCTATCTGAAACAGTTCCTACCACACATTTTGCTGTCATAAGCCTCTATGAACTCTAGATGGACATGGTAATCATATCTACCTAGATAAGAGGAAGAGAATGGGTGTATCTGCACACTCTGGATGTAATTGAGACCCCGCTTCATGAATAAAGTGGAAAAACAATAAAGGAAAATGCCCTGTATCAACCTCCCAGCGCATGTGCATGTGTGTGTGCACGCACACACAAACACAATACAATAAATAAAAAGACTAAATATTAACTTCTTCTGTTTAAATAATATATAGTCACCTTTAGTTAAATCACTGAGGTTTCACTTAGACATTTTCTACTATTTAACTGACTCACTTAAATCAACAACATTCCTGATTCCCATAAGGATGACATGGAATCACAAGGCACTAATCTTCCCCAAATGTATTACTTTAAATTGTAATTGTAATGCATTTTAAAGAAAAGATCAGACCAGTGCCACCAGCTGCCAAGAATGAGTTTACTAGCCTAGTTTCCATGACTACAACAATCTGAAACCAGCACAAGAGAGAATGTGTATCCTTGGAAACCAGCATTTTGCTTCCCTCAATTAAAAAAAGGAAAGGAGAGAGCAGGAGAGAGAGAGAGAGTGCTTTTGAATAATTTAAGTTGGTTTAATGTGCCTATTATATACAACAATCCCAGGCAAACATCCTGTCCCAAGCCAAGTTGTGGAGAAAGTGTATGGTGCTTTGTGGAAAAGTTCAAATTAATACCATAGGGGAGGGTCTTACAATTTTTTGTTTAAATTTTTTTTCTTTGGTTTTTTTAGAGACAGGATTTCTCTGTAGTTTTGAATCCTGTCTTGGAACTAGCTCTTGTAGACAAGGTTGGCATCAAACTCACAGAGATCCGTCTGCCTCTGCCTTCCGAGTGCTGGGATTAAAGGTGTGCACCACCACCGCCTGGCTTTGTTTCAATCTTTAAAAGAAAAACAGCAATACAAGCTATACTAATAATTACTTTATGGATCATACTTAAATGAAGAAAATGTTTACTGGCTTTTTTTTAGTATCTTTACTGTTCAACTGCATGTTACTAACACCTGAATTCTTACACACTCTTGCGTGTTCTAGAAGGGCCTTCTCTTTCAGGTGTTATATGTTGTAAAATGTCAAAATGGAAGAATTTTCCAAGTTATGAAATATTCAATATACTCATCAAAATACCTGAATTTCCTAACATAAGCCATACCACATTCATCTCATTTACATTCTTCTTTTAGTTTTTAATTTTGTTTGTTTTTAAGACAGGGTTTTAGTGTAGTTCATGTTGGCCTTGAATTTCTTATATAACCAAGGGTAACCTTGAACTCCTTATCTTCCTACTTCCACATCTTAAGTGGTAGGTGGAAGGTTTCCGGTTTGTTATTCAAGGGGGGTATGCTAAGGCAGAGAAAAGATGACAATTACCTTCCCTGCCCCTCCACCTAATAGAAACAAAAGTTTGAAATAGCCAGGTTTGTGCCATTTTTTTAAAGCTCTTCCAATAACTTGTTTTGTTCTCTCCACTCTCAGTTATTCTACTTACAGGCCCCAGACTAACAGACTCCTTTCCCACCTGCCTGCCAGGAACCAAAGACAGCCTGACAGTAAGTATGTACTATGGACTGCCCATTAATCACATGGTATTTCCTCTAGAATGTATGAGAAGGGACCAACCAAATGGGTCCGATCTCTCCTTAGGGCCCCTAACATGCTGCTGACTGTCCATCTATGGCATTAATACCACATTTAACAAATAACATTCCTCCATGATCTCTGCTTCAGTTCCTGCCTCACGGTTCCTACCTTGAGTTTCTGTCCTGACTTCCCTTTGTGATAGACTGTAACCTGTAAGTCAAATAAACCCTTTCCTCCCCAGGTTGCTTCTGGTCATGGTCTTGATCACAACAACAGAAAGCAAGCTAAGACAGAGCTGTGTCTGCAAAGACTGGTTAACTGATAAGAACTTCAGTGATACGGAGGTGAAATGGGGCAGGTGGAGAGACAGATTCAAATTTATCTTGAGCTATTGTTAACTTACAAAATAGCTACTCCTTGTGCCCCTTTGTGTCAGACCTAACATGCTGTCACTAACAAATAAAGTTAAACCTAATATCTGGATAAAATAAACAAACCTTTAGAATGTATTAATTTAATAAAACCCTAAGTCTACCAACCAAAGGGCCAAGAATGCTCTCAGATAGCATCTGCGCCTACAACTGAGACTCTCCTCTGTGTTATAAATATTCGCCTAATGTTTCAACTAATGTATCTGAAAAGCGCTTTGACTTAAGACTTTCTTTGTTTAGTTACTATGAAAACTTGATGAATCTGCTTCCATGTTGGAACATGGAATTTGGGGCAACCTAAGCCTGTGTTTCCAGAGTGAATAATATCTCTTCTCCCCTTGAAACAAGAGCTGTGCTTTTGTCTCATCAAATTCCAAATCCAAAATCTTTCCCAGAGATTTGTGCCCATACGTTTTGTCAGCTTTACAGAGACATGAGAAGAGGAAACCTTAACTGAGGGATGATTGCCATTAGAATGGCCTGTGAATGTGCCCGTGGGGCACTGGTGGGGATATTATTTTAAGATGTGTTATTTCTGTTTATGTTGCATTTGCTTAACTGTGCCTGTTATAAACATCTGATAAATAAAAAAAGAGGATCTGGGATTGAGAGGAAGGAGGAGGACTTCAGGGGGTAGCCACCCAGCCAGACACAGGATAAGAAGAAAAGTAAAGGTATACAGAAATAGAGAAAGATAAAAGCCTCAAGGCCAAAGATAGACGGGATAATTTAAGAAAAGCTGGAAAGAAACAAGACAAACTAAGGCCAAGCATTCACAACTAAGAATAAGCCTCCATGTGTGATTTGGGAGCTAGGTGGTGGGCCCCCCAAAAGCCTAAAGAGTAAAAACAGCCAACAACAGGGCATTTTCTTGATTAATGGTTGATAGGGTAAAGTTTGTGTGTAAGAATAGATTATCAAAGCCGGGCGGTGGTGGTGCACGCCTTTAATCCCAGCACTTGGGAGGCAGAGACAGGTGGATCTCTGTGAGTTCGAGGCCAGCCTGGTCTACAAGAGCTAGTTCCAAGACAGGCTCCAAAGCTACAGAGAAACCCTGTCTCGAAAAACAAAAACAAAAACAAAACAAAAAAAAAGAATAGATTATCAAACTTGCAGGGGGTATTCTGTGGGGTGGCCAAGGAGACTGCCTTATAGACAGAAGACTGGGATCTATATGGTTTGTAGTGGAAAGGATGAGCAATGTACTTGTCAAAGTCAGAAAAAGAGGAAAGACAAAAAAGAAACAATTCTATCAGGTTAGAATGAAATTAGAGGTATTACTGTGGAAAATGGCCTTCCCCTTTATTTATTTATTTATTTATTTATTTATTTGCACATGTATATTCAGACATACGAATCTATTTGTAATAATCTTAATAGTCTGTAATTAATCATCTGGCACCTTGAAAGCAGATGCCAAAATTAGAACCAAGGTTATTCCCATTCATATCATCTTTGTTTTTGAGGGCAAGCACAAATCAAATTAGAATGCCCTCATACACACTGACCTAACATCTTCTCACCACTATGGAGATGATTTCCACTCGTGTCTGTCTCTGGCTCCTTGCCTTATGGCCAACCTAGTGATTTTCCACTTGGTCTTGCACAGCATGCTGAGCATCCTGCTTTTGGAAAACTACAGAATAATGAAGTTTTAGTGGTGCTGACCTGGGCAGTTACTCAGTTACCCCTATTAATTAGATCCCAGGGACTTAATAAAACAATTTCATAGCCAGGTGCGGTAACAACTCAGACCCGGAGGCTGAGGCAAGGAGGATTGCTACAAGTTCTAAGTCAGCCCAGGCTACAGAATAATCGAGCCCCGTCTCAACAACAAAAACAAACTGTAGTTCAGGGCTCAGGATGTAAGGGAAATCACGTCCTAGGTTCAAGAAGCACACGCAGAGCACAGATTTGATGCCTAACTATATTCTCTAAAAAGAACCAAAGTTCCTTGAAAAAAAAAATGGTTGAGTCAGGACAAGATTATGCCAAAAAGAAAACATAATGAGCACATGACAAGAAGGACAAGTCTTGAAAGGGTTACCATTGGCTAAATCCAGGACAACTTGGTCACCAACGTAAGTTCAAAAAGGAATAAAATAAGATAGAAAACCATGTTGGTAATTTTACAAATAAAAAGACAAAGTGAAAGCTTCTCGCAGGAAACGCCAGATGAATGAAGAATGATGAATTTGTTTTTTAGTTTGCCATCTGGCTACCACCACAGTAATAACAGATTCAGTCACAAATCTTCAATGGGTACTAAAATTTGTTGGTCAGAATTTGAAACAGTCAATTTACATAACCTCAAAGTGTTACTCCCACAAAATGGTATTATTTACTTATCAATAAGCACAAAAATACTTTTCAGCTAACTTTCCAAAAGTTTATGAGACAACATTTGGACTGTGATAAAATTGAACACAACCTGTAACTGCACAAATGGACATGTGCTCCTGGTATAATGCTGTGACAAGCACACAACATCTGTGGTATTCTGCCAAAGATGTAGAGAGGGCATGGAGATGGCTCCGTGCTCAAGGGTACGCACTATTCTTGCAGAGGACCTGAATTTGATTCTTGTAACTGCCTGTAACTCCAGTTCCAGGAAACCCAACTTCTCTGGATTCCATGGGTACATGCACACGCGCACACGCGTATACACACACACACACACACACACACACACAACCAAAAATAAAATAAATCCTCAAATCTATTCAAGAGGAATCATACTAATTCAGATTTAGGAAAATCCTACAAAATAATTAGACTACTTAAAAAAAAAAAGTCAAATCAGCTGGGCGGCGGTGGTGGTACACGCCTTCAATCCCAGCACTCGGGAGGCAGAGGCAGCAGCAGGTGGATCTCTGTGAGTTTGAGGCCAGTCTGGTCTACAGAATGAGTTCCAGGAGAGCCGGGCTGTTTCACTCAGGAGCTAGAAAGACGGCTTAGTGGTTGTGAGTACTTGCTGCTCTTCCAGCACCTGCATGGTGGCTCACAGCTGTCCATAACCCCAGTTCCAGGAGGTCTGAGACACTCCTCTGAGGGAGTCTTATCAGGCACACATGCAGGCAGAATATTCATACACAGGAAGTAAAAACAAATCTTTAAAAAATGTCAAATTACTAAAAAGAAGAACAAGGAGCTATTCTCTGAAAAAAAGAGACCAAAGAAACATGACAATTAGGGGGCTTAACAGTGAATGGTCCCTAAACCAGAAGTAAAAAAGGTGGAGATGTAAGAAGTTTTCTAGTTTTAGTTTTTGCTGCAAAGGCTGTATGTAACCAAGAGATCAATGCAATTTGAGAGCGACTTATCAATTTGATGGACTGAGAGACACCTGAGGGTCAGTGAAGCATAATTCTAGGTGTGGCTGTAACAGCATTTCCAAGATCACTGCCATGGTAGCAACCAAGGGAAAAAGACTCACCGCAGAGGTGCACGGGTCCATCTGGCAGGCTAGGGCTCCTGCTGGAACACAGGAAAGACAGACCACTGGGGCAGATACGCTGTCCCTGTCTCTGACTCTGTCACTCCACTCATTGCTTCCTGGCTGCCATGAAGTTATACTTCACCAGAGGTCAATCTGAGCTACTGAGTGAGCTGAAAAAAGGAAAGAGTGCGGTTTACTCTATCTCATGGTACCCAGGGTGGGGTGGGCTCAGTATGGCTCTACTGGAGTAAACCACTCACTCATGCTTACTAGTTATCATGTTAGAGTTGAAAGGGGGGGAACCCTATAAAACAAGTAACCACACCTTTGTTCTCAAGAAAGAAATTCAGTATATGAAAGAAAGAAAATAACAAAAAGGCCAGGATAGGGGTCTAGGGAGATGGCTCTGTGGGTAAGAGTGGTTACTGCTCTTGCAGAGGACCTAGGTTTGATTTCCAGTACCAACATGGTGGTTCACAACCATCTGTAACTATAGTTCCAGAGGATCTGGTGCCCTCTTTTGACTTCCATGAGCTCTAGGCATTCACACAGTGCACAGACATACATGTAGGTCAAACACATACATATAAAATAAATTAAATATAGAAAGAAAGAAACAAAAAGAAAAGTGAAGTTAGGTGGCATATGCCCATAATCCCAGCTCTCAGAAGGCCAAAATAGGGAAGTTCAAGTCCGAGGCCAGCTACTAATATAGCAAGATCCTAGCTCAAAAATTAAAAAACATTAATAAGTCAAAAGTCAAAGTTTTCAAGTACTGTAGGGCAGCATTTGAGATTTGAATATTGTCTGACAACACAAGATTCCTTCAAACACTTTTGTTTCTTCTGGTAGAGACTAAATACTGAACATGCTAGGCAAGTACTCTTTAACTGAAGAGCACCTCTAGCTATCTCTGGCAATAACTTGGTCAGGTTAGCCTTGCAGTTACTGCATGCCAGGTAAGCCTTGGATTAATTATCCTGCCTCAGACTCCTGAGCTAGGATTGTAAGGATAGGCCACCAGGCTAGCCGCAAACTTCAAATCCTGAGGAGCATATCCAAACAGAATTAATGGATGGCTTGTGTTTGTTTAAGATAAGGTCTGACTTTCTAGCCCATGGGAGCCCATGGGACTCTTCTTGCCTTAGCCTTCCAAGAGCTAGAATTTTAGGTGTGGTGCACAGGCTTTGGGTGACTTCTTTTTAAACATTACTTTCCATACAGAAAGTTTTAGTCCTTTAAGTGAAGCCACCAAGGCTCAGCGAACATAAGTGAACTCAGTTCTGCAGCCATCAAACTCAATGCACACGGAATGTAAATCCATGCCTCAGGAAAAGTATGTGTCAGGAAGTTGTAGACCATAAAATTCTTTCTTTTTTTTTTTAAAGATTTATTTATTATGTATACAATATTCCTCCTGCATGTACACCTCTATGCCAGAAGAGGACACCAGACCTCATTACAGATGGTTATGAGCCATTATGTGGTTGCTGGGAATTGAACTCAGGACCTCTGGAAGAACAGCCAGTGTTCTTAACCTCTGAGCCATCTCTCCAGCCCCATAAAATTCTTTCTAAGGCCAGTATTTAATCTACAAGTTGTGTGGATTATCATACAAGTATATGGACTACCACACAATTTGATAAAGTAACCTGACAGAAAAAAAAAATCACATCAGACTACAGAGATAGTTTAGCAGTTAAATGCAGGTTCATCTCCCTGAGTTCTTTAGTTCCCGGCACCCACACAGCAGCTCACAATCCTCTGTAACTACAATTCCAAGGGTTCCAATGCCCTTCTCACCTCTTTGGGGACCAGGCACACATGTGGTGCACATACATCCATGCAAGAAAAATATTTATAAACATAAAATAAATCTTAAAAAGAGAAAGTAGCACAGAACCAAAACTGAGATCAGACTTGAAGCAGCGAAGAAATACTGTCAGAAGCTGAGTTTAGTAGTTCATGCCTATAATCCCAGCACTTGGGAGGTAGACAGAAGAGGACAGAGTTTGAAGCTAGTCTGGACTACACAGCAAGACCATCTATTTTTATAAAATAAATGTTGATACAACTCTAATATTGCTTTCTTCTTCACATACCTGTGTGTACTGTATGTCTCTTATAAGAGTACTTAGGCCCACCAGAATAACTCAAAATAATTTCATCTTCACACATCTTAATCTGCCGGGAGGACCCTTTTTTCAAATAAATTTCTTTACAGGGAATACCATTCTGTACACTTGTAGGAGGTCTAGTACTGGAGAACAAGTATAACTCTGTAGTTGGGTAGCAACGAGTCCAAGACCCAGCCCAGACACTTACAGTTCCCCTTCTCAGCCTTGCTATCTGATTCTGTAGAGTGGTGGAAGGGCTAAGTGAGATAATATGCTATACACACAGTGAAGAAAATGCTTCTGCTCTGGGGCAAATTCATCCTTCATTGAAACTTTATAAAACCCCCTGATAGTAGACAGCTGCTTACAGCATAGTCCCTGCAGCCAACAACACTGTGTGATGTGCTTACAAACGCAGGTGGGCAGAACCCATTTTATGTGTTCTTACTACAAAAATAAAAATAAAAAAATTAAAGTCACACCCAAGGAAATTTTTTCCAGGTGGTGGACACGTCTTTTACAATGATTATGGTGATGACTGTACCATTTAACATAGTAAATCTCATCAAATTGTACACAATTAACAAATACATTTTAATGCATATCATTATATCTCATGTGATGATTTTTGCCACTTGACATAAACCGTAATCACCTGGCAAACAGGGAACTTCAATTGAGAAATTGTCTCCATCAGACTCGCCTGTGGGCATGTCTATGGGGCATTTTCTTGATTAATGATTGATGTGGAAGAGCCCAACCACTATGGACAGTGCCATCCCTGGGCAGGTGATCTTAGGTTATACAAGAAAGCCAGCCAGTAAACAGCATTCCTCCACAGTCTCTGCTTCACTTCCTGCCTCCAGGATCCTGACTGAGTTCTCCCCTGGCTTCCCTCAGTGATGGACTATATTGAGAACGTGTAAGCTAAATAAAGCCTTTCCTTTCCAAGTTTCTTTAGGCCAGAATGTTTTATCACAGCAACAGAAACCAACTAGAACACCTCAATAAAACTGCTTAAAAAAATTTTTTAAAAAAAAGCCAAGTTGAATAAAAAAAAGCTTGCTCTGTGAATGAGTCTAGACTTTAAGCCATGAAGTACTAAGATTAGATCATGAAACCAAAAAGAGCTCTCCAGGGAGCATGTAATCAAGAATGTGGAACAAGGAAGGAATAATGATTAGAGAATGTGTATGTCATATCTACCTGCAGACTGATGTGGGAAACATAGATGGGGTCACAAGAAATAGACCCACGCTGGCAAATATGAGAGACAAAACATATTACCAATGATATGAGTAACAACATCTAACATTCCGGGGTAGCTGCTGGGCTGTTCCACTCATCAAGACAAAGATTAGAAAACAGGTCCGTCCTGAGTCTGATGCAGGTGTCTGGGAAACATCTCAACAGGGAAAACAAACAAGTTGTTGTTTATCAACCAAATCTGATCTAAGGACAGTTTTTCTCCCTAATTTACAAGAAACACGAAACCATAGACATACTCATGTCCTTCCAAGAATGTGTTTGGTAAAACATGAGGCTGAGGATGGACTTAAGTAAGTCCAAGAATGGTCAAAGAAATGGCCTGAGGAAAGTGAGGAAAGACCAGAGATAAAAACAGGACAGTGTGCCTGTGCCATGTATGGAAACCTGTTCCAGATGTAAACACTATAGTTTGCTAATTTACCAAATTCTTTTCCCTTTTTTTTCCCCTACATGACCCTTCCTACAATTTTCCTCTGTTAAAACCAGGAAAGAAAAAAAAAAGCAATTTCTGTGATCATTCAAGCATAGAGCACAACCACTAGCCACATTCAAGACAGCCACCCTTGGAGTCACATGTCCCTATAAACAGAGCACCCAGTCTCTCCTCCCAGTCTCAGACACCTAGCCACTGTATTACTGTAATCATAGCCCTGTCTTTTCCATCCAATAACCTTGATTCTTCAAGATGGTAAACTGCCCTCCAAAGCTGAGTGACATTACAACCCTGGAAGACAAGCTGCGAGTAAGAAAACAAAGTATTTCAAATCTACAGTACTAACACTTTTAGGGTTAGGATGTGTTTTTAAGTGCTGGTGGTTCAGGTCTAGCCAACAAAAAGACCTGGTCTTACAGAACCCGCTCTGCTGCTTTTGCAAGTTTAACTCCTTACAGTCAGATTGCTCAACTCTTAAGGAGACTGTGAAGGTGGTTCACCCTGACAGTACTGGCTGTGCCTGCAGGACTTGAATGTATAAACGAATGCACTTGAAACCACTTGGGAAGCTCAATTCAATGACCAAGGGGGTTGAAAGAATTTCATCTGTGAAATTTTAACATTTATTAAGTTTCCCCATTTCTATAAAGCTACTGTTCATAACTACAATTCAACAAGACTAAAGAACACTTGGACATTACTGCCACTTTACTAAGTTCCTTTACAGCCCTCCTATACACAAAAGCCCCTCCCAATCCACACACAGAACTGTCTGCTCTCACCACTGTCTGCTCCAAGACAGCTCCTTCAAAACAGAACTTTTGAAAACTAAGTATGAATGATAGTAAGCAACCTGTAGGACAGCAGGTCTGCCTGTCTCTGCCTCCCTAGTGCCAGGTTTACAAGTATGTGGCACCATGCCTAGCTTTTCCGCCTGGATTCAAGAGAACTGAATTGAGGTCCTGATGCTTGCCCAGCAAGCACTTTACTGACTGAGCTTTCTCCCCAAACTCCTAAGGATGCTCTTGTAAAAGGGAAGTTGGAGGTTGGAGGAAAGAGGAATTATCTTTTACTATAATTCTCTACATATTTTTAACATATAAAAACAATAATTACTTAAAGATGCATATAATTTCAAAATGTAAAAAAATTAGTAAAAATACCAAAACCACATGTTATTTTATTTGAAATGCCCTACACCCTAGTTACTCATAGTGACAACTACTGCCAGCAACACTACAGCCCCGAGTGCTCACTGCAGAAACAAATGGATCCTCTTAAACCAGAAGCAAGGACTTGAGCCACAGACAACCTCCCTGGGCTGCTGCTGCTTCTCAACTATGAGGATTTCAGACTTAAGGGCTCAGAAAACCCTCTCTAGCTAACACTAGGCTTGGGAAAGAGAAGCTCTATCTGGGAGCCACTGTGAATTCAGGCCTTGCTACAAAACCAGAAGGCCCAGCCAAGAGGAGGGAACACTGGAGGGCAGCCACAGTACAGGCAAAGGCACCAAGTTACTGACAGGCCTCACTCCTTGCGTATCATCGGAGACAGAAAAAGAACAAAGGGAAACAAAAGCACCCAGGTAGAAATATGCAGCCCTCAAACATCACCAGTCCTGGACTGTCCCCATCACTCCAGTGACAGTACTTGAAAGGCATCCATTCTCTTTACTGATGGGCAGTATCAGTTCATCAGTTAATGTTTGGAAACCACAATTCCTAACAGCTGGATTTCAATTTCTTCCTCCACACAGAAGCTCCACTCACCAATAATCCTCTCTTCCAAAATCTGGTGCTTTTCTTCTTCTTCTTTTCCCCCCAAGGGTTTCTCTGTGCAGCCCTGGCTGTCCTGGAACTCACTCTGTAAACCTGTCTGGCCTTGAACTCACAGGGATCCACCTGCCTCTGCCTCCTGAAGTGCTGGGATTAAAGGCCTTTGCCACCACCTGGTCCCCAAATATAGAACCATTAACACTTTTCCTGCTTACTCATATTGGTCCATATGTCCCAGATGCATCACCACGCCTTCACACTAAAACAGATCCAAATGCAGTTGCCAATTTCAGGGGGTCTGATGCCCTGGGAATCTGACACCCTCTTTTGGCCTTTGCAGGCACCAAGCATGCAACTGATGCACAGACATACATTCAAGCAAAACACTCATTCACATAAAATAAAAAATTTTTAAATGTTTTCATGTGAGCCTTCAAGCTGTAAAGTGTTTGCCATGCAAGCCTGATGGCCTGAATTCAATCCCAGAACCCATGTAAAGGAAGGAGAGCGTCTACTGCACAAAGCAGTCTGATATGTGTGCTGTGGCGTGTGTACCTCTCTTCACGTGCATCATACAAACACACTCACAATAATAACAAAAATAAAATTAAAAATTTTTATGTGATCCCTGAAACTAAACATTTTTCATTATGGTTGAAACCTACTTTCCCTTTTCCTCTCCTTTCCTTGGTGGTATTAAACCCAAGATTTTGTGCACGCCAGACAAGCACTCTACTACTAAACTATTTTGTCAGCCTTTTAAAGCTTTCATTCTAGTATTCCTTAACAAAGCAGTGCAGAAGGCTGATTTTAAGTCAACACTTGGTTATAATGGACAATAAACATGGTTCCAAAAGGAAGGAGCTCTGTGATGTGATATTGTCCCTCATTCAATGACATAAACATTCTGCTTTAATTCTGGATATAGGGTTGAGGAAATGGCACAATGAGTAAAGGGTTTGCCACAGAACACGAAAGTATAATGACCTGAGTTTAGATCCCCAGTGCCCATGTAAAAGCTGGGCGCAGTGGCACATGTCTGTAATTGCAGCATTGAGGAGACAGAGAGACAGGTGGATCCTCGGAGCTCGCTGGCTGGCACCTGTCAACTCCAGGTTCAGTAAGAGACCATTAAAAACGGTATACAGTGCAGAAGATACCCAATGTTGACTTCTGAAGACCCACATGCACACAGTAACACAAATACCCCCTCCCCTGCAACACACACATCTGGGTGTGATGATCCATACATGCAATCCCAGCACTCAGAAGGCTTAAATATCAAGACCAGCCTGGGCTACACACCTAAGTCACATCTCCTATCTTCCCCTGCCCTAAAAAATAAAAAAAACCACAGAACCACAAAAATAAGTAAATGAATTGGTCTAGCAAAGGTCCATCTTCTCTGATTCAATTACCTTTAACGACTGATTAGAAGATGTCACTTTTTAATAAAAGGCTTTGAAATCTATTACAACTCATTTGTCTCTTGCCTACCAGAACCTGCCAGAAAAGCATGAGGCCCTCAGTTTGATTGCCAGAGACCGTTAAAAACAGTAGGCATGGTGGTATACACTTAACGATTCCAGTGACGGGAGGTGGAGAAGGAAAATCTCTGGGGCTCACTGGCCAGACAGCCTGGACTACACAATAAGGTCAAGCTGGTGAAAGACTGTCTAAAAAAATATTTTTTTTTCTTTTTTTTTTTAACTTTCTATTTATTTAACTTTATTATGTTCGTTGGTGTGAAGGTGTCAGATCTCATGGAACTGCATTTTCAGACAGTTGTGAGCTGCCATGTGGGTGCTGGGAATCGAACCCGGGTCCTCTGGAAGAGCAGTCAGTGCTCTTAACCGCTGAGCCATCTCTCCAGCCCCCTGTCTAAAAAAATATTGAGAAAAAAAAACAACCCAACAAAATCCAAGGTGTGTGTGTGTGTTGGGAGTACAGAGAGATGGCTCAGCGGTTAAAACTACAGATTAGTCTTGCAGAGGATCCAAGCTCAGTTTGCAGTACCTGTGTTGGGTGGCTCACAACTGCCTATAACTGTAGTTCCAGGAGGAGCCAATGCTGTTCTGGCCTCCTTGACCATCTGTATTCAACATGCACATACCCACACACACCTGGACCCTCCCCCCCCCACACACACACATCTGGGTATGGTGGTCCATACATGCAATCCGCCAAACAAAGTCTTTTAAGAATAACTTAAAAGTGAGGAGTGGTGAGACAGATCATTTGGTAAAGTGCTTGTGGCCAAGCCTGACAATTGGAGCTGGATCTTCAGGACCCACACGGTAGAAGGAGAGAAGCAACTCCCACAAGCTGTACTCTCACCTCCACCCACATGCCACAGAATATGAGTGTACACACACAGAATAAATAAATGGAAAATGAAAAATGTACATGTCTCCGGTACACAAGGAACAATGCATGTACTGATCACTGGCCTCCACATATGTATGCACATGTTCATGCACCTACAAGAACAAATACACAGCCGGGCGGTGGTGGCGCACGCCTTTAATCCCAGCATTCGGGAGGCAGAGGCAGGTGGATCTCTGGGGGTTCGAGGCCAGCCTGGTCTACAAGAGCTAGTTCCGGGACGGGCACCAAAGCTACAGAGAAACCCTGTCTCGAAAAACCAAAAAAAAAAAAAAAAAAAAAAAAAAAAAGAACAAACACACAAACCCTATGCCTCTTCTATGCCTCTTACCGGGTTTTAACAATTACCAATATATGGCAATTCTTATCTATAATCCTCCAGATGCACTGAAAACTTTTTAACTATAGGGAGTTACAGAAAAAGCTTTCTCATTTCCCGAACAGAGGGCTGAGGAAAATCATGCGACGGGAGCAGCACACACTGGTCATGCATTTTGCTAAGAGTCAACAAAGCACCGCTCAAGAGTCTCAAGTCTAAGGTAGAAGGTTAAGTAAGACTTGTGGATTCTCCTAAAACACTTCTGCTTTTTTTTAAAAAATTGTTTTATTGAGCTATATATTTTTTTCTGCTCCCCTCCCTCCTCCCTTTCCCTTTTACCCTCTCCCATGGTCCCCATGCTCCCAATTTACTCAGGAGATCTTGTCTTTCTCTACTTCCCATGTAGGTTATTAGACCCATGTATGTCTCTCCTAGAGTCCTCATTGTTGTCTAGGTTCTCTGGGGTTGTGAATTGTTACACTGAATATTTTAAGGCAACTTCCAGACATATTAATTCATCCCTAAGGACTTCAGCTCTAATCTCCAAGACAGAGATAGTCTATCTTTTAAAATACAACAATACTATCATGTAAAAAAATAAAATCCTTTAAAAATCATCTAATATTTGCGGGTCACTCAAGTTATTTCCAATGGCCTCGAAATACCTCTTTAAAATGGTGGAGATATAAATAAGGTTTGCATATTACATTTGCTGGAGCCTAAGCTTTTAAACATGTAGCTGCTCCTCTCCTTTTCTCTGGGCATACCCCTGAAGTCACTAGGCTCACTCTGCTCTATAGTATCTTTCACATCATAATTAATAACATTCTATAAACTTTTTAACTGTTTTATCCAGAAACTTAGTTTTTAATTTGTGGAGGAGGAAACAAGAATATTCATGAATGATGTCATGCTCTTCTTATCTTGCCACACACAGGAGTGAAATTTAGTTATGCCAATTTTGGAGGTGGTATGGTTTATCATAAGATTGTCAGTTTGACCCATAATTCTAAAGTTCCTTAAATGACCTTGGCTGTTATTAAGGATCAATGCACAGGTCTTTTATTTCATTATATTATTACATAGAAACTTTATAAATTTAAGACATTTTTTATCAGATTATAAAATCCTGTTTACAAGTTCCTCATATGTAAAATTATGAGAATTTTTGAAAAAGACGTAACAGTTCACAGTGGCATTCTGGATCTGTAAAATCAAACCACAAATCAAAACCACTCACAGCCACTAAGATGACAAGAGCTGAAAAACAAAGACAGTAAATGTTGACGAGGATGTGGAGAAACGAACATTCTCAGGTAGCTAATGGGACTGCCAGATGAGGCAATGGTTCTGGAAAACAGTTCTGCAGTCCCTTAACAAATTTAACAGAGGTCACCATTTGGTTTAGCAACCAGATCTATATGTCCAAAAAATTATATCCACAAAACCTTCACAAATGGGAAAGGGATTTCCAAGTCATATCCCTAAAAAGAGAATGTGTCTAGAATGTAAAAAGAACTCAATAATAAAAGAAACCATGTTTTTAAAAATTGACAAAGAATCTGAATAGGTAGTTTTTCAAGTAACATATACTAATAGTCAAAATGCACATGGAAAAAATACTCAACCTTTCTAAGAAAAAGAAAGCAGTTACTTTCAGGGCTGGAAAATAACTCAGAGGTTTAGAAATTGTACTGTTCTTTTCTTTCAGAGTTTGGTCCTTAGCACCTACATCAGATAGTTTACAACTGCCCAGAACTCCAGCTCCAGGGGACCCAACGCCATTTTCTGGCTTCTGTGGGCACCTGCATTCATGTGCAAATACATATGTGCAAATGCATAATTTAAAAAATAAAATAACTTAAAAGTGGTTACTTTCTCATTCATCATCAAATAGGCACCACTGGGGCCAGAAGGCTCTACAGGTGCAGAGGACGCACCCACATCTGCCTGCTCACAATTGCCAGTAACTCCAGTTCTGGAGCAGTGGTTCTCAATCTGTGGGTCACGACCTCTTTGGGGTTTGCATATCAAATATCCTGTATACCAGATATTAACATTAAGATATCATATCAGTAGCAAAATTAGAGTTATGAAATAGGAACGAAAAAATTTTATGGTTGGGGTCATCATAACATGAGGAACTGTATTGAAGGAAGGCGAGAGCACAACAGTAGTGATTGAGAGCCACTGCTCTAGAGGATCTAACAGCCTCTCACTGCCGCAAGAGTCTGCATGAACACACTGTACATACGTACACATAAAACAATAAAAACTAATAAATATTCCTTAAAAACCCACCTTACTTGAAGAGATCAGCCACAAATATTTTTTTAATATTCTTTGTTAGGCAGCAAAAAATTGGCTATTTGTTTTGTTTTTTTAAATGGGTATCATCATACAGCCCAGGCTGGCCTCACCTAACCCTTTCCTCGACCTCTGAGGTGACTGGGGATTAAAGGTATGTACTACCAAGCCTGGCAAAAATTGGCATAAAAATTATGGAAGTTGTGATGGTTATTATTGGTTGTCAACTTGACTAGATCTGGAATTAACTTAAACACAAGTGGTTGGGTACACCAGGGAGGGATATTTTTTCTTAATTAAATCATCTGAAGTGGGGAGAACGACTTTAATCTGAGTCACACCTTCTGCTGGCAGGCTAAAGGACATGGAAGAAGGAAGCTTTCTGCCTGCTTGCTCTCAGTGGCAAATCCATTTCTTCACTGGCATTAGAACCTACTTCCTTGGAATTCTGGCACACGCTGAAGCCAAGCTGAGACATCCAGCCTTGTGGACTGAATAACCTCTGGACTGTTAGACCAGACCTTCTGTTGGTAGACAGCCATTGCTAGACTAGCTGGAACACAGCCCATACACCATTCTAATAAATCTCTCTCTCTCTCTCTCTCTCTCTCTCTCTCTCACACACACACACACACACACAGAGAGAGAGAGAGAGAGAGAGAGAGAGAGAGAGAGATTCATTCTGTAAGTTCTGTTCCTCTAGAGCACGCTGACTTATCCTCAAGTCATCAACTCTACCACAAGATAAGAAGTGAATGATAACCTAACTACTTTGCCCACGGGGAGACAAGGAATGGAGTCTCTTCGTGTACTTGTATGGGTAGAAGTATAAAACTACACATATATCTGTGTCGATGGAAGCTAGAGGACAACCTAAGGTGTCATTTCTTAGGAGCTATCCACCTTATTTTGCTTATTTATTTAATTTTAAAAATACTGTGTGTGTGTGTGTGTGTGTGTGTGTGTGTGTGTGTGTGCGCGCGTTCACCCCCACAAGAGCCAGAAGGCATCCGATCCCTTGGAGCTAGGGTTCCAAGCAGCTGAGAGTTGCCAGATGTAGATACTGATAACCAAAGTCTGGTTCTCTGCAAGCGCAGCGCTCACTCTTAATGGCTAGTATATTTCTTTTTCTTAAAGTTTTATTTTTAGTATTTTTAATGGTGTGTGTGGACATGAGTGAAGGTACCCTCAGAAGCCAGAGGCGGCAGAGCTCGGAGCTAGAGTTGTATATGCGGTTGTCAGCCAATTGATGTGCATACTAAAGAACGAAGTCTGGTCTTCTGAAAGAGCACTCAGTGTTCTTAACCAAAGAACCATCTCTTTAGCTCCTATACATATATATTTCTTTCTGTTTTTGTTTGTTTGTTTGTTTTTCAAGATAGGGTTTCTCTTTATAAACAGCCTGGCTGTCCTGGAACTCTTTTTGTAGACCAGGCTGGCCTCAAACTCAGATCCTCCTGCCTCTGCCTCCCGAGTGCTGGGATTAAAGGCTTGTGCCATCACTGCCTGGCATATATTTTTTTTTTTTTTTTGGTTTTTCGAGACAGGGTTTCTCCCTGGCATATATTTTTAAGAAATAAAGAATAGCATTTGTCTGTGATAGCACTTTTAGAATCCCAAGAAACAGTGAAACACATGAAAATGCAAAAATAATGCAACAATGTTTACAAACCGATGCTGAGGTCCTCCAGTAATGAATGGTACTAGACAAACACAAACACCCGAGCTATAGGAAATAAGCCACCATCATCCAGTTCTGATCTTCTTGCACAAATCACGCGACTGCTTCTGAACTAAGCTGGAGTAGGAGAGGGAAACAGGTATAGTATGCAGGAAAAGTACCCAGATAATGCTTCTAGATATTCTGATTTACATTTACTGAGCCAGTTTAGGGGACAGAATAAATGGGCACTACTTCAAAGAGGTGGCAACTTGTTGGTATGCCTACAAATAAAAAACTACACAAAGGTCTTCAAATAGTTCCATTTCTTAAAATACATTGTTCAGTTAATTGTATATACAAACATATAACAAAATATCTAGAAGGATATTCATTGTATTCTTGTAAGAGAAAACCTAGAAACAAATGTTTAACATAAAGCCTAGTTACAAATACATGTAACAGTCCTATGTATAACAAAACAACAGCTTATTCTACAGCTGAATAACAAAATAAGAAATGCCAACACTGGTTGTTCTTCAAGAAGACCTGAGTTCAATTCTCTGTAACCAAATGGCAGTTCACAGTGGTCTATGGTTCTGGTTCCACAGACTCCAACAACCTTTCTGACCTCCAAGGACACCTGGCACATGAGTTGTACACAGACATATGTACAGGCAAAACAACCATATACACACACGTTTTAAATTAATTTTAAAAAAAGAAATGTCGATACAAAGAGTAAACAATACTTTGTGCTAATGAGGAAGGACTGTCAGGATTCAAATTCTGTTTCCTCGCCTGTCTACTCACTTCTAGTCCCGCAGAGTAGGAGGGAGCCCTTGTAATTATTGAAAAGATGAAGCAAGACAATTCATGTAAGGCATTTATTATATAGTCTGTCACAGGCAATAGAAAACAGCAATTATTATTACTCTAATAGCACCTATGATGTAACTGTTTATATCTACCCGTCCTGCATTGGTATATAATCTTCTCAAAGATAAGAATATGACTTTCTCACTTTCATTTAGAACCCCAAGTACTTTGTCTGGCAAATAGGTGGCATATGAATGTACTGAATCAAGGGGCTTGCTTTTCTGGTTCTGCATTCACCCACATACTAAGTCAGTGTCTAAAAGGTACCCAGTGACTAGTCTCCTGGATCCAACCAAGCCTTAGAGTGAGCTTATCAGGCCACTCGGGGCAGAGAGAGGGGAAAAGGAACTGAGTTTTTGGCCTTTCAAGGACAGATTAGAAGTAGGACATAAAACCTACCAGTCTCTCCCTGATGACTACTTCTGGGCACTGGGTGCCACAGAGATGGAGAGAGAGGGAATTAGAATATAAAAGTCCTAGCCCATACTCCAAGCAGGCCTGCAGGAAAAACACTAGTAAACATTGCTCTTGGCAAGTGGTTAAGAACCTACACATCCCTGTCCTCAAGCTTCCCAAATGAAAAGAGCTCTGAAGGAAAGCCAGGAACCTGGCAAGAAAAGGTGGGAGAAAAGGGAAAACCAGAAAGCAAAAACCAAGCCGGCGGTGGTGGCACACACTCGGGAGGCAGAGGCAGGTGGATCTCTGTGAGTTCGAGGTCAGCCTGGTCTACAAGAGCTAGTTTCAGGACAGGCTCCAAAGCTACAGAGAAACCCTGTCTCGAAAAGCCAAAGGGGGAAGAAAAGAAAAAAAAAAAAAACACCAAAAACCGCCACAAGTATGAAGGATCAGGCAAACAGCTCTGAATGGCTAACCACGCGCTGAAGAGAAGGAAGTGAAAGGATCCCAGGAAACCATAAAAGATTTCGCTTAGGCAACATTGTCAAGAGCCTTGTAGAAAATGATAACGCATTTGGGGTTTCATTCATCTCACGGGCGGAGGAAAGTGAGGAAATTTTTAAGAGCACAAATGACAACGTCAGAGCTATGGTTTTGAAAGGAGGATCTAGGCAGAAGGATGTTTATCCCGTCCCTGTCAATCCTCATCCACCATCTTTTGGTTCTCTGGCTGCCTCAGTAGTTAACAGGTAACAAGAGATGCTATATCCGGGGACAGGAGACTGCCTTTCAACAGGGACTCCCTATCCTGGCCAAGGGCTTTGGCAAACATTACTCTAAGAAGAGCTGGAGCATTTCTTTTTTTCCTGTCGTACAAACATCATCACTGACAACAACAAAAACTCGAACCTCTCAGGATCAGCTCTGCCTCTATGGTTTTTATTTTTAGGAGATACAATTAGGAGTTAGTCCCTTCCCCCCATGAAGTGTCAATTTTTAAGATTTGCTGAAAGTAAACAGAAGAGATGTGCGTTCCCAAGTGGCTCGTTCTGAATTCTGAGCAGCTCTGAGTCCATATTTTCCTTCTTAAGCATACACAACAGTTGGGATCGCGCTTGGGAGAGGGCTGGGGAGTAGGACCAGGAAGGGGTTTTAAGAGGGGGTGGAAATGATCACTGCGTGAGCCACCTTTCTCCTCCCACTAAATGGACCTGAGCAAATACCGTTCTCGCTGCTCAACGTTTTTTTTTTTTTTTTCCTTTCAGAATGGACAGCAGCGCCCTGGCCAGGGCCCCAGGAGGACGTCCGCAAAGTTCCAGCCTGTCCGTGTCCCGCACGTTTCCGGGACCCCCTCCCCCTGTTCACCGTGCCAGGATGCACAAGCCGGAGGCGCTCCTCCGGGAACGGATCCAGGGACCGCTCCCACGCGCGGCCAGGCCATCCCAACCTTCCCTAGCCCACCCGACGGCGGCAGGCGCGAACGCTTACCGAGCCCGGCGCTGGGCGGGACCGCGGGGGACGCGCACGGCAGCTCCGCCTCAGCACCGCGGCGGCGGCGTCTCGGCCCGTCGCTCCCCTCAGGGCCGCCGCCCGGTCCGCTGCTCGAAGCCCCGCGGCGGCGGCGGCGGCCTCGCCTCCATGGCGAGGAGAAGCAGCGAAGAGAGGACTGGGCGGGAGGCTGCGATGGCGGCGTGGTCCAGGGGTCGGTGTGCTAGATACCCCCGCGGGTCCCTGTCAGCGCCTCGCTCGCCGCAGCCTCACTCCCGACGCGGCCTGGGCTGTAAGGCGCTTCGTCATTGGCCATTGAGAGACGGGCGCTGGTTCGCTGACGCTGGGCGGGCGTCTCCGCCTCCGCGGGCCCCACCCCTGCGCGCCGGGCTGCGCCGCGGAGTTCCCCAGGAGCCCAGGGGGTCTCCGGGTGGAGACTAGATGTTCCCCGTCCTCCGGAGGCGCCTGTCTCCTGGCTGCAACGTCTTCTACCTCGCTACAGTCCTAGGCCCCTGGGCATGGGCTTTCTTCCCAGTTTACAGATGAGGAAACTGACACCAGGCACAGCCACGCCAGTATCTTCCAGCTGGGGAGCTTAGGCACTTGAAAGCCACCTCTCCATCCCTTTCCAAATGTTATCCTTTCGTCCGTGAACTCTCCCTCGCCCTTGCTGCAAGATGCTTAAAGGACGAAGGATGTAACTGCGAGGAGAGAGGTATTTGCTTAGTCCCTAGGACGGGTCTGGCTCTGCGAATGTCATCTTAAATAAACCAGTCCACATCATCCCCACCCGAACCCCAGGGAAATCTCTCTTGCTTTCCAGATGTGCATGCTGGGCCTGACTTTCTAGACTGGGCCGAAGCACGGCACGTGGTGCTCTGCCGCGGGCGGGGAAGATGCCTTTTGATATATGGCTGGTGGTGGAGGCGAAGATCGAAAGCCCTAAGATCAGGGGCGCGGACACTGTTCTCACACGTCTGGGCGGCGGTCCCTCGCCTAGAGCTCCGAAGCCATCTGGCGGTGCTTCTGGAGGTAGCGGTTCCCAGTTGAACTCGCTTGCTGCAAGACCTGGGGCGCCAAGTTAGAACTCTGGAATAAGTGTGTGCTGACCAGAGCCAGAGCCTGGGGATGTGCGTTGAAATGGGCCTTCTTTAAACTTCCTTCCCGTAGGTAGTAAAACTCCTCCTTGAGTAAGACTTAAACGTTTGTGACTCAGGTTCTCCCTCAGCGGGGCCATCCCAGAGACAGCCAACCCGAGACCTCTCTATCCAGTCTCCTAAATGTCAGATTCCAGCCACTCCTACATGTCCAAGACGCTGATTTCCTGGGAAGTACAAAGTCTATCAGGGATGCAAATACACAGGAAATCGAAAAGGAACTAAATGAAAGTTCTGGTGTTCTACTAGAACTCGATGAAAATAAACAAAAACCGACACAAAGCAAAAAATCTGAAAACCACTAAGTGCAGGAGGGGCTAGCAATGAGAGCAGCCCTGTGGCCTTAGAGTAAACCCTATCAGTCAAGTTTTCCTTATCTACACCTAACCTACACTGCTTATTTCTATTTTTATTTGAACTTACAGCATCATAAAAGGATTTGCCATACTAATATTTGGTAACGTAATAAAAAGGAATAGAATAAGTGATTCTCCATGAGACCACGTGAAGGACACTACTGGATTTGACTACACTTGGGAGGACTTGTGGTAAGCTGTGGAAGTCAGAGTGCTGGATTTTCAGGTCTGCCTTGTGGTGAATGACCCGATCCTACCTGATTCTTCCTGGAACCTTCCTGGTACATGCAGCTTGGCAAAGTAACCCATTCTCAGAAAACTGCAAGTTTCTTTTCTCTATATGATAGTCAAGCAGTGTGTTTTTTGCATAGGGTAACAGAACTTCAGACCAAGGTTCTTTAGTGACCCACCCTGGGTAGGAAGGTTTACTGTAGACAACTACACAGAGGGTTGTTTTTTGTTTGTTTTAAGAACAGAGTCTTATTCCTAGCTGCCTTCCTGGTGAAACTGGCTCAGTTCTTGTCCTACTTGACTCCTGGTTCTTTTCAGAACCCCTACCCCATCAGCAAAGCCAAGAGTTGTCTTGGGAGACAAAAAAAGAGGAGCGAGACAAGAGAAGGCTAAGTTTGTGCCGCCCCCCCCCCCATGGCACTGACACCTGCAGGTGAGAGCTGGAGTTGCAGGACTGGAGGACGGGATTAACTGTTTCCTAAAGAAAGTCACTTCCCCCTCTAGCCACTTTTCTTTTTTTCTTTTTCCTTTTTTAAATATTTATTTATTATGTATACAATATTCTGTCTGTGTGTATGGCCAGAAGAGGGCACCAGACCTCATTACAGACGGTTGTGAGCCACCATGTGGTTGCTGGGAATTGAACTCAGGACCTTTGGAAGAGCAGGCAATGCTCTTAACCACTAGCCTTCTCTCCAGCCACTTTTCTGTCTAGAGAATGGGACAAAGTGTTGTCCTCTCAATAATCCTGGGTGTAGACCATGTGCTGGCTGCCACAAGGAGCGAGTTAGAGGAGATATCGGCTCTCAGGAGCCCCACTCTGGGGTGTAGACGGACACCAGACAAATTCACGAGAATGTTCGCTGAAGTGCTGACATGAAACTGAAGCCAGGGAATATGAGAGTGGAAATAAATGAAGACCAAGTGCTGTTCAGGCCACTGTTCACCTCCTGAGGGTCATTGGCTCAAGTTTTGTAACTAAGAGCACACAGGCTTTCTGTCCTAACACACTATAGCCACCATCAGACAATCTAGAAGTGTTTCTGTTCTTGGTCCCAAGAATGAATACTTGCCCAGTCCATTAGATAAGACTTGATCCCACCCAAGACCACAGACACGGGTCTGCTTGTACAATTCTCAAGATAGAAGACAATTTATACTAATTTCAGTTTAGCAAATAGAAGAAAAAGTTCCTACTTTTGGTTTTTACGTTGCAGTAAAAGGAATAGAGAACTTGGAGAGTCAATGCTTGGCAAGTATTCTACTTTTGAATTAGTCCCAAGTACCACAATCCTAAACTTTGAGATATCATCTTACACCTGTCAGAATGGCTAAAATCAAAAACACCAATGATAGCCTTTGCTAGAGAGGCTGTGGAGGAAGGGGTACCCTCATCCATTGCTGGTGGGAATGCAATCTTGTGCAACCACTTTGGAAAGCAGTGTTTCGGTTTCTCAGGAAATTCGGGATCAACCTACCCCTGGACCCAGCAATACCACTCTTGGGAATATACCCAAGAGATGCCCTATCATATGACAAAAGCATTTGTTCAACTATGTTCATAGCAGTATTATTTGTAATAGCCAGAACCTGGAAACAACCTAGATGTCCTTCAATGGAAGAATGGATGAAGAAAGTGTGGAATATATACACATTAGAGTACTACGCTGCGGTAAAAAACAATGACTTCTCTAATTTTTAGATAAGAATATTTCTAAGTGTATCCACTTGTGAAAACTCAGTAAATGTGCACTTTGAGATCTACGTATATCCTGAGGTGGGTAAGTATACAGTCTCACCCCTAACCAAAGAACTATTTGCAATTGATTCCTGCTGGGAAAGGAAAAATCTGTTCTCTCAAATGGAGCGTCATTGGGTATATCCACCTCACTCCAGGGCTGACCCTATGTCCAGGAGTAGGTGGCCAACACAAAACTGACTCCATGTTTTGTTTTGTTTTTTTTTGATGCACTTTTTGGTTTAGTATTTTCTATCTTACTGGTGTTTTTTCTTTTTCTTTTTTTTTTTTTTTAGTTTGTCTTGATTTTCCTTTTTTGCTTTTGTTGGTCTTAAGGGAGAGACAAAGAAAGAACATGAAGTTGGATGTGTAGGGAGGTGGGGAGAATCTGGGAGAAGTTGGGAAAGGGAAACATGATCAAAATATAGTGTATGAAAAAGTTAAAAAAAAAGAAAAAGTTATGGCTTAACAGTGATGTTTGTGTGTCAAGATGACAAGGGCTCAGTTGGGCTGGCTGGTATGTGCTGCATTCACGCAAAGTCCTCTGCTTTTAATCTTTAATAACTCTCCCTATGGACAAGTCCAGTGCCTTATACATGTACTTTTTATGAGATTGTAACTGTGTCCATATGCCATTGTTGTAATTTCTCGTATATTTCTATGATTTCAGGTATACTGTTTACTGTTTGCATGTTACTTTGGGAGTGAGGCTTTATCATGCACACTCTAAAAGCACTGGCTAGTTCTTCTTTCCCAGAAAGAACTGCTTTTCACTAAGAGCTCAAATGTCTGCAGCAATCTTCCAAAGGGCATCAGGAGATACTCGAGCAGTAAAGACCTGTGAGGCTGACTGGGGAGAGAATGTGTCCAGAATTAGAGGTCCTTTTCCTTCCCTGGAGGTGTCTGCTTGTTCCAAGAGAAGATTAAGTCAAACTTACTCCTCAAATGGACCACAATCTTCCCAGAACCTTGCACTCCCTATCAAGAGGTGAGACTATTTCCTGTTGCAATAGGTGAGGGAGGTTTGGAAGACTACAGTCAGAATGTGGTGGGACAAGCTGGACTTCAATGCTAGATTAAGAAAGGTGACAAATTCCACTGGCTACCCACAGAGCATACTTGCCCTTGGTTGTTAGGTGCACCGGGCTGTAGCTGTTCTGGTCCACAACCAGACATAAAAATGAGCAAGCCCTCAGGTGGTTTCAGTCCCCAGCCACCAAGTCCCCCTCAGCCTTTGAGCTTTCTTTCAGGGATATCCAGAGCTACAAGCCAGGTATAGGCATCGCTGTTGAATCCTGTCCACCTTCTTGACCCACATAACAAACTGCTCTCAGAGTAAGAAGTTGTTTTACAATGAAATAAATTTTTTTGAAGGATTTTCACAAAACTGCATTTGCAAATTAGATGGGAATAAAGGAAGTGCTACCTTACCAAGCCCAGACTTTGTTGTTTTGTTTTTTTTGAGATCGGATCTTGTTATGTAGCCCAGGCTGGTAGCAGTCATCCTACCTCTGCCTCATCAATACAGGGATTTCAGTCTTGCACCACCACAGCCATTATTTATTTATTGGAGCCAGGGTCTTATATATCTCCTATGCTTGTCTTGAACTCACAGCAATCTCCCTGCCTCAGCTTTCCAAGTACTGGGATTACAGGGATATGCCACCATGCCTAGCCTCTCCTGTACTTTGCAAAGATAGTTAGGACTAGGAGTGTTAAAGGGGGAAATGTCAGAAGCTCTGGTGAGGTCCTTTCCTTAGGCTTTGGTTTCTTCCTGCTAACAAGTGTGTGTGGGGGGGGAAAGGACTCACCTCATTGACAGTGGGGATTCTGCAGTCCGCTGGAGTACAGTCAGGGCTGCAGACAGCAGGCAGAAAGCTAAAGCTTTGTTGACTGGAGGTTTAGCGCTCACTGAAGTAGGATGGGATTAGGGGTTTCCAGGTCACAGCTCTTGGACAGAACTGAGATGATCTTCCACTCCTGTTTTCTCCAAGCTCAGAAACCACCCAAGAACTGCTCATTACGTATTGCCCAATAGCCAACGCTCTCAAAGGTGTTTCCTCCAATCCTGACAATGGAATGATCATGGGCTTCCCATCTATCCTCCAATCTTTACTACAGGGCAATTTAGAGGACCTGCCTCAGTCTTACCAGTTCAGAGGGCCTGAGTGCGGTTCTAGCCTGGTGTAGTCAAGCTTAGGTTCCAAATCCTTATTGATCTCTATTCAGTTTTATTTACTCACTCACCCATTCATTTAGTGTGTGTGTGTGTGTGTTGGTAAAGGTCAGAGGACGGAAGTATAAACTCAAGTTGCTAGGTTTGCTGGCAAGCGCCTTTAGCTGCTGAGCCATCCTGTCAGCCCAAATTGTTCTTTTATAACATATTTGTTGTTACCAATCTCTGGTTCTCAATTTTCTTTTCTACAAAGAGAAGGATTTTATGCATCTCAGAACTGTCATGAGGAATGAATGAAATAATGACAAAGTATATAGTATGGTTCTTGTGAGAACACACACATGCATGTAATGGTTTCTGGTGTGGGTCTTCCTGGATTGGTGTTTAGATTTTATGCCATCTCTCTCCAGACCTTCCTCCAGGCTATGTATGAGGCTGCTTCTGAGAGAGCAACTATGGTAACTATGTAAAGGAACAGGTCTCTCTGATAAGTTCCTATTTCCAGCCTCAATACAATCAAATATGTGGCATTCTGCCGCATATGTGGCTAAAAGGTTCTGCCTCAAGCATGCTTTTCTTAGGCTAGACAGCATACAACAACTATTCTGAATTATTGTTCAAAATTTATTTACATCTGGACATTCCTGGGTTACAACTAGCCCCCTAAAAGGCAGCACTTCACTTCTTCTGGACTTGTGCTCTGGCCCGCTGAATCTTGTCAGCTGTGGCCCCATCTGCAGCTCCGGTGCAGTGGGACAAAACCAGGCTCAGCTCCGTTTCATTCCGGTGCTCAATGGCCACATCTGCAGCCTGAGCCACATCCCTGTGGTTTGACAGAAGGGAGGTGTGTTGGGGTGTTCAGGGGCACAGCCCACTCTTACAGCCCACTCCAGCTAGCGCACACAGAGGCCTCCATGTGACTTACCCGACAAGGAGCAGAGCCTTGACCTTCTGCTCAGGGCCCACACGGGACGCGTACTTCTTGGCCTCATACTTGTTATGCTGTTTCATGCAGATCTCTACAAAGGGCTTCATGAGACAGAGAAGACAAAAACTAGGGCCCTTTCCTCTCTCTTAGGAGCAGAATCCCAGAGGACACACTGTACAGATATTTTATATACAGCCAGTGTACCTAGTCCCCTTCCAACCTGTGCAAAATATGGCACTCACCATTTTTTAACAGAAACAACTAAACCAAAGGTCTATTAGAGACAGGAGAAGAATCATCTTCATGCTTCTGTTCTACCGCCACCACTCCCACCACCAAGGTAGGTGTTTCTGCCCTCTGGCTTCTCAGGTCTTATATTTTCTCTCAGGCTGCCACTATGAAATTTGCCCTCCAGATGTCTGAAGCATCTCCTCAATGCCTTCCACTGCCTCAAAGATAGCCCTCCCAGCCCCTTCCACCCTCAGGCAGAAGTGCCCCCTGTAGTCTTTACTGGATAAAGCACCTCTGTCCACCACTAGGTAGGAGGCAGGCTTGGCCTGTCTTCCAGAGTTCCCCACACAGTATGTGTCTGCCCACATTCACATGGCACAGAACACAGGACAGTGGAATGGGTGAACAAATGGCCACCATTCCCATTTTCCTTGCTTGGCCTCCTCCCAGGATTACTCTCAGGGGGATCCCTGCACCTCACCAGGTAGCCAATCGGTGATTTCTTGCTCTTGGAAAACTTCTCCAGCTCCTCCCAATCTTCCAGATCTGCCAGGGCAGCCAGCTTTAGCCACCAGAGCCTGCAGGGAAGCTGGACTCAACATAGGTGTGCAGGAAAGGCAAGAGGTCCTAGAACTACATGCATCTAGGATCCTTACCTACCTCTTGTCAGGGATTCGAAAATCACGAGCCAGCTGCTCTGCACGCTTGTTGTGGCCTCCACGGATAAGAGTGGCAACTGTGTCATGCAGAGACAGGTCTAGGAACTGGCCCCCCAGCTCATCTTCTAGACGCCGCTGTAGTCGGAGGAGCCTCATTTGATCCTCTGTGGCCTGGAGACCAGAATGAGGCAGGTTGGAGATGAAGGCCAAGGAAGAAAGGCCAAGAGGGCAGGATAGGGAGCTCTCAGAAAAGGGGGGTCAAACCTTGGCTGCAAATTCATTCTTGGCCTTGTAGAAGGCATCAGCTGCTGTCTGCAGAGCTGCTACTCGCCCCTCAATTCTCTACACAGACAAAGGTATGCAGAGGACAACACATTAGCATTGCCTCTCTCTATCCTTGTGTCCAGAGTCAGCCTTACCCACTAGGGACATTCCTCTGGAGGCCTAGAGAAGATAGCTAGCTCCTTTGAAATTAGTGTCATATCCTTGCCTCTTGGTCTCAGATCCCCTCAACAGTTAAGACCAGAGAGGGTGTAACCAAATGCAGAGAGCTAGGCCTTGGCAAAAGAACCAAACAGCAACTACTCCAAAGACCTCACCCTCCCTTTGCACCACAGACCTCTTCAGCAGCATAGCTGGCTCGGATGTGGAAGCTGCCCAACTCCTGGTGATTGTCGTCTTGATTGTAAAGGTCCTTCAGAGTGTCTAGCTCCTGATGCTTACAGAACTGGGTCATAGGCAGATTAGTCAGCAAAGACAACTCACGGGCTCAGAAGGCTCCAATTGTGTCCTCCCCTTCACCCACACCTACCTGTCGATACAAACTCAGGGCCATGGGTTGGTTCCGGAGAGTCATGAAAAAGTCTCCTCGATTTAGTTCATTCTTTAGGTGCAGCAACACTGTAAACACTGTGAGATGATAAAGTAGGTGGGGCCTCCAGCCCAGCTCTGCACATCACAGGGCTCACTCACCTTATCATCCTACTGCTACCTGGCCCTCACCCACACCCTGCTCACCCAGGTCAGTGTCCCCACTCTCAATGGCCTTGCTCAGTGCTAGTTTGCTCCTCTTCATCTTTAGGAGAAGAGGTACCTGCTCCCCTGATCGTGGCTCATACTCCAGTAGCTGCAAGGTAGGGTAGAAGACAAAGAGAGGCACCTGCATAAGGGCCTGAAACCCCCACACTGGGGTGTCTGGGGAAGGTAACATAATCACACCTTGATGGCTAGTTCAGTGCGACCACAGCCATAGGCTCGTGCAGCAATGTCAGAATATGAAACACCAGGCGTGTCACCCAGCTTCTGATTAATTGCCCGTGCTACATCCTCATCTGAGACATCTTTCTGCTGCACCTGTGAGTATACAAGCCTGGATGTCACCCCTCACCTGCCCAATCCCACAGGACTTCCATCAGAACCCACCCTTTACTCCCATGCACTGTATTCTATGTTGCCAGGGCCTAAGGTTACCTCACATCCCATGTCCTTGCCTTGTAGCAGGCCCAGTGGGCTAGGATCCTGCTGACACCCTGTACTTCAGGAAGGCGCAGGTACTCGCATATCTGAATAGCTAGGGGGTAAAGCCTCCGCAATACAAGCCTGGCAGACAAAGGAGTAAGGGACACAAGGTTTAAGGCAAAGTGAGGTAAAATGACCTCAGACTGTCTTATCCTCCTAGTCCTAAAAGGCATGTGAGGAGTAGTGCCCACAGGGTCCCACGTAAGGCTGTAATACCACGCACCCTTGCCCTCCTACAGCACCCATGAGCTTCTGTACCTGTCCAACAGCACCTGGATGGTGAGCTGCTTATATCTGTATTTTCCTTGGTTAAGGATCCAGTTGGCATAGTCCCGTTTGCCAGGGATCTGCAGACCACGTCTCCTGCCCCTTCCCCTACCATGCCCAGCTGTAAACACCCTCACAGTATGTATGAGGATACTGGCTATAGGTCAGAGGGATCCCAATGTGGTAGTCCCTAATAGCATTGAGCACTCGCAGGTCCTGACACATGCGCACAAAACTGTCAGGCGGAAATCTGTCAAGGAAACACTTTCCAAAGGAAGCTGCCTGAAAAGAACCAAAGAGCAATGGAGAAGAATTTCCCTTGCTGCCCAACCCACCCCATTCCCAGCACACCCTCCCCCAAAACTCCCTCCAGGCCAACCCTGAGCAGACTCTTTTGCATGTCCGGCTGGTGCTCATGTCCTGCAGCTTCAATGCACTGCTGCACAGCCTGGATGAGTTGCCCCAGCTCCTGGATCTCCCGTAGGTACTCATCTGCTTTCTGGCTCTCTTTCTGTGGGAGGAGGCCCAAAGATGGAGCATCACATAGAATACCTCACTGTGGCTCCTAGCCTCTTGGGACTACGTAGTTCAAATGGAAATGATTTGGAAAGGCCGAACAGACCCTATCTACTCAAGCTACTGGAGGAGCCCACGACTGCTTATTGTGTGGGGATGGGGTGGGGGTACTTGATACCTCCTAATAGTAGCACCAACTTGAGCCTGGGCACAGTAGGGATGCCTTGCCCTTCCCAGCCTGTTAAATGCGCTAGCTGTTGTCAGCTCAAGTCAGTATCTTACCTAAATCCCTCCCCTGCCAGGTGGCCCCTAGCGTATCATGGGTGCTCAGGCAGGGGCGGAGGCTGGTCTAGTGAGAAAGAGGATGGGAGAGAACATCATGGGGTCTTAGAAGTCGGGCAGACTTACCTCATATTCCTTCTGGGCCTCCAACAGTAGTGCTCCAGGGGCCATTGAGGCAATTTTGAAGATCTCTTCGCTGGCCACTAGGGGAAGAATTTTTGAGTAGTGATGAAGAAGCATGAAAATTCTTAGTCTTGCCCCTAATACCCAGATCCTATTTTGGGCCATTGTCATAGGACAGCGTGGTAGTCTGTGGTCAGGAACACTGTACCCTTGTGGGAGCCTCACCTGGGACTTCATGTAGGAATTCATGGGTGCTGCGGGAGAAGATGCGGACCCCATCAAGTTCCGGCACTAAGTAGGAGTCCTCATCTAGCACAAACCTGAGTTTAGTCAAGGTAGCTACTCAAAGACAGGGCAACTCCCCTTTCCCTCCCTCTTCCAGCCCACACAGGAAGCGTTCCAAGGATACTGAATGCTTTCAGGCGCATTGCCCACCACCATTAGCCGTCTCTCCCAGGCCACCACAACAGCTCTTTCCTTGCTTCGAGGACGGCTACACCTATAGACAACATCATATACACATGTGGGACACTCAGGACATCAGAGCCATGTCTTCTACATCATTGCTTACACCCCTTTTCCTTGGAGAGCCCTGAACATACTGTGTCCCTTAGCCCATTTCTCTGGCTACATAATGGCCCATCTGTTTCCCCTCTCACTTTTGCACTACCAGTCAAGTGGCCCACAGAGGACCACGGTTTCCTTTAAGGGTTGGCAGAGAAGAGAATGCCAAAGCTCCACTTAGAGTCTGAATGGAAGGCAGGATGACTCAAGCCCAGCCTTAAAGGATGCCTCCTCACCAGACCATCTGCTTTGGGGGTGCCCGGATGTTGCAGTTGAACTCGCACAGCTTCTCCTGAAATGGCACAGCTTGTCATGACCCTGTCCCAGCAGTCATCCTGCTGTTCAAAAGCCATGACCCTGTCCACAATAGCTCTTCCCTTGTTGTTCCAGAACCACACCTTGAGTGACGCTGTCCCCATCCAGATGTAGCCTGTGTCTGTGAAGAGTGCCAGGTAACGATATGTGAAGGATACAGCCATCTGTAGGAAGCTGCTCACTCCTGGGGCTAAGCCAGCAGGTGTCTGGAGCAGGGGCAGAAAGGAAACCAGATAAACTAACTTCCCAATGCCTTCCCACTGCTTGGCCAGCTCTTCCATTTCATTCCCACTTAGGTTCTCACCACTGTGGAGCAGGTGGCATGATCCAGGAGGTAAAGATCAGGCCCTACAGCCAGAAGAATGTGTGCCACTCGGTCGTGGCACAGTGTGGTCCAACATGAGGGTGCACTTTGTAGACCTGTGGCAGACAAGAGGATACTCTGGGATGACCAGAGTCCACAGTGTCTGTCTCTGCTGGTCCTAGTCTAGAGGAACATCTGTGGTACTGAAGAGCTCTCTTAAGTATTAAGGCTTACTTGGCACCTCTGGCATCCGACGGAGTTTGAGGTCACCCACATTGGCACTCAGGGTAAAGCGATAGGCCCCTGTGAGGATGGCCACCCCAGAACCAAACTCAGTATGAAAGATCCGGGCATCCAGGACTCGGTTCTGAAGCACCTCCTAGCAAAAGGGACCATGGGTTAAGAAATCTACAGGTAATGAGGTCCACCTTCCCTCCTCAGGCTCCTGTGGCCCCTACATTGCCCATGCTGAAGTGCCTCCGGAAGTCTCCATGAAGCCCGTAAACTAACACTGCACCATCTTCTTGTACACAGAGCAGCTCCTCCTCCGCTGACCAGCCGAGGGCCACCACAGGCCCGCTCTTCCACTGCAGAGGAAAGAGGTTCCTATGGCTTTCCTTGGAGTCAGCCAGCCCTGCCCATCACACTGTAGGGACAGGTCCTGTGCTTACCAGCAGGGTGGCCAGTGACATGCCAGAGGCAGAGTAGATCTCCAGTACTGGTCGCATGCTGGCAGCTTTCTCTTTTCTCCAACAGTTCCGTAGCAGAGCTGCATTTTGAGAAGGGACTTCTGCCTTAGATCCTCAGGGCCCAGGTGAGGTAAGCCTCTTGGATTAGTTCCTCACGCCCAGCCCGTGGGAAATCAAGCCTCATGAGGACCCAAATTAAAAGCATTTTAGCAAGGTAAACTGGCAAAGAACAACCTGAACCACACCCCGGGATCCCACAATACATAGTAATAGTAGAGGGGCAACATACCAATGGGACCTCCATAGGGAGCAGCAGCCACCAAGCAATCCTTGAGTTCCTCCTTCAGGTCCCAGTCCATGCTGTACAGTTCATATTTCCTGCGCACAGAGATAAACAGAGATTAGCTTCCTCTTGATCCTATATCTAGACAGAATAAGCCCCAGAGGAATGCCTAAAGCTGCCATTTGTCCTTGTAGAGGTAGAGCAGGTAGTAGAGGAGAGTCCTCTTATACACACACACACACACACACACACACACACACACACACGCATACATGCACGCACACAAGCACGCACGTACGCACGCAGGAGGCAGAGAGGGGAATGATAAGACTAGAGACTGACCATATTACAGAGGCCTGTGAACTACAGGTGAGGTAGCACAGGAAGGATGTGACTTTTGAGGCAAATATACAATATTGGTAGGAACAACTGAGATGCACAGGACACGTACAAGACACTGAAAAGGTGCTAAGGTAAGGTGCTGGCTCTGGCTGGAAACAGTAGGAAAGTGAGACCTTCAGAGGAGACCTCTTCTATCTATTTCTGGTTCCAGTGATGAATGATATTGTGCTCTTTATGTTTAGGGGTCAAACTAGAGTTAGAGATGAAGCCAGTTGTAGAAGTACTGAGTTGACAGTGCCTGAAAGATACCCAAAATGAGCTCTTCAATGAGATAGAGCTAGAGAGGGTCTGGCTGATGGCGTTCTGTGAATCTTGGCTTGACAGGAAGACTGCAACGCTACGCATGTGTATGCATGCATGCTGAATGATAAGGAGTTGAGGCTTGAAACATGCTATCACTGGATGGATCCTCCTGCCTGTTTCTGCCCCTCTTCCCCTTTACCCTCTGCACCCTGCCCTTCTATCCCTCTGCTCCCTGACCCCTGCACTTCTACCCCTCTGCCCTCTGACCCCTACCCCTCTTCCCCTTTACCCTCTGCACCCTGCCCTTCTATCCCTCTGCCCTCTGTCCTCTGTCCCCTGCCTCTGCTTCTGCCAAATTCTGGGATTGAGGACATGAGCCACTATGCCTGGCACGACTAGAATCTTTTAAAAGTTAATATTTATAAATCAGGATACACAGACCTTGTCTTTAATAAAATAAATTAATATTAAAAAATAAAATATTCTAGTTATAATAACAATAAAACTTTTAAGATATTTAAGAATAGCTTCATGAAAAATGCAATAAAACCATACCAAATTTTCCTCAAAGATAATAGAAGGCATGAATAAATTTTGTAAGATGACCCACAAATGCACAACTAATATTTCTTTACAGAAATGTATACATTAACTCTAAAGTTCATGGTTGGAAAAGGGACTCTTTGAAACAAAATAGTGGAAGCTATTTAAGAGCATTCAAAAATATAATATACACATGTACATCCATGTATATCATATATAAAACATACTATATAAACTAATTAAAACTGCTGTTTGGGGATAGAAATAAGAAAACAGATGAGGGGCTGGAGGGTTGGTCACAGTTAAAAGCTCATACTACTCATACAGAGAACCCGAGTTCCTTCACTACCCCATCACTCCAGGGGACCTTATTCCCTCATCTGCATTGAGGGCACCTGTACTCACAATGCACGTACCCCCTACACATACTTTAGAAATAATAAAAATAATTATCAAAAAAAGAGTCAAGTACAGTAGTGCACACCTGAGAGAGTAAGGAAGGCAGATCTCTAAAAGTTCAAGGCCAGACTGGTTATATAGTAAGACCCTATCTCAAAAACGAAAACCTAAAACAAAACCAAAAACACATCAATGAAAGAAAACAGCGTCCAGAAAAGATCCAGAAATTGAGCATGATAAAGATGGTGCTTCATACTGGTCCAAAACATCCTGGATGTTGGCAGTACAGACTAATACCACCATGCCCGGTTTATGTGGTGCTGAGGACTGAGACCAAGACTTCAAGTATGCCAGGCAAGCACTCTAAAAACTGGGCTACATCCCCTAGCCTGGTCCAGTTGTCCTTTTTAAAAGAAACGTTTTTGAGTGAGTGAGTGAGAGAGAGAGAGAGAGAGAGCGAAATTATACCCACATGAGATGGATCAGTGGTTAAAAGCACAGGCCACTCTTGCAGAGGACCTGGGTTCTGTTCCCAGCACCCACATGGTGGCTCACACATGTCTGTAACTCTATTTCTAGGGGATCCAACACCTTCTCTGGCCTCCATGGGCACTAGGCATGCACATGGTACACAGACATACATGTAGGCAAAACACCCATACACATAAAATAAAAATAAATAAATCTTTTAAAACAAAGAATTAGAACATCAGAGTTTTTGGAATTTTTGTTTTTAGACAGGGTCTTACTCTGTAGCCCAGACTGGCCTCAAACTCAAGTTGATCTTCCTGCTTCTATCTCCTTCATGCTGAGACACATAGTGGCTTGAAAATTTAAAAATTTTACAATACATATACATTTGATATTTCATTACTAAATTCACTGAATGAAAATATGGGAAAAATATTTTTCATTCAGACCTAGTGTGCCAGTTACAAACTGACGGCCATTCAGTTCAAAATGTTCACGTTTTACAATGACCTTTAATCCTTCAAGCCTTTCTTTCAGTAAGCCCAATGTGACTTTCTCAGTAGAGGGCGCTAAAAGAACACTAGACCAACACACAGAACAAGAATTTGAATGCTTTCTTGTTGCTGCCTGCGGCCATTGGGTATAAAGATACCTGGTGGTGGCGCTCAACTCCACTAATGTGAATACATCTGGAAAGCACTGCCTAGGCCCTGATTACTTTCTCAGGGCTCTATGCAGACACTACACTCCAACCTTTCTGTTCATATTGGCCATCCACTTGTCTGTACACCTTCATATCTGGCTATATACATATTTTATATACTAGTATGTTTCTAGCCTTTATATGCTGTACATCCAGACTTTGGGTGTGACTTGCCTTAAGGCTGCTGTATTCCAGGCCTCCCAACTGTCCCTTTCTCTCCATTCTTGTATGTTCACACCTTGCTTAGACTGGTAACTAATCATGACCTGAGCAGAAAGCTTCTTTGACAGGTCTACGATAATCTCTTGTAGCTATACAGTTGCTATTGCTGAAAATCAACACAATTTTAATCACAACAGCTGAGTTTACCAACATAACATATTTTATGTGGAAGTTAGGGTACTGATCAGGAAACAATGGGATCCTGAAACCTAAATGGGGTATGTAGTTAGGTCCAGATGAAACTGACCATTTTGGAGCCTCTCTTCCTGGTCAAAGTAGCTTGTATGTCATCTCTGGAACCAGCTACCCTCAACCTGAAAACCCTATCATAATCTCATTCACAGAAGATGTGATGGAAGTTGCCCTGTCCAAGGCTGAGCTGGTAACACAATGCTGAGTGTTTAAAATATATCCCCACTATGGCACAATTTTCAAGGGTCCAATCTGCACTGGGCTCTGAAGAGGCAGAGATTTGTTCCTATTGGAACAGAGAAACATATGGGTAGATTCACCTTTCTTGCCCATTATGCATCTGCCAGCACTCAGAATCTCTTGACTTATAGACTGCTTTATTCACTATTGCAGAAATCTTCAAAGCACTGCATCTCCTCAATGAGCTCATATTCTCACACAGAGTTAAGAAGTCAGCTCTGGGCCACAGAATCGATTGGTCTTGCCATATATTCTAACCCCCACAGGAAGCAACCAAATGTCAGGCTGTCTGCTGCTATGATAGAGACGTAAGAGAGCTCAGTGGAAGAAAAATTTGATTTGGCTCACAGAATCTGTAGTGGGCTGAATGAGTGGCTCCTATAGGCTCATATATTTGAATGTTTGGTCCCTGGTTGGTGGAAATGTTTGGGGAAGGATTAGGAAGTGTGGCCTTGTTGTAGATGGTCTCTGGGGCCACGGTCTTGCTCTCTTTGCCTCCAACTTGTGGATTATAATGTACTTGTAGCTGCTGCCCCAGCACCATGCCTGCATGCCTGCTGCCATGCCTCCTGTCATGATGGACATGGACTCACCCTCTAAAACTGTAAGCAAGTCCCCAATTATTTTATAAGCTGGCTTGGTCATGGTGTTTCTTCACAGCAATAGAAAAGTAACTAAGGCATTATAAAAAGCTTCAGTACAAGGTCAGACTTCAGCTGTGAGACAAAGCAGAACATCATGGTGGCAAGAGCATGTGGCAGTGGCTGCTTATGAAAGTTAGGAAGCAGGGAAACAGGAGGGGCTGGGGACAAGATACATCTTTCACTGTATGCCTCCAGATACCCACTTCCTACAACTAGGCCCCACCTCCCACAGTTCTACAATCTTCAAACACTATTTCAATTTTGAATCCCTCAACATATGAAAGCATTGATTAGGCCAGAGACCCCATGATTAACTGCTTCCCCTCAAGCCTAGCTAGCAACCAAGCCCCCAAAACATACACAGTTAATGGGGAATATTTTATATCCAGACCACAGCACCAAGTTAACAGATAATGAAGTAAGCACTAACTGGAAGTCAAACTACCCTTAAGAATGGATTCTGCCTTATCCTTTGGATCAGAAACCACTGCAAGAGGCAGTTTTCTCCACAGAACACATGAGACCTGGATCTAAGGGTAGAAGTACAGTAGCTTCTTGTTCTGGAAACTGCGGTCTGTTGGCTTGCAGAGCTGAGTCTTCTAGGAGCTAATGGGTCTATCAGGAGAGGCGACAATGGATTTACTGAATTGGAAGGTAAGAGTGCCACCTTGAGCTGTTCTGACAACAGGCATAAAAAGGGGGCTTAATTTACTAAAGTGGGCTATTCTTCTTAAAAGGGCAGGAAGGACTATGCCTAGTCTGGGGGCTGCTCTGTGGCATCTCTTTGGGTTTTCATGTCCAATAGCAATGGTCAATGAGAAACTTCAAGAACCAAACACAGCAGCATGACTGAAGAAGGAAGTCTTGGTCACTCTACTGGGGAGGAAACAAGGACAAAGGATGTTCTGGCTGGGAGCATAGTTATAGGGGATACGCAGGAGCAGCTAAAAGCTGCAGGTAGCAACTGTGACCTTTTATGACTGATAATAGATACAAGACCGGTGTCATTTTGCACATTTTCTCTATACTAGTGATAGATACGTATGTATGTACACACTAGCCTTTATTTTCTTCCCTTTCTCATTGTACTTTTTATGCAGGATATACATAAGACAAGGGATAGATACATGATTATACAGGGTAGTCAGGTGAAACCTAGGCTTTTCCGTGCAATGACCTTCAGTTCTCCGGAATGCACAAGGTGAAATACAGGAGAAAGTGCAAGGACACTGATTTTCAGGATTTCTGAAGTATCTGAATCATTTACAATTGTTTCATCATGTAATCTTTCACACACTGAGCCTTTATGGAGAATATAGGATGACTCCATAAGACAAGACACAGGAGTCCAGATAAAACTGGGAGCATGGGGCTGGGCGGTGGTGGCGCACGCCTTTAATCCCAGCACTCGGGAGGCAGAGGCAGGCGGATCTCTGGGAGTTCGAGGCCAGCCTGGTCTACAAGAGCTAGTTCCGGGACAGGCTCCAAAGCTACAGAGAAACCCTGTCTCAAAAAACAAAAACAAAAACAAAAACAAAAAAAAAAAAAACTGGGAGCATGGCTCTGTAGTAACACCAACCTGCCCACTGTGGAACCTCAGCACTCTGCAGCCTCGGCACAGATCCAAGGAGATGGTTCTATATAGCCAGGTATGACAGAGGACAAAAGAGTAAGGTTGCTAGAGAAAAAACAAGAACAAAAATGAACCAAGATACAGGGGAAAAAATGTCTGTAGCAGATTCTACATGCTTGAGAGGGTTTCAAAGCTGTCTGAATTCAATACTGTAGAGGTAGAGCAGTTCTGGACAGGCATTGGAGGGGTGAGAGAAGCAGGGAGGGGCTAAGGGGGGTGTAATCACTTGAATACAAATTGTTGGAACTGTGAAGCCAAGTGCTCACTTATGCTGCCCCCAAAGCAGCAAGAGCTGGGAAGTACAGGGAGCCATTGGGCCAAAGCTTCCAAACAGTCATTGAATGCGGTCCAGGGGTTTGGCAGCTGCAAAGACCAGGAGGGAAGGAAGAAGTGACTGGCATAAAGGAACTAACTATGCAGGAGGAAGGCAGGGGAGAGGAAAGTAACAATGGACAGATCACCTCCCAAAGCCTTCAAGGTAGACAGTGTTCTTGGGGACAACACATGCCTCCTAGATGACATGGGGAGCAGATGTGCAGAGTGGAGGGGCAGCCTCTCAGGAAAGCCTAGGGTAAAGCTTTCATGAGGACAGGCCATCCCTCAACGTAGAAGGCTAGTTACATCCTTCTTTCATTCTCACATCCCAGAAATGGAAAACTCCTGCGCAGTAATACACGGATCCTAGATTCTAATCTGGGAACCATGAAACCTAGTACTTCTCGTAGCCTCCATTCCAGCCCCTGCAGTAATTGGTAAAGACCCTCTGGTTATGCAGGCAAACTTCTGGGGAAGCACTGTCCACCATGGTGTGAAAAGAGCCCTGTGTTTAACAGGCTGGAGACGCTCTGGGAAGGAATATATCAGGTCTAACATTAGGGAGCAATCCAACATTCTGTAGGTCCCTAAAGGGGGGCCACTATCATTTCCAAAATCCCGTGTCTCCAACTAACTCAAAACTAAATGCTACTCAAGGACTCTTGGGTATGGCAGCTGGTTTGTAAAATGGCGTAACTGCTGCTGTGGAAAACAGTATGGCAGCTCTAAAAATGTAAACAGAACTCCCAGACAATCCAGTAATTCTATTTCTGGATATACACCCAGAAGAAGTGAAACAGAAACAGAGTCTGAAAGAGGGTTTTTGTTCATTCATTTCTTGCATTTCCTCCCACAAACTAAGCGTGTACTCAACTAACCCTTTTAAAGACACACACACACACACACACACACACACACACGTGTTTACAGGAGCAGCATTCTCCAGAGATAAGGGGTGACAGCAACACTGCTTTGTCTAATGGTTTCCTGGTATTAGAATCCAGGGTCCATTTACTGCTGCTGACAAGATTTCAAAAATGTAGCTAGCCTTTAATATTGAGTACATTGCCTGTCCTCATGATATCTGTACCACCTGCAGGCTTTTCTGAGCCGCTGTCCTCCATTCTGCCCATTTGTACCCCCATGTCACTTACTGACAGAACAGATAAGAAAAATGCAGTATGTACATACAACAAAATCTTTCAGCCTTAAAGAATAAGAAATTATGATATATGCTATAACATTAACCTTGGGGATATTATAATATTAAGTTAAATAATCCAGTCACAAAAAGACAAATGATAGATGCCACTTGCATGAATTACCTAGAATAGTCAAATACAGAGAAAGGGGAGTATTTGTTTAAAGAGGAATTTCAATCTAATAGGTACAGAATTTCAGTTTTGTTAGATGGAGAAAACTTAAACTGGCTGTACACCACAGTAAATATATTCCACACTATTGGACAGTAATTAAAAAATGATTCAGATAAAGGGCTGGGAAAGTAGATCAGACGGTAGAATACTTGTCTAGCATGTATGAATCCCTGGGTTCAATGCCCAGCACTGGATAATCTAGGTACAACAGCACATGCCTATATCCCTAACATTTGGTAGATGGAGGCAGGTCATCCTGTGCTACACGAGAGCCTATCTAAGAAACAAACAAACAAAAAACCAAACAAACAAACAAAAAAAAAACACAAAAAAGGTTGGGAAGCCAGCTCAGCAGTTAAGAGCACTGGCTGCTTTTGCAGAGAGTATCCAGGTTCAATTCCCAGCACCCACATGTTACCTTTCAATGTCTGGGGCTGGAGAGATTGGTCAGTGGTTAAGAGCACTGGCTGCTCTTCAGAGGTCCTGAGTTCAATTCCCAGCAACCACAATCTACAATGGGATCTGATGCCCTCCCTCTTCTGGACTGCAGGCATATGTGCAAATAAAGCACTCATACATAAAACAAATAAATCTAAAAATAATAGTAAATAATCTCCTCCCTTTTAAAAAATAACAGGACTACCCAGTATCTAGGGAGAGAAAGAAAAACAAAGAAAAGAAAAACTACAAGAATATTTCCGGGGATATAAAATGTATTGTCATTCTTCTTCCTTTTACAAATTAACTATTTCTAAAGTGCCTGAAACTCAATGTGTTCAAATCCAAGTTCATGGGACTGGGGACACAGCTAATTCATTCACTAATGTGCTTGCTGCAAAAGTGTGAGACCTTGAGTTTGATTCCCAGCACCACTAAGACACCAGGCATGGGGTGCTGGGAAGGTGGAGATGGGCGGATCCCTGCCCAAGGTCCAGTGAGAGACCTTATCTTTAAAAGCAGAGTAAAACTGGGCGGTGGTGGCGCACGCCTTTAATCCCTTTAATCAGGAGGCAGAGGCAGGCAGATCTCTGTGATACACCTCTGTGAGTTTGAGGCCAGCCTGGTCTACAGAGTGAGTTCCAGGACAGGCTCCAAAGCTACAAAGAAACTTTGTCTCGAAAAAACAAAAACAAAACAATAAAAGCAGAGTAAATGGCTCCTGAGGAGCAACCCTCCACCTTCTCTTAAGAGCATGTGAGCCTATATATACCACAAACATGAGCATAAACCACCACACACCAGTCCATCCTCTTCTCGGCCAAATTCACTTCTCCTTTTTCATCATCTTAAGCTGAGAACCCAAGCCATCCTTGATTACTTGCTCCCTCTCACCCCCAAGTTCAGTATTCCCCGTAATAACTAGGATCAAAGGTTGAGTCCTTATCCTCCGTGTCACGTGCTGGCTGTAAGACCCATGAATGTCAAAGGCAGACTTAGTCTATCTTACCCATCGACACATACTGAGTCTGGCAAAGATGGGGTCAAATTAATGAATGGAATCAGCTCAAGTTACAGTTTTAGAATTAAAGTGGCTAAATTTCTAGAACCTGGTAAGAGATGGCCACCACTTCTCTCCTTATCTTTCCAAGTCCAACAAGTTCTTGAGAAAACAAATCCAATGCAAAGATCCTGCCCTTCAGATGGGACTCAGCAAAAGGGCTTCGCTTGTTCACCATTCATTCACTCACCAGAATCACAGATTAGGTCCGGATGAGAATGTGAACTAAACCAAGCACCTGTTCTAAAACATTTCACACTGGTGAATAAACTAGAAATGCTTTTGCATTCTCCTGTTTTAAAAAAAAGTCTGGGCTGGTTGGGTGGTGGTAGTGCATGCCTTTAATCCCGGTACTCAGAGGCAGAGGCAGGTGGATCTCTGTGAGTTCAAGGCCAGTCAGGTCTACAAGAGCTAGTTCCAGGACAGCTAGGGCTGTTACACTGAGAAACCTGTCTCAAAAACAAACAAACAAAGGACAAAAACAAAACAAAAAAAAAACCCCAAAAAACAAAAACCAATCTGGGCCAAGAGGGCTCAGCTTTGTAAAGCACTTGCTGCCAGCCTGAAGACGTGAGTTCAATCCCCAGATTCCATGTGGTGGAAAGGAGAGAACCAATTCCCCCTACAAGTTGCCCTCTGACCTCCAAACGTTTGTTGTTCTGCATTCGCACAAGCACGCGCGCACAAACACACACACAAAATGTAAAATCAAAAATTCTGTTTTGGTACAGAGTCTACAACATCCTGTTGTTCTTGGGGGGGAAAGGGGAGCGAGGCTTTTCAAGACAGGGTTTCTACACTATGTGTAGTGCTGGCTGTCTTGGAACTCAATCTCTCTGTAGATTGGGCTAGCCTCGAACTCAAGAGGTTCAGCTGCCTCTGCTAGGATTAAAGGCATGTGCTACCACTCTCAGAGCCACTCAGTTACTTAACCTGGACTTCCTGTCCCTCAACTTCCCCATCAGTAAATTAGAGCAAATCATGATCCCAATTCTATGTGGTGGGATACTTAAGAAAGTATACATAAAATACAAATACCTAGCATAGCGTCCAGTATATATGAAAGTCTTATTTGTTTGTTTTTTTGGTTTTCCAAGACAGAATTTCTCTGTAGCTTTGGGGCCTGTCCCGGAACTCACTCTGTAGACCAGGCTGGCCTTGAACTCATACAGATCTGCCAGTCTCTGCCCGAGTGCTAGGATTAAGGGCATGTGCCACCACCACCTGGCAGAAAGTATTACTTATTTGCACTCTAGGACATATATGCCATCTCCAGCAAGGCTTAACACTTCTAATTGTTTCTATGAGTGCAATGCAGGTAATGGGAAGTTAGCCACTTCTATGACAACACACTCACATCTTTTGAAACTTTATGTATGCATGAAGCTAAGATTTCATACAATAAACAGGAGGAGCTCTGTTGTAATAAAGTCTTCTTTGCTTCTATGCTGATTTAAAAGTACTTTAAAAATAATAAGTATTTTATTTTCAGTTTTTAGTTTTTTAAGCATGTGTTTTGGGACGGAGTCTCACCTTGCCCAGGATGGCCTCCAATGTATGAATACAGCCAAAGCTGACTTGGCTATATATATATGTGTGTGTGTGTGTGTGTGTGTGTGTGTATAGTAACATGATTACAGCAGTTAGCTGCTTGTTGACTTCCTTTCTAAGGTAAAGTATAAACTGACCAGTTACTAATCCTGATCCTCCTGTCTCCACCTGCCAAGGGCTGGGATAACGGGTGTGACGGCACACTCTGCTCACTAGTATTTTCAATGGGTGAAATCATTAACAGTTTCTGTTGATTTCAACTAAGTTTTTCATTTTTCATATTGCAAATGTGTCTAGGAGGAATGATGAATAAACAAATGCAACAGATCTCTAAAAATTACTACAAGGCATCGTTTGTCTGGGAAATGCATCACACTCTGAACAACAAAATTTCATTAAGAGTTGGGTTATTAGAATGGTAAACAGCCTCATTAGCAGGAGCAATGTCTTCTACTGAAATACGACACCAACGCAACGGCTTCGTGATCTTCAGGTGCATCAATAAAACATTCTTCACAATTTTGCAACTAGTTGGGCAACTATTAGGTTTTGTTTATTTCTACGTTGCTGTTTTAAAACAGGGTCTTACTCTGCTGCCCTGGCTGGCCTGAACTGACTACACAGGCCAGGCTGGCCTGGATCTCCAAACTGCTGGAATTAGAGGCATGGGACACCACAGGCTGGACAGCTATTTGACAACAGGCTACATGGATGTGATGAGGGCCTGCAATTCTGTGCGGTTGGAACATGATTTGAGAATGGTTAAGATCAAACTGGAAGCCGCTCAGGGAGACAAATTGATGTATGTTCTACAAGTAGTTTGTACCTTATCTTAGAAACTCAACGAAACGCTAACTACTGTAATCACGTTACTACTTCAGACTCACAGCTCAGGGCTCTCTTAACTTCAGTGAGCTGCCAATGCCTAGGGTTCTTCATTAATAGTGCCAGCTAGTCACCCCCTTCTCTCAGCTTTGGTCAGTACTGTCACCCCGCCCGCTGTGGCGATCCCGCCCTCCTCTGAGAGCCCCTGTGGTCTGACTTCAGCAGCAGTTTCCGGAAGGAGACTGGCACTGGCGGTCGCCGCGGGCGGCCTCCCTCAACGTGATCTGAGCATCCTTCCGGAGGCAGACAGACCTCGATATTGGGGTGTCATCTGAGCTTGCCTCTGTTGGAGCAGAGGAAGGACCAGATTGCTGCCCCTAGGCAACCGTGCGTAAAGTGGCAGACGTTCGAGCTAGCAGCCGGAGGGGCGGACGTCAGCACCCGTGGTGGGTGGGTGGGGGGGGCGAGCGCCGCTGGCTCCGCCGGGGGAGGCTCAAACCAGCAAACAAGCACGGTAAGCTGGGCAGTGGGCGAGAAGGTGGGGCGGCGGGCGGCTCACCGGTAAAAGGCAGAGTCCCCGAGTGGGTTCCAATTCGCTGTGTAACAGTCCATGTCTGGTACAGCTGGCAGCTAGAAGCGCCTAGTAAACACCCGCCTGGCGCAAGCTCCAGGCCGCACTTCCGCTTCCGCCCGTCGGGGGTCACGTGGTGAGGCCGCCTTAGCGGCCATCAGCACTGTGGGCAAACCGCACTGAGCTATCGTTGCTCTCCGCTCCTACCCGGGCTTCGCGGCCGCCCTGGTGGGCCTAGGCCTGATTCCTATCCTTCACGGCGGCCAACCTCGCTGTCTTTCTGACCCCTCCGGCGTTGCGGGTCGCGCAGGGAGAGACATGGGTGACCGGAAGTGGGAGCCATGAGCATCTCCTCCTGGAGCTCAGATGCTGGAGGCGTTGGCTGGACCACCGCGACGCCCGCATGGAGAGCACTGGGCGTCGAGCTGCGTACCGACAACTAACCTGGGCACCTGGGCTCTGCGGGGCGGGGTCGTTGCCGAACCTACCGCCCTCCAGGGGCGCGGGAACATGACTCTAGATCAGGAGCCCGCCGTCGGCAAGGCGCAGGGCGCCCGGGCCTGCCCTACTGGCTGGTGAATCCCTGGAGCCCGGAGACTTGGTAACTGGCGCGAGCGGACGTGTGCGCACGCGCAGGGCCGCTGCTGACACGTGGCTGGGAGCAAGGGAGTCGCTGCTCGCGCGAAGCGCCATAGTGTAGGCCCTTGGTCCAAGCGACCCTCCACCTTCCCTCCGAGTGTGATGAAGGCTGGTGCTATCATGGGATGCGCCATGCGGCCCCACTCTCCTCCCTATTACTCAGAGCAGCCAGGGAGGGGCCATCGCGCATCTCTCATCTTGGGACAGACTGACCTACCTTGAGTCCCTGCCCTCCCTCAGCTTAGTGGCCTCTCCCTGCAGCTGGCGTCAGTGGCAGCATGGTCTTCTGTTTGGAAAACAAGGTGCCACACCGCCTACTGCGAAGCGCCATGGTCCACTTCCAAGCCTCCGAAGTCCAGCAACTGCTCCACAACAAGTTCGTGGTCATTTTGGGGGACTCCAGTGAGTGACCACTTAGGATGGCATTTCATAGTTCTATATCTGCAGCCTTTTCTTTATGTCTGCACCCCGTATCTTCATTTCCGTCTTCTCCATTTTCTACTGTTTTAGAACACTAGACTTGTATTTTTTTCACCTACATACCTTCCACGGGTGCCCTGGCATATCATTTGTGCATTATTTTAGCCCATGCTTGTAGCATCTTTATCTCTTGTAGCCCTCCATGATTTTCTTAAAAGGAGCTGTGGGTTATGTTGTGTGTTTCCCTGGTGACAGGGCTGGCTTAATTGTGCCCCTTGGGTCTCTTGGGTCACTACATATAGGTTAGAGGAGATGCATCTGACTAGACAGAACCGAGCCGAGGTTTTTAAACCTCATCTTTTCTTTTCCTTTAAGTCAGCTCTTGAGCAGCCAAACCCTGGGAAACAAAAGGCCTTCATTTGGAAGGCTCTGAGAGGCCTGCCTTAACCTTAGGATCCCTATCTCCCTGCAGTTCAGAGAGCTGTGTATAAGGACCTGGTGCTTCTGCTCCAGAAAGACACACTGCTCACAGCCTCCCAGTTAAAAGCCAAGGTGAGAGAAACTTGGCAACCATGCCAGTGTTGGGTGGGTGCAGACCCTGGCCTGAAAAGGACCACCTGCCTGGCATGGATCTGACCGTCGGGGTGGGGGTGGGTGGGTAGGGGGAGCTGAGCTTTGAACAGGATCAGCTGGTGGCTGGGGGCCAGCTGGGCGAGCTCCACAACGGGACACAGTACCGAGAGGTCCGCCAGTTCTGCTCTGTCTCTGGCCACCACCTTGTGCGCTTCTACTTCCTCACCCGTGTTTACTCCGAGTACCTTGAGGACGTCTTGAAGGAACTGTCATACGGACCTGCCCCTGACCTGGTGATCATCAACTCCTGCCTCTGGGATCTCTCCAGGTTCAGGCGAGGGAAAGGGAAATACTGGTTGGAGGAGGAGGTATGGCGCCATCCCTGTGCCCTTGCCCACCCTCCGTGTTACCCAACAGATATGGCCGCTGCCCAATGGAGAGCTACAGAGAGAACTTGGAACGAGTGTTTGTACGAATGGATCAGGTTTTGCCAGACTCTTGTCTGCTGGTGTGGAACATGGCAATGCCTTTGGGGGAGCGTGTCACTGGGGGTTTCCTCCTGCCAGAGGTGAGTGAGTGGGACCCTTCTGGACAGGGATAGAGTGGCTGGCTGGTCAATAGGAGACCATTTTAGAGGCTCCACTTTCTCTATTAGCTCCAGCCCCTGGCAGTTTCTCTGCGACAGGATGTGGTTGAGGGGAACTTCTACAGTGCTACACTAGCTGGGAACCATTGTTTCGACGTCCTGGATCTCCACTTCCATTTCCGTCACGCCGTGCATCACCGTCATCGAGATGGTGTCCACTGGGACCAGCATGCACACCGCCACCTCTCACACTTACTTCTGAGCCATGTGGCTGATGCCTGGGGTGTGGAGCTACCCAAACACGACCCTCTCCCAGGTAAGATCTGCCACAGAGTGAGTGGGTAGTGATGTCAATAGGACCTTTAGCACAGAAGGCACAGAGAACCAAATGCAACAGAGGTACCTGTAGAAAGTAGGTGATCCTTTGAAAAAATGGTGGTGGCTCCTGAGTATTCCACTCTCACTTCCTGGGAGTGGTTAGATCATGGGAGTCACTCGACTGTTCATCTCCTGGTTCTTCAGCTGTGTGATTCAGCTGTGTGATTTGAAGGAAAGTGACCAAGTACTGATTGCAAAAGGCAGGGTCAAGGCCAGGCAGTGGTGGTGCACACCTTTAATCCCAGCACTTTTGAGGCAGAGGCAAGCAGATCTCTATGAATTTGTGGCCAGCCTGGTCTACAAAGTGAGTTCCAGGACAGCCAAGGCTGTTACAAAGAGAAATCCTGTCTCAAAAAGCCAAAAACAAAGCAAACAACAACAACAAAAAAGCCAGGATCAAAAGACCATACTCAGTGAGATGAAGGAAAGTGAAACTCTTTGTAGGTAGTCTCAGGTAGGAAGCGTGAGGACAGATAATGGAGGAAGGGTGATCCAAGTCCAAGTAGTGTTGCAGCGCCAGGAAAGCTCATCAACTGCAGAAGTGAGAGCTCCAGCCAGCTAGCAGCCTATAGAGCAGAGACAATGTAACCTGCAGTGTCTTTGCAAGTCAGTCTCTAGGTGATACGGTTAGTGGACAGTAGCTCATAGGCTCCTCTCTACCTCAGGGTCCCAGTCTTCTCTGGTTCCGGCCCAGTGCAGTCTTCCCGACCCTGTTCTAGCCACTGCTGTAGGTGCGGAGAGTCCCACTGCTTCAGCTTGGTTTTGAGACACTGCTCTCATTGCCTCCCTGCTGAGACCTTCTCTGCTACGGATCTTTTGTTTGCTTGTTAGTCTCTTAGTCCCTGCCGGCCTGCAAAGGAAACATCCTGACTTCTTTCTCCGTTTGCTGCTCCTCTGCATCAGGTCACTTGTTGGTAGTTCATCCCCTCCAGCCCAGTACCAGCACAGATGTGCTGGGCTTCAGTGCCAAGAATACAGTCTTTGCTGAATTGGAAGCATGAGTTATCTTAGATGCTATTGTTGCAGCAATAGAAGCTGTGGGGGACACAGAAAGGCCAGGAATAGTCTGCCATTAGGGCTTATTAGCTAAGAGCTGGAACTTTAGGAAGGTGGATTCAGATGGATTATGTACTGGTTCCATTTCCTTTGTTTTGCTTAGTGAGAGAATTGGTCCTCAGTAAATAAAGGAATGTTTGAAAAGGTTGAAAGCCTAGTTTGTGGTACTTCACAACTTCAGATTCCATCTAAGAACTGGAAATAGCTGGAGATGTGGCTCAGGTGGTAGAGTGCTTGAAGTTGGCAGCATGCATGAAGCAATGGGTTCAGTCTCTAGCACCATTTACAACCAGGCACAGTGGTGCATGCTTGTAACTTTAGCACTTGAGAAATGAATCAGGAGGATCGCTAACTATAAAGTGAGTTTAAGGCCAGCCTGGAAAATATGAGACCTTGTCTCAAGGTGGGGAAAAGGAAGTTAAAATTGTTTAAAGACTTGAAGTGGGAAGATGAGCAAGTGAGTTTGGTTAGGGAAGATCTGTTTGACCTGTGATAGCCACACTTGGAGTCATCAGTAGCAGAGGGTATGTGAGTGTGAACTAGGAAACAGACAGCAGAGCCATGCTCACACTTTGGGTTGGCAGAGAGCAGATTGATGGGGAAGCAAAAGTAGTTAAGAACAGAGAAGTGCTTTCAGGACAGGGTGTATTGTTGATGTCATGTAGCTGAACTGTTGGAAAGGAGTGGTTTATTAAGCTTGTCAGGCAGTTCTATTTAGTAGGAAAAGCATTGAAGGCATAAAGTATTCAAAAGAGGCAATACACAATTGATGAGGGGAAAATACACGGTAGAAAACTCTCTGCGATGGTTTAGAAGAAATTGAGGACTAGTTGGAAGGGGGAGTTGGATCTATATATTTGACTGATTTATTGATCTATGAGGATGACTTGCGAAGAAGGAAAAACTAAAGATAAAGCCACTGCGCAGGAGCAGGCATGAAGTCAGAACACAGGCAGACATGAGTAGCCAAAAAAAAGGAACACGATTTAGTCTTGTCTTGTGAAGAGGAATGAGGAAGGCTGGAGTAGAGCTCTGGAAGTGTGGATAGACAGCATTTGTGGCAACCTGGCATCCCTGGCCAACTTAACACAATCATCTTATTCCTAGCCCCATGGATTGAAGACTGGCCAGAGATGGATCATCCATTCCAGGGAAGCCATAAGCAGCCTCTAGACTTCAAGGAGAAGCTGGCCTTGCCCCTACTCCCACCTTTCCATTTGCCTCCTCCCATGTCTTTTCCTTACCCACTTCTTCAGCCCTCCCCACCTCCCTTGTTCCCACCCCTGCACCAGGATGCCCCCTTTTTCCAAGGTCAGCCCTTTCCACCCTATGAATTCTTCAAACACAATGCAATGGAGGACTTCTCGATGCCTTCTAACTTAGGTAGGTACCTCTGTAGCCTCTGCCCACACCTTCCCCAGCCTCCTGTGCCCATTCCCCAGCCTAGCCACCTGTGTTCACATGAGCTTGGGAGTTGGGCTTGGTCACATTAGTCCCTCAGATTGGAACAGCCTCTGTAAACTCATTAATCTGCTCACAGTTCTTGGTCTGGTGGTAAGGGAAGTAGAATCAAAGTAGAATCCCCATCTTTGCAGAAGGGAAATAAAAGTCCAGAGAAACTTACCCCAGAGGAGCAGAGCTATCTGGTCAGAAACTTACTCTGATAATGACTGGTTCTTTTGTAGGATGTGGCCCTGGAATGAACTTTGTGCCTGGTCCCCTGCCACCGTCAGTGTCTGGCCCTGTCTCCCATGGTCAACACCGGGGCCCTGTGGTCCACCGGGGCAAGCCACGCTATGTTTCTAACAACCCCTACCATGTACCAAGGATCGGTGGGGCATGTAGGCAGCGACTCAGACACTCAGACAGACTGATCCACACATATAAACAGGACAGACGGGGACATGCCCATTCGGGAACATGGCCTGGGTAGACAAGATCTTAGGTTGGAACTAGAGTTGCCAATGACCCTGAAGGGTCTGCCTGATACCGGTAGCTGCTGGGCCGGGGTGTTCTTGTCCATTGCTGAGACCAATAAAAGCATGGAAGGACAAAGTGACATTCCTGTGTGAGGGAGTGGTTCTCCCAAACCGTGGCCTTAAGGATTGGGGAAGCTGCCTCTTGGGCCTTTGTGCAAACTATTCAAAATATATTTCAATGAATATTCTTCTAACACAGTTCTATCTTCACAAAAACATATGCAGTAAATATCCCTTGTTATCAGCAAGTCTTTTTGGGACTGGAAACAATCAAGGATTGAGTTAAACTGTCAGTATTTTAGGTGGGATTTCAGATTTGGCTAATTCTAACTTACCCTCCCCGTTGTGGTTGTGTATAGTCATGTGTATTCTTGGTACTCATCTCTTCCTGGAGGGAGGAGGACACAGTCTGAGCCTGCATTCTTGGCACATAGCAGGCATTTAGTAAGTTGTTAGCACCTACCTGAGAAACTCCAAAAGCAGGCCAAACACCAGTTAGGATCCCTTTATTTACTTGCTGTGGTGTTCAGTAAGAGCAAAGCAAACACTGGCCAACCTTTGTTGGTAGTTAGGGGAAACAAGGGCTGATAGAGAAGACACCCAAGGTCATTGCAAGGGAGGGGTGGTAGCAGAGATGCTATGCTAAACTGGTCACAAAGAAAAGCAGAAGTTCAAGGGCTCAGCTTTGAAATAGGGGAGGGGAAGGGCTGGAGTATGACAGTGATAATGGGGCAGAAAGTGGGTGTTTAAGGACCCATTAAATTTGAATTAAAAGAGTTCTTGGATTCATTTCTGTTCTTGTTAATGAAACCTTTGAAAAGGACAACATCTCACCCAAAGGAAAACAAAAACTGGTCAGAAAAATGTTGATCTCGAGTAACAATCTGGTAGATTAGTAGAGGACGTGGTTAACATACAGTGGTGCTAAGGAGATGGTCACAAACAGTGTGAGTTAATAAAACCCTTCGGAGAGCCAGGAGACCAGAAGCACCAGCACAGTGCCTGAGACACACGTAGGAATGCCTTTCTTATGAACAAGATTAAAGGGAGACAAAAATGAAAAACTTTTTTGGTTTGTTTTTATAGAGATAAGAATTAAGATAATTTTTTTGCAGAAATGGATTTTTTGTTTTCATTATCAAAAATTTGTTTGTAGAGAAGCTTTCTCCAGCTGCAGTTTGTCTGTTACCTCGTCACTTTCTGCATTTCCTTCCAGAGACTTTTGTATCTTTGATTCTCCAGTGTTGCTGGAGAAACCACACCTGCGTTTATTTCCAGGGAAAAAAACTGAGTTTTCCAGCCTCATGGGCCTTCTCTGTTGCTGGCCATCCTGTTCTCCAGAGTTCTGTGTCACCTTCCCTCCTAAGCCTTTCTCAGCCTCTTCTACTTGTTTCTTGAATTCTAAACTTGAGAACTCACACTATAAGCCACCTCAAGACAGGCATGCTTAATATTGTCTGCATTCTTCCTATCTTCTAATTTCTACCCTATATTTACTCAGACTTTCCATGCCACAACCCCTTTGTTAAAAATTACCTTACATCCTTTTAAAATTTTTTGAAGTAAGATATATACACTCACACTTTAAAAGTCTATCCTAAAAATAGAATAAAGAGATTTAATTTTGGTTGTCATACAATTGAAAAGTTAAGAAATAGCCTTATACACGAACTTACATTTCAGTTATTTTCTGGACTCTGTTTTAAGGTATAAAAATGATTAAAAGCTTAAGTTGCCCCAATAGAAAGGCCCACTGTTGGCTAATCAGGATAGAACTCAATTTTCATTTTCTCCAGAACCATTGATTCTCATTGCCTCGTTCACAGAACCATGCTTTTTGAAGGATAGGTCCATTCCATTCGAAGATACTACTGAAAAGCAGTACACTGTGTGTGCACTGGTGTCAGCTTTTACTCTGGGGGGGGTGGGGGGGGCTGCTTAACGTGTGTGTGTGTGTGTGTGTGTGTGTGTGTGTGTGTGTGTTTTGAAGGGGAGTGGTGTGCTACAGCACATGTGGAGATCAGAGGACCACTTTGGAGTCCTTTCACCTTTATGTGGGATCCAAGGATTGAACTCGGGTTGTCAGGCTTGTGCAGCAAGCCCCTTTACCCACGGATCTATCTCCATGACCCAAAGTTCTTGTGTATGTGTATGTGTGCGAGAGAGTGTGTGCACATGTGTGTGCGCAGGGGGAGGTCCGAGAGCTATCATATTACCTGGAGTTACAGGCAGTTTGTGAGCTTCCTGGCGTCAGTGCTGGGGATTGAACTAACCCAAAGTTCTTTTAAGAAAGTGAAACTACTAGGGTTTTTTTTCCTTAGATAATTTGATGAACTGAAAGATTTCCAATAAAAGCGCTGCCCGGTTATGGAGAGTGTATGTACATCGTGCTGAAATACATCCAGACATAAAATTGTGAAAGTATATCCTTTCTCATCACAAGGAAGTAGAAGTTAAATAGCTATTAGATGTGATGGAGATATTTAAAGTGCACAGTTTGGTAAGTGCATCCATAAGATTGTTGTCACCATCAGGGTAACCAAATTATCTTATACTTTCTCCCTCTTCTCCCTGCCTACAACTTCCCCGTATTTCACTACGTTAGTCCCCAAGCAGCCATTGGTACCATCTGCTAGGATTTTTATATGAATAGAATCATTTGATAGGCATTCTTTTTAATTGGACTTTTTTACTCAACCAAATGAGTAGGATTTAAAAATCATTCCAATCTTTGAATTGATGTTTAAGATGTGTCCTTGTAAAATATGTGTAGCACCCGAAAGCTCTGAAGCTCCACTACCCAAAGGCAATCACACCCACCAGACTAGATTAAACTTCCACGGCGCACCCTTTGCTTATGCAAGCAAAGATATGGAGCTGTTTTTTAGTCACCTATGACTGGATTTTTTTTTTTAATAAAAAGAATTGTGTATGTGGGTGCACAGACACTGTGTATTTGCATTTGGGAGTTAGAGGTCAGCATTAGGTGTCTTCCTCTATTGTGATAGGGACGCTGATTAAATCTGTAGCTCACTGATTAGCTCATTGCCTTCCCCACATCAGCTTCAGGGATCCTGTCCTCTCTGCCCTCCTACCCTGCATCCCATTGCCATGCTGGGATAGCAGAAACATTCCAGCATGCCTGGCTTACAATAGGTGCTAGGGGTAAGCCTCGCACCAACTGAGCCATCTCCTCAGCCCTGTTTAACCGAATCTTTATTCAAAAGAAATTGTTTCAAATCTTCACCATTAAACATAGTTTAGGTTACTATAGGTTTTTTCTTCTTTCTTTTTTTCTTTTGGCTCCCCGTCGGGGAATCGAACCCGGTCTCCCGTGTGACAGGCGGGGATACTCACCACTATACAAACGAGGATACTGTAGGTTTTTGATGAATGACCTTTACCCAGTTAAGAAGTTTTGTTTCCAGCCAATGAATGGATGAAAAATAGCAAAATGAGGGCTGTATAGATAGCTCAATGGTTAAGACCACTGGCTGCTCTTCAGAGGACTTGGGTTTGATTCCCAGTAACCACATAGTGGCTCACAACCAGCTGTAATTCTAGTCCCAGGGTACCAGGCACACACATGGTGCACAGATATATGTACAGGCAAAATACACATAAAAATTAAAAGTAATATAACGAAAAACTCCCAGTTAACATCATACTGACAAAAGAGACTGGATGCTTTCCCCCAAAGATCAGAAAGTATATCCACTTTCTCCATTTCTGTTCGGTGTTGTATTGGAAGTCCCAGTCATTGCACAGGGGATCTAAGTAAAAGTCATAGAGATTGGACAGCAAGAAGACTTACTGGCAGATAGCAGGATTGTCTATGTAAGAAGTCTAATGAAAATTACTTTAAAGGAAATGCAAGTATTACGTGAATTTAGCAAGTTAGTTACTGCTGGCACGACCACTCCACGACATGGTTACGGTTCTTATTATAGATATGAGGAAACAGCCGGAGGCATCTGGAAGACGAGAGGAAGCAGACTAAAGGTGGCCTGCAGACTGGACATGGCCAGGACTAGGGAAGCAGGAGAGTGGGAGGGAGTAGTCGAGCTAAGCAGACATAGAAACTAGAGCATAGGGAGAGCAAGCAGATGAGTATGGCGAGAAGAGCCAGACAGTGAGTGCAGGAACAGCGGAGAATGACCCTTATAAGGGGTGAGTGGCTGGGGGAGGAAAGGGCCAGGAGGCTAGTGTTGGGAGGTCTGAAATACATAGCAAGTGCTTGTAACTAGGGACTGTGGGAGTCTGGAGGCCAGCATGGGCTTTGATATGCAGTCGTAGGTGCATGTCAATGGAACCATGTGCCCCTTCTGCCAGAGGTAAGGGAAATGACTCCTGGTAGACAGGAACCAGCTTCATGAATTCCTGAGGAATGTTAGTTTTACTCTGCCAGAAATCCTCCTATAGTCCATGCTGAGCTCATTTCTGGATATTTGGACAGCCTGAGACCTAACAATGGTGAAAGGAAAGAACAGATTTCCTCAAGTTGTACTCTGGCCTCCACATCTATGGACACACACACTAAATGTTAATTTTTTTGAACGGGAAGTGGTGGTGTACGCCTTTAATCCCAGCACGCGGGAGACGAAGGCAGATGGATCTCTGACTATGAGGCCAGACATACAAGTTCCAGGACAGCTAGAGGTGTCCGAAAAACCAAAAAGGCAAAACCAAAATGAAACAAAGACAACAAAACCCATCACCTTTTAAAAAATAATTTTTTCAAATTGGTCTAGATATTCAATAGAATCATAGCCAAGCTACAAACAATTTTGCAAACGTTAACAAAGTAATTCTAAAGTTTGATATGAAGCAAAGGATCTAGAATAGCTAGTTAACAAAACTACATTCAGAGGGTAGAGACAGGCACAGATCTGTGGTCTAGAGGGCTAGAGAGATGGCTCAGCAGTTAAGAGCAATGGTTGCTCTTCCAGAGGACTCAGGTTCAATTCCCAGCACTCACATGGCAGCTCACAACTGTCTGTTCCAGAGGTTAAACGCACTGGCTGCTCTTCTAGAGCATCTGGCTCAGTTCCCAGCACCCACAGGGTGGCCCACTACCATCTGTAGCTCCAGTTCCAGGAATTCCTTCTAGCCTCTGTGAGCACCAGGCACTCAAGTGCAAATAAGACATCCATGCAGGCAAAACACCCCTACACACAAAGGATAAAATAAAAACTTTAAAGGCGAGTTAGTAGAGGATAGACTTAGAAAGTGAAGAAATCACTGCATAGTCACCGGAGGAAAATGCATTTCAGTTTGCAATTCATACCATGTAAATACAGCTCAAAACCCAAAATGTAAAACTTAAAGTTACAAATCTAGGGAAAATTGCTGTAGCCTGTTGTTAGGCAACAAAGATGTTCTAGATATAACATCAAAAGCATAATCCATAGCTTTCTTATTTTAGTTTTTTAGAGACAGGGACTCTCTATGTAGTCCTACCTGCTCTGAAACTCGCTATGTAGACCAGACTGACCTCAGACTCACAGAGATCTGCCTGCCTGAGTGCTGGGACTAAAGGCATGTGGCATCATGCCAAGCCCATAAAATAACATTTTGATATGCTGTTGCGCCATAAAGTCCAGAGAATGATCTCTGATAGCTGTATTTTCAATTTTGAGTGACAGTTTATTACTCTATAGGAAACCAAAGCAGAAGAATAAGTAGCAGGCTGGAGAGGAGCTCAGTGTTTAAGAGCACTGACTGCTCCTCTAGAGATTCTGTGCTCAGTTTCCAGCACCCACAGGGTGACTCACAGCTGTGACTCCAGTTCCAAGGGATCCCATGCCCTCTTCTCCCTCTGCTGGCCTTTGTGGACAAGAGAACAGCATATGTGTACAGACATACATGCAGACAAAACACCATACACAGAAAGTAATAAAAAGTAATTTAGAAGAATAAATGGTGGTGGTGACGTACGAGGCCAGCCTGGTCTACAGAGAGAGTTCCAGGACAGGCTCCAAAGCTACAGAGAAACCTTGTCTCGAAGAACAAAAAAATAAGAGAGAAGTACAAGAGAGATCAGCTAACCCAGGTAGCATGCCTTTAACCCCGGCACTTGCCAGGTAAAGGCAGAGGATCTCTGTGAGTTTGAGGCCAATCTGGTTCCACATAACTTATATGAGTTTAAGTACAGCCAGGACTAAATAGAAAGACCCTGTCTCGAGGGGAGGGGCAGGGATGAGGTGGGGGGAGTGAACGAGCAAATGAAAGCTAACCATCAAACTGGATGCTCAAAACACCAAGCAGAAATATACTGAGGAAGCCTCAAGTCAGCCAGCTGGCATTCCCAAAAGCAAGAATCCTAGGCAGAACAGTGTGTTTCCTTGGGTGGGCATCCAAATAAAACAAATAGCAACAGAGGTAATGTCATCAAGTCAGGCACAACATCCAGCAGAAACCAAGTGGGGAAAGTTGAGGCAGGCCATCAGAATACCCAATTGAATGTTCTCTCCATAAGTGAGCTTCCCATGACTGAATTTTCATTTTTTATGACATGGATAAGCATTAGTAACCTCTATTAAATAGTTTGCCTCCTAGATGGAATCTCAATCCCCTGGGAGACCCTAGCCAAGGCTGACCTTTCACAGCCAGAGCCACATATCCTGTGTGTGTGTGTGTGTGTGTGTGTGTGTGTGTGTGTGTGCGTGCATGCGCATTGCTACATTGAGCACCATATTTCCCCCACACGCTGCCCTTTGGGGGGTCTCCATGATCCAGGCCACCTCAATGTGGAGTAGATACAATGTTGGGCAGTTTGGCAACTTCTCTCCCTCCATGTCACAGAAATTAGAGGTCAGTCCACCCTCATTAGACAAGGGGAAATTAGAAGAAACTTTGAGACAAACTTGCTTGGGTCCCAAATGGGTGTGGGGAGAGGCAACCCTGCTTCCAGAGCCAGCTTCTCCATGAGCTCAAACAACACACGACAATTCACAAGTGTAGTTCATTATAGTGTATTTCATTAAAATGTAAAACGCCTGTTCTCCCAAAAGCTGTTAAGAGAAGGCAAGCCGTAGCTGGGGAGAATGTCTTTACAAATCTTACTATCTGATGAAAGACATGTATCTAGGATTAAAAAAAACCCAGTAAATTTAAGGGAATGCAAACAGTTTGAACACTTAAGGAAAAAAGACAGATTGTAAAGAAACACATCAAAAGATGTTCAACATTTTCAGCCACTGGAAAAGAGGCAAATACAGACTATATGAGGTAGCACCATTTGCTGCTGGAATGGCTAACACGGGAAAGATGGTCTATATGATCTGGCTACTTCATCTTGAAGTGTTTACCTAGACAAAATGAAAACATGCTCATAGGAAGACTTCACCATTGCAATTTCAACAGCTGAAAATGACTCATGTCCATCCATCAACAGGAGAATTGATAAACTGAGTATACCACCTGTTAGAATACTACTTGGTTATTTTAAAGCGTAAACTGTTGGGCTCAGTAGGTGAAGTGCTTGAGGATCAGTTTAATTCCCAGAACTCACGTAAGAATGCTGAGTATTGTGGTGCCCACTTGAATCCAGTGCTGGTGGGGCCGAGACAGGCAGATGCCTGGGGCTGGCTGGCCAGCTGTTCTAGCCTAATGGACAACTCAGGCTATGAGAGCTCCTGTCTCATAAGACACAGTTGGTGTTCCTGAGGCCTCTGTGCATGCAGGCATACAGCGGGAACTACTGATGCGTACACCACTGTCTCCCATTTTATTTGGGGGCCTGACATTTGATGGCAGGGGAGAAACTGTGGTAGAAATAACAGATGTTAAATGAATCTCTTTTAAAACTGTTTTATTGCAGTACCGGGACTCAAACCTTGGACATCACCCATCAGCCAGGCTCTGCCACTGAGCCGCATTCCCTGCCCTAAAAATACTTGAGAGATATCAGTATAAAGGAAGCAAAGGTTTCATTGCAAAACATAAATGGAAATGTTTACTCAGCCCCCCAAAAAATTTTACAGAGTTAATCGTATCCAGATTCTCACCAAGGCAGTTGGCCCTCTCAGGATTGTCATCAGCGAGCCCTCCCAGTCTTGGTTTTTTCTTGCTGGGGTAGCCAAGCTGGAGATTTAGGAAAGTAGGTGAGGAGGTAACAAAACTGTCATTCTGGTGATGCTAGACCTGCTATGTCTCCATGGCCCCCAAGTTTTGCCCCGCTCACCCTAAGGCTGGGTCCAAGCCTGCGGAATCCTGCTTCCCTGGGAGACCCTAGCCAAGGCCGACCTTTCATGGCCAGAACTACAGATCTTCACCGGGGTGCATGCATTGCTACACTGATCATCAGACTCCCCTTGCTGGGATTTTGGGGCTCTCCATGGTCCAGGACGGTTATCACTCCACCTTGTAGATGCTCATGGCCTTTGTATCCCAGGCTGAGCTTGGGACTTTATCAATGTCGGGCCCTTCTACACATCAGTCCACCTCAGTGCTTGTCAGCTGCCCTCATGACTCCTCTGCCCCTAGCCTGACAGGGTTTCCAGAGGACACCACCTAGAATTGCAGGTGTCTGCCAAGCAATTCAGGACACACCCCTATGCTAGTGATTGTCCCCGCCTCTGCCCTTGAGTACATCTGAGCATGCCTACAAATGGTCACCCTCAACTCTGGGCCTCCTTCTGTCGCTTCACAGGTCGCTTCCAAGACGTGGCTTCCTCACTCCTCCCTTTGGCCAAGGGCCAGTCACCCTTGAGCACGCCCTCTAGAGTCTAGTCTTAGAATAGTGAGCCTGTAAAGTTTCCCAGGTGCTGCTTGTCTTCCTGTTTCTAGGGACCTCTTTCCTGTCGGTCCCGCTCAGTCAGGCGTGCTCATCCGTGAAGACCTAGACACATGCATTTCCCCTATGACCATCTTTAGAGGTCCTTCTAGGTCCAGACTGTTCCTCTTTTCACCCTGGACCATGAGGCAGTGAGAAAAAGGTTGTATTGGACACACACACACACACACACACACACACACACACACACACACTTAGTATCAGGATACTGTGTTGGTGTGAATCAACTAAGCCATGCCTGATCGGTTTATCTGGCTAAAACCACTGGTGGATCCCAGCTCCTTATCCCAACCCCATGGGAAAAAACTGTAGATGAGACGAGGAAGGGCAGGCAAAAATATTCATCCAGTGGTCCAGGACATCAGGTCAGTTGGGACTCCTCTTTCCTCTTGTCCCAACTGGAAAGGCTTAGAACACTTTGACACCAGCATTCCCATTCTCCATCAGGTTGTATTTTAAAATCATTTAAAGTGGATGGCTTTGCATACATTATAGGAATTTCCGGAATTATGTTGAAACTGTTTTTTCTTTACTGCAAGGTGTCTCACATTATCCCACTCCCATTTGCCCGGCACTAGTCATGCGCGCCATTCTGTTTCTTGCCTTGTTTTCATGCAAAAAGAAATATAATTGTGCCTCTATACGTTTTAATTGCGTGCCACGAGAACTGTATTTCATACTAAGATCTCACGACTGCTCCGGTTGCTTCCATCCCCATGCGTGGCCCTTCCTATCTCCTTGCCCCCCAACAACAGCGCAGTGAAATCCTCAACCGTATGTCCAGTGCAGTGCCTCTCAGACACCTGTCGCCTCACGGGGTTTAAAATGCAGGGTCTAGCTCAGCAGGCCTAAGATGGAGCTGTCAAATTTGATTTGGGGGGCGCAGGGAGTGTTTGCTTTTTTCTTTCTAGACGTGGTCTCATGTAATCCAACCTGGCTTCAAACTCGCTGAGGAAGGCCTTGTACTTTGGTTCTTCATCTCCCAAGTGGTAGACAGAACTACAGGCAAGAACTAGCAGCCCGGTTTGTGTAGTGCTGGAGATCAAGGCTGAATGCTGGGCTAACACTACCAAATGAGCTGCATCCTTAGCCCCTGAGAGTCTACTTTTTGCTGTTAAGTTTTATTTCATGTGCATGAATGAGTGCTTGCATGCATCTGCACCACATGAGTGCCTGGTACCCACAGAGGAGGAGGGGCATCAGATCTCCAGGAACTAAAGTTACAGGTGGTTGTGAGCTGACATGTGGGCTCTGGGGACAGAACCAGGATCCTCTTGAAAGAGCAGCAAGTGTTCTTAACTGCCGAGTCATCTCTTCAGCCCCCACAGAGTCTCTATAGCTCTAAAGAGCTAAGGGATGACTATACTGCTCTTCCCGGGACCACATTTTGGAGATTGAGCCCCCCCCCCCCTCCCCGAAGACCTCTGCGAGAATTCATTTCGTTTCTGGGTTATAGGATGAGTGTCCCATGTGGTAAGGATTGCCCATCTGCTTGCCAGTTTCACTGCATCGCCCTACCCCACACCAGCAGGTCAGGAGGGTGGAAGATGTATTTTGATGTGAGGGGAGGGGAAAGGCCTTTTGTATTCTCACCTGCACTGTGTTCCCTGCCATCCTGTGCATATGGTTCTTGGTTAAAACCTTCTCTCCCCTTAATTAGAATGGTACCAGGTCTCTGGAGTGATGTCCCTGGCTAGATTAGTAAAAGATCCAGGCTAGGCTTCTTAGTCTCTATTCCCACCACAGACTACTCTGAAGTCCCAGCCCTCCAGATATCTAGATAACTAGACACATTTGACTTATGACATCACTAGTACTTAGCTTCATCTCTAATGTGGATTTCTCCTTAGTCACCTGTTAGAGTGATCTGGGACTCAAACAGCCTGACCTTGACACTGAGGAGTTGCTGTCCTGATCCTGACAAAATAGTCACAGTGTATGTACATATGTATGGACATATGTACGTATGGATGTGTATATAGTGGTGTTAGGGGCTAGTTCAGGCACTTCACTTTGCAAGCCTAATGCCCCAAGTTGAGTGTCTGTTTTATGTTCATGTAGAAAATGAAATTTAGAAAGACCTATCGGGGCTAGGAATGTAGCTCAGTTGGTAGAATACTTGCCTAAGATGCAGGGAACCTTGAGTTTGATCACCAGTACCAAATAAACCAGGCATGGTGGCACATCCTTGTAATCCCAGCCCTTGGGAGGTAAGAGCAAGAGGATCAGAAGTTCAAGATCATCCTCAGTTACATAGTGAGTTTGAGGACAGTCTGAACTACATGAGGAGTGTGTATGTGGCTCTGTGTGTGTGTGAGGAGTGTGTATGTGGCTCTGTGTGTGTGTGAGTGTGTGTGTGTGTGTGTGTGTGTGTGTGTGAGAGAGAGAGAGAGAGAGAGAGAGAGAGAGAGAGAGAGAGAGATATCCATGGAGCAAGAATGTGACAGGACTAGGCTTACAGCATGGTAACCACAAGAATAACAGCATCTCCATGTCTTGCCTTGACACATGGTCCTATTGCATGGGGAACTACAAAGAAAAAGAAGGGCTGGTTTGGGATTTTAGACACTGAAACTAGAGATGTCTAACCAATAACATATAGAGTTCCAAACTGTAGCAGGTTTTGGCCAAAGTGAACCATGATATAAGGTGCACGAGTGTATGGGTGGCAGAAGAGTTTTTTGGCCTAGAGCTTCTGAAGCAGAGATTTTAAGGTTAGGTATAAAATAGAGTTGGGAAGCAGCAGGGAATGGGTAGGGGGTCAGGCATGGATAAAGACTGTTAGTTGGGCCCTGGCTGTGGGCAAACTATCTAACATGCCTGTCACCTTATCTGGTAACTAATGCTCAAAAATTTTTTGGTAGGGTCATCATAGAAACCACACTCTGAGGAAGTATGGATGATCCAAAACCTTCTGGGATGTGAGCAACTTGCTTGATCAGTTTTGGAAATCCCTGAGTTATTTTCCTTCTCACACGGTTTTGTAAGCCTTTCCTGGCACCAGGCTCCAACCCCAAGCATTGCACAACAAGTATAGTTCACTATCTGCCTAGTTTGAGGTTGTGAGACACAGCCTTCTGCATTTGGTCCACACCATCCATTCTGTGCTAGCTATTTTAGGGCTGAGAGTCTATCTATGACAGAGAATTTCTCTGGACTCCTAGAGAAACTTGCTCCATCACCAAGCTTCTGGATCAAAAGGCCTTTTGAACTTGAAGAATGTTCTTGAAGCCAAAACAGCTTAACTGCTTTTTGGCCTTACAAAGTATTTTTCATAAAACCAGGCATGGTGGCACAAGTTTTAATCCCAGGTCTCTAGAGGTGGAGGCAATAGGATCAGAAATTTAAAGTCATCCTTAGTTAAGTTTAAAGCCATCTCAGGCTTCATGAGACCCTGTCTCGAAAACAAAACAAAACAAAGTATTTTGTAAATAGATACTAACTTTGGATCATAATAATCCTATGAAAAAATGGAACACACTTAACACTGAGGTTCAGAAATAATGAATTGGCCAAACTGTGGGTGTCTGAAAAGGGACTTGTTCTTTCATAACAGATCTGGAGGCTCCGTATGTGTGTAGGGGTGGAGTGTATGCAGATGCACAAAGCCTTGGGTTCAATCTCTAGCATGCGTGCACACACACACACACACACACACATGAAACTTACTACGATGACTGATGATTGGCTTATTTTTCATTTCTGGGAGTTGAGTGAGGTGGGGTCCCCATGGTTTTGGACCAGGGCCACCCCTATCTATCTATCTTTCAGTAAGGCCCATTCCAGAGTCTTCTATTCTCCTCCTGGAAGCAGAGAGAGAGGATCCTTGACAAATGTACAGAATGATAAGACCAGGGTTATGCAAGTGGAAACACCCAGGAAGCCTGAAGCAGTAAAGGCTGAGGTGGCAGGACAAAAAGATGCTGCCTGGGAGACCAAGTGACGGACGTTACCACTTCTGTATGGGTGTTCTCAGGGGCTTGGTCAAGCTCTTGTCCTTGGCTAAACCATTTGTCCTGTCCATGACACCAACATGAGTTTAAGTTAGATGGCCCAGATGCCAGGCCCCCACAAGTGCTTGTGATTGGGGGTTTGAGAACTGTTGGGGTTCCACTGCCCTCCCTCCCCACAGGACTCAGGCCTTTGGCCGGGGCTCAACAGACACAGGCAGTAAGATGGGGTTGCCCTTCTATTGGTCCAAGTCCTGAGCATAGCCTGGGTGAGTCATGGAGGTAAGGAGGCCCACGAGGCTCAGCAACGTGGAGAAGAGCAGCAGGAAGGAGGCCGCGAAGAGCAGAGCAGGCAGGGCACTGAGTACCAGCAGCAGGATAGCTGGCAGCAGGTGGCTCCACACCACAGCCACCACAGGCCACAGGGAGCTCAGCAGGTAGGAGCCCGTGGTGAAGAGTGCATGACATAACATCAGGGACAGCAGCAGGTAGAGTGTCCCCTCCAGAACCCATAGCATATGCTGTAGAGGTTGCCGCCAACCTGATGTATTCCACCACTGAGACCAGCTCCGGGGCAAGTGGCATGCCCACCAGCGCACCCAGTCCTGACGGGTGACCCAGGCTGACCAGGGCACTGCCCGCTGGGGTCCCTCGCCAGCCCCGATGATATCCGTCTCCACTCGTGGCTGCTGCATCACGGCTGGTGCACCTGTGGACAGGGCCAGGCCAGCTGCAGGAGCAGCCCTGGAGATGCCCAGGACCTCAGGATAGGTAGGGTTGCAGGGGTTAGGAGGATACCAGCACAGGCAGGATTGGGGTTTGATCTGGGGCCTAGTACTTACCTTTGGGCAGAGCCGCCTAAGTCATGATGCTTCCTGCTGTGCCCAGGCCAGCCTGGCAGCCAGGTCCCAATCTCACCCTCACTCAGCCCAACCATCCCTCAGAGGAGTCCATTATGACCCGGGCTGGGGCGGGGCCCAGCTGACAGGAGCTACTGCATAGTGTGAGGCTCTCTTGAGTCCCTTACTTATGGACCCTCTAGGCTAGCAGGAGTTTCAGTAAACTTTACAGAAACCAATCTCCTTGCTTATAGGAAGCCTCCTCCGCTCCTGTCCCTCCTTGATGGCTGCCTCAAACTGCAGGGCTGGAGTTGGTTGCTGTATCCACCCTTTTCTCTGCCTTCTCTTGTTGCCCTAAGCCTCAGCCCCAGTTCTCAAATGTCGATACTATGGAACTAGAGGCCTCTGAAGTTCAAGCTGAACACAATGGAGTATTCTACCCTCACCCCACCACCTTACCCTCATGTAGCTCAGCATGGAGGAGAAGAAACCTGGGGAAGCAGAATGGCTGGTGTATTTTTAGAAGGCATTCAGTTTTCAGAGGGCCCTCAGGCCCAAGGATGGAGGCAGAAAGCCAGGCCCAGCAGGGCTAAGGGTATACCAGAGCCTCCCAAAAACAGACCCAGGCCCAAGAACAGCAGGAGCAGTGCATCCTGGAACCTGAGTAGTCCTGAGACCAGCCCTGTGTGGAAGAGGGCAGCTGCCTGCTGTCCTGGACCTTCACCAGCCCCCTGGCTCTGACCCATTGGAAGAAGTCTGTGTCGTGGCAGGATAGGACCTGTGGGCCTGTGGAGAGAGAAGAGGGCAGGTCAAGGCAACTGCTCATCTGTCCCTGTGCTTGGGATACCCACCTGGCAGCCTCCTGTCACTTACCCATGGAGCAGGTCAAAGGCCAGGAAGCTGACCAGAAGTAGGAGCAACAGGGCTAGGCCAGCTGTCGAGAAGACTGTTCGAATTGTCGCTCCTAGTGCCCCCAGCCCTAGGATACTGTCCAGGAGCCGGGCCCAGCTGAAGCCCCAGGGGACACACGAGTCACTGACCTATTCTACCCCTCTCAAGTATCCAGACTGCTGGGAGGGTTAGGGTGGGGTCTACAAGAGCTTTGGGTATGGGCAAGCAGAGCTGGGGCTTGGAAGTATTAGGAAGAGCTAGTGGTAGGAGATTAAGGAAGCAGGAAAAAGGAAGACCTTGGTTTACACTCAAAGCTCAAAGAATTGAGAACTAGGCTCTTCGTAGATGCCCTCCACCCCCAACTTCCATTCCACATCTTCACTAAACCCTTCTCACCTCCTCCCACTTGGGTTGACCATTCTGGATTTGAACACTGAGTCATTGTGACTTATTGCCAGGCAGGACCTTGAGTTAAGAACAGAACAACAGTTTGTCGCCTCATAAGCACTGGGAGCCTAGGTGGGGCTTAGCCAGCAAATCATTGTTTACTGAGAACTACAACTCACCCTTAGTTATTGCCTTGCCTAATGATTTTCTGCCCTGGGGACTTCCCAAGGTTTCTGGGTTGTCAGGAAAGCATGCTAGCAGCATGACTCCTCAGACTCCTGCCCAAGGGAGGAGAGGCTGCTTCTTCCTGGAAGATCCTCAGGCTATGTGTCTGGAATGTCATTCAGTTTTTCTGTCTCCAGTTCTCTTCCCTGAACTTGAGTGAGGCCTGCAACTCAGGGGTGCGAATAGACTTTTCCAGGAAGCAAGCTAGGCTGTGGGTGGCAGAAGGATGCCATTGGATGTGAACGGAGACTACACTTTCATTTCCCAGCTGCCCAGATCCAAATAATCACACAGAAGCTATATTAATTACAACGTTGTTGGACTGATTGCTCAGGCATATTTCTAGCTAGCTCTTACATCTTAAATTAGCCCATTTCTATTAATCTGTGCATTGCCACAGGACTGTGGCTTACCGGTGAGGTTCTGGCATCTTTCTCCTTTTTCAGCTACATAGCATCTGCCTGCTTGCAGTTTAGTTTTCCCACTTACCCACATTCTGCCCTGCCATAGCCCAATGCAGGTTCTTTATTAACCAATGGTTTTAAAACATATTCACAGCATACAGAGGGGAATCCCACATGAATTGGATGTTTTAAGCACTGCAGTTTTGGGAGATGTTATGGTTTCAGAAATGTTACAGAGAACTGGGCATGGTAGAATATGCCTTAATTTCAGTGCTCAGAAGGCTGAAGCAGAAAGATTGTGAGTTTAAGACCAGCCTGGACTATATAAATAGGTGCTGACCAGAGAAATTAAAAAAAAAAAAGACAGAGGTTATGAACCTAAGAGGCCTACAACATTGTGACCCCAAGTTATTCAGTACCAGGCGTCTGTTCATGTGTTCCAGGCTGCTCTTGAAATCTCCAGGTAATGCAGGCTGCTCTCTAACTCTTGGCGATTCTCTGCCTCCTCATTGTGAGTGCTAGGATTGCAGACATGCACTGCCATGCTTTGCATACACTCCTAATGGGAAGTTAAGGCTGCCACCTAAGAATGAAATTAAGGAATGAACATGAAATAAACAGGTTGATCACCATCACTGGTGACATTTATTGAGAATAAACGTATTCCCACTGAATCTATGGGGGCAGTGGTTACAGAGCTACTAAATACATGGACAGTCTGGGGATGAAAGATGAGTGAAGTGACATAAATTTAAGTATTACTCATACTTTGAAGGAAAACTGATGGGGTTGGGATAGGGGAGACATTGATGTTATAGCCCCCAGAAAAAGGAGAGACTGAGTAAGAATGATAGAAAGGACATGGAGCTGCCTCCCAGGAGGCCTTCCCCAAAGACCCAGAGCCGGTGGTCTTGGCATGTTTGGTGCTGATGGACCTGACACTATAGAGCCAGTGTCATTTGCCCTTAACTCATTCACGAGTTGTCCTTCCACTGGCTTTTGTTTGCCTGGGAACTGTGTTTCACATATAGATTTGTCTATAGGGACTTAGGAGATAGCACAGGATCCTGTTTTTGTTTTCTGTCTAAGTCTTCATTGCCTTTGTAAATGAGAAAATTAGCATTTAGGTTTTAAATTGCCAGTTCTGGTGCAGCCACAAGATTGCATCCCTGAACTATGGAATTGAGAGTCACGTCCCAAGAGTTCTACCGAGAGGAAGTTGCCACTCTGCAAGGGATTGGGGCTGGGGTGTGCAACTAATACTCCTTAAGGCTTCATGTGCGATGTTGTGTATAATTTGTAGGGGAGTTCTACTTGAAGTTTTCTCAATTTTTTCATCCAATAATAATTTATAAAGTGATCCCCATGTGCCAGGTCATGTGCCTATTGTTGGATTATGACTCCTAAGACAGACTAGGGGCTCTCATGCAGATGTTCTGCTGAGAGCTTGGAGTTGTCTTCAGAAGGAAAAAAAAATTAAGAGATGAGAAAGGAGGACAGGATAGAGGAAAGGGTAGCACATGGTCTTGTCTGGGATCCAGTCTTAGCTTGACTTTGAAGGTAGCTCTGAGAACAGTCAATTGTGCTGTAGAGTTGATCCCGTTATACCAGTCAGCCATTGTTGATCTGTCTTTCTTGGAGGAAAGGGAAGAAAGAGAGAGAAGTTGGGGAACTGTAACTTTTAGTGTAAAAGCAACTTCTATCTGCTGAGGGCTCTTGTTTGTAGAAATCAAACAGCTATGATTTATGCATAGCAAACAATAATGAGGGTGGGTGCAATGTTGGTAAAAGGGACCTCATGGGGAATCAACAGCTACAGCAGTCGATCTCGTAGTAAAAGATTCAGCAAATCTGGATGATTTGTATCATGTTCATCCGTGAAAACTATTTGATTTGGGGCTGGAGTAGAGCTTGGTGGTTAAGAGCTCTTCCCACTCTTCCAGAGGAGCATAGTTCAGTTCCTAGCACCCACATCAGGTGGCTCAAAACTGCATGCAACTCCAGCTGTAGGGGATACAACACCATCTTCTGACAACTCACACACACACGCGCGCGCGCGCGCGCGCACACACACACACACACACACACACAAACCTCAGAGCTGGTTGGCTCTATGGAGCTAGTCTCTAAGTCCTTGGAATGTGTTTGCACAGAAGTCTTGAACTACATCAAATAGTCTATGCCAACAATATGATTTTTGTTGGGGGCTTAGACCAGAAATCAGGATTACCTTGGCCTCTACAATGTTTGGACTATCATCAACCAATCACATGGGTGGTCAACTGTATTTGTATGACTGATCTCCAAAAAAATTCTGGACTCCAAAGGTTCAGTGAATTTTTCTTACGAACAGTGCTTGGTGCATGTTGTCTCACGTACTGCTGGAAGGATTAGGTGCTGGCAACCCGATTCCATTTTCACATAAACAATGGAAGCTCATACACAATCTTCCCTGTACCCTGCCGTTTACAGTCTTCTGTTGTGAGTTTTAATCTGTCCGCAACCTTTCTTTGTCATAATCTGTGAGCATTAGTATAACCACTTTGGGGAATTCTTCTGATAAACCATTGAAAAAGAGAGCGGTCTTGGGGACTCCAGAACAGCACTGGCATCCAAAGTAGGATTCACCAGGACAGTGCTGAGTCACTAAAATAGGATGGGATCACGAGTTGAGAGAAAGGACAAGAGGGAGAGACTTTGATTCCCAGATGGCTACTTAGTCATCCCCAGCTTGGAAATGAAGCAGCCCCATGATCAGTTGCTGGAGGTCAAAGTTATCATTGGAATTTATTGATGACAGCTAACTCCTGGGGGAGTTGTTTAGGAAACTGTCCAGAAAGTAGAATAATTAACCAAAACCCCAAAAACTTTTTAAAAAGTTAACAAAAGTAGAGGACAAAGAATACTTGAAAGTTAGTTTTAGAAATTTCAGATAAAATCATAAAAGCTTTTTCTGAAGCAATGAACTTTATGGATGTTATTCAAGGGAATGGGGCTTTTCAAGCACCCCCTTCTCTTATGGAGGCCTGGGATGAAAATTATGACAGGGGACATATGTTGGGGGTTGAGTTGGGAGAGGAACGCCCCAGCAGCCAAGGGCCTTACTCCTCCTTTCATGTCCTTCCTGGCGGGTGGTCCAGGCCTCCTTATTCCTTAGAGGCCATGTGGACCATAAGCTCCACCCCCTGCAGTTGTAGCTAAATTCATTGTCATTCCAGGAAATGAACTTGACAAAGTTGATATTCAGAGCAATGTCAGCCTCAGCATTAAAGATGAAAGAGTGGGTGTCACTGCTAATATCACAGGAAACAGCCTGTTCTTCCTCATATAGCCCCAAATGTCCTTACGGCCCTCTGGTACCTGCCTCACCACTTTTTAAAAACAATTTTCAGTTTATTTTCTGTCTAAGGGTGTTTTGCCTGCATATATGTCAGTGCATCACATGTGCCTGACGCCCAAAGAGATCAGAAGAGGATACCAGATCCCCTGGGACTGGAGTTACTGAGGGTTGTGAGCCACTTTGTGGGTTCTGGGAATTTAATTCAGGTCCTCTGTGAGAGCAGTAAGTGCTCTTAATCACTGAGCTTCTTCACCATCTTCTTGATGTCTTTGTACTTGGCAGCTTTCTCAGGTGGCAGGTCAGATCTACAACACACACACATTGTGGTTAGGAATATTGAAGACCATGCCAGTGAGCCCCCTGCTCAGCCCTGACATGACCTTGCCCACAGCCTTGGCAGTGCCAGTGGATGCAAGGTTGATGTTCTAGGCAGTCTCACAACCATCACACCACACTTTCCCAGAAGGGTTAACCGTGTGTGTGTGTGTGTGTGTGTGTGTGCATGCGCGCGTTTGATGGTAGTGATATCATGTGCTGTGGTCATGAGTCCTCCAATGATGCAAAAGTTGTCACAGATGACCTTGGCCAGGGGACATAAGCAGCTGTTGGTACAGGAAGCTTTGTTGACAATCTTGAGCAAGTGCCATGCTTCTTTTGGTTCATTCTATCACAAACAAGGCAGCAGCAGAAGAGTTAGAGAAGATGACCTTTGCCTCCACTCCTCAAGGGGCCCTAGCCCTCTCCATGGTGGTGAAGACACCAGTTGGCTCCACTGGTCTTTGGCACCAGTGTCACCCCATTTGATATTGGCAGGATCCTGCCACTGGAAGACGGAATTGTCTTCCCATTGATGACAGATTTCTTATTCTCAGTTGTGATTATTCCAGGGAACTTGCTGTGGGTGGAATCATACTGGAACAAGTAGACCATGTAGTTGAGGTCTTTGATGGCAACAGTATCCACTGAACCAGAGTTGAAGGCAGCCCTAGTGACCAGGCTGAACAAGGAGGATGAAAGAGCCTAAATCACAGAACTTTTAATAAAATGGGTGTGGTGAGAAATACATTCCTGTAATTCCAGTACTCTTTAGGCAGAGTTAGGTGGATCAGATATCCAATGTCATCCTCAGGTGCATAGAGACCTGTGGTAGTTTGAATGTAATTGACTCCTAAGCTCATAGGGAGTGGCACTGTTAGCAGGTGTGGCTTTGTTGGAGTAGGTGTGGACTTGCTGGGGGAAGTGTGTCACTGTGGAGGTGGGCTTTGCGGTCTCTTATGCTCAAGTTATGCCCAGGGTCTCAGTTCACTTTGTGTTGCCTTCGGGTTGAGATATAGAATGTTCAGCTCCTTCTCTAGCATTATGTTTGCCTGCACACTGCATGTCCCACCATGATGATAATAGATTGGAATTCTGAAATGTAAGCCACCCAATCAAATGCTTTCCTTTATAAGAATTACTGTGGTCATGGTATCTCTTCACAGCAATGGAAACCCTAACTAAGACAAGACCAGTCTGGGCTACATAGAGCCCATATAGTCCTACCAGCTCATATCATTGAAATTAAAATTACTGGGGCTTCCTGCACAGAAAAAGATGACATACATACAACCAAAAAGGCAAAATGGTACCAGAATTTTGCTTATTCGTTATATTCTTTGTTTTAATGTTTCATTTTGAGATCAAGGCTTGTTATCCTGCTCATGCTGTCTTTGAACTCTTGATCCCAGCTTGTCCCTTAAACTAAAATCTCCTTTGGACAGCTGCCCCATCCAACCTACTAGGCTGTTCCCTGAAACATATACTTGTCCCTGTGGTACCCAAAGATCCTACATGATGCTCTTGGAGATAGAGACCATGCTATGCATGGGATGAACTTTATATACTTTATGGTATAAACTTGCCATTGTATCCCTGGGATGGATCATCATCATTTGAATCTGTGTTGAGGCCTCTTGCCTTGGCAGTCCCAAATACCCAGTGGCCAGGGCCGGAGGCAGTAGCCTAGTAAGAGAGGAGTATGAGAAGATGCAGAGCAGCTCAGGACCAAGAGGGGCATAAAGGAGCTCGGAGGAAGAGTATAGAAGGAGGGAGGAGGGGCTGAGTCTGAGATGTCCTGTTGCTGGTACTTCTCTCTCCCCTTTCCAGCTCTCTCTGGGAAACCTGGTTGAGAGTGGGGCTTCTGGTGGAAGTCCAGAACCTCTGCCTTTTTCAGATACTGGCCTGCAACGCAAGGATGCACTGAGTCTGCTGTCTTGCATGTGTGCAGTGGCTCCGTGTTCACAAAGTCTGTGATTTAAAGCCCAGCCCGTTAGCGTCTGCTGTCAACCTGATGCGTCAGAGAGGAAAACCTCAACCAAGGAGCTGCGGAGATAAGGCTGGCCTGCGGGGAGATGTCCTGATTGTTTGTGCATGAGGGCCTTGCCACTGTGGGCAGCACCATCCCCTGGACAGATAGTCCTAGGCTTTATGAAAGCCAGTTGAGAATGGGCCCGATAGCTAACCAGCAGGGTTTTTCTCCTGTTTCTATTTCAAGCTCCTGCTTGAGTTTTGCCTCCACTGCCCTGGATGAATCTACAAATGAAAATAAATCTTCTTATTTGCAAACTTGCTTGTGGTGTGTGTTTCATCAGAAGTTCCTTAAACGTCTCTATGCCCCTCTTTGAGGAGACCTGGGCCTAGCACAGCTGCTCAGGTGGGGGTGTCAAAAAGGGATTTGGTCATGCGTTGGTTCTTGGTGATCACTCCCTTCTCAGAGTTCCCTGCCCCTCTCTCTGGAGTGTCACGGTTGGACCAGATGGCAGGGCTGGTTCCCTTGGAGTGGTCGCTTCTGAAGGTGGCCTTAGTTCAGGAGCCCCACACGTGGCCTTATGCATTTCTGCCAGATTCTGGTTTTGTGAATGCTGCCAGAGAAGTGCTGACTTGATAAAGACGTTATTTAATTTGTTTACATAGACTGTGGCCCCTGTACCCTTCTGTTAGGGGTCCCAGGCTCCGGTGGGCAACACTTCTTGTGGGGATGCAAGCAAAGGCAGAACCACAGAATTTTCTTTTGGGCGGGTGGCTCAGGTGCAGGGTAACCCAGAGTGGTCCTGGGGAAAACAGGGGTCTGAGGACTTGTGGAGGAAGAAAAGAGGAAGAGGGGGAGGAGTTGGGACAGGGAGAACAGGGCGCCCATCAAGCTTTGGCCTCTCGGTTCTTGACGCCAGCCCTCGGGTTATCAGCTCTGGCTGCCTTCCTCGAGTTATGTAAGCTCCAAAAAACGTGGCAGCCCAGGGAGGGAAAAAGAGAAGGGGCGGAACCGAGGATGGTGGTGACGAGGGCAAGAGCTGCCTCTCTACACTCTATGGGTTGGTTGTCTTTGGGATTAATGGAGGACTTCTCATCCCTGCCTCCCCCCCCCCCCCCCCCCCCGCAGCCCTGAACCCTCCTTCACTCCCACTGTTTTCCAGAGGACTTTTCCGGTTTAGTCCCACACACCTCAGCAAGGCACCCGAGGTTCTGGATAGAGTTTCCTTTCAGGTTGTTTCCTCTCCAAAACTGGGCTACCTTGACCACATCACCTAGGCGCCGCTCTGAGCCTCGGTTTGCCAGTCTGTAAACTGAAGTTTGACTAAAATTCAGAGCACGTGCAAAGCGCCTTGCATAGGTGCCTGCGGTGGGATGGGCGCGCGCAGTCAAATGGAATGTGCGGTGGCTTCGCAGACTGTGACGGGCCGGGCACCGGGGAGGCTGCGGCACTGGGTTCCTGGTGCGGCACTGGGTCCTGGGCAGCCCCCAGCCCGCCGCCGTCGCCGGGGTTCCTCGCGGCTCACCCGAGTCCGCCGCCACGGAGGGACCTCGGGGCTCTCCCCAAGCCGCCCTCCCCTCTCCAAGGAGGTCGGATTCCGGCGAGTGGCTGTGGGCGGGCCGGAGGCTGCAGAGGGGCGTGGGGCGGAGGAGAGGGGCGGGCAGGAAGGGGCGGGGGGCTCCGCGGACGCCCGCAGGAAGGAGAGAACCCACCGAGAGCCTCAGCACCGCGGGCTTGCCGACCCTCCAGCTATGTGGGGCCTCTTGCTCGCTGTGACTGCCTTTGCGCCTTCCGTCGGTCTGAGTCTGGGGGCGCCCAGCGCTTCAGAGCTGGGCCTGTCGCCGGGCTCAACCCTGGCCCCACATAGCAACTTTACCCAGCCGTCCACAAAGGCAAATGGTGAGCTCTGGGACCCACGGTCGGCTGCTGGGCAGGTCAGACCCACTCCCCCAGCTGAGTCCTTCAGCCCGCTCTGTGAACTGGGACACACATACACAGCCCTGTGCAATGGCTGCTGACTCAGCAACCCCATTCTGGTCAGACCTAGTCAGCAGTTACAGGGCAGGCCCAGTGGGATGCTGGCTGCCCCAACTCCAGCCTTCTCTTTTCACAAAGGAGGAAACTGAGGCCAGAATCTGGAGGAGCTCAAGAAAAGTGAAGAGACCCCAGACTAAAATGGGCAGAGTCAGCCTGTGTAGGAGAGTGTTTAACGCCAAAGACTGGAGGGGGAAAGAAAGGGCGACGAGGCTGCGTAGGGGGGAGAAGGGTCACTGGCTCCTGATGGGTACAGGCACGCTGTCCGGCCTCCCAACTTCTTCCTGTAGGAAGTCGGAGCTTTGAGGCCAGGCAGGTAGGCCAAGCACGGACTTCAGGACAAGAGCTGAGGCCTAGTTTGAAGCTAAGGATGGCTTGGAGGATGGTCGGGGGAGGTGCAAAATCAGAGGTGGGAGGGAGCATTCCTGCAGAGGGACCAACTGGGGCAAGGTCTAGAGGTTAAACACTGAACTCGGATCTCTAAAGTGACCCGTCTCTAATGGCTCGACATCGCTCTCCCCTGGATCAGAGTCGGAGGGCACACTGTCCAAAGATGTAACTGTGTAAGAAGGAAGCACCAAGGATGTGACAAGAAAGGCAGGTTGGGAATAGGTGGGAATAGGTGTCAGGACTTGAACGCCCCGTTAAGACTTCGGTGATTGCAGTGAAAGTCCCATATGCTCGAATGCCTTCTTGGGCTAACGAACATGACATCCCCCCACCCTTCATTGCCTCCCGGTACCCTAGAGACCTCAGAACAGCATGTCCGGCTGCGAGTCATCAAGAAGAAAAAGATCATTGTCAAGAAGCGAAAGAAGCAAAGGCAGCCCGGGCCTTCAGTGACTGCCAGGCCTTCGGTGACCACCAACCCAGCAAAGACCCCCACTGTCCCTGAGAAACAAGAACCAGGTATTGCCTTTCCGGGAGGGCCCTGCCTAGCATGGGAACATGTCAGGCTCATCTCCTGAGCTGCCCCGGTTCTGCCCTTTCTCTAATCCTGTCTTCTTGTTCTGTCATTACCCCAGGATGCCCCCCTCTAGGCCTGGAGTCCTTGCGTGTTTCAGACAGTCAGCTTGAGGCCTCTAGCAGCCAATCTTTTGGTCTTGGACCACACCGAGGACGGCTCAACATCCAGGTCAGCACCCTTAAGTGCTCCTTCTCTCCCCTCATCCTAGCCCTTGTCTGTTGGTCCTTCTGGTTTGATGACCATGACCTTTTGTCCACAGTCCGGTCTGGAAGATGGCGATCTGTATGATGGGGCCTGGTGCGCTGAGCAACAAGACACCAAGCCTTGGCTTCAGGTGGATGCTAAGACTCCTGTCCGCTTCTCAGGAGTCATCACGCAGGGCAGAAATTCCATATGGAGGTGCGGCAGGCTAACTCTTAGCCTGGAAGTGATTGGTGAACGGACACAGACGTACTGCAATGACGCTGCTTGAACAGTATCTCTGCATAGTATATAACTGTCTAATAATAGTTCTCTTTATCTCTGACCAGGTATGACTGGGTCACATCATACAAGGTCCAGTTCAGCAATGACAGTCAGACCTGGTGGACAAGTAAGAATCACAGTAGTGGGATGGACATGGTAAGTGTCCCCATAGTGACTGGGACTGGCCAGGGTGCTAGGCTAGGGTGAGAATTCTCTGCATATAAAAGACAGATACCCACTTAGCTCCAGGAGAAAGTTGGTGTTTTTGCAGTGCCAAGGACTTTGTGCGTTCACAGGGCAGTTTTTCACCTAGCACAAGCTCCATTGGGATAGCCCCATTAACCACACCATGGGGTAGGTGCTGCAGCTTCCTCCTGGGCCACTCTTTCTGACCATGAGCCTCTGGCTTTTTTACTTCTTGCCTGCTCATGGCTCTGGTTTTCCGTCTCATGGACCTCTTTTATACAAGGCTGCAGAATGGGTATGTTGCTCTACTGAGCTGAGACCGTGTTAGAAAACACAGCTGCCCAAAGTGGCCCACTGGCAGGAGCTAAGGAAATTGGGGTCCCTGTTTGATAGCATGTATGTCTCCAGCTGAACCCACCAGGGAGGGTTGGCTTGTGAGTGTGGGAGCCTGAACTCCATCCCTGGATCTTGGGCCAGTATCAGGTCTGAGCATCCTCAGCAGGGACCCCCATATCTCCAGGTATTTCCTGCCAATTCAGACCCAGATACCCCGGTGTTGAGACTCCTACCGGAGCCTCAGGTGGCTCGCTTCATTCGCCTGCTGCCTCAGACCTGGTTCCAGAAAGGTGCACCTTGCCTCCGGGCAGAGATCCTGGCCTGTCCAGTCTCAGGTGGGCAAAGGCTGGAGGGGCAGGGCCCGACTGCAGGGACATCCCATGAACTTAACGTTTACCTGGAACTCACTTCCCACCAGATCCTAATGACCTGTTCCCTGAGGCCCACACGCTGGGATCTTCTGACTCTCTGGACTTCCGGCATCACAATTATAAGGCCATGAGAAAGGTCAGACACAACCACAGTGACCCAGAAAAGAGGCCTGCCCGTTTCTTTGCCGCCAGGGCATACTGACTGTGACTACCCACGAGTCTCCTGTCCCTATGTCCCACTCTCCTCCGTTTCCCTTGATCCCTAAGTTCTGCTCCAGCTACCTTTGTCATGGCACCACCCCTTTCTGTCCCTTCCTCCTGACCCGCTGTGCCTTGTCCGGATCATGCCATGTTACTCCCATCTGTGTGCACCCCTGGCTCTGTAAGTCCTTCCGCGGTTACTCGTGGTCTGACGTCTGCGCGTGACTGCCCCATGTCCCCTCTGCTGCCCAGCTGATGAAACAGGTGAACGAACAGTGTCCAAACATCACCCGCATCTACAGCATTGGGAAGAGCTACCAGGGTCTGAAGCTGTATGTGATGGAGATGTCAGACCAGCCTGGCGAGCATGAGCTGGGTACTGTTTGATGGCATGGGGGGAGGCGGGCACAGGGCAGGCTGCAGTATGAGCTAGCTCTGAACTTCCATGTGTTTCCAGGAGAGCCTGAGGTCCGCTATGTGGCTGGTATGCATGGGAATGAGGCCCTGGGGCGGGAGTTACTTCTGCTTTTGATGCAGTTCTTATGTCAAGAGTTCCTGCGAGGGGACCCACGAGTGACTCGGCTGCTTACTGAGACACGTATTCACCTACTGCCTTCCATGAATCCTGATGGCTATGAGACTGCCTACCACAGGGTAGGCCACCTGGAATGAGGGCCTCCCTGTTCCCTCTGCCATGGTACACAGAGCCTGTTTGACTTGAACAAAGCCCTTTCTTGGCAGGGCTCAGAGCTGGTGGGCTGGGCAGAGGGTCGCTGGACCCACCAGGGCATTGACCTTAACCACAATTTTGCTGACCTCAATACACCCCTGTGGTATGCAGAAGATGATGGGCTGGTACCCCACACTGTCCCCAACCACCACCTGCCACTGCCTTCTTACTATACACTGCCCAATGCCACTGTGAGTATTTTGGGGACGGGGTGAAGGGCAAGGCCCCTTGTCTCTGTGTGCACCCCATCCTCACCTGTCCTTGTCCAGGTGGCTCCTGAGACATGGGCAGTGATCAAATGGATGAAGCGTATTCCGTTTGTGCTAAGTGCCAACCTCCATGGGGGTGAACTTGTGGTGTCCTACCCTTTCGACATGACTCGGACCCCGTGGGCTGCTCGCGAACTCACCCCTACACCGGATGATGCTGTCTTTCGCTGGCTTAGCACCGTCTATGCTGGCACTAATCGGGTCATGCAAGACACAGATCGCCGACCTTGTCATAGCGAGGACTTCTCCCTGCATGGCAATGTCATTAATGGAGCCGACTGGCACACAGTTCCTGGGAGTATGTGCCCGAGAGTGGAATTAGTCCTGTCTCCATAACTACCTGTTCCATAATAGTCTCTTGTAATGTGTAGTATGTGTCAAGCCCTACCGTGGGTGTCTCTCAAGAGCACTGGGAGAATGGGGCTACCTAACACTCCAGTGTCTTTGGCACCCCCAGGCATGAACGACTTCAGCTACCTACACACCAATTGCTTTGAGGTCACTGTGGAGCTGTCCTGTGACAAGTTCCCTCATGAGAAGGAGCTACCTCAGGAGTGGGAAAACAACAAAGACGCCCTTCTCACTTACCTGGAGCAGGTGGGATCTGAATCCCCAGTTCCTGGCCTCCCCGAGTTACCCCTGGCCAGCCTGCTGTCCCGGAGTTGTGCTGGAACCTGGGTACCAGCAGTCTTAACTGGCAGCAGATTCCACTACATTGTGGGCCATGTGTGACGTCAGATTGTCTTGGAATGAGCTGGACAAGGAAGGGCAGCTTGCTAGCAGGGTGGTTTCAGATGTTCTAAGGCAATGGAACTAGAAGCCAGGACAACCCGAGGCTAAGGAATGGTCTCTAGAATTGTCACAAACCTGTCGTTATCAGGATAGCTTTTCTCAAAAGATAATAGTCAGATGTGAAAATTGCCTTGGTGCAAAGTATTACATCCCTCTGTGAATGGCTCTATAAGAACAGCTTCCGTGGATTCTCCAAGAAATCTTTCTAGTGTAAGATGGCTCAGCAGGTAGAGGCACCTGCTGCTCGGCCTAACAACTGAGTTTAATCCCTGGGATACACGTGGTGGAAGGAAGGAGAGAGCTGACTCCTACAAGTTCTCTGACCTTCACTCATGTGCCATGGCATGTGTGTACCCACATACACGCATAGACCCACACAAAATAATTAAATGTAAAAAAAATGATTTTTTTTTTTAAAGAGGATTGAAATTCAGATCCCAGCACCCATGTAGCCAGCTGAACATCCCCATAAGTCCCTGTAACTCCAGCTCCGAGTTGGGTAGACAAGAATTGCTGAGCCTTGCTGGCTTCCAGCCTAGCCAAATGTGAGCTCCAGGTTCAAGGACGACCCCGCTTTAAAGAAACAGCTGGAGACTGACAGACCCTTGATCAGGGCACCTGCTCATACCCGAGGGCAAGCCTAAAAACAGTGCCACCACACTTAGAAAGCCCAGTTACACCTGACTAGACCAGGGGTAACTTAGAAATTAGAAGATTTTTTTAAATAAATTTATTTATTTTATATCCCAGCTGCAGTTTCCCCTCCCTTCTCTCCTTTGCAGTAGAAATTTGTCACCTAGGATCATAGTATAGACCTGACACCTTGTCAGGCTTGCAAGGTGACAGCCAGAAAGCTAATGAAGTCACGCTCTTCTGCAAAGGGAAAAGTGTCTTTAATTTTTTTGGTTTGTTTGCTTTTTAAGTCAGGGTGTCACTGTGTAGCCCAGGCTAGTCTCAAACTTGAAATCCTACGTCCATCTCAAGGTTTTGATAAACTTTTATATAGACTGAGATGACTCACACCTGTAATTCCAGAACTTGGGAAGTGGAGGCAGGCTCAGGGGTCGAGACTTGGCTTTAAAGCAAAAATCTTCAGCTGGGCAGTTAGAGCGTATATCTTTAATCCCAGTACTCAGGAGGCAGAGGCAGGTGGAAGGCTGAGTTTGAGGCTAGCCTGGTCTACAGAGTGAGTTCCAGGACAGCCATGGCTACATAGAGAAATCCTGTCTCAAAAACCACAAACAGAGACCAGCCTGGTCTACAAGAGCTAGTTCCAGGACAGGCTCCAAAACCACAGAGAAACCCTGTCTTGAGAAAGAAAAAAAAAAATCCACAAACAACCCCACACAAAAAAAAAACAATAAACAACAACAAAAACCCACTTAAAAAACTTATGCTTGTACACAGGTGCGCATGGGCATTGCAGGAGTTGTACGGGACAAAGATACAGGGCTTGGGATTGCGGATGCTGTCATTGCTGTGGAGGGCATTAACCACGATGTCACAACAGGTGTGTGTGTGGTAGAGGGAAGAACTGGGGCCCTTTCAACTGGTCAGAAGTTAAAGAACCCTGAACCCCTCTGACCTCTCTCGTCTCTCCTGTCAGCGTGGGGTGGCGATTATTGGCGGCTGCTGACTCCTGGAGACTATGTGGTGACGGCCAGTGCTGAGGGCTACCATACAGTGAAACAACATTGCCAGGTCACCTTTGAAGAGGGCCCTGTCCCCTGCAATTTCCTACTCACCAAGACTCCCAAGCAGAGGCTTCGAGAGCTGCTGGCATCAGGGGCTAAGGTGCCCCCAGACCTTCGGAGGAAGCTAGAGCAGCTGAGGGGACAGAAGAATTAACGTCTCTAGCTGAAGAGAGCCACATCCTTGGACAGGCTGGACCTGTTCAGAACTGAGGGAGGAAGGGGGTGGGGAGAAAGGGTAGTAGAAGAGGTGCTATGTCTTAGTAAAGCTTCTGGTGCCTGAGAGTCCTGTTGTCTCTGTGTTCCAGGTCCTTCTCCGGGGTCTGCATGTACACACTAGCCGGTTGTGTACACAGACGATCCCACCTGAGCCCTTGTACCTGGGGCTCGGCAGAGCGACTCACTTCTGCCTGTGTTTTTCTGCCATGGGTGTTAGTATGTTCATTAATTATCTGCTTGGTGTCAAGTGTGCAAGCAGTCAAGGGTCGGCGGTGTTTGTACCCAGCCTTCTGGGCTTCCAGTTAGGAGGGGACAGGTAATATACACTGTGAGCTATGCCAAGGTGGAAGCCGGTTTGGTAGAGGAGGCAGGGTGGTCACACACACAGGAAATGCAGGTCTGCAGTGACTCAAAACAGTCAGGGATGCAGTCGAGATGGTTTTAGGAATTCAGATGAAGGTAGACCGGGCATAGGATATGGATAAGAACTAAAGATCAGTTGAAAGCATTTGAATTCACTTCAGCTATTTAAAGTACCAATAAATGATGGCTTCTTTCCTGCTAAAGGAGGAATTACATTGTGATCCAAGGATACAGCCTGTTACAATAATTCCAGACAGAATTTTCATGTTAGAAATAAGTGTACTAAGATATTGAAATTACTGGATGATGTAATAGGAGCAGCAGGGCTGCCTCCCCGGCACCCCGGCTGCCTGGCTAGCTTATACCCGGAAATAACAACACACAAACTGTATTCTTTTAAACACTGCCTGGCCCATTAGTTTCAGCCTCTTAATCCATTTCTAATAATCTATGTAGCACCACGAGGTGCGCTTACCAGGAAAGATTCAGCATGTCTAACCTGGTGGCTGGCTGCATCGCCTGCCTCAGAGAGCAGAGCTATCGCATCTGCCCGGGAGAGGGGAGTGTGGCGTCTCTGAGCTCACCTCCTCTTCCTCCCAGCATTCTGTTCTGTTTACTCCACCCACCTATGTTCTAACCAATAAAATGGGCCAAGGCAGTTTCTTTATTTTTTAACCAATGACCTTCCTCCATCAGGATGAGAAAAGGGGGAAAGGGAATTTTACACAGAAAGCAGGAAGTTAATCGCCTTCATTTATTATTGCTGCTATTTAAAGTTTATTTAGTGTGGGTGCCACATGCAGGGGAAATCAGAGGACAGCTTCGGGAGTCAGCTTTCTTGTACTACATGGGTCTCAGCCATCAGAGGTCATCAGGTTTGTCACCTGTTGAACCACCTTGCCTGTCTCTGCTTCGGTGTTTGTAAATCTGTATTTGGCTATATTGATGCTGAATCTAACTAACTTAGCTGTCAAGGAAATCTATAAAATGTAGGTAAACTTCGGGTCCCTTAGTCAGATAAGCTCCTTTTAGCGGTGGGCAGTAGCTAATGCAGACTCATTGCTTTTGCACTCACGAACCCACAGTGGCTATGGTCACCTGCACAAGGGCAAGCCAGTCAACATTCCAGCATGGAGGGGCAAGAGACACAAAACCCCGCCCTTAGCTGAGGTATGTCTCTGGGTGTCAGAAGACAACCTGAAGGAGTTGGTTTGTGGTAGGTGCCTTGACGAGTGGAAGAAAAGAAAACCAGGAAACCCTCAGTGTCTTTGAGTGTCTGCTGTCTTCCCACACCTCTCTTGCACCTTCCTTCTCCTTCCTTCCCAGTTATCTTAATATTAAAGTCTCACAGTTTTAAGAACCCAATCAAGATGATATTCACCATTGGGGCTGGAGAGATGGCTCAGTGGTTAAAAGCTTTGCCTGCTCTTCCAAAGGTCCTGAGTTCAATTCCCAGCAACCACAAGTGCTCACAATCATCTGTAATGAGATTTGGTGCCCTCTCCTGACCTGCAGGGATACATGCAGGCAGAGCACTGAATACATTATAAATAAATCTTTAAAAAAATGGTATTCATCATATACAAGAGACAAAACAAAAAAAGTCCAAAATATATCAAACTTCCGAGCATCTCTATGCCTCTACAAATAATTAAAAATAAACTGAACTGGGCTGGAGAGATGGCTCAGAGGTTAAGAGCACTGACTGCTCTTCCAGAGGTCCTAAGTTCAGTTCCCAGCAACCACATGGTGGCTCACAACCATCTGTACTGACATCTGGCGCCCTCCTCTGGCATGCAGGCATATATCGAGGCAGAATGTTGTATACATAATAAATAAATAAATAAATAAATAAATCTTTAAAAAAATAAACTGAACTGTTGTATTTGGGAACAGAGTTTAAAGAAGGGAAAAGCAATGAAGTGTGTGGCAGAACATGGGGCTGCATGTTAGTTTGGAGGTTTCTGTACTAAAGGGGAGAGCTTTTCTTTGTTTTACTTCTTTTTATTTTTTTCCCATTTTTTTTTTTAAATTTTTAAAGCAATTGGCTGGAGAGATAGCACAGAGGTTGAATACTGACTGCTCTTCCAGAGGTCCTGAATTCAATTCCCAGCAACTACATGGTGGCTTACAGCCATCTGTAATAAGATCTAGTGTCCTCTTCAGGCCTGCAGGCACAGATGCAAGCAGAACTCTATATGCATAATAAGCAAATAAATAAAATAAACCTTTATTTTTTTAAAGGATCCATGATCCTCTACACCCAAGTGCTGAGATCACAGGCTCACCATAACTGGCCTATTATATGAAACGACCAGTGTAGGTAAATCAGCAGATACAGAAAACAAATTACTGTGTAGGGAAGGGCACAACTGGGAAGGAGTCTGAGAACAAAAATAAATAAGGTTTTGTGTTTGTCTTAGTGGCTCTATTTTCTGTCTTTCCCAGCTCTAAAACTGAATGTGTTGATCATGATATATACCTTTACAACTATATTGAAAACCATTGAACTGTATTGTTGAAACGAGTGAATTATAAAGTTGCCAATTTTATCTCGAAGCTGTTACAAAAAGTCTACACTGGAGGATATATAGTGCATAAAAAATAGTTCGTATGACAAGAGCACTGATGAGATGCCAAGGGAGCAGAGCTGGGGAGAAGCGGGGTTCCTGCACACCATGCAAGTGGGACAGATGCTGAAATACTGAGGAATGGCATTGCAGTCCCCATGGTAACCACTGAGAAAGTAACTCAAAGAAAATATTGAAGGGAGAGCTGGGAACTCAAATGGTACAAAAGAAAGCATTTTAACACAGGAGGATTTAGAGAAAAGGAACAGCAAAGTGGTATGTGCAAATCTCACAGGTTAAATGAGTGGATCTCTTCCTCTAATTACACAGTGACTCAAAAAACACATTGTGTAGCTGAAAAGATGGCTCAGTAGTTACAAGCAATGGCTGCCCTTCCAAAGGTCCTGGGTTTGGTTCCCAACACCCATATGGTAGCTCACAACAGTCTGCAACTTCAGGGGAATCCAAAGTCCTCTCTGGCCTTTGTGGGCACACACATGGGGTACAGACATACATGCAGGTAAAAATACTCTTACACATAAGCAACTTAAAAAAAAAAACCACATTATGGGAGTGATTTTTCTGAGAAATGCTGTTTAAAGTTTGCCTTAACAAATCAAATGTTCATTCAACCTGTAACAAAGTTAACGCTGTGCTCTGAGAGTTTTTAGAACCCTGCACTCCCTCTGTTGACACACTGGGTACTTGGCCTGTTTAGAAATAACTGACCTTGGGGCTGGAGAGATAGCTCAGCGGTTAAGAGCATTGCCTGCTCTTCCAAAGGTCCTGAGTTCAATTCCCAGCAACCACATGGTGGCTCACAACCATCTGTAATGAGATTTGGTGCCCTCTTCTGGCCTGCAGGCATATATGTCCACAGGATATTATATACATAATAAATAAATAAATAAATAAATATTTAAAAAAAAAGAAGTAACTGACCTTTAAGAATAACAATGCAATCAGTCTTATGATTTAATTAACACCTACAAGCTCCACTAAACGCATAGCTTTGATTTTACTACATCCCCTGTTTCTTTGTGATCCATTCTCGCCCCTTACTCAGAACAATGCATGCTTGCTTCAGATGTGGTGGCTGAACCTAAGACTCTCTGCTGGAAGCCGTGAGGCATGGAAAGCAACTGCCCCCGCAAATGTTGAAAGCAACAAGTAGACACAGATTGATAACATCTGATTGCAACTTTCTGAGTCAATAGGTTCAGAAAAAACAATTCCTCCCTTTATGAAACTCCTGTAAAAGTTCCTCATTCTTTCTGTGTATTCATCTGAAGTATTATTCTCAAGAAATAAATATTAATGTATTTTTGTGCTCAAAATGAAACCTATTTGGAATCAAGAGCGAACATGACAAAGGTGTTGTAAGACTGTGCTATATGTCTCCAGCTCAGTACTCCCAAGTTAGCAAAGGCATTAAGACCATAGGCTCAGAATTTAATGCTAAGCCACTACCTAATAAAGTTTGCATGCAGGAAGGCTTGGGGAAACACAACCAATATATTGAACTGGTTCCTCCGGATTCTGTGAAGGTACAGATGTTTTAAAAATCATATTTTTGTAAGAAATTCAAGTGTGTGAAAGTAGGTTGTTAATTCAGACCTAGTCAGAAGGGGCCATTTCATAAACAGTGTCTCTATGGTTGGGATAATGGGAAGTTTAGTCATTCCTGTTAGTCTGTTGAGCTCATTGCTTTTTATTTTGGTTTCTTTATACCTGTCATTTCATTATTGAAGCGATGATTATTATTAATTTATTATTTTTTGTTGAACTTTTTTTTATCATAATTGTATTTTTCAGTTCTAAAGCTTTTGTTTGTTTGGTTTTTGTTTTTGTTTTTGTTTTTGTTTTTTGGTTTTCGACACAGGGTTTCTCTGCGGCTATGGAGCCTGTCCTAGAACTCGCTCTGTAGACCAGACTGGCTTCAAATTCACAGAGATCTGCTTGCCTCTGCCTCCTGAGTGCTAGGATTAAAGGTGTGCACCACCAGCATCTGGCTAGTTCTAATGTTTTAATTAGCTTATTCACATCTCTGTTCTCACTCTCTCTTTTTAAAAATTCTTTCTTCTTTCTTTATCTTTTCTTTTCTTTTCTTTTTTTTTTTGTGCCTTCCAGGAACTAGCTCTTGTAGACCAGGCTGGCTTCGAACTCACAGAGATCCACCTGGCTCTGCCTCCCGCGTGCTGGGATTAAAGGCGTGCGCCACCACCACCAACATCTCCTGCTCTTTCTTTGCTAAGGCTGTTTTCATTTTGCTTCAAGTGTACTCATACTTATTTGTCAATCACTTTAAAATCATCCCTGTTAATTATATTAATTTTGTGTTGTAGTCAGAGTCCTTTTCTAGTCAAGTTTTTTTTAAATTTGTTTTGACACAGGGTGAAGTAATAAGGGCAGCGGCGGGGCTGCGTCCCCAACACCCCAGCCGCCTGCCCGGCTAGCTTATGCCCCGAAATAATTACACGGACACTGTATTCTTTTAATCACTGCTCGGCCCATTCTCTTCTAGGCTAATTCTCACATATTTATTTAGCCCATTTCTAATCATCTGTGTGTAGCACCCCAAGGTGCGCTTACCGGGAAGATTCTAGCCTATGTCCATCCTGGGTCGGATCTTCATCCTGGGAGCAGGGCATGGCGTCTCTCTCAGGCGTCTGCTCCTGAGAGCAGAGCTGTCGCGACTCTGAGCTCACTTTCTCTCTCCTCCCAGCATTTTGTTCTGTTTACTCCTCCCACCTATCCTCTAACCAATAAAATGGGCCAACGCAGTTCCTTTATTAGCCAATGACCTTCCTCCATCAACAGGGCCTTACTATGTCTGCCTGGCCTGGAACTTGATATATAGGCCTGACTGGCCTCAAACTCACAGTGATGCACCTGCCTCTGCCTTCTGAGTACTGGGATTAAAGACCTGTGCCCCCATACTTAACAGCTTTCTATTATAACTAGCTTTTTTCTGAGGGATGATGGGTGCTTTGTCAGATGGAGGTAGAAAATCCAGGTTCCCCACATCACCAAGGTTGGTTCCTAAGGAGCTGTTTCTTTTTACTGATAAGCAAGAGTAGGTAGTCTGGCTCTAAGTGTGATCACCTGTGACACACCCTGGTGTCAGGGAAAGGCTAACTATGGGCTATGGTTCTGACCCTTCATTAGGCTTCTGACAACACGAGCCCCAAAGGAAGACAGAAGCACTTCCTGGTGAACAGGGGTGGGAATGCTGTCCCCCCGCCATGGTCTTCTCTGAGAAATCAGGAGACAATGTGGTGGGAGGAGGCTTCACTGGTTGGCATGGATGGACATCACAGGTCTTCACTTGATCTTACCTGACACTGCTTTCTGCAGCTTCAGGAGGGTGAAAAACTACACTTTCTACCCGCCCTTTGCTGGTGTAGCCGGAAACAGGACAGTGTCGTCTGTGGAGTGAGCTGCCAATACTGTTTAATTCCTCTCTCCAGGGTTTTGTCTTAGAACCCTCCTTCCCCATTAGCTCCCCTGCTCTGGGCTTCTCTCTCAGCACTTACCCTCCCAGAACATTCTATCTTTGTTCTCTGGGCATTGTCCCATGTCCCCTTTCTGTCATTTCTATCATCATCTCTATTAATCAGTGGTACCTAGAGCTGTCTAAGGGGGAGTGCTCATTAAGATGCTGTCTCAGCAGTATGGAGGAAGAAATAGAGCCAGCCGGTTCCATTGTCCTGCTTTGGTTTTGTTGTTTTTGAGTATCCAAGGGCCAGGAGAGCAGGGCTTGATTGTCTAGGGGGACAGTAAGATCACCATCTCTTATCCTACCCTGGGGACTGACAGAGGTCACCTGACCTAGAAGGCAAGAGAGAAGAGAAAGGGATTTCAGCCTGTGTGACTGTGATGGAGACAAGCTTTTGATCAGCTTTTAGTGATGTCTGTAGAACTAATGTAGACACTGCTCTGTGGTTTTGCCAGTTTGACACAAGCCTAGACATATCTGGGAAGAGGGAATCTTAACTGAGAAATGAGATTGCCCCTGGGGCATTTTCTTGGTGATTGGTATAAGTATGAGAGGGTCCTGAATGCTGTAAGAAAGTAGGCTGGACAAGAGATGGAGAGCAAGCCCATAAGCAGAACTCCTCCTGCATCAGCTCTGCATTCGCTCCTGCCTCTAGGCTCCTGCCCTGCTTAAGTTCCTGCTCCAATTGTCCTCAGTTGTTAGGGACTATTCCTTTACACTGTGTGAAGATATACCACTGTGATTGATCTAAGAAAAAGCTGAACAGTCGATAGCAGGCAGGATGTCCGGACACAGAAGATGCTGGGAAGAAGAAAGGCAGAGTCACCAGCCAGATGGAGAGTAAGCAGCATGGGCAGAACAGAGTAAAGGTAATAAAGCCATGAGACAAAAAGTAGATTGATAAAACAGGTTAATTTAAGTTCTAAGTGCTATTTAGTGACAAGCCTAAGCTATCGGCCAAGCTTTCATAATTAATAAGAAGTCTTCATGTGGTTATTTGGGAGCTGGCTGGCAGAATAGAAAGATATGCATGCACTTAGCGACAGAATTTGACCTGGGAACTGTAAGCTGAAGGAAACCCTTTCCTCCCCAAGCTGTATTTGAGAACAGCAATAGAAACCCTAACTAAAACTGACAGTATTATCACCCTTCCAACAACTGACCATTGTTGAGTCAAGTGCTTACTTGCCATCTGCGTCCACTTCGGCAGCAGAGCTCTGCCGGCCTCTTCTAACGTCACAAGAGGATGCATACTCTTTGCTTTTCAGTGGCCTAGGATACATCCTATAAACTTTACCTGTAGTAAAAGCGGCGTCTTCACCACTCAGAAAGTGGAGATGGCACAAAGGAAGGCCTAACTCCTTTTCCTAGAGACACTAGGCAGATGGGCACAGTGCTTCCCCCAGATTCTCTTTGCCAGCTGTTCAGTTGGAGCTTCCGGCTAGCCCCTGCACAAGCGGAAAAATACACTGTCCTACTTCCTCCGACCTACCCATGCTGAAAAACCTCTGAACAAAGCAATGGTACCCAAGTGCCCACCCAGGGACCTAGTTTTTGACCATATCAGGGCACAGTTCCAATTCCTGGCTGGCAGGTCATTATTGTAAGACTTTAAGACAATCCTAAAGCCATTTTTGACAATTCTGAATCCTCTCAGCCTCTGTGCCATAGTGCTTCCCCTCCTCCCCTGGGAACCAAGGACCTAACAGCTACACTCGCACGTACTCAGTTCCTGAACAATTACCCATATATGTATGCTTTGGTTCTGTCCCCTGGGAAACGGGGTCAAAATGACCTCTTACCTCATCTGATGTGGCAACAGCTCTCCAGTCAATTATTGGTAATAGCCCTTTCGAATAAGCCAATCAGAATAGTCAAAGAACAACCCCACTTGCTTCTGTGGGCCCTTTAAAAGTAGACTGTACCAGCTATTCGAGGTCCCTCGGCTTCCCGAATGCTGGGGGACCCTGTCATGACAGAATTAATAAAATCCTCATGCTTTTGCATCGGCTGTGGTGTGTGAGGTGGTCTCTGGGGGCGACTCCTTCTCGGTGTTTAGACGCTAGAGTCCAACAATCATCACTCCTTGCCTAAGATCTAGAAAACCTAGCTCAGAGGTGTGACTTCTCTGGCCTCATTCTCTGAGGCCTGTGAACCCATCCAGGAGTTGTTTTGTTCTCAATAGGCCTGTTATATTTGTAATTGGCTTGATCCGGCTTACTGCGTCAGTAGGAAAACATTATCTGGGGAAATTTACCTGGGAAAAAAACACATCTAGGTGCTGAAACCTGGGAGGAGTTGAGCCCTCAGCAGGTGGGCCAGGTGTGGTGAGGCCGCTCCTCTCTCTCTCTCTATCTTTGCCTCCTCCTGATTTTCGACTTTTTTTTCTTTTTCTCTTTCTTTCTTTCTTTCTTTCATTTTTTTTTGTTTGTTTTTTCAAGACAGGGTTTCCCTGTGTAATAGTACTAGCTGTCCTGGAACTAGCTCTTGTAGACCAGGCTGGCATAAAACTCACAGGGATTCACCTGCCTCTGCCTCCTGAGTGCAGGGATTAAAGGCGTGCACCACCACTGCCCAGCCCTGACTTTCAACTTTTGACTTATGGTAAATTACCCATTTCCCAGTCATGTTCTAAGAGGCACCAGGTGCCTCATCCAGGATCCAGGACCTCAGGTCCCCTGCCAAGCTTCAGCTACACCAGGGCAAACCTGTGTCAGAACAGAGACAGTCTCTGGGGAGTCTTTGGGTTCAGAAACATGCTTCCCAAGGCTACTCCACCCCCACTGTTCGACTCCAGGCTATCTCAATCTTTCCCTAGTCTTTGGTTTCCAGCACAAGCTTAGAAATGGATAACACTGAGTATAAACCCAATCCTCAGTCATCCCTGGGGTGTCTGTTGCAAAATTTATCCAAATTGGGACTGTCTCAGACCATACACCCAAGGCACCTAGTTTTCCTTTGTTTTGTGGCCTGGCCTCACTATACTCTAGATAACCAGTCTACATGGTAACTGTGGGCACTCTTGATCTTAACATCCTCCATGACCCTAAAACGTTTCTACATGTGCTTGGGCAAATGGTCTAAACTCCCTCATGTCTGGGCTTTTGGGAACTGTGTCCTTGTCCTCTGTAGCTGATGTTTCACAGCCCAGGTGCTACCAGCACAGATGGCCATGCTGGCAGACCCCTTAAAACCCAGACCTCTCCCATGACTGAGCCTCCAGAAACTCTGACTCTCTCTCTCTCTCTCTCTCTCTCTCTCTCTCTCTCTCATCAACCTCCAACCCCCAATCACCCCCTCCTTATCACCCTGTCTTCTCCCCTCCTTCTGCCCCACCCACTCCAACACCCCAGGCTTCCCTCTCCCCTATTCCTTCTCTCTTTTTCTGGTTTCCAACCTCCCACTGGCCTAAACCTCTTGAAGCATCAGCTATAGCCTCTATATCCTCAGATAATTGATCTAAATGGCGGCCTAATGGCTCTCTGGACCCTAATGTTGTTCAGGATCTTTACACCTTTTGTGACTGCACAGGAAAATAGAAAGAGATCTTTTGTGTCTCTGTTTTTTCCTTTCTCTGCTTCAAGCCCTCTCTGTAGGCCTCCTCCTCACCATCCCACAGTCCTCCTTGCTCTCAAGTCCTCAGCCCCTCCCCCTGACACTTATGCTTCTGAAACTGGAACTCTGGCCTTCTCCCGAGCAGATGATACCCTAACCTCCCCCTCCTTCCAATCATCAGTTTCGTTCCCAACAATCTCCTCTCCTTCGTCCACCACCCTCCCCACACCTCCACCCACCCGGATTTCACCAAAGCCAGACAGACTAGCCTCTCTGACCTTGGCCCTCACTCCCCTCCCCCACTTCCTCCTCTCAACCTAGCCTGTGGTACTGAGGAGCCTGCCCAAGCCCACAGCTTCTCAGGTCACGTCCCTCAGGTCTGAGCTTCAGTGGTTGCTATATTCCCCACTGCCCACAATTTCAGGAGCCCCTCGCCCTCTCCTCGCCCATCTGGTCCCCACCTGCACTCACTCCAGTGTTAACCTTGCCCACTCTACATGGCCCAGTTCAGCCCAGCTTGGTGAGGAGGAGCCACTGTCCCAGCCCAGCCTCCTCTACACTCCTTGTCCCTCTAGGGACCACACTTTCCTTGGGCTCATGTGTATGTTCAGGAGGGGAGTGCCTTGCTCAACCTCTCAGGGTTGTCTAACCTGAGCCACTCCTTCCCTAAGCCAGCCTCCCCTCAAGGTGGTACCCTTTGCCAACCCCCTTTGAAGCCCTCCCTTCTTCAATTCTGCCACCAGCTCAGTCTTCCCTGATCCTGGGGACTCCCCTTTCCTGGGACTCCCCTGGATCCTCGGTTTTCCTTTGGTTATTCAGGGTCACCCCCTTCTATAATAACACCATCAATCTTCCATAAACAGCCATCTGGACACTCCCAGGAGGGTTCTCTGATGTAACCAGACCCTGTCTAAAAATCTCTGGTCTACAGTCTCCCCATTCATCTCCCTATGATTCCGGTAACGCTGGTTCTGCAGCTAACAAAGTTTGTGATAATATGACAAAGTTTTTCATAAGCCTGACTTGGGCCAAACACTCTATGTGGTCTTTCTCTAGGTAATAGTGGACATCGCTTTGGCCTCAGCCCTAACAGTGTCCAGCTGAAGCATGGCTGCCATAACATACTCAATTACTACAAATAATAAATTATCCAAGCAACTCCAGAAGGCCACCAAGGACTCAGCGGAGTCCCTAGCCTCTCTCCAACCCCAGATCACTTCAATCGCTCAGGTAGTGTTACAGAGTCACAGAGCACTGACCCTCTTCACAGCAGACAAGGGAGACACCTCCAGGTTCCCAGGGAAAGAATGCTGCTGCTACACCTATGAGTCTGGCCAGAAGAAACTGGGAAAAGACCTCAGGTGGTATGAGCAATCCACGTCCTCTCCCTTACCCTGGTGGCCGTCCTCCCTTTCTGCTTGGCTCACCCTATTAGGAGACCAGTTGCTCTCATTTGTTTACTTTTCCTTCTAGTCCCTTGCCTTCTCTGCCTCCTCCAGGAACTGATTTACAGTCTCCAGAGCGGCAGCTGACCAGATGCACCTACCTTCGCCTGTACCTCCCTTTAAACACCAGCCCACCGACTCCTGACTCCCTCTCCCCATGCTGTCCCATGGCAGTAGGAAGCACCAGATCTGAACCTGTGCCCATATACCCAAAGAGGTCAGGATGTTCCTTGGTAGCTTCTGGCTTGCCCCCTGCACAAGCTGAAAACCCCATCTGCCCTACTTCTCCCATCCCTGTCCATGCTGAAAAGCCTCTGAACAAAGGAATGGCACCCAAGTGCCCACCCAGGGACCTCACTTCTGATCATACTTGGGCTCAGTCCCAGCTCCTGGCTGGCATGTCATCGCCCCTTGCCTAAGGTCTATAAAACCTCCCCACCTTAGCTTTGAGGTCCGACTTCTCTGAGATCAGTGAACATACCTGGGAGTTGCTTTGCTCTCAATAGGTCTGTCACTATACTTGTAATTTGGCTTGATCCAGCTTATTGCATCAGCAGGGAAACTTATTATCATAAGATAATGGAAAAAGACATGTCACCAACCAGAATACTCATCCCTCCATCTTGGTTAAGCACAGGCTAACTCTGCGTAGTTGTTTCCTTCTCCCTGCTATTGCCCATAGCCAAATGCGAGCTGCTTCACCCGGGTTACCACTCTGGCAGTCAGCAGCCAATTAACAGGAGCACGGGAATAGTAAAGCTGTATCTTCTCACAAAGAAGAGCCTACTGTGGTACCTTGCAGCCTCCAGAGCTTGGAGATGACATTATGCCAAATTGCCCCCTGCCCTTTCTCTTCTTCCAGAGAGAACTTTCATGCATATCCAAATCTCTTCAGGCTCTGCTTCCAGGGTCTCCTACCTCAGATTATAGTGCATGCTGAATAAATTATGGATAACGGCAATGTAGCACCGTCCCATCGGCTATGTGGAGGGAAGGGAAGGCCTTGCTGGCTCTTTCTCCTGCTATTGCAGGCCCACATCTAACACGCACCTCTCCTCACACCTTTGATGCTGAGCTGCTTCAAGGGGAACCGGATTTGGAGTTCTGTCAACCTTAAGCATAGTGATGAGTTTTTTCATTGCTATGAAAAACTTTTCGGTTTTCAAGTAAAACCAACATTACCTCACTCAGCGAGATGTCCGACAGCCTTTTCTGGCCTGGCCTGACTCTACAGAGCTCCACGCTGGGGAGGCAGTGGGAGACCGACCCACAAGCCTGCCAAGTGTGGGCATTTGCAGCAGCTGCTCCACCACATTGCATCCGTGGCCAGTTTGTCTTGGCAAGGCGAACCTCTAGGCCCGGTTTCTTAAGAAGGAAGGGCTCCAGGAGTGGCCCAGAGAAACCAGCTTCTTACCACTGAAGCCAATGTTGGTCAGATTTGGATAAGGACCAGTTCAAAATGGTTGGGTTCTCCCCCGAATGGGCTCAGTTCTGGGGGAGGGCACGAACGCACAGAGGGAACAGGCTCATGATAGCTACCAGGGCTCCATATGGACAGCTGAGGTTCCCAGCATTCCAGCCAGCCAACAACGCACTGAGACAGCCTTCATTCTCAGACCTGCGTAAGAAGGGTGAGAACTAAGATGCTAAAATGCTGGGCCCTGGGGCTGGAGGGAGGAGTCAGTGTTCAGAGTGAATACTGACCTTACAAAGGACGCGAGTTCACTTCCCAGTACCCACGCTGCAGGTGGCTCGTAACTCCCTCTCCAGGGGCATCTAACACCTCTGGCCTCCTTGGGTACACACACACACAGACACACACACACACACACACTTTCACATACAGCATAGAAAAGTAAAATAAATATTTACAATGCTAAGTCTTAATGAACAGCAATCCTGCTATTTGATGGTATTTTCCCTTTCCCTTTTAAATGCATGGCTTCTTTGTTCTCAAGGAACAAAACAATCAAAAGGAAAGAAGGCAAAAGCAGTCTTGTTCTGTTACTCCCTTCTGGGAAGCCTCGTCTTTACCTTCGTAGTCATGAAGTCTAGTCTGTTCTATCTCCTGCTGAAATCTCTGCACTCAAAACCCTCCCACTCATCCTCATGCCAAGCAGTTCCTGTAGCTACAAACCCAGAGCCCCTCCTCCACCCACCCTCGGGTGCTGACACCCTATCAGAGCAAAGTGAGGTGCTTGGACACCTTTGCGCAGCAAGGGGACACAGGGGCTTCGAGGCAGGTCACCCACAGGGATCTTCTGGGTCTCCAACAGAGGAGACCAAGAGCTATGTAGGGCACCTAACTGGACTGGAATCACAGTTAGAATGGGACAGTAAAAAGATGAGCCACAGGGAGGCCGAATGACCATGAGCAGTTTGTTCTCATGTTTCCTCCTCCCTGGATTTCCCAGAGGTACCAGAAGCTAGCATGGAAAGAAAAATCGATATGTGTGTAGATTTCTGTATTCTGCTTCCCAGAAGTCATAGAAACACATATTTTTATGTGCCAAGAGGTAGGAAGAACAAGAGCAGGAGAGGGAGAGGAAGAGAATGGAGCCTCATATTAGCAATTAATATGCCTGGGCAGAGGGCATGCAGCGATCCACCATTAAACATGCCATTCAACAGTTAATGCAATGGCTTAAGATCAGACATATAACTAATGTGATTCAGCACATTAACAAAGTCATGCAGAAAATCACTGGATGATCTTAAGATATGCAGAAAAATATTTTTTAAAAATTTGGAACTCAGTCATAATTTTAATTAAAAAACTAGATTTTATGATAACTATAAGCCAAACACAATACTTCGTGGTGAAACACTAAAAGTCTGCTGTCCAGGATCAAGAATAAAGATGTTCACTGCCACTGCTTTTATTCACCATCAAACTGAAGATTCTAAGCAGTACATTTAGACATGAGACGGAAATGAAAATAAAAACTTCAAATGTTTGTAGATCAAATACTCATATAATTAAGAAAGATGCATACTTTGGACAATCTATTGATAAATTATTACTAACTGAAGTGTGTTGCTGGATATAAAGATTTAAAAAAAAATCAGTTGTGCTTCTAAGTGACATTCACTTAAGCATTCATAACAAATACCTTCAAAATGAAATGTACAGAGGCTGGAGAGATGGCTCAGCAGTTAAGAGCATTGCCTGCTCTTCCAAAGGTCCTGAGTTCAATTCCCAGCAACCACATGGTGGCTCACAACCATCTGTAATGAGGTCTGGTGCCCTCTTCTGGCCTTCAGGCATACACGCAGAAAGAATATTGTATATATAATAAATAAATAAATAAATAAATAATGAAATGTACAATTATATACAATACTTCACGTGATAGATGTGCAAGACTATCATGAGAAGTCTTCAGAATATTTTTTAAATTTATGTTTTACTTTTTTTTTTTTTTAAAGATTTATTTATTTATTTATACAGTATCCTGCATGTAGGCCAGAAGAGGGCACCAGATCTCATTATAGGTGGTTATGAGTTAACATGTGGTTGCTGGGAATTGAACTCAGGACCTCTGGAAGAGCAGTCAGTGCTCTTAACCACTGAGCCATCTCTCCAGCCCTATGTTTTACTTTTTGACATTATAATAGAATTACATAATTTTCCCCTTCCCTTTCTTTCCTCCCAACCCTCCCATATAACTTTCCTTTCTTTCCTTCAAATTCATTAATCTCTACTGCAGTGAGATGGAGGAAAGACAGAAAGCTTAAAAAATAGAGCTGGGCAATGACTATTCATTTAAAAACAAGCACGGTTGGTCCTTTGGTCACAGCCCAGATGGTTTAGCTGGGTGTGGTAGTGCACCCCTTGAATCTCAGCACTCAGAGGCAGGCAGATCTCTGTGAGATTGAGGCCAGCCTGGGATACATAAAGAGATCCTTACAAAAATAACAAATAGACCAAAAAAAATCAACCAAACAAACAAACAAACAGAAAACCAAACACAACTAATAATGCCATGGAAGAGAATGGGAGCATGGAAGAACAGAGAGGTAAGGACTCTAGGGTCCACATTTATGGTCCATGCTGCACATTCATCAGGCTCTCATACTGATGGTCTTTTTGCAAACATTCTGCTCCATCATCCACTGGTTGTGGCTGTCATCACTGTGGTGATAGCAGAAGGTAAAGTGAAAAGGCATGCGGAGACTGGAGGATGGTGGCTACTCCAGGCAAAGGAGCAGGACTTGAGAATCACAGACCTGAAAAGTCTCTTCTTTAGGGGAGAAAGATGCTGTGGACTGTGTCTGTTCCCTGTGTGGAAACATCATCTTAGAGAAGATAGAACTTGGGTCTATGTGAACCACCTAAAACGTGTTCAATACTTGTGTCTTCACACACACACAATCAATTAACAAACAAATAAATATAACAAGAAATTCAAAATCAATCAACAAATAAATATCACAAGAAATTCAAAATCAACCAATCAATCAACAAATAAACATAACAAGAAATTCAATGTAAACCATGTGCCAGGTTGGTAAGACGGTGCAGTGGGTAAGAGCACCTCCATGCACCCCTGGATTCCACCGTGGAAGGAGAAAACAGACTTCTGAAAGTGAGTTCTGACCTCGACCACTGCACTCATACTGTGACACGCGTGTGTGCGCACACACACACACACACACATACACACAAACACACACACAAATAATAATAAAGTTTTTATTTTAAATTAAAATATTAGTTGTGTCAGTGGGGAACAGACCATGGAGGTCACTCTGGCAGAAGGATGCGTATGTTTCAGGTTTCTCATTTTGATGTAAACTACCTGGAACTGGTGTGTGTGTGTGTGTGTGTGTGTGTGAAGGGAGGTCATGTAAACTCAAATGGTGCAGTGAGTCCTGAGATGGGACCACTGAGGAAAGACAGATATCATATCTCATTTTATATCGATCATGGCACCTGACCCATTTGGGGGACCAGATGCAATCACCATCATTACCAGTTGTCTCCTGTACAGATTACAGTCTGTAGAGACCTGGCCTTGAAGGCTCGGCTTGCTAAGAAAGGCTTGGGTAGACAGTCTTTGCTTTTCTATGCGGGCTTCCATCTGGGACAGCATGGGAGGCCAAGCACTGAGGGCGGGGTGACACCAATCGTGCATCCCAAGGGAAAGGAACCCTAGATTCTGTTCAAGAACACTAGAGGCCAAGTGGAGACCTCCAAGGACAAGACCAGCCTACCTGCTGTGACAAGGATATTTTCCCAGAAGGCTGCAGGGCATTGGTGTAGGGGGTTGGTAAAGACAGGGTTTCCAAATGCCTGAGGTCAGTCTGGGCATTGATAGTGGATTTAAAGGGGGAAAAAAAAACCTGGCTTTCAGAAGGAGAGAATGTGACCTTATCTAGGAGTGTGTTTCAGGGTCTGGGAGCCTTCTGGCACTCTGGGTGGGTGATTTGGCCAAGGAAATTACTATGCTCCTTTTAAGCTCTTAGGTAAAGCCAAAAAGGGGTCTGGGGAAGAGGCAAAGGGGGTTAATGCGATTTGGAGGGGCCTCCTAGGACCCACAAACCACCCACCAAGGCCAGGTAGGTCCTCCAGCCTCTGAAACCAAATTTCATTTCTGCACCCCTACTAACATCTAGGTTAGTATTTTTTTGTTTTTGGAGACAGGGTTTCTCTGTGTAATAGCTCTGACTGTCCTGGAACTCACTCTGTAGACCAGGCTGGCCTTGAACTCACAGAGACCCACCTGCCTCTGCCCCCCAGTTGCTGGAATTAAAAGCGTGCCCCACCACCTGACTCTAGGCTAATATCTAACACAGTGTTTAACATGTTCTGCTCCAGTTTCTAGCAATGTCTTGAAACCCTCATCTTGGTCTTGGCCAAGATGTACCAAGTTCTACATTCCTGATCTACGTTGGCCCCATACAACACTGTTGGGACCGAGTTCATCTAGGAGACACAAAGCAGGGGCTGGTTTCTCAGCTGATCACTGGAGATGCCTTAAAAGCCCAAGACACAAAGTTGCCCGGGAGCATGGATCAAAGTGGTCCTAGGAGAGCTGCAGAGCCGCTGAGAAAAGCAGACCAAGGAAGCAGGCGAGAGAGGCCATGTGGCCACCTGCATCTGGTTTATTGTTCTTTTGTCCAAACTCAGCAGAGTGTGAGGCCACCAAGGGGCAGCCAGACTGATCTTTGGGGCCAACTAGAGTTAGGTGTGTGGTGGTAGGGGACAAAATTCATGAAACATCCATTGAGTAAGAGTCAAAATTCAGGAGGCCCGTCTGTGCATCTTCCATGCCTAAATCCCCCACCGCAAGGAGGCGAGGTGGGATCTGCATGAACGTGCTACTCTCAAATCAAGTGGGGGCAGCCCCTGGGGTCCAGTGGCTTGTGGGCAGCTCCATGGGAGCCTGAATGGGCCTCCTGAGATGGCTAGATGCCACCTTGTTCACGAGAGAAGGTGGGCTGCAAGGCCAGGTGAGGTGAGTCAGATGCAAGCAGGACCTCGTCTAGATCACCTCTCCCTGAGCTGTCCTCTTTCCTGTGGTTCCCAGTTCTTGCTCATCTTACCAATATCTCTGGTCTTTACAAAACCCATCTCTTACAGAAGAACCAATCCAGTGGGTAAGGCCCAACATCCCAACACCTCCCTACGATGCTCTCTTGCCAAGAGCATCCTCACAGTGCTGGGCTTCTAATGAGCCCCAAGAAAGGGAGGTAAGTATGAGGGTCTATGGGTATGTGGGGCCCTTGAGCACAGAGGTGAAGGCCTCTCCCTGTGTATCCCAGGGACTGAGGTCTACCCAAAGTCTTGACCCTATATCTGTTTGTGCTGCCATCCCAGCCATGAACGTGAATCCAGAAGGATCTCCAGTCCAGCCTCATTAGGGACAGCACCTGCAGACCTGGTGGGACAAGAAGGAAAGAAGAAAATCTTGGAGGAAGGTTGGCTGCAAGGGGATAGGAAACCACTTCCTTCCATGTTCCCTAATCAGCTATCTAGAAGACAGGCAGAAGAAAGGAAGATTTGGACCCCAACTCCCCAACCCTGCCAAACCTATTCCAGGGCTAAATGAGAGAGAGAGGGAGACTGAGATGGACACCTACCATAATTAAGAGTATGCCAGGCCCTGGAGCCCCCGGGCTGCAGAGTGGAACTTGTCAGTATCTTCAAAAGGCTGGTCTGTGGTCACCAAGGAGAGAGGGAAATAAGCCTTCTGTGACCTGGTGACCTTACCTGCATGTTCTTCTCTGGACGGAAGACAGAAGGCAGGTATATAACACCTTCTTCAGGCTGTCAATCTATCTGGCCCTTGCTTGGGACCAGTACTATAGATGGAAAGGTGAGGGGTGCCACTTTGGTGTCTCAGGATGTACAGCCTACACCCTTGACTTCTTTACTTCCCTGACCTCTGTGCTTCTCTTCTAGGTTGCCCCCTTGTTCCCCCAACCCCATGTGTAACATATAACTGTGTGTCTGTGGTGTATATATGTGCTTGCAAGTGAGCCAATCTGTGCATGTGTGTGGTGAAGGCCAGAGGTTGGCTCTGGGAGTCTCTCTCCACTTGATTTTCGAGACAGGGTCACTCACTGAAACTGGAACCTGCCTTATTTTCCAGGTAGACTTACTGGCCAGTGAGTCTTGGGTATCTGCTTGTCTGGCCCAGGGCTGGGGTGACAGGTGTGTCCCACCACACCCAGCTTTTATGTGGAAGTTAGGCATCTGAACTCAGTGGTTCATGCTTGCACAGCAAATGCTTCGCTCAGATCATCTCCCAAGCCTAGACCCACCTTCTTCAGAGGGCCTGTGCCAAGGTGAGGAAGCAAATGGATGAGGACCAGGACAGTAAGGAAAGGCAGCTTCCGGGGGAACTGATCCACATATACAGCAGCATCCTGTCTGTCACCCACAGGTGGGAAATACACCATTCACTGGTTCCCACCCCACTGGTCCCTTTCCTTCAGCTGGCAGGACTCTGGAGTCCTTTCTTCCCCATCTCTCACATTTTAAGCTGCACACACACACACACACACACACACACACACACACACACGTTAGGACAAAATATCCAAAAGTTGGAAATAAGACCAAGAAAAGGGGTGCTGTGCCTTTAAGGGGTGGAAGTTGGGAACAGGGTCCTGCTGTATGACCCAGGCTGGTTTTGAACTTTAGATCTTTCTTGGCCTTTTAAGTTCTGGGATCCCCAATTCCACCTTCCTGACATGGCGGGCAGGCTGCCAGGCCCACCCAACGTTCGTTTGTGCTCTGGGGAATCAAAACTGTGGTCTTCATGTTTAAGAGCTTTAGCCTCCGAGCCATCTCCCCTGGGCCTCACCTACTCTTCTTTTTTTTTTTTTTGCTGTTGTTTATTTTTCGAGGCAGGGTTTCTCCGTAGCTTTTTTTGGTTCCTGTCCTGGAACTAGCTCTTGTAGACCATGCTGGCCTTGAACTCGCAGAGATCTGCCTGCCTCTGCCTCTAGGGTGCTGGGATTAAAGGCGTGCCCCACCACCGCCCGCGTGTATTCTTTAAATCACTTAGTCACCCTGTTAGCTCATTCATGAGTTAAGTTTTTTACATTTATCTATATGACTTATCTTCCAATGCCTTGCATATGGGTTTCTATATCCTGGCTTCCCTCTCTACACACCTTGCTGGGGCTTCCTCCCCTAGGAAAGGAATTAATTCTTCAAACCCTGCTTGGGCAAGCCCTTTCTCGACAGCAGTTCATACTGTGGATGGCACACCAACCGGTCTTCTAGCCCTCTTCCCCTGTATATAAGTTTGGAATTAGTTGAACCACCACCTCAGAGGAACAGTCTGCAGAGGGGAAGAACTCATTCTATCTGCAGAGTAGGGCAGAGCACAGCAGAAAATCTCCAGACCACGGTGGGTTGCTGCACCATCCTCCACTACAGTCAGTTTCCATGGTGGTCAGGTGGATTCTCTAACTACTGTGTGTATTTGGCATCCTTAGTTGTCTTCTTGTGCTTCACACTCCTTCCAGTGTCCCCAGAGTCTCATAGAGAAAATCTTAGGGCTCAGAGGCCTTTCTGAGTGCTGTCTACAGTTTCCCAAGTTCATTCTGCATGGGGTTGAAGGATGACTATGGGTCTAGCACAGAGGCTTGGCGTCCTTGACTATTTTGGCCTCAGCAAATCATATCATATTTAGAAGACGACATGAGTATCTCTTCCTAAGCCCCAAAGATATTCCCAGGAACTAATGCCCAAGATGAACGTTCTTTTTAAAGATAAATTTTGTGCCTGACATGGTGCTGCACACCTTTAATCCCAGCACTCAGGAGGCAGAGACAGGTGGATCTCTGTGAGTTTGAGGCCAGCCAGGGCTTGTCTCAAAAGTAAATAAATAAAAAATAAAATTTGTGCTCTAATAAATTTGTTTTCTTAGAAGATTCACTGTGTAGTTCAGTTTACTGAAAACTGGATGACTATCACCATTTACTAACAAACACGGATTCTCTCCTGATGAATGACCATTACTATCTGGGAGACTATCCTGTAGGGCATGTTCTACCCCAGCCGCTGTCAGCTCACTTGTCCATCAAACTGCAATGAAACCTTCGAGAGGTTTCTGCACTTGATGGGGGCCTTCTGACTCCATATTCACCTAAGAATCTAACTCCTGTTTTTTAAGCACCAACTATGGGGTAGGTGACAAAGCCAGGCGCTGATCTCAGGGCTAAGCTCTGCTTTGGATCCCAGGAGATCCTTCCAGACATCCCTGTATCATCATCAACGCCTGCCAGTCTTGTGAGCATGACAATCTCATCTAGCTCTGCCCCCAGCTATCCCTCCCAACTCGGACTTGCTCTATCCCACATCCTGTTACTTTTACCTCCTTCCCCACAGCTGAGCTTCCAGTGACTGTTTGGGTGGGGAAAGCTCTATGGGCTGAAAGTATCTGCTGCCTGTGTGTAAAACAAGAGAATGTCCCTTTCACTACTGGACACAGGAGGGGAACTCGTTCTTAATTCCTAATCTGTACATCGGGAAAGGGGAAGTTGGGCTAACCCTTATTCAAGGTCAGTGCCCTCTTGTTCATTAGATAACCCAGCATCAACGTGGTAAGTCCCTCTGATAGACACAGGAGAAAGACATGCAACCTATATGGCTTCCTTCATCTCGTAGGGTTAGGTCTTTGTTCTAGGCTCTATTGAACAGGGCTGGACTACAAGGACTTTTTCCACTTGGGATTTCAATCTCCTTGGCCAAGGGGCCAGTTGAATGGGTCTAGACAAAGGCCAGGGCACAGCTAGCTTTAAGGGTCAAGGTTCAAGGAAGTGGAGTTCAGACGGCCTTCCTGGACCCCCACAGAACCTCTTGCTGGGCCCTGCATGGGACACTGTGATGACCACTGTGAGGCAGGCTTGATTGCTCACCTGGAAGCCCTTCTCTGTGGGCTCTGGGGCAGGCCTGCGATGGGGAGCTGGGTGGACGCAGCACAGGGGCGAAGGCGCTCCTCTGTTTGACAGCGGAGATCATGTTGACAGGCGAGAAGGAGAAGACGCTGGTGGTGGGGGCAGCGGCCGGGAGGGACGTGGAGGAGGCAGCCGCCAGTGGGGGGCTAGAGGGCATGACTCCGGGGCGGGGCGAGGAAGGGGCAGATGCAGCAAGGAAGGCAGTGGGAGACACAACAGGAAGACAGCACCAGAGTGAGCAGCAGGGTTGGGGTGCCACATGGGCAGTGAGTCCCGTGTGGGTTGTTGACCAAGGCTGCAGGCTCAGACCTCCCTGGGGACTATGGGGGTCCTGAGAAGACCAGGACAAGATAATGTCTAGAGGTAAGATGGGAGCTGCTGGGTGCTGGACCAGCCCTGGCCTTTTCAGGTGTTCTGAGCACCATTTTCAGGGCTGGAGATGACAGGATCAGGCCCAGGGAAAAATGAAACAAAAACAAGTAGTGGGCAGTGCTCTCAAAGATGGGAGATAAAAAAAGAGATGGAAAGGTGGAATTCCTGCTGAACGCCACAGGAGCTCTGAAACGCTGGGAAATGTTTATGGGGCTGCGCTGCCAAAGCTACTCTCAGAGGTCAAGGGTCACATCAAAGCCGGAGTAAGTAGACAGGGATGAAGTTTCGGTGTCTATGCAGCCTACACGCACCCTCCTGTCTAAAGCTGCTCTACCATGAACGACAGCTCACACAAGCCCCTAGTTCATCTCTACTGAATGTTCCTATGCAATGTGCCCTGCACTTTGTTTTTCTGCTCCCCAACCCTGGGCACCGTTTCTTCCACTTTAATTCAAGGCCCTGCCATCTCCAGCCTAGACCCTGGGAGCCTCCTGTATCTGCTAGGGCTCCTGTGTAGCGCATCTCAGTTCCACCTTCTATGTTTTCATCTGAACCAATTCCCGGCTTTGCTCTTCTAAAGACCAGCAGGTAGGATTTTTAATCTTCTCCAACCAGCAGGCAAGGGACAGCAGGTACAGACTTCCTAGAAGAAGCTGAGAAGGCTACTTTGACATCAGAACACCCATTCGCTGACTGTGGGTATAAAAATGATTGCAATAGTATCCTATTCTCAACATCCTTAGCCTGCGGTCACCATCTCCTAGAGAAAAATGCTCAGTGCTTCCTGCTAAAGACCTGGGCATTACGGAGTGCTTAACACCTATTATATAAAAAGGAATATTTGTGGTATCTGCCAAGGCCCAGAGAACTAATACCCACATTTTGCAGAGTTAAGGAGCTCTACAAAGACAGCCCTAGATCCTCTGAGTAGGATATTTCTGACGACATTTTAGGGACATCCTGGCAAACTCAGTGAGGATGACACTTTGTGTAAGTGTGGCACAAAGCACCCCACACTCAGGGGAATGGATGTGGACCTGAGTAAACACCTTCTGAGATGGGAACAGGCCTAGGTAGCGCCCCGAGCGACCCTGCTGAGGGTGAGTGACTTTGGAAGTTCTGGTCTGGCTGACTAGGGTGACCCCGGAGAGACTGTGCACTGGGGCAGCCCCCTTTCACTGCTGACACACTGCTGTGTGTTTGGAAAAGGGCGAGAGAGTCAAACACAACGGAAACCAGAAGGCTGGGAGGTCACGGTCTTAGAACGAAAGGGATGTGGAGTAGTAGAAGCTGGCTAGGTGCCAGGAGAGACTGGCCTGGGTGGGGGTGGGGGGGAACACAGGAAACAGCCTGTGTGTACTTTGGCTTGGGGGGGACATTGGGTTCCACAAATTAAGTCAAGGTCAAAGGAGAGTGCCAGGCTGGATTTGTAGCCAGTGAGAGCAGCAGCCCTGGTAAGCAAAGCTAGGCAGGGGGCTAGATGGTTATTTTAGGTAATGAAAACAGATGGGAATGGAGAGGCAGAAGGGTGGGAACGGCAGGTAGAGCCACAAAAGCTCCTTCTTTGGCAGATGTCACTATTTCTCAGATTCAGTAGTGCCCCAGGCCCTAAGGGACAACCTCTCTTGTGACTGGTAGAGGAGTTTTTGCTGGTGAGAAAGGGTGCACAGAGAACCCCCATGCTTAGTGCTCTCACCATGTGGATTATAAGTACCCGTCAAGCAGCCATCGGTATTGCAAGAGACTAGCAGGCAGTGTGAAATGATAAGGCACAAAAATCCACCGCCCATCCATCTATCAGAGAGCTACCTTAACCCAAGATGCCAAGCAACTACCGTTCAGATTGGGCCTACAAAATCTTAACATTCTTTCTGAACTTTGTCTGCTTTTCTAGAGACATATTCAGATACGAGAGCTATCTGAGGTGGGGCTGGGGGGTGTTGTTGATCTTGTTTTACTGAAAGGTGCAACCTGTTGAACGTCTGTCAGCTCCTGGCTAAAACACTCAAGTCTGAATTCAGTCCTGATCACAAGGAATTCTCGTTTTGCCTGAATCATCTGGGAGAACATGAGAGACAAGGCACTCAGCGGGACAGGACAGGAACAAGTGTCCTATGGGTGAGGGGGTGAGGAAGCTCCTCCAGGGCCCCGCCGAGCCCCTAGGGGCCGCCACTCGGTCCACCGTTTCCTCCCCTGCCCCAGGAAGTGCTGCTGAAACCCGGAGCCACACATCCCGGGGCTGCCGGGCGCTGGAAGCCCGAGTCTCTAGAGTTTCCTTAGGCTTCCAGCAGGGGCCGCCAGCCTCCTCCCGAAGTCCCGGCGAAGGACCAAAAGGTTGCTGTCCACCAGGTTTCAGCACAGGTCCCCCTAATTAAGGGCGGCTCCACAATCATGGGAGGGCTAGAAGCGATGTGTACAACTGGGGTCAGCAAAGAGGGCTTAAGGTGCAAGAAGTTTGGCCCCAGGATCCCGGGGCTCCCCGAGGAGTGAGGCAAGGCCCCAAATCAGGGTGTGGGCGAATGGAAGGAGGACTGAGGGCTCTCCATGGCTAGGTCAAGGTCCACCCGCATAAGGCAGGAACTAGAAGCCTTCACCCCAGGATGGGCTGCAGGCAGGGCTGAGTCTATTCAGCATTCCCAGGCTGGACCCGCCCCCTTCCTGTGGGCTGGGGACACTCACTGGCGAAAGGCGAGGTTGCGGTGGAGCCATTGAGGAAGCTAGGGGACCCGGGCACGCCGAGGCCAGTGACACTCGGCGCACCGTAGCTGCCGAGACCAGCTCCAAGGCCACTGCCATAGCTGCTCTGCTGAGAGCCAGGGCTGGGCGCGAACCTGGGCGACGCGCTGCCGCAACTGCGGGCATAGCCTGCGGGAGAGTGGCGGTTAGCCCAGCTAGCGGCGCTGGGTTCTTCTGGTGCACCGCAACTGAGGGCAGGGGTGGCGACACGCACCCGGCTCCGGGGTGGCATCCCCGACGGTGATGGCCAGGGGGCTGCTGAAGGCGTTGATGCCCACGACGGCGGGGTGTGGGTGGCTGGGGGCCAGGGGTCCGAGAGGTGCAGGTGCGCGCGGGGCGCTGTACAGAGCCTCGGCCACGTCCGCCGCACGCTTCAGGAGGAGCTCCTGCGAAGACAAGAAGGGGGCACGGCCGGGGCAGCGGCAGGCGCAGGGTCAGAGCCCCGGGCCCTAGTGCTGGGAGGCGGGCGGAGGCACCATACCTGGTTACTGCTGGGCACTCCGTACAGGGCCTCCGCCAAATCAGCCGCCCGTTTCAGCAGCACTTCCTAGGGCAGGGGAGGAGACAAAAGGAACGAGGGGGGCAGCTCTTGGGGGCGCAGCGGGGCCCTGGAGGGGCTTTCTCATCCCCTTGTCCACTGGACATCCTTATTCCCGACCCACTCCTCTGATTACCTTAGGCAGCCTCTCAGGATCCCCCGGGTGTCTGGGAATGACTTTTTGTAGCCTCTGGAATCCGTAGTCAATGGTAGGCTCATTTAGGGCTGCAGAGAACGGCAATATTTGGAAGACACCCCTCCCGGAACAGAACTTACCTCCCCCAAGTCCGGCTCCATGTTGCCCAGAAACCCCTCGCTCAAGTATCAGTGAACGTCAGGGGAGTCATTTCGGTTCCTTCATTTTATTTGGTCAGAATTAACGCAACAAATATTTACTGAGCCAGGCTCTGTGCCAAGCTTGGCATCAACACACACACACACACACACACACACGCACGCGCACACACACACTTCTATTTATTTATTTATTTATTTATTTATACAGTATTCTGTCTGCTTGTATGCCTGCAGGCCAGAAGAGGGCACCAGACCTCATTACAGATGGTTGTGAGCCACCATGTGGTTGCTGGGAATTGAACTCAGGACTTTTGGAAGAGCAGGTAGTGCTCTTAACCGCTGAGCCATCTCTCCAGTCCCCCCCCCCCCCCCACACACACACTTCTATACTCAGGATTTTTGCATTTGGTCATATCAGTTTGCCATTAAAAAAACCTGAACAATCTTTATTTATCATGGATCAGGCAGCTTCTCTGCAACATGCAATTATCAAGGTTTGCATGCACCTCAGGAAAGGGAGGGGCCAGAACCATGGGTTCTCAGGAGGGCACAGTGCTCCGCCCCTGACTCTTCCCCCTCTTCCCCTTAAGCGCCTTACTCCTCCCTGGTCTCAAAGCGCTTTCTTCACTTCCAATGCTAGACTTAGTCAGTTTCCTCTCCTTTCCCCAAAGCATGAAGTGCGCATTTCCTGGGCTTGGCACTAGCCAGTCTTCTACCAACATCTCCCACCCTGTTCCTCTGTAGTTATAGCTTAGCTACTTCAGCACAGACTCCCAGGGGTGTCAAGTCCTCTACACTGTAACTCCACCCTCCACCCATCCTGGGTTCGCAGTTCAGGATACCTGCTACCTGAGGGTATCCTGAGCCCCCAAGCCTCAGTGAGTATGGGAAGAAGCCAGTGGCTTGGGAGGGGGGGGGGTCCAATGCAAAAATGGCAATGAATTAGGATTTCCACCAAGGGTCAAATGGAACCCAGTTTTCAGTGCATCCCCTTGAGCCTTGTGCTAACTGTTCACTGAGGCATTGTACAAGGGTGTGTGTGTGTGGGGGGGGGGGGGCTCACACGCCACTGTGTGGACGTAGAGTGAAGCCTGGAAGACCCAAAATACCCAGGAAAAATTTGGAGAGTAGTGAGTCCATTTGGAAGCATCTTCGAGGTAAAAAAATCGAAACAAAAGAAGACAGAAAGAAAAAACCCTCAATGAGGTTCTGAACTCCAGAGTACATGGCTAGGAGGGAGAGACATCCCTTGGGGAGAACACTTGAGGCAAAAGTTGCTTCCAGAAACTCAGGGAGAGAAACATAGGCCAAGAGGAAAAAGAATTTTGAGAGACCACTTAGTAGGAGTGGGCGAAGGTGTGTGGGGGATGAGGAGCAGCTGCTTAGGGCATGCAGTGCACCCGTAGATTTCTGTCACCGCCTGCAACTGTGTTTGAGTTTTGAGCTCAGAAGGCTCTCTCTGTGATCTTAGTCCCTGCTTCAGCTGCCTTATTCCTTACCTGTGTAGACAAAGCGGCCGGGGGCTCCTTTACAAAACTGCTTGGACTTGTAGGAGAGGGTCACTTCTACCACCCCAGGGATGTGTCGTGGTGGCGTCTGCACCCGGATGGCGTGGGGAGTGATGAGCTGTGAGAGGAGAGGGGAGGCCTGCAGGTCTAGTCCTGTGGGGAGGGCCTAGCCCTGAGACTCTTGGGAGACCAGAGGGAGACCGGCAGGGGTTGGCCCACCTCGCTCCACAGGAGCACGCTGCCAAACACGACCTGCAACCCGTCGAAGAAGTTGTCTCCGATGATAATGACGGTGGCGCCTCCCGTGGTCCAGCCCTCCCCGGGGCTGATGGCCTTGATGCAGGGGGTGGCAGCTGGGAGGTAGGAGAGGACCCAGGTCAGGGGGCTGCACCAAGATGGAGACTGAGGTTGGCCAGGGCTGGGCCGGGAGTCCTGACCTTCAGAAGGATCCAGGCGCCGGGCCCTGCGGCCATGTTTGGAGTTGTTGTGCACAAACATGTTGTCAGACACGGCCAGCACGTGTCCGTCCACACTCACTGTCGTGGACACCACCACCTGTGTGGACAGAGAAGACAGTCTGGCTGGGGCCCTGTTAGGGAGAACTAGCACCTTGAGGTGGGTGACTGGAATTCAAAGTGTCCTTAGGTGAGGGGAAGTTCAGTTGGGTGGGGGCTGTGCTGGTAGAGTTGAATCCAGCCGAACCAGGTGACAACCCCCCCGAGATGAACTGACCTCTCAGGAGCTACAAAAATCAAAAGCCCTGAAAAAGTTGTAGCTCCACAGGCAGAGAGAATCGTCCGTTGATTTTTGCACACCCGGGAACGCTATTCAGTATCATTCAAGTTTGGAGACTGGAATGCCTTCCTAAAGTTGGGGGCTCAAATCAGTTACAGAACCCATCAACAGAAGCCCCCACTTTATTCTGGGCAGGAAATCGGTGCTGCCTTCTCCCTACCCCCTGCTTTGGGAGGGGTATGCAGGTTGGGGAGGTGCTGAGGGCAGCTGTTCGCAGCTTCACACTATGCAAATTACCTGGGTCGTTAATCATGTAAAAATGTCACAATTAGCATCTTCTTAAGTGGGACTCTAATGAAGCCTCCCTTGGCAGCCAGCATAAGTTGAGATGGAGCTGCCCCACCCCCAGCAGGCACCAGACCCTGAGGCTCAGGGCTAGGCAGAGATCTGCTCTGGCAGGGTCACAGTTTTCCCTTCACCTATCAGGAAAGGGTAGATTTGCATGGGGTGAGAGGGCTTTTCCCAAGCCTACCTGGAAGCGGCGCATGTCTCGGGGATTCCCTGCATTCTTCAAGCAGTTCTGGTTGCATTTGAGAAAGAATTTGAGGAAGAACCTGAAACAGTGAGGTTTGGAGGCTCAAAGGTCTGGGGGTTCTGTAAACAGATGAAGATCATGGCTCCCTGCCATGCATCCTCCTAGCCCAATGACACCCCTTGGTTGGTTACACACAGGTGCACACTCCATACTCCTATCTCAAGCTGTGTGCACACAGGGTGCCTGAGATGGACCAATCACCAGGACTACCTTATTACACAAATGCACACACTGCTTATTTGTCTACAAAGTGTATGTATATTTATACACCTGCGCAGTGTATATCCATCACAGAAGGTGCCAATCATAAATTCTACAGTATATGTGTGTGTACCTATCACACATACTATGTATATTCCACATGTAGTTATACTTACATATGCCCAATACCGAATGTAAACCTTCGACCATGTATATCTGTCATAGTCTGTGCCCACCATACACATTATATCTGTAATACAACACATCTCCTACCCAGATGACTGTCACCTACACAATACGTACTCAGCATAAACTGTGTCATTACAGATAATACATATGCTTTATTTATTATTACTCGCAAGATATAGCTATAACATAAGCATATATTTCACATATGGCCTATACTCATCAAACATGAGGCTGGGCAGTGGTGGCACACACCTTTAATCCCAGTATCTGGAAGGCAGAGGCAGGTGGATCTCTGTGAGTTTGAAATCAGCCTGATCTACATAATGAGTTTAGGCTAATCAAGACTACATAGAGCCAGGCGATGATGGCACACGTCTTTAATCCCACCACTCGGGAGGCAGAGGTGGGCAGATCTCTGTGAGTTAGAAGCCAAGCCTAGTCTACAAGAGCTAGTTCCAGGACAGGCTCCAAAGCTACATAGAAACCTTGTCTTGGGGGAAAAAAAGGAAAAAAAAGAAAAGAAAAAAAGACTACATAGAGAGACCATGTCTCAAAACAAACAATCAAACACCAAACCAAATTGCCGGGCGATGGTGGCACACACTTTTAATCCCAGCACTCAGGGAGGCAGAGGTGGGTGGATCTCTTTGAGTTCGAGGCCAGCCTGGTCTATAAGGCGAGTTCCGGAACAGCCAGGGCTACACAGAGAAATTCTGTCTCAAAAGCAAAAACAAAAACAAAAACAAACAACAACTAAACAGGCAAACCCCTCGGATTCTGAGTAGAACAATGCATGCGTGAGCCTATTCCCGTCATGTGTGTTATGTATCCATCCCTCAGGGCATATGAATAGCAAGAATATAGAAAATAATACACCAGCTGGGCAGTGGTGGCACACGCCTGTAATCCCAGCACTCGAGAGGCAGAGGCAGGCAGATCTCTGTGAGTTCAGATCAGCCTGGTCTACAAGAGCTAGTTCCAGGACAGGAACCAAAACCTACGGAGAAACCCTGTCTCGAAAATCAAAAAAAAAAAAAAAAAAAAAAAAAAAGAAAGAAAGAAAGAAAAAAGAAAATAATGCACCTACTTGTGTTGTATATGATTTTAAAAACTGTCACTGAGAATGACATCCCTCTCAGCAGATTCCTCTTCCACAGATTTTATATTCATTATAGACAGAAAACCTTACATAGGGGAACACACACTTACCATATACACATACCCCATGCAGATATGCAGATTAGCTTCTTTGTTTGTTTGTTTTTGAAACAGGTTTTCTCTGTGTAGCCCTGGCTGTCCTGGAATTCTTTTGTAGACCAGGCTGGCCTCAAACTTGCAGAGATCCACTTGCCTCTGTCTCCCAAGTGCTGGGATTAAAGAAGTGTGCCACCACCACCCAGCTCTTTTTTTCCCTGGTAACTGGTAAGCAAGAAACAACAACAAATACCACAGCATATGCCGTGAAGAGGCTAATCCTCCAGTGTTCCAAATAGCTGGCAGGAAGCCACACAACAGTAAGCATAGACAAAACTCTAGCCACTGGAAATGCAAATACTATAATGTATTTCTTTGCCCTGTGAGACTCTGTGAGCATCTTTGGGCATGCCCTACAAGTAGAGGGCAAGGACTAGGTCCATGGAGGGTCTTGGCATGCAGCGTGGCTTCCTAGGTATCTAGCGGGCTCTTCTAGTTAGTGTTCCCAATTTACTTCCAGTTGTTTGGAAGGCATTTTTACTATGCTGTTTCTTACAATAAACAGCACATAAGGGTCTAAAATTAGAATGGTATTCTGAAATAGTACATATTGTAGCTACCTATATGCTGTTTATACACAGTTCTCATCTGTTAAGACATTGTATGAAATAGATGCCCTAGAGCCTCAAACATATATAGTCCTCATACATGTCCCACATTCAGATGGGTAGTATATTAACTCCCTAGGCAGAGTACAGGCTGGTTCATTAATTTTCAGCACACAGCATGCTTTAGCAGGGGCTAGAAGGAGGGAATCATCTCAGACTGGGCCACAGTCCCTGTGCTGAGAGGACTGATGTTAACTCCTGAATACCATGAATGATATGGCCAGCATGGTGGTGGTGGGATGACCCAAAAGGTACTCTCTTAGTATCCACACTCCCAACCCTGTAGAGCTGAGAGGAAAGGTTCCTGGGATGTGGATGGGATGTGGATGAGAGGTGGGTACCACGACCAAGTGCTACTCTGTGCACTGTTAGCTGGAGGGGTATGAATGTAACCACGGTTTTCAGAAAGCATCCAGATCAGCAACATTGCAAGGAAACTTGGTAGGAGTGCAGAAGCTCAGGTTCTGCCATAGCTAGACCTGCAGAATCTAAACAGCTTTGTTGGGGCCCAACGTCTGTGTTCTCCGAAGTCCTCTATAGCACTGAACCTCTTGAATGTGGTGAGTCTCAATCTGAGACATACTGCAAGTATGAAATACACACTGGATTTCAAACACTTCGGAAGAAAAGATAATAAAATAACTCACCCCCCCCCCAAAAAAAATGCTGGATGGTAGTGGTACACACTTTTAATCCCAGCACTTGGGGGGTAGGAGCAGGCAGATATCAGTGAGTTCGAGGCCAGTCTGGTCTACAAAATGAGTTCTAGGACCGCCAGGGTTATACAGAGAAATCCTGCTTCCAAAAAGCAACCCCCCCCCAACAAAAAAAAAACCACCTCAGAAGTTAGCTGGGTATGGCAGTGCATACCAGTAATCTCAGCACTCAGTGGGTACAGGCAGGAAGATCAGGAGCTCAAGGCTAGCCTCAGCTACACAGTGAGTTTAAGGCTAGCCTGAGTTACATGAACTTCACTTCCCTCAAAACAAATCTCAGTCATTTTTGATCACATTGAAACAATAGTTTAGATACATTGGATTAAAGTATATGTATATATGTATATATATACATATATTCATCATTAATTTTACCTATTCTTTTTTAAAGAAGTTGTAACTAGAAAATCTTACATGTGGCCTGCATTGTATTTATATTGGATAATGCTGCTATAGAGTGTTAAGTCAATAACAATGCCCAAGAGTCTCTGATAACACTATTTCCAGTGAATGGGGCAGCTGCTCTCTGATGTTAAAAACTGACTGGTTAAAAAAAAAACTGATAAAATGATAATGAAGCTGGTTGGAAAAGGTAAATAATTTTTGTTTGGCAGGGAAATTTTGCAGTTTTGTGTCCTGTGGACATTATCAACTTTGTATCTAACCTGGCCATACTTCAGCCTTTTTCACACACTCCCTGCCTTTCCCTTCCTCCCCTTTCTCCCCCTCCTCTTCACAGTTATGTAGAAATTTCTTCCAAGCTGGCTTGTTACCCCACTGGTTACAGAGAACATCAGTTCACAGTCACGGTCTTTTCCCATTTGAAGATTGAGCTTTGGCAACAGCGAGGGTGCCACCCAGTGTCCCTGCCTCCCAAGGCTGGAGCCAGAGGACTTCTGGTTGGGAGGAGGAGGACGCTGAAGAAAGGGAATGGGAACCCATGTCTGTAGAGGCTGGGTGTGGAGACGGGGAGCTGGGGGAGGGAGGGTTCAGGAACCTGGTGGGAAGGACAGCTTCAGAGAGACAAATACACATGGGGACAAGGGACCCGGGCATCCAAAACACCATCAGGGACCCGGGGCACAGAGGTAGGTATGTATACATGTTTTATTGAGGATTTGAAATCCCTGCTCATCACTCCACCCCTAAAGCTGTGTCCTCTGTGCAGCACTCCGTGTCCCTGGCTCCACAGGGCTGGAGGGAGCGCACAGAAGCCCTTTTCTCTGACTGAGGTGGGTCCCAGGATGGAGGAAAAGAAGACAAGGCCAAGCCCATAGACCCCAGCAGAGTGAGCATGGGACTATACCTAGTGGCATTATCTCACAGACATCTCTGGGGACACAATTTCATCTGGATCTCCAAGAAATTACAGTAAGAGAAAGGCCACACCCCAGGAGCTGCCCTTGGAATTAATGGGAGAAAATACTAAAAATATGAGGTGAAAATAAAACGCTTCATAGAGGAAACAATACAAAACCCTGAAGCAAATCCATTCTAAGCAGCAATTAAGTGAGCGCCTGGGACTCTGGTAGGTCCATCACTTTTTATTGTCTTGTTTCATTCTCTCAAAACTCTGAGGTGGTGTGTAGATCTGTGACCGTTCCCACTGTACAAACAAGAATCAAGTTAAGCAAGAATAAGTTACACAAAATAATAAGTCTAAAGCTGGGACGTGAACTTCGGTCTCTTTGAATTTCTGCGGCTGACAAGAGTCCCTGTAGGCGGGGATGTCAGAATCCAGGGTTACCCAGTTACAGGGTGGTGTGGCAGGACTCTGCAGCCCTGAGAGATGTCCTATGCAGGGACCAGTAGATCTACGCTATTCCCTCAAGATCTCCATTTGCCTGTAGTGTGGGCCTTTAGATACTGTGACTGTGGCTTTCAAATGGTCTAGACTAAACACGTCTGAATAAGATGAGCTAAGATGGATGATTTTTGAAGCTCTTTGAGGCTCAGTATCTATTTGCATCTATGTTCAACACTCTCCATACTAGAGAATGTGATTAAGGTTGGCAGTGGTGGTGCACGCCTTTAATCCCAGCACTCAGGAGACAGAGGCAGGCAGATCTCTGAGCTTGAGGCTAGCCTGGTCTACAGAGTGAGTTCCAGGAGAGAAACCTTGGTCTTGAAAAACAAAAAACGGAAAGAAAGAAAAGAAAATGTAATTTAAAAAACAAAACAGAGAAGAGTTATGAGCAGCACTCATCCACTTAATAAAGCATTTGAGGTAAATATGCATCAGGACACAGATGCCTGCGATTTAAATGACAAGTCAAGAGCAGGCATGGCGGTCATACCTTTAGTCCCAGCACTCGGGAGGGAGGCAGAGGTAGGCAGATCTCTGTAATTTCCAGGCCAGTCTGGACTATACAGAACTACATAGTGAGACCTTGTCTCAAAGAAAACAAAGCAAAACAAATAGCAGAATATCTCAGGCATACCTACCTTCCTATATCTGAACATAGTCTGGTCTTCCTAATCATTTCTCCAAAGACTTTTTATTCCTTTGAATAAACACAGCCCAAAATGGGATTAAACTGGCCCTTCTTCATCAGTGGAACATTCCAAAGAAGCAAGGCTGGGCTGAGAAGGAATCATTTACAAACACTAGGCTCACATATGGCCTCTTAGGAGGGCAGTACTGATGAGGAACCCTGTCCAGCACAGTCTTCATCCAAAGAGACACTCAACAGAGAGGGAGACGTGCGGGCCAAGCATGACCGCACTGTTGCATTTGAGACTCACCCACAGCTGTCCTGACTGCTGGCCGTTAAAGGGCTCACAGCTGCCCTTTAATAGAATTTAATAGTATTGGGACTCCCCAGCCTATCCTCCCTGTCAGCAGCTCACGGTCAGTGAAGTGGATTGGCAGTCACCAGACAGATCAATCTTTGAGGCCTTCATACTTCAGACCACCCCAGGGCATCGGGAAGTTTGACTTCCTTGCCACGCTCTTACTCTTGCCTTACAGCGTCTCCTTTACTCTTTTTTCTTCTCGAATATCTCTTCAAATAACTCCCTTTCAAGAAAGTCCCATCTCACTGTCTACTTGTAGAAATACGGCTAAGAAGTCGGGTCCCACAGACCTACGGCTCTTTCGGCTCTTTTCTCCTTGCCTCCTCCATCCTTTTCTGAGACACTGAGGGCTGAAATCATGGCACCCACTTTCAGTGAGAAAACTGCTCAGTAACTCAAAGACCTGGGCTGAGAGCCAAGCAGAGTTCACCTACAGGACAGCCAGGAGCATAGAAGATGTCTAGATTTCAGTGCCATCCCACTTCCTCCGGAGTGACACCCACTAGCCACACGCAGTTACCGAACCCTTGATGCATCGTGACTGGGGGCTTAATATTTGAAACCTTATTTCACTTTCACTAAAGTTGCTTTCACGTGCTGCTGTAGCTGCCGTATTGGATGGTATAGATCTGGAAAGAGAGTGTAATAAATGATACACAAGTCGGGACAAGGTGTTCGGAACAACAGTGGAACTCATGAGAGTCTCGAGCAGATTTGGAGAAAAAGACGGCATGAAACTGCAGATGTATTTCTCAGTACAAGGTGGCACTATGACCTGGGATGGGGATTGGAGTTCTCTGCTAATTTTTATCCTAAAAGCCTTGTGTTTGAGCTCACGAACCTCAGTAGAAACAGAACAGCATCCAGAGCAATGCTTTCCTTGTCTGCTTCACCCCACCCCCAGCTCAAGTCCACACCACAGAAGCTGAATACCCGTAAACCCCATTTATTCACCCACTCTGAAGTAGATATGACATCCACTCCAAAGTAAAATATGACTGATCATATTTTACACGTCTGTTACAGGGGATCTAGAGGCCAGCAAGAGTTTTTCCTTTGCAGCTGTTGTTGGACGCGCCGGGGATTGAGTCTGCGGCCTCAAGTGTTCTAGGCAAGTGTTCTACCACTGAGCTCCAGCTCCATGCCCCTCACTTCATTACTTAGGCTGGCCTTGAACTTGTGATCTTCCTGTCTCAGTCTCCTGAGCAGCAGAGAACATAGGCCTGTGCCAATAGGTCTAGCTTCTGAACAATATTTTAAATCACTTACGGTACATTAAGAAAGAGAGAGAAACTCAGAGTAAGAGCTGGCACAACACAGTGGCGGGTGTGGCAGGACAATCTGCCAAGTATTTCACACAAGAGCCACCTGTTCTGCTTGCCAAGGGTAAGAGTTTCTGCAGTTCTTATTTGCTCTTGAGCACTGGGTCTCAGAGGACCTCAGAGAGAGAAGCAAGAGGCAAAGGGAATACAGCTTTCCAAAGAGTCGTGGCAGGAACGGCACGTCTGTCCAGTGGCACCCGAGGGCAGCCGTAGGTTAGAGTGTAGGGCTAGCTTCATTTCATGAGTGGCTGGAACACTGTGGGCTGCCTTACTGACTGTGATACCTGGAAGGGCCGGTTTGATTCCAGAGAGAAGCAGACCCTGCAGAGATGAGGCCAGAGTGAACGCGGAGGTAGACAAAAGTAGTTGAGGCATCCATGGAGGTGGCCCAGGCTCCTTCCTGAATTTGGTGTGCCACCGCGGTCAAGACAGAGTATCTCCAAGGCCATGGCTACCTGACAGACCTGGGCCTAGTCTCCCCACCAAGTTCCCCAACTAGAGTAGAGGTGGCTGCTGTGCAGATGGGCTGGGGGACTATAAATAGCCAGGACGCATACATTAGCATGCCAATGCACCCGCACCCCATCCTCTATGCTAATGGCCCACCATGCGCCTGAACACCTTCTGTTCCCCTGCATGCATTTGCATGCACAATTAGCATAATCTTGTATAATTAATGAACAGCGTCAATTTTAGCTCCTAAGTAATTTGATTAACATGTTGATGGGGCACTTACTAGGCTCTCCAAACCTCAGGGCTGGGCATGGGGCCTGAGGAGATGGGGAGAGGGGGTGGAGAGATGCTAAGAGGTCCCCAGCTGTCCATGAAGAGTTGTGGGGACCCCACTTTTCCTGAATTGGGCCTGAGGGAAGAGGAAGTTGAGAGGTGGATAATTGAAGGCCTCTGGGTTCTTCACATGGAGTTGGGGGACCAGCTGGGTGCACTGACAGTGGCTGATCCAAACATGAAACTTATCTGTGCTCATATGGACACAGGCACATACATGTATCTCTTACATGTCCCCCTAGCCTGGAGAATCTTATAAGAATGCAAGATGTTGGACTCTTCACTTCTCCTCTCAGAGAAGGAGGGTGACTTTATGGGTAAGATGGAGTTATGAAGGGGGAGGGCAGACTTAAGTGGTATGTCCCTCAGCCTTGACGGTGGGAAGCTGGGCTCTTGAGGTACAAGACTTTGGCAACTCTTCTACAAGAGTTAATTGAGAGGTAGGGAGGGTGGTGCTGGCAAGTCCAGGGATCTTCTACAGTGTACCAGGTAACTTAGGGTGGAAGGGACAGAAAGAAGGCTGCATATAGCCCCTTTCTATTTACAGAAAGCCACTGTTCCAGCCCAAGACACACCAAAGCCCCGAGTCAGCGCACAAACTAATGGCTGCCATCCTTCTGCTCATCTAAGACCATGGCTAGTTAGAGTCAGGACAGTCGTCCTTGACTGAATGTTCTGCTGCCATCTAGGCTCAGGAGCCTTTACTATCTGAGATGATCTAAAGGCTGGGCAGGAGGAGCAATAGGAAGAAGTGGTAAGATGGCAGGCATGTGTTGGGCATTGGATACATACATCTCACTAACTTCACATGGCCTCTCCTTTACAGCATCGATATTTCTCTTCTTCTTCTTTAGTGAGTGTGCATGTGTGTGCAAGCACGTGTGTGTGTGTAGGCAGAGGACAACCTAAGGAGTCAACCTCACATGCCATCTATCTTGTTTATTAAGACAGGGCCTCTCACTGGCCTGAAGCTCAGAAAGTGGGCTAGGCTGGCCTGTCACTGAGCTCCAGGGACCTGCCCGCCTCTGCTTTCCTGGGATTGAGAGTATAAGCCTGTGCCTTCAAACCCCGCTCTTTTGTGTGGATTCTGGGGATTAAATTTATTTTAGGTCTTGGTGCTTGCACAGCAAGTATTTTACCAACTGAGTTATCTCCCCAGGCCTCTTTAATATCCCTACAAAGTGAGCAACCAGTCAGACCTATTTTACCACGTAAGAGACTGAAGCCCAGACGAGAGAAGCATGGCTCAAGTCACATGACCAGACAGCTAAGGCAGTTTGAGACCCAACTACAAATAACCCTTCTGTGGTGTTCTGAATGAGAACGGCCCCCGGAGGCTCACATATTTGAATGTCTGGTTAGCAGCTGATGGATTCTTAAGGAAGAATTAGGATTGTTGGCCTTGTTGGAGAAAATGTGTCACTGGGGTGGGCTTTGCAGTTTCAAAAGCCCATGCGAGGCCCAGTCTTTCTGATTCCACTTGAGAATGAGGTGTGAGCCCTCAGTCACTGCTCCGGTGCTATTGCCTGCCTACCCCCTGCCTACCCCCTGCCTACCCCCTGCCTCGAACCCCACCACCGTGACCATGAACCAACTTTCTGAAACTATAAGCAAGCTCCCAATTAAATACTTTCTTTCATAAGTTGCTTTGGCCATGGTGTCTCTTTACAGCAATAGAACAGTAACTAAGACAGACACCTTCATTTAAAACAAAACTTAATATTCAAGTTGTAGATAGCCAATACTATAAATGCTTATCCTGGATCCCTAAACAGCGTGTAATTTCCGAGGGAAGAGTTGCTCCACATCATTGATAAAACAGGGGGTCCCTTCTTTTGTTTTTAACGTCCCTCAAATACTCTGATCTGTGAAAAGGATTAGGGGGGAAAAGAGGAAAAAATCATCGAAAGGAATGGGCAGAATGGTTCAAGACTCCCACGCCTGCAGCAGGACGTGAACAGAGGGGTCCGGTTGGAAGGGCAGAAGAAGACAGAAGCTACTGTGGGCTTATTTTGGGATTGTGGGGCAAGGAGTGTTGCATATACTACTGTATCAGAAATATGGCTAATTCTTTTGGGGGGCCTCTAAAGCCTTTCTCATTGACTTATACCCCTTAGGCTGTGCTTGACTGAGGGGTTAGGATATAAGGGAACTAAAGTTGATCTCTGCCAGGTGGATGAGACATGACCTACTTCCTCGGTGTCACTGGAACACCACTCACTGGGCAGCAGGCACAACCATATGGCAGGAGTGATCACAACAGGGAAAAGAAGAAAGCTTTGTCCTCCAGTGGGAAGCAATCTTCTATCCTCAGCCCCAACCTAGAACATCCTAGCCAATCACGCAATTGTTCGAAGTCTTAGAGCTGTGATATTGGATACAGTATCTTGTGTGGCCATTTAAATCTGACTGGAGGGGTGCTAGAGAGAAGGCTTCACTGCTAAAATCACTTCCTTCTTTTGAAGAAGACCTGGAATCAGTCCCCAGTACCCACACGATAGCTCACAACCACCTTTAATTAAAGTTCAGGAGATCTGATGCCCTCTTTTGAACGCCATAGATTCTTACACACTTGTGGCATACACTCACACACACATAAACATAAAATAAAATTTAAAAGTTAAATCTGAATTAGCTATAACTAAATACAATTAAAATCCAGGTGCCTAGCCACAGCAATTAATTTCAACGTCTTTGTGTGGTACTGGCTACCATGTTGGGTAGTCTTAAGACCCTATTCTCTGTTTCCTCTTTTAAATTTCATTTATTTGATTGATTATTTGGTTGTTTGTTTAAGGTGCATGGATGTTTTGCCTACATGTGTATCTGTGTACCATGTTCATGGAGGACAGAAAAGGGCACTGGACCCTCTGGATGGGAGCTATAATTATTAGCTGCCATGTGGGTGGTAGGAATCGAATCTGAGTCTTCTGAAAAGATGAGCCATCTCTCCAGTCCCTCTCTCCCTCTTACCATTATGCAGTACATACAACTAACTTGTCTTTAAGTTCACTAATTTTCTTCATTACTATGAAATGTTTAAGTAATTATAATTTTGTCTCTTCAACTGCTCTGTTGGGGTTTTCTAGAAGCATGGATCATGTTTAGATCTCTCTTCCCCCCACTCCCCAAACACTTATAATAGTGTCTGCCTCACAGCAGGTGTTGGCTTATGATGGAATTAATCATAAAGTCAGTGCACACATTTAATTCCAGCACTCAGAAGGCAGAGACAGGTGGATCTCTGTGAATCTGAGGTCAGTCTGGTCTACATAGCAAGTTCCAGGACAGGCTCCAAAGCTACAGAGAAACCCAGTCTCAAAAAATAAAAAAGAAAAAGAAAAAAAAGAAAAAAGAACGCTGACTGCTCTTTCAGAGGAAGGAAGGAAGGAAGGAAGGAAGTCAGGAAGGGAGGAAGGGAGGGAGGAAGGAAAGAAAAAGAAAAAGAAAAAAAATTGACTGCTCTTCCAGAGAATCCAGGTTCAATTCCCAGCACCCGATGGCAGCTCACAGCTGTCTGAAAGTCCAAGATCTGACACCCTCACACAGACATACAAGCAGGTAAAACACCAATGCACATAAAAAAATAAAAATAAATGAATTATTAAAAATACCCCCCCCAAAAGAATCAGAAATTACTGTAATGGAGCCTGGGGATATGATTCCATCGATAAAGCTCTATGGCAAACATAAGGACCTGGGTTCAAACCCCAGCACTCACATTAAAAACCAAAACAAAAACCTGTTCTCAAAATAACAATCAGAGAGGGATCAGTTGGAGAGAGCACTTGCTGCTCTTGCAGAGAACCCAGGTTCAATTCCTAGCACCTACATGGTGGCTCCCAACCATCTGTAACTCTAGTTCCGGGGATCCAATGTCTTTTCTGATCTCTGCTGGCATCAGGCACACACATATGGGATACACATACATACAAACAGGAAAAAAGTCATACACAATAAATAAATAAATATATAAAAGATAACAAGGTGAATTGATTTTGAGGAATGACACTTGAGGTTGTCCTTTTTCTTCTCCATACACACCATACACACACACACACACACACACACACACACACACACGTATCACACATGAACACACACATCACACACATCATGTTCATGCCACACACACACACACCCACAACACGTATCACACATGTACACACAAACATCACACACATCATGCTCATGCCACATACACACACTCACACCACCCTGATTGGATGAATTTTAGTCTAAAGTCCCTAGTTACGTTTAGTAGGAAACTCTGTAAAGTTTGCTCAGGTTAAAGATGCCCATCACAAGGACACAGAATGTTCCCACAAATCAATACAGCAATGACAAAAATTATCACAACTCTGGGTTTTGTTTGCTTGTTTTCTTGTGGTCATTATTTTTTTTTTGAGACAGGTTTTTAAATAGTCCAGGCTAACCTTGAACTTGACTATATAGCCAAGGATGGTTTTGAACTCCTGATCTTCCTACCTCTGCCTCCTAAGAGCTGAGATAATAGGCGGGGTAACATCCTGCACGCTAACATTTTCACAACTCTGAAAAGTAATAATTTTTGCAATATTTATTTAAGAAGACTGTCTGAATTTTATAAGAACAAAAAGCTTGGCAGTGTTTAAATAGCCCTATTCAGAAGTCTCACAACTATGACAACTCAACCAGTGAGGAGTGGGTGGGCTAGCCTCTGACAAGCTGAATTCCCCAGCAGTTGTCACTCTTTGACCAGTCTGGTGGCCCCAACAGCCCTATTTACAGACCTTATTTCACTCTTTTCAAAGCCTGTCCTGTGGAAAAGCCCTATGCACAGGACGTTTGCACAGTCAGCTGCTGGAGGCAGCAACACTGTCTTTGGAAAGCAAATTTGGCCAAATAGTTTTTAAAGAGAAAGAATGGGGAAAGTAAAATGTCTACAAGTGACTCTGAAAAGTTCCAGCACATTCTGAAGGTCTTAGAAAACCATGCCTGTTGAGGGGAAGGGCACACACCCAAGGAGGGTCTGGGAGGCTCCTGGTCTCATCTCTGGCTTCCTGCCCAAGCAAGAGGAGATGTCTAAGGCAGAGCGGTCAAATGCTAGAGCAACAGTGTGCCCTGACACACAGTCTTCCAACAAAGAGCAGAAACCCTGTCTAATTGAGCTGACCACTAAGGTGGTACCAAAAACCATGGTAACTACTCATCATAGAAAATACAAGCTGGAGAACTGATCCAAGAAAAGTCACAAAACAAAAACCCTACCCAAAAAGGCAATAGTGACAAAACCATTAGGGGATCTGATTTCCAGAGGGTCTACATTACATGACCAGAATACTTGGTTTTCAATAAATAATTGTAATATGTGTAAAATGATAGGAAAATGAGACTATCCCTCAGGAAGCCCATGCTAGACTTCCTAGGCAAATAACTGAAAATATTATTATTAATAATTATAGAATTAAAGGAAGCCATGCATAAAAAATTCAAGAAAAGAATGAGAAAGATATTTTTCATTCCAAAATTGCATCAACAAAGATAAACAAATAGGTTTTTATAATGTTAATGGTGGAGTTGAAAGGACATGATTGAAATGAGAAAATAGCTCAGGTGAAAGAGAAAATAGTGAACTTGAATGTAGGCCAGTTGAAATTGTCTAGTTCAGGGGAAGGGTGAAGGAAAATGAAAAAATGAACCAAGCCTTTGAGACTCACAGAGCATCCTCAAGCATGTGTAGTATATACTGTGTATTCTCTCTGAGAGGGCAAAAGAAGGGAAAGACTTAGAAAAAAGGTTTGAGGAAATAATGGCCTAAACACCCCAAATTTGATGACAAACTTTATTGAGCACATCCAGGAAGCTCAGTGAATTCCAAGCAATACTTAGACACCCCACAGACGCGTCAGGCTCAAACCATCCCAAGGCAGAGCCGGAAACAGAATCTGAGAAAGCAGGTAGACAGAAATAACCTCCTATGGGCACAGAGTCCTCAGGAAAGTCAGCAACGGACTTCTCAGCAGACAAGTTAGCAGCCCAGAGACACGGAGATGATATGTTATGCTGAAGGAAAACTGTTGGCCAAAAATACTGGCAAAATTTCTACCTCAAATATGAGGAGAAATCGAGACACTTTCAGGTAAACAAGAACTGAAGATTCATCATTAACAAATCGGTCATGCAGGAAATAGTAACAGGAATCCTTCAGTTTGGAATGATAAGAGTTTTTAATTACAAGACAGCAGTAATTCAAATTCACACGAAGAAGAAAATAACAGGTCAATATAAAAGACAGCACACATGTAACCATTTTGGTTTTCACCTACTTTAAAAGACTAGTATGGGGTCAGGAGTTACAGTAATGACCTGGTGTGCACACACGTGAGTAGGGGATATAGGAAAGCCCTGGTGTGCACACATATGGAGGTAGGGGATATAGGAAAGCCCTGGTGTGCACACATATGGAGGTAGGGGATATAGGAAAGCCCTGGTGTGCACACATATGGAGGTAGGGGATATAGGAAAGCCCTGGTGTGCACACATATGGAGGTGGGGGATATAGGAAAGCCCTGGTGTGCACACATATGGAGGTAGGGGATATAGGAAAGCCCTGGTGTGCACACATATGGAGGGAGGGGATATAGGAAAGCCCTGGTGTGCACACATATGGAGGTGGGGGATATAGGAAAGCCCTGGTGTGCACACATATGGAGGGAGGAGATATAGGAAAGCCCTGGTGTGCACGCACACATATGGAGGTAGGGGATATAGGAAAGCCCTGGTGTGCACACATATGGAGGTAGGGGATATAGGAAAGCCCTGGTGTGCACGCACACATATGGAGGTAGAGGATATAGGAAAGCCCTGGTGTGCACACATATGGAGGTGGGGGATATAGGAAAGCCCTGGTGTGCACACATATGGAGGTGGGGGATATAGGAAAGCCCTGGTGTGCACACATATGGAGGTAGGGGATATAGGAAAGCCCTGGTGTGCACGCACACATATGGAGGTGGGGGATATAGGAAAGCCCTGGTGTGCACACATATGAAGGGAGGGGTTATAGGAAAGCCCTGGTTACCCTTGAATAGAAGCAGGGGTTACTAGGACATAGAAACACCCTTCAGTGTCACCCTTCTTTTTCTTCTTCTTTTTTTTTTTTTTAACAGGGAATCTCAGCTCCAGGCTCCCTCCTGCCTCCACCTCTTGAGTGCAGCAGTTCTAGGCAAGCTCCACCACAGCTGTTTTATGTGATGCTGGGGATCAAACCCAGGGCTTTGGGCATGCGACCAACTACACCATCAGTTCTCCAGTGATATTTTGCTACACCTATTCTTAAAATAAGGTTCATTTTTAAATGACCTTATTATAGGCCTGTACAACCAGGACCTGCTTAAGACTTTATCTTACTGACAATGGGAGACTGGAAGAGGAGAGAGAGCTTGAGACTATACTGGGACATTGCTATCAGTATTATAAACTGTCTTACTTTATTTATTTGTTTGTTTTGTGGGTGTACATAAGCAAAAGTCATTTCCCTGGTCTTGGAACATTATTTTTGTTTAGTGCATAGATTAAGCTGATTTTGGCTAAATTGTATTATTCTAAATTTAAGATGTTTAATTATAATTTTTAGAGCAACTGCTATAACAACAACTACAGCAGAATTAAAACAGTTCATTGGAAAATACACATTTAATACAAAAAAAAGCAAAAATGGAGGACTAAAGGAACAAAGAAGATAGAAAACATATCCAAGCCTGGTGGTGCAAGTCTTTAATCCCAGCTACTTGTGAGGTTGGAAGCAGGAAGACCACAGGTTTAAGACCCACTTAGGCTAGGGTAATATGATCTAGTCTTAGGGCAAAAAGTAAAAAGGGCTAGAGATTAACATTAGTGGAAGACCATCTACCTCATATCACAAGATCCTAGATTTAATCCTCAATATCAAATACAAAAAAGTGCAAAAATTCCCTGCCTTATCAGTAACCACATTGAATATAAATCAATTAAATGCCCCAATTTAAAGGATGAGATTGGCAGAATGGATTTTTAAAAAATGATTCAGCCGGGCGGTGGTGGCGCACGCCTTTAATCCCAGCACTCGGGAGGCAGAGGCAGGCGGATCTCTGTGAGTTCGAGACCAGCCTGGTCTACAGAGCTAGTTCCAGGACAGGTTCCAAAGCCACAGAGAAACCCTGTCTCGAAAAACCAAAAAAAAAAAAAAATGATTCAACTGTATGCTATATATGTGAAACACACTTCAGAAAATAAAAGGATGGGAAAGCTGTACCATACAAATTCCAACCAAAAGAAAGCCAGACTGGTGATTCTCATACTAAACAGATTTAATACCAAGTAAAACAAAAATTGTTGTGAGACACACAGAAGATCATTTTGTAATAAATGTGTAACTGTCGGTGGAAAATAACAACCACAAACATACACAGCTCCAAAGTACACATAGGGGGAACAGTCCAGCAATAATAGTTGGTGACTTCAGTTCCCTGTTTCAGGAATAGAGAGAAGACCCAGGCAGTGAGCTAACAGGGACACAGAAAACACTGTAAATACCTAAACCTAAAAGGCCATCTGACAAACAGACATTCTCCTCAAGTGCACACAGGACACACGATAAACAGACATTCTTCTCAAGTGCACACGGGACACACGATAAACAGACATTCTTCTCAAGTGCACACAGGACACATGATAAACAGACATTCTTCTCAAGTGCACATGGAACATACGATGAACATTCTTCTCAAGAGCACATGGAACATACGATAAACAGACATTCTTCTCAAGTGCACACAGGACACATGATAAACAGACATTCTTCTCAAGTGCACACAGGACACATGATAAACAGACATTCTTCTCAAGTGCACACAGGACACATGATAAACAGACATTCTTCTCAAGTGCACATGGGGCATACGATGAACAGACATTCTCCTCAAGTGCACATGGAACATACGATGAACAGACATTCTTCTCAAGTGCACTGAATTTTTTTTTTAGCATAGCTCATGTTAAGCCATTTTAAAAGCCCCCTTTTAGGGATCAACACCCTACAAAGTTTACAAAGTATGCTCTCTGTCCACTGTCCACAATGGAATTATATATAGAAGTTAACAGTAGAAGTTCACAAATATTGGAGTGAAATAATACACTTGTAAATCACCAGGGAGTCAAGGAAGACCTCACAAGAGAATTAGAAAATATTTTAGCTAACAAAATGAAAACAGAACATACTAAAACTTACGCGATTTTGCTAAAGGAATGCTTAGATAAAATTTTATGTAATTTATGTAGTCTACATGCGCTATAGTTTTAAAAAAAGATGGATACAGATCTCAAATCTTTAACATAATCTTTAAAAACTGGGAAAAGAGAAAACTACACCCGGTGTAAACAAAAGAAAGGAAATAAAGATTACAACAGAAATGAACAAAATAGAGAACAGAAAGTAGAGATAATTAAATAAAAGTTGGTTAATTTGTTTTGTTTTCTTAAGACCCACAAAGCTGGTGGTGCGATGGCTCATGAGGAAAAGGCACTTGCCAGACCAGCCTGAGGATCGGAACTCCAGCCCCAGAACACTGAGGAATGACTGGGCCCAGGGAGAAGTCGATAAAGCATTTGGTTTCTCACATCACACAGCTCTTGAAGCAACCAAGGAGCATGCTGCCGTGCTATGTGGGGTTGTGCCTTTTATCAAATTCCTCTCTGATGTGGACCACAGCATCCTTTTCCATGTTAGTTTCTCTAGTGCCAGAGTAGCGTCTCCTCCAAGTCCCGCTGCAGCAATTCTGGCACAGCTGCAGGTTTGACCACAGCCTTCCCAATGCACGTGCCAGAACATGGTCACCATCAGCAGGGGCCAGCTCACTGTTACCCTCTCCTGGGGGAGGGGTTGGCGCTGTTCAGGCTGCCAAGAAGACAGGAGCTGTGGTGCAGCTAAAGGCAAGGTCTCATTCAGTAACCCAGAGAAATAGTTCAGATAATGCTTATCAAACAATTGCAGTCAAAAAGTCTAATTACAGTGGTTAGCAATGTGTAAGACCATCACCACGCTTTATTTAGTCACTCTGTCATGGCATGCCATTTGTTTTCTGTGTACTGTGTATCAAAATCACAGAGAATAAAAGATATAGGCTCGTGCTAACAGCAGCAGCAGCAGCAGCAACAAGAGTGGGATGAGAGACCAGGCTACACCAAGTTGTCTTCTGGCCTCTACTCTTGCACGGTGGCATGTGTACCCTGACACCAACAGTAAACTTAAAAAACTCAGAGAGTAACAGAAGTGACAAACACTCAACAGACAAAGAAAATAGAAAGATCCACGCTGCCCAAGCCACGATTAAGACAGGTAATGTCATAACCTGTCTGCAGCAGGAGAAACTATGGGAGGACAGCATGGACAACTGCACACTAGACCACACAGATGACATGGAAAGACTTCAAAATGGCTCAACGGGAAAACAGAATCACGATGCCGGGTTTAATTAGCTCTTTAAACACCTTTCACAGAAATCTCAGGCCCAGATGGCTTTAGTGCTAAGTTCCACCACATATTCAAAGAGAAATATCAACCCCTTACAACTCTCAAGAAACTAGAAGTTGGACCCCCACTTCACATCCTATATAAAAATTAACTCAAGAGGCTGGTGAGATGGCTCGACGGTTAAGAGCATTTGTTCTTGCAGGACCCACATAATGGCTCATATAATGTATGTAACTCCAACTCCAAGGAACTCAGCTTCCTCTTCTAGCCTCTTCTGGCACCAGGCGTGCATGTGGTACACAAACATACATGGAGGCAAACCACTCATACACATGAAGTAAATCAATCTAAAAAACACACAGACAATACTAAGTATTGACGAGGGTTCAAGAAAGCAGAGTCCTCATACATGGGCGAAGGGATAAAAGCCAGGACACTTGCCTTGGACATCAATTTGACAATGTTTCAAAAAGTAAAACAGTTAACTTACAATTTTTTACTTGAGTGAAAAATATTTGTTGGGTACATAGAGCCTCTTAGTTTTGTTTATATTTTGGAGCCAAGATCTCTCTACCTTGACCTGGAACTTGAAGGTCTCCTGTTTCGGCCTCACAAGTCGACATGAACTACTGATCTCATCCATAAAATGTAGTACATGAAGCCTTATATTAATATAATTCACAATAGCTCAAAGCAGATACAGCTTGGCTCTTTATCAACTGATGAATAGACAAATAAAAGTAGAACTTTATAGTAGAATGGTGTTTGGCATGAACATGGCATGAAGTGCTAATGTAAATTATCTGTATGAACCTTGAAAACACTATACCAAATAAAAGAAGCTGGTCACAAAACACCATGCACTGTAGCTGGTGAGATGGCCAGGTGGGTCAAGGCGTTGCCACATAATCCTAAGGACTTGTGTTTGAGCCCAAGAGGACCCACAAAAGGGAGAGAGAAGCTGACTCCACAAGTTGTCCTCTGACCTCTGCACAGGCATTGTGGTGTCCAAGGTCACACATACACACCACGCACACAACACAACAGCAACACCCATGTGCTGTGTGATCCCATTTATATGAAGTATCCAGAATAAGGAACCCACAGACGCTGAACATAGGTTAGTGTCGGCTAGGAGCTGGGGCTGGGAGAATGAGGAGTGGCTGCTAACGGGGTTAAATCTGTTTTAGGAGCTATGCTGGTTAGCTTCTGCCAACCAGACACAAACTGAGTTACCTGGGAAGAGGATCCTCGGTTGAGAAATCGCCTCCATCGTACTGCCTAAGGGCAATTCCCCAACCACAAGTCTAGCTTGCAGCTCTGACTCACTTGATCTCACAAGCTGCCCAATGCTAGCCTAGTGCCTCCACCACTCCAGAGCTCCTGGATGGATGAGGCAGAGACAGACTCCAGTTCAGCCCACATCCTTGCTCACCGCCTCCCTGCTTCATTCCAAGAGCATAAGAATCTGCCTCAGGTTTGACCTCTAGAGAGACTTGGTGGTTCAGAAACAGGAGCAACTACTGCTTATGTAAGAGGTGAATAGGGCTTTGTTTGGAGGGGGTCTTAGTTCCCACCGAGGACTGAACTTTAGGTACAACAGAGTAGTTCCTGGACCCGTTACCTGGCAACAAACTGCGAAATAGGCTCCTGACCCTGAGATCATCATTTGTTTTTATAAGGAAAAGTGGGAACGTTCAAGGGGTCACAGCTGAGCTTCATAATCACTGTGGGGAGTGAAAAGGAGTCCTCCTAAAGTAAAGAGCAAGGGATTGACCCTGGACTGATACCTGTTGGGTTTATCAGACTGGAGAATGGCTAGCGTACCCAGGCCCTGAGCAGGGCTGGGTGCTGGAGACCTCCAGGGACTAGGTGTTCTTCCAGAGCTTGTCAAAGTAGGAGAAGCCTTTCCATCAGCCAGATATCCTCTGAGGATGGCCAGCTGTAAGATGTCATGGAAATGTACTTGAGAGGGACTAAAATGTTGTTTTTAAAGGAAGGGGGAATAGCTCTAAATCTAAATTCCTCAACTTTTTAGTATTTGTGGTGTCATGATCCCCATTAGGTCTATTCTAAGAGTAACGTTTCTATTGGTATAGACAAAACACACAGGGCTATAAATGTAGTTATCAGTTCCTGGAGTGGTAACGTGGCTTTATACTTTACTAGTTGAAGATATGATATGATTATAACAATGACTATAATTTTGGTGCACACTGAGTATGACAGTTTAAAATATTCACAGCCCCTCTATACTTTAACATGAAAACTGATTATTTTTGGGACAACAAGATGGCTTGGTGGGTAAAAGTTTTAGGAGAGCACTAATCCCTGAAGGTTGTACATACACACGAGAGAGAGAGAGAGAGAGAGAGAGAGAGAGAGAGAGAGAGACTATTCTGAAGACAGTTATATATAGTGCAAACCCTCCAGTGTCTGTTGTTTATTCCACTCATTGAAGAGAACACTGAAGTTTAGCAAAAGTCTTACCAAGCTAGAAGTCGTATAAAATATTTTCTCATTCAAATTTGCTCAGAATTCTGTTTCTGGACCCATAGAGGTTCTTGTAGAATTCAGGCTAAGGATTCCTCAGTGGGTGAAGAACTAACAGCAGGAAAAGCAAAGTTCTCTGGGGTGTGAGGGGAAAGAATTCAGAGGGCCACAAAAGTTTATCCACAGTGAGAGACAGAGCTGGGTATCATATCCAGAAACAAGAATGCCACATTGTCGCCATAGGACTGGCTTTTCTGTCCTAAACATCTTCAGCTTCCTACCACCTCAACCATGGTGCGGACTCTAAACCACGGGTGCTAGAGAGTGGAACTGAACGGAGGCAATGAGACCCTTGGTTGATAGTTGCTTCCTCAGCTATAATGTAATGCATATAATGGAAACATCCCCTCTCCCCCAGAAGCAGAGCCTTGTAAGACTAGGAAGCTCGGGAAGTTACAGAGATCACAAGTCCTCCTCTGTTGTATAAGCAAGAAACAATTGGTGGGTACAGGACTCTATTTACTATACATCATATGTGAATCTCCTTACTATGCCCACACACGCACACACACACACACACACACACACACACACACACACTATATATATATATATATATATATATATATATATATATCAACACATACATTTACACACACACACATATATATACATATACATACATTTACACACATTTTATATCTCTATCTATCTAGTGAGAGAGAATGAGAGAGAAAAAGAGAGATGAAGGGTTGAAGGCAGGCACAGGTATGCCTATAATTCCAGTACTTGGGAGGCTGTAAGACTTTATATCAAAAATAAAAAAGGATTAGTGAACCAAAGAGAAACTACAAACGCCTATATACAGCAATTAGAATCCAGAAGAAGCTGAAAGGACAGAAAAAAAAATTTGAACAAATAATGGTTAAAAAAACCCCAAAACTTTCTAAGTATAGCCAGACATGGTGGTGAAAGTCTTTATGTCGGTACTTAGGATGAGTTCCAGACCAACAGATCTGCGTCGTCAGTTACAGGCCATCCAGACTACATAGTGAGATCCTGTCTTTAAAAAAAAAATCTAAATATACATAAAACTTTAAACTGAGATCCAAAAAGATCAACACAAGCATAAGAAACATAAAAAGCTCTGGGCAGTGGTGGTGCAGCCTTTGATCCCAGCATTGGGGGAGGGGGAGAGGCAGGTGGATTTCTGTGAGTATGAGTCCAGGCTGGTCTACAGTCAGAGCTACACACAAAGAAATCCTGTCTCTAAAACAAAACAAACACAGTAGAGCCAGAACTATTACACAGAGAAACCCTGTCTCAAAAAACAAACCAAAACAAAACAATAACAACAAACAAAATGACAGGGCTGGAGAGATGGCTTATACGTTAAGAGCACTGGCTGCTCTTCCAGAGGCCCTGAGTTCAATTCCCAGCAGCCACATGGTGGCTCACAATTGTCTGTAATAGGATTTGAGGCCCTCTTCTGGCATTCAGAACACTTATACATAAAATATAAATGAATATTATTTAAAAAGTCAATGACGAACATAAAGGTAAGCTAGGTAAAAGACAGAAAAAAGCCTCAACGAGCCAGGCAAGAAGGCTCATGCCTGAGCTACATGACGGTGCGAAGCAATTTCCTTTCTTGAGGGAGGAGAGAGCCTCCGTAAATAAAACGTGCACGTCTCAGATACCCGAAGTTCACAAAGTCACACAGCAGCAACAACTGCTGAGAAGGAGCCGCTGCCTGCCGCCTGCCGCCTGCCGCCTGCCGCCTGCCGCCTGCCGCCTGCCCAGCAGCCTCCAAGTCCTGCACAGAGCTCTGAGTGTGTAGCTTTCTGCACTGGGTGAGCGTCTTGGTGATGAAGCCGCCTTTGAGTCACCTGTGCTGCCGTAGATGGCCCAGGTAAACTCACTGGTCCACCAAGCTAGACTCTGGTAGATCACCAAGTAGATCTGGTTCTTTGGTCTATAGCCCTAGGGCCTTATCTGGGGTCAAGTCTGTTGGTATCTCCCCAGGAAAAGTCACAGGACACAGGAGTCTGCTTAAACAAGCAAAGGGGAAACGGAAGCCCTCCCCTAGAGGGTGAGGTGGAAGTTCATCTCCACTGCTGACTTGACAGGATCTAGAGCCACCTAGGAGACAACCCTATGGGAATTTCTGTGAAGAAGTGTCTAGATTAGGCTAGCTACGGGGAAGCTTCACCCTAAATGCAGGCTGTATGCTGAGGTCACAGACTAGATTTTTCTCTAAAAAATTGAATCTCTTGAAGAAATGAGATGAGAATTAATACTTTGTCTGTGTCTCAGCTGCGCGGTTCAGTCCCACCGGCTGCCTCCAGCTCCCACTGTGGCGGACTGTATTCTCTGCCCTGGGAACTGAAAGCAAACCCTTCCTTCCTGTTCTTGCTTTTGTCAGGAGTTCTGTCAAAGCCACAGGAAAGTCACTAACACAGTGGAGAACAGAAGAGGGCTGCAGAGATGGCTCAGTGGTTAAGAGCACTGACTATTCTTCTACAGGACCCAGGCTCAATTCCCAGCACCCCTGTGGTAGCTCACAACTGTCTATAATTTCAGGTCCAGGGACCTGACACCCATGGCAAAACACAAATGCACAGAGAACAGAAGAAGAGCCAGTACACAGGGGAGGCAAACAGCAAGACAGGCAGACCCAAGGCTAACCATGCTGATCACACAACATGCAAACAGTTCAAATATCCCAACTAAGAGGCAGATGGTGCTGGCATGGTTTTGTCATGCCTATAATCCTAGCACTGTGAAGGCAGAGGCAGGAGGATGCCCTGAGCTCAAGGCTAGTCTGGACTACACAGTGAAACCCAGTTAAAAAAAATCCCAAACCAAACCAAAGCAAAATAAATAAATATACAACGGGCAAGTTTTATCATAATGAAAATTTAAAAACACCCACGTTTCTTTATAAGCAATGCAAATGAGGGCTTGCAAAATTGTTCAGTGGGTAGAGGTTCTTCTGTGCAGTCCGAGACCCGAGTTCAATCCCTAAACTCTACGAGGTGGTAGGAGACAAACAGCTCCCAATCATTTTTCTCCGACTGCTGCAGGCAAGCATGGCACACAAACAAAATAAAAGAAATGAAATAAAAGACAGAGAGTATGATTATCTAGGGTCAAAGCAAATTTCATGATATGAGCCAATGAAACAAGAGGACGTAATAATCTCAAATTATGTACCTAATAAATTTTCAACCTGTATGAAACAGAACTGACAGAAACCCAAGAGAAATACACACAGTAATAATGACTTTTTTATTTATTTATTGAGTTAGGGCCTCAAGTAGTCCAAGCTTGGAACTTACTGAGGATGACCTTGAAGTTGTGATCCTCCTGCCTCTACCTCCTGATTGCTGAGAGATTACAGGTGTGCACTACTACACCTGGTTCCAGCATAGTGCACCCTGCCTGATAGGCCAAGTTCTACCAACTGAGCTATGGTCCAGACTAGCCAGTAATTTTTTTTAAAAAAAGATATATTTACTTATTTTATGCATATGGGTGTTTTGCTTGCATGTATGCCTATGCAGAACACAAGTGCTTGGTACCTGTGGAGGTTAGAAGCCAGGCCATCAGATACCCTGAACTAGAGTTACAAATGGTTATGAGCTACAACATGGTTGGTGGGAACTGAACCTATGTGCTCTAAAAGAGCAGCCAGTTAACCATTAAGCCATCTTGGCAGGCCCTATTCAGTGATTTCATAACCTTCTTTTAACTATAGAATAGGCAGAAAATCATTGACGATATATGAACATTGTGAATCTACTTTCATCTGCCCAATGTTTATTCAACTTTAACCATCAATAACATAATACATACTGTTTGCATAGGCAAGCAAGAAAATTTTAAAGATATGTTATACCCTGGCTCACAAAATAATGCTTAATAAGTTCAAAAGGATTCAAGGCATACAAAGTATGCTTGCTGACAACAGAATTCAATTGGAAACTAATAATGGAGGGATCAGGTGTGGGAAGTCCTTCTGTATACGTGTTGCTTGTATTGGTTAATTAATAAAGCTGTTTTGGCCAGTGGCTAGCAGAATAGAGCTAGGCAGGGAAACTAAACTGAATGCTGGGAGAAAGAAGAGCGTGTCAGTGAGACGCCATGTAGCTGCCTGAGGAGATAGATGGTGGAACCTTGCCGGTAGGCCACAACCTCGTGGTAATGCACATATTAATAGAGACGGGTTAATTTAAGATATAAGAGTTAGCTAGAAATATGCTTAAACTATTGGCCAAACAGTGTTGCAATTAATATAGTTTTGTGTGATTATTTTGAGTCTGGGTGGGTGGGAAAGAAACAGCAGCCTTCACCAACAGGGATCCTAGAAGCATCTTCATTTTTTTAATTTTTTTTACTCTTTGAATTACATTGTGTGTGTGTGTGAGAGAGAGTGTGAGTGTGAGTGTGTATGTGCGTACACACGCACATGCCAAAGTGAGTATGTGGAGGCCAGGGGACATTTTGTGTGTATTAGGGATTGAACTCAGATTGTCAGGCTTAGTAGCCTTTACCCATTGTGAGTCCTGTCACCAGATCCCATGTTTTTAGATAATGGACAACACATGAGTCAGACAGATCTCTAAAGGGAGATTAGAAACATTTTAAAAGATTTATTTTATGTGTATGACTGTTTTGCCTGCATGTATGTATGTACCTGTTGCCCAGACAGTTGTGAGTTGCCATATGGGTACTAGAATCACACACTTGGCTCCTCTAAAGAAGTAGTCAGTGCTCTTAATCACTGAACTGTCTCTCAAGCTCCATGAAATTAAAATTTAAAACTGAATGAAAATGGAAACACAACTTACCAGAATGTTTGGTATGTCACTAAAGGAGTATCTAAGGAGAAATGCGTCACTCTGAAAACCTAAATTTAGATAAATCAATGATTTAGCTTATGACTTAAGAGGCAGAAAAAATGGGGTTGGAGAGATGGTTCAGTGGTTAAGAGCACTGGTTGCTCTTCCACAGGAACTAATAAGACTCCTCGGATCCACATGGCATTTCATAACCATCTGTAACTCCAGTCCCAGGGGGAACAACACCCTCTTCTGGCCTTTGTGGGTACTGCACACATGTGGTGTACAGACACACATGCAGGCAAAACACCCACATATAAAATAAAACACAAAGAGCTGGGTGGTGGTGGTGCACACCTTTAATCCCAGCACTCAGGAGGCAGAAGCAGGTGGATATCAGTGAGTTTGAGGCCAGCCTGGTCTACAGAGTGAGTTCCAGGACAGGCTGCAAAACTATACAGCAAAACCCTGTCTTGAAAAACAAGATAGATAGATAGATAGATAGATAGATAGATAGATATCAGAAAAAGTACAGGAAGTTAAACAAAAGTAAGAAAATGCATATCAAAGTAGATATCAGTAAGATATGAATTGGGGATATGGCTCAGCTCATCTTGCCTGCAAAACACACACACATACACGCGTGTGCGCGCGCATATGAAATAAAAAAAATCCGTGGAGAAAATCACCCAGAGTTGGATCTCTTAGAGCAATAATATAGGCAAATCCGTAGCCAAACTGATTAATGGGAAAAGAGGGAAGCCACAAGTTGTCAGTATCAGAAATGAGCACAGTTACTATGAACAGTAGGAGAACATTATGAACAGCTTTATAGCAAGATGAGCTATTTGTAAGAAATGAAAAAACTGTTAAAAGATACCAATCACCAAAATTCATTCAAGAAGAAATGGATAAATTCTTTTTTTAAAAAATTGGTTTGTTGGGGCTGGAGAGATGGCTCAGAGGTTAAGAGCATTGCCTGCTCTACCAAAGGTCCTGAGTTCAATTCCCAGCAACCACATGGTGTCTCACAACCATCTGTAATGGGGTCTGGTGCCCTCTTCTGGCCTGCAGGCATAGACACAGACAGAATATTGTACACATAATAAATTAATAAATATTTTTAAAAAATTGGTTTGTTTGCATGTACATGTGCACGTATGTGGAGATGCATACACAGGTGTGGTGGTTTGACTGAAAATGCCTCCCATAGCTCGTACGTTTGAATGCCTGGTCTCCAGTTGGTGGAACTGTTTAGGAAGGATTAGGAAGCATGGCCTTGTTGGAAGAGGTGTGCTTTGAGGTTTCAGAAGACTTGTGCCTCTCCCAGTGTGTTCTTTGCCTCCTGTCTGTGGATCAAGATGAGCGCTCTCAACTGTTCCTACTGCCTTTCTTTGCCTCCTGAGTGCTGGGATTAAAGGTATGTGCCACCATGCCTGACCCAAAATATATAGTTTGAGGAGAAAAAGAGCACCATGAAATTTAATGCTGGTGACAAGGCCTCCAACAAGGGGATGAGGGGATTAGAGGGTGGCCTGACCCACAACAGAATAAAGGGAGGGACGTCCTGGGGCAAGACCCCACCCAGCTAAACTTTCTATTTTTGCAAGAAAAAAGGCCTAGGGAATTATCTGCTAAAAACAAGACAAACAAACAAAAACAAATGAAAGCTGTGGCAAGGGGATTCAGAGTTCCACCCCAAGATGGCGGCCAAACTTGGAAGTGCCATTCATGTGACTTCACAGTCATGGAGGATCCATGGGATTAAGGGGAGCTGATGAGGCTAGGCAAAGGGTGGCAGGGCAGTCTCTGCATGAATGCCCTAAGAAGCCATTGTGTGAAGCTAGGCAAGCGAGCCCTGCATTGCATTGGAGACCCTAACATGTTGTGGGATCCCTGCCAAGGAAAGCTTCAGACAGGAAGTAGAGCCAGCCCAAGAGAGAGAAGTGTTCTGTAGCCAGCAAAGCTGCAAGGGTGGAACCATCTAAGCCTTGATTTCAGACATGGAGCTACAGGATGTGGAGTTTACCTTGCTTGGTTTTGGTCTTGCTTTGGTCCAGTATTTCCTCACTATGCCAATTTCTCCCTTGTGGAATGGTCATTTGTATTCTGCACTATTGTATTTGGAAGCATGAAATTGCTTTTTGATTTCTACAGAGGATTAGAATTAAGAGACTGTCTTCGGTTTCAGAAGAGATTTGAATTTTGGATTTTAAAGACAATGGGGACTTCTGAAGTTGGACTAATGCATTTTGGATTGCGATACTGTCACGAACCTAGGGGTGGGCAGGGAGTGGAATGTGGTGGTTTGAATGGAGCCACCATAGGCCCATATGTTTGAATACTTGGTCCCCAGTTGGCAGAACTGTTTCAGAAGGACTAGCAGCTTGTGGTCTTTTGGAGAAAGTGTGTCACTAGGACAGGCTTTGAGTTTTCAAGACTCCTAGCAATTCCAGCCCCCCCTCCCCTTCCCCTTGCAGATTAAGATGTGAGTTCTAAGCTGTTTTTGTCACCAAGCCTTGGCTCTGCCGTCATGAACTCTAACCCTCTGAAGCTACAAACCCAACGAACACTTTCTTTCATAAGTTGCCTTGTTCGTGGGGTTTTGTCACGGTGATAGAAAGCAACTCAGACAACAGGCCAAAGGCTGACATGAGGTGTCTGCCACCTTACTTTTTGAGACAGGGTTTCTTACTGGAATTTGGAGCTCACTAATACTGCTAGCTAAATTGGCCAGAGAGCCCCAGAATCCCCGTCTTTGCTTCTCTACAGAGATGGATTATATGCCTGTACCATCAAGTCCTGGTTGTTGCTGTTTGTTTTACATAGATGGTGCAGATTCAGCTCAAGTTTCCAGGCTTTGGCAACAAGTACTTTATCAACTGCTCTCTCTCCTGAGCTCCAATAAAAAGATAAATCCTTACATCAGTTAAAGAAAACTTCAGGCTAGGTGGCTACACTGGTAAGTTTTGTCAAATACTTACAGAAGAAGTAATCACAATTCTACACTAATTCTTTCCAAAAAATCAAAGAGGATGGGCATGCAAGAAAGCTCAGCAAGTAAAGGTACTTGTCAAATCTAACAACCAGAGTTTGCTTCCCGGAACCCACACGGTAGATGGAAAGAACTGCTTGTCCACACACATGCACTCATGTGTGCGTGCACACATGCACACACATACACAAATTAGTAAAATTTGTTTTTAAAAACCAAAGAGAATAAATACTTCCCAATGAACCCAAGAGATAACAAATATTCATATGATATTCAAATATTACCCTGATACTAAAAACAAACAAATGAATTACAAGAAAAATGTAAGTATTGATTATAAAGACAGCGGTAAAAAAATAGAATCAAGGCTGGGAATGCAGCTCAGTTGGCAGAGTGTTTCCTTTCAAGCATGAAGCCCTGGCTTCAATCCCTAACACCACATCGTCTGGGCTTGGTGGCACACACCTGTAAACCCAGCACAGGGGAGGTGAGGGCGGATGATCTGGAGTTCAAGTTCATCCTTGGTTACATAGAGTCCAGGGCCAGCCTAGGCTACAAGAGACCATCTCAAAACAAAGAAACAAGCAAGCAAATTACTGGGACTTTTGAGATGGCTCAGCTGTAAAGAGTACTTGCTGCCCTTTCAGAGGATTTGAGTTCAGTTCCTAGAACCCATGTCTGGTGCTCATGTAGCTTCGCTCCAGGGACTTTTATGCCTTCTTCTAGTCTCCATGGGCACCCACCAACATGTGGCATACTGATACACAGACACACATACACATAAATAAAAATAAATGCTTAAAAATTTTAAATTAAGTTAAATATTCCAAAGTTTATTACATTGAATTCAACAGCATATTAAAATATGATACATATTTTCATATATAGAAGCAGAGTTTATTGGACAAAATGTGGGATTATTTAATATTAGAAAACCATCTAATGTAGTTTAGAATACTAAAGCAAAAATTCTAGATCGATGATGACTCAATGATTAAAAGCAAGTATTGCTCTTGCAGAGAACTCAGATCCTAGCATCAACATCAGGCGGTTAATAACTAACTGCTTATAACTCCAGTTCTAGGTGACCTGATGCCCTTTGGCCTCCTTGGGTACCCGCACATATGTGGTCCATATAAATTCAACCAGGCACATACACAAATGTAATTTTCAAATCATAAAAAGTATGATTATCTTTAATAGATGCAGAAAACGTATTTGGCAAAATCTAATATCCATTTGTATTTTCTGGTCTTTTTGAAAGAGAGCCTCACTATGCCCTTGCTGACCTGGAATCACTATGTAGAACTATACTGACCTTAAACTTCCGGGGACCCTCCTACCTCTGCCCCAAGTGGTAGGATTACAGGTGTGTGCCACTATTCCCAATGCTAACACAACTTCTTTTTCCTTTTCCTTTTTTTATTACATTTTTAGATGGGTGTGTGTGTGTGTCAAAGGGCACATGTGGAAGTCAGAGGAGCTCTTGTAGAAATCAGTTGGCTCTCTCCTCCCACCATACAGGCTCCAGAGATCAAGCTTGGGGCGTCAGGCTTGGTGGCAGGAACTTTTAACTGCTGAGCCATCTTGTTGACCCAACACCCATTTTTCATAAAAATGCTTAGTCACAAAAGCAGTAGGGACTTCTTCAACTTGATAAAGGACATTTATGAAAACCTTATAACAAAGTCTAAGTGTTCTCCACTACTAATCAACTTTATTTTGGAAAATATAGTCAGAATATTCAGACAAGAAAAAAACAAAGGTGTCTAAATTAGAAAGAATAAATTGACTTTATTTTCAAAATGGCAGGATTGTGTATGTAGAAATCAGATGGACTCCTCCAAAGCCTCCTAGAACTAAATGAATGCCTTTAGTAAGGCTGTAGATTATTAAATCAATAGACAAAATCATTTGTGTTTAGAACAACTGGAAACAAACTTAAAGTAGTATTTACAGTAAATTAAAATAATAAAATAGATAATAAAATAGAAAAAAATCTAAACAATGTAATAGAAACAAATCTAAACAGATGTAAAATATCTATACTCAAAACTGAAAATATTAGTGAGAGTAAGGAAGAGCTAAATAATGAAATATACCTGTAGGCACACTAGAAAACTCTTCATTGTCAAGATAATAACTTTCCCCAAATTGATCCAGAAATCCAGTGTAATATTCTAATCAAACCACTGGGCCTTTTTCTCTTGGAGGAAAAAATAAATAAACCATGACTATGAAGCTGGCTCATGGGTAAAAGTGTTTGTTGCACAAGCCAGAGGCTTACACTCAACCCCTAGAGCCCACCAAAAGGCACACGCACACTAGCAGTAAAAATGTTTTAATTGGTAAACTGAGTCACAAGTTCATATGGAAATGCAAAGAATGGAGAAGAGCCATACAAATGGAACCATGAAGGACAAGAGCTGGCAAGATCGCTCAGTGGGTAAAGGGGCTTGCCACCAAGTCTAATGACCTGATTTAAATCCCTGGGACCCACATAGTGGAAAGAGAACTGATTCCCACAAGCTGTGTGACTTCCACAAGTGCACATACATAAAGTAATAGAATTATTTTAAAATATATGAAGGACGAATGTAGGGCTTACATTCGCCAGCTGCAAGGGTTATGGGCTGGAGATAGAGGTTGGTCAGCACAGTGCTTGCCTGGTATGCATGGTTGATGTGGGAGTGATTTCTTATTAATAAAGAAACTGCCTAGACCCATTTGATAGGCCAACCCTTAGGTAGGCGGAGTAAATAGAACGGAATGCTGGGAGAAAGAAGCTGAGTCAGGGAGTCGCCATGATTCTCCCACTCCAGACAGATGCAGGTTAAGATCATTCCTGGTAAGCCAGCTCGTGGGCTACACAGATTAATAGAAATGGGTTAGATCAATATGTAAAAGCTAGCCATTAAGAAACTGAAACTAATGGGTCAGGCAGTGTTTAAAAGAATACAGTTTCCGTGTAATTATTTCGGGTAAAGCTAGCTGGGTGGCGGGACACAGCCCGCCGCTCCGTATTTCAACAGAGTGGCACCCAACGTGCTAATGAACTCCACGTAAAACCTGAGAGAGCTTAATTTTTATCACAGAAAAAAACAGAGTTTAACACAGCTTTTGGCTGTTTGTTGGTGGCTTGCTGTAGAGAGAGTTCCTGATTCAGCAACAGCAGCAGAAAAAAAGCTGCGTCATTTTAAAATGCCGGCTTTCTGGGCTGTGCCGCCATTGCGATCTCTGTCTGGCTCCTGTGGGAGACAGAGCTTTTGAATGGAGCATTTGGAGTAAAGCTCTACGGCTTGCTTGATGGCAATGTGGACTGCTGTGTGCCTGGAACTGTGTGTGGCTCAGGGGCACCAAATGGCTCTGAGGCAGGAGCGGCTTGGCTCAGCTCTGCCATGCTGAACTGTGCTGGTCTCAGGCAGGAACTACCGTAATTACCATAAAAACAGCACATTTAAGGTTTCAACTGGGCAGGACACAGGCGGTACCATATTACCTGTACATGGCGCAACTTAAGTTTTTAAGAACTGCTTAACATTTTAAAAAATGTTCCTGGATAGTAAAAAAATGTTACAGATTCACAATAAAACAGATTCAGACATAAAAGACCACACTGTTGGATGAATGCACATAGACTTGAGAGAGAGAAGAAAAAGAATATAAAAAATAAAGTTAATGGTTTAAAAAAAAAGGTAAAGTCTTTAAAGAGACAGAGTACAGATAGTTAAGAGATTAAAAGAAATAAAGAAAAATAAGCCACGTAAAAATGGAAAATTCACAGAGAGTCTGGATTATGTACATTGTGTTTTCTTTAAAATTTTTGACTGTAAAGGAGCTAAGTACAGAGAGACATTTCATTATATGGGCTGCCAAGTGGAACCAAAACGGATATCATGAGGGTATGACTTCAGAATTTGGGTCTAAGGATATGATGCTTTGGAAAGGGTCTTCTTTTGTTTTCACAGAGGACCAGACCCTGTGGATTGCATCTATCCCAATATGGTATGATAGACCACGACCTCCCGAAAAGTTCCTGTGAACACCCTCAAAAAATTACTTCACTCAACTGGCAACTGAGATAAACCTGGCACACAGGTTACACCCTAAATGATCTGATTAGCAGCGCCCCCATTCAGCAGGAAGCAGTTTGGAGAGAAAAAACTGCGCCCATGTTCCCAAAATATTGTTTGTAAATGTTCTTTTACATTTAAAGGGGGAAATGATATAAGTATGAGTAATTTGCATTGGTGTGGATTTTACAGTCAATTTTGTTATATGTATATGTATTTCTGATCTTGATTAAGGTATTGTGATTGTGTAGTTCATTTAAAAATGTAATGTATAATTAAGAAATATAGGTTAATGGTTAATCATCAATAATAGTCAAGCTTGTAGTCATGTTAGTTAGATTTTCTAGATATATAGAGATACATTTCAGTTAGATAGACATTCTTCATATCTTTCAAAGACTGCAGAATATGGCATTTAATGTTTTAATAACTTAGGACTTTTCATGACAATGAGACATATCTGCTCCTGGTGGCACCAATCTACTTCGAGAGGAAGATGGGCATCGAAGAGGATCCTTATGGAGTTGGATAGCCATTTGGGCAAGAAACTGCTCTTGCCTGGACTGTTGCATAAAATGGACACAGAGAACCCTCAGAGAGAGGACTGCTGAACTTGCCTAAAGGTGAGACGGTCTTTTGGGGTTCATGACTCATGAAAGAGTCTGCGAGACATTCTGCAGGACACAGCAGATAGTGACTGAACTGTCTTTGAAATTTCCTGCTTCATGGAAATGTCTGCTGGATACTATGGGCCTGAAGGCTGAAGATGGATGCCCCAACCATACAAAAGAACTTTGGGTGACTGTCCAGGCAGCAAGATGTCTCTGTCATTTCTAGAGTTTTCTTATTTCTTGTTTACTTAGGTAGTATTATATCCTTCTGGAGTCTTTGATGGAGTTGAAGAATAAATAGATAGTTATAGTTTTCCTTAGTTATGATAAAAGATAAAATAGATATAAATATAGTAACTGTAATTCTTGCTTGATAACTGTTTTGCTATATGTAATTTTACTATGTTAAAGTTAAAGCCTTTCTTTTTTGTTTAAACAGAAAAAGGGGAAATGATGTGGGAGTGATTTCTTATTAATAAAGAAACTGCCTAGACCCATTTGATAGGCCAACCCTTAGGTAGGCAGAGTAAACAGAACGGAATGCTGGGAGAAAGAAGCTGAGTCAGGGAGTCGCCATGATTCTCCCACTCCAGACAGATGCAGGTTAAGATCATTCCTGGTAAGCCAGCTCGTGGGCTACACAGATTAATAGAAATGGGTTAGATCAATATGTAAAAGCTAGCCAATAAGAAACTGAAACTAATGGGTCAGGCAGTGTTTAAAAGAATACAGTTTCCGTGTAATTATTTCGGGTAAAGCTAGCTGGGTGGCGGGACACAGCCCGCCGCTCCGTATTTCAACACATGGTATCCTGGATTTGGTCCTCAACATGTATAAAACAGGGGTGGTGGTATACAACTGTGATCCCAGCACTTGGGAGGTAGAGGAAGAAGGATTAGGAGTCATCTCTGTGTCCATAGGGAATTCAAAGCTAACCTGAAATCCAGGAATCTATCTCAAAAATAAATAAGTATGTGTGCGTGCGTGTGTGTGTGTGTGTGTGTGTGTGTGTGTACAGCAAAGAATAAAGCCAGTGTGCCAGGGAGAGTCTTAAATAAATAGTGCAGTAATAACTGAATATCTCCTGGGTGGAGAAGACAATAACAAAAAGAAAAATAAAGAAAAGAAAAAAGCCAAACCACTTAACCCACCCAATCAATCAAACAAAAACATTTTGAACCAAGACCTCTCATCATCTATAAACATTTACTTAGGGGCTGGGGATGTAGCTCAGTGGGAGAGCCACATGCCTAGCATGCACAAGGTCCTGGGTTCTATACCTACCACTGTAAAAATTAGGTTGGGACCGGAGAGATCGCTCAGTGTGAGAGCATTGGCTGCTACTGCTGTGGACCCAGGCTTAGTTCCCAGCATCCATGTGGCAGCTCACAACCATCTGTAACTCCAGTTTCAGGGGATCTGATGCCCTTTTCTGGCCTCCTTGGGCACCAGGGATATGGTACACTTACATACACGTAGTAAAAACACTTATATGCATACAATATAAATAAGTAAATCTTTTAAAAATTAACTTAAATGGAACACAAACTTAAATATAAAGCCCAGACCTGATGTGGGATTCCCTTCTGTGTGCTGTGATTACTGTTAATGAATGGAGAAACTGGCTTGGCCTGCTGATAGGGCAGAATTTAGGTAGGCGGGGAAAACTAAATGGAATGCTGGGGGGGGGGGGAAGGGCAGAGTCAGAGAGATGCCATGGACCCGCCGCCAGAGATAGATGTGCTGAAACTTGCTGGTAGGCCATGACCTTGTAGTGATATACAGATTAATAGAGATGAGTTAAATTAATATGTAAAAATTAGCCAATAAGAAGTTAGAGCTAATGGTCCAGGCAATGATTTAATTAATACAGTTTCTGTGTGATTACTCTGGGTGTAAGCTAGCCAGGCAGCCAGGAAGAACAAGCAGCCCCCTCCCTCCTACACAGACCCATAAAATATAGAGGAACTCAGCTAGGACAACAAACACACAAGCCACAAAAGAAAGAATAAACACACATTAAACTTTCTTTGAATGAGTAAAATGTATGTTCTTCAAAAGGCATTACTATGAGATTAAAGACATAAACACAGACCGGGAGAAAACATTTGCCAAGTGTCTATCTGATGAAGCATTGCTTCTGCAGTGGATGGAGAACTGCCCTGACTCAATACCAGGAAGAGAAGCTACCCAGTTACAAAGGAAGGCGGTGTTGCTTCTCTGATTTCTTTCTCAGTCCGTTTATCAGCTATACCAATTTTGGGCACGTACCCAAAGGGTGCAAAATCATACCATCAGGACATGTTGCTAAACTATGTTCATAGCAGCATTATTTGTAAAAGCCAGAACCTAGAGATAACTGAGATGCCTCTCAACTGAAGAATGGATAAAGAAAATGTAGTATGTTTACATGGAGTGCTACTCAGCTGTAAAAAATGATGACCTCATGAAATTTGTAGGCAAATGGATGGAACTAGAAAGAAGTCGTTCTGAGTGAGGTAACCCAGCCCCAGAAAGACAAACACGGTATATACGCACTCTGGGTGGTTATTAGGAATAAAGTACAGGATAACCAACCTACAATCCACAGCCCCAGAGAGTCTAGATAACAAGCAAGGCCCAAAGAGGGATGCAGGGATTTCCCTGGGAAGGGGAAGTAGAAAAGATCTCCTGAGTAAACGGGGGGCAGAGGTTGAGGAGATGGAGGGATGGGAACTAGGAGGAGTGGGCTGGGTGGGCTGGGTGTGGAAGGTGGGTTGGAGGCAGGATGGAGGTGGAGAGTAACTAAAGAGACATCTTGATGGGGCTATTTTTGGGTTATGGAGAAACCTAGTGCCAAGGAAACTCCCAGGAACCCACAAGGATGACTCCAACTAAGACTCCGAGCAATGGTGAAGAGGGTGCCTGAACTTTGGTCACCTAATGTAAGCAGATTGGTGACTTCCCTAACTGCCATCAGAGATACTCATTCCAGGAACTGATGGAAGCAGAGGCAGAGATCCATAATCACTGTGCTGAGCTCCGAGAGTCTTGCATAAGAAAGGGAGGAGGGATAGTACCAGCCAGAGGCGGTCATGATGGGGAAACCCACAGAGACAGTGGACCTTAGCTCGGGAGAGCTCATAGTGGCTGGACCAAGAGTTAGGAGCCTGTATGGAACTGAACTAGGTCATCTGCATGCAAGTGACAATTCTGTAGCTTGGTCTCTTAGTAAGGCTTCTAAGAGTGGGAGCAGGACCTCTCCCTGGCGCTTAGCTGGCCTTTGTAATCTGCTGCCCATGCTGGATTACCTCGCCCAGTCTCAACGCCTCATCTTGATGTGCCATGCTTGTGCATGCCCATGGAGGCCTGCCCTTTTGTCAATGGAGATGGAGGAGGAGTGGATAGGAAGAGGGGAGAGATGGGAAAGGGGAGTGGACGGGAGGAGATGAAGGAGAGGAAACTGGTTGGTATGTAAAATAAATGAAAAATGTTATTTAAGTTAAAAAAAATTTCAATTTTCAAAAAAAGTCTTAGTAAGCAAAATTAAAAAAAAAAAAGAGGGCAGTGATGAGGATTTGAACAGCAACTTACCAGGACACTGGGGATGGCAGATAAGCACATGAAGAGATGGGCGTCGTTAGCACTTAGAGACACACGGATTAAAGGCACAAGGAGAGTCTACTATCAGAACAGCTGAAATTAAAACTAGATCTTTCTAAGCGATAATGGGAATGCAGAGGAGCCATGATGCTCAAACACTGACAGGAATGCCAAACGGTGCACGCACTTGAGAAACAGACTGCTGCCTACGACACCAGACGCGAGCTCCACAGAACTCCCGTTCTAGGCACTGACCCCAGAGAAACAAAAACACCATCCATAGGGTGAGTGCAGGGGAAGGTTTATGAAACTTTATTTGCAATACCCCCAAACTAGAAACAACTCAAAAGTCCACCAAAGAATGTCAAATATTGTCAAATTCATACAATGGAATCTGACTCAACAATATAAAGAAAGAAATTACCGACTCATGCCACGGTGTGGACAAACCTCAAAGACTTGAGGCAAGTAAAATAAACTAGACAAAAAAGATCACATACTGGACTCCTAGACTGGCTTTGAACTTGAGGCAATCCTCCTGCCTTAGCCTCCCAAGTTGTGGGATTACAGATTTACTTGGTGAACTGCATACTACATATACATTTTATTGTTTATCATTATTTCTAAGTAAAACTATTTTTAAGATGAAGAATAAGGAAACTACTTCTAGTGTCCTTATAATAAAAGGGAAGTCATAACAAAAATGAAGGATACTTAGCACTGAGCCAGTCACAGTGCTCTATTTCCCCAGCCCCTGGAAAAGAGTTTTAAATAGATGGTAAATGGTGATTGTATAAATAAAGAAAATGGTAAAAACTAACAAACATCCAACTTAAGAGGCTAGCCAGGCAGTGGTGGCGCACACCTTTAATCCCAGCACTCAGGAGGCAGAGGCAGGTGGATCTCTGTGAATCTGAAGTCAGCTTGGTCTACAGAGTGAGTTCCAGGACAGCCAGGATTGTTTCACAGAGAAACCCTGACTTAAAAAGCCAAATAAATAAATAAATAATAAAAAGCTCGAAAGGAATAATATAAACCCAATGAAGCAGAAATTAATGTACTGCAAAACAATAGACACTGGGAAAAGATTGACAAGGCTAACAGTTTTTTGAAAATAAAAAGTACTGGAGAGATGGCTCAGTGGCTAAGAGCACTGGCTGCTCTTGCAGAGGGTCCAGGTTCAATTACCAGCACCACATGGCAGTTAGCAACTGTGTGTAACTCCAGTTTCAGGGGCTCTGAGGCTCTCTTCTGGCCTCCACAGGAAGCAGGCACACACGTGATGCACAGACACACATGCAGACAAAATACTCCAAAAACAAAACAAAAAAAAAAGTAATTTAAAAATATTTTCTTCAGCCTGGTCTACAAGAGCTAGTTCCAGGACAGGCTCCAAAACCACAGAGAAACCCTGTCTCGAAAATCAAAAAAAAAAAAAAAAAAAAAAAAAAAAAAGATTTTCTTCTTTATTCTTCTTTATTCTTCTCTCATACAATATATCCAACTGCAGCCTCCTTTCCCTCCCAGGCCCACCCCCACTCTTCTCCCTCAGATCCACTGCTCTTGTTTCTCGGCCTCTCAGCGATATCAACTAACCATGGCCTAACAAGATGCAGTAAGATTAGGCATAAACTCTCATATCAACACTGAACAAGGCAACCTAATGGGAGGAAAAAAGGTCCCATGAGCAAGCAAAAGAGTCAGAGACAACCCAACTTCCACTATTAGGAGTCCAACAAAAACCCCAAAAGTGGAGTAAAACACACAGTTTGTATGTCGAGAACCTAGTGCAGACCCATGCAGGTCTGTGGTTGCCACTTCCATCTCTGTGAGCCCCTATGAGCCCTGAGACCCATAACCAAACATTGGGCAGAGTTCATGAGAACCCAGAAGAAGAAGGGGACGATTATAGGAGTCAGAGGGGTCGAGAGGACTAGGAGAACACAGCCCACAGAATTAATAAATAAAAAAGAGAAATTAAGCAGAAGAATAGGGAGGGGCAACGTACTTCCACAGTCCCAGCAGTCACAAGGTGAGGCAGAAGGACAGCTACAAGGTTAGGCCAGCCTGGACTACAGAGTGAGGGTCAGGAGAGCCAGGGCTGCATAGCAAGACCCTGCCTCAAACTAATAAACAAGAAATAATAAGCAGGCTGATTGGTGGTGGTGCACGCCTTTAATTCCAGCACTTGGGGGGCAGAGGCAGGCAGATCTCTGTGAGTTTGAGGCCAGCCTGGCCTACAAGAGCTAGTTCCAGGACAGGCTCCAAAGCTACAGAGAAACCCTGTCTCAAAAAAAAAAAAAAACCCAAAGAAAGAATAAGCACATAATGAAAATGTTGATTTACCAGCAAAACCTAAGGACACAGATATGACACAAACAGAAAGAGGGAAAAAAAGGTTCACAGTCAAAAACCCAGAAATGTATTTATTTATTTAGAGACAGGATTGCTCTATTATGTAGCCCTGGCTGTCCCAGAACTAACTGTGTAGACCAGGTTGACCTTGAATTTACAGAGATCCACCTGCCTGTTTCTTGAGAGCTTGGATTAAAGGTGTGTGTCACCACATCCAGGCAGAGAAATTATAAAAATAACATTATGAACAACTTTATAGAAACAAATTCGAAAACTTAGCAGCAATGCACAGATTCCTCCCCATGCAGCTCACTGAAACAGTAAAAGAGGCCTGGAGAGCAGCTCAGTGACAGACACTCCCCTGGCATGCAGGAGGCCCAGGGCTCGAAGAAAAAGGAACAGAAGGCCTAAGGAGTTTTCTGACCAGTGAAAACACACAAACTGGAGACAGATTATAGCAAAATTTCACAGAACAAATCCAAACTCATTCAACAGACAATAAAAAGGAAATCAGAGCCCATTTAATAATTTAATGCTGGAAAATCATGGGTCAAAACCACACAATAAAAGGCAAATTATAAAAAAGTTACAAATCATAGATGAACACAAAAGCAAGCACCTTAAACACGATTGTCGGAGCAGCGAGCACGGCAGATGAAGACAGCAAATCCTCACAGGCTCCCTTACACCATGAGCCATATGGTAGGAAACTTCGTTGACATTAATGGGGATGCTCATAACATAAGCATGAGACCTGGGTTTGATCCCCAGCATTCATGTAAGAAGACTAGAGGTCAGACTTCTGTAACCCTAGTGGAGGGGATGGAGACAGGCAGATTCCCAGAGCTCACTGGCCAGCCTGTCTAATCAATCTACGCACAGCAGCTTCAGTGAGATACTATCTCAAAAGGTAAGGTGGAGGAGATGGAGCAAGACACCAGCTTCGACCTCTTACCGCCACATGTGTGCACACAAGTAAAAAACTCACAAAATCCCATTAACGTAATTCAGCACAGTAATGGGTAAACAGATTAAAGGAGAAAAGCTCTATGATTAACTTGAGACGTGCAGAGAAAAGCAACATTTTAAATTCAACATCCAGGGCTGGAGAGATGGCTTAGTGGTTAAGAGTATTGACTGCTCTTTCCAGAGGACCTGGGTTCAATTCCAGCACCCACATGGCAGCTTACAACTGTCTGAAGGTCCAGTTGCAGAGGATCTGACACCTTCACACCAATGCATATAAAATAAAGTTAAATAAACCATAAAAAATACTTTAAAAAATAAATAAATTCAATATCCATTCATGATCCAAATGTAAAACCACCCTTCTTAACCCAATGGAATTTAATCAGCAGATAGGTAGCTGGAGTTAGCATTCTTTTATGTTGCTGTTTGGAGAAAGGGTATTAAGTGGTACAGGGTAACCTTGAACTTGCATTGCAGCCAAAGATAACCCTGAACTTCTGAGCCTCGTCCCAACTGTGTGCCAGGGTACTGTAGCAGTGATACTTTGCAAATGTTTTCTTTCAAATCAAGAACGGAGCTGGGTCTAGTGGTCCAGGCCTGTAATCCCAGGAACTTGGAAGGTGGAGGCAGGAGGATCACAAGTTCAGTGCCTGGTGAGACACAGAATGAGACTGAGGCCAGCCTGAGAAACTTGGTGAGACCCTGTTCCAAAATAAAAAGTAGAAAGAGGAATGAGGAGTGAGGGCAGTGAGGAGGGGAGGGAGGGAGAACCCACCCACCAAACAAAAGACAACCAATCAAATAACTAACTAAATAAATATATTATCTGCATGCCAAGTAGCCAGGACTACACAGGAAGGCACTATTTCAAAACAAAACAATAAGAATGCCCATTACAAGCCAGGCACGGTGCTTACTCCAGCACTTGGGAGTTTGAGGCTGAAGCTAGCCTGGGTTATATAGGGAGATGCTGTCAAAAAAAAAAAACAAAAAAAAAAACAAAAAAAAAACAAAACAGCAACAACAACAACAACAAAAACCCACCAAAACTTGTTTTTTGTTTTTTTTGGACAGGTTAGCTTAGAACTATTATACAGACCAGTCTGACCCCAAACTCACAGAATTCTGCCTGCCTCTGCTTCCTGAGTGCAGAGATTAAAGGTGTGCACCAATATGCCCAGTTTACAGTGCTTATGGTACTCAAGGCTGTACTTGTAGTCCTATATAATGCAATAAAGCAAGAAAAGTCATACACAAAAGGCCTGGATAGTTAAAACAGCTGTTTGAATAAAATGGCACGGACACAGAGAACCAAATGAAAGTAAAAAGATCACATATGAAAATCAGTTGCATACCAACAAATAATATGTGGGCATGATGGCTCAACAGGAAGGAATTTCATGCTTAGTTAAGAGTTCACAGGTGAGGTGGAGAGGAGGATTCATCAGTTAAGAGCACTGGCTGCTCTTCCAGAAGACCCAGGTTTGGTTCCTTGCACCCACAAGGTGGTTTACAGTCATTTGTAACTCCAGTTCCAGAAGATCTGGCCTCCACACATCGTGTGTGTGTGTGTGTGTGTGTGTGTGTGTGTGTGTGTGTGTGTGTATGATGCAGGCAAAACATCTATACACATAAAATTTTTTTAAAAAAAAACTGTAAAAGTCCATGCTGGGTAGGTACAGGCTCTAGGGTTGAACTTGCCATGGTTTTGCTAAGTGGTCAGACTGTCAAAACGCCTCCTCATATTTATATTTACACCCATAGACCTGGGCTGATCTCAGCCTTGGTCTGGAAGCTACTTCATCCAGTGGGTTCTAGTCAGTGGAGCAAAACTGGTCAGAGAGCTGAGAATAAGAAACAGAATTCTCAGTTCTAAATGTATCAACCCTACCACCAAGAAAGAGCAGAAAGAGTATCAAAGCCAGAGTAGTGGTTCTCAACCCAAGGGTCGCGACCCCTCAAAGACAATTGGAAAACACAGATACTTACAATTTGTAACAGTAGCAAAATTACAGCCATGAAGCAGCAAGGACACTAATTTTATGTTTGGGGTCCCCACAACATGTGGAACTGATGGGTCCTGGCATCAGGAAGGCTGAGAACGACTGAGCCAGAAGATGGGTTAATGCTGTGAGATGCTGTCTTTAGTACTGGATGTGGCCACTGGTATCATGAACCCACAGCAGCTATGGTTAGCTGCACAAGATCAAGCCACCCATAATTCTAGCAGAGATGGGGTAAACGATCTCCAGGTCCCCACTCCTTACTGAGGAGCTACTGTTGTTGGCAGTTGCTGGGAGAAGGAGAATTATTTTTTCGATGATTGGTGTGTTCCTATGATTCCCAAGCCCCAGTGCGTGACCCCCACACTCCCACACTGGTGTACATGTGCTGTTAGTGAGCTGTTCCAAAAAAAAAATACATGATCAGGGTGGTGGTGGTAGTGCGCAATTTTAATCCCAGCACTCAGGAGGCAGAGGCAGGCAGATCTCTGTGAGCCTGAGGCCAGCCTGGTCTACAGAGTGAGTTCCAGTACAGCCAGGGCTACACAGAGAAATCCTGTCTCAAATATAAAACAAAAACCATGAAGTTGGGGGAATGTTAATGGGAATATGGGTGGATAGATGAATCGGGATAGGAAAATCAGGGGTAGATACAATCATATTTATTGTACGTGTGTATGAATTTCTCAATAATAAAAATTAAAGTTATAATTTAAGATAGGAACAAAATATATAAATGGTCACGAGAAGATATATATGTCTGAGTGGCTCATTCCTTCATCTCTTGAAGTCCTTCCTCAAATGTGACATCCCCGGTTAAGTCAACCGTGACCATTCCATTTAAAATTGATTTAAAATTGCACTTGTCTATCATAATTATTTTCACTTGTCCCTATGTCCCCCATTTCCTTCTAAAAGACTTAAACTTTATATAAGTAGATTCTAAAATTTACATGAGAACACAGCAGGCCAAAACAGCCAACATTTTCTTGAAAAAATTATGACCTAACTCCCTGCACTTTTTTCTTTCATGAGGACAGGTATTTTTGTTTGATTTATGTATTCTTTTATATTTATATATAAAGCCTAAAACTGTTCCTGGGGTCTCTTGGTTCTTGTCTTCTTGAAGAAAAGAATTCAGTCAAGAGACATAGACAATTTAAGCAGAAGTTTATTTAATAAAGTAAGCAAAATAAACACTCCAAAAGAGATTGTAGTGGACTGCCTCAAGGCAGGGAGCAGTCCAGGAGGTTCTGCGGCTTCTGCATTTGGATTTTTAAAAAAGTTTTCATGCACATTTATGAAATTAAGAGTCAGACTGATGACAGAAGGTAACCCTTTCCCTCCCAAACCTTGGTGGACCAGATCTCCCCTTTAGAGTACTGGTTCCCATGGTCCTCTAGAAAACCCCACACACGGAGAGTGTCAAAAGCACAGTAAAGGGCTGGAGAGAGGGCTCAGAGGGGAAGAGCTCTTGTTGCTCTTGCAGAGGACCCAGGCTTTGTTCCAAGCACCCACATGACAGCTCACAACCATCTGTAACCCCAACTCCAGGGAATCCAGAGCCCTCTTCTGACCTCCTCTGGCACCAGGCACACATGTTATGCACATACATATGTACACACAAGCAAAATATCCATACACGTTAAAAAAAAGCCACAAGGCAAGTAATATTATAATGATGTCAGGTCTTTTGAGAACATAGACCCTCTGTGAATGCACGTGTGTGGGAAGACGCCCTCTGGCGCCTTGAGAACCACACAATGTGGGAAGATGCCCTTTGGTACCTTGAGAACTACATGTGTGTGGGAAGATGACTTCTAGCTCCTTGAGAGCTACATGTGTGTGTGAAGATGCCCTCTAGCTCCTTGAGAACTACACGTGTGTGGGAAGATGCCCTCTGGTGCCTTGAGAGCCACATGTGTGTGGGAAGATGCCCTCTAGCGCCTTGAGAACTATATGTGTGTGGGAAGATGCCCTCTGGTGCCTTGAGAGCTACATGTGTGTGTGAAGATGCCCTCTGGCGCCTTGAGAACTACATGTGTGTGGGAAGATGCCCTCTGGCGCCTTGAGAACTACATGTGTGTGTGAAGATACCCTCTAGCGGCTTAGCTTCAACAACTCAACTACATTTTCAAGGGTGTTTAACCACAAAGAGACACAGTCTTATCTCTAGCTCCTTGTCTATGTGGTATCAGAATCTGGAACATGCACTATTTACACAGTGCCTGGTACACAGTACTGATCAATGAGTTATTGAGCAAATGAATGAGTGAAAACAGTAAGTACATGTGGCCTTGGAAAATTATACAACTTTACTGAAAGTCATTAAAAGCAGCTGCATAAATGGACAGATACTCATTTCAATATTACTCAAAGAATATTATTACACACTTTGTGTGTGTGTACAAGTGTGGATTGGTGAGAGAATCTATACAAGTAGATTTTAAAATCTGCATAAAAACACTAAAGGCTCAAATGTCCAGTATTCTCTTAAAAAAATATTTAGGGAAAGTGAGTGACTTGTCCTATATTCTTTTCCTACATCATCATCATCATCATCATCATCATCATCAATCTATAGCGATTGAAATGACCCACTTCATTGTCAAGGGTGTCTAGCCACAAAGAGACACAGTTGCCACAATGTGGTTGCAGTTTTCTTTAGTTACCTCATCTCTAGCTCCTAAGAGGTCACTAAAACCAACAGGAAGAGGTGGTGTCAAACATCTGCTGCCCCAGTACTGTACTAGGGAGGACAAGAGAATCATAAGTCCAGTGGCAGCCTGGGTTACTCGGTGTCTCAAAAACAATAAATAACAAGTAGGTAAATAAGCAAATAAATACATAAACAAGAAAAAAACCAATAATTGAAGAAGAAAAATGGAGGCAAGGCATGGTGGAACACGCCTTTAATCCCAGTATTTGGAAGGCACAGGCAGGCAGATCTCTATGAGTTCAAGGCCAATCTGGTCTATATATCTAGTTCTGGGCCAGCCAGAGCTACACAGTCAGACCTTGTCTCAAAACAACAGTAAAACAAACAAATAACAACAAACACAACTCCAACTACACAACATATTATTTAGAGATTATATAATCCATGATAACTCGATTTAGAAATAAGTCACACTCATCTCCACGAGAGGACTAGACAATGGTACGAAACAAGAAAAAAACTGGTTGCAGTGAGATTTTTAATTTTTGTTTATTGTTTTGTGGGGCAGGGTTGCCCTGTATATCCTAGGCTGGTCTCAAATCTACCCATCCTGTGGATTGTTTCATGGCTTTTATTTTATTTTTCTTTGGTATTTATCATATAGAACATAACATTTTTGCTTTAAAAAATAAATCCTTTATGTGAGTATTTGCCTGAGTATGTGGACATAAACCACATGTGTGCCTGGTACCCTAGGATGTCAGAAGAAGGAGCTGGATCCCTTAAAACTGGAATTACTGATAGTAGTAACCATCATGTGGGTGCTGGGAACAGAACTCAGGTCCTTGCAAGAGCAACAAGTACTCAACCACTGAGCCATTTCTCCAGTCCCACAGTAATCTTAGGGGTGAAGGTATAGCTCAGCAGGAGAGTACCACAGAGGCCCTGGGTTTCACCCTTAGCATCTCCAGAATAAAATAAAATGATGTTTATTTGAAAGTCTTTCTAAACACAGCGAAAACCTAGAATATTTTTTTTAATGAAAGACCAGACAAACTTCATCAAAGACAACAGCCAAACAGAACAAACACGAACAGCTCATAGCAAAGAACTGATTTCTTTCAGATAAACCACTAAGAAACGCCAACTCTTAGAGAAAACTTAGCACAAAACATGAACAGACCGTGAAAAAGAAACAAGAGGGTAGGCCCAGCCACTCAGAGAACGAGAAACGGAAGTTGCTGGGACGCGACTGCTCGGTTACTGACGGAGACAGGGTAAGCAGGGGAGCCATTGCTTGCTGCAGCTCTCTGTCACCCTGGTTCCATCAGGCCTTGGAGCTTTCGCTCCTAAATCACAATCTACAATCCCAGTGCTGCTTCTGTATACAGTCCCTGATGACTGCAATGTCAACTCAGGCTTTTTTCTTCCGATACTCTCTCCACCCCATTCCTTGGGCATTTCCCCCCCTGTTGTCATTGATCCCCTCTTTTGCTGGCCATGTGTCACTAACAAATTCAACACAAATCCTCCCACCCACAGGCAGTCTCCTCTCCAACCTGCTTCTGATGTCCTGCCTATCACTCATCTCCAGCAATTCTTCAGTCCCTACGTTCCCTCTCTTGTACTTCTCCCCTTAGTCCGCCTGAGTCCCATTTCAGCTCTGTACGGCCATCTTGCCCAGGCCTTTCACCGTTTTACCACCCCAGCTTTTACTGTGCTCAACTGGCAACCCCTCCCCTGGGGCTCACACAACCACTCACCTGTTCTGCAGCTCTATCTGTATGGCCCAAGATGGCCACAAAACTAAATTTATGGCCGCAGAACTCGGGCAGGCCCTTGCACTGCTTGGCAATAACGTGAGATTTCCCCCAGACCATTCACTCTCCTAGACAAACACTTCATCCCCCTAGTGTCTCCCTCTCCATCTTCATCCTCAGCTGTTGACCTTCCTTCTCCACTGAGAAAACAAAGCAATCATAAAACAAAACCAGAAGGCAATCAGAAGAGAGTATCGGCAAGCTCACATGCTAACCCTCTTTAGAGGCCATGTTCTCTGTCTTCTCCACCACCTCCCTGGACCAATGGTCTGGGTTCCCAGACAAACCAGAGCCTCCACCCAAGTACCAGAGCCTACCCCTTTCACTAGCTGCAGGACATTAGCACAGAAATCCTCCCCCCTCTTTCCTGCATGCTGGATGCCGCTCCGGGTATCACAGTGGAGTTTTCCTTGCCCTTACTTGCAATGCCCCCGCCTCCAACCTGCTTCTCTGGCCCCTTCAAGGTTGTTCTGCAGTTGTTTCTGAACTCTACAATCCCATTCTCTTTGTACACGCTAGGGAGTGAGCTGAGGCCTGACTGTACTGTTGACATGGGTATCCAGAACTCCAGCAGCTCAGTCCCACAGGAGGGCAAAGCCTTCCCCAGGTGAGGTGGAGAGGGAAGGGTCTGGGTCTGAGTGCTGACAGTATGTGCAGACCCAGCACCACCACGTCCACCACCCAGTGTTCACGTCCTGAAGAAAGCCCTCCTGCAGAAATTGCTCCTACTGAGGTTAGCTAAACCTACCTCCTTATTCAGCTGTATGTAACAACCCCGACTGTTTATCTGTATGTAATAACCTCACCTCCTTGTTCAGCTGTGTGCGACAATCTACATCTCCATGACATCTAACTGTGTATGTTAAACACACTGAGCTCCTGGGATGCCGAGGCTCCTCTATGAGACTGAGCACAGAACACCCTTTTCTGTGTGCCCATGTGTTTGTCGTTCCTTCACTGGTTGCCCAGTGAGGTCAGTACCTGGTGCTGTGCAAGCTTGGCAATGCGCCTCAGCTCCACTGAAACAGGACTGCTGAGGTCACGGCTATCTTCGACACTGCTAAAGCCAACCATCAGTGTTGAGCATTGCTGGTTACAGTTGCCTGCTGCCTCCACCTTGGGACATCTTCTGATGTAACCTCCAGGACACGGCACAGCCTTGATTTGACTCTTACCTCACTGGCAGCTTCTCTGCATTCTCCTTTGCTGGTTCTACATCTCCCTGACATCTAAACACTGGTCAGCCCCAGTGCAGCCCTCAGAACTCTCCTGTTTTCTATCAACCCTCATTCCCCCAATCTCATTTATTCACTTTGTGTCCACAGCCTGCATCCTTCCCTTAGGACCCCCAATTCTGTTTCCAGCTTCTTTTTAAACCTCCCACCTGGGTGTTTAGTTAGCCTTCCAAGCATGGTATGGCTACAACCAAACTCCTAGCATTTCACCCTGGCAACTTGCTCTCCCCCAAATCTCCTTTCTAATGAACTTGCTCTTCCAAGTTGATCGGATCTGAAACGCTGGAGACACCTTTGAATGTCGCCTCTCTTTGTATCTTTGACTCTCTGGCTTCTCCCCTTATATAACCAAATCCAGACACTGAGACAGGCGTGGCAGTGCACATATGTGATCCCAGCACTCAGGAGCCAACGGCACAGAGCACCAGCACCTGGCCCTCAGCAGTCCCACTCTCTGTGTCTCTCCTTAGGTGTCCTTCACCATCCTGTCACGCCCTGATTCCTCTCTGGTTCCTTTGCTAAAGGAGTTGGGGACTGCAGCTCCAGAAAACTTGTCCTCGGGACTTCTCTCGACTGGCATTTCCTTGGTCCCTTGGGAAGTCTCACTGACCTCAGAGCTACCCACATAGCACCTTAGGAAATCTCTCGGCTTCCACCCATCTGCTGAATGCTCAGTGGCTCCATCCAGGTCCCCTCCCCAAGCCCGTACCTGTCGATAATGACTGGATCCGAAGGCGTCTCATTCCGGTTGCCACAGCTCTTGCGGTCACAGCACCGGCTGAAGAAAAGACGAAGACAGGAAGAAATGATGGAAGAGTATGAGGGGCCAGGCCCAATGAGGGATCAGGTGTCTGCTCTGGGTGTAGAATTCCTGCGAGAAGGGGATCTCTTGCAAGAGAAAGCCAGGAAGGGTCTTGGCAGGACCCTTGGCAGCCTAGTTCTAGGAATGGGGTTAGCTGTGAAACCTTGGGGTTAGCTGTGAAATCCATTAGCAGTGGATCATCCACAGTGTCTCTTCTACGACCACAAAGTGAACCTGCCCCTGTAAGAGGCGTCCTGACCCAGATGTGTCCTGTGCCCGGTACTCCAGGGGCCTTCTGTAGCTTTTTAAAATTATTATTATTTTAATCATTTTTCTTCCAAGGGTAATCACTGTCTCAAGAACATGTTTCTAAACATATTTTCTTTCCACATATTAGGAACTGTCTCTGAGGCAATGGAGGACTGAGGTGTCTAGGGAAGCCCTTCAGGAAATGCTAGGCTCTAGGGTAAAGAAAAGGGGGAGCTACGGGCTGTTTCCTTCTCCCTACCCCCGACTTATCTACCAAAGAGCTGCCTGTGGCATTTCTCATATCTAGGCAGCTTGCTTTCCTCCACCAGGCCCCTAAGCAAATCCCAGAGCCCTCTGTGTTGCCCAACCCAGCCCTGTTCCCATCCTCCCAGAGAGCTACTCCCTGGAGCTTTATTAGTTAAGCTTCCAGTAGCAGTAGGAGGCCTCTCTTGCAAAAACACTTAGAGAAGTCACATAAACAGGCCAGGCTAATGGGGCCTCAAGGAGTCTCTCTCCTGCCCATGCTTCCCCAGGGACCTGGTGGTTGTTGTGAAATAGAAGAAGGTTTGACGGGGGGACCTGGGCTGCAGCTCAAGGAGGTATACTGTCTTGTCAACGTCAAGGTACATCTGGAGGTACCACCTTACCTGCACATGATCTCGTGAGTGAGCAGTACTCGGCACATTTCAGGATTCTTGTCCTGCCCCTCATAGATGATAGCCTGGGGAGGAGGAAGCATGCAGGCTGGCGGGGAGGGAGGCTCCTCTCAAGTCCCCGTGGCAAGCACAGGGAGCCTATGCGTCTACCCTGGTGACTCCCAAACCCAGACCCTGGAGAGGTCCCACCCCAGGAAAGCTCATGTTCTTTGCCCGGATCTAAAGAGTCCAGGGGTGGAAAGCAGGAACCTGAAGCCTGGCTGCTCAGGGGGAGGACAGCCTTCTACCCTCAAATAGGACCGTCACCTAGGTGACAAGAATGGCGCCAGGTCTGTAGATTCCCTGCTGGTGGAGCAGACAGGCTCCTGGTCCCACCCTGCCTTATGCTCCTACCCTCACCCACTCCTAGCATCTCCTTCTCCGTGCAGGCTGCTCCATGCTACAGAGGGCTTCCACCTCTGCTCTTGCGTACTGTCCCTTTGCAATTCCTGCCAACTAACAAAACCGACCACCGAGCTGCCTCTTCCCCACTCCCTATCACTTCCCCAGCTCAGACCAGCACATTGCCCTTGGATTATAGGAGCCCCTCTCGCACAGTCTCCCAGCAGCCCCTGTCCTGAACAAGAAGTGAGCTTCTCAAACTACAAATCTGGCTCCCTGCTCTAGCCTCTGGGCCTTCCAGCCTTCCTCTGTCTGTAGGTTCTTTTCTCTGTAGGCTCCCACACGCCACCCAGTACCACTGCCGTTGCTTGGCCCACCTTCCCTGTCAAAGTGACCGAGAGCTTTCTGGATATAAGCCATTCTGCTTTGGTCTGGTGGAGGCTGCTAGAAGCACCTGTCCACACAACAGCGTGCAGGTTGCCGCGCGTCATTCCACATCCACTAATCTGGTCCATTTACGAGGCGAGCTCCTTCTCCCAGAATGTTTCTGAAAGGCCCGAGATTTGGGCTGCCTCTCAGAGTGCATCGGGTTGCTTTCCCTGAGCTCCTTCCTGGGACCAGCGTATCATCACCATGCTGAGTGTCTACAGGACGAGCTCTGGGGCCGCACACAGGTCTCTTTTCTGACCCAAAGCACCCATCCCCCTTTGCAGTTGGTGATGACACTAGAGGACTTCCTCTGGAGAACTGCTCTCAGTGGAGTTGCCTCTACTGTGTGCTCTTGCCTTAGGCATGGTCCCAACTGACTGACAGAGAAAGCAAACCGTCCAGTGCCATTTCTATTCTACTAATCCCTGGGAATTGGGCTAAGGCTGAACTCTACCTGAGACCACCTGCTTCCTGGGTTTCTTGCTGTCCTGATCCCTTTCCTCTCCTCCAAGGAGGGCTTTCCCTCCTCACCAATAAACTACACGCCCCTGATTTTGTGCCTAAGATTGGATTGCTAAGGGATATGACTTAAGGGAGGGCCTTTTTATAAATACTTTCTTTTCCAGACTGGAGAGGAAAAGCACAACCTTCTTGCCATAGGCAGGGAGCTGGGAGAGCAGTGAGAGTAAAGCCACAAGAAAGACAGAGGGGTTAAGAATGTTTACTCAAACCAGGCCTAGGATGGGCCCGAGCATCCCCCAGGCTGGCTCACCTGCTTCGACATGGAGTCAATGAGACGCACATAGAGGTCTTGCTCTGTTCGCAGTCCTAGGATGGGAAGGTGGAAAGAACTTGCTGTCAGGGGAGCACGAGGAGGCCGCAGATGACTATACCCACACCGTCTCCAGCCCTGATGAGGGTGCTTGTGTCTCAAGGTGCTTTAGTACCCAGACTCTGCTTACCATTGTTATACACTAGCCGAAGGCGGTAATGGATCCCGTTGTTTGTTTTCTCTGTCCCAGGCTCCTGCAAGGACAAGACAGGAGGATGTTCAAGCGCTCAGGGCCTTCAACCTCCATCACCCATACCCTCTGTCACCCATAACCTCCATCACCCGTACCCTCCGTCACCCATACCCTCCTTCACCCGTACCTGCCACCGAATCCCACTGTCCTTCTTTGCCTTCCAGCCATTCGCCCATGCTTTCCCACTCCTCTTCCCAGGGTGCGTGTGCGTGCGTGTGTGTGTGTGTGTGTATGTGTGTGTACACGTGTGTGCGTGTAAGCGGCAGGGCCCCTGCAGCCCTCCCATCACTCCCAGTGCTAGCCCCAGGCCAGCCCATGAGCCTCTCACTCGATCCTTTTCCACGAAGTCGATGAAGGCTGTGCGCTCCACCTCCACGGGCTGCCCCTGCCGGTCGTACATGGCCAGCACGAAGTGGAAGAAGTTGGACTTCCTGAGGTTGGAGGGGGGCTGCTTTTCAAAATGTGCTCTTGCCAGGCCCACGCCACTGTGGGAGGAAAGGAACTGGAAAACCACTGGAAGGGCCCTCCAGTGAGGAAGACCCCAGGGGTTCTGGTCAGGCAGGTGGCTGGCCAGGAGTAGGCTCTGACATGCCAAGAGTTTGGACAAGAGGTTAAATTAGATGGGTCCGGGTCCTTCCATCCTGGACAGGACCATATCTGTTCCATAAGGAGGCCTCCAGTGCTGAGGATACCCCAGTGTGCTTCTTTGAGAAAAAACACCACAGGTGCTGCATGAAGGCATCCTGCCAGGCTTCTCTCTGGGACCCACATTCAGGAAGACTATCTCTAAAATCAAGTGTATAAATGGTAAACCAATTCATTGTACTGTCCAGAGGCATTCGGGACATCAAAGGGGACCTATGAGGTTCTGGAATGAATTTCTCATTGAACCTCAACTTTCAGCTAGGGCTTCACTGAAACTATGGCATTGCCTAGGACACGATGTCCACCAGACTACCAGGGACACTGAACTGGTTCCAGGCTATCTGTCTTCCCATCCTACACCTTGGGCAATGGCTACAGATGGGGAATACACTCTCTGGGTGCAGAAGGCATGATTCCAGCTTCAAGACAGCAAGGCCTCTAGACAGGAGAATCTCCTAGTTTGGCCTTACGAAATGTTTTCTCCTGGCTCATCAGAAACCTTGTTCAGAAGCAAGGAGGAAAAGAATGAGACCTTGTTTACCAGATTGCCCCTAAACTCTAGTGAGGCACTAAACTCCGTAACACACAGCACGTAACACTGGAATTAAATGCCTGGAAGAGGAGGGAATTCACAGGCAGAGAGTTGGAACAAGGGTCCAAATATGTCATCGTGTAAAAAACCAAAGGAGGAAATATTGTTTGAGGTTTTGTCATTGTTGTTTTTGGTTTTTTGGCTTTTATTTGGCATTCTGGTTTGGTCTTGTTTTTGAAATAGGGTCTCTGTAGTCTAGGCTGGCCTGGAACTCACTATGTAGTTCAGGCTGGCCTCAAACTTGCTGTGATCTTCCTGCCTCAGCTTCCCAAGTGCTGGGATTATGGTATGAGCCACCACACCTGGCAAAAAAAAAAAAAAAAACAAAGGATAATTCTTTTGTGGGATATGGGAGAGACTTACAGGTACTGTGGCTTTCCCAACACCCCAGGGAGTATAAACTCAGAAACCGGAAGAAGCAAGAGAGCAGAACAAAGAGCCCCAGAAATAGCTGTAAGGGCAAGTCCCAGTGGGTCAACACTGGGTAAGGGATGTCGCTCAGTTGGGAAAGTGACTGCCTAGCATGAAGGAAGCCCTGGGTTCAATACCCAGTGCCATAAACAACCAGGACTGGTGGTGCACACCTATGATCCCAGGACTCTGGAGGTGGAGACAGGAGGATTGGAAGCACAGCCTTGGCTACGTAGTGAGCTGGAGGTGAGCATGAGATACAGGAGACTCTGTCTCAAAAGAGAGAAAGGAGGGAAATGAAAGGAGGTGGAAAAAATGGGAAGGGGGCTGGGGAGATGACTCAGTGCTTAAAACGCTTATCACATAAGTGTGAGGACTTCAGAGCCCCAGAACCCACAAAGACGCTGAGTGGATATGGCCTTGCTACAAAGGCAGGGACAGAGGGTACACATCACAAGCTGGCTAGCTAGCCTAGCCATATGGATGAGCCCTGGGCTCAATTGAGAGACCCTGCCTCAGTGAGTGAGCTGGAGAAGGATCAAGGAAGACATGAATCACGGGCCCCCACATGCACACATATGCATGCGCACCCAAGTACATACATCACATATACATATTCATGGGTTGTAGAGCGAGGAGAAAAATGTTTGCATTGGACGTTCCTGCCAGACTGTGTAGGAATATGAACACTAGGAAAAGTCCAGACTTTCTTCTCCAGGCCGGGCATTCCAAAGCAATGCTCTTTACAGGTTTCCCTATCTTCTCCCTAAAAAAGAGTGCTGCGGCCACACTGCTGGGAAATGTGATTCACAGCCCACATGGGTGTCTTTAAAGGCTTTAAGACACTCTATAGAATGGAGTCTGCTTCAGTTTGCTCAGGCTAGTATTCTACATGCATTAGGTCCCTAGACTTCAAGATGATGGTTCCCAAGGATTCTGCCTCTTGATACTTATGTGCCTAAGCAGGTTCCTCTCATAATGTGTTTCTGCTGGCCCGTGTGGCCAAAAGAATATAACAAAAATGATAGCACATGCCTTCCACATTCGGGTCTTGAAAGCACTATAGCCTCTGCCTTATTCTTTTCCTTGACTCATTACACAGAGGAAGCCAGCTGCTAGTAAAACCCAGTGCCCAGGACTACGGAGGTGGCTCAGTTGGTAAACTGTGTGCTTTATAAGCGTGAAGACCTGAGTTTGGACCCTAGAACCAACACAAAAAGTCAAACGTGGTATTGTATGCTTGTAATCCCAGAGATGGCAAAATGGGAAGCAGAGATAGGGGAATCCCTGGGGCTTGCTAGTCACTTGGTGAAGTCCCAGGCCAGTGGGACCTCTCTTAAACAGAAGGTAAAAGGTGCATGAGGAGTGACTAGCAGAGGTTGTCCACTGACTTCCACACATATGCACCATACATGAACACACACTCATGCGCACGCGCGCACACACAGACACACACACACACTCACACACCAGCATCCCAGATGCACATAGGCCTGCTTCCTTGACAATGACTACTAAATTCATTGTTATATAGTATTTTCTTCTACATAATTTAATCAGGAGCCAGTGAGCTAGCTCAACGGGCAGAAGGCTCTTGCTGCCAACCTGAGTTTGATCCTAGAAAGCCACATGGTAGAAGGAGAGGACCAACTCCACCACTCTAAGTGCATATAGCACATGTGAGTGAGCCCCTCCCACACACACACAAATAAATAAATGCAAGAAAGTCTTAAAAAAATCAACTAACTATTTTCTTTGACTTCATACTAGGCCATAGTATCTAGGCTTTCAGGAAACGGGTCAAATGCAAAATGTATGTTTTCACTCATACAGAGTATAGTAAATTTAAAAAAGAACTGTTCTTTCTCCTGGATCCATCTTGGGAGCCACAGTAGCCATGGGAATAGGTGATCTAGGAGGCAGATGTGATAAATCCTCTTGTCTCCAGAGTAAGATGACAGGAAAGGCGCCCAACACTCTTCCCAACCAGAAGACCCTTCTCCAGGGGTATCGTCCTCTGTCCTCTCTCCATTCCTCCCCATTTCCTCCTGGCTAGCTTGCCTTTCAAGTGGGGACTTGACCACCCTCTGTGGGCTTCTCAACCTGGCTGAGAGGCTGGGGAAGCCCGAGGAGAGCTTGAGATCACAGCAGGTCTCTGATTACTATGGATGAATATGCTAATGAGACATCAACTCTGAACTCCACCCTCCTGCTCCCAGGGCCAGGGATGGTTTCAAGAATCATCAAGGGGAACAGATGACAAGGGGGTGGCCTTGTAGAGCAACCCCATCACTGCTGCCCTTTATTCCTATGCTGAGTCTGGGAGGCTCTCAGACAGTGGGGAGAAAGTAGACAGGAAGGCCTTGGTAGAAGAGAAGTGGGTGTTGAGAAAGTACAAAATCCCCAGGCCACTCAATAGGCCTTTTCTGTGCAAAAGCCCTTACCAGCTCAGGGCTTCTAATTTGGTCTAGAGGAAACTGATGGTGACCTGAATTTCCCAAGACAAATGTCAGTCAGTCCAGAGTCCTGTCTATCCCCTGCTCCTAATGGTCTCCTGAGAATCAAACCCAGAAGTCTTCCTAAAGGCCAGGCCACACTCCCTATGCTGGGCCTGCCCTCCCTATGAACAGGATTACTCGGGAGAGAGAGCACAGGGATTAAGGAAGGGGGACGCAGGTTCCTCTATGGGATGTGGGTCAGTATCTGGTGCTAGGGAGTGAGGCACAGAGAAACTAAGCCACCTCACCTGTCCCATGGCAGCATCTCACTTCGCCTAGCTCTATTCTTCCCAAGACAGCCTAGAGTAGCACCCAACCCTTCACCCTGCTTAGGTGCACAGACTTCCATGGGGCATTTCCATGATCACAAACAATATTAATGACAGTCTTAGCCCCCATCAGACCAAAGCTGGCCAGCAGATTGGGAGAACTCCTGCTAGGTGCATCCTCCGCTCCTTGCCTGGGAAGTCTCCAGTATACCTCAGTAGTGCCTCGGCCAGTAAAGTGAGAAGACTGAAATACAATGACAAAAGACTTTCTGAAAAGAGTCTAGTGTTTTGTATGTTCAGGACACAGAATAATACAAGGAATGTGCTGTACAGAGGAACCGAAAGCAAAAGAAAACGGAAGCGGGCTGGACCGTGTCTCCCTTCCCTGGCTGTCCTCTTTGCTCCTGTACCTGTAGCCGCAGTAGAGGATCAACACCTGTTACACAGGACTGCAAGCTACAAAGGGAGAAGCCTGGGGAGGAGGAAGGGAATGTTTTTTTTTTTCTTTTCTCCCCTTGGGAGAAGCTGCTGCTCTTGTAATGAGAAAACAAACCACAGTTAAAGAACAGAAACAAAGAGATGTACTAGAACGATGCACAAAGTACCCAGTAATCTGAGAATCCCCATGGCCACAATCTGGGCATACGCACAGGAGCTATAGGTAGCACTGAGTGCCCTCTGCTCAGAACAAAAGACACAAACGAAGGTCGGTGTCTCTGGTTTTGTGCTCTCCAAAGTGGAGTTGTCCAAGACAACCACTGGAGGGTGGGAAGAAACTTGGAGATGCCTATTGGTACATACTCTTTATCTAAAATAAAGAAAGATGGAGGGATAGGAAGATAGAGCCCCTGAATCCTGGAGAGGCAAGGGGTTCGTTTACATTCTCCTAGAAGCACAGAACTTCCTGTGATAAAAACCCAAATATCAACAGCTTTTTGGATTGATTCAAGGAACTGCAGCGGTAGAGGGCGACCCAGAGAGCTACCACTGTAGGCAGCCAAGCTCCAGCCTATGGGGAACTCTGAAAACACACAGGACTAGTACTTACCCCACCCGAGTCAGGGACGCAGTGCGTTAGGCATTGCCACCTTCTAAGCCGCCACCTCCTCATCCAGATCATTTATTTATGTGTACTTGCATGAACATACGTGTATGTGTGCCCAAAGAGACCGGAAGAAGGCATCAGTTCTATCAGAGCTGGAATTACAGGCATTTGTGAGCTGCCTGATGTGGGGGCTGGGATCCAACCTCTAGTCTTCAAGATTGAGAAGCAAATACTCTTAACTACTGAGCAATCTTTCCAGCTCCCACTGCTGGGTTTTGTTGTTATTGTTGTTATTGTTGCTGCTGTTTTTCTGTTCTCCTGGCTGCCATGTGTACTTGTGAGCAGAACAAGCTCTGGCCTTTTCAAGTTTTCCAGCATTAGGAAGTAGACGCTAACTGCGGTAGACTTTTGCCAACCAAGGGTACTAAGAAAGTAAGCAACGGTTCCAACGGTCAGCCACCCAGAAGCACTGGGTATGAAGGAAGTCAGCAGAACTTTAGCCCCTGGAGCCCAAGGGCAGCTCTGGGTTTATGATAAATATGGGTGGATATAAATATGGCTGGAGCCCATAGTTAGTGATGTTTCATTCTCGTAGCATCATAGGAAACAGCATGTACCCTTTTCAGATAAATGCTGCTGAGTGGCAAAAACAGTCACACAGCCATTTTTATAAGAATTCAAAATAGCCAGGTGGTGGTGTTGCATGCCTTTAATCCCAGCACTAGGGAGGCAGAGGCAGGTGGATCTCTGTGAGTTCAAGGCCTACAAGAGCTAGTTCCAGGACAGGCTCCAAAGCTCCAGAGAAACCCTGCCTCAAAAAAACAGACAAACAAACAAAAATACATATAAACAATACATCCCCTCAGTTTCTCAGGAAGGCTGTTGCAAACACTATGTCAAAACCCTGTCCTCTAGGCTCTGTAGGGTGTTGAGGTGATAGAGAACTCACTTCTATTCCGGAGAACCCAGACTTGGAAGCCTTCACACCAGGGTTTCCCACCATGTCCCATCTTCTGTTCTCACACAGGCCCAGGATTAAAGGAAACTTTCTCGGACACCAGAAAGAACTTAGTTTGCCCAGATATCTTGGACCGAAGAGTCCTGCCTTGTAGCAAGCTTTGGTATGCAGAGATTTCCTGAGCACTAAGTTGGGACTTTGAGGTCAAATGAACAAGGACAGCGTGACCTTCATAGACTGGGCCACTAAGGTGAGTAGCACTCCAGAGCACACAGGGAATCTAGCTGGCATAGCAAGGCAACAAAGCATCTGTTACTATGATTGAGCCCACCCAGCAGGTCCGTGGAGAGGTTCCCCTGCAAGGCTAAGCAAGATGGCCCAGGGCTCTTCTCCTGGCATCCAGAACTCTCTTAACAGACAAAGCTCCTGTTGCAGTCTCCGTCTCCACTCACAAACCACTCATGCCTGATCATATGTTTACTATAAATAGCAATTTAACAATAGCCACCTGCATCCCTTACAAGGCACCCCTGGGGGCTTCTGCCTTCCGGTTTCTGCCAAATGTGAAGTCTGGCCTACCTGACAGCCCATGGTTCTGAGCAGTAGCACCTTGGCTTGAGCCTGAGTCATCTTCAAGTCTGAGATGCTGGGTAAGGGGATGGGGTCTAAAGTCATCAGCATCGGAAGCAGCTCTGCTGACCACCCTCTAGTTCCATCAACAGAAGAAACAAAAACGTATGCCTCCCAATCTCATCGCTGATCTCCGATCTGCCTCAAGTTCTTCTGCTCAGTCCAGTCTTCTCTTCCCTACTCTGCCATGGCTACGCAAGTTCCACGTTCCTTTCTTTCACAGCCTCCCTTCCTTTAAGCATCCCACTGGTGCCCAAGCTCTCTCTTAGGCATTCTCTGTGCCCAAGGGCGGATAGTGACCATCATGCTGTGCCTGCCTCCAGCCGAGACCCCTTGGCCTAGCCCTGCCCAGGCCCTGATAGGCTCAGAACCTAGCCATGATGCATATCAAACATAAAAGCAATGACAGAGGGGCACACCCACCTCAGTGGTTCCCACGGAGGGAAGGCCTGGTGGCTAATGGCAGCTTCCCAGAACCTGTGTGTGGATGAATCTGCTGAAGAGGAGCTTTGGGTCAGTGGAGGCTTCGGGGTCCCCCTTTCTACTGCTCAGCACAATTCTATTAGTGACCCATGTCTAAATGGCAGGCAGGCAGGATTGGAGGTTGGGGGGGGGGCACTCACTCATGTGCTCTAGCGCTCCCCTGCCACTGACACTCGCCCCGGGTTTTCTTCTCCCTACCCTCTTACCATCCACCCACAGGCCTGCCTGCCAGCCAGGTTCCAGGATGAAGAGCAGCTATTAATTATTAAAGCAAACAAAAGCATTTCCTAGCAGGGAGGCTAGCCTACAGCTGCTTACAGGAAAGACATCCCCAGCTGCCCTTCTTGCTCCTGTGCAATGACTGCCGGGTAGAACGGGCTGTCCCGCGTTTCTGGGACTACTGCAGGAGTAGCCCTGGCCTCTCTAGACTCCCCAGTCCAGGAAACACACCAGAAGGATGGAAGCGCTGCCCTAAGTGTGCCCTAATCCCACAGACAGGCAGACTTGTCTGAAGAGGAGGATGGGGAATAGCCTGGGGCTAGGTCTCAGAGAGGAATTCCTATTGGTCAGGTCAGGGGCAGTCCCAGCAAAGGCTAGGGGTATTGGAGCAGAGGTCCCTGTTAGGGAGCCCCTGCAGGGAGAGGAAGCCTTCTCCACAGCCTCCCCTCCCCTTCCTGTGAGCTGGGTGTTCGGTTCCAGTTCTTTCCCTACATCCCATGCTCAGAATCTTCACGTTAGCAGGGCCTCCCTCACTGATCTTGGCGAGCTTTCCAGACCTTTTCCCCTCATCCACTTACTTTCTTTAAAGTCTTGGCATTTTTGGAGCGTCTAAGTTGTAAAATTGCAGAGGGGAGCAGAAGGATGTAGGGCAATTGCTGGAACATACTGAGGTGAAGAGAGCGCCTGATAGGGAAGGTTTTTGGACCAGCTAGGTGGACTACTTAAGCCTGTGGGTGCTGAGGAAAGGACGAATGGGCTGCCATCTTTGCCCTATAAGAAAGCCTCAGCTGGCAGGGCCAGCAAAACAGGGATAGGCAGAGGCCAGCAGGGCCTGGCCTCTAGAAAGCACCGTTAGGTTAACATTAGGAATGGCTCCTCTGGGCAGGGAGGCAGGGCATAAACAGTCAGGTGGGGCTGGGTCCTCAAGGCTCGCTGAGGCTCTATTCAGTGGGTGGGATTCTAAGGGCTTGAGGACAGTTTTATGAGAAAGCAGGTCAGGCAGCCTTGCTCACTCTCCAACACCACAGGCCATTATCACACAGAAGCTAAGAACGAAAGCTGGGTGGACGGTGATGAGCCCTGAACGCCAACTATCAGGGAGATGGGGATATGCCAGTGACAGCATCCTTAGCACTAATGTCAGTCTGGGCAGGGTGGGAGGGCACAGGGCACACACAGAGAGGTGCTGTGACACAGTGGGTCACCTTTTCTTTAATTAGGGCAAGGACATGATCAGAGAAAAGTGCTTTGAAGTCTGGTGTGGTGCTGTGTACTTGTAATTCCAGCACCTGGCAGAGTTGGAGGATAGCCTGGGCTACACAGTGAGACTCCACCCCCACCCCAAAGTACCCTGAAAATGAAGCTTTGGTGAGTAGGGCAAGGAAGATAGTTTGGAGGAAGTGGTGAGTCAGAGGCCAGGACCAGGAGTTTTGAGTTATCCTTCGAGCCAGGGAGAATGGGGCACAGAAGTTTAATTGTTAAAAGTGGTATCTGGGGACACTGGGATTGAGACCAGGCATCCAAAAGCTCTGGAACTCAAGTGGTTGTGGGTAAAGGTGAGGGAGGCACAGGTCGTCCCCACAGAGCAACCTTGTGGGAGAATGAAGCCAGGAAGGAAATGGAGATGAAGTGGAGGATGGGAGATAGATGTTTCTGGTTATGTTTTGGGATGGGAAGATCTGAGCAGAGAGGCCTGACTGAGGGAGAAGATACACACAGGAGAAACAACAAGCACTGTGGAGAGAAATGAGAACCAAGAATTAGCTTCCCCTCTGGGGCTGGGAAGAGAATCACACACATGCTTTAAAACTCTCAATCTATGTCCTACAATGGAGATTTCAGACATGGGGAGAAGCAAGCTCAGGCCTGAAGAACATTCTGTTCAAACTTCAGAAGGCTTTGGGCTTTAGTTATGTGGCCTTGGGGACCCAGAATAGACACCACTCAAGAACCTTCTCTGTGTAGACCACGCTGTTGGTGAGCAGGGGGTGGTGGTGATGGAAGTCTTATCCCCAGATTTCTTGCCCCATCACCCACCTTCAGAATATCATCTTCTGCTTCCCTCTCATCTAACCTGCTGGCCCTGGGCAGGCAGAGAGCAGAGTCTGGAAGAAACAGGAACCTCCACTCTAATACGCTCCACGCTGTAATTTCCCACAACCACCTCAACTTCAAGAAATACCAAACCCAACAGAAAAGGAGGCACACAGAGTTATAAGCATTAGAACAAGACAACGTTAAGGGGGAAATGGGAGGGAAACAGATTATCATACCCACAGCAGTCTTGTTAAACAACTGTGATTTGTGTTTCCATACTCTCTAGTTAGATCACTCTTAAAACTTACTGGCTCACCGGCAATATCGTTTCCTGTCCTGGAGAGATCACTCGACAAGAAGCCCAGTGCTCTCCCTGAAGGCTGTGAGACAGCTGTGCAAAAACACTGCAGCCCTTGGTCCTCAAAACACTCTGAGTCTACCGCTGGGTGAGGGTACGGTGCACCCCAACTGATACCTGAACAAGTTTGGATATGTGGATCAGAGTGGTATGCCAGCCCGGGTCTGATTTGACAACCTCAGGTTGAGGTCCTTCAGAGGATGGGTAGCAGCTATTTAAACTTCCCGGAGACCCAGTGCCCACCCTGCCCTGGCTGTCTGCAGGGACAGTCCCGACCTAGTGCCAGGCACTATGAACTCCCGATCCGATGTATAGCCTCCAGTTCATGTTGTATGATTGCAGGGAGTGTTACAGAGACCGAGTTTCAATGGCTGTTGCACGACTGGGTTAACAAGCCTTCAAAGTCTCCATGCAAATCCTGGAGACCATTCCTTACTGAGGTCTCCTCCCTAAATCCCTATGCTTCCCCCTGAAAAGTAACCAGAGTGGATTCTGCTAATTCCCAAGAGCTTCCTGACTCCCTCAGGATCTACCCTCGCACACACACCGACAGAGGGGTCCAGGCCCCATTCTCAACCCCAAGCAATTCTGCAAGACCAACTGGCCCTCTTGCTTAGCCATTCTTCAGCCCCACCCACATCGCTGGTCCTACACACCACCATGCCCCAACTCTGAGGAGCAAGAAAAAGCAAAGAGGCAGAGTTTCTTGCCTTTCTTGTCGGGTAGCCGCGGACTAGACAAGCGGAACAGTAGAGGCTGCCCAGGAAGAAGAGACTGGACATCTCTAGATGGCTAGTAACTTGGGTCAAGGCTAAAGGTGCACAGGCGGATGCGACACCTCCTTCAGAGCCCTGGACACTAGTAAGCAACCTCGCCTCATATTCTCAGGAAGAAAAAGTCTGGCTCAGGGTGAACAGAAGACTTCGTTGGGACGGTCAAGTGTTAGGATTCCCTCCATTCCTTGCTCCAGTAGCTAAGGCATGTTCGAAGAAGGCGACACGAAGCGGTCCAACCAGAGTGCTAGGTCGGGTGGGGCTCTTACCTCTGCGCCGCGGTGCTGGAGTCCAGGATGCCCGTGCTCTGCATCCAGGAGCGCACGGAGCCCAGGCTGGAAGGCAGCAGCGGCTCCTCTTTCAGGTGGAGCCCACCGCGGGGCAGAGTGTCCTGTGCGGGGAACATAAGGACCCGCAGTTCGTGGGCGCCCCCCACTGCCAAGGATCGCTTCCCGCCGAGGCTGTGGGCGTCGCAGTTCAGCCCGACCCGACGGCACCAGAAGCCTCCAGGAGCGCAGCTCTACACGGAGTTCCGGAGCCTCAGTGCACGCTCGCCTCTCGGGTGCTCTCTCAGTGAAAGCGGGTCCCCGGGCGCCGACGCTGTCCCCTCCCCTCCCGGGGCGCGGGGCGGGGAGATGGAGGGATTCCCCCGCGGCCTGAGAGCCGGTGAGCAGACTGAGAGCGGAGCCCGCACCCTCGCACGGAGGTGCCCCAGAGGCGCGCTCTGGCGGCTGCCCAGCGCCGCGGTCGTCGGAGGTGGGGGGGCCGAGCGCCCCGCGAGCTGCCCGCCCTTCCCCCCGGCCTCCCCCCCGCCGCCCGCCCGCGGCGCCCGCGCGGGGAGCTGATTACCATCCGAGAGGGGGAGACTGCGGCCGTAGAGCTCGGCGGCGGCGGCGACGGTGGCGGCCGGGGCGGCAGCAACAGCAGCAGTCGCGCGTCCCGGGGAAGAGCCGGGCCGGCGCCGGGCCAGCAGACGCAGCCGCCGCCAGGCCCCCGAGTGCCCCGGCGCCCGGAGCCTGCCGCTGCCCCGGGCGGCAGCACCTGCAGCAGGAGCAGCAGCAGACCGGCCGACTCCCCCCGGGGCCCAGTCCCCGGGCTTCCCCGCCGCGGTCGCCGCCGCCCGCCGCTCCCCGGGGCCTGGCCGCGGGCCCTGGCCATCCCGCCGCCGCCGCCGCTCCCTGGGGAGCGGGAGTCGAAGGGAGGGAGCACCGGCAGGAGGAGGGCTGTCGCAAGCGGGTGGGCCCAGGGGACTCGGGGCCAGGGGAGGCGGGGGCGGGGCGCGAGGCCGGCCGAGGGGCGGCCAGGGACGTGACATCATCGGGGGAGGAGCGGCCGGGCTGGGGCCGCGGCGGCGGGGCGGACCCTGGAGAGTCGGTAGCCGGGCGGGGGGCCCCGGTCTGAGAGAGGCGGCTGGAGAGCGTGGGGAAGCTAGCCCGGGCCGGGGAAGGCGAAGACAGAGAGGGCTGGGGGCTGCGCGGCGTGGGAGCCTGGTCTCAGCAGTTCAGCTCATCACACCGTGCTTGGGAACCACCACGGCCTCAGGGTCGCCACCAGACGAAGCTCCAGCATCGTTTTGATTCTGTCTCCTTCCCCTAGTATGCGCCGCCCTCTCCTCTGCCAAGGCTTGAGTCTGGGAGTTGCTGCCCATTTGGTACCTTCTGACTTTTCACTGGCCCTCTCAGCACCCTCAGAGAGAACTGACCTCGGTTTAACCTCTGCGGCTTATTGCTCAAGGGTCTCAGTGTGTGGTAGGTGGCGGGACCCCAGGCCAGCTGAGCTACATTAGTCCTGCACCTCCTATCGTTATTCCTGTCCTTGGATTACCCAAACTCAAGTTTACATTCCCAACTGCGCCTTTCAGATACTTCCTGACTTCTGATGGCAAGTTGGACACGTGGGACTCAAGCTTAGGGTTAAGAACCCAGCTCACCTCCTTTCTCCCCAGCTTTTCTTTCTGATTCCATTTTATTTCTGCACAGAAATCATCTGGCCTTTGACCTTGTGGCATAGCCTTTTCTGTGTGCCCTGCGGGCTATCAACAAACCTTGGATCGGATCCCAGAAGTTTCCCTCAGAACAGCATAGAGGGAATAGGAGACCAGCCTTGCCCTTGCTGTTGCTTGCACGCTCAGATCTCCATCCTCCTCGGGATGGGATGGGACATGCTCCAAGTCAGTCCTTAATATCCGGCCTAATGCTGACCCAGAGAAAGGATCCCAGGGACACTTTTGTGTCTTCTGTCTCCCCCGAGTTCTTCTGCCTCTTCTCCCGGCCTCTTCTCCTTTATGTCCAATTTTTCATCACCTGTCACCTTTGAAAGAGGAGGAAGGGACACTGCCAGTCCCACCCAGACTTCTCAAGGTCTCAGTTTTTACCCCAGGTAGAATTATCAAAAACGAGGCTCTGAAAATGAATTAGCTTCCAATCACCCTCCGCATCCCTTTGACTGACTCTAAACCTTGCCCCTTGTAGTATGGCTCCTGGATCAGCAGCAGTGACATCGATAGCTTGTTAGAAATGTCTGACATTGACAGACTTGAAGGCCCTCTGAGACCTGAGAGCCTGCCTCAGAAAGCTTGCTGGGATCGCACAAGCCAGCTGCTACCGCTGCCTAAACTTCCCATTCTTAAAAAACCCTCCCCTTCTCCCCACCTCCGCCTGTTTTTGTGGAAGTTCGCAGAAGCACTCCACTGAGGATGCTTTGCCAGTCTTCAAAGCTTCTCCGGGAAGCTCCCAGTCTGACTCCTCCCTGCTCTGGCTCTGCTTTGACTGCATGGGCTCTTGGGGTTTCAGGCCCTCTGATCTCCTTGCGGTATCTACACACCACATCTCCTCACCCTCCCTTTTTTTTTTTTCTTCAAGAGTTCGTGTGTTCTCCAAGGCTCCTTCTCTAAGGCTGTCATTGGAAAGACCACATCCTAGCCTGGGCTTCTGTCTCCCTTCTGGCTGTGCTGACCATCAAATGGGAAGGTTAGAGCAGGGTTGGACCATGGGACAGGAAAGGAACCTGCCCCAGGAAGAATCCCCAGCACAAGAGACTCTGCTCCTAGGCCACAGTGGCACAGTTCAGTTCCCACATGCTCACCCTCACAAGCTGTGCACCCCCTGTGTGTGTGTGTGTGTGTGTGTGTGTGTGTGTGTGTCCACATCACCCCTTCCTGCTGCCCACAGGTTTTGGAGCGGGGGATGGGGGTAGGGGGTAGTCATCTCTGACTTCTTTCTCTTCCACCTACAGCTACCACTTAGTCAGATCTTCCACGCCCTTCCCTCTGCTCCAGCCGAGGAATATCTCTAATAGGAACACCGTTCAACACTAGATTCCACCCTGCTTGAAGGAGCTCCGTTCCCTGTTCTATCGTCAGCTTCGTCTGTCTCCATCCTTCGCCTGCAGGTTTTAAGTGTCGCTGTGTATAACCTTCTTAGGAAGAGTTCAGTGTCTCTCATGGTTCCTCACACTTCGGGACCATTTTAGGAACAGTCCTGCCTGATCCAGTTTCTCTTCTTGCTGTGTCCGCTCCCTGCTTGCCTGACACCAAGATCCCTTTAACACGCTCTGGGCTGTCCCCTTTACTCTGCTGTCGCCTCCAGCAGGAAGACTTGAGCATTGCTTTTCTTTCCGAGGCAGTGTTGTCCCTGTGCCTGTTTATGCTGTTGCATTATAACTTTGAAGAATACATTTGAGGGACAGGTGCTCAGAAATAATCCGGGGAAGTAGAGGAATCGGTGGGAAAGTGGCATTGAGAGAGAGCGCTGTCGTATGTGGGAGGCCTCCTGACTTGTATGCTTTCAACTCTACCCTAGCTAACCCCGTGGAATAGACAGAAACCAGCCAGGAGGATGTTTGAAACTTTGCAGACCCTGCAGCCTCTGCGAAAGGTTTCTGGGTTAGAGCTGCTGGACCAAGAAGCAAGGGTTCAGGGGGATTCAGGGAATCTCCTGGACAAATGTTAGAGCCGCCCTTGGCATCAGAGTTGAGTGTCTCTTCTTAAGATCCAGCCACAACTCTGCTTCTTGGAATGGCATTTTATTTTGCATGATTTGTCTTGTCTGGAGGGAAGATTTTCTCCTTTCTGCATACTGTGATTGCTCCACAGACAAGAATCTAAGGGTTCTAGAGGCATAGTAACAGACAGAGGAGGCTTGGTCTGAGCCTGTAGAAAATACCATAGCCTCCTTTGGCCCAGGCCAAGTCTTTTGGAACCATGAGGCCAAAACCTCTCACCTCACCTTTTTGCTTCTTGGACATTAATGCTCATATTCAGAAAGATTCTTGTGTGCCCAGTGCTTAGAAAATAAATGGAAAAATAGAGCCTCGCTGTGCCCTCCTGAAGCTCACAGCGGTAGATGCACGAACATTCAAAGTTATTCCAGAGTACGCCTGACTACCGGAGAAGCAGGGGTGGGTAATGGGTCAACACAAAAGGGCTCAGGCCTGGGAGAAGAGATAGGCTTACCAGCCAGAAGGATGAGCCTATGGAACCGGATGCCTGGCTACACTTGCTTTAAAGGTGGAAGATGCCAGCACCTGGTATCAGGTTCATATATCATGCCTAGGAGTTTAGGGTTCATTTTCTTTCCCTTAAGTCTGGTCTTGAGATAATACTTTTTAAACAGAAGAGCTATTTCCTCCCAGCCTCAGTCCAGTGCTCGGTAGTCTGCGTGTTGTACTATAGCGCCCTCTAGAGTCCCCAGCGTTAGGTTGCTGTTTGGATCCACTTCCTAAGTCACCTGATAATTAGAAAATAATACCAAAGTTAAAGCAGGTACTAGTTGTGGCTTCTCACATACTCCCACGGAGTGAAGAAAAGGGTCATTTCGGAAAGCCATCTGGAGGTTATGTTTCGGTCTCGGTCTTTCTTGCTATTGACTCCTGAAGTCTCAGTTGCTTCAAGAAAAACAACCAGCAAGCACATCATAAAAACTTGTCTTGCCTGGAGATCTGTTCCATTCCTTGACTGGGCTGGCATCTAGGCTGAATCATTCAGTCCTAAATAATAAAACAATGGACCCTTGGGCTGAGTTCCCATTTCCAATCTTTAGGGTGAAACAAGATGTGTGCCCTCATTATTCTAGGCTGTCCACATACCCGCCAGTCATGAATCTCAGAGATAACCAGTCCTGTCCTCACTGCGAAATAGGAAGTGACTGCTTTCCCTCGTGTTTCAAGGAGTATTCACTCCATGCTGTTTGCAGAGCCATGCTACCCCTTTGGTTTATCCTCCGGTTTGGAGAGGCCAGAATCTATAACCTTCTAACCTAACACTGGAAGGAAGGTTAGCACTGTGTCTGGGTGGCCGCTTCTTAGCAGTCTGCCGGCAGTGTCAAACACTTCTTGATGTTGAAAAGCTCCACAAGGCTGCTGGCTTTTTTTTTCCTTTCAGTGGCCATGACTATTGTTTAGGCTGATGAGGAGGTCAGATTCTCCTTTTGTAGGGATATCTGTGTATGTGCACTAGTAGGGCTTGTCCCAAAAGGCAGCAGAGAAGTAAATCCATGAATTGTTCTATTTATATTCTGATTACAAACTGCTTACTCGCTGTGGTCAGGTTTAACTTAAATGGCTCAGTAACAAATATAACAAATGTATATGTGTTTACATTTTAAGATGTATGTAGTAGTGCTTACAAATCGGTTAATTCAGGATGCAGACATCAAACTACTCATTTCCTTATCTTGTTTGTTTCTTTGTTTTGAACTTTTTGGTGTTAGGCTCCCTCACCACGTAGCCCTGGCTGTCCTAGAACTCACTATGTAGACCAGGCTGGTTTCAAACTCACCGAGATCTTTCTGCCTCTGTCTCTAGAGTGCTGGGATCAAAGGTGTGCACCATCACACCTGGTTATTTCCTTACCTTTTGGAGGAAAAAAGTGTGTGTGTGCGTGTGTGCGTGCTCTTTTGTATATTGCTGGGGAGGGGCAACAGGAAAGGAAGCTCCTCCTCCCTAAAAGTGGGCCGGCAGTATAGACTATAGGGTGGGCAGGAAAGGCTGCTCTTCTTGTCTGGGTGAAGCAGAGAGAGGGTGTAGCACAGACTGATTTTTCATGAGGCTTTTTCATAGGCTCTTTTCAAAGCCCTTTGAGAATTCACTGTGCTATATTCACATGGTTATTTATATATATTTTATATATTCATAATTGCATGTTCTTTGAAAAGACCCATTCCCTCTGATTTATAAACTTCAGCTCCACCCCCATACTAAATATTCTGATGGAACCTGGAGTTTAATAGGAACAGTTTAAGTGAGAGATAATAAAATCCTAAACTAGCCAGGCATGGTGGATCATGCCTTTGATTTCAGCTTCAGGGAGGCAGAAGCAGGTGGACTTCTGTCAGTTCAAGGCCAGCATGGTTTCCATAGTGAGTTACAGGACAGCCAGAACTACTTAGAGAGACCCTGTCTCAAAAAAACATAACAAAGCAAAACAACAACAACAACCAAACCTAAATTAAGTGTGTGTGTGTGTGTGGGGGGGGGCGGTCCCTGCAGGTATCAAACAGGGGAGCAGACCCTGGGGAAGAGAGAAGGAAAACCTGGTGCAGATTGACTTCGTCAGACACTCCGGGGAGTCTAATGCCAGACGGTACACTGTCAGCATATTTAAAACACAGCACAGTTTGCGAAAAGGTTTTCAGGCAACAATCAGTCCAGTTCCAGGTGCCCAATAAAGTTTAAGGTGTGACTGCATAGAGACCCCTTTGCAAAGTACATGTGACCATGAGGGTGGATTCCAGAGCTAAAGGCCTAGAATTCAGTGTGGTCTCTGATTAATTAGCATAGAAGTCAGCAGGACGTAAAGTTCTTGTAACATTTCCCCTAAGGGTGGGCAATGGTCTGGGGAGGGAAGAGTCTGGGATAGTCATTCCGGCACACTGGGGTGAGGTCTGTCTCTTCAGATAGCAAAACAGTCACCAGGTGTTAACAATCTCCACTCTCAGCTTCCTGGATGGAATGTAGGTATTTGATTGGTATCTCCTCCAGAGGAGACACTCCTGTGCGATTAACATTCCTAGTTCTCTTAGCGCTTCTCTGTGTGTGCAAGGACCTCTGTGACCCCCAAAATTAAGGCAGGGTGAGTGGGGAGTAAGAGATGTCACTTACTGGACTGTAGCTTTTGAAGACAAGGATTTTTTGTCATTTTTTCCCCCTGCCCTCTTTCCTTCTTCCCTCCTCCCCTTCTCTTCTGCATCTATAGTACACAGAAAAGGGCCTGGAAAGTATTTGTGGAATTCAGATTTGTCTAGGGTGCAGAGGTTAGGAATCTGACGTGAATAGGGAGATAGTTTAATTGTGCCAAGCTTCATGGATACACCTTGGATGCTGGGGGGCCTGTCGTGTCATGCTAAGTATTCAGTGTTGCTTCTCAAAACTTAAGGGTCAACTGATTTCGGTGATGTCTAAGTTCCTACCATGGCCGCGTCAGATGACCAGTGTGGTGTTGCTGAATGGGACAGAGACAGCCTGCAGCACACTCTTGTATGAGGCTTGATAACTGATTTGAGAAGATAACTCTTATTTAAGCAGAGTGTTGGATAGTGGAACCCCAGGTTCTGTGTTAAGCTACGTGTAGGCAATTCTTTTTTTTTTTTCAAATGCTACTCACTGTCCTGCTTTCTTATTTTTTTAAATATTTATTTTATTTATTTATTATGTATACAATATTCTGTCTGTGTGTATGCCTGCAGGCTGGAAGAGGGCACCAGACCTCTTTACAGATGGTTGTGAGCCACCATGTGGTTGCCGGGAATTGAACTCAGGACCTTTGGAAGAGCAGGCAATGCTCTTAACCACTGAGCCATCTCTCCAGCCCGGCAATTCTTTTTGTTTTGTTTGAGACTGGGTTTCTCTGTGTAGCCCCTGACTGTCTTGGAACTCTCTCTGTAGACCAGGCTGGCCTTCGACTCACAGAGATCCACCTGCTTCTGCCTCCAGAGTGCTGGGATTAAAGGTGTGTGCCACCTGGCTAGGTGGGCAAGTCTTTTTGTGCGGACATGTGGGTGGTTAAGTGTTGTGGGATGTCCACCAGAGAGGACTACTTGGACATGGGTTTAAGCTAATAGAGAGTCTTTATTAGCAGGCTGGCGACTGCACTGTGTGTTTGGGGTCCTAGTGTAGCACCCAGCCTTTCTCAGGGTGAACTGAGCACAAACAAACATGTCCTGGGTTAACACACTTCAGTTACCAAGATGGTTAGCCAGAAGCAGAACTACAGAAGTCCAAAAGACAAGGTTAGTACATTTATAGACTTTCCCAGGACTGTGGACTTGGATGAATTAGGACTTTGTTTTCATTTTGGCAAGTGGTTCTGTTGTTGGACTCTAGCGTCCAAACACCGAGAAGGAGTCGCCCCCAGAGACCATCTCACACACCACAGCCGATGCAAAAGCATGAGGATTTTATTAATTCTGTCATGACAGGGTCCCCCAGCATTCGGGAAGCCGAGGGACCTCGAATAGCTGGTACAGTCTACTTTTAAAGGGGCCACAGAAGCAGGTGGGGTTGTTCTTTGATTTCTGATTGGCTTATTTGAAAGGGCTATTACCAATAATTGACTAGAGAGCTGTTGCCAGATCAGATGAGGTAAGAGGTCATTTTGACCCCGTTTCCCAGGGGACCGAACCAAAACATACGTATATGGGTAATTGTTCAGGAACTGAGTACGTGCGAGTGTAGCTGTTAGGTCCTTGGTTCCCAGGGGAGGAGGGGAAGCACTATGGCACAGAGGCTGAGAGGATTCAGAATTGTCAAAAATGGCTTCAGGATTGTCTTAAAGTCTTACATTCCCTCCTCTTATTTGGTCAAATATCTCAATCTTGAGATATTAGTAAATTTGGAGGACCAATTGGATCTGTACCCAGAGATTAACAAACCAGTGTTGTTTCCTCATAATAGGGAGGTCCTGCTGACAAGCATAGCCAACAAGATTGTGTCAAGCTGGGGTCAGTACTATTTAGCAAAGAAAAGGCTCCCACTACTAGATTAAACAGTCGCTGGCCTGTATTAGAGCTTGCCAGCAGTGAAGCAGAGGTTGCAGAAGGGTTCTTAGCACTAGGAGTGGGGCCTAATGGGGGCTACCTTGGCAGGGGCTCGCTGGCCCTGGTCAGGCAATACCGGGTTGGGCCCTAGTACTATGGTTATTGGAGGTGTTACAACAACTCACAGGGTGAACAGAATCCCTATGTCTTTTCTTCCTGGATCATATAACTATAAACCCCAAGTATTGCCTGTTAACTGGTTAGCTCTTTTTTTTTCTCAGTGGAAGTGATTGTGATTTCAGATTTTTTTTCTGCTGTGGTACGGGTGAAAGAGACTAAGTCCTTTTTGTTAACCCTCAACCAGGAGACATTGACATTGGTTTTACATCCCCAGGCAGCACAATAAAATATTTTAGCCCTCCCCGCATACTGCAGACTTTGCCCCCCCCCGGACAAATATATCATTCAGAATATTTGTATACAGGCTAAAAGTTTCTGGGGGTTTGTTCAGTATCCTCCCAAGAGTAATTTGCTAAACACAGGTCAAAAGTTAGCTGGGGGAACCAGGTATTCAGGGGATGAACTCCAGTGGCTAGCCTTAAGGCTTTCCCAGTCTCAAAGTTAGTCAGGGTCCAGATTAAACATCAGGGCAAAGATCAGCAAGCCTGGCAGAATCAGACCTCCTTGAGAGGATTTTGGGTACGCTGAAGCTTTTATTTGGATAGTCCTGGGTCGTCTTGTGGAGGTGCAGGCTTGATCTTGATGTGAGATGCAGGCAGGCTGTAATACCGTCCACTTTGAGGGCAGTAGGTGTAGGGTCCCTTCCAGCGAGGTTCAAAGTTTTGGGACCGGTGTCTCCGAACGAATACAGAATCGCCAACCTGGAATGGGTGTGAGATTTCCGGGTGCCCGGGCTGGTGTTGGGAGGTGCCAGCAAAGAAGCAGGGAGAGTAGCTTAGTCCAGCGGACAGCAGCAGGGATAGCTAGGGCCCCTTTAGGGAGGGCCTAGTCTGGCCGGCAGCAGCAGGCTCTGGTCAGATAGTACTTGGTTTTAAATACCATCTCATGCCCCAAGTCCTTCCCGACACCCATGGAGAGAGTCCCGCCGCTCGCCCCTGGGAGACAAGTGGGGGAGATGTCACAGGTCCCTGTGTTCCACATCCAGGGGCAGCTGTGGGGGATATGCATCTCGGATATCCCAGGAGGCTAGCCCTGCTACTAGTTGACAGAAATCAGGGGTGAGGGCAGGGGTATCAAAGCAAGGGCTTGAGGAGGCGTGGATTGCAGGTATGAGCGGGCAGCTGCTGTTCTGGCTGTGGGGTGCTGCAGCTTTTCTCATGTCCCTCCGGATATACCCCAGGTGTCAATTCTGGAACGAATGCGAGATTTCCAGGTGTCAGGGTGGCCAGGGGTCTCTATGCCTGGGCTTGGAGATCTGGAGAGCCTTTAACAGCGCCTGCAGATCGGGTTTGTGAGCAAATGGGTCATGAGGGGCCTTAGGAAACTAAGAGGGGGTCCCCCATATTGGATCTCATAGGGGGTTAGTCCAAGCTGAGACGGGGTGTTTCGTACATAGAACAGGGCTAGGGGAAGGAGCTGTACCCAGTCTCTAGTGCCAGATTCCAAAGGCTAATTTGGTAAGGGTCTTTATTTATCCTTTTTACCTGTCCTGAACTCTGGGGTCTGTATGCACAATGTAATTTTCCCCAGTCTTACCTATGCCCTGACTTTTCTGGGCAACAAGGCAGTTTTACCATCAACCTCGATTACCTTGAGCAGGCCAAACCTTGAGAAGATTTCTTCTTTGATCTTCTTAGTCCTGGTAAGAAAAAGCTTCTCTGCCTTCCGGCTGATGTCCCTTTAAGTAGGCTGCTCAGTTCATTCACCATTGCTGCCCTGTCTTCTTCAGCAAATCCTACCGGCACACGCCACCAAAACCGGCTCTGCTTGGGCATTGCAGTACCCCAAGCTTCCCACAGCTGCGGTCTGGGAGCTGGGAGCAGTTGTTCTCTGTGAAACTTACAAGCAGCTCGGGAAGGCTGTTTGGAATTGGGCTCCAGCATCTCCCAGCCCCTCCTCGCTTCAGTCAGTCGCTGCCTGCCGGGGCAGGTGGCTGTAAGCAGAGCTCCCAGGCTTGGGCTGTGACCAAGGCAGCTGGGAGGAGGATTCAGCCGGCAGTGGCTGCAAAGCCTTCCTCAGGGAGGTGGGCATGGCGAAAGGCAGAGAGCAGCCTGCTTTTCTTTACAGCCCTGGAGAACAGTAGGGGAAGTCAAAGTCTCCAACAGGTCTTTTTGTAATTAAAGTGTGGGACACTCAGGAATAATCAGCCATCCTTGTGTCCATAGTCAAATGCTTTAGACATAGCGAGGGGGAACTCCTCTCCCTTCCCCCCCCCATACACCCCAGAATCGGACACCTGGGTGTACAGTGTAAACAAGGGGGGGTGGGGAATTTCAGTACTGTCACTGTGGCTGCTGTGTAGGCCTCTCAGGTGGGCAGAGCATCGCTTCAGTAGCCGGCTGTGCTCGGCGCCGTTTTCCGGCCCGCTTCTGCTCAGCAGCTGCTTTGGGAAGTGTCTCGAGCCCAAAGCCCTGTAGGGCCACTCCTCACTGAAGTCCGCATTCGGCCACTCAGGAGCTGCTCCGTCTGAGGTGCGCAGTCTCTGCAGCTGTCATCTTCTGTTGCATCCCTGTCTGTCTAATTTTTTTCCTTTACTAAGTCCTGGAGGGAGCATCTCTGCAGTCCCACCATTCTCTGCAACTTGCTACGAATATCTGATGCTGGCTGGCCTATAAAAGACATCACTGCATTGGCTTGGCAATCTGCTGCCATGGGATCAAAATGGGTTTACATCCTGTACCCCTCCAATAGTCTTTCTAAAAATCCTGTAGGAGTACTATCAGACCTTTGTACTATTGCTCTTACCTTAGCCAAATTAGCAAATTAGTGGGGTGCTTTGCAACCCCCCCTTTTTTTTTGACCCGCCAATTGAACTCTGGCAATAAAGATGGAGCTGCTCCCTACCAGCTGGTGTATTGAAGTCCCATCCTCTATCTTGTGTGGTGATTGGATTGGCCTGCTGTCAGCTCCTGGGACATTCTTTTTTTCCTCTGTGGTTAGGAGCACCTGTAAGAGCTGCTGGCAATCATCCCAAGTGGGCTGATGGGTAACCAGAACAGATTCTATAAGCCTGGTCACGGCCTGAGGGTCCTGAGAAAAGGAAGGGTTATAAGTAAAGATTAGAGGCAGAAAAAGGCAGTATTGCAATTGGCCTGCTACTGAGCGAAGGGGAAATGTTTGGGAAGTCACTCTCATCCTTCCCCTGTCCCAGCGTGGACGCTGAGTACCGAAGTTTTCAGGGCTAGGGCCCGACCAGCAGGGCTCCTCAGGAACGAAGTGCTTCTTCTGGGGGAGGAGGAGGGAGAAGTCTGTCATGCTTGACTGGATATCAGGAAGAACCAGAGGTGCCTGGATTCTGGGTTTCTTTCGCTCCTGTACAGGAAAGAGAGAAGACAAAAGGCTCGGGAATGGGCAGCCACCACTTCCTCCAGCAGCGGGGCTACTTTTGGAATCAGGGGAACTGAAGATGGTCAGGGGGCCAGTGCCAGGTTCTGAATTCCTGCAGGTGGATTTTAACAAAGACAAACCGACATACAAAAACAAAAATACAAAGAGACAGACATAAACTCAAAACCAGAAGCTGGTGCTCTCACCACCACTCTGGTGTAGAACTGAAAATACACAAGAACAAAAAGACAGACATAGACTCAAAATCAGAAGCCGCGTGGCAACAGATCCAAAAATACAGATGGAGGGTCACATCTCCCCTGGAGATTAGGGCGACCTGGTCGCCCCTCCCTCCCATAAATGCCCATGAAACGTCAGGGCTAGGGCAAGGGATCTCAGGACACGTCTGCCTCCTCCCTTAGCCCCGTTTCAATATAGACCCTGTGCAAGTACAATTCTCAAGTTACTGATTCACAATTACACAGAAACAGAAACACAATACACAAACAGACAGACATAAAAATGAGCTCGTTTCTTTATACCTCCAACTGGGCCCAGAGTGTGTCTGGGAGCGACTCGATTTCCGGTGAGGGAACCAAATGTTGGACTCTAGCATCCAAACACCGAGAAGGAGTCGCCCCCAGAGACCATCTCACACACCACAGCCGATGCAAAAGCATGAGGATTTTATTCTGTCATGACAGGGTCCCCCAGCATTCGGGAAGCCGAGGGACCTCGAATAGCTGGTACAGTCTACTTTTAAAGAGGCCACAGAAGCAAGTGGGGTTGTTCTTTGACTATTCTGATTGGCTTATTCGAAAGGGCTATTACCAATAATTGACTGGAGAGCTGTTGCCAGATCAGATGAGGTAAGAGGTCATTTTGACCCCGTTTCCCAGGGGACCGAACCAAAACATACGTATATGGGTAATTGTTCAGGAACTGAGTACGTGCGAGTGTAGCTGTTAGGTCCTTGGTTCCCAGGGGAGGAGGGGAAGCACTATGGCACAGAGGCTGAGAGGATTCAGAATTGTCAAAAATGGCTTCAGGATTGTCTTCAAGCCTTACACTGTCTATGTGCTGAGTTTTACAGCCTGAGTGGCACTTCCTTCATGGAGTTAGTTGTGCTAAGGTCTGGATCCTATTATCAGTGCATGATCAACTTGTAATTAGGTCTTATGTTCATACTGTCAGAGCTTAAAATATTTTGCTTTAAATTATGGTATAACCCCAAAAGGTGGTGGTGGGGCTGTGGGATGGCTATGAAGATGCTTGCTGCCAAGACCAACTACCTGAGTTCAGTCTCCGGGACTCATATAGTAGACAGGGAAATGACTACCGCATGCTGTCTGTCCTCTTTCACACATGCACCTTGGGATGAATTCATGTGTGCGCGCACACACAGACACACAGGCACACTCAACAAATTTTAAAAAAATTATATGGTGTAACCAACTCTATGAGCGAGGGTCTCGTGTAACCCAGGCAAACCTCAAACTTGGTATGTAGGCCATAATGACCTTTGATTTCTGAGCCTCCTGCAGGTCTCCCATATGCTGAAATTACACACATGCCCTATCATGTCAGTGTGTGTTGTTGGTGATCAAACCCAGGGCTTCCTGAATGTTAGGCAAGCACTCTACCCCTGAGCCTGTTTTTATTATAGTTCAGTTGCAGAATACTCACTCAGAATGTGTGAGGCCCTGGGTTTCAACCCCAGCACCATAAAACAAAACAAAAAGCAAATAAAATGAAGTGTCGTGTTGAAGTGGAAAGACCTTTTTGAGTTTGAAAAGACTTAGGTTCCTATTCCCCATGCAGGGATGCCTTACCCAGCCTTGATCAGGGGGAGGAGTTTGGTCCTGCCTCACCTGCTTTGTTGACTCCCATGGGAGGCCTGCTCTTTTCTGAATGGAGGAGTGGATGGGGGAGAGGAACAAAAAGGAGGGAGGGGAAACTGATTGGTATGTAAAATAACTGAAAAACTAGATCTCTTGGGACCTAGCTGACCTTGGAGGTCAAGGGAGAAAATAGGAGCCTGGTCCACAGAGTGAGTTCTAGGACAGCCAAAGCTATAATACAGAGAAATCATGTCTCGAAAAAAAAAATCAATTTTCTTTTTCATTCTGAAAAAATATTCAAGCGTCATCTTCTGTGACATAAAAATATTAACAAATTGAGGCTGGGGAGATGTCTCAGCACCAGCTGCTTTTCCAGAGGCCCTGAGTTCCAATTCCCAGCAACCACATGGTGGCTCACAACTGTCTGTAATGAGATCTGGTGCCCTCTTCTGGTGTGCAGGCATACATACAGGCAGAACACTGTATACGTAATAAATAAATAAATAAATAAATAAATCTTTAAAATATCAAGCTTAGCTGATGTCATGTCAGCTCTAGCTTGGAAGATAGATAGTGTGCTATGTAATACCAATTTAATAAAAGAAAACTGAAAAAAATAAAAGAAAACTGAATCCAAACTGCATACACAATAAATGACTATTACCTGTGTTCAGGCTATTAAACTATGGGGCTTAGTTAGTTCCCAGGTTAATATTATAGAAAACGCAGCAGTCTTTTTTTTTTTTTTGCAACTGGAATCGTTACTTTAATAAAGATCATATCCACTTTTCTACAAGTCAGCTTTCCTTAAATCAGGACTGTCCAACAAAAAATTGTTAGCCGTTCATGATCTGAATTTTGGGGTATGAATTAAATTACGGTACACATTAAAAGTCATGAGACATTTGTTTTGTAATAAATAAGGCACTGGAATTACTCCTTAGTAGCCTTTTTAAGATAAGCTATTAGGTCCGCCCTCTCTCCCTTCTTCTTAATTCCAGTGAAGATCATTTTTGTTCCAGGGATGTACTTTTTGGGATTCTCCAAATACTCCATCAGGGTGTCCTCTCCCCAGGTGATGCCTTTGTTCTTGTTGGCATCTGTGTACGAGAATCCAGCCGCCTGACCTGTCTTCCTCCCAAACAGACCGTGGAGGTTCGGTCCAGACTTATGCTTGCCTCCCTTTTCCAGTGTGGCACTGGGCACACTTCTGAACAAAAATCTTCTTGCCTTTCTCGATGTCACCCATTTTTAATTCGCTCCCGGATAATCAACCCCACCAACGCTGCTGCGACCCGAAGACACGTCCCGCTCTCTCAACACAGCAGTCTTTAACTACATAGAGTGATCTACCATAATTGCCTCTGGTTTAAGTAGCAGACAGAACTCTATATTACAAGATAAACAATGGTTACAACGCCTTTACTTTGGCTGTTTTATTCTCGTTTCTTCCTATCACAGAATTGGAGAGCCAACATGACTCAGGAAAGGAGACAAACACGCATGGGTCTGATGTGGAAGGGTCATACCTCATCTCCAGAGCTAGCTTCTCAGTGAGCTCAAACAGCACATGACAGTTTAATGTAAATACGAAGGCATTTGCTCCTCTATCAAACTGAAGTTTACACAGGATGGAAGACTCACGTTTGAGTTCAGTGGCCGCTGGCTGGACCTGCAGCACCTGTCCTCCCTATGACTGGGGCATTTTGTCCAGATGAGTCTTGTCATTTGTGGGCTGTGCTTTGGGGACAGGGATTGAAATTGAGTAAAAATCACTTTACCCTCTGTGACGGGAATTCTGTATCATTGTATATTGGAAGCATGTGACTAACTTTTGTTTTGTAGGAACTCACAGTTAAGAGATTACTTTGAGTCTCAGAAGACTTTGGACTTTTAAATACTGTTGGGACTATCAAAGTCTATGACAATCTTTGAAGCTGAACTCAGTGTCTTTTGCACTATGAGATGGCCATGAGCCTATGGAGAAAAGAAGCGGAGGAAGGGTTACAGCTTAAAAGTTATATGTTTAGGTGTCAAGTTGACAAGGAGGGGACTTGATGGTTAATGTTGTTTGTCAACAGGATCTAAAAATCACTGAAGAGACTCTGGACATGCTCTTGAAGTTATCTATGTTAACGGGGGTGAGAAGACCCACACTAAATGTGCATGGTGCCGTTTCATGGGCCCGGGTTCCAGGCTGAATAAAATGGAAGGGCGAGATGAGCAGCAGCGTGCGTCACCCCTGCTTAATGCCCCTGCTGCCCATTCTCCTACTGGGATGAACTGTATGTACCTCCTGGGAGCCATTCCTGCTGCCCATTCTCCTGCCAGGATGAACTGTACCTCCTGGGAGCCAAAAGCAGTCTGTTTGCCTGTCGTGTCTTGTCATAGAAAATATAGAAGTAATTAATACGTCTGTTAGTCAGGCATGGTGACACACACCTTTAATCTCAGCACTTGGGAAACTAAGAGGCATGTGGATCTCTGTGAGTTTCAGGCCACCCCGGTATACACAGCAAGTTATAGGACAGCCAGGGCTACAAGAATAGATCCTGTCTCAACGAAACACACATGCCTGTTCTGATTTCACTTTTAATGAAACATTCAATAAGTTATATGAGATATTCAACATTTTATTCTAAACTAGACACTGGGTTTAATGATCGACTGTAAGTTAGTATGTTCTGAACAAATCAGTAGGTTAGGTTAGCTTATGGTATTTGGTGAATGAATTATTTAAAAAAAAACACTTGACGGTGTTTTCAATTTACAATCTGTCCATTGTAATGTAATCTTGTCTAAATCAAGGGACATCTATGTTTGATTAAGGTAGAATTTCCTGCCTGAAGAAAAAGGTGTATGTAAGTGATGCTGAGGGGATAAGCTAAACTTTTGAGGAATAAAGCAAAGTTATCACTGGGAGACAGAGAGATGGCTCTGTGGTTCAGAGCACTGGCTGCATTTGCAGATGAACCCAGGTTCAATTCCCAGCACCCACATGGCAGCTCACAACTGTCGGTAACTCCCTCACACAGACATACACACAGTCAAAACACCAATGTACATAAAATTAAAAGAAGTTTTTAAAAATTATAAAGTTATTATGTTTTATATTTTATGAAACCAAATTTCAGATAAATAACAGCAAACACAAAACCGTAACAGCCTGAGAAAAGATGCTGAGCATATGCCTGTCATCATAGGGTAGGAAAGACATTTTGAAAGAAAGGCTTTCTGGGTATGTGTCAGATGGGCACAGACCACTCTCGCAGCTCCAGGGCGTGTTATTAGAGGGCCAGCAGGTGTCTGCTCTTCTTTCCCAGTTTGTCTGCCCACCCCAGCTGTAATTTTGGACTGGAATAACTGTTTGAATCTTGAATGACCTTGGGAATGGAGGTCAAAAAAGTGGTCCAGTGAAATAAAGAGTGTCTTTGACAGGATAGAGAACCGTTCCAGCTGTGGATCACCTATCATGTGACAGGACAGAGGGCCGTTCCAGCTGTGGATCACCTATCATGTGACAGGGTCAAGGGCCGTTCCAGCTGTGGGTCACCTATCACACGACAGGATAGAGGGCCGTTCCAGCTGTGACCTATCATGGAACTGTGTGTGTGTGTTTGTTTTTGTTTTCAGTTCTAGGAATTGGACCCAAGACTTTGTGCATACTTAACAAATATCCTACCACTGAGCCACATCCCTAACACACCACTGAATTTATGTGTGAGAATTTAAACTCTCTTTTGTTTAGTTGTGAGTATGTACCTGGAAGCTGAAACTAGCCATGGTTCACCAGCCCAGCCCTGAATAAAGGATCGCCAAGCTGCTGGTCGACAAAGTGAGTTTCAGGACAGCCAGAGCTATTATGCAGAGAAACCTTGTGGGTTTTTTTTTTTTTTTGGGGGGGGGGTCGTTTGTTTTCGAGACAAGGTTCCTCTGTAGCTTTGGAGCCTGTCCTGGAACTAGCTCTTGTAGACCAGGCTGGTCTCATACTCATAAAGATCCACCTGCCTCTGCCTCCCGAGTGCTGGGATTAAAGGCGTGTGCCACCACCGCCCACCTACACAGAGAAACTTTGCCTGAAAAAAAAAAAACAGTTTTTTTTTTTTTCAAGATAGGGTCTATGTAGCCCTGGCTGTCCTGGAATTCACTATGTAGACCAGGATGGCCCCAAACTCAGAGATCCTCCTGAAGATGGCACTTTTAAATGAACCCAAATGTTTGCTTTCTTGGTGATGCCTCTTATAACTAAGTAAAGGTAATTTCCATTGTCGCCAGGCTCAATAGTATTGTTCCTAAGTATCTGTCTTAGAATTTGCAGCAACCTTGCTCCTCATTACCCACTCTGTGTGCCTCGCCTCCACATGAGTCCGCTCTCCTGATTTCCAGCCACAGAGCATATTCCTACCTGCGGAGCACTGCAGCTGCCCGCCGAGATCCTCTTGGCCAGAGGGGCTACCCAGTCCCTCACCATTAACTGCTGACCACTCCCTCCTTCTCTGACAGCTGTCCTTGGTCTATGTTACACTTGAGCAAAGCAGGCTAGGAAGCCTTGCCTCAAATCAGCAGACTCTTGAGAGCTCTTCCCACTTCAGAGCTCTCCAGGGAGCCAGACTGGGAGACTCCAGCTAAGGCTGCCTCTTGCAGAACTCCTGCCCTTTTCTTTGGGTTGATACGTCTCCTGAGAACACCCTCCAGTCAGTCACTGGAATGACCCCTTTCCATCCCACTTTTGCTTATAACCCGCTTTACTCTGGATGGAGTAGACTCGCTTCTGTAAAATCCAGCGGATCCCACAATCACAGGTGCTGTACTCCCTCCAAAGTCCTCCCAAACTCCATCTTCAAGGAATTGCCATCATTATTTCACTCCATGATTGCTCATGGTTGTAGGGGGAAAAGACTAAATAGGTCTTAACAGAGAAGACATTTTGAACCCTTTGTGTACCCAGGACTTCTTTGGAAGAACATTGAAACTCATGGATCATGTCTTAGAGGTCTTATAAACAGATAAAGTAATTCAGATTACAAAGAAAACTCACCATGTTGGTGTGATAATAAGAAAACTAACTTGGAGCTGATGAGATGGCTCACTGAGAAAAGGTGCCTGCTACCAAGCCTTCTGGCTTGAGCTCAACCCTTGAAAACTACCTAAGGCAGGAGAGTACCAGCTTTCTCAGTGGGCCTCTGTCCTTTGACCTCCACTCTAATAAACAGGAAGCTAATTTGCAATACAGTTGCATTTTTATTGCTTTTCAATTCATTGAATAACTATAATCTAACATTGGGTCAACAATGTCAAAGTAGGTATCAGTTACACACACTCATTTTGTTTTTCCAGACAGTGTAACAGCCCTGGCTGTCCTGGAACTCGCTTTGTAGACGAGGCTGGCCTCGAACTTACAGAGCTCCACTGCCTTTGCCTTTTGAGTGCTGGGATTAAAGGTGTGTGCCACCATGGCCAGCTAAGAATAAATGGTATTTTAAAATACACCCCAAATGAAATGTGTCGTGAAAATATATTCGTGATGAAGTTCAAGCCTGTGAACAACTGTTTAGAGCAAAGAATAAGATCCTATAGTAAAAACAAAACAAATCCCCAGAGAACTGATAAATACCCGGTAACAGGATAAAAGGAGAAAACAAACACATCTCCCATAGCATAACAGAAACATTCACAGACTCCCTAGAATTCTCAACTTATTGTTAAACTCACGCCCTCGTTGAGCAAATAGCCACATGTTCTTTAATATTTAATATTAATAGTACTGAAATTTCAAAAAAAATAAACCTGACGACTGAAAACAAAGCAAGCAAGCAAACAAACAAACAGGCTATGTGTCCCATGATTCTACATTACTAAAAATAAGGCCAGAGGTAACTGAATCGGTTTACCCTTCCGATTGGTAACAGAGAAAGAACGGCCAAGCTAGCCAGGGCCGACAGGAAGTCCAGCTCCCATGGTCGCGATCGCTTCCTGCGTCACTTCCTGCGCGACTCCTTCCGCAGAAGATGGCAGCGCTGAGCAATGTCCGCTGGCTGACCCGAGTGAGGCCGGGGACGTGTTGGGCAGAGGGTGGGTGGGAGAGCGGAGGGTTTGTCCGGAGTTTCCAAAAGAAGGCAAGGTCAGCGCGGTGTAAGGGGTGTGGGTGTCCCAGATCTGACCTTGTGTCTGTTGCAGGCGGTGGTCGCCGCTCGGAACCCCGGCGCTTGGAGAGGTCTCCGAACATCGGCTACGGCTCACGCCGCTTCACAGAGCCAGGTACGCTCGAGCCCGGTTTCGCTCTCGTCCATCCTTGTCCCTCCCCTGGGTTTCCCCTCCCCATCTCTCTCCCTCTGACTCCTGCTTCTGCCCCTGCTCCATCTCCGCTGGCCCCACTCACAGGCAGAAGATGTGAGGGTTGAGGGTGCCTTTCCTGTGACCATGTTGCCTGGAGACGGCGTGGGGCCAGAGCTCATGCACGCTGTTAAGGAGGTGTTCAAGGTGAGTAGCCTGTGGCAGGGCATGGGTGGTCAAGCTGCCTGCGGGAATGCGTGGTTTGAGATGGAAAGTTCATTTCTGACCCAGTCCTGTGCTTGGACTGATCCCTGAAGGCCGCTGCTGTCCCCGTGGAATTCAAGGAACATCACCTGAGCGAGGTGCAGAATATGGCTTCTGAGGAGAAGCTGGAGCAGCTGCTGAGTTCCATGAAGGAGAACAAAGTTGCTATCATCGGTTTGTATGCCACTCACTCTGTCATTTAAAGTCAAATGAGCAAGTGTTCCTAAGTCTCTCTGTGGCATGTATATGTCGGCTTCCCTGACTGCTCTCTACTGATACTTGGGAATTTGTTTCTTAGTGGGAAACTTAGGAGGTCGGCGAAGCTGCATGGGTTTGGTGCCTGCTGAGTCTGTTGTCTCCGTGGTCAGACCCTGTTAGCCGTGTCGGCAGTGCCCATTCTAACCGTTCCATTTCTTCTGCTCTGCTGTTTTATTCCCCTTATTGGATCCTTTTGGCTTGGTTTTCCCTTATAGGCCGTTTTCCAAATCTGTTTTCTTGGACAGCCTGACTGCCAGGGCCAGCTTTGGCAGAGGAAAGTCGGTTCTTTATACTCCTGCCCCTGACTTTCCTGTTTTCCTTTTCACAGCTTGTTCTGTGTTTTGCTCACCATCAGCTGTGCGAGTTGTCACGTGACTTGTGCTCTTCCCTCTCTGATGTCACCTATCAGAATCCTCACTTGCTCATGCTCATTTTCCATGGTTGCCATTGGGTGCTACAGTTTTGTGGGTGGCTAAAAATAATCTAATTGTACTCTCATTTCTGAGGCTACCGTCCCTCTGAAGGCCTAGAACGAGAATCCTTTTCCTGGTGTTCTTTGGTTTATAGACATTCACTTTTTATGATCACCTTTATCTCTTCTTTTTGATTTACCACTGGATTTAGGGCCCACCCTCATCCAGGGCAATTTTATCCCAAGATTCCTAATTCTATCTGAAAAAAAGTGTTTTTCCAAGTAAGATCACATTTACAGCTCCCTACCCCACTCCAGTAAATTCTGTTTATGGTTTCTTGGCATAAGGGCATGGGCCTGTCATTTTGGGGATCACTGCTCAGCCCACTGTACTCAGTTACCCGAGGAACTGATTAAAAGTGCCAGCTTTACAACATTCCCTAATATTATCAGACAGGATTCCTCCTCTGCGCGCCTCTGTTTGTTGTTAATCCCATTCCTTGTCTTCCCCAATGCATTGTTTGCTTGTGGAGGGCAGGACTTGGTGTGGTTTTGATTGCAGTCGATTTTCAATAAGTAGTATCTGAGAAAACAGAAAGTCAGTAGACCCAGGAACATAAGGAAAGCCACTGCTTTTCAGTTTGTTATTAAACCCAGGTTCTTTGATTAAAAACAAATAGCTCTTAGGTCATTTTGTGGCGCACACCTTTAATCCTGCACTTGGGAGGCAGAGGCAGGCGGATCTCTGTGAGTTCAAGTCCAGCCTGGTCTACAAGAGCTAGTTCCAAGACAGGCTGTAAAGCTACAGAGAAACCCTGTCTTGAAAAAACAAAAGAAAAAAAAAAGAAAAATTCCAACATAGATACAACTAAAGCATTACATTTATTGCTTTGCATTTTAGCTACATTATCTGTTCTTTACCTCTTGCCAAGGGCGATAAAGGATGAGGGATTTGTGAGTGGGAGCTGGGGAGTCTAGGTTATATGATGTCAGTGGGAGATTGGCCCGCGGTTTCTGCTTGACCTCTGTCTAACCCTACTTCCCCCACACTTTGTTTCCACAGGGAAGATCTATACCCCAATGGAGTATAAGGGCGAATTAGCTTCCTATGATATGCAGCTGAGGTAGGTGGATGGGTAAGCTTGGTCAGAGGGGTGCTGGGCACCAGCACAGAACTGATGGCTGTCTACCCTCAGGCGTAAGTTGGACTTGTTTGCCAATGTAGTCCATGTGAAGTCACTTCCTGGGTACATGACTCGGCATAACAATCTAGACCTGGTAATCATTCGAGAGCAGACAGAAGGGGAATATAGTTCTCTGGAACATGAGGTAAGGTCCAGAAACTGGGGCGTGTGGGGGCACAGAGAGAGGCAGGCAAGAGGTAGAGGCCTCTTTGCTGCCTTTCCAAGTGTTTGTCATCAGTCACTTCTCTCGCCTAGAGTGCGAAGGGTGTCATCGAGTGCCTGAAGATTGTCACTCGAACCAAGTCTCAGAGGATTGCAAAGTTTGCATTCGACTACGCCACCAAGAAAGGGCGGAGCAAGGTCACAGCTGTTCACAAGGCCAACATCATGTGAGACGTGGTTTTTGTGTGCCTGGGTTCCTAGAGAGGTATCATCCCTTTAGCTCTCTCGACTGATTTTTGTCTCTTTGGTCCATGAACAGGAAACTTGGGGATGGGTTGTTCCTGCAGTGCTGTGAGGAAGTCGCTGAACTATACCCCAAAATCAAATTTGAGACAATGATCATAGACAATTGCTGCATGCAGGTGAGTTCGCAGAGGGAGAGCAGGGAGTGGAAATCTCTTTTTTTGTTGGAACTCTTCTTCATTTTCATAATCTTACCCCTAGCTGGTGCAGAATCCTTACCAGTTTGATGTACTTGTGATGCCTAATCTTTACGGAAACATTATTGACAATCTGGCTGCTGGCCTTGTTGGGGGAGCTGGTGTGGTCCCTGGTGAGAGCTACAGTGCAGAGTATGCAGTTTTTGAGACGGTGAGCATGATTATTTTTCCCCTGGGCATAGTGGTGGCATAGGTCTTTAATCCCAGCACTTGGGAAGCAGGTGAATATTTGAGTTCAAGACCAGCCTGGCCTATATAGTTCCAGGATAGCCAGAGCTACACAGTGAGTCCCTGTCCCCAAAACCCAAACTAAGAAAAAAAAAAGGATTTCCTGTTAGTTATCTAGTTATCTGTACCCAGCCTTCTCTGACCTTGGGTAGGTGTGCTGTGTTCCTCCTCTTCCCCATCCCAGTGCTGCTTCCTCTCCCACTCCCTACACCTCTCAGTCACCTTGGCCTGCCTTCCTTCTGTGCTATAATGCCTTTTGCAGATCTTCTCCTTTGCATGTGCCTGTCTCCTTCAAGTGATTCTGGCTTGTTTTTTCCACAGGGTGCTCGGCACCCCTTTGCCCAGGCAGTGGGCAGGAATATAGCCAATCCCACTGCCATGCTTCTGTCCGCTTCCAACATGCTGCGGCATCTCAAGTAAGTTATGGGAAGCTGAAGTGGGGTGGAGGGTGGGTGTTGGAAGGGGAAGCACAGTGGGAAAATCTAGGTGGGGTGTTCTGGTTGAATTCTGAGATTCTCCTGTGTTGACAGCCTTGAGTATCACTCCAACATGATTGCAGATGCTGTAAAAAAGGTGATCAAAGTTGGCAAGGTAAGTTCAGAAAGGTCTCAAGGGCTCAGTACCATCTGCTGGGACACTTTCCCTCCACAATACCTGCTGCTGTGATCTCGGGGTTATTCACCTCCCTTTTCTGGCTGTTTCATCCTCTTGTCTTGATCTTCTTCACCTTAGTTCCATCTGTTGTTCCTTTTCCTGCATCATCCATTGAGCCTTTCTTGGGCCATCTGAATGCAGACCTTGCAGCTTTCTCTGGGGGTGGAGGTAGCAGGCAGGCAGGAGTAGGTCCTGCCTGTCTTTCCTCCCACCTGGTCTCTTTTCCTGTTCCTGCAAGGTAACCTCATCCTTTGATCCACATCTCCCCATCCCAGTGCCTGTTCCTGTTCATCCTCCTGTACTGCCTGTCTGCTCAGAAGTGAGCAGGTCCTTGTTCCTCCACACCTCTTCACCTTCCATTCTTGCTATATTTTTTCTTGGCCTCCATGTCATATTGCCCCATCTTCTTCATGGGCTCTCTTTTCTTCCCCACGGCTATTGCTGGTGGTGGCTGTAGGTTCGAACTCGAGACATGGGCGGCTACAGCACCACAACCGACTTCATCAAGTCTGTCATCGGCCATCTACACCCCCATGGGGGCTAGAACCCTCACTCCCTTCAACTTCAAAAGGACCACCTTCAGTACAATGGACCAGGGAAGAGAACATCTATAGACAGTAGACCATAATTGCTTTTCTGAGGCTAGGCTGTCCTGGGGGCTGGTATTAAGGGTACCAGTACAGGGTGGGCATTGGGACTGGGTCCAAAACACAGGATGATGACAGCTTTTTCCTACAGGTTCGAACCTCAGACATGGGTGGTTATGCCACGTGTCATGACTTCACTGAAGCTGTCATTGTTGCCCTGTCATAAATCTTACACATGCACATGTAAAGAATTCAATAAATATAAACATACAAGCTATATTTTTTTGTGTGTTTTTATTGGGGTTAATCATGGGTAGGAACTGTCACCTTCAAGGTATGCCCCTCCCACCAAGCGTGTCCATTTTAATCCTCTTGGGATGCTTTCTGGGACTTTTTCTTTTTCTTTGTGGTTTTTGTAGAGCTAGCAGCGGCTTCGGGTTCCTCAGAAAATTTCCTTTTCTTCTTGGGGACAATGGGGCTTGCTGCCTCTTCTGGTTCACTGGCCATTTCCTCCTTCGGTGAGGATTTCTTCCTCTTGGGAGGGCTTAAGCTGCTAGTAGCCACCTCTTCAGGGTCACTGGCCAACTCCTCCTTGGGAAAAGCTTTCTTTTTCTTACTTTTAGGCAAAGAGACAGGTGGATCTTCCATTCCATTTTCCTGTGGAGTCTCCTGAGGTTTTAACTTTTTCTTCTTCTTGGGTTTTTCATGTGTCTCCTGAAAGGAATAAGAAAATGAACATGTTGCTTCTATGTTAACAGCTGCAGTTCCCCTTAGATAAAATCCAGGCAGAACCTAGTCCTGACGACTTAGTTGCATGGGCGATTTGGTAATCCAGTCTCAAAGCTACTGCCAGGTAGAGAAAAATTTAGTGGATTTTCTTGACCCTTTTAAAACCTAGAGAAAAAAACCCTGTATGCTGGTCACAACAGACATGCAGAGCTCCCAGGGGACCCTAAAAAGGAAATACTAATAGCTCAGGTTGAAAACCCTGGGGGGGGGACAATTTTAGACTGTCACACTGGTGACCTCCTACTTCCCCCCCCCCCCCCCAATCATGAGACACTATCTAAATTTCCAGACACAGAACAGGGAGAGGAGAAATTCACACCATCCCTGGTTGAGGGCTCCTGGGAGGCAGCCGAGGACAGAGCACACTTGCCCATGGAATGGGCATGTGCTACAACCAGCATTCCAGGCTCTTGGTCAAGTTCTCTCAGCACCTATCTCCTCCCTATAGAATCAAGAGGTAGTTTTAATCCAAAAAGCCCAAGCTCCAGACCATGGTTTAATGCCCTTTGTTCTACTGTTGAAAGTCCTACAACCTAGGACCCAAGCAGAGGACTGACCTCACACTCCTCTGGAGTGCTACTGTTTTCTGAAGATGCCTGGGCCAGCGCAGCCAGTCGCTTCTTTTCCTTCTTCAAGCGTTTCTTCTCCTGTTTTTCCAGTTTCTTGGCAATTTCGGCAGCCGCTTCCTCTGCCTGGCAAAAAGGAAAGCACTGAAACCCCAAAGACCCCTGGCTGCCGCAGCCCTTCTAGCCCTGTTGGATCAGGCTCATTAAATCAGTTTTCTTGCCTCCATTTCTTAATCAGGCCAAGACAGTTCATCACTTCCAACAAAATCACAGCATTCAGCTATTCCCAAAGCACATACTGACCTGAACCATGGCTTCCTTCATGACATCCAGGTTCTTCCGTGGAATCTCTCCAGTCTCATAGAAAGACAATCGCTCCTCAACTTGCTCTCGGAGTTTCTCCCCAAACACACTTGTGGGTACCTCTAGATGAGTGTGTATATATAAACAAAGCCCATTATACCCTTGAAATAACAAAGTAACCACCAGTCCCTCTACCCTCAGCTTCTCTCAGACCCAAAGTGTCAACACTCACTAGGTGATATCTGTTGACGAAAAATATTACCATCATTGTAGAAGCTGGGTTCACTCCCCGCCTCCTGCAACCCCTTCCCTCAAATGTCAACTTCTCCACCCATACCAGAGAAGCAGTCAATTCTTGATGCAATACTGCATTTGTTCGCTAGATATCGGGAGATGCGGCCTTTGTTCTTTGCAGCTGCTCGACCAATGAAGGTAGAATGGAAAATGAGTCCATATTTTGGTGTATTACCTCTTGTCTTCAGGGCTCTGTGAGAATAGTCAGTCAACAGTTTAGGGTCAGAAGACCTGGCCCAGCTGTCCAAGTTCCCCTCTCCCCACACTCACACCAGACTTGGCTGGACTTTCTACCTTGACACATGCCAACCCAATTCCCAAAGGCAGAGAGGGAAGGCATCCAATGTCGCTGACCTGGAAACTTGGTCCCTTTTTGCTGGGCCCTGGGAATCACTCAGACACCAGGACTGGCCATCACCCCCATAGCAGAGGCCTGTATAGGTCAGGGAGTCCTGGTCAGCCATCATTGTAATCCCCAAACAAAGCAGTGGGCACCAGAAGCAGCACCTGACATGGGCAGGCGCCCTCACTGGTACCTGAACAGGGCCTTTTCAGCCCCAAGGATCTGTACTGTGGATGCTGGGTACTTGGCCAGGTTGGTGAGGCTGCCAGCATGAGCAATGAGACGTGCACCTACCTGGAGAAAGATCCAAGGAAGAAGCAAGGTGAGTAAGGGGGAACTGACCTGTGGTTTCACACCCTATTCTCCTCCCCACCATGCAACAACTAGGGACAACATGGTAGCCAGAAGTATAGCGGTACAGAATGTTAACACTTTTATTCCCCCATTTGTGTTCCCCATGACGCACCGCTTCCCCAATTAAGGCTGACAGGCTGGGGGCTACTTGGCTCATCTTGGAGCGAAGGTAAGTGTGTAGGCTCTGGCGATACTCTGACAAAGACACCACACGACTGGAGAAGCTCTCGATGTTTATCAAGTCGATAGCAGATATGTCCATGCCTAGGAAACACCTAGTGTGAACAGGGGGACCAGATACTCAAGGAGTCTCGTACCTTACACAGGTGGCCGGGCTCTGCACTGACCCATGGAGGACCGAGAGGCATCCAAAATGGCCTTAGCCTTGGCCCCATCCATCGTCAACTCTTCTAGTTTCTCCAGCTTTTCCTCATTCAGCTCCCTGCGATTCCCAATGAACTGAGCCAGGCGACAGTATGTGGCATTGTCATTGATGATCTTCACCAGCTCTGGAAAATGGTACCCATACCACTCCCTGCAAAGGAACAATCATTCCCTGACCCAGTTTGCCAAACCTCAAATAAATCAGATCCCAGACTCCCTCAAATCCATGTCTCCCCATTCACAATACAGACCAGGCACAGTGGCCTGGGCTGAGGTGTACATGGGGTGGCATTATTATACCTCCTCTTTCTATACAGCCAGTGTAAGAACACAGCCTGTGGTAAGCACAAGGAGGCCTGGCTTCAGTCCATTACTCTACCCATAGGAAGTATCAGCCCTGCTTGACCTGGTTAAGTTTGTAATAGCTAAACTTCAGGCCAAAGAAGAGCCCAGGGTTTGGTAGCCTCTGCACTGCATCTTACCTGACACGCATCGAGAAGGTATTGATATCTTTATCCAGTTGGTCCAGAAGACTTATGGACTGGATGATCATGTTGTCCACCCGGTTCACATTAAATTTAACTTTGGCACGAGAATAGCTGTGTCCCAGCCCTAGCTGGGCTTTACAAGCAGACAGGTCTGTCAGACCCTTTACCAGATTATGAAAGTGCAGACGAACTCCTGAAAGGAAGGTAGGGCTGTGCATGAGAAAAGTCTTTTCTAGAATCCACGTGGCCACTTACAGTTGATAACCACCCATCTCTAGTCCCCCCCTACTGGCCTCTATGGGTATTGCACCCACAGGGCAGGCATAATACATGCAAACACTTCTACATATAAAAGTCTTAAACAGTAAGTATAAGTAGGGTTATCTCACCTCGAAGGACCTCAGCTATCACGCCCCCAGTCTGGCAGTTATATCCCAATTCTTCCTGTATTGCGGCACCAATCTTGGGGTCTCCAACCCCCAGTAGTACTTTCTTCTTTTTAGATGGCAGGTATGTCTCCAGAAGCAGGCGGAGGTCCTCATGAACAACACCTTGGGACAAAGAACACAGCTCCCACTAGCAACGCTGAAGAACACTTTACCTGTAAAAGAGGACCTGGCCTCCACATCGGATCATGCAGGAACACCCACCCACCCCTCCAGGCATTGCTCAGAAACATGGAGTCATCAGTGAACACACTCAGTGGATTGACAGATTCTCAAGTCATCATTGCAAAGCCTGGCTTTACCACAGCAGCCCGACTGGGAAGCATCCAACTCCATTAAGGTGTTATTTTGTAGGTTTCAATGCTTAGCACACATCATGCTTTGAACAAAATCACCGAACACCGTCAAGGACTACACGGGGCTCAGGGACTCGAAACTCACCTTCAGACACGGCGTTGGCATTCTCCAAGGCAACCTGGGATGAAGAAAACGGACAAAAGGCCACCAGACGGACGACATTGTGGAATTTGCCAAGGTTAAGTACACACTCCTCCACCTGTGGAGAGAGAAGGATGAATGGGTTTTCTTTTCATTTGGCCTCTACAGCGCAGCAAACCAGGAACACCAGCTGTAATAGTAACTGAAACACTGATGCTAAGCCCCACATCCCGGTTCTACTTTAATTCTCAGGAAATAGAATTTGAGAAGTTTATCTCCAATCTCTAAGGAGATTACGTGGATGCGCATTAATTAAAGATCTCATTCCAAGGCTTTCACTCCCCCCCCCCCGCCGCGCCGGTGCGGTCGGCCACGTGGGAACACGCGGTGCATGATGGGGTTCAGCGGCCTTAGGGGCTGCAATGCAGCACCGTGAGCCCACCGATCCCACCCACCTGCGGCTGCAGCAGGCTGATTTCCTCCACTTCCTTCAGCGACAACAGCGCGTAGCCGACCGCATGCTCGAACAGCACGTGCAGCAGAACCTGAAACGAGAGCCGGCGCGCGGTCCATCAGTCAAATCTCCGGGTCTGCTGGGCCGCTCCTAGAGCAGGTATCGGCCCAGACTCCGACCCGAATCCGAAAGCAGCACACCCAGGCCTTCACGTCGCTAAAAACGCAAAACCGCTCCTCACCATGGCGCCTGCTCCGTGCCCAGCTCGCAATGCGGCTTGCGCGCTCTGGCGCGCGGAACCAGACTGCGGAGGCCACGCCTTCTCCCGCCTGACCAATCAGAGGCCGGGGACGGAACCATTTTCGTACCTCCGGAGGGGTCCGCGGGGGGTGGTATCGCCCGTCGGGCGGGTTGGACTGGAGCGGGCGCGAGCGGGCCTGCCCAGCCGAGCCTCTGCGGCTGCGCGAGCGAGCCTGTGCTGTGACCGAGGACGCATGGCGCCCTGAGGCCATAGAGTGCTCTGGAGGCCGCCCTTCTCCATCTCTCGTGCTTTTGTCCCCCGTGGCCCGAGCGGCGGAACCCGATGAGCGGAGGAGAGGCTCCCTGACGAGCGTCGCAGGCTTCCGGCTGGCCTGCGGCCTCTGGTGACAGACACTCCGTGTCCTCGCCTGTCGCCTGGGCTTCCGTCGCAGACGCTGCAGAAATGGCGGCTCCTCTCCGTCTGCCTCTTCCTCTTAAATTTTGTTGCTCAGAAGGTGATGGTGCGAGCAGTAACGTAGACAGGAAGGGTTTACTTCTTCCTAGGTCTGTTCCCTGCCCTGTTTAAATAGAACCCAGCGCTGCTCGGCGCCACGTGTTGCTCATCGCGGGGTAGGCCCCAAATTCTTCCAAGGAACAGCATCGCTGTTCTCCAGGGCTGCTTTTAGGCACATCGAAGCGGCTAATTTAAAATTACCATTTCTTTAGATTAAAAAAAATTAATTTAAGTAATGTTAGGATTATAAGTCCCAAACATAGTTATTTATTAAATAGTCTGTGCCTTAATGAATTAAACACAATAATGCTAAGGGAATTTCTCCTTCCGGTATACTATTTTCTTTCGGTTCGGTCCCTCCCTCTTCCTCACACCTCCCATCACTCTCCTTTTCTTCCTTTCTCTCTCCCTCTTTCTGTCCCCCTTCTTTCTTCTCCCTTCCTCCTTCTTTTTTTTTTTTTTTTTTTGACAGGGTTTCTCTGTACCTCCTTCCCTCTTTCTCTCTTCTTTCTAGGACTGATTTAACGATTGGCTCTGTAGCAGAGAATGATCTTTGAACTTCTGATCCTCTGGGCTATCTCCCAGTCCTATGCCATCTGTTACTGAATTCAATGCAGGCCCTGAATGTACTCACTCACCAACTGAGCTCTACTACAAGTCCTTGGGGGATTGTGAAAAGTCTCATGACTATAAGACACATTTGTAAGAAAGGTCTGTTTTGTTTTCTTTATTTTTTTAATTTAATTAATTTATTTTGGTTTTTCGAGGCAGGATTTTCTCTGTGTAACAGCCCTGACTGTTCTAGAACTCACTTGAGAGACCAGGTTGGCCTGGAACTCAGAGAGGTCCCCCTGCCTCTTCCTCCCAATGCTGAGAGGTGTGCACCACCACACCCGGTTTATTTTGTTAAAATACTGAGTGCTTTAACCCTGATTGCTCTTCTAGCAGATGAGGGAGGGGGACTTGATCGGGGGAGGGGGAGGGAAATGGGAAGCGGTTGCGGGGAGGAGGCAGAAATCCTTAATAAATAAATTAAAAAAAAACAAAAAACAACAAAAAAACAATAAACATACAGAGGAGGAAAAGAAAACAAAATGTGCAAGATCTTCATAATAGTTTTTCTTTTCGCTCTTTGTGGTTTTGGTGATTGAACTCAGGGCCTCAAGGATGGTAGGTGAGCGCTCCATCACTGAGCCGTCTTCCCAGCCCACTTTTTGGTTCATTTGCTAATAACTAACACAACATTTTATGAGAGAATTTCCTAACACCATTTTTACACATCCTCCTAAACTCATTTTTAAAAGTTACTTCATTCATTTACATGTGTAAACACATAGTCTCTAAATGAATATTATTAAGTTTCACGTCGTGAAACAGTTACCAATACCATTCAGCTTCCAATGGCAGGAGATGAATATTTACTTTCACTGATTAAGTGATAGGGACTGGAAAATCCATTCAGATGCTAAATTTGTAATTGTTAGTATCTGCATTCTTTCCACTTTATAAACAGCCATGCTAAGAATCCATTCTATTTTTTAAAAAAATAATTTACTTGGCTCTTTAAAAAAAATGGCATTTTTCACAACTTAGTGCTGGGGACAGACAGTGATATATCAGGTCTTTGTGCTCAGTCAGGTTTGAAGGTTTTGTCTTGGGCCATTAGCTCTACTGTAACGTGGTCTCTGCAGCCAGTCTGTCCTCTTAGATGTGCTGGTGGCAGCCAGATGGCGTAGCGCCTCTGAGCTCTGGGCCTCCTTCAGGCCTGGTTCTGTGCTGTAGGGTGTCTGTTTTCTTCTGAGGCCTGCGCTTGACAACCAGTCTCCTTACTACAGGACTTACTACCAAGCACATCTCCTTCACTTTGAAGCTTTAGGTTAATTATGTTCTATCCAAAATGCTTGGGACCAGAGGTGTTTTACATCCATTAGGTTCAATTCACAGTCAAAGGGAAGGGAATCGGGCTTCACCGCTTGAGAGGGTTCGTTGAAGAATTTATAGATATTTAACAAAAAATTCTTATTCAGGCAGTTGTTTTTCCGAAAAGAATTTACTGGGGAGTTTCTGCCGAGACGATGTCCTAAATGAGCAGCATTTCTTTGTGCTTTCAGGGTGGGTTTCCGCTTTGAGCTTTTAGCCGTAGGCACCTAGGCCTCCCCACTTTTGTGTGGATGTGACACTAACTGTGTCGTCTTTGTTAGCCCGAAGTTTTACTTTCAGTCAACACTGGTGACAGTCTGTGGCAATAGGAGGAACATTTTAAACTGTGAAGATTCCAGGGAAGGAAACCGCAGGGAAGTCCCACAAAGTGATGGGACTTCACCTTGTGAAGAAAGGTTGTGAGAAAAGGTTGTGAGAAAAATCACATCTCATTTGAAAAGGCTTCGAGCAGTTCTGGACCGTTTCCTCAATGTGGAAAGAAGCCCCCCAAATTCTTTGACAGCTCTTCACATAACTCGGGGAATAAGGGCAACCTTATAGGAAGATCATTTAGCCCAGTGGGCCTTGTCAGTATCAGTCTTACAATCTCAGATGATTATGAGACAAATGTTTCTTTCACTTGATGCTCTGGTGTTCACCTCCTAGGCCAGATGACTGATCTCATCCAGACCTGGTGCTGTGTTTTGCTGGGTACCTGGCATGTTGTAATCTTACATGCATCAATTTGTTGAACTTCATAACACAATTTTGAAAGTTGGCCTTATATGGCCCATTTCCTAGACATGGTTCAATGATAGAGATATCTCAATTTTTAAAATTCTACACTGTGTGTGTATGTGTGTGTGTAGTGGATGAATGTGCGTGTTTTCACATGTGTGCATGTGTGTAAAGATATACACGCATGTAGAGGCCAGACATTGATATTGAATGGCTTCTTTTATGGTTCCCCATCTGATTTATTACCTATATGCCTATCGACCTATCTGTCTGTCATCTATTTGAAAGAGTCTCACTATGTAGCCCTGACTGGCCTAGAATGCAATATGTTGACCAGGCTGGCCTCAAACTTAAGAGAGATGGACCTGCCTCTGTCTCCTGAGAGCTGGCCCCACATTGTGCCTTGTCCCCCACCTTGTTTATTTGTTTGCTTGTTTGTTTATGGGGGCTGGAGAGATGACACAGTGGTTAAGAGCACTGCCTGCTCTTCCAAAGGTCCTAAATTCAATTCCCAGCAACTACTTGGTGATTCACAACCATCTGTAATGAGATCTGGTGCCCTCTTGAGGAAGAGACCTGGTCAGTCGTCCTAATCCGCTTAGGCCATGAAGCCCAGTATGGACAAATTTAACATAACCACCATATACGGCTGCCCACTCAATGCTTCAGCATTACCAGGGCATACATTTCATTTTTTTCAATTTTATTTATGTTTTTTTTTTCAAGACAAGGCTTGTGTGTGTGTGTGTGTCCCTGGTAGTCTTGGAACTTGCTTTGTAGATCAGGCTGGCCTAGAATTTAGAAATCTACCTTCCTCTGATTCCTGAGTGCTGTGATTAAAGGCACGTGCCACCACACCAGCTCTACCCTATTTATTTATTTGGTTTTTTTTTGAACAGTGTCTCTCTACATACTCCTGGCTGTCCTGGAACTCACTATGTAGACCAAGCTGGCCTCAACACACAGAGATCTGCCTGCCTCTGCCCTCTGAGTGTGGGGATTAAAGGCGTGTGCCATCATACCTGGCTCCCCACCTTAGTTTTTGACAGTGTCTCTCAGGAAACCTGGAGCTCATAGATTTGGCTAGGCTTGGCTGTGCCTTGCAACTCCAGGGATCTTCCTGCCTTTGCCTCCCCAGCACTAAAATTATACAATGTAGCATCTTTCTCAGCCTTCTGTGTGGATACCAGCGGTTGGAATTCAGATCTTCATGCTTATATAGTAAGCACTTTCCTGAGATAGCTCTCTGGTCGCTTTCATGTTCTGTATGATACATTTACTCCAACTATGACTTTGGGACTTTACATTTTTCAAAGGAATATTGTATTGAAGGAGCCATTGGGTGGCATACCAATGCAGATGGGTATCTCTGACAGTAATACTTGGCACTCAGAAAAGCCCAGGTTATGTTAAGTGATTTCCGTTTTTATTTCCTAGAAAATAAAAGGGCAAGTTACTATGTGCCTTGACTTTACAATTTAAAGTTACCTCTTGGGAACAACATGTGAGTTTTAAGATGTCCTTTAATTAATCTCCTTCACTGCCATGGCTAATCTTGGTTGTCAATTTGAATGCATTTGGAATCAAGTAAACTAAGTCACTGGGCATTCCTATGAGAGATTTTGTTGGTTAGATTATCTGAAGCAGGAAGACCCATCCTATTGTTGGTTAGATTATCTGAAGCAGGAAGACCCATCCTAAAGCTGGGTATGCCTGGTGGCAGCCCAGGTGAAAGGACACGAAAGAAGGAAGCTTTGCTTTTTGCCTGCTTGCCTTCACTTTGCTGGTAAGTTCATCTATCCTGTTTCTGGGGATGCTGTTAGAACAAGATTTTTCTGGTTTCTGTAGGACTCCTCCAGGCTTTTCAGGGCCAGACTAGGACTTTTGAGATATCCATCTTTGTGGGTGGGCCGAGCAACTGTTAGATTCCCAGCCTCCCCAGCATGGACTGCATCTTGTAAAACAACCTAGTAAATCTCCAAACATATAGGGTTTCTTTTTCTGAGACAGGGTTTCTCTGTGTAGCCCTGGCTGTTGCTGTCCTGGAACTAGCTCTGTAAACCAGGCTGGCCTCGAACTCACAGAGATCCACTTGCCTCTGCCTCCCTAGTGCTAGGATTAAAGGCGTGTGCCGCCATAACCAGGCTGGGCTCAGGGGATTTAACTATTGGCAGAGGGTGTCTTTACCTGCTGAACAATCTCACCGGTCCAAAAAGGAAATTAAGATAAATCCAAACAAAATGAAATCTCGCAGCCGGGAAAGAGAGGCCAGATGCATGCTCTACACAGGCATAAATAGTATAAGAGGCCATGCCCTAGTGGGTGGGTAACTACTAGCTGTAGGACTTCCTACAGCCCCTTCCCCTTTTGTTTAAGTAAGAGAGTTCTAAGCCCAATAAAAAATTTTATACAATAAGAACAAATATATTCAATAAATATCCTATCCTAACTAGTTTAAATCTTGTATAATAAATAACTTGGCCAAGTGATGAGAGGAAAGTAACTACAACTGTCTAGTCTTCAACCTCATCGAAGATCCGAGAAGGGAAATAATATTACTTGAGTAAGCAGGAAGTGCAATCAAGCAACTTCCAAAATGTGCAACAAATGACAGAGACAACTAGCTACCTGGGTAAATCACCCAAAGTCTCATTTGCAATGTTGAAGCAACCAACTTTGGCTAAGGCCTAGAGTAACTGACAGACTCTTGTTTTGTTTTTCAAGATGGTTTCTCTGTAGCTTTGGAGCCTGTCCTGTAACTAGCTCTTGTTGTCCAGGCTGGCCTTGAACTCACAGAGAGCCACTTGCCTCTGCCACCCGAGTGCTGGGATTAAAGGCATGAACCACCACTGCCCAGCAACAGACCATTTTCAGAGGGAGGAAAGTTTTCAAAACCACCTTACCTTGTCTTAGCAAGATTTGACAGTCCTGCTTATCCATTTCCGAATACCTTGTCAGTGGTTGAGGCATGGGCAGTTCTTTGCCCAAAGGCCAGTTTTGCCAAGAAGAAGCTCCAAGCGAAGTGTCTTTGGTGCTCAACATTCTCTTGGAAATGGAAATAGATTGGTGCTGCCAGAAGCAATCGTGTCTCACTTCAACAGAATCCTAAGTTATTTAAATGACACATTCTACAGCTCTTTGAAGTGGTTGAAGATTACTTATCTATGCAGAATACAATCTCTATGTATCTAAAGAACCTTATTAGTCTAACTATAAGTATGACAAACATAGATGACTATTAATCCATAATTCTTAATACCTATATAACTTAAAGACTAAAAGTTCATATTAGAATATTATATAATAAACAATTGTACAACAAGTAAGGACAGTGACCTCAAAATGTAAACGATGTATAAGTATCTTGGTCAGAGGTAGAAATGTACAATATATAAAATATATCAATATATAAAAAATGTTTTAAGCAGAGGTAGAAGCATGCATGCATACAATATTCAATATAATTTAATTTTGTATCAATATACAAGAATTTATACCAATGTAATTGCCTATAAATAATAACTCACAAGTATTCACTCTTACTATTATTATTAGTGTAAGCTCACACTAATCTGTTATCCCATCCAATTTACCCCCTTTTTTTTCAAAGAGATTGCTGAGCCTATGAAATTTCCCCACCCCTGGGCTGGAGAGATGGCTCAGCAGTTAAGAGCACTGTTCCTTCTTCCCAAGGTCCTGAGTTCAATTCCCAGCAACCATATGGTGCCTCACAACCATCTGCAATGAAATCTGGTGCCCTCTTCTGGCCTGCAGGCAGATATATAGGCAGAACATTGTATACATAATAAATAAATAACTCTTTAAAAAAAATAAAAAATTTCCCCCAACCCTATACCAATTATAATCAACCCCTAAATGATCTCCCTAACCCTGAGGACAAACTTTGTTGGGAGATGGGACATCGTCTTCTAGAATTACTTCCAGCTGTCATGGAGGTGATGTTCTGTCTATGAGATCCTGTGAAAGTAAAATGATGATTAAGTTCCAAGATTACTGTCTGGTAAATTGCAAATAGTCTCTGAGTATTTGTTGCAGGTCTGGCCAGAACGTTGTAAAAATATGCACCATTTCAGCTAACCAAGTAGGAACCATTTTGAGCAGCTGGTACCCAAAACAGGTCTTATAGTAGCACTATTAGCATCATGACGTCATATCAACCAGGTGGAGTTGTTGTGGGGCCCCATCTTCTTCCTGGCAACTTCAAAGATTACTGCAAGAAAATTCATTGTGGAAAACTTAAACATTATTTATATAGACATATACAAACATATATATTCTTTTTTATTTTATTGGTATTTGTTGAGCTCTACATTTTTCTCTGCTCCCCTCCCTGGCTCTCCCTTGCCCCCTTCAATCCTCCCCCAAGGTCTCCATGCTCCCAATTTACTCAGGAGATCTTTTTCTACTTTCTACTTCCCATGTAGAGTATATCTATGTAAGTCTCTCTTAGTGTCCGCATTGTTGTCTATGTTCTCTGGGATTGTGGTTTGTAGGCTGGCTTTCTTTGCTTTATGTTTAAAAACCACCTATGAGTGATAATTGTCTTTCTGGGTCTGGATTACCTCACTCAAAATAATGTTTTCTAGCTCCATTCATTTTCCTGCAAAATTCAAGCTGTCATTTTTTCCTGCTCCATTGTGTAAATGTACCACATTTTCCTTATCCATTCTTTGGTCGAGGGGCTTTTAGGTTGTTTCCAGGTTCTGGCTATGACAAACAAAGCTGCTATGAATATACTTGAGCACATGTCCTTGTGGCACGATTGAGCATCCTTTGTATATATACCCAAAAGTGGTATTACTGCGTCTTGAGGAAGGTTGTTTCCTAATTTTCTGAGAAATTGCCACACTGACATCTAAAGGGATTGTACCAGCTTGCATTCCTACCAGCAGATTCAATCACCTTTATTAGCCTATCAATGTTACACTTATACATAATGTCTAGCTGTCTTCTCAAAGGGCTCTATTTTTAGTACATCATGTTAATAGTAGATAGCCAAGTGTGATGGCTAAACCTTAGCCTAGCTTTTTAATATCCTCTGTGAACTAGAAAGCCAATCACTCTACACACAACAGTGTTCCAAAATAACTAGGAAGCTGCTACAATTTTAAGCAGGGGAAGAAACATGTTCATTTTGGTCTTTTTGTATTTGTATTCCATCAAATTATATTTTCAATTAACAGCAACGATATCATAAAAATTGCTCTGCTTTTTAAATTTCTGAACTTCAATACAGTACAAATTGAAACAAAATAGTATTGTAGTCTTTTGGGAGGCAATTAGCCATCAATAGTGTAGCTGAACCTCCTTATCGATAACTGGGTCCAGCTTGGGTATAGCCCTGACCAAAAGGAGGACGGTTGCGTGCATAAGGGTTAGGCCCACTGGAAGGAGGGGTCATGGTACCTGCAGGAGATGGTGTAAAACCTGGTCTGGGTTGGTAAGCACCAGGTTGGCTTGGAGCCATTCCAGGCTGAGCACCAGGGGCACAGTATATTAGCAGGTTGAGATGTTTGGGTAGTATAAGTTTGTGGAGGATAAGTGCTCATCTGGTACTGTTGTGGTTGATTGTCATGCCCCACTACAGACTTCCATGTCTGAGGGCGACAGATGATGGGAATAATTAGGACGGAGAGAGGAACAGAGAAAGGATGATAAGAATGCTGATGCCAACTACACAAGCAATTGAATGTTTCTCATCATTCTTAGAAGAAAACGAGAGCTGAAACAAAGCAGATAGAAGTTCTAGGGAGCCGGGCGGTGGTGGCGCACGCCTTTAATTCCAGCACTCGGGAGGCAGAGGCAGGCAGATCTCTGTGAGTTCGAGGCCAGCCTGGTCTACAAGAGCTAGTTCCAGGATAGGCTCCAAAGCTACAGAGAAACCCTGTCTCGAAAAAAAAAAAAAGTTCTAGGGAGACTTCTCAGTTAGAAGGAGTGGGAGTTATTTAAGATAAAGCAGAGTGGTCTGAGTCCACGCACATCTGGAGGGAAGTCAGTGTAGATGTAGGCAACACTGAGCAACCTGTCAGCGTGCCGGGACGGCTCACTGTGTCCACAGCTTATAGTATTTGACAACACCTGCAGGATTGGGGGTGGCATTTCCCTCAGATTTTTCCATGGTTTCCATTCTAGTTATCAGGACATAAATGAGTTCAGGGTCCCTCCTGTCTGTAATCTGCTTAGCTACATTGAAATTGTTTTCACTTAGCCATGGGATACCGCCCTACATTCACTCTAAGACACACTCACGGAAGAGGTGCTGGGACAGTTGGCTGAAAGACCCACACTAGTTAGGTGTGGTTAGGTTAGGTGGGAAGGAGAAGTCACCTGTATTCATGGGCAATAAGGAAGCAGTGAGGTCCTATGGTCTCATCTTCTGTCCTTCTATTTTCCCCACCCCCAGGCCTCAGCCTATCTCTCCCGTCAATCTCACACACTCCTTTTTAAGATCAAAATAACTTAATATGCTTGTACTGGCGAAGACTCATCAATAAGGTTGCTAACTTGAAGCAGAAGGCTGGAGAGTAACCTGGTGAAGGACAGTGAATGCCAGACACATTCAGTGCCTGAGGACTGTGTTGACTTATGAAAACAATAGTCCAGAGACACCTCAGTAATATGATAACCCCGTGGGACCACAGCCAGTCACGCAACACAGATAATGTACCTCTTAGCCAGATACTAGACTAAGCACCTCACAAATATTGATTTAAATATTTGACAACTCCCTGATTACTGTGAGTTTGTTCCCCAATGGTAAATAATGAAGAGCTTAGCATAGCTGCCTGTCTCCGACACCGTGGGCTTCCCACAAACACAGAGAGTTACCCCAGCTGAATAATTATGTCTGCATTTGGCCCCTCAAAGCACTTGGCTCAGCACCAGTGTTCACGTGGGTTAATTCCTGCTCCCTTACATCCCCCATGTTCATTTTGTGTCCCTGAGAGACCGTACAACAGTCCTCATCTTCTGTGGGACTCCTTTAGCTTAGTGCCCAGGGCCAACCAGCCCTTAGAGTGGGATGTGTAGATCATCAATAGAAGCCAGGGCATAGTTGCTGGGCCCTTGGTCCTAGATGGCTGACCAATCACATCCCTGAGTGCAGGCCATTTCCTTGTTCCTGTCTTCCCATGCTCATTGTCTTCACTGCACACAGACCTGATGGCCACCAAAAGTTCAGCACCAATCAGCAAGGTCTTCCCTCAACAAGAACTAAGTGCTATGTGGATTTCTCTTCCACATTTCCCTGTGCTCCCCAAGTCTCCCAGGGCTCTGAGTACCCACCTTTACCACTGTTTGTTTGAGCTCCTGGCTCCCGCTCTTCAAATCCACACCCAGCGCCCCCACCAGCTGCTGCCACTTCAGGGCAAGAAACTGAGCAGCAGTTTCAGTTCTGTTTCCAGGTTTTCTGTCATTTTTCTGCCACACTGTCCTCACAGCCCTTCTGAGTTTGAGTCAGTTCCTTAAGCTTAAAAGGGTGAAGTGCTTCTGTGTCTAGTATTTTGAAAAGTTTTTTCAGGTCGTGGTATAGTTATAAAAATGACCAATGATCGCTGGCCACATCCCTAACAGTTAAGAATGCTGTAGGACCACTCTGTGCCCTAAGTAGGACAGTTACATCTAAGATAGTACGAGAATTCAGAACAAGTCGGGGGTGGTGGTGGTGGTAGCAAACATCTGTGATCCCAGCACTCAGGTGTAGCCTGGGCTCCAACACTGTTGTAAAGGTCTGGTCTGAGGGAGGAAAATAAAAACAACATTGGATGTGGGCTGGAGCAATCAAGAGAGGCTTACTGGGAGATTGATCTGTATGTGAATCTTGAAGGGCAAGCCTTAAAAACACCTCTTCATTCCCTATAGCACTTACAATAAGGCTCACACAGAACTGATGTCAAAAGGATAACTCCTGAGAAAGGAGGGTCAGAATGGCTAAAATCAAAAACACCAATGATAGCTTATGCTGGAGAGGATGTGGAGTAACGGGAACACTCATCCATTGCTGGTGGGAATGCAAACTTGTGCAAACACTTTGGAAATCAGTATGGCGGTTTCTCACGAAATTGGGACTCAATCTACCTCAGGATCCAGCAATACCACTCTTGGGAATATACCCAAGAGATGCCCAATCATACTACAAAAGCATTTGTTCAACTATGTTCATAGCAGCATTATTTGTAATAGCCAGAACCTGGAAACAACCTAGATGCCCCTCAAGGGAAGAATGGATAAAGAAAGTGTGGAATATATACACATTAGAGTACTACTCAGTGGTAAAACATAATAACATTTTGAATTTTGCATGCTAATGGATGGAAATAGAAAACACTATCCTGAGTGAGATAACCCAGACCCAAAAAGATGAATATGGTATGTACTCACTCATTAGTGGACTCTAGCCATAAACAAAGGACATTAAGCCTATAGTTCGCAAGCCTAGAGAAGCCAAATAACAAGGTGAACCCAAAGAAATATATATATAGATCCTCCTGGAAATTGGAAGCAAACAAGATTGCCGGGAAAAAGTTGGGAGCATGGGGGTGGGGGTAGGGGTAGGAGTAGGATTGGGGGAAGGGAAGAGGGGGAGAGAAAAGGGAGAAAGTAAAGACTGGAGAGAGCTTGGGGGAGTGGGAGGGTGGAGATGGAGGAAGGGCAGATATAGGAGCAGGGAAGAAGATATCTACATTAAGGGAGCCATTTTAGGGTTGGCAAGAGACTTGGCTCTAGAGGGGATCCAAGGTGTCCACGGGAATGTCCCCAGCTAGGTCCTTGGGCAGCAGAACAGAGGGTGCCTGAACTGTCCTTGCCCCACTATCACACTGATGATTATCTCGAATATCACCATAGAATCTTCGTCCGGAGACGGATGGAGATAGAGACAGAGACCCTCATCAGAGCAACGGACTGAGCTCCCAAGGTCCAGTTGAAGAGCAGAAGGAGGGAGAAGATGGGCAAGGAAGTCTGGACTGCGAGCAGTTGGTCCACCTACTGAGATAGTGTGCCTGTTCTAAAGAGAACTCATCAAATCCAGCTGGACCGGGACTGAATGAGCATGCGATCAAACTGGACTCTCTGAATGTGGCTGACAGTGGGGGCTGACTGAGAAGCCATTGATAAAGGCACTGGGACTTGCTTCTACTGCACGTACATACTGGCTTTTTGCTACCCTAGTCTATTGGATGCAAAGCTTCCTAAGCCTGGGTGTGTGTGTGTGTGTGTGTGTGTGTGTGTGTGTGTGTGTGTAGGAGGGGCCTTGGACTCCCCACAGGGCAGGGTTCCCTGCCCTCTCTTAAGGAGGGAGGGGGACAGAGGAGGGAGAGTGGGGGAGTGGGAGGGGAATGGGAGGAGGGGAGGAAGTATAAATTTTTGAATGGAAAAAAAAATGGAAAAAACATATAGAGAAAGTTCCCTAGCTTGTTGGGAAACTGTGTGGAGCCTGAGCTCACTGATAGAGGTCTGACTCCACATGAATTTCTCCAAGAAGCAGGAGCTGTGAACTCTGACATAATCCATGCTGTTAAACTCTGTGGCCCTGACATGCGCAGTGGTGCTCCTTGTCAACGTCTGCAGTTGTCCTCAGACCTGGAGATGCCGCTAGAACGCTGGAGCCGGACAAAACCAGAGCGGAGAGCCAGTAAGATGTCAGGGTGGCAAGCCAGACCCGTGAGCGGCGGCACGCTCCCCAAAAGCCACCGGTTCCTTCCAACGGGCACTGCAGGCCAGGCAGTAGAGGGCGGCCACTACTGCTGTCCCCGTGGCGGCAGAGGAGGAGGAGCCGGCTTTGGAAGCCAAACCGCCTGGTGCTGCAGGACGACGAGCTGGCCGCCAAGCGGCGTCTGGAACAGCTTAGCTGGTCTTCAGCGACTTCAAGGACAATTAGGTTGCGCTGCTGCTGCTGAGGCTGTGGAGCTCGCAGGGTCAACGACAAGGAAGCTCGGATGACTCTGAAGTGGAAGATGAAGCAAAAGATAATCTTTCTCCTCAGAAGAAGCCAGTTTGGGTGGATGAAGATGATGAAGATGAGGAAATAGTTGACATGGTGAACAATTGGTTTTGGAAAGATATAATGAAAAATGCCAGCGAAAGTAAACTCTCAAAAGAAAAGCTTCAAAAGAGACTTAAAGAGGCATTCCAGCATGCCACGGGAGGAGTACCCGATTGGGCACAAGCGGAGAAAATCTGCAGATGATGAAAGTGAAGAGGATGAAGATGATTTGTTACAAAGGACTGGGAATTTCATATCCGCATCCACTTTTCTTCCTAGAAGAATTCTGAAGAACTGCCGTCCTGCCAGTGCTGAATGGCCTCCCACTGCTCGGATCTCATCAGTGCAGCTCCATCCTGGCGCACAGGTGGTGATGCTCTCTGGGGTAGATAATGCTATCTCACTATTTCAGGGAGATGGCAAAACGAACCCGAAAATCCAGAGCACCTATTTGGGAAAGGTTCCAGTCTTTAAGGCTTGTTTCAGTGCTAATGGAGACGAGCTTTTAGCCACAGTGTGCACAGCAAGGTTCTTTATGTCGATGATATGTGAGCTGGAAAGTTAGTTCCTGTACATCAAGTGAGAGGTTTGAAAGAGAATAGTGAAGCGATTTGAAGTCTGTTCAGATGGATCCTTCCTGCTCAGAAGCGGCCTTGCTGGGTTTTCTCATTTGCTGTCAATGAAGACGAAAGAATTAATTGGTAGCATGAAGATCAATGGAAGAACTGCAGCATCCACGCTCTCTTCTGATAGTAAGAGGATATATACTCCTTCTGGGAGTGGAGAAGTTTATGTGTGTGATGTGAATTCGAGGAAGTGCGTTAACAGATTCCTTGACGAAGGCAGTTTATATGGAGTAAGCATTGCTGCATCAGAGAATGGGCTGTGTGTGCCTGTGGCTCTAAGAGCGGAGTGGAAAACATAGACAGTCAAGATTCTTGCCTCCAACAAACCAACCCAAAGCAATAAAGGCCATAATGAACCTGGTCACGGGTGTCACTTCCTTGACCTTCAATCCCACTACAGAAATCTTCAAGAAAAATGAAAGAAGCTGTCAGATTGGTCCATCTTTCTTCCTGTACAGCATTTCCTAACTTTCCGGTTTTTAAAAGGAGTCCTCTTTCTCGTGTTCAAACCATGGATTTTTTTCCCCCAGAGGTGGATCCTTTGCCTTGGGGAATGAGCGAGGCAAGGCCCTGCTGTATAGGTTGCACCATTACTCAGATTTCTAAAGATGTTTTCCTGAAATCCAGTCGAGCCCACCTCAGTCCATCTTCCCAGAAATCTCCCAGTGTGTGATGATATATGGATAATGATTTCTGGGATCTATGCTTAAAATTAGCAGCAATGTCTTAATATATAAATTTTATTTGAAAGAAAAAAAAAAGATCTGTGGCCCTTCCCTTCTTTCCTCAAGTCAGACATGCTCAGGTGACTTGTTTGGGCCAATGAAACAGACCCTTTCTGAGGCGAGGGCCACTGAGAGTTTGGGGGCCTTTGCTGGCTGCTTTACAAATAATCCCCCAGGGGCACTCCTCTGGCAGCCTGGGGTCCTCAGTGACAAAGACACTGCAAAGAATCCCAAGATCATCCTAAGAATTTGTTATTGACTCTGACCCAGGTTCTTCTGACCTTGGTGGGCTGTGGAATTGTGACCTGATTGGCTTAGAGATAATGAACCCAGAAAGGATATCAGACCACTTTCTCTAGTCTTGGACTGAAGAGAGCATTTCTACAGAAGAACAGAGAGTTTCTGCAGGAGAAGAGAGAGTTCCTGCAGGAGAACAGAAAGTTTCTGCAGGAGAACGAGAGTTTCTACAGAACAGAGAGTTTCTGCAGGAGAACAGAGTTTCTGCAGGAGAACAGAGTTCCTGCAGGAGAACAGGGAGTTCCTGCAGGAGAACAGAGTTTCTGCAGGAGAACAGAGTTTCTGCAGGAGAACAGAGTTTCTGCAGGAGAACAGAGAGTTTCTGCAGGAGAACAGACAGCTCCTAAGGTCCCTTCCAGATGGACATTGGACTCCGGACATTTCATTTGTTCTGTTAAAGCTGTTTTAAAGTAGAGACAATGTAGAAAGGGGAAATCTTCTAGCTAACCTGGAATTCTAATCCAATGTCAGAATTAGAGTATCAGAGCAGACATTCTAACACATCATATGGCTATGCAGTTCTCTGGAGAAACCACAGGACTTTAGAGACCGAGAAAACCCATTTCTCGATATCCCCTGTTTGTCCCTTGAGTGGAGTGTAACATGCAGAAATAGCTTTGAAACCAAAGGAGCGTGCGTTCTCAATGGCAAGTCTTTGCTCTCGCTCTTCTTTCAGCAGCTTCTTTAACTCAGTCACTTCTTGGTTAGTGCTGCAGAGCTGCTGCTGGACTTCAGACAATCTGGAGGGTGAAAGGCAGGCAAAGGGCATTACTGGATGTAGGACACAATCTCGAATACATCGTCACAAGGCTGGAAGCATTTCCCCAAACGGGAAAACCAAACTAACATAGAAGTACAGCTACAGCACAATTAAAGCGGAAAATACCTATGGGGAGAGGCGAGTCCATCAGAGCAGCTGTAATTCCAGCATTTGTAGTGCTGCATGTCTGCACTTGTGTTACAAGCACTGCTCACTTCTTGCACAACATCTGTTAGGTACTGTTGCATTCAATCTTTACATCACTCTGTGACGCTTGTCAGATACTAGGACTCACTAAGAGCATATGGCAAACTCTACTTCACCAAAATTACGACCCAATTTCGTTAAAATAACATACACTGGCCATACACAACAATAGGTTTCATTATGATCTTTCCATACACGTAAATATGATTTTTTTTATCACATTTACCCATTACCCTCTCTGTCTATCACCCAATTTCTTTGCACACAGTGTATGATGGAGGGTGAATCCTGCTCCTATACCTTGGCTGTGGTTCCCCTATGGCCTCTGGATCTCTTTTTCTCTTTCCATTTATTTCCTGGGGCACTCCTGGAATATCTACATTTGGTGGCTCCTAGAAAAAACAACAGTGGAGCAGTTGTGATGGAAGCTCTTCAGACACCATGTGTGTGCAAACTGAGAGCCTTCCACTGTGTAGGGAAGCCAAGTTTGACAATAGCGACAGCATGTCTGTTTCTCTTAAAACCAGAAACATCTGGGGAATGTGCAGTAATGATGGTGATTTTTTACACACAGATACTACAAAGAGGAACAGTCATCCTTTTCTATGGGAATAGAAATCAATTTTAAGAATGGCTCAAAACTTCTCAAACACAGATCTGAAATACACACTTACTAATCGATCTCTGTCTTTCTGGAGTGAAGACATGGCTGGCTGTTTTCAAGCTCGCAGTGGTGGTCAGGGGAAAGGCGCCTAGGGTTCCTCTTCCTGCAAGGCTGCCACTTGTCTCTTCAAGCTCTCTGTCTGTGTAGACAAGCCTCGTTTCTCCCCTTGGAGGGCATCTGAGGACCATTGTAGGCTTTGCCTAGCTTCTTCCGACCCCTTCAGCTTCTCTTCTAGTTTTTCATATTCATTTTTCAGCTCCTTATTTTGCTGTAGCTGAGCCTCAAGGAGTTGCTTTTGCTGACATTTATGGCTATCACTTTGTTCAGGTCTTGCCTGTACTGGCATCCAGCTTGGCATTCTTGGAATTGAGATCATCCATATGATTTCTCAGCCCTTGAATTTCTTCCTTCAGTTTATTATTCTCAGCAGCAGCTTCTTGGATGAGTTGGTCTTTTTCTAAGATTATAGAGAGATGTTGATCTTCCAGCTGCTGGTAGTCACTTAGGATGCGGTCTCTGTCATCCTGGAGCGAGGACATGGACTGAACAAAGGAATCCAGCTGAGCCCTCTGCTCGAGGTTCTCCTTCTTGATATTTTCCAGTGTTTCCATGAGCTGACTGGTTTTCTCAACAGCCTTCTTGTTTTCTTCTTCTAAGGCGACATTCTCTTCTTCCTTCTGGGACAACAGATTTTCTAGTTTTTTGATCTCTTTATTGTATTGCTGGTGCAGTTCAGCAACAGCTGGCTGGATCGCCTCCTCCTTGCCAGAAAGCAGGCTTATAACCTTCTGTTCCTTCACATTGACTTCATCCTGCAACCAACTGGTCAGCTCACTGGAGGCCCTTAGGTCTGTCTTGAGAATTTACAATTCTGCATATCAGCTTCTTGCTGTTTTATAATTTCTTCCAAATTTTCCTGTTTGTTTTTACATTTTTCCAATGATTCATTTAAGTCAGTTGACTGGTCTTTGAGACTCTTAAGTTCTGACTCCAACTTAGCTAATTCATTCATAGAATTGTGATACAGTTGCCTAATCTCTTCTAATTGGGACATAAGCTCTTTGTTTTCCCCCTGCAGGGTATCACAAACTTCCTGTTGATGTTGGAGCTCTGTCTGGGCCTTGGACTCCCAGATTTTCTTGCCATGTTCAAGTCTATGAGAAGGGGTTGGGGGAGAGAAGGAGAGAGAAAAAGGAGGAGAGAGCTAACTATGACATACAGCTAGTTGATCTATAATTCAGTCAACATTCATTATTGAAGGTTTTAATAGAGATCTTAGTTCTCTGCATCCACAATCCCTACACAGAAAGATAGCATCCAGCTACATGGCAGAGATTTGAATCATGAAACTGTGATCAGTTTGAGACACTGAGAAGGAACTCAGCCCCAGCCCCACTGTTTCGTTCTGCCTTGCTCCAGACAAGTCAATGGTGGGCTTCTGTACAGCTGCAAGCCTGGCAAAAAGCAGCAGTGAGGAAACAAAAGGGGAGGAGTCCTGAGGGCGGGGCACTGTCAGTTCCTGAACTGGAAAGGCGATTTAAGAGTGTGAGGATGGTATTTCTAACTGGCATCAGGGTAGAGCTGATGCCAACTGTGGTGGAGAGGACAAGGCCACTTAGGACAGCAAAGAAGTCCTTTGGGAGTAAGCTGGTGGAAATCTCAACCGTAGGCAGGTTGTCAAGAATCCAGATATAAAAATGAAGAGAAACTTAGGTCATCTCAATAGAGATATGGGGGGGGCATATCAGTGGTTTTATATTAATAATTTTATGCTAATACAAATTATAACAAGTCACAAAATTGACAAAAATGTCAGAAGGGAAAGAAGATATACATTCTAAGGGGATTTAAAACATAAATTGCTTCTGTAATTCTAATTAAAACAGCTTAAAGACTTTGCCTTCACAATTATCTCTGGAGGGAAAAAAGGCTTACGCTAATTTGGCATTTGGCATTTGGCGATACTGATCTTCAATTCTTCTGCACGGGTGGTCATTTGCTGCAGCTGATCCTTTAGAACCATGCAATTCTCCTCTTTGAGTCTGATCTCCTCTTCTTTGGTTTGAATGGCATCACCAAACTTCCGCTCCCATTTCTTGTCCTCCTCTATCACACTGTCACGGTCATCCTGGTGGGATGACATGCTCTCAGTAAAGGCTGCGAGCTGAGCCACAGTGCTGGCCAGGCTCTCCTGCAGCTGTTTCATTGCTTTGTCTTTCTGGGACAGGGTGACGTGGATCTCTGCAAGCGTGTCTTCCATGCGGACCTTTTCTCCATGCAAAGCATCCAGTTTCTTTTGCATGTTCTTTTTCTCGTCCAGGTGTTTTTCTTCCGCTTGCTCCAGTCTTTGTACCAGATCTTCATCTTTCTGTTTCATCTGGCTCTTGATGGCTTCTTTGTTTGACTGAAGTTCCTTTTTCAGACGGAGGTTGTCTGCTAGCACTCTCGCGGCTTCGCTTTGCGTGTCATCGAGCAGTACCTTGAAGCTAGATAGTTCCCCTTGGGCCTTTTCACGATGTTCAACTGCTTGCACCAGATATCCTTTGGTCACGTCTGGATCCTTTTGGGATTCAGTCTGAACAAACTCTAAGGCCTTAACCGTCTTCTCCAGAGTGCTGATCCTCTCCTGGTACCTAATGCAGTCCCTCTGCAGCTGCTTCACCTCGAGCTGTTTTTCTTTCAGCAGCTCCTGGAGCTCCTTTGCATGGCTTTGATTGCCAGGTCCTTTCTAGACACCTTGTATCTTCTCTAAATACTCCTTCCATATTTCTGACTCCACCTTGGCTTTCTCCTTAATCAACTGCCGCTTTTCTTCTTCTAAGTCACTCATGCACTTTTTAAGGTTCTACACTCAGATTCTAGTCGCTCGTTTTTTATTTGGGCATCTGTAACATCCTTGTAATAATTCCCAATGCTTCCATTAAATTCTGCCAGCTGATTCATTAACCTTTCTTCTAAGTCATCTTTTTCTTCTTCTGCCATCTCTTTCAGCTTGGTAACTCGGGAAAGTTCTTCTTGAATTTGCTGGTTTAACGTGTTTACTTTGGTGACTTCTTCAGGTAGTTTTAGTTCGCCATCCTTTGCCGAGATTTGACTCAGGAAGGCATTTTTCTCATTTTCTAGTGTCTGGCTAAGCTCCCTGTCACTCTGTTTTTCCATCTCTAACTCAGCAACTCTTCCCTTGAGTTGGCAAAGCTGCTGGAGGTGGTCACTGATGTCATCGTGGGAGCCCAAAGTCTCACTAGTGCCAGGCTTGGCGCTGTTTGCTGAAAGAAGACTGTCCAAATCTTCAAGTTTAACGCTCACACTCTGAGTATCTTGCTCTTGCGATTTGCCTGCCAGAGCTTGTGTTTCTTCTTCAGTGATGACATCTGTTTGTTGATGGAATTTCTCAGTGGCCTCTAGGCTAGCTTGTTTCAGTGCACTCTCCTCTCCTTGGAGCTTCAGATCTTCTCTCAGAAGGTTTTTCTCTGCCATTAAAGCCTCAAACTCCTTAGAAAGGGTTTTATACTCTAATTGGACCCTTTCTAGTTCCTCCTTCAGGCTGGAATTCACAGAAAGAAGAGCATCCATGCTTTCCTTGGCTCCTCCTAGAGGCTGAGCCTCTGTTCTAAGCCGGTCATTTTCTTTTCTTTCCTCTCTTCTATTTCCTGTTGCGCAGCCTGGAGCTGCTTTTTCATCTCCTTTTTTTGTCTGTCTCTGTGCTTCATAACTTCCCGTGCATTCTTGCTTCTCTTGCCTCACACTTGTCAGCATGTGCTGGATCCTCTCTGCTTCATAGCACGCGTTCTCATAGAACTGCAGAAGAACTTCATGCTCCTTCTGCAGCTCCCTGTGCTTCTCTTGCCACTCGGTGCTCTCTGCAATGTTAGAGCATCTCAGAGATTCAAGTTCTTTCATCAGTTTTTCCTTTTCTTCCATAAGCCCCTCCAGAGCTAGTTTCAGGCTTTCACAAGAGCCACCAAGGCTCTGGTTTTCAAGTAAAGACTTGTCCATTCCTACAATGAGTTTGTCTCTTTCTCCCTGAAGAAGGGCTAACTTTCCTGGGAATGCATCTCTCTCTTTATTTTAAACAGAAACACGGCTTTCCACATCTGCGAGAGACTTGGTCAGGTGTGCCACAGCATGTCTAGCCGAAGACAATTCCTCTTGCAGATTCTTGTTTTCTTTCAGTGCCTCCTTTTGGGAGATGAGAACAGCCTGCAGTTTCCTCTGTATCTGCTGCTTTGTTTTAGCTTCTTCCTCGACCTCTACTGACTTCTGCTTCAGCTCACAAAGTTCCACCTGGAACTGCTTTAGCCTGTCCTCATGCTCCTAAGCCTGCATTTCCAGCTGTGTGTGCAGGGCCCTGATCAAATGCTCCTGCTCCATCATCTCTGCCTGAACTTTGGTGAGGGTGTGTTCTCTCTCACTAAGCTGTCCAGACAGGTGGCTGACCTCTTCTTCCTTCTGCTGCATGTGCTTTTGCAGTCCATCTAGTTTAGGCTGTAATGTTTTCAGATGTTCCAGGCCAGCAAGTTTGAGTTGGCTGCTTTCCAATTCCTGCTGCAGGCTTTCCTCGGCTTCATGGAGGCTGCCTTCAACTTCTGGATTTCTAAACCCTGTTTATGTATCTGCTCTAGTAACAGAAATTCTTCTTCTGATTTTTGGATCAGCTCACTTGTTGTAGAACTAATTTTCAATTCCAGCTCTTTTTTCTCAACCTCCATTTCTTTCAGCTGGGCCTTCATCTGGGCAACAGAAACGGTATAACATCCTCATGTTATACTTATGATTTATACATTTAATGCTTTATAAATTTTACCTCAAGAGAAAAAAGAATTGCTCAACTAGTGTGCCTCAACTACTAACAAATCTGGGCCATAATACAGATTCTGAAATATTCGGGAATACATAAAACATTAAGATGATCTGGTTGACAGAGACAGACTAAAGGATAGTTACTAAAGCAAATACATACAATGCAGTATTACGATACAATCTAGATTATAAAAAGTTCCTGCCTATATGAAGAGCTGGAAAAGGTCTTAGTAAACACTTTCTTATGTACTGTCCAAGGACCTTGTCTTAACAGCTCTGTCAGTGTAGGAGGGCATCACCTCACAACAGTGGTGGGCGAACACACTCACTGCAGTTGTGTGCCAGCCTGGTCCACTGAGATCCCGACTCCCTTTGTTCTGACACTTATACTCACTAAGAGCCTTGGGGTGATTATAATCTAGTTTTCCACAGAGACAGATGGAGGAGAAAGGAATATACCAGCTATCCAGCCATTTGGCAAACAAACTTGTTTACTGTTAATGTATTTACTGGAAGTATTATGGTTTCTCTAATAGACTTGTAAGTTTGTTTAGACTGACTTGTATACCCTAAACCTGAACAAATCTTCGTAAAAAACAAAGCTGATCCCACACTGGGAAAACGAGTGTGAAACAGGAGTAATGGTTCACCCAAGATATGGATCTAAGGCACTGGAGTGGGATCGCTCCTGAAATGTGTGTTAGCATCACCCCCTCGCTACTCCTGTGGGGAAGCTGCTTTCATGCCTTTCGGGATTCCAGTCAAGTAGACTGGATATGACAGGAGGACAAGGGCACAGGGAGGCCAAAGGCAGATAAGAGTAGCCCAGATCGGCAGCGTGGGTCCATACAGTACAGCAAGACAAAGGAAGAATTATGGCCTTATCCGATTACTTCAACCCATAAGAAAGCTGACCAAGGAAAACCAAGCAGAGACCATGCCCGAAGCACAAGAACCACTCAAGACAAACAAGAGGGGGCAGTGACGAGAAAGACATTCTCCAGAAGAAAAGAGGAAAATGCAGAAAGACTCTAGCCTACAGCCGTGAAGGAAAAGAGCGATTAAGACAAAATAAAAGCCCAGGGAGGGACCGTGCCTGCTTTACCGTACTGAGCGTTTGCCGAAAAGAATGAATAGATGGCACCGTTCCTCTGGCCGCTTAAAGGTTTTCATGCCTGCTGCCCAACAACCTGAAGTAGAAACCAGCCCTCCCCGGCAGGGAGGGGGACCGCAGACAGTACCTGGTTTCTCTGTTCAGCCAGAGTCAGCTCCTGCTGCAGCAAGTCGACAGTCTGAGCACGGCCCAACAAGGCTTCTTCCAGATCCTCAAGTTTCTTTTGCGTTACCCTCAATTTCTGGAAAGAAACATTTGGACATAATTACAGATAAATAAGCACAATTATTTGCCCACCTTCCAAAGTGCCATGTGCACCTGTAAGGCTACGCTTTAGAGTGTGGAAGAAAAGGGCTAAGTAGGACACTGCACGCCATGGCCCATCCAGCAGCAAGAGAATATCCAAAATGTCTTCTCCAGAGCGTGACAACAACCAAACCCAAATGCAAGCAAGGCCTTGAATCACGGAGCCTAATATACCTAAGATAAAATGACACACACTCACGTTCAAAATTACATAGTTCCTGTCCTGTCCCTAAGTAGCAGAGGTAGCATGCATATCTTATCTACAAAAGAAAGCAATCATTATAGGCAAAACCATTTCTCTTCTGTTTTCAATCACAGGGCAGGCACTTGAAAAATACCTATTGAATCAATCAATCAATATATACAATTCATAGTCTAGTTTTCAAAGTAGTACACTCTGAAATTCCACTTAGTAGTATATTCTGAAAGACTGCTTAGAACTTGGAACAGGTTTGCACTCCAGAACAAAGAAATGAGCGGCTGGTAAGATTGGCACAATTGGCAAAGTACTCGTGAGGACTGTGTTCAATCTCCAGAATCCACAAAAAAAAAAAAAAACAAAACAAAACAAAAAAAAAAAAACAAGCCAGGTGAATCCCAGACTGAGGTGGTAGAAACAGGATTCTGGAGGCTTCTCGGCCAACCAGCCAGCCTAGCCTCAGTGGTAACCTAGGCCAATGAGAGGCCCCGCCTCCGAGGGGGAAAGTATCAAGGCCAATGGGTCCAGAGGAAGGAATGGCATCCAAAGTTGTCCTCTGGTAACCACACACATGTGCATGTGTGCATGCATACCCGGGTGCATAAACATGCACTTGCACATACATGAACACACATGTACAAACACAGATCAAAGTGTCACCAAAGTGCCTTTCCTTATAGGGTTCTACATTCTAAGTACACACAATGAAGTCATTTTTCAATGTACCTTAAAAAATACTGATTTACCTTTTCTCTCCCCATCTCCCCTTACCCCCATCCCCCCCCCCCCCAAGATGGGAAGGAGGGGGGACCTGGGAAACGGGAGAATTGGGATAAAGGAAAGGTGGATAGGGGAGCACGGAACCACAATTCTTAGTTAAGGGAGCCACTTTAGGGTGGGCAAGCGACTTGACCCTAGAGGGGCTCCCTAGTGCCCAAGATGAGGTTCCCAGTTAGTTCCTTGGGCAGCTGAGGATTGGGAACCTGAAATGACCCTATCCTAGAGCAATACTGACAAATATCTTGCATATCATCATAGAATCTTCATCTGGTGATGGATAGAGATCGAGACAGTGACCCACACAGGAGCACTGGACTGAGCTCCCAAGGTCCCAAGGAGGAGCAGAAGGAGGGAGAACATGAGCAAAGAATTCGGGACCACGAGGCGTGCATCCACCCACTGAGACAGAGGAGCTGATCTACGGGGAGCTCACCAAGGCCAGCTGGACTGTGACCGAAAAAGCATGGGATAAAACCGGACTCTCTGAACATGGCGAACAATGAGGGCTGATGAGACACCAAGGACAATGGCACGGGGTTTTGATCCTACTTAATGTGCTGGCTTTGTGGGAGCCTAGCCAGTTTGGATGTTCACCTTCCTAGATATGGACGGAGAGGACCTAGGACTTAACACAGGGCAGGGAACCCGGACTGCTCTGTGGACTGGAGAGGGAGGGGGAGAGGAGTGGGGGGAGGGGGAGAAGGGTGGGAGGAGGGGGAGAAGGGTGGGAGGAGGGGGAGAAGGGTGGGAGGAGGGGAAGGGAAATGGGAGGCTGGGAGGAGGTGGAAACTTGTTTTTTGTTTATGTTTTTTTTTCTTCTTTTCGCAATAAAAAAAATACTGATTTAATAAAAGAATGTGCCTTTCAAATCACTTTTTACCTTTTTTTTTTAAAAAAAAATACAAAACTGGGGGCTGGAGAGATGGCTCAGTGGTTAAGAGCACTGCCTGCTCTTCCAGAGGTTTCTATAACTACCATATTCACAAAATACTTTAAAGCTAAGGCTACTTTTATCAATTTTATTTTTTGCTGGGCTTGTAAATGGGTAACTAATTTCTCCTTCTCCTGGAGTTCATGGTTTAGCTCTTTCAGCTCTTCTTTTGTAGAGTTCTTATAATGCTGAAAATCACAACAGATTGAAGTCACTTACTTAAGAGTTGCAATTAATATATATTTTATCCTTTACACTATTTGCCTTTTAGAGACATTTAATTACAGCTTCATTAAAGTGATAGAAGCACTCAAGAGCGAGAAGCAGGAGAATCTCTCTTAGAAGCCATTCTGGTTTAGAGTCCCAGAACAGTCAGAACTACATAGAAAGACCCTGTATCAAACAAACAAACAAAAAACAATAAAACCAGTCAATCAACCACCACAACAAAATCAAACAACACAATCAAGAAAAAAATTAACACAAAGGGATAAATTTTGGGCTGGGAAGATAGCTGAGTTTAAGAAAGCTTGTTCTACAACCATGGCAACTAGGGTTTGGATCCTAGAACCCACAGAAGCCTGCTACTGCAGCTTCAAGGGATCTGACATACCCTCTTCTTGTCTCTGATACCCTTCTCTGTCTGTCGCTGTCTGTCCATGCCCCCTGCCACACACATGCACACATGCATTCTGTGCTAAGCACACCACGGCATACCATGGTTACAGGGCTGCTGTGACTGACAGCTGGAGTGGACTGGGACGACTGGATATCATTTATTGAGCACGGAAAGGAAATGATGATAGAAGATGCTGGCACGTTTAAGGCCTGAAGGCTAAGTAGTAAGCTAGAGCGAAATGCAGAGTATAAAATGAATAAATGAAAAATCTAACAACATGACTCAAAGGGAAGTCTGAAAGAATCAATGTGAAAAGGAAAAGGTTAGTGCCTGTCACCACAGCCAGGGGAAAAGAGTTGCCATAGGAACCATAGAGGAGGAAAAGAATTCAAACAAGGACATTACTTGCTTTTAAAATCAACTTTGAGATGTTAAACAACCCTATTCTATTTCCCTCCTTCTCCCTGCTGTAGGAGGGGCTAAACCTAGGGCCTTATCCACACTGCATAGGTGCTCTTCTCCTGAGCCACATCCACAGGGCAGACAAGGAACAGCAATATTCCTGAAAGGCAAGGCTAAGCAGGGCACTGGGAGGTAACAAGAGCCCTCAAGGGCTGTGGCTCAGAACTTGAAAAACTCCCCTCAGAAGGAACACTTCTGATAATATAATACAGGGGGCAGGGGGAGTCGAGGCTGACTTACAACCACTGTGAGCCACAGGGGCACAGAAGCATCAGGGTAATCTGCACAAGCCCCCAATACCTGACGGTTCCTGTTCTCTACAGGGGTACCCACATGTGGTTAGGACCCAACACTCAGAAGGCAGAGGCTGAGAGATCAGGAGTCCAAGGTCATCTTTGGCTAGCTACAGAGCAAGTTGGAGACCAGCCTGGGATACACGAGACCCCGTCTCAAACAAAATAAATTAAATTAAAATAAATTATTTGAAAACTAAAACAAAACAAAAACCCTCAACTATTTGACTTGCCACTTGTCTTTGAAAAAGTTATTGGACGTCTTTTGAATCCTTAAGGGTTGGAAAATACAATGCAAACTACAAGAAAGGCAGACAAATTTACGGAAATAAACAGAGGTTTTCAAACAAAAATATTATTCCAGTCCCATTTACTCTTCACACTTTTCCCGTGGAACAAGAGCTATGTTCCTAAGAAGGAGGAAGGGGAGGAGGGAGATGTTAACAATAACTTCTTAAGACAGTTTGGTACTAAACTGGCTAAGCAGACAACAGAGACCCATCTTTCCCCAGCTCATCTATACTTGGTTTCTGTCCCCACAGCTCTCGGACTAACAGTCCTTAGCACAGGATCATTTACAGAGTGGCAGTGGTTTTCTTAAACATCACTTCTACTTTGCATGAGGGAGGCTGCTCACATCCCTCTAGCTTAAGGTATTCTCCTCAGAAGAACACACAACGGAGGTCTTATTACTCTGAATCTGGACAAAGTTACAGCTTCTAAGAGAGCTTTCACATTTTGTTCGCCATTATAGCCAGACAGTTCACACAACAGAACATTTCCTATTTCTGAAAATAAGCTCAGCATCTCTGCAAGAGAAATAGAAAGAAAATGCAAATGAGTAAACCAAGACACAGGGAACTTAAGTAACTCCCCAAGCTTCTTGGTTGGTGGGGACACACAAAAGCATCCCGTTTTCTGAGTAACGTTCTCACCTTCCATTCTTCATCCAGGATGAAGACAGGGTTGCAGGGGAAAGCACCATGTTAATAGCGATGTAGCGACCTTATTTCACTGAGTAGTAAGTGCATAAGCCACACTGACGACTCATCGGCGTGAGCTCTTAAATAGTTTATTATTTTTCCACATGTAGGCTCACACAGACATGAGAGCACACAGACACAAAGAGTGTTTGGTTGCTCGTGACTGGGAACAATCTACGTGTCCTCCAGGGAGGACTGCTAACTGCACTTTCTGTATTTCTCCTAGGGAATGCTGTGTAGTTGCCTGACAGAGTAGGGTGGTGTGTTCAAAGCTTGTGTTTACTGAAAATGGTTTTTATATAGATTGGATTGCTGTATCAAAATTCTTCGTTTGGATTTTGAAATATTTTGGACTCTGGAATATTTGTACACATATAAAGAGCCATCTTGGGAGCAGTTTAGACCTAAGTTTAAACACAAAGTCATTTATAGTCCATATATATTTAACACAGAGAGACTGAAGGCAGTTTTATACAGTATTTTTAATCATTTGTGCATGAGGTGAAGTTTCACCACAATGAATTCCCTACTGTTGGCACAGGAATACTCACCAAGCTTTAGTTTTGAGCCCTTCATGTTTCAGACATTAAGATCAGAGACGCTGTATAATATTAAGTGGAAAAAAGATGTATTATGGCTCACTTGAGGCGAAGTATATATTACATATGCGCCTTAGCAGTCAGAATGTCTCTTAGGAGCAAATTATTTACCTCGCTGATTTCTGGAGTGGGGAAAGGTGACAGAGGTAAGAAGGTAGAACTGGGCTTTATATTATTATACCCTTTGGTTTTGAATTTCCTTTGATCAAAAGCGCATATAGCTGATCCTAAAACAACTAAAATGAAAAGGACTATGATGGGGAGGGGGAGGTGTACCTTAGCAACAGAGGGGTTGCCTAGTAAGCATTCGTCTCTGGATTTGATTCCCAGCCCTTAAAGGCAGGGAGGGTCTTAGGCAGCCCAGTCTGCGTTCCACAGGGTAATTAATAACAGATTGTATGTAATAATCAGAAGTCTCACCGATAACTTACTCCTAATAGGTAACCAAGAAAAGTTAACGATATTTTATAAACAAGGGTAGTATCAACATCTCTTTAATCCAAATGGGTGGGGGCAGCAGGGAAAGAGAGGTGAACTTTAAAAGTCAGTAAGAAAGTTAAAAAGGAAACCTTCTAAAGGTCATTATTTTTAGGAAGGGCTGGCCATATTACAGTAAAATGAAAAGTCCACACCCCAAAAGCGCGGGAGTCCTCAGCAATGCGGACAATCATCTTGAGAAACCAAGGAAGCCTCTTCTATGTGATCTTCTAACAGATCAAATTCTGTTGAGTTGAGCCATATTTTCTAATTCTCTTAATTTGCATTTTATATTTTTATAAACATATGTGGCATATTTACAGAGGTATTCACACTATCTAAAATAAACATAAGATATACTCAATAAACATAATATAAATATACTTAGGAGAAATAGGCCCAAAGTGCTGCATAGTTTGGGAGTTCCAGTTTACCCTAATTTCTTACCTACTGCTGTTTGTGCTAGAGACTATGGGCCAGGCTTTTGAGGAGATTTTGGACTAGGGGCACCACTTGCTAGTATTGGGTTCTGTGTGAGAACCAACCCGGAGTAGAGCCTGAAACTTGGTTTAGTATGGCTTTTTAACTTTGTGATGAAAAAAATGAGAACTAGGGACAGGGCTAGTCAAAGACAAACAGCAATTTAGCAAGGGTCGGACTACAACCTGACGTCACAAAGCATCCTTTGCTGGTATCGCTCAGGATGTGAGTGTAAGAGACAGTGAAGAGTTGGAAAGTGGCGCTTCAGCTGGGATAAGCAGACAGAGATTTAAGGGCTCAGGCTCTGGGAAGAGTCAGTGAGGAGCTCTAACAAGAGACAGAGAGCACTCAAGTGCTCCTTCACCTTAAAAGGCCGGCAGGTCGGCGGCAGAGGATGCAGAAACCTAGCCAGCTCCTCATGATTTCAGACATTCTTTGTAAGAATGTTACTATGAATTTATGGAATCGCATCATACACCAAGCACTCAGCTAGCTCACTGTATTTGCGATCTCATCCTAAGGATCACACAATCCTGAGGCTCAAATAGCAGCTCAGTGAGGCATCTCTCAGCTGCTTATTTAAAGTTGTGTATTTACTGTATCTATTTTGCCACCTAACATAACTATCTTATTGCCTTATCACAGTTTATTATAAGAAGTCCTGGTGGTTTTGTCTCTTTTGATCTCAGTTGTATCTCCAGGTCCCAGAATAAAATACAGGGTGTACTAAATGTCCCTTGAAGCAATATTATGTGTAACTATCTTTAATTTAAATGTAATCTAATAAACTTCAAAGCACTGGTTTATACAAGGTGTTTGGGGGAGGGACAGAGCCAGGATAAGAGGTGACTTTTATCTCTTTGTAAACATACCTACATTTAGCCTTAGATCTTTCAGTTTTAAGATTCTCCTTACAGAAGTTATAAAATGATCTAGTAGGCATGGCCCCACCTTCTCTCGGGTGGGTCCAGACTGGTCATTCCCAGAGAACTGCAGTGAATACACAGGGAGTGGAATGGGGACATGTGGAGGGGGTGGAGCTGAGCTGAGCTCCTTCAACATCACTGAAGGATGGGGATGGTTTAAAACGCAACCCAGCTGTAGCACACTAACTCTGAGAGATTGACAGGGATGGCAAACGGTAATTTAGGAATTATCCAGCTGTGTGGCACCTGACTTTAATCCCAACACGTGGGAGACAGGCAGGCAGATCTCTGAGTTTGAAACCTGTTTGGTTTACGAATAGAATTCCAGGCCAGTCTGCTGAGTGAGTCAGGTTGTGTCTCCATTGTCTCTCCCAAAAGCAAACGATTAGGAATTGGCACCAAATGGGAGTGAAGACCAATGGGGTTTCAGCACCATGTGTGGATTGACTGAGATATTTGACAAAGGTGATATGAACATGATATGATATGAAAGGTGATAGGAACATGTTGCCTATATAATATGGTGTGTCAGTTTTTGCAAAGGTATTTGAATATTCTTCTGAAACCAAAGAAGTTTGTATCACTCGGGTGTCTCTCAGAGAGTGATCACTTTGGGTCCATGAGACGGTTTCCCAGGAAAGGCTCTTCCTGGAATCTATATGAAGGCAAAAGGAAAGAAATAAAGTTGTCCTCTGACTTCCACATGTGCTACGGAAGTCATATGCACACATTATACACAATGATAATCCTTATTTTAAAATAGAATGGCCATTTCCCTTCTTCAAGTATAAATGAGGAAAAGTTGAGGGGAAAAAGAGTCCTATCCTGCAGCACACATGTAATATCGGAGAAGGAAGGCTGAGGAGAGAGGGGATTAAAGTGCAGGGGTGGAGATTGTCTGGAGGAGAAATAACGAAGGTAGAAAAACTATGTGGAAAGGGGTATGGGCATGGAGATGTTAGGAAGGGGTCAGGAGACAGCTAACCACACTAAGATGTATGGGAAGCCTGATAGAAACCACTACTTTGTAAGCTGATTTTTAAATATATTGGTTTTCTAAAGTGGAGTTTGAACAGAGATACTTTGTGTGGTGGACTATGCTGTTCCCATACCCATGGGTTCTTCAGCAAAGCCCAGTGCTAGGTCCGGGATAGCTCCCTGTGAGTTATTAGCCAAGGAGGGCTCAGAAACCCAGAAAATCCAAGCTACTGCATTTGTGCTTGGTTGTCCACTAGAACTGGACAGTGAAACTGTATCATAGAACATACACACTTTCATCACAGGACAGAGAAATCAAACTGGGTCTGACCTGGAAAGTGGCTAACGTCTGCCTACAGCTACTGGGAGAGAAAAGTTATCATTGGTCTCAGCCTACAGTGGACACTGCAGGCAACAATACTGACCTGCCACATAAGGTGCTCACTGGGGCAACAATGGCATGAATGTTTTGGGAGTTACCAACCCCTATCTGGTTGGATATCAGGCATACTCTACATAAGGGAATTCATGTCTGGTATTGTAAATCTTGTCCAAAAGTCCTTAGCTGGGAAGGTATAGACACTAGGAAGGGACTTGTTTTGCTGAATGGACATGTTTCCACATTGCCTTGTAAATATGAGTATACCCACTGTTGTTTCTTTTTGCCATGAGCAAAGGTGAATGCAGAAATTTGTCACTAGTCAAAGGACTGAGAACAACAAACCATCAAGTGCTCAGGACATCAGTCTCACTCCCAACCACCATGGGAACAGCACAGAAAGAGGAGGCGGGAAGAACTTAAAAACTGGATGTGAAGAAGTGCCTTGAAAATCTGCTTTCTGGACATGACATGGCTGTTGCATGCATGAATTAACCCACAGCTATGGTAACTTGCATAACATCCCTCAAGCTTGTCAATATCCAGGATGGATGGAGGAGCACACGAGGCCTCACTCCTAGCTAAGTAGCTGCTTGCAGTGAATGCCTGTTGGGGAAGGGAGTCAGTATTTTTCAGGGATGTCACCGTTAGTAAGTTGTCCATGATTCGGTAAACACAGTCTCTCACTCATGCACATACAGGCAAGCCTAATTGAACTCAGTGGTTTCCTTGTTTGTTTTTTAAAGACACCAGGGGGTTGCAGGAGAGTTTTTAGGGGGCCAGGGAGGGGGATAAAAGGTGAGGGTGTTCCTGATCACAATGCATTGCATAATGTAGGAATGAAAGAATAAAAAGTTTTGAAAAGATGGTCTCACTCTTCTGAGTGACTCTTCCTCAGTTCCCTTTCCCCTTGGCAGTTATTTTCTCAAAGCCTCCTTCATCTTCTTCTGGGCCAAATACAGACATCCCCAAACTTTCCTATGGCCTTGTTTGTCATCCAGATGTATTTCCAGATGTATCTTCAACTGAAAACTTATTCAAATATTTGTCAAATATATAAGTTGCTTGTAAGTATATCACATATATATGCATGCCATATATACCACAAGTATAATCCGTACCAATGAATCATATAATATTATGGATTAGAAAAAGAAGTGGCCAACTAAAGGCTGTTTTTGTTGAAAACAGTGTAAGAGGAAGACAGTCGAGTCATTAAGAGCACTTGCTCTTGCAGAGGACCCAGTCGGGTTCCGGGTACCACTGTCTGGTGTCTCACAGCCCCATGTAACTTGAACTATTTTCTGACACCCTTTTCTGGATGTTTTACACACAGTCCTCCACATGGTCATATAGATGCACTCTCATACTCAAAAAAAAAAAAAAGGAAAGAAAATAAGAAAACAAACAAAAAAACCCCCAGTAAGTGAACTTATTTTCTATTATCACTTCTAAAAGGCAGATGCTTTCTTACTTCCATTGTATACTTTTAGCTCCTTTATCGAAAATGAGGTGTTCATAGGTTTGTGGGATAAAATCCGGGTCTTCTATACGATTCCATTGGTCGACTTCTCTGTTTTTATGCCAGTACCACACTGTTTTCATTACTGTAGCTCTGTAATAGAGTTTGAAGTCAGGGATGGTAATGCCTCCAGAAGATCCTTTATTGTATAGGATTGTTTTGGCTATCCTGGGTTTTTTGTTTTTCCATATAAAGTTGATTATTGTCCTCTCCAGATCTGTGAAGAATTTTGATGGGATCTTGATGGGGATTGCATTGAATCTATAAATTGCCTTTGGTAGAATTGCCATTTTTACTATGTTGATCCTCCCAATCCAAGAGCAAGGGAGGTCCATCCATTTTTTGGTATCCTCTTCAATTTCTTTCTTCAATGCCTTAAAGTTCTTGTCAAATAGATCTTTCACTTCCTTGGTTAGATTTACCCCAAGATATTTTATGCTGTTTGTGGCTATCGTGAATGGTGAAGCTTCTCTGATTTCCCTCTCTGCTTCCCTATCCTTTGTGTATGTAGCTAAGCATGGTGGTATGTCTCTAGTCCCAGTATTGGGAGGCAGAAGCAGGCAGAACTCTGTGAGTTTAAGCCAACTTGGTCTGTCGGGGTCCAATGTCCCAACAAACTATTTTTCCCTCTCTGGATCGGCGTGGAGGCACGGGAATAATTGAGACACTGTTCACACAGCAATATCAGAAGGTGAAAGACCCCAGTGGTGGGCAGTCTTTCAGGCTGAGGAGACCCTCCCAAGGAACAGCGAGTCACTCTTCGGATGCAAATAGCAAGAGGCTTTATTCAGTACACAGGTACCTGGGGCGACTTAGTCTCTCGGGAGACAAGCGCGCCTGCAGACTGGGGGAAGGTCTTTTTATAGGAAAGAGGGCAGCAGAAGCAGATTACAGAAGCAAATGCATTGTTAGTGGTCAGTTGGAATGGGGCAAGGGGCACAGGGGGTTTTTCCTTTTCCCAGCACAGATGTATGGGAACAGACATCCTGTTAATTGATGTCCTGTCCGAATCTATGGATATAAATATCCTGTTTTGCAGCCAGGGACCCTGACCTTACTCTGCACTTACAGTCGTTCGTCAAAAGCTTTGTGAAATGACGTTACAGCAGCCAAGCTGGGATCTTTCATAGGGGGAGTTGTCTCTTCTGTGAATTACTGATATTCTAAGTTGGGCACATGTACTGACTATAGGCATCCTGTTTCCCTAAGCAAACGGGATGTTCTCATTAGAGCAGGCCAGCTGCGGGTTCCTTATCGCTTGGGGCCAGGTGGCTGACCGGCTGACCGCAGATATCTCGCCTGGCTTCTCCGCCCTTGTTTTCAAGTCGAACTTCCCTGCTCTAATTACTTGCGTTGCTCCAAAGTTTAAGCCTTGCAAAATGGCATTACTGCTGCTTAGTGAGTGGGGGTCTTTCAAAGGGAGTCTCAGAGTCAGGCGGTGGTGGTGCACGCCTTTAATCCCAGCACTCGGGAGGCAGAGGCAGGCGGATCTCTGTGAGTTCGAGGCCAGCCTGGTCTACAAGAGCTAGTTCCAGGACAGGAACCAAAAAAAGCTACAGAGAAACCCTGTCTCGAAAATAAAAAAAAAAAAAAAAAAGAAGGGAGTCTCAGGGTTCATTCAAATCCTGAAGATCACCTGCATTTATTATCCAAACACCTTTTATCCCCCAAGGTAAACTAAGGGGGAAGTTCATTAGCATTCTGTTTTGGGGTAGCAGGACTAAAGTCACATCCCCAGCTCTGTCACTAGCTTGGAATTGACACCTCTTCTCAGGCAGTCTACATAATTACAAAGAAAGGAACAGCATATCCTGAGCTCCTGAGCCAGCCATTTGTAGATGCTTTAAGCATTTCTGTTGCTATGGTGATTTGAGAGGCTGGCTCTTGATATAATGCAGAAATATGCAGCCTGTACAATATTGCCCCACACTGGTCTAGTGAAGTCAAGGCTAACCAGAGCTACATAGCGAGACCCAGTCTTTAAAAAATGCATTGTGCATACCATAGTAGGCAGTTAATGTAGAGACTCTTAACTGTTTGCAAGATCTTACAGTGACCATGAGCCCTCAGCTGTAGATGGGCTATCTGGGCCATTCTGCGCCCCCCCCCCCCCCCAAGGCTCAGGGAATAAGGTGGAAAAGGGGAAGAAAGAATGTCAAAGCCAGGGGATGGGGAGGAATGCTGCCCTCTAAACAGGACATGATTGTCACAGATCCTGTGCAGGATCTGACAAGATCAGTTCAGTTAAAATTTTCAGGGTGGAGTAGGGAGGGGCTCTTAAGGGCCCCACCCCGCCCAAGGACCTACTGGTAGTTGATGGCTGACACAGGAGGAAAACTCACTTTTCTTTGAGGGGTGGCCATTGGCAGATTCCTCTCACACCAATGGATAACCCAAAGTCAAGCACACAAGGACAGCACTAATTGGATACAGTGGATTATTGTTTTAAAAAAAGAGGGCTTAAGGGGAAACAGATATTGGGGAGGTCAGACAGAGGTGGAGGAGGCAGTAGGGGGCTAGGATTAAATACACTGTATACTTCTATGAATACTTCAGAGAGTAAAATGAAATTCAAAAAAGAACAATAAATAAACCAGCTCAAATTATATACTTTTATCTATCCATCCATCATCTATCTATCTATCTATCTATCTATCTATCTATCTATCTATCATCTAGATATTTAGGATTTTCAAGACAGGGTCTCTCTGTATAACAGCTCTGACTGTCCTGGAACTTGCTTCATGGACCAGGCTGACCTCGAACCCACAGAGATCCGCCCACCTCTGCCTTCCAAGTGCTGGGATTAAAGGTGTGCTTCACCACCACCCGGCAGTATGCTGTGTTTGTTTAACTCTGTGAAGCTGTGATTCTTTGCCTATCTAAAATACCCGATGGTCCTAATAAAGAGCTGAATGGCCAATAGCGAGGAAGGAGAAAGGATAGGCAGGGCTGGCAGGCAGAGAGAATAAAGAGAAGGAGAAATCTGGAGGAAGGGAAGGAGGAAAAATGAGAGAACAAGGAAAGGAGGGCACCATGGGCAGCTGCCCAGCCAGCCATGGAATAAGAGTAAAAAGTAAGATACACAGAAGTAAGAAAAGGAAAAAGCCCAGTGCAAAAGGTAGTCAAGATAATTCAATTTAAGAAAAGCTGGCAAGAAACAAGCCAAGCTAAGGTGGGGCATTAATAAAGAATAAATATCTCTGTGTGATTTATTTGGGAGCTGGGTGGCAGGCCCCCAAAAGACCAAAGAGCAAAAGAGCTAAGAGTAAAACAACCAACACCATTATTTAGAGGGTCTCTAACATTATCACCTCTTCCCCTAGGCCCTGAGGACCTGGACAGTGCCTTAGGGGCTCAGACTGAGCAAGGTGAGGGCCTGTGTGTAAGTGTATACTTGTGTAAGAGACAAATACTTTCCTTAGCTCACCAAAGCCATTTATGATGGGTGAACAATGGCCCTCAATTCTTTGGTGTTCCTACCATTGGGAGCTGTAGTCTGTTTCTTCCCCTTGGATCGGGTGAAGAATGTGACAGAATCACATTGTCCTGGCCCCAGGGTTCAAGAAACCTTGTCATTTCTACTCTCTACAGAACTAGTAAACCTGAGGGCAGTGGCGGCTCACGCCTTTAATCCTGGCACTGGAGAGGCAGAGGCAGGCCTGGTCTACAGAGCAAGTTCCAGGACAGCTAGGACTGTTACCCAGAGGAACCCTGTCTTGAAAAAATAAATAAATAAAAAGAAAAGAATAAGCCTGAGTTAACTTGCTAGAAAGGCCACAGGAGCTACAGAATGCTCAGAAGAGCCTAGCCCAAAGGAGAGAGCCCCCAGCTCCTGAGAGGCTCAGTCTGGTGCTCACTTGATACAAAGCTGAACAGATGCACAGTTTCTCCTCACTCCTGGCTGTGGGATCCTGTTTCACTTTACTTCCTATTGCATGAGACGTCTACTTGGGTTGGAAAGTGTTCATTTGCCTTATATTTTGTCCCCACAATCCATTATTTAGGGAAGTCAGGGCAGGAACTGCAGTACAGGTCATGACGGGTGCTGCTTACTGGCTTGATTGCCATGGCTTGCTCAGCCTGTTTTCTTATTCACCCAGGACTACTTGTCCAGGGGTGGCACTGCCCACACGCCTGGGCCCGCCCATATTAACCATTAATCAATGAAATGCCCCACAGGCCCATCTGATGGAGGTGACCCTCAATAGAGGCTCTCTCTTTCCCGACGACTGTAGCTGGTGTCAAGATGACAGCCAGTACGGATCCCTATTGTATTTCAGAAGATAGTTCTGTTCTGGGGGATAGACTATGACATGTGCTTAGCCATTCCATTTTCCCGCCATCTTTACTTTATTTGAAGCTAAGGGCTGCCATTATAGTTAGCCTAGGACACCTAAATGGAAATGCCAGAGGATATGTCCAGCCTTCTGAAAGTGGTTTTCCTTTCTGATTTAAATTGGCAGGTCCAGCAGACTTGGCTCTTATTCTCCCCAAGCCCCTCATTTCTTCCTTAAACACAGATTCCTGGAGATACAGCTGTTGTCCTATGACCACGAGGTAAAGAAGCAACAGGAGAAAGGCAAAGCCATTACAGAGAGCAAGACCTTCTTTGGTCTTGGAACAGCTGTTGGAACAACATGATGCTAGTTAGCTGTTCCCAGAATTCAGGTTATGTGCAAAGAAGCTTCACTTGTTGAAGCCACCATGACAGGTTTTCCTGAACGTCCTAGTCCCTACTCTGTGTAGTGAGTAATAGGAGACCCTAAAGACAAAAATGGAGGCCATCCTTGTGCTTGGAAATTTAGAACTTGCTGTATCCCAACCCTAGCACAGGTGGCGCCCAGAGTCAGGCCCCTCCCTGGGTACCAAAGGATTCCTGCTACACCTGTCTGGCTTAGCCTGCTGGTGGCCAGGATGTTCTGTCTGGGCTCTGGAAGGTGCTGGCGGCAGGTAACTCAGGAGGCTGCTACCGTAGGTCAAGTGTGGATGCTCCTAGGTGCGACTTCAGGTGTGAGAGGGCGGAGCTGAGGAACTTGATGAGATGATCTCACTGCAGCTGCTGGCCGGCCAGAGGCGTGGTGCGGCCACATAAGGAGCAGTCACCACCCTGACCTCTTTGGTTCAGAGTTGGCAGTGGAGTGGGGCAGTGGGGCACACTCTCTAGTTCCTTCTCAACTACATCCCCAAAGCTCTACATGTTGGCCAGGTCCATCAGCCGCCTGGCAGGATGAGTGGTCTTAGCCCCATGCTGTGGATAACATAACCTGGGTGGGTGAACCCTACCCACAGCCCTATCGTCAGCCTGCCTCTGCAGACTCTAATGCCTTCACGGAATGCGAAGTGTTAAGATGGAAGGTGCTGGAAAGCCAAACCTAAGAAAACAGAGGAGACAGCAACTTCAGTTTGTCTTCAACAGTAATGTCCTGTCTGGAAGCTCACGTCACAGTAACGCCCTTCTCTCGCCTACCAGTGTTCTTCCTCCACCCTGTTCCTCAGCTCACTCAAATAGCTGAGAACATCTATTAAACAATGGGATGGAGAGATCTCTCCATGCTGAGAGCACTGGCTGCTCTTCCAGAGGACCTGGGTTTAAATGCCAGCTTCTTCCTGGCAGCTAACAACTGTAACTCCAGCTCCAGGGGGATCTGATGCTCTCCTGTGGACTCCGTGGGCACAAGGCATGCATATGGTGCATAGACAAACATGCAGACAAAACGCCTAGACAGATAAAATAAAAGTAAATATTAAAGCTAGCTGGTGGTGGTACACACCGTAAATCCGAGCACTTAGGAGGTAGAGGCAGGCGGATCTGAGTTCAAGGCCAGCCTGGTCTACAAAAAGAGTTCTAGGACAGTTAGGGCTTCTCAGAGAAACCTTATCTTAAACAAAGAAACAAAACAAAACCTTAAAAAAAAAAGACTGGGTTTATACATTAAATACTGCCAATTTGAACTCCCAGCTCCTGAAAATACCCACAATGCCACAGGACTTTCTTTCAAGATATCCTGAGTAGCTCTCTCTGTCCTAATAAACACCGAACCGTTCTTCCTTCTCCAGATGTAACACCATCCCCTCTGGCCTGTGCGTGCTGTCTGTATTCCAGATTGTAATCCTGTCCTTTGTTTACTAACAGAATTTCCCTTACTGGAGATTTGCCCCCGTAGTTTTATTTGACTTTGACACCGCTTTAGGGAGCAGTTGACAGGGAGAATCAACATGGTCTCCTGTCAATACCCAGGAGGAATTAAACTGCTGCCCATAGCCATCTGTATGACCTTTTAAGTCATTCTCAGATTCTCGTGTGTGTGTGTGTGTGTTTGTATGTGCGCACGCGCACATGTACACATGGGTGCACAGGTATGTAGATGTTCCTCCATCAACCTGGGTGTCCTAACTCAGGAGTTCTCTCTCTCTCTCTCTCTCTCTCTCTCTCTCTCTCTCTCTCTCTCTCTGTGTGTGTGTGTGTGTGTGAACTCTCATGTGTGCACATGTAAAGATCCATACCCAGAGCTTTCTTCTATCACTCTACTTATTTAGTGAGATAGCATCCCTGAACCTGGAGCTCACTGATTGAGCTAGACCGACTAGTCAGCAAGAACCTAGGATCAGCCTGTCTCCATTACCCTTGCCCAGAAGCACTGGGTTATAGTGGCAGGCTGCTTCTCCTGACTTTTCCATGGGTTCTGGGGTTCTTAGGTCCTCATACTTCCACTGTAAACACTCTTCTGATTAAGCTATCTCCCCAGCTCACCCCCAAATTCTTGGCCATGACACTATTCAATCATAATAAATATTTAATGTGCTTTATTTATTTACTTTCTTTTTGGATCTTTGAGACAAGTTCTCACTATATAACCTTGGCTGGCCTGAAATTCACTGTGTTAATGAGAAGGGCTTTGAGCTGGATACAAACCTCTTGCTTTTGCCTTGGAGTGCCCAGAATTATAGGTATGTGCCACTATGCCCAACCCATTTTAGGGCATCAGTTTAGGAGGTCATTTGTATATAGCAATAGACAGCAAACATAGTCACTACCATAGAATTACGCATCCTCTAAACAGGTGATTTATTTGGTCTGTAGTAGGTGTTTATGTGTATTGTTAACTGTCAGAGGCACAACAGTAACAGAGGCTGATGGTGCAGGAGGCACCGCCCCCTTGTTCTCCTTTCTGAGTTGGCGCTGTGCAGGCACGATGATGCTGGAGGCACGGAAGCTGCTGTGGGCTTTGCTGGCTGGCAGGGGTTAGGTTGCCCGAGTTCCTGCATGACTTGCAGGCGGTGCCAGATCTGGAGGCTCACAGAGTTTCCATGGAGACTGTAATCTTGTTAGGATGGGCTGAGGTGAAGTAACTGCCCTGTCTCTCCTGCTCGCACCTGAGTGAAGTTCTGTTTGCAAACCGTCTCGGTTAGGAAGTCTTCTCGCTACCAGGGCTTCACCTGATGCACAATTTGTGGGGTACCTCGAGGGTCCTGGGGGACTTGGTTGTTAGCGACAACAAAAGCAACTGGTTGAGAGAAGGGGTTCCCTTCAGAATATTCAGAGACATGGGGTGAGGTGCTCCCTTGGGTCTGGGAACACCGAGTACTGTCTGTAGAACATTTGGGGTTTCTAGAGAACCCTCACCTGAGATGTCTACCTTGCTAAGCCTTTGGCTTCTAGCAAAGCCTTCCCTGGCCTGCTAGTAGACATAAGAACCACCGCCTTTAACGACTTTTAGACAGGAAACAGGTTATCCAGTTCCTTTTAGATTTTGGTTCATGAAAAAGACTTTCCTGTCCTGAGCAGTCGTCAAGTTTTCTTCAGTTGGATCACCACAACTGTGTTGCCTGTGTCCCTTTGCCTGGCTGCTGGAGGCTCCAGTGTAGCTTCTGTGCGTAACTGACATCAGCTTCCCCCAGGCTGGGTACTGGGTATCACCGGCCTTCCTGTCAAGAGGGCTCTAGTGCATCTGCCTCTTTTCCTTTGCTTGGACCTACTATTTGAACCATCCAGCCTCCTTTAGATAAGGCTGGCGTTAGAAATGTAGGCTCTTCCACACCATAGCTCTGCCCAGAGGGGCCACAGAAACTGGGTTCCAACTTGTACACCATGAAAAAATGTCCACACAGGAAGTCATGGCCTCATCTCCACCTCCCAAGTCTGGAGCCAAGGGAAACCACTAGCGTGTAGGGTCCAGGGTTGCCTGAACAAGACACTGGGAAGGAGGGCCAGTTTGAGCAAAGTTTTAGCCTCCCATAGCCCAAATTATGGGAAGCCATTGCCTTCCCTTTGAATAGTAACAAGTTCTGAAGCGCAGGGATCAAAGTTCTTGTTACACGTGGGATATGGGCACATGCATGTGTGTGAGAGAGCCTGTGGATCAAGCCCAGGACTGGGAGACCCACAGATGCCAGCTCTCAGTTGTGAGGCCTCCGGGTACTCCTTCCAGAAGCTGACCTGCATGCGTAAGCCTGAGGCTGGGGTTGGCCAGAGTCTGGTCTGTCTCTCGGTGGCAGAGCTCCAACATGATGCCGTGAGGCCCTGCCTTCAGTGCTGGAGCTGCTGGGGCCCTGCGCTTTCTTCTCCACGGTCTGGATTTGGCTGGGAGAATAAGGTGCGGGCTCTGGAAAAAAAGACAAGAATGAAGATGTAGGAGTTTTTTTTTTTTTTTTTTCAGTTGGAGCGTCGGGAGCTGCCCCCGCTGTATCTGTAGATGCTATCCCCGTTTGCTGCCATGAGAACTGTCAGACTGTCCTGGGGTCTGATTTGTTCTCCAATAGGAAGAGATTTGGCTACTGGCTCGGAAACTAGACTTTGAACTCTGGTCTTGGGCTAGCAATTTTGCTTGCTTGGTTGTTTTGTAGATTTATTTAAAATTTTTATTTATATTTGTGTGTGTTTATTTCTATGGATTTGTGTCTGGGGGACAGGAGAAGTCATTGGATCCCCTGGGGCTGGAGTCGCGGTGTTGTAAGCTACGGATTGTCTGTGCTGGGTGAACTTGTGGCCTCTGAAGAGCAGCAAGCACTCTTAATTGCTGAGCCATCTCTTCAGCCTCAAGGGTAGAGCTTTTATCCTAGGTTTTCCATAATAAAAACTGGTACAATAGTGACAGAAGCCTCTCAGGGCAATGGCCAGGTCAAATCTGATGGTGGAAGGGAAGAGGCTACATTAGCTCTCAGAGAATAGCCTGATTTCCAGCTCCTTCACTTTTTCAACTTCTCCCTTCCTCCTAATTCCAAGATGGGGACACGCTCCTTCCTAAACCCAGTCCCCTTCTTCTGGAACACAGAGATAGACCATGCTCCTCTTGTGGATTTACAGCTTCCACTACCAGCTATGTCTTCTAGACTTTTCTTCTTTCAGAAGTGTGATACAGGCAGAACCGTGGGATGGAAGAAGTCATGCCCTCCTTTCGAGGCAGACAAGCATGGGGATGGTGTATTATTCTGGGGTCCTAATTAATTTTGAATTACGCATGCCACACCCCCTCTTGTAATAATGTGGTTGTCAGGTTAGTTCCTTTACCTCATGGACTGTTAACGCTGCATCTTGAATAATGCACGTGGCAAACAACCCCTGATCGCCTACCTGCCCGTGCACTCCCCTCTCTGAACGATAGTACACATTTTCCTGGCCCTACCAACAGTTACATTTTGACAGTTTCTGTTCAAGTGCACTCCCAACCTATCTGAGTATGGTGAATAGAGGAGCTAATCCATTCTGAACTTGTTTTGGGCACATGCATGGTAAGGCAAATATTTGTAGTAGAAAAAATAAACACGTGAATTAATCTATAAATAAAATAGAGAATCCATCAAACTGTCTCTCTTAGTAACCAGCTCCTCCTTTCCCAGAAAAGAGAATCCAGGCTGTATGCTTAGGGCTATGGGATACCTTCACTCATGTGGCTTGCTGTCAATCTTTATTAATATTAATATTATTATTTTAGTTTTTGAAGACAGAGTTTTTCTGTGTAACAGCCTTGTCTGTCCTGGAACTCACTTTGTAAACCAGGCTGGCCTCGTGGCCTCAAACTCACAGAGATCCTCCTGCCTCTCTCTCTCAAGTGCTGTGGGATTAAAGGCCTGTGTCAATCTTTATTTACAGTGTATCTGTTTCTAATCTGTACAGTTGCTTCGCTCCCGATAAAGCTCTCTTACGACTTCAGTCAATCTCTGTGAGCCCTTATTCTCACTTCTTTGGCTACGAGGCCCAGAACCTGCCAAAGCCCAGCCTTAGCCGCTGACCACTCATAGCAGCTCCTGTATTTGTGGCCACTAACTGGAAACACCGACTTGGGTTTAGCATTGAAAGATATTTTGGACCTATTTGTTATAGCAGTCAGTATTGTTCTGGTTAGTCCCCCAAAAATAATGGTAAAGAATACATGAAATGTAACTGCTAATAAATTGGTACACATAAAAAAAAAAGTTAACCCTTAAATTATTAGTCACCTTGTACAGTTCTGCCATCCAAGGTCAGCACTGTTGTACAGTGGTACCTTTTAAAACAGAGGCTCCTGAGACAACAAGATAACCTCAGACAAGGTCCTTTCATCTTGCCCTTTCCTCTCCCCCATATTGGAGCCTGGTCTATCTATGACCACTCTTTAGAGATGTGAGACCCTTATTCTATCCAGTATGTCTCTTTAAAAGATGATTATTATTATTATTATTATTATTTGCGTGTTTTCCCTGCATGTATGTCTATGTGACATGTGCATACAGTGCCCAAGGATATTAGAAGACAGTCCTGGACTGTGAGCTGCCATGTGGGTGCAGGGACTAGAACCTGATCCCTGGGAAGAGCAGCTAGTGCTCTCACCCTCTGAGCTACTTCTCCAGCTCCAGCAGGTCTGCTGGAGAAACTACAAGCGATCCCCTCTAGCAAGTACTTGCCAGTTCATTCTGTACGCCAGGGGCTCCGCTAAGCTTTTCACATGCGCTGCTTTCGTCATCGCCAGCCCACGAGGTAGGCGCTTCGTATTGCTAAATATCACCAGTGTCCCCATCTTAAGCCCACCACAGACCCGTTCCACATCAATGTGCTGCACTACTTCCATGGGGCCTTGGAAAGAGTTTACCTTCCTCAGTGACTTGTAGCTGGGTGGTACTTTTGGAGCTGTTCTTAAGTGTGTCCTCAGAATTTAGGATTATGGTTCTTCCTTTCATGGATTTATGGTTCTTCTCAACTTCACGGAGCTGTAGAAGGAAATGAATTATTTATGCTAGCGAGGGGCATGGCTGTCCTACGCTTAGAGCCCTAGATCGTGAGCCATGAGCGAGGACTGTGTCTGTAGATCTTGCTGGTTACCTTCACCTGCCTCTTGTTGGTTCCACGGCTAATTGGAGACTGCAGTGTGCGGCTTGGGTGGGGGGGGTCACACAGCATTTGACGGGATATCTAGACTTTATCTCAGGGTTCTCCTGTATCTGGTCAGGAGCCAGTGAGGCTAACAGAAGGAAGTCTGGGTGGGGAATGGGAGGAAAGATCCATGTCAGTTCCAGAGCATGACAGGAAGTGAGGACGGCAGGACGCAGAGGTTATTTGAGTTTGCCAGAGAAAGAGAGAGAAAGAAAGTCTGTCTTGCTAGAGAGGATGGTCAAGGTATCTCTGGGCTGCTGAGAGAAGCTGCCCGTGTTTTAAGGAGACTGAGGAGACATCCTGGGCTGAGGATCAGCAATGTGTTGTCTGGCCATTTCTTTTAGTATTTACACTATTAAGATGACTAGGGCTTTATTTTGTTTATCTTTTGTTTTTGGTTCGATGTGTGTGTGTCTGTATGTGTGTGCATGTGTATGTGTGTGTGCAGATGTGTGAGCACTAATGACTGACTACAGAGGCTTGTGACTGCTAAGCACTTTCTCTACACTAAGCTGCACTGTCAGCCTCTCAGATGTTCCTACTGCACATGCTCGCTGTTGAACCCTACAGGGCTGCTCCCTGCAGGGCAGGATTTTGGATTTGCCATATCAGAAACCATTGGGAGAACACACCTGAGATCACCGAACAAATCCACAAGAAACAAATCCGCTAAGGATGTTGCTCCCGAGAGACTCACCGCTTGGATTTTCTTTCGCAGCTGGGCATTCGCTCTGGAGAGACTTTTTGAAACTGAGTTCAGGTAGTAGATGGCCAGACTAAAAGAGAAAAAAGCATACCTCCTATTTTCCTGTGATATTAGAAAATGGCAACAGCTCAGTGCTTTTCCTAGGTCCCGGGATTACCCAAGCTTTTCCTCTAGCAGGACAGAGCTGGCTCTGCCATCCTAGGTTGTCTGCTCAGCATAGGGAGGGTTCTGAACACCCTCTCCATTTTGTTGAGTGTAGGCATGACCTGCATATGTCTAGTTCTCAGAGCGTTCAGAGTGTTGGTAGAAGGAATCACCCTGATTCCAAAGAGGTAGGGCGTAGCAGGGTTTCTAGTCTGCAGAGGAAGCTGCGAGTGTTTCCTGGGTAGCTGTCCAGCAGCAGGTTCGTGTCATAGTTATCGTCATCTCACTGGTGTTGATGGAAACTTGATGAAGTCGTGCTGGGCAGCTAGACAGGCGCTAACCAGCCTGGAGGCCGCTGAGGATGAACACCTCCTTCAAGATCAGCTTCGGTCCATTAACTGAAAGCTACATCCCCCCTGGTCAAAAGAATGGAATCCGAGTTCTACTTCTGGCCCCAAGTACGGACAAGACATTCAAATCTGCTACAAAGATTAAAGCATCACAATTTATTGTCAGTTTCCCTAGAAGTTAATCTAACTGGGTCTACCAGTGGTTTGGATGGGAGACCAACGTAGAATGAAGAAATCTGATTCATCTAGAGACATTCTGAGGAGACGGGAGGAATGATTATGGCCGCAATGGAACTATGTGCTCACACAGCCCTCACTTACACAGTTGTTACAGATCTCAACTGATAAACCTTAGGACTTTTTGAGATCTAACTCATAAGTACAATTTTTCTTTCTCTTCTTTGGCTACCAAATCAAATTTTAAACGTGCTTGCTCTGATACGCTGGGTGTGAAGTAAGGAGAGCATTTATCCATTGCTGATGGGAATGCTAACTCATGCAGCCACCATGGAAACAGTGTGGTTGTGCCACAGGGGACTCAACCTACTTCGGGTTCCAGCTATACTACTCCTGGGCATACACCCAAAGGATGCTCCATCCTACCACAGAGACACCTGCTCAGCCATCTTCATTGCTGCTCTAGTCACAGTAGTCAGAAACTGGAAACAACCTAGATGTTATTGTTAGTGGGTTAACGGATAAAGAAAATGTGGGGCACATTTACACAGCCATTAAAAAAACAAAATCATGAAAATCTGTAGGTAAGTCATCCTGAGTGAGGAGACCCATCACCACAAAGACAAATGTGGTAGGTATTCACTTATGTGTGGATATCAGCTGTTAGGTCATCAATAAGCAAGCTACACTTTGTATAGCCACAGAGGTGATGTACAGAGTAAGGAAGTGGGCGCTAGCAAGACATTTGTTTGCACTGTCACTCTGAGACTGCCAATAAAGTTTAACCTTGAATTTAGCTGGCCAGAATAAACCATAGAGGTTTTGGAGGACTCAAATAGGATAGAGAGACACAGGAAGGAATAGGAAAGGGCTTAGAAAGAGTCTCGGGCCTTTTAGATCTGGGAATGTGGAGAGGCAGGGTCAGCTGATCATTTTTCCACCACTCTGTGGATCTATCAGGTTTTACCCCAACGTCTGACTCCTGAATTTTTATTAATAAAAGAATAACTTAGATAAATGCTTCATTGGGCAAAGAAGGGACGGATCTCCCTAGGAAGGGGGAAGAGAACAGATAGTTATAGTTGGACAAGGTAGGGACCGGGATGGGAGGATCAGACAGGGATGGGGAGGGAAGAGGGGGGACAAGAGGGGAATATAGGAAGGGACATCTAAAACTAAAGACCGTTTGAGGGGCCAGACAGAAAGAATACAGTAGATGCTTCCTAAAATACATACATATATGAAACTGATCCAAATAAAATCATCTCGAGTGCTGGGATTAAAGGTGTGCGCCGCTGCCACCACCTGGCTCTGTATCTGTTTCTTGTGCTTTTTCTTTGGATCTTTTTGTTCTGTTTAGTTCTATTATTACTTGTCTATTTTTGTTTTTATTTATTTATTTTATTATTATTCCTCATATGCTTGTTTGTTTTCTAATGAGAGTCAGATGTGTATGGATTCGAATGGGAGGGGAGGTGGGGAAGAACTGGGAGGAGTCGGGGGAAGAGAAATTAGTCTATCTGCTGGTTGGTATTTATTTATTAAAATTTATTTATTTATTTATTATGTATACAATATTCTGTCTGTGTGTATGCTGCAGGCCAGAAGAGGGCACCAGACCTCATTACAGATGGTTGTGAGCCACCATGTGGTTGCTGGGAATTGAACTCAGGACCTTTGGAAGAGCAGGCAATGCTCTTAACCACTGAGCCATCTTTCCAGCCCCCTGGTTGGTATTTATTAACTTAAACTGAGGAAACCTCACCTGATAAACTGCCTCTGCCGGAGTGGCCCGTGGGCATGCTGTGGGATGTTTTCTCCACTAATGACTTTTGTGGTGCCACCCTTGGGCAGGAGGTCCTGAGTTACAAGCAGTAAGCAGTATCCATCTCTGCTTCCCATGTGTGCTCCTGCTTGAGTCCCTGTCCTGATTTCCTTCCGTGATGGACACGGGGTCATGTGAACCAAACAAACCTTTTCCTTTTTCAGGTGGTTTTGGTCACAGTGCTCATCACAGCAGCAAACAGCAAACTAATACAGCCCAGGGTCAGGCTGAGCTGCCCTCTATGGCAGTTGCTATGTCCTTACTGTATGAAGTACCCGAGAAAAATGATTTAAAGGAGGAACGATTCTGTTGGCGGTGGTTTCAGAGTTATCAGCCCTCCTTGACAAAGAGGGTGTAAAATGGCTTTGTTATGGTGGGTGGGAAACATCCAGGGGTGCAGACAAGATACAGACCCCAAGGACACGTGTCCAGTGTGAGCCTGACCTGGTGTAGACCAGGGGTGCAGACAAGATACAGGCCCCCAGGACACGTGCCCAGTGTGAGCCTGACCTGGTGTAGAATCACCTAGGACATGGTAAGGCACACCTCTGGGTGTGAGCTAGGGTGGCTCCAGAAAGGATCAGCCTAGGATGCGAGAGCCATCTGAATGTAGGCAGTGCCATCCCATAGCTGGGGTGCCTGGGTTTAGTAGAGAGGGAACAGAGAAAGCCAAGCACCAACATTTCCTCTCCCAGTTTCCTAGCCAGCCAAGACGAGAACCGTTCTGCTGAGCCTCTGGAAGGAGAAGCAAAGTGAACCTTCCCTCCCTCAGGTTGTTTTTGCTGAGTATTGTGAATAGAATTTCCTCTGTTTATCCTGCAGGGAAGCAACTCAAGACTGAGGGTGTTTGAAAGGGAGATGAAGCTGTCAGTTCTGCTGACGAGCTGCTAAAACCCAGGAAAACAACTCCACAAAACTTTAGGACGGTGGACAGTGGTGCATGACTTTAGTCCAGCACTCAGGAGCCAGAGGCAGGTGAATTCATTGCGTTCAAGACCATCTGGTCTACCTAGGAAGCTCCAGGCCAGTCAACGCTACATAGTGAGATACCCAAACAGCCTAGGAAGTCCCTGAACTGACCAGATGAACTAGGCTTCCCCCCTCCACGCTCGTAAGCAATAAGAACTGCTGAGAGACCCTCAGACAGTCTGAGCTGCTTCAGAGAGGCAGAGCTCAGCAGAATCCCTAGCAGAGCCCCTCTGACCATTGAGTTGCCTGCAGGCTGTGCAGTGAGTGCCAGCTGTCGAGCTTCTGTGAGTTGCCATCCACTCTGGGGTGGGTTTTGGTGATGCAGCTGTCTTTGAACCATTTCTACTTCTGTTCGTAGCCTTGCAGCCATACTCCTATACGTGATCCTAATCAACTCACTGGTCCACATAGTCGGACTTTGGTGCTGTTCTTAGAGGGTAGATGTTTGCTCACATTTCCCCAGGAACAGTGCCATGAAACACGCGATAATGGTGGCCACAGCGACCCAACAGTTGTAACTAATACATGCAATGACCAACTTCTTTCAGCTAGCCCCCCCGCTAAAGTTTCTGGAACTTCCCAAAGATGATGCCAGCAGCTGGGGACCAAGGCTTCAATAGTGGTTCTTAGGAGACACTTCATATCCAAGCGTAACAACACACTCTCCGCTTTCTGAGAAGTTCAGACCCCAGAGCTCTTAGATAGTGCCAGCCAGCCAGGCTGGTTTCAAGTGCCCTGAACTCCTTAGTCCTAGACAAGTAGCTCTGAGGCGCATTGTTGCCCGGAAAGACTCATAGCAGACACATCCATAACAGAGATAACACATCCTCCACCACCCCCACTCCCTGATAAATGACTTACATTTGACCCCGTCTTAGGGTCTACTTCTGGGGAATCTAAACTAAGAGAGTGAAATGGGGAACCCTGTCCAGAAAGTCTCAGCTGCTAGGAGACGTTCCCACGAGGCAGAGCCTGGGCCCTGGGTAACTTACAACATCAGCAGGATGGCTGGGATGATCAGGCCCGGGTTGGCAAGGAAGGCAAAGATCTTGCCCAGGAACTTAGGAAAATCGTTCTCGATGGTCTCGTGGAGGACGTCGTACATTCTGTTTTTCCCACTAGAAAGAGGAGATGACACGTTGTGGCATTTGCCAAGATCCTGTGGCACACACAGTCATGTCCATGACCCCACGGCTACAAAGCTGCCGCTCACTGCTTTTCTGAGAGAACCAGAGCTCTGCTCCAAACGGACCGAGAAAGAAGATCCCACGAGGAGCTGCCGTTCTGCTCAGGACAGACAGCTGGGACTGGCTGTATAGCACTCATTAGCTTCCTGCCCTCAGGAACACACGAACTCTCAAACTACACCGCTCGTCTGTGTTTGACACCTCTTCAGCCAGAAAAAAGTGGATTTTCTCACATATTCTTCCCTTTTAGGGGACAGGCTCTTGTCATGCTCTAGGTCTATTCCTGAGCTCCTAGGCTGGAGGATGCTTCTACCTCAGTCCCAGGCAGCTGGACCCTTACACACACATCTCTGTGACAGGAGAAATGGTCCATGATTTAGTTACAAGACAAACATGGAGTCCTCTGGGCTCCTTGACCAGGAGGCAGCCCTCCTATGATTAGTGTGGAAACCTCACAGCGCCTCTAGAGCACACCTGCAGTTAATCTTCCAACCAAGAAGCTGCATTGCCCCAAGGTGGGCTTCCGCACCATTTACCATAATAGGTTCTTTTCCTTTTAATATTTTTTAGAATTATTGTGAAGACTGACTCCAAAAATGCTCTCCAGGGACACCTGGATACTGGCGGCACTTACATGGTAGTTTTGATGCTATGAAGTAGACTTAGGAATTTGAAGATTCTGGTTGAAATTCTTTTTGGGGGGGGTTTCGAGACAGGGTTTCTCTGTAGCTTTGGAGCCTGTCCTGGCAATAGCTCTCGTAGACCAGGCTGGCCTTGAACTCACAGAGATCCACCTGCCTGTGACTCCTGAGTGCTGGGATTAAAGGCATGTGCCATCGCCGCCCAGCTATAGAATACCATGAACTTTCTATCATCTATCCTATCTGTGTATGTATCTAGATATCTATGTATCTATCTACCTTTTTTGTTTTTCAAGTCAGGGTTTTTCCTGTAGCTTTGGAGCCTGCCCTGAAACTTGCTCTGTAGACCAGGCTGTCCTCCAACTCACAGAGATCCACCTGATTCTGTCTCCTAAATGCTGGGATTAAAGGCGTGCACCACCACTGCCCAGATCTGTCTGTCTGTCTGTCCATCCATCTATCATCTTATTGTTTTAAAGATTTCTTTTTGTTTATTTATATATACATATACTATATAGACACACCAGAGGAGGGCACCAGATCTCATTACAGATGGTTGTGAGCCACCAAGAAGTTGCTGGGGATTGAACTCAGGACCTCTGGAAGAACAGCCAATGCTCTTAACCTCTGAGCCATCTTTCCAGCCCTTCATCTATTCACTTTTCCTGTGTATATCTATGTGTGTGCCTGTGCATATGGAGGTCTGTGGTTGACGTCAGGAGTCTTTCTCAATTGTTTTTCCACCTTATTGGAGACAGAGTCTTTCAAACCCAGAGCTAGCCAATATGGTTAGTCTATCTAGCCAGCTTTCTCAGAGAATCTTCTGGATCTTCCTTCAGAGGCTGGGATTCCAGGGGGGAAGCCACACTTACCCAACCTTTATGTAGGTTCTGGGAACCTGACTTGTGCAGCAAGCACTTTAATAGCCGAGGTGTCTCCCCTTTCTCTTTATGACTGCATTCACGTCCTGGTTCTTTTCACTAGAGTTGTACCATCAAATGTGACCACTAAGATAATTATAAAAATTAATTAAAGTGCAATTTTGAAATTCTGCTTTTTTTAAACATATATTTCGGGTGTCTGTCCACAGTCCCGTGGTGAGGAAGACAGCATTAGAAAAGTGGAGACGGGGTGCTCTCGGGACCACAGGGCTTTCTACTGCACGGGCTGAGCCTTCATCTCTGGAGATGGGCTCCGAGTCCCCCTCCTCTCTATCGGCAACAAGGCACAGTGCTCCCACAGTCAGAGGGCTCTGTGAAGTTAGCAGGTGTGTGTCATACAGTGCTGTAGTCAGCAGCTTAGTTTTCTCTGTGCGAAGATCAGATCGACATATAATGCCGCAGGGACAGATCAGCTTGTCACCCTCAAGCTAAAATAGTTTTCTTTCTTTTTTTCTTTTGATATTTTTAAGTGGTTGGAAAAAATCAAGTATAATATCTTGTGACATATAAAAACTGAAGTATGATTTTTTTTTTTTTACATTTCAACATCTATAAACTTCTGCTGGAACACAGCCGTGCTCATTCATTGGTAGCGTGTATATGGCTAAGCTAGAATGGCATTATATCACATATGATATACTGGAATATATTATCCTATAACAGCAGAGCCATGCAGTTGCATCAGAGACCATATGTGGCTATTTCATTGCTTGGCACTGTTGTGCTGCATGCCAGTAGTCCCAGCATCTAGGAAGCTGAGGCAGGAGGATTGTACAAACCTAGCCTGAGCTATGCAAAGAGGCTCTGTCTCAAAAAAATCAATCTGCAACATTTCAGTTATGACATTTCAGGTGTCATGCATATCACTATGTCATGACATTTATTTTTTTATTATCAGTACATGCTTATTATGTAAAAATAGTAAAAAAAAAGAGAACTTCATATAGTATGCTCTTTAGTCAAAGTTGAGTGTTCATTATTTTGTCTTTGAAGTGTGAGTGTGGGGGCTGCTACGACAATTAGTACACATGGATTAGCATGATATGCGTGGACGGTGTTACAGCCCTGGAGGCCAGACGTTTGAAATGGTTTCACTGGGTTAACCTAAGCTGTTGACTGGGCCACAGTCCCCTGAGGGAGGCCACAGAGGAGGGTATGCCTTGTGTCCCTTGGCTCAAGTCCCCTTCTTTCATATGTAAAGCCAGCATCTGGGATTTCCCAAAACTTTCTCTGCTGTCAAGTCACCTGCTTTCTGTTCTCCTTTGATGGAGTCTTCCACTTGCTACTTAACCCCTGTGGCTGCTATCATTCATGATAGAAATTAAGGTGTGAGCTGATGCGTGAAGAAGAGACTTTATAAGAAATTCCTCTTAATCATCTCATCCAGTTCCATGAGACAGAACACACTCACGACCATGATTGGCAGATCAGTTCCATGAGTGAGAACATGCTCACGACCATGATGGTAGACCAATTTCCTGAGAGAATGGCATTGCTATCATTTAATTGATTAGTCACCTTCTAAAGTCCAGGCTTCCTCAAACTGACATAATGGCAACCAGATTCCAACATTAATTTCAGAGGCAACGAATCATACTCAAACCATAGTAACTTGTAAAGTTTAAAATATACATGATCAGGCACCTGCAGACAGACTCAGTTAACCTGGGCTTAGCATAACCAGAGCCTCCTGCCTGACAGTGGCGCTATAAGCATAAATAAGTACTCTGTTCAGTGACCCTCCCAGTCTAAGCTTTCAGAATACCTTGGTTACCGCCACATCACTACCTCTGTCTGCACTGGCAAGAGCATGGTCATTTGGGGATTATCGTGGGTCCTTGGTACCTTTCCTCCTTTTTTGTCTCCCTCATTCTAGCCAGTTGCAAAGGCTGCTGTTGCAATTTCAACAAATCCAGAGAGAGGAGGATATAGAGATATTTTGTTTATGATCTAACAAAGTTTGCCTGAAGATTAGAGTGCAAAGCTAGCCACACTAGTCAGCCATACAGGCCAGGTGGTTGTACACACACCTTCAATCCCAGCAGCCACACTAGTCAGCCATACAGGCCAGGTGGTTGTACACACACCTTTAATCCCAGCAGCTACACTAGTTAGCCATAGAAGCCGGTTAGTCGTGGTGCACACCTTTAATCCCAGCACTAGAGAGGAATATAAGGCAGGATGAGACAGTCTGACGATTTCGTAGAGGTAAGGGTTGCTTCGCTTCTCTAGATCTTTCAGCATGAACTCCTCTGGGATTTTATTAGTCGTGCTACAGAAGGAAGAGTGAATCAAACTCATCTGTCTCCCTTACAAGTTAAAAAAAAAAGGAAAAAGAAAAAGAAAACACAAAGACCTGAGCTGCAAACACAAACAAATTGCTTGGGAATTTGTGGGCAGCTCTTCTCTCCCGTGACTGACACTGCTGTTCTTTCTCAGACTCCATGTGTGCTAGGATTGCTTTTTCTCTTCTCTCAAAGATGAGTGAATTCCTGAGTGAAGGAACTGAGACAGCCGTGAATGCACCATGTTGCTACTCTATAAAGGTGAGCAGCATTGCCTCGGAATCCTGGCTGTCACATAGTGATCTAAACCTGCAGGAGATGTCCGAAGTCTCAGCTCCCTGGCCACCCATCCTGTGCTACGATAACCACAGGTACTGTTAAAAGGTTATGCTTGTATCATCTAATATAGAAGTCAGCCACTTGTGGTTATTAAAATCAAAATTAATTGCAATGAAAAAATGAGAAATGTGCAAATCAAAACAACTCTGAGATTCTATCTTACACCTGTAAGAATGGCCATGATCAAAAACACTGATGACAACTTATGCTGGAGAGGTTGTGGGGAAAAGGGAACACTTCTTCATTGATGGTAGGAATGCAAGCTGGTACAACCCCTTTGGATGTCAGTGTGGCGATTTCTCAGAAAATTAGAAAACAACCTTCCTCAAGACGCAGTAATACCACTTTTGGGTATATATCCAAAGGATGCTCAATCGTGCCACAAGGACATGTGCTCAACTATGTTCATAGCAGCTTTGTTTGTCATAGCCAGATCCTGGAAACAACCTAAATGCCCCTCAACCAAAGAATGGATAAGGAAAATGTTTACACAATGGAGTACTACACAGCAGAAAAAAACAATGACATCTTGAATTTTGCAGGAAAATGGATGGAGCTAGAAAACATTATTTTGAGTGAGGTAACCCAGACTCAGAAAGACAATTATCACATGTACTCACTCATAGGTGGTTTTTAAACATAAAGCAAAGAAAGCCAGACTACAAACCACAATCCCAGAAAATTTAGACAACAATGCGGACACTAAGAGAGACTTACATAGATCTAATCTACATGGGAAGTAGAAAGTAGTAAAAGCCAAGATCTCCTGAGTAAATTGGGAGCATGGGGACCTTGGGGAAGAATTGAAGAGGGGAGGGGAGAGGCAGGGAAGGAAGCAGAGAAAAATGTAGAACTCAATAAATATCAATAAAAAATGTATACAAAATAAAAAAAAATAAGAAACTATGTTTCTCAGTTCTTCATTTCAAGCACCCAGTAGCTGCAAGTAGCTGCTTGCTACCACGCGGGCATCTCCACCTTTACAGAAAACTTGCCAGATAGTTCTGAAGTTCCATAGCCACTTAAAGGCTGGCATGAAATTAGAGCTGGAATTCCAAGCCAGGACTCGTGGGCAGACTGCCTCAGGAGGAAAACTCTCTCCAGCAACAAAGAGTTTACCTGAAGGGGCCACAGTCAAAGGAGGGCGGGAGGGACATGACGGTGTAGGCCACCGGCAGCAGGCTGAGGAAGAGCACCAGCAGCAACAGGCCCATGTAGAAGTTGTTGGATCGCGAGGCTTTAAACACACGCTCGTGGGGCACGTTGCTGCTCATCACCGCCCAGCACTGGAAGTACATGGAGGTCAACAGGCGCAGGACATTGATGCCGACCAGTCCTGGAGCATAGAAGGAGCCCATCCTGAAAGGTCACAGACAGGATATCCGCTTGACCTGGTGGCAGGGCAGGCGAGGGCAGGCTAACAGAAGGTAATGTGGTGGGTGGATTAGGGACATGCAATCAAGGCACTTTCCTGAAGACTCCAAGAGCTGAGGCTCTGGTTTACTTAAGATATTTGTCATCAGGCTGGAGCCATCCAGTCCCCGAGAGGGTAGATATCTCCGAGCACTACTGACTGGGACACTGACCAGGATTTCACCACTGCTTCCCTAGTGGCTTTCAGCAGATCACAGTCTCTGGCCTCCGTGAGCAGCCAAGAGGCAGACGGGCTTGGAGACAGTCCGTTGCATTTTCAAAGTCTTAAGCTGCTACCATGCAGCCTCCAGAGGAGGAAGTTCTTTCTTTCTTTCTTTCTTTCTTTCTTTCTTTCTTTCCTTCCTTCCTTCCTTCCTTCCTTTCTTCCTTCCTTCCTTCCCTCCCTCCCTTGTTCCCCACTTTCCTCTTCTCCCTGCCCCATCTTTCTCATCTCTTCTTCCTTTCCCCTTTCTTCTCCTCCTTCCTTACCTCTTTGCTTTGTTCTATCTTTTTCTCTTCCCTCTCCTCCCCTCCTCTCTCCCCATGTCTGCTCTCTCTAGCTCACTGGTTAATTTACACTGTTCCCTTCTCAGGCTGCTCTACTCTCTAGTTCTTATCAGAAACTGAGCTGAGAGAGCTGAGGCGATTTGCTGCCCCCCCAAGCTCGTTGAGAGACAAAGTTGGAGGTTCTAGTTTTTTGACTCCCCGGATTATATGCTCCTCAGATGAAAGAGACAACTCACCAGATCATTCCTTGGTTGAAGATCAAACCCAGCACGTTTCCACTAATATCAAACTCAGCATATGAGGGCTAGAGGGAGAGGAAGGGGAAGAGGAAGGGAGGAGGGAATGGGTGAGAAAACGTTAGGTGATTCTAGCTAGATCCTGTTTAAGACAACTCACCCCAAAATGTCTGCCTTGGGTTCAGGATTCTGTTTTTTGTTGTTTTGTTGATTTTTGGTAGTCTTACTGTATAGCTCAGGCTGACCTCAAATTTATGATGATCCTTATGCCTTAACTTCTCAAACTCTGAGATTAAAGCATCATGCCCGGTAGTAGGATTGTTTCTTTAATAGATTTAAAAGACTGTTTCTTTTGACATGTATGTATAGATGTATTATGTATGTGTATGTGTGTGTCTCTCTTTGTGTGTATATGAATTTATTTTGAGACAGGGTTCACGTAGTACAGGCTGTGCTCTTACTTGTTACACAGCTAGAACTTCTGATTCTCTTGCCTACACCTCCCAAGTACTAAGATTACAGATGTGAGCTATCGTACTTTATGTGGTGCTGGGGATTGAACCCAGGGTCGCTGGCATGCTAGGCAAGGATTCTACCAACTGGACTATCTCCACATCCTTGCCTTCAGCTTTCAAAGAAAAGCTTTGAAGTTTTTAATTAATTAGTTTTTATCTTATGTGTATGGGTGTTTTGTTTGCACCCATGTCTGTGCTCCACATATGTAGTGCTTCAAGAAGTCAGCAGAGGGCCTCAGATCTCCTAGAACTAATGTTACAGACACTGTTAGCTGCTGTGTGGGTGCTGGAAACCAAATCCATGTCCTGTGCAAGAGCAACAGTGTGCTTAACTGCTAAGCATCTCCTCAGTCCTCAAATTTATGAAGTTATTAAAACTGAAGCTTTGCAACAACAACACATTGTAATTGTATCTACCTCTTCAGGCAGTAGCTTGACCCTTTTTTTTTTGTTGTTGTTGTTTTGTTTTTTAATTGTTTTTAAGATAGGGTTTCTCTGTGTAGCTTTGGAACCTTGTCCTGGAACTCACTTCGTAGCCCATGCTAGCCTCAAACTCACAGAGATCTCCTGCCTCTGCCTCCCAAATGCTGGGATTAAATGCGTGCACCACCACTGCCAGGCTGATTCTTTGTTTTGGAGAAGACTTTAGCTCTTAAGAAAACATTTAATCAATGTTTTAATCAGAAATTTACCTTAAAATTATAATCAAGGGAGAAAGCAAATGAAATGAACGAGATGTGAAGAATGAATTAAGACTCGAAATGAGAAGCTGGCTTTCAAACAAGCACAGCAGACTCGTTCCCTGCCCTTCCTCTCATCTCCCACAGTCTGACGGGAGTTTGCAGGAAGAGCACAAACGAGTTCAGGTTTGAAGCTGACTCTTTCATAGCTTTGGTTCTCGACAGGAATCTGGAAGGACACAGAGCTCGCGAGAGCTGAGTCCTCATGGTGTCTTCAGGTCTGCTGCCAGTTTGTCCTGAAGTGGGGAGAAGGGCGAGAGGACAGGAGGGGGAGGGTGGGCGACGAAGGGTGAGCAAAGCGGCAAAGAGGCGTGAGGGGTGGATTTTAAAAACTTAAAATTTAAAACTGATATTACAAAAACAGGCCTGGAGAGATGGCTCAACTCGAAGAGCACTTACTGCTCTTGCGGAGGACCCAAGTGCAGTTCCCATCACCTGCTTTAGGGGCTCACAGGAGCCTGTAACTCAGTTCCGGGGGCATCTAACACCCTCTGGTTTCTGGGGGAATTGCAAGCATGTAGGATATATATATATATATATATATATATATATATATATATATATAGTCAATCAATAATGTTAAAAAACAAAACAAACCCCAATATTAGAAAGAAAAATCTTATCTTCTTGTTTTTGTGTCCCGCTTTAAAAAAAAACCTCACTCCCAGGATTATGAATGTATATGTGCCTTTTAAAAGAAAAATCTGATTTATGTTTCTGTATTCAAGCTAGGTCTTGTTGCACCTGCCTGTAATCCCAGTACTATGGAGGCTGAGGCAGGAGAATTGCTGTAAGTTTGGGATATCTTGGGCTACATCATGAGTACCAGACCCGCCAGAGATATATATAAAGACCTGTCTCAAAGTGAAACAGACAGCCAGGCAGTGGTGGTGCTCGCCTTTAATCCCAGCACTCGGGAGGCAGAGGCAGGCGGATCTCTGTGAGTTCGAGGCCAGCCTGGTCTTCAATAGCTAGTTCTGGGACAGGCTCCAAAGCTAGGGAGAAACCCTGTCTTGAAGAACGTTAAAAACAAAATCAAAGTGAAACAGACAAAACCCTAAACCTATTCCCCTAAAAACTGTGATTCACATACAATTAATTTATGTAGTCGAAGGGAGGGATACGGTCCTCTCCCCACCCACAGCTCATTTTTATATTTTGGTTGTGAGTGTAGCCTTTAACGGCTGAGCCATCTCTCCAGCCCCACAGCTCAGTTTTAAAACCAGTTTTTTTTTTTGGTTTTTCGAGACAGGGTTTCTCTGTGTAGCCTTCGCTGTCCTGGAACTCACTCTGTAGACAAGGTAAAGCGTTTTAAATTTTATTTTATATTGCTTGTGTGTTTGTCTGTGCACCACACGTGTGCCTAGTTCCCTCAGAGGCCAGAAGTGGGTGTTGGATCCCTGAGGACTGGAGGTTCAGATAGTTGTGATCTGCCATGTGGGTTCTGGGAACTGAACCTGGGTCCTCTGGAAGAACAGCCTGTACTCTCAGCCAGTGAGCCATCTCTCTAGCCAGCCCTTACAGCTCATTTTTATGTTATGCATCTCTTCCTTACTGATTTGAAACAGTTTCTTTATTAAGCAGTTTTCCCCTGGCTTATACCAGCCTCAGGGCTTTGCCCTCGGCTCTACGGGCAGGCCTGTTTATTCCAGTTCCCATTGAGTTATTACGGCACCATCACGTTCCTTTCTGGAATAGAGTCTCACTATTTATCCCAGGCTGGCTCCATGCTCCTGGTCCTCTTGCTTTCTTCGTATGTGTGTGGATGTGAGTGTGATGTTTGCATGTGTGTGCATGTGTGCATATTTTCACCTGTGTGTGTACATATTTATCACTCTCTGCTTCATTCCTTTGAGACAGTGGCTTTTGCCAAGCCTTAAGCTAGGCTGGTAGCTAGCAAGCTCCAGCAATGCAGCGTTGGGATTACAGGTGTGTACATGGCCCCTGTGTGGTTTCTACATGGCTGCTGAAATCTGAGCCCAGGTCCTTGTGCTTGTGCAGCAGGCACTCTTACCTACCGAGCTAGACTTCCATCTGCCAGGCCTGGCTTCCTAATAGACTTTTTTTTTTTTTTTTTTTTTTTTGGTTTTTTTCGAGACAGGGTTTCCCTGTGGTTTTGGAGCCTGTCCTGGAACTAGCTCTTGTAGACCAGGCTGGTCTCGAACTCACAGAGATCCACCTGCCTCTGCCTCCCGAGTGCTGGGATTAAAGGCGTGCGCCACCACCGCCCGGCTCCTAATAGACTTTAAGGGAGTGGTCGGTATCGTCCCTTTTTCCTTTCTAAGCAGTTTCCCTTTATGTTCCATATGCTTATTTCCAGCAGATTTTATTATAACTTTGAAATCTTATAGAATTTAGAAGTTACTCTGAAGAGAGCAACGCTGTGCCCTCCTAACCGAAGATGTCATCATCTTTTTTTTTTTTTTGGAGGGATTGAATAGGCTTATTTAAAACGTCTTAAAACGTATGCCAGAAACCCGTGGCCCTTAGTGTCAGGCTCTACTGCAGGTCGGGTTAAGGGCTACGTAGGTCGTCTTTTGGCAGAAACTCGGGTAAGGAGACTTCCTTTTTAAACTCAACTGATGAACAGAAGAAGGAGGTGTTGTGGAAGAGACAGTCACTGGGCCAGTGAGTGGGCCTGGGGTCCTGACCATTCATAGAAAGTCACGTGGTGAGGAAATGGCATATGCTTGGGACAAGCGTTTTACCAGGCAGGTGGCGGAAGAAGGTATCTCGTGGGGAGGTGTTAAGAGTCGAAGAGGCTTCTCAAAGCATAATCAGCAGACATGGAAAGGGGCATCAGGTTCTTGGTTGTTTTGGGGTCTCTAAAATGTTTATCTGTCCTAAGGTTCCAGCCTTCCTCATGGGAGGTCATTTATACGCATTTATACCAGTCACCTGTTCAGGACTGAAGAATGTGGTTCCGCCTTTCCCCAAACTGAATGCTTCCACTTAAAAAAATTTAAAAAACTCTTTTTATTTTGGTATTTTATGTGTATTGTGTTTTGCCTACATGTATATCTGTGTACCACACAAGTGCTCGATGTCCATGGAGACCAGAAGAGGGTGTCTGATCCCCTGGAACTGGAATTACAGACAGTTGTGAGCTGCCAAGCGGTGCTATGAGTGGAACCCAGGTCCTCTGGAAGAGTGGCCAGTGCTCTCAACCACTGAGCCACCTCCTTGGCCCCCATGCCTCCCTTTTCTAGATGAAGGTCACGCTGGGAGAAGGTAGTGCTGCTTTTGTGAATGCAGAGGACTCTCAGTAAATGTGATGAGCCACACTGCTTCACGGAACACAGACACAGAACGGACGAGAGTGCACCTGAATATGAACGCCAGAGAAGGTGGTGACTGAGCTTACTGTGGAATATACGAGAAAACAGCTTACAAAGCCAGCCTCCAGGTCCCAGCACCAGCAGTGATTCATGAAGCGGACAAAACACGCACGAAGGAAATCCCCCACCAAGATGGTGAGGTATGTCACCAGCATGTCAGACACGGTCAGCCTCATAAACTCCTGCAGGAGGAACAAGGGAAAAGAAGGGGTGCTTAGATGGGAGTTTGTTCACATCTCCCCTATTCGCCTGCATCTGTCTGTGTGGCCGGCTTCTTCCTGGCAGAGCGGCGAACAGAGAAAGTACCCCAGCCTTGGGAGAAGCCTCAGCTCTATAAATCACAAATTAGTTAAATAACTTTGGAATAATATCTGTGCCTTTAGGAGTCAGGAATATGATGTTTTCTGAGTTATTGGGGTGCCTATCTGTCATGTATGCAAATTGCCTGGGTTATTAGTAATGACCAGTGCTCTGTACCTCAGATCTGCTAGATCTGAGGGCTCACCCTTTGCTTTCCCCATCCGCTCTGCTATCCTGGTTGACCCCACTAGGACTAATGTGACCATCAATTACTTGCAACAGCTTCTTACTAATCATTTTTTTTCTTGGAGTATAGAGAAGATAAACCAAAGCATCACATAGCAGAATCAAAAGAACAGAGCTTTTTCTACTTACACAGGATATATATATATATATATATATATATATATATTATATTATTTATTTATTATTTACTCTTGGGAGAGAGGAGCCTAGTCCATCTGGTCAGTTTCAGGGTCTTCCTGAAGTCATTATATATATATATTATTCATATGTATATGATTCATATATATATGATTCATATATATATATGAATGATTTGTTTTTAACTGGAAGGATTTGCCAGACCTCTGTTATCTAACAGCTTTCTTCCAAGATTGAAATAGTCTATCGGGCAGGGAAGTTCCTTAAACAGGAAGATAAACACCTCCAAATGACTTCAGGAAGTCCCTGTAACTGACCAGATGGACTTAGGCTCCTCTCTCCCAAGCGTAACTAATAAATAAATAATAAAGTCTGCTGGGAGTCACTCTCAAGGGAGCGGAGCTGCAACGACAAGCCAAGCTGCAAAAAGGACCCCAAGCTCAGCTGCTGTGCAGAGGGAGTTTAGATCCGCTGAGGTGTCTGGAGAACTGCCTGCAGCTGTGCAGTGTGCTCAGGTCCCCAGCTTTAGTGAGCTCTCACCCACGCTGGGGTGGGCTTCAGTGATGCAGCTGCCTTTGAGTCACTTCTGTTGCTGTAAGTAACCTCACTAGCATCTCCTGCAAGTAACATAAAACTCATTGGTTGGATTTGGAGGTGTCTGCACTTTGGTCAGTCCTGAGCTCCGTATCTGGGGTGAGTGGATGTGTGTGTGTGCGCTGCATCTCCCCAGGAAAAGTCTGGTCACACAACGTAATCACAACTTTAAAGACAGCAGATATCTATGAAGTTCCAGGGTGTACAGGGTCTGCTCTATTCATCTTGGACCTTCCAAGATGATTAAGAAATGCCTGCTTGACCCCTCTGGCGCCTACAATCCTTTCCCCTTCTCTTCTGCAGGGTTCCTTGCACCACCTAATGTTTGGCTGTGGGTCTGCATCTGTTTTCATCAGTTGCTGGATGAATCCTCTCTGATGACAATTGGGCTAGGCACTAATCTAGGAGTGGAGGGGAGAGGGAGAGGAGGGAGGGAAAAACTGAATGGGATGTAAAATAAATAAGTAAAAAAATAAACATTAAAAACAATGCCTACTTAACGGACATTTGAGTGTTCAGGGCTGTTTTCAAAATGGAAAGATCAAAGAAGGCACACCAAAGAACTGAGAACAAGGCACCTCTTCATAGAGCGTAGCTACTCACAATGCCCACGGCTGTCTCCCAGCAGGAACCCCTGGGCACATCTGCAGGGTGTGGTGGTGGCCGGGGCACACTCTCATTCCCACCTGAGGAGTTGTAATAGTTAAACAGGGTCCAATGAGTGATGTTCTTGATTTTCTCCTCATTAGAAAGCTGGAAGAAACATGGTGATGGGAAGTTGGGAGGAGCCATGCGTAGTTCAGCTGTTTCCATGGGAACAAGTAAAACTAGCTCCAAGCCTGCCGTTTGGTTTCTCCCTTCGCACTGGACTATCTTTTAAGAAATGAACTTCTCAGGCTTTCAATCCACCAAGAGAAGGTGCAATGGGCTGAAACCCCTGGACCATTTCCACAAAGTTTTCTCCCTAACTAGCGTCCATCAGTCCATCTACCCATCCATCCATTTCTCCCTGTTAGCATCCACCAATCCTCTCACCCATCTATCCACTCAATTGTCTTGAAAAGAGTTTATTCAGGGTCTAGTCTGTACATACAAGTGAGTAGTGACATGTGAGTGGCCAAGAGAGTTTTCTCTCAGGTAGTTCATGGTCTGGTATGTAATAGAGAGACCAACTAGGAAAGGCCAAGAGAGATTTTTTTCTCAGTTAGTTCATGGTCTAGTGTGTAATAGAGATGACCAATTAGGAAACAAAGCGGTTTGAGCTGTGAACATTTTCTCTGGGGACCGAGGAGCACCCACATCAGATAACAGGGAGCACAAGGACTTCTTCAAGGCCATGACACCTGGAAATAGTCAACTAGTCTCGGAGAAAAGCAAGTGGTAACTGTACCCCAGAGTAAAATGTGAGACCCAGAAGGGTGGGAACACTTTCTGGGGGAAGGAGGGAAGCCAGAGAGGGAGAAGGACTATGGACCAGTGCCAGGTGCTTGCGTTGTTAGAACCTTCTAAAAAGTTCCTTTACCTCAGGGGAAAGTTCCTGCAGAAGGGCAGCAAGGTAGATGAGCAAACAGACTCATCGGTCCCTCCACTGTCTCCGTTCCTTTTCTTTTTCTCTATCCTCCAGTCATCCTACGGTTTCCTGTGCTTCCTCCAGTATCTGCTGCGACTCCCCAAGCTGAGGATTTGAGGTCCTCCTGTGCTCTGACACACTTCCTTGGACTTGTTCCCACTGAAACATATTTCCCGGCACACTGTATTGAATGAATCTGCCTCCTGACCCTGAGCATGAAGCCATTTGGGACAGGACTGTGTCTCATTCCCTGCTGTACCCAAGGACTAAACATGCCTGACAAGCACTGATGAGCAGTTTGGTCAACCATGACATAGCGCATCAGTGGACAAGTACTTGGTTATTGACTAGCCATGACAGACGAGAAGCAACATGGGAAAACCTGCATATAAAATATTAAGAGTTCTGAATGATACAGACATGATATGGAAAAAGACAGCCTAGGAAAAAAGCAGAAAAGAACTGGAGCAATTGTTTGTAGCTGAGGCCTTTGCATTATGGGTTCTAGAGATATCTCCGTTTACTATTCCTTCCTAAACTGCTAACATTTATTTAATTAATAGAAATGACGCTCGGTGAAGTTACTCGATTATAAAAGGGAATACAGGGAACAGCAGGCACTGTGGCACGGGTGGGATTCACCTTAAGGTGGACGTCGTCCATGAGGGCCAGGAGAAACGTGTAGAGGTTTCCCAGGAAAAGAGCAAAGATGCGGCCGAGCTGCCACTTCAGCCCGGTGCGCGGGTGGTAATTCTCCAGGGCGGCGATGGTTTCAAAGAGAGGGGGACAGAACATCCCCAGCAGAGACATCACGATCTCCACCTGAAAACATCCAAAGGACGGGAACTTTGAAGTAAAAGATAAATAAATAAAGAAGTTAAAAGTTTTAGAAAAATGAGTTTTAGATAGCCAGACTCAAAAAGGATATAAGATAAATTTTTAAAATCATAATTCAATAACTCTAAATATAAAACAAAATACAGTTGCCTAAAATAAAAAAATTAGAATGTGTACACTATCTAGCTGAGACTCTCACCCAGAAAAACAAACTCCGTGGTACATTTGAGTCAAGTTACTGAACGAGAAACAAAACAGTCTTCCAGCAACAGGAACAAGGAAAATAGAACTAAAGTATCATCAGCCTTTAAAAAGTAATTACTTTATGTATTTATTTTTTATACATTTGAGTGTTTTGCCCGCATGTATGTATGTGTATCCATGATGCCTTGAGCCTGCAGAGGCCAGAAGAAGGTGCTGGGTCCCCTGGAACTGGAGGTACAGATGCCTGTGAGCCCCCATGTGGTACTGAGACATAAAGGTGGGTCTTCTTCAAGATTGCGGTCAATCACCAGATCATCTGTAATAGTTACTTGTTTTGAGACAGGGTCTCACCATGTAGCCTGGCAGCCCTGGAACTCACTATGTAGACTAGGCTGTCCTCGGACTTTCAGAGATCCTCATGTCTCTGCCTCCTGAGTGCTGGGATTAAAGGAATGTGCTACCGTGCCTGGCTTAATTTTGCCTTTTAAAGCAAGGCCTGGGACTCAGATTGTCAGGGACTCTGCTGAGTCGTCAGACTTATGCTGACAGCGGAGAGATCCCAACACTTCCCCTCAGTCCCGGCTTTACTGGAATGGCCCATCTCACCTCGTTCCTTTCGTACCAGCTGGCGTTCTTCATTTTGGAGAATTCCTGCGACCGCTTCACCACAAAGTAAATGAGGTACCCACTTCCACACAGACAGCAGAGAACAAGAAAGTTGGCCAGGACACGGAGAAATCTTGTCAGGTGGATATTTTCCTCTTTGTTGTTCTCTTGTTCATCCACTATAGATTCCTTAGCATGTAAGAAGGAGATATGAATAACGTCAGGCCAGGAACCCAGTTACCATGGTTGGGAATCCCTGAGAATACTTTTCTGTCTCTCAATAAATGATACAGAAGAGGTGATGTAATACCCTGTAGAGGGTTATAGATATTTTTAATAAAAATATAACTTTACTGTTATTGTTATCTTGGGTTTGGTTATTTTGTAACAATGAAAGCTGAGATTTACTGTGTGCTAGACATGGCACTAAATATTTTCCATAAATTTTCTTTCTTTCTTCCTTTTGTTGTTTTAAACCAATAGACCAAATAAATTCAAATTTGGAAATTAATTCATTTAAGTTTTTTGTTATTCTATTATTTTTATGTGAATGCGCATTTTGCCTGCATGATTGTCTGTGCCTGTCTGTTTGCCACAGGCCACATGTGTGCCTGTGGAGGCCAGAAGAGGGTTCAGATCCCTAGGTACTGGAGTCATAGACGGTTGTGAGCCACCATGTGTGTTAAGTGAATGAAACCCAGGTCCTCTGCAAGAGCAATGACTGCTCTTATCTGCTGAGCCATTTCTCCAGCCCCTCAGATTAAAATTTTAATCTTGAGCTCTCAGATACAGGAGTTGTCAAATATCCTATAAAATTTACATAGTGAACATTATTAGCCTGAAGTCCATGTTTCTATCTCACTACTCACCACTGCCATTATTGCATGAAAATAACCATAGGTAATATATAAGTAACTGTGCATGGTTTTATATCAATAAAGGTTTATTTATAAAAGTATCTGACTATATTTTTCCAGTTCCTGTTCTTGGGGTTTCTTAATACTGAGTGCTGGTTTTATTTGATTGTTTGGTGTCTCACATTTTTTTTGGTAGGGGGACCTTATTGATAGACATTTATGCTTTGGGTATTATTATAAATAGAATTTTAAAATCAGTTTAATTGTTTTTTGTTAGTATAAAATACAATTGATTTTTGTTTGCTGTTTGTGTCCTGCACTAGTAACTATGAAGACCTGTACAGTAAGGGGCAGACTAGGATAGAAGACATGGTCTCCTGAACTGAGTACTTGGGACGAGACCTCTGCCAATCCCCAGTTACTGACTTCGCTCTGAGGTTTAGCTAACTCATCAGGCAGTTATGTTATGTTAGCTTGCAGAATCCTTACATCTATCCTGTTATGTGGAGGAGGCACAGAGGTCCTTGTGTTCACAGATAAGCATTAGGGAAGCCAAGATTGTTAAATACAAAGGGTTGTCTCTTCAAGGGCTTTTCTGACCAGACACTGGGAATGGAGGTGGTTAATAGCCTGGAGGCCTTTGTGTTATCTGTACGACCAAGACCCCACTAGACCTCCTCTAGACCCTTAAGGTGTCACATGTAGTCAGTCTATAGAACCCATCTTGGAAGCTGTCACATGTACTTTACAAAGACTTTCAACAGAGAAACCCTGTCTTGAAAAACCAGAAAGCTGAGTCAGGAGGATCACAGGGTTTCTCTGTAGTTTTTGGAGCCTGTCTCGAAAAACCAAAAGAAAGAGAGAGAGAGAGAGAGGAGAGAGAGAGAGAGAGAGAGAGAGAGAGAGAGAGAGAGAGAGAGAGTTTTAGCATGGCATGAGCATCTTTTTAGAAGATGTGTACTGATACAGCTCCTCTCACGGCTGATGTGGAGACCTCAATTCTGCTCACCCAGCTGAGGAAAGCTTCCCAATGGCTGGGGGAACCCAGAGATTTCTCAGGAAGGAGGGAACGCCCCAGGGTCGCTACCTTAAAGCTGGTGGTGATGGAGACATATTTGTTGTCGGCCGTCTCTGAGTTCCCGATGAGGTAGTCCCAGCTGGTGAACATCTTGAAGCTGAATGTGAAGTTGTCGCTCTCCCCCTCACCGGTGCTGCCTTGGGTGTTGCTGGCCATCCTGAAGGACACATGTCACTGATGTCACACCTGCCTCTTTTCTGCTACATCAGCCACCGGAATCCCTGGCCTAAGTCAGTCTTGGGCACAAGGAGAAGACGACACGCAACGGAGGGACAAGCCAGGGAGGACATTAGCTAGAACAATTTTGTTTACAGTTGAGAACTGCTCTCCCCAAATTCCCAGTTCCCTGCAAGCACCCATGGTGTGTGTTGAAAAACGAGTCTGCGAGATCTAGAACACCTCACTATGTTTTCTGCCCTTGCTTTTGGTTTCTGGAGGTTTGACTCAGTTGTATGTATGGTCAGAGAACTTGGGAACTCCATTCTCAAACAGAAACATGTCTTTCTAAGTCATCTAATTTTCTTGGTTAGAGCTCAGTAACTTGGGCTGGGATTTCTCCATTGTTAGGAGCACTTGTTGCTCTTGCAGAGGACCCAGGTTCTGTCTATTCCCAGCACCTACCCGGTGGCTCACAACTGTCTATAACTACAGGTCCAGGGGATCTGATGCCCTCTACTGACTTCCCTGGGAACCACGTACACATGTGGTACACATACAGACATGTAGTTAAAAATGCTTATACACATAAAATAATAAGTGTTTTTTAAAACTCAGTAACTCTTGAGGATGCTGGTTAGAGGATCTGGGTGATATTTCCTTTAGCAAGTTTGCATGAAAGCACCCAGACCTTCCTTGTTGGCCACCTGTTTCGATCTCCCTGACCCAGCCTCTCTGTACTCCCTGGAGCTCAGCCCTGTGGGAATCACAGAATTGCAGTCGTGGATTCCATCACAAAGTGTGGGGATTTTCTGCTCCTCCCTAACTCTGTCTTACTGTTGACTGTTTGGACTTGCTCTCTCTCAGGGCCTAGGTAATTTTGGTTCATCACAGAAACATCCCACAGTCATGGACTGGACTAAGAATATGAATGAAGAGGAACAGATAAAGCTGGGGGAGATGGATTCGTTATTAAAGTGCTTGGTACAGGCAAGAGGACCCAAGTTTGGAAGAGCCAGGTATGATGGCACCTGTCTGCATCTCCAGTCTCCAGGATCGGGGAGGTGGACACAGGTAGATCCCCAGAGCTCACTGACCAGACAACCTGGCTGAACTGGTAAATTTCAGGTTCAGTGAGAGCTCCTTCTCAAAAAATAAGATGGAGAGTGATTGAGGAAGACACTTATGTACATTAAAAAAAAAAAAGCACCAATGTATAAAGGCCAGTCTTGACCACAGAGGTAGAGAGAGCTGGGACCAGAGAGGATGCCATGGCTAACCACAGCCACATAAATTTTTTTGGTATGGGTGTGTTATTTGTTTCTTTATAAGTGACAGGATTGGCATTTTGATTTACTTTTCCTTCTAAGGAGCCCTGGAGAGAAGAAACAGGCAGAAAACTTCCATCTTCTAAGATTCTACACTCCCTCTCACGCTACAGTGGCCCTTTGCTAGTATGGGTAATTGGATGGTTTATCTAGATGGGAATTCTAGAATTGTTCACTGCCTTTGGGTCTTTGCATGTGTGCTTTTTCCACTCACATTTTACACTTCAAACTTTCAGCATAACTGGCTCTTCTCTGCCTCGTTTAAAGGAGTTTCATTCCATAAAGCTCATCCCCAGAGTTTCACATATTATCTGGCTTATCACTTATATTTCATAATCTGCATTTGCTTGGTAGGATCATAAATACTGATTGTATTAGATCTAGAATCGCCTAGGAGACATCTGTGGACATGAAAGAGAAGGGTTTTCTAGATTAGGGTAACAGAGTTGGGAGGACCCGACCGTCGGTGACACTGTTCCATAGACTAGGCTCCTGGATTGTATAAAAAGGAGAACGCTAAAGTGCAAGGGACTAGCGGTCATCGCTTTGCTTCCTAACTGTGGACGCAATGTGACTAGATGCCCCAGGCTCTTGTCGCCAGAACTCCTCTGCCATGATGGAGAACTCATTTAAGCCTCTGGCCCTTAAACTGCCGTTGTCAGTTACTGTGCCATAGTAGGACACCAGGAACTGTTAAGCTTATAGAGCTGCCTGTTTGCTGCCTCTCAACAAAGTAATTCCCAAGAAAGTAAATACATGTAGAGGAATCGAGGAGCATTGTTTTAATGAAGAAAGATGGCAACCCACAAACAAGGGCTGGAGAGATGGCCTAGAGGTTAAGAGCACTGATTGCTCTTCTAGAGGTCCCGAGTTCAATTCCTGGCAACCACATGGTGGCTCACAACCATCTATAATGCGATCTGGTGCCATTTTCTGGCCTGCAGGCATTCATACATGCAGGCAGAATACTGTAAATATAATAAATAAATCTTTTTTTTAAAAGCCCTACAAACAAGACACTCATACTTACGATCTAATGACAATCATCAAGCTGTAGCCAAACACGCTGACCCCCACCATAAAGTAGGCCATGGGCAGCCTGTACTTCAGCCACCCGATGGTCCTCTGATTGTTGTAGTAGCCATAGAAGAGAGCAGAATATTTGATGTAGCCCTGTAGGAAAGACACGCAAAGTCTCTGGGTTTGTAATCTCAGGGGCGAGAGCCATCGCACACTTCCATTCTACCAGGGGTTTCTGTCTCGGAGTTTTAACGCAAGTCTACGAGAGGAAGAATCCTACATATTCAGTTCACAGTGTCTCCAGAGGCCACCCACAGTCCTTGTCTGTTCTTTAACACAAGTCTACAGAGAGGAAGAATCCTACATATTCAGTTCACAGTGTCTCCAGAGGCCATCCACAGTCCTTGTCTGTTCTTTCTTCATTCTTCCACTGCATGAGTGCATGGAGATTCAGGCAGGAGAGGAGACTGCGTGTGAGCATGTGTGCCCAGAACACACACTCAAGAACACGCAAAGCTCCAAGCTATTGTGGTCTATAGCCAAGTTCTTTTTTGGGAGTGGGGGTTGGGGAGGGTGCGGTTCAAGACAGGGTTTCTCTGTGTAATAGTCCTGGTTGTTCTGGAACTCACTTTATAGACCAGGCTGGTCTTGAACTCACAGAGATCTGCCTACCTCTGCCTCCCGAGTGCTGGGATTAAAAGTGTGTGCCAACACTGCCCAGTTCTTTTTTATTAAAGAAACTTATCCTTTTCCCATACAATACATCCTGCCAGCAGTCTCATCTCCCTTCACTCCTCCCAGTCCGCCCCCACCTGCCCTTTCCCCTAGAGCCACTGCTCCTCTGTTTCCCTTGAGAAAAAAAAAAAAAAGCAGGATTGATAAGATTTGGTAAAATTAGGCACAAACCCTCATATCAAGGCTGAAAGAGGCAACCCAGTAGGAGGAAAAAGGTCCCAAGTGCAGACAAAAGAGTCAGAGACACCCCCATTCTCACTGTTAGGAGTCCTACAAAATCCCAAAGGTAAACATTCACAACACATGTGCAGAGGACCTAGTGCAGACCTGCGCAGGCGTGGCTGCTGCTTCAGTCTCTGGGAGCCCCCAAGAGACCTGCTTAGTTGTGTTCTGGCGTCAACCACTCTGGTGCCTACAATCCTTCCTCCCTTCTTCTGGGGGGCTACGAGAACTCTGCAGCCAGGTTTTTTTTGGTACCCCCACCCCTGCTCGACCATAGCTAGGTTCTTAGTGTGCTACAAATAGACAAGAGTTTGTAGAGTTTTGTAACATTTCAAAATGACCTCAGACAGCTGTGCAACCCAAATTTTTGTTTTCTTTTATTTTTTTAACATTTTAAACATTTTGTTTTGTTTTAATTTTCAGTGTGTGCATGCACGCACGTGTGTGTGTGCGTGTGTGTGCAGATGCACACGTGCCATGGCACATGTGGAGGTCAGAGGACAAACTATGGGAATCGGCTCTCTCCTTCTACCATGTGGGGGTTGGGGATCACACCCAGGTTGTCAGCCTCACTGGCAAGCCCACCCGCCCTCAGAGCCCTCCCATCTATCTCCGTTTTCTTCTTCATTTTCACGCGTACTTGACTTTAGTATTTCAGTTTACTCAATACTAAAGCCAAGTACGCGTGAAAGTAAATAAACATAAAATAAATTAGTTAGGTGCAGTATTAATTTGGATTTTAGTACTTTTTACATTTCTTTGCTGAAAGCAGCATCAGGGATTGTTGCTGAATGAATTCTGTTTGTTTTTGGTAGGTAAGAGATTTCAACAGGGATTGCTGGGTAAGAAAAAAAGTAAAGAAAAGCCCTGGCAGCAATGTGGCTGGGCACCTTGGGAAATTACTCCGATCGCCCCTCCATTTCTGAGGGGACTGATACCTGACTGAGAGGGACGGACACCGGTTCTATCGCCACAAAATGGAAGGGCATTGATACCAAGGTTTGTACCTCAAAATCCCAGAGGACGGAGAAGTCCATGGCTTTTTCTTCCTCAGCTCGAGGCACTGTCTTTCTGGGAATGCTTCCGTAGGGCATGCCCATCAGCACCTTACACGGGGACAGATGGCAGAGAGTAAGCAGACAAAGTGCGTAGCTAACCCCAAATGCGTTTGACAAATCCCAGTTTCTTCTATCAGATGACCCTCCCTCACACCCTTATGACAAAGATAAGAACCGGCTGAAACTTACAGATTGATTTAGGATGGATTGGCTTTAAAAAAATTATTTTTTATTTATGTGTGTGTGTGTGTGTCTGTGTGAGTTTAGGGGGCACTGAGGAGGCCAGAGGAGGACGCCGGATTCTCCGGAGCTGGAGCGGCAGGTGGTTATGAGGCACCTTGAGGTGACCCAACTCCAGTCCTCTACAGGAGCAGTAGATGCTCAACAGCTGAACCCTCCTTCCAGAAGCCAGGTTGGCTTTTGAAAAAAAGGAGATTCATTTTTTTCTTCTGTACTGTCTTTCTGCTTATCATCTTATTTTCTCCATTAACTTTACAGTGCCCACCTTGGAAATCTCCCAGTCTGCTAATTTTTACTAGTTATGTTATAGATTTATTGTTCTTGTGTTGACATTTTTTGAGTGTATTATAAATCAGACAGTAAGAGAGCGGAGATTGGTTGGCAATGTTTGTCTATTCAGCAACTGTGTCCAGCTCTGTAGAGTCTTATTTAAAGTTGAGCATTTTTCGGTTGAATACATGGATCTAGGGGCCTCTGTGATGATATTACTTATAGACAAATTGTATTTTTATTAAAAAATACAAAATATTCAATTTTTTGATCTATTGGCTGCAGTAAAAATTCCAAAAAATGTTGGCAGATACTAAATGTTGGCAGATGCTACTCTTAGCTTCTGCAGCATCAGTTTTGATATTTCACTACATAAAATTGCTTTTCTTGTTAATATATAGGTTTCTGATTTCACATCTGTTCCTCCCTCCCCTCCCTCCCCACCAGCCCTCTCTGGGTCTGGATTTGTAGTTCTGGCTGGCCTAGAATTTGCAATGACCCTCCTGCCTTTACCTCCCAGTACTGGTACTGCAGGCATGTGTCACCCAAGGTCTTCTGTTTCTATTTATCAGATTTCAATTTATACTGTTATTGGGAAATATATTACACATAAAGCAGCATACGTAATACATAGATACAGTCAGTCATAATGATTAAACTTCACTATTTTTTAATCCGACTATTATATAACTTTTAAGAATCCCACAGAATTGGGGCTGGGGAGATAGCTCAGTAGGTAAGAATCCTTGCTGTGCAAATGTGAGGGCCCAGTACCCATGAAAAATGTTGAGTATAGTCGCAGATGCTATGACATCAGTGCTATGTGTATGTGTGTGTGAGAGAGAGAGAAAGAGAGAGAGAGAGAGAGAGAGAGAGAGAGAGAGACGAGTGAGGAGCAGACCGGAGAATCACTAGGCCTGCTGGCTACCTACCTCACTCCAGGTTCAGCGGGAGAACCTGTTTCTGTTCCCCTGCTTGTTTAGTCAGGCTCTCACTCTGTAGCCCTGACTGGCCTGGGGCTTGCTTTGTAGACCAGGCTGGCTTTGAACTCATGGAGATCCTCCTGCCTCTGCCTTCCCAAGAACCGGGATTAAAAGTGTGCACCACTGTGTCCAGTTGACAGACTCTGTCTTACCCATGGCAAAGTGATACGGATCAGGAAATCTTATGTTTTCCTCTGGCCCCTGTCCATGTGCACAGGCACACACATGTGCTCGTAGAATACACATGCCCCCTGACACACTACAAACAAACAACAAGACCCTGAAAATCTCCAGAATTGTGCCCTGTTCCACTTCAACAGAGAGCTCATCTCCTAACTGCTTCCTTATTTGTCCTTGTTATTCACTTCCTTTTGTTTAGTTTTGACTGTTTCTCTCTTTTTCTTTCTCAGGGTAAAAACAATAAATGAGATCTTAATTTTTTTTACTCCTTTTAAGTACAGATGAAAGGCAGAAACGTGTTATCAGTATGTTAGTTCCATGCTTTGTACAGAACAACCAAGTGAACAACCAAGGCAACTGACATAAATACTGAATTCAGACGGAGCTGTGTATTGTGCAGCACGCTTATAATTCAGGTGTCAGGAGGAATGAGGCAGAGGGATTGTGAGTTTGAGGACAGTCTGGGCTTTATTACAATACCTTATCTCAAAAGAAAAAAAATTAAAAAGAACGAGAGATTATAGCTAAATAGAAAAAGAGCATTTGGAAAGTGCAACTGAAGTTGCTGGCTGTAGTAAAGCCTCAACACTCTCTGAAGGCACAGGAAATTCCGTCCTTACCTCTGGGATGATGACTAGACCAAATATTAAGCCAAAAAGGACGAGGTTAACTCCATACATCCATCGGAGAAAGATGAAGTATGATGCCACCGAAGACCCAAAGTGACCTGGGGGAGAAAGGCGGCACAGTGAGATGTGTCGGCATGCCTGCAAAAGTGGTTTTCACACCAGACTGTCAAATAAACACCCGGAGCTCGATTTCCTTGTTCCAGCCAGATAACCTGAAACTCTGTGGGTAATTGAGCTATCCGAGCTCTCACATGAGAAAGTGAGGAATCTCGATTTGAATCTGGTTCCTACACTCATCCAATGCCCACTTTTCCCCCGATGCAGCAGAGTCTATGAAATAATCTAACCAGAAGGCCAAGTATACTCAGAATCTAAGCCTTGGGAGACTTCTCTGAGGAAACCAATTAAAACACAGTGATGCTAAAATACTGACTTTCAATGTCCTTGATCTTCATTTCCCAGGGAATACACTGAGTCTTGAAATTGTCAAAGTCCCTTTTAAACTTGATCCATTTCTGAAACGAAACAGATAAAACCTCCAGTCACCAACATGTTGACCTTAAACACCACAGGGCACAGTTGAGTCATGGGGGATGCTGAGGAAAGTGGGGTAGTGGTTTTGGTTGTGTGTGTGTTGTGTGTGCATGAGTGAGGTGTCCCAGACCCAAAAAGATGAATATGGGATGTACTCACTCATAATTGGTTTCTAGCCATAAATAAGGACCACGGAGTCTACAAGAGGTGAACCTAAAGAAGCTAAGTAAGAAGGTGAACCCAAGGAAAAACATATAGTTGTCCTCTTGGCTAAGGGAAGTAGACCAAATTTCCGGGGAGAAAATGGGATCTTGGGGATGGGGTGGGATAGGGGTAAAGGGAGATGGGGAGAGAAAAGGTAGAAGGGAAGGAGGGGGGACCTGGGGAAACAGGAGAATTGGGATAAAGGAAAGGTGGATAGGGGAGCACGGAACCACATTTCTTAGTTAAGGGAGCCAGTTTAGGGTGGGCAAGAGACTTGACCCTAGAGGGGCTCCCTAGTGCCCAAGATGAGGTTCCCAGTTAGTTCCTTGGGCAGCTGAGGATTGGGAACCTGAAATGACCCTATCCTAGAGCAATACTGACGAATATCTTGCATATCATCATAGAATCTTCATCTGGTGATGGATAGAGATAGAGACAGAGACCCACACAGGAGCACTGGACTGAGCTCCCAAGGTCCCAAGGAGGAGCAGAAGGAGGGAGAACATGAGCAAAGAAGTCGGGACCACGAGCCGTGCATCCACCCACTGAGACAGTGGAGCTGATCTACGGGGAGCTCACCAAGGCCAGCTGGACTGTGACCGAAAAAGCATGGGATAAAACCGGACTCTCTGAACATGGCGAACAATGAGGGCTGATGAGACACCAAGGACAATGGCAGGGGGTTTTGATCCTACTTAATGTGCTGGCTTTGTGGGAGCCTAGCCAGTTTGGATGTTCACCTTCCTAGATATGGACGGAGGGGGGAGGACCTAGGACTTACCACAGGGCAGGGAACCCGGACTGTTCTGTGGACTGGAGAGGGAGGGGGGGGAGAGGAGTGGGGGGAGGGGGAGAAGGGTGGGAGGAGGGGGAGAAGGGTGGGAGGAGGGGAAGGGAAATGGGAGGCTGGGAGGAGGTGGAAACTTGTTTTTTTGTTTATGTTTTTTTTTCTTCTTTTCGCAATAAAAAAAAAGAAATGATATATGTTAGAGAAGATGGATTTATTTAATCTGGTTAATTAATTTATTTAGTTTATATGATGTACAGTATACATGTATGTATATATATGCATGGAATACTATCCCATTCATGCTACACTGTTAATATTTAATTATTTAACTGATACATAATGCTTTTTGTGCTTTTATGTATCAGTTAAAATACAGTTTCAATCAAAATTTTAATGACCCATTTTGGAATCTGGCAAAGTGATTTTAAGAATGAATGTGAAATCATAAACAAGGGAAGAGTTTTTCTTAAGTAAAATATTTCTTTATTTGGCATCCCAGCTACAGTTTCCCCCCTCCTCTCCTTCCTGCTCCTCCTGTCCCCACCCCCCAATCCAGTCTTCCTCTGTTTCTGTTTAGGAAAGGGCAGGCCTCCCATGGGTATCAACAAAGCATGGCAGATCAAGTTGCCGTCAGACTAAACACCTCCCTGTGTATTAAGGTTATGCATGGTGACCCAGTGCGAGGAGTAGGGTCCCAAAAGTCAGTTAAAGAGTCAGAGATAGCCCCTGTTCCCACTGTTAGTTGTTCCACAAGAACACCAAGCTACACAACTGTAACATACATGCTGTGTACCTAGGTCAGTCCCATGCAGGTTCCCTGGTTGTTGGTTCAGTCTCTGTGAGCCCCTATGAGCACAGGTTAATTGATTCTGTGAGTTTTCTTGTGGTGTCCTTGACCCCTGAGGCTCTTGCAATCCTTCCTCCCTCCCTTCTGCCAGATTCCCCAGACTCCGCCTAAAGTTCAGCTGTGGGTCTGCATCTGTTTCCATCAGTTGTTGGATGAAGCCTCTCTGATGACATTTGGGATAGAGACTAATCTGGTCATTGGAGACGGCCAGTTCAGGCTCTGTATCCGCTTTCTCTAGGAGTCATCCTTGTAAACTCCTGGGAGATTCCCTTATGCCAGGTTTTTACCTGACCCCGAAATAGCTCCCTGTTTCCAGTAGTCTCTTTCAGTCTCTTCCCTTTACCCCCCTCCCCCATCGCTCATGTTCCCATCCCCACTGGCCCCCAGTTCACTCACAAAGTGTAAGCAATTTTTTTTTCAAATTTTATTTTATTATTATTATTTTTTTTCTTTTTGGTTTTTCGAGACAGAGTTTCTCTGTGGCTTTGGAGCCTGTCCTGGAACTAGCTCTGTAGACCAGGCTGGTCTCGAACTCACAGAAATCCGCCTGCCTCTGCCTCCCGAGTGCTGGGATTAAAGGCGTACGCCACCATCGCCCGGCTATTTTTTATTTTCAAGACAGGGTTTCTCCGTAGCTTTTTTTTTGGTTCCTGTCCTGGAACTAGCTCTGTAGACCAGGCTGGTCTCGAACTCACAGAGATCCGCCTGCCTCTGCCTCCCGAGTGCTGGGATTAAAGGCGTGTGCCACCACTGCCCGCCTTAAGCAATTTTTTTTTTTAAAAACAAAGCTAAAAGGAGAAAGCTAGAGCTGTCATGATGTTAAATGGTTCTTCATAAAAAAAGCCCCAGACAGGCTCCGCGTAGGAACTAAATGAATGAGGAACCATAGCTTTTAAATCAGAAGGAATTAACTACAGTGAAGAAAGGATACCTCAACAAGACCCACACAAAACACCAGCCATTTGAAGCAGGTTCTGACCCAGCTCAATAAAGCAGCGCTGCCAAGCCCTTATGGGGACATCACTGGTTATTCTCATAACCTGATGATCCCACAGCTTGGCTGTGTTTTCACCAAGTCAAGATGCCTTGATTTGAGTGCTGCCAGACAAAATAAATACCAGTGATCTTAACAGCATTCATTCTGGGGGTTTATTTACTGTAGAGGAAACACATCTCACACACGATGACGTTCCATGGATAAGGGTGGAGTACGTGGTAAGGGGCAGCCGGCTTCCATCCCTGGAGAACTCAGGATGATCTGCCGGACACCACAGTCAGAGTTCTAAGGGGAACCTGGCACTGATGGCCAAGCTGGCTGGTGTTTGTGGTGGTCCCTCTGTGCTCGCGCTGAGCAGGCTCTCCCAGGCTGTTGTCTGAGGAGCCCCCTTACCTTAGCCATCAGCATCCTGTAGGCATACAGGTGTTTGCCCTGTCCTTTCCCCAAGGCTCCTTCATACTTCTCCACGAACACCTGGGCTTCCCTGGTCAGGAAAGAACATGCAGGAGGTGAGGAGAGACATGAACTAAATCAGAAATCTAAACTGCGAGGCTGAAAGTCTCACATGTTTGTACCTGAGTTAGCATATCGATTTTATGAAACTGTACATTTTATCCACCAAACTTCCCCCAAAGCCACCAATGCCAGGCAAGTGTTCGCTACTGATAGGCATGATTTTGTCATTGCTCTCCAAGACTTTGCCCCTTGGTGTTACATCTGTGAATAAACTGTACTGTGACAGTTTGTTATGATATATAACCTTACTAGACCTGGATGGAGGTGGGCGGTCCTTGGGCTTCCCACAGGTCAGGGAACCCTGATTGCTCTTCGAGCTGATGAGGGAGGGGGACTTGATCGGGAGAGGGGGAGGGAAATGGGAGGCGGTGGTGGGGAGGAGGCAGAAATCCTTAATAAATAAATAAATTTAAAAAATAAAAAAATAAAAAAAACCCAAAAAACCGAAAACAAAAACAGGAGAATTATATCCTCAAACATCACATAATGCCTTGAGTCATGGACTTTTTATGCTAAGATTCTTGAATATGGATGTCCATGACAAATCTGCTGCAGACAGTTTTGGCATGATGGCACCAAGGTGACCTTTGCTAAAGCAAGGTGGAGAGACTCTTGTAGTGGATTATGGAAAGGAACTGATCCTGTGTTAATATGTGGCCGAGGGTGTGTCTGTGTATTTTCACAGGATGAAGATCAAGCGAGATGGCTTCCAGAATGTCTGGTTAGATGCCTATAGGAAAGAAATATCAGCCCTAATGACATTGCATCCACTAATGACTACACAGAAGAAGCTGAAAGAGGTTCCCGAACTCATTATCCTGGCTTCCTCACACCACCATACTGCAGGCCAAGGAAATGGATACCTGAAACAATATTCTGAATTTATACACCTTGCTGCAGTCTGAGAAGGGAAAAAAGATTGTGGTGATTATTAGTGATTCCCAGCCTTTTGATGGACTTGCTGCATAAACTTTCAGATCTAGTAAGTCCTGTTTACCTTGGAGACAGACCAGAAATGTAGACTGAACATTTGACTGTATTTCTCTTTTGGAGACAGAACTCATTTTGCCAGTATGATAGTCAAATTGCTGTTAAAATGTAGAACCTTAGAACTGAGACCTCAATTTTCCCCTTAGGAGAAAAAATCCTCACAAAGAGTGACTGATGCCCCTGTTCAAAAATGAGGAGGAGAGCCTAAGGGATTGTTGCTGGTGTTCAGAGAGTGGGACAATTACTTAAAAGCGGAAATGCATTTGGACTCTTACCGATCAGAGAAATCTTTTCTTGTCTTTTGATTAGAATGGTTTTAAGAGAATTGTGTGTGATTTGACAAATTATGTGTTTATTGTTAATTTCCACTCCAGAATTATGGTATTGACCTGTTAATGTTCATAACTGCTTTAGTTTACTATAAGATGTTAAAAAAAAGTTTGACATTTGCAATAGAGCTGATGTATTTGATAAGAAATTTAGGTTTTGATACAGCTGAAAATTATTAAGAAACACTCTAGAGCAATTGAAAAGGGCATTCCCAATCCTGGTGATCCTCCACTCCTATAGTTAGCAGATACTATAGCCATAGGAGCATGTATATTTACAAAGCATTATCTAACTGCAGATGAGCTCTCTTGACAAAAACATGGCTCAGAGATACAGAGTTCAGATGTACTTTCTCCCTTTGCTTACAGAGATTGGCAGTCAAAGATAGGTTTGATCCTTTTACCCCCAGGCACCTAAGACATGGACATGCGTAATTGGAATGCAGGGAACAAAGATGGGTAAGTCTCGGAAACAGGAAAGTGTTCACCTAAGGCACACACAAATATATGTCCTGTTGCAGAAGAACAGGCTTTATTAAAGTTAATAAAAGGGGAAGAATTTTAGAGGCCAAAAATGTAAGCTTATTTCCACCTTGTCTGATGGCCAGAGAGTTTGGAGGTTGCTCAAAATCATTGACAACAAGTGTAGCTACATGTCCCGACTCAGGATGTTGTTACTTGGTTCTTTTGACATTACAATGGTTCATGCAAGTAGATCCATTCCATCCTGACAGATGGTCAGACTATGCAAGCATATTTCTGCTCCTTCTTTTGCAATATGAAGTTACCTGGGGAGTGGTTGCTTTCAGAATACTTGCTCTAGAATGACTTCTCTGCCTTAACAATAGAGTGCTAAGTCTCAAAGTATTAACACTATAAACTGTTTGAGTTGTACTTTGTATCATGTTAAAGAAGTCTTCTGTTGACTTCTTCCCTCTTTTGTACTGGGGTATAAAAGCATATGGAAAATTAAACATGAGCAATGACAGAAAAAAAAAACCCAACCCCACCCGCAAAACCAAAATGGTGTGGGACAATTCTATATTCTGTCAATTATATTTTAAATAAATGCTGATTGGCCAGTAGCCAGGCAGAAAATATAGGTGGGACAACCAGACAGGAACTAGAGGTAGGTCAATGAGAAGAGGAGAATTCTGGGAAGGAGGAAGCCCATTCTTCCACAGTCCTTTCCCAGCCTCAGAAGAAGGAAGATGTGACAGTCTTGCTAGAAAAGGTACCGAGCCATGTGGCTAAGATAGATAAGAATAATGGGCTAATATAAGTTACAAGAGTTAATAAGAAGCCTGAGCTAATGGGCCAATCAGTTTATGATTAATGTAGACCTCTGTGTGATTTCTTTGGGACTTAATGATTGCGGGAACTGGGCAGGACAGAAAACCCTGACAACGCCAAAATCCAAAACCAAAACCCAGAAGAAGAAAGGAAGGAAGGAAGAAGAAAATATTTGGTGTGCCAGCCTTTCATATGCAATCAAGGGAAAGGTTGAGTTGGAAATAAGAGTCAAATGGCATAGCTAGGGAGTGGTATCACAATTCAAACCCATACCAATAGAGCACCATTCCCTGTGCTTTAGGACACAATGACATGCCTGCAGGAGAGACAGACCTTTCTACTTGCTGCACGAGTCATTCAAGTGAGAGATAGCTGCATAGGGAGGTTGTGGGTGTTTAAAGCAGACAAGACAGTTGCCCTGGCTGAGAAGGGACATCATAGACAGCTTCCTGGAGAAGGCATTTCTGTGTTGGGTCATGAGATAGGGAGCCAGCACATGGGGTAGGGCACAGGGGAGAGGGCTGTAAGGAATGGAAGGCCTGGGCACAGATTGATGCCTGTAAATCTTAAAGGTTGTCAGGTTCTAATGCATCTATCTGTGCCATGCTTACAATGGGGAGGTTAGAAGGTCAGATCTTTCCTGTTCAGTCCCACCAGGGCTAAGAAGAGGATGGCACACCCCTTCTCTGCAGAAGACAAGCCTCCTCAGTAGCCATGAGAAAGATTGCCTACAGCCCACTCACCTGAGCTCCCTCAGCTTCTTTGCCATGGGCCAGGGTTTGTTCCTCATGGTGGAAATGAGCTTCTTCTTTTCTTCCACCTGCTCCAGGATCTGAGCCAGCTCCTCCTCAGACAGGGAGTCTCCAGTAGAAGCACTGGAGGCTAAGGAAGTGGACCTAGGGGCAGAACCATGGCAGATTCAGGTGCCGGTTAGAAGGGCTCTGGACAGGGGAGGAATTCACAGGAAAGATGAGCAAGATCTTTGACACTCAAATTGTGCTTGAATAACATTTTCCCTGGATTCCTAAGTATTCAAATGCACATAATGAGTATTTGTCTCTCTGATTTTTTAAAATTCACCTATTTTCTTGTGTTGTTTTTTAATCATAGTGTTATAACTACAATAAAAGTTCATTAAACAACAACAACTCCTTCTGGTCAAGAGAATGGAATCTATGACCTGGGTGGAGACTTAACATTCCAGTTGGGCAGGGTCAATCTCTTGACCTAGGGACCACCCTTAGGAAAGTGGGCTTACCATACACCATGCTGGAGATGAGTAGAAGAATTTATTATTCCTTCAATTCAACAGCCTGCCCCTTTCATCCCTTCTTCCAGGTCTCCAGTGCAGTAGCTTACCTGGCTAGAGTCATGTACCTTATTAGTCTGCTTAAAGTATAGATTTTCCTCTTCCTCTTTTCCAACTGTGTTTTCCCTAGCACTTTGAACTTACCGGACATTTGGGCTTCCTTATGCCTTCTCTGAAGTCTCCCCCGACACCATGGGACTGCTCGTCCATGTGTCTGCCTCCCAGACCATCTTCAGTGGCATGGCTTTCCCCTTCCTCTCTGTTCTCTGGGTAGCAGCTGCGGTGTGTAGCTGGCCCGCTCTGGGGTTATTTTAAACCTTAATAACATTGTCCTTGAGTTTCCATTTGAGTTTATTCTTTAATTCTTTTAATAATGAGACTAGGAATCCCAAGAAGGGACCTTGATTTTCCCTGTATTAACAGTTTGGTAGAAGCCTTCATTGAATGTAACATACTACTGAGAATGATCAATGAAATCTAAGTGCACCAGTCATACGACATTGAACTTTGATCAGAATAGCTATTCATGAGCCCGGGCTCCAGTCAGGGAAACTCTGAGAAGTCCTGTTCAGTAGAGGGCCCAGAGCAGGTGTGTCCTAGGCTGGGGACACTTATCTCACTCCAACTCAGAGCTGGGTTACAGATAAGTCAGCAAGAGCATGAACTGACACAAGAGCCTGAGGGGCCCTCTGACACACCAGAGACTTCCTATGGCTGCAAACCTCAGCCCAAAAGCTCACAAAACTGGCAAGTTTTAATTAAAGTTTTTTTGGAGGGGGTGTTTTTGTTTGTTTCTTTGTTTGTTTTTGTTTTTTTGAGACAGGGTTTCTCTGTAACTTTGGAGCCTGTCCTGGAGCTCACTCTGTAGATTAGGCTGGCCATGAACTCACAGAGATCCGCCTGTTTCTGCCTTCCTACTGCTGGGATTAAAGGCCTGCACCACCACTGCCTTGCCCAAATATTCTATTAATAATCTTTTTGTACTGTCTTCACACTCTAATATCATGACACTCTTCATTTACAGTACATGTCAATTCAGATATCGAATTTCCATCTTAAATGTTTGTTCTGGATTTGTAGTTTGTAAAATAATAGCTGAAAAAGTAGATACACGTACACAAACTGCTTTAGACAAGCTTTAAAAAATTTCTCTGAGCTGGGCAGTGGTGGCGCACGCCTTTAATCCCAGCACTTGGGAGGCAGAGGCAGGTGGATCTCTGTGAGTTCGAGACCAGCCTGGTCTACAAGAGCTAGTTCCAGAATTCTTCCAAATCAAGTGATATACAGTTATTTTTCTTTGATGTTTATATCATTATCAAAATATTTTTATTCCAAAGTCAGTTAAGGTCAGTTTCAAAACTCTATTTGTTGGTCTAAGTTAGATAAATTTACTAACTTAGTTGCATTAATGTCAAATTCAGATTACACATTAAATCAAGTAGGAAGCCGGGCGGTGGTGGCGCACGCCTTTAATCCCAGCACTCGGGAGGCAGAGGCAGGCGGATCTCTGTGAGTTCGAGGCCAGCCTGGTCTACAAGAGCTAGTTCCAGGACAGGAACCAAAAGAGCTACGGAGAAACCCTGTCTCGAAAAATAAAAAAAATAAATAAATAAAAAAATCAAGTAGGAAATTCATTTCTTCGGTCTCCCTGGCCACATTCCAAGTGCTCAGTGCCTCGTGGTTATTGTACTGGCTAGCACAACTACAGAGAACTTCTGCAGAGAATGCCCATGCTATGCCCCTGCCTGTGCCCTGGTGATACTGGCTGCTCAACTAATCCAGGATCCAAATGACTGTGTATGCTCGGTACATTCTCTGTGATAAAGACACAATAGCTAACAGGTAGGCGAAAAGAGTGTGGAGAAAGGTTGTAAAATAATAACTCATTGGAATGAGAACACCCCCCATATGCTCATATATTCTTGGTCCCCAGTCAGTGGAACTATTTGAGAAGGATTAGGAGGCTGGAGGAGGTGTGTCATTGAGGGTGGGCTTTCACTTTTCAAAAGTTCAAGCCAGGCCCATGGCATCTCTCTTTCTGCTGTCCGTGGAACAGGATGTAAAGTTCTCAGCTACTGCCCTAGAGCCATGCCTGTCTGCTTCCCACTGTGATGATTGTCGGCTCACCTTCTGAAGCTGTAAGCTCCCAGTTAAACTCTCTCTTCTGTAAGAGTTTCCTTGGTCATGGTGTCTCTTTGTAGCAGTAGAATACGAACTAAGACGTTATGTTCAGAAAACCTTAATAAGGCTCATAAAAAGATTAACCGGAACTACTACTACTTCAGGTTTTGGAGATCAGTTTACAGACATCTCTATGAGTTTTAGCTTCTTAACTCTTGGAAATTTGGATGCAGAAAGCCTAGCTGTAGGCATTGTAGGTCATACCTCACACATTCCAAGCGATCACTGTCATTGGAGCTTTGAATGATGTTTTCCCTCATTGGAAGGAGTTGTCATTGTTTGTGTAAATTCTATCTGTTCTCCAGATACTTACTGAAATGCTCACCTTCTCTGTAGAGGAAACACGATGCCCCAGGGCCCCAGCGGTACAACACTATCAAATCTTGTCTTGTGTGCACATTCCTCTCTGCCTTGTCTTAATTGAGGCTCATCTTTCCTCCTGGGCAATCAGCATCTGGGGAACCAGGGCTGAGTATTTTCATCTCTGTCACGGCAGCCAGCTAAAAATGGCACCGTTGAGTTCTTGTCTGTACGTCCTTCTATTGTGCATGTCATTTAGGGTATGGGTTTCTTGTAAAATTTAAGATGCTCAAGGGCAATCAACAATGCATTTAAGCTTTAAGGTGTAGCTTAAAATGGTAGGGCATGTGCTTATAATGTGAAAGAACCTGGGTTCAATCCTCAGGCACAACAAACAAACAATCAAAAGGCTTGGTGGCATGTGATTATAATCCCAGCACTGGGGAACCAAGACCTGTTAATCCTGTGCAGAAGCACAACCCCTGAACCAGACAAATGTGTTGTCAGCATGCGGTGTGTGCATCCGAGTGTGACGCACAGGAGGCCAGAAGGGAGCACTGGATCCCTGGAGCTGGAGTTAGAGGCTTTGGTGAACTGTCCAACATAGGTGCTGGCAACTGACCTTGGGCCCTCTGGAAGAGCAAGCAGTACGTGCTCTTAACCACTAAGCTCGTAACCTCCAGGGGCTGGAATGAAGATATTCCAAAGAGACACTTGTGCCTTTCCCTTTGGTTATGATATTATTGAAGCAATGGACCCCAGGAATTAGAATTTCCAAGGAATCTCATTCTGGGAGAAGCAAAAGACTGAATCCTGGTGCTAGGAAAAGGTTTCACATCGTTCTCAGATTCATCAGACCACCTTGAAGGAGAGATTATCGGACCTGAACAGATGATGGGCGGGACCATGCCTTGGCCAGGACTGCCTAGTTATACTTACTCCTGCCCTTTATTTAAACTTAAACTTCATGTCAGGGCCTCCAGATAGACTTGGGGTGGAAGGGATAGTGCTACTGGACCTCTTTGTTCCTCTTCCCAAAGTGGTTAAATTTTATAAATCCCTTTCTATTCTTATCTCTTATTGAATATGTCAGGGTCTGGGCTTTGGCCCTAACTAACTCTGTCAGCAATATGAGCAAAGAAAGCTTGCTGGAACCCAGAAGGAACATCGAGTATTGGCCATTACCCTGATTTCCATGCCTGCTTCAAAAGTCTCCCTGATCAGTGTCATAAGGGCTTCTTCAAATATCCCAGAAGCGAGTAAATCATAGACTATCTCTAATGAGTGACAAAGAGAAGTCACCAAAAGCCACAAAATGGAAGGAACACGACCTGTAGATTCCATCAGTTGCCTGTCTACTACCCCATACACTAGCGAAACAAAGGACTCCAGGTCAATTACCCAAATGCCCATAGCCTAAGAGCTGGCAGAACTCTTGAAGATCCAGACGGTCATATTTCTAGAAGTGAGAAGGGTACATACACACAAAGGGTAGGAGTGTGCATGATCCCTGTACGACTTCCAAATCCAATGCCATTCATTGTTTTCAGCTGGAGTGATAGTGAGTCTCCAGCTGAAAGTCAGGAACCTTGAGCTGTTATCTCCACTCGCCCCAGGCCATCTCCCCACACCCAGAGATTCACTTACAATACGAGCTGCTATAATGAACAGTGTATGGGGGGGGGGTCTACATATGATGACCTGGGAAAGTAGCAGCGAGGGCAGTAGCTACTTTTCCCCAAAAGTGAAAACCACCCCATGCCAGGGCATGGAAGAGGATAGCTGAGTAGAGGGAGATAGTCCCAGTGTGAGCTACAACACACCTGGCTTTCCTCAGCTGCTTGTCTGTCTCCTTCCGCCGAGCCTCCCTCTCCTTCTTTGGAGGTGTTCTCCGATCCTTGAGGGAAGTCCTCTGGTCCTTCTTCCTCCCCTGGGAAGGTCTCTCCACCTTGACTTGTTTTTGTCCCCTAAGCCCCTTGTGACAGCTTCCATGTTCCACCTGCCTCTTCCTGGAAGACCCTGGCCTGGGGCTACCCTTAGTTGGCTCCTTCCGGCTAGACTGGACTTGGTGCCTGTCTTGGGGACGTGCAGCTGTGGAAGCTTGTTTCCTTGAGGGTCTCCTTGTTGACTTGTCACCTGCAAAAGCAGAAAATGGACAGTGATGGCTCCACAAGACTCAGCCCACGAAAGCATCACTCCCTTGTAGGGGCTGGGCAACAAAAATCCAACGCGCTTCCTAGAGCCTACGAGCTCTGTTGAGCTCCAAGCATGATGCCCTCAAATATAGCACCTTGCTATATTGAGAGCTTTATGCTGAAGAAAATTGAGAAACCACAGATGATCATTCTCTTGACCCTCCCTCATACCCCTGGAGACGCACTCTGATAGAGAGGGGTCCCGTTCTACACACTATTAGGAAAAGAGAAGCTGAGCAGACAGAACTTCCTCATGGCTGACCAATATTAGCTCATGCTCTATTTAATTCTTCAACATAGTTCATAAAAGTACAATTCTCGGGGGTTGGAGAGATGGCTCAGTGGTTAAGAGCACAGGCTGCTCTTCCAGGGCACCTGGGTTCAATTCCGGTACCCACAGGGCAGTTCACAACTGTCTGTAACTCTAGTTCCAGGAGATCTCACACCTTCACACCAATGCACGTAAAATAAAGTTTTAAAAAAGTCCAATTCTCTCTAGAGTTTTAGGTCTTCGTTTCTGAAACTCTTGGGTCTCATAAAACTTAAGTAGATTTGTACAGGTGTCTCTTGTTAATCTGTCTTGCTATAGAAATCTCAACCATGAACCTGTACATTCCACAATCCCAATGACCTATTATGGAAGCTCCTAGTTTGAGAGAGTTACTGTCTTCCTCTAACCTGCTGGCTTCCCCGACATCTTACCTAAACCTTGAATATCCATCTATATTGGTGCCTTTCTTCTTCCTGTTTTGTGGTTCTTTGGATCAAAGTAGATTCATGTGCAGACTTTCAATTTTGTGGTGGTTTGAATGAGAACAGCCTCTGTCTTAGTTAGGGTTTCTATTGCAGTGAAGAGACACCATGACCACGGCCACAACCGATTAAGTAAGTAAGTCCCAGATGCTCTTTAGAGCATAGGAGAACTTCCATGCAAGCCTTTGTCCTTCGATCTCAATTTTATGATAGAACAGGAGCTATTTCATTTTTTTTAAGGATTTACTTTTACTTTTATTTTGTGTGTGTCTGTGGGTGTGTCTCTCTGTGTGTATGCATGTGGGTGTGTGTACCAGCCAGAGGCTAGCAAAGGGCGTTAAGATCCCCTGGCGCTGGAGTTACAGGCTCTTGTGATTCAAAGAACATGGTTGCTGGGAACCAAATTTAGGTACTCTGTAAGACTGCAGTACTCTCAACCTCTGAACTGCTTCCCCAGCCCATTAAAATGGACCTGGACATTCACATCTGTGATCTCAGCTCCTGGAAGGCAAAGACAGAGGGGTGAGAAGTTCAAGGTCAACCTCAGATACACACTGAATTCCAGACTGGTTTGGGGTACGTAAAATCTTGTCTCAAAAAACAGGGCGGGAGCATATCTGGAGAGAGAGGTCGATGGTTGAGAGCATATACTGCTATTGTAGGGGACCTAAGTGCATCTCCCAGTACCCATGTCAAGAGGCTAACAACTGTCTCTAACTCCGGCTCCAGGGGATCAGACACCATCTTCAGGCTTCCACAGACACTTGCACTCACATGTACAGACACACAAGCAAACACACACACACACACACACACAGACACACAAGCAAACACACATACACACACAGACACACAAGTAAACACACACACACAGACACACACACACAAGCAAACACACACACACATACACATACACAGACACACAAGTAAACACACACACACATACACACACAAGCAAACACACATACACACACAGACACACAAGTAAACAAACACACACATACACACACACAAACACACATACACACACAGACACACAAGTAAACACACATACACACGTAAGTAAGCATATAATTTTTTCTTAAAGTTTATTTATTTATTATATATGCATATGCCTTAAGAAGGCACCAGATCTCATTATAGATGGCTGTGGGCCATCATATGGTTGCTGGGAATTGAACTCAGGACCTCTGGAAGAGCAGCCAGTGCTCTTAACCTCTGAGTCATCTCTCCAGCCTCTATAAATTTAAAATTTTTTAAAGAGTGGAAGCAAATCAGTGCTTGGCTACATAGAAAGACTGTCTCAAAAAGAAAAATTGTATTTAGGAGGTTGGGAATGTAGTCAAGACATGAGCTTCTCGAGAGAGAGAAAAGCTGCATTCGAGTGTCTTTTCAATGTCTATATTTATGATCCCATGGCTTTTTGAGTTGTACCTTCAAAGGGTATAATTTACAACAAGATTTAAACATTAAGCAAAGTTTAAAATTTAAATGAAAACTAGGACTGGGGAGATGGCTTAGCAGTGAGGAGCACTGGCTGCTCATCTAGAGGACCTGTGTTCCATTCCCAGCACCCACATGGAGGATCACAAGTGTCTGTCACTCCAGTTCCAGGGGATCTGGTGCCCTCTTCTGGCTTCTGCAGGCACCGCACACATGTGGTGCACAGACTTACATGCGGGCAAGATGCTCATATGCATAAAATTTAAAAAATAAATAAAAATTTAAATGGAAGTAAAATGTTTAGTTTTTATAAAATTGTCAGTTCAGTCTAGAGTCTACACAATCTAGAGTCACCTAGGAAGTAGGAACCTAAATTGAGGGATTTCCTCAATCAAATTGGCTTGTTACCACGTCCGTGGGGACAGTCTTGATTTTTTATTGACACTGTGGGGAACTATTCCTCAGGAAAATGGTCCTGGCCTATATAAAAACAAGCCAGCTAGAGGCCAGGCAAGAGAGCAAGCCATCAAGCAGCACTTCTCATGGTTTCTGCTTCAGTTCCCTCCCCGAGTTCCTCCCTCAGTGATAGACTGTGACCTGGAAGTGGAAGCTAAGTGAATCTTTCCTTCTACAAGTTGCTTTTGGTTATGGTTCGGTGTTTATCATAGCAGCCGGAGAGTCAACAAGAACAAAACGTAAGCTAGGTTGCTGATTTTCTTAGCATGGTCTCATTTGGAAATGAAATTGTAAAGTGGTCTTAGGGTGTGTATTATTTGGGTTTGAAGATGAGAGGGGCTAATGTTTAAATCTAACGTTACAAATATTCTTACCTTAAATAAACACCTTTTACTTATTTTCCTGTTTCAAACATCCTTGCTTGGGAGGGCTTTTGGAAGCTGATCATTATTATCTCCGTGGATAATTTTGACCCTACCAGTTGTGTTGTAGTTTCTTGATGTTTAGCCAGCATGCAATGGAAAACCTGATCTCAGGAGGAGGAGGCTCTGTCCCTTCCCAATGTCCTCTCCATTTTCCTCATTTCCTCGTTACCTCAACACTTTCATGAGGTTTCCTGCCAGGAACCCTAGCAGTTCACACTGAAGACTGGAGCCTCCGTTAGGGAGGGAGGAACCAGTACATTTTGAAGCATGCTCAGAACATTATGCTGTCTGTCTGGGCTAGTTTTATATCAACTTGATACAAGCTAGAGTAATCTTAAAGGAGGAACCCTCAATTGAGAAAAATACCTCCATAAGATCCAGCTGTACTCTGTTTTCTTAATTAGTGATTGATGGTGGACCTAGCCTATTGTGGGTGGCGCCATCCCTGCTCTGGAGAGGATAAACAAGCCATAAGGAACAAACCAGTAGGCAGTACCACTCCGTGGCCTCTGCATCAGCTCCTGCCTCTGGGCTTCAGCCCTGCTTGAGTTTCTGTCCTGACTTCCTCCAGTGATGGACTACAGTGTGGAAGGATAAGCCAACTAAGTCCCCCCAAGTTGGTTCAGGTCACGGTGTCTCATCACAGCGGTAGTAACCCTAACTAAGACACTGCCCTTACCACATGCAGCCCTTAACAGGGCCATTTGTTAGAAGGAAACTAACGGCCCCAAGGTCAAAGAAGTGTCTGACTCCATCCGCTTCCAGCCTTTCTGTCTCTCCTAAGGGTGAAAGAGATTTGCTGTATGTGAAGGCCACACACCTAGTGGCCCAAGTTCACTACAAGATTGAGACATAATGATGGGGTGCTATTAAGTGAGAAGAAAAGATGAGCTGTCAAGCTATGTGGAGAGGGTGTTGGGAAACCTCGAGGGCACATTTCTAAGTGAGAGTTGGTCCCTGTGAAAACTTCATTCTGTCCGATTGCAGCTTTGCGATGCTCTAGGAAAGCGGAACTGCAGAGACTATGAAACCATCGGAGGATGCCAGGACTGCAGAGACTATGAAACCATCGGAGGATGCCAGGACTGAGTGGGAGGAGGAGACTGACTAGGTGGGCCACAGGGCATTTGGGAACATGCGGTTCTGTACAATATTGTGACAGTATACTTTAATAAGGATGCTGTAATCACTGTGCAGTGGGGACCCACAGTTGTGAGCCTGTTCCACCTCCACCTTGACTGGAGGTCAGAGAGTTTGAGCTTATGTTTGCTCTCCCAAAGATGTTGACAATAGCGTGGCTACAAACGAGAGATCTGATCGAGGGTGTGGTTAATTAGTATTTTGGATATAGAGGTGGATCCGATCCACCTGGACCAAAGGTTGGAGAATTCAAGTGTATTCCTTATATCATATTAATGAAGTCTGTTGCCTCCCCCACTCCCCTTTTGGGGTGGAATGTATAAGCAGGTGGAAAATAAACGAGGAGGAGTCAGTATTTACCAAAATGTCCCTCCCAATGCCCTCTGTGTTTCTGTCTCTTGTTTCTCTTATAGCTTTGTTCTTTTTGCTTAATTCTAAATCTCATGTTCCTACCCTAGAACGTATGAGCTTTATTTATTTATTTTTTATTTTATTTTATTTTGTTGAAGCTGGTCTTTGACAGATGGCAGTCCAATGTGGCACCTCGACATTATGCATTTTCAAAACCATAGAAGAAACAACAGAAAGAATGAATCCTAGTGTTGATCCTGAACTTTGAAAAGAATGTATCAATATTGGTCATAACATGCAGTGAACTAGTGCAAGATAAAGGAAAGTAATTTATGCCAAGTTTTCCTATAAGTCTAAAATTTCTGTAAAAGAAAACCATAATATAAGGGTTAGAGAGATAGCTCAATGGTTAAAGTCACTGGCTGCTCTTCCAGAGGACTGGGTTCAATTCCCCACAACCATCTGTAACTCCAATTCCAGGGAATCTGGTGCCCGTTTCTGGCCTCTGTGAGCACCAAGCATGCATGGGAGAGGTGGGGTTAGGGAGAAAATAAGGGGAGGGACAATTAACAAACACTAAAGGCCTTTTGAGCTATTGGCCAAAAGGGTACCATGGAACCTCCCAAACATTACAGGCTATTGGTTGCTCCCCACAACCTGATGGTAAGGCCCTGAAGACAACCCTTACTTACGTCGTTCGACACAGAGAAGTGGAGCTGGTGCCTAACTGGAAGCCACAGCCCTACTGAATAGAGTTCACGGTAACGTAAAGAACTTTTGCCCTGCCAGAGGTGAAAGGTTATCATCAAATCTCCCAGATACAAACCCTGTGACCTACAACAGCAACCTTCCTGTAAGATATGTTGGTGCAAAAGTGGCACGAATGTTATGGAAACAATTAACCACTTTTAAAAATTGTATTTAAGGCCCATTGCATGAGGTGGAACACATACCCAACACTGCTAAAGTGGCCGAGAACCTGAGGTTAGATAGGTCATGGCTTAGGGAAAAACTAAATGCTATTATTCTGATAAAATAACAATAATATGACTCCTAATGACATCACTACACCCAGAGATTAATGCGTTCCTTAGCCCACATCAGAGAAGATTCTTGTTTTGGTAGATGGGGGTCAACACAGAGATCAACTTCTGGACAATGTGCAGACAGTGAGAGCATTGGAGCACTCAGTCCTAAATGGAATGCCTTCATCAAATCCCTCCTCTCAATGCTAAGGGATCAATGAGGAAGAGGAGCCAGGGGGATGGAGAATTCCGAGGAAACAGTGTCTTCTAAGTACAACATGTTCTTCTAGGCACATTTGAACTCAAAGAGACTGTGGCAGCACACACAAGAGCTGCCAGGGGTCAAGATGGACAGGGTCCAAGAATTGAGAGGGGAAGTGGACATGAGGTCTCACCCCCTAACTAAGAAGCTATTTGCAACTGATACCTGCTGGGAAAAGGAAAATTAGTTTTCTCTGGTGGAGTGTCAGTGAGTGTATCAACCACACTCCATGTTCAGGAGTAGCTGGCAAAAATGAACTCCATGTTTTTTACTTTTGTTTTTGCATATGGATTTATTTCATTTCGTTTTGTTTTGTTTTGGCATTTTCTGTCTTATTGGTCTTCTGCTTGTTATGATTTTCATTTTGTGAGGTTTTTTTTTTTTTAAGAGAAAGATTGAGAAAGAAAAAACAGCAAGTTGGGTGGGTAGGGAGATGGAGTATCTGAGAGGAGTTGGGGGAGGGGAAATGATCAAGATAATAGTGTATGAAAAACTCAAATTAAGAAAGATTAAAGGAGATTATGGAATTGGCTTATAACACAAAAATAAATGATTATACAAATTAAGTATTTCAAAATATTCCTAAGGAGCTGGGCCTGGTGGCACATGGCTGTAATCCGGTCACTTTGGAAGTAATCACATGCACAAGGAAACCAGGAAGTGCCAGTGACACGCAGGACGTCAGCGTTTGTTAACACAGTCTTCTGTGTGTAGGGTGTGTTTAACTAATAGGAGAAGTTGGAGTCATGGCAATGGAGGAGAATCTCGCTCTTTGTAGCTTCTAGGGCCTCTTCAGCTTCTCCTGTCTCCTAGGGACTGGCTGGCTTCCTCACAGGCTCACAGAAATGCTGTAATCACATTCCCAGGGGGATCTGCTTGAGCCCCAGATACAAAAAGACTGCTCAGAGATGAGAGGGTGCCCTTTGGTGAGAAGGAGGCCTTTGGGTATGGGTTTGGGCTGTACCACCTGCTGAGTGCTGCCAGAGTTCCTGGCTTACAGGCTATTCATAGCCTACCTAGGCAAAGCTCAGAGTGTCTCTAACTCTGGGAGTGTCCCCGTTGCAGCAGACCACCTCTGCTTGGCCTAAGGCCTCTTCCACAGTTAAACCAACTGCTCTCCAGGAAAGACTCAATGCTTGTTATTGAGCAAGGAAAGAGGGAACAAGGGGTGGGGGTGGGGAGAGGAAGGAGAATGTGGGATGGTTGAAGTTTAGGGCTAACATGAGCCTGGCACACTACCCAGCATCCAGCACCCTCCACACCGCCTCACCCCTCCATCCTCATCCTCCATGCAGGAGAGTTGCTCTGAGGACTTTCTCACTTCACCATGGGCCCAAGGCCAGGAGAAGGCAAATGGTCGCGCTCTGGGAAGTCTCCTGGCAGCAGCCCGTTTCACCGTGAGAGCTGCGGACTGGAACGGGGCTCCGGTTACTCTATTCAAAAAGCTCCAAGTCCAACATTTCCCTAATTCCTTGGAAAAGTCATAAGTTTAGAACTCTCTCCTATCTCCCTCTGAACAACAGACAGAAAGACAGACATGGTGAATGAGAATTTTTGCGGAGAGACATCTGTAAATGGAGAGCTCCTAAGATCATACAGATGGGTGGCCAGTTCCAGAAAGTTCATTAACGTGGGCTCTGCATGACTCTCTGCACAGGTCATTTTCAGCTCCTCTAGGAGCTCTGCAAGGAAGTGACAACGACCCTCATGCCACTGGTGGGTAGGAAGGGGCTAAGTGGCCACCCTGAGGTTGCTCAGCTCAAGCTGCAGTACCTGAACTCAAATGCAGGGCCTTCCCAGGCCTCCTGAGATGGCTTCCCCTATACCCGCTGTGCCAAGAGACCTGATAGGTAGGACCCTTGGTATCCAGACGAGGACTCACCTTCCTCCTCCAGGCTCTTTAACTGGTGGCTCATGGTCATCAGAATATCAAGATCCTCACACTGGCTCACATCTTCATGTCCCACCAGCCTGGGGTGCTCTCATGATCACTGGCCTCTCTTCCTGGGACTGGCAGCAGTTGGAGCGTCTCTGAGATGAAGGTAGAGGTAGTTTTCGTGGGGGAGAAAGATGGGGAAGGGAGCAATGAGCTTTCAGCCCGTCAATCCATCCACACATTCCTCTGCTCTGGTTTCTCTGCCAAGGAGCAGCGTGGCCTCACATTTCAGGCATCACTTATACATGAGGGCCCTGGAGGGGTAGGACCTGCAGGCTCATCTCCTGACAACGATACTGCTTGCATCCAGCCAGGGAAGGTGTGAGCTGTATCGCATGGCTCTTTCCCAGTGTCTTAAGTCCCTGATTGGGACAAAGGTATAAGTTATCATCTGGCTTCTGTTTAAAATGCAGATTACGAAAAGTGGACAAGTGGATCTCTTTGCTGCCTGCCCCCCTTGCAGTGCTCAGCATCAATCCAAGAGCTGTGTGCATGCTAGGCAAATGTTTCTGGGTGCTGGAATCTACGCTATGGACCTGAACCAACACCAGTGACTGTTCCCACTAAAGTCACCTGCTTATTCATTCAGCACCTTTCTCTAGTGCTGCCGGCCTTTAGGGAATGTTCATTTGGCTGCTTTGAAAACCATTGTTATCACGTAAGAGCAAGGCTGCAGAACCAGAATGGTACCAAGGTTCTTGTTGGTATCGACTGATACCGGAATTTAGAGAGTATCCCTAGAGGGATTCCAGGTTCTTCTAATCCCTTAGCAAGGAATTGGCCAGAGATACGGAGTTGCAGCAGAAGCAATATTAGGAAAACATACACTTCCAAGGGAGGAATCTGGCTGGGCCAGGGAGGCTCAGCAGCTCAACAGTGCTGCAGAGCTTGCGTTTTCTGTTACCTTAGTGTGGGCTTTTGGGATCATTGGCATAGGAAAGCTTTTTCCTACATGTTCTGTTACATGCAGTCCTATATACAACTTCCTGTCTCCTTAGCATTCTCTATCTCTATCCAGTGATATCACGGTGGGCCACAGGCTACCCTTAGACACTCTGGAGAGCCTCTGTGTCCATGCCAGAAGTGTGAGCTTGTTTCAGTTAGCTGCATAGGGATGGTTTCCAGTCTTTGATTTGTGCTAACTTGCTCTGCACTTCCTGTTTACTCAGGTAATATTATATCCTACTGGGGTCTTTGATGAAGTTGAAAACTAGATAAGTAGAGATAGAGTTTTCCTGAGTCGTGATCCTGATAGAAAGTAAATTATTTACAAAGCTCTGGACTCATCAAGAGAGGATAGTTAATGGAGTATTTTCTCCAAATTTGCCAAATGGACTGGACAGTGTGAATGCAATTCTTACTTGATATTATTTTTGTTGTTTATAGTTTTATTACGTTAGAGTTAAAACCTTTCCTTTTTATTTAGACAGAAGCGGGAAATGTGTGGAATATTCCTTTACATAGTGAAGATATGTTAATGTGATTAGTTTAATGAGAAGCTCAATGGCCAATAGCTAGGCAGGATTTGGGGGGAGAGAGAATGCTGGAAAGAAGGTGACGATGTCAGCCAGACACAGAGAAAGCATGACATGTAAGAGATGAGTTAACAAGCCACGAGCCATGTGACCAGCACGTAAGTTAATAGAAATGGGTTAATTTCAATTATGAGAACTAGTTTTTAAAAAAAGCCTAAGCTATCTATCAGCTGAGCTTCATATTTAATAAGAAGTCTCCATCCGGGTATTTGGGAGCTGGGAGGCAGGACAGATAAAGACTTTCTATCTGCCACTTTGCTGATCTATGAGTTTTCTGTGGGGATTTGGAATCTCATATTTATAGAAGTGTATCATCTGTAAATAGGAATATTTTGACTTCAACTTCTTTTTTATTTGTTATCTCTTTTTATTTACATCTCTTTTTTAAAATTATTTATTAAAGATTTCTGCCTCCTCCCCGCCACCGCCTCCCATTTCCCTCCCCCTCCCCCGGTAAAGTCCTCCTCCCTCATCAGCCCAAAGAGCAATCAGAGTTCCCTGCCCTGTGGGAAGTCCAAGGACCACCCACCTCCATCCAGGTCTAATAAGGTGAGATCTGCCTGTCTCTGCCTCCCAAGTGGTAGCATTAAAGCCTGTGGATCAGTCTTATTTTTGTATAGCTCTATTACCTTATTTATCTTATATTGGTTTAACTTTGGCAAATCACATGCATTTAGATTTTTTTTCCATTTAGTGAAATAAGTTTTTAAGGTATGTCCTTGAGATTTGCTGAATTTCCTTGCTCTCTATTTCCTCCCCTTTCTTTCTAATTTTATTAAAAGTCATCTCTCTTTTTCTTAGTTTGGTCAGGGATTTATCAATCTTTATCTTTTTAAAGAACCAACTTTTTATTTCATTGTCTTTTTGTTTCTAACTTATTAATTTCTGCCTTGATCTTGATTGGGTTTTTACATCTATTGCTTTTGTGTTTGGCTTGTTTCTGTTTGTCCAAGGTCCTAAAATACAACATTAAACTATTTGTTTGAGATCTGATCTTGTTTTTCATGTAGGCACTTGTAGATATAAACATCTCTTAAAACAGCTTTCATTTTGGCCCATATTTTTGGTATTCTATGTGTTCATTTTCTTTCTTGCATTTATTTATTTATTTAAAGATGTCTCTCTGTGTAGCCTTGGCTGGTGGCCTACAACTCAATATGTAGATGAGGCCTTAAGTAGAGATCTACCTACCTCTGCCTCCCGAGAGCTAGAATTAAAGGCATGCACCACCATACCCAGGCCATTTTCACCAATCCTAGGAAAATTTAAATTTTCTTCTTGATTTATTCATTGATCCGTTAATGATTCGGTAGTGTGTTGTTTAATCTTCATGAGTTTGTTTATTTCTGTAGTTTTTCTAGCTGCTGATTTCTAGCTTGGTTCTATTGTACTCAGAATGGCAAAACTTATTTTAATTTTCCTGTACTTGTTGAAACTAATATAGTGTCTGCTTTAGAGAGAGTTCTATGGACTTCTGAGAAAAATGTGTATTCTGTGATGTTTGGGTGGAATGTTCTGAAGATGTCTGTTAAGTTCATTTTTTTTTCTAGCAGTATATGTTTCAAGAAATTGGGTGTGCTTGTGTTTGGTGCATATATGTTTAGAATTGTAATGCCAGATTTTTCCATTAATCAGTGTGATGTTTTTAAATAGGAATGCCCTCTATAGATTCATGTATCTGAATCTTTGGTCACTACAGAGTGGCACTATTAGGAGGTGTGGCCTTGTTGGGGTAGGTGTTGCATTGTTGGAGGAAGTGTGTTACTAGGGGTGGGCTTTGAGGTCTCAGAATTCAAGCCAGGTCTAGTGTGTCTGAGTCTCTTCCTTCCTTTTGGTTGGGGAACTGAGACCATTCATATTCAGGTTTTTTTGGGGTGTGTGTGTGTGTGTGTGTGTGTGTGTGTGTGTGTGACTGTGAAGGCCAGAGGCATAAGATTCCCCTGGAGTTGGAATTACAGGTGGCTAGGAACAGCCCAGCATGGGTGCTGGTAATCAAACTCAGGCCTTCTGCAAGAACAGTATATGCTCGTAATCACAAGTGATCTCTCCAGCCCCCTTGCCTTAAAAAAAATTTTTGTAGTGTTGGTATTTTCCTAATCGTTATGTTTAACAACTGTTCAATTATCATGTTTTTCCCCCGAGTTTCTTTGATATGTTAATTGCTCTCTTCAGTCTGAAGAATAGCTTATCCTCTAGAGATAGAGCTGGCCTAGTGATCATAACTGCCTTTAGCCGGCTTTTCTCAGGAAATGTTTTTTTTCTCCTCGTGAGTTATGACAGAGTTTTGATGGGTGTTGTGTATAGTAATCTGCTTAACAACAGGCAACTGTGGTCTTCTGTTTGTTTTTTAGGTTCTCTCTCTCTCTCTCTCTCTCTCTCTCTCTCTCTCTCTCTCTCTCTCTGCCTCTGTGTGTGTGTGTACAGACTGCAGTGTTCACAGAGGCCTGGAGAGGGTATCAGATCTCCTGGAGCTGAACTTAGAGGTGGTTGGGAATCACCCCAAGTGGGTATCAGGGACTGAACTCTGGTCCTCTGCAGGAGCACCGTGCTCTCTTAACCATTGATCACAGCCTGGATCACTTTTCTGAGGACTATTCTCCAACAGAGTCTAGTTCAGGCCCTGACTCTGACTGGTTCTGGCTCCAGCTCCTAATCCAGATGTGGCTTGGTTTGACATCTGGAAGCATCTCTGGAAGAGGCTTCCTTCCTTCCTGAGTGAGCTTCAGGCAAACTGCTGCAAGGGAGTGGTCGAGTCAAGCCTGCTGTTCTTCAGCTTAGCTGACGTGGATTCTGCCAGCTGCACCGTTCAGAGAGGATAAACGTGAGCAGCCTTTGCAGGGTTCTCAGCGCTGGTGTGTGGAGAAACGACAGTTGTAAGATATTGCCAGGTGGCTCCTCATCCAGGCTCCAGATTCTCTTTCAGTTGAGTTTGATCCTGAAGGTCTTGTGTTCGAGGAGAGGCTCTTCTCAGCAGTTTCCGCTGTACACAGCAGCAGGGCTGACGTGTGTGAGGAGAAGCCCTTCCCACTGTACAGCATTCATTGTTGAGGCTTTGTTCATCCAGGAATTGATTTTTCATGGCTTCATGCTGTTTCCCTGTGAAAATCTCACCTGACTTAATAAATTCATTTACAGATCTTTTCCTTTGCAGGAAAAGGAAACATCGCATACTATCTGAACTGTTTTTGTTTTGTTTTTGTAAGGCTTCTAACATGTGGTCTCACCCCTTCTGTCTCTGGACAGCGTCTCGCTGTGTAGTCCTGGGTGACCTGGAGCTTGCTGTGTTGGCCAGCTTCTGTACTGCAAAGGAAACCGTTAATCTACTAAGGAGGCAGCCTGCAAAATGGGAAACAAATCTTTTGCCAGCTGTACATCTGACAGAGGATTATTAGTGTCTAGAATATAGCAAGAACTTAAAATTAACCATCAAAACCAACACAAACAAAACCTAACCCAATTAAAAAATGGGTTATGGGATTATACAGAGAGCTTTAAGAAGAAGAAATAAAAATGGCCGAGGGGAAAATGCTCCTCCCAGATGCCATAGGTTGCCAAAGAAAACACCGAGGGCCAGGTTTGGGGTACCTCTCTACATGATGTTGGTCAGAGGGGTCTCTTGCTCTTTGCATGGCCACAGGACATGGAGAAGTCAAGCTGGTACTGATCTGGAAGCTTCCATCCTGCTGGCCAGTCCTCAGAGTGCTGGGAGATGCTCTCCAAACTGCTGGGGAAAAAATGTTATTGACAGACAGTCTTATCAAGCTACGAACCCTGTGGGCTACAATAATGACCAACTAATCTGGCAAAGTATGCCATGGGAAAAATGATGACATTAATGTTATGGGGGTTATCAATTGTTTTAGGATTATAAGACTCACTCCACAGGAAGAGACTCATGCCAGATACTGCAGATCTGTCCAAGAATTTGGTTCTGGGGAGCTCGTAGGCCCAGCAGTGGATCTGCCACTATTGCTTTGCTACATGAACATAATATGAATTTATACACACATTATGCATACAGCTCTCAGTCCTCATTAGATAAACGTCTTTGTGTAGTAGATGACAATTAATACAGAGATACAAACTGGTCACAGTGAAGAAAATAAGGGTTTGTGGAATGCTCCGCCATAAACAGCGCATCTCTGTCACATTCTCTCCACACCAAAGTTTGTGGAACGTAACGAAGGAGGGGGCAGAAAGAAAGATGAAAAGAGCCAGGATTCAGGGAAGACTGTGACCAAATAGTGTCTCCTGGACGTGACAGGACTCTTGCACGCATGAGCTCACAGCACCTGTGGTGACAGCTGGTAGCCACTATGGGAGGGAAAGTCAGTTTTCTTTAAGGTGTGGTCCTAGGTGTGCTGGCAATGCTCTAGGGGATGACGCTATTCCCAAGTACATGTGGACAGCACAAGTAGACTCAGTAGGTTCTTAGCTAGTTCCCGGACAGGCTCCAAAGCTACAGAGAAACCCTGTCTCAAAACAAACAAACAAACAAACAAAAAACCAAATTTAATTGGTCGGGGGCTAATCCTGGAGAAGTTGAAGGTGGAAGAGAGAGTGAAGAATAAATGCAACCAAAATGCATTATTCAAATATGAAATTCTCAAAGACTAAATGCAAACATTGTGTTAAAAAGACTAGTCAACTGTAATTCTCCCTAAATGCACCAAGATAGTGTAGCTGTAACATTCTTCATGGTTACACAGCCACAATAGAGGTGTCTTTAACCCTTTGTTTCTTGGGTGCCCCTCACAGCTAGTTTCCAACACAATTCTAGCTTCCTTGCCAATACTGGCAGATGCCCAAATAGTTCATCAGAACCCCAAATTTTCTCAAAGAGCTTTCCAACTGCTCAAGCCTGTCACATAAATAGTGGTCACCCAGATGGTTCAAAAAAGGAACCCTGGACAAGGCTAGTCACACAAATGGCGGTTGGCCAAAGGGCTTAATAGAACCCAAACAACTCGAAAGACACCAAACCGGACAAGGAAAGGGAAGAACAATCCTGAGGTGCCCTGACTTACCAAGCATCAGACTTCAGGGTCTACAGAGACCAGGCACTCATTCCTCTGCATCACTGGAAAGAGATGAAGGCTGAAATGGAGAGGAAAGGTGCTTCAATGACCTTGGAAGCTGTGTGGGTCAGTTCCATCTTCTTTCCCCATCTGGGGAGACTCCATTCAGGGCTGACTTGCTGAAAGTAGTCCAGAGTGCAAATGTCTTTTTTGTGGTTTGATGACCCACAGCTGTTGTGTGTGTTTAGGGAGGGATGTGTGTGCATGTGTGCATGCAGTTAGTGTGTGTGGTGTATAAACACGCTTGTGAGCCTCTGTGCATGGTGCCCTGCTCTCTCTCTCTCTCTCTCCAGTGCTCTTATCTAGGGAGAAATCTCTCCAGCCCAACATTCCAAAATTACTGTTGGGAATTTTAGGGTCGAAGATCACAGGCTCTGGCAATCCCAGTAAGCTAAGCGTGGTTATTCATGCCCAGTACACCAGTTACAGAGATGCTATTACTGAAAAGCTGAGACATACCTATTCAATGTGGTCACAATGGGAAGAAGAACAAAAAAGGGGTCCAGTGAGCCCCTAAATATATCTAACACTAAATATATATTAAGCACTAACATAATGTTTAGGTATAAATAGAGGGCTAGAGATGTCCAGAGCCAAGCGGTTCTGATCCAGGTGTAGTCCGGCTCACCACTGACCCCTCATTGTTTCACTTTGTTCTGTCCCATGTAGTGGTCTGAGAAGTGGTTGGAATTGTGTCAATCTCCTGATGGAGAGGAGGTAAGGTCCTCCTCTGGCTGGCACTCGGTTTTAACTTTTCCCCCCTTCAAGCATGAGATTCCTGGGGAGGAATTAATTCTCTGGAGAGCATTGTTTCATTAGTCTGAGAATACACGTGTCTCCCTTTAAAATCTCTCTTTCTCTGGCCAGAATTGTTATTTACACCTCATCGAGTTTTGCTATTTAATTTTTGGTGATTTCAGCATGAATTAATTGTAAGTTCTTGAGTTCACACAGTTGCAAGTAAGGAAAAAATAATCCCACTTGAGAAGCACAAATCAAAATGAGCTACCGCGAAGACAAACCTTTCATCCTTCCAGGAAGCTTCCTTCGTCCTCCCCACTCCCCTTAACCTAAAGCTTTAGCGAATTAATATTTGGCTTATGCTGATTGCAAATCCAACTTTATAGGAATAAACATCGCCATGGTAAGTAATCCTACTGGAGGGGTTTCCTCTCTGGTGTGTTATCAGAGCTAAGGACGATGAGTTCCATACTAGCTTCTTTCATTGTGTGATCCGAGGAAGCATAATGCCCAAGAAAAGCAACCACGAAAACAGTGCGCATCAGCTGAATGTTTCAGGTGTCACAAAACCCTTTATCAGCTGAAGTTTCTTGCCTTGTCTTGTTAGTTTATCTCTCCAATTAAAAGTGTATATATATAATTAGCCGTGGGTGTCTGCTTACTAAACATCCACTCACGGAACCTTGTAAAGCAGCACAGCCGAGGGATCCGGTTGCACGCAGGTAACGCTGTCCCCGGACAACACGATCCAGTGCTATCGCGAGGTTGTTGCTCTGCGTCTGCTAACCCCCACCAGAGCTCATCGCTGGGTGCTTTGAGGGGCGTCAGAGGGAGAGAGAGGCCAGGGAAACCTGCCTGAGAGCAGCACGCACTCGCATATTTTGGGGTGTGAAGGTGAACAGGTTCTGAGGCTTGTTGGAGTAGTGTTGGTCTCTTAGTCCTTCTCGATTAGCCCTGAAGGTGGGGAACAAGAATCCTGGTAGAGACTTGTTGGGTAGTCGCTGCCATTTTCAGGCTCTTAGAACGTTAAACACACACCAAGAATCTGAACCTGGGAATCATACAGAGTTCCCAAACTAGGAGACAGACGTCACCTGGTAAAAGCTATGCAAACCAAGAGGCTAAGTTTACAAAACTCACAATGAAACTCATGACCAGGTGACAAGTATGGATCATTGTAGGGATAAGTCCCGCCCCTTAGGGGGCGTGTTCGCCTCGGGCTAATGTTTGCCTATAAATTTGGCCAGCGTGCTCCCAGCCATCCCTTCTGCTTTCCTGGTCTCCGGCAGGACCGGTGGTTCTGTAAGTCTATTTCGCCATTAAAGCTGTATATATATTTTTACAATCTGTCTGCATTCGTTTACGCCGTTACATTTTGGCGTCCAACGTCGGGCTATTTTGCCCCGGACTCAAGCAGGTAGCCCGCTATCTAACACAGCACCCTCCTGGGTGCTGTTTTTTAGTTCTTGACTCGGGCCCCAGTGATGAGTCCCAGACACACTCGGCCACACAGGCCCATTCTGCCCCGCCTGCTCGCCAGAGCAATTAACCCCTCCCTGCCTGCCTTGGCTAAGTTTGGAGCGGAACCCCACTGCCTGAATTAGCAGAAACTCAAGTACCTGCGGTTTTGCAACAAAAGCTGCCACAAGGGCAGATTTGGTGTGATACAAAGTGACTTGGCTGGGCGGTGGTGGCGCACACCTTTGATACCAGCACTTGGGAGGCGGAGGCAAGCGGATCTCTGTGAGTTCAAGGCCGGCCAGGCGGTGGTGGCGCACGCCTTTAATCCCAGCACTTGGGAAGCAGAGGCAGGCAGATCTCTGTGAGTTTGAGGCCTGCCAGGCGGTGGTAGCGCAGGCCTTTAATTCCAGCACTTGAGAGGCAGAGACAGGCGGATCTCTGTGAGTTCGAGGCCAGCCTGGTCTACAAGAGCTAGTTCTAGGACAGGCTCCAAAAACACAGAGACCACCACTGGCAGGAACCGATCATTGCAGGTAAAACATTTTTCTTTTATAAATAAAATGTCTGAACACATTACTGTTCAAGAATTTAACAGTTTTTTTAATTGTACCATGTGGGAGATTTTACAAGAGGTGTCTATCACACCACATCTATGGATCCTTCTGGGATTCATAGTTTTCATTGGCACTACTAAATGGTTTGATAATAGAAACCAAGGTAGGGAGCTAGGCCTGCCTCTCAAAGGGAAGAGCATTAAAGAATCTGCAACCATCTTTAACCTACCAGCCTGCTCATTAACTAAAAATACTACATTCTTTCCACAATAGTATTGATATTTTAGTATCATAGAAATATGATAAAGTCTTTACGAGACGAATCCAGGATTCTTAAGGCAGAGATTGAACGCTTAAAAACAATTGAGAATGACAACGATCTTCTCAAGAATCAGTTTGAAGTTCTCCAGGCTGATGTTAAGGAGAAATTCATTACTATGGAAGAGGGAACAGCTGATTTGGATCGTAAGCTTCAGTCCCTTTCTGTAGGAAATGAAACATTAACTGAGAGAATCAAAACTGCTGAATGTGACAATCGGATTTTGTCTAAAGCTTATGACAGATTGACGGAAAGATTGTCAATACAAGAAGGCACGGTTTATGCCATAAAAATTATGTCCAAAGATGAGATGTTATCTCTAACGGACAAACTTCATACTTTAGAATCCTCAATGAAGGCTTTGGAACATAATTCTGGACAGGAGATTCAGACATTGCAGAAGGCAATGGTGAATAGAATTGAAAAGATTGAGGAATTTCTAAATTCTGATGAAGAAGAGCAAAGGGTAGAAAGGCAAATTTTAACTACATCTGTGGGTAAATCTCTCCGGGACAATTTCCACAAAGCTCTACCTACAGCTCTACCTGCCTTTCCAGTAATAACAACAGAGAAGGTGATTGGTTCCCAAAACCCTAGGGTCATCAAGGAGGATACATGGGAGCCTATCCGTATGAATGATCTCAAGGAAATAAAACAGGCTGTCATGACTTTTGGGATGCAAGCCTCTTTTGTTAAAGAGATGCTAAGAACTGGGGCCACGACAAGCAGAGCAACCCCCTCAGACTGGCTCCAGCTGAGCTCTGCGGTACTTGAGAGTGGACCGCAATTGAAATGGAAATGCTTATTCAGGCAAGAGGCTAGACTCTTAGAACAGCAGGAAAAAGTGAAGGTAATTGACATTTCCCTAGATAAAATTCTAGGTGAAGGGCTCTTTTCCGACCCTCAGGAACAAGCTAATTTGGATGAAAACACACTCTCCATGTGTACTACAGCAGCCTTAAGGGCTTGGGACAGGGTACAAGACCCAGGACAGTGAATGGAATCATTTGTCAGAGTTAAACAGGGTCAGAGAGAACCCTTTAGTGACTTTTTACAAAGATTAACTAAGGCTGTACAAATAGGGATATCTGACCCAGAAGCAAGACGTATAATGACTGAGTCTTTGGCTTATGAAAATGCAAATGTGGAATGAAAAAGGATTTTGGGCCCTTTAAAGTTCAGATCAGCGCCCATGGAAGAATGGGTCTTGCATACACTCAATGTTGATACATTTGATTATGGCACTGAAGCATGGGTAGAAGAAGCAATTTCCAATGGTAAAAGGAGACACCAGAATACCAAATGTTTTAATTGTGGCAAAATGGGTCATATGAAAAGGAATTGTAGACAACGGATTTTCAGAAATAATAATTAATAATAATAATAATAATAATAATAATAATAATACATCTTCTAGAAATACCAGGAATAGGAGGACTCAGCCTTCAGGTTTATGTAGAAGATGTGGAAAAGGCAGACATTGGACGAATGAATGCAGGTCTACAAGAAATAGACAAGGCAACCTGATACAGACGGGAAACGTGGGGGGGGGGGCCTTACAGGCCCCCATGGCAAACATGGTTCAGTCATTTCCAGTTTCTGCAGAGAACGTGCCTCGACAGGACAATTAGGAAACCCCATGCCTACTGTTACAAGCAATAATGATCAGAAAGATAAGTTACATGTGTTTTGGCAAACTTCTATAAATGATCAAAGACCTAAACTGAGAGTGTGTGTAAATGGCATTTTTATTACTGGCCTGCTGGACACAGGTGCTGATGTAAGTATCATTACCCCAGAATCTTGGCATCCGTATTGGCCTCTTCAGAATGTAAATGTTCAGCTCCTGGGAATTGGAACCCTATCTCAAGTAAGGCAGAGCATGAGATGGGTTGAATGTATAGGGCTAGAGGGACAAATAGGAAAATTAAGGCCATATGTAGCCAATATCGCAATGAATTTATGGGGTCGTGACCTATTACAACAATGGAATACCGAAATTAACATTCCTGCTACTTCTAGAGTCTATATTTCTGAGAATAATATTAAAAGATATTATAAACGCAGAAAACCGGCCATTCAGGCTGTACAAGAACAAGCAATTGATGTCCCTTCAGAGATACCAACAGCCTTACCTCTAAAATGGTTGACTGAGAAACCAATATGGACAAAGCAATGGCCTTTAGCTGAGGAAAAGTTACAGGCTTTAGAACAGCTGGTACAAGAACAATTAGATGCTGGACATATAGAAGAATCTACCAGCCCTTGGAATTCTCCTGTATTTGTGGTTAAGAAAAAATCAGGTAAATGGAGAATGGTGACAGATCTCAGGGCCATCAACAAGGTTATTCAACCTATGGGCCCTCTGCAATCTGGAATTCCTTTGCCTTCTTTATTACCAAAAGGATGGCCTCTCATAGTTATTGATTTAAAGGTTTGTTTTTTCACTATACCTTTGCAAAAAGAAGATAGAGAAAAATTTGCCTTCACAGTGCCTACTTATAACAATTCTCAACCTTCGAGGAGGTACCACTGGACCGTCCTCCCCCAGGGTATGTTAAATAGCCCCTCCCTGTGCCAATATTTTGTGAACCAACCATTGCAAATAATACGCAAGAAATTTCCCAAATCTATAGTATACCATTACATGGACGACATCTTGTTATCCGATTCAAACATGGATACCTTGAACAGACTGTTTGAAGAAATAAAGATACTTTTACCTAAATGGGGATTGCAAATCGCTCCTGAAAAGATTCAGAAGGGAGATTCTGTTAATTATTTAGGTTATAAAATAGGTTTGCAAAAAATTAAGACACAAAAAGCACAAATTAGGAGAGATCGCCTACGGACTCTTAATGACTTTCAAAGACTGTTAGGAGATATTTCCAGTCTACGACCAGCTATTGGAATAACACCTGATCTAATAATTCATTTGAACAAAACCTTGGATGGTGATAAAGATTTAAACAGTCCCAGAGAATTAACAGCTGAAGCAGAAAAGGAACTGACAATGATTGAGGAAAAATTACAACAGGCACATGTGGACAGGGTGAATCCAGAGCTCGATTGTATTCTCGTCATACTACCATCAAAAATTTCTCCTACAGGAATTTTAATGTAGAGAGATGATATTATTTTGGAATGGATCTTTTTACCACATAAACCAAGTAAGAAACTGAAAACTTATGTGGAAAAAGTCTCTGAGTTAATTATAAAAGGCAAGCTGAGACTTCGTCAACTAGCAGGCATAGACCCAGCAAAAATTATAGTGCCTTTCACTGCTGATGAACTAAAGAAATTATGGGAAGATAATGAACCATGGCAAAGAGCTTGTGCTAATTTTTTGGGAGACATTAATAACAACTATCCTAAAAGCAAGCGGCTTAACTTCATAAAGAGAACTTGGATTCTTCCTCGAATTGTCCGTGATGCTCCAATAACTGGAGCCCGTACATTCTATACTGATGCCAATAAATCAGGGAAGGCAGGTTACAAATCAGAAGACTTGGGTAAGGTGGAACAAAGTCCTTATAATTCTGTCCAGAAGGCGGAATTATATGCCATTCTTATGGTGCTAAGGGATTTTAAAGAACCTATTAATATAGTTACAGATTCACAATACGCAGAAAGTGTTATTTTACATATTGAAACTGCTGAATTTATACCTGATGATACAGAACTAACCTCATTGTTTCTCCAGGTTCAAGATTTGATCTGGAACAGGCTTTGCCCTATGTACATAACACACATCCAATCCCATACGGGTCTGCCAGGTCCTCTAGCACAAGGTAATGCAGAAATTGATCAATTATTGATTGGTAGTGTGTTACAAGCCTCTGAATTTCATAAAAAACATCATGTTAATAGCAAAGGTTTGAAGAAAGAGTTTTCAATTACATGGCAACAAGCTAAGGAGATTGTAAAGAAATGCCCTACTTGCTCTTTCTATAACCAAACGCCACTGTCTGCAGGGGCTAATCCAAAGGGCACCCAAAGGAATGAAATCTGGCAGATGGATGTGTTCCACTTTGCAGAATTTGGCAAATTAAAATATGTTCATCACACCATTGACACTTATTCAGGCTTTCAGTGGGCAACTGCTTTAAGTTCAGAAAAAGCTGATTCAGTAATCACTCATTTATTAGAAGTCATGGCTATCATGGGTATACCTACACAAATAAAGACGGATAATGGTCCTGCTTATGTCTCTAGGAAAATGAAACAGTTTTTTGATTATTACAATATCAAGCATGTTACAGGTATACCATACAATTCTACAGGTCAAGCAGTCATAGAAAGATCAAATCGTACTATAAAGGATATGCTGAACAAACAGAAAGGGACCGAAAATACCCCCAGAAATAGATTACATAATGCTTTATTAACCTTGAATTTTCTTAACGCTAATGAGAAAGGAACGACAGCAGCAGAAAGACATTGGATAATGGAAAAGTCTGCTGAACTAAATCAACCGATTTATTTCAAAGATGTGCTGACCTCTCAGTGGAAGCCAGGAGATGTGTTACGTTGGGGAAGGGGTTTTGCTCTTGTTTCCACAGGAGAAGAAAAATTGTGGATACCATCAAAATTAATAAAGTTTCGATTTGAAGAGGAGAAACCTCTTGGAAAGGAGAAATGACAACTTAACCACAATGATGATATTCATACAGGTGGTAAGAAAAACATATAGAATGGGGGCAGGGTTCTGTTCTTATCTCCACAGGAAAACACTCATCTTTGAAAAATTCAAGGGACCCTGGATGTTTGGATACTGACAGATGGAAAAATACCTGCCCAATAGGAAATATCAAGAAAACTGAATGGGTTGTGTAAGTAATATTAAACCATATTTCTAAATTTATAAAGCTGGTTTTGAAGTTGGACTCTGGCTCAGTCCCTCTCCAATTCCAAGCCTGTTAGTAAGAGAAAAACCCAGAGTTTCTGGAGTTTCTGTCTCATGTCAAGAGCCATGATATGGGACAGAAAGAAATATGAGTTTAGAAAACATCTTTGCTTTTCTTCATATCTATCATACTTTTCATTGAATATATCTATCATGCCTTTCAGTGAATATATACACATATGTCTATATGATTTATGTTTAAGTTTTTTACAATGAACAATGAGTTTTTCCTGAAGTGACATTTGAAGTTTCCAGGAAGAAGATGGGGCCCCATAACAACAACTCCACCTGGTTGATATGACGTCATGATACTGATAGCGCTACTACAAGACCTGCTTTGGGTACCAGCTGCACAAGACGATCCCAACTTGGTTAGCTGAAATGGTACACATCTTATACAACATTTTGGCCAGACCTGCACAAAATACTCAGAGACTATTTGCAATTTTAAAAGACATTGATCTTGAAATTTAACCACCATTTTACTTTCACAGGATCCCCCAGAAAGAACGTCGCCCCCATGACAGCTGGAAGTAATTCTAGAGGACGATGTCCCCTTTCCCAGTAAAGTTTACCCCTGGGTTTAGGGACATCATTTAGGGGTTGGGAGGTTGGGGGAGGAATTTTATAAGCTCAGGGATTATTTTGGAAAAAAAAAAGAGGGAATGATGGGATAATAGATTTATAATTGTGAGTTACTGCTTTTAGACAAATATATTGGTATCGATTCTTGTATATTGATACAAAGTTAAATTATATTGACTATTGTATGCATGATGTTTCTACCTCTGTTTAAAACATTTTTTATGTATTGACATATATTGTATTGATATATACATATATATTGTATATATTTACCATATTGCGTGTACATTTCTACCTCTGATTAAGATATTTATATAATGTCTGTGTATTGATATATATTTACCATATTGCAATGTTTATTTGTACAGTGTTTATATTTGGAGGTCATTATCCTCATTTGTTACACAGTTGTTTATTGTCTTAGTCTTTAAGTTAGATAGATATTGAGAATTATATAGATAAATAGTCATCTAAGTTTATCATTTATAATTAGACCAATCAGGTTCTCTAGATATATAGAGATTATACTCAGTATAGATAGATAATCTTCAACCTCTTCAAAGAGCTGTAGAAAATGGCCTTTAATCTAACTCAGAGTTTCGTGATAGTGAGACACAATTGCTCCTGGCAACACTGCTCTATTCCCGAGAGAATATTGAGCACCAAAGACACTCCACCTGGAGCCTTTCTTTTTGGCAGAACTGGCCTTTGGGCAAAGAAATGCCCATACCTCAACCACTGACAGAGATACAGAGCGTGCATCAATGGATAAAATAGGACTGTCATATCCTGCCAAGACAGGGTAAGATAGTTTTGAAAAGTTCCTTGCCTTTGAAAATGGTATGTCAGTTATGTTAGGCCTTAGCCAAAGTTGGTTGACTCAACATTGCAAACGAGACTTTGGGTGATTGCCCAGATAGTCAGTTGTCTCTGTCAATTGTTGCACATTTTGGATATATCTCGTTTGTTAAGTAATATTTATTCCCTTCTCAAATCTTTGACGGAGTTGAAGATTATATAATTGTAGTTACTCTCTACATTATTTAGACTCCTTGAGATAGAATGTTTAGCAAAACTTTTGTTCTCAATATTGTTTGTTATATTTATTATTTGTTATTATTGTATATAGTTGTATTTGGTTTAGTTCTGTCTTATTTAGACAAAAAAGGTGAGATGTAGGGATAAGTCCCGCCCCTTAGGGGGCGTGTTCGCCTGGGGCTAATTTTTGCCTATAAATTTGGCGAGCATGCTCCCAGCCGTCCCTTCTGCTTTCCTGGTCTCCGCCGGAACAGTGGTTCTGTAAGTCTATTTCGCCATTAAAGCTGTATATATATTTTTACAATCTGTCTGCATTCATTTAGGCCGTTACAGATCATGTTTGTTTGTTACTTATTTTTACTTCTTGTGTATAGGAGTTTGCCTGCCTGTAAAGCCGTACACCATGCACTTGCAGTGCCTTTAGAGGCCAGAAGAGAGCATCATATGCCCCAGCGCTAGAGTTGCAGATGACTGTGAGCTGCCACATGGGAATTGAACAAAGACAGGCTTGTAATGGCATAGAAATAATATGCCTTCCCAGCGCGGAGTCATTCTGCACAGAGACCGGTGAAGGAAAAGCTCTTTCACAGTATTTGTCCTGCTCAGGCTATAGTGCTATAGAGGAGTCAGCCTTGACTGGAAGATTTACCAACTCATGTACACCCCAGGCTTGTGCTGTCCACATATGCGGTCAGCCTTCAATCTTCTCTTCAGGACCCGGCCCCAGCTTACATGCTGAACAACTTAACCAGACAGGAGACAGCAAGTTTGGCCACTTGGGCAGACGGGAGATTTACACAGCAAAGTCAGTGCTAGGGTTACTTCTTAAGTACACCAGTGTTGTTCTTTTCAAATAGGGGTCAGCTTGCCCATTTGACAGGATTATACTTTTCTCAAGAGGACTGGAGGCTTTATGGCAGGCCAAGACTTAACATTGACGGTAACCCTGTGCTGCCTCTTTGAGCTGCCTGCTAGAGGCATGTTCTTTGGGGATGGACCCAGCAGCTGCTGAGTCTGGTGAACAAACATTTATATTGCAATATCATGAATTTCACTCCAGCAGGCCTGGTTAGGACACTACTTACTGCTGGGATGTTTTGGTCTCAGCAGTCCTCAGGGGAGGGGACTCATTTCTTATTGAGCTTCTCATAGTCCAGGGACAGTCAGGGTATTTGTCATTTTTGAAACTTGACCTGATCCTGGGTTCCTGGGAGGGAGGTTGACCTTTCCTCACAAAGGAGAGAGGGACACCCTACTTCCAGTGGTCACTTACTTTGCAGGTAAGATCCCAGGGGAGGACCATATTCCTGTGGCTCTCCTAAATGCAATGTCCTGATGAGCCAGGATGACAGCAGAAAGTATCCTTTTCCCTGAGACTAGCTTAGTTTCTTTCTTACTTTTCCCTCTTCCTTCCTTCCATCCGTCTGTCCTTCCTTCCTTCCTTCCTTCCTTCCTTCCTTCCTTTTGTAGATTTCTTTAGTGTTCTTCCTGCACATGTCCTTGCACACCAGAAGAGAGTGCCAAACCTCATTACAGATGGTTGTGAACCACCGTGTGGTTGAACACAGGACCTCTGAAAGAGTAGCCAGTGCTCTTAACCTCTGAGCCATCTCTCCAGCCCTAACTTAGTTTCTTTAAATTGAAATTCTTTTGACATTTCTAATATTTTTCATCAGTGTCAAATAGGCAAAACAAAACAAAATATCCCTACCATTTTGATAATCTTCTTTAAAATCTTGGAGCATATATATATATATATATATATATATATATTCGTGTGTGTTATATATGTGCCTACATAATATGTAAATTTATATATAATAATTTGACTAGACAAAATAATATTTTGTCATTTCATGTATGAAGTACTTTGCATCCGAGAACGAGTTTTTTTATTTTTTTAGCCTTTTTTTCTTTGATAGCTTCTTTTTTATTTTTTAATATTTATTTATTTATTTATTTTTTTATTTATTTAGTATACAATATTCTGCCTTCAGGTCAGAAGAGGGCACCAGACCCCATTACAGGTGGTTGTGAGCCACCATGTGGTTGCTGGGAATTGAACTCAGGACCTTTGGAAGAGCAGGCAATGCTCTTAACCTCTGAGCCATCTCCCCAGCTCCCCCAAGAACGAGTTTATGATCATTAGTATTATCTCCAATTTTTTTAAATTTCAATTTATTCTTTATGTATGGGTATTTTGCCTGCATGTATGTTTATGAAAAACATGTATGCTTGGTACCCATGGAGGCCTGAGGAGAATGTCAAATCCCTTGGACTGGAGTTCTCTTCTTTCACTATGTGGATTCTGGTGGTAGGGATTTAACATAGGCTGTCAGGTTTGGTACAAGTGCCTTTAACTACTGAACCATCTCATTGGCCCTATCAGAACTTCTTGCTCCCACCCAACAGTGCCCACTGACCGCCCCAGGCTTCTCCCCATCTCACAGTGCCACTGACCCCTCCCCAGGCTTCTCCCCATCTCACAGTGCCCACTGACCCCTCCCCAGTCTTCTCCCCATCTCACAGTGTCCACTGACCCCTCCCCAGGCTTCTCCCCATCTCACAGTGCCACTGACCCCTCCCCAGGCTTCTCCCCATCTCACAGTGCCACTGACCCCTCCCCAGGCTTCTCCCCATCTCACAGTGCCCACTGACCCCTCCCCAGGCTTCTCCCCATCTCACAGTGCCACTGACCCCTCCCCAGGCTTCTCCCCATCTCACAGTGCCACTGACCCCTCCCCAGGCTTCTCCCCATCTCACAGTGCCCACTGACCCCTCCATCTCAGTGTCCACTGACCCCCCAGCCTTCTCCCCATCTTACAGTGCCCACTGACCCCTCCCCAGCCTTCTCTCCATCTCACAGTGCCCACTGACCCCTCCCCAGCCTTCTCTCCATCTCACAGTGCCCACTGACCCCCCAGCCTTCTCCCCATCTTACAGTGTCCACTGACCCCTCCCCAGCCTTCTCTCCATCTCACAGTGCCCACTGACCCCTCCCCAGCCTTCTCTCTTCATACATTTTTAAAAATTAGTTTCTTTCTAGAAGAGTTGGTAAATGACTCTTAGCAAGCTGAGAGACTCTCGTTGCTAATCACTACCATTCATTACTAAGGGTCCTATTATCCTTTTATATGTCCTTCAGATATGCATGAAGTATACAAGTGATTAACTCCATATTCTCGTTTTGTATATAGACCAGTGTCTTGCTCGTGAATTTTGATACAGAAATTGAAAGAACAGCTAAATATGAATTGCTCTTTAATTAAAGAGAAGTTCCAGACAGGTTGAAACACGAGAGTCTAGAATTCTTAACAAAGAAACAAACTAAACAAAACCCCCTAATTTCTAGAGTAAGGCATCTTTGCTTTGAGTGTTGGGGCACATTTAAGGACTGGCAAGGTCTGCGAAGCCTGGTTATGACAGGTTACACTCTGGTACACACTCATGCAGACCACAGTCCGGCTCCCAAGTTACCCTGCTTCCTAGCTATAACACCGCTGGCTCAGCAGATGCTCATTCTAGTAGTCACGGTTCGTATCCTTTCCCCACTTTCTACTTTGGGAATTTTAGTGCCACTTAAAGGAGACATTGTTGTTCTTTTTATAAGCTAGGGTAAAGTAGAGGGCTGAACTTTAAGCCTAGTAAGCAGTCACTAGTAGAGGCTTACTTGATTTTTGAGGTGTGTTTGTGTGTTTTGCTTTGTTTGTCTTGCTTTGAGACAGGTGCCTGTATGACCCCGGTTGGTTTCCAGCTCTATGTGTACCCGCCTCACTGTCTGAGTGCTAGGATTATATTGTATGTTACCATGTCCCGTTTATATGGTGCTGGAGACTGATCCCGGAGTTTCATGTGTGCTATCCAAGTACTCTACCAAACATGATATATTCCTAGCACCAGTACTTGTTTTCTTAACAAAACTTTTGAAATGGAGAAGTGGTTTGGAGAAAGAGTAAGTAATAAGGCCAAGAATTCAGTTAAATTTAGTATATCTGCTGGGGAGCAATTAAGCAAGTGGTTTTATATAAAAGACCAAAAGTTAGAGAAAAAACAAAACAAAACAAAAACAAGGTTAGAGGAATTAATTAGAAAGTCCTGGGCATGTAGGCAATAATTAAAAGTCCTGGAATTGAATGAGATTGATTTATTCAACAAACATTTATTGAGGCCCTTATGCTAAGCAGTGATCTAAGTAAAAAATGCTATACTGTTTATTACATTCTAATGAGGTAATACATTAACTTAAATATATGTACAGTAATCATCTCTTAGCTCAGTTTCAGTTAACTTTGGTCTATCAGTCTGAAAATATTAAACGAAAATTCCAGAAATAAGCAATTAATGCTCTAAGTCGTGCATATTCCGAGTAGCATGAGGAAATACCATGTTTTTGCCTTAACCACAAATCGTCCCCTTGTGTAGGCGTCCGCACTGTGTATGCTACCCACTCAGTAGTCATAGGGATCATCAGGTTAGCCGACCTGCATCACAGTGCTTGTGTTCCGGAAGTCCTTGTTTTGCTTAGTCCTAAAGCACTTGATTAACGATGCTGGCAATCACAGGTACCAAAATATGCCTTCTTTAAGTGAAAGAGTCAAAGTTTACCATTAAGACATACGTAGAAAAAAATATAGCATATATAGTTTTGGTACTGTGACTTAAGGGAACTAAAGTTTAGCATGTCAGATAGTAATCAATATTAAAGATAAAAAGCAAGCAAAAATCTAGGCGTGAGGTACCCGGGAAGGTTGCAATTTATTATTATTATTATTATTATTATTATTATTATTATTATTATTATTATTTAACGTAAGAAAGGATGGTCAGGGAAGTCCTCACCAGACTAGTGTTCTTGTAGTCTAAACCATGAAGGTAAGGGCGTGACATGAACATATTCCTGAGGGTCTAGCGCTTCTGATGAGACAAAAGCAAGCGCAAAGCTGCAGAGGAAGAACATTCCAAGCCGTAAGAGAAAAGCAAGAACAGTGGCTTCCTGGAGTGAGTTCAGGAGAGTGTTGGGTAAGAACTGAGGTAGAAGGGGCGTTTCGGGGCAGCGGCTTGAGAAACAAGCCACCCCAGTGGAGACTAAGCTGGGAAGGTGTACGTCCAATGAGGACCAAAGGCTTTCAAGGGCGGTCAATTTGATGTTTGCGACCTCACACCGTGGTGCACGCCCGCACCTGCGCTAAGGACGCTCTGGGTAGGAGGATCGGAAGCTCAAGACGAGCTTAGGCGACGTGTGAGACCCTGTCCAAAACAAAACGAGAGGCAGAACTCAGTAAAATCAAAACGAAGGAAAACAAACAAACAAACAAAACACCAAAACTCAAAACAAAAACAAAACCCTTAACTAGCCGCACGCTGACACCTCCTTTCCACGCCCTAATCTCCTCCCAGAGGCCGGAACTACCAAGCAGAGGCCGGACCGGAAGTAGCTTCACAAGCGGAGGCATTTTGCAGGCTGCATTTCCGTTAGCGGCGGCGGGAATATCGCTGCTGGCTGCCGACTAGGCCTCTGTGGAAGCGAATCCGGCGGGAATCTGAGCCATCGGAGCCGCCACCATGGTGAGAAGGCTCGGGCTGGCCGCAGGGCGCTCGGGGCTGCGGAGTGGGGCCGTGGCTGACGGCGTCCGTGGGTTGGAGCCGCCCGTGGAGGAGAAAGTCGGAGCCGAAGCCGCTCTCTCCGGGCGCCAAAGGCCTGGGCTGTGGCGGCGCGGTCGGGCCCGGGAGGACGAGAAGGCCGCACCGGGGGCCACGGGCCGACCGCGCGGTGGTTACTGTCCCGCGGCTTCGGTAGCTGGAAACTTGTGCGGGGCCATGAGTGCCCGGGCTTCTGGAGCCGACGCGAGCCTCGGGCCGACTAGCGGACACTGGGCCAGACGGAGGAGTAGCGGAGGTCTCCGCCGGGAAGCGGAGTCCAGTGGCGGAGGGGGCGGGAGGGTGTTTGCCCGCAGAGCGCGACCCTGCTCGGCGTGTTTTTATGTGGGGGTGTGCCAGGCGCTGGCACGGCGCCCCGAAATAAGTTCTGTGTTCGGTCGGTTTCTGGCTCTGGGCAGGCCTAATGGAATTCACGGCGGTAGTTCGGCTTTCGGCTAAAGGAACGGCAGGGGGAGGGGCGAGGACGCCTTCTCCAGCTCGTGGGTCCCCAGCAGGACTCCCGAGTGATTGGTTAGGAGCGCCCCGCTGCCCGGTGGGAGGGAGGCTTAGAACTGCGGAGAACCGCGAGAGCGAAGAGGTCGATGGCCAGACACGGTCAGGAACCTGGTCTTTGCACCTTCCTTATCCTGTTGGTAGCAAGACGTCGCTGAAAGATGTTTTCACAGGCGTAATAAACTTAAGTTGGGGTTAGAAGGGTCAGCCGGGGAAAGTGGCCGCTGCTTGAAATCTCAGTTTGTAATTTGTAATTTCTGTGCCTGAGTAGGCAGACGCGCCTGAGTTTTGAGGCCAGTTTTGGCTGCAGAGCAAACGTAACAAATAACCTCGAATATCTCCAGAAACATTACTCTGGTTGCGAAGCTGAAGAAATCCGAGGTAGCGAAGATAGGCTATCGTTTTGAGAGTTGACTGAAACAAGTCCTTACTTAACCTTCAGCTTGGGTCGTCTATTTTATCAGTAAAAAGTGGGCCCAGTTTTGAGGATTAATACAATCCCTTTCAAGGGCCTAGCTATATGGGGAGTACTCAATAAAATATTGGCTATTACCCGGAAAATGGACCGATGTACGCTGATCCTCGTGAGCAGCTCTTTGAGATGGTTGCTTAAGCAGAAGACATATTATCTGGGTTTTCATGTTAGGCCTGGGTGATGCCCACAGGGGCGAACAGCAATTGCAGTTGGTGGTATGGAGAAGAAGGGCACTTGAGTAGGCAGAAGTGTCAATACCAGTTAGGCTTGTGGGAGTTTTAGTGCCTGTTGAATTCCAGTTCTTAGTTTAGATGGATTTAGATGTTCATAGCACTGAGCATACACAGTGGTTGATGGCTTAATGTTTAGTCTGGATGGATTTGATTAGTTTGTGGACACTACACTTTCCTGAGACAGATACAACATAGACAAAGTCAGTTAAAATCGGAGGGTGGTTGCCTATTTTAAGGGCAAGGAGAATAGCAAATTAATGGGCAGAAGTCAAGGTTGAAAGCTGGGTGATAAGATTCCCAGAAAAAGACCATGTTTGGAAGCTAGCTGAACATGGTTGAGAAAGTTGCACCTAGAAAATTAGGCTATGGTGGAAGATTTGGGGAAGGGCAAGAAGTGTACGAGTCCAGAAGAGCCGAGCCTCACTGATCCCTGCTTCCTTCTTGCAGACGGTGGGTAAGAGCAGCAAGATGCTGCAGCACATTGACTACAGGATGAGATGCATCCTGCAAGATGGCCGGATCTTCATCGGGACCTTCAAGGCTTTTGACAAGCATATGAACTTGATCCTCTGTGACTGTGATGAATTCAGGAAGATCAAGTAAGGAGAGGGCTGGCTGTTGGGGGGACGAAGGAACTGGGGGTGGGTGGGTGGGTGGGCTGGCCAGGTGTGGGATGGCCATTCAGCTAGGTTTGCCTACCTGCTTGTGAAGGGAGACACTTCAGTGGGGACATTGGCTGCTAAGGAATCTCTTCCTTAACCCAGAAAACCTTGCTCTCTGATTCTAGCAGAGTGGAACTTAGTGAGGAGGGCGCTAGGCTTTTATTTCTCTGATTTTGCATGCCCCTGGGTACTGGGGTAAAGGGCTCTCATGTTCTCCCCACAGGTGTGTGAGGGGGGAGAGCTTGATTTTCTGGCCTCATTACCTATTTGTAAAGCTGTAGCCTAAAGGGCTCTCCTATTGCAGCCTGGTCTGAAACTGCTTTAAGAAGCCTCTGACCCTCTTCAGGGTAAGTGCTCTGCTCCCCATGTGGGTTTGGGGCCAGTCATTTTTGTTGGCATTTTCTAAAAAAAAAATTGGAGATATTTTCTCATTTGCTGCAATTCTGTAAGTTGATTAGCTAATTCCTTTCAGGACCATTAAACAGTATGGTCTGTTTCAGTTCTGCTTTGTATATTGAAGACATCCTGAGGCTCAACAAGTGGTGTGACTTTGGTCATATGCGCACTCCTGACATGCAGCACTCACGTGTTCTGATCGAATTCCCTTAAGTTCTTTTTGAGATTGTTTTCTTTTTTGGCCCAAGGTCAAGTATAGAATAAAAATGCAGAGACGCCTGGGTGCCGGGTGTGTGTTAGAGCGGGGCCAGCAGATCAGTGTGGAATTCCCACTTTAAAAATGAAACTGGTTTTCAGATTTAAAAACTTTTGGGAAATTTCCTTTTCAAATAAAATTAATGAGAAAAAAATTAAATACCTGCTTTTTTAGTCATAAAAAGCTATTATAAGCTTATTTAACATCTAAGGCTGTATGAGCTAAAATGGAGGGAAAAAAACTAAGTTTGTTTTTTAAAATTTAGGACATCATTTCTTTATTTTAAAGACTATGGCTTTGGTTCCCTGCTTTCATCTTTCCGTTCCTTTTTCTAGTTTACATTTTTATTTCATCTTTTCCAGTTGTGCTGTTTGGGGTGGGTTCTTGTTTGAGGTCACCCATGTGAAATTTTTATGTGACTCTTGTAAAAATAAAGGCCTATTTAACAAGTAAGGCAATATGAGCTATAAGGGGGGGATCCTTTCCCCTTTGTATGCTAAATTTCTCTTGCCCTTTCTTCCATCCCTTCATTGCTCACGGAGGGTAAAGGGTGGATTGTAGCCTTGAGGTTGAATTGTTGCTGATAGACGTGGATGTGGAGTGGGTAGGATTCACTAAGGGATTGCTTAGCCTACCTCTTGTCTATGAAATCTTAAGCTGAAGGCAGGGAACAAGGTAATATCAAAGAAAACCGGGAAAGGCGTTTGCATCTTCTTCAGGGCTGGGCATTGTTGCTGCTTGTCCTGTCTCCTTGTCTGTGCATCTTCTTGATTTAGTAGAAAGCAGCCTGCCATCTTTCCATGAGGTCATTTAGCCTGGGATTCTGTCTAGAGGACCTGTTTTTAAAAAGTTTATATACTGTTTGTTGAGGTGGTGTAATATAAAGCAAACCTCGGTGGTTCCTAGATAGGTAAACCTAAATGTTTCCTACCTTCTAATACTTTTTCTTTTAAAAATTCAATTTTAGGCCAAAGAATGCCAAACAAGCAGAAAGGGAAGAGAAGCGAGTTCTCGGTTTGGTGTTGCTTCGAGGGGAGAACCTGGTCTCCATGACAGTAGAAGGACCTCCTCCCAAAGATGTAAGTCCCTCCTGAATACCTCTGGAAGGAAGGTCCTCATGGGAGCCAGACTCTGTTAGGTACTCTGGCTGTGGACTCCTTTACAGGTAGTAAATGAGTGGAGGGAGCTAGACTTTAACCTTCTCCTCAGGGAAACTCTAACCAGCAGGGGAGCTACCTGAGACCATTTAGTCACTAAAATTAACAGCTTCATAGATTTATGTAATAACAGTGTAAAAAGAGGAGGGTTTGAATGGAGGAAAGGGGAGGGAGAAACTAATCTCAAAAAGAAATAATTTAAGATAAATAGTAGCTCCTGGTGGGTTTGGTGGCACACACCTTTAATCCCAGCAGAGGCAAATAGATCTGAGTTCAGAGCTAGCCAGGGGTACATAGTAAGACCCTGTCTCAAGAAAACAGAAACGGCTCCAAATCTTAGAATTTATGAAGGCTTTGGTGGTTACAGAATAATAGTATTTGTTGTTAATCTGTGCATCAGGGACATGAGTGTTTTTTGTGTTTGTTTTGTTTTTGCCAGTGTTTTATTGAGTCATTATAAGAATTTTAGTTTGCTCTTGAAAAATTATTCCCACCTTAGGGATGAAATAAACTAAGTTTAGTAGCTTGCCTAAGATGTCACAACTAGTAAATGGCAAACCAGCCATTTGATCCCAGATGATCTTGGCTCTGCAAACACCAATGTATGTTTATAAATAGAGCTGTCTAAAAGAACCTAACTGAATTTGTTTTCTATCTTTATTTCAAGACTTTGTGAATCAGGAGAATGTGCTTAACCTGTATTTGTATATATGTGGCTGTTTTAATTTTTGCAGAGCTTGGTTTGTACCCAGGGTGTCATGTATGTTGGGCAATCATTCTGCCTCTAAGCTGCCTCTTCAGCTCTCCTGTGTTTATTTTTATCCACACACATGCTTCTTTGTGACACATGTAAAAGCTTGTTCTGCCTTTCCAGTTTGTAAACATCTTTCAGTCACCCTCTTGATTTAAGTCCTGCTAATGACTTAGAGATAGTCGCTCTAGTGAGTAGAGAGTAGTTTATCTCATTCCTTTCCTTATTTTGGACTCTACAGGCTTTCTTGTTTGTGAATATGTATCAGAGGTATTATTTGGACACTGTCACTTAGCAAGGGAGAGTCAGAGAGGCAGTGGATCTCATGTCTGTTGAAAGGTCAAGTGCTATTTTATTTTTATAGGAATGAGTGTAGGTATTGACAGGCTTCTCTAGACTTAAATTATAGTCTCTTTAAGGGATGATAGGTGGGTTCTTAGTCTTTCATAGAAGAAGAATGGTGTGTGTGTATATATCTATGTTAGTGTATATAATTAGTGCTGATTAGGTGCCTTATAAATCTGAGAGGCTCTTAGTGATGTTCCAAGGTGTGCTTAGAATTTTTTAGGTCACCAAGCCTTTCACCATCTTTTTTGTACCAGACCCTTTTGAGCCATCAACCAGCTCCCAAATCATGACACAGACTTACTAGGTTTGAATGCTCAGCCTTTTAACTTAATCCCTTTCTTTTCATCTATATTTTGCCTTGGGGCTTTTTAACCTTTTCTTACTTTCTTGCTTTCTCTATTGCAATGGCTCCCTGGCTTCTGGCCATGCGCATGTCCCCCATCTTTCTCCTCCTCTTGAGCCTAGAGTTCTATTATTCTCTCTGCCTGTTTGCCCTGCCTGTCCTTTCTCTGCTTAGCTATTGGTTTTTCAGCTCACTGTTAGACTTATCACATACATTAGCTAGGCAAGGTGAAACAGATGTAATACATGTCTACATAATTAAACATGCATCCCTACATCGTCAAATGCAGCATAAAAAAGTGACACACCTTTACACAGTTAAAGTAATATTCTACAGCATAAACAAATGCAACACATCTTTGCCCAGTTAAAATAATATTCTACAACAGTTTTTTTTCCTTTTTAGACTGGTATTGCCAGAGTGCCACTTGCTGGAGCTGCTGGGGGGCCAGGTATTGGCAGAGCTGCTGGTAGAGGAATTCCGGCTGGTGTTCCCATGCCTCAGGCTCCTGCAGGACTTGCTGGGCCAGTCCGTGGGGTTGGAGGACCATCACAGCAGGTGAGGCACTGGAAGAGGACTACTGGTTTCTGGTAGCTAAAAGGATAGGGCAGAATCCATAGCTTGACATGAGTGACCAATCTCATGATGAGTCCGGATTGTCAGACTAACAGTGTTTGTGTGAAGAGATGGACAAAAGATATTCTGGCCAACTGAATTGAGCAAAATGTTTGGTAACATTACGTATACTTTCTCTTTCCATGTCACCAGTCTTTTTTTGGATAAGATCTTTTTCAAAAATATTTTATCTATTTACTTTTACATGTCAGTCCCAGTTTCCCCTCCTCTCCTCCCACTTCTTCCCTTTTCCCCCACTCTACCCCCTCTCTTGGTAATGTCTCCCCTGGGAAGTCAACTAAGTCTGTACTATCTCACCTTGTTGAGGCAGGAGCAAGCCAGCGCCCCTCCCCCCACCAAGTCTGAGCAAACATGTCACCAGTATTAACTAAAAGTGCAAGTGCTTTTTCCCAGGTTGGATTGGGAACACTTAATGTCAGGCTAAGAGGCTAGAAATTGGGCATTTGGGCTTCCTGATAGCTGACTTTTACGTGGGAAGTCCGATGGCATGAGCTGTAGCATTAGGAGACTTCAGGCTCAGTGTACTTGAGTTAGTGCTCTGTTTAATTCCTCTTTGTTATTTTAGGTGATGACTCCACAAGGAAGAGGCACTGTTGCGGCTGCTGCAGCTGCAGCCACAGCAAGTATTGCAGGAGCCCCAACTCAGTATCCACCTGGTCGTGGGGGTCCTCCTCCACCTATGGGCCGAGGGGCGCCTCCTCCAGGTGAGTATCTTCACAGGAGACCAGTACTAATCGATCACAAATGCCTTAGCTGGATTCGTGATGACATAGATCCTTGACTGAAACTGATGATGAGTTTGCGTAGTTAAGCAGGATTACTCTGAGATCCAGCCTGGCTGACTGAGTTGGGAACTAGCTGGATGAGAGCAATTAGGAGCCCCACTCTGGCTCAAGGGCCCCTTTGCTTTAGAGGCTGTGAGGATGGATTGGGCTATCTGACTTGGTAAACAGCTTCATATGCTTCGTCCAGCTTTTAAGAAGTCTTCTGGACTTTTTTCTTCAGGTATGATGGGCCCTCCTCCTGGCATGAGGCCTCCTATGGGTCCCCCAATGGGGATCCCTCCTGGCCGAGGAACTCCAATGGGCATGCCTCCTCCTGGGATGCGACCTCCTCCTCCAGGGATGCGAGGTAAGTGCCTACAGTAGTGGCTTTGGCTTCCTTTCCTAGAGTTTACTGGGTTGGAAACTGAAGATTGGCTTTAGATCAGATCTGGTTTTGGACCTCAAATTTAGGGAAGTGAGCTCTTGGAGGACAGCTGTGTCCGGAAAGTAGAGAGCAGGGAGTAAGCATTAGCAGGGTGGCCTTGTCTCCTTAGTGGGACAGAGGTATGTTCAGTGTTCAGTCCATCAGCACTGGATGCAAGACGAGAGTCTCTGAAATCACAGTAGAGACTGTCCAATGGATGCCCTTGACTATTTAATTAGAGAGTCTCTCTTTTGCTGGGTATGGTGGCTCATGCCTTTAATCCCAGCATTCCAGAGGCAGGTGGATTTCTGAGTTTGAGGGCAGCCAGGTCTACACAGTGAGTCTCTTTGTCAAAACAAACAAAAGCCCAGAGAGCATCCTGACTACCAGCCCCGTGTTCTTTCTATGAAGTCATGGTAGATCTTAAGATAAACAATGTTCAAATTTCATGACCATCTTATTTCTCTTTGATTTTTGCATTTGTGTTTTTTCTGGGCATAGCCCAGTTAACCCACCTGTGTTGTCACTTGCAGAGTGTGGGGAGCTGGGGCTTGGTACAGCTGAGGTTGTGACTGAACTTTCTCTTGCTTCAGGTCTGCTTTGATCCTCGCACAGCATTGTGGCAGTAGTTCCACCGAGGTGTGGGTCCTATTCCCCGGAGTCGAGTTACCACACACCTGTTTGTTTGTATGCTGTTCATGGAGTCTCCCTGGATCGTCTAGTTTCCCTTTCAGGGCCCCCCTCCCTGGGGAATATGCCCTCCAAGGCTCTAGGCTCATCTTGGTCCTCCTCAGCTCCTTGCCTGTTTCCCAAAAGGCTGTACATAGTCCTTTTTTCCCCCACTGTGACCTTTGAAGCTGGTTTATAATAAACTCTTAAGAGACTGTTATACATGCACTCTATATCTGTTTGTCTTTAGAAAAGCCTTTGATTTGTTGAGTGCCTAATGGTTACCTTAGAAAAATTAACTCTACTCTTAGCTGCTTTCTGATAATATTTTACAAAACTGACCTACAATGAGGCTTTTTGTCCATCAGGTTTAAAGATGAGTTTGAGGAAATACCATATGCTGTTGAGTGTTACACCCTGGGCTAGGCAGGTTTTTATGAAGCAAACACTAAAGGAGAGAACCTTGTGGGATGGGGTACTGTTAGAACATTGTCTCGGGTCACACATAGACAAACTGTCACCCGACTTTTAAAGGACTTGCCATGATTTCTTCTACCCACTTTGGATGATAAGGTAATGAGCAGCATTCTGGTACTTAGCACAGCAAGGCTAGTGGTGAGCCGTGGAAGTGTTGGGTTTTTTTGCATGCCAAGGCAGCTCCAGGAAGTCAAAGCAATAGCAGAGGTGAAGGTCAGGGTTATCTTAATAACACAGAACATTTGATTAAATCCTTTCGTGATCGAACTGGGAACAGAAAGAAATTCTAAACAAAACTCCCTCAGCCAGGACCTGACTGGGTAGTGGTCTGTAGCTTAGTGATGGAATAAATATTTGCCCAGTGTCTGCAAAGCAGGATTGGATCTCTAGTGCTGTGAGAAGGTCATGGAGTAACTGTACAGGCAACAACATAACAAGTTCCTGCTTATTCTCTTACTCCTTCCACTTGGTGCTGGAAGCTTAAGCTAGGGCAGTTGTGAAGAAAATTTCAGTTAGTGAAATTAACTATCTGCACGTGAACACACTTCATGTGTTCAAGAAGTTGCAAACAATTCATGAGGCCAGTCAGTGAATGAATAAAGCAAAGGTGTAGGGTAGAGGTCAGTCTGAAAAGGAAATTAATTATCCTTGGAAATAGTGTATTAGAGTTCTCTAGAACAGAATGTGTGTGTGTGTGTGTGTGTGTGTGTGTGTGTGTGTGTGTGTGTATTAGAACATCTTGCAGCCTGCAGTCCAAGTAGTCCAACAATGATTATCTACCATTGGAAGACCAGGAATCCAGAAGTTCAGTCCACAAGGCTGGATGTCTCAGTTCTTTAGTGTTTGCCAAGAGTCCTGGAGAAGTAGGCTCTGAAGGAATGGACTTGCCAGCAAGAGCAAGCAGAGTAGACTACTATATTTATATAGACTGCCAGCAGGTGTGGCTTAGATTAAATATGGCTCTTTCCACCTCAAAAGGTCCAGATTAAAAGTGGGTCTTCTGCTTCAAATGATTTAAGAAAAAAAAAATCCCTCTTAGGTATACTCAGCTGCTTTGGTTTAGTTGATTCCACATGGAATCAGAGATAGCAAAGAAAAAGAATCAAAGAGGTTCCACTCTGAAAGTGAAAACTTGTGAAAGGAAAATGAGGAAAGATCTGTTTACGAGTTGGCTGTCAAAGCTATAATAGGAGTTCGTTAATGGCATCTAGGTACAAACCTGTGAGTAGAGAATGAAGTTGAGAAGCCTTTGAGGGAGGTAAGGTTGACAGTCATTAAAGTACCTAGAACACGTAGTGCTGAGACAACCACAGACCTCTACCTCACTCAGCAATCTAGGAAAATTACAACTATAGACTAATTAGAAGGAAATACCATTCACTGAATCTACGGTGGTGGGTTTTAGATTTGGCACTGAAAGCACAAGCAACAGCATCAGAATTGTGAAGCCAGCATTGAAGGAAGCAGCTTAACGCAGTAGGATGACTTGGAAGACAATGAATCCTAGTGGTTAATGCTTGCCTTTTTGTGTGTGTGTTGGTTGCTTTTTTTTTTGTTGTTTGTCTTATTATATACTCAAAAATAAGTTTTCCCATTTTTAAAAATATTTGAGAGCCGGGCGGTGGTGGTGCACGCCTTTAATCCCAGCACTTGGGAGGCAGAGGCAGGCAGATCTCTGGGAGTTCGAGGCCAGCCTGGTCAACAAGAGCTAGTTCTGGGACAGGCACCAAAAGCTACAGAGAAACCCTGTCTCGAAAAACCAAAAAAAAAAAAACAAAAAACAAAATATATATATATATATATATATATATATATATATATATGTATGTATGTATATATAAATAAATATTTGAGTATTTTGGCTGCATGTACCTAAGTACACTCTTGTCTGTTCAGTGTCCTCAGGCCAAAAGTTGTCAGATCCTGTGGTAAGTCACCATGTGGATGCTAGGAATGGAGCCCAACTCTTCAAGAGCAGCCAGAACTGTTAACCACTGTGCCATCTCTTCAATTATTACTAAATTTACTATATTAAGGTGTATGGACCATGGTGTCAGAGGACAACTTGGAGTCATTTCACTCCTTGTGGGTCCCAGAGAACAAAGAGTCACCATACAAGCACTTTTACCTGTTGAACCATCTTAACAGCCCATAAAGAAAATTTTTTTGTTGTCCTGGGGATTGACTCTTTAAGGACCCTGACTATACTGGGCAATTGTTCTGCTGAAGCCAATCTTCAGTCCTCTTTATTTTGAGATAACATCTAAGTTGCCCACTTTGTCTTTGAATTTACTCAAATCCAGACAGGCCTTAAATTTAATCTCTTTTGCCACTTCCTGCATAGCTGGGATTACAGACTTGTGCTGTCAAAAACATCCTCAAATCTTAAAAACATAAACCACTATTGATCCTTCTCTGTGATTGGACAGTTAACTTATTTTTTCATTAACAATATGATGGCTGTATTTTGCATAAATATTATTCTATATTTAGCTAATTAAATAGGATTTCTGGGTTAAATAAAGGAGGTAAACATTTTAATTATCAAGAAGTTGATTAAAGTTAATTATCTTGAAAGTTTGAGTTTATTTGCCCTGTTACAAACTGGATACACTTGACAGTTTACTAGGTGCGCCTTAGAATTGGTAGTTACCAAGAAAAAGCAATCTACTCTGACAATCAAAAGATGGTTTACCATTTATGTATGTATTCTTATTTCACAATGTGAAGTTAATTTCATCTATTGTGTTGAGGAAAGGATTGTGGGGGCAATCACCATGCTGATGTGTGACTTCATAGTGATTGCGAATGGGCAGACTTGTTTGGTCATTCCTCCCACTTTGAGAATCATCTCTGATTTTTTTAATGACCACAAATCAGACAGTAATGAATTAGATTGTGGGGAAATACTTTTCTTTTGATTTTCCAGTTTTTAGGCGCTATATTTATGATTTAAAGGCAAAAGTTAGAAGGCAAATGTTGGATCCAGATGCCTGTATCTAAGTCACTGCATCTAAGGAACTGGCCGGTAGAGTTGTTTATGGGGGGACCTTGCTTTGAGAGGAACAAGAACGGAAAGGAAAGTCTACACTGAATATCATGGGGAGCCTGATAAATATGTTTATCACCTCGCTTTGAAAATCAGACATATTTAAAACGATGATCTTTGCAAGTTCCACATCCACCAGGAGGCAGCATCGCTCTGCGGTGAGGATTGGGACAGCATATGTGGGCTCTTGTACCTGATACGAGGACTGGGGTTTGTGTCTCCGCTGTCTTCATTTCTCCCTCCCTCCTTCCCTTACAGCATCTTTTCTTTTTTCAGGAGTGAGTCTGTAGCTGTGGACTTGCTGCGGAGTTTGGTTTTCTATTCTTGTTGTATCTTTGTCTCTTTCTGTCTGGTAAACCTGCGTTTAGCTAGGTGTCATGAAAAACACGCCCATTGCCAGAATTCCTTGTTAAGGGCTGTGAACAGTGCTGGGTGCTTCACTTAAGATGGGCACGAGAACATGAACTGACAGAACACGAGTCAGTCTCAAGTGGGGATTTTTTTTTTTTTTTTAGTAAAGTTGATTTCTATGATTTAGCATTTCAATACTAAAACATGCACCCAGTAGAAATGCTGACATTCACAAAAAGACATGTATAAAAATATACACAAAGCTGTCTATCTACAAAGCTGTACTCACAAATTGGACACTACCTAAATACACGCCAGTATTAAATTAGACAGCTTGTATCTTTATACAGTGGAGCATCTCACACCCAAGGAGAAGCACAGTGGGTCTGCAGCAATGCATGGCAGCTTGACTCTTCTACACAGGTTGTCAAGTAGAGGACGTCAAAGCCCAAACTCAAAACATCCGAACAATGTGACTCCATTTACAAAGTGTAAGAATTAACTGTTGAAGCTGAGTTTGACCCATACAGGGTCACACAGATGGCACAGGTGGGGGGTTGGGATGCTTTCTTTTTTTATCTGAGTCCTGGTTCCCCCAGGAGTGCATGTGCGTGCGTGCATGTGCTAGCCTGTGACAGAATTCGGTGACATGTACCTGTTTTCATTGGTTGCTTTGCTATGTAGCTCAGGCTGGCCTTAAACTCATGATCTTCCAGCTCCAGCCTCCCCAGTTCTGCACATTCTTGACGTGAGTAAATTTCTGTGTGTGAATTAAACCTGTAAGGATGGAAGAGCAGACAACCAAGAGCTCTCGGAGGCAGTCTAAAGAGGCATTGGAAGCGTGGGACCTCCGTCCGGATGACTACGGCTGTATTTGTCCTCTCGCTATATGGTCCTAACATAATTAATTTATCCATCATTTTCATTGTGCACCTACTGTGTGTGCTAGACACCATTCTTTTCTCTTCAGCTCTGAAAAGTAAGTAAAATCTGATTGCTCGTGCCTGAGGAGCTTGCATTTTAGAGGGGAAGGTAGAAACTGAAGGGCTATGTAAAGGAATGATGCCGAGCCGTGAGAATTTCTGGTGGGGGAGATGGACTGTGTCTGCAGTGTGGTTCTGTTTCCTTAGTGACTGGAACCAGAAGTCTGTAGGAAGCAAAGCAAGGGGACAGCTCATGCGGGTACGAGGCAAGCTGAGAGAGCCTCCCATAGAGTGTTAGTGCAGAAGGCGCTGGCTGGCCTTGCTTGGTTTTTTAGAGAACACCAGGAAGGTTTTCTGTCAGGGCAGCTCTATCTCCGTACACTTTGGTTTGTTTTTGTGGTCAGGGGCAGATTTTCAGGTTTGTCAGTAGAGGGTGCTGGAGAGACATTGTCGAGCAAGGCTTTCTCTCTCTCTCTCTCTCTCTCTCTCTCTTTGAAAACGAATTTTTTTTTTATTTTAAAAACAACCTTTTTAACATACCAATTCCAGTTCCTTCTCCCTCTCTTCCTCCCACTCCACTCCCCTCACTTTTCCTACACCCCACCTCCCATCCACTCAGCAGAGAGGGTGAGGCCTCCCATGGGGAGTCAACAAAATCTGTCACTTGAGGCAGTACTAAGACCCTCCCCGCTGTATCTAGGCTGAGCAAGGTATCCCTCCATATGGAATGGGCTCCAAAGACTCAGTTCGTGCACTAGGGATAAATACTGTCAGTGGCCCCACAAACTGCCCAAGCCAGACAACTGTCACCCACATTCAGAGGGCCTAATTTGGCCTTATGCAGGCAGGTTCCTCAGCTGTCAGTCTCACTAGCTCAGGTCAGCTGTTTCTGTGGGTTTCCCCATCATGGTCTTGGCCCCTTTGCCCATAATCTTGCTCCTCCCTCTCTATGACTGGACTCATAGTTCGGCCCAGTGCTTAGCTGTGAATCTCTGCATCTGCTTCCATCAGTTATTGGATGAAGGTTCTATGATGATAAGATCAATCTGAGTACAAGGTACGGTCATTTCAGGAACTTTCTCCTCTATCATTTAGATTCTTAGCTGGGGTCATCCTAGTGGAGGCAATAAAGAAAACACAAACGGAGGGAATCCTGGAAATGGGAAATGTGGATGAGCAATCAGGAGGCCTTTTCTCTTGCAGCCCAGGTGGGGTGATTTCTCTGGCACCAAGATTCTGCAGGGAGAGGGCTTTTGCCATGCACAGTAGGCACTGGCACTAAGCACTGGCATTCTTGGGTGGTGTGGTGCCACAGAGCCTGTGGACAGTTCCTCAGCAAGGCTTTCCCCAGCACATTTACTGCAAGTTCTGCTAAGATGTCACAGGAGCTTCTCCATTGCTCCACAGCCTCCCTACCCAGCAAGGCCTGGCTCTCAGGCCTGTTAGGGGTGGACAGGGCACTATGCCTTTCCTCGGACACTCTGTCCCAGCCATTGAAGTGGTATCTGCTCTAGAAACCTGTCTTCTGCTCTTTGATGCTCTGTTTCTTACTAACATCCTTACAGAGCTTCTGCCTTCCGAGGAGACCTGACTGATGGAGATGCCCAGTTCCACAGGAGTTAAATTAGAATCAAAGCTGAATTCAGAGGAGTCAGGGAACCCCAAAGGACACTTGCTTTCACTCTGGGTGAAACGGGACCTAAAGAGGGGAAGTTTCCTGGAGGAGGGATGGGGCAGGCGCTGCAGAATCCCCAGCAAGGTGACAGCATGAGTCTGGGTAGAGTTGGTGATGATGAGAAGCATATTCTGGGTGTTTATTGAAGGGAAAACAGAAATAGATTTTTTTTGAGACAGGGTTTTTCTGTGACACATTCTTGGTTGTTCTGGAACTCGCTCTGTAGACCAGGCTAGACTTGAACTCACAGAGATCTGCCTGCCTCTGCCTCCTGAGTGCTGGGATTAAAAGTGTGCACAACCACTGCCCAGCTCACATGGGACACTCTTAAGGATACATCATTCTATGCTGTAAAATAAATCCCAATTACTTTTTAAAATTAAGTCTATTATTTTAAAATGACTAGATTCACATGCAACTGAAAAAACAGTTCAGCTAAGTCCCTCGTATCCTTCAGGAATGTTGGCCCAGTGCTAACATCTTGAAAACTGTAGGGCAATATTGTAGCTAGAGTGTTAGCCTTGATGTGATCATGGCAGGGTGGTCCATCCCAGGAGACTTGTGTGTGTGATTCCTTATACCCATTCTCACACTCTTTTCGCTATATCCTAGACTTTGGGCAACTAGAAATCTGTTCTCCGTTCCTATCATTTTCTCATTTAAGACTTTTAAGTGGAATCACAAAGGATGTGACCTTTTAGAATTTTTTTTTTTTTTTAGGCAGGATCTCAAGTACTCAAGGTGGCCCTGAATTTACTATTTAGCCAAGAATAATCTTGAATTTCTCATTTTCCAAATGCTAGGATCACCACACCGAGTTTATGCAGGGCTAGAGAGTAAGCTTAGGGATTTGTGTATACTAGGTGAGTACTCTACCAACTGAGTGACGTCCCTAGCTCCACGGTTGGCTTTTAAAACAAAAATTGACATAATTCTGAGACATTCTTCCAGGTGTTATTGATGTCAACAGATCCTCTCTTTTCAAGGCCGAGTAGCATTCCACAGCTTGGGTATATTACAAGCTGTTTAAATGCCAGTTGAAGGACAGACGTGTTCCACTTTGGGATTATGATGAACAAAGCTGCTGCAAGCATCTACACACAGGTTTTTGTATGAACACCATTTCTTTGGGTTAAATAAACAGAATTACAGTTGATGGACTCTATATGTGAAGTCGGGACTTTTTCTAGGGTCTTGACTGGACCTGAGAATTAATCCCATCCCCAAAGACATAACTTTAGAGGGTGTTCACCAGGAAACAAAAATGTAGAGAATCTGGATCTTTCCTCTGCAGCCCAGATCTATTGTTGAGGCCCTGGAGCAAAGTTTGCATTATGTTTAGTATGCTTCAACTCCAGAATTTCTGTTTAATTCTTATATAGAATATCTACTCCTTGGTGATAGTCTTTAGCTTAAGATGCTATTTTCATCATCTTTTAACTTTTTATATATTTCTCCAGTGTGTGTATGGTGTATGCATATATGTGTGTGTATGAAAGCCAAAGGTTGATTCTCTGCCTTGTTTTTGAGCCAGGGTTTCTCACTGAGCCTGGGGATCACCAGTTTGTCTAGACTGGCCCTGAGCTTCCAGGGAACCACAGGCCTAGAGCTCACATTACAGGCTTCTGCTTCCCGGTCCTCAGGCTTGCACGGTGCTTCACTGACTGCACTATCCCTCTGTCATCTTTTAGCTCTTTGAACATTTCAAACAGCTGATTTTTGTAGGCTCATTGTCTGGGCTTCCTCAGGGACAGCCTGTTTCAGAGGTTGTTGTTTTGGACCTGTGCCAGATCTTGTTGCTTCTTGTATGTAACCTCACCTCTGCCCGGGAACTTTAGCTAATATTGCATGGTGAATCTGGAAGCAAGCTCCCTGTCTCCCCAGTGGGTATTGCTGTGGGTTTTTGTTGTTTGTTGGTGACTTTCTTGACCTAATTCTGTAGAGCTGTGTGTAGAAACTGGAATCTTGGTGTATTGCTGGTAAGTGCCTTAAATGGGAGACTCCCAGGCTTTACCAAGGTTCTCTGTGCTGGGGCACACCTTCATTCTTTGGCAGGAAGTTTGCCACTCCTCATTGTCCCCTACTTCCTGCTCATGCATCCCTGCAAAGTCAGCTAGAGGTGGGGTGATTGCTTAGGACTCCCAGTCTTTCCTGGGCAGTGCCCAGTCCTGCCCCATCCTGGGCTTGTGTGCAGGGCTGGGCAGGCTCCCTAGATCCTAGGCCCGTGTCGGAGCACATCCAAGTCCCTATGACCAGCTAGTTTCCATCTTTCCTCTTTCTATATCTCCACTCTGATTTTTGTTGAACTCCAACTTTGGGAAGCTATCGTGTTTTCTTACTTTACTGCACGGGGGACTACGGTACAAAGCAGGAGAGCGGTATGCTAATGCCCAGATTCCCCTTGGTTCAACCACACTGGGCTCCTGAGAATGTAAACAGAGATGCATCCCAGTGCACTGTCATTGGACGAGCTCAGGCCTGTGCAATGAAAGGCCTACATTAGTGAAAAGGTTCGAGTCCCAGGTCTAGCATCTCGAGGCTCGCACAGCTCACAGACAGCAGCCAATCCCACAGGCACCTTCCTGACAACTCCTGAGGGAGGAGAGAGTGCAAAGGATTGGGCTGTGTCCCTTGTCCTTATCCTAGTAAGCAGGAGTTAAGAAACCAGCTTTATCCAGAAGCGCTTTAAGTCTGAGGGATTCTTGGGGCTGAATGAATAAGAGGGTATCTTCTTGAAAGAGCGCCTTTGGGCAGCCAGATGCCATGTGGTGAGGAAGCCCAGGACAGGGGGAGGGATTGTGGGTGTGTGTTCAGCCCGGATGTTCAATCCGGGGAGTCTGACCTGCTCCTGGTTGCCAAGAGCAGCTCTCCCCTCCAAACTCCATCCAGACTGCAGATGTATGAGCAATTCGTCATTATCTTAAGCTTTAAATTGTGGGCCTGTTTGTTACACAGCAATGGGTACCTGAACACAGCAAATGTGTCGTGGCAGAAGTTAACTAGCCAGGTCATTACTGAGGCTTCTGCCATCGCCAGAAACACCTTTGCACATTTCCTCCGTCTTAATCTCTAAGGGCAAAGTTTCAGGACATGGCTGTCTGGGGCAGGGTACTCAGCTTGGCCTGTGCTGGGGGAATACTAACTACAGAAGGTTTAGTGTTTCGAAGAGGAAGAGGCTGTTGAGATGGAAGCCAAGAGTCACTTTGGAAAAGATGTGCTTGCTATCCAGGGAACCCTGCTATGCTTTTGATAGGTGTCCCATGGGCTCGTGTGGTCCCTGCTGTGGTACCCTCAGTGGATAATGGAGCTTTTAAGAGGACTTTTCGGAAATCTGGTCACATAAGGACAGACATTTGAAGTGGGTAAGACCCTGGTCTCTCCTCTTAGCCCTTTTCATTTCTTGGTTACCATGGATAAGGAATTTTGCTTCACCATGGGCTCCTTCCCATGATGCACTGCTTCAACATGGACCCAAGAGCAGCGAGGCCAAATAACCACAAAATGAATCTCCAAAACCACGAGCCAAGGTGAGCATTTCCTTTCCTTATTTTTATTTCTTTTCTTTATGTGTATGGGTGTCTTGATTGCACGTATGCCTGTTTACCATGTGTGTGCCTCTTCCCTGTGGAGGCCAGAAGAGGGCACTGATCCTCTGGAACTGGAGTTACAGATATTTGTGAGCCACTGTGTGGATGCTGGGAATTGAATCTAGCCAGTGCTTAACCACTGGGCTATCTGTCCAGCTCCCAGGCATTTCCATATTCATATGTTGATTATCTCTGGTATTTTGTTATGGTAACAGAAAGCCAAGGCAAACCCTAAACTTTCCTCTGACTGGAACAGGGTTTCCTAGACCTTTGTACAGCTGGCTCTTCACATGAAACAAACTTCAGATACCACAGACCACCACTTAGGTGTGTTAAGAGTCTGGGATTGCTCAGAGATTCACCAGTCTGACAATTAAGATCCTTTTCCCTCAGGTTTTATTAAATACTGGCTAGGACTATGAAAACTGGCCAGGTCCATACCCGAGTCTCATGCTCATGCACAGAAGATGGTGCCCAATGACATTAAGTCAGGGGCTTATAAAGGCAAAACCACAAGGCTACGTACTTCCTGCCTTTGTGCAATCAGAGACAAGCACACATCCTGATGTACTCCCTGCCTATGTACGATCAAGCACACATCCTGTGCCTTTGGGGCAACCAGACTTGTTTACAGATGCAAAAATACTGGCTTGTTATCTCGCATGAACAACAGCCCCCAGCATTCCAGTTCTCTGTCCTTGGGCAAGTGGGGCTCACAGGTTAGAGGTATTTTTGTTTTATAGCTCTCTTAAGCACAGTCATTTAAACTTAATACATAATGTAAGCCATCACAGGTGCTGTGTGATTGTGTGCTGTGTTCCTTTCTCAGTTGCAATGAGGGGACGATGAGAGAGCCTTCTTACGGAGCTGCTGTGAAGGAAAGATGAGCATTTGTAAGGATCCTGAAGTCGCTCCCAACATGCACACTAGTTTGAGCACTGTTTTTATTGTCATTAAAACCCCAGCCTTCTTCTCAGAGAGTCTTTCTCTCTAAAAATAGGGCCATCACTTTTAGGGAGGGGTTGTCACTTCTGTTTTCTTTTTGGCACTCAACACTGAATTCAATTAGTTGATGTATTCAATAATCCACTTATGTGTTTACTTTTGCTACTCCCTCTGTGTGTCATGCTAGAAAATGTCCCAGTGGACACCCGTCTTCACTGACTAGAGAATGTGCGAGGGACATCTGGCACAGTCTTGTCCTTGGACTTACACAGCATTCAGGGTGGGGACCGGACACAGCCCAGACCCCCTGCGGTGGTGGTAACTGCCCACTGGTAGAGAGCACCGCCAGGAGAGTTATTGTCCATGTAGCGACATCCCAGCTGTAGAGCCCTCTCTTAACCAGCATCGTGTTCCTAGGCAAATCAGTGATGTCTTCCATCAGAGAAACACAGCCCTGCCCGTCAGCCTGGACACTCTGACAGGCCATTCAAGCTCTGGAGCTCCCTGAGGTGAGGAGAGGGGGACACATTGCCCAAGGCTGTCCCATGGCCTCCACCTTGGCTCAACTCCTCCCTCTGCTCACACCAGCTCTCCCAAGCCTGACTGTGGGTGCTGGAACCCAGGTTCTACTCAGTCAATAGCTTGTACTCTGAACTCCACCTTCAAGGGGCTTCCGGGGAAGCCCAACCCTGAACTGGAGGATCCAGGAGCCCCTTTCCACTGCTCTGCAATGACTCCTGCTCTGGAGAGGAGTGTCCCTTTCAGCAGCAGGTGACTTTCTGTCCTGAGCCGGTGTTGTCAGTATCTCTCTCTTTGGGGGACAAGCATCAGAAGTTCTGATCAGATGTTCTGTGAGCTGGTGGTTTTTGTCAACTTGATACAAATGTAAACAAACCTTGGAAGTGAGATTTTTTTTTCTTTTAATTTTATTTTTCAAGATAGGGCTTCTCTGTGTAACAGCTCTTACTGCCCTGGAACTCTCTATCTAGACCAGGCTGGCCTCAAACTTACAGAGTTTGTAGACCAGGCTGCCTCTGCCTCCAGAGTGCTGGAATTAAAGCTGTGCACCATCATTGCCCGAAAGAGAGAATCTTGAGGAGTTGCCTCCATCAGATTGTTCTGTGAGATGTCTGTGGGGCATTTCCATGATAATGACGGATGTGGAAGAGTCCAGCTCTCTGTGGACAGTTCCACCTTTGGGTCAGTGATCATGGGCTGAGGAAGCCATGGAGAACAAGAAAGCCCTCCACGTTCTCTGCTTTATTTTCTGCCTCCGGGTTTTCGTTCTCCTTCAGTTTCAGCCTTGACTTCCCTCAGCGACGGACTGTGATGTAGAACTGTAAGCTGAAATAAATCCTTTCGTCGCCATGATGCTTTGGTCATGGTATTTATTACAGCACTGGAAATCCCGACTAAGACACTGTGGGGACCACACTGGGGCGGGCGGGATGGGGGCACATCAGACTTCAGTATTTCTGCCCCATATCCTTGAAGAGAAAGAAGGGTGATGCTCAGAGACCTGGCCCAGGCAGACAGTCCTTTGCGCTCAGTGACTGGGACAGCGGATTTGGGTCCCATTTTAGAAGCCCAGCTTTGGAGAGAACAGCTGAAGCCAAGGCCTAGAGCCAGGTCTCACCAAGGCTAGAGGTCGGTCTAGGGTCAGGAGTCAATAAAGAGGTTAGAGTCAGATCCTTGTGTCGGGTGGGAACTATAGTCTGGCCTCAGAGTCGCTGTGGAGTTGGTCCAGGGGCAGTGTTAGTATAGATTCAGTTTGGTACTAGCCAGGTCTTGATTTGAGGACAAGGGTTAGGATCTGGTTTAGTGTCGGAGTTAATGATCCAGCCCGTATCTGAATCACAACTCAATCTAGAATCGCTGTCTCAAGCTGAGAGTTTATTTCCTTTTACTCTGGAGATCCTCAAAGCTTGCCTTAGCCCTGGTTTGAGCTGGATGCTAGCATTTGAGTTAGCCTGCTGTTCTGCGGAAGGGTTGGACAGCTCCAACCCAGGGTGGGCTTGGCCTGCAGCCTGTTTTAAATAATGTTTATCTTGCCACGTATCTGGTTGTGTGCCATCTGTGCTAACTTGAGTGCTGTAGAATCAAAGCTGAGCAGTTACAATGAAGGCCTCTTGGTTCACAAGGCCTGAAAAACTTATGCTGGGCCTTACACTGCCTTACAAACCCTTGGGAAGAGAAGAACTTGACTGTAGAAGACCAGATCCCTCACCTCTCCGTGTTCAGAACTTTCTAGAAAGCAGGTAGTCTTTCCTGAAAGCTGGAATGGCTTAAAGGAAACAGAAAATCTGAATCTTACATAAAGCCTTGATGCTGCCAGTCAGGGCGAGACCATCGCGTGAGGTCAGTTTGGTTCCATTAAAGTCCTGTCTTGGGTCAGCTGGGACGCACCATGGGAAACAGCTACCTAGCAAGCTATCCTCGTCCCCTAAACACAACATTATCCCACTGAGTTTAGTTGCAGAACTGTGCAAGCCCCCACCCTCCTGGCTGCCACAGGGTCTTCAGCAGGGAGAGGCCGCTTCCCATTTACTTCTGCTCCCTTGACCTCTACCAGTGCTGATTCCAGGTTCCTTGTTGTCAACATACTGTGGCTCAGGCTGGCCTGAACTTACTATGTAGCCCAGGTTGGCCCTGAACTCATGGCAATCCTCCTGCTTCAAGCCTCTGACACATCTACTTATCTGGCCACCACATCTCACATTTTGTAGACTTGTCAGTACTTGTGTGGGGGCGCCTCAGGAATCATCTAGCAAATAGTGTGTATTTGCTTGGCTCTCAACACAAATGATTCTCATCTGTATTTTAAAAAAGGTTTTATTTTATTGCAGTTGCAGTTGTTTGGGGGGAGGGTGTATGCACATAAGTGTAGTTGCCCACAGAGACCAGAAGTGTTCGGCCCCTGGAGCCGGAGCTACAGGAGGTTGTGAGCTGTCTGTCATGGCACCTGGGAACCACACTCAGACCCTCTAGTAGAGCAGAAAGTGCTCTTAACCGCTGAGCCATCTCTCCAGCTCCCTCCTCTTCATTTGTATCCAGGAGGCACCACACTTCTGATACACCTGCTCCGTTCTCCAAAGTTCTTTAACTGTAGCTTGATTTTAATTTCTTGGGCTGTCCAGGAAATTTCAGCGCTAAATTTCATATCCAGGGTCATATTCTTCGTGGCCCCGTGGTGACTTTGGTTCTTAACCCCAGGTATCCAGGTCCCGCTTCGATTCCAAGTGTAGGGTCTGCACAGTTGGGAGCCATCCTGGTTCCAAGAAAGGGTGACTGGCTGATCCGGGTGATCCTGTGAACTCCAGGATGGTCATACCCAGAGCGTATCCGTGCTGCCAAGTTTAGGGGAGAGCGCCTTTGTCTTCTTCAACTGCTTCCAGGCAGCTTTAGCCCCTCAAATCCAGAGCCAGTGTCTCCACTGAGTGGAAAATCTGTTGCTGAAGGTCCAATGCTTTTTCTTAAGACCATGAGTTTGGGGTAACAGTTGGGTGAATGGCGTGGTTCTCATTCCTGCTTCTACTTTGCTTTATGCTTTCAGGAGGGTTCCTCTATCATGGCAGTGTTTTGGCCTAGAGACTTCTTGGGCCCAAATGTGTCCAGGACATTTGAAAACAATAAAAGAAAAGCAAGGAGCAGTGAGTTGCCTGGGCTGAGCTGGCAGAACTATCGAGGCCAGGGCTCTCAGGAAGCTGGGCCATGCCATTCTCCCAGCAGAAAGGTGACGAGTGTTGGAGGATCCCTCAGCGCTTGCATCACCCACTTGTCCTGAAGGGGGAGGATTACTGAGTCCAGCACCTCAGTGCACCTTGCCTAAACTTGTAAAGTAGGGCAAAGACAGAAGCTAACCTAGGACTCCTGGATCTTATATGGAAGAAACAAGCAAAGGGACAGAATCCTCCCAAAGTCACTCATGGTCCCTCACTTGGCTGTAGCCACGTGGATGACCACAAAGCCCTTGATGTCTGGGAACTGCGGGCTGACAAGGTCCACCTGCAGCTGCCTTGGGCCACTCTTGGAGGGGGTAATGTTGAACTGGATCAAGGCCCTCTCTTGAGGCTGCAAGCTGGGCACCCTGGAGACAAGAGCAGGGAAAAAGGCAGATAGTTAATCCTCTCTCCTTGAGTCTAGCTCGCCTGGCTTCTCTCGACCCTCGGGGTCAACAGCTTTACCCTCATCTATGGCTCACATTTCTCTGCTTTGGCCATATTAGTCCCCTCCCTCGCCGGTTCTGGCCCTGAGCATTCCTTGCGCTTCCCTCCTTGGCTCTGGATCTAGCATTCCTTCCATCTTACTGCCCCTTTTCTTTCCTAACACACCAGGAACCCAGAACCAGATTCTCTCCCTAAAGAGCCCTTCCCTTTGCACCAGAGGTCTCTGCCTGGGAACTCCTTCTTCCTTCTCTATGCCGGAAAAGTGCCTCATGTTATCCTTATCATTTAGGGACCAGCCCAGATGCCAGTGGTACCAACGCTTCTCCCTAACCCCACCCCACCTTCTCTCAAGGACTGCCTCTGGTCCCCTAGAGTGTGAGGATTCATCCCTCACACTCTTCCCATCCAACAGCCATTTTAATATCCCCAATAACAGCCATGTGGCTCAGAGCACAGATTAGCATGGCCAAGGGCTAAATGTGCAGAGAGTCAATGAACGCATGAATGAAGGTGGGCAAATGAGAGAGCAAATTCAACAACGGAGGGCTAGGTGAGCGAACCGGTCCAAACTGAGCTGAGTGGCTGAATAACTGATGCACAAACTATGAATGAAAGAGTGGATAATGAATGAATTAAAGACAAAGAGGCCGGGGAGGTGGCTCAGAGGCAAAGAGCACTCCCTGCTCTCTAGAGGACCTGGGTTTGATTCCCAGCACCTCATGGTGGCTCATGGCTAAATGGAATTCCAGAGCCATGGGATCCTAATGCCTTCTTGTGGACTCATTGGGGACCAGGGTCACACATGGCACGTAGGCACGCAGGTAGCACAACACACTTATATATAAATATGAACGATTAGATGGCAAGTGCATGTTAAGTAAGTGGAAAATTGAAAGACAATGAGTGATATGTGTCAACTGTCTCGAAGGATCTGCTAGGCAAGCGAAGTAATGATTAAATGGATAAAGGCTGATGTTACGGGCAGTAGGTGTGTCCCCGAAGCACAGAGTCTCTCCTACTGCCTTCTCAGTACCTTATTCTTGGCCCTGTCCTTGTCAATCAACAGTCCCGCACTTACTCGATACTGAGCTGCCCTTGGAGAAGGCCACTGCCCTCTACCATCAGCGTACAGTCCTTTACGCTCTCCGAGAGGGGGTTGATCACCATCACCTCCACAGCGACCGCCACTCCTACCACCGCTGGGCCCAGCACCTGGAGAGGCAGCATCCATGAGTCACCCAGCATCCTCTGCATCCCCACTTCCTGAAGCCCACGGTTCTGACTGGGCCAAAGAATGTGGCACTAGTCACCCACCTCTGCCCCCACATGCCCTGTTAGAATAGCACAGGCTTCCCTACTCTTGAGAAATGGAGCTGGGGCCCGAGGCTCAGACCCCAGTTTTGGATACCCTGCCTCAGCCCTGTCAGAGACAGGGTAGTAGATGTGGACAGGAGTCACCTTGATGGTGATGAAGTCCTCCAGAGTAATGTCCTTCTCCACCAGGAGCTTCTCCCCTTTACTGACAAGACACATGGCAGCCAACAGGATCTTCTTGTCCTCCGTCAGATCTTCTTTGTACTGAGAGTAAGATATTGTGACTGGGATCTTCTTCTCTGAAAGGCGGAGCACACAGGAAGCTAAACCCAAGGCTCAAAGAGGGTATTTTCCGACCCAAAGTCACACAGCAAGTACACCGAAGAATCCACATACAACTGGATTCGAACCTAGGCCAGTGAGTACCAGGATACCAGGCTGTTTCTCCAAGGATGCCCAGACATCTGCACACACTCCTCATAATTATGCAAAATGGACATGTTTGCTACACCATCTGTCCGCACCACCTGAAATTTGTTTACTGCTTACCGAGTGCTTATTATATTTCAGGTCCAGAGGAGCAAGAACAAACAGTGGCCTTCAACTTCCAAGCTCATGGGGGCAACTTCCTTATAATGCCTCCAAATATTGCTTGGCCATGAAGGGTTGGCTTTAGTCAGCTCCACCAACTGTGGGCAGGCTTCACTGCTATTCCTTGCCTACACTCTTATACTTGAATTCCCATGGTCCAGATCTTCTGTGTTTCTCTCTCTGACCAACTACACACACAACACCTAGGCACTCTCTTCTTATGTAGCTCCCTAAAGCCATAGCTAGGTCTTGGTTCTGTTCGGATACATCTTATGTGTGTAACCACACACATATGCAAGGGGTCCTCTTTTGCTTGGCCCACACATCATATTGGCAAAGTGTCGTGTGTTGTTCAGCTCACTGAGAAGCTGGCTCTAGAAATGTGGTTGTCCCCGTCCCCATTTCAGACACAAACAGGTTTGTTTCAAAGTGTCCTCCAAGGTCTGGGTATAGACTGCCCTACCCCGATTTGTGACAGAGAGGGGAGAGAACAGCAAAATATCCCCAGAGTAAGACACTCTGTCCTTGAGAAGAGCTGGAAGGCAAACAAACCATTTCCAGAAGACATTGCCAGTGTTTATCACACATTCTGAAGGAGCCTGGAGTGGGAAGAGGCTCCACAGGCTCAGCCATGGTGCAATCAACCGTGGAAAGAAAACTCACCCTGGAGTTCCAGCTGTCAGCCTCAACTTCCCCTTTAGTCTCTGTTGGATGTTGTGAACACCAGAATTGGCAGTGGTATCGCTCTAGTTGTTGCTATGCGTTAGACACCTCACCAGAGGGGACATTACTCTGTCCTGACTCTCTTGATCGGGAATTCCAGCTGGCTGCCTTAAAGGGGCTTCCCTCTAGTGCTGGGATTGAAGGCACGACTCCCTTGTACTGGAGTTAAAGGAGAAGGCCACCACCACCTACAATGCAGATTTGTTTCTGCATTGATCTTGTGTAGCCCAGGGTAGCCTTGAACTCACAGAGATCCCATCTGACTCTCTCTCCCAAATCCTGGTATTAAAGGTGTGTGTCACCATTACCTGACCTCTAGTGGCTTTAGCTTTGCCTGATCTTCAGACAAGATTTATTTATTAAAATACAAATAATATACCACTATAGTATATTCATTAGATGTTAGGCATTATGCCAAATACTTTATATTTATCCTTTACTTCCTTCATGGTCATAGACCATGGTTCTCCAAGAGTGGTCCTGGGAAACTCATTGGAATGCAAATTCCCGAGTTCCATCTTGGAGAACCAGCGTATGCTACCAGTGATACGCTTGGGAAGAGCGTTGGCACCAGTTCAGAGCCCTGAGAAAGGTGGTCCCTCGTAAAGTGCAGATCCCGAGTCATGGATCTCATTCTCCTTTAAGAACTCCGAGCCCCTTCCCCCAGGCAGTGATTCTCCACAGCACCTCAGTCAGACAGGAGAGATAGACAATGACCGACTATCCACCCAACACAGCAGACACACTTTCTTCTCAAGCTCACCTGGACCGTTCACCAAGACAGCATATTCTGTGCCACAAATAACATATCAACAACTGTAAAATATAGAACGAATGCAGGGTGTGCCCTCAGACCACTGCGAATCTAACAGAAAACAATAACAAAGAGAACTGGAAAATCCAAAATGCTGGCGATGAAAGGATATAATGCTTTAAATAAAAAGATAGACCTGCTACTCAACTCAGGCTGGCCTTGAACTCTGGCTCTGCCTGCTTAATCCTCTGACCACTAGGATTAGATGTTCCGCTGTGCCTAGCTCAATACACTTGTAAAAGCATACGAGCCAAAGCAGAAATGTCAAGATAAAAGTTTAAATATTTGAAAAAATGAAAATAAAAATACTTATTGAGGAATGTCATAAATAGGGCTTAGAAGGAAATTTTTATTATATATAAATAAATAGTTATATATACATAATTATAAATATATAATGGCAGCTTTAAAATTATCAATCAAGGTATTATTGATACAGAAATATTATAATATTATATATTATATATAAATTATATATATTATGTATATAATTTATATATACTATATATATTATATATAATTTATATAATATTATATATAATATTATAATAACAGGAAACAGAAAAAATTAAAGCCACCATATACCAGATAATAGAAATAATAAGAGCTGGGCCTGGTAGCATATAATCATAGCTACTTGGGAGGCTGAAGTAGAAGGATCACAAATTCAAAGCCTGCTGAGTCTACAGGATGAGTCAAGGCTAGCCTGGGAAAACTGGTGAGACTGTCTCAAAATAAAATAAAAACCTGGAGGGGGCAGGGATGGCACTTGGTGAAGAGCCTTCAAAGCATAAAGCTCCACACTCCTTCAACAGCATAACAGCAACCACCAACCAGAGAAAGAAAAGAAGGAAGGAATCATACAAAAGGCACAACACAAAAGAAAGATAAAGGGAATAGCACTAATTAGAGTAGAAATCAATGAAAGCTAAAGCAAAAAAGAAAAAAAAACAGTATTGAGAATCCACCAAATCTAAAGCTGGTCTTTGGGGAAAAAATTACCTTGAATTTATTTAAAAATTTAAACCAAGTAAAAGGATACCTAAGAGGAGCTTTTAAAACGATCTGTAATATGCTGTGTATGAAGGGCGTGCAGCGTGGCAATATTTAATTAGGGCTCTGCTTTTCAAAAGGCAAACAGGCAGTGCACATTTAGAAGGAAAACCTGTCAACAGTTTGTAGGTAGGTGGTGAGATAAGAGGCGAGTTTTCTCTTTTGCTTTTTGAGTTTTGTAATGAATATGCATTATTTTGGAAATGAAAAAAATGCTACGAGCCAGGAGATGTTAATTTATTCTATTACAAAGTGTCACTCTGTGATTTAGAGTTTGTGACAGGAAAATGACAAAGAGCTAAAATTGCGCGGTGCCTCCTCCGTGCGTTTCTCTGCCTAAGTCCTCAAGGTGTCTGTGCAAGGAACTGGTCCAAAGGGATGACGGTGGTTAAACTTCGTCCAGCTGTATCCTTAGAATTCAGACAGTGTGGGAGAAGTGACAGAGACAGACAGATGCCACACACAGACATACACAACACACACATGTGTTTAGAGAATTAGGGAAAGACAGAAATGGGAGACGAAGAGACAGAGACAGAGAGAACGGTGACACGCAGCTAGGGAGACAGAAAGAGGGACGATGCGTGTGAAGAGTGAGGTAGAGACAGAACGAGAAGGAGAGAGACAGACTAGGAAAAGGAAGGAAGGCTAAACAACTAGGGTCCATCTGGGAATTCACACATGAAGCGTGACGTGTTCAAGGCTCATGAAAAACATCCCTGACTGATTAACAGAAACACAACAAGGCCAGTTAAAATTATTCAAAAAATTTTGTACAGGGTATTTCACAGTGAAGTGCCAAGGATGGATGTTGGGCACATGCCCATATGGGACGAGCCATCCACTGTGCAGCCTGGAGATAAACGACTGAGTGCCGAGGTGCTGCGCGCTGGCAATGCTCTGGGTGTGGAACCCTAGCCCCTCTCCACCCTGGGTAAGGAGGTCCTCTAAGCCTGGCTGCCTGGGTTTGGGTCCCGCCTCCACATGCACCAGGTGTGAATTTGAACTCTGGGCGTGGGTCTCCTTCTCTGAAGGATGGAGCCATTGCTGGTGTCTAGGGTGTCTGTGGACTTCAGGAGAGTGACACAGAGCGTGTCCTGTGTCTGGTGACATGCTCCCAGCATGTGCTTATTTGGTCTGTAAATAATCACATTGTTTGTGATGACTAGGTGATAAGTCACCTCACCCTCAAGGCCAGTTTGCCACCAGATGACTGTAGACTTGAATTGCCATTCTAGTAAAGTGAACCACAGGGTCATGATTTCCTCCCCTGACCTTCAATTTTCTTATCTTTAGAGTGTGGACAAAGAGGCAGGGCACTGACATCAGAGTTTAGAGCTACCCTTCCTGGGGATGACTGTCAATCTGGGAATCTCCCTCCCTGCTGCTCATCCCCAGTCAACCTGGAAAAGAAGGCTATTGACCAGATCCCACGAGGCCACCTGATCTTACCTTCTTGTGGCCCCAGCTTCACTGTGTGAGATTCACGCAGGATCTCTGCCACTGGCTTGCGGGTATAGAGGATGGTGGCGCCACTCAGATTGACTCGGACCCACTGCGCCTTGGCGGTGAGGCTGGTCAAGCACAGAGCTAGTTTCAGATCCTGGCCAAGCACCGGTGGTTCCAGCACTTTGAACTTGCCAGTGATGCTGGGTTTGGTGGCCGGTTCCAGGAGGTCATCGAGCCAGACAGCACGCAAACCGGCCCTGCGGATCCGCCTCCTCCTCCCCCAGGGTTCCAAGCTGAGCAGTTTCTTCATAGCTTTGCGGTACACCTGCCTCTCCTTCCGGGACCCTGCAGGGCATCCTTACATCAGACACATGTGCTCCCTCAACCCAGGTCCAGACTCTGCTGCTCTGGGCAAACCAACTGCTTGTCACCACTTTGTATTCCCCTGGCTCTTGGAGGGCTCAAACTGGAAGCCTGAGAATCATAGGGAACCCTTTGCCAAATGCCGGTGTTTGCTTCTCTCTTTTAATAACCTCTACAACAGTTGCTAACACATTAGGTCAGGAAATTTCACATAAAAATGCAGGTTTTCAGCATCTCTGACAACTGGGGGAAAAGAAACTCATTATTGCCATCATTTTTGGCTGACTTCTTCTCGGGCCAAAAAACATCCCAAGACTCCACATTCTGAATTCCAGAAGTCTCTGCAAATGGCAGATCAGCTCCCCCCGCCCCAACAGCCTACCCTGACTCACATGTAACTCCTGTAACGGCAAGCTTCCCTGGTTTGTGTTCAGGGAGCAGCGGGGATAAAGTCTGATTCCAGTTTGAACCAGATCTTAATCACTTGGTAGCGTTTCTTAACAAGCATAAATGACTGGCCTTATGGGGTAGATTACCACCCACCCCATCCAGGGATCTACTTCCCTATGGGAAAAAGAGACCTTTAGAGTACAGTGTTGGAGGTGGCAATGAGAATAACATTCACCTGTCTTGTTTTTGTACCCCAACAAGTGCAGGTTCTTCCATAAACCAGGGACTGGGGCTGCGGCAGAGGTCTGGGAGGTGACAGACTCCAGTGGCTGCTACTGCTGTTTTGCACTGTGCCCAGTCCATGTTTCCTGCTTGTGCTATTGCTACCACCTGCTACTGTTCCCGTGATCACTCCCTGTACAATTACTATCCCATTTGCATAGCTCCACAGTCCTTGGCATATGGCTAATGCATGAGGAAACAGCACTATCATTGCTGTATGTGGGAAAGCTAGCCCAGGAGAGGTGGGAGCAAGCAGAGAAGGCAGATGCCGCAGCACAGCCAACGCAGAACTGCGGTTACGGTTGCCATGCTCACATTCGGAGAGGCTCTGGCTCCAGATTTTCCGTGGGCCTCCTGCAGCCCACAGACCATCGTAGGGAGGCTGATAAAGTCTACTCCACGGCCCTCACCTTCTGGATACTTGTAGAGGCCCGTGATGTCCACACGAGAGTCACTGCCCACTGCCTTGGTACTGATGCACCTGCCAATCTTCTTCGTGTCTGAGTACACGCGCTCCCGCCTCTGGTCCTCATGCCATAGCCAGGTGATGTAGTCTGCATTGACCTCGGCAAAGACGAAGGGGCCATCGTGGGCTAGGTGGACATCACCCTCGCGGATGGCGGTGACTGAGGCAGGGCCACACTGGAACGTGCCTGGGCAGGAGGAGGAGCATGAGCAGCGTGCTACCAAGGGGGTCTGGGTCCACCCAACCATCCCTACCTTCACTCTCCTCTTGGGGCGTGGCATCCAAAACCTGCCAGCCATCATAGGATGGGCCCAGGTCCTGTCGTGCAAACCAGCTTTCATTCCAGACATGGAAATTCCTGCCAGAGACACATGGGTAAGGCAGCTGTGTGGATGCAGAGGCCCAGAGGACGGAAGTCCTTACTGCAGACTAGCCAGGGCTGCAGCTCATAGACCACCCATCTGCTCTGATGGACACATATTCACATTTGTGTATGCATGCTTGTGTTCACACATACCAACAACCTGCTTCCAAGATACCGGAACTCTAACTGTAGGTAAGACGCTGTCTCTGGTTAGTGTAGTCAGGCTGGTCTGTAATTCCCTACATACACCAGGCTGAACTCAGACTCCAGATCTTCTTTCCTGAGACCCTTAAGGGCTAGAATGACAAGCATGTGTTGCCGTGCCAGGCAAAAAGTCAGGGCATCATAGTAGCAATTGGTGTGTGTGTGTGTGTGTGTCTTTATGTGTGAGTGTATGTGTGAGTGTTAATGTGTGTGCATGTGTGTATAAGTGTGTGTTTATATGTGTGTATGTGTGTGTTTCTGTGTTCCTATTTCTGCAAGCTTGCACATTTGTGTGTGTTTATGCCCTTGTGTGTATGAGGGCTTGTATGTTGATGTATATTTGTATATCTGTGTGCTTGCATGTTTGTGGGGTTTTTTGGGTGTGCTTATGTATCTTCTTACTCGTATGTTGGTGTATGTTTCTGTGTGATTGCATGATGTATGTATATGTGTGTCTGAGTGTATTTATGTGCATGCGTGTCTCTGTGTGCAAATGTATGTAAGATGTGCATATGTGTGTATATCCTTGTGTACATATGTATGTGTTTTATGTTAATTAAGGGGACAGAGAGGAAGACAGGGAGCCTCAAACACTATAATAAATAGTGTGTAGAAAATGAGGGGCTTGCACCGGAGAATGGCTGCTGGAAATCTGCTCTAGGTAAATGATATCTAGGATGAGGCCTATGTTCTAACAAATTAACCAGAGAAAGACTGAAGGGAATAGTATTCTGGATAGGAGGAACAGTATATACGAAGGTCAGGAGGCAGGAAGTTATGCTCAGGAAATGTGTAAGTGTGTTGGGTGTGAGAAACAGGAGGGTAGGTAGGGTGCAGGCTGTGCAGACACTGTGCAAGCCCTGGCGAGGAGGTCTTGACTGTTCTCAACTTCCTGTGCTCACAGTGAGAATATGAGATTAGGAACTGTGGTGTTACTTGCACAAGACTACATAGGAAGCAAGCAGCAGAGGGAAACCAGATTCCTGCTTTAACTGGGCTGGTGTAAGGGGGCAGTAAAATCCTTTGGGGAGGTCACTATCATTGAAAGATACACCAATAAACACCTAGGGCTGGAGGGAGGTGACTGCATCAGGAAGAAAGGCTTGTATGAAGAGAGGAGAGAAGGATCCAGTATTTAGGACTGGACTGGGCAGCTCCTGACCCCGATTCTCGGTAGCCCGGGACCTACCACATACTGTCTTCTGTCAGGTCCTCCAAGGTCCGGCCAAAGGTGTCCACATATTTGTCCACACTCAGATTGCCATCAGTGTCATGGGCTGAGTTGAAGTTGGACACCACCCTGGTGGCGATCCCCAGGCACCTGAGGACTGTGGAGCAGAAGGTCAGAGGGAGGTGCCCAGCTCGCTGCAGGCTGCTCTACTTCTCTTGCCTCAGCCCCTAGTCTCTTCGCCGTGGCTCCCCTGTCTCAGAACCACCAAGTCCTCTGGGGTCTCTCAGAGGACTTTTCTGGAGATACTCCCGTCACCCTCATATGGGTCGGCAGGCTCTGGATCCACGCAGCAATGCCATGTACCTTTCTGAGAGGATTCCAGGACCATGGCACTGACCCATGACACCCAATGAGGTGGAGGCAGAAGGAGGATTTATGCCAAATAAACAAACTGTTAGTTTTCTCTCTTCTTTAACCGGGTTTCCATGTCTTCTTCATTAATGGGAACCAATTGAGGCATATGCAAATCTATGCAAACACACGAAGATCAAGGGGCATATGTGCCGAGGAGCGCTTCCCTCTCCATACCTGTGCACATGACTCCAGCAAAGACCCAGCACTGGCCATATTTGACTGGCTTGTATCTGCTCTTGAACCACTTCTGCAGGATGGCCACACTGCCACGCCAGTTCAGTGGGCTGGTGCCACCGCCATATTTGCCCTGCCACTGGCCTTGTACCACACCACGGTCATTGTTGCTGTTCACCTGAGCAGAGAAGGCATGAGTCAATCACTGGGCGGTCACGCCCACTTTCACTGTAAAATCATTTTCAAACGTTGGGATCCCAAGTCAATGAGTCACACTTTGCCTTTAAGTTGTCTGAAAATGAGAATACTCTGCTTCCTTAAAATACCTCTTTGTGTGTGTGTGTGTGTGTGTGTGTGTGTGTGTGTGCATGTGTGTCTAGAATGTAGAGCACAAGATTAGCATGCAAGAGGTCTGGGATTTGATCTCAAACACCTCCCCAAACTAAATAAATCCCATTTTTGTACTACTTATAACTCCCAATTATCTTCAATTTGGACAGTCTGTTGTCAAAAGTCATCTATGATTTGGGAGCATTTCCTGCTTTAAATAGCCGTTCGTTAGTTAAATTTGGGACTATCAGTGATACTGCAATCATAGTGGCAGTCTGGAGCCTGTTGAACACTCCTGTGTGTCAGGCACTGTCCCAAGGAGTTTCCGTCTAGAGGGCTAACTTGTTTTAAGTCTACAGTGTAAAGTCTTTTATCCTCCTGTCTCCCCCATTAGAGAAAAGTGAAATGCCAAGGGATTAGGGGACAAGGAGTGATCCACGAATTCAGGACTTGGACTTGCAGTGTATGTGGCTGTCACTGGACTGCAGTGTGCCAGGGCTGGGATCCTCTACTGGTGTTGACTCTCTGACCTCCATCATCGCTCTGAGGTCTTGGAGGGGACTGAGGGCATAGGAGAAATACACCTTTACTTTTAGAATCTCATGACATTGACACCTGCACAGGGTCGAGGCTGCCATTAATAACAGACCAGAGGACCAGAAAAGCTGCTGTGAGATGTGTCTCCTAGAAACGATAGGGAAGCTACACCTATGATACCGCAACAGTATGGCAGCCTAAACAGGACTGGAACTAGTATAACCCCCATAGGTATGCTAACATAGAAGGGGGAAATCTCACGGGGCCCTACCTTTAGACAAAGAACTCTAGACAACTAGGAAATGATGAGACTGGGAGAAATGGTTTCCCCAGGGAGGAGCTCCCTAAGCTGTTATGCAGTACCAAGTGGTCAGTCCTAAAATCATACATACACAAGATACACTAAACAGACTAAGCAGGTTGGGTAGTGATATTTTGTTTGTCATCTAATAAATAAAGATTGCCTGAAGATCAGAGTGCAGAGCTAAGTCACTGGTTATCCATAGAGGCCAGGGAATGGTGGCACACACCTTTAATCCCAGCACTCAGGAGACAGAAGCAGACTGATCTCTATGAATTCAAGGACACCCTGGGCTACACAAGATTGAATCTGTCTAAAAAAGAAACAGAGCTCACACAAAGGTGATCCCAGTACTTGGGATTTCATGCCTGGGCAGAGAGAGGAATATAAGGCCGGAGGAGACAGGAGCTCAGAGCAGTCTTAGGTTTCATAGATAGAGCTTTCAGTCTGAGGTTTTGTGGAGACAGGATCGTGCCCTTTCGATGTGAAGATTCAGTAGGGGTAAAAGGTCTCCCTAGTGGCTGGCTCCTTTACTTCTCTGATCCTTCAGCATTTACCCTGATATCTGACTCCAGGTTTTTTATTAATAAGACCAATTAGAATTCATGCAACAAGGTTGTATTTGTACATTCAAATATTATACATTTTAGCTTTACATACACACAAACACACACACACACTAACAATGGAAGAAAAAGAGGTCATGCTTCTGAGAGACAGAAAGGGTAATGTTACATCGGAGGGATTGGAGGGCAGAAAGGGAAGGGGTATAATAATATAATTGTATTTTAATTAAAGAAGTGAAAAATAGTGGGCTGTCTTCTGGCCTTCTGAGGCATGTGGTCTCTCGCTTGTGACCAGTTAAAGTAGGCACTCCTTCCCTAGAGCAGTGGGGTCTGGGCCTGTACCCTTTTGCCTGAAATGTCCTGAGACTGCTTTGATCACAGAAGTGAGATCACTGGCCAGACCCACCAGCCTGGAGGTCTGGCTAGGAAGTCCAGCAGGCATGACGTGGGCAGCTACCAGCTACCAGAGCTAAAGGCTTGAGATAGATGACTCTAGCCAACAGCCTTGGGGATCCACAGCCATTCAGGAATCCCCAGCAGAAGCATCCAGGAGCTGGGTAAGCCAGTCTCATGGTGTCCTGCCAAATCCTTAACCTACAGAATTGAATGTAACACAGGCTTTGATAGCATGGACTTTGGGTGCGGTTCATCATGGAGCAATACGGAAACCTAGAAGTGACTTGGTGAGATTCTTAGGGTTCAGTGCTGGGGCTAGTTTGGGGTATCCTTGAAGGAAAGCTATGTAAGGACGGTAGTGGCCTCCTTACCATAGCACTGATGATCCTGGTGACATAGACTGGGTCATGGCGGTGGGACACATCGGTGGCCGGGTCATCTTGGTGGCTAGGACTTCGGTCCAGGATGGAGAGGCAGATGTTCAAGATGTCCTCTTCAAACTGCTTCCAGAGAAGCTACACTCAGAGGCCAGAGTCTTGCCCACGTCCCAGGCCCTCCCACGGCCCCACCTGATCTGCTGCCTGTGTTTGTGTCAGCTGCCACTGGGGACATTAAAATCCTTCTGCAAAGAGTCATCTGGGAACCAGGAGTTCACTTTCCCATGATTCCCCATGATGGTCCTTGAGCTACATACCTTCCTTACTGACACAATCCTTTGCTTCACATGTTTCATGCATGTTTGGATCAGCTGACAACATTTAAGAACTAGGACTTTTTTTTATTCAAATTTTCTCTGACATTCTGAAAGTTTTAACAATGCTGGGCTCCCGTGTAGGAAGAGGCTGTGGCTAAGGGCTGTGACTCTCTAGATGGACCCTAAACTGGGTGTCATAAGTGACCAGTCCCTGAGCCCTTAGTGCTTTTGACCCCCAGCCTGTCCTTAGTCGGGCAGTCAAGTCCCATGTGGCACCCAGAGCTTACACAGGAAGAGTCCTTTAGTAGACTCTACACTCCCTTGATTTCTACCCCGAGTTGCTCGGGTGCTCCCCCTCCTGCCCATCTGGGTCTCGCCTACCCATGAGGACCCTAACCTAACCCATATGTGGTTCCTTTTCCCTTCTGAGCTGCCTTTGCTCCATACACCCCCATTTCCTTCCCCCATTGTCACTGGTCTTGTAGCTACAGTCAGCCCTGTGTGGGTAGGTTCTGTATCCTTGTGTCTGAATTGGATATATGTTTTTTTTTTCCCCCTTGCCATTCCTTGAACAAGGCAGCATAACTACTTAGCATTTCAACTGGTTTGGCGTTAGGAGTGACATAGAGAGAGAGATGGAACACACACAGCTCAGGCTCCACACAAATCTGTCTCTTAGAGAAGGGACTTGAGCATCTGTGGGCTTTGATGTCTGCAGTGGGTACCAGAACCTGTTCTCTACAAACGTGGAAGGGCTCTCAGAGAACAGACCCAGACCAACAGTGGCAGCATGACTTGGGAACTTGTTTAAAATGCAGGTTCCTAGGCCTGGCCTTACAGCAGCTCTCATGGAACCCAGCTACCTGTGATTATAGAAGATCTCCTATGACTCCGATGCATGCTCTTGCTTGAGAACCACGGATTTAAACTACTTATCTTTCCACACAGAACTGGAGTCTAATTCGAACTGTATCCAAAGCAACTCCCACTTTTCCAAGGGTCCAGGACAGGCCTTGGCACAGGGGTGGTATTTGAGTGAACGAATGAACGGATTCACCTGCCCTTATAGTCAGCCGGCTTGCCCTTCCTAAGGAGGAGGTGGGGAGACAGAAGTCTCCCAGGCTGCCTTACCACCCAGCCCTGGTCCACCCCCTCTGGTTGTGCCCCTGAAGACCTGCCCGTAGTTCCAGCCCTGGGCCCGGATGTGCTTCTCCACGCCTCGGAAGATGATGCCACTGTCGTTAAGCACGTACTCCTGCCTCTCCTCCTCTGAGTCCAGAAACACGTCGTCCTCTGAAAAGCAATCAGCAGGCCCCATGTGGGTGGAGCTTCGTCCCTATTGGCCTGGGAAGGGCTTAGCAAGATGAGAGAGCCTGGCGAACGTCTCAGGGAAAGTGGCTTACTGGCTCCTTTCTTCTCTCTACTAAGACACCTTTTCTGAACGTTTCCCCTCCCCGCTCCCGCCCCCAAGCAGGACCTAACCCCTGGAATCCTGATACGGTAGATATCCCACCTTGATGCCAACAGCAACTTTATATTTTCTAAACATTAATAAAGTCCTGATCCTAGCTACCCCCCTGCCAAGGCCTTGTCTTGTGACTGTATGTTGCAGGACTAGCCGGATGAATTCCCAGCACATCTACAAGAGTCAGGCACTGTTATTATTCCCACCATGCAGGTATGGAAACGGCCTCACAGAGGGATGCAGCTTAGAACTGCTCCTCTTCTCCCCCAGCGCACGCATGCTCTTACCCACTTTTGAGCCTCTCCTACTTTTCTCAGGCCTCCTTTGACCCCCTGGATTCTCACATCAGAAGCCTCTAACTTCCGGCCCTTCTACAAGTTCTGTTTTATACCTGATAGTGTGGGCGTTCTACCTGGTCCCAGCTCTTGGTTTTTGTCTTCCTATCCCTTATCTTGCTTCCAAGGCTCCCGTCCCAGCCCCCCTGCAGATAGACCTGCCTCCGAGGGTGGTTTCCAGGGGACCCTTGGTCTCAGTTACAGCAGTTCCTACCTGGGCACCAGGGATTGAACAGAAGAATAAACTGGCCCAGTTTGCGGTCACTGTGTTTCCGGCGGGAAGAGGCCCTGGCACTGAGCGTGTATCGGCCAATGACTGCGTTGGGAGGGCTCGCGAGGGTGACGGTGACAGAATTCTCCGTCTGTTCCTCTTTTGTAGCTGTCCAGGTGTCCCCCATTTCTAGCTCTGAAGTCTGGAATATGGCTTTGGTGTGGAGAGCCTCAGATGCGTGGGGTCCTGGCAGGGAGGAGAAGGGATCTAGAGACCCTGCCTCTTAAAAGTGTTGCTTTAGAGAAACAGAACGGGATCGGCCTAGAAGCCCAGAGTTTATACCCCAGATGCTGGAATGCTTTAAAGGGAAGGACGGGGCAAGTCCCTTCCCTGAGGGGGGGTAGGGGGACAGTGGACCCCTCTCAGCTGCCCTGACTCCCAACTATCCCTTGGGCAAAGAGAAAGTGACAGCTGAGCTCTTATCTGGCTGGAAAAAGAAAGAAGAATTTGGGCTCTGAAAGTAATTGAGTATTTTCCACGTCCTTTACGTATAAAGGACTCTGGAAAGGTCACCTCTCCCAGCTGGCTGCTGTGTGTCTGTGGTGTTTTCTGCCTTTCCCTTGGGAACTGCGGTTAGAAGCCCTCGGGACTCAGCCCACTTCCCAGGTTCTTGTCTCTTTCCAAAGCCTGGGCTACTCACTAAAGAATCTCAAATTACTGGTCATAAAACCAGTAGTCTGTGAACCACTAGGAGTATCAGCAAGACCAGTTACCTGTCTCCACAGTGAAGATGAGGGCCTCCTCGCTGTCCAGGGCTCTGCTTAGATCCAGGGTGAGACTGAATAGCTGGCCTCTTCGAACCACCAGCTCTGGGCAAGGGTAATCTTGGGTGTGGTGGGCAGCACCATTTTCTGAATGCTGCCAGTCCACCTTGGTGACTCGGACCCCTGAGCAGGGAGAGGAGAGAAGTGAGGTCAAGCTTCTGAGGCTACTTCATCCATCCCCAGTTCTGTCTTCCATCTGCTTCATCCCGTCAATGCTGGTCCACTTATTTATGACCATTGGTTTAATTCTGTAAAGTTCTTACGCCTCAAATCCCAGTAGAGGCAGGTGGATCTCTACGAGTTTGAGCCAGCCAGAGCTATATAGTGAGGCCTTGCCTCAAAAAACAAAAACAAAAATAGAAAACAAAAAACAAAACCCCTAGCCCCAAATGAACTAACAAAACAAGCAAAAAACTTATACAAACAAAATGCAAAAATATGAAAGTTGAAGCTAGAAAGAAGTTTCTTGTTCAGATTCACCTGAGAATATGGATGTACTACCTCAACCTTTTTTTTTAAATTGTCTGGAGGTCTGTGAATAGCTAAGAAAGTGACAAGAAAATTGATTATAGAGTTAAAATGAATTTGAGCAAGTAGGCTAATTCCTATCTACAGAAAGACCAATGCTGAGGATTGGTGACATATTTTGCATCAGCTTGGTGTCTGGGTGCTGAGATAGACTGGTGAACAGAAAGACACGGTGTGGTCTTCAGTGATGGCACGATGAAGCTTAGTGCTCATGGGCAGGGCCTCTGAGTCAGCTACAGTGGCCAGAGCTTGACTTGACCATCTATTGGATGAGCTACTTTCTTTTCAAGCTATCTTTATCTTCATTTCCAGTAGAATGGGAATAATGATGCCATCGGGGAGGTTGTGAGGACAACTTCTTGTCATTTAAGTCACCCAAAACACGAGAAATAAATGTTCATCATTATGTTCCAAATGAGCAGGTGCATCACCTGAACAGCTGAGTCCACTCTGGGCTAATTACTGTTTGGATACCCTCTGTCAGGAGCACAAGGGCTGAAAGGACAATGATGGAAGGACCTGATGAAGTCTACAGAGTGACAACAAAGATCTCCTTGGGAAGGTGGCACTGGGGCTAAGTCTTCAATTGGTGGGCCTGTCCAGGGGAGAGAAGAAGGATAAATCTGGCCTTAATCCCAGAATCCTGACACTTTGTCTATTTGAGTCCTGTAGTTTCGGTATTGCCTGTTACACTGGGTACTGGGGACCCTACAGTCTACAGGCTTCTGACATTTGAGGAAGCTGCTGTGAGGGTAGATTGTTACCAGCGACAGACCACCAAAACTTGGAGGGAGACAAGGAATGGACTGTGGTACTCAGATATCCATGGGTACTGTTGTACTAGTACATTGCTTCTTGGATCGCCCCACCCCTGCTTCTTGTCTACCACAAGGGGAACAGTCCTCTTCTGCCACACATTCTTGTCACCAAGTTGTTACGGTCAGGCATGGGTAGGGCCAAACTGAATCTTCTGAAACATGAACTAAAAATAAACCCTCCCTCCCTTAGGTCAGATATTTGGTTAATTTAATAATACACACATTGTTGGAGCTTTCCAAAATGTTCTGCCATGAATAGTGACACTGTTTGAGTTGAATTTGGCCTCTACCACACCCCACAAGAGTAAGTCTGCATTTGTAGCTAATAACTCCATGGTACTTTACTTGTTGCCTGACCAGAATGCCTTGTATTCTGATAAAGCTGTGATAAGCATTCATATAATTAGCTATATTGAACTAAAATCTGCTGCGGAATAATCCTTCTGCACACTGTGAAGATGAGTTGCTCTCATTGTTAATAAAAAACTGGCCAATGGCTAGGCAGTATTTTCAGGGAAGAGAGAATGCTGGGAAGAAGGGCGGAGTCTTAGGAGTTATGAGGAGATGCCATAAAACACAGAGCGAACAGGATGGGAAGTATGTACATGAGGTAAACCAGCCTTGGGGCAGCGCATCGATGAATAGAAATGGGTTAATTTAAGTTATAAGAGTTAGCTAAAAATGAGCCTAAGTTATTGGCTGAGCATTTATAATTATTAAGTCTCTGTGTGGTTATTTGGTGACTGGCTGGCAGGACAGAGAGGATCAGCAATCTATATGGAAAAGTCTGCCTACAAAAATTGATTTCTTACTTACCTTTTACAGTACAAGTAGAATATAATAATTGTGAAATGATAAGTGGAGCTAGTAATATCCATCAAATTAGTTTCAAGAAATTAGTGATAAGAAAACTGATGTATTAGAAATCTATTGCTGTTTAATCAATTTGCTTACCTCAGAGTTTGGCTGAGGGAAGCCAGAATTGCTATACTCATGCCGTGTGCTAGTTTCTTTGTCAGCTTGACACAAACTATAGTTAAGTGGGAAAATAGAACCTCGGTCAAAGAATTGCCTTCATCAGATTGGCCTATGGGACATCTTCTTGATTGTTAATTGGTGTAGGAGGGCCCATCCCACTCTGGTTAGTGCTATCCTCAGGCAGGTGGGTCTGGGCTGTATAAGAAAGGTAACCAAGCAAGCCTGGGGGAGCAAGCCGGTCAGCAGCATTCCTCTCTCTTCCTCAGTTCTTGCCTCCAAGTTCTTGCCTTGAGCTCCTGCTCTGGTTTCCCTTGATGATGGACTATGACCTGGAAGAGGAAGCTAAACAAACCATTTCCTCTCTAAGTTGGTTTGGGTCAGTGTTTTATCATAGCAGCAGAACGCAAACTAAGACCTGCCGTTTCTGCGCATCAGGAGCTTGCTCAGTACTCATCAGGCCAGTGTACGTCTGGAGTTCCTCATGGGCCAGATCACACATCAGCTGGGCTGTACTTGTCTGAAAACCTGTTTGGGGCTGGAGGATCCGCTTCCAGTGTGCTTGACTCACAGGGTTGGAGAAGTGGATCTAAGTCGAGAACTTTAGTTCTCTACCTGGGACTCTCCCTGTGCCTAATTGTCCCAAGACTGGGGACACCTGGTTTCCCTACAGGAAAGTGATCTAAGAGATCAAGGAGGAAGCTGCAAAACCTTTTATGCTGTGACCTAAATATTCTATTAGTTATGGCAGTTACAAAGGTCTGCCCAGATTCAAGGAGAGGAAACATTCTCCCTCTTGAAGAAAATGTCACTCATATTTTTGAAGAGACCACAGAAAGTTAAGAAAGGTAATGATATGTGAAACTCAAATAATATTGTTATGGGTTAGATATAAAATGCCCACCCCCAAATGTGCTGGGGCTTTGTCCCCAGGTGCTGGTGCTATTTTGGAAGATTCTTGAAGCCTTAGGAGGTGGGTTTTAGGTAGAGAACATAGGCCACTCACTGGGTGGGGTGTGAGTACTTGGGAAATATTGTCCTTCTTGTGTCTGTTTCCTGTCTTCATGGGGGTAAAAACCTCCTCTGCCACATGCTTGGCACCATGATTTTCTGCCCAAAAGAATGTTGCTAAGTGACCATGCCCTAAAACTGCTGAAGCTGTCAATTCAGATGAATCTTTATCCCTTTAAGTTACTCTCCCTAGCATTTTGTCATGGCAGCAAGAAATGTACTGATACGAACATCTTTAAATAGTTATTTCCTGCCTAAAGGTACCTGAGATCTCACCTCTATTTTGTTTGGTGTATACAGCAGACATATACCAATTGTGGGTGGAGACATGGAATAGGTTTTATTTAGTAAGACTTCCTATGAAACAAGTAGTTTTCTAAGTCCTTTATAAATGTTGTCTTCTTTGATCTCTGTTAACCATTTGAGGGATGTTTGTCTCAACTTTACAAATGGAAACAGGAAGAGTCACAGAACTTTGCAAGCAGTGGAGCCTGGATATTTGCACTTGAGTCTGCCCTTGCATGGAGCCCCTAAACTCTGCTACCTTTATCCCCACAAGCATCACCGGCCCAGAAGTCCCAGACTCTAAAATACTAGAGGAATCTGCATCATGGTCATTATGGCAGGTTTGGCAAGGGTCATGATTGGAAGAAGACAAGGGTGGTGATTTGGGTGAGAAATGTCCCCCATAGTCTGATTTAAGCTCTTGGTGGCCTGTTGGTGGCACTACTTAGGGACCATTAGGTAGTCCAGTCGTGCTGGAATAGTATGTCACTGGGGACAGACTTTGAGATTAAAAGCCTTGATCCACTTCGTGATCACAGTCTCTGATTCAGGCTTGTGTTTGAAGACGTGAGCTCTCGGCTTCCTGCTCCGGCTGTCATGCTTGCTGCTTGCTCCCGGGCTTCCCTGGCATGATGGACTCCTATCCTTCTGAAACCGAGAGTCAAATAAATCTCTACGGTGTTTTTGGCAATGGTGTCTTTTATCACAGCCACAGGAAAGTAACGAACACAGAGTAACTAAAGCGGAAGTCGGCACCAGAGGGTGGGCTGCAGCTGGGAAGAGCCAGAGCTACTGTTTGGAAGACTGTGGAAGTCTTTGGAACTTTAGGCTAGAAAAGCAGCGGAATGTGGCAAGCAGAGCTTCCTCTGTTCTAGCAGGAGCCCCGAAGACAGCAGTGGTCAGAGTATTGTGGACTGTGAAGGCTTAGCTCAGGGGGTTTCAGAAGAAAGTGGAGGTTTTTTAGCAGTAGTTGGGCTAGAGGTCGTTCTTGGGTTAGAGTCTGGCTGCCTTCTGTCTGTAACCTGAGAACTTGCCTGAAGCTAAATTAAAAAGCAAAGGACTATTTCATTGGTGGAGGAAATTTTAAGACTGCTGGGATGTTGGATCTGTGGTATGGTGATTTTTGATAACCATTATGCAAACCGATAATCATAAAGCAAATCTACAATGAAAAAGAGCAGGTGAAATACAAAATGCTCAGTGGGGAGAGGAAAAAGAGCACTAGGAGGCTGAACATTACAGCCAAGGTGTGCACCAGAAAAGAGGCTGTGATTGGTAGAGAACCGCACAGTTAAGAAGAGGTCTGCTATGCGCTGGAATAAAGGGAAGGGTGCCCTCAGGGGAGGACCCCACCCAGCTAAGCTTCCAGTTTGTGGAGGAGCACAAGCAGATCTCTTTTTCCAGAAAGGAACCAGACAAAAAAGGTTGGTGCTGATGTGACTCAAAGGGGTCAGGGTCGATCCCATACTCGAGCCAGATTTGGTAGTGTTGTCCGCCTGGTGCTGGCTTTATGGGCAGAAAGTACGGAAAAGTAGAGAGGTTGTGGACTATTCCTCCGTAGTTTCAGAGAGCTGCTAAGGCCGACAGCATAAAGCAGGGGAGTCCCTGCATGTGAGCGGAAGAGGCCCTCAGAGGTCACTGTGTGAAACTGAGAAAGCGAAGCTTGGATTGCATTGGCGAGCAAAGGTTTTGGAGATGTCAGATCCATGGGGTATCTCTCTGTAAGAGCTGCATACAGCAAGTGGAATCAGCCTGACAGAGAGAGAGAGGGGGGTGGGTGGGTGGGGGATGTTCCCGGCTGAAAAGCTGGAAGGGTGGAGTTGTACAAGCTCTTTGATGATGGCATGGAGCTACTGGAGTTGATGTTTTCCTCGCTGGGTTCTGATCTTGCTTTGGTCCAGTATTTCTGTACTATGTACCCATTCTAACCTGTTGGAATGATAATGTATAGTCTATGCTATTATATATTGGAAGTATGTAATTTGCTTTTTTATTTCACAGGAGGTTACAATTAAAAGATTGCCTGAGTCTCAGAAGAGACTTTGGGCCTTTAAGCAGGCTTGAGACAACTGTGGAAGACTATGGGGACTTTTAAAGTTAGATCAAACACATTTTGCATTCTGATGTGGGGACAGACCTCTGGGGACCAGGGAGTGGAGTGTGGTTGTTTGAATGAGAAAAGTCCTCCAAGATCGAGGTATTTGAGCACTTGGTCCCTAGCTGGTGGCACTGTAGAAGAGGTTTAGGGGGTGTGGCCTTGTTGGTAAAAGTGTGTCACTGGGGATGGGCTTTGGAAGCCTCACACACTTTTAGTTGCCTCTCTTCCTTGTGCTCTGGTTTGAGATGAGCTCTCTGCTCCCTGCGCTGGGTGCCATGCCTCCGCTTGCTGTTATGCCTCCCGACTATGCTGGTCTCTGGAACAGTAAGTCAAGTAAACTCTTCCTTGTATACGTTGCTTTTGGTCACGGTGTTTATAATAGCAGCAGAGAAGTAGCCAGCACAGTAGGTAATGACGTTTTCCTTTTTAAAGAGTCTAGTTTTTTTTTCTTAGCTCAAGGACCATTTTATTAGAGTTTTAAAGAAAAAAATAACAGGACAGGCGAGGTGTAAATCTCAGCAGTGCTGGGAGGACAGAGTTGGAGAGGAGGAGGAGGGAAGCCACGCTTCCTCAGTTAGGGTCCCAGGAAGCAGGCACATTTGGCAATGGACCTTGGAAGCCACTGTAGAAAGAAACAGGGTTCTTCAGAGAAACAGAAAGAAGGTCCAAAGGAGACTCTGATCCCCCAAATTCCAAAAGGCAGTCCAAATGTCTCGAAGTGAGCTCAGCCTGGACTATAGGGGGATTTCTGGGGGTTAGATAGAAGCCAGCATTTCTCAGGAACTTGTGAAGCTGGTTCCCCTCTACCGAAAGGAGCCATTTCCCTTATCACCGGCAGAAGGGACAATGGCTACCTATGTGTACCAACATATACAACGTGCATGCTGGCCTCCAGCCTCACAAGTACCTGTTACACATTTCTGAGCCCACATCAGTCTCCTGGACCTTTTCACCTCCCCTCACCTGAACTCCCTCCAGCTCATAAACTTCCATCCTCCAGCTGCTCATTCTCTTTATAACCCTGCTATTTTCAATATCTGACCACACCCCCTCTCTACTTGCTTTCCCCTCCCACTTTTCTCCCTCATCCCACTCGCTCCTGCCTATCTGTGAGAAGGATGCAGATGCCTCAGAAGGTGACAGGAGCTGGTGTGATCTGGGGCAAAGAAAGAGGAAACCAGCCCAGGTTCCAATGATTCTCACCAAATCTCACCCCCTTTGACCCATCCTGAGCCATGACAGTTCTGAGATAATTACCTCCCAATAACCTTATTGCCCACTCCTCGGATGAGTCGGGACCACCGTATCATTACGCTTGAATCTCAGAACCATCTCTCTCGTGGCTTCCTAGACTAGGGTCAAGCTTCTGCAGCTGACCTACCGCCTACTTTTCTTCCTTCCTTACCCTCCTCCCATTCTCCCTTTCTCTCTGACAGTGTTTCGTCCCATCCAGGATTCCCTCAAACTCACCATGTAGCCGAGGATGATCTTGAATTCTTTTATAAAATTATAGTTTTTAAAACATTTTTGAGATTATAATATTACAGCATTTCCCCAATTTCCATCCTCCACGTTCATATACCCCTTGCTCTTTTAAATTCGTGGCCTCTTTGTCTTTGTTTTACACACACACACACACACACACACACACATACACACACACACACACACACACACACGCACACCACACTCCTAAATGCATAAATATATAACCTGCTCAGTCTACATAACATTATTTGTAGGCAAACTTTGAACTCTATCCTTGCTTCTGCATCCTAAGTGACAGCAAAGGCACCTGTCATTAATCCTAGCTCCCTCAGCTGAATTTTTTTAAAAAAGTATATTATTATGCATGTTTCTATACTTGCATGATGTGCGTATAGACATATATGTGCATGCATAATGAATGTACGTGTGTATGTGCGTGTGTGTGCACGCATACACACATGGATGCGTAGTATACATGTAGAGATCAGAGGACAGCTTTGTTAGTTCTCTCCTTGCACCTTTACATGGGTTCTGGGAGTTGAACGCAGTTTTCCAGGCTTGCACAGTGAGCACCTTCATTGCCTGCACCCGTTGAGTTATCTCACTGGTCTTCTGTGAATTCTTGCAGCTTTTGAAGAGGTGGCTTACCCACCTAGACACGCCAGCAAGCTCCTCTTGCTGAGCTAATGTCGTCATTCTTTCAACTTCTCTCCATTCCCTCTCCTATACGGCTCTTTCTTTTATGCCTTGGTGGTTCCGCAGAGATATTAGCCTAGAAACCGCGACCTGCCATCTCATTCCAGCTTTATACCTCTTTACAGTCCAGGAGGTCCCTGTCCCCATCTCTCTATGATCTGCCCTTGGAGATGCCCCTGAGGTGACCTAAGTCATCCAGACCCATTAGCATCACACCCTCCTTGCCTTGCCATCTGTGAAATGATGGTTAGGACTCTGTGAGCTGGGAGGTGGGGGAAAAGCCACAGTTATGGTGATTACATCCAATTCTATCCTAACTGGTGTCTCCCTAGTTGAGGGAGCAGTGAGACCAAAAGTACAGAGGAAGGAAACTTACACACAAAGCGGCATAAAGGAGGAAGCAGTTACATACGTAGGTCACAGTTGTCAAGAAACTCAGTGACACTTCCCCTTCACCCCAGCTCAGATCCTGCTCTCTGAAGCGAAAGCTTCTGTTCATAACCTATGTTCAAGGATGTTTCACACTTGTTTTCTCTATGTTTCTCTCCTCTGAACTAAGAGCTCCATAAAGCTCAGCCCTGGTTCCTATCCTCCCTGGTCCCCGAGAGTCTGGGTTAGGGCTTGGGACCTCACAGACGCTCAGTGAATTTTAGGTAAGGGGTGAACCTCTCTCTCTGCCCCTTGGATGGGGTATGATAAGGAATATAATGCTTACAGAAATCTGGGGCTATCCTTGGTGGACCAGACCCCCACACATCATGTTTATCCCTCCCCCCCCAAGCAGTCCTGTGCTGATCCTGTCTTTCTGCCTAACTTCTTAGTTTTGCAAAACCAAGGCACAAACGGCAGGGTATCTATGTAGCCCCCTGATAAGACTGGCAGACCTGCTGCTGAGTCCTGGTGAGACCTGGGCAAGCTGTTCCCTCTCTTTGGAGCCTCAGTGATTCTATCCATGAAATGACCCAGAAGGACCTCATGGTTTGGGAAGTCTGTGGCCAGCTGCTGAAACAAGTACCTCTGGTCCCCAAGTGCTCCTTTTGGTCTTCTAATCAGCAGATGTGAAAATGGTTACACAGCTCCTTGCCAGGTGCCAGGGAGGGGCTAGGGCAGGCAATACCTGATCTGGAACTTTCTCTGGTTGATAGAACTTAACGCCTGAGGACAGCATGGAAGGCATATTACCAGTTCCTAGGCCTTCTCCCTTCGGGAAATGCAGGGTGAGCCTTCAGTCCCAGGCTCAGAACCCACAGAGGCTCTGTGTCAAAGGCTGTGCCCATCAGGCAGAGAGAAAGAAGGGCCCAGTGTATGTACTGTGAACCCCGTAGACACCCGTCCTCCCCAAGGCTTTTCTACTTCCTTCCTCTTTCTCACTCACTGCCTCCCCCTTGTCTCCCTTTGCATTTTCATCAGGCACTATGAACATAATGTCAGAGGTACACAGCTGAGTTCCAGTGTAGGTTGTGCTCCTTGTGGACTGTGGGAACTGGGACAAGTGAGTGAGCTCAGTCTCCTGGTGGGAACGGTTGGCTGATGGTTCCTGCTGTGGCGTATTAGGGGATTAAATGAAATGATCCACAGTAGTCAGAACATGACCTGACACACACTAGGAACTCAGCAAATACGCTGTTAATCACCTTACTACCATCAGTGTGTAGGGTTCTGTCAATCAATGCCCTTCTGACTCATGTGCTCGCTGTCTCTGTGGCCCTGTGAAAATCATTGGGCCCCTCTGAGGTTCAGATGCCCTTCCCTGGGAAGTGGAGGTTATAATGCCTTCCTCCTATGGTTTTGAGAAGCACTGAGTAAGGTAGACAATGACCAACTGTACCAGTTAGACAAGGAGATTTCGAGAGTGGAAGGGTAAGCCATTAACAAACACTGTAGAACCGCAGGCTCCAACCAGAGGGGATGACGTCCCTGTGAATGGGGCACTTAGTTCCAAAGCCACAGTTAGGGACTCATGGAGGGGGTTTTTAAATTGTCATCTCCTTTCCAAAACCGCCTCCTCTCTCCCTGCCCTCACTCCCCCGTGCGCACTCTGGTCTTCATTTTACTCTCTTTTCTTCAGCTCTGGCTGAAGCTACTGCCCCGCCAGCCTTGGAACAATTTTTAGCTCATCCTATTCGATCTGTTCTGTTGCTATGGAGACACCGAGGCTCACGGTGAGCAAGGGACTTCTCTCATTAAGTGAGTGTCAACATGCCACTCCTCCAGCTCCTGGGACAAGAGTTCTAGACACAGTCTATTGCACTCCAGGTTACTCTCAGTTTGGCCCTCGCCCACTCCTGGTCCTGCCAGCCTTACTCCCTCCTCTTCTAGCTTACGTGTTTACCAGCTGCCCCTAAAGATCAGCGTAACAAGAAGCCCTGCATATAGAAGGTTGTGTCCCACTCACTCTCTTGCTCCCTGCCATGATCTCCACACCTACCCTAGATTCTCACACTTTTCTTCCACATCACAGTGACACCACAGAGCTATGTGACAATTCTCTGTCCCAGCCTGACATGGCACCTAGCGAGACTGTGCATAAAAACCCTACCGAAGCTGGTCATATCGTCCAGACTCAGGCCTCGGTATAATTGTTTTTTAATGGGCCCATTATGACTCTGCCCTGAGCATGCATCATGAGCACCTGAGCTCCATCACTAAATGATTAATGGGGAGTTGCCCAAAGCCTTCCTGGAGCTGCTGCTTCATCTCCCTTTCCTTCCTGGTCCTTTGGAAGCCAACATCTCTCACTCAAGGTGATAGTGACCCATCAGCTTCAACCAATGGGTTCTAAGAGCCAGTCCCACAGGGAGCATGTCACCAAGAGTTCTGAACTGAAATTGTTGTCATTCATTGATGCCTAAAGGGTCTTGTTGCATTTGCTAATACTGATCAACTGTTACTAATACCGAAGACCCATGCCGAAGAGAATTCTGGGACCATATCCAGGCTCTGGGACCGACTAGTGATATCTGTCTGAACAGGACAGGAGGGAGGGTCTTTTTTTGTAATGGACATAGTATCTATCAGGCTCTGGTGCCCCATTTACCTAGGATCCAAGGAGGGAACACCCCAAAGAAGCTAGGAGAACCCAGAAAGCATGGGAAATTGAATCCAATGCAACATTCACTTTGTATGCTGGGCATCTTGCCTCTGACTCCGGCATTTCATTTTATTTGTGGGTATGTGTATGACGTGTGCCTGTATGTTTGCGTTTGTTGTATGAATCCCAGAACATATATTGGAGGACAAAGTACATCTTCAGATGTCAGTCCTCACCTTCTGCATTGTTGGGGACAGGGTTCACTTGTTGTCTGCTGCTGTACACACCAGGCTGGCTGGCCCGTGAGCTTCTGGGGATTCTCCTGTCCTCATCTCCATCTCATTGTAGACTGTTGGGATTACAAATGTGTGCCACTCTCCCTGACTTCACACGCCTTCTGGGGATTTGAACTCAGACTCTTACGCTTGAACAGCAGGCCTTTACTCGCTAAGCCATCTTCCCAGCTCCTGACCCCAATATTTTACCGATGGAGACTAGTGGTCCTGCAACAAAATAGTCACAGATCTGACACTGGTGTTCCAAACATTGGCTTTGTCCTTCCTCGGCAATAAAGTTTGGCCTTGCTAAATCAATGCTTACAGAAAGAATATGCAGGTGGTGAAAAAAAAAATCTAACCCAGAGAGAAACAAAGCCAGCTCTCTTTACATCAGCACTGGATGGGGAAGCAGCCTCAACTTAGGAAACAGCACCCGCTAGGAGCCAGGCAGGCATGACTGTCCACTAATGCTGTCCACTACCATGAAGAAATATGAAGTTAAAATATGACAGGGAGCCAGGCAGTGGTGGCGCATGCCTTTAGTCTCAGCACTCAAGAGGCAAAGGTAGACAGATCTCTGTGAGTTTGAGGCCAGCCTGGTCTACAAGAGCTAGTTCCAGGACAGGCTCCAAAGCTACAGAGAAACCCTGTCTCCAAAAACAGAAACCAAACCAAACCAAAATAAAACGACAAGGAAAAGTCACCCGCATTTGAAAGAATAAAACTAAATAAGAGTTGATTGACACATTTTCCCATGATGCTGAAGTGTGGGAAATAGCAGGTGTAAAACTGAGAGCATCCCTTAGAGACCTCCGACTGCAGGCTCCTGGTTCTTCTGGCTGGTTCCCAATGGATTTCAACACCTAACAAGGTTTGCTGATTCTATTCCCTGTGTTGGAGCTGTGCTGTGGGGGAGCTGTGGGGACCCATTTCCTGACTCTACTGTCTTTTAGGCTCATGCCAGCTATTGTGTGACAGCACAAAGTTCCCTGGGTCCCTCACAGCAGGCCTGTGAAGTTGTTTGCATTATAACTCCCATGGTTCAGATAAGGCACCAAGGGGAAAGCTCCTTGCAGGAGTCATACAATTCTTTTCACCTCAGAGAGAATTGCTCTTGCTCTCAAGTACGTGGGTTCAAATTAGGAGAGGACGTGGCTCCTGAGGTTCCTCATGAGGCTTCTTTCTATGTCTCATCTGGTCCATAGGCCCCAATTATGTCCAGGAATGTCTTTGAATCTGCATAGTGTGTGCGTGTGTGTGTGTGTGTGTGTGTGTGTGTGTGTGTGTGTAGATGTGAGTCCTTCCCTCTAGTTTCAGTTCCTGCCTCCTCCATCAAAGCATATGGAGCAGGTCTGACGCTAGCTGAGCCTTGGCAGTGATTCACAGGGTGGTTTGGGGCTAGCTCTTCCATCTCGTGGTGACTATGAGAGAGTACCTTGTGGACTAACCGAATCCAAAATCTTAACAAGAAATGATCAAAGCTTGATCCCAATCAGCACCCCTCCGGCCCCACATGTGTGAAAGCTCCTCTCGGGGACACCCATCGCCTGGGGTCCCCAGACACTGCTCACTCACCTGCCATGCAACAGCCAGATGTATGCCTGGTCTCTGGGCAGCAGTGTGTCGAGGGTCAGGATTGTGTGCCAGAATCTCCAGTCAGATCCACGTTAATGAAGAACATTACAGGACACTCCTAAGCAGCGAAGTCAGAGCTCAGAAGAGGCGTGGCCTCCTCACCCCAGCAACGACATCCTTGAGACACATAATCACCCCGTAATTGCTTTAGTTTGCACCTAGAAGGTGTCCGGCGTGGGAGTGGCTCCAACCAAGATGCCTTTGAAAGATGGAGGTGAGGGCGGCACTACAGGAGGAACAGGCCCAGGAAGGTCACAAGATGAACGAGGAGTGAACCAGGAGAACGGGAGGGAGGTAATGGTTACCATAGTCAGCCATTCTTACCACTCACAGCCCTCAGAAGAACCCAGGAGCTCAGAGTCACTTGAAGGCATGTGATAGTAAAGCTGCAGGGTCCGGACCAGAGTCCAGGAGTCATGGTGCCCTGTCTAGGCTTTCTCTTCTCTTCCAGCCAAGATGAGAAGAGACCTGGGACCACAGCTATCCTCTAGGTCCAGAGGCATGGACCTGAGATTTTACAGGGACAGCACCCAGTGCTCTGTACCCTCCGCGGCACCTGCGCACGCACCCGGTACGGGGCCTTGCTTCTGCTGAGAAGTCCTGAGCTCTGGAGGGACAGCCTTGAACCCACACAGCCAGCCTGGCCTGAAGCTCAGGTCCTCTCCGTCCTTGAGTCTTAGCCAAGGGAGTACACTCTTCCCTTGTTAGTAGGGCTCCTTGTTAGTAGGGGGTTATTAAGATGACCAGCAGGCAGAGACAAATGCTTTGGAAGCTGGACTTAATTGTTCCACCCCCATCACAGACTATGTGCGCTCCCCACCACCGGGGAATCTGGGAGTTGGGGCGTTCCTCTAGTGAGTCTATCTAATATTCGTTCTCTAGGAGAGGTCTGAGCTTTGAGGGAGAAGACAGAGTCGCGAACATCTGGAATACCTACCTGGGAAGAGTTTTGCATGGTTTTGGACTTCTTGCAAGGCTTCCCTAACACAGCTCACCTGCTGGGAGGAGGGGGCAGTGACCTGGATTCTTGGGAGCATGTAAATATGAAGGGAAAAGTTTATTATTTGATTAAAAGCCAAGGCTGATCTGCTGATTCTCTGAGATGGCCCTAGCCTGAGTCTTGCATGGCTGTGGCTTCTGGCAAGCTTCCTTCCCTCCCGGAACCTTAGGGGATCTCTAACTACAAACAGAATGGACAGTATTCGTTTTAGAGCCGTTCTAGCTCAAAGGTTCTGAACCCCAGAACCCTGCCATTCGAGGCCTCTAGATTTTTATGTGCAATTAAATAGAGGAATTTTATTTTTATAGAAGCTGGTCGGGAAGTTTCTCTTTGTAGGGGAAATGCTTTGATGGGTGACTTGAACTCGGAGAGCCAGGATGTGGGCTGAGCCAAGGCAGGAGGGGCGGAATCTGTGAGAGATGCTCAAGGAGGGGTGAGTGTTGGTGGTGCGCCTGTGCTAGGTGTCACGACTGTGCCAGGGACCACCGGAACGTTCAAGAAAGTGTATAAAACGGCAGAAGCACTTTATTTATTTATTATTTATTTATTTATTTATTTATAGAAAGTGACAGAGGGCTTGAGCTCTGCTTGGTGCAACGCAAACACGTTTAATGGGCCACTTCCAGGCCCACGTTGCCTTATAATTAACTAACTCCTGGCGCTAGCTCAGGGAAGTACCTCTGCTAATGCCCTGGAGCCTGCTGCCTGGGCAGGGTCCGGGCTCTAATGAAGCTGCTTTTCAGCCTGGCTGGGTCAGGCTCCTCCCCACTAATGACAGTCTATCTCAGGTCCCTTTTATGTTTGTTTCATCCCAGGTTTGCCCAGACAAGGTCTCCCAGGGCATGGTCCATTTAAGATGACTAACCCGCTCAGAAGGGATCCGCACTCAGATTTGGGGACCGGCAGCAGTTGTGAGTGCCTGCCTTTTGGAGATAAACAGCTGTGCAATCCTCAGTAAATTAAATACCTTTTCTGGACCTTGGTTCCCTCACCTGTCATATAAGGGTCCAAGCTATACTTTACAATCCCAACATTTTCTGATTCTAAGCACTCAGGCTAGAGGTGAGAAACAGCAGCCAAAGGCTAGAATCAGTTCAGAGTACCCCAGTGCAAACACCTGGATTAGATCCAGCCTACCGCAGGTGCATGCCTTGCTAAGAACCCATGCCTGTGGAGTAGCCAGACACTTTAAGAGAGTAGTTTAATCGCTCTTGCTGCTCTGAAGAAACACACACTCATGTAGAAAACTCAAGCAATATGGAGAGAGAGAGAGAGAGAGAGAGAGAGGAAACAGGCATATGTATCACCACAAACATATAAATGGGTTTATAGAAACCTAATTGCACAAAGAAGCTATTTGTAAGATGACCTTTTTAGTTAATCACACACTGTGCTCTTCATTGTGAAAGCACAGACCGGAGACAGGCATGGTCAGTGTCAGCATCTGTTTGTGACCATTTGTGTGATTTAGCTAGCCACTCCCTAGTTGTGGGAATTTGGACTGGAGACAGGCATGGTCAATGTCAGCTTCTGTTTGTCTTCATTTGTGTGATTTAGCTAGCCACTCCCTAGTTGTGGGAATTTAGGTTGTTTCCGGTTTTCAGTCCTTATGAAGAAACGAAATATTTTCCTATGTGTTTTGTGTATTTTTAAGACAAGGATATATTTTTATTTATGTGTAATGTATCTCCCTGTGTGTGTGTGTGTGTGTGTGTGTGTGTGTGTGCGCTTATGCCACGTGAATGCATGTGCCTTTGGAGGGTAGAAGGCCTCAGATCCCTTGGTGCTGGAGTTACAGGCAGTTATGAGCTGCCCAAAAATAGATTCTGGGAACTGAACTCAGGTCCTCTGGAAGAGCAGCAAGCTCTCTTAACTGCTGAACTTTTCCCCCAGAGGTTTCATTAATGCAATAACTTGCAGGAAGTAAAATTACTGAAGTGCACCCATTCTTCAAGTAGCAATTTCCCACCTAGGAATTTGTCTGACAGATATACTTTTGTTCAGACACTTATATATACAAGGTATCTAATACAACATTAATCATGATGGAAAGAGAAAATACCTTTGTTGACCAAGGTTTTCTGTCCTGCCCGGTCCTGCAGCCATTAAGTTTCAAAGAATCACACAGAGGTCTACATTAGTTATAAACTGATTGGCCCATTAGCTCAGGCTTCTTATTAACTAATTCTTACAAATTACATTAGCCCATAATTCTTACCTGAGTTAGCCACGTGGTTTGGTACCTTTTTTGGTGAGGCAGTCACATCTTGCTTCCTTTGCAGCTGGGTCACGACTCCAGAATATGCTTCCCTCTTCCCAGAATTCTTGTTGCCCTGCCTCTACTTCCTGCCTGGTCGCCCCACCTATACTTCCTGCCTGGCTATCGGCCAATCAGCACTTTATTAAAAATAATACAAATGACAGGATAAAAGACTATTGTCCCACAGCATACCTTTGTCTTGCATCAGATGTTTTCATGTGCGAAACTGTGATGCAGCCATTCAGTAAAGAAGGGTAGTGGATAAATGCTGATATGAAAGAGTGTCTTAGATACACTGCAAAATTAAAAACAGAAAGTTAGGTGTTAAGCAAAGGGGGTAAAATGAAGGCCAGAAGCAGGTAGAAATGATTTTTGAACTCTTTGTAATATTTTACTGTGTGTCTATACTACCTTTTCAAAAAGATTACTTAAAAGAATAGTAACACCACGGTGTGCTTAGCTTTCTTTCTTGTTCTGTGCACGCTTACTTCCACAGCGCCATGTCTCACATATATAGCACTCCTGTCCTGGGTGCTCCAAGGTGCATCATCATCTGTAGAGCCCACTTCTAAGCCTTGCTCTTGGCCTTCCATACCTTCTGCAGCGCGATTCTAATGTTTGCTAAGTAGTTTTCTTTCTCTGTGTGAATAGTCTGCCTCACACAGGGTCAGAGCAGCTACCACATCATCCCAACAGCACCATGGCAAGAAGATGCTGAAAGAACTGTTTCCAAAAGTAATACTTAATCTTAAGTGGTGTAGTAGAACCAGGCATGGTGGCTTACGTCTGCAATCCCAGCACCCAGGAGGCTGTGAAACAAGAGGATTGTTGAGTTCACAGCCAGCCTGGGGCCACAGTGTAAGACCCAATCTTCAAAAAAGAAAGGATGAAATACTATATACTACCAACTGAGTTTTGAGGCAGGATACCACAGTCAACAGTGCGGTATCAGAACCTGAGTTATCTAGTACTCGGCAGAGGTCGTGTGTTTAGAGAGGCATGTGTCATGCCCTTTGTTTGAGATCTTTGTTCTAGAGTCAGACTACCTGACTCAAATTTCAGCTCCACCACCCTGTTGATAAATAACTTAACCTTTGGTGCCTCAGTTTCCTCATGTGTAAGATGGAGGATGAAAACATCTGTCACCCATGGTTGCTCTGAAAGTTAAGTTTCTGTAACATCAAGCACGGAGAGGCATGCCCGGAATAGAACCGATAGCTGCAGGCATCCTTTATGGGCTGCTAGGTTTTGGGGTTTGCTGTGCTGGGGATTGAGCCCAGGGACATCCCAGGCCAGGTGTGGAGCCTGCAGAACCTCAATACTGCTGCTGTTGCTTCCTTCTTCCCACATCTGAGCTTGGCTTTTCTATGTGGATTTGGTCTATCTTTAAAGTCAGAGGAAGAGAGAGCAGTAAAGAAACCGTGTGCACCCTTGTTCTGCTCTTTTCTCAGCACACCTTGGGTTGGACTGACTGGTCCTTCTGCCTCATGTCTGTCCTGTGTTTGTGCAAAACACAAACAGCTGAGCTCCCAGCCTGGAAGCCTGACCTGGCTGCAGGAACTTCAGGGATCTTAGCTCTTGGAAGCTCCCTTCACCCATCTGTCTCTCTGTGCACAAACCTCATACTGCAGTGGGTTGTTCTGCTCCACTTGAATCTCATCGACAGAGGTTGATACGAGGACTTTGCATTCTGGAGTCCTCCCAACATCAAACTTTACATTCTACAGACAGCAGATTGTGCCAAAATCCTCCATCGTGTTGAGGAGAGTGGAGAGGAACAAAGACTTCTTGATGGAATATGAGAGAGGTAGGAACATCTCCAGGGAGCCTTGCGGGCCCTCCCCTTGGATTAGTGATGAGGGCTTCATGTGCTTACTCAAAGCAATCACCTTAGAGAAAATAAGGATTTTCTTGAGTTTACTTACTTCTGATTTTACTGTTGTTTTGGTTATTATTGACTGGACCCTATAGTATTTTCAGGGCCTATGATATCTATCCAGTCCTGTCTCAGGGTGTCACAGACTTCGTTATGACTCTGGTAGTGTATGGTCCTTGAGCTAACAGTCTCTGTATCTCTAGATTGCTGAGTAGAAATGCAGGATATGTCTTAGAGCCCTTCCTGTAGCTTGGGTCTTGTCCTCTAAAGGCCCATGTATTAAAGACCTAGTATCCAGCCTTTCCCCACTACTGGGAGATGGTGGAGAGGTGGGGCCTAGTGGAGGGTTTTAGATCAGGGAGCCAGCCCCTCTTCTATTCTTTTCTTGTCCTCACCAGTCCTAGTAACGAGGTGAGTGGTTTTCTCCAGCCATGTGCTTCTGCCATGATGTTGTACCTTACAGCAGGTCTATAGCAACGGAAGCAGCTGATCATAGATAGAAAATTCCAAGCATGAGCCAGAATGCCCCTTTCTTTCTAAAAAGCTCATCATCTTTTTTTTTTAAATATTTATTTATTTATTTATTTATTATGTATACAATATTCTGTCTGTATACCTGAAGGCCAAAAGAGGGCACCAGACCTCTTTACAGATGGTTGTGAGCCACCATGTGGTTGCTGGGAATTGAACTCAGGACCTTTGGAAGAGCAGGCAATGCTCTTAACCACTGAGCCATCTCTCCAGCCCTAAAAAGCTCATCATCTTAAGTACTTGTTATAGTAACGGAAAGCTGCCTAATACAACTACTAAATCAGAATCTTCATTTGAGTAATCCATAGGGTGATACACACACACGCACAAGCACGCGCACGCGCGCGCACACACACACACACACACACACACACACACACACACACAATTTGGGAAGTTCTAGTCCTCAGAGAAAGACTGAAATTCCTAAGACTTTTAATAAAATTCTGTAAAAAAAGGTGTTTGGTTGTTGTCTTTAATTTTTTTTCTCATGAGTGAAGTTTTCTAGTGGCTATATGAAATGTAATGTGTGTGTGTGTGTGTGTGTGTGTGTGTGTGTGTGTGTGTATGTGGATGGAGACTTCTCTTATGGGAATATAGCTGCTCTCAATTAAGCCTTCCATTTAAGGAGCTATGTAAAAAAAAAAGCCAAAATGTTCTCCCCAATACAATACAAAACCAAAACAAAGTAAAATTGCCAAGCCATCTCCCTAGCCCTTCAACACATTTTTAGAGCTGCAGCAGGAACATGGTTCCCTTATGGGACCCCAGAGTCATTTGTTTAGGGAAAATGACACATTGACCCAACTCACAAGGGATGGGAAGTAAGGCTAAATGTGAGATCACCCCCAGAAAAATTCAAGGCATTATTCCCTGAAGAGGCACCCCAGGCCCCCATGGTGTTAGGAACCCTATTTCCAAATTCTGAGGCTCTAGCAGCCATAGACACGTTGATGCCCATGAGAAGACTCCAAAGTCTGAGCATCCAGCTGCTGTGTACTCCAGCCAGGCGTCACCTACATGGTCTTGGGGACTCATCCTCACAAGACAGTGAGTCAGAGGACACATCTGAACTGCTCTGTTAGCAGGCCATCCTCTCAATGGGTCTTTGCTAATCCAGCTATAAAACACAGATGACACTGATCTCTCCAGTTCTGAATGAAGTCATCAGATAACTAATAAAAGTCTATGAAGCCTTAACTCATTTCTTCATCGCCTTGTCCTGAAAGCCATGGTTTTGTTGGGTGATTGAGACAGCCAGACTTCAGACCTTGGGGAGGGAGGTGCTCATTTGCAGAAAGCCAAGAAATCCTTGTATCATGTTCAGAAGACCTGTGTGTGGGTTGGTGCTCATGAAGAAGTTAGAAGAAAGGTGGCTTTGCCCCATCCCCAGTGTCTAGACATTGCCGGATTGCCCATCTCTCCATCTATGAAATGTCATTGTGAACCCCAAGCTGCCATAGCAGCTACAAAATCTCATACTTTCATCAGTTCATCCATTTTCCACTTATTCATTCTTGCCTAAATCAACTTCTTATGGCCATGAAAGGGTCAATCATTGGAACGTAAAATGCCTGTGTCATCTCTTCTATTACTATCCAATGTCATTTGATTCTAAATCTTCTCCTTAGTTCATGTTGGTTCATACATTCCATGACAGAAACAGTGTTTTTGAGGTATTTTTAGCTGAACCCATGGAAGCAAAAGACTCAGTAACTTGGGAAAAGGGAAGAGGAAGCAATCACATCCATCCAGAATGGACCGCTTTGTTAGGTGTTTTGGTTTCATGTTTTTGTTTGGTGTGGTCTCTCCTAAGCCGATGTTGTCTTTAAAAGTAGGCTCTGTCAAGAGAAGGTTTAGTAGACCCTACACTTCCATCAACAGCGAGAGAGATGCCTAGTAGCCTAGTAGCCTTGATGACGAATGTAACTATAAAGCTACAGTCAGAGATCTTTGGACATACCATTCACAAATGTTCTTTCCACCAACCATAGATGAGAAGTTCATCTCTGTGGTGGGAAGGGAAAAGGAGACCAAGAAGAGAAACAGACAAGTTATTTGCCTGATTTCACTTCTCTGGTCCAAATTCCCAGAGACAGGAAAATAGAAGTAGCTACGGAGTTTCAGAGCAAAGCAAAATTAAGAGAGTTTTTGTTTAGTAACTAGAGTGGGAGAAATGGAGGAGCGGGTGCCTTCTTTGGGGTTGGCGTGGGGGTAGAGGTTGATGGGGGAAAGGCTGAAGGAAATTGCTGTAATAATTTATTTAGCAAATATACTTAGGATATGTATATGTGAGCTGGAGGATGACTCAGTAGGTGAAGGTGCAGGCTGTTAGGCCTGATACTTGATTTTGATCCATGAATCCACATGGTGGAAGGAGAGAAACCAATTCCTGCAAGTTGTCTTCTTACCTCCACACATGTACTATGGCATATGCATGAACCCCTGCCCCCCACAATAAAATCGCTACATGTACAAAAGAATCCATGTTTCATTTAAGGTGAACCAAGAATATTGTCTGCAATTTATTTTGAAATCCACCCCAAAATAAGGTGGCTGGATGGCTGGAAGGGCAGATGACGAAACAGGTATAGGAAGATGTTAATGGTAGGACCTTAGGTGGTGGACAAACAATATTCCCTATTAAATCCTCTAACTTTACTCTTTGAAAGTTTATTTATTTTAAAATAACTATCTTTTCTCATTTTACATACTAATCCCAGTTTCCACTCCCTCCCCTCCTCCCATTCTCTCTACCCTTCCTTACACCAGATCCCCCATCCACTCCTCAGAGAGGGTAAGGCTTTCCATGAGGAATCAACAAAGTCTAGCACATTGCTTTGAGGCAGTACCAAGGCCCTCCCCACTATATCTAGGCTGAGCAAGGTATCTTACGAAAGAGAATAAGCACCAAAAAGCCAGTATAAGCAGTAGGGATAAATCCTGGACTCACTGCCAGTGGCCCCACAGTCTGCCCCAGCCATACAACTGTCACCCACATTCAGAGGGTCTAGTTTGGTCCTATGCTAGTTCTCTTGCTGCCAGGCCGGAGCTGGTGAGTTCCCATTAGCTCAGGTAAGCTGTTTCAGTGGGTGTCCCCATCATGGTCTTGACCTCTTTGCTCATATTCTCACTCCTCCCACTCTTCAACTGGATTTTGGGATCTCAGCCCAGTGCTCCACTGCGGGTCTCTGCCTCTGTTTCCATCAGTTGCTGGATGAAGGTTCTATGGTGACATTTAAGATAGTCATCAATCTGACTACAGGGCAAGGCCATTTTCAGGCACCCTCTCCACTATTGCTTAGGGTTTTAGCTGGGGTCATCCTTGTGGATTCCTGGGAATTTCTGTAGACAAAATCTCCTGAGAAAATTGGAAACATGGCGCGGGGGGGGGGGGGGCAGGGGGGAAGGGCGGACAGAAGGGGAAGAGGAGGAGAGAAGGGGAGAGAGGAGAACTTGAGGGAATGGAATGGTCGAGATGGGGGGAGGACAGAGACCAAGAGCAAGGAAAGAGATATTTTGATTGAGGGAAAGCCATTATGGGGCTAGCAAGAAACCTGGCACTAGAGAAAAGTTTTATAATTAAACAAAAAAAAGGGATTGGGCTCCATGGAATATCATGTTGTTGAGCTGCCTAATCTTTTTTGGTAAAATTTAAAAAAAATTGTATTTGTGTGTGGTGGATAATGTATAGTATGTGGATGTGGTGTGTTCGCGTGTGGTGGGTTGTGATCTGATGTGTTAGTATGTGGATGTGGTGTGTGTGTGTGTGTGTGTGGCAGGCTGTGTATAGTGTGTGTGGTGTGTGTGTGTGTGTGTGGTTGGCTGTGTTTAGTATGTGTGTGGTGTGTGTGTGTGTGTAGTGTATAGTATGTGGATGTGGTGTGTGTGTGTGTGTGTCTAGTGTAAAGTATGTGGATGTGGTGTGTGTGTGTAGTGTATAGTATGTGGATGTGGTGTGTGTGTGTGTGTGTGTGTGTAGTGTATAGTATGTGGATGTGGTGTGTGTGTGTGTGTGTAGTGTAAAGTATGTGGATGTGGTGTGTGTGAGAGAAAGAGAGAGAGGGAGACAGACAGACAAACATCCAGTATCCTGCTCTATCACTTTGGTCTTTGCCTTGAGACAGGCTCTTTCTCATTGAACTTGATGCTCACCATTTAGGCTAGGCTGGTTGGTCAGTGAGCTCCCAGGATCTGCCTGTCTTTGTTACAAGCATGCATGGCCACGTCCTCCTATTTTTATGTGGCTGCTGGGGATTCACACTCAGCTTCCCACACTCAAAGAGCAAGCAGTCTTACCCAATGAGACATCTCCCAGACCCTGCCCAGCCCTTCTGAAGGCTCTTGCTGGATGTCATGAATTTCTATTTTTAGACTCACTACTCAATGTTAGAACACCGAGGCTCAGGTCCCAGCTTCTCTTATGTGTAAAATCATTGAACTTTGACTTGTACTTGTCCAATTAGGCCCAGGCAAGCAGGATTCTGTGCAAAAGCCCACAATTAGAAGATATCGAAACCAGTATTGCTGGCATTTTGGAACAGGTATCAGAAGGCTAGTTGTAGCTATTAATTTCTTCTTTCTCAGGCCATTTCTGAGGTTCTGAACATCACTTGGAGACTGTGAGCTGTTGCTGATTCTGTGGTCTGTAGCTCCTCTTCATCCTCTTGAGATAAGTCTTGCTGTGCATCTAGGCTGACCTCAGCTCAAGCTCCTCCTTGCTGGACCCCCCAGGGGTTGAGATATGCACCTGCGCAACTGGGCCTCCCCATCCTCTCAGTAGACAATGCATCCACTAGGACTGGTACAAGTCTCATGTCCATAGCAGGTAGGAGTTCAGAAGGGAAAGCAGAGATGCTATATAAGCATCTGTTGACAAGGAAAGGCCTGGGTTTGGTGCAGACACCATGCGGCCTGAGAACCTCTCAACTGGAGGCCCACGGGAGGACCCGCAGCCTCCAGGCCTAGGAGCTAACCTTATGACCCGAAGGCCGGATGGAATGAGGCATTCATCAAATGCCACCGGTCATGGATCAGAGCAGATAAATATCTCTGTAAACAGATCACATGACTCTTAACTCAATCACGTGAACTCTCCAGATACAATTATAGAGAAGAACAAGTCTGATAACCTGAGCATCCATGTTGTCAGCCAAGTCTTCTCGAAGACCTTATGGAAGGGTCAAAGGTGCAACTGATCCAGGTGGGAAAATATTTTCCTGGTACCCCACAGGACCAGGGCTCATAAATATTAGATTAGTGGTTTAAAATTATGTTCTTCAACCCTTTGAGGAGTTATGTTACCATTTGCTGTGTGCTGTGTGGCGGAGGCTGCTGGGATCTGCTTCTCCTGGAATCCTGGAATCTGAGTCGTTTTTAATTGTCAGCTCTCAAAGTTGCAGAGCTACTAATGGAAGCAGTGAAAGCTGGAACTCAGGGAGCTTGAGCTTAGAACACATTCTTTTCACTAGTGCTTATGAATTAATTGTTCTTTATTCTTTTTTTCTTTTTATTGATTTTTTTTTTTTTTTGGTTTTTTGAGACAGGGTTTCTCTGTAGCTTTGGTGCCTGTCCCGGAACTAGCTCTTTTTATTGATTTTTATTGAGCTCTACATTTTTCTCTGCTCCCCTCCCTGCCTCTCCCCTTCCCCTTTAACCCTCTCACAAGGTCCCCATACTCCCAATTTACTCAGGAGATTTTGTCTTTTTATACTTTCTATTTCCCATGTAGATTATATCTATTTAAGTCTCTCTTAGTATCCGCATTGTTGTCTAAATTTTCTGGGATTGTGGATTGTAGGATGGTTTTCTTTGCTTTATGTTTAAAAACCACCCATGAGTGAGTACATGTGATAATTGTCTTTCTATGTCTGGGTTACCTCACTCAAATAATGTTTTCTAGCTCCACCCATTTTCCTGCAAAATTCAAGATGTCATTTTTTCCTGCTGTTTAGTACTCCACTGTGTACACGTACCACATTTTCCTTATCCATTCTTTGATCCAGGGGCATTTAGGTTGTTTCCAGGATCTGGCTATGACAAACAAAGCTGCTATGAACATAGTTGAGCACATGTCCTTGTGGCATGACTGAGCATCCTTTGGATATATACCCAAAAGTGGTATTACTGGGTCTTGAGGAAGGTTATTTCCCAGTTTTCTCAGAAATCGCCACACTGACATCCAAAGAGGCTGTACCAGCTTGCATTCCCACCAGCAATGCAGAAGTGTTCCCTTTTCCCCACAACCTCTCCAGCATAAGTTGTCATCAGTGTTTTTGATCATGGCCATTCTTACAGTTGTAAGATGGAATCTCAGAGATGTTTTGATTTGCATTTCTCTGATGACTAAGGATGTTGAACATTTCCTTAAGTGTCTTTCAGCCATTGTAGAATCCTCTGTTGAGAGTTCTCGGTTTAGGACTGTACTCCATTTTTTTTTGTTTTATTGGATTATGTGTTCTTCAGGTGACCAATTTCTTGAGTTCTTTGTATATTTTGGAGATCAAACCTCTGTCTGATATGGGGTTAGTGAAGATCTTTTTCCATTCTGTAGGCTGTCATTTTGCCTTGTTGACTGTGTCCTTTGCTTTACAGAAGCTTTTCAGTTTCAGGAGGTCCCATTTATTAATTGTTTCTCTCAGCGTCTGTGCTGCTGGGGTTCTATTTAGGAAGTGGTTCCCTGTGCCAGTGTGTTCAAGTATACTTCCCACTTTCTCTTCTATAAGGTTCAGTGTGGCTGGCTTTGTGTTGAGGTATTTGATCCATTTGGACTTGAGTTTTGTGCATGGTGATAGATATGGGTTTATTTTCATTCTTTTACATGTTGATATCCAGTTATGCCAGCACCATTTGTTAAATATGCTTTCTTTTTCCATTTGATATTTTTTGCTTCTTTGTGTGGATTGATATCCAGGTCTTCTATTCGGTTCCATTGGTCCTCCTGTCTGTTCTTATGCCAATACCAGGCTGTTTTCAGTACTGTAGCTCTATAGTAGAGTTTGAAGTCAGGGATTGTGATGCCTCCAGAAGTTCTTTTATTGCATAGGATTATTTTGGCTATCCTGTTTTTTTTTTTTTTTTTTTGCTTTTCCATATGAAGTTGAGTACTGTTCTTTCGAGGGAAGAATTTTGCTGGGATTTTGATGGGCAATGCATTGAATCTGTAGATTGCTTTTGGTAAGGGTTCTTTATTCTTAATCATGCTAGAACAAAAAAGTGAATTAGCTTTCTAGTCCAACAATTTTTTTCAAAGTGCCTTTGTTTCTTTGATGTACAGATTGTGCTGCTGTGGCTAAGGACAAGCCCATCAGAAGTACCCAGAGGTGGCTATGCTCCGTCTTCACTGGTCTAGATACTGCTTTGATTAAGATTCCACAGTTCATCTTCTCACCACCCCATTTCACCCCCACACATATGCACGCACATACACAAGCACACACACCACACACACAAGCACACACACATATGCGCACACACATGTATACACACAGACACCACATACACACGGATACACACAGACACACATGTACACACACACGCACACACATGCATACATACACACAGACAGTACATACACGCACACACACATGCATACACACAGACACAGACACACACACACACACACAGATGCCAGTGCTGGGTAAGGCACTACAGAGTAGTGGGAGGTGAGACACAGCCCTGCAGTTTCCTTGTTTGGTAACGTGCCATTCTTCCACGCATCCTTTTATAAAAGGTTTGTTAAGACCAGCTTTTGTCAAGATGATAATGGGTAGGGGAAGATAAAAACGAGCAATATACAATCCCTAGCCTAAAGAAACTGAGTGTTATGAGAAAGAAAAACAAAGACATAATAGATATGAAAACACAGCAGAAATTGACCATTTCTAGGAGATGCATAAACATCTCAGAATTGGGAGAGGAAATTTCTTTTTTATCAAAGGTTTCCTAGGAAACAGAATAAAAGTAACTTAATTCTGCTGGGAGAATGATGTTCTTCCTCTGAGTCCTAAAGTCATAAGTGCTTTTTTATATTGTTATTATTGCATCCCAAATTGAATTGGCTGGGAAAATATTCTTACAATCAAACTCCCATTATTTCTTGTCCTTAGAGAAAACTCCAAGCTCTTAAGGAAGACGAGAATGAAGAAAAGAAGAAGCATTTGGGCGTGAGACTCCGTTCAGGAACGTACAAAGCCATGCTTAGCCTCACACCTCAGATAGTCAGACAAGGGTGCTGCCTTACCCAGACACAAAATGTTGGCCCTGAGAGCTTTGTTGGACAGATAAGTAAAGGGGTGTGGGCATCAGAAACTGAACCAGATATTTGTGGCCATTTTTTGAAGTCTCAGCAAATGGCAGGACAGTTCTAGTGTTTTGTAAATAAATAGCACTGTGTGTACAGGACTGTGAATAAAGAGAGCCCACTGCCTGCTGCGGTGTTTCCAGAAGAGGGACTTCATGGGTTCCCAATACAAAGAAATGGTAGCTACTTGTGGTAATGAATTTACTTTTTTATCCGATTCAATCATCACATACTGCGCATATGTATCAAAATGTCACATCATACCCTAGAAATAGTTCATGAACAATTATTGTGTGTTGGTTAAAAATAAAAGAAGAACTTCTTCCATAAAGGGCATAAATGCACAAAGTTAGGCAAGCCTAGAAGAAGATAAAAATAGCAAACGTTTATAGCTGGAAATTTGAGGGAAGTTCAGGAAGTGATTTAGCATATATGAAAAATGATTCTTAACCTGGTAATGGGGTGGTCCAGGCAATGATGCAATCCTACCCAGAATTCACTGCAGAATCCTCTTAAGATCTCTGGAATTTAATAGAGGATTCTGTAGGTGGAGGTTGAAGTGGGGCTGGGCTTATGTTAATAAAATAAAAAGAAATTGTCTGAAGGTTTGTTTATGAAATAGTTAATCCCAGGTCTTTTTACCCTGTGGGCCGAATGCCCTTTTCTTTCTCACGTTAACAGAAGTCTAAGACTTAATATTTTTAGAATGGGTAAAGCAGAGCTGAGGGTTTGTGCCTGAAACACAGCAAGAGCTGCTACAAGCTGGGAGGTCACACTGAAAACGGAGGGGGCACATTCGCAGTGACTGCTGGGACTGAGGCTCCATGTTCTGCCTGTAGGTTACAGCCACGAAGCTGTGGTCAGGTGTTTACCTTCCAGACACCTCTTGGGAGGTAAAAAGAAAGACGGAAGAACAGCGAGGGTGTTCCCGGCTGAAGGGCTCTCGGCAGTCACCCCACAAAGATGCTCTGGTTCAACGAGTACACCCTGAGAATGTCTAATTGTTTTTGTGGTCCCCACTCTGAAATATGAATAGGCAACAACTGCTAGTGATCAGAAGAAACCAGACACAGAAGAGGAAGGAAGAAAGGACAGCAGAATGGAAAACGGAGGAACAGCCCTATTTGATGATAAGAATCTTCATAAAAATACTGTTTTTGGTATCTAGTTTAGAGTGTGAAAAATTACCGCTAGCATAAAGCAAGAACTGGCTTTGCTATGAAAGCATCTAAACAAATGTCTTTAGGAAACTGTGAGCATGACAACAGGAACATCTCAGTACACAGATAGTGCACAGGAAGAGGAGGTAGTACTCAGCACACACACACACACACACACACACACACACACACACACCCTGTACTCTACAAGGTTCAAATGTGTATGTGTGTGGTAAATGTAGGTGGGGATGGGGAGCAGAAGGAAAATTATCAACAAATCTCTCTCCCTCTCTCTTAATGCTGGAGATTGCACTCCACCCTCTCATATGCTTAGGCAAATATTCTACCACTGGGCTATGTCCCTAGCTTACATTTAACCTTTAATTTCAAGACAGAGTCTCACTGGGTTGACCTGGAACTTGTCCCCCTCCTGCTTTAGACTCTCTAGTAGTTGGGATTGCAGGCTTATGCCATTGGGTCTGGTTTTAATAAAGTACCTTAGGAAAAAAAATAGCCAAAGGGTGTGATGTTTATTTTTGAACATGGCACATGATCATATCTTCACACACACACACACACACACACACACACACACCCTGTACGCTACAAGGTTCAAGCATGTGTGTGTGTGTGTGTGTGTGTGTGTGTGTGTGTGTGTGTGGTGTATGTAGGTGGGGTGGGAAGCAGAAGGAAGATGTGTATCTTGGAGGCAGCAAAAAGATGGATTCTGTTTTCTAATCCAGTCTGCTAGTCTACGTCTTTTTTTGTTTGTTTATTTTTTGGTTGTTTATTTTTGAAACAGGGGTTCCCTGTGTAACCCTGGCTGTCCTGGAACTCACAGATATCTGCCTGCCTCTGCCTCCTGAGTGTTGGGATTAACGGCGTGCACCACCACTGCACAGATTGTCTGTCTTTTTATTGGGGGAATCGAGACCACTGATGTTCAGAGTTACCACTGAAAGGTGTGCATTGACTGATGTAGCTAGCATAGAAGTACACAAGGAGCTCCAGCTTCTAGGGATGTGGGAACATCTTAAAGCCTCAGAGCAGGCCAGTCTATGGTTTGGAACAGTACAAAGGCGTCCACTCTCTGCACTCCTATTCGGTACAGTATTTGAAGACTGGGGCCAAACAAGAGAAGCAACTGGGCAAAGAAGAAAGAATCCACGGCATCCCTTTTTGCAGATGACATGATTTTATATGTAAGAAGCCCTAAAGTTTCCATAGATAACCTCTTAGAGCTGATAAATATGTTCATCAAAGAGACAGGATACAAAGTTAACACGCAAAAATGAGTACCTTTCCTATATACCGATGGCAAATACATTAGTAAAGAAATCAGAGAAATAATCCCATTTACCACAGTTACACACAAACAATTAAACATCTGGAAAGAGGCATAACCAAGCAAATAAAAGACCTCTACATTGGAAGTTTTAAGAGACTGAAGAAAGAAATTAAGGAAGACACTAGAAAACCGAAAGAAACGCTAAGCTTATGCGTTGAAAAAATTAATATGAAAACAACCTTCTTGCCAAAAGCAATCTACAGAATCAAGGCTACCTCAATAAAATTGCAAATCCATTTTTCATAGACATAGAAAAAACAATCCAAAAATTTTTAGAGAGGCACTAAAGGCCACGGATAGCCAGAACGATCCTGAGGAAAAAGATCCTGCAGGAGGCATCACCATGCCTGGGTTAAAGTTATAATACTGATTTTTGTGTATTAATTTTCTATCCTGCCGCTTTGCTCAAAGTGCCAATCAGTTCTACGGGTTTTCAGGTGGAGTCTTTACAGTCTCCTGTGTGTAATTATGTGATCTACAAAGGGGGCTACTTTGATTTCTTCCTTTTCTCTCTGTACCCCTTTTATTTACCTCTCTCCTGAGCTTTGTTTGGAAATGTTTTGAAAATTTCTCCCCATTTAATATAATGTTGACTGCAGTTTGTCAGATGTCACCTTTATTATATTGAGATATATTCTATCTCTTCTGAGTTTCTTCAGACTTTATTATGAAGGAACATTGGATTTTGTCAAAAACTTTTGTGCATCTGAAAATGACCATGTGTGCGGGAAGTCCTTCTGTATATGTGTTGCTTTATTGATTGAGGAATAAAGCTGTTTTGGCCAATGGCTTAGCAGAGTAAATTCAGACAGGAAATGTGAACAGAGAGAGAGAGAGAGAGAGAGAGAGAGAGAGAGAGAGAGAGAGAGAGTAGGCAGAGTCAAGGAGACACCATGTAGCTGCTGAAGGAGAAAGACACCGGAATCTTACTGGTAGGCTACAGCCTCCTGGTGATACATAGATTAGTAGAAATGGGTTAATTTAAGGTGTAAGAGCCTAGCTAGGAATACGCCTAAGTCATTGGTCAAATAGTGCTGTAATTAATATAGTTTCTTTGTGATTATTTGAGTCTGGGTGGCTGGGAAACTAAAGTGCAGTTATGCAATTTATAGTATTTATTGATTTATATGTATGGAACCATTACCCGTGTTTCTGAAAATGAAGCCTTCTTAATTATGGTGAACGATCAATAGGAGAAATTTTTGAATTCTATTTGTGTGTGTATGTCTACATTAACTATGGAAGCTGATATGCATTTTTTTCATCGTGTCTTTCTATGGTCTTGGTATTAAGGTAATACTGGAATTACGAAGTGAATTTTGATGGTTCCTTCATTTTCTATTTTATAAAATATTTTGAGAAACATTGGTATTAGTTTCTTTTTGAAGGTCTCGTAAAACTTCAGAGAAACATCTAGACCTGGGCTGGGAGATGCTTCAATACTTGTTAGAGATCGGTTTAATTGTTTGTCTCATTTTGGTTTAGTTTTGGTAGGTGATATTCTGTTTTTAATGTACTTTTTTTTGTTTTGTGTCTCTTGTGTTTTGATTATAATAGGATGAGTGCAGATTCTTCTCTGGGCCCAGCTGTCTGATGTCATAAATGCCTCCTATATCTGGACTACTAACTCTTTTCCTAACTCTTGGAAATTTTCCTTTATTAGCCTTTTTAGTAGGTTTCCTATGTGTATTCATCTGTAGATTTGGTCTGTTTCAAGTGTTCCACATATCTAGGAATTCCCACTGGGAATGCCTATGCTCCTATTACTGCCTTGTTTGTTTGTCCCAATTCCTCTGTCCTGTCTCTGTTCTCAGATATTTTGTTCTTCCCTTGACCCATTCTGCTGGTGGGACTTTGCACAGAGCTTTTTTCTTTGACTTACTGTGTTTTTTTGTTTCTAGATTTCAGATCAGTTTGTCTGCGGTATTTCTATCTTCTTGACAAATCCTCCTTTTATGCCTCACATCTCTTTCTTTATTTCACTTATTTTTTATTTCGTGTGTTTTCGATAATGAGCTCAACTCTGATTTCCTTGAATGTACTTACAACCTTTCTCTTGAGCGTTCTGTCTGGAGTGTTGTATAACTCACTCTTGTGAGATGCTATTATTGTAGGATTAGTAATTTTGGGAGCAGTTATGTCTTGGTTCTTTGTGTTTCTTATGTTAATGTCTTGGGATTTATGCATCTGGTGTTATTTCTTTGCTTTTAAAAAATCAGCAATATTCTTTCAGCTGAAGTCTTTGCAATGTTCACACCACACCACATTCTCTTTTTGTTTTCTCATTTTTATTGGTTCTTTGAGAACTTCATACAGTGTATCTTCTCTCTCTCACACCCCCACTCCTCTCAAATCCATCCCTCCTTCTCTACACAATTTAGTGTCCTTTTTCTTTCACTAACCTATCAAGTACAGTTAATGCTGCCCATCTACCCTAGGATGTATGGATTTCACTGGAGGGCAGTCTACCCACCATGGGATTTTTTTTTTTATTGAGAAAAGGAGAAAAAAAAAACAAATTTCCTCCTCCTCCCAGCCTCCCATTTCCCTCCCCCTCCTCCCACCCTTCTCCCCTCCCCTCCCACCCTTCACCCCTCCCCCCACTCCTCTCCCCCTCCCTCTCCAGCCCAAAGAGCAGTCAGGGTTCCCTGCCCTGTGGTAAGTCCTAGGTCCTCCCCCCTCCGTCCATTTCTAGGAAGGTGAACATCCAAACTGGCTAGGCTCCCACAAAGCCAGCACATTACGTAGGTTCAAAACCCCGTGCCATTGTCCTTGGGTTCTCATTAGCCCTCATTGTTCGCCATGCTCAGAGAGTCCAGTTTTATCCCATGCTTTTTCAGTCACAGTCCAGCTGGCCTTGGTGAGCTCCCAATAGATCAGCTCCACTGTCTCAGTGGGTGGGTGCTCCCCTCGTGGTCCCGACTTCTTTGCTCATGTTTTCCCTCCTTCTGCTCCTCATTGGGACCTTGGGAGCTCAGTCCAGTGCTCCAGTGTGGGTCTCTGTCTCCATCCATCACCAGATGAAGGTTCTATGATGATATGCAAGATATTCGTCAGTATTGCTATAGGATAGGGTCATTTCAGGTTCCCTATCCTCAGCTGCCCAAGGAACTAACTGGGGACCTTGGCTTGGGCATCTGGGAGCCACTCTAGGTTCAAGTCTCTTGCCAACCGTAAGGTGGCTCCCTTAACTAAGAATTGTGCTTCCGTGCTCCCCTATCCAACCTTCCTTTATCCCAATCCTCCTTTTTCCCCAAGTTCCCCCCATTCTCCCCTTCTCCCTTTTCTCTCCCCATCTCCCCTTACCCCCATCCCACCCCAACCCCAAGATCTCAATTTTCTCCCCGGCAATTTTGTCTACTTCCCATAGCCAAGAGGATAACTATATGCTTTTCCTTTGGTTCACCTTCTTACTTAGCATCTTTGGGATCACCAATTGTAGACTCCGTGACCCTTGTTTATGGCTAGAAACCAATTATGAGTGAGTACATCCCATATTCATCTTTTTGGGTCTGGGTTACCTCACTCAGGATAGTGTTTTCTATTTCCATCCATTTGCATGCAAAATTTGAGAAGTCATTGTTTTTTACCGCAGCATAGTACTCTAATGTGTAGATATTTCACACTTTCTTCATCCATTCTTCCATTGAAGGGCATCTAGGTTGTTTCCAGGTTCTGGCTATTACCCCTAAAGAAAACCGACTCTCTTTTCCAGCAGCTCTTCATTGCCTATTGGCTCCTTAGCTAGGAGTCGGACTTTGAGCCCACTTCTTCTTTCTTTGGCCTAATCCTGCACAGAAATTGTGTATGCTATCTTGACTGCTGTGAATTCAATATATACTAATAACCTTCTGTGTCCAGAAGACAGTGTTTTCTTGTAAGCACACACCAACTATGGCTTTTACAGTCTTTCTACCGCCTCTCACTCTGCATAATTCCTGAGCCTTGGGTACAGGGCTGTAATACAGATGTTCTGTGTTGTTTTACCTTCCTTAGAGCGGCCACACTTTAAACTGCTGGAGTCCCAGCTGCTAAGGCCGTAGCCTGGGGGATTCTGATACCCCAGGTGGGCTCTGTTGCTGCCACTAAAGGTAATTCTAACTAGATTCCTATTCTTCTAATAAAACTCAATATTCAAAGGCTAGGGTGAAAACCTGTGAGCTCAGAGAGGTAGAACAGCAACTGGCTACTTTCTTTGGTGGTCTCCCTTCTACACCACCTCAACTAAAAAACAAACAAGCACAAAAAACAAAAAAACAAAAAAACAGGCTAAGCTCCTCCCGGTTGCTTCCTGTCAACCAGTTGCTAACCCCACCTCTCTGAACCCAGGTTAGTTTTATAATTAATGCAAATGAAACATATCTTTACATAGTTAACAAATGCAGCGTGAACAAAGGCAACAAATCTTTGCCTGGCTAAACAAATATTCCACAACAGTTCTGTGTAGGCCCGAGCATTCTACAGTCTCTTATTCCATGTACCTTGGTCAGTTGTGGGTCTCTGTCTTAATTAACATTTACTACATGAAAAAGCTTCTCTGATGAAGGATGACTGATGCAGTAATTTATGGGTATAATGATAAGTCATTAAGAGATGTTTAATACTATGTCAATTTAGCAGAGTAACTATATTAAGTAATTATATTAATTATATTGTCTCCCTTAGGGCCTATGACCTGTCTAGCCACAGGTTATTGACCATAATAACACTGCCTGGTAAGGGTTTCAACTTGTGTAGCAGGCCGTAGGTGCAACAAGAAAATGATTGGTTGCTCCCATAACATTCCTGCCACTATCGCACCAGTGGCCATGCCTTGCCAGGCCGGTTCATTGGTGTAATTCACAGGGATCACACCTGGGTAAGATTTGTGATTCCTTTTTTTTTCTGGTAGTGTAAGTAACAGCACCACGAAAGCTAGCCAGTAGGATGAAACGTCCAGGTGATTATCAACTTGATTTCTCCATGTTATATGAATCTAGTGTATGATGTCCTCAACAACAGAGTCTTACTGCCAAGTTCTGAAGGGTTAACCAGAAGCATTGGCAATATCCTGTGAAGTTTGGAGGTCCATGGGCTCTCACTTGCCAATGAATTCAAAAGAGATAACCCATTCTTGGAGCTGATCTTTTTATTTGTTGTTCTGTGATGTCTTGTGGAGGCACTGTTGCCCTATCCTTCCTTCACCCCCCATTTTTAAGTAGGGTTTGTTTACTTGATGTTTATTTATTTTTTGAGTTCTTTATATATTTGAGATATCAACACTCTGTCCAATGTATATAGCTGGTAAGGATTTTTTTTCTCCCCATGTAGGCTACCTCTTGACTCAAATGATGGTGTCCTTTGCTATATGGGTGATTCTTAGTTTGAACAGTCCCACATATTGCTTGTTGATCTTAATGCTTGTGTTCTTAGAGTCCTGTTCAGAAAGTTCCTTCCTGTGCCAATGAGCTCAAATATATTCTCTACTTTCTTATCATCTAGCAGATCTTTTGTTGAAGTTTGACCCATTTCATGCCAAATTTTATTTCAAAGTAATTCTGGCTTCTTAAAAAAGAATTTGGGCTGGGCGATGGTGGCACACACCTTTAATCTCAGCATTTGGGGGGCAGAGGCAGACAGATCTCTGTGAGTTTGATGCCAGCCTCATCTACAGAGCCTCCAGGACAGCCAGAACTTATATAGAGAAACCGTATCTTGAAAAAAAAAATTGGAAATCTTCCTCCATTTTCTATTTTGTGGACTAATTTGAAGAGTATTGCCATCACGTCTTCTGGTGGATTCTGTGCTGAATCCATCTTCCCTGGGCTTTTTTAGTTGGGAGATTTTTAATTACCATTTCCATCTCATTGGATGTTGTGGTTCTTTAAAAATGTTTTTGTCATATTGATTTAGCTTTTGCAGGACAATATATCTAGAAATCCATATATTTCTTTTAGATTATCCATTTTGGTGAAATGGTGATTGTAAAATATATCCCTATGATTCTCTGTCTGTTGTAATCTAATTTTATTAATTTGGATCCGGTAGCAGACTTTCATTTGGGTCACCAATCAGCTCCAAAATCATGAAGTGGAGATAGTTATTAGTTATGAATGCTAGGCTTTATTTGAGCTAATCTTATCTAATCTTATTTAAATGTGTTTCTCTTTACCTATATTTTGTCTTGGGGCTTTTTACCTCTCTTTCTTCCTGTATGACTGTAGTGAGGAGGCCACTAGTGAGTTCTCGGCTGCTCAGCTCCAAAATAATCACATAGAAACTATATTATTTAAATCACTGCTTGGCCCATTAACTCTAGCTTCTTATTGACTAACTCTTACATCTTAATTTAACCCATCTCCATTAATCTGTGTATCACTACGAGGTCATGGCCTACCAGCAAAGTTTCAGCACGTCTGTCTCTGATGGGGCTCCATGGCTTCTCTCTGACTCTGCCTCCTTTCTCCCAGCATTCCGTTTAGTTTCCCCCACCTAGCTCTGTTTCTCTATAGCTCTGTTATAAGTCCAAAGCAGCTTCTTTTATTAATCAATGATATTCACAGCATACAGACTGGAATCCCACATCATATGACCTATTTTCACTGCTTCTTGTGTCTGTCTGGCTTCTGGTCCCAGGTGCATCCCTCTCTTTTTCCCTTGATGTCTTCTCCTTCTTCTCTCTCATTCTTCTCAAGCCTAGATTTCTTCTCCTATTTATTCTCTCTGCCCACCAGCCCTGCCTATCCCTCTCTGCCTAGCTATCAGCCATTCAACTCTTTATTAGACTAATCAGGTGCCTTAGGCAGGCAAGGTGAAACAATTGTACATCTTTATATAATTAACAAATGTAACATAAACAAATGTAACATCATTAACAAAGACAGCATAAAAAATGTAACACACCTTCACATAGTTAAATATTCCACAACAGGGTACCCTCTCTCTTTTCATTGGTTAATTTGGCTAAAGGTTTGTTGATGTTGTTAGTCTTTTCAAAGAACTAGTTGTTGGTTTCATTAGATTCTTTGTAATTTTTTTGGTTGTTTATATTTCACTGATTTCAGCACTTATTTTGATTATTCCTTTTTGTCTAAGTTTTTTGGGGGTGGCAGAGAGAGTGTGTGGATTGTTCTTGTTTTTCCAAGGTGTTGATTTCTTTCTCTACTAAATTATCATTCAGCAGTGTATTATTTAGTTTCCATGAGTTTATGCACTTTCTGTTGTTCTATTACTGCTGATATCTATATGTATTCTATTGTGGTGAAACAGAATGCATGGTATGATTTGATTTTCCTGTATTAGTTGAGTCTTTTTTGTGTCCCAATATGTGGTCCGTTTTGGAGAAAGTTCCATAGACTACTGAGAAGAACAGGTTCTTTAGTATTTTAAGTAGAATATTCTAGATATTAGGTCCATTGATTTATGATGTTACCTAATTTCAGAATTTCTCTATTTAGTTTTCCCCCTAGATTACCTGTCTATTTGTGAAACTGGGGTATTGGGATCACCCACTGTCATGTGTTGGGATCAACCTGTAATTTTGTTGGGGACAATTTATAGCAGGATTGGGATTTCAGTTTCCTGTTTGTCTGGTATTTGGGGATTCAGTTTCTGTCCATGTCTTCTGTTTCTTTACTGCAGTCTTCTGTCTCTAGCAGTTTGGTCTGAGAGTCTAGAACAAGTTTCCTCTGGCAGTGTGATCATAGCCTGGCTCTCCCACCTGGGTAGGACAAGTGGAGATCCCAGTCAGGCAGCTGGCAGGACTGTGGGACTCTGGGTCACAGGTGCTAACTGAAGGGTCCCTGATGGGAATATAGCTAGAGTCTGGTGAGGGTGGGGGACAGGCTGAGGAAAGAATGCTATCCCTGGCAAACAGCCACGAGACTAGGGTGACTAGAAGGGAATCTTGGAAGGAAAGCCAAGGTAGACAACCTGGGTCTGAACCACGTGCAGCCACAGGGTCTCTGATACCAAGCAGGGCTGGCATTAGGATAACCCCCAAATAAGGAAAATAGAACAGGGTTATCCCTAGCAAACACCTGACCAGGGAACTGAGGATGGAGGGGTGGGGGGGAGTCCAGGTAGACTGGGTGTAAACCTCATGTGTAGAGTCCCTGGTCACGAGGCAGAGATTCTAATTTCTGGACTAGAAGTTCCTAATGGGCCTTTTTGTTGTTTGTGCTCCTATTACAGAAGTACCCTTTTCTTGGAAGCCAGACATGAGGGTGTGACTGAAACCGACAGGCACCTGGACACTTAGAATGGGAACCGAACTGACCAGATCATCCCTCCCTTCATCCAATAAAACCTTATCAACTCAGAGACAGTAATTTTCAAAGGTGTCTCACTCCTGAAACCCACGCTTGCTATACAGGGGCTCTGCCTTCTTTCTTTCTTTTAGCTTTCTGTAAAAAAACAAAAGTACTTATTTATAAAGCTCAGCCCCCATAAATTTCATTCTCTGACTTTCCAAGATGAGAACTTGAAAGTTGTTGATTCAATGAAAGTTTTGTGTGACTGTCTGATACCTTTGTTCCTGAGTTAAAAACCATCTAGTAGGGGCTAGAGAGATGGCTCAGTGGTTAGGAGCATTGCCTGCTCTTCCAAAGGTTCTGAGTTCAATTCCCAGCAACCACATGGTGGCTCACAACCATCTATAATGAGGTCTGGTGCCCTCTTCTGGCCTGTAGGCACACACACAGACAGATTAGGATGGGTTAGGATGATCAAGTCTTCCTGTTGTGTGACCACTGGGTTCTGGTGTTGCTTTTTAGGTTGTTGGATGAATTCTTTCATTAGCGCCTACCCATCTCTTCCTTAAGTTGGTGTCAGCGGTATCCTTGCCTCTTGATTCAGTTCTTGCAGTGGCTATCTGTGTCTTTGGGAACTTTTCTGCAACAGTCAAGTGCACTTATGGTGTTTGCCACATTTACTGATTTACATATACTGACCACCCCTGTATCTCTGGAGGAAAAACAAGTTGAGCACGGTGAACTATCTTTTTGATGTGTTTTTTAATTCAGTTTTCAAGCATTTTCCTGAAAATATTTGTGTGTAACTAGGAAAATTGATCTAAAATCTTCTTCTCTGTTGTTGCGTATTTTTCTGGTCTTGGTACCAGGTAATACTAGCACTGTGAAGTTCTTTTAGAACCGTTTTTTCCTTTTCTGTTTTGTGGAACAGTTTGAGGAGGATCGATTCTTTTTCAGGGCCTAGTAGAATTCTGCAGTGAATACATTTGGGCTTGTATACTTTTAAACTCTCTGCTTCAATGTCATGCTTGATATACATTTGTTTAAATACTATGTGTCATCTTGGTTTAATTCTGGTGGGCCATTTAGAAATTTATCCATCTCATTTATAGTTTGCAACTTAATGGGTATGGAGTTTTTAAAGAATATGCCTATGCTTATCTAAAGTTCACTGATACCTACTATAATGTCTTCTGGTTCATTTGTGATTTTTACTAATTTAGGCCTTTTATCTCTTGCTTGTGGTTAGTTAGGCTAAGGGTCTGTCAATCTTTTCAAAGGATCAACTGCATCTCACTGATTCTTTGCATTGCTTTTTAAATTTATATTTAATTAGTTTCTCCACTAATCATGATCGCTTCTTTTTAATGCTTGTTCTTGATTTTTCAAGATAGTAATTTATTTAAGATATCTCTGATTTTTTAATTTTTTATTAAATTTGCATATGTGTGCATGCACATGTGTAGTTGGTCTTCTCTTTCTACCTACCATGTGGGGATCAAATTGAGGTCATTAGGCTCAGCAGCAAACACTTTTATTTCTGAGTGATCTCACTGTCTTTGTCTGAGTTTTAAATGTAAGAAACTGGCAAAAGACAAGCATAAAAGGTCCAAACATTAAAAGCTGAATTCTCCAGTATGCAAAGGTCAAACCTTAGCTGTTTGGAGCCTGACCCAGTGACTTGAAATGCTTGATACAAATAACTAAAGCCTAATTCCTAATGGCCCTTGACACATCATCCCAAAGGGTGAGTCTCAGAAAGGGCAGGTGGTATTATAAAATTAATTGCCTAACAAGATAGTGAGCTGCCCTGTTGAACTCTATTTATATATGACTCTATAAAATGGTCCATGTGACCAGACCAAGTAACTTCTCTTAATTGCTATGAAAGGGCCCCCTTCCTTTCCAATGAGGTGATTCACTGGGAACACCTGTGGTGTTTTTGACTAAATGGCCTATTTTTTTTTAAAAAAAAATTAAATAGAACTTCCAGATTCAGAATGAAAAGAAAGCTGTTCTGTATAAAACCATCTAAACAATAAATGTTATATTTAAAAAGTGAAAAATATAAGAAAAATTAAATAAAGCACTATTTGTGGTGTGTGTGTAAGGATGTGTGTGTGTGTAAGGATGTGTGTTTTGCACATGTGGACCCTGAGGACAGTCTTGTAGAGTCAGCTCTCTTACTCTTTTATATGGTTTCTGGGGACTGAACTCAGGTTGCTGGGTTTGTGCTACAAGAGTCTTTAACCACTGCGCCATCTTGCTGGCAACAATATTTACTAAAACTTTTTTATCAATTTTTATCTGGTAAATAATTTATACCCACAGTTGGGCTCCCTTTTTCTGGGACAACATTTTGGTTGCCTGGCTGGGACATTCTTCCCTTGCCTCCCTGGCTGTTGAGAGTTTGGGCTGATTCCAGGCTTTCCCTTGAGGTCCCAGAAGGAACACAGTTCCTTAGGTAAAAGCAGGAACATACTTGACAGAGCTAGTCATGGCCTGAGACTGGGGCCTAAGGGCAGAGCTTCTGTTTCAGATCCTGAGAACACAACTCTTCCCACCTTATGCGACTATGGCTATAGGTCCCAAGGCCCTGTGTGTTCAACTTGCTGCTCCTGAGATAACCTCTGTTCCCCTTGTACAACACTGTTGGATCAGCTTCCTGCCGACTTTGTCCTATTATATGATAGTCTCTGCTGACTTTGTTTCATTCCTCCCCTGGAAATAGTATATAAGATGTTGTCCTTCTTAATAAGCTTGCTTGGCACAAGACATAGCTTGTACAAGACCTCCTGATCCCAAACTCACCTATTTCTTTATCTTCTGATCTGGTCTTCTCTTTCAGGACGCTTGTCACTGAAGAATGATTTGTGGGTCCAGGTCACCTGACCTCTCCCTTCACTCTGACGCTTGTCATGACTGACTGAGAAGCCCTGTGAGCTTCCTTCGTTTAGGCTCCTTCCAAATGGTAAGGGATATTTTTATTTTTATAGAAGCCTCTCATTGCTAATATTGTGGCCCAGGGAAAGAAAGAGAGCATCCAGGGCAAACCCACACACATTCTGAGGACTCAATTGCTGCCTTCTCTCTTCATTTGCCTCCTTCCTCAGCCTGGCCCTTGGTAGTTGATGGAAATTTTTGCCTGCTCGTTTTCCTCCTAGTTGGACTTCTGGATCCAAGAGACCTACAAGCAACCGGATTTCTGCTTTCTTTAGGGTGGCAAGCTATCCAGCTACCCTTTCCTACACCTCTGATTCAGTTTGTATCACTTGAAGGTTGGTCTAACCTGACCAACCAGATGGGTTTGGCTACAAATCGAAACTATATTTCACCACTGTGAGTCAGAAAGTCTTTATTCTCGAACAATGAGTGCCTTGGCCCAGTACACATGGTGAGACTGGGTCTCACCCATGACTTGGATATCTGATATCTCAAAAGGATGCTCTTAGAATAACTGATGTCCTTCTGGAAGGACTTGTGCTGAGTCTCATTCTAGTTCACCCCTAAGATGTAGTATCAAAAAACAGACCTATGTTTGATTCCCAGATTTGCAAAATGGGAAAAACCAAACAAACACAAACAAACCTGTTCCTTCGTAACAAATACTCCTGGACCGAGAAACTGACTGCTTACCAGCACATTGGGCTATAACTGGATCTTAGAACTAGACCTCTTTTCTCACAGTCCAGGAAGGAAGTCTGAGATAATTTACTCCTGAGCCTTCATGGCCCATCATTGGACCCTCAGCTACGAAAGGAAGGTCACCATACATCACAGGATTTCCTTACACAAGCCCTTCACTCCTCAGCTTTGCCATCACTACCACCACACAGCTGCCTAACCACTGCACCTCCATTTTCTCTTCTCTGGCTTCTTTCTTCTCCTTCTCCCCCTTCCTCATTTCCACACGTGGAACTGCCTCCAGCTGGTCCACCTGCCTACCCAGGTGTGTTTCATCCATCCCATACTCGTGAGGGACCAACAAGCACTCTAAGAGCTACTTCTTTCTATTTCCCCACAGGAAATGTTCTTCTCCTCTGGGAGGTGGCCAGTGAAGACCTTGGCATTCCCTAAGGCCTGTTTCTTTCCATGTGTTTGACCTGTTCCAACTGTAATCCAAACTAGGGTTATTTAGCCAGGATCCTTCCATCTTCATTAAAGAATTCCAAAAAACTCAAAATAGCTTTGACCTAACCTGGCAGGATGCCTATATCACCCTGATCACCTGACACACTCATGCGGAAAGTTCCATGTCTTGCCTTTAGTGTGTGCCCGGGGAAATATGCTTCTTGTTTATAAATCAACTACAACGTGGCCAGGCCCCATTGCCGGTCCGGACACAGAGCACAGCTAGTCGCCTCGGGCTGCTGATGTAGGGAATGGTGTGGGAAGATTCAGAGACTACATGATTGCTTATCTTTTAGAGGGACTTTCAGTTATCAAACCAATTAACCATAATAAGCTGTAGGAAATACTGCGGAGAGTTTCTGAAAATCCCTCACCATCCCAGCCTGGGCCAGCTGGAAACCAAGTGCAAGCACACAGATTTGAACCTTGAATCTGGAGGAGAGGACCAAGACATCCTGGATCTATACTTCATAAGCCAAGTCTGTCTGAATATTAGACAAAAGCTTCCAAAACTAGACGAGGGATTCCAGGCCCACCTGCTTTATTAGACATGGCCTTCAAGGCCTTTAATAGCCAGAAGGACCAAACCAGAGAAAGAATGGCAACAGTGGCATCATCCATGCCCACCCCAGGAATTCCTAGGGTGCCACCTAGCAGCTATCCAGTTCAGTGCACAGGAACTGACCCAGACTTGGGTAAAAGGACTAGGACATTTCTGCTGGGACTGCTCAAGTACCCTGGGTTATAGGCCTCTCTATAGCCATGTGCAGTCTTCAAAACAAGGCTCACTAGAAGTGAAAATGTTCTGGCCACCCTCGTGAGGGAGGACCACCCAAGGACCCTAAGCTCAGGTCAAACTTGAAAAAAAAAAAAAAGGATAAATGCCTCCTGTCGGTTTCTTCCCTGATCACCAATGCCAGATGAATGCAACTCAAGAAAAGAAGAGTTAATTTTGGCTCAGTGTTTGAGGGTACACCATTGTGGTGAGGAAGACACACGAAGCAGATACAGAGATGAAGGCTGGTGGCCCCTTTGTTCTGTCCAGAATCCCAGCCAACAGAATGATGCCTCCCACAAATGGGGTGTATCTTCCCCTCCTCAATCAAACTAGTCTAGAAACCCCTCACAGATGTGCCCAGAGGTTTGTTTCCATGGTGATTTTAGATTCTGTTATGTTGACAACTGAAACTAACCATTATACCCCTGGTTGTGTTTCTGGACTCTGAGAGACCTAATGAGGAATAAGGTTCCCTCCCTTTTGAGACGCACAAGGCCCTGAGGCCAGCCAAGCTCCCACGTTCTCCATCTCTGTGAAACGGGGAAGCCTTAGATGTGGCAGAGAACAAAACCAACTTTCCCCTTAGAACTACTATTAAGTTTTGACCCCTGACCACCTTCTCTGGTCCCCAGTCCTCTTCACTGGTATTAGTGGTAAGCACCATCACCTTGGTTTACGCCCCTTTAATCGGCATGGTAGATATCTTTCGCTCCTTCTCTTCTGATTCCACTAGTTGCCCCATCCCCCTCTTATGGAGAGATACTATGGATCTCTGACCCATTCAAGTCTCTTTGAGACTCCAGAGATGGTGATGAGAAATATCCCGTTGGAGCTCTGTCTCCCCTGCTATTTGGCAATTTCGTTTAGAACATCTTTAGGTTTTACATATTTTAGGAAGCTCCTACTGTGCTAGGTTTCTTTACAGCCCCTCAAATTACTCTTCCTTTTAGCTGTTCCTCCCCATATTCCCTCCTTCTCCCTTCATCCTTTCCTTCCCTCACTCTCTTCTTCCCTCGCTTTCCCTGTTTGTTCCTCCTGTTCTAGCACCCGCTATGTGGAAGCCCACAGAAGTGGATCCATCCCACCTTGACTAAAGATCAGAGACCTCAAAGCTATTTTTGCTCCTTCAAGGTTATAAAACAGGAGGTTTGACCTAAGGTGTGGCTACTGATGGGATGTTTTGACCTAGGCTGTGGTTACTTGTTGTTTTGGGGTATTAAGAAGGTAATTTCTTCGTTTGTTCTTTGTGTCTTGGTAAAGAATCTTTTGCCTTCTCCTCCTTCTTGGATTGGGGTATATAAAAGGCTATGGGAAATAAACATCAGGTAATCACTGGATGTCCTCCTGGCTCTATCTGTTGTCTCTTGTCTATTTCTTTCCCAATCCTCACTTTTCCCCCTCCCCCAAACTTGGACAAATATGTCGGGCCAGACCCAACACCCCTCATCCATCCATAACTTTCTTTTCTATTTCCCCTTCTTGGGGAGACCCCTTTCTCCCACCTCTCTCCTTAGTTTCTACCTTACCTCTGTGATTATATGGATTGCTTATCAATGGCCTAACAGCTAACATCCCCATATAAGTGAGTACAATATTTGTCTTTCTGGTTCCGGGATACCTCACTTAGGATGATGTTTTTAGTTCCACCCATCTACCAGCAACTTTGATGATTTCATCTTTTAACAGCTGAGTAATACTCTGTTGTGTGAATGTACCATGTTTTTCTTTATCTCTTCGTATGTTGACAGACATCTAGATTGTTTCCAGTTTCTGGCTGTTGTGAATAGAGCAACAATGAACATGGCTCATCAAATGTCTCTGCAGTAGAATGAAGTATATGTCCAAGAGTTGTATAGCTGGATCTTGAGATATATCGATTCCCATATTTCTGAAGAACCACCACACTGATTTCCAAAGTGCCCGTAAAAGTTTGCACTCCCACCAGCAGTGAATGAGTGTTCCCTGCCTCCATATCCTTGATAGCATGAGTTGTCAATAGTTTTATTGGTCTTGGCCATCCTGAATGATGTAAGATGGAACTAAAAGTAGTTTTGATCTTCAATTCTCTGATGACTAAGGATGCTGAACATTTAAGTGCTTCTAAGCCATTTGAGTTCCATCTTTTAAGAATTCTGCTTTGGTCTGTGCCCATTTTTAAACTGAGTTATTTGTTTGTTTTTTTGATATCCAGATTTTTTTGAGTTCTTTATATATTTTGGATATTAACCCTCTGTTGGATATGTAGTTGGTAAGACTATTTTCCCATTCTGTAGCCTGCTGCTTTGTCCAAATGACAGTGCTCTTTACCATGTAGAAGCTTTTCAGTTTCATGAGGCTCCATTTATTAATCGTTGTTCTCAGTGCCTATGCTATTGGTGTTCTGTTCAGAAAATATTTTTCTGGACAGCACCTATTCTTTATAACAAATTTCTGTAGATTCTAGTCTGGCAAGTTGTATGTGTGCACATGCATGTGTGTGCACATGTGTATATGTATGTGTGCACATGTATGTGTGTGCACATGTGTGTGTGCACATGTGTACATGTGTGTGCACATGTGTATATGTGTGTGCATGTGTGTGCACATGAGTATATGTGTGTGTGCTCATGAGTATATGTGTATGCACATGTATGTGTGTGTGCACATGTGTATAAGTGTTGCCTGTGCATTCATATGCATTAGGAGGTAGAATCCCAGGCTGACATCAGGTGTTTTTCTGTTTCCTTCCACCTTCTTTTCTCAGACATGTCTTTCACTGAGCTTGGAGCTCATCTTTTTGCTAGACTGACCAGCCAGCAAGCGCCTGGATCCACCTGTCTCCCTCCCTCAAAGTTGAGCTTACAGATGGGTGTTGTCATGTAGTGATACAATTTTATGAAAATATCTCTTTTATTAAGAAAGACTGAACTTTCGCCAGACCTCGCAGTGAAGTTATTAATACCCCTTGAGATCATCTGAGACTGTGAAATTAGCCTGCTGCCCTGCTGTGTCCTCTAAGTGTAACCTGCCGATAAGAGAGCAATGTATCTGACCTTGGATTTCCCATGCAACCAGCTTTTACAGCCTAAGTTAGTGTATAACTCTAATCTTAAATTATGATCTCTTCCACACTCTGATCTAGAGTGGTGTGTGTGTGTGTGTGTGTGTGTGTGTGTGTTGTGTAACCATTTGCTGAAAGCAATCAACATCTTGGAAGAAGCCTTATATGACAACTATCCACTCTAAATCCTGCAAGCAATGTGTGGATATAGCTTGATAACTGATATAGCTTGAAAATATCTGTCTGCCATGTTGTTTATTATTTGGGGTCAGTTGGGTGGGGTCAATAAAGTTATTTCTTACACTGTAAAACTTGGTTAAAGATTTCTGGCAATGAATCCTTCACTCCTTTCCCATGCCATGTTTTTCTGTGCTGCTTAATAAATAGCTCAGCCTGGTGTGGTGGCACACACCTTTAATCCCAACACCCAGGAGACCGAGATAGATGGGTTTCTCTATAAGTTTGAGGGCAGCTTGGTCTACACAGCTTAGTTCCAGCCCAGTCTGGGCTATATAATAAGATCCTGTTTCAAAAAAAAAAAAAAAAAACAAGAGAGAGAGAATAGATTTTTGCATATGTCAATTCACTAAAATGACAAGAAGTTAGATTTTAGTCTAGTTGAAGATCTCTTGAGTGTGACAGTTCATTTCACTCTTGACTTCTAAATTATCTCATCATCTTCAAATAGTTTGATTAATAATGTAAGTGTGTATCTCCTTTAGCTTATGCTAACTGGAATTCATTGAGTTTCTTGGACTTACATGTTAGTTTTTTAAAAATCAAATCTGGATACTTTACATGTCTAATTCCTCAAATATTTTTCCATCTATTTCTTTCTTTCTTTTTCATTATCTCTAATAAGTGTTTGTACACTTGATGGTGGCACACAGTTACATCTTTCTTAGTTTTTCACTCTATTTCTCTGATTGAGTAATCTCAGTCAGCTCTCTCTAAGGCCCCTAATTCTTTCTTAGTTTTCTGAAACCCAAAGGTAAGTCCCTAAAGTCAACTTTTATTTTTATTTTAAAAATTAAATAAAGTTACATTATTTATCCACCAATTGAAGGATCCAAGAATAAGAACATAAAAATGTAGATTCCAGAAATAGGAATGTAGAAATACAGAAATATAAAGTTGTAAGGCTAGGAGAATGAGAGCAGACTGTCAATATCTTTCTCAGTAGCTCAAGAATTAACTATTAGCAATGGGTTACTCCTCTTTACAACCATAGCTCTATTTACAAGGCCGAAGCATCTCTCTGCAAACCGAGAGCCTAACACTCAGGCCATCCTTGATTAATGACAGATATGAGCTGAGTTAACTTTTAGGAGATGGATATATGACCTCTGGGTTACACATTTCCCCTGCTATGTGAAACTGGCAGCATCAAAGGGGAGAGCACAGGGCTTCAGTAAACACCACCTGGAAGCACCAAGGAAGACAATAGATTAAGCACAAACACTAGTTTAACTGAAAAACTCTGTTAATGGAGATTGTAAAGTAAGGCAATCTTTACCTGAGTTTTACCCCGAGATTGTAAAAAATCCTTTGTTCAGACCTAATGCTTGGTGCCCCTACTATAAAAAGGTGGGTTCAGAAACCAGCCTTTGCCACAGCCTTACAAAATCCATCTCTAGCTGTGGTCTCAGCTAGCTGATAAGCTTTTTGTGCCCCATGGAGATTTTTTATTTTATTTATTTCTGGAATATGGTTTCTGGAATAGTTTGCTTCTGGTTTATTAGATTTTGGTGGTCTGTCCCCATCTTTGCGCAACCCCCCACTGGATCCAACACTCTTCTTCCTGCAGCTCCTCCTGCGTCCCTGCCCATGTTCTTTCTCAAATCCATGGCCTCTTTTTCTTTAATTATTATTGTTACACACACAATACACACACACATACACATGCACACACACGCACACACACATTCTGCTAAATTCATTTAATGTGGACCAGGGATGACCCCTTGGTAATGGATAGCAAACCAGGGAGCTGATATTGGGTAAGACTAATTCTTCCTTTCTCAATAGCCATCAGTTTCCAGTAGTTCTTTGCCTAGGGGTGGAGCCTCATAATATTTCCTCCTTCTGTGTTAGCATGTTTGTTGGCATTGTCCTTGTGTAGGTCTTGGCTAGGCAGTCATATGGGTGTAGTTTCCCTGCCATTTCTTGGAGACACAACTCACAGTAGACTTCCTGGTATTTGAGCTCTTACAATCTTCCTTTACGTTCCCTAAGTCTTAGGAGTTAAGATTGTGATGCAAATGTATCCACTGGAGCTGGTCACCACGTGATTCGCTGTCTTCTGCAGATTGACCAGTTGCAGCTTTCTGTAATGATCTGCATCTCCTGAAAAGAGCGAGTTCTTTGATGGGGGCTGAGGCTACACGTATCCGTAGTCTAAGAAGAAGTATTTAGAATTTAGTTAGGAATCAGACTGGTTTAAGAAAGTGGCAGTAGTAGGTTCTCCTATAAGACCCATGACCTTATTAGGCCTGGGTAGCTGGCTGGGTTTCCAGTAGCAGGCATGGTTTCACTCCCGTTGAGCAAGCCTTAAGAACAACCAGACAGCTGTTGGCTACTGTCATGTTGATTACATGGCCACTGTTGTACCCTTAGGGATATCTTGTCATACTGGTCATTGCGGTTCCTAGGTGTCACAGCTGGGGAGGACTATTGATTGCTCCCTTTCCTTGGCAGCTCGCATAGCCCCTTCTGTTACTGTGAAAGCTAGTCCTTAGGGAAGAGGCTTTCAGGTCATATGAAGTTTGAATCCTCTGAGTCCTGCCCGTGTCCAAAGTGAATGGTGCCTGCAGCAACAGGGACTTCCCTTCCACTTCCTGTGGGCAGCCAAGGGCCACAGCAGCAGCCTATGTTGTTTGGGGAGTCTCTTGGGCTCCCCTGACCAACAATTTGAAAAGAACTTTCTCATGCTTAGTACTGGAGTTTTCATATTTTAGGGAATAAAAAAGAATACTATTCTTTATGGTTCAAACATCCCTAGTTTATGTACCTCTCCTTTCTTCTCCTTCTATATTGACCTCCCTTCTTTCTCCCCTCATCTTCCTTGTGACGATTTGAATGAGAATGTCTCCCAGGGGCTCGTGTATGTGAACACTTTGTTCCCTGATGGTGGCACTGTTTTGGGAGGTTTAGGAGGTGCGGCATTGTGGGAGGAAGTGTGGCATTGTTGGAGGAGGTGTGTCCCTGGAGGTGGGCCTTGAGAGTGTAAATACACCATTTTCAGTTTGCTCTCTCTGTTTTATGCTTGTGTAATTGTTAAGGAGATTAATGCCAGTAAGATGAGGCCTAAATTGCCTTGGGAGGAAGGGGGCAGTGCCCTCAGGGACAGAAGCTCACCCAATTAAGTGTCCATCTTGTGAAAAAGATCCCAAAGTATTTTCTGCTCCTCGAAAGTCACTAAAAACAAAAGCTGTTGTCACTGTGGTTCAGGGAGTCACAGTTTGTCCCAAGCTAGCTGCTGAGTGTGGCAGTGTGGCAGTGCTGTCCATGAGGGGCTGGCTTTGCAGCCGTGGAGGAGACTAGAGGAAAGGGATCACGGAACCTTCCTCTGTGGCTTTCATGTTTATGGATCCAGATGGCAGGACTCAGCTTGCTGCTCCAGCCCTCATGTCTGCCTATCGCCCTGCTTCCCCACCATAATGGTGGTGGAATCTTACCCCTCTGGAGCCACAAACCCAGACAAGCCCTCCTTTGTCACGGTGTTTTATTACAACAACAGAAAAGTTACTAATATATTCCTCTTCGTTTCACCTAGATCCCGCTTTTCCTCTCTCTGGCACTCCTACCCTCTGCCCCCATGGTTCCTTTTACACACTGCTTCTGGTTTCTGCAGTTACTCCAGGGTATGGACTCAGCCCTGATGACCTGGAGCTGAGAACTACAGATGAGAGAGAACATGTGACATTTGTCTTTATGAGTCTGGGTCATCTGACTCAATATAATATTTTCTAATTACTTAGATTTACTCGCATATTTTATGATTTTGGTTTTGTTTGTTTATTTCACAGCTGAAGAGTTTCATGTCATATATATGGACCAATCTTCAAGACTGCTATTTTTTCTTCCAGTGATGTTTCTGGCATCGTTGTCAAATACCAGATGACTATAGTTACTTGTGCTCATATTTGGGGGTGGGGCTTATCTCTGCAAACACCAGGGCCGGAAGAGTAATGATCCACGTGAGGTAAGAATCAGGTTCAATATGACTTAATTATCCATATACAAGTGTAGTAGAACTTTGGGGAAAAGTCTCCTGGTGACAATTATCGCAATAAAACTTAAGGTGTGACTACATTTGAAACTCTGCAAAGTCCACGTGACCTCTTCCAAAAGAATGGGTTCTATAGCTCAAGGGTCTAGGAGACGGTCTGGTGTACTCTAGGTCATTGTGGAGGTCAAAGTATGTGTGCCATCTCCCCTAGGGACGGTGTACTGGCTGGTTTTGTGTGTCAAATGCACACAAGCTAGAGTCTTCAGAGATGAAGGAGCCTCAGTTGAGGAAACGCTTCTATGAGATCCAGCTGTAAGGCATTTTATCAATTAGTAATCAATAAGAAAGGGTCCAGCCCATGATGGTGGGGCAATCCCTGGGCTGGTGGTTCTGGGTTCTATAAGAAAGCACGCTGAGCAAGCCAGTAAGTAGCTCCATGGCCTCTGCGCCAGTTTCTGTCTGCAGGATCCTGCCCTGTTTGAGTTCCTGTCCTGGCTTCCTTCAGTGATGAACAGCAATATGGAAGTGTAAGCCAGATAAACCCTTTCCTCTCCAGCTTGCTTTTTGGTCATGGTGTTTCATTGCAGCAATAGAAACCCTGACTAAGACAGATGTGTTTTATTGATTGAGAAACAATGATCAAGATAAAGTTCTAGGGAGGAAAAGTCTGCAGCAAAAATAACAGTCTGGAGGATGCAGGTCCTCATTACATAGAGACCATTATTCTATAGTATTAACTACATACATATAGCTGCTAACTACATCCACTCCCCGCCTTCTGAATGGAAAACAGGTGTACATCTTCCCCTCCACTGAGGAGACATCCCGTGTGTTCAATATGTCTGGTTTCCCTAGTGCTTGTCTGTGAGCACAAGGACCTTGTGCCTTGTGCCCTCTACAAAGCTTGGGTCTTGGTTTTGTTCCATTAGTCTATGTATCTGTTTTTGTGCTAGTACCATATTGTTTTTGTTATTATATTTCAGTTATGCAGCTTCAGATCTGGAATTCCTCCAGCACTGTTTTCTTTCTTTGCCCCACCCTCAGGATTATTTTGGACATCCTTGGTCTTTTATGGTTTCATATGAATTTTAGGATTTTTTCTTCTGTTTCTATGAAAAATGTGAGTATAATTGGGATTGCATTGAATCTAAACTGCTTTTGATAGACTAGTCATTTCCTAATATTAATTTCATCATCAATCATGACCATGAAAAGTCTTTCCATTTTCTAGTGTCTTTCCTCAATTTCTCTCTTCATGGATGTAAACTTTTCATTTTAGAGGTATTTCACCTCCTCTGCTTGGCTTATTCCTAGCTATTTTATTTTCTTTGAGGGTATCGTGAGTGGGTGTATACTCATTATCTCAGTCCCAGTGTGTTTGTTGGTGGTGCATACAAAGGCTATTGATTTTTGTAAGATGGCATAGCCCGACCTTTTGCTGAAATTGTTGATTAGTTGGAAGTACTTCCCAGCGGAATTTTGGGAATCTCTTATATAAAATGTCCTGCCATCTGCAAACAGATATTTTGGTTTCTTCTTTTCCTATTGGCATCCTTTTAGTTTCCTTTCATGGAGTCAATTTTAAAATTTCAGTTAAATTTATGAGAAGTCATTATACTTTTCAGTTTTAATTTAAATTTTTATTTTGTGTGTATGAGTGCCTTACCTGAATCCATATCTGTACACACTTGTGTGCCTGGTGCCCTTGGGGGCCAGAAGAGGAAGCTGGGTCTCCTGGAATTGGAGTTCCAGACAGTTTTAAGTGGTCATGTGGGTGCTGAGAATTGAACTTTGGTCTACTGGAAGAGGAGCTAGTGCTCTTAACAACTGAGCCATCTCTCTAGTCCCACACTCTACAGCTTAAAAACTTGTATTTGGTTCTTGTTTATAATTTCTATCTCTATATTAACATTCTCTAGATGGTTAGACATTGCCCCTGTATTTTGCTTTAATTTTTCAAACATGTTTTCCTATAAGTATAATATCTGATTAAGGGTCTTGCTCTGGTAGGTCAACTACCTCCTTTAAACCCATTTTTATCAAATACTTTATTTCTTAGTAGGGTATTTTCCTCTTTCACTTGAATTTTATAATTTTTATCAAAAGCTGAATATTTGATATAATCAGATTTATGTCATTTTTGACTTCTATTTTTATTTCTGCTCAGATTGCTCAGTGGTCAGCTAATAATCAGAGATCACTAAGGGACAGGACAATACAGTAAGGGACGGGACAATACAGTAAGGGACGGGACAATACGGTGAGGGACAGGACAATACAGTAAGGGACGGGACAATACAGTAAGGGACGGGACAATACGGTAAGGGACAGGACAATACGGTAAGGGACAGGACACTACAGTAAGGGACAGGACAATGCAGTAAGGGACAGGACACTACAGTAAGGGACAGGACAATACGTTAAGGGACAGGACACTACGGTAAGGGACAGGACACTACAGTAAGGGACAGGACAATACGGTAAGGGACAGGACAATACAGTAAGGGACAGGACACTACAGTAAGGGACAGGACAATACAGTAAGGGACAGGACACTACAGTAAGGGACAGGACAATACGGTAAGGGACAGGACAATACGGTAAGGGACAGGACAATACGGTAAGGGACAGGACAATACAGTAAGGGACAGGACAATACAGTAAGGGACAGGACACTACAGTAAGGGACAGGACAATACAGTAAGGGACAGGACACTACAGTAAGGGACTAGACAATACAGTAAGGGACAGGACACTACAGTAAGGGACGGGACAATACAGTAAGGGATGGGACACTACAGTAAGGGACGGGACAATACAGTAAGGGACAGGACACTACAGTAAGGGACGGGACACTACAGTAAGGGACGGGACACTACAGTAAGGGACAGGACACTACAGTAAGGGACAGGACAATACAGTAAGGGGAAGGACAATACAGTAAGGGACAGGACACTACAGTAAGGGGCAGGACAATACAGTAAGGGACAGGACAATACAGTAAGGGGCAGGACAATACAGTAAGGGGCAGGACAATACAGTAAGGGGCAGGACAATACAGTAAGGGACAGGACAATACAGTAAGGGACAGGACAATACAGTAAGGGGCAGGACAATACAGTAAGGGACGGGACAATACAGTAAGGGACGGGACACTACAGTAAGGGACGGGACACTACAGTAAGGGACGGGACACTACAGTAAGGGACAGGACAATACAGTTCCATGTCCTCATCTGTCTAAGTGCTTGATTGCTGTGAGGAAACACCACGATCATGGCAACTCTTGTAAAAGAAAGCATTTAATTGGGGCTGGCTTACAATCTCTAAGGTTTAGTTCATCATTGTCATGGTGGGAAGCATGGTGGCACACAGGCAGACATGGTAGCTAAGCGTGCTACATCTGGATCCTAAGGCAGCAGGAAGAGAGAACCACTGGGCTTGCCTTGGGCCCCTGGAACCTCAAAGCCCATCCCCAGTGACACACTTCCTCCAACAAGGCCACACCTACTCCAACAAGGCCACACCTCCTAATCCCTGTCAAGTGCCTTCACTCCCTAATGACCAAGCACTGAAATCCACAAGCCTATGGAGACCATTCCTGCTCAGGCCACCACACCATCTGCTTTTGTTTCGTGTCTGTCGCTGTGATCAAACACCCAGGCAAAAACAAATTAAGGGCCAGGCATGGTGGCACATGTCTTTAATCCCAGGATTTGGGAGATTGACACAGGTGACTCTGAGTTCCAAGTCAGCCTGGTCTGTACAATGAGTACTAGACCAGTCAGAGCTATATAACAAGACCTTGCCAAAAACAGAAACCCAGCCAGGCAGTTGTGGTGCACACCTTTAATCCAAGCACTCAGGAGGTAGTAGCAAGTGGGTTCTCTGTGAGTTCGAGGCCAATCTGGTCTACAGAGTGAATTCCAGGACAGCCAGAACTAGGACTACATAGAGAAACCCTGTCTTAAAAATCCAAAAAAAACCAAACCAAAACTAAACCAAAACAAACAAATAAAAAACCCAAGCCAAACTGAAAAAGCCCAAACCCCCTAGCACTGAAGGGAGAAAGGATTGATTTTGGCTCACAGTCCCGTTACCATTGCCAGGAAGTCACCCGGACAGGAGCTGAAGACAGCTGGTCACATGGCATTTCTAGTAAAGAAGCCGGAAGCGATGGTTGAGCACCTCCTTTTTCCACTTGTATTGTCTGGACCAGTCGGGGAAGGCCACTGCCCTCAGTTACACAAGGTAATGGCCCCACAAACATGCCCAGAGGTCCATCTCCAAGGCAGTTCTAGATTCTGTCAGGTTGCTAACGAACATCAAACCAGGGTCAAAATGTATTGATTTATGACCAGTTTTGTCTCGTTTTTGCCTCGTTTTGCCTTACCCTGTGAACGCAGAGCTGGAGGCAAAGGTATATATATGGAAGTGTTACAAAGGGTAGCTTTCCAGAGGATGAGACAACATAGTATCTCACTGAAGTAACTAGCCACTGGGACGTGCTGCTGGTAGCCATGGAGAAGGCACTGTGGGCTGCCCTTCCAGTTGCGACAAGGTTGGGCTTCTGGCTGCGTACGCATGCGCACGCGTGCTGTGCCAGGTCCTTGGCATCCTAACTAACGTCATAGATAGAGAATGGAGTCTAAAGCCCGGGTTCAAGGCTGCTGGGTGCAAAAGCCTGCAGCAGTGGCTGGGACTAGGGACAGAAGGACGCCGCGAGAGTTGGAGCGCTGCACACCATCTGCCTTCCACACCAGCACCCAACCCTTTCTGTGTTGGGATAGAGTGAGCGCTTTTAACAAGTTTCCGGTGTGCTTTTAGTTCATTCTTTCCAGCCTTGGTTCTCACCCTTGATTGCCCATTGAAGTCACTGGTTTTGAGTCTTGCGTTGGCTGCTCATCAAATTCTTCAGGGTAATTCTAGTCTCGCACTCCCTCTGCTGGCTGTCACTAATATGACGGTGGGCTATCCCCACTCCTGATCACCCTTGTCATAACCTGGATATATTTTCTTGATGTATTGCTCCCTTTATTGATAATGCAGTGGCCTTCTTTTGAGATCCACTTTAGCAGATATCAGAATAGTTACACCAGTTTGTTCTTTTTTTTTTTTTTTGGTTTCTATTTGCTTGATAGATGGTTTTACGTGTTTGACTCTTAGCCCCTGGGTGTCTATACAAGGAAGGTGTGTTTCTTGGTGAAAACAGAAAGTTGGATCCAGTTTTCTTTTTCAATATGTGCAGGCAATCTGTGCCTCTTTATTAATGAGCTGAACCATTTGCATCTAAGTATGCTATTGAGAGAAACTCGCTAATTCCTGTCATTTTTGTCTCATTTTTCTTTCTTTTTTATATTTATCTATCTGTTTGTGTATATGAGTCTCTCTCTGTGTGTGGAGTGCGTGTGAGTGTGTGCATGCGTGTGTGTGAGAAGACCACGAGAGGATTATGTTGAAGGGAGCGGGAAGGGTGGGGCCATCTAGCTCTCTGACAACTGACAGAGCTACAGGATTTGGAGCTGCCCGCCAGGGTTTTGGTCTTGCTTTGGTTCAGTGTTTCCTCACTATGCCCTCATTGTTCCCTTTCAGAACAGCAATGTATGAATGTATGTTCTGTGCCATCGTGTGTCAGAAGTATGTAATTTACAGGGTGTTACAGTTAAGAGTTTACCTTGAGTCTCAGAAGAGATTTTGAACTTTAAAACAATGTTGAGACTGAAAGCCTATGGGGACTTTTGGTTTTATTTGTTTTGTTTTCGAGACAGGGTTTCCTGGCTGTTCTGAAACTCCCTTTGTAGACCAGGTTGGCTTCAAACTCACGGAGATCCACCTGCCTCTGCCTCCCGAGTGCTGGGATTAAAGGCGTGCGCCACCACCGCCCTGGTTTATGAGGATTTCTGAAACTGAACTGAATGCATTATGATTTGGCTACAAGCCTATGGGGTCCAGGGAGCGGAATGTGGTGGTTGGAACGAGAATGGTCCCTGGGCTCATACATCTGAATACGTGGTCCCCAGCTGGTGGAACTGTTAGAGAATGATTAGGAGGAACGGTGTTGTTGGAGGAGGCTTTTGACCAGCTGTAGATCTTTGTAGTGGTCTGTCTGCTGCAAAAAGATGTTTCGTTGGTGTTTGGGGGTTCTGGTGTCTGGTCTGGTTCCTGATTTTAGGGGGGAATGCCAGAGAAGCAATAACAGCCTGTTAAGGAAACAAAAAAGAGCTCTGGTCAAAAGAATTGGCTCTTTGGCCTGGGTGGAGACCTAATGTTCCGCCTAAGTCAGGTCAGTCACTTGGCCAAGGAGCCGTTCTGAAGCACGATTAATAAAAGCTCAGAGAGAGAGATTGGGGTTCAACATGAAGATTTGAAAAGCAAAGCAGCCAGTCACTGGCTTTTACCTCAACCTCAGTCTGAAATGGTGATTCTGCCTCCAGGAATCTCAGAATGAGACTGTCTCCTCCCGTTTTATAATCATCTCTAGGACTGGGCGTGTACCACTGGGATTAAAGACGTGCACCACTGGGATTATAGGTTTGCACCATTACCTCCTATGGTAAGTTAGTGTGGCTACTGGGATTAAAGGTGTGTGTTATTGCTGCCTGGTCTGTAAGGTTGGCCAGTATGGCTGTGTTACTTTTCTGATCCTCAGGCAAGTTTTATTTATTAAAATACAAGTGAAATGCCACTACACCACTCCTAGAAAGGTGGGCTCACCTTAAGCCATGCTAAAGAGATGGGCAGAATAGTTTTCCTCTAACGAGATAATGTACCTTTTCTTTCTTAAATTCCCAGTGCAGAGCTCAGGCACGCTGCTTTGTGAGTCTGCTGTCTTGCCCGGATACTCAGAAAGGTGTAACCTTTTCTTTTCGATTTCCACCTGACTTCTGCTTTCCCTAACCCTTGGACTTCCCCAATGTTTCCGACTTCATGTCTCCTTTTCTACTGCTTCCTTCCCTACCATACGACTGCCCGACTGCCTTGTGTCAGACATCCAAGCTGACTCAAAGGGTCATGACCTTTCCCCTTATCTCCCTGTTCTCCTTCGGGTGGCTGTTGAGACCGGTAGCTTGCTTGTCTTCTTTGTTTCACTTAAATTCTAATAAAATGTCCTCAAGGCTTCTTTGATAAGAGGTGACAGCTACGTTTATCTGTGGGTATAATTAGAATATTGGTTTAGGAAAGCGACAGTAGTAGGTTCTCCTCCAGGGTCCGTGACTTTTCTAGCCACGGCTTGTTGGCTAGGTTTGCAGGGCCTGGCATGAACTCCCTCCTGTGAAGTGGAATTAATGTCTAGTCCTGTTAGACATCTATTGGGTACCCCTGAGACAAAGGTGCTGCTGTCACACTGTTGGGGCTATCTTTCCTGGCCAGGCATTATTGTGGCTCATAGACTGAGCAGCTGGATAGCACTATCAATTACTTTTCTTCTTGGTATCGTGGACAGCACCTTCCGATACTCTTGACAGCTAATCCTCAGGAAGAAGGCTTTATCCCTCTAAGTCCTGTGTCCAAAGCGTATGGTGTCTCCAGCACTAGGGTCTTACCTTCAGGTTCTGGGAGGCAATCCAGGGTGGTGTAGCTCTAGAGTTTTGAGTTGGTTTACCTTATCGGGCATGTGTTCCCACCTACGGAGTGGACTTTACATCCAATCAGAAAGTGGTCTGTTTTCTCTGAAACAGCCACACCACTGCTACTGTCCTACTGTCTGGTAGATCAGTGTTTCAGCATGCAAGGTAAGAATGCCGATGAATTTTCTCCTCCAGAGGTTTGCATAGCGCCTTCAGGCACTATGCATGCTAGCCAGTCTTCTAGGTCTATCTTTGATGTGTTTCTTTAAGGCAGGAATCATAAGGATTCTGTTTTCCTTTCAAATTTTATTTATTGATTTAGTGTGTGTGTGTGTGTGTGTGTTTGTGTGTGTGTGTGTGTGTGTGTATGCACGTGCATGCGTACACCATGCTGCATGCATGGAGGTCAGAGGGCAACTTGTGGGAATCAGTTTTTTCCTTCCCCATGGGAGCCTGGGAGTTGAACTCACACCACCAGGCTTGGCAGTAAGTCTTTACCTACTGAGCCATCTTTCCAGCCCAGGGATTCTGTTTTCTGATCTGATCTTCTAGTTTGTATCTTTTGAGTGAAGAAGTCGAGTCTATTCAGTATTCAGGGTTATTACCCAAGTCCTGGGTTTAAAGGTGTGCGCCACCACCACCTGGCCCGAGGAGTGGTTTTTTAGGAAAACAGTTGGTCTAGAAACATGAGACTAGATATAATTTAAAGTATTTCAGACACAAATGCATGGCCGAGGCTCCAAATTAACATTTAGTAGGCTTTGTGTTGTAGACTATAAAACTAGCCCCCTCTACGGACTGTTGTGGTGACCCCCGAGACAGTCACAAGCTCTGTAGTTTGCTCGTTAACCACTTCAAACTGCCCTTTCCTCATCTCTTCCCTTTCGTTTCTACTTTTTTGTCTGATGATTTATTTATCCTTTCCCGTGACCTTTTTTGGCTTCGTGTCCATGTTGGCACGGGCAGGCTTGGCTGACAGCCTCGCAGAGTGTGGCTTGGTAGCCCCCTTCGCTCTTCCATTGACCCTAACCTTCCTGTTGGGCATCGTGGTGGTGCTGAGCCGGAGGCATGCGCAGTGCTGAGCCGGAGGCATGCGCAGTGCCGAACCTGTGACGGAGCTGCACTGCCAAGACGCCATGCGTGAACTAAAGTCCAACTCTTTTTAGTCCTACCTGTTTTTAGAGTTTCCACTGGAAATTTTGCTTTGATTTTCGTGGGCCTGCCTATGTATCTGACTCACCCCCTCCTGCCTCTTTAATATGTTTCCTTTGTTAGGTCTTTCTTTTCTTTTATAAACTGTAACATTACATGGGCGATTCTTTTTCTAGCTCTATCCCTTTGGTTTTCTTGTGCCCAGATGAACATTTCTTTCCACATATTTGGAGATTTTTCTTCTATGAGTTTATTGACTTTACCATCAAATTTTTCTCCTTTGTCTGAAATTTGCAGATATGACCTTTTCATAATGTTGCAAAGATCTTACATATTCCATCCATACATTAAAATATTCGCCATTGCGTTTGACTGCACAATCTAGTTCCTGTACACTGTCCGCAGGCCTTGATATTCTGCCCCGAGGTTCTCCACTGAGATGCTTATTTGACTTACAGAATCTCCTTCCCAGTTTCATTTCGGCTTGGTTTTGCTCCAGTATTTCTGTCTCTGTTGAGTTCTATTTTCACAGACTGAATTGATTCTCTTATTTAATTCAGCTGTTTGTGTTCCCTGGATTCCCTTCAGGAGACTATTCATATCACTTTCAAATCATCCACAAGTTTATTCACGTCCTTTTTGAATTCTTTGAGCATGTTTGTATCAGTTCTTTTGAATTCTTTCTCTGGAATTTCATCTAAGTCACTCTATTGGGGGGGGGCATTACCACGGGGTTGAAAAAAAAAAAACCTGTTTTCAGTGGACATCTCGTCCTGGCTGCGTCTCATGTGGCTTGTGTTTCTGCGTTGAGACTTTCCTGTCTCAGTGCATTAGTTTGCTGATTAGTCTTTCTGGCACCCCTATGTTCAGTGAGTGTTTGGCTTGGTACTTGGTGTTTCCCTGGCTTGATAGATCCTGGTTCAGTTCGTGTTGCTTGAAGTTCAAAGTGGTAGGTGAGGCGACCATGGCCACCCTGGGCCAAGGGTGGGAGAACCACCACTGACCTCTTTTTGTGTGTTGGAGGGAGATACTCCATTCAGCCTCTGACCTCACAAGCTAGAGTGCACTCAAGACTATGGTGTGTGTGTGTGTGTGTGTGTGTGTGTACACATGCGCGTGCATACATGGTGGGATGATGTCATGGGTCCTTTGAGTTCACGACCCTGATGTACATGGAACACCAGGAATGTGCACTGGGGACTGGTAAGTTGTATATCATTTGACTTGCCCCATCGGGGTGTGCTAGAAGCAGAAGGAATCTCACATCCTCCAACCTCACCAGCCTAGATGCACCTGACACCGTACTAGTGTGCACCAGGGTAAAGGGGTCTCATTCTTCTCTCCTCATCAGCTGGAGCATGTGGGATGCAGATGGGGCACAGGAGCAAACTGTAGGGATGGTGGGCTCTGAGTCCTCTAACCTCACAGGCAGGTGGAGCAGTGGGTAGAACTGTACACTGGGTGTGGGGAAGGAGCCACATCTGCTGGCTTCCCCTGCTGGATTTTACACAGAAGTGTGTCCTGGGGCAAAGAGTGCCAAGACCCCTAACCTCTTCCACATGGGTGTAATATGGGGTGGAGGAAATGTGTGTGGTCAGGAGTGGGTGTCTGGAGTCCTCCAATTCTCCAGCTGGGACAGACTCAGGATGGAGGGAGGGTCCAGGCTTCTCTTTAATGGCATTCATCTCTTTATCAACTACGATTGCTCTCCATGTCCTGTGTGTCTCAGCCTTAAACTCCTCACCAGCATATATTCCCACTTTTCTGTACTCCCTAGACACGGATCTAAGAGCAATAAGCAACTACCATTTCACAGCCTGCATGAGTTCTGTCACACAGTTTCCTCACCAGACAACTGATGGGGGATTTCCCTCTGTATGCTGTGATTACCATTAATGAATAAAGAAAGCTGGCTTGAGCCGATAGCAGGACAGAACATAGTTAGGTGGAGAAGACTAAACTGAATGCTGGGAGAAAGAAGGGCAGAGTCAAGGAGAAGCCATGTAGCCCCACCCGAGACAGACACCGCAACTCTACCCAGTAAGCCACGTGGAGATACACAGATGACTAGAGATGGGATAAATTAATGTTTAAAAGTTAGCCAATAAGAAGTTAGAGCTAATGGTCCAAGTAGTGATTTAAGTAATATAGTTTCTTTGTAATTATTTCAGGGCTGAGCAGCTGGGGACAAGTGGCCTCCCTTAAACAAATTGGTGCCCAATGTGGCCAACTAAAATCCAAATTTGTTCTCACTCAAATTTTCTGGACAAGGGCAGAATGCAGCCAGATCCTCCATGAGAGTGTAGCATGGATGATCCCTAGCCAGTTCCCAAGAGAGTCCTGGTTCTACTCCGAAACACCATAAGCCAGGCCCCTGCTGTCCACATTTCCCGTGTAGTGCTGAGCTTCCACTAAATATCGGTACTGCTCTTGTTGCTTTAACAAAAGCACCTTAAGAAGAACAAGTTTATTTTAGCTTACGGTTTGAGGGTACAGTCTATCATGACCGGGTGGGGAATGAGAGGCAGGAAGGCTGCTCTGACTGTGATGGCTGGGACACGGGACACTTGGTCCTTTGTGTCCACCATCAGGAAGTAGAGGGCAGTGTGCAGCATGCTCTGTGTGGGTCTCCTTTTCTTGGGTCCAGGACCTCAGCGCAGGGTATGGTGCTGCCCATACTCTGGGTGAGTCTTGACCCTTCAGTTAAACCTCTCTGGAAAGACTTTCACAGACATGCTCAGAGGTGTGGTGTGTCTCCTGGCTGATCCTAAACACTGACAAGTTACGGTGGCATGTAACCATCACACCTCCTTCCCGACACTGCCCAGCACTAACCAGCATTTGGCTTTCTGGTCTGTGCTTATTTAAATGCTCACAGCATTATCTATTTCCTACCTCTCTCCCACAACCCCCAGGGCAGCTTCCCAGTCGGCATGACAACGAGCTTGTAGAAAGCATGACGTATTGCTGCCGAAGCCTCAGAATCTGACTGGAAGCAGGGACTCGCTAGCCACATATCTATCACTCACTGAAATCTTGGGCTGGTAATTTTAGGGCCTGGTGATATCAGAAGATTACATCATGCAGGGATGAAGCATTTCGTTGTCCCATTAAAAAATACCCAACTTCTTTAGAGTTAAATCCTCAGCTCTTCAAAATTCAAGCCTCAGATTTACAAATGCATGTAATTCTCCCACAGGCCACTAGGAGGTGTCTCTCTCCCATTTCTAAGGACTAAAATATTGGGAAGAATACACTGCACTATATCCTCTGGGAGGAATGGGGGAACGTAGCTGTCTATTTTAAAACAGCAGCAAATCCTCTTTTTTTTTTTACGTAGTTAAGCTGTTTTAATGTTGTTAAAATTCTTGCATGAAATACTTTAATGTGTCTGCATGTGTGCAAATACTGAAGTTTCATTAGAAAGAAAGATAATCTGTTATAGATTGACCTGGACCAGCAAGGTGTTCTTCTGTGACAGGGTCCTGAGAGAGGGGACCAGGAGGTAGAAGATAGAGGATAGACAATAGAGAAGACAAAACATCTGGGACTTACTGGGAGGTCTTGCATAAGCTGTCTTATGCCAAGTAAGCTTATTAAGAAGTATAGCATCTTATATATTATTTTCAGGGGAAAAAGTGGGACAGAGTCAGGAGAAACTATCATCCAATGGGACAAAGACAGCAGGAAGCTAATCAAAAGATGCTGCACAAAGGGAACACGGGGTGTATCAAGAACATTGCAGACCTGGGCACAGTGACTTGGGACTAATACCTTAGCCTTGTATGGTGGGAAAGAGCAGAGAGGATTAAGGAAGCAACATCTGGGGTTAGCAAAAAACCTAGCTCTAGAGAAATTCCCAGGAATTCACAAGGATGACCCCAGCCCTGTAGTCAGACTGATAAATATCTTAAATATCACCATAGAACTTTCATCCAGCAGGTGAAGCAGAGACCTGCAGTGGAGCACTGGACTGAGCTCCCAAAGTCCAGTTGAAGAGTGGGAGGAATGAGAATATGAGCAAAGAGGTCAAGACCATGATGGGGACACCCACTGAAACAGCTTACCTGAGCTAAAGGGAGCTCACAAACTCCAGCTGGACTGAGAAGGAACCAGCATAGGACCAAACTAGTCCTCTGAATGTGGGTGACAGTTGCATGGCTGGGGCAGACTGAGGGGCCACTGGCAGTGGCACCAGGATTTATCCCTACTGCATGTGCTGGCTTTTTGGGAAGCTATTCTCTTTGGATGGATACCTTGCTCTGCCTAGATATAGTAGGGAGGGCCTTGGACCTTCCCCAAAGCAGTGTGCCTCTCTGAAGATTGGATGGGGGTGGGGTGAGAGGGGTGTGGAGGGAATGGGAGGAGGGGAGGGGGTGGGAACTTGGATTGGTATGTATAATGGAAAAAGATAGTTTTTTTAAAATTAATTAATTAATTTAAAAAGGGAAGCAGCATCTGTCAAGGGGCAAGGCCTCTTCTCTACAAGGGACAATTCCTCCTTTTCAAGTGTGAAGCTTGTGTCTGCCCGTGCAGGGACAGGGGGTGGAGAATTGCTTGGTAGGTAATTTGGAACAATCAGGTATGAAGGATTCCATTTTCTTTTGGTGCTCCTGGCTTCTCTGAGTTTTCTGCATGTCCTTGTCCCACATGGCCCATGTATCAGGGAATAGAGTCATGGTGGCTAGTGGTCACATTTTTTTGCTATAGTGGTAGAAACTATATGTATTAGCTTAGTGAAAGTCCCTCTAACTGATGGCCACACTTCCCGGCTGACCTGGTAGTTAACTGTGACCATGTTACTAAGTTCTAGCCAGTGGGACAGGAACAGACATAAAAATACATAATCTCAGATATCACCTGTCTGATATACTGTTTACTATAAAAGTTTAATCTTGGGTTTATGGATGTTTTGCCGTGTGTCTGTCTGTGCACCACATGTGGGCCTGGTGCCTGTGGAGGCCGGAAGAGGGCATCGGATCCCCTGGAACTGGAGTTGCGGATGGTTGTGAGCCACCACATGGCCTGAAATCAAACCCAGGTAGAAGAGCAGCAATTCCTCCTGACCACAGAGCCACCTCTCCAGATCTATTATATTTCCAAAACTGTTTAGAGCTCAGGTAGGGCGAGAAGTTTAGTAGATTCATTTCTCAGGACATCCGTGGCTGAGTTGGATAGACACCTGGCATAGATTATTATTATTTTTTTTTTAATGCTACATACCTCCCTGAAGGCGGGGAGCCATAGGCAGTCATCACGCTGGTGCTGGTTTTGCTGTCTGACCCCTGACAGTACAGAGTCAGGCTTAAAGTGGGTAACTGGAAAGCGCAGCTCACCTGGTGCTTGAGGAACCAGTCTAGACAAGCCTCCTATGAGAGGGAGGTCATGGAAATCTCTGCCTTTTCCTTGCAGAGACCAGAGCAGTTGGCTGTCTATTTTACTTCAGCCTTCACTGGGCCTGAGACACAATGGATATCCCTGTACTTAACTCAAGGCGAAGGGCAGGCCCCAGGAGTGGCCGGAAGAGAAAGAGAGGGAGTTGTGGAGTTTGCAGCCAGAGACAGAAACTTAACCTGCACAGCTGGGGACCTGCTCTGCGGCAGGGACTTAGGGCTCAGCTGCCCTCGGATCAGAGTCTTGGCCAGGTGACTGGGGAGAGCTTGGCACAGATTCTGTTGTTGGTCTCCCTGGCTCCCACCGCCACCCTGCCACCCAGGAATTGGGGTGTGGGAGCAGCTTGACTAGGGGAAAGGTGAGGCCAGCGTGCTTGGTGAGGCCAGCGTGCTTGGTGACGCTTACTCACTAGTGGGGCAAGGGGATGTGAGCCTCCTGGGCCAGCGGACCTGGGCTGCAGCCATCACAAAAGTGCTTCTGGCCTCTTCTAGGGAAGCTAGGGACAGCAGGAGCACCTCTTGGACCAAGGCCACACTGCCTGCATTAGGGAGCACGCCATAGACAAAACCTGTGCTTCAACACCAGCTCACAAATGAGGTCCTTGGCCATGTGGCAGTGAAAGTAGACTTTTGTTATTTTTCTGTGACTTCCGGCCTGCTCTAACTCTGTAGGTGGAACAACAGGAAGGAGAAGGAGGAAGGAGAGGATAGCTTCTCCTTCACAAGCACGGGGGAGGCCTGAGCTGAGTGTAAAGGGGAGCCGGCTCTGAACTAGACGTGACGTGGCAGTTTCTATCTAGAATGGACCGGTTACTGCAATTTGGAAAGATAAAACATAATTGCCTGAATGGGACTAATCAGAACAATGACAGGAGAATTATGGGGTCTGCTTGAGGCCATTTTTGTGGTTTGAGACAGGGTTTTACTCTATAGCTCAGGCTGGCCTTGAACTCATAATCTCCCTATCACACCTCCCAAGAGCTGGGAATGCAGGCATGTGCTTAGTTGTTGGGGATATTTCAATGGGCAAATGCTGGGGAGTCATTTGAGTTTGCACAAGCGTTCGCATAAGCCAGTCATGTGGCTCTCTGACAACAGACTCCTGACTGAGGCTAGCCCAGGAGGGAGCTATAGTTCTGATGCAGTTTGAGTTTTTCCTGGAGGCTCATAAGCCAGAAGCCCAGTCCTCAGTCTGGCTATGTTAAGAGGCAATAGGAAGCTTTGGGAAAGGGCAAGCGGGCAGCCATTAGGGGTGCTGCTTTCCAGAGGGATAGCCAGCTCTTACGGGACCCTGAATTGTAAGACTGAATTGTTACAAGACAGAGGGACTGGCCTTGCCCTACTCTGACTTCCTTTCGTATTAGATGACTTTTCTTCTTGTATATACGTATGCCACCCACAATGACATCCCTACCTGAGCTACTACGGTGCAGTTTGGACTTTTAGCTCTCCCAACTGTGAGCAGACTAATCCTCTTCTCTGGCTATTGCCCAGCCTCAGGCATTTTGTTAGAGCAACAGGGCACAGACTAACACAGCATAGCAGGAGACCTTGAAATCCTCTCCGTGGTGCTCACGCACAGGTCCTGAAGGAGTTCCCTGAGCGTGCACAGTGTTGGACCTGCCTTTACAAGGAACTCCCTGCCAAGGCAACCTCATATAAGGACATTACATTAGGAAGTTTGAACTGGCTTACAGCATTCCCCTGTTTTGTCTCTTGAAGCCACAAAGACAAGCACATTCCCTATGGACAGGGATACACAGGAGACAAGGCTACCTCATCCAGTCCGTCTCTAGACAAGGTGACCCCAGTCCCTCCCCACCTTCACCACCCGAGGCAGTGCAGTCTGATGGAATTGACATTGTATGACTGCACGCATTTAACATTTATTTTGACTGTAAGGATGGAACCGGCGTGGTATGATTGCCTGCACTTAACATTTATTTTGACTATACGGTGGAATCGGCATTGTGTGATTGCATCGTTTAACATTTATTTTGACGGTAAGGGTGAGTGCTGTGTTATGTGATTAACTCAACTACTCCTTGCCTTCCATGGAGGCTGAGGGAGGAACGGATATCCCAACTGCAGGCTCGGGATCAGCAAACAGTCCAGGCTGGCTTCTTCCCAAGGTGCATTGAGTCCCTAGGGGAGGCGCCGCTGCTCTGTCCGCAGTATTGATGGGGGCGAGAGATCCGCAGGGCCAAGGGCTCCAAGGGAAGCAAGGAGGACATGTGCAAAAATGATCAAGTCCTAGACCAGGGTGGACCTGGCCTAGCTTGAGGTGAGAGGGGTTGGGTGGGGGCTCACTAGAAGTCCACGTCTGGCAGCCGTGGGGACACAGAAGGCTTCTCAAGCTGGACAGCATAGACAGCAGTTTCACTCCCCAGGAGAGCCCTGTCTGGTCTGTGTTTCCCAAGTCAGTGGGAGCGCTGCCGGATCCTTCACTCGGCCACATCAATGGATAGCATGGCCTTGATGGCTGGGAATTTGTTGCAGGAGAAGTCGGCAACCAGTTGCTTGGTGCCACTCCGGGTGGGAAGAATCTCAAATCGGATCCGGGACTTCTCCTTGGGACGCAGGGCTGGCACACTGATGGGAAAGGATACGGATTAAGTGTGGATGTGAAAGCCGGAGAGCTCCAAGTTTGGCTCTAGCGGTGTCTGGCAAAGCGACCACTTCTTCACCTCTCTCTCTAACTGCCTCTGCTAACCTGGGTTCCTTCAGTTCTGTGACTTCCAGTTGGTGGGGAGGCAGGAAGTCTTACCATCTCCCTAATATGCTAAGCCCTAAAGATCAGATTCTAGCACTGGCAATTAGGACTTCAAGTTTGATGAACTCCAAACAAAATGCAAATGAAGATCCTTGGGTACCGACCCCCACAAAGAATGAAGATTTGAGGCCACGGGATGTTCTCCCTGTCCTACTTAAAGGCCCCCGCCTGTCCCACATCCGACCATCCCTACAAAGCTGCTTAGACCCGGGACTTACTCGATTTTGAGGTTGCCACGTAGCAGGCCGCTGCCCTCCACCATCAGCACGCAGTCCCTCACTGGCTCATCCAGGGGGTTGGAGAAAAGCATCTGCACGTTCACGGGCTTCCGCACATGAGCCTCCTCCAGCACCTGTGGGGGGGGTCCATGAGTCAGGGTGCTACCTGTGTGGCCCCTGCTTGCTGCCCTGGGAGAGCTGAGCATGGTGACGGGGTGAAAGAGGAACAAGGCCTAGGATGTAGGAGGGAAGGGCGTTTCATTCAGCCGTAACTATCAGGTGCTCTCCTAACCCACGTGTGGCAGCAAGACATCACTATTATCCCTACGCTGTGGTGGGAAACAGATTCAGAGGGGGACCTGTGCTGTCCTCTGTGACTGGAAGCAATAATATGACAACTCACGGCCTCAGCTCCTCCAGAAAGGGCAGCTCCTCCTTCCAAAGACAGCCCACTGCCAGTTACTTTTCCTGAACCTTTTGATTATTTTTTTTTCTTAAGAAAAATTTTATTTCGTTTGTGTGTGTGCGCGCGCGTGCGTGCGTGCGTGCGTGCGTGTGTGTGTGGTTTCTGGCCTTTCAAGAGGCTAGAAGAGGACCTCGACTCTTTGGAGCTGAAGTTAAAGGCCATTGTGACCATGGTTCTGGGCACCAAACATGGGCAAGAATAGTACTTGCTTAAATAGCCATCTCTCCAGCCCCTTTAGTGGTTGTCTTTCTTTTTTTACCCTTAAAGTCATTCCTGGGAGATGCCAGCTACTGAGGATACACCAAAGACTCCCAAGGTGACTCAGGTAGAGGTTCACAGCCATGGTCCCTTCTGCACTTGATCACAAGAATTGGGGCAAACAGGCTATTTTTCTGTGGTGACACACAGGCTGCCAATTTCTTTCCCAGCTTCGGGAGCCCAGACAATTCCTATGTGTCATGTTGCGGTCTTGGCAGGGCTCCAACACTGACCCAGCTGGAGTCACAGGGGATGATGTCTTGATTTGGGGTCATATAAGCAACACAAACTACTTATTCACCCCAAAAGGTGGAGACTGTCATTTATCTGATAAGCATCAGCTTCGAATCTGGGCAGACATAGTCGGCAAGAGGGATAATTACTTATCTCTCCCCTTCTAGCTAGGAACAAATGATGTCATGGAAAAAGGAAGTGAGCGTTTTGGAAATAGATGTTGAAATTGTGTGACTGGCAGATTTCTCTCTTTTCTTCCTTTGAGAAACACTGGAGATTGCTGGGCTTGTGAGTTTCTTTCCCTTGTCATAAGTGCTCATGGCTGCCATTGTATGGTGTCAAAGGCCAAGCTCAGACTGATTTGACAGCTTGGGAAACTCACACACTGGGAAAAAGAAGGACTTTCCTGCCCCAAAGCCTAGGCTATTTTTTGACAGGCTTTAACACAGAGCAGCACATTGTGAATAAGTGAGGCATATTAAATGCCACAATTACTATAATTTCTCTCCTGGAACTCAAGGTATTTGTAATAATTTGAAGAGAAAAGCATAGTTTTATGCTATTAATGTATGACAATGCTCCATAAGTAGTACCAGATTCTTCTTGCTGACATTAAATTTATACATCTGTATATTTTGCTATCTTAATTGTTGTTTATTAGCCAAGTCTATAAACACACTCATTTCCATTTTCAAATATCTGTTTCTTTTTTTTTCTTGAGACGGGGTTTCTCTGTGTTCAAATATCTGTTTCTTTATCTTTATGGTTATGTATAATCTGGCTCTATAAATGCATCCATCAGACTGGATGGATATGGACCACTAGTCATGAACTTGCAGATTCGCACCCCTTTGGGAAAATACTCAGATTTTATTTCCGATCTCATTGTCTAAGGTCCCCGTGTTAACCCGTGTTAACCACCAATCAGCATTAGAGGAACCAACAGAATTTCACCCAGTGTATTATCTTTTTATAGACTTTCTTTATGAGTTTAGAACTCTGACTGCTCTGAGTGAACCACATGTTGACTTGTTTAGTGGACAAAAATATCCCTGTTTTCTAGAAGCTCCAAAAGAGGGGAAAATGTGGAAAATTGGGTGTCTCGTATAAAAAGGCCCAAGGAAGTTCAGTACAGCCTACTTCTTGACTGGGTGCAGTGATAAAGACATTATAGTATCTTTAAAGATAAATTAGACATCATGTGGAAATCTAAAAAATGTTGAACAAAATTGAATATATGAATAAAAGATGACTCCAAGGATATTTGAGGATTAGGGAGTAAAATGGGGAAAACTGACTTAATTTAAACGCTCATGGTTTTTGGGCAAGATGTTTTTACAGCCAAGCTGGTCACTGCCCAGCGTTGTTCCCCAGCTCAGGGAGTGGAAGACAACATTCAACTGTCCATCGCATCTTTGAAATGCCTTGTGAAGCAAGAGGGGCTGAATCATGCAGGGGTCATGCAGGGATGGCCAACAGCTTCCCTCTGGGAAGGGAGGAAGGGCAGGCACTAGCTTTGCTGTGCCTGGGACCCACAGAGGGCGCTGCTTCTGTTTTATGAAGTTTGTGTGGCAGGATGGCATTGACTAACAGATAAAGGGACAAATTGTTATACAAAGGTCTGTTTTTAGCTGGGACAAATGCTTAGAACGTTCTGAGGCTGTGTCACTGGTGACCAGGCCTGACTGTGAAGAGCTATCCAGAGATGCTAACCCTGAGGAAGTGACACCCTGCCAGGGGAGTGTCTTCTCTCTCTGACAGAGTTGGAGCAGCGGACTTGCTAAAGGACCTGCTCACTTTCCACACTGATAAATACTGGAGCCCAGCTATAAGGCCAAGTCACTTTGGTGCAAGGCCCATGGTTGGGACTACTGCCCCACGGTGACTGTCTGGCCCCTGAGGTGGGACTGCTGCTGTCCTGAAACACAGCTGGACCAAACAGGACAGCAAAAGGTTAGCTGCACAGAGAAATGGGAGCCTGCATCAAAGTGGACACCCTGGGTTCCCTCTTGATACCGGGAACCCTGGGAGCTATGGGCAGCTTAGAAGAGGTGGGACCAAGGTGGACACAATTACCTGGATCCTACACAATGGGCACATGGGAAGCCGGAAGTGGGATTGTACAGGAAGAGACAAACGCTATGTATAGATACAGTAGGTGAAGGTGCGGCCTGATCCACAAGAGGGTCTTGTGTACACCCCTAGGGAAAATCAGCCTTTTCCGCTCACTTCCTGGTGTCTGGGGGAGGCACTCCCCATATCCTCTTACCTCCAGGGTCAGGGTGGGGTTGTCTAGGATGACGTCCCTCTCCACCACCACCTCAGCCTCATCTGTCACCTTGCATATGGCTGTGGTTCGGATCATGTTGTCCGCCTTCAGGTATCTATCGTACCGAGAGTACGCGATCTTCACAGGATGCTGTATTTCTGAAAGGAGAAGCAGGGAGTGGGCGATCTGAGGGCGAAGATGGGCTCTGATATCGTCTTTAGAACTGAATTATGGTGGACTGAGCCGGTAGGAGGATCAGTAGGTAGGTAGCCTATTTACTTTCATTGCTCAGATCTTGTGGGGTGTGTGTGTGTGTGTGTGTGTGTGTGTGTGTGTGTGTGTGTATGTTGGTTTTGGTTTGGATTTTTAGCAGTATGTGTTTTAGCAGTATGTGTATGTGTTCCAGAATAGGGATCGAGGAGGTGCCAGGATTCAAGCCAACAAGCAGACTCCAAAAAGGGGGGACTTGCTGACCTGAAGTACAGATGCCCCTCCCAGGCCTGGGGGATGTTAGAGAATGTGTTTCCTTCTAAGGGACAGGGTAAGAACAAGGATGCTAAAGGATTGCCTAATGGCCTCAGCGATAAGGATGACAACCCAGGAATGACTGGGAAGGGAAGCCAAGGCCTCGGCCAAGTCAATGCTTCAGTCCTCCCAGCCATCCAATAAGCTGTGGGTCCAGTGTGACAGGGCCCTCCACTTCCTTCCTCTCTCTGGCTCCCCCTCACTGAAGCTGTGCTTCATGGCAAACAACTCCCATGGTTCCCTGCTGCCTTAGGGAGCAAGTCCAGACTCTTAACTTGTCCCTACCCCAACTGTCCAAAAGGCACTGCTTCCCTAAAAAGCCACCCTGCACCTTCTTATCATTTTGTATGCAAATCAGGCGTGTTTCCACCACACTTTGCCTTGTGGGTTTTCCCTCATTGGAACGCCCTCCTCTGGCATCTCTCTAGGCCCTGAGGACTCTCTCTGTGGCACTGGGAACAGGATCCAAGGCCTCGTGCATGCTAAGCTCACACCCTATCAGCAAGCTACATTCCACCCCACTTTCCCACCACTGTAGACAGCAGGGATTTCCTCCTTCAGACAGTCTGCACACTGCTCTCCCTTCCCACAGTTGCTCTTGGTGGCCTGGGGGTAAGACAGCTAATTAGGAGAAAGCTCCTTTAGCTTTTAGATGAGAAGAACTGGCAGGAGCTGGAGAAGACCTCCTTGGGTCTGTTGATCCCCGCTTCTCAGTGGTCTAACTCTGAGGCTCAGAAAGGAAGGAGACTCACCCAGGCTTACCCAGAAAGTCCTCGAGCACTGGGACTCCAGGACTGCTTCACCTGCCTGCTCCCTGCTTTCATTCCTTTCTGCTGTCTTTACAGAGGATTAAAATACTTTTTCCTTCGTACGGAATATTTCTGGCCTACAGACATAGGTCTTCATGGGTGAGAGCTGTATCTTTGCTAGAGTTCTTGTCTACCATTCAGAGGATCCCGAGTTCCATCCCTAGGTTTCCCCACCACCACCACCAAAACAAAAGGGCTCCTTTTTTTTTTTTAAGTGTCAGAGGCAAATAATAGCAACAGTTGTTTCTGATATTGAAATTTCTGCTGGAAGACAAACTGTAATGTGTGTACCTTTCGGTGAAGGTAACAGAGCTCACTTTCTCTTGGCACTCTTCCAAGACGGGCCGTATAATTAATCAGTTTCCATTAATTCTTGGTGTGAGGCAAAGAGCCACCCCACCCTTGCTGATCTGCTTTGTCAGCCTAAACTTTTCATTACAGCTCAAGGATTTTGCCAATGTGGGCACACCTGCGCTCTAATCCCATGGAACCAACCTCCCTCTACTCCACCTTGTTCCCGTCCCATCTCTGCTGCCCTGAAGCAGCAGTGAACCTCCCAAAAGCTTAGATCTCCAAGAAAATCTGTCACTGTCATCAGGAGTCAAGAAATGGCACTCAGACCTTGGGAGCTATGGGCAACATGGGGCAAGGGTTTAAGATCCTGGAATCTATTGCAGGCCACCCAAGGCCAAACGTACAATAGGACTGGGGGATGAGAGCAGGGTGGCACCAACAAAAATAAGAGGTGACATTGGGTTTAACATCAGGAAACCAAGGACCAAGACCTCAACCCATAAGCACTATGGCAAAGCAAGTCACAAGTCTCTGAAGCCTTATGTCGGACTCTGTAACATAGGACTTGAAGTCCACCTCATCTAGAAAGGTCAGATGAGGTCACATTTACTATGAAAATCATGCAGGGTAGCACAGACCTGTACAGGACGTTGCGCTGTGGCTATGAGCTACCAAAGCCTCCCTTCTTCCCTTGCTAGGGTGTCATAATATGAGGTTAGCACAATGACGGGCCTTGCTCATAGGACAGCAACGTCCAGAGCATCAGAACTAAGGCTTACCCATGGAGGCCATTCATTATTCCACCCGTAATGAACTGACTCACCCAAAGCCCAGCAGGAGCCCTTCTGTGATCAGCTCCTCAGGCTTATTGAGTCCCAACAACAACAGGATGAGTTACCTTCCTCGGGATCCAAGGATATTGTGGCAGAGTCTTTCCAAACTTCGTGGACAAGGGTACCATTGTAGACGATGGTCCAGGCTGTCATGTTCACTGTCACTGTCTTCCTATCTCTTGTCAGGTTTTTGAGCATCAGGGCCAGACTGACTTCTTTGCCCACTGCCAGTGCTCCAATGACCCTGAACCTCCCAGAAATGCTGGGAGCCCCTTCCTCCCCTGCCAAATCTCTCGCAGACGTGGGGCCAAAAGATGCATTAGGTTTCAGTTTACTCAAAGCCTTCTGGTGCACTTGTCTCTCCTCACTGGAACCTGTGAGTTGGTAAAAGAAACAAAAACAAAACAAGGACACCTCAGGGATGTGACCGCTATTCAGACAATGGATGGTATGTCCAACCCCACACCCGAAAGTGACTTAGAACTAACATTGACACCCCTTTTGTGGGTCCAAGTTGCTCCCAGCAATTGTCTGATCGTGTAAGGTCTCCATTAACACTTCCTAGTATAAGGCTTCTAGACCAACCAGTCCCTGGTCCTTTCCCCATCAAGTCTACACTGTCAGGAAACCACAGGGAAAGCTGGGTCAGTTCCTATAAATAAGCACTCTGGGGTATCATCCTTTCTTTGCTTTAAATTAGATTTTTTTCATTTTCTGCCTCCCTCTTTTCCTCTTCCCCTCCTTCCCTTCCTTTTCCTCCTCCTTCCTTCCATCTCTTTCTCACTTCTTTTCTCTTTCTTTGGATGAAAAGTCTTTTGTGAGCCTTGAAGGACCATCATTTATAAACAAGCGACAAAGTGAGCCAAGGAGTCTTAGAATGACTCCATAAGCAAAATCAAAGTTACGAGAGAGAACTTCAAAACCCTTCCCCTGTGCCCCTGCCTTGTGTCTATAGGAACTATGGGAGTCAGAAGGTGACACTTTTGTCTGTACAAGTCAACAAGATATTCCTGTGACTGATAAGGTCCCAAGTCATGACTAGTTAGAAATTCCAAATTGCTGAGAAATTTGGACCCTCCAAACGGCAAGGGCTAATCTAGAAGGGTGCCTTTCCCGACTCAGACCCAGGCTGTAGGTGCTGCTGACTCTGGCAGCAGAAGCAGTGCGTGGAGAACCCTGGTGACACCCTAAAAAGGCTTGTGGCACACTGAGAACAGAGCAGACTACTTCAAGCCCAGCTGACTAAGCAGTTCCCTTCTGGTTCCCTGCCTTGACCTGAAGACATAAGTACCATACAGCAGAAGATCCCGGCTTCCCAAGAAGACAGAAGAGTAACCGTGTTGGCATTTGTGGGCCATGTTGGTGGCCCCTAGGCTTTTTCCAACCATTGTGAACATTTCAAGGTAAACTGGAAGGCTTACGATGGGTGCTCTCCAAGTTAGCGAGTCCTTTCCATGAATTATGTATATTTCCTGGCAGGGACTTCAGAGGCTCATGCTAAGAGAAGCTGCTGGTTTGGACTACTCTGGAATGTGGATGAAGGAAGGGATGGCCTCATCTCCAGGGATCCGCAGCCTGGTCCAAGGATCCTCCCCTGTCCCCTGCTGCAAGAAGGGAGCTGGATTACCAGGCTTGACAGCTCCTGGAGGGCCAGGTTCCTCTGGATGCCCTTCCATTCTTGCTGAGTTCTCAGTCCACACCCAGGGCTGAAGGCTGTGCCGAGCTTCTGAGCCTCTGTGCCTGAGACCTTGGAGCAGGCTTTTGCACAAGGAGGTTCCAGAGCCTATATAGGTCACCTGCTGGGCTTACTCAAGACTATGCTTCCTGCTGCTGTTTTCCCAGCACAGCATTGCTATTGTGTAAATGCTTAGCAACCCATTTTATGAGCTTTTCCTGCCTGGGGCCCTCTGAGACCAACTGGCATCATTAGGCAAGAAGATCTGGATACATCACGCAGCTGCTCCATCTTGTCGTGCAGGAGCTGAGGTGCTGCCAGGAGTCCTGGGGCCCCTCTCTATTGCTTAGGAAGCTGCTAGATTTCTGGAGAGGCAGGATCAAAGAGTGAGAGTAATAGGGACTCTCACAGGCTCAGACAACCAGGTAAAAGGTAGCTGAGCAAAACAGGCTATGGAAAGGCCTCATTCCAGGGAGAGCACAGACATCCAATTATGGAAGACCACCATCCCTAGTCACTAACTCCTTGCTGCGTGCCAAGCACTGCACTTCGCACTTTATGTACATGTTTGTGTTGAGAACCAACCCTAGAGAGGCATGGCTATTCTCGTTTTACCGGCAAAGGGACAAGAGAACTGGAGATCCTACAAGCTTGTTATAAGTGGGAGGTAGGACTGAGAGTCGCCCTCCGTCCTGGTTTATTTGTTTCCTGTTTTCTACACTTGCTTTACATCATGACACTGAAAATGCCAGTCTGGAACCTGCCTCTCCAGTGATAGCATCTGCTCTGTTTTATCTACAAGGTACCTGGAGGAGGCATTCAGACAGTAGGCATTCAGAAAGTCGTCGGAATCGAAATAGAATCACTTGTGCCAATCGTAACAAAGATAAACAAATACTTGAAGCCGAGAGGTTACAAAGGGAAGAGTCCTTTTCACAAACGCCTGATAGCTGCTTTGGCAAAAAGACTACCAGAACCACGAGCTTCTTCAGAGGCCACAAATGTAACTCGACCCAAAAGAACCACAAGGACATCTGCCCCGCAATTGTCTGCTCAACCTTGCACGGCTACCACCTTGGCCAAAAAGTACCATCTCAAAACATCTGATGACATTGTCTTCATTTCTGCCTCTGAAAGCATTCTCTTCACCTCAACCCCTTTGAGGAGACCGATGGTTTTCTACAGAGCGTGTGTTCTTCCAATGCGCTACCATTCTCAAACAAGTGGGTTTCAGTTAGAGACAATCTCACTGGGATTTTTTTTTTGTTTTTTTGTTTTTGTTTTTTTTTTTTCATATTGACAGACTCAGGAGTATATATTGGCTGAGGACAACCTGCAAAATGTCCATCCACTGGTACCTGGTGTGGATGCCCCTGTCCTTGGAGCCAGACTCCACCTCCTGGAGCCGGTTTTCTCCTTCTGTGAACTCCAGCCAACAGCAGCAGCCACTAGTTGTCAGAGATTTCGTCTGGTTTTAGGGGCACTGCGGGCACATTTAGAAGGGCGCTTTCTTGCTCCCTTCCTAGAAATTGACTTTGCGGATCAAGTGAGTCAACTACTTCCAGGTCTTTTGGGAAGAGTGAAGTATCAACCCACTGTAGAGCGCCTGTGGCCTGCTAGAGCCACTGCCAAATGCCCCTGGGCTATTTCTAAAGTGGAACTCCACCTTCAAATGGAGAACTCCTGCCGTCATTGAGAACTATGGTGCTCCGGGTTCCCAAAGCAACTCTAATAGAGATAAGGTAGCTTCACAGCACACGGCCTTCCAAGGCGACTGTAGGATACCAGCAGCAGTACAGAGGATGGAGATTTCAGGGACCATGGCATTTGCCTCTTCAGGTGACCATACCTCTGGGCTTCTTAGGGGATGGGAGCTATGAATGTGTATGGCATAAACCCACATTCCTGGATTTCTTCATCTATTTTTTGTCAAAATGGCATTTTCTGTTTATGTTCTGGGAGGCAAAATGGACTGATAGAAAAATGTGTCCCAAAGCCCTGAGAACCACGCCTCTCCCTGTGATGTTCAATCATAGTGACATTCGTTCAGTTGTGCAATTGAGAAAGGATCACCTCTGGAGGTGGGCTGGGCTGACAGCTGTCTGTGCTCTGTGGCTGTGTAGCGTGTGTTTTAGCTGCTCTTGGTGTTTCCGTCCCCACTGGAAAAAAGCAGTTGAGCACTCAATGGTAGAGAGACACACCCTACCAGTTGTACAGAACAGACTGAACTGTAGAGGTATTGGGTAAAGGACTTTTGTCCTGTCATTCCCAGAGCTGTCCGCCCATCACTAAGTTCCTTGTGACATCACTCTGTCAGCACCAATCTTACCTTCTGGATACTTATACTTGTCTGTGACATCCAAGCGAGAGTTGCTGCCCACGGCCTTGGTGCTGATGTATTTGCCAATGGAGTAAGTGTCCAAAGAATTCTGCTTCTGGCTGCCATTGCTACTATTATAGATCCAAGTGATGCGATCGGCATTGACCTCCGCGAAGATGAAGACCATGTCAAAATTCAGGTTTATATCACCATCTCGTATTCCATTGACGGAAGCTGGACCACACTGGAACACACCTGGCGGCCAAGACGCAGAGTTTGGATGCGTGCAAACCATGGTTAAGCTTATCCACTTCCAGCCTGCCTAGACACTGCTTCCAAGGGCCTTCTGCCAGCATGTCAGCCTTCCGCCTTTCCCTCAGCCAAACTGCAGCCCAGACCGTGACCCACTGACGTAGAACAGCTACCCACCACCATCACTCTGTATCAAGTCCCAGGTCCAGCTCCACTTAAGACAGGCTGAACTGTATGTCCTACATGTGTGTCACCTGGGCTGGCGCTCTGATGCCAGTCTGGTCTTGCTGTGAAGCGCTGCCTTTCTGCCTCTGAACTCACCGTGGCCCAGAGATGCACTGACCGCCCATTTCTAGAAGTCTTTCCTGAACATCTAGTGCATGGAGTTCCTCGTGCCTCTGCGTCCTAACCCCAACCTTCATTTTCTCTTCCAGTATTCAGCACAGGTAAATTATATGGACACACACACACACACACACACACACACACTATGTTTATAAAACTAACAAAAAGATACACATATAATTTTTTATACTCGGGGGAAAGAGTGACCCAGATTTTTTAAACCATAAATCACAGAAAGTAAATCTGATATCTTGGCACACGCAAGACATTAGTGGGTCAGTAGTTAGTCTTGGTTCTGATACTTTATTCTCCTTTCTATTCCGTTTTGTTTTTACTTCGTGGCATGGTTACAATTCATTAACTTGATTTTATGACCTCTCACAAGTTGCACTGAAAAGTCTAAAAAGTAGTAGCTAGAAAATATTCAAAAGGTTGCCCTCTAGCCCCAAGTTTACAAAAGGGTATCTGTTAGCAAGGTCAGGGTAGGGACATTAACGTGACAATAAGTCTGAATTTTTATTCTAAATCCTTTCATAACTTCTGAGCTGCTCTGATACTTTCAATTATTTATGTACATTATTTATATACATAGTATATATTAATTTATACATTTTTATTGTTTGAAAGGAACAACTCAAAATGAAATTAACAGTCAAGACAGGCTTCTCTAGAGGTTAGAGGCAGAGGATGAAAAACTCCAGAGAGGTAAGAGACGAAAGCAAGTGCATGGGCCCTTGGGAAAGACAAGGCACCGGGTCTAAAGGGGAGGCTAGCCTGCCAGAAGGCATACAGGAGCAGAAGCAGTAGCTATTGCCTTGGGCAGGCCTGTCCCAGAAAGAATAACAGGACTGAATCCACAGGGCCTCTGCCCTGGGAGGATCATGCTTTCGGTGGCAGTGGTAGGAAGTAATTATTGACAAGGGCAGGTATCTTTTCCCCGTTGCCTGCCATATATATGCTAGGGTTCTTCAGTGGTAGCAGCAGCTGGAGGGGCTGCAGAGGAGGTGTCCATTTAAACAGCAGCACGGGCAATACAACATAAGTTAAAAAAAATCCTTCATCCCACTGTGCATTGGGGAGCTAGAGAGGGCTTTGGGTTACTCCCTCCTGTAAATAACAGAGCCAAGCTCCAGCGGGGATTACCTTGGCTTCTCTCCTGCGGGGTGGCATCCAGCACCTGCCATCCATTGTACGAGGGGCCTAGGTCAGTCCGCACGAACCAGCCTTCATTCCAGACATGGAAATTCCTGCAGACAGAAGCCCACGAAACTAGTGAGTGGCAACAATACACCTCCCACCAAACAATGCAGCGCCCAGTTCCTCCCTGACGGTGCGGACGCTGTGCCAGAGATCCTGCTGGCCTTGCTGGGCATCCTCGCCCGGAAATCCTCCTCTGAGGGCTGTGAACTGAGGCTCTGAGACACGGGAGCCACAGCTCGGGTCAATGGAGGGGAGTGAGGGGTCTGCTCTGAAAAGCAAGATTCAAGGAAAAGGACCCCAAATTCACCTATAAGCTGCTCACATATCTGGGTGAACCTTGTATTCACGAGGCAGACCAAGTAGCCCAGCGAAAATGATGGAACTGAGCAGCCCCCACTATGCTGGGGGTTTCAGATCTGGGTCTCCCAAGGATCTTGCTGCTACACAGCAAAGGGATACAGTCATTTGTCCCACCTAGGGTAAACCAAGGTCACGCAACATACAAAGGACCAGCAACTACATTAGTTTGGCCTCAAGAGAGAAATCGGTCACGTGTTGGAGTTGTCAGGCAAGGCCCTCACAGCAGCTACCGTGCCAGAATCGAGGACAAAAAGGGAAATAGGCCGGGCGGTGGTGGCGCACGCCTTTAATCCCAGCACTCGGGAGGCAGAGGCAGGCGGATCTCTGTGAGTTCGAGGCCAGCCTGGTCTACAAGAGCTAGTTCCAGGACAGGAACCAAAAGCTACGAAGAAACCCTGTCTCGGAAAATCAAAAAAAAAAAAGGGGGGGGGGAATAGATCCACAGAGAACGATAGATAGAAATATTTTTGAAGAACCAAATGGAAACTTTTAAGTGCAACCTCCCTGATATCTGAAATTGGATAATTGACTGGGGGAGTTTATTAGGGGAAGAGCTGTAACAGGGGAAGGATAAGCACACTCGAAGAGAGATCTGCAGATCACTTGGATTATCTAGTCTGGAAATGGGAGAGGGAAAAGAGATGGAAAAAAAAAAAACCAAACCAATAAAGTAGAGAAACAGGCACAACATAGATGCCAGACAGAGACTTACATATTAATAAAAACAAAAAGAAAAGAAAAACATGCCAATAAAGACGGTTTTATTAAGCAGTATAAATGATGACTGGGTATATGACAATAGTTTTAACCTCACTGCTATTAAAAGAAAATTAAAATGACAAAGAGAAACCGCGACAGCCATGCAGATTCTACCTGCTAGCCTAGCAGAGGTTAAAGTCTAGGCTGGGGGCCTTGTGCACTTTCAGTTAAGAAAGCAAGTGTTACTGCATACTACCGAGGATTTAAATTGCTATGACCTTTGCAGAGGGCAATTTGGCAATGAGTATTAAGATCTCTAAAAAAATTTGCATATTCACTAAGCCAGTATTTCCACCATGCGGGATTTCTCCAGGGGGAATTTTTATGAATATGCACAGTCATCTAGGCTAGAGAACTCCAGTCCAGCATTGCTCGTGAGAGCAAGAATGCCGGAGGAAAAACTGGCCAATAAAAGAATAACCAGAAAAAAATGTTGCACAGCTATAAATGGAATATCACACAGCAGTAAAATAAATGACAAGCAAAAGCTAGCATTTAACAAGGAGGGGTTCTCTAAAGGACCGCATTAAGTAAGAAAAACAAACGCAAGCTGTGTGTGCGTGGTGCGCACTGTAATCCCGAGAGGCCAAATCAGGAGACTGTAAACTCCAGGCCAGACTGGGCTGTACAGTGACACACATCTCAAAACCAAAACGGACCCCACAAAAAACAGCAACAAACAAACAACCCCCTTAAGAAACCCCAATTCAGCCAAACCAAACAAAACCAACCAACCGAACAAACAAGCAAATCAGCTGGCAATTAGGTGTTCTACAATGAAAGCAGAAACCTAATTAAAAATCAGGTTAGGAAACAGTGTGCACATCTCCACGTGTACACGTGTGTGTATGAATCCTTTTCAGTAAAAATCCCTTGCGGCTGGCGAGATGTCTCCGTGGGCAAAGGTATTTGCCGCGCAACGCTGCCAACCTGGATCGGATCTTTGGAAGAATGTAAAGGCGGAAGGAGAAAGAGTCAGCTCCACATCACTGTCCTAGCTGTATGCTCAGTGCCACCCAGCCCACCCCTCGTGAACACACACAGGGTAATAAATAAAATCACTAAAAACAATTGTAGCCGGGCGGTGGTGGTGCACGCCTTTAATCCCAGCACTTGGGAGGCAGAGGCAGGCGGATCTCTGTGAGTTCGAGACCAGCCTGGTCTACAAGAGCTAGTTCCAGGACAGGCTCCAAAACCACAGAGAAACCCTGTCTCGAAAAACCAAAAAAAAAAAAAAAAAAACAATTGTAGAGGAGTTAGGAACTTAGCTCAGAGGTGGAGCACTTGCCTCAGAAGCTTGGGGTCTAGGTTTGGTCTCCATCATTGGAAAAGATTGAACCGAGTTAGTCCCTAATGATTCAATTGTATTAGCTAAATTAACAGTTTATGATATATACAGCACATATAAAACAAATTTTATATTATTTTTGTAGTGTTTCATTTTTTAATCAGGAAAATTGTTCATTACTTGCATGACTAGAAAACAAATGAATATTTAAAAGATTATGTACACTATAAAAACAACAAAAGTCAGAATAGCGTGAACATAGAACATTTAGTCCTCTAACTGCCTTCAGTATATTTACTCTTTTTGTGTGTGGTGGTAGGGATCAAACCCAGGACCTGGTGTATGTTACCATTGATATACAGCCCTGCCTCTGCATTAAATCTGTGACTCTATAAAATGGAAATAGCTACCATCCCTTTTTTGACAATTTATAAACTATGGTACCAAGAGAAGTGATCCAGCATCTTACATGGAGTGAATTTCAATTCAAATATAAGGGAGAGAAAATGGAAATATCATAATATTAATAGGGAAAGTGAAATGGTTTAAATATATGATGAGTTATATTACACTTAAAATAATTTCATTTTGGAGGATATTCAATGGCAGGAGAGTATGTTTAGGGCTGGAGCTCAATGGTAGAGTGCTTGCCTAGCATGGGCAAGATCCTGGGCTCAGGGCTGGAGAGATGACTCCGTGGGCGAAGGTGATTTCTGCCAAGCCTGATGACCTGAGTTCCATCCCTGGAAGCCACATGGTGACAGATCTGATTCCCACAGGTTGTCCTTTGACGTTCACAGGCTCACTGTGGCACACATATGCCCTCACATATAAACATCCATCCATCCATACATAGACACAGGCTGTTTAGACAAATAATAGATGTAAACAAATTAAAGACTCTAGGCTAAGTACCTATCCTAAAAAACAAACAAATCCTATGACTGAGGTCATGAAGAGACTGGCTTCCAAATATGAGAAGTAATAGACAGCATCTGTCACATGTTCTATCTTGAACTTTGCAAAATGTATTACCTGCATTCTATAATCAATAAAAAGACACTAAGGAATGGATAGGAAACTATCAAATGTTAAAATGTGTGAGCAATAGGGTCATAGATGAGTTTTGCTTCTCTTAGGTTTTGAAAATTCCTATAACTAGAGAAAAAAAGTCATAAAAATTATCTCCAGAAAGATCCAGGAAGTCCATTTCCAAATGGTCCATAAGATTGGCTAGTCCTCACCAAGGAGGAGGCCCAGCAGCACCAGTGGGCAAGGGTGTGCTCCATAGAAGGCTGGGCGTGGGATTAAAAGGAAGCCTGGAAGAAATTGCAGAGGATTCCTGACCTAGTCCTTTAATTTATAGGTGGGAAACTGTTTTTGTGGGTTTTTTTTTTTGAAAAAAAAAAACAGACAATAGAAACAGCAACAAGTAATTAAGCCACTGTAGATAGTGAGAGTATCTGTCTCTAGCTGCCCATCTTTAGAGAAGTTACAGCCCATAAGGGGCTGGTTCCAGGATTCCCTCGGGTACCAAACTCTGCAGTGCTCAAATCCCTTCCATAAAGAGACATAACATTCAACATAATCTATGTGCAGCATCATATTCTTGACATCATCTCTAGATGACTTATAATGCCTAATATAATATAAAGGTGGTATATTTCTAAATATAATATTTAGAAAATAATGAAAAGGAAAGGCCTATTGTGTTCAGACAGACATAATCACCAAAGGCCTAAACACACTGTGGTTCACAGTCGCTTGAGTCTGTGGGTGTGGAAATCATTCATTCACAGAGAGCTGGCTGTCTCCCCTCTGTAAGATGCCCAGGACCCGCCCTCAGATTCTAGACCTCATGTGCTTTCTGGTAGTAGAGACCTATTATAATCTATTTCTAGATTAGTCACAAATTTACAGTGTGACTTTGGGCAAGTCATTTTTCTTTGTGGCAGCCCCGAGACATGTTTGGTCTTATTAGGAAGTGCCACTTAGTGTTTAATGTGAGCCAAGGAAGCCAGCTCTTCCATCCAAGTGGGTCAGACAGCATCTAGCCCAAGCAGATCCCACCCACCACACCACGGCGGCTGCCCCCCTTTGGAAAATACCAGGATAGGCGTGTTGGGTTTAGGAGGCTTTAGTCAGGGATAATAGCAACAGCGTTCTCTGGTGCTTTGTAGTTTTCAAACCTGCCTGAGTTCAAATTCCATCTCTACCTTCTAGTTATGTCTTTTGGGAAAAGTATTCAACCCTTCTGTGCCTCAGCCCCTCAACTGCAAGTTGGGTCTTAAAATAATAAAATAATAACACCTATCTCATGATTTGTGAAGTGTAAACGTTAGCACCGAGCACACTCGTTGGCACGTCACAGTGTACTGACTGTCGTTACTGTTGCTAAGCAACTCAAATTGATCCTCACTTTCCATAACTTAGGGCTCATGTGGATAGGAGTTGAAAGCTTCCAATATTCATGATACAAAGATTTAGACCCAAGAACTTTCTGCCTAAAATTAAGCTGTGCTTATTATAACAGGGAAGTAACTCTGCCCTTGTTGGTGTGCTGATGTGTAGGTCTCTGGAGGGAGCAGCTAGATCTCATACCAAACACATGGTCTCAGAATAACAATGCTGTTGCGACTCAGAAGAGCTGGCAAGAGGTCTGAATATTAATCGAGTCCTAGACCAGCTCTTATGCTTCCCTGGAGAAGAAACGTGGGAAGAGAAGGACTAGGAGGCTTGCACACATCTATAGCAGGTGGGTAGCAGATCTGAGAACAAGGCTCAGGGCTCTCTGTTCTAACACCATCTAGACCTGGTTCTCCACACCCAGCTGTTAGGGAGTAGGGTGGGGAGAGGATGCCATTCCTGTTGCCTTCTGAGAAGGGATCCATTAAAGGAGTAGGAGGGCACAAGGGACAGGAATCACCTGATTCTAAAATGACAGTGGGGCTACCCAGGTCTGTCTCTATCAGGCCCTATTTGTCTTACAGGTGATTATATTTTGAATAAATTACTAAGCTGGCAAGAAAATAAATGCAATTTAAAAGCCCTACCTTTCTGTTTTGTTGAAGGTTCTCTAGAGGATTCCTTCCCTGGGTTCTCCCAGGGCTTACTCTGAATCACTGGCCTGGACATCAAATGCTATGCTGCCTTGCTAAGTAGCTACACTCAATGCCTTAGTCCCTTGTCCCCAACACTGCTGTGAATTCTTTCAGTAGAGGAACCCGGACTTAAGCTATCTGATCTCCTTGCAGTTCCTGGTGTGCAGGGTCATCATGGATGGGCTAAACAGAAGGCTGCCCTTGGGTAGCCAGTTGTCTTCCTCCTACAGTGGAGTGCTTTCCCCCAATATTCGGAACTGACTGTGAGGAGATTTCAGACACAATAACAAAGCAAATCTAGGGAAGAAGAGAAAAATACTCATTTGTGGGAAGATGGAAAACAAAACCCTTGTTCTAAGTATTGACGTCTCTAGAGAGAAGGCTGTATATTTGCAAAGCAAGGGGGAACATCCTAACACTATCCCCTGGGAAACATCCTCAAGCCGTGCGACTGTGGGTGGATTATGCAAGCTCACTCTCCTGTAGAGCGGAGGGGATGTTTCTGTTAGTTCAGTTGATGACACGGGGTTATTTATTTGCATTAACAGCTTTCCCCACTCTTTCTATTTTCACTTCATTTTATTCTATCAGACTAAACACAGCTCAGAAAAGGTGGACCTTCTTATTCCGGAAATAATAATATGTTATATAAACAATCTCAAAGTTGAACAAGAGTGCTATCAGCTCTAAAATTCACCTAGCCATGTGGACCCTCATGAGCAGTTGTGCATATGTGTCCTTTGAAACTGATTCAAGCAATGGATTCTTGACTACGAGTGTGGGGCTATAGAGACTCTCAGCGATCTACGCATATACACCATTTTCAACTGATAACAACTGATAATAATCTATCATATGGTATAACCTTAAATGGTTGTAATAATATGCATATATATCGTACACACATTGCTATAAGTAGTTATACATTTCTAAGTTTTATATAACCTTCTTCTAGTCGGCATCTATTATAAATTATATATGTGTGCATATGGCTACCTGTGACAATGGCCTATTTATAATTAGAAATATATGATACCTAAACATAAAAGTTTTCTTATTTTCACCTGCAACCCAGAATAAAATGTCTTCTTTCTGTCAACTAAGATGCATAGTAAATATATATAAGCTATGAGAAAATGCATTGCTTTGTTTTTGTCGTGTTTAAGAAGATAAGCTGTGCGTGATGGTGCACACCTGGAATCTCGGCACTCAGGAGCTGAGGCAGGAAGATCATGAGTTGAGGTTATCCTGGGCTACGGAGTCATTCTCTGTCTCAAAAAAAAAAAAGGAAATACAAGGAACAACAGCTCTAACAACAACAACAACAACAAGACAAAGTGACCCCTGGAGAAGGAAAAAAATATTCTTAAGTCACCTTAAGTCATCTGGTTGCTTGAATAGAGATAAATTGGTGTTTGGTTGCTGTTGTAGGAAAATCAATAGCTACAAGATTTTAACTTCTCAAGTGGGACCAGGACTAATGGACTCTACAAACCCAGGATGGTCTGGATTTCCGGCTCTGTCCTCTACTGGCATCAAACCCTTCTACGGGCTGCAATGCAGGTCTCATGAGGGACAAGATTAGCCGCATTTCTGCTCTCAACCACGCCTGCCTTGCAGTTACTTTCCTTCCAATCCTAGCGTGTAGCTGGGCTCTGGGGCAAGGTGGGGAAGGTTGGGGAGGGGGGTTGCTCAAACTTGGTGCTCTATGCCCAGGGAAATGGTGGTTGATGGCTTACCACACACTGTCGCTGCCTTTCTCCAGGGGATTTCCCATGGCGTCGTAGTACACATCCACACTGAGGTTGCGATCTGTGTCATGAGCTGAGTTGAAGTTGGTGATCACCCGAGAGGGAACCCCCAAGCACCGCAGCACTGCAAACCAAGGTCAGTGTGAGGATGCTGGCCGTGATGACGATAGTATGTTAACGTGCCCCATTACCACCCATAAAAGCCACACCCCACCCACATACCTGTGTTGAGGGTCCCAGCAAAGACCCAGCACTGGCCATATTGAACTGGTCTGTAGCCAGATTTTTTCCAGTTCTTGAGGATCTCCACACTGCCATTCCAGGTCCTGGGGTCCAGACCACCGGCATAATTGCCACTCCAGTTCCCAGCAAGAACCCCGTTGTCATCATTGCTATTGATCTGTGTAGAAACACCCCCACATCCAAGTGAATCAATACCATGTCTTTCCCATAGGAGTGACTTCCAGGATTCAGAACGCTGGGTGGGAGATGGGGACGCCATGGGGTCTTGAGTGCACTTTTCTGTCTCGAAAACTGTAACAAATCTCTCAGGGGGGGTGGAGCTCATGAATTTAGAAGTACTTAGTTTAATGGGTCATGTTTGATTGCTCTTGAATGACATCGATTCTGTACTGCAGGATGATACAGAAGTAGGGGACTCCACAGTTTGTCAGCAACAAGACTGGGCCCAGAAGTCCTCTTTGCAGGAGACAATGGCTGTCTGCTTGGGGGTGTGGGTGGTGCCTGTGGTTTGAAGTGTGTGTGTCTGGTTTGTGTGTGTGTGTGTGTGTGTGTGTGTGTGTGTGTGTGTGTGTGTATGAACCCGAAATTACATTGGAACTTTAACATATAACTTCTTAGAAAAAAATAAAGACAGAATATTGCTGTTCCTTTCTTCTTCGTTCATTCATTAATTTGTTCATTGATCCACTCAGCTTAAGCATGGCGCTTGTGTAAGGGACACAACTGTGATAGGACCCTGGGCGAGGACTCAGGGGACCGCAGTCTCCTTCTCCACATCTTTTAGAGACAAACATGAAGTTCTTATAGATGAAACCATCTCGAAGGATGGGATGCTGGATCCATCAAGTCGTCTGTGGGGAAGGGGTCAGAGAGGAAGTGAGACCAGCCTTCGGTGAATAATTGTTGGAAGTGACGGCAGATGTGGAGGGACTTGTGTGTTCCTCTCTACTTTTCTATAGGCCTGGATTTCTTCATAATAAAAATTACAAAAGAGGGTTGGGGATGTAGTTCAGTAGTAGGGTACTTGTCTAGCCTGTGGTAACTCAGTAGTAGGGTACTTGCCTAGCCCGTGAGCAGCCCTGGCTTCGATCCCCAGTGCAAGCAGTACAGACTCACATGCCTCTTTAGATATTCTCATCTCTCCAGATGAGACAGGAGGGAGAATTCAGAAGCACTACCTGTTGCCTGTTTCCTTGGTGATCTTGGGAGTCAGTTTGTCTCCCTGACCACTAGGCCTTCCCATTCCAGTACAGGGGAAGTGAAAACTAGAAGCCCCAGAGGAACCTTCCCAGCCGTCCAGTTTTCAGACTCCATTGAACTTTACCCTTTATCTCAACCATACACTGAGAGGCTAGACTGAGACCCCATAGATTTCTCAGCCCATCGGATCCTCCCCTTCTCTTTGGAGCACGTGGGTGTACCAGGCTTACAAGAGTGGACAGCAGACACAGAAAAACCAGGACAAGCCACCAGCCTTCCCGAAGCCCCAGCGCAGAGGCGAGCTCTGTCTCACTTCTAGTGGTACCCCCGCCAGCTAGGGTGGCCCTGAATGTGGAAGAGCGGCAGCTCACAGGCTCCTGGGTCATAGGTGCTTCAGGGTAGGTCCCTGCTGGCTCAAAGCCCAGCACTTCAAAGCTCTGCATAAGCCATAATTAGCTCCTGGCCTGACCCAGCCCAACAGGAGGGTCTGGAGAGAGCATCAGGGAGGCACGTCTGAGGAAATCGGCTCTGAGATAGAGTGGGTTGGCCCCAGGCTGGGAGTGAGTCAGCACTGAGAGAACCAGCGGCTTCCAGGTCCGACTCACGTACTCCAAGTGCTGGCAGGAAACTTGGCTTCTTAAGTGACCCTGAACGCGAGTTTTACTTAATCTGTTTTCATTGACCACCCCTTTATCCAAGCTCCTTGCTTTGCGAGGTTCTGCCCAGTCCCCTTTAGTCCATTCTCTGTCCTGGCTATTCTGGGTCTTACAGATCTGGTTCTGAGCATCTCTGGGTCCGCCTCACTTCTTTCCTGTAAGCCTTTGTTCTGGATCCCTTTGTTTTGAGAGTCCTTCCCAATTAAGCCAAGGCATCAGCCCATGCCGCCCAAAGCCTGTTCCGATTCCTTACAAAGTAACTGGGCAGCTTGGGAATAATCCAAGATGTGCCTAAACCATGCACCAACATAAAAAGACACTAAAGGTATTTCTGGATTATTATTTAGATCAAGAAAGTAAGAGTGAAAGAAATGACTTTGATTGTGAGCCTTCTTTGGAGACAGGGCCCCACGGTGAAGCTCGGGATGACTGGGAACTCCTGATCCTCTGGCCTCCTCAGGCTCCCAAGGGCCATCACATCCAGTGAGCTTTTCACTTCTAAGCAGGGAGATCCTCTGGTCACTTTTTGATGGAGACATCCTGTGCACACTGAGTACAGAGCCATGGATTCTTCCAGGATTGTGTGTGTGTGTGTGTGTGTGTGTGTGTGCATGTGCACGCGTGTGTACTATAGTGGGATAGGTTTCTCATGTATGGGTCCATGAGACTGGAAAGAGTCCCTGAGCCAACTCAAAATCTTGCTTGACTCACAGGGCACACCATGGAAAGGTCACATTAGTCCACTGAGCCTCTCTCTCTGTCTAGATACTGAGTAGGACAATCTGCTCTCTTCCTGTTGTGACACTTGAGGGTTCCATGCTGCCAAGGAGGTGTACATTCCTGTCTCAGTGGGCACATGCTTCCCTTCCCAGGAGGCTTGGTGATGGAGCAGAGGCTTAGCTTTTCATCACATCCAGGTGAACAACTGAAGGTTGTGTTCCCATCCCATCTAAGACAGGCCTGGCCATATGGCAGAAAGAACTTTGGAACTAGCCATGCCTTGGTCTGGTTCTGTCATTGCTTCTCAGTTACTAAACTTACAGGAGTTCCATGGTCTCTATTGGCAAAATGGGCAGGGTCATAACTACCAAACGCGGAGTGCCTGGATCTGATGTGTAGTCACATGGCAGCCTGGTAAGCAATACTTACTACCATTTCCTGTTACTTACCATGGCACTCAGCACCCGGCAAACATATTTGGGATCATTTCTGCGGGCCACATCAGTAACAGGGTCACGACGGAAATTCAGACTCCTATCCAAAATGGAGAGGCTGATGCTCAGAATGTCTTCTTCAAACTGTTCATAATGGGACCACATGGTAAGAGGGGAGAAACGACCCATTTTGTTGTTATTGTTGTTAGTTAAGGGAACAAGAAGCACAATGGTGAAGCGCACAGGGCTCCTTTGGCCCTTTTACTCGGTGGCCTTCAGAGCTAACAGCTGCTGAGGAAGAGCCACTGCACCCAGCCTTTCCCTAGCAAGCTCACCAGGCCCCTCACTCTACATGAGCCAGAACCCACCCCACTAACGTGAATGGGAGACAACAGGGAACCCTTCATTCTTAGCTTGTCATGAACTCAAGAACAAGTCAGCCTTTCTAGCCTTGGTTTCTCCATCTATTTAATGATGGGTCAAGCGAAATGCATCTCAAAGTTCCTTTGTGGCTCTGACTGTTATCGTGAGTGCGTCACTTAGATTCCTGGAAAACTAGGTCTACAGATAAAATGTGTGGCTGAAGACATAGCTAAAGCTATTTTTACAAAGTAAGACACACACGGGATTGTTTCACATGCTAGCTCTTGTTGCCTTAAGTCTCCGCATTTGTTTCTCCTTCTTCCTGGAATGTTCTTCTCCAAGACAGCTAGCAGACTTCCTTACCTTGTCAGATTCAGCAGACCCTTCTTAGAAAGGCTTTCCCAAGCCATCCCACCAAGGGAGCCCCGCTCCCACCCTTGGGTGTACTATATACTCTTATCCTCATCTTCTTCCTTTTAATCAAGTCAACACATACACTCAACTTAGGAACTTGCTGGAGTTGGCTCCATAATAGAACCTGGAGTCGGCAGGAGTGCACCTCCCCACCAACTTCTGGGCATCTGGGTAGCCTGGCTGGGCATCTAGGTAGCCTGGCTGCCCAAGGTCCTTCATTCTAATTCCTTTGTTTACCACCTGGAAAAACTAAAAGTGAAAAAAACACTCCTAAACATTTTCTAAGCTGAGAAAACCCGGGAACTTGATGAACTCCGGTGGCAAGGACACAAAAGGTATGACTTTGAAAGGCCAACGCCACACAGCGATGAAGCTTTACCAAGTTATCATGTGACGTGAAAGCCAGAAGCTGTATTATTGTCCTGAGATTCTTTGCCGGGCCTGTTATTTATTTGTGTGTCAGGCATCAGAAATATTTCACCTCATCAATTCAGTAATGAGTCCATCTCGCCTACTAGACTGTGACTCACTTGAAGCAGAAAATTTATTCATCTGTATCCTTAGGGTTCAGTTTAGGGTCTAGAGCAGAGTAGACGGTCAACAAATGTGTTCCAAATGAATGAACAGGAAATGAAAGGCAGGAAAGTGAGCAAATCTGCTAGAAGCCCTGAGCATCTTGTGTTAGGGACATAGCCCTAGCTCTTTATGGTCCTTTTACCTGTCCAAAGTTCCAGCCAACCATGCCAATTCGGTTTGTGCTGCCCACGTAGATGATGCCAGAGTCTTCCTCAACATACTCTTGTCTTTCGGCGGAGTTACTCATGAAAACATCATCCGCTGTTTGATACACACACACACACACACAGACAGACAAACAAACAGACACACACACACACAAGGGAAAAAAAAACAGAAACAAAAATAGATCCTGTAGTGAACCAATGAAATACGCTTTCTTCCCACTCCTGAAGACTGGTGTTGGGGTTAGAGCAAGAGTCACTGGGGCTCATACCACAGTCTGACTAATTTTCTTTCTTTTTTACTTTTCTTTTCTTCTTTTTTCCCCCCAAGACAGTGTTTCACTGTGTAACAGCCCTTGCTGTGCTAGAACCAGCTCTGTAGACCAGGCTGGCCTCGAACTCACAGAGATCCGCCTGCCTCTGCCTACTGAGTCCTAGGATTAAAAGCCTGCACCCCCCACCACCTATCCTACAATCTGACTGAAGAATGAAGTCTTGAGCTATGATGCTTGCAGCTCTCACTGTGAGGGGCTCAGTCTGGAAAGAGAAGCTAAGCTAGAATAAAAGCCTAAAACTTGGACCCAAGAATGAGATTCCTTTAGATAGAAAGGTACTAGGGTACCGCCTCACTGTGGAATTTTACTGTCATCATTATCTCTTGTAATTTATCACGTTATATATAACATGTATATAAAAGCTTATACAATTCCTATGGGAGCCTGATGTACACTCAGTGGGAACAAATTTGAGGATGAGATGGTGTAATTGCCTAGAATCACATGGCTGGGTTAGCTTTTCTGCTCCTCCTACAGTCCAGAAACTTTCTACAATCAGGTCTAGGCCTGTAAGGAGCACACCTCAATCGTCCTTATTTTCCACACTCATTGCTTCTATCAGGGCCATGGAAGGAGGGGGGGATGCTGTGATCAGAGATCTACCTTGCAGCCATGGGTTGAAGAGCAGTATAAACATTCCGAGTTTCTGAGAAGAGGCCCTGCCCTGGGAGGAGATCTCAACATTCATTGTGTACCACCCGATGGGTGCATTGGCAGGACTGGCGACAGCAATGGTCAGATTATTGTTGTTGTTGGCTTTGAGGGCTGCATTCCAGCCACCTGTACTTCTCCCAGAGATGGAAAACACAGCCTTTGTCCTGGCTGACTCTGAGGGTTGGGGACCTGTCAAGGAAATAGAAAATGAAGGAAACCAAAGGGTGCTGGATAGGTCCTGAGGAGAAATCAGGCTCTGATGACACTGTGAGCTCCTTTAGGCCAATGGTTCTCACTCTATGGTCATGGGTCACCTAAGACCATCAGAAAACATAGATATTTGCATTATGATTCATAACAGTAGCAAAATTATAGTTATGAAGTAAAATAAAATAATTTTATGGTTGAGGGTCACCACAACGTGAGGAACTGTATTATAGGGTTGCAGCATTTGGAATGGTGAGAACCATGGATCTAGGATTTCATTCAGTAAAGCATCCCATCACAGGGCTTGCGGGAACATGTAGGCCACATCCTTCTTGATTTGAAGATGATAAGTCTCATGCTCAGAGATACAGAGCCACCAAAGTCAACCAATCATAACCCAAAGCCCAATGACCCCTCAAGGGCAACTCAGCTGTGTGCATGTGTAGAAGAAGCAGACTGGGTACCTGTAGAAACAACAAAGCTCAGATCTTCTCCAGACTCGAGACTTCGGTTGCAGGATATTACCATCTCCCAGGGCTGTCCTCTCCGAACAATGAAATCCCGGCTGGAGTACTTGTCTGTGTGATGTGCCCTCCGGTTCACAGGCATCTGCCAGTTGACATTTTGGACTTCTAAAGCTATGAGACAGAAAGCAGAACCTGAAGTCTTGAGGGGTCCTTACATAGTGTGCAGCATACCAAGGGACAGCCATGGGTGAGGAGGCAGGGCAGAGCTGAGCTTCTAGAAGAAGTCACATTAAAGCACAAAAGCTTTGATCTGCCTAGCAGGATGGTCACCACTTGTTCCCATCCAACCTTTCTGTATTCAAATACTCCAATGCACAGGACCCAAGATCACATGAGTGTGTGGCCTTTCCAGACCACTCCACACACTATCGCTTCTGCTCAGAATCTCTCCATCCACCTGGTGCCTTGTCGTCAGGCCTTGAAGAGCAGCCGAGCACTCAGGGAAACAGCACCCAACCAGCTAGAAGAGGAGTGTCAGAAGAGACTGAGAAGACAGTGTGTGGGTGAAGCCCTTACTGTGAAAGGGTGAGGACCTGGGTCCAGACCCCTAGCACCTCCAGAAACAGTGCAGCTGTAACCTCAGCACTAGGGATGGAAATAGGCAGATCTCCAGGGCTTGCTTACCAGGCAACCTAGATGAAACAGCAATCTCCAGGTTCAGGGAAAGGCCTACCTTGGGAAATGTGGAAGGGGGCATTGAGGAAGGTATCCCAACACCAACATCTGGTGTCCACATCAAAAATAACTGTCTTGGGGGCCTGGAGAGATGTCTCAGTGGTTAAGAGCATGGCTGTTCTTTCAGAAGACTCAAGTTTGAGCCCCAGAACTCACAGGAAGGCCAAGAACTGTCTGTGATTCTAGTTCCAGGGGATCCTACACCTTTCTGTGGCTTCTGCAGGCACTGGGCACACAGATGATGCACATACGTGCACACAAGCAAAACATCCACATACATAAAACAAAAATAAACAAATACAAAAACCCAAACAAACCCAACAATCCTGTTTTAAATACAGCTCAAAATGCAATCCAAACAACAAGGTAAATTTGGGGTATTCAAAGTTTGTGTGTGTGTGTGTGTGTGTGTGTGTGTGTGTGTGACCAATTATTTGTAAAGCACTGTTAGACACATTGGAATAGAAAATGTGACAAGAAGTTTGACTTTTCAAAGGTCTTCAGTAGTGAAGAAGTGAGACAAGAGAAAGACGCAGTGAACGATGGCGTGGGAAGAATTTATCTCTTTCAACTAGAGGTGCATGGGAAATGCAGTCAAGAGAGGAGCATTTTGGTTTTTGACTGTAGAGGTCAGAAAAGGCTTTCCTGAAAATGCCTGCCCTTAAAAGAAAACATAAAAATGTCAGAAAGGTACATGAAGGTTTGTGGTCCTCAGCATCTCTAATCACCAGGAACTGTGAATCAAAACAGATGCTTTTACCCTGGTAGGAATCGTTACTACCAAGAAAAGTGATATGAGAGGATAGGAGAGGAGCCCTTGTGCCCTGCTGGTGCTGCATGCCTTTAATCTCAACACTTGGGAGGCAGAGGCAGGCGGATCTCTGAGTATGAGGTCAGCCTGGTCTACAGGGTGAGTTCCAGGACAGCTAGCACTGCCCAAAGAAAACCCCGTTTTGAAAACTCTACCCCTCCAAAAGGAAATGATTACAGCACAGCCATCATGGAAAACAATATGGAGGTCCTTCAAAACAAATTAAAAATTGAACTGCCCCATGGGTATGTATCAAAGGAAATGAAATAAGTAAAAAGAAATCTCTAGTTCCATGTTTATTTTATTTTGGAAGATGGAGGAGGCAGGATCTTGCTCTGTAGGCCAGGCTGGCTTGGAGCTCGCCATATATCCCAGGCTAATCTCAAACTCATGACCTTCCTATCTCGGTTTTTTGGGGGCTGATTTTTAAAAACCCTACCTCCTACAATTTTGCTCACCACCTTCTGAGCATCCCAGATGTGGAGAAATGGTAGCGCTTTGCTTTTTGTCTTGTTTCAAAGAAAAGAAGGGCTTTGTCAGGTGATGGTGGTGCACACCTTTAATCCTAGCACCAGGGAGGGAGAGGCAAGTGGATCTCCAAGCCTGAGGCCCACCTGTCTACAAAACAAGTTCTGGGATAGCCAAGGCTACATATACAAAGGAATCCTGCCTCTAAAAACAAAACAAAAACAAACAAAAAAATTAAAAAAAAAAAAGAAAGGAAAGAAGGTCTTTATGGGATAGGTGATCAGACTTCTTGAGCCTCCCTGGGCTTCTTGATTCCCCAAATGATGCATGACCAGAAAGTAAGACTCACTCTGCTAAACCATTAGCTGTTCGGGAGCAGAAAGAATATTCGAGATGGCCCTTCGCTGAAGACAGGGGCAAGGACAGAAGGGTGGGGAGACCCACATTTATGGTTGGCATCTGTTCCCCTCCAACATGTCTACCCCCTTCTTCGTTTTACTAACAGTTATGTGCTCTGCGATAGCTGTGTCTTTTTCATTCCTCCTAGGTCAAGATGACACTGAACTTCAGGGTTCCTAGGCTGTAAGGACCAGGGAAGCGGCAGAGTGACTGTGGGCTTGAGGACCAGAACCTTAGCTGAGGTTTACTGGACTTTGATGCGCTTGTCATCATGCCAAGTCTTTACATGCCGTAGCCCATTAATTCTGGGAGTTGCATTCAGAGTCACCTGCTTTACAGATGAAAGAGCCAAGACGTGGGGAAGCCTTGGTCATAGTTACTTCATCCCTGAGTGGGGTACAGTCACGAGAGTCATTCTCTCTGCCTGTCTTGACACCAAGTATCTGCTCCCTAGGGGTGTGTGTGTGAGACTGGAAGGCTTCCCTGAGCTGAAGGAAGGAGGACAGGTGGACTCACGCTTGTCACCTGCATGCAGTGCGTCAGCTGGTGACGGCACACGGAACCCGTGATGTATACTATTGATGAAACCCGACAACTGAAAACCAGCTCGGGAGACCCACATCTTACCCTGCACCTAGAAGTCAGCAGTACCCGGCTGTGCTGTCTGACACAGTCAAGAAAGGAGATTTGGTCTCTGCCTTTTCCCGGCATAGGCCTTCTAAGACATTTTGAATCCTCAAAAGGGTGGACGTCTTTTTAAACTAATAAGATGATTGGGAGTTTCCAAGAGCTTCAGGATAGTGGCTGGTTGCCTAGGAAACCAACCACGTGGTCAGAGGGCTAGAGCTTTCAGTGCGGTGACACTGATCTTCAGGGAAGGAACACTGATTCAATCATCGATGATTATAGTCACCATTAATCATTAATTAACTTTGTAATCAATCAAGCATGCCTTTGTAACAAAGCCTTCATAAAATCGGAAAGAGGGCTCGGAAAGCTTTTATGCTGGAGAATGTGGGAGCTGCTGGGGCGGGAGGACATACGCTGCCCTTCACGTCTCTCTATCTGCCTGGTCCTGCATTGTGTCCTTTGACAATAAACAGGCAATCTAGAAAACACACTGTTTTCCCAAGTTCTATGAGATATTCCAGCAGATCTTTGATCATGAGTGAACAACCCCCTCCCAATTTTATAGCTGGTTGGTCAAAAGCAAGGTAGTAGGGGCAGCCAAAAAACCAGCTAGTCTCCATTTTGTTCCTAGGAGACATTTTGAGTCTGTAGCCAGATTAAGTTTCTGTTTTTCAGAGTTGGGTGCACCCTATGCTGTAACCATGAAATGTTCTACAACAAGGTCTCCAGAAAGATTTCCTTACCTGCTTCGTAAAATCCTAACTGCCTGGTCTCTCCTGTGGAACCACGTTTATTTGCAAAATCTCCCACCTTTCGGGTAGGCCCTAGAAAGGGGGCTTGGGAAATTGGCTCGGGATTGGTCTCATGAACCCCACCTTATGGAGAGACAGCCGCTGACTCAGCTCTGATGTGTACATGCATAAAGCTTTCTTTATTTGGCCATAATTTGGGTAGGTGGCCTTTCTCCTGAAGTCTGTGGGATCCACACAGGCCTGTGAAACTGAGTCCTTAACCCACAGTGTCCGTGCTGACTCTAAACAGTGTTAAGCTTGAGTCTAGCCATAGGGCATCTAGGTGGTGCTCTGAAGAACTGGCTTGTGTGGAAATGCTGTCCATTTGGTAGCTGGAAGCACCATAAGCAGTCTAGAAGGAAGCAGGGTTTCCTCTCCACCAGATCTTATTGACTCTACTCTGTCACTGTGTCCCCCGCTTCTTCTATTGGAAATAGATCCCATGTGAGACTCAGAATTCAGAAGCAACTGTGTGTGGGGGCGGGGGGTAAGAGGTTCTCAGGATGCACTGTCTACCCTGACATTGTATCCCAAACACATAGGCGACAGTAAGTACCTGCAGGGAAGAAACCTGTTCTTCAAGGACAACCTTTAGGGTGAGCTGAGTGAATGGGAGCCCTCTGCCTTTCTGTCCCTGAGGGAGCTGCAGGGGAAGCTATGTGTTCAAAAATCAGCCCCCCCCCCCCAGCTGCCTCCCTCAGGCCTTGAACCTCTGAATCGTGGGTGCCAAGGGCCTTTGGCTAAGCCCACCTCATTGCTCTCAACAGCACTTTGTCTATTTTTCCCAGAGGAGCAGGGAGAGAAAGGGGAGAGACGGAGTCAGCCATCTCAGGGTCTCCTCGAGTTGGAAGCTCATGAATACATTTTAGCCTCAGGGCTGTTTTCTCCACCAGTCTGGGTGGAAGGAAGAGATGAAGGGAGGGCCTCATTTGCCTGAGGCTGACACATCAAGTCAGACACTTCAAAAGCATGGGAGGGAAAAGAAAGGCTGGCGGTAGAGTGTGGTTCAGGGCACTGGACTGGAATGCAGACATCCAGGTTTGAGCCCCAGTATTGGAAAACAAAGGGAAAAGACCCCAGAAACAACTCACAAGCTTCCAAGCTGCAGGAAGAAGGGGAGGGCAGGAGGAAGCAGCTGCCTCCAAGCAAAAGTCCCTGGTGCCCCAATCTGCACTAGGCTGAGTTAGGGCTTGGTTCCAGTGTCAGGATGAAGATGTCTCAACACCCACACCCCGAAAAATCAGTGTCACCAGCATTCAAATGGGGGAGCTGCTAAGTTCTATCCCAATGTTCACTTGCTCCCCTTTCCTATAACAAAACCCCTAACTTGATAGTCCGTGCATTGCACAGGTCACCTCAGCTGGATGGACACGAATCGTGTCTGGCCAGTGGCTTGTCGGCCAGAAGTTCCAATGAGTTTTTCAAAAATATTTTAATAATATGTACATAACATAAAAGCTAACATCATAAGCATTTTAAGGTATGTTTTAGTATATCTGTACGTTGTGTGAACTCTATCCAGCTTCCGAAGGCGGCCTGTGTTGTTATAGTCTCTCCTCACTCCCTGCTGTCTCCTGACCACCTGTCTGTTTCCCCCTCTAGGGTTTTGTCTATTTTGGAATCTGATATAAATGGAATCTCAGGTTTAGGTCGGCCTTCCCTTGCCTGTTACAGTACTTCCCAGGCTCATTCATAGGGTGCACGGGCAGCTTGCTCTTATGGCTGAACCACATTCTATGAACGTACCACATTTTGTTTCTCTTTTCCTCAGCTCATGGACATGGGTTGGTTCTACATTTTGGCTGTCATGAAAAGTGCTATTGAAATTCTGTCTTCAATTCTTCTAAAGAAGATATTGGGTTCTGAGATAGTCTCACCATAGAGCCCAAGAGGGCCTTGAAGGCACAACCCTATTCTACACGCATAGCACTTTGAATACGCCCAATTGTGCCTGAACTTTTGATCCCCCTGCCTCAGCCTCTCAGTATGGAGGCGACATCACCTCACCATTGCCATCACACCCAGCTACAACACCTCTTTAACAGTACTTGGCAAATGTACTTGCTTGGCCTATTTTCCTCCTCCTTTCTTCCACCCTGCTGTCTGGGGTGTAGAGTGAGGTGAATAGGGCAATAGTCGTCTCAGATTATACAGGGCCATACATGAGGGATAGTAACCTGGGAGGCCGGGCAGAGTCTGCCCACTGAGAACTGTGTAGTTCCTGTCCCTTCCTGGGTCTACCTGCATTCAAATCTTCTGTAATGAGGAAATGAACTTCTGTGTTGTTTATTTTTCGAAGTTGTTGTTTTGGGGGGCTCACTACCATTTACAAGTTAGTTTGACCCCGTGACCCCATGATTAGATCCCTTGCCCATCTATTCTGTGGCTCACACTTGGCAGGGCAGCAGGAGAGGATGGCAGACTGTGGAAAGATTACTATCAACTGACCCGACCCTTATCAGCCTTGCTCTAAGGGAATTGCTGGCAGCAGACAGGAGACAATGGCTTGGTTGCTAAGCCTCGGGCTGAGAAAGGGAGCTGACAGGATGCCAACGTGGCAGGACAGACAGTTATGGGGCTGGGCTCCCACACGCACTTGTCTGGACTCAACTCCCTATTATGTCCTCTTTAGACAAGGAGGTATCTTTCTATTATAGATTTCTAGAGTTAATGAAAATTTTATTTTACTTCTTTTTTATGTGTATGAGTGATCTGCCAGTGTGTGTGCCTGTATACCACTTGTGCGCCTGGCACCCTCAGAGACCCGAAGAGGTCATCGGGTCCCCGGGAACTGGAGCTATGAATGGCTGGGACATCATGTGAGCTGGAGGAACTGACCCTGGGTCCTCTGCAAGAACAAGTGCTCTGAACCTACGGAGCCAGGTCTGCAGCCTCAACGAACGGAAATTCTGAAATTAGATCTCAGTATATGAACCGCATTAAGAAATATATACTAGTGTGCTCATACATTGAGCTGTAACTGAATACCATATCGTACTCTGATCTTACTTCACCTGACAGAAATATGCCGATCACAACCCACTAAGCTGACGTCACAACCTGAATTGGATTGCAGCGGACATCTTGGAAAACAGTGATATATTCCAACACAATTCTCATAGTATGTTTTCAAAAAACTGAGCCCTCCACCCCCACCCCCACATAGCAGAAGTGACCTACTGAAATCACAGAGTAGTCTAGAAGCAGGGCTAGTCCTAGAAGCCAGGTCTCAGAGACAGGTCACTGGAACACTGAGTCTTCTGGGTGCCACTACCCCAGTCCCCAGGTCCTGGCAGCCCCACCCCTGGCTCCTAGGACTACTGCCCAGCCAGCCACACGCTCCCCATTTCTTCCCAGTCTGTGTCAGGTACTTTTAGCTTCTCCCGACCCTCAAGTCCGCAGCAGCACACCTGGTGGCATTCCCTGGCACTCAAGGAAGGGCTGGTAAAGTTCCCTGGGGTAAAAAGCAAAAAACTCCGGACAAGCCAAGGGGCCTTGGGTAAGGACCTCAATGTCTCTGAATTGTGAGTGCCTCAACAGTACAAAAGGAACCGTGAGACCCCAACACCCTCTCTTCTAAGGGTACCTCTAAAGGTTGGAGAGCACAGGTGCCTTACTCCTTCACCTGTAACAGCAAAACAGCGCAGGGTCAGGACGGCTTCAGCAGCCTCCGTGCCAAGCACTAAGCACGGCGTTTGCATCTTTTAGCACAAGAGCCTGCGGCGTTACCGCAGTTTACAGGTGGGGATTTGTAAGTTCAGCTGGCTGAACTCATTTCTCCCGTATCACAAGCTCAGGCAGAACCCAGACCCAAGTCCAAGCTGGAATCCAATTTTACTTGACAAAAATCTGACTTCAAGCTGCTAGCTGCAGCCAACCACCATGGTGCTGGGAAAGCTGGAGGAGAAAAAGCCCCAACCACGAACCGCATCCCACTCCACGCCCAGGCGTCAGGCTGACAGGAAGCGAGGAAGGACTCCTCACTCTTCCTTTCCAAAAGCGAGCTTGTAATCTCTCCTGACAGGGACATCAAGCCTTGGCACAACCCAGGGGAGTCACCAGAAGAGTGATATCTCGATCCAAGAGTTTCCCAAACCCACCGAGCAAGGATCTCCGGATTAGTAGCATCCCTGGCATTTAAAAGCAGCCTCCTTGCTGATTCTAAATGTGTAGCTGGGGCTGAGAATAGTTACCTTAGGCCTACACTTCATACTCGTCAAAGCTCCTTCACACTAACGAAGGGGGAGGGCAGCTGCTCCGCGGGGGAGGGAGGCTCAGCAACGGGAACGTGGTTTCTTGTGCAGCCCATCTCTCAAGCTCAAGAGACCCAGCCTTCTTCCTTTCCTCCCAAGTGATAAAGGATCTCTGAAACTCCAGCACACACCCCAGCCTGGCATGTGGGCCCCAGGGAGGAGAATGACCGCCCCATATCCATACCACAGCCCTGCAGGGTAGAAGCAATGTAGAGAAGCCACTATAGGCGATGAAGAAGGATGCATGGACCCCAGGAAGGCTGGGAACATGCGATAGGGAGCTGGGGAGGAGGCTTGGGTGATGTGGGCTAGGGAGGCGCCTAACAGAATGGGTCCTCTGGGAATCACCTGGGAGTAGAAAATGGATAGCATCTCATGGGGTTTCTTAAAAAAAAAAAAAAAAAAAAAAAAAAAAAACCAACCACAGAATACCCTTTATTTATTCTTTGAAGACTCCATACATGGAAAGAATCTGTCTTCGTCATATGCATACCCAGTGTCCTCTCCCACTCTCCCTTGGCACCCCCAACAGGTCTCCCTTTCTCCTAAAGTTTTCTGAAGATCCCAAGGCAAGAGGGAAAGAGGCTCACTAAAGAAACTCCCAAGTACTAATAGGTTGTGCTAATGAACACTCCCTAGGTGAGAAAAATCCATTTTAGGGGCATGGAAAGAGACTCGTGGGTAGAGGACCTGTCTGAGGTCACTAGAAGGGACAGGGCTGAAAGCCAGTCCCTTCCACAGCCTTCCTCCTGGATAGACTCTGAAATGGCAGCTACAGCCTGAGCAGCCCAGAGGCCAAGTGAGTTCTGCCTCCGATGAGGAGGGAGAGAGAGGTGAGGGAGGGCATTGAGCCAGGGCAGGGGCGTGGCAGCTGGTCTTCCCTGCACACACTGGGCTGGCTGCAGTCTCCAGAGAGGGAGTCCAGAGAGACGGTCTGCTTTTCAAGGAGCATAACTATTTCTCTGGCCCAAGTAACTGAAGGAAGGCTGTAAAAAAAAAAAGTCTTGGGAAGTTGTAGATGTATCCAAGGAAGTTAGGAGCCCAGGAGGAATTTCTGACTTTTCCATGGAGAAAAAGTGACCCAAGTCCTAGTTCAAGAAAAGGGTCTGGGCTCACCTGCTGAGAGTTATATCTGAGCCTACATTCGGACACAGACATGGGAGAAAGGCACCGTTGGTGCTGGGGATTTGGTTCATTTTTGCTACCAGCTTGCTGCTTGACCTGGGTAGGCTCTCCCCATTCCCAGGCCTCAGTCTCTTCCTGGCAGAAAATCCATGCACTAGATGACAGCTACCCTTCCCTTTTGGTCAAGTTTTTTAGTCCCCAGATCTCCTTTGGTTAGCATTCCAGCCACGGGCGGTAAGAAGTGAGCATTCCCTGTTCTCTCTTCATCTGGAGAGTTTTCTCAAGTGGCCACATCCACCATTCACATCTGGATTGGTGCTTTCCTGTGCTCCTAACCACCATTCACCAGATTTTACAGGTTTGACTCATGCCTTGTTTGGGTTTGGCATTGCTGCCTTCAAGGTCCGAGCCGATCACCATGACAGGCAGTAATTAAGAGGGCCCAAATCCTCGACAGTAACCACGGAGTCAAAAAACCTGCATTTCTTGTTCCTTTTCAGTCGCCTTCCCCGGCGCTGTCTGGAGGGATAGCCAGGATATGCTCACTTTGCTGTGCCTGCTACTGGGCCTCCGCACAGCTAGTCAAGTCAGGGAGGTTGCTGGTATTACGGGAGCTGTAGTTTACTTGGGAGCATTCCAGATGAGGGTTTCTCAATGCTCAGCTTCCACGTGTGTCCCTCCTCCCTGTATCGCTGTGAAATTTGCTTTTCTTTGTCCCTGCCGCTGACAGATGGTAAAACGTGTGCTGAGAAACGCAGAATGCTACCTGGCTTAACTTTCTAGGGAGCAACCAATGTGTGAAAGCAGTGTGCACTCCTAAGACAAAGCTTGCCCTCAAAGGGAACGTGACCCCCCCCCCCCCGCTGCGCCGGACATCCTGCTCACCGCTCTATACATTCTGGTCGTATTCCACCACTGGGACACACCAGGGGAACCCAGCAGGTTCTCCAACACGGAAGCCCAGCTTTCAGAGCCCCCACGACAGACAGCTGTCCCAACTGGCTACTCTGCCAGAGCCCGAGGGCAGTATGGGTTTCCCACAGGGACCTGCCAGAGAAACACGGCACTCACCACTCATGCTGGGCTTCTTCTGCCTTTCCTGGGGCTCCTCTGGGAATGACAGAGATGGTGTGGGGAGACAGGCGCCGAGGATTTGCCTTACCATTTATAGGAGCCTCTCCTACACACCCCAATTAGGATTCTAATGAGGTGGGCGAGGCACCAGGTCATTCCTGTGGTGCCTGTAAGCGTTTCACTTACAACATACCCGTCACCCAATGGAAGGTCATCCTGCTTATGCAAGACTGGCTTGGAAAGAAGAAAGGAGATGAAAGAAAGTCGAAAGGTTTGCTCTCCTGAGTCTTTCTTTCATTCATAAAGGTGAATGGCTTCCTAGACCACCGCGCTTAGGCAACTTGTCTGGAGCTGAGGCCAGGAAGTCTTGTATGTTAAGGACATGTCTAGAACTTAGCCACGTCCTTTCTCGCTGCACACATATATTATTAGGGCTGTCTGCTTCCACATGCCACAGTTCACGGGCTCAGGGTTGAGTATAACAGGAAGCACATCTTGATGTGGAAAGCCCTCTCGGTTCCAGTGCTATCTGGGCCTGGGTCATCCTTCAAATTTGAAGCTTGGAAGCTTTGTTTAGGTTTGAGGCTAATCATACCTACGCTCTCACCTCACAAGGATGAAAGATTAATTCAGCATGATTATTCAAGTGGAAAGTGAATACACGTGTCTCACCATGAACTAAAGCCAAGGTCTTTTGGAAGCAGAAGGCAGGTGAGGAGAACCATAGTCTTTTTTTCTTCATGGAGCACCAGAAATAACGACCGACTTCCCAGTTCTTCCACAGGCTCTCTCTAGGACCGTAGGAGGAGTCATTGATCTGCTTTTCAGCCCAAGCTCGTACATCAGTTTTAACAAGGAGATTAAGGGCTGGAGAGACGGCTTAGTGGCTAAGAGCTTTTGCTGCTCTTTAGAAGACCAAGGTTTTGTTCCCATCACCCACATCAAGTGGCTCACAACCACCTCCAGAGGTAGTTGGCTGTGCGGGGACACAGCTGTAATCACAGTTCTTGAGAAGCTGAGGCAGGAGGATCACAAGTGATTGGCTAGCTTGGGAAAAAGTGTGTGTTGGGAGTAAAGCTCATTGATCAGGCATCAACACAAAGGGCCTGGGTTCAATTCCTAGCAATGTAAAAATAAAAAGAAGAAAAAGAAAAAGGAAGAAAGGAAGGAAGGAAGGAAGGAAGGAAGAAAGAATTAATTAAGTGTTTAAGATACAGCAGTTATACACTGCCCTGTCCTTTAACTATCTACTAAATGTGTCTCCACTCCTAGACTGGAGGTGCGGGCTGTATGTTATTAGTCTTCTCCTCAAAACCTAGATGAGTACTTGATACTTGAAACATGGTGAGAGCACATACTTGTTTTAATAAACATAAACTATATTATTTTTATTAGTGTATGTGCCTTTTGTATGTGTGCACACATGTATGTGCATCCATACGTGGAGATCAGAAAACAACTTGGGGGAGCCCGTACTCTCCTCCTGCCTTGCTGAATGAAGTAGGGTCTCTCTTGTTTCTGCCATGCTGCTACTCTAGGCTAGCGGGCCCTCCAGGTTCTGGGCAATTCTCTGGCCTCTGCCTCCCATCTCCCTGGGACTGCAGCTATGTGCCTCCATGTCCAGCCTTTGATATAGGTTCCAGGGATCTAACTCTGGATGTCAGGCTGTTGTGCCAAGCATTCTTATCTACTGAGTCATCTCACTGTTCTCTGTTTGAATACACCCGTCAATCAGTCAATCAATCAATCAATCAATCAATCACTAAAAGGATGATAACAAGTACCATCCTTGTAGTGGTTCCTGTGGCCAAGAACTGGCCAATGCTTTCATATGTATTACCTTTTCCCATCTCCACATACATACCCAACATATGTTCTATTATTATTGCTATAGAAGAGAGGGGACAAACATATGAACTCGAGGCTATGCAACTGTAGAACTGAAGTGACTTCAGATCCAGTGTGCTGAGCCTCTGAGGTCGCTGCCTCGATGATGAGGGAGCTTGGTCGCTTTAGGGTTCTGATGGTTTTTGGAGAGCTAACTTGGCACCTATTCCTGGTGGACGGCCAAGCAGAAAGCAAAGGTTTCCAAGCTATCTTGGCAAAGAGCCTTGAACCCCATGCAGAGGTCTGAGGGTGGTCTTGGCCCCTGCCGTGGCACGAGCTGTGACTCTGGGAGAGGACTTACTTATTCAGGGTCCATACTGCCAGGAGCCCCAAAGGTTGCTGCGATGAGCGGCTGTGGAAGCACTCACGTACTCCTCCTGAGTGTGGTACAAGGAGAAGGAGGAGTTTACTTATTAGTACTGGTATGTTTGTTGGCCCCGAGAACCAGGAGGAACTGGACCCCAGGTATTCCTTTGAGTCATATGACGAAGCAACCTGCAGAGACAATAAGCCGGTGGCACTGCTCTAGGGGGGAGCCTGAGGTCATACAGACCTGGGTCCATATTCTGGTTTTTGTCAAGTCACCTTGCTGCCATTCAGAGCTTCTGTTTCCTTGTCTGTAAAACTGAGGCAGAATTGTTGAGAGAATTAAAGGAGTCATAAAGAGCTTAATTACATGTCCTTTGGCAGAGCCCAGTACAAGAAGTCAGCACTGAGAGTATTAGAATTACTATTATCCTTAAAGGATTGCACAGTTCCGACTGTCTATTCTGACGTCTGGCCGTGGGGTCTTCCCTTGGATCAGCCTTTACCCCAGTGCCGTAGATAAATACAGACACTGGACTGGGAGACCCAGATGCAAATCTCGGCTCTAGAGCTTTCCCACTGGGTGGCCTTGGAATACTTTCACACCTGGCCTCTGCAGCCCAACCACACATCCTGCTAAGCAGCAGGGATACCCAGAACTGCCTTAGTCACTACTAGGAATCTTCCCTGAGACATTGTTTGGGCCAGTTTCCCTTGCCCCCTTTGCTGCTGGCCAGCTAGACTGGCCAGCAGCCTGTTAACTCACCAGCAGCAGGCTGCAGCAGGGAGTCTGCCTGAACCTACTGCTAGCTGTTGGAGGATTGCATCATGGCCACCGCCACAGCCCCAACCTGCAGGCCAACTATAATTGCTAGCTGTGTCACAATTTCAGCTAAATGATTTTCAATTCAGAGTTGAGTCAGCCAGCTATACGCAGGATGAAATTCCTGCTTGACCACACTCAGCAGCTCAGACACCAGGGAAGATGGGGCAGGCTTTTAAAAGAGGAGCTCATTGATCACTTGCCTTTTTTCTCCCTCTAATTAAGGGATTTAGGGTGCTGAGGATGTCACAACACGCAAAGCACAGATTCTGAGAAGTTGTCCAGCCTGGATAGATCTTCAATGCAAACCCCACACCCAAGGCTTAGGGAATATCACAGTGGACAGAAAGGCATGAACAGCCACAAGACCTGGACATAATCTGTGTATCTTCTCAATAAACAGGGGAGCTGCACCCATGAAATCTCAGTAATATGGCTGCCCAAACAAGACCTGAATCACAGCAGCATCAGTCGGCTGGCATGGATGGGAGAGCTTTCGTGGGCCGTACCCCTAGAAGAAGAGCTAGAGGCAATTTAAGCCTGATGAGAAGGGGAATTAGTTCTCCCCAGGGATGTGCTCCCTAATTGTTTATCCAGGACAGGCGGTCAAACCTAAACACACACACACACACACACACACACACACACACACACACACAATGAATAAGTATATAAATTCAACTTGCTGAGTCTAAGTTTGTGTGTGTGTGTGTGTGTGTGTGTGTGTGTGTATGTGTGCGTGTATATATACAAGCATTTGAGAGGGAGCATAGGGTGGGGGCATGGGAGGAGAAGATGGAGAAAAGTTATATAAATACAATATACATTTATAAAAAAATTTTAAAGAAATTAAGAAAACGAAAAGTAAGTTTTTTAAAAAAAAATTCTGGAGAACATTATTATTACCCATGCTTTCAAACCCCTTTCACTCAGAGTTTGGCTGCTTCTCTCTCTGCTGGGACGTGGTGGGACTGACGGTGCTTCTGTTGCCCTGTGAGTTCCCTGTGGACCCATTGCCACATCCAGGATGCTGACCGTGTGAATTCACATGCATGAATACACAATGCAGGGGCTGTCACCCACAGTCTTGGGGATATCATGGGCTGACTAGTTTCCCTCCCCATGATGAGGGAGAACAGAGTGAGGATGACTAGACCAGCGAATTCCCCTGTGGCTGCTGTGGCAACCACCGGGATCCACACCTGTTCTGCCACCATGTCACTCAGGGGGGTGATGTGGGATTCCCCTCTGTATGATGTGAATACCATTGGTTAATAAAGAATCTGTCTTGGGCCTGGCAGGGCAGAATAGAGGTAGGCGGGGAAAACTAAACTGAATGCTGGGAGAAAGAAGGTGGAGTCAGGAGGTGCCAAGTAGCCCTGTTAGAGAGAGACGCCTCGATCGGAACTTTACCTGTAAGCCACAGCCATTTGGCGATGCACAGATGAATGGAAATGGGTTAGTTTAGGATGTAAGAGCTAACAAGTAAGAAGCTAGAGCTAATGGGCCAAGCAGTGATTGAATTAATACAGTTTCTGCGTGGTTATTTCGGGGCTGAGCAGCCAGGAACAAACAAGCAGCTCCATACCACAGGTGAGGGTCCTGAAAATCAAGGAAAAGCCAAATAGCAAGTGGGTGCACAAACAGATCTGTGATCCCTGGTGAACGTGGCATTCCCTCACATCTCTCCTGCAGCCTCTTCCTTCCTCTCCCCTCGAATTAGAATCCCACCCTGTGGTTTAAAATAGCCGGTGAAATCATACATTACCATGTATGGGAGACAAAGAAGTAAAACTCTAAAAGGCTCCATCTCATGGTATTTGGGGCTTGGTTCTTTGAAATAGAAGCTTAGCTGAATTTGCCAGCACAATTAAAAGCTGTTTTCCTGAAGAAGCTCGGGGCCCCCACTCATTGATCAGAATCTTACATCAGGAGGTAAGACAGACACAGATTAAAGTTGTCCTGGAGACACCTCATGCTCAAAGTTATGTTGTCTCACGGTACCTATTTGAACAATGGTAATGGCTATCGCACAGAGCCAGTGGACTTAACCTTTATTTTAATTGCCTAACAAACTCAGCAGAGGTGAGATTTATATAAGGACTGCAGAGTTCAGGTCATCACACACAAGCATAAACCTTTCTTTCCTAAAAACATAAAGCACATGGATTCTTCATGCTTCCTTTTGAGATTGAGCACTGACTGACCAAAAAGAAAAAGAAGCTGTCCGGTCCAATGGTCCCCCAGCACACTGCCCTGCCCTACTGTATATCCCATGACAAGTCTAGTCTTGGTTCTCACTCCTTTGAAAGCTGTCTATGTAGCGAGTCTCCGGAGTGGTTCCAGGGCTGACCCGACATCTCTGCAGAGCTAGCTCCCTGAGGACTGGCGTCTACGCAGCACTGATCCTTCACAGTAGGTAAGATCTGCTGCTGCTGCTGCTTCTGCAAATGACCAACTGTTTCATTCTCTTTTTTCTCGTTTTTTTTTTAATTTTTTATTTTTATTTTTTTAACTTTTTAATTGATTTTATTGAGTGCTACATTTTTCTCTGCTCCCCTCTTTTCCTCTCCCCTCCCCTTCTACACTTTCCCATGGTCCCCATGCTCCCAATTTACTCAGGAGACCTTGTCTTTTTCTACTTTCCATGTAGATTAGATCCATGTATGTCTCTTTTAGGGTCCTCTTTGTTGTTTAGGTTCTCTAGGATTGTGAATTATAGGCTGTTTTTTTTATTTCTAAAAGACACTTATGAGTGAGTACATATGATAATTGTCTTTCTGGGTCTGAGTTACCTTACTCAATATGATGTTTTCTAGATCCGTCCATTTGCCTGCAAATCTCAAGATGTCATTATTTTTTTCTGCTGTGTAGTATTCCATTGGTGCTGGCATAATTGGATATAAACACTTAGAAGAATAGACCCATATCTATTGTCATGCACAAGACTCAAGTCCAAATGGATCAAAGACCTCAACATAAGGCCAACCACACTGAACCTTATAGAAGAGAAAGTGGGAAGTACACTTGAACGCATTGGCACAGGGAACCACTTCCTAAATATAACCCCAGTATCACAGACACTGAGAGAAACAATTAATAAATGGGACCTCCTTAAACTGAGAAGCTTCTGTAAAGCAAAGGACATGATCAACAAGACAAAAGAGCAGCTTACAGAATGGAAAAAGATCGTCACCAACCCCACATCAGACAAAGGATTGATCTTCAAAATATATATATTAAAAAAAAAAAACCTCAAGACATTGGTTATCAAAAGAGAAAATAATTAGTAAAAAAAATGGGGTACAGACCTAAACAGAGAACTCTCAACAGAGGAATCTAAAATGGCTGAAAGACACTAAGGAAATGCTCAACATCCTTAGTCATCAGAGAAATGCAAATCAAAACAACTCTGAGATTCCTTCTTACACCTGTAAGAATGGCCAAGATCAAAAACACTGATGACAACTTATACTGGAAAGGTTGTGGGGAAAAGGGAACACTTCTGCATTGTTGGTGGGAATGCAAACTGGTTCAGCCCCTTTGGATGTCAGTGTGGCAATTTCTCAGGAAATTAGGAAACAACCTTCCTCAAGACCCAGTAATACCACTTTTGGGTATATACTCAAAGGAGGCTCAATTGTGCCACAAGGACATGTGCTTAACTACGTTCATAGCAGCATTGTTTGTCATAGCCAGAGCCTGGGAACAACCTAAATGCCCTTCGACCAAAGAATGGAGGAGGAAAATGTGGTCCATTTACACGTTGCTATTCCTGATGTCAAGTTCTGTGCTAAGCGTTCCATACCTGCTAACTTCCAGTGCTCCCTGGGAAGCGCTGATCCATTTCATAGCTAAGAAAGCAAAGACTTGCAGAAGCTAACTGCTTTGATAAGGTAATGTGGGCCCACCAGGATCTGCTTCCTGAAGGAGTGATAGAAACCAGTTGTGGAGAGATGGGAGATGTGTTTATTAATGAGGATGCGTTTGAGACAAACCACGAAGGTGAAGGTCATGGAGAAGCATTCATGCCGGAACACTGAGGGAGCATCTGCACTCCCCTGGCTGCACACAGCTTTGTGTGGAGCACACAGCGCCTGGGGTCAGTGGGGAAGGCTGGAAAGGCTTGGCTCCACCTTTAGTCCCAATGGTCACCCTAAGTTCTTAGACCTAGAGGGAAAAGCAGCTCACTGCAAGTCTCTGTCGGAAAGATTGGCTTCTCTGCCAAACTGTGTGTTGGCCATTTGTGAGCACGGGCAGGACAATCAAACACAGAAAAGAAACTACAAGCCACCACTTGGTTGCTGATGCCACAACTGGAGAACCAAGTTGTATCTTAAGAGCAGCACACCAGGAAAGTCAGGCAGTAGTGGTGCATGCCTTTAATTCCAGTACTCGGGAGGCAGAGACAGGCAGATCTCTGAGATCCAGGCCAGCCTGATCTACAAGAGTAAATTCCAGGACAGCCAGGGCTACTTAGTAAAACCTTGTCTCAAAAAACCAAACCAAGGCAAAACCACTCCCTGCCTGTACCAATTAAAAGAAGAAGAAATAAAGAAAAAAAAAAGAAAAGAAAAGAAAATTTGTACACCATACACCATAAATTGATGATGACAAGGGGCTCACTGGCTTGTGTTGATTTGCAGGAACAAAACAGACCGGAGGCCATCAAATTCCTTTCACTTTTCTGATGAAGGACCCAGCCTGCAGATAAATGATCCGCCTAAGATCACAGAATGCTGACCAGACTGGCAGAGTGAGAGGGAGGCCCGGCTGTCTCCTTTGGTGACTCTCATGTCACTTCAGCCACGGACACCAAGGCCAGTGCACCTGGACCGCCCAGCTGCAAGAGCTGCTTCTGCTCTGCCCCTCAGTCACCTCCTGCTTCAGTCCAGAACCCCCGCCCCCCGACGCCGTCATATATGTAGTATGATTCGAAACACGTTCTTATTAAGTTTGTTCTTCGGCAGCTTCACGCATGTGGATAGAGCAATCTGATGACCCTCACTCTACCCTCTCTTAGCTCCTGTCCCCCCACTTCCTCTCTCCTCCCTACAACTCACCTCCCAGATTTGTGCCTCCTGGTTTTGTTTCGAAAGCCACCAAGTTTGACTAAGACAGTCTGTGTGACCGTGGATTTGGAGTGATTTGACTTTGACATATCTTTAACAGAGAAAAGTTTAGAGTCTAGAATGTGTGTGACAAGTTATAAATACTTTATATTCCCTGTTGTTGTGCTGTGTCTACAATGTTTCTCGTGTCTACAAGAAATACACGGAAATGATGCACATGAGAGAAAAGTAAGGTTTTATTCTTCTTTTTTGGAGGAATGATTAGTGAAATGGGGTCCTGCCTTTACTGAAATGATGACCTACAAGAGGAGAACGCATAGAACACAGATACACAACAGGGCTCAGAAAGGTTTGCCTACTGAATGTAGCAAGGAGTCACAAGGAAGAACATTTCACCATCGCATAAAAGATATAAGCTAACAGGAATCGGAAGGGCGTTCTCGTTAACACAGAGGTAGGAAGATGAGTCTGAGTGCACCCATGGGTTGACATATGGAAGGGGCCTGACCGCACATGATCAGGGCCCAAAAGCACGTGATCAGGGGCCTGATGGCACGTGATCAGCTCTTCTCTCAGCCCCTCTCCGGACCTAGCATGCCATAATACTTTTCTGTAGCTTTTGAAATAAGGCACCGTGAACCAGTACAGAAGGCACAAGGCCTGCTCTCAGTTGGTCTCATCATCCACTGAATGAATTAAATCAAAGTTGGTTCCTCCGCTGCACCACTCTCGGGTACACAGCTGAAGACACCAAAGTGGGCACACAGTAGAGACACCTGCCCACTGGTCCTCCCAGCGCTACTCATAGTAGCCTCATCGCAGAAGCAGCCTTGGTACCTGATTCTCAGTAAAGCAAAGCAAAGGTGACGCATATTATATATGTAATTTTAGGTCTCCATAAATTTGAATGAGGTATATTATTTGCAAAAGAATGGATGAAAAAACAAGTTAGATGCAATAAACCAGAGTCCAAATACAAATACAGCTTATTTTTCTCATATGCAGAATCTAGATTTTTTTTTTTTAAGAAATACAAAAATGTAGAAGTGGGCCTATTGGGAGGAAGGACAGAGAAGTGGGAGGGAGACAGAAAGGACAAAAAGGAAGAAGATCAAAGTACATATATTGTGCACATATACAAAATGTCATGGCAGGATCCATTATTTTCTACAATATTTGCCATTAATTTCTTTAAAGAATTTAGCACTAAAGAAATTTCGGCAATGAATTTGGTGCTAGGAACGGTGCTTGCCTCACTAGACAAGTTCTCTACCACTGAGCCGATTTGCCAGACAGTGCATTATTTTATGGTTGGGAAATCTATTGTCCGTTGGATGCATTTAACCAGGAGTCCTCGTCTTCATCAGACTGACTCAATACTAAAGGTTCTTTACTCCGCAGGGGCAAAGCAGGAATTCCCAGGCATATTTAGGTCTTAGGTTTCATGTATTGGTAAAGAGAGCCATAAAATAGGGGAGTCGTAGAATTTAGAGGGCTGATAGCTTATTCTGCTACAACAAGGATTTCCATGGCAGGATGCCAACAACTTTAAACCGGAGAAGTAATGTAGGTGAGGCCACAACCTTGTCTGCCAGACTAGACTGCAGGAAGAAAGGAGATGGTTCTAGAAATGGCTTTGTCCACTTCTCTGACATAAAAGAAAGGTCTAGAAAATCCAAACGAGGTTTGCTCCTCGCAATATGGTAATACTCTCAGGGCCTCTGCTGAGGGAACAAGAAAGGAAATGGAATTATTAATTTAAGTCCATTACAACTCAGAATAAATAATCTCCTGTCTTCTTCTAGCAAGACCCCAGCATTTTCTTGATTTTCCCAGTCCTCTCTCTGGCTCAGATTCTATGTCCCCAACAGTTAGGGAACACAGAAGCCTTGTTCATTAGTTAACTGGGGACTTGGGGTCTAGTCAAGACTTGTCTTTAACACACCTGGAGACCACGGGGTATACAGGTTTGGTTTTAATCGGGAGGGGTTAACCTTTTCCTCGGTCGTTACATCATCTCGTCTGCAAACCCACAGCGGCATCTCTCATCAGACTCAGGGAATCGCCAGCAGACACGGCCACCCCTCCCCATGCCTGATTCCCAGTGAGGCTCTCTGAACAAGATGATCAGAATGTAGTATGTAACCTCACTCAACCCCACTCCTAAGTTTTAGGATTCTACATTCAAATAAGAGCCTTGAAAACACAGACATCAATGTAGTTACCCTTGTATACTATTTAGCAATACCTGGAAAGACTTACAGGAAGATGCTAACTGTAGTTTCCTCTGGGGACAGGATCTAGGAACCTGATGATGAAGAAGACTACAGCCACTGGTTTTGCCATTTGCTTTTGTTGTAGTGGGGGCTGAGCCCAGGACTTTACACACGCTAGGCAAGTACTTTCCCATCGAGATATATTGCTAATTCTCCAATATTTGAAGTAGCGTTTCACCATGTGGCCCAGCTGGAGTAGGACTTTTGATCTGCCTACTTCAGCTTACCAAGATAGAGTATAGGTACATGCCACCGTGCCCAGAGCGCTTGGGGAGTTTCATTTGACTGCATACCACAGAGTCACAAAGAATTGATCTTAATCACATAGTGTTTTTATCTTCCTTCTAAATGAACCGTTTAGACAGGCTACCCAGGGCTGGCACATGGTTATAAGAGGATTGCTTCCAGTTCTATCTGGCTTTACCTGGCCTCAAGCTTATGGTTAGCGCACCTCTGGGTGACACCCTGCGCTTCTGGCAGGAAGGCGGAAGGGCAGAGAACATTGCCAGCTGGTTATATAACGAGCTATGCTGGAAGGATGCCTCGGCCACTTCTGGAGAAACTGCAGCTCTGCTGCAGCCTCACATTGCTGCTCCCTCTCAGGTGTGAGGGGCCGGAAAAGAGAGCTGTCCTCTTAGATTGCTGCCATGCACGTCCCGCCTGGCCAGTGAAAACTAGACTCTTATTAGTAATAATGGAGAGATGGGGTACAGACCTGGGGGTCCACAGTGTCTATAGCCCATGCATTATCTTCTCAAACAATAACACAGGTGGAAGAAAGCTTTGAGAACAGAAAGTCACAGCATAAGAGGTGACCATGGGAACTACCAAGTGGAAAACTCACCAGGCTCCCACCACAATCACCAGGAAATAACCTGAAATGTCTTCTCAGGCCATACCGCGGGTAAGAACAAAACACATGTATCTAAGGATCTAAGGAAATGTTCTAAGCCTTGGAGGGAACAGCAGGAGCTGTACCTTTTAGTCATGTCCTGTCCTGTTCTCCCTCTGCTCAGGTAGCAAAGTCCCAGTCCAGGTAGCAGACTCCTCCACTGTTCACTACTCTGCATCCTGCGAGGGCTGAGCCTCCAGGGAACAGGATCTGGGCTTTGGAGCTCTCTGGCCCATGGCTTTTGCGTTACTTTTGTTCTCACAGATGTACCCACTTTAAAGGAGACTACTTGGTCCTTCGAGGGCTGGGAATTCCTGCCACAACAGAAAACAACAGGACGCAAGACTGAGGCATCTGAGTTGAGGTGCACTGTTATTTTCCCGGCTTCTAGAGATTGCTGCCCCTCTCTGGATGTCCATTCCTTCACAGGGGGTAAGGGGAGACAGACAGACAGACAGAGACAGAGAGAGACAGAGAAACAGAGAGAGACAGAGAACCCTAGCAAATAGAGACATCTCACACTGCCTAGAGCCGTGATCTGACCTGCTGGCCCTAGACCTCTCCTCTCTCTCGTTCTCCTACTCTGTTTTCTCCTCCTTTCTCTTGTTCTCTCCAGCTCTCTCTTTCTCTCCCTCCCTTTTCCTGTGGAGAGTATTTCCCACCTGAAACTCCAGGAGACATGTTGGAGACGGAGAGTTTCACTTGGTACAAGCTGTTAGAGCGTACCCCCATTAAGGTAGGAGGACTTGGGGCGGGAGCGTCCGGATGGGAACCTACGACCTATAGATGGGAGAAAATGGAAGTAATGGGGCAATTTATACACATGATAGCTTCAGCCAGAAGAGCAAGGTCTTGCACACTGAAGATGTAAGCACTTTCATTTTCTCCCTAGCTTCTCTCCCTTTCGAGGCCATGAAAGCACAGTAGGGGATATGACTTCCTGCCGTATTCCAGCCCCCACTTGCCTTCCTGTGAATTCTGAGCTTCCCAGGCTTAAGCCATTTGCCTGAGTGTCCCCTTATGTCCACACCTGCTGTGTCCTTATTTATTAAATATTTTCCTTCGAATATTTTTTCTTTTTTCAACTTGTAAATCTAATTTAAACCCATACCAGTTATTGACAACACAAGAGAGTTTGCTTTGTTAGTGATTTGCTAAGGCATATGAAAACAAACATGTCTGGAACGGAAAGGTATTCCCATCGGAAAGCTCACACAATTCGGGACCCATTGGCTAGGATTCCTCCAATCCCTGCAACTGTTCTCTAAAGTAGGGATTGCCATTATCATCTCACGCAGGAAGAAACTACGCTTCTTTGAGAGATTAAGCAACTTTCCCAGGAATACAAAGGCATGGAAGACAGAGACAGACTCAAAGCCATTATTGTCCTCAAAACCCATGCTCTTTTATTTCAGTTTGCCCTGTGATGGGGAGGGAGTGGAAGAAGAGGCCTACAAAAGCAGAATCGGTCTGCAGGGCCTTGTTCCGTACTCACAAAGACCCAAGCTCCAACATCCGTCCTTCCCTCCTTGTAGACAGACTCCTTGTGTCTGTCCCCTCAATAGTCATGCCTGCCACCAAGCCAAGGCTTTGATGCGTTTGTCAAACTGTGGCTTTGTATCCCAGCGTCTCCCACTATGACTCTTGTCTGTTCGGAGTTGCTAGTAGCCTTCTTAATCTCACCCTTTCAGAGCCCTAAGCCAGCTCTTCCCCAATGTTTGCTTTTTGCCTGGGAAAACACAAGACTTTGCCTTACGTAGGGCTCCGAGAATCAGTTTGTTATCACGGTAGTAGGCTGTGGGCACTCATTATGGAACAAATGGATAGCATTCTTGTAACCTCTCTTCATAGCCAACAGTGCCTAGTTGCCTAACACAGATGACTCACTTGGTTGATAAACAAAAGCAGGGTTCTCTGCCACCTGCCCTTTGGCCCCTTCACCTAGTTCTCCCCCACCAAGCACCTGGTCCATAAAACCCAGTGAACATCAAAGGGTCATGTGAGGGCCTGGCCCTGACTTACCTCCCCGCTGTTGTCTCCCCTGACAGCAGCTGGGGCTGAAGCTTCAGAGGTAGGGATGGGCGTAGAGGAGCATGAGTAATGAGCAGGGCAGCAGGTGTTTACTGTGGGCCTAGAGCATGTCAACCGCTGCTATGGATACCTGAGTCTGTTACCTCATTTAGCACCATCGATAGCTTGCAATCCCAACAGGTAGGCATCACCAAACCCACCTTACAGATAAAACCCCAGGGAGGAACTTTAGGGCCATGGCCAAGGCCACACGGCTATTAACCAAGAAGAGTGAGGATTTGAACCTGGATCTATCTAACTCTAAAGTCCACACTCTCCATTACCTCTAGATGAGAGAGAATGGTTTACAAAACCAATTCAGAGTTATCGAATCCAGTGCTTCCAGAACACCAGTTTCTTAGATCTGAAGAGGAAGGGCCAACGAGGGTTGGAGGACGCTGGTTAAATGCAATCAGAGGTCTCCACTGTAGGATCTCTGAGTCTTTATGAAGTCCATGTGAGTCTCCAAAAGTGTAGCATGTCTCATGCGCCACATCACCCGAGGAGATTATTTCTATGTGAAACAAGACACACACACGCACACACACATGCACACGCACACACAAGCACACACACATGCATACACACACATGCATACACACACATGTACACACACACACACACACACACACACACAGTGTTTTACAGAATAATTTGGAAATTTCTCATCCTTCACATCCCCTTGGGTATAAAAAGGTAAGAGGAGGTGTGCTCAAGTAGCAAGGTAACCCAAAGCGAGGTGCTTCACGCACATGGCACCTCACTCCTGTTCTGTTTGCCTGTTTCCACAGATGATGCTCAGTTTGTTGGTCATTAAGAAGGTACACCTGCCAGGTGCCAGGGTAAACAAACCATGATAGCAACCTCACAGCAGAGCGCAGTTTGCATGGACAAGACCATGGCCTGGGGTTAGGGAAGCCCTCTGTGGGGAGGAGTGAGGAGACTGTTTTCCGGCCCTGTGAGGTGCCAGCGTGCCTTTTGGGAATCTGAGATACCTCTTGTTACTAATCCATCCATCACTAACAGCAAGCCATTGTCTAATTCCTCTTGTTACTAATCCATCCATCACTAACAGCAAGTCATTGTCTAGTTCCAAGCGCATCCTCAAAATTCTTACCCTTCTGCTCGTACAAGAAGCAGTTGACATGTATGTACCTATCCCTTTGACTTCTGTTGACCCTGGATGAGTCTGGATGACTCTGGATAAGGGGACGCCATGATTCCTGGAGCACCTAACTCCAGAACCGGCACAGAATGTTAGGCGGAAAGAGATCTTGGTGACTCAGCAATACAAAAACCCAAGCTGTAAATGAACAAGGAACACTGGAGGAGCAGGCCTTGCTGTGGGCCCCAGCTCTTGGAGACCCGTTCTGGTTGGTGAACCTGCTGTACTCGCTAGCCTGCCGTTTATGTTCAGTGTGACACCTAAGCCATCTGGATTGGAATGTCAAAAATCCTTCTGCATAGACGTACTTAACCGTGCGGTCTTAGGGAGGTCACTCTCCATCTCTGGGTCTGTGTCCTCACTATAAGAGGGAGGAAGTTGGATTTGAGCTTTTCTCTGGCTCCAAATTTCTATCCATGTTCCACTGGAGAGGCTATCTCGTCACAGGCTGTCAATCTCCAGATGCTTCTCGGTGCCCCCGTCTTTGTCCACTTACTGGCCGTATGTTCTCTGACATTATGCTCCATACTCTGAGGTCTCAGATAGGTGGGACTTGCTGCTGGGAAAGCACAAATTAAAGCTGACATGCTGGGACAAGGGTGGAGAGATGGGATAGTCGCTTTAGCTGCTATAAGTTCTTCAGTGTCTGTTTGCATTGCTGAGTCTTGACTCAGAAAGGCGTTAACTATTTCTTCTTCTTTTTTGTCTCTTTCAAATGTTGGACAGAGCCTAAGTATGCCTTTTCTGGTACTTTGGGCTTCTACAGTCTCGCTCTAAAGCTCGCCTTCCTGCCATATGGCTGCATCCTCACCATGCAGCTGATGTCCATGCCCACTTAACTCAAACAAGCACACTGTCGCCCCCCTTCTCTTCTCCATTCTCCTCCTCCTCCAGGCAATGTTGAGATTTACAGCTTGCCTGCCCTGGGATTTTTCTTTTAAACTCTGATAAGATTGTGTACTTTGAATAAACTTGGGGTTTGCCTAACTGAAAACATTAAAAGGGAGGGGTGGCTTGATGGGGTTGCTGCTCCTGAAGATTTCTCAGGGGCAGGGGAGTCCCTCTCTCTGCAGATCCTAGAGTTACAGGGTAGAACACGACCTGGAACAGTAGCAACACGAAGGTGCTGAAATCGTGCTAGCAGTTGGCTTGACAATCTAGCACAGGCTTTGGGCATCCCGTCACTGTCCCTTGATTTGTGGACAATACATTGCAAAGGAGTGGTCCAGAGGAAGCACCTCTCCAGACCAGCACATCCCTGGGGTCCAGAGGAAGCACCTTTTCAGATCAGCCCATCCCTGGGGTCCAGGCTCCAAGCCTCATCTGGGGCCAGGAAGGTGGTCCTGGTGTTTGTAGGTCTGGAAACCCAGGTGGTTTCCACAACTTGCAACCATTTTCTCCTGGGATGGAAGTATCGTAGCTGGTTATTGAGGAATTGGTGTACTGAAGAGAGCTTAGCCTTGGTCAGAATGAGCTCTAAGGTCTGGGCCTAGCATAAAGCAGCACTTTGGAGAACTCAGAAGGAAATAGTGTTTCACAGGATGGATTTGCTAGTCCTGAAGACAGATGCAGGCTCAGTTGCAGCAGCAGCAGCAGCAGCAGCAGCAGCAGCAGCAGCAGCAGCAGCAATATTTTAGAGACATAGGGCTATCCTGTCAATTTATGTTCTCCTTCAGTCTGGAGAAATGAGTCCTGGGAAATGTCTGACAAAGATTTCCTTGACCTCTGGTAGAGACCACCCATTCGTACCGGAATCCTTCCCGAAAGAAAACAGTGTGAACACCTCTCCCAAAACACCTCCCTCTATGGGAGCCACATCCTTCTCTCACCCCCGACCCCATCATCCATTCCTCCTGTGAAGTTGGTAGTAAACACCTTTGCAGCCATGAATTTGAAAGAGAGCAAGGAGGGGTATATGGGAGGGTCTGGAGGAAAGAAAGAGAAAGGGGAAACGATGTAAGTTTATCATAATCTCAAAACGTCATATTAACATACAAAATGAAGCCATTTCTCATTTCTGTCTTCCACACTGAAACTCCTGGAGAATAAATAAATAAATGTTCTCCATGGGGCCATCTGCTCTCCCATCTGGGAGAGACATCAGTGCCAGGTGCTGCTTGGGGGGTTTCCCCATGTTTATTTTCTGCTTTCTTCACCAAGCAGTTATTATTTTCCATCTGTGATTGGTGGCTCATAGATTAGTGCTTCTGCTTTGATTTCTTGATGAGATAATTGGGAAGTTGGCTACTGTTCCCTACCATTTTCCACTCTGCCTTGGGCTCCTTTGGAAGCCAATGCCAATTTGATATTTTTATGGTTTTTCCAGGGGGGGGGTATGAACAATGATTTAAATTGCAGCCATGCCAGTGATTAGGAATGTCTACAGAGACCCTAGGTACTCATGAGTCCCTGTTTCATGAAAATCCATACAGAAAAAGTGTAACTGTTTCCCCTTGGTATATTACATAGAGCAGATTTCTGAAGGAGGAATTAAATCGGATCTCGATAAGGTCTGACTTCAGAAAATACAGAAAATTCAGCGGTTCCCTCGCTGAGACAAGCCACAACACATCTACTCTGGGCCTCAGTTTTATTATCTGTAAAGTGGAGATTGATTGATTTGTTTACTTACTCAACAAATATTTAGATATTTGACTGCAGGCAATGCACAAGCATTGTGTGCAAGACCCTTCTCTACCTACAGAACTGCTGCTTTCACAGATTTGTGTATCTGTGGAAAGACTTTAAAAAAAAAAAAAAACCTAATGTTTTAAGTTAGCATAGAAAGCAATGGGTTCCTTAAGGCATATCCATGCATTGTTCTTTTCATCTCTACCCCCTGCCCTTCTTCTCTCCTCTCTTCCTCCCCTTCTCTAACTGTTCATCCCCCTTTTGCTGACCCCCTCCCCCAGACCTTCTCTGCGTTCCTGTCACATCGATTTCATTACCCTCACCTCCCGTAAGATTGCTTAGTCTCTCCTCATTGTCCACTACTGATTTACACACACACACACACACACACACACACACACACACACACACACGAGAGCACACACACACACACACGAGAGAGAGAGAGAGAGAGAGAGAGAGAGAGAGAGAGAGAAAGATTAAATCTAGGTTCTAACTTGAGATTTGTCCTGAGTCTGACTTAATTTGCTTAACATAGGATGCCTAATTCCATCCATTTTCCTGCAAGGCTGTTATTTCATTTTTCTTTACAGCTGAATAAAACTTCCCTATGTTTATGTGCATCTTATATAGCCACTCAGTTATGTACATTTTACTTATCAATTCATCTAGCCTAGTTCCATAGCCTAGATTAGTGTGAAAGATGCACTTTGTGGAATGTTGAGTCCTTTGGGTATGGACTCAGTGGTTCACGTGGTAGTTTTATTTCTATTTTTTGAGAAAATCTCTGTGTTGATTTCCATAGCGGCTACACAGATTTACATCCCCAATAGGATTCCTCTTTCTCTGTGCTCCTTCCAGCAATCGGTTTCTTGATGCTAGCCGTTCTGGCTAGGGAAAAATAGAATCTCAAACAGATTTTTATTTTATTTTTAGTTATGAGTATACACATGTATCTCTGTGTGTGGGTTTGTGCAGAGGCTAAAGGTGCTGAATTCCAACCCTGGAACTGGAGTTAGAGGAGACTGTGAGCCACTAACGTGGGTGCTGGGAACTGAACGCCAGTGCTCTGGACTGACAGTGTTATTATATATAACTCTCAACCACTGAGCAACCTCTAGCTCCCAAAGTAGCTTTAACTTGAATTTCCCTGATGGCTAAGGATGTGAAACCCTTTCCAAACATGCACTGGACACCTGGAAGCTTTCTATTGAGAACCATCGAGTCGGTTCATTAGCCCATTACTAACTGGAAAAAAAAATAATGTCCTTTTTTTCAGTCTTTTGTAACTTTGAGATATTAACCCCTATCTGATATACAGTTGTAAAAGGTTTTCCCCTATTCAGTAAGCTTCTACTACACTCTGGGATGCTCTCATTCATTGTGTAGACACATTGATTTCATGTGATGTTATTTGTCAATTTTTTGAGTTATTGCCACTGGGAAAAGAACAAATGTCCTTTTTTTTGAAGTTCTTATATGCACCTATATCTTAAAGTGTTTTCCCTTAGAAGTTTTTAAGTATCAGGTCACATTTATGCTTTTTTCCTTTTTCTTTTCATGTGTATGGGAGTTCTGCTGGCTGTGTGCCACTCGCTTGCCTGGTACCTGCAGAGGCCAGAGGAGGGCATCAGATTTGGGCAAGTGGAGTCACAGACAGTTGTGAACCACCATATGGTTGCTGTGAGTCCAACCCGGGTCTTCTGCAGAAGCAACAAGTGCTCTGAGCCATGGATCCATCTTTTCAGTCCCCAAACCTCATACCTTTGAATTGTGTTGAATATTTGTTCAGGAGATAGGGGTCTGGTTTCATTCTCCTACATGTGGACATGGAGTTTTCCCAGTATCATTTGTTGAAGAGGCTGTTTGTTTTGTTTTGTTGTTTTTGTTTTTACACGTTTGTCAAAAATTAGGTGACTGTATCTGTGTGGGCTTATTTCTGGGTCCACTATTTTATTCCATTAGTCTACATATCTGTGGTGTGCCAGTATGTGGGAAAGTTTGTTAAACTATTAAGTGTGTTATGAAAAGAAGGGTGTGTCCCACAGAGATGCAATTTAGAATACGTTTTCCTTTTAAATTAAATTCATTATGTCCACTCCCAGGGAAATGTTTCTTAGTGATGACCTTTCTGTGGCCAGTAGCACTGGAAAAACAGATGGCCTCTGATTTAGGATGAGATTATGTGCCAATAAACCCAGTGTAATTGAACATGTAAGTAAAGGGGCTGGAAAGATGGTTCAATAGTTAAGAACACTTGCTCTTGCAGAGGAACCAGGTTCAGTTTCCAGCACCATCCATAACTCCAGCTCCAGGCGACTCAACACCCTTCTCTAACTCCCTTGGGATCCAACACCCTCTTTAACTTCCTTGGGTACCAGACACATATATGGAACACAGACATGGGTGTAGGCCAAACACTCATACACATAAAAATAAAATAAAGGTATCATTAATTATTAAAAGAAAAACCATGACAAAGGCATTGACTATACCTAATCCATCGAGCATCAAAGTTTAGCAACAGCTGGCATTATAAGGAACAGTTGTTGGCCCGCACGGTTTTAGGACAGATAGGAACCTTTGTTTTGCAGCTAAGGCCTAATGATGAAAGAGAATTATGCCCTGGGAACAGATCAAATTCAAAAGTCTAGCTATTATTTCATTTTTTCATCACTGGAAGTCAAACCATTGCAAACATGACTGTCTCTATAGAAGAAAAGAACAACCATTGTCCTTTCCTTTTATCTTGCCTATAGGGGAAAAAATACTGTCTGAAAGGATAGAGCCCTGCCTGTTTCTATTCTTGAGTTAGCTTAGAATGATGCTCAGCAGCCAGGCCCTCTCTGCGCACACTGTCCCACAAAGCTCCACAGGTTCTCTAAGCTGGAAAAAGCATAGGGGCTACTTTTTACTGTCTGAACAACAGCAAGACGTGGAAAGGACAAACAAAAGCAGAAACCCATGGTGCCCGCAGATGGCTTTGCCATTTCCCAGTTCCATCACTCCCACCATGTCCTGTTCTATAAGCTGAGCATCGTAACACACAGCCACCACCCGTGCCGAGCAGCTCCGATGCCGTGAAAGCAAGCACTCTGCTAAGCTAAAGGCTGTTAGATTATTTTCCAGTGCTCATCACTTGAACTTGTGTTAGCAATTGTCATGCCTTGCCATCTCTCTGTGTGGCCATTACCGTGCCAATGTGTCCTGCAACCCAAGTCGATTTTCCTCATCACTATTATTTAATACGTTTCTAACACTTCTACTTCCTGACTCCGTCTCCCCCCTAAATATCTGTGTAGAATAATTTTCCCAGCAGAGAACTGGATCCGATTTCTTTGGATCGCCCACCTGTTGGGAGTAGTGACTACTTGGTTGAGGGAGGGGTCTATTTATTTATTTATTTATTTATTTATTTTGGTTTTTCGAGACAGGGTTTCTCAGTGGTTTTGGAGCCTGTCCTGGAACTAGCTCTTGTAGACCAGGCTGGTCTCGAACTCACAGAGATCCGCCTGCCTCTGCCTCCAAAGTACTGGGATTAAAGGCATGTGCCACCACCGCCTGGCCAAGGGAGGGATCTATTTCCCCTTTCTCCTTAAACTGCAGTCATACCTAAATCAGAGATTCCTAGAGGCTAACGAGGACAGTGTTTCCAATCCCAGTGGCAGTGAGAAGTCCCGGCACCATGCCTTGCAACACTTAGACATCTTCCCAGAGTTAAATATCCTGATGTTGCTGATGACTGCACGGCATGCTCGTAACCCTTGGAATTTATGACTGTTTTATTAGCTCCTCCTTAGAACCTCCCAAAATGATGGACAGGAACACTGTGATGAAATCGAGGTCTCGGTAACACCTTGAGTGTGACAACTCATGGCTTCCATGGATGAGGTTGGGTGGCTTTGACATTAATAATAAAGAGATTGTGAGCACTGCATGTACCAAGTCAATGGCAGTGATTAGTGTGGGTGATCTCTGAAGACGGCTTCAGTAAGCAACTCAATTTCCAGAGGTACTGTTTCCTCTGACTGCTGTACGTTTCTTCCTGGATGTCTTCATTTTCTCAAAAGGTAAAATAGGAAGTCTGGGTGAGGCCTTGAGAAAGGAAGAGACCTGCTCTAAGTTACTGTGTTGACTTCAAGGCTTAGCCTATAGCCCTTGGCACAAAGGAGGTGCCCAATAACCAGCGACTGAATTCAAATGTCCTCTGCGTCTCTCTTCTCATCGTGCTCTACAAGATGCAACACTCCTAACATGAATTCTCCTCTTCCGAGCTGAAGTGGTTTCCCCGGCCACCGTGACAGATACGAGCCTTATGTGGTGACAGAGCACTCACAACGTAGGTGATCCACGGTGATACGAGCTGTAATTCAATCTCAGTGTATTCCTACTAGGTTTTCTTGATGAGGTTCAGGCTGGACTCAAACTCTTAGTCCTTTTCTCCCAATATGTTGGAGTTGTTATGGCTAGCCTTTAACCTGAAGTCTTGAACACTTACCATGAAAAAAATGGAAAATATCTCATTGTACTGCAAAATGGCAATAGTTTTTGTATACTGGACTAAAAATATATATCACACTATGAAAATTGATTGCTGTTTCTCCACTTTTTCAACAGGTAAAAGCACTTATAGTGAAAGCAGAGGAAAGTTCAGTCACTGGAACCCATGTAAAAGAACCAGATGTGCTAGCACATGTCTGTAATAGGAACCAGATGTGCTGGCAGAATTCCTAAGATAAAAACAGAGGCAGGGATGTGAGAGTTGCCAGGATGATCCAAGACCAGTCTGACTGGAATACACAGTGCAGCAGAAAAGAGATCTTATTTCAACAGAGTTGAAGGATAAAACGGACTCCCAAAGAGTCTCCTGACATCTACACGCACACTATGGCATTTATAAAGCTGCACACTCACACACGTGAAGAAACATGCATGTCTGCATGCATGTGTACCCGTGGATCTGGAGAGTCAATAAAACCAAAAGAAACCTGCTAGTTTTGAGGACATCAAAAATACAATAGCATTTTCCCTGGGAGTAGAAACAATCTTAAAATACACATGGCAACACAAAAGACTCCAGATCACCAAATCAATTGTAAGCAATAAAAATAATGCTGGAGGGTTCAACATATCTGATTTAAAATTATACTGCAGAGCCCAATAAAAACAACATATCAGCATAACAGACATATGGGTTATTGGAACAGACTAGAGGACACGTGAATAAAGTCCCACCCTTAGCTGAGGAGCCATTAGCAACAGACAGCTCCTGGGACAGAGATAGGCAGTTTTCTTTGAGGGCGTGGCCCCTGGTAGCCTGCAATGCTCCCAGAGCAGCAAATAAGATTTGATTAGTTAAACAAAAATAGAACATAAGGTTGGGTGAACAAATCTTGAAGAAGTTTGGGGAGGGAGGGTAAATATGACAGGATACGGACAGGCCCCATTTTGTACAAGTCTTACTGTGAGGGCAATGGCTCTGCCATATCAAAATGCCATATGTGGAAGATAGAGAATAGGCTGAAACAGAGACTGCCGCTGAAGGGCTTCCCTGCTCAAAACCAATTGTCTGGGCACAGAGAGGCCACCAAGGCTTCAGCGACGGGTCCTGCTCCATCTTGAGTTGGCAGCAGAACTTGGCAGTGTTGTTCTTTTAAGAATGAAAGAAGCAGCAGCATCTCTGCCAAGGACACCACAGATGCCACACTCAACAAATTCAAGCTACTTCGAGATTTCATCTTACCCTTGTCAGAATGGCCAAGATTAGTAAAACAAATGACAGTAGACGCTGGAGAGGATACAGAGAAAAGAGAAAAATTATTTATCACTGGTGGGAGTGCAAACTGTAGAGCCCCTAGGGAAATCAGTGTGGAGGTATCTCAACAACTCAAAAATAGATCTACCACAAGAACCAGTTATACCACTCTTGGGCATATCTTACTACAAGAAGTATTTGTTTATCTGCGTTCATTGTTATGAGAATGAATGACGACAGATACCCGAAGATAGCACTGCTTGGAGGAGTGCACGGGATAAGGAAGAGGAAGGCCCTAAAAAAAAAAAAAAAAAAAAAACACTGGCTAGACAGCGCAAAGGAAAACTGTGGCACCTCAGGTATGACAATAGCACAAGCATCTAGGACTGCCCAGGATAGGAACAACTGGAGAACCGCCATAAACGGGCTGCCCATGCGCGCTTAAGCTGAAATGATGATGAATGATGATGTTCATTGCTACCCATTCCCAACAGACAGAAACTGGAGACAGCCTAGATGCTCATCAACTGATGAATGCATAATGAAAATGTAGTCATTTGCACAATGGACTATTTATTATTCAGCTGTTAAGAAGAATAAAACTATGAAATCTACGAGTAAATGGATGGGTCTGGACACAGTCACCCTGAGTGAGGTGACCCAGAAGAAGAGAGACCAACATTGCATGTGTTGTCTTATATGTGGATGCCAGATTTTCAGCCTTAGATACTGTTTATTTCATTTAGGACATCCACAGAGGTTAGGCAGATTTGAGTAGACCCTGGGGAAGGGAAAGACCATCCAAGGAAGGGAAAATAGAATATAGTGTTATAAAGGAATAAAGGGAAAACTGGAACAGAAAGATTAAATGATCAGAGGGATGGGAGGGCAAGGTAAAGGAGAGAATGCGGGTAAGGATGACTAACACTAAAGGCCATTTGGAAACATATGGAAACCCATTACTCTAGAGGTATATATGGAATTTACATGGTGTTAACATGCAATGTGGGAGGGAGGGAAAGGGGCAAACTAGACATCACACCAAGTAAAATCTTCAGTTCCAGAAACGGGTTACATCTTGTTCAGTCTTTGGACAAAAGAGTCCACAGATGTCCCCAAACGTTACAAACTATTGCCAGGGCTGCTGATTACCCTTCACAACCTTACAGTAAGACCTTGTTGCTGAAGATACCACTTACTTATGTCATCAAACAGAGAAATCAAGCTGGTACCCAACTAAAAACTTCATCTCTACTAAAAATTGCTATACGTGCTATCCAAAGAGAAAAGTTATCATCGGTCTCACTCAGCTATGAATCCTGTATAACAGCAACCTGCATGCAAGTTATACTGGTACAATAGTGGCACAAATGTTATGGGAATAACCAACCACTTTTTTAAAAAGTTGGATTTAAGGCCCACTTTATAAGATGGAATCCATACCTGACACTGTTAATGAGACCTGAGAGTAGACAGGCCATGGGCCTAGAGAAAAACCTAATACTATTTTTTTTTAAATGAACTGATACACCCACAGATCAGTGCATCACTCAATCCTCATCAAAGAGGCTTTTTTGATAGAAATGAACTGGACAATAGGCAGACCGTGAGAGACGGTGGAGAACTTGCCCTTTAATGAGATGATTTGTTAATCCTCCTTCCTGAAGGCTCAGGAATCTCTGCAGAAAAGAAGGCAGAAAGATCAAAGGAGTCAGATCAGAGGTGTCAGATGATTCTAAGGAAATAACAACAGAGTTGTATCTATTTCCCGATACAACAGGATTAATACACATACAAATTCACAGAAACTGTGACACTGTGCATAACATCTCCACAAATTCAAGTCAAACAAAATCCCAGCATAGAAAAGCAGAAGTAGGCCTGTACCGTCTAGATTTATGTCAACTTGACACAAACTATAGTCATCTGAGAACAGGAAACCTTAATTGAGGAAACGCCTCCATAAAATTGGGCTGTAGGCCAGCCTGTAGAGTATTTTCTTAAACAGTGATTGATGGGGGAGGGCCCAGCTCATTGTAGGTGGTGCCATGCCTGGGCTTGTTGTCCTGGGTTCTAAAAGAAAGCAGGGTGAGCAAGTCCTGTGGAGCAAGTCAGTAAGCAGCACCCCTCCATGGCCTTTCAATCAGCTACTGCCTTCAGGTTTCTGCCTTGGCTTCCTTCCACGATAGAGACCCTCTGTGAACACATTCCTGGGACAAGCTCCCTTTAGGCAAAGCCCCTCATCTTCCTCCCCTCCCCTCATGTGCTCCTACAATTCCCTGTCCTATTTACCTTCTTCTCCTCTACTTTCTTTGAGCCCAAGACAAATCATTCATCTTCCTCTGCCTCTGTCTTCATTCCCTTCCACTTGTATTCACAGTAACCAATGTCTCATATGCAAAGTCCTGTCAATGTCCCTTTCCTCCCTAAAATGATTGGCACTCATTTGACACCTCCGCCCTGCTCTGTTCTAGCCTTCTTCAGCTTTGCAGATATTTCACTGAAAAAGAAAGGTGGCTTGGATATGAATTTCAACCATAACTTCACTACAGTTGTGCAAACTCCATGGCAAAACACAACAACAACAACAACAACAAAAAAACCCACAAGTAACAAGAAAAACAAAAGCAACATGTATCCTCCAAGTTAACCATCCCCAGAGCAGTGGCCTACAAACAAAAATTTGTATGGAATTACAGGCAAAAATTCAAAACAATGATAAAAATTCAAAACAATGAATATATATATATATATATATATAGAGAGAGAGAGAGAGAGAGAGAGAGAGAGAGAATAAATAAGTGTGTATGTATGCATGGACACACACACATTTTTTTGAGACAGGGTTTTCCCATAGCTTTGGAGCTTGTCCTGGAACTCACTCTGCAGATCAGGCTGATCTCAAACTCACAGAGATCCACCTGTCTCTGCTTCCTGAGTACTGGGATTAAAAAGCATGTGCCACTGCCACCTGGCCTCAGAATAAGTATATTAAAGTAATCAAAGACACAAGAAAACTATAGGTATGAGATCCAAGACATCACACACAGCTGAATGAAAGAAGGAACAAAAATAGGATATGAAAGTGGAATTCCATATAAAGAGAAAGAAAAATTTGAGGAAAATCTGAAATACTGAAAACAGAAAATCTGACAAGCCAAATAAAATGCTCAGAGGAAAGTCATACTGACAGAGCAGGAGGAAAGTTTATCAGCGCTCAAAGCAAGGCAGGGGACTTGCAGCTCAGTCAAAGAGAAAGATAAGCTAATTAAAATGTACAGATTGATGCACTGATTAAAAGATACCTGTTGACTCTTTTTAAGTCCAGGCCCAGATGGATTGACTATCAAATTCTATCAGACCTTCAAACAAGCGTTAACTAATGCTTCTCAAACAATTCCATAAAATAGAAAAATGCCACAGAACTCTTCAGTATTACTTGATGCTAAGCAAGATAAAGAAACAACAACAAAAAAGAGTAGACCAAGTTCCAATGAACATAGATACAAAAAATCTTAACAAATACTTACACACCTAACTCAATAAAACGTTTAAAAGTTCATGTGCCATAATCCAGGGAAGCAGAGATGCTTCAACACAAGCAAACCAATAAATTTAGTACATCGCATAAATGGATTCAGAGACAGAAATCAGATGGTTATTTCAATAGTGGTGGAGAAGGCGGCTGAAAAAAATCCAGCAACCATCTATAGTTAATAGGGCTGAAGAAACTCAGAAAAGGGAACAACCCTGAATGGATAAGGGCAGCATATGATAAATCTACATCCAATACTATATTAGACTAAAAAAAAGCTCAAATCATTTCCACTAAAATCAAGACAAGGGTTTCAATTTACTCTTACTCAGTGTGGTGCTTGGCATCTTAGCTGGAGCGGGAACCAAGAGAAGCGAATAAAGAGATGCAAATGGCAAAGGAAGACGGCAGAGGATCCTTGTTTGCAAATGCTCTGGTTCTATAAACGGCTCCTCCGGGAAACTCTTAGACACGGAGAGACACGTTCAGCAAAGTGGTAGGGGAGGAAATTAATATACAAAGTTCTGTAGCCTTCCTACATACCAATAACAAACATGATATGGAAGAAACCAGGGAAACCATCACAATGGCTTCAAAACAAAATACCTTGGGATAAACTTAGCCAAGTGAGCAAACAACCTCTAGAATGAAAACTTTAATGAATCGCTCAAGAGAGAAATTGAAGAAGGTTCTAAAAGGATAAAATATGGCTGTGCCCTTGTATTGGAAGAATGCTGCTCCAGCCACCTGATTTTTGACAAAGATGCTAAAAATATTCACTGCCAAAACGACAGCCTCTTCAACAAAAAGTACTGGGAAAACTGGACATTCACATAGAAGAATGAGACTAGATACTATTTACCTTCCTAAAAAATAAATTTCAAGCTGGCTATGGTAGGACATGCCTTTCATCCCAGCACAAACAGGCAAATCTCTGTGAGCTCGAGGCTAACCTGATCTACACAGTGAGTTTCAGTCCAGCCAAGGCTACATGTGAGACTTTGTCTCCAAATAAATAAATATAAGCTCCAAAGCCAGGTGGTGGTGGCGCACGCCTTTAATCCCAGCAGCAGGGAGGCAGAGACAGGCCGATCTTTGTGAGTTTGAGGCCAGCCTGGTCTACAAGAGCTAGTCCCCCCCCCCCCAAAAAAAAAAACCAAAAAATCTCCAAATGTACAGAAGACCTTAAAAAGAGACTGAAATCTCTGAAACTGCTAGATGGAATATTAGGGAAAATACTTCATGATCCAGGCAAAGTCAAGGACTTTTTGAGCAGGACTCAAGCTGCGCAGAAGACCAACAATTGACAACTAGGACCTAATAAAATTCAAAAGCTTCTGCACACAGGAAGCTGTGAGTTGGGTGAAAAGCGGCCTGCAGAATGGGAGAAAACCTTTGCCTGCAGAATGGGAGAAAACCTTTGCCTGCAGAACGTAAAGAGAACACAAATCACAGCAATCAAGTTCAGAGGCCGAACAGAGAATTATCCAAAAAGAAAACACAAAAGGCCAATAAGTGTTTTTTTTAGATGTCAACATCTTTGGCCATCATAGAAATGCAAATCCAAATTAGTCTGAGATTCCATTTCCCAAATGTCGTAATGTCACCATCAAGGAAACAAATAGCAAACGCAGGAAAGGGTGTGGGGAAAGAGAACACTCATTCAGTGCTGGTGGGAATGCAAACTGGGACAGCCATTAGGGAAATCAGCGTGGAGGTTTCTCAATAAGCTAAAAATAGGGCTTCCACATGATCCAGCTACACCACTGACCAGACATCTCTCCAAACAAGCCTGCATCCTGTTACTAGACATTTGCTTATCTATGTTGATTTCGACCATATTCATAATAAGAAGGAAATGGAATCAACCTAAATCTCCACTAATAAATGAATGATTAATGAAATGTGATATATATATATATATATATATATATATATATATATATACACACACACACACACACACACATATTGGAATTTAATTCAGCTGCAAAGAGAGAAAGAATCATACAGGTTGCAGAAAACTAGATGTAACCGGAAAATGTATTAAGTGAGGCTCAGAAAGGCAAATGCCGCATGTTCTCTCTCACGTAGACCTCAGCTTGTGACTTTTTATAGATTCATATCTACGGGAGAGTGCAGGGGAACATGAGCCAGGAAACTACAAAGGGGGGCTCATAAGACGAGAAAGAATTCTTTTCATCATAAAATTACCCTGTAATTAGAGCTCATAGCTGGTATTTATTTAACGCCCAAAAGATTGCGATTAGTTAGATTAGCTTCTGGCTATTTCTGAGAAATCTTAAATTCCTGTTTATGTCCCTGTTAGAATTCCCGTTTAAATACTGGTGAGATGGTTCAGTAGGTATGAGTGCTTGCTGCTAAGCTTGGTGACTTGAGTTCAATCCCCAGGAACCACATGGTGGAAAGAAAGAACTGATGCCCATAAATTGTGCTCTGGCCTCCACAAGCGCGCGCGCACACACACACACACACACACACACACACACACACACACACGGGGGGAGGGGCAGAGAGACAGAGAGTAATAATGTTGTAAAAGATCCTGTTTATTTATTTATTTATTTATTTTTTTTTTTTTTTGGTTTTTCGAGACAGGGTTTTTCTGTGGTTTTGGAGCCTGTCCTGGAACTAGCTCTTGTAGACCAGGCTGGCCTCGAACTCACAGAGATCCGCCTGCCTCTGCCTCCCGAGTACTGGGATTAAAGGCGTGAACCACCACTGCCCAGCTAAAAGATCCTGTTTAAATTTACTTCGAGATATGTTTCTTCTTCTGACTAGCAGTGTTACTTACTGTGGCTCTCAACCTTCCTAACGCTGTGACCCTTTAACACAGTTCCTCATGTTGTGGTGACCCCCAACCTTAAAATTATTTTTGTTGCTACTTCATCAACTGCAGTTTTGCTACTCTTGTGAATCGTAATGTAAATATCTGATATGTGGCCCTCGAAAGGGTTGAGAACCAATGTTTAATAGGCTGTGGTGGATTGTAATTCACATTTCAACATGTTAACTATTTCTATTGCTTCCTTTCATCTTGATATTTATGTCTTTCATCTTTTGTTGGTTCTGATTATGTGAATTTAAATCTTATAATAAAAAATTTGAACAAAACAACAAAAGCATACAAACAGAATATGCAAGGTCATTGGTACACCATGAAAAGACCAAATCTATGAATTACACACATAGAAAATTTCCATGCTAAAGACATATCAAACATTTTCAGTAAAATTGTAACAGAAAATTTTCAAAATCTGGTGTAGGAGCCCATTCCTACAATGTCAGCTAGGATTCCCGGATTGGGAGTCATTAAGGCTGAGGAAATGTCAGATTAAAGGAACTGAGACAGAAAATACAGGATATAATCAAGAGGTCTGTTTGGTCATGCCAAAATAGCCAAACAGCCCAGAGTTTCAAAACTTGCTTATATACAAAGCAGAACAACTCATGCACAGACAGTCAGTCAGCATCTAACCACAAAACCATTCCTGTGCTTGGGTGAGCAGCCAATATGTGCTTGCTGCTCGGAAGCAGCCTTACTTTCTATCTTGAGGTTCCTGAGGTTTGTCGTCAGCAGTATACTGTCTACTAGATAGAGTGTTCTTTTCTCATGGGCTAAATCAGAAGTCTCTCACAGCCCTCAAGGTTATAGAAAAAAAACTAGAGCAGGCAGGCTTGAACTCAAATGACTTCTTTAAGTCAGAATGGACTCCAGATGGAAACTGAGTCACACGTGGATCCACCTGTCTCTTGTCCTGATGGAGGAAGGTCATTGGTTAAAAAATAAAGAAACTGCTTGGCCCTCATAGGTTAAATCATAGGTGGGAGGAGTAAACAGAACAGAATGCTGGGAGGAAGAGGAAGTGAGTTCAGAGGCCATGCTCCCCTCTCTCGGGCAGACGCAATGAAGCAAGCCGCCAGGTCAGACATGCTGAATCTTTCCCGGTAAGACTGGTGCTACACAGATTACTAAAAATGGGTTAGGCAAAATACAAGAATTAGCCCGTAAGAGGCTAGAGCTAGTGGGCCAAGCAGTGTTTAAATGAATACAGTTTGTATGTTGTTATTTCTGGTGTAAAGCTAGCCGTGCGGGAGCCGGGCGGGACGAAAAGCAGGCCCGCAGCTCCCACAACATTGTCCCACAATTTGGGACAAGACATATTCTTCCCAGTACAAGAAACATCATATATAACACCAAATAGACAGGGCCATAAAGAAATACTCCATATCTTAGAATAGTTAAAACATTAAATGCACAGAACAAAGAAACTGTAAAAAAAAAAAAACTGAAGGAGAGAAAAACCAAGTCACACATCAAGGCAGGCTCCTCAAAATAATAGCTACTTCTCAATGGAAAATTTAAAAGCCAAAGGTCTTAGAATGATATATTTCAGTCTTGAAAGGCCACAGCTGCCAACACACACTACTACACCTAACAGAAATATCTGTCATAATTAAAAGAGAAAAGAAAAATTTCCATGATAAAAGCAGAATAAAAGAATTTTGATCATTAAACAACTGCAACAGAGAATTCTGGAAGGAACTCTTTGGACTGAAGAGAAAGATAAATTTTTCCAAGAGTGAAGAGGAAAGAATCAACCATGCTAAAATGGTAGCTAAGCAAATGAGGATTGGAAATCCCCTAAATACTACCGTGTTGTGGTACGGAGCGGCGGGCTGTGTCCCGCCACCCGGCTAGCTTTACCCGAAATAATTACACGGAAACTGTATTCTTTTAAACACTGCCTGACCCATTAGTTTTAGTTTCTTATTGGCTAGCTTTTACATATTAATTTAGCCCATTCCTAATCATCTGTGTGTAGCACCCCAAGGTGCGCTTACCGGGGAGATTCTAGCCTAGTCCATCCTGGGTCGGAGCTTCATGCCCGGAGCGGGGCATGGCGTCTCTCTCAGGCGTCTGCTCCAGAGAGCAGAGCTGTGGAGTCTCTGACCTCACTTCCTCTTCCTCCCAGCGTTCTGATCTGTTTACTCCTCCCACCTATCCTCTAACCAATAAAATGGGCCAGGGCAGTGCCTTTATTAGCCAATGACCTTCCTCCATCATTTCCCCTTTTTCGGTTTAAACAAAAAAAAAAAAGGCTTTAACTTTAACATAGCAAAATTACATATAACAAAACAGTTATCAAGTAAATGTTACAATAATCTTTATCATAACTAAGAAAAACTATAACTATAACTAACTATTCTTAACTCTATCAAAGACTCCAGAAAGATACAATACTACCTAAGCAAACAAGAAAAAAGCAACTTTTAAAACTCTAGAAATGACGGAGACATCTCGCTGCCTGGACAGTCACCCAAAGTTCCTCTGTACTGTTGGGGAATCCATCTTTAGCCTTCAGGCCCAAGGTATCCAGCAGACATTTCCATAAAGCAGGAAAATTCAAAGTCATTTCAGTCATTATCTGTTGTGTCCTGCAGAATGTCTCGCAGACTCTTTCATGAGTCATGAACCCCGAAAGACCATCTCACCTTTAGGCAAGTTTAGCAGTCCTCTCTCTGCGGGTTCTCTGTGTCCATTTTATGCAACAGTCCAGGCAAGAGCAGTTTCTTGCCCAAATGGCTATCAAACTCCATAAGGATCCTCTTCGATGCCCATCTTCCTCTCGAAGTAGATTGGTGCTGCCAGGAGCAGACGTGTCTCATTGTCATGAAAAGTCCTAAGTTATTAAAATATTTTAAATGCCATATTCTGTAGCCTTTGAGAGATATGAAGAATGCCTATCTGAAATATATCTCTATATATCTAGAAAATCTAAGTAACATGACTACAAACTTGACTATTATGATTATCCATCAACAACCTATATTTCCTAATTATACATTACATTTTAAAAATGAACTACACAATCACACCTTATTCAAGATCAAAAATACATATACATATAACAAAATTGACCTTAAAATCCATACCAATGCAAATTATTCATACCTATATCATTTCCCCCTTTAAATGTAAAAGAACATTTATAAACAATATTTTGGGAACATGGGCGCAGTTTTTTCTCTCCAAACTGCTTCCTGCTGAATGGGGGCGCTGTTAATCAGATCGTTTAGGGTGTAACCTGTGTGTCAGGTTCATCTCAGTTGGCAGTTGAGTGAAGTAATTTTGTGAAGATGTTCACAGCAACTTTTCGGGAGGTCGCGGTCTATCATACCAAATTGGGATAGAAGAAATCCACAGGGTCTGGTCCTCTGTGAAAACAAAAGAAGACCCTTTCCAAAGTATCATATCCTTAGACCCAAATTTTGAAATCGTAATACCTTTATATCCATTCTGGTTTAGCTTGGCAGCCCATGTAATGAAATGTCTGTCTGTACTTAGCTCCTTTACAGTCAAAAATTTTAAAGAAAACACAATGTACATAATCCAGACTCTCTGTGAATTTTCCATTTTTACGTGGCTTATTTTTCTTTTTTTCTTTTAATCTCTTAACTATCTGTACTCTGTCTCTTTAAAGACTTTACCCTTTTTTAAAGACATTTACTTTATTCTCTATATTTTTATTTTTCTCTCTCTCAAGCCTATGTACATTCATCCAACACTGTGATCCACTGAGGTCTGTTATGTCTGAATCTGTTTTATTGTGAATCTGTAATATTTTTACTATCCAGGAGCATTTCTTAAAATGTTAAGCATTTCTTAAAAACTTAAGTTGCACCATGTACAGGTAATACGGTACCATCTGTGTCCTGCCCAGTCTAAACCTTAACTGTGCTGTTATTATGGTAATTACGGTAGTTCCTGCCAACCAGCACAGTTTAGCAAGGAGCAGCCGCTCCTGCCTCAGATCCATTTGGTGCCCCTGAGCTGTGCACAGTTTAAGGCACACAGCAAGTCCTCATTGGAGCCGCACTCAGCAGTTTAATTTTGAGACTGAGCATGCAGCACAGAAACTCTTTTTATCCAAGTTACAACCAAATCTGACACGCAGAGCACTGCGCAGTCTGAAAACACGTCTCTTTCACCATGCTCTTCCGCCTGCCTAAGCCTGATTCTGCCATCTGCCCAGGTGCAGGCGGGGAGCGCTGAGAGCACTCTCCTTCCGATCCCAAGCGGGAACACAAACATCCAGTCCCATAAAATCCATTGAAATGCTTTAAAGCCAGAGTTTGCACTGGCGGCATAGTCCCAAGAAGCCGCACTTTAAAATGACGCAGCTTTTTTTTCTGTTGCTGTTGCCGAATCAGGAAATCTCTCTACAGCACGCCACCAACAAACAGCAAAAATCTGTGTTAAAGTCTCTCTCCCTTATTTTTAAGCCTTCTCAGGTTTTTAAGTGGATTTAGTCCATCACGTCGGGCGCCATTCTGTTGAATTGATACACAACTTTCAATAAAAACTGAATATCAATGGTCTCCGTTTCCCAATGAAAAGGCACAGAATATCAGTTTGGACTAAACAGCACCATCCATACTTTCTTTTTTTTTTTTTTTTTTTTTTTTGGTTTTTCGAGACAGGGTTTCTCTGTGGCTTTGGAGCCTGTCCTGGAACTAGCTCTGTAGACCAGGCTGGTCTCGAACTCACAGAGATCCGCCTGCCTCTGCCTCCCGAGTGCTGGGATTAAAGGCGTGCGCCACCACCGCCCGGCTATCCATATTTTCTTGTCACCAAGAAACAGACCTGACCATTAAGGATAGACACTACCTTAGAATATAAAGATTTAAAAATTATTCTGTGAAAATGAAACTAGGAAACAAAAAGGCAGTAATGTTCTAACATTTGATAAAACTAGGTACAAGAGATAAAGAAGGTTACTTCATATTGTTTAAGGAAACAATCTATCAAGAGGATACCGCAATTCAAAACATGTATGTGTAACTATAGATATTCTCAGTTTCATAAAACCTATTGTATTTTGCTAGATGAAAGACACACAGTGATAGTAGATTACTAAAATACCCTATTCTCACCCTTTGATAGGTCATTTTAACAAAAACAAACAGGCATCAGAGTCCAATGACATTGTAGATCAAAAGTGTACTTAACAAAAATATGCAAAATATTTCATGTAAACATGCCAGAACTCATATTCTCAAGAACCCATGGGACTTTCTCTCAAGCAATACAGGAAAATAGATTTCTATACTCTGATCACAATGAAATAAAACTAGAAATCAATAGCAAGAAAAACTACACAAACCTGTGGAAAGTAAACAAAACACTATTGAATGGTAAAAAAAATTGAGGAGATAACAAGACATCAGAGTAATTTTTAGAACAGAATAAAATTTAAAACACAGTATATCAAAATTTATAAAATACTTTGAAGGCAGTTCTAAGAGAAAAGTTCATAGCTATAATTGTCTACATTCAACAATTGCAGAAATCTTTTTTTTGGGGGGGGGTGGGTTTCAAGACAGGGTCCCTCTGTGTAGCTTTGGAATCTGTCCTGGGACTTGCTCTGTAGACCAAGTTGACCTCAAACTCATAGAGATCCAACTGCCTCTGCGTCTAAGTGCTGAGATTAAAGGTGTGAACCATCACTCCCCAGCTAACAATCACAGAACTCTTAAACAAATAGCACAACCCCACATCAGCAAACAGAAATAATTAAGTAATGCAAAAAAATGAAATGAAGAGTTGGCTCTTTGAAATGATAAATAAGATTGACTCTTAGCCAAACTAACAAAAAGAAAAAGAAGACCCAATTTAATAAAGTTAGAAATGAGAAGAAAGAGATTACAACAGATACCAATGCAAATTTTAATATTATAAGGACATAGCTAAAAACATATTCTATAAGATTAGAAAATTTAAAACAGATAAATTATAAAATGTATATGACCTATCAAAGTTCAAACAAAAAGAAACAATTTAAACAATTGTAATAACCAATGAGATTGAAAGCATTAAAACACACACACTTCCACAAAACCAAACTTCCCAACTAAAGATGCATGGACCCAGATAATATTCACTGCAGAATCCTACTAGATCTTAAAAAAAGATAACAGCAACGCTTTGTTGTAGAATATCATCTTAAGATGTGGGTTACATTTGTTTATGCTGTGGAACATTTGTTTAATGATGCAAAGAAGTGTTGCATTCTTTTATGTGACATTTGTGAGCTGTGATACTTTGCCTGCCCAAAGCACCTGAAGGTCTAGTAAAGAGCTGGATGGCTAATAGCCAGGCAGGAGAAAAGACAGGTGGGGCTGGCAGGCAGAAAGAATAAATAGAAGAAAAAGGAGCAAGAAAGGGAGGAGAGAAGAACATCAGGGGACAGCCATCCAGCTACACAGTAAGCCGTGGAATAAGAAAAAAGAAGGGTATACAGAAATAGAGAAAGATAAAAGTCCAGAGGCAAAAGATAGATGGGATAATTTAAGAAAAGAAAAGCTGGGTAGAGACAAATCAAGCTATGGCCAGGCGTTTATAAGTAAGAATAAGTCTCTCTGTGTGTGATTTATTTAGGAGCTGGGTGGTGGGTCCCCAAAAGACCAATAGCTAAAGAGAAAAGAGCAAAAAAATCAACAACAACATTTTGGCTTTCTAACGTGGGACTAGAGTAAAAGAAAATCCAACAACAATGCTTCTCAAATGATTACAAAATAGAAAATGAAAGAATACAACCAACCCCATCTTACAAAGCCAGTTTTACTCTTATGTCAAGACCAGCAAAAGACACAAGAAAGAAAATTATGAACTAATCTCCCTGATGAACACATTTGCCAAGTCTTCAATAAAATACTTACAAACAGTGCAAGAACACACTTAAAAAAGGTCAGTCACCACAATCAAGTTGGCTTCATTCCAAAGATTCAGAGCATAGTTACCATATGTTAATCAATAAATACACTGTAGAACAGAAATCGTAAGATCATCTCAATAAATACAGAAAAAGCCTTGAACAAAATCATTTCATGATAAGAAGCCCCACAGACATGAGGACTGGAAAGATTTTTTTTTTTTCTGGACAAGATCTCACTACGTAGCTCTGGTTGCTCTGGAACTCACTTTGTGGACTTTTCTGACCTTGAACTCACAGAGATCCACTCTGCCTCTCAAGTGCTGGAAATAAAGGCATGTGCTACTATGCCTGGCTCTAATATCATGCTTAGTGGAGGAAAAGTTAGCAGCATTTATGCTAATATCAGGAACAAGACACTCCATTATTCAATATAGTGCGCTATAAAACAAGATAGACATATTTTAAGAGCAGGAATACAAACAGGTAAGAAAAAGGTCATGGTGTTCTTATTTGAGTTTATATGATTTTATGAGCATGGGGCTTTCTCATTTTTTAAAATAATCCTTTACTTAAGGACCATATTGATGCAACCTACAAAATCCTGTCTTATCCTAAAACATTTTTTTTAAAAAATTAATAGTGTACTTTGATAGTCAGATCCTTTTGTGTATCTTCTTCCTGCTTGTTGGTTCCTTTTGTGGAAATAGAATAATCTCAGTGTCACACAAATTAAGCACAAGCAAAGCAAATGTAACTCAACAAAGCAATTTCTTTTTGCAGAAAGGGCACACCAGAACCTAACCCAGGCTAGCATGCACACTCTTCCAAGATGGCTTCTGCCTCTTATCCCTGGCTCAGGTATGACTGTGTCTAATCCCAATAGTGGGAGCCTAACTTCACAATCTGATGTAGCTGCATAATTGGCATGAAGGGATGGGGAACATGAACTCTTTCAAGCGCTCCTACAGCATTCTGAACCTGCGTGATGTCACAGAACGTATCTCTATAGTCTCTCGATAACCTTTTACAACGAACCCCTTAGCAAGTGACCTCCATCGTGATCTTCACTGGGTACTATGAAACAGTGTAGTACTGACTTAATACTCTTGGTAGCCAGAGTGAAGGGACCACCTGTGCTCAGACCTCAAGCATCTGACTTGTACAGTGGTCACCCGCTTTGTTTCCCTGTGTTTAGTCCCCTTTTAATTTATATCATGATCTTCATTCGACATCAAATCTTGCTTCTAATCAATTGTTTCCACTGGTTTTGTATTTCCCGTCCGTTCATTTGTCTATACAATTTGTTTGGGTGAAAGCTCCACCTCACCCCCTTCTCTCTCTCTCTCTCTCTCTCTCTCTCCAAACCCTGCCCCCTTTCACTCCTCCCCCAAGCTGCTCAAGACCACGCCTCCAGAGTATTTAAGACCCAGCCATAGATCTGCCACATGACTTCTCTCTAGCCTTTCTGAGAGTCACCAGGGATTTGCTTTGTTCTGTTTATTAAAACCTGGTCTTATTGATTTGGCTGGATTTGGCTTATTGCATCGGCAGAGAAGCCCCCCAAACAGAGATTCAAAAATATATACCACAATTCAAAATAGCTATATACCTATATACCTATAAAAACTTGAGTCCATGACTCCTTTCATCTCTCTGGTTACCTCTGCTCCTTCTAAGAATCGGGAGTCAGTGGCACCATTAAGCTACTATGACAATGCTGTCATATGATGGGGGCTGTCAAAAAGATTGAATATATTGAATATACTCAAATACATAAATTAACCAAACTTAGAAAGAAAAAAATGGGAGTCAGAAAGGACACTAAGCTCTGTCTCAAGTTTTCTAAGCTGGTTTTAGAAAATATTTTACTTCACCCACATCTTAGAGCCTGAAGAAATCTTCTAGGTCAGGTCTGCTCTCTCGCTTGCTCGCTCTCTCTCTCTCTCTCTCTCTCCCTCCCTCCCTCCCTCTCTCCTTTTTAAATAAATAAATATTTTAATCCTGATGTCAATTTCCCCCCTTTCTCTCCTTCAACCCCTCTACCTCCACCTCCCCTTCCCACCCCTCACCCCCAGGATAAAAGGGCCAGTCAAAGAAACACACCCTGGCCCTGAGACCAGAGCCAAAGAAACACACTCTTCCCCTAACCAGCTCATCACAAAAACCAACCAGTCCCTGAGCACAAAACCAACCAATCCTTGGGCACAAAATCCAGCCAATCTCTGAACTTGTCTAAACCCAGGGATTAAAATCTGATCAATTCCTAACCTGAAAACTTTTACCCTGGAAAAACTCCACCCCTAAGAAGTCCTCTGTAAACCTGTATTTGTTCAGCTGGGAGCTGCCTTTTTCCTCCCTAGCAGCGAGAGCCACCCTCCTGGATTCTTCCCTCCCAATAAATCTCTTGGATGAGGTTTGGGTGAGACTTTCTTTCCCCAGAATGCAGTGGAGCAGAGAAGTAACAACTTTTCTCCGCAGCAGAGCAGAACCAGAACTGTAACAACTTTGCTCAGAGCAGAGTTGTTACACTGGGGAAACGTTTCCCTGGAGCCGGCTGTAAGCTGCTGTGCTCACAGTGACTTCGTGGTATTCCTTGACTACTGGCTACCAGGATCCCTTTCCATCTGAGCTGCAATGCTTACATCCCACCATCGACTCCTCCTCCTCTCTCTTCAGACAAGGGCAAGGGTTCCCATGGATATCAACAAAAATGTGACATATCAAGTTGCAATAAGACTAAGCACCTACGCTCCTCTTAAGTCTGGACAAGGCAACCCAGCAGGAAGAATAGGTTCCCAAAAGTCAGCAAGGTCAGAGACAGCCTCTGCTTGCACTAATAGGAGTCCCACAAGAAGACCAAGGTACACAACTGTAACATAAATGTAGAGTGCCTACGTCAGTTCCATGTATGCTCCCTGGTTGCCTCTGTGAGCCCCTAAATGAGCCCAAGTTAGTTGATTCTGTGGCTTTTCTTGTGGTGTCTTTGATCCCTCTGGCTCCTACAATCATTCCTCCCTATTTTGAGCAGGAATCCCCAAGCTCTGCCTAATGTTTGGCTGTGGGTCTGCATCTGTACCATCAGTTACTGGATGGAGGCTCTCTGATGGCAATGGAGTTGGCACCAATTTATGAGTATAGCAGAATATTCTTAGGCATCATTGCACTGACATATTTTAGGTTTAATTTTTATTTACTTACTTATTTATTGACAGTCTTGTTTGGTTCTATCCTAAGTCTCTAGGGTATCCAGACTCTGGGTCCAGGCAGTATCACAGGTGGGCTCACTTTCTTGGCATGGATCTTAGACTGGACCAGTCATTGGTTGGCTACTCCCACACTCTCTGCACCATCCCTACTGCAGCATATCCCATCCCATCGGCAGGATAGACTGTAGATCAAAGGTTATGTGGCTGGGTTGATGTCCCAAACCCTCTTCTGGATGTCGTGCCTGGTCACAGGAGATGACCAGTATCGCCTCCTCAGTATCTTCAGGCAGGTATCCCTTATTACCGGGACTCTTAGCTGTGGAAATACTTTTAGCTTCCCTTGCACTAGGCTTCTGCCTGACACCGAAATGCCCCCCATTTCTAGTCATCTCTTTTAGTGCTCTCTCTTTGCATCCCCCCCCCACCTGATTCCTCATGCTCCCATCCTCATCTGACCCCAGTCCACCCTTCCCAGGGAGATTCAAGCATCCCCCTTGTGCCTTTCTTGTTTCATAACCTCTCTGGGTCTGTGGATTGTAGCATGGTTATTTATCACTCTACAGCTAATATCCACTTATGAGTACACGCCATGTTTGTCTTTCTGGGTCTGGGTTGTCACACTCAAGGTGATTTTTTTTCAAGTTCCATCCATTTGTCTGCAGATTTCATGATGTCATTGTTTGGAACAGCTGACTAATACTCCATTATGTAAATGTACCTCCATTTTTCTTTATCCATTCAGTTGATGGACATCTATGTCATCTCTGGGTTCTGGCTATTATGAATAAAGCTGCTATGAACATAGTTGGGCAAGTGTCCTTGTGGTAGGATTGTGCATCCTTTTGGTACACGCCCAAGAGTGGTACAGCTGGGTCTTGAGGTAGAGTCAATTTCCAATTTTCTAGGAAACTGCTGTATTGATTTTCACAGTGGCTGAACAAATTTGTACTCCAACTAGCAATGGAGGAGTGTTCCCCTTGTTCCATATCCTCTCTAGCATGCGCTGTCACTTGTGTTTATGATCTTAGCCATTCTGACAGTGTAAGACAGAATCTCAGAGTAGTTTTGATTTGCATTTCCCTGACAGCTAAGACATTTCTTGAAGTGTTTCTCAGCCATCTGAGATTTTTCTGTTGCAAATTCTCTGTTTAGATCTGTACCTCATTTTAAAAATGGATTATTTGTGGTTTTTTTTATGTCTAGTTTCTTGAGTTCTTTATATTCTTTAGAAATTAGTCCTCTGTCAAATGTGGGGTTGGTGAAAGATCTTTTACCATTCTGTAGGCTACCATTTTGACTTATTGACAGTGTCCTTTGCCTTACAGAAGTTTTTCAGTTTTTTTATATTAATTGATTTTAGCGTCTGTGCTATTGGTGTTCTGTTTGGGAAATTGTCTCCTGTGCCAATATATTCAAGGCTGTTCCCCACCTTCTCATCCATCAGGTTCAGTGTAACTGGATTCATGTTCAGGTCTTTGATCCACTTGGACTTGGGTTTTATGAAAGGTGAAGATATGAATCTATTTGCATTCTTCTGTATGCCGACATCCAGTTTGACCAGCACCATTTGTTGAAGATGCTTTCTTTTTTTCCATTGTATAATTTTGACTTCTTTTTCAAGAATCACATCAAAGGTGTGTGGATTTACATCTGGGTCTTTGATTCTATTCTATTGATCCACATGTCTGTTTTTATGCCAATACCATGAGGGTTTTTTTTTTATTACTATAGCTCTATAGAAAACCTTGAAGCTAGGGACAGTGATTCCTCCAGAAATTCTTTTATTGTACAGGATTGTTTTAGCTATCTTTAATTTTTTTGCTTTTCCATATGAAGTTGAGTATTGTTCTTTCAAGGTCTGTAGAGAATTGTGTTGGTATTTTAATGGGAATTGCACTGAATTTTGGTAAAATTGCCATTCTTACTATGTCAATCCTTCTGAGCCAAGAGCATGGGTAATTGTTCCATCTTCTAATATCTTCTTAAATATCTTTCTTCAAAGGCTTGAAGTTCTTGTCATACAGGTCTTTTACTTGCCTTCTTAGAGTTACCCCCAAGTTATTTTGTTATTTGTGGCTTTTATGAAGGAAGTTGCTTCCCTGATTTCTTCATCAGCCCATTTATTATTTGTATATAGGAGGGTTGCTGGTATTTTTGAGTTAATCTTGTATCCAGTCACTTCTCTGAATGTGTTTATCAACTGTAGGCATTCCCTGGTAGAACTTTTAGGGTCATTTATGTATACTATCATATCATTTGCGAATAGTGATACTTGGACTTCTTCCTTTCCAATTTGTATCCCCTTGATCTCCTTCAGTTGTCCTGTTGCTCCAGCTAGAACTTCAAGTACTATACTGACTAGATATGGAGAATAGACAGCCTTGTCTTGTTCCTGATTTTAGTGGGATTGCTTTGAGTTTCTCTCTATTTAATTTGACGTTGGCTATAGGCTTACTGTATATTGCTTTTATTATGTTTAGGTATGTTCCTTGTATCCCTGATTCAAAGACTTTTATCATGAAGGGGTGTTGGATTTTGTCAAAGGCTTTTTCAGCATCTACTGAGATGATCATATGTATTTTCTTTCAGTTTATTTATATTGTGAATTACATTGATTGATTTTATATGCTGAACCATTCTTGCATCTCTGGAATGAAGCCAACTTGATCATGGTGGATGATCTTTTTGATGTGTTCTTGGATTTGGTTTGCAAGTATTTTATTGAGTATTTTTGCATCAGTGTTCATGAGGGAGAATGGTCTGTAATCCTCCTTCTTTGTTGACTCTCTGTGTGGTTTGGGTATTGTAGCATGATTAATAAAAACCCAGAGACGGAAACTGGGATTCAAGCTGAAGATCAGAAAAGCAAAGCAGTCAACCACTAGAGAGACCTTTTACCTCTACCAAATCTTCAGACTGTAAAGGACGAGATCCTGTCTTCATGAATCCTCAGACTCCTCATTCCACTGAGTTCCTGTCTCTTCCCCTTTATATTCCTCTCTCTGCCCGACCAGATCACTCCTATCTCCAACTCCCTAGTGCTGGGATTAGAGGTGTGTGATTGTCAAACACTGGGATTAAAGGCATGAGCCACCACCACCTGGATCTGTTTCTGGATTGATCTTGTGTAGCCCAGGATAGCTTTGAACTCACTCACAGAGATCTGTATGTGCAGGGTATGTGTCCAGATCCTTTTGGCTTTTAGAGTCTCTATTGAGAAGTCCAGTGGAATTCTAATAGATCTGTCATTAAATGTTACTTGGTCTTTTCTCCCTGCAGCGTTTAATATTCTTTCCTTGTTCTGTACATTTTATGTTTTGATAATTATGTGGCAGTGGGACTTTCTTTTCTTGTACAATACATTTGGTGTTCTGTAAGCTTCTTGTACCTTTATAGGCATGTTCTTCTTTAGGTTAGGAAAGTTTTCTTCTATGATTTTGTTGAACATATTTTCTGTGCCTTTGAGCTGGGTATCTTCTCCTCCTATTCCTATTATTCTTAGGTTAGGTCTTTTCATAGTGTCCCAGATTTCCTGGATGTTTGTGTCAGGAACTTTTTAGATTTAACATTTTCCTTGACCGATGTATCAGTTTCTTCTACTGTATCTACTACACCTCAGATTCTCTCTTCTATCTCTTGTATTCTATTGGTGATACTTGCATCTGTAATTCCTGTTTGATTACCTATGTTTTCTATCTCCACAATTCCCACAAAAACAGTTTGTGTTTTCTTTATTGATTCCATTTCCATTTTCAGGTCTTGAATGGTTTTATTCATTTCTTTTATCTGTGCTTTCCTAGATTTCTTTAAGGAATTCATTCATTTCCTCTTTAACGGACTCTATCATCTTCATAAGATTGAATTTAAGGTTATTTTCTTACACTTCCCTTAAGATCTCCCCAACAGTGTTATCAACTAGATATCAAGTGTTCAAACACCAGAGCCTATGGGGGACATTTCCCACCTAAACTATAGCAGACACTGGAGTGGATATGTGGGGACTTTGGGGATTCTGAAATCTCATTTTTGGTTCAGGCTATAGTTGTGTGGATATATTCACTTTGAGATAATTCCCTGCGCTGTGCATTGATGATTATGCAATCTGTAAGAATGTTACACTTCAAATAAAATTGACATTAAAGAAAGCAAAGCAAGCCAGAACCTGTCTTGTCTCCAGAGTTACATTTCAACAGGAAAATGAGCTATACAGGAAAGTGAGGAGCCATTCCTGTCCTTTTATTCTCTTGTTTTAGAGATAGTTCTTATTATTTACAGAGCTATAATCCACATGTGATACAGTCCTACAACTTTTAAATATGGAAGCCAGTGAATTCTTTAAAAATGTATAGTAGTAGGCTTGGCACCACAATTACGGGATAGAATCACCGCACTATCCTCAATATTCCGTGTTCTCTGCTTCCAAAGGCTTCCCTAGCTGTTGGCCATCACTGGTCTTCTTCAGAAACATCACCATAGTTGACTTTTCTAGAAATTCATACAAATGCAATCACGGGATACTACATTCAAATTTATCTTGGCACTAGAACATGTAGCAGGTTACAATTAGAGAGAACCGAATGTGTCACGCTCTGTTTCCTCCAAACACCACTCTACTTACCCCAACACAATTCGCAGGATCCTTCACGCATGACCTGTGTTAGGGCAAAGCCCACTGGTGGGAAGCCACACCTCAACGAAGGATAGCATGAGGGATGAGCTGGCAGTGCCAAGGCTCCGGGCAGTGGCCTGGGTGCTGATTTACAGCTTAATGAAAGAAAGAGTTCTCCAGAAGCTGGGTTTTGTCACATCCTGGAATGTGCTGAACCCGGAGCAAGGCGCCTTCTTTCCAAGAGGATGGGCAGAGAGGAAAGCCAGTGATGATGAAGATGTCAGGGGCGGGGTGTGAGTAGAAAACTGGACTCATGGTGGCAAGCGTCTATTCCAAATCTAACACCCATTATAGCTAATTGGGACCTGTAGCAAGTCATTAACATCAATTAGAGTATAGCAAGAAACTCCACTAGTTGAAGCTCATACTTAGCAGCAACACTAGCATCTCCAGTTTCTATAAAAAAAAAAATGGCAAGGCTAAGGAAGCATTGGGAGTTAGCAAGGGCATGGGAAAGATTAACAAACAACATCACAGCTGCATTTACTTACATCGCAACAATCTTGTAAGTAGCTTTTAGGCTGGGAAACGGAAAGTAAAAGAGCTGGTTTTGTCTTTCAAGTAACAGCTCAGAACTTACTAGACTCCAGCTTCCTCTGACAGTTAATCAGTGGCCTTGATGAACCCCTCTGTGGTCAGTGTAATTCAGGGGTCATCAGCTGGGCCACCAGAATACCTTGCAGCACATGCGATAAGACACGATGGAGCCTCTGGGGTCAGAGAAGTATGTACACAAACTCCATCTAAAGTGAGCACAGAGGGCAGCGATAGAAGGATGTGAGTCCATGAGAGCGCGAAATAAGACAGGCTCTCCAGGGGAATAAGGGATTCGAGGGTAGGCCGCTCACACTGGAGCCCGAAGGACAGGCTGGTGGACCATGATGCAATGAATGGCAGTTCAAGGACTTTCTGAAAGCCAGACCCTATTTATTTAATTTAAAATTTTACATTTTTAAATAAATTTATTCTTTTAAAAATTTTGAGATTATAGCATAATTGCTATCATTTCCCTTTCTTCCCTTGAAACCACCCCATGCACCCCACATTGCATTTGTTCAAACTCATGGCCTTTCCCCTTTAATTATTGTTATATACATAATACACACACATGCACGTGCACACACACACACCGTTAAATACATAGATCCAATCTGCTCAGTCCATATAATATTATTCGGATATATGTTTTTAGGGCCGACTACTTGGTATTGGATAATTATTGTTCTCTTCCTTGGGGAAGACTGTATTTTCTTACTCTCAGAATTCTTTTGGTCGCCTGTAGTTCTTTGTCTAGGACTGAGGCCCCTCAAGCTTTCCGCCTTCCACATCTACTGGTGTCATTTTTATTCCGGCCATGTTTAGGCAGCCATATTGCTGAGACTTCATGGGTGTAGATTATGCCATTTCTAGGATATATCATCTCACAGAAAACTCCCTGCTCCTCTGGCTTTTACGTATGGCCCCCTCCATCCTGATCCCTGTGCCTTAGGTTCAGATGCATCAGTTGAGACTAAGTTTTACCACTCTGCATTTTAATCAGTTATGGGTTTTTGTAATGATTTCCACTTGTTGAGGAAAGAAGCTTCCTTGATAGGTGCGAGAATGGCATTATCAGTGGGTGTGCAGACAAAGAGGATGGTGTTAGAGTTAATTGCTCTGTTTTAGTCAAGTGGTGGCTGCAAATTCTCCTCTACCATCCACAACGTCACTAGTTGGATCCATTTCCTATAACAAGCATGGTTTCCCTTTTATTGGGAGTCTTAAGTCTAATTAGAGAGGTGTTGGTCACCACCAAGACGTATGTGCCACTACTGCACATTTAGGCTATTGTGCCCTGCTGGTCATTGTTGTGGTCCATAGGCATCACAGCTTGGTATAGCTATTGGTTGATTTCCTCCTTTAGAAGCTTTTATGGTGCCTTCTGGTCCTCAGGTTTTCAAGTCAGATACAGTTTGGTACTTCTGGGCCCTGTGTCTGAAGTGCAAGGTATTCTCAGATAAGGACTGACCTTCTACATCTGGGGTCAACTACAGCCAAAAGAAATAGTCATGTTTTGGGGGTCTCTTAGGCAATACTAATCAATAAGTCAAAATGAGCAGCATTTTGAGTGTGGTTGAGCATTTTTATTGATGTAGAAGAAACTTAAAGAAATAGTATTGGTGTTATAAAGGGCTCACTGCTAGATTTGCTTCAGAGACATTAGGGCACACAAGTAGCAAAATACCCCAAAGGTAAGTAATATGCTAACCAGGCCTGTTAGAGATACGCGAAATCTAAGTTGTGAATGTTTATTCACCAGGATTCATTTATCTCTATGCTCCAAAAGAGAACAGTCCAGGGTCACATTATTCTTTAAGTCCCCTGTCCTTTTTTCAGGAAAAACATGATTCTGCCCAGTGGGCAAGATGACCCTGGGTAACAACTACTGGACAAGAACAACACGGGTGACCCTAATAAATCATTCTGGCAATAGCTTTGCTGTGTAAATCTATCTGCCTAAGCAGCCAGACTCTCAGTCTCCTGTCCCTGTTTGTTTGAAGTGTGACCTGAAGAGATTTAAGGATGACAGAGTGTGTAAAATGACTAAGCCTGAGGTGTGTAGAAGCTAACCAAATCTTCTGTTGGGGTCGATTCTCATCTGGGCGTTAGCACCTGTCGACCAGGCACTTAAGTGAAGAGTTTTGCTTTCATGTCTAAGTGTATGGAATGGTTTCTCACTGAGAGGGCATGTTATTTCTATAACACTGTAATCCCAGCACTTGAGAGGCTTAGGCAGCCTCCTGAGCTCCGCCTGGCCACACAGCAGCAAGATTGTTTCAAGGGAATTACAACCAACATCAACCAAACCAACAAGTGGGCCTATGTGAAGATTCCTAGGAAATGATTTTTATCCAAGGAGCACTTAGGATTTACTAAATTAATAACCCAAGGAGCCAGGACTCCAGAAAGATTCTCTTTTTAAGAGTGACGAGACGATAGGCTCGTAGAAGCTGAACATGTACACATGAAGCCAAAATTGCCATACATATAAAAACCATTTAAAAAGAACTCTGTTGGGTTGAATTATCCACAGACAACATTTGAGAGGTATTGCAACTAGAGTTTAGGGCGAACATCTGGACTCTGGAGGACCAGCAGGCTAGCCAGAGCCAGCCATCTTAGTACACTAATTACAGTGATGGACAGTGTGAAAAGCAGATAGAAGAGATTTGTTCAATGTGAATAAATCATAGAAGAAGAAGAAGAAGAAGAAGAAGAAGAAGAAGAAACGTGAATCCCAAGTCATCTTTGGGGTACTTACATGAGCTCCAGGTTTAAATGGAGAAGGAACTGGGGCAAAGGCCAAGAGGTGTGCGCAATTACATAGTCTCAGTTGAGGTCCCTCCCTGCGGTCATCTCAGCTCTGGTCTCATAGGGTGGTCCTTATTGCTTGAAGGGACAAAGAGGTTCTTGGGTGATGGTTTCTTCTGCTGCTTTGGGGTACAGCTTCAGCCTCGTGGATGAGGGTTTGCTCTCACTGACATCCGAGGTGATGACAGGCTTAGGACAATGACCTATCTTCGTACTTTCAGCCTTGTGGTCGCAAGTGAGGCATCAATGCTTTTTTAGCAAAAGCAGCTTCTCCATGTCTGTCTCAGTGCTGCGCTTGGGAATTCACACGTCTCCTTCCGCGACACCACTGGGAGGAGCCTGGAAAGTCAACAATTCTTTATGTTCTTTCAGCAAACCGACCCGTGGCTATGTAGGAGGTAATATGCTGAGTTGTGAGTCCCAGTATAACCCACTTAACAGAAATGAATATATTCTAAAAAGATACTTCAACTGTTTGATTATTAAAATAATGGATTCCAGGAATATCATGCTGGGAGAAGAAAAGCCTGGGCCAGCCAGAGCGGAAACTCTCCTCTCCAGGAGAGAGATTTACAACCTAATGAAGACAAAGGTAGTCAGGACCCACCTGGACTGGGACAGCTTAGTTCTTTCTTTCACTTCAGGACCCGCAAGATGGACTTGAGGGGGCCACTGGATCACTTTTCTGCCATGGGGCTACATTGAATAAATGCAATATAAATTACTTTTAAATAGAAAGTTGCCTGTTTTAATTGGCTTCTTAAGGATGAGCCACTGAAGCTAGATTCTTGGAGTTTGAACTGTGACCCCAAGTTTGGTAACACAAGTGAGCCACTAAACTTGGAGGCTCCCACATAAAGTGTCATAAGGGATCTGAAATAGAATGAGAACTGTTGGGAAAGGAAGGATGGAGTTATAGACTGAATTTCCCAGAAACAAAGCCTCCAGTGGAAAGACTCTTTGAGGCTGGCTGGCATATTAGAACTTCCGTGACCATGGACAGTGGGAACTTTGTATATCCAAAGTCGAATTATCTTTGGCTATTTTCAGCCTTCCTAATAACCATTCATTGCTCACCTCTGTGACCTAGCAAACATCTGTGTGATTATTAGTGACAAGGACAGGAGACAGGAGATGCTCAGGTAGAGGAAGAACCCTAAAGCAGCATTGCCAAGACTGGCTTTGGCCTTGCCAGAGGAATGCCAGGACAGGATTCTGATTCCCATCTCCTAAACAAGCACCCCCATCTGGATGCTACGGTAGATGATGTGACTGAAATTGAGAGGAGACACCTGGGTGTTGGGCCAGCTGGACTGACGGGCTCATATCCTTCCCATCCTTCCCATCCTTCTGCCCGGTTTCTACCATAAGTCATTATGAAGCCACCAGAGTGGGAGCTGAGTGGTCCTCTAGTTCCCAGGACGTCCCCTTCTATGACAGAGGGGCTCTGCTTCCTTTAAGCTCCCACCTATGAATCTATAATCAACTTCTCTCTAAAACTCACCTTCTGTGGCCCAGGCGTTTCACTCTTAATTCATGAGACAAAAAACTGAAGTGTTAGTGGCCATTACGTTTTCTATGACCTGAGGTCTCCAAGACAGGTTCACAAAGAGCAGAGAAAGGTTATGTTGCAACCACGCAAAGATGGTCCCAAATTTCTGTACTGCTAGGTAAATCTTTTCAGAATTTACAGACTTCAGCGTCCATCAACCCAAAGGCCAGGAATGTCACCATATAGCATTTGATGCCTGTAACAAAGATTTCGCCATTTGGCTGTCACCCACTGTCTTAGTTATGTTTCCCCCGCTGTAAAGAAACACCATGACCACAGCAACTCTTATTTCACTGGAGCTGGCTTACGGGTTCATAGGTTCGGTCCATTATCATGGTGGGAAGCATGGTGGTGCACAGGCAGACATGGTGCTGGAGAAGGAACTGAGAGTTCTACATCTGGATCCACAGGCAGCAGGAAGAGGCTTGGCTTGAGCTTCTGAGACACCAAAGTCCACCCCTTAGTGATGCCCTTCCTCCATACTCCAACCAGGCCTCGCCTCCTAATAGTACCACTCCCTGTGAGCCTATGGAGGCCATTTTCTTTCAAAGCACCACATCCACCAACCTATCTGATGTTTCCACCAATGTGTTCTTAAAATATCTTGATTTATGACTTTCTTTGTTCTGTTACTATAAAAATTATGAAACTGCCACCACGTTGGAATATGCTATTTTGAGTAACCTAAATCTGTATTCATAGGCTACTCCACATATAGGCTACTCTAGAATAACATATCTCTTATTCCCTTTGAGGTGAGAGTTGCATTTTTGCATTGACAAGATTATCAGGAAATGATGATTTGGGATCAAGATGCCTGAGGCCTTGGGAATGACATGGAAGTATAGCTGACTTATCGTCTGTTACAAAGGCCAAAGTTACTTATAGGATTTGAAGGTGATGCTCTGACTTCAAAAGAACTGCCTTGGTAGAGCCCCTGGTGAATGAGTGAAGGCCAGTCTTTTCGATGGCTTTGGTTTGTCCTTTCCTCCAGGTAGGAGGTAAAAGCCTGACTGACCAATTTTGGGTAAGCCAAAGACATCAAAAGTTTGTATTGGTATTTCATCCAAATGAGTGGGGTAGGAAGCAACAGAGTCCAGAGTTAAAGTTTAGACAAGCTAAAAGAGAAAGAAGGAAGAGGATGGAGCCATCCTCAGAAGTGTTAAAGAGGTGTGAAGAAAAAAACACTGTGGCCCTCCCGTTAGTCATTAGTTTATTGAAACAATGGTGCCCAAGGAAGCAGGAGTTCCCTCAGGAACCTCATGTTGGAAGAAGAAGAAAGTTGAAGTCTGATGCCAGCCGAAGGAGGAACTTGTCTCCCAGGAAGGGATTTTATACAGTTGATAACTCATCAGACAACCTTTCAGAATTGACCAGAGGAGACAATGATGGGTCAGTGATGGATGGGACCACACCTTGCCCAAGGCTGCTCAGTCAGGCATAGTTCTTGCTAGGTATATTGACTGGTACTGATGAAAAATGTCAAAAAGATTTCAAGTTAGAGAACCTTTAATTTATAGAGTGATATAAATGTTAGAGTGGTCTTCCCTAGCAATCAGGGAAAGTTGAAAAGAGAAAGCATAATAGAACTTCCCTGCATGTTGCCACTCATGAGGGAATTCAAGTTCAAACAGTTGAGTGTCAGACACAGAATACATCTTCATGAGGATGAGTTTTACTTTTGCCCATTGGGTCCTCCGGCATAAAACAATCAGTATTCGAAGAGCGCCACTCACCAGATGCAAACATGATGGAATTTTAAAATGCAGTTTTTAGTTGTTTCCATTTAATGATTTTTTTTCAGCTGCGCTCAAGCCCCGAGTGGCTTTTCTAGGCTGCTCAGGAGTTAAAAGTGGGAAGTTCTAGAAATCCAGGTTGAGATACTTTGAAAATTTATGATTTTTAAAAAATCCTTGATTGATTCCTGGACATGGTGTTTCCTACTGGCTACACACCATGGAAATGCCTCTGTGCTACCCTTCCGGATGGAAGGGCTGGACCACTGGGGTGATGTTAGCAGCGCAAAGTTATGGTTGCGAGATGAAACACTCGGAAAATGAAACAGCAAAGACAAACCGAAAACAAGCGGCAGCAAAAACAGTCCTGGGGTCGACCCAGGGGCTCTGTGAGGCATTGGTGGTCTTTGTCTTTCAGAACTGTCTCTGGAAACTTCCATTCTTCCTGAAGGAAAATGGGCTCTGCTGCCTCTCCCAGATGCTATGGGAGAGTTTTGAATTCAACTGATGGCTGCGTCTCTGATCACCAGCTCCAGGATGGCGAGACGTGGCACAGCTCCACACGCCCTGCATAGGACATCTCCTGATACTGACCACATCTGTGTGCCATTTTAATGCCTTGGGCAATCTTACCACCAGGGACTGAACTGAGCTCATTAGAAAGAACTGGAGACCTATGGTAGGAGCCCCACCCCACCCCCAGGAAGTCCAACAGGAGCCTATTAACCTGTTCTGCCTGACTATTGAACATTTTACTTGGAATGCTTCGTCATTGTCAACTGCGTTCTTAGGTGTGCCAACTAGGGTGGACATTGACCTCACATTCTCCCTCTGCCCTGGAAGGCATCAGGTCTGAGCTGTCCTAAACCAAATTGGATAGCTCAGGCTAGAGAAAAAGAGTTCACACAAAACTCTAGGATCCTACAGTGCTTTATGGGGGAGGGGTGGAAGTTGCTTTTATTGGACTGGTACTGGACCCTGCCTGGCAGGGAAGAACAATATGGCAGGTCCCCCGTCCACCCCGCATGGTGTCTTGGTGGTATTTTTATTTTCTAAAGACGCCTTCACTGAGGATCAAGGAAGTGATTGTGAAGGAAACAGCCTCAGAGGCCCAATCCTGACAATTCTTAAAACTGCTCCTTGCAAGCCTGGTAGCTGACTAAAGGTAGGGACACAGCTTTATGGAAGGATCCCACCACTGCCTGAATGATAAGAGAGACCCTTATTTTTCATTTATATTAAAACATTTGTGCTGACAGTGTGGTTTGTGCTAAGTACTGGGTTTGCTTCAGAGGGTCTGAAATTTTGAGCATGCTAAGCAGAGGTCTGTAGAGATATTTTATTATTTGTTATTAACAAATAAAGCTTGCCTAAAGATCAGTGTACAAAACTAAGCCACCAGAGGCCAGGGAGTGGTGGAACACACCTTTAATCCCAGGTCTTTGGAGACAGAGGCAGAGGGAGCTCTGAACTCAAAGCTACCTTGGCCTATACAAGATCCATCCAGAAATAGATCCACATGGTGGTGGCTCATACTTTTAAGCCATATACTTTTAAACTGAGCACTAGGGAGGTGGAGACAGGAGTGATATGGCTGGGCAGAGAGAGGAATATATAGGGGAAGAGACCAGAACACACTCGAGTGTAGAGTCTGAGATTTGGTAGAGACACAGTGCAGTCTAGACAGTCTGAGGATCACCCCTTTGGTCTGAGCATTGGTAGAGGTAAAAGGTCTCTCTATTGGCTTACTGCTCTGTTTTTCTTTCTTTTTTTAATTAGTAAACAAATCAATTAAAACATGTAACATAAAGAGGTTAACCAGGACGACTGAAAGTTCCATACGTGGAGCCATAGATGTAAGCCCAGGCACTATTTTTTCATACTGGTAAATACATGATAAACTTCCAGATGGTGGCGTGTGTCTAAGACAATGAGGCCGAGAAAGCCCAAGCATGGGGTGAGGTGGTCTTCAGTCTTGGACTGGCCCAGTGGGACTGACTTTACTCACCAGCTGGGGGCCTGGAGCATAGCCAGGAGTCCCTGTCCTTGTTAGCTTTGTGCTGCTGTGATAAACACGATGACCAGAAGCAGCTCCGGGAAGGAAGGAGAGGGTTTGTTTGGCTTACTGGTAACTGGTTCTTCATCAAGGGAAGCCAGTGCAGAAACGCTGCTCATGGGTTTGCTTAGTTATCATTTTCTTTTCTTTTTTCTTTTTTTTATTGAAATGTATATATTTTTCTCCACTCTCCTCCCTTCCTCCCCGCTCCCCTTCTGCCCTCTCCCATGATCCCCACACTCTCCATTTCCTCAGGAGATCTTGTCTTTTTCTACTTCCCATGTATATTAGATCCATGCATGTCTGTCTTAGGGTCTTCTCTGTTGTCTAGGTTCTCTGGAATTGTGAATTGTAGGTTGGTTTTTCTTTGCTTTATGTCTAAAAGTCACTTATGAGTGAGTACACATTATATTCATCTTTCTGGGTCTGGGTTACCTCATTCAGTATGATGTTTTCTAGATCTATTCATTTGCCTGCTAATTTCAAGATGTCATTATTTAGCTTTAACCCCTATACCCTGTCTTTGGGTTTTTATTATTCATGCTACAGAGGTCTCTGCATGACTGACCCCAGTAAGCATACTATGGTTCCTAAACTCAGTAAGCTTCTTAGTTGGGGTTTCTATTGCTGGTGAAAAGACACCATGACCACAGCAACTCTTATAAAGGAAAGCATTTCATGGGGGCTGGCTTACAGTTTCAGAGGTTTAGTCCATTATTATCATGTCAGGAAGTGTGGCAGTGTGCAGGCAGACACAGCGCTGGAGAAGGAGCTGAGAGTTCTATATCCAGATCGGTTGATAGCAGGAAAAGAATGACACACTGGGCTTGAGCATCTGGAACCTCAAAGCTTCCTTCAACATGGCCACACTAACTCCAACAAAGCCACACCTTCTATTAGTGCCACTCCCTATGGGCCTATGGGGGCCACTTTTATTCAAACTACCAAGTAAGCTTTTCTGGAGTGGTGCATCTGGCTCATGGTTGCCAGAGGACTTAAGCATATTGTGTATAACTCTACTTGATAAGATTACTGAAAGTGGCCCTGGTTTCTGCTGGACAATGTCCCCTGTGCCTTTCCTCTTGGATTTTGCTTTATGTTGGAGTCCTGTAATAAAGCATAGCTGTGGCTACTATGTGTTTAGTACTCTAACACATCCTGAATCAGAGAACCCTGACACATATGGAAAGAGTTTAAAAGCCCTAGGGATTTTTTTAGATTTAACATTTTCTTTGACTGATGTATCCATTTCTTCTGTTATAGTGTTTCTCAACCTGAAAGTCAAGACCCCTTTGAGGGTCAAATGATCCTTTCCCAGGGTCCCACATCAGGTATTTATATTACAATTCATAGCAGTAGCAAAATTACAGTTATGAAGCAAAAAATAATAATTTTATGGTTATGGGTCAACACAACATGAGGAACTGTATGAAAGGAAGGTTGAGACCCTCTGCTCTGTTGTATCTTCAGTGCCTGAGATCTACTCTTCAATCTCTTATACTCTGTTGGTAAAGCTTGTCCCTCTCATTTCTGTTTGAATTCCTAGATTTTCCATTTCTAGAATTTCCTCAGTTTGTGTTTTCTTTATTGCTTCTATTTCCATTTTTAGATCTTGAACAGTTTTATTTCCTTCAACTGTTTGGGTTTTTTTTTATTCATTTTGTCTAATTGTTTGTGTTTTCCTAGCTTTCTTTAAGGGATTTATCCATTTCCTATTTAAAGACCTCTATCATCTTCCTATAGGTGGTTTTATATGTATAAGGTCTTTTGCTTATACTTCAACTATACTAGAATATTCAGGACCTGCTGTTGTAGGATAGCTGGCCTCTACTGGAGAAATATTGCCCTGGCTGTTGTTATTAATTGTGTTTTAACACTGGCATCTAGGCACTTGGGTTTGGAATAATTACAGGTCTAGGTGCTGCTTTCTGGGAGGTCAGGACAGAATGGTCTGTGGGATCCACAGGAGGCATGAATGGGGGGAGGTGCAGTTGGGGCAACAGAGAGAGCAGAGAAGGTCTGCGGGCAGCCCGCTTTGTCTTCCGGCAGGTATGACCTGTGGTGGAGCATGGGGTGGCCACCTAAACTGGGGGCTGGAACACAGCGATAAGTGGGGGGAGAGAGGGCAGGAGGGAGGTGGTCTGTGGGATCTACAGGAAGCATGGAGAAGGGGAAGGGAGACCGCAGCTGGGGTTCTGTTGCAGCCCTAGGGTCAAGCCTGCGGGGTTGAGTGTGCTGGGGGGTACAGAGAGCAGCCTGGAACTTCTGAGGTTACAGAGATGAATGAACACATGTGGAAGCTTATGGCTTTGTGCTTAGACATCTCCTAGAGATTCCAGAGGCGACAGCTGAGCATCATTGCCATTAAGGAGCTGAAACACAAGGAAGAAGAATCACATATCTGGGCTGCGTTTCCTTCTGGAGAGTCCCATGAAACTGGCGTGGCCGGTGGCTTGTGAAATCAGCACCAACCGTCTTTCTCTGACAGGTGACAAAAAATGCCAAAGTCAGCAACTTCCCCTGCGTTGAGGGAGCTTTGCCTACAACCAGCGGTCTCACCCAAGTGTGAGGTTTCTTTTCCACAGCAGCTTTTATGGCCCACCTGTGAGTCATTAAACCTGGAGACAGGGACTGGGAATGGCCGGATGTGTCACGGCATCTCCTGGATGAGTGCGTGTGGTAAGGATAGGGGAGATTAAAAACCAAGCCCTGGATTGGGTTGGGGAGGGGACAACAGAACTCATGGATGGGAATGAGAACGAGCCAAGTCAAATAATTAATGTGTGGCATCATGAGCCACTATTTACAATCTATTCTCTTCTAAAGACCATAAAAACTTGGGATCAAAATGAAATGGCTAGAAAGGGAACAGATCCCAGAAGCAGAAGCAGAGGAAGGAGTCAGAGAGCCGGCTAAGCGCTCAAGGACCCTGACACGCCTCTTCCAGTGGCGTCTGCGGAGATGCTGTAGCTGACAAGCCTCTTCCAGTGGCGTCTGCGGAGATGCTGCCCGGACTCCACAATACCTTTGCCGGGAAGCTGCCTTGCCAACTGCAGAACTTGTTTAAGCTTTTAATTGTTTTTATTTCACCACCAAAGACTGGGGAACGGGTGATGTGAGCAACGCTCATCCATCGAGGGGAATGTAAAGTCCCGAGAGGACAGCTCACGAGTAGAACACGAGTAGACCCAAAATTCCAATCCCCAGGTCTCACTTCTCTGTCTTCTGTAGGCTGTGACGCAGACCCTGGTCACTCATCCCATACACATAGTCCTAGACGTGGGGCTCTCTCCCCTATACCTACAGAAGTGTTAATGAGAGCTATTCTCTTTTTAATAGGATGCTAGTCTCAGAAGGAGGCTGAGGTAGTCTTTCTCCCTAAAACTTCATCTCCTAGGTTTGCATAAATTTGACATTTCACCTCCAGCCTCCTAAACACTGGTCTGGCCCAGTCTCCTTTTGACTTTTGGCTTCTCTGGGCTTGTCCTGGGCCCATACACTATGAGAGTGGGTGGCATACTCTTGGGTTCCCCTGTTCCCTGTTTTGCTGGATCTTACTGACCCCAATGGGCCCCATCTCCATCAACTGTCCCAGAGAGGCTTATCACGCCCGCTCAGGAACATCATTAAGATTTCAGAGCTGAAAGAAAAGTTTGGGGGACATTTAGTTGGCTCCTTTACTTTTGCTAATGAAAAACAGGTCTAAGAAGGCCATGCTATTCACACCAAGTTACAGAGTGAGACCAGAATTCTAATTCAGCACCTCCATTCTAAATATGGCCTTTTTGTATAAGTGTGCCATTCCCATCCCTCACCCCCCCCCATTTAATTCAGCTGGCTTTAAAGGAAGAGTGGCTTATGGACTGCCTACCAACTATATTTTAGGATGAGAAGAAAAGAAAGGACACACAGGAAGAGAAACAAATCACAAATTAATCCAAAAGACGCTCAGAGGCAACAAGGTGGGATGTTACCCTAAGAAGTTTCTAATGCGTCTGTAATCTCAGCACGGAGGAGGCAGGGCGGGAGGGTCATCATTGTGCATTTGCTCTTTCTCAACCAACCTGGACTAAAGAGCGAGGCTGCCCCTAGGACTATACAGCATGGGTGAATAGCACAGGGCAGGTAGGAGTGCTTCAGAAGGATCACAGATGCCGCCTCCAAGCAGAAGTCTGAATGCCGGAAGGCTGCAAAGAGACAGGGTCACCTCAACAGGCTGTCACCCACACCCATTCCAGTTCCCCTTTGGCTGACCTTTACCGGCTAGGAAATTTTAAATTTCCCCAGACTTCCTCTAAGCTGGGGGTGGTTAGGTGACTCTTCTGACCAGTGAGACCTGTGTAGGCTGATTCTAGGGATCTTTATACGGCTTCCACCTCTTCTTTCCCCGGGAGGCGTGTGAGGCCTAGAGATACACCACTGCCACTAAAAGGGACAAAGTGAGTACTTGGAAGGAGCCCAGATCCTGGATATAATCTAGCTTCGCATTGTTGAGCCCTGAAATTCTTGCTGAACAAGATAAATTAATCCCTATTTTGTTCAATCAGGGTAGCCGTTTTTTTTTTTTTTTTTTTTTTTTTTTTTTTTTAATGCAGCTAAACCCAACCCTAATTGGTTCACAGACCTTGAAAAAGCCATAGGATTTCAACAAGTACAGGGAGGAAAAAAAATGGTATGAGCAAAGAAAAACTTCAGATGAGGACAATGCCCGTGTGCTCTTGGCAGAGCCAGGGGAACACAGAGGTTGATGGGAAGCAAGGCTGAGAAAGGCAGGCAGGGGTTGGTGACAAAAGGTGGGGAGTAACCTGATGAGGGCAAGTGAGATGGCCCTAAAGATGGCCTGATGTCCGTAGATAGAACCCCACAACCCACATGGGGGAAGAAGAGAAGCGGCTCTCCAAAGCAGGTGGCCCTCAACCAAGCCCATTTTGGCTGCTGTGTGGTATTGCAATCTCCGAAGAAGCCTTAAGTTTTGAAAAAGAGTTTACAAAGTGGCCAGGGAAATCCTCAGATTCAAATCTATCTCCTAACACCAGGCTTTGCAGGTGTTTGCAGAATAAAGAAATGGGAGTGTCTGAGACGTGGCGAAACGTTGTTGGGAGTAAGGAAAACATCCGTGGTCTGCGCATGCGTAATTAACCTGCACCGCAATTTGTAAGGTACACGCTCAGGGCAGCAATGGCTGGAGTTTGATCTGAGTGTTTCTGACCTTCCGACGCCAATGATTACCCAGCTGGCGCCCGTAAAGACCCAAGAGATCAGTGGCTGTGACCTACCTGAGCTAAACAAGGCTATCTCCACATGCCCCCAAAGAACTTCCAACAGCTCACTTAGTAGTGAGCAAGCGTCAAAGGCATCATCTACTGCACGGCTAGGGAGAATGTAGAGCTTGTCTAAGGAAACAGCTCTTTGTTTGGCTGGCGTTCTTGAGACAGGGTCTTATGATGTAGCCTCAAAGTTTTGAATCTCCTGCCTTGTCTCCTGAGAACTCAGATCGCAAGCTTGCGCCACCCTGTCTAACTGCTTTAAGCAACTTCTTCAATCAGTGATTAAAACATAGGAAGCAGGGGACTTAGCCAAGTTTTCAAATTTCAAAAGAAAGAATGTGCCTTTTGGTTTTTAAACTTTAATTAGGGAGGAAGAATGGTCCTAGCCTTGTACAAGAGGGAAAAAAATATTAATTTCGTTATGGGGACTTGGCTTCACCAAGGAGGAATTAGTGGGAGAAGTGAGCTGGCTGCTCCTGGAAGCTGAGGGTAGTTCCTACACTCTTAACCCCAGGGGCAAGGCCAGTGAGCCCTAGGTGAGTGAGCCCTAGGCCGCACCTCAAGTCTCACAACAGCCAGCAGCAGGTGGAGCAGCTGCTGTGAGCCTGGAGCCAGAGTGGGTGGCTTCGCTCATTCTGATCTGTGGGTACACACATTACATCTCTGCTCGCATGGGCCACAGCAACCACAATACCGCAAGCTCGCTTGCATCCCGAAGGCCCGGCTTGCAGGGTGCCAATTTCCTCCCACTACCAATTACTAGGCTGGCAAACCACAGCCACCGAGCCCAGCCCTCTGGCTTCTACAGAGAGTGCTCCTTTAACTGCAGCCCTGAACAGGCCACACACATCATCCCCAAGAACGGCCAAAGATGGACGGGATAAGACAGATGTGTATAGAAATAATGCGTATGTGGTCTGAGGTTATGGAGAGGGGTGCAGAGAATGAAGAATAACTCAGGCCCTGTTCCACAGCCACAAGGAAGACATCTTTGCATAGTTCCATCTGTTCATCCTTCTCTTTCTACTCACCAATGCCACCTCCTTAGGTCCAACCAACCTCAGATCAATAACATATGAGCAAAAAAATTATCATCTGTATTGGACACATGCATATTTTCTTTCTTGTCATGCTCCCCAGAAATACAGCAAAGAACTAGCTATGTAGGACATACATTATACTGGACAATAAATTTCATCAAGACTTGATGTGATACATACAGAAGAACATGCATAGATTATTATAAGTGTATTTATTATTTATATATTGTATGTGTACTTGTGTCTGCCATACATATGCAAGCATAAGAAGTATACAGGAGAATATGCATAGATTATTTTACATGTATTTATTATCTATTTATTGTGTATGTACTTGTATGCACACACATGTGCAAGTATATGAACTACACAGTGGAATATGCATAGATTATTTTACATGTATTTATTATTGATCGTATATGTACTTGTGTGTGTATACACACGCAGGTCAGGGAACGACTTGTCAGGGTTGTGTCTGTCCTTCCATAATGTGGATTCTGGGGATCAAACTCTGGTTATCAGGCTTGGCAGCAAGTGCCTTTATCTACTGAGCCATCTTTCTGGCCTTACACACGTGATTTTTATATAGGCACATAAGCATTGCAGACTTGGGCATCTGCAAATCCTAAGCTATTTGCCATGGACAAGCAGAGGCAGGTTTATGTGCTTCTCTGATTTAGACATTGGAAACTCGGATGAAGGGTAAGAGTGTAACAAAAAAAGAAAAATTCTGGTGTCACCTTGCTGTGTGAGAAAACAAACAAACAAACACAAACAAAACCATGCCTCAGCTTCAGCTCCACACCCCGTAAGTACTCACTTGGCCACTGAAAAGTTTAGACCAAAGAGACAAAAGCCTCAGCCTCTTCAGAAGTGTTCTGCTTTCCTGGACAGTGGCATGGACCTGCAATCTCAGCACTTGGTAAGTAGAAGTATGAGGGTAGTGAGTTCAAAGCTAGCTTAGGCTGCTTGGTGAGACCCTACCCCCAAAGGGGGAAGGCCATTGTTAGGTACTTAAGGGGTACAATGCCCTGTTTTTATACATTCTTACATTGTAGAATAATTCAAAATATTAACAAATTCATCATATCATGTAATTGCCATTCCTTGTAACAAGAACATTGGAAATCTACTTTCAGCAATTTTGAAATATATGGCACCTTGCTAACAAAAGTCATCCTTCTGTACCACAGGTTATTATAGCTTATTTATCCAGTCCGACTGAAACTTGGAGCCCTGAAAGAACATTCTGGTGTGACCTGTCCTGGGAGCCCACTTGGTGCTTCCAGGACAAGAATCCTAGCTAGGAGTATCTTCTCTGAACAGCTCATATACCAGGCGATCAAGGTGTGACCCTCTCCTGGGAGCCCACTTGGTGCTTCCAGGATAAGAATCCTGTTGTCTCCAAGAAGAACCTCAGGGCATTTTTACAGGATAGATGAGTGAGCTTCTTTGACTGTTTTACGCTAAGGGTGTTAGAAAAGAAGTGGCGATGTTCTCAGAGCCGTACCACAGCAAAAATGAGCACCATGCTTAGCAACCAACGGCACATCGCCAAAGCAAATCGATGTGCCAAGCTCCAGGCAAGTCCCCTAGAGGAGAGAAAGGCTAAGTTAGTGCATTTCAAAGTATCAGCTCGGGGCAGAGAGATGGCTCAGAGGTTAAGAGCGCTGACTGCTCTTCCAGAGGTCCTGAGTTCAAGTCCCAGCAACCACATGGTGGCTCACAGATATCTATAATGAGATGTGGTGCCCTCTTCTGGCCTGCAGACATACATTCAGGGAGAACACTGTATACATAATAAATAAATAATTCTTTTTTTTTAAATCAGCTATTTTTTATAGACGTGGTTCTGTTAGATATTAGTAACATTCTATGAGAAAATGGGCATCTGATCAACACAAAACAAAACAAACACCTTAAGAAATGCTAAGTTTACAACCCATTGACCCAGAGAGGTTAGGCAGAGAGGAAGGGACTGGGGGATGGATGGATCTCCCTAGGATGGGGGGATTAGGATTGACTTTATAGATGGATTGGCGGCAGGAAGGCTGGGAATGGAAGGATTAAGTGGGGAAGGAAGGAGAAGGGAGATGGAATTGAAGGAGAGAATATAGGGAAAGACAGCTAGAATTAAAGGGCATTTGAGTGGTGGTATAGAAACTTCCCAAAATATATGAAGGTTATCCTGATGAAGTCTCAAATATAAGGGAGATGGAGTCCCAACCAGCCATCTTTTGTCACCAAATAAAGCTGCCAATATAGGACTGGATTACATCCAATTGAGTTGTTGGCCAAAGGGGTCCCATGGAAATCACCAAATAATCCACAGTAATATATTGTATGGGAAAAAATCTATTTTTAATAAAGGGGGGAAAGAAATGCTAAGATTTCTCTATATCTCCCTCTTTACCATGTAGACATTTAGCCTAGGCAAAACATTGAGAACACTCTAATGAAGACATATGCTTAGCTTTGTGTGACCTGGAATTTCTCAAAGTACTTATCATGGAACTGTTTTTAGAAAACACATATAAGCATAAGTAGAGTTTATGAAACACTGATTTCAACCAAATAGTTTTTACAGTGGAGTTTTAACTTATAAACCTATGAAGGGCCACCTAGGACCAAACAGCAGGTAAGGGAGGGTAGATGGAAGGTTGAGGCCAAGAGTCAAAAGCTATCATGATTCTGGAGCCTTCTGACCAAAAGTCCTGTGGACTTGAACACTCTCACTTTTATTCCAGCACCCTCAGGCCAGAAAGAAAAACTTGCATGCTTACAAGGTGAATCTGGCTCCAATAGCCTTTATGCACGTCTTCTGAAGTGTACTGCCGCCTGACAAATACACGACAATTTTACACCGTTACAGAATTGTATCGACACAATACGAGAAATTTCAGGCACTTAAATGTTCAAATGAAAAATCCTTACATGGGAGCTCAGAAAAATATGCTGTTGTTCCTCAGATAGATTCTGGTACCCTGGCAGCTTGTTTGCAAACTCCAATTTTCATCTGGAGACAGAAGAGCCAAAACCAAAAGTCATAAGATGTCACAGCCAGGGCACATCAAGGTTCTCAGCATGTGATTCGTGGAGTAGCAAGATCATAGACATCATTATCTACCAAGGGAGAACTGCCTGAGAACAGCACATCTCTGCAACAGAATACCAGGACCCCAGACTGGAATGGAACTTAGTAGAGACCTTTCAAAGTGATGCCCTGTATGGAGAAAACAAAGCAGAAAAGGATAGGGGTAAGGAGAGAAGAAGACACCCAAGAAAGCACAAATAAAAGACAAAAGAGAATTTGCAGAAAAATACCTACTCATAGCCACAGTCTCGGAGCCAGGATAACAAAAGCTGAGGGAAGAACCAGCAGTGGGCTGAGGAAGAAGAAAAGAGAGAGTTAGGCGGTAAGACCCCAGGACCGGGCAGCCAGCTGTTATGGAGGGGCTAGTAGAAGTTACGAATAACTTCGGCAGCAGATGAGACACCAGAGTGGTTAAGTAGCACAGAGCATGCAGGAGACAGAACCCAAAGATGAGGATGGCGGTGAGCTCAGGTTTAGACACGCTAGGTTTGAGGGATCTTCAGCTCTTAGCAGAGATGACCTACAGAAGTGTGAGCACAGAATTTATGATACGTAGTCCGTTACCATCCACTGCAAACTACTAGATCCTCTCTGTGCTGGACGGAGTTGAGGCAGGAGAGAAAGGCTGGGAGAACCGTGGTGACATGGGAAGGACATCTGGAAAAAGAAATGAGGCCTTTCATCTCGGGGTGTGGTGGGAAAGACCAGGGATGCAAGAGCCCCCAACTCTGCTTCATACTTGCTTGGCCCGAAATTCTTTCTTCAGCAAAGCCATGGATCCTGGTTTTGTGTCAATGGCGGTCCCTACGAGGAAAGGGAACTCTCTGGATGGGTGCAGGGGACAGGATAGACCTGGGCCTCCACCCCTATCTATTCCTATTAGTAGTTAATACAGCAGGCCTGAGATTGCTGTCCTTAGAATGATTTAGCCGTGAAAGAATGGCCCTGGCTGCCACCTGGAAACTTGCCTGTATGGAGACGCACAGGTGAACAGTGCTGTACACCTGTATGAATGTGGCTTATGCTAAGTATCAGCTTTCCTTCTAAAATGTGAGAAATCTGAAGGCTGCCAAGGAGAAAGCATCTCCGTAACTAGCCCGATAATGTATACTGCGTACCAAGACTCCAATGAGTGTCACTGGGAGGAACCATCTGTCACAAGCTGTCATGATTTATTGTTTAAGAAATGAGCCACGTCTTTATGGGATTCGACTGAAAGAGAATCCTCGGAGGCCACTTCCTGGCTTTCTTTAGACTTTGCTTCCCCTCACTGTTTGGGTTCCCCTTTATTGATGTCTCATTGGGTCCTTTAACTGGAATAAACCTTTGCCTCCAGCTAAACTGTTACTATATTCCGTGTTCCAGGTCGTTCTAGTGAATTACAAACCCAAAGAATGAACTTGGGGACATCCCTTCTCTCAGATGGAGGTGAGGTGAGAGAGACTCGGACACTGATCCTGCACGGCTTCCCTGCTCTTTGCTGGTCATCCAAATCTTCCCACTATGGCCCCAAATGAAGATATAACTTGGAATGTTTGAGAAAAGCCCGGAGCATCTTATGCGAAGGGGGTTGTGTAAGAGAGGTGTGATCCCACAGCTCCGATGGCCTGTGACTGAGCCCTGGGAGCTCTGCTGCATGCCTCGACCTGAGCGGCTCAGCTCTGGGGCTTGAACAAGATACTGGATGATGACTCTGTGGCCTGTAAGTGCCTATTAATTCTGACAGTCTGCGACTCTGTGGCTGCTCCGGGTTGGACTAGCTTGGGATTCTCCTGAGAGCCATCCCAGAGGAGGACACAAAGGTGGATGGTCACAAAGCCAATAAAAGGAGGCACAAAGAGAACCTTCCACCCTGGCTGGCATCCAGCGCAGCCCCATTACCATGTGACGAGTGGAGAATGACGTGACGTGCTGGGGACTTTTGATCCTTATTATCCCCGTGCTGTCCAGGTCCAGCACCTGCTCCTTCTCCCAGCCAGGCCCTGGCTCCAGGGGTCTCAGTCATGAAGGTGTGTCAGGGAGGAGCCGCCAGACAAGCAGTGCTTCCTGTGCTGGCACTTTAGACAATGCCAAGGATGCCACCCTGAGAATGGGGAGGTACGGTGGCCTTTTTATGTCACGGGTTTTTTTGTTTTTGCTGCCACGCCTTATACTATATTATCATGAGCTGGGGTAACGACACCGCTCGGCAAGCCCTTCATTGTCCACTCCATCCCTCAAGAGATTGCCTTCCTTCCCTTGGTTGGCATTAGCCACGGTATTTGTAGCTTTTATTATTTCCAGAATATTCTTCAGTCCTCCCAGGAAAGTCACCAGCCGCCTGATTCTGCTACAAAGGGGAGCACTTTGTGTTAAGGAAGTATGGTTTCCTTCCAGTGCTTAAAAATGTAGGCTGCTGTTTCCCACATTGCCAGAAACGACCTAGGTCTAAGCTTTCCCTAGAATCTGGGTCTCTTGGAAGTTTACTAAAAACTTTCTATTTTCTTCCCTGTTTCGCCTCAATTCTATTTCCATTTAAACTAGAATCATGGTTCCATCCCTCTGAAGAGCAATCATGGTTCTAAACCATTATGGTTCAGAAAGGCTAAGTTTCAAATGTCAGCAGAAGTCTAGCGCCGGAAGCAGTCTCATGAGCACCTTCCTTCAGTACGGTGTCCTTTCTCTAACATCAGAGATCCATGTCTGGGGGTCCACTGCAGTCTACTGCAGCCTGCCAGAGACGATATCTAAACTCATGAAAATACTTCTCTCTCTGTCTCTCTCTGTGTGTCTCTGTCTGTTTCTCTCTCTGTCCCTCTTCATCTCTGTTTCTCTGTTTCTCTTTCTCTCTATCTCTATTTCTCTGTCTCTCTCCCTGTCTCTCTCTGTGTGTCTCTGTTTCTGTTTCTTTCTCTCTTTGTGTCTCTGTCTCTCTCTCTCTCCCTCCCTCTCCTCTTTCTTCTTCTTTTACTCTATAGTTTAGTAGACTAGCCTGGAATGTACTATGTAGCCCAGGATGTCCTCACACACACAGAAATCCCTCCCCACTCAGCCTCCCAAATGCTAAGATTATAAGCAAAAGCCACTTCTGGATATACTCTGACTCTGGACCAAAATGAGGCCATGTTTGTTTGTTTTTTAAGTTTATTTGTTTTTCTTTAATTGGTTGAGAATTTCATATACGCATGTACTGTGTTTTGATCAAGTCTATCCCGTTCCCTCCCCTTCAACTTCTCCCCACTGTTACCATCACCATCCCCTACCACGTGTATTCTCTCTCTTTTTATAAAACTCACCAAGTCCACTTACTGCAGCCAGTGTGGACAGGGGTGTAAAGCCATCTCCTGAAGAAAGGGTAGTCCCTCTGGAGCCAGATCCCTGAAGAAAACACTGTCCCTCCCTTAGCAGCCATCAATGGCCAACAATTGGAAGCCGCCTTGTTATTTCTACATAACCTTAGAAAAGCCAGTTAATAATCTTTCTGAAAGTTGTTTTCTTATCCATAAGATGGAGTCCTCAGAGGATGAAATACAACTTTTGTTTGCCACACTGGGTGGGCCTCAAGCCTTCTGCATAGCAAATCCTGTAGAAAAGGTGTTTTGAGCCTTCAGTTCTCAGTTTCTGAAGCTCGGCTTTGGGAAGTTCCAGAGCACTGAGTTCTGCTTTTCCTTCAGTTTCTCTGTCTTGTGTTTTATTGACTTGTTTTTTTGTTTCATTTCCCATGGCCTGTTACTGTGGGCTTTCTGACCTGTACTGCAACCATTCTTCAATACTTTTCCCTTACCCATCCTTTCTCATTCATTAAAACTGTTTCCTTTTGCCAGGTGGTGGTGGCGCACGCCTTTAATTCCAGCACTCGGGAGGCAGAGGCAGGCGGATCTTTGTGAGTTTGAGGGCAGCCTGGTCTACAAGAGCTAGTTGCAGGACAGGAACCAAAGCTACAGAGAAACCCTGTCTCAAAACCAAACCAAAACAACAACAATAACAAACCAAAACCATTTTTTCTTTCTTTTAGACAGTCTTAGTTAGCCCAGGGTGGCTTTGAACTTCCCAGCGATGCAATCAAGGATGACTTTGGACTTCTGACCCAGCTGTCTCTACCACCCAGGTTTGAAGACCAGCGTCATGAATTCCCATGCTCAAATGGCATGTGCAGGAGACTGAGCCCAGTGCTTCCTGCGTGACAGGCGAGCACTCTACCTTCTAAACTGCATCCTCGGCCCCTCACGCATCCTTCACATCTCTTCAGGCCACCAGCTCACATCTACAGTGAGATTTACAGATCACAGACATCATTCTCATGTCAGAAAAGGCACCTTAAGTTTTTGTTTCTGTGGGTGAGTCACTGGCATTTGAAGATTAACCAAAGGTTCTATGAGAAGGTTGTTTTCTGACTTAGTTCTAAGTTTTTAATACATGGAAAGGAGGCTCTAAAGTCAACTGAAGTCAATCTATAGAACCACTTTCCTTTTTCTCCATAAGCCACGTGCATACTAAATGTTTCTTCCCCTGAATTTCTTTCTGTTCAGGTTCCACCCCTTCTGCTAGAATAGCAATGACGCACTATTTACTCGTGTGATTTTCCAGGATCCGCAAGGGGGAAATACGCATGGAAACCCTACCGCAAATCTAACCACAAAAGCTCCAAGATGAGGCAAAATGCTCTAAATGTTAGATTCAGAAATCTGTCCGGGTTGGCCCTCGGAGAAATGCAAATGCAGACCATAAGGAAACATCCATTCGCACTCCCTAGGATGCTGATCATCAGAAGGACAGATGGGGAAGTTGACAAGCTTGTGGAAAAACTGCAGGCGGACATGGAAAGCTGTGTAACCACTTTGGAAAACAGGCTGGTGGCTCCCTGAAATGTTGAACACAGTGTAGTCACATGATGTGTTAATTTCACTCCTAGGTAGGTACCAGATGAAAACGTCCACAGCAACCTGCACATGAATATTCATGCTGGCACTGTTCAAGACAGAGAGGAGAAGCAGTCCAGGCAACCATGAGAGGATCAGCAGGGAAGAAAAACTGATCTAATCATATAACGTGATATTATTTGTAAATGAAAATGATAAAAGGAGCATGGGGCAGTAGCAACATCAAGCTAAATGAACGAAGCCAATTACAAATGTACTATTCTGCTCTTTTCATATGAAATCTTCAGACTGGACAAAGTGATAGAGACCCAAAATAAATTAGTGGTTGCTTAGGTCTGAGAGTGTCGGGGAGAAATGGAGGTGACTACTAATGAGAATGTCCTAAAGTTATTCGTGACAGTGGCTGTGCTCTGAATCCTAAAAAGCACGCAACTGTATACTTTTTTCAATGACTCGTTGATGTATAACTTGTATCTCCATACAACTTTTATATTAAAAGTAAAAAGAGCAGTACAGGATCTCATCTGCATAGTAAGACAGTTCTGGTTTCACTTCTGTGTCTGTGGTATAATATCTTGACAATAAACAACCTAGCAAAGAGAGTGTTTACAAGTTAGAGCCCAGTATTGAGGAGAAGGTTGTGGAAAAGCAGTCAGTCACATCAGGTCCACAGTCAAAAGCAAAGACAAATGAAACGCATCCATGCCGCCTGCTTGCCTGCTCTCTTCTGGCTTTGTCCTGCCTGGGGGATGGTACCACCCACAGTGGACTGGGTCTTTCCATAGCTGCTAACAATCATGACAATTCCCTACAGACATGTCCACAGGCCAACTTGATCTAGATGATTCCTCATTTGGGCTCACAGGTAATTCTAGGTGGTAGCAAGTTAGCATTTAAAACTAACAATAGGGAGCTATAGAGATGACTCAGAGGTTAAGAGCCCTAACTGGTCTTACTAAGGTCCTGAGTTCAATTCCCAGCAACCACATGGTGGCTTAAAACCATCTACAATAAGATCTGGTGCTCTCTTCTGACCTGTAGGGATGGATGCAGGCAGAACACTGCACATAATAAATAAATAAGAAAAAAAAACTAACAATAACTAAGATCAAAGGTCGTTGGACGGTGGTGGCACATACCTTTAATCCTAGCACTTGGGAGGCAGAGACCAGTCTTGTCTATAGAGAGTTCCAAGACATCCAGTGCTACACTAAGAAACCCTGTCTTGAAAAACCAAAAAATAAAGAAAAGAAAAGAAAAGAAAAGAAAAAAAGAATCAACAACAAAGACCAAAGACCAAAAAGTAGTGTGAATAACTGAAATCCCCCTGGGTGGGGGGTGGATGACCCCTATACCCGTGTGAAACTATAGATAACACACACACACACAAAAAAAAAATCTCTAGGAAAATCAAACCTTCAGCTGCAGATAAAGCAGATTATAAATATATTTTTGTCAACTCTCTGTTGCTTATGTTTTATATTTGCTTTGGGGCTGGGAATATAGTGCAGTGTAGAACATTCACCGAGCACACACAAAGCCCTGGGCTTTGTTCCCAGCACTGCATCAACTGCTCGGGAAGGTACACTCCTATAATTCCAACAATCCCGTGGCGACAAGAACATTAGACATTTACGTTCATCCTTAGCCACAGAGCAAGTTTAAGACCAGTCTGAGATACATGAACCCTATTTCAACTAATTAATTAATTTTTAGTAATTAAACTGAAACCCTGTTTATTGATTTGTATATGTGTGTGGGCACATGTGACAGAGGACAGCTTTGGGAGCTGGTTCTCTCTTTCCATCATGTGGATTCTGGAGCTCAAACTCAGGCCTCTCAAGCACGGCAGCCATCTTGTCAGGCCTGTGTTGCTCCTATGTCAGCAGCCTTCACAGTAAATGCCAATTGTGTTAGGATTGTCAGGTGGCAGGAGGCTTCAACCAGACTGGAGTAGGGACCCCCTTTTCCTCCCTACGTTCTCATAGTTTCCCTGTCTTTCCTCAGGATGAAGGAACAGCTTCTGCAGAAATAGCTCCCCGAATTTATAAGGAATTTGTAAGCGGCGTTGGGACCACTGTGTAGAATGGGAGGTCAATGCTACTGCTGGAGAGGCCCAGGCTGGGAGGGTTCTCCATTGCAGGAGAAGCCCCAGGCCAGCTGCTGTGGTGGCTCCTATCTGTAACCTCAGTACTCACGATGCAGAGGTAGGAGCAACCCCGGCTATGTAGCGGGTGTTGCTCAGGGCCTGAGCAGCCCCTGTACAGGAAATGACAAGCCTGTCTGTAAGTCTCTAAGTCCCCATCAGACTCGCTAAGTACCTGGATCCCATCAGAATGGCAGATGCCACCCTTACAGTCTCAGGCTCAGGCTGTGAGTCTCTGGGACATCAGGAGGACTGCTGGTGGCATACCTCCCACTTGTATAAGTAACTAAATTAATTAATTAAAGGTGCGTCTTTCCCCCCACATCCTCAGGGTCACATTCCTTCCCTAGATTTTCCTCCTTTTCTCAGGAATTAGGGACTGCTTGGTTGCAGGCCTATGCTGACTACTTGTGAGATTCACGTCATGAGATGCCCCCCTTCCTCGGAGACATAGAAAAAGAGACCCACACTCTGTCTCGTGCGTGGTCCTGAACTCTCATCAAGCCCCTGCCACGCTGCTGCCTGCCTGTTCATGGTGTTCGTTGCTCTTCTAATAATCTCTTATCCAAAAGGATAATCTGTCTTTGTGTCCCTCCTGAATCTCAAACCAGAAACTTTTCAGTGAGTTTGAAGCCAACCTGGGCTACACAGCAGGACCCTGTCTGTTAGAGCTGAGAGAGAGAGAGAGAGAGAGAGAGAGAGAGAGAGAGAGAGAGAGAGAAGCTGCAGTTTTGGTTAAAACTGTGGCAACAGAAGTCCACAAACCAAGACATCACATCTAGCTGTCACATTGGGGTGGAAGGCGGATCTGGGAAGCCACTGCACTGATGACTTGACTTGTCTCATTGGTTTGGAATCTCAAGCAAAGAAGATGCTCTAGATTCCCACAATCCAGTCCTGGCTGTGTGATATGCATTTCCAAGTAAGCCCCCAAGGGACAAGGTGGGCCCCTATGAGCTGTGACGAGTTGCCACTGAGGCATTTTTTTATTTGAGTAAGGGCTTACCGTCACTGACTAAACACTGAGTGTCTGATTTCTGCTGATCTGGAGCCTCGCAGGGGTGTTGGCTCCTCAGCACTCTTCATTGGGAAAAAACATAAAAGTGTATCTCTCTAAGACAACATGCAAAAATAATCCCAAACAATCCACCTTCTGGCAGTTGCATCTACTGAAACAGTCATAAAATATATCAAGATGCATGTAAAATCATAGTCATTAGCACAGTACTATTGGCCAATAGTAGAACACTGTGGTTGTAACAATAGTCACTGTGGGTTGATGGCACGTGTCTAACTCCTCTTGAGGCTTGTCATTTGTTGAGACAACAATCCTATGGGATGAGCATTGCTTCATTTCACAGACAGGGAAGCAGTGTCATGGAGAGGTTCTGCTACTAGCCAAGGTTTCATACTTGGGTTTCAACTTTGGACATCTATCTACCAAGCTAACTGGTACTCTGTTGCTTCAGTATGCATGTCCATTATCCATTCTTTCAGGCAAACAATATTTACTGAGCACAATCATGCTCTAGGAAGGCATTGAGCTATGCACCAGATAGACAATTAACAGAAAAGGCAAGGTCCCTACCTTCACTGACATTACAGCTTAAAGGAGGACACACAAAATGCAGAATGCGAACTGTGATGAGAACAAGAGAGTTAACGGTGCTTTCCTCGCGAGCAGAAAGATAGGGTCAGACACGCATGACTGTGAGCTCTAAGAAAACCAGTTCAGGGGCCCAGCAACCAAGACCACTCAAAGGTGGAACAGCTCTCCTCCAATAAACAAAGAAAACACAGGCAGTCAAAACTAGATCCATTCCTTCCAGGGACTTCTTTTCCCTTCTGTAAAGAAAAACCCCAGGAGCTGGAGACCACTCCTTGTCTTTGGCGGGTATTGCATGCTCACTTATAGTAATTCCGTCTTTTCACTGTTACCACTCTGTGTCTGTTCAGTTCTTTGTTGAAGACACAAAACAAACAAACAAGCCTTGGCCATGGTGTCACAGGATATCCCGGAGACTCCTACCTGTAATTTCAGAGACCAATGAATAGATCACATGATGAAAGCCAGGGTTAAAGGAAGGATAAGATCCCAACAGCCCAGATCTCATGGAGGAATTGGTTGAAGCAGAAGCCCCTCGCCCTTTGCTCTCTCTCTCTCTCTCTCTCTCTCTCTCTCTCTCTCTCTCTCTGTGTGTGTGTGTGTGTGTGTGTGTGTGTGTGTGTGTGTGTGTGTATAAAATAGGGAAGGGAACCATTTGACAATGACCCTGTTGCAGCAGAGTGTATGCGGTAATATCACATCAATCACTACAAGCGCCTTTTAAACTCTTGATCTGATAGGGAAATAGTAACTGAATGTTGCATACTTCCCAGGCCAAGAAACAGGACCCAAGGCTACTTTTACAAGGATGCAATTTATCAAACCAGCTTCTATTGGATTATTATCCCTAAACTCGAGATCCTTTATGCATTTTGACTTCTTTTTCTTCTACCTATGGCTACATACATTCTGTACTGATGCTTTAAGCTGCTAGGCAGTAATGGCTAAAATGAGAAGGGAGAGAAGGGAAGAGGGCTGCAGGCCAGACATCCACACAGGAGTACTGACCAGCCTGCATGTAGACTCACCAGGACTTAGACAAGCCTGACCTGTTGTTCTTTCTCTTGGGTGTATAGGGTCCCCTCTTCCCCCATCACACACCAAAACAGCTATTATCCTCTAGTGTGGGAAAGAAGCCAGTGTGCAGAGGTGTCTGGGAGGAGTCTGTGTCTTCAGAGACTGATGGGCCAATTAAAGTTTCAATACTGTGGAGAGACTGGAGTTTTATAGGTTCAGGCTAATCGCTTTATCCCGGGCTAGTTCTAGCCTTCCGGAACAGCCATTCCCTGTCCTTCTCTGCATCTGAACTAACACCTCATGATAATAAATAAAAATCTCTTAGAGGCTTCTAACTTAGCAGAAAACTAGCTTCCACCAATCAATCCAAGAGCTAAGAATGTCATCAGATAGAATCATGGGCCTGTAGAAAAGCTTCCCCCATCTTAATGCATCTGCCTCTCTGGTGTACCCACCAATGTATTTTAAACTTGCCTTGATTTACGACTTTATGTATCTTTTAGAACTATAAAAACACTGTGAAAACTGCTTCCATGTTGGAACACGGGATGTTTGGGGTTCTCAGGCCGCGGCCACTCATAATGGCTCCAGACTCTCTTTGAGATGAGTGGAAGGTCTATGTAAGACCATACAGACTGCATGGCACATGCTTTGTGGGCCCTTTTTTTTTCTCTCTAGCCTGCTTCTATTGCTGGGGGTACTTTTTTTCCTTTCCTAATATGCTATCTATTTCTATCTTTCCTAATATGCTATCTATATCTATTCCATGACTAATTCAAAAGGCACGATTTTTTTTCCCTCCACCCCTCCTCCCAGAGGCTGCTGGGATTTTTCAATTAACCTGTATTATGTTTTTCTCTTAAACTCGGATGAAATTGTCCTTGAATTTTCTTCTGAGTTTGTTTCTATGTTATTTTATTAGTGAGACTAAGAACACTCAAAGGAATTCAGTTTCCTTGGTAACACTGGTTTTAGTGAAACCTTTTGCCACCTCCTAGCCAGAGGATCCTGAATCTTGGGAGGGTAGAGGGTTGGGCTGGCCCAGAGTCCAAGCCTCTGGCGAATGGGAGGAAAGGAACAACATGCACAGACCAGTTCCTGGGTTGGGGCTTGCTTAATATTCTCTCCACGGAAATAACACCATTGGATGCACATCCCTGTAAATGGGATGGATCTCTTCTGGTCTAGAGGGAGGCCACTTCTGTGACCAAACCTTCAAACACACTCTCTTCCAGTAAGGAGAGACAAAGGCACAAACACAAAGACTGTTACCTGACTTAGGGTCTCAGCCTATGACCCAACAAACAAGGTTAATCCAGTCATCCTCGACAAGCAAATTAAAACAGTTAAATTAATAGTGAAAAAGAGAAAGGGGGAACTGACTCAATGTGACCACTCTGGGAAAAGGAACAGAGTCTCCCTGCTCCAAGTCCGTCTTAGGAATCCTGAAGTGAGGTTAAGGCTCAGATAGAGGGCCAGAGTTACACATTTCTGCATAGTCCTGGTCAAGGTTTGGTCCCATCCACCATTGAACAATTGTTGCCTCTCCTGTAAAAGAGGTGGAACAGTTGTAAATCTCTTCCCAGAAGGAAAGACTCCCCTTGGCTGACTCAGGCTCTAGGCTTTGTCTTTTCTCAGCAAGAGATTCCTGGGGCAGTTCAGCTTCTCGGAGGAGACCAGGTAGGACATTGTATGTCAGCAAAATTGAAGACAGATGCATCTCCAGAATATCTTCATCTCTGTCAGGCAGATTACAAAGGGATGGACAGATCGACACAAGGTCTGGCTGCCTCTCAGTGTTAGTCCTGTTTCCAGCCATCGGCACTAGGAAGCAAGTCCCCCAGACTCAGTTTTCATTCATTCTGTGAGCTCTCAGCAGGTGCAAGAACTCAAGTATCTCAAATAGACTGAACGCCTTTTCAATAAGGGGCAATGTATATAAACAAATATAACAGGGCAGGAAAGTATACGCCTACAGAAAGGCCGGATTCTCTGTTAAATTTTATAAATATAACCATATAAAAGTCAATCAAAAATTTACCATGAATGGTGAAAGAACTAAAAAGACATATTAAGCACAATCTAAGTATTGAACTATCTGGGATTTTCCTCTACTTTTATATATTTCCCAAATCTATCATTATAGACTACATTTGGGTTGGTAAGGTAGCAAGTTCAGCGTTAACTTGCTAACTCATTACTTCAATAGCTAGTTATTGAACACTATTGCCCCATACAGTTCTAGGCACAGCAGTGATTGTGTTCTGCATGCCAAAGTCCAGGAAGGCCCACTCAGCTGAGGCAAAGGGAGAGTGGAGACCCCAGTTAGAATCATGAAGGCCAAATGCATTTGCACAGTGGAAGAGGGCTTCCCTTGCTCCACATCCTCTCCAGCATGAGCTGTCTTTGTGTTTTTATTCTGATGGGTGTAAGATGGAATCTCAGAGTCCTTTTGATTTGCAATTGCCTGATGGCTAAGGATGTTGAGCATTTCACTGTTTCTCGGCCATTTGAGATTCTTCTGTTGAGAATTCTGTACCTCATTTTTTTTTAAAATTGGGATAAACAACCAGGGAGGTTGCATGGAACTGATCTGATCCCTCTGCATATATGTGACAGTTGTGTAGCTTGGTCTTCTTGTGGGACTCCTAACAGTGGGAATAGGGGCTGTCTCTGACTCTTTTACTGGCTTTTGGGATCCTACTCTTCATATGGGCTCACCTTGCCCAGCCTTAATACAAGGGGAGGTGCTTAGTCTTACTTCTACTTGGTGTGCTGTTTTGTTGATACCCATGGGAGGCCTGGCCTTTACTGAATAGAATCAGAGGAAGAGTGGATGGGGGAGTACAGGGTTGGGGGAAGGACTGGGAGTAGAGGAGGGAGGGGAAACTGTGGCTGGGATGTAAAGTAGATAAATAAATAAATTTATTTACAAAAAGAATCATGATGTCCTGTTAAGCAGGAAAAGGGTTTTGGATATTATTCTAAATGGGATTAAATAAAACACTAAGAAAAAGTTAAATAGCAGGAAAATTCCTAAATTCATGGTTTCTGCTGATATGGAAATATCAGGGTATCTTAAAAAAAAATACAGGGTCTTCCTGTGTAGCCATGTAGTGGGCTACTGAACTATAGTTATGCCATTTCATGAGAGAATTCCTAAGAATACGTTAAGTACTAAAACTATCTTGGGTAAAACTGGTCTCTGGTCACTTAGACCAGCCATAAATTTGCCATAAATTCCTAAGGTAAAGTAGTCTCTGGACCAACCATAAATTCCTATACAATGTGGCCCTTACCTCATGGTTATGAGAACAGCCTGAGCAGTTAACTGCTATCTCTCTGCTGCTGTAAACAACGCTTGCTTGCCATAGATGTCCAGAGCTGTCTTTCCATATACAGCTCAGTTGTGGTCCTTGCTTTTAAAAACTCTACAGACTGGAGGTCAAGGCTGCTTCCGCCTACTCTGCTTGGGACAGCCCAATTGGAGGCAAAATAAAGACCCATTTGACTTATTCAGGCATCGAAGGAGTTTTCTCTTCAGATACCCCATATTAGCCACGGCTAGTCTAGAACTCTTTATAGAGATCAGAATTGTCTTGAACTCACAGGGATCCTCCTTCATCTGCCTCCTCAGTGTTGGGAGTAAAGGCATGCACCTATACACTTTGTAGGGAGTATTTGAGAGTGAAATGAACAGACCACAAAGGATGAATTCTAGAGAGTTCATTCTATAGTAATAGCCTAAAAGAAACAGTGAGATAGCAAGAGGGATTCCAGGAAAACAGGTTTGAAATGTTACACTGAGGCATTTAAAGAGGACTTTTGGCAAAACTGGGGTGAAGTATGGGAGGCGGATGAGCTGTTCAGACCAATTTTCCAATCAGGAGTTTGGGTGCCGCCTCTCCATTTCATCCATACGGTGGGTTTTCAGAGGTACTCATCTAGAGGGGGTAACAGATGCAGACTCTTCTGACATCCTGGGTTTGCTGCTTTAGGGGTCCCTGCTCTTCCCAACCAGCTTCTAACTCCTGGTCTCATCATCCTTTCTTCCTGCAGTGAAGACAAGCCTAAACTCACTTAGGGACCAGACTTGGGATCAGAGCCCCAAACACTCCTGGCACTTCTGTCCTGCAGATAGGACAGGACCAAGGACATGGATCAAGGTCCCAGCCCTAAGCTTTCTGTTCCATCTCTGTCTCTTGTCTCATTATTCCCACCTCTGAAGAGTTAAAGTCATAAATTACCATTTAAGAAATTGGAGCAATGACCAAATATGGCTTCTTTCTGCAGGTCGGAGTCATTGGGTGTGGCAGTCGTGGTACCCCTCCAGTGCATCTATCTGACTATCTAGGGAATATTTAAGATTATATCAGTGGCACCATTAGCAATACAACCAAGTGTAGAGGGGGGGAGCCCTTGGCTGGTCCCTAGATAGAGCCATGAGGGAGAAGTAAGAGTTATTGGCATTACAAGCCCAAGGCAGGGAACCAGAGAGGGCTAGAGCTTTTAAAATGTCTGAGTTAGAGTCCTCCAGAACCCCCTGTTAGGCTCACAAGAGCATCTATCCATTGGACTCCTCCTTGTGGTTTTTTTTTTCTCTTGGCGTCCAAAGCTTGACCAGGGAGTGATGAACCCAGGGTGTTAGGCAATTTGGTAGCTGGTGGAGGCTAGAATCTCAGGGTAAGTTCCCTCCTAGGTGGCTTCTGGGAGGGAGAACAGATTTCACTAGTGTTCGATTTTTCAGTTAAAGCAATAGTGAGCATGTCTCGCTCAGCTGTGGAGACGCTGTGACGCTGAAATTGAGCCAAAGTCGCAATGTCCTATATCTCTGGACTGCATAGGTTCAGAATTATTGACCTGCAGCCTAATAACAGAGCATAATCCAGGTAGGCTCTTTCCTCCCCATTTGACTACACCCATCCCTCCAGTAGTGCTGGGTGACTTCGGAAATACTAGGAAGGGCTGGATTGAGAACTTTGCTTTTAAATGTTAAAAAAAATGAAAGTTGACTGTGGTGACTAATGCCTGTAACCCCAGCACTCAAGAAGCTGACGCAGGAGGATTGCTGTAAGTATGAAGCCAACCGTCAGCTAATGGAGGGAGTTCCAGGCCAGCCTGCTTAACTCTTCTGGAAGGAGCAGAGACACTGGAAAGTAACACATGATCTTTTCTTTGTCTCTCCAACTACTGAAATAATGTTCTAAAAAAATTGAAATGTGCACCCCCCCATGCACACACACTAGCATGCTGGGGAAAGGGAAAGACTGAACTTTGTGCCAGCCAGAGAAGGATTTGTCTAGCAGGAAGAAATGTCACAGTTCGGACCGCCTTGCAGGAGAGACTGCAGCCTAGACAATGACGGGCCAAGGATGGACAGTTAGGAATACTTCCTCCCCCGTACTTAAACTCAAACCTCACGTTAGGAACCTGAAGAATGACTGGGGAGGTCCCAGTGAGCCTCTTCCTCACTTTAAGGTGACCTTATCAGGTGAATCTCCCTCTCCTGCTATAAAATGACGATCCGCACGACGATTTGTTTCTTTGATTGGCCTACCTAGGACTGGTGGCCTCAAGCCCTTGATCTTCATAACTTCCAGGATCCAGAGTTTGACCCTAACGACTTCAAGAACAAAGTGAGACCCTTTCTCAAAGCAGTAAAAACAACAAGCAGGGACCAAGTATTCAAATATATGCACCTCTGGGAACCGTTCTCATTCACACCACCACGCCTGTACATTTCATAAATTTTCTTAATAGCTGAGTAATACTCCATTGTGTAAGCATACCACGTTTCCATTATCTGCTTATCAGCGGCTAGGCATCTAGGCTGTCTCTGTTTCCTGGTTATTGTGACGACAGCAGCAGTGAACATGGACGGGCATGTTTCTCCATAGTAGGATTTAGAGTCTGAGCGCACATCCCTAAAAGCTGGCTCATGTGATAGCTCTATTTTCCAGCTTTTTTAATTGTTTTTATTGAGCTATACATTTTTTTTCCCGCTCCCCTCCCTCTCTCCCCTCTCCGCTTCTATACCCTCCCCCGTGGGATTTTCAGTTTCTTAAAAATGAACTTTCACACTGATTTCCACCGTGGCCGGCCAGTTTGCACTCCTGCCAGCAGTGACCGAAATGAGTAGAGTCCCCTCCCCCAGACGCATGACACCGTTTGTCTTTGATTTTAACCCTAGCCATTTTGACTGGCGTAAGATGAAATCTGAAAACTGTTTTAATTTGCATTTCCCTGATGGCTAAGGATGTTGACCATTTCTAAAAATGTTCTCAGCCATTTGTGTTTCGACTTTGAGGACTCTGCAGTTCCATCTCTGTGTAGTTCCATCCCTCCTTTTTAAACTAGATTGTTTTCTTGATTATTAAATTTTAGTTCTTTATATATTCTGGATATTAACCTTCTATACTTATATTTGACAAAGATTTTTCCAATCCTGCAGGCTTCCTCTTTACTTGAGTGACAGGGCCCCTTGTGGAACAGAACCTTTGTCATTTCATGAGGTCCCGTATATGTTGGTCCTATATGCCTGTGCTATCAGCATTCTGTTCAGAAAGTCCTGCCTGTGCCAGTGAGTTCAAGTGTACCCCCTACTTTCTCCTGTATCTGAGCCAGGGGACCAGTCTTATGCTGAGATCCCTTGATCCATTTGGAGTTAAGTTTTGTGCAGGGCAAGAGATATCTAGCCAGGACAATTGAGCTAAAAGTTTGTCAATACTGTTAATCTTTTCAAAGAACTACATCCTTACCCTAAGACACAGTTCTTAAATTGTGGTAAAACACCACGACCAAAAGCATCTCTTGCTTCACGACTCTGGTTATGTTCCATCACTGAAGGAAGTCAGGTCAGGAACTCAGGCAGGAACCTGGAAAAGGAATTGAAGCAGAGGCCTGAGGAAGCTGCTTCCTGGCTTGCTTCTTACCACTTGTTTTAAGATTCACATCAGTCTTTGATCCATTTGGACTTGAGTTTTGTGCATGGTGATAGATATGGGTCTATTTTCATTCTTCTACAGGTTGACATCCAGTTGTGCCAGCACCATTTGTTGAAGATGCTTTCTTTCTTCCATTGTATACTTTTAGCTCCTTTATCAAAAATGAGGTGTTCATAGATTTGTGGGTTAAAATCCGGATCTTCTATACAATTCCATTGGTCGACTTCTCTGTTTTTATGCCAATACCACACTGTTTTCATCACTGTAGCTCTGTAATAGAGTTTGAAGTCAGGGATGGTAATGCCTCCAGAAGTTCCTTTATTGTATAAGATGGTTTTGGCTATCCTGGGTTTTTTGTTTTTCCATATAAAGTTGATTATTGTCCTCTCAAGATCTGTGAAGAATTTTGATGGGACCTTGATGGGGATTGCATTGAATCTATAAATTGCCTTTGGTAGAATTGCCATTTTTACTATGTTGATCCTCCCAATCCAAGAGCAAGGGAGGTCCTTCCATTTTCGGGTATCCTCTTCAATTTCTTTCTTCAATGCCTTAAAGTTCTTGTCAAATAGATCTTTCACTTCCTTGGTTAGAGTTACCCCAAGAGATTTTATGCTGTTTGTGGCTGACCCTATCCTATAGCCATACTGATGAATATCTTGCATATCACCATAGAACCTTCATCTGGCGATGGATGGAGACAGAGACAGAGACCCACACTGGAGAACCGGACTGAGCTCCCAATGTCCCAATGAGGAGCAGAAGGAGGGAGAACATGAACAAAGAAGTCAGGACCACAAGGGGTGCACCCACCCACGGAGACAGTGGGACTGATCTATTGGGAGCTCACCAAGCCCAGCTGGACTGTGACTGAAAAAGCATGGGATAAAACCGGACTCTCTGAATATGGCGGACAATGAGGGTTGCTGAGAAGCCAAGGACAATGGCAATGGGTTTTGATCCTACTTCATGTTCTGGCTTTGTGGGAGCCTAGCCAGTTCGGATGTTCACCTTCCTAGACCAGGATGGAGAGGGGAGGACTTTGGACTTCCCACAGGGCAGGGAACCCTGACTGCTCTTCAGACTGGAGAGGGAGGGGGAGAGGAGTGGGGGGAGGGAGAGAGGAGTGGGAGGAGGGGGAGGGAAATGGGAGGCTGGGAGGAGGCGGAAATTTTTTTTCAATAAAAAAAAAAAGATTCACATCAGTCATACTCAACGAAAACTTCACCCGACAGACTTGCCTGCAGGCAATCTGATGGAGGCGGTTTCTCAGCTGAAGTTCTTCTTCTCAGATAACTCTAGCTTGTGTTAAGTTGACGATAACAACAACAACAACAAACTTAAGGACAAATCAATGTTTTGTTTCACTGAGTCTTTGTATTTGTTTGTTTGTTTTTATTTTATTAATTTCAGCCCTGATTGATATTTCTTCCTGTCGGCGTTTTTGGGGTGTTCAGTGTTCCAGCTTTCCTAAGGCCTTTGTGAGCATTATTAAGCTAGTAATGTGGGATCTCTCGTGTTTCCTGATGTAGGCAGTTAGAAGTGCACATGTTCCACTTAGGGCTGCCTTCATTGTGATCCTAGGTTTTGATTTGTTGTTTTCATTTTCATTCAATTCTAGGAATTTAAAATTTTTCCTTCTTGGTTTACTCCCACACCCAGTTTGTTCAGTAGTGTGTTGTTTAGTTTTCATAAAGTTGTGTGCTCTATCTTTTCTTTTGTTGACAATACCCAGCTTTAATTCACATGGCCAGATGGAATGCTGGATCTGAATCAGTCTCTCTGTATTTATTGAGACTTATTTGTATCCAAATATGTGATCTATATCTGGAGAACGTCTCACTGGCTACTGAAAAAGAATATACATTCATCAGGGCTTGGGTGGAACATTCCACAGACATCGATTAACTCCAAATTTATGGTCCTTTAACTCCCCCATTCCTCTGTTTTACATTTTTCTAGATGACCTGTTTATTCATGAGAATAGGATACCAAAATCACCACTATCACTGTGCTGGCATTGGCCTGTGGGATTGAATGTAAACATGCTTCTTTTATGAAACTGGTGCTCCTAAATTTGGAGTATATATGTTTAAGATTGTAATAGCTTGTTTGGTGGATTTTTTTTTCCTTTAATGACTATAAGATGCACCCCCATCTCTTCTCATTAGGTTTGGTTTGAAGTTTATTTTATCAAAAAGTAGAGTAGCTATGCCTGGCTGTTTCTTAGTTCCATTTGCTTGGAATACCCTAAAGTGATGTTCCACCAGAAACATTTTGTTTTAGCAGCAAAAAAAATAAATCAGGTTTTCTGATCAAATCTGTTACCTGTGTCTCTTCATTGAAGAGCTGAGACCATTAATATTAAGAGTTACCTTTAAGCAGTATATATTAATTCTTGTTATTTTGTTTTGTGATGTTCTACCAGATGTTTTTAATTTGGTGATCTGGAGTGTTTATTTGTTCCTTGTGCTTTCTCGGGTTATGTTTGACCTTCTCTTGATACCTAACTATCCCTTCCAGTGTCCTCTGTATAATGTCCTTAATAACTATACATCCCTTTAATCTGTTTTTGTAAAGAAAATGTTTCCTTTCTCTTTTGATTATGACTCATAGTTTTGGTGAGCATAGTAGTCTGGGCTGGTATCTGTGATCTTTCATAGTTCAAAGAACACCAGTCCAAACTTTTTGTCTTTCAGTCTCCACTGAAGAACTGGCTCTTATTCTGATGGGTCTACCTTTGTGTGATACTTGCTCTTTCTTTCCTGCACCTTTTAATAGCCTTTGTGTGCTCTGAACATTTAGAGTTTGGATTATTAGATGATGTGGGGAGTTTCCCTACCTGGGGAAGAAGGCAGGTGTAAGACTTGTGGCCTTTGTGGCACAGGTGGGTCTCCAGGATGGGTGGGGTTCCTGGTGTGGGTCTAGAGCTGCTCCCAGGAGGGGAGTTGTCCTCAGATCACAGGGGCTGGTGGAGTTTGTGGCTTAAGTCCAATGTTTCTGTCTGGAGAAGATGCCAACAAGAAGCCAAGAACTCGGCCGTGACGAGACGACTCTGTTCTTCCTGGAATTCTCTTGTCTAAGTTTCTTTTCTACTGCCAAAATAAGACAACATGGCCAAGGTAACTTAAAAAAGAAAGTGTTGGGCTTACAATTTCAGGTTTGAGGCCATGGTGGCAGAGCAAAGGCATGGCTGCAGGAACAGCTGGGAGATTACATTTTGATCTGCAAGTAGAGGGCAGAGAGAGAAAGAGAAAAGGAGAGAGAGCACTGAGAATCACACAATTCGTTGGAACCCCAAAGCTCACCCCTAGAAACACTTCTTCAAACAAGGGCACACCTCTAATCCTTCTCAAATAGTTCTGCCAAGTGAGAACCAGGTATTCAGATATATGAGCCACCACATCCCACCCCTGGCTTCCATAGGCTCATGGCCATATCATAATGCAAAATGCATTTAGTTAACTTCAAAAGTTCCCATAGTCTTACAGTTTAAAAGTCCAAAGTCTCTTCTGAGACACAAGGAAATCTAGTCTCTCAATTGTAATCCCCCAGGGGAAAAAAGCAAATTACATACTTCCAGCATACAAAGTCACAGAATATATATTACCATTCTAAATAGGAAGGAATGGCAACATAGGGGGAACATACTGGACCAAAGACAGGAAAAAACCATCAGACAAAACTCCAGAGCCCGCAGCTTTAGTCTGATGTCAAAGGTCTTAGATGGCTCCACCCTTCCAACTCTGCTGCCTGCTACACACTTGTCTCCCGTGGGCTGGCTCCACTCTCTGTCTGCATCTCTTCTCAGCAGATTTAGCAGACCTAGCATCTCCAACATCTTGGGTCTCCAGCGAAGCCCAGGTTTCACTTTCACAGCTTCACACAATGGCTGCACAGGGACTGCGTGCCAGCTCTGCCCTGTTACACATTGCCCGGCCTCGGCAGCTTTCCTTAACCATAGAGGAAGATTCCACAACTCTTTCACTTGTGTATCCTTCATGATGCTAAAGCTGCAAAGATGAAGCTGCAAGGGTTGGCTGCCTGCTTGGGATAGAACCATGAATCTTGAATTATTTTTGCAGAAATTTTCCATTTTTTTTGTTGTTGTTGTTTGTTTTTTGAGGCAGGGTTTCTCTGTGTAGCTTTTGGAGCCTATCCTGGAACTCATGCTGTAGATGAGGCTGGCCTCAAACTCACAGAGATCTGTCTCCCTCTTCCTCCTAAGTGTTGGGATTAAAGATGTGCACCACCATCACCTGGCTGAAATTTTCCTTTTTTTTTTTTTTTTTTTGTTGTTGTTGTTGTTGCTTTTTAGGTGCAGAAAATTCCTCAGGCCTTTCTTTTTGAATTTGGAAGCTTAGCTGGGCAGGGTCTTGCCTTGAGGCCACACCTTCTTTTCACTTTGAATCAGACCTCTCTCCACTCTTCTTGCCTCTTTCAGCATAAGCCTTGGTTCCAATATTAAATTTCCTGGTGTTTTTTTTTCTCTTTAAACTCTATATTTTGTATTTCTTTCCCCACACCCCTTGCTCTTTTTCAGTATAGACCTGCATAAGAGGAATTATGGAAAACCATGTGGCAGGGTCAATATTAGACTTTCTCGAGCTTCCCTCAACCAAGGACATTGATCCAATACCCTTCACTTTAGGACAAGGGCAGAAAGCAGCCATATTGTTGGCCAAACTATCACAAAAATGGTCTCTAGTTCAGTTGCAAATATTGTCCCCATCTGAAACCTCTTCGGCTGGGCCTCCACAGTCCACATAGCTCTCAACACTACTGTCTTCCGAAGTCCTGCTAGAACGGCCCATTAGGCACTGTCTATAGTACTTAACTGTATTTCTAGCCCAATGTTCCAAAGTCTTCCAGACGCCCCCAAAAAACAGCATCATCAGATCTGCCACAGCAACACCCCCACTCCCTGGTACCACCACCATCTTAAAGGATTGCTGTGATGAGACACCACAGCCAAGGCAATTGACTGAATAAAGCATTTATTTGGGGGGCTTACAGAGGGTTAAAGTTCAAGACCATCACGTTGGGGGCATGGCAGCTGGCAGACTAGTGGGTGCTGGAGCAAGAGCTGAGAGATTATATTCTAAAATAAAACAAGGCAGAGAGAGCTAACTGGGAATGCGTGGGCTTTTGAAACCTCAAAGCCCACCCCGAATGACACATCTCCTCCAACAAGGCCACCCTCGAATCCTTTCCAAACAATTCCACCAACCAGGGACCCAGTATTCAAGCATATGAGCCTTGGGGACCATGCTCATTCAAGCCGCCATATCCCTTAACCAGGATCACGGTTTCCACATTGCTTTTCCGGTCGTTTCTGCCAGATGTTGTAAGTGCCCCACTGGAAGATGCCATCGATTTGCTGCTTGCTATGTGCTCTTTCACGTGGATGCCCCATCTGGAGGAACACTGTGTCACACCTGAAAGCCAATTAATTGTGAACTTGAGCTGGCTGCCACATGGGGCTTCCCCGGTCATTTCTGATGGGTGCTGTAAGCATCTAATTTGATGATGGTTTGCGATCTATCTGTAACTTGCTGGGGTTTTTTATTTTTTTCATTTTATTTCTGTTTGCTTCTTGCTTCACAAACTCACTCATTCAAAACTAAAAGTACAGCTATTTTGGATCATTCTCTGGAAAGAAGATCAGTGATAAGAAAGAATTGAAATCAAACCACCAGATGGTTACCCGTCAATGCCATCAGAGAATATTGTTCAGGGACGAGGAGTAAATTATCAAAATAAAAGTGGAGTCATGCTGAGCATGATGGTAGCACATGTCTAAACACCAGAATTTGAGAAGCTAAAGTAGGAAGGCGGTAAGTTTGAGATGGGCCTGGGTTTCATAGTGAGACCGTCTCAAAGCAAACAACAAAAATGGAGTCCCTTGTGACAACCCTTCCAAAAGTGTAAGGCCAAGAGGTTATGGAGAAATGGTTCTTACGTGTGGCTGCCCGACACTAACTGAACGTCTTCTAACCTGTGTTTCTTACTTGTGTTCTCTTTGTGACTGTGCTTTAGACAGATGCACGTCTCACCTCAAGAACGAGGTGTGAAGACAAAGTGTGGAGAGATGTAGTAGTCCTGGCAGGAGAGAAGATATGCTAACGAGACACTCACACCCTTCTCTTGAACTATTATATCACTGACGCAATGCGCAGTGATTGGAATTGGAATTTCCCAAGAAGCTCGAGCTCAGAGATTGGAAAGTCTGGAAGTCTGTTGCCTGTTGGAAGGGCAGCATGTTTTCCACAAGGAGATTTCACGTAGATCTGACAACTTGTCAGGTCACCTTACAGGAGAGACTGCATCCCCAGACAATGATGCTGTGCAGGACCACACCTTGACAGGGATGCTTAGCCATGTGTATCTCTTGCTCTTTATTTCAGCCCAAGTCTCATGTTAAGACCCTGAAACTGGACTTGGGGTAGAGGGGGCCAGTGAGTCTCTTTGTTCCTCTTCATGATGTGGCCACATTAAAGAAATACCATTGTTATAGTATTATATTTATTATAAACACACACACGTCATTAAGAGAATTATACAACAACATACATTCAAGAGCACTATAAATAAAGTAAGATGGGTGTCCAGGTTGGCTTTTCTGTCAACTCAACACAAGCTAGAGGCTAGAGTTTTCTGGGAAGGGGGAACTACAACTAGAAATGCTTTCACAGTACTGGCCTGTAGGCAAGCCAGTGGGGCATTGTCTTGATTAATGATTGATGTGGAAGGACCCATCCCAGTTTGGGTGATGCATCTCCTGGGTAGATGCCTCCCATCTTCTATTTAAACTTAAACCTCATGACAGAACCCCGAAGACAGATCTGGAGTCCTGAACTCCGTCTGCTCCTCCTCCTAATGGAGTCACATCGAATCCTCTTCTTTCTGTTTTCCAGCATTATTCAGCTCTGTAAGTGATATTTTGGGGTTGGTGGCCCAGCCTAATCTGTCAAAGCTGCTGGAGCCCGAGCTTTTGCCTTAAAAACACAAGTAACACTACCGCTAGCACTAGAGAATTTTTTTCCCCCAGTTCTTTTGTTTTCCCCACAATTTATTTTTCTTTAAACAGAAGACAGTATCTTCTTACTCAGATTTAACTTACAGATTTCACTATCCACACCATAGCGAACCCACCTCTAGCGTCTGTGCCACCTCCTTCACCTATCTTGTCACCCCGAGGTGCTCACCGCTCGCAATCCAGTTGCTGTCATCTTGCCTGGCCCCAAGAAGTCCCTTTAGGCCCCAGGATGCTACTTTAGCCTGTTAGGTGGGTAGTCAGAAGTTAGCAGACTTGGAAGCCATTGAGGACGGCCCCAGCCCACATAAACAGTTTTAGACCCCGCCTCCTGTGCTCCTGGCAGCATGAGAATTGAAAGGGAGGGGACCACACCAGAACTGGGACTTCTTAGAATTTGAAAAAAGACATGAAACCGTGGAAGGTGGCGGTAGCAGGGTTTTGTTGAAGCATGTTATGGGAAGAATATTTCCTCTTGGAAAACTATGACGATTTCAGAGATGTATTTTTTTATTATGTTTTAATTCTCTTAAATATGGTCTGTTATATGATTTTTGACCAGAAGAATGAGATCTAATTATCCTCTGACTCTAGCTGGGCCGAGACATCATAAGATTTACAAATACACACTACTGACTCCCCTGTAAAGTATGAATCAAAATGGGCTGTCAATCACCTGGACAGGAAAATGCCCATTGGGAAGCTGTTGGTTCCAGGATCTTGGAGAACCATGATGCACTTGAGGATAATGTTAAGGAGAATAGACACCCGTTAATGAGATGTGTATTTAAGTGCCCACCCCAGAGGCCCCTTCCTCCCTCAGAAATAATTGCTCACAAACCTCAGTGTCAAACATGCTAGCTTTGTGAGCTTTTGAGTTCTCCCAAATCACAACTTTACTTTTTTGTTTTCTTCTTCTTCTCCTCTTCCTCTTCCGCTTCCTTCTTTCTCCTTTTTATTGCTGGATGTTGGCCAAAATCCTAAGACTGTTCTGACATTCTGGATATTCTCACATCTCTCTCTGGAGGTCCAGCTCACACACACACAGATGCTGGTAGACCTCCGCTGCTCAGCCTGCCTGCCTTTCTGACCTCATTCAAAAAAACGCGACCCTCGCTCTTCCTCTGATCCTGATCCCTCCTCTCAGCAGGCACTAAGATCTCCAGCGTGCCCACTTTGTTGTGTCTATCCTCTCAAAATCCAGGAAAATTGTCCCCGCACTTCCTTCTGAGCCTATGTTCACCATATTATACCTTGATGATAAGAATAGCAAAAAGGCAAAAGCCGTGGCACTAACGCAAGCTGAAACTTGGAGCTCTTCAGCAGACGGGGACAAGGTGGCATTTTCAAAGTTAAATGAGAGAACATCAGGGAAAGGTTACAGAAAACGTGAATAGAAAGCAGATAATATGTAAGGCGGAACCACTGTCGTTTTTTACTTTTATTTATTTTACGCGTACACATACATGCATGGGGCGGAGGTGCGCGTCTGCCATGGCATGTGATGAAGGTCAGGAGGTGACTTTTGGGAGCCAGTTCTCTCCTCCCACCACGGTTCTGGAGGTGTAATTTAGCTACTTAAGTAGGATTTCTATGGCTGTGATAAAACACCATGACCAGGCAAGTTGAGAAGGAAAGGGTTTATTTTGCGTTACAGATATGAGTCCACCACTGAGGGAAGCCATGGCGGGGACTAAGGACAAGAACCTGGAACAGGAACTGGTACAGAAACCACAGAGGATTGCTGCTTACTGGCTTGCTCCCCGTGGCTTACTCAGCCTGCTTTCTTATATATCCTGCTCACGACCACCAGCCCAGGCCAGTCCCACTCATAGTGTTCTGTCTTTAAAAACAAATTGGAGTTCGGGGTTGTTCACTACTACCCTGCCTGGGCGGCCCCAAGACAGAGACTGAAGGCTCCATATAACTTGACTTATTCAGGCCTCTTGGTGGCCTTTCCTCAGGTTCCCCCAACATCAGCAGCCCATGAAACTGTCTCTAAAATGGATCATGTTCTAGGCAGCTGTGGAGAACGCAAACAGTGGGCTGTCAGGTGCTCGTCTACTTGGATGTCCCCATGGGATTTGTCTTTTCAATATTTTTTTATTCACACAAACATTTCTAAGAATGCCATGCTATCATAAAGGCTAAACAGGCATCTCACGAAGCAGCTAACAGTTGGCCGGTGCAGGGTCCTACTGGGTAAATGCTTTGGGAGCTGGCTCAACCCACATCCTCCGTGAAGTCCTTCAGCTGTGGAAGGCCAGGAGGCTGACACTGGTGGAGGTCCAGAAGGTCCTTGAGAGCTGCAGAGCTGACAGGCATGTGTGAGCTCAGTAACGGAAGTGCAGATGGGTGTCAGGGCAGGGGTTCAGGATGCCATGTCTCAGGAGCATGGCAGTGCGTTTCTGGGTGCTATTTCTAAAGTTCCAATATTTGTATCACTCTGGCTAGCAGTAGCTTCATGCTATCAGGGCTCGCATCTTAGGGCTGCTGCACTAACATATCAATGCTATTTGGGGATTAGTTCATTAGGATATTAAAGACTGTCTTGGGCTTGGCTCACATCTGAGCTGCCTCCTGGCTGGATCATTATCTGCTGTGTTTATCAGCGCTAACCCTGCAGCCTCGCTCCACTAGGAGCTGCCAGGTGGTAGGCTCCCATCTTGTAGGCACTACATCATTCTCAGTCACACAAAATGGTTTCACTTATGTTCCTAACAGCCACAATCAAATCTTTCCAAATCTTTAGTTACTGAAATAACAATCTCTTGTATCTTCTGAGATCACAGTGCCATGAAAATAGAAGTCAAAAGCAAGAAAAGCCACAGAAACTATACAGACACATGGAAACAGAACAATGCACTCTTTTAAAAAATGGATGCTTTGTCTACAAGTATGTCTGTGGAATACATGTGCTCCTGGTCCCTGAGGAAAGCCAGAAGAGGGCTTCAGATCCCTTCTCACTGGAGTTTACCATGCGGGTGCTGGGAATTGAATCCAGAGCCTCTGAATGAGCAGCCAGTGCTCTTACCCACTGAGCCATCTCTCCTGCCCCACAAACAACATTTTCTTGAATGAACAGCAGCTAGTTGAAGAAATCAGACATGAAATTTAAAAATTCCAATAATTAGCCAGGTGGTGGCGGCACATGCCTTTAATCCCAGCACTCACGGAGGCAGAGGCAGGTGGATCTATGTGAGTTTAAGGCCAGCCCGGTCTACAGAGCAAGTTCCAAGATAAAGCTCCAAAGTTACAGAGAAACCCTGTCTCAAAGAAACAAAATAAACCAAAAAACCAAACAAACAAACAAAAAAAAAAGGGAAAGAAAGAAAGGAGTCTTCTACTTTGTCAGTGTTGAGGTCTGCATGAGAATGTCTCTCAAAGGTTCGGGTACTTGAACACTGTGTGGGGTGGTGATGGAACTGTTAGGAGGTGGAGTCTTGCTGAAGGAAGTATTTCACTGAGCACTGGTGGGTTTGGAGACTTTGTCGCTGCATCCCACCCCCGATTTGCTGTTTCTGCAGGTTGAAGAGGTTTCTCTCAGCTTGCTGCTCTGCGTGCTGCCCCTATGCCTTCCCATTGCTGTGCATCTAAGCCTCTGGAACCGTGAGCACAAATAAAGTCTTCCTTCTTTAAGTTCCCTGGTCATAGTACTCTATCATACCAACAGAGAAGTAACTAGTATAATAAGCCGAGCTATATACATATACATAGATGATACATACAAGAAATTTAAATGGAGGTCCTCTGCTGTGTGCACACCTGTAGGTGAAGATAAGACTGTTCACACAGCCTTTAACAGTACTCTGCCCTGGGCCCTGATTCAATTCCTGCCCCCCACTTCCCTCAATGATGGACAGATAACCACACACACACATACACATACACACTCACACACACACACGTTGCTTTGGATCATGGTATTTACCACAGCAGCAGAAAGCAAACTAGAACAGAAATGGGCCCCTAAGCAGGGTTGGCTTCTACTGCTACAGAACAAACCATGCAGTTTTGGGAGTGACTGTAGAGCATTTGGGGTTGGAAAAGCTATTGTGTTCTAAGAGCTTAATGGGCTGTTAAGTGGGAGCTCGTAAGATAAGAATGTTGGGAGAAATGCAGGCAACCGGGGCCTGGTTTGTAAATCTTCAGAGAGAAGCAGAGACTATTAGGCTGTTCGCGTGACATTTTCCATTAAGAATCTGCGCAATCTGTGAAGCCTTCTGTGCTGCTTAGCAGGAGGACAAAAACCAGCTGTGTAACAAGGTACCTGTGTCGCTGAGAAAAAACCTGAGATGTATTTCCTCAGGGTCAGCACACAGACGCTGTGGGCCAGAGGGGGCCAAGGCTGCACCACAAGCTGGTGGCTGAGCCTGGTAAATGTGTAAGTCCACCACAAGATGCTGCCTTTGGCAGCATGAAAGCTGCGGGATTAAAAGGGTCCTAGGGAGACGCTGAGCCTTCCCATAATGTGGCAGAGTCAGCGTCCCCAGCCATAGGCCAAGAGAGCCCATTAGTGAAGGTGCAGCCTGGGAGAGTCTAGTACTGTGGGATGCCCACCAAAGACAACGGCAGGTGGCAGGGCAGAGCTGGCCTGAGCCTGCGTGACAAGCTCTCTATGTTGCGATGGCAGAGCGGAGAAGTGGTTCGTGCTAGCTTTGAAGCTAGAAGATTGTGAGTATGAGGTGTGGGACTCTGGGCCACACTGAACCAGGGCTCTGCTTTAATCTGATGATTCCTATGCTCAAATTCTTTACTTTTGAAATAAGAAAGCATACGACTTTTCTATTTGTATTTCCTGGGAGCCCACAGCTAAGAGACTTTGAACTTTTAAATAGAAGCTTAAAATATGGGCATTTTTAAAGACTGTGAAACTTCTAAAGCTGTGCTCCACTTATTGTACCGTGGCAATGTGAGACATATTTTTGTGTCCAGTTGGCAAAGGATGGGGTCTCCTGGTTAGTTTTCTGCTGTCAGCTTGACACAGCTCACAGTGATTGAAAAGAGTATCAATTGGAGGAGCGCTTCCACCAGACTGGCCTGCGGGCATGTCTTTATTGCTAATTTATGTAGTGGAGCCCAGCCCTCTGTGGGTGCTGCCATCTCCAGGAAGGTGGACTGGGCTGTACACGAAAAGTAGATGGACGTGAGCCAGACAACAAGCCAGTAAACCACACTCGTTCACAGTCTCGGCCAATTCCTGCTTCCGGACTCCTGTTGGAGTGCCGTCTCCAACCAGCCTCACGTGGAAGTGCGAGCTGAATCAAGCTTCCCACAGTTGCTCTTAGTTACAGCGTTTAACACACCAACAGAGAGAACAGATGCTAACCTGGGATTGGAAGCCACAAAATTCTGCTTCCCAGACACTGCTTTTGTCAGGCTATCCTATCACGTGAGAAATAAAACCAGGACTTCTCTCATTGGCCTCTACCAGAGATTATAAACGTGAACATAAACCTTATTCTAGGCTCCCTTTTGTCTTGGGCTGGTTGTATAATGTAGCTTTGGCCGTGTAGTGCTTGACTGGGGTGGAGTTTGATGGTGAATTCTGAGAAAGCTTTTGCTTTCCTAATGCAACGAGACAGACTCAACACATCTCCCAGAATGGCAAAGTCTGAAAGGCGGATAACACCACACTCTGCATTGGAAATGTAAAATGGTTACATAAGGCAAAAAAGAAAATGTAAAAAAATCGTACCCAGGGGTGGTGGTGCATGCCCTTAATCCCAGGCAGACAGATCTTTATGAGTTTGAGGCCAGTCTGGTCACAAAATGAGTTTTGGGACAGCCGGGGCTGTTACACAGAGAAACGCTGTTCGGAAAAAAAACAAAACAACAAAACCAAAATTGTAGAGAAGCCACTTGGATTCAAATTCCTGCAGCGTCAGCACTTCTTGAAATCAAAATATGTGTGCTCAAGATTGCAGGAGGTGCTCAAGATTGCAGTCTGCTTTATCACTTGCTTATTATCCAGGTTCATAAGAATGTAAGGCTGAGCCTGGACCACTCAGAGTGAATCGCGGGACCTGCCTGTTTAGGGATAAAACCCATCGGATCCCTGCTGGCTGTGCATGCTTGCCCGCTTGATTTGGCACGGCTATGAACTCTCTGCAGAAGTAAAGCTTTGTGCCTTACCTAAGTGTTATGGATTACGTGGTCATTTTCTTGGGACCCCAGACCCACTTCTAACACCCTGAAACTAATTCACTGATGGAGTGGAAATCACAGGGGAAGAGTCTGGCAATTTCAAACAAAGCTAAACATAGTTTTACAACTGCATTCCTTGGCAACACTTGAAGGATTTGAAACGTGTCCACACAAAACTCCGCACATTTTAACCGGTCATGGTGCCTATGATGTCTACAATGTTAGTGTTAAAGAGGCCGAAGCAGGAGGATTATGAGCCTGAGATCACCCTTAGATCCACAGGTGAGGCTGATTCAAAAAAAAAAAAAAGCAAGCAAGACAAAACCCCATACATAGACGTTTCTAGCACAATTATTCATAAATACCCAAACATGAAAGCAAACAAGAGGCTTTTCACTTCACTAGGCTCATGCTAAGTACACCAGCTAGAAATCTGCAGCCGATGTAAGTTTCAGCTCTGGACTCTTGAGAGTCTGTGAGTCAGTGATGCTTCAGGAGTCAAATCAGAAAGCCAGCCACAAGCCACGCCTGGCAGTACAGAACTGCAGTCCTAGCAGCTACTCAGTAGGCGGAAGCAGGGTTCCAAGTTCAAGGCCAACTCGGACAATTTAGGAAAATCCTGTCTTAAAACACAAAACAAACGAGTCCTGAAGACACAGTTTACTGTTAGAACACCAAGCCCCAGTTCAGAAAGCAGGAGAATGAGGAAGAGAAAGACAGGAGGAAGAGAAGGGGGGTTGGACAAGGTTATTAAGCTTGAGAATTAAAGGAGGTAATGAATCTTAATACAGTTGTTTCAGACACAATGTCCAGTAAATGTTAGCTGCCATGTGAAATTTGCTATTTTCAGGACATCTTGGCTGGATTGGTTCATTCCTTCAACATTATCTGAACTTGTATAATAAGCCAGGCATTAAAGAGAATAAAAAGACTAACAAAAAAAGACCACTGTCTTTTGTGAGCTATCAATCCAATAGTCACAATGACAGTAGTTTGTTTGGTATTTCTTTCTTTTTAAAGAGCAGATAACTTTTTTTGTTGTTTCGTGGGTACTTGTTACACTCCAGGTAGTTACGGACCCTTCAGGAGCAGTATCTCATTTAATCGTTACAACAGCCTCAGGTTTTGCTTGTTTTAGAGATAGGAAAATCCAGCTTAGATGTGTTCGAAGTTCACACCCACAAGTCAAATGGCAGACCATCAAGCAACCAACCCCGGAAATATTAGTAACCCTTTAACCTCGTAGATTATGGTTCAGATAAATAGAGACCTCGTTCTCCAGTGAGCTACGGGCTCCTGAAGAACAAACCCAGATGCTCTTGTTTCAGCTCAGGGAAGAGGACAGCTCAGGAAGTCCAAGGCCAGCTTACCATACCACGGTCAGAGTGCAACGATAATGAATTTGAGATTCGTTGCTGCCAGCTGGGCTAGAAGGCTTTAGAGGCTAACGTCATGGTCCTTGATTTTTATCTGTGGTGGGAACGTTTTCATGGTACCCGCAAACAAACATATTGGCATTTTCTTTCCTAGAGATTAATGTGCACGTTAGAAAACCTTCTCTCCAGGCTCAGCACCCACCGGACCAGCACCCGTCACTGTCTCACAGCACCTGTTCCTTGCTCTCTCTGCCCTATGAGTTCCTGAGGAAGAGATCGCTTTTCCCGAACACCCTGCCTTACCCATACAGGCTAAAGACAGCTACAACCCTTTGTATGAAGAACCCTAAAGATGGGTGAGGAGACCATAGGACTTACTCAACCTCACACAAAGAACCAGAGGCACAACTGAGTCGGAAGCCCACCTGACTCCCAGCCTAGCCATTTTGAAGGACACCAGGCGGCCTCTTTCAGCCGCATGACCGTCTAAAACACGGAGAAGTGGAAGAATTGTGAGCAAGCATTCCTGCAGTCCAGCAAGGGGCTGAACTTTCTGGTGTCGACAGGAAAAGAAAACAATTCTTCCCAGCTTGACAGGGCAGACCTAACAGCGGTGACAATGTGATGTTCTAGTTAGGGTTTGTATTGCTATCATAAGGCACCATGACTACAGGCAAGTTGGGGAGGATAGGGTTCATTTGGCTTATGCATCCATAGCCATAGTCTATCGCTGAAGGAGGTTAGGACAGGAATTAAAACCTGGAGGCAGGTGCTGATGCAGAAGCCGTGGAGGGGTGCTGCTTACTGGCTTGCTCCCCATGCCTTGCCTAGCCTGCTTTCTTATAGAATCCAGGACCACAATGGGCTGGGGCCTCCCTCAACAATCAGTAAGAAAATGCCTTATAGTAGGATTTTACGGAGGCATTTTCTCACTTGAAGTTCCCTCCTCTGCAGTGACTCTAGCTTCTGTCAAGTTGATATAACACTAACCAGCACAGTGGTGTAATAATACAGTGCTTAAAATAGCATTTACTGCGTGCCTGGTGTTGTTCTAGGGACTTCATAGTATTGTCATAACTGTGTTAAAAGGTACCATTATCCCTATTTTTCAAAGAGGCAAGGTTAACTGTAAATACAGAAGGGTTAAGTGGCAATCAAGAAGCAACTAATATTTACTAAGTACTTGTCATGCACCAGAAACTAATGCCAGGAAGTATACCTTGTCCCATTATCTTGTTTAATACTCAAAGTAGCCTTAAGGTATTACTATCATTATCATTTCAAGTCCAGAGCCCATACTCCTTTTTCTTTTTCTTTTCTGTGGTTGGTTTTTCCGAGACAAGGTTTCTCTTTGTTACAGGCCTAGCTGTCCTGGAACTAGCTCTTATAGACCAGTCTGGCCTCTAACTCACAGAGATCACCTGCCTCTGCCTCCCGAGTGCTGGAATTAAAGGCACGCACTACCCCGCCCCCCAGCCCCCAGAGCCCATACTCTTTTTTTTTAAGGTCTTTCTTTTTTTAATATTTATTATGTATACAATATTCTTTCTGTGTGTATGTCTGCAGGCCAGAAGAGGGCACAAGATCTCATTACAGATGGTTGTAAGCCACCATGTGGTTGCTGGGAATTGAACTCAGGACCTTTGAAAGAGCAGGCAATGCTCTTAACCTCTGAGCCATCTCTCCAGCCCCAGAGCCCATACTCTTAATCCCATACTAGGTCGCCAAGAGTAAGAAGCAGATACAGACTGAGAGCGAGTGTGATTGCAAAGAGATCTGCTAGGGGAGACCTCAGTGGAGTGATTACAGCCCAGAATCCAAGGCAGAATGTTCTTCGCCTTCGAGCTACAGCCCTCTGCTGTCCGTGTGGTGTACTCATGCCCCGTGCCCACCGCACGCGGGAGCAATTGCCACACGCGTGCACCAGTCACCCTAACCAGGGGAGGAAATGCCCAGCAGCCACTAACACCTCCGGCACTCCTCTCCGGGGCTCAAGTATTTCCCCACACCCGCAGCCTTGTGCACATCGGTCCCTCCTCAGCAGCAGCAAGCCACCGTGAACTTGAGCCCTGCACCAGCAACTGGCATCCAGTTGCCATGGTGAAGAATGAGCAAGAGGAGTCGGAAGAAGCAGGGACCATGACTCCCCCAAGGAACCCTCCAAGGGTCAGTAAAGAGAACTGAGAGGCCTTTGAGTTGTCATGGTGATGCAAACTCCTACAAGCGGGGGAAGGAGCTCTTGGGTAGTTCTAAGAGTCAGAAAAACTTGGCTTGGCCCTCGGGTTGCCATGGTGATGCCATAGTGGTGCTGGAAGAGGCGGGGCCCCCTGGCAGTCCAGTCTCATTAATGGCCTAGTTAATATTCAGTCTTCTGGTAGCAGGAAGGCGCTTGGCTTTGTCCTAACCTCACAAACAACAAAATGAGGTCTTGGTGGGGCTCTCTTCCTGGGTTCTGCCAATTCCAAGTTGGGTCGATCTTAGTCCACATCTCGCTGTCAGTGCCTGGAAGCCCCCTGTTGCCATCGTGATCTGGGCTCTGCAGAGGCTGGGTCTCTGGTCAGAGGGTGTTCGCTTTGCCTTCACTTATGAGTTGGAGAAACCCACGAAACCCATTCATTACACAGGGACCCTGCTAGCCCTCGGGACCAGGCTTGCGGAAGGCATCCTGGGCCACTCGGAACTTTACTCTCTCAGTGGGAATGCAATAGGGTAATAGGTGGGCCAAACCCTGACTGGAAACTACTGATCTTTAAGGTCGCTTAGTTTATAGACATGCTACAGTATATTTAACATTAATGTTTCCTCACTCTTTTGTTATTGCACTTTGACCTGGTACTACTATTCTATGTAGTACTATTCTGTGAGTGTGTGGTGAGGCATGTATCTAAGCAATTTTCTGTTTAGAATAATTATCCAAGACTAAAATTACTTTGTCAACAGACAAATGAGGTTTTTATTGTTATTTTGAGACAGGATCTTACCTTGCAGCCCTGGCTAGCCTAGAATTTGCTATGTAGACCCCGCTAGCTTTGAATTCACAGAGATCTGCCTGCCTCGGCCTCCACAATGATGGGATTAAAGGCAACAGATACATTTTTTTTTAACATTTGTGGATATGGTTAATTGCTCTCCAACATTAGTAAATTACATACTCACCTGAACTAGAATCCAATACTTTTAATTAGAATTATAGCGATAATGATTAACTACTTTGAAGACTGTTTTAGAGCCAATGTTAATACATTTAATGCTTTGATCGACTGTTATACAATATTACACTATCCAATTCTACTTATTTCATAGTAAAGGTTTTGTTCATTGAGTTACTTTGGTTTCCGTCATTCAGTTTCTTGCTCCCTTGTTATCGGAAACTAACGAATGAAGAAGGGGCGGCCTGGCACTCAGAAGCTCGCCTGCCATAGCTCTGCCACGCTGCTCCCATCGTACACATAAATCGCATCACAGAATTCCAGTGTGGGAAAGCCTGCTGTGGGACAGACAAAGAATCAGGAAAAGTCTTTTTGTAGTTTTGGCCAAAGCAACAGACAGAAAGCAAAATAAAACAACAACTAAAAGCTTGTCACACAAAATTCTCAGTATTTCCCCTACCTGGGAGAATGAGGGACAGTTCTTTTCCAACTTTCAGTGTTATCTCTGTTGTAGTTTTCTCTCCCTATAGATTAGACTTATTGCGACTCCAGTCATGGACTTCCAATCTAGATCAAGCCCAGCTTCCATAGACCCTTTCCAATTGACCCAACCCAAACTCAAACTCGGTGAGTTCCTTCCTAATATCATTAGGTTAAGGTGCCACACAATCCCCCTCTTTGGTGCTTACTTTCCTCCAGTGCAGCTAACAACTCAACCTGCTCAACCACAGGTGAAGATGCATCGGTAGTATAGTGGTTAGCAGCGCTGCCTTCAGCTACCCCTGAGTTCCTGGCAGGCTTTGGCTAAGGGGATGCTGGCACAAGTTCCAGCTTCTTCTGGGAACTTTTTGTAGGTCTAAAATTTGTGGCTGGCAGTCTTTCATAAATGTTTAATAAGACTAGATTTACACAGGCTGTTTTAGTCTGTATTGACTATTTCAGTCTGTTGTGACGTATCCCAGTTAGTCGGGTTTTTTTGTTGTTGGTTTTTTGTTTGTTTTGTTTGCTTACTATTTCCAATTTCCAGCAGTGTTCTTTTTTTCTTTTCTTTTCTTTTTTTTTTTTTTTTTTTTTTTTTTGAGACAGGGTTTCTCTGTAGCTTTGGAGCCTGTTCTGGAGCTAGCTCTTGTAGACCAGGGTGGCCCTGAACTCACAGAGATCTGTCTGCCTCTGCCTCCTGAGTGCTGGGATTGAAGGCGTGCGCCACCACTGCCTGGCTACCAGCAACGTTCTTAAGATGTGAATCTTCTGGGATAAAAACAAAAAGTTAGCAAATATGGTCTTTTTGAAATTGCATTTACTTAAGCCAGTGCACAGATGTGTGTGGGGGGGGGGTACCATAGGGCTAATGTGGAGGTCAGAGGGCAACTTGAAGTCATCCCATGGAAAACAGTGTTATGCCAAGATATATCCATGCCAGTTCAAAATTCTGACATCGTGGAGAGTTTCACTCAATACCTTCCCCTTGACTTGTGGGAATCCCATTGTATTTACAAAGACTAATACTGAGCTTCGGCCGGCCGCCATGGTATCACCACACAGCAGAGCAGAGCCCACTGGAGGCGACCTTCAGGGGAACAGCAGTGGCTACACCAAGCATTGTTTCCACTGTTCCTTTGTGTCTATCATTTTAGAGTGTTTCCATTTTATAACTTTGAAGTTCATATCAGTGATTTTTTTTGAGTTCTCGTACTGTGTGCCATCACATAAAATAGTGACCATCTTCATATAACAACCTAACCATGATGTCTGGGTTACTTCTTATTACTGTAATAAGAGTCCATAAGCCCACAGTAACATGAAGAATAGTTCTGGTGCTGGAGGATTAGAGTCCACGGTGGTGGAGCAATAGAAAAGTAGCTAAGACAAAGTGTGGTGTTGGCAATTAAAATATATGTCACTTTGGAGATGGGGGGGGAGCGTGACGGCATAAATGGATATAAAATGCTCTGCATACCTGAACTTGGGGCTCATTTTGACCCGATGACCCTTGAGTGGGTTGTGTGCATACAAAAAACTGCTTCCTGCCTTTCACCCTTGGGTTTCTTTCCTTGGTTTACCGAAGCCTTTCTGGTGCACTGGCTGGGAAACCAGGCAGGGCTTCCATCTTCCTTGACATTGAGGTGCTGGCTTCCCTGGCACCAAGAGGAGACACCTGCCTGGTACTAACAGACCACTTAACACCAATTTCCAGGGGTCCTGGGACATCTCCAAAAGTGCGGTGGAACCCGGTCCCAGGAAACAGGCCAGGGAACCTCACCCATCAGACTAACAAGAACCTGGGCTCAATTGGTTTTGGATGTGGTTAACACGTTTCTTTGGGTGGAAAAGAAGATTGATTGATTATCTTCCAAGAGGCCTTGAGCTATGTAAATTAATCTGGGAAAATACAGCTCTATTGCCTTCTAAGCAGTAGGAGAGGGATTACGGTCAGGCGGATATGTACGGCTGAATAAATGAAGAGCAGTATCTGACTCTGGGGGCACTTTTTTTCTCCCTGAGGATTCAGATCCAGGGTCGGGCTTAGATGAACCTACCATATGCCAAGAGACTCCGGAATGAAGTAAATGAACCAATCCCCAAACTCCCCACTCTTCCCTCTTGTGTGTGAGCGCCACCTACTGGGAAGACATGGGAGGACAGCAGAGTGAGCCAGCACTCTCAGACAAATTTTAAGAAAGGACAATCTTATGTAAAGTCAAACGGTCTCCCAGAACTCGCTGGACCTTCTGTAAAATAGATTACCCATCATCTCATCATCTGAGATGTGATGGCTACTGAAGGTCATTACAAAAGGAATAGCAAGCAAAATGTTAAAAGCTGTCACAGTGGGTGCAAGACATGGCTGGCTCTACCTGATCCTCCTCTCTCTTTCTCTTCCCTCTCTCTCTCCTTTCTCTCTTAGCTGAAAACATCTTTAAAAGGAAGCCTTAAAGTTGTGTTGGCCTGGGCAATGACTTCCTTAAAATGCAGGTCTGACCTCCAAGAAGCCCTTAATATATACGCTCTATCTATCTATCTATCTATCTATCTATCTATCTATCTATCTATCTACACACACACACAAAATACACACACACAATACACACACACACACACGGACAAAACCCTAAATAAATTATAGAAGGTTCATAGATAATGGAATTTAAGGCTGACATATGTTTAATAATTAAAGTTTATCAAAATTTGTAAGGTTATAATGCTCTATTTGTGGTAACAGATACTAATTTAACAACTGTATCTAATCCAGATAATCACTTAAGTTTTTGATAACTTTGTTGAACGTGAGCCACTTGGGAAACTGAGCCTTACCAAAGCCAAGGCTTATTGAAAATTCTTCGGGTTGTTTTGTTCAGACTTCATCTAAATGCTGAACAGGGTTTAAAGCATAAGGCCGACAAAGCTGCGCTCTGGGTGTTCGGCAAATCTTGAAAGCCCAAACAAACAGGGATAAGAGGGACAGGGAGGATATTTTAGTCCCTGAGATCCATGGTGAGCCAGGACTTGGGGACAACGAGACAGCTCTGATTAGTTTCCTGTCCTTTTGATCAGAAAGGTCATGCAGTCTCCAGAGGTTAGACTCTAATCAATGTATTCTGTGATAAGGGAAATCACTAGGGACCTCAGGCTATTTGTGATACAATACAATATATGATTATAATATGTATATGATTAAAATTAATGTATACTATGTAATGTAAACTTTGCATACAAAAACCACTAATGTATACAATACATTAAGTTATAGGGGTTATCTACACCATTGCTAAACAGGTATGGGAGGGATATATAGCTTACAATGAGGAAAAAGGGGAGATTAAAATAAGAAAAGAACTAAAATATATATTGATGGTCCCAAACCAGATCATCAGATAGATAGAGATCTCCCTGCTTCTGGCTGCTATTGCTGATAACGTGGCTAAAATTCTGTCTCCCCGCAAGCTACAAAAGGGAAATGTTACAGGGCAGACAGAGAAGCAAAAATAGCAACTTTGGAAAGAAGGTAAGGGGATGGAACCAGCAATTACAAAAAGTTGCATTAATCCCCTGCCTGTTAAGTAAATGGGACACAAATTACTCACAACAGGAAATGGCTTGGCTTAAGATTGAAAATGAGGGCTACTTGAACTTTAAAGATAAAGGATAGCCATCCCTGCAGAGAGGCCTCCTGCGTCTGATAAACAGCTCCATCAGGGCACTTATGTCATTATGTCAGCCCAGACCGCTCTGGAAAATACTGGGCTGACATTGGGACAATCCTTGGGTTTCCAGCATGTCCCTAAGTATTATACACCACACACATACACACACACACAGAGAAACAGAGACAGAGAGACACAGAGAGAGACAGAGACACACACAGAGACAGAGAGACACAGAGAGAGACAGAGAGACACAGAGAGAGAGACAGAGAGAGACAGACAGACAGGCAGAGAGAGAGAGAGAGAGAGACAGAGAGAGAGAGAGAGAGAGAGACAGAGAGAGAGAAAAAGAGAGAGAGAGTGAATCCCAGAGGGGTCAAAAGAGCTGTTGGTCTTCTGTTTACATTGGAACCCTGAAGAAGCAGGTTCCCATACCAGCAAAGGAATGCCTGAGCAGTAAGACAGATGAACTTTCCAGCAAGAGCGAAGACAGGCAAGTAAAAAGTAGAAGCTTCCGTTTTCCGTGTCTTTATGTGAGCTGTCACCAGAAGGTGTGATCCAGATTTAGAGTGGGTCTTCCCACCTCAAATGATCCTTTCGGGAAAACCCCTCACAGATGTGCCCAGCTGCGTGGGTTTTAGTTGATTTTAGACAGAGCCAAGATGACAGCCAAGATCAGCCTCACAAATCCACTCCTTTTCAACTGGACACACAATCACTTCTTCGTGGCATGCCTAATTTACGAATGAAAACAACAATCAGCTCATAATTTCACCGAACAGGACATAACTATACCCCGCATATGCCACGACACGCACGGCTTAAGAACTGGCCTAACCGGGGTGACAGGGAATGAATGAACAACACCTACAGAAAAGGCTGGGATTGAGTGGGCTGTGCGGTCTGATGCACATGCAGCAGCAGACTCAGTACATCCATTAGATGCGACACAAATGAGGGGGGGGAGCTAATTTTTGCAGGAAGTCTCTATAGGGGAGCGGTCTCAGGTTGCAGTCATGCGGAGGAGGAAGCTGCAGTTGATCATGTCTGTACGCACTGGTTTTAGCTAAAGGTCAAGCATTTGTCAACATCCATAGTTGGACCGGGGGAAGGCTTTGCCATTTCTCTGAGCTCCATCCGGCAAAGACCTTGCCAATCCCATGGGTCTGAGGGACTGATGTCCTTGACATGGGTGCGCTCATGTCAGCAATGCATATCCACTCAGGACTTCATCCTCTCCCCCCGCCCACATGTAGTCATAAATGCATTATATGTTTTTGAATAGGTGTAATGAATGACCTTTGAAGAATGGTTAGTATTTCATTGTCCCATAACTTAAACATGCTAATTGCCACTAATGCTATCTCATTTGATGTTATATACACGAGAAAGAAATAAGTAAAGAAAACACAAATATCTGCCTAACATATGTGTATATGCACAAACACATTCTTAACAAAATAGGACAGAAATACTCATATCGGTTACAAACCTTATTTCTCTAAGTGGCCACATGGCCTTAGCTGGTATTCATGGCTACCTTCCTCTATTACCCACTCTGCATTTCTTCCACCCTCAGCCAGCACTTCAGCAGGTGCATTTCCTGGAGGAGTGACCCACTCCTTCATTCCTGAAGGCTCTGTGCCCTCTGTCATCCTGCTTGACCTGGGTTATTGTAGTTTCCCGTTGACTTTAACCAGACAGGGCAAAGTAGCACCAAGAGATGCCCTGAGGGATTTCCTGTACACCAGACATAATCCTCCTTACCCCCATTGTGGAGAAGCAATTCAAATTTGTCTTGGTAGTCTAGAAAAATCACTCATCCAAACACTGTTATTTTCTTTCTTATCCTGTTGGCTTAAGGGCATCAGAAGTTCAAAATGGCTAGAAGGAAGACTGAGTTTCTGGTTCAATGGAAAATTTGTTTTATTTCCTGACAGGAGCACTCCCCTATCTGGAACCAAAATTTCTAGGCCAGGAAAACTTAAGGTAATCAGAACTGGAAGCAAAACTTTGCCTGGTGGGTCACTAGGGATAATTTGCGAGTGGAATAATTCCCATTCCCACCCCTTGATTCCTGTTCCCAATAATCCTGGCTATGGGAGAAATTATACCATCTAGTGGATGCCGATTCAAAGCATATACTACCTTCTGAAGAACCCTGACCCAGCCCTCCAGCCTACTGCCACCTAACTGGCACTGTAACTGTGTCTTTAAACGACCATGCCACTATTCTATCCAGCTAGCTACTTCAGGTGGGTAACCTGGTAAGACCAGTGTATTCCAGGAGCATGGGTCCACCACTGTATTTCTCTACAGGTTTTCCCATTTGAGGGCACCTGCAGTTCCAGACAGCTCTCCTCATAGCGTGGAGAGCACTAAAACTCAATGGTGTGAGCTATTTAGAGAACTTACCAAGACAAACGCATTCAATTATATTGATTGTAAGGAGCAAGGAATTCAGTGACTTTATACATACAACTTTTGACAAGCATGGGAAAACAATGATTGTGACTGGTTGCTTTTAGCATCTTTGGAAAAACTGATAAAGAAAAAGAATGACCTCTGTGGTGGTTTGAAAGAAAATGGCCCCCAAACCGAGTGGCACTGTTAGGGGGTGTGGTCTTGTTGGAGGAAGTGTGTCACTGTGGAGGTGACCTTTGAAGTCTCATATATGCTCAAGCCATGCCCAATGAGACAGACCACTTCCTGCAAGTCAAGAAGTAGGACTCTCAGATACTTCTCCAGCACCATGTCTGTCTGCACACCACCATGTCACACCATGATAATAATATACTAAACCTCTAAAAACGTAAGCCACCCCAATTAAATGTTTTTCTTTCATAAGAATTGCTGTGGTCATGGTGTCTCTTCACAGCAAGGAACCATCCAACAGGTATTCAAGTTTCTGATTTTTTTTTTTTAGACAGGTTTCTCAAAAAAAAAAAAAAAGACAGGTTTCTCTGTTTCTCTGCATAGCCCTGACTGTCCTGAAATTTACTCTTGCCTCCTCTTGGTCCTCCACCTGGTGAGCTTAGAGCTGTTTGTTCTGCTGCTCCCAAGACGTGGATGGCCCTGGGTGGAGGACAATGGTTCACTCCCTAGAGGCTCCGCTCAGAGACCAACTCCTTAAGGAGCTCCTGCCAGAACTCCGTTTAGATGTGTTGCCCCTCATTCCCAACACTGAAAATCTATGTTTTCCTTTATTCATTTTGATTGTTCTAGCTGAAATTATGTCATTTATCCGCCAATCATATGTCTCTCCTGTCCCCATGCCTAGACCAATGTCCCGCTCACATTACACATCAAACCTAGTTACGTGTACTAATAGGGGCGGCGGGGCTGCGGGGCTGCGTCCCCAGCACCCCAGCCGCCCGCACGGCTAGCTTATGCCCCGAAATAATTACACGGACATTGTATCCTTTTAATCACTGCTTGGCCCATTCTCTTCTAGGCTAATTCTCATATATTAATTTAGCCCATTTCTAATCATCTGTGTATGGCACCCCAAGGTGCGCTTACCAGGAAGATTCTAGCCTATGTCCATCCTGGGTCGGAGCTTCATCCCGGGAGCAGGGCATGGCGTCTCTCTCAGGCATCTGCTCCCGAGAGGAGAGCTGTCGAGATTCTGAGCTCACTTCCTCTTCCTCCCAGGGTCCTGTTCTGCCTACTCCTCCCACCTATCTTTCAACCAATAAAATGGGCCAAGGCAGTTCCTTTATTAGCCAATGACCTTCCTCCATCAGTTACTGAACAAGTGGATATGTGTGTGTTTGTGTTTGTGTGTGCGTGTGTGTATTTTTACTTTTATTTCCATCTCAGTGGTGGCCCTTATAGTCGTATCTATAATAGCTCTCATTTTGCTACATTATGGCTACTGTGGTAGCCATATATAGATGGTAGTCTGCCTTCTAGCTTTATGCATGTGTTTATTTAGCTCTGTGACCTTGGGGAAGTTGGAGAGCACTGCAGGTTTGGTGAAAATCAAGTGAGACCTGAGATATAAGTGCCAGTTCTGACAGCTCTCCCTGTGTTCAAGCTAAACAAAAGTGCAGTTGCATTATTCAGATTGAGGAGGCGGGTCAGTCAGGACCGGAGGCTGGCTGCCGTCACATCTCCTGGGAAGCAGAGGTCTGGATTTTCAGGGTTCCCATTCCATCCAAATAGCACCCGCTTTTTTTCCCCCTTCTTATTTTCTAACTGGACAAGAGTCTCCCCTGACCACCTGCTGGGATAAGAGTCTACGCTTTATGATCAGCCACCATAATGGTGTCCCTGCTTACTGGGAATTGGTAGTTTGCTTTTTATTTTATTTCTTGTAAATGAGAGATATGTTTTAGCTGAGAAAACAACATAATGAGTTTCGAACAACATTGTCACGTTAAATGCTGTGCCACACCGATTCAGGAAGGCTACTCATCTCTGTTGTTTAAAAGGAATAAAACGGTTGATTAGTTTTTGCCTCTGCTCATTTATTTGCTAGAATTGATAAAAACACTAACATTTACAGCCAGGGAATCGAATATGCATTCCAAATACCTAAGTACAAAGGCAGGCATCACGTTCATGTTTCCTTTTCTCCATTTAGACCGCAGCCTGCAGGAACGACGGCTGGGTTTGTAATGGCCCAAGAAAGTGACAGCAGACATGGCTGTATTGCTCACACTGCGGCCAGCACTACCCACTATCTCAGAGCGCCTACACCTCCGGCAGAGCATCATCTTTTGAAGGATGGTTTAAAACTTTCTCCCTCCTGACACCAGTCATCACTCCTCGTCTGGTCTCATTTGGCTCTGTGTTGGCTTCAGGGAGTCACAGCCATAATCCTCATTTCACAGTCGTATCAAGAGCTACCCTTTCCGTTGTCTAAAGACGCGCTCTATTCACGTTATCCCCGGTTAAGGTACCATATCACTATAAACAGTCCCCAGAATGTCCTCTTAGGGCTACTGAGCCAGTCATAACTAAGTGTCACACTGGAGGAGGCTGATGGACGTGGAGGAACTGAAGCACGGGCTCTAAACCATGAAATGATGGCGCGGAAGCTGCCCACAGCCGAAACCCAGCAGGCTCTGGAGGAGCTCCTCCCTGATGCTCAGTCACTCGCATCATCACCAAGGCTTTTACTTTAACAAATTATGCATCCCACTTCCCCTTCCATCTCCCGTCTGTGAAGCAGCAATCAGCGTTGTCATTCATTCTTCAGGAAACCAGATTGTGCCGAGACTGCAACCGAGAACCAGAGCTCTGTTTCTACAGGACCTGGAGACAAAGCTGTGCTTCGCCTTTGGACTCACAGCCTGTTTTCTGTCTGCAGAGGGAAAGCGCTCGCCGCCCAAGGCCCCTCTGAGCTGGAGGAGGGTGGGGCTAGAAGAGGGGGCTGCATCGCTGCCTAGTTTTTAAGGATGGAGGATTAATCCTCTCTGTGGCCTTACACGTATCTTCTCATCTAATGCACACAGGCCTAATAAATAGTTACAGCCTCCATGCCTCCCTTATTTCTGGTAAGGTATAGAAGATGAAAAAAACTTATTTTCAATTAAAATTAAAAAGAGCCTGGTCTACAAGAGCTAGTTCCAGGACAGGCTCCAAAACCACAGAGAAACCCTGTCTCGAAAAACCAAAAAAAAAAAAAAAAAAAAAGAAAGAAACCCAGAAATGTGGTGAAGAGAGAGAGAGAGAGAAGAAACTCAGACTATGCAGTTTAGCCCAGACCCGCAGGTTTCTCTGACAACTTCATTTACACTCCTGTGAATTTCACCCCCCTGGATTCCCAGGGGCACTTCTCACCCGTCCTTCTCCAGGGTGGGCATCATCCCGGCTCACGGTCGCCCACCCGCGTCAAGGCTCGGGTTTGAATGAGAGCTTCCGTGATGGGCTCAGGTCAGACACAGTTCATTCGCCATCAGCGCTCAGGTTCTCACTCTGAGATCAGCTTCACTGAGGACCGCGGAGGAAGCAAGTCTTGTATTTGTTCCCAGAGGCCGACAGACACCGTGGTTTGCAATCCACACGTGCCACAGAGGCGTGAGCGGTATGAAGGGAACAGTTTATGCCACTGCAATGGGGGAAAGGGTTCTTTTCCAAGAACAGCCTGAGAATAGATGGAGACTTTTCCTTCCTCCTTTCCTTTCTTCCTTTCATTTCCTTCCTTCCTTCCTCCCTTCCTTTATCCTTTCTTCCTTTCCTCTTCCTCCTTCCCCCTACTTCTTTTTTTTTTAATTTTTAATTTATATAGCCCTGGATGTCCTAGAATTTAGTAGGTAGACTGGGCTGGTCTTGAACTCACAAAGATGTGAGTTGGAATTTAGGTTGGAATTTTTCAAAGAGGAAACTAAAGAAAAATAGACCCTCCCAAAAGCATAGCAATGAGAGACTTTGACAAAGACAGAACGGAGGGTCCCACATCCCCAAAGCCTTTTAGTCTTCAGATAGCTGGGCAGCAGGCAATGGGCCGGGGAGCGCAATGAGGCCATTTTCCCTTCTGGTGGTTCAGATCCAGGTTTGGAGAGAAGACCCCTGTTGGCCCTGGTTGGTAAGACTTCTTTCTTTTCTCAGGTGAAGGATTTGTACCTATCTATTCATTGATGCCTCATCCACAGCTAGCTTCATTCATTCATTCCATTTGTCTGATTCCCAGCACTTGACACTGGCAGCGCACACTGGATCGTCTAAAAAGACAAATCAGTACTCAGACAGAAAGCAAGCAGGAGGAATTTCCGCGAATAAAGTGTTTTCTCTCCACAATGCCGTTTCCTCAACTTCACCGTCTCTTCCCATGAGGCCTGGTGTGCAAGTTGCTAATAACTAGTGCTGAAGGATGGAGGAGGCGCAAAGCAATGATTGACAGGTGAGGACCCAGGGCAGGAAAGCCCAATGGAGAGTGTATGAGGGTGCTGAGGGTAGTTCTGACTGTGCTGAGCAGGTGCCAGTCCTCCAGAGGATTCCGAGCAGGGCTATACCGGAGTACCCCCAGCCTTTGAGGGATGGATGGGTTGAGGCCTCTGTGTTCCCCTTATCCCATGTTGCTATGGGAGGCTCACAACACTCCTAGGAAAGTACTTTGCTCATGGTGTTTATCACAGCAATAGACAACCTAGCTAAGACACCCTGCAAACCACAAGTACCATTATTCCCCTTTCCGCCGCTCTCTCTCTGCACCCATGGTCTCCTTTACTTTCCTGGTTTCTGCAGTTACTCCAAGTTTAACGCTCACATTTGAAGATCCGCAGCCAGGAACCTCAGATGGGAGAGCACATGCAAAGTTTGTCTTCCTGCGTCTGGTTTGCCTCACTCAATACGAGCTTTTCCAGTCCCATTCATTTACCTGCCAAGTACATGATCTCATTTTTCTTTGCAGCTGGATAGTATTCCACAGTGTGTATGGACCACATTCTCATTGTCCCTTTACCAGGTGAAGGCCATTTATGACGCTTCCATTTCCTAGCTACTGTAAAACAGAGCAGCAATGGGCGTGACTTGAGAAAATGTCTTTGGAGTAGGACGTGGAGGCCTTTGGACAGATGCTCAGGAAGAGCACAGCTGGGCTGGATGGTAGGTTTGTTTCTGCAAGCTCTCCACACTGATTTCCAGAGTGGCTGGGCCGGTCTGCAGACCCCACCAGCAGTGAGTGGGGCTTCATTTTCCCCGCGTTCCCTGCAGCGTTTGTTCGTTACTTACCCACTGCTGTGATAAAACACTGTGATCAGACAAGGAAGAAAGGGTGTATTTTAGCTTATGGGAGTCCCTGGTGGTGAAGAAGCTGTAAGCACGGTGGCCAGAGCAGGAGGTTCACATCCTTTGCCACAAGCATGAAGGAGAGAGACTGAAGTGGAAAAGTGTGGAGTCTTTACGATCTCATAGGCCACTTCCAGGGACATATTTCCTCCAATTCGGCGGCACCTTTTAAAGCTCTCCTGAGAATTACCACTGTCAGCAAACACGCACTCAAACATCTGCGCCTATAGAGAGAACATTCCTGTTCCAACAACTATGTACCAGAGTCCATGTTCCAACATGTCAGCAGTTTCGTGAACTTCTTATAGCAACAGAATACAGGGAGTCGTAAATCAAGGGGCCCTCCAAATACGTAGGTGAGAGCGCTGGGCAGGTAGGTTAACATACAGCAGGGAACCCTGTGTGGTGGCCTGGGGTGCTCTCTGATGACTGCTTACCTTTGAGGTTGGTTAGGAATTTGTGCTCGGTACATTCCAAAGGATTTGCTTAATGTCACAACACTGCTAGGTCAGGTACAGTGGAGGGGGATTAACAGCTACTAAGGAGACTAAAGATCCCCTAGATAATTAGAATCTAGACTTGCAAAATTCCAGACTCTCTACAATTAGTGATATTCTAATCAATCACCCTTGCAGAAGGTTCAGGGCAAGGGCCAACTTTTTTTCTGGGAACTTTAGTTCACAGACACACATGTACGAAGATGCCATAAGGAAATCTACTACATTGTATGTAACCCAACAAATTAATTCGGAAATATTTCTTAAGGCCCCACATGCTATGATGGCTATAAAAAAAATAAAGAAGAGAAGCATTTGTAGCTGCAGGACAGCTTGGTGGGGCAGTGGCCGCTACACGGGCTGTCGCCGCTACACGGGCAGTGGCCGCTACACGGGCAGTGGCCGCTACACGGGCTGTCGCCACTACACGGGCAGTGGCCGCTACACGGGCTGTCGCCGCTACATGGGCAGTCGCCGCTACACGGGCAGTGGCTGCTACACGGGCTGTCGCCGCTACACGGGCAGTGGCCGCTACACGGGCTGTCGCCGCTACACGGGCAGTGGCCGCTACACGGGCTGTCGCCGCTACATGGGCAGTCGCCGCTACACGGGCAGTGGCTGCTACACGGGCAGTCGCCGCTACACGGGCAGTGGCCGCTACACGGGCAGTCGCCGCTACACGGGCTGTCGCCGCTACACGGGCAGTGGCCGCTACACGGGCTGTCGCCGCTACACGGGCAGTGGCCGCTACACGGGCAGTCGCCAGTTCTGTGCTCTCAGCGCTACTCAGCTCCTTGCTCTCGGGTGTGCCAGCCCCGCTGAAGCTGCAAAACACAGTGTCCGTCACACCTATGGAACCAGCTGAGGGTGCCCGTCCCCACAAGAGCTGTTACTTCTCCGCTGTGGCAAGCCTGATCCCTCCCCTGCCCCCGTGGGGAGTTAGTTGGTGCTGCTTTGGGAGGGAGTATCTCTGAGTTCTAGAGTGGCTGGAAGTACTCCAGGACGATGCGTCTTTGATCTCCATGGGAACACCTACGCATTTAAAACCAATACTGGAAGCAAGGGCGGCCTCGGGAAAAGAGGAGTCTGGCTCTGCAAGGCCCACCCTTCCAATGGCTGCCAGCACAGCGCCAGCCTGGACGGTGAACGGGTTACAATTGGTCTCCCACCAGGGAATCAGAAGAGGACCAAGAAAAGACTTGCAGGAAATATGCTAGAATTATCACCAGAGTCACAAGGACTTTCTATGAACCAGAAAGACAGAATCCACACCTTCTTGGAGATGGTTGTCCCACAGAACTTCTCATGATGAAGAAGTGTGTGGTGTGTGTGTGTGTGCATGTGTGTGTTAGGGGCTGTAGGTCACAAGGGTTGGATGGGAACCATGAGAACAGAGGAAGATACCTTCAGGGAGAAGGAGGGGAGAAAGAATCCATGTGACATGAAAGCAGAAAGGAAGCCTTTGGAGGAGTGAGAAGACCAGGAGAAGAGCACAGGGGACAGAAGTAAGAACAAGGTATGAGGACACGCGTGTGTGCACATGCCATAATGGACCCCATCGCTTTGCATGCTAACTTTAAACATAACTTGAAATAACGACGCATTATGGGGTGGACTTTCTAATAGGAGAAGCCATGACAGCAATGGCGTATCATACTCAGAGTGGTACAACTGGAGATTCCAAGGGGATCTGGGGCCTCTAGCCTCTGCAGGTACCATACTCACTCACTCACATATGTGCACATACCCTGACATGGACATGCACACATGTAACACATAGTTAAAATAAAATCCTTTATTAAAAATAATCTAGTATACCAGCAGGGATTTGTTTAGATGATATAACGAGGTCAAAGGTAGATAGATGGTTCTTGTTCAGCAGCTCAATTATATTAGGAAGTATGGTGTTTTCTTGATCTGTCCCTCATAGTGATAAGACGGCTGCCATTATGCCAGCCATCACATCTGTGTTCAAGGCAGAAAGGACAACCAAGCTTCCAAAATCATTACTCTTACCCTATACTCAACTCGGCGGACTTTGACATAGCCAGAAATGGGTCACAAAGCTACACTTTACTGGAAGATTGTCTCAGACTGACTGATTCGTGCCGTGGGTGTGGGCACAGTCTCCAGGATTTTCTTCAGTTTTTGGAAGCTGTTGCTCTTCTGCTCAGACTACTGTTTGAAGTTGCAAATTCACATTTTTACTCAAGTTCTGTACTGGGTGGGACAGTGCTGTCTTCAAGATCTGAATGAGACTGTCTAGAACCAATCCCTTTACCTATGGGTTGAAACCCTAGATGGGTTATGTAAATGAATGTGGGGGCTGTGAAAATCTGGGCAACACTAAGAGCCTCCTGAATGTGCACTGTCCAAAAATAATTTCAAAATCAAACACGTAATGAGAGTGGCCGTGTTTCTGTCTGAGCTGCATTATGCAACTGCAGTGAAGCCTTGGCCCTGAACACACACTTCCTTCTTTAATGATTGTGAAAGGGTATGTATAGCAATGAATTGACTTACAGTTAATCCCAGGGGCTGGAGAAATGGCTCAGTAATTAAGGGCACTGGCTGCTCTTGCAGAGGACTTGGGTTCTTTTCCCAGAACCCACATGGCGTCAAACCCATGTGGAGGTCAGAGGATAACTTGAGTCCGTTCTCTCCTCCCACCACAGAGGTCCTGGAGACTGAACTCACCCTGGCAGGCTTGGCAGCAAATGCCTTAACGCACTGAGCCATCTCATCAGCCCACAGAATGGCCTTGAGTTTAAGAAGCCCTCGTCTAGATATCTTGGCTCTCTGTTAGGTCGGTGCAGATGGTTCTCTAATGCCAACTTTAGCCTCAGACTCCAAATAGTGTCTCTACCTTCACAAAGAATTCCTTCAAACGCTCCAACTTTGTTCCATCATATCCATAGCTACCACTTCCACCAGTCCCCCTCCAAAAAACTCCACACCAAAAAATTACAAAAATGGTAGATTTCAGTAAACTGTGGGAATCCTAACTGGAGTGGCACTCTGCGCCATTCTGCCAGCAACAGAAAACCGTAAGGCCCATCCCTGCTTCCTTCTGTTCGTTTTCAGACATCCAATCACAGAAATCTGCATGCCAAATGTTGACATAAGTGATATTATCTTACCACACACACAGCATTAAAGGAGTACTTGGGCATTTGACGGAGGACAGGGAGAGGGATAGAGCAACACACACGGGTTTGATGCCAATCACTCCTGGTTCATTTTGAGAGAAGAAGGACCCAGTAGGGTCCACATGACTTGTGCAAGTCTCTGCATTGGTATTTGTGTGGCCACAAAATCCCTGCATGCCTCGCTTCACTGTGACTTTATTCCGCCACTCCGGGTGTTTTCTTCTTGCTGTCTACAATGCGCACGCGTGAACAGGGATGCGGCTTCACAGGACCTCACAGAGGCTTTTGAGCTTGCCATCTGTGTTAGTCACCTCCCTTCGCTGTGACAAAGTCTCTGAGAAAAACAAGCTCCAACAAAGAAAGGCAGATTGGCTTTACCATCTTAGAGGTTTCGTTACATGGTTGTTTGGACTTGCAGCAAGGGACACAGGGTGACAGGAACGAGGTAGGACAGAGCTGTTTGTGTCATGGCAACCAGAGAATGAAAAAGAAAGGTAGGGCCAAGACCCAGCTTTCGTTAGTTCAGAGATACTCCAGATCTCACCCTGAGATGGGGATGAGAAAGTGCTTCTGCGTGCTCACCTGCCTGTCTGTGAGTTACCACACTTGGCCTCTGAACCCTATTGTAATAGGAGTTCTGATTGCAAACAACAGACACAAAGGGAGCAGCACCAGAGGTAGCCGAGGGGAAGTCCATGTGCAGGGGTTTCTCTTGCAGCTCCCAGGTCAAAAGCAGAGGTCGGGTGGCTTCAGAAGGCACTGCTGTGTGTCAGCTGCTGCGTTCTGCTCCCTGCTTTCTCTGCTCCTCTGTCATGGTCACCAGGAGCTGTACTGACTTTTATGGTGGCCCCATTCAAGAGACCAGTCCATTCAGCCCTCAGTCTCAGATGGGAGGGTCCAAATTTACCATTGGTTCAGGCAGCTATCTGGGTTGGGAGAGGGTCATAGTACTTAAATTAGAGAGATGGTGGTGCACACCTTTAATCCCAGCACTTGGGAGGCAGAGGCAGGCGGATCTCTGCGAGTTCAAGGCCAGCCTGGTCTACAAAGTGAGTTCCAGGACAGCCAGGACTATATAGAGAAATTCTGTCTGGAAAAAAACAAAAACAAAACAAAACAAGAAACCTATTTAAAAATGAAAATAAAATTAAAAAAGAATAGTATTACATCTAAAAGTTGACCAGGTAAATTTAAAAAAAAAAAAGACAAACCTAAGTGGTTTCATTGGTAACTATTACAAGTATCTGTCTCAACCTCTTTCCATGTGTCTTCATGCTGGAGAAAATGTAGAATAAACTCTTTCCCAGACTCTTGTGTGGCCACCTTTCTTCTCCTCTCTGTTCATCCAGCTCTCCCACACTCCTACCCAGCCCTCTCCCTCAAGTCCCTGCCAAATTCCCAGATGACAGATTAAAACAGTTAAAAAATAAAATAAGTAAGCCAAAATGGACTTTGGCAATTAAGAAACAAGAGTGCCAAAGGCCAGGAGCAGGAGATGAACGGTTAGGCAAAAGAAGCAAACCGCTCTTTCTCTGGGTGGTTGGTAGGTCGGTTGGTTAGTCTCTCCGTTTGTGGATAGAATACTGCCCTCAAACAGCGGTGAGGGCGATATTTTCTACTCAGTCTACTAATTTAAATGCTAATCATTCCCAGAAACACTTTCATAGATACACTCGGAAACAGTGTTTTATAAGCTACCTTGGCATTGCTTACCCCAGTCAAGTTGACATATAAAATTTCCCACCACAACCCCTTAGATCCTTCCTTTAGAGTTCTGCCCAGTTGACAACGGAAATAAGCTTCTCCACTGCACACTCTTCCATAGCTTCTTTCTACACAGTCCCCCTTCTACACTCCTCCATTGCTATTCCTTAGCCTTCCCAAACAATCTGCACATATTCGGTCCTAGCGTCTGCTTCTGCTAGGATCTGAAGACAGGCCTGGTCTCTTCTCTCGCTAGAATGTGAAGACTGGGAGTCTTTGGCTCGTGGACATAATCAAGTGTTTGAGAATCCTGGCTGGCATATCAGAGGCTCTGGACCATTTATTTGTTGAACAGATTGTTTGTGCAGCAAATGACAGTTCAACAAATATTTATGGAGTGTCTGATGGGCTACGCTCTGTGCCAGGCGTCTAAGATATCCCTAGAGCAAGACAGATGGGACCTGTCCCCAATGCTCAGTCTGGTAGGAAGAGAGAGTCAACTGTGGACAATCAGAGCTGAAACAGGAACGTGGAGGGTGCAGGGACTCAGAGAAACCCTGAGTTCAGACACTAGGGCCTGGAACAGGTTTGGCTTCACAGATCAATTGAAACTGTTACACAGGCCCTACTTTTAGAAGGGCCCTAAATTGAGCTTAATCTTTGTCATGGCTGCCTTAGAATCTTTAATGAGTTTTTTTTTGCGGGGGGTGGGGGAATTAGCACTGTATATTTTCATCTTGCAATGGGCCCTACAGATTATGTATCTGTCCTGAAGGAATGAGACCTACAATGAGCACTAGGTTGAGGGGGGTGTGCATGAGGGAAGAAGAGTGTAAACTATTGAGTAAATGTAGCAACACGTTATTATTGAAATATCTCTTATATTCTAAGAGCGCACAGCCAGAGTTAATACACTTTGAGGTCATTTACAGCTTAAGACTGATACCCTCCTGTGTACTCCACCTGCCTATTTGACCTGCCTTTAAGAGAACAATGGAACATCCAACCTTACTTGCCTTGGATTTCCATGTAATGAGATTTTACAACCTAAGCTAATAACGCATAACTGTAATCTTAAGAGATGTACTCTTCCATGTCCCTGACCCAGGCAGCAATACATGTGTGCTTCTGAGTGAATTATGATAATTATTTACTGAAAACAGCAATATAGGTTCAAAGCAGTCTGGTAAAATGAATATCCTTAAATGTTGAAGACAACATGAATATTGCTTGATAAGCAATGATGTTTATAACACTATCTGTTAGTCAGAGTCAATGGCTTAACTCTTTGTGAGACTCTGTTGAAGAGTTCTGTAAAGGATTCCTCATTCCAAGCCCATGCAATATTTTCTGTGCTGTTCAGTAAATACAAAGCAGAAGGCCTCTGCTACACACACACACACACACACACACACACACACACACACACACAAATATACACACACAGGAACACACAGGGACACACACAGAGACACACAGACACACACATGAACACACACAGGGTCACACACAAACACACACACACAGACACACACAGAGACACACACAGACAGACATACAGAGATACACAGAGACAGACACAGACACATGAACACACACAGGGACACAGAAACAAGTTCCTATGACAGCATTCAGGTAGGCACAGATTCAGAATCATACAACAAACAGGAGCAACAGGGATACACAGAAAAAAAAGCAGAGGATTCAAATCTGGGTTTGCTCTTGGCTAAATTACATCAAGAAAAGCTTTTTGATTTCTTTTCCTTAATACAACACCTGTGAATTATTGGTGATTTGGGGTTTATCATCAGTGCATTCAAGCTGATGCAAATACAGGCTTGGGGTGAAGAAGAGCATAGAATATTCCAAAATTATAGTTTGTTGGTCCACTTGGACACAAGGATGCCAGAGAAGACAGCAGGAGACAGACTACAAGGAACCTTGCGTGTCTTCCAAGCTCAGGAATTTAGAGTTTATTCAAAGGCCACAGCGGATGTTAATGGTGGGGTAGGTGGGTGCAGAGGGCAGAGCTGGTGACAGACACCAGTTAAAACCTGTTCCAAGAAGCCAGGACAGAGACACTAGGACTCGACAGATTTAATGACACCCGGAGGTAGAATGACGAGGTACAGAAGGAGAAGCTGTGCCAGCAGCTGGGGTCACCCAGCATCTTCATACAGTGAATAACCATACAGATGAGACAAAGAAAACCTTGTGATATTAGGGGCTTTCCAGGTTTTGGATATTAATCTGCCTAGGACGTACCAGCCACTAAGACACAACAAGCTTAGATGTCTTGTTCCTTGGTCTAGTCTCCTGCAGTAAGGCCATTTGGTGCGTTTCAGATTGGTGGTGACCCCTGACTCAAATAAACAAAAGTGGCTACAGAGCCAGCCTGCCTCTCTGCGCTGGTGCGAAGGGCAACATAGAAGGAAACTGATGTTCTGAAGATTTGTTTTCTCAGGGAATATTAAGTGGAATTGAGCTACAGGAGCTCTGCCCCCCAAATATCCCAAATATGAGTAGTATGCTAACCAGGCCTGTTAGAGAGAAGCACAATTTAGGATGCTAGGATATAAATGCGCACCAGACTCCGTTTCTGTAACAAAGGAGACAGCCATGACTTATAACCCCAAAGTCAGACCTCTAAGGGACAGCTCCAGGGAGACAGGGCTGGGTCATAACCATCTCTAAATCCTGGTCCACCAGTAAGTCCTCTGTGCTCTTATCAGGGAAACATCATTCTGCCAGGTGGGCAAGATGACCCTTGAGAACTATTCATCAAAAGAGAATAATAATAAGTCATCCTGGCAATATGTAATAGATTTGCTATGTAAATTTCCTATCTACATAAGTAGCTGGGCTTGTAGGCTCCAATCTTTGCTTAAATTGTTTGAAGTGTAACCTGGGTCAGGATCCGAGAGAGATTTAAGGACGATGGTGTTGGTAGAATGTATAAACCTAGACTGTATGTGTGTATGTAAAATCTTCTGCTTAAGCCTGACTCTTTTGGGCATTAGCCCCTTGGCCAGGTGCATCAGTAAAGAGCTTTCCTTTGTCTCCAAGTGTGCAGAGTGACTGTTCCTGGAAAAGGCATGTTACTTCTATACCATAGGAACTGAAACCCCTCAAGGCATGGCACACAGATGGTGAGCAAGATTTGACTTGATGCGACTACTCTTCCCATCCCAGGGTCAAATACTCCAGTCCAGAGAGGCCTGGGCGACAAAGCCCAAAGGACAGTTAGACTGTTCCCATTGGATGGCTTTCTACTGACTGACCCAAGAGGAAACAGACATACCAGGAAGAAACAAATTATTCAAGGTTACAAAGAGGGATGGGGGCAGAATCTAGGGCTTCTAACCCCTATCAGAACTCTTGGTGTTTTTCTTTCCCGGGGATTAAAGAGACACACAGCACAGGCTCACAGAATACCGCAAGATGCTTTTGACTTTAAAGAACAAAGCTGTAATTCAAAATGCTTAAGTTAAGGGCCTTTGCAGCATGACATCAGCATCACCTAGGAATAAGTTCTTTATTAGAGACAGATACACAGAGACACACAACCTCTGAGGGTGGGGTTTTCCTATCTGTGTTTAATGCCTGCTCAAGATGGAGGCCCATTGCCCTACACAGTAAATGTGTTTATGATCTTACAAGCAAAAAGGTTCAAGGTTTATTACTTTGGTGGCTTGACCGCTTCATAGGGATCCACACTGTATCTTTCTCCTCCCCCTTTCTTTCACCTTCAGTGTATGGGTGTCTGCCCCACCCCCTCAGTCTTTGGGTGGCTCATCTGTGGGCAGCTTCACCATGACTTCTTAGAGTAGGAGAGTCAGCAACTTCCTCCAAATATCAGTTTTAATCAATGAGAAAAGCATTCCTGGAAGTTCCCTGTGTCACAGCACCAGAGAGGAAACGAGCTAGGGTTGGTTAGGAATAACTTCCTGTCACAGGTAGACAAGGTCCAATGATAAAAAGGCCCAGATCTGAGTCTCCCTACCTCTAAATGTTGGTTTTGTCGTTTACTAGTCCCCACTCTTAGTCAAGTTACTTAGGATCTGTGCCTCGGTCTTGTAAGCTATCAAATGGGCATAAAATAACACGTCTGGATTATAAGAAAAACTCAGTGAGTTTCTGCTTGTAAAATACCTAAAGTAATATGTGGTAGTGTAAGAGTTCAGTAAATCAATACTGTACACATGACTTTAACTCACAATTTAAATTAAACATAGAGCTGGATAACTTCCAGGAATGGTTTAAATATTTCCTCCTCAGTTTTAGTTTTGTTGTTGTTGTAGCAAAATCCTCAATTTTATGAGTGTATAATTTGTTTAATGATCAGCTTGTTTTAATCTCTCTGATATCACAAGCAGAGCTTCAATGGATGATGCTGGGTGGCTGGGAGCATGTGTATAGGATGAATTCTTTGAAGTAAATTCCAGGATTGAAGTATTTCTGTATCTGTGATTTTGAGAGAAACCGCTACATAGCCCTGCACAGGTCATACCCATGTCAACGTCCGCCAGTACTATGTGAGGCCCTTGCCTCCCTCTAGTCCCTCCTCCAGAGTAGGCGCCAGTTCTGTGATTCTCATCTGCATGCCAACCCCCACGTGCTGATGCAATCATTTTCCCAGGGAAAAAAATAGATTCAAGGAAGTGACGCGAGTTCCCAACAGCTTGCAGAGCACTTCCCTTCCTGGAGTGGGTGACCCGTGGGTCCCCTCATCGTGCATGGTGCTTAGCAGCTCCCTGACTGCTCACAGATCTGAAAGTACCTGCAAGTACGTCTGGGGGATAATTTGCTACCATCAGTCACCGAGGTGACCAGGAGTCTTGCTACCCCCACTCCTTTGCCCTTTCTGACCCTCGGTAGAGCTGACCCAAGGTAGGACACGGAGGTAACACACCAGGCTTGATTCCTGTCTTCACCTCTAATTGCCCACCCTCCATTTTCTAGAGAATGGTTCAGTCTAAGTCACTTTTGCAGGAATTCTTGTCTCAAGGTCAACTTCCAAGAAGCCCAAGCCAGGACACTTTCATGGTCTCCCTTCATCCTTGTAACCGGACCCATTCTACACATGAGGAGAAAACTGTTTGAGAAGTGGCTAGCTGGGATTTACATGACCAAGTGACCTGGGTCTACACATCTTCAGAAGAAGGATGGAGACTCCCAGCCCCATCTGTGGATGAATACTGAAGTCAGTGGACCTTCTGCTGATACCTGCCCAGGAGAGCACCTCCCCAGACGACGTGTTGGGGTTTCCAAGTCTCTCCTAATCTGATCTTGAAGTGATTACGCGGCCCGATATCCATTCAATACTTCATGCTGGTCACATCCCACATGCTCGTTGACTGTAATTGCAGGAGGCAGCCCATGATGCTCTTATTGACTGTACCTTGACTTAGGACCTCTTGTATTTATTTGCATGTTACTTGATTGGGTCTGGAAAAGAAAACTCAACAGATGCAGCTCCTGGGTACCAGACTGTTTTCTCATTCTTTGGAAAGGGAGCCCAGGGGCCACCAGGCTCTGCCTTGCTCCAGAATCTATACTTCAACCTCAGCTGGGCTGATTTACTGCTCCTGCCCCACAGAGCTTATCTGGGCAGAAACTATGGCTCTTTTGTGAGCCTTGTGTCACCAAGAGCTCACCTAGTCTAGGACTGAGGTGATACTCCCTCTGGGCTTCCCTACCCGTTACTTCAGGCTGGGGGTTACATGTACGCTAACTCCACCTCTATCCAGTCACTACTGCATTCATTCCACAGCCTGGCAAAGATGTTTTCAAAAAAGCACTCCCTGTCACACAAATGAATGAGCAATGTACATGGTCTACTTAATCCTTCCAAAGCACGGTTCTTCCTGCACCTCCCCTGCTTAGAATTCGTCAGTGGCTCCATGGGAACTGAAGGGGAAAACACACGGGTTCATCCTGACAGCCAGTGCCTTCTGCATCATATTCAAAACCTCAGGATACACAAATGACACTTTCACAAAAATGCTGCAAACCTTGACACTAATTCTGAAACCGCATCCTGGAGAGGTAAAGAGATGAACTATCTCTCTTTCCTAAGTCAGTTTACCAATTCTTCCCTCCTTCCTTTTCCAAATCTGGCTAGAACATCCTGGTGTCCAGGGTCAGAGACAAATGCCAGAGTCAGGAGAGGAATCTTGGAAATGATATAGAGATCTACCTTGGTGGACAGTCAATAGAACTCATCCATACCTGCAAAACCCGGGATGCACTTCCAAAATCCTTCCAGGAGAGGGCGGCAGCATCCCTGGTTATGAGTGCCAGAAGCGTTGTGCGTGCATGTTTAACACTGTCTAAATGGGCAAGCCACACACAGTGTGTGCTAAGTATTTAAACGTGTGTGGGAGAAAAATCTAGGCTCTGGTTGAGTGCTTTGAAAGGAAGCATGCTTGGTTGAAAAGATGTGTATCCAGCCTGTGGCACACAGCCCAGGATAGTTATGTAGCCCAACACAAATCATAACATATCAGGAATAAACCTAACCAAGAAGGTGAAAGATCTCTACAGCAGAAACTTGACATCTCTGAAGAAAGAGATGGGGGAAGACACTAGAAGATGAAAAGACCTCCCTTGCTGGTAGAAGTAATATTGTGAGCCAGGCAGTGGTGACGCACGCCTTTAGTCCCAGCACTTAGGAGGCAGAGGCAGGCAGAACTTTGTGAATTTGAGGCCAGCCTGGTCTATAAGAGCTAGTTCCAGGACAGGCTCCAAATCTACAGAGAAACCCTGTCTCAAAAAACAAAAACAAAACAAACAACAACAACAAAAAAAGAAGTAATATTGTGAAAATGACATTTGCAGATTAAATGCAGTCCCAATCAAACCCCCATGTCACCCTTTGCAGAAACAGAATCCTGAAATTCATGTGGAACTACAAAAGACCTGACACGGCCAAAGCAATCTTGAGCAAAAAGAACAATGCTGGAGGGATTTCCAATCTAGATTTCAAGATTTATTACAGAGCTATAGTAATAAAAACAGCATGGTATTGGCAGAAAAAGAGACTTGTAGGGCAATGGGACAAAAAGAAGACCCAACATGAATACACACAACTACAGCCATCTGACATTTAACAGAGATACAGACACACACACTGAGAAGACAGCATCTTCAACAAAGGGGCCTGGGACAATTGGATCTCCGTATGGAGAAGGTTGAAATTATACCTCAGGATACAAATTAACTCCAAATGGATCAAGACTTCATTGTGAACCCTGAAACCCCAGAAGACAACACAGGCATAACCTACAAGACATGAGCAGGAAAGGACTTTCCGAGCAGGCCTCCACTGTCCAGGAATTAACGACAACGGACAAGCGTGACCTCAAGAACTCTGTCTAGCTAAGGAAACAAGAACTGAGTGACAAGAAAGACCTCAGTGTGTGGGAGAATCTCTGACAGCTATACACCTAGCCTAATACAGCTATAGTAATATTCAGAACATATAAAGAACTAAAAACAAAAACAAACAAACAAACAAAAAAAAACCAGAGCCAGGAAAACAGATGACTTGATGAAAAGAAAATTTAAACAGAGCTCTCAAAAGAGAAAACTAAAATGCCTAAGAAAAATCTCCAAAAAGTGTACATCATTCTTAATTAGGGAAACGCAAATTAAAACCATTTTGAGATTTCATTTTGCCCTAGGCAGAATGGCTATATTAAAAAAATTAAAAACAAGAGCACACATGCAGGCAAGGACACTGGGTAAAAGGAAATGCTCATTCACTAATGGAAGAGACTGCAAACTGGTATAGCCACTCTGCAAACCAAGGCAGAAAATTCTCAAGAAGCTAAAAACTAAGTCTACCATAGGACACAGATAGGTCACTTCTGGTGTAAGGCCAAAGGACTTGACCCCGCACTCCACAAACACTTGCTCAGTCAAGTTCACTGATGCTCCACTCGCAATAGCTGGGGAATGAAAGCAATCTAAATGTCCTTCAACAGATGAATGGATAAGGAAAATGCAGGGCATGTACTCTATGGAGTATTATTTAGCTGTAAGGAAAAATGAAAAAGGACTGGAGCGATGGTTCAGAGGTTAAGAGCATTAACTGTTCTTCCAGGGGTCCTGAGATCAATTCCCAGCAACTACCTGGTGGCTCAGAGTCATCTAAAATAAGATCGGGTGGCCTCTTCTGATCTGCAGGCAAACATGCAGACACTGTATACATAATAAATAAAAACGATTTTTTAAAAAAAGAACATTTTAAACAAGAAAGAAAAAAAGAAATATACAGATAAATGGTTGCAACTAGAACATATGATACTGAGGGAGCAACCCAGACCCGGAGAGACAAATGCTACATACTCCCCCTTACGTGGGGAACCTGCTTCCATTTCCTTAGATGTTAGCATCCAACCTGGAGTGACTGCAGAAACCAGGGAAGCAAAAAGAGACCACGAGATGGGGGAGCTCTGGAGAAGGGAATAGCAGGATACAGGTGTTGAGGGGGATGGGGGAAGGGGGAGGGGTGCTTTAAATGGGGACTTAGAAGAGAGAACATACAGGGCAGGGGAGGGGAGGCAAATAACACTCGGGATGTTTGAAAATAACCTAGGGAATCATATTATTTTATATTTACCTAAAATTGTATGTATGTACACACACACATACATATACATATGCACACCTAAATATATATGTATGTATATAGGGCAGGGACAAATGAGTTTTCTGGCAACAACCTGGGAAACTGGAAGGCAAAGGCCTTACATGCAGATTTCCTCCTGCCAGGGGCCGCAGATACAAAAATCACATGGCATTTCTAAGGGTAGGTGATAGGGACTGTTGCCAAGCAACAGCCCTCAGCTCAGGCCCCATCTCAAGGTCAACCACCCACTCACTAGCCTATTTCTGGGGTGTGGGGATTGTCAAAGGCATCCTGGATTTGTTACTTGCATTGAGGTTGGTGGGGGCGGGGTACAGGATGTACTCTAGGGGCTCCAACGCACCCCTAGAGAAGCAGATTCATTGGCGGCTAGAAGAAGACCTCCCACCCTATCGGTCAGCTTTGGCACCCAGAGAGGGGCAGGGGATCCCAAAGACACAGGGTCAGTGTGGAGTAAGTACTGGACAGCCTGGATTGATCTCCTGATATCTATTTCCACTGGAGAGGTGGCAGACCGGTCCATAGAGGTCAAATGGCAGACCCAGGCTCACACAGCAAGTAGAGGACAGAGCTAGGATTCGGTCGTCTAAGCACAATGAGTACAGGCGTCCTTTCTGTGCCTTGTGGTTTGCAGGTGGAGCCTAGGGTGTCACAGAAGCCTCTCGGGGACCTGTAAGGAGAAGTGAATCGGACTGAGCTCTCAAGTAAAACTCTAATGTTCTTCTCTGCTTTCAGCCACTTTATTTGGGTCTCGGCTCCTGACCTTTCCCCAACCCCGTGCTCCCTTTGCTCCCGAGGGAGGGAATGGGAAGCAACAATAGAGTGTCTGTGGATGCCAGCTTCCCAATAGGGACTTTGCAGCAGCCAGCGTGAATGGCTCCCTTTAGCAAGCGGCATGAAGATTTTCTCTCACCCCCACTGCAGGAGCTGACCGGCCTCTGGTCCTTTCTCTCCACTCCATCCACGTTAACACTCCCTGTTCAGAACTGATCTACTCATCCACTCTTTTTTTTGTTTGTTTTTTGTTTTTCGAGACAGGGGTTTCTCTGTAGCTTTGGAGCCTGTCCTGGAACTAGCTCTGTAGATCAGGCTGGCCTTGAACTCACAGAGATCTGCCGGCCTCTGCCTCCTGAGTGCTGGGATTAAAGGTGTGCGCCCCCATCGTCAGGCTCTGATCCACTGTTTACTGCCAGTCTGCACCTAGCTGGAAAGTTAATTTGGGGGGCCAAGACCACGTTGTTGATAACAGTTCCCCTCCCCACCCCATGCCTGACACTCATCAGTTCAATAACAGGACAGAGAGGATTGAAGCTTCATGACTATATAATAGGAACAAGTTTCACTTTTAGCTACCTGGCATCCATCTTTCTTATATTAATCAAGATTCTCTAGAGGAACAAAACCCACCGGATGAATACATTTAATAAATCATATATGCACACAGACACACATTCTACTAAATAAGCTTATGTCAAAACAGTAACACAGGTGTCTCACACCCGACAGGTTGAGAACTTGTTACAGAAGCTGGGTGCCTCAGAAGTTGCAGTGGTCCCCGAGTGGTGTCTCACACTCAAGAGGCCAAGGAGCCAGTAGCTGCTCAGTCCAGTCCTGGAGACACTGGTTCTGATATCAGCAAAGTAACGAGCAGCCACGACACTAGGCAAGCCAGTTTAGCAGCAAAGGAGAAAAGCCAGACAGGCAAGAGGGACGGGCAGACGAGCAAAGGGTGAATTAATTTCCTTCTGCCGTGGCATTTTTCATCTGGCCTGCATTCAGGGTGGGCCTCCCACGTCAGTTAAGGCCTAGTTCAGTTGAGGCTCCCTTTTCACTTGTGGTGATTAGCACCAACACTAACCATGGCGTTCTTCCCTCTGATAGCGCTCTGAGAAATTCACATCCTATGGGGTCTCCGTGCATATAGTAGCAGCAAAATGCCAACAGCATTTAGTGAGCTCTTTCTGAGAGTGGGGTGCCACCCACAGTATATCTACATCACCTCATTTTAGCCTTCACAGTCCACTCCAAACATGGGGATCGCTCCAGCCATCGGCGGACAGCAACGTAAGGCTTGGAGAAAAAGGAACTTGCTAATGATTGGCAGAGTGGGATTTAAACTGAGAGGAGCCCAGAGTCTCCCGCTTTGTCATCAGACTATGGATGTCTCTTCCTCGGGCCTTCACCAGACTCATTACCAATGCTGGATGCGTGACATTCAGCCGTATCAGTGAACTGCTCTGTGAAAAGATGCCGGGACCGAAGAACTGGTAGAGATGCTAATCTCCTAGGTGGGAGGGACCCTGGCAACCTGGTAACTACATATCTGATTCTAAGCTTGCCTCCCCAGCCTTCCTGGGATCTCCAATAATCTCCCAACGAATTCGACCCAAGTCCATGTACCTACTAGGCAAAAGAGTGAGAGATGACGTACAGCTAGCTGTTTCGTGGAACAAAAACCCTCAAGCCTTAATGGGATAAAACAGCAAATAATTTCCAACAACTCCAGGCTCTGCTGAGAAGCTCTGGCTCAGACTGGCTCACCTGACAGCCGGCTTAGGATGGCACATTTATGCATATGGCGCAATTGGGATGGAGGACCTTGTCACGGCCTCTACCCCTCTCACAGGCTAACTCAGACTCTGGCACCATAGTCTGAAGAGAACCCATTGCTTTCTTAATCTCCGTCATGCTCAATATTGTCACTGTTGGCCAAAAGGCCACATGTCAGTGATCAAGTCAGAGGGAGCAAACGCCACCAAAGGGCACAGGTGAAGAACTCGAGGTGGTTTGCAGAGGACTTGGGTTGGGTTCCCAGCTCCACCATCCATAACTCTGGTTCCAGGGGATCTGATGCCCTCTTTTGGCCGCCATAGGTATTGCATGCTTATGGTACACATGCATACATACGGCAAAATACTCACACGCATAAAATAAAAATAATTAAATCTTGAAAAAAAGAAGAACACGATTGGCCGTGGTCACCATTTACCGCTAGCAAGGATTCAGTGCCATGAGCTGCGATGAGCACATGAGGAAAACCAGGGACACGGCAGGAAAGTGGCTCCAAATTGGAGGCAGAACAGTGGGTCCATGGTTCAGGGCTGTGCTTGGTTTTTCTTTTTTCTCTTTTTCTTCCTTTCTTTTTTTTCTTTTCTTTTTTTTTTTTTTTTTTTTGCTTGTTTGTTTTTTGAGACAAGGTTTCTCTGTGTAACAGCCCTGGCTGTCCTGGAACTCACTCTGTAGACTAGGCTGATCTTGAACTCATAGAGCTCCACCTGCCTCCGTCTCCCAAGGGCTGGGATTAAAGGTATGCGCCACTACAGCCGGGCTTGGTTTAGTTCTTCTCTGTGGGCATGTAAAACTGGCTGATGCGATAATATCTCAGGCAATCAGGAAGATGTACCAGTAAAACATTTGTTGTGCAAAATAAGTTAGTCTGTTTCCCCAGGTGATTGCCTTTGTGTACAGAAAACTAAGATGGACTCAGAAACATTTTCTAGAGTCCAGAAAGGTTGCCTTCTTTAAAAAATCAATTACGAGTTCGCACTTGAGAGAAAACACTTCACAGAGCATTTAGCTCCTGGCAGAATTGTACCTGGAAACCCTTCCTGTAGAGAAGACAGGTGGAAATCTCCAGTTACCTCTGCCTAGTGGCCGGTGATTCAATAGCAGCCATCTCAATAATGAACCGCTTTGTTTAAATCTGGAAGAATCTGTAAATCAGGTTGCCCTCTGTTCCTGCCCTCCCCCTCCCCCAAGCACACACACAGAAAAGGACAAAAGCACCCCCATTCTCTCTAGGTCTGCCTGACCAGAGGCTAAGCTCACTCTTGGTTCTGCCATCTTCTCATTATGTACAATTGGCTAACGACTCCACACCCTTGGTAGCAGTGTCCCGTAGGGTTAGATGACACAGCACTGTAAGTGGCCGCTGCAGAGAGTGGTGCATGGCCCGGCCAGCATGGGTGGTGAGCTGCCGCATGGACCATTTTCTGTGCACCTCCGTCTTCAGCCCTGCCCACAGACCCAGGTGCTGGGCAGCCAAGCAAAGCAGTTCCCATGAAGAGATGATGAGAAGCCAGCTAGGAAGGGATATTAGCTCCACTTTTCATAGGCTAGTTGAGGGGTCCTTGGGAGGGTGGTGTGGTGACTAGGACCCATTTGGCTGAGACACAGTTGTGTGACAGACTTCTCCTGGAGAGTGGAAACACACAAGCCTACCCGGACAGGAAGAAGGTCATGACAGACCAAAATACAGATACTACCACCGTCTGGTTTAGTGAACCAAAGAGTTTTGTTGGGGTTATTTACAGGAATATGGGTGAACTGAGGGGTTATTTACAGGGCCAGATATGACACAAAGACAGCTGCACCCCAAAGCCTGCCCCAGCATGGGGGACAGCTCATAAAAGCTGGGAACCTGGAGTGCACTGTGCAGCCTGCAGGAGGCTCAAGAGGTTGAAGAACGTCCTTTCCAGGTGGTTTAGATGGTCTGAGCCTCTTCTAGGCAGCTTGGTGGATCTGGTCAGTTTCAAGGACTTCCTGAAGTTAGTTTGAGTTGTTTACTAGAATTCTGTCTTAAGGTGCTTCCCAGTGGATGTGAGGTCTCAGTCTCAGAAGAATCTGCTGAACAGAAGCAGGTAGACAAAGAGTGGGGAGGTTTTACCGGCTCTGCCCTGGGCAGAGGACACCATGGTGGACAGCCCCCTTTCCACAAGGGCAGCCTGTTCTGCCTTCAGAAGGAAGAGTCCGAGATGCGGCTAAGGGGGGAAAGAGGGCCCTGGCTGATCACTGCCTCTCTGAGAGTCGTGACGGCACCAGACAGAGGCAGCAGCTCTCTGGTCACATCATTCCCCAGCCACTGAGCCACATTCTCCAGTTTAAGATGAGGACGGGGATGCACAGGGTCTGGGGTATTGTGGTGAGTCGAGAATGTGAGGCCAAGATCCAGGAACTGTATTGCTGACCCCACTCCATATGTACGTAGACGTCTTGCCAGCCAGACTGGTTGGCTCTCCCCTTATACATACCAGATACTGGATACTTCTTCCCTGCCATTTTGGCCACAGAGGAGCCACATCCTCTTCCAGGGTCAGGAGGCTGGTGCTAGCCCCAGTCCACCTCTGGCTTCTTCCTCAATTCAACTTCATCTAGCCTTGTTTTCTCGGCCAGTGTCCCTTTGCCCTCAGACCCACCCAGGCCTGTGAACGTCCTACATCTTGCCTCACCCTGCTTTAGTTCAGCTCTCCCTCAAACACTACGAATGTAAAGAAGCCTTCCTGACCCCATCTTCTGCCCTATGACCTTGACTTCTCTGAATCAGAGTTTTACTGCCCGATGGACACCATTTCTTATGTGCTTTTGTCTCCCGGAACTGGATTCTAAGTGCCAACAGAGCAGAAACTTAAGGCCCGAGTCATCTTGAGACCCCAGTAGCTGGCCTGTGGCTGTACCAGTGGCCCTTGCTGTTGACCTTTGAGAAGAAGCAAGGTTTTCCCGTCACTTAGTGAGGTCAGTTTGATCTGATGGTATACAGAGGATGACCCCCACTGGGTCACTGTGGGTAAAAGGAAGCCTGGCCTTCTGGGTAAGGCAGTTCAGGCCACGAGTCCAGTGCAGGAAAAGGCCACCCACAGTAGCACTTAAGAGCTCTGAGCATATGCAGGCAGGTGGACAAGTAAGAAGTGCCCGGGGCACTGAGGCACCCAGTTACAGCATCGAATACTTGCCAAAGTCCAAGCTCTTCCCAGGCCCCAGCCCTCCATCCATGAAGGTTCCTTTCATAGCCAGTAGGCTGGCTGAATGGGTGCAGAAGCCTGTCAGGATGATTAGGAAACACAGAGCTGAAGGGCTGATAGCCCACTATGCGGCCCGGAGAAGTTTCTCTGGGCAAACCCAGAATAAAAGATCTGCTTGCCCCTTTCACCCCTGCCCAGTGCCAGGTTATGTAATGTGTTGATGGTGCAAGTGGCATTCACCCAGCCCTCTGCAAGCTGTGCCTACACCCCAGGAAATGAGTCTCGGGATGACCCAGATAGCTGGATGCTTCGGCGAGAGAGGCATGTGACATCAGGAACAGATGGGAAGGCCAGCGTAGCCTGCCCAGCATACACATGCACACACACACACACACACACACACACACACACACATCCATGCACACATGTATAGACTTCACACATACATACGACACATACACACCACTGTCCAAATAAATGCACGCACCTGCCTTTGGGGTCATTCACCTAGTAATTTTTATTATGCCCTTAATTTTTACTGTGTAGTTAAAAGGCAGAAAACAAGGCGGAAATGAGTGCCCTTGAGGCACTGGCATTTAGTGGCAGAAGCAGATAGACATGTGACACATAGGTGACGCTTCCCATTGGAGGCTAATTTGTGCTCCAGAGAACAACAGTCAGCCGAGAAGGGGAGGATGAGAAGGTGCCGGCTGGCAGAAACCAGGCATCATTTCAGAAGCGTAAATCAGTACAAAAGCTGCAAGGCAACAGTGGGTGGCCTTGAAGTGCAGAGAGACTAGTGAAGCTTCAACCGTGAGCGAGGGGGACTGGGAAAGGGTAGGAGTGACAGTGGGCAAAGGACTTTCACTTCAGGAAGAGAGACAAGCAGCATCGGAGAGCAGATGAGAGAGCTTGGGCACACTGCAGCGACTGCATCTCAGCTACAGGCTGCGCTGGGGATGCCTGCGCCTCTTGAGACCACAGTGAGGAGTCACAGAACGCGTGCAGCCTGCCTATGAATTACTGCTGTACATGCCTCCATCCATGCACCTCAACCAGACCTTGTGGGCCGTTTAGAGGGGATGAGATGGAGGAAAGCCTATATGAAGAGAGAGACAGAGAAAAGCCTAGATGAGGAAAAACCCTCCTAATATCCCCGGCCCAGGACCTACACCCAAGCAGGTTGGGAGCAAGAGGCCGACAGACTGGGGGGTCAGGCTTGGGTACTGCCTGCTGCCTAGAGGCCAGAGCCTAAGTGGACTCTACCCAAGCTGAAAAGGTTCACAGGGTCAACCACCCATATTGGATCCCCTCCAACTTTTCATCTGCGTATTTTTATAATGGCAGAAAAGCAGAGGAATCATACAATGAACGTTCCTTTACTCTTCACCTAGGCTCCTGGATTGAGCACTGGCCACATGTGTGTTCTCTTTTTCTGACTTCCCCCATAGGTGAACGAGTGGTGTGTGTGTGTGTGTGTGTGTGTGTGTGTATACATATATGCATCTATATTATATATGTATATATTTCACACCAAAATGCATCATGTGTTCAGCTAAACAAGGGGCACCCTTCCATATAAAATAGCAAATATGGTCATCTTGTCACAAACTATTAAAACGCAACCCTGTTGGTGAAGACCATTCGTTTCCCAGATGCCCAGTCCTGAAATAATCACACAGAAACTGTATTATTACAACACTGCTTGGCCAATCACTTAAGCATATTGCTGGCTAGCTCTTATATCTTAAATTAACCCAGTTCCATTATTTTATAATTTGCCACGAGGCCTTGGTTTGCCAGCAAGTTTCCAGGTTCCAGTTGGCGGCTCATGTCTTTCTCCTCCAGTGGCTACATGGCATCTCATTGACTCCGCCTTCTTTCCTCTTCTATCTGCTTGGAATTCCCACTTTGCTCTACTCTGCAAAGCCACTGTGAAACAGCTTTATCCATGAACCAATAAAAGCAACACATATACAGAAGGACTTCCCACACCACAACCCTGAGTCTTAACAGCTTTTATTTTTAACTTTATTCTTTTTCAATCTAGGGTCGATTTGTACTGTTTCCATCAAGGAAGAGACTCTTCATTTGGTTAAGTTCCTCTTGTTGGAACTCTAATGACCTGAGCCCTGCTGGACTACCCTTCCCACCTTTGTTTCTTTCATGGCATTCATGTTTTCAAGAGCAACAACACGGCTGTCTTGTAAAATGTCTCTCAGTTTGGGCATAATTCACTGCTTCCACACGATTAGATTCTGGCTAAACATTAAGGTTAATACTCTCAGAGAGGTGGGGCTGTGTCCTGCCCACTGTTACATAAGAAGGCTCCACGCCAGTTTCTCCTATCATTGGTGATGCTAACTGTGGTCATTTGATTAAAGTGCTTCCATTATGAAGGTAATCCCTTTTGTAAATAATAATTCATCTGTATGATGCATCACATTCAAGATGTGAATATGCTATTCCATCACAAATTTTCACCGAGTGATTGTAATAGCTGTTGATAGTTAACTTGAATCAGTCCCTGCATTAGTGGCTGCGAAATGAAGATTTTCCCAATTCTGCTATGTTTTTCTATATATGTGTATAAAGCTTCTCCCAGTCTTCTTCCTTCTCCTCCACAGGTGAATTTTTTAAAAAGTATTAGCCTATCATTACTGTCCTTTTTATGTTCACATTATTACAAATTTTGCTGGGGGAGTGAGCTTCTTTAAGCAAATTTAATAGTCCTCCCTTTCTTCCTGAAACAATTTATTGCAGCATAGTTGACATACACTAAATAACCCATCTCTGATGTGTGTAGCTTAATATGTTTTGACATATGTTTGCACTCATGAAACCATCACTGTATACAAGATAAGGAACATATCCTCTACCCCTTGTAGTCTGCCTTTGAGCCCTTCATTCCCCTCAGCAACCACTGACCTGCCTTCAGTTACTCTACATCTGCTTGCATTTTCTAGGATTGTGTAGAACCGCGAGTTGTAATTCTTCTGAATTGAGTTCCTTTTGCTCGGCGTAATTGCTTCAAGGCTATTCTAGGCTACTGTATGCACTAAAAGGTTTTTTTTTTTTTTTCGGCCTTTTTGTCATGAATAGTCCTCTACTGTGTGGCTAGACCACAATGTGATTACCCAGGTGTTGATTTCCAGATAGACATTTGGTCCTGTTTGGGGCTATTACAAAGCAGGTGGGCTGCTATAAACATTTATGTGGTCCTTTGTAAGGATAGAGACTGCCTTTTATTTTGGACAGAAAAGATGGGATGAGTGACTGCATTGATTTCTAACAACTAACAAAGACACGGGAGCATCATTTTCCATCCATATCAGCAGGTATAAGACTTTAGTTCTTCGATGCACTTCCTAGCTTTGGTATGGTCAGCTTTAATTTCAGTCCGTCTTCTAGATGTGTATTATTATCTCCTTGAGGCTTGTTTCAGTTATGTTTCTGTTGCTGTGGTAAAAAAAAAAAAAAATAAGGCTTTCTTTTGGCCCACAAATCAAGGCCACAGACCATCAAGTGGAAAGGAAAGACGGCAGGCACTGGAAGCAACTGGTCACAGTGTGTCCACAGTCAGAAAGAAGCAAGCGATGACTTTCTGTATATGCGGTCTATGACCCAAGCCTCAGGAATGGTGCTGCCCTCCTTTAGGGTGGGTCTTCCCATTTAGATTAATGGAAGGGAAACTTACCCAGGTGTATGGAGTTGGGAACTAAACTTGGCAGTATCATCCATGTGGCTCGGGCTTTCATGGTGGAAGCATGAACAAAAGGGTTATGAAGTCTTCCTCCATGTTTACACCACACTGCCGAGCCAGGTATCTAGCAGGGCAGTCCTTGCATGGAGTTCCTGAGAGGCTACTGCATGAAACTGTGAAAACAAAGCCTGGATTGTGTATGATCCCCCAAGACGTTAGAGGTGCCAGAGCCCTGAGATATCGACCAAGAAGAATGGCATGGTGGAGCTACACCAAGGGACAGAAGTGTATTAGATGCAACAAAGCTGGAAGGGCAGAGCCATGTAGGCCCTGTGACATCAGACATGGAGCCACAGGGAAAGTCAGGGATGAATAGGGGGATGGTGAGGAAATAATTAACCGGAGCAAGACTGAAAGTCAGCATGCCAAGTTCCAAATCCTGTAGCTCCATGTCTGATGTCACAGGGCCTACATGGCTCTGCCCTTCCAGCTTTGTTGCATCTAATACACTTCTGTCCCTTGGTGTAGCTCCACCATGCCATTCTTGGCACTTGCCATTTGAATACTTGGTCCCCAGTTGGTGGTTTGGGAAGATTAGAAGGTGGGTCTTGTTGGAGGATGTGTCATTGATTGTGGGCTTTGAGGTTTCCAAGACTTGTGTGATTACCAGTGGTCTCTCTCTCTGCCCAGAGATGGTGGGCCAAGATGGGAGCTCCAGCCATCACTTCCTTTGACACAAGAGACTCTTAAGTTTCTTAAACAAGAAGTCAAATTAAACATTTTCTTTCATTAAGTGCTTTGGTCATAGTGTTTTGTCACAGTAAGAGAAAAATCACTAAGACAGCTAGGTTTACAACATCAGGCATGAATTCCCTTCCTATCAAGAGGACTTTGAGCTATGGGTTACCTGAAAGATAAAAGTTCCATTATTGTACAACTGTGGTGGTCTTGCCAGTCCAGTCATTGCTGTGCTTCATCAGCTTTATGGCTAGCTAGAACTACCTATTTCTCATCCCCCTTGGCAGTCAGCATAAACCCTTCTGAAACTCTGAGAGTCAGTCCTCAGGGAGGAGGCATCCAAATCAGCCCCGGCATGATTCCTCAACGTCCTATTGTTCTTTACTCTTCCTCTGCCCCTCATTCTTAGGTTCTCCCTCACTCCCCTCTTCCCAGGCAAACTCCCTTCCCATTTTCCCCATTTACCCCATTACGGCACCTTGTGAACACTTTCCCCGTCTACGGCTCCTTAGCCACTCCACCCAGTTCCTCTTTATTTTCCAGGTTTCTGGGACCACCCCAAGTTCTATATACTCACATCTAAATATCTGAAGGTAGGAGCCAAAAGTAAGAGAGAACATGTAGTATTTGTCTTTGTAGGTCTGGGTTACCCCCCTCAGTAGAATACACTCTAGTTCTATGCATTTACCCGTAAATTGCATGGTTTCGTTTTCTTTACGGGGGAATAGTACACCTTTGTGTTTACACACCACATTGTCATGACCCATTCATCAGCTGAGGGGTATTTAGGATGTTTTCATTTCCCAGTTATTAGAGCAGCAATGGCCATGGCTGAGCAAGTATCTATGGAGTAGGATGTCAAGTCCTTTGGGTTTATACCACGAAACGGCACAGCTGGGCCATATGGTAGATTTGTTTTTAGCTTTTTGAGAATTCTCCACACTTCTTATTTCCAGAGGGGCTGCACCTGCTTGCAAGCCCCTTAAGAAATGAGGGTTCCCTTCCCGGCATACTTGCCCACATTTGTTCTAAGTTCTTTGTTTGTTTTCGTCTTAAAGTGTTTTAGATTTGCATTCCCGTAATTGCTAAGAACGACGCCCATTTCTGGAAATACTTATTAGATGCATGAATTATACTCACTAGTGATTAACTCTGAGTTACCAGTAATGCACAGATGTCACAGATGAAGAAAGAAATCAAAACCCTTCCCCCAGAATAAGTCGAGAATTGAATTCTCTGCTTTACACTCCCTGCAGCTTCCGTTCTGTTTGTATGAATTGGAGTCTGTTGCTGTCTGAATGGGGTTTTGTGAATCTGTTCGCCCCTATGTCTGTCCCTGTCCCTGTGTGTCTCTCTGTGTGTCTGTCTGTCCCTAACAAAGGACTTCCCTCTGCATTTACTGAACAGCATAGAACAGAAAGGGAAGGAATGGGCTACTTCACAGAAACCTTGAACAGAGACAGACAGGGATTCCAACTGACCCAGATACTAAATACCATTGTTTATCAACCACTGTCCATAAATGGTTGCTTTCGACCTCTATGGTAGCTTTTAGAACTTGCTCTCAACTTCTGTATTTGATGCTTTCAGCAGATGATACGCATGCATTATCTAGGTCAAGGGCACAGAAGAGTGCATGTTGAAGATTATAGCTAGACATTAGCTTAGGTTGTAAAAGTTGATCACACGGGAAATCCAAGGCAAGTAGGGTTGATTGTTGCATTGTTCCTTTAAAGGCAGGTTAATAAACAGGCTGAGGACACAGTGGGATAGCAGTCTTAGGTCTTAAGTAACCTGAAGTGTATTATTAACTCAGGCTGTGAGCAAAGTTGTTAGGATCTAAAAGATATTTTCATATTACATCACCACGCATAGCAATTTTTATTTCTTCTTTTGAAAACTCTTTGTTCAAAGCCATAGCCCATTTTTTCACTGGGTCATTTGATTTCTTGACTTTAAAAAATCCTTATACATTCTGGATATTAATCTTTTTCCAAACCCATAGCTGGCAAAGACTCGCTGCCACTCTGTGGGCCTCCTCTTCGTTTGGTTATGTTTCCTTAGACGTACAGAAGCCTGCTAGTTTTGTGAGGTACCATTTGCCAGCTGTTGGACTTAATTCCTGGGCAAACAGAGCTCTACATAAAGCTCTTTCCTACACATGTATCTTGTGGGGTACTGCCTGTGTTTCCTTCTGTAGCGTCAGGTTTCACACTGAGGTCTCGATCCATTTGGAGTTGATTTTTGTGCAAGGTGATAGATATGGGTCTAATTTCATTCATCTGTAGGTAGACAGACATTTTCCCCAGCACTGTTTGTTGAAGATGCTGTCTTCTCAGTGTGTGTTTCTGTATCTCTGTTAAATGTCAAATGGCTGTAGTTGTGTGTACTCATGTTGGGTCTTCTGTTTTGTCCCATTGCCCTACAAGTCTCTTTTCCTGCCAATACCATGCTGTTTTTATTACTATAGCTCTGTAATAAATCTTGAAACCTAGAATGGCAATCCCTCCAGCATTGTTCTTTTTGCTCAAGATTGCTTTGGTAGTATGGGGTCTTTTGTGGTTCCACATGAATTTCAGGATGTTTGTTTGTTTGTTTGTTTGTTTCTGCAAAGAATGACATGGAGATTTTGACTGGGATTGCATTTAATCTGCAAATGGCTTTTGATAGGACGGTCACTTTTGCAATATTATTCCTTCCAATCCACAAGCATGGGAGGCCTTTCCATCTTTTATGCCATCCTCAGCCTCTCAGTTCAGAGACGTAAAGTTCTCTCTCACTGAAGAGATCTTTCACCTTCCTGGTTAGGTTTATTCCAGACATTTTATTTCATCATTTTTTTTTAGGCTTTTGTAAGTGGAATGCTTTTATGGTATTATTTCATAGCATGTTTGTCATTGGAATATAAAAAGGTTTCTGATGATTGAAAATTGATTTTGTATTCTGCCAATCTATTGAAATTGTTGATCATTTCTAAAAGTTTTCTGGTGGAGTCTTTGGGATCTTTAATATATATTACCATGTCTGGAAAACAGGGATACTTTGTCCTTATTTGTATCCCTTTAATTTCATTCTTCTGTCTTGTGGTTCCAGCAAGTGCTTCCTGAACTACACTGAAAAGGAGTGGGGATGGTGGGCAGTCCTGTCTTGGTACTGATTAATAGGACTGATTCAAGCTTTTCCCCATTAGGTCTTCACTATGTTGAGTTATGTTCCCTTTAATTCTACCCTCTCTAGGACAGCGGTTCTCAACCTGAGAGTTATTCATGACTGTTGTGATCCAGCTGCCCTCACTCCTCCTGACTGACAGGGGAACTTCCTTGTGGTCTGTAATTGACAAGGATGTTTGTGTTCTTTCTGGTCTGTGGGTCTCCACAGAAGGAGTAGAGGTATAAAAGGTTTCTGGGCAAAATAAAGGTTGCTGTTCTTCCACCTGAAAAATCCTTCCTGTCTCAATCCCAGCACCTGCCTCTGCTTCCCAAGTGCTAGGATTAAAGGTGTGCACTACTATCATCTATCTTGTTTCAATATTTACACACACACAACACACACATACATATATAGTCAGTCTACTTAGGATATTGATATCTTCATACACACGCACACACACATCTATATCTTCTTATATATGCTAATTATCAATCTATCTAGGTTGTTGATCTCTTCTTGATTTAACTTGAGAGGTATATATGCCTCTAGAAACTTTTAGAATCTTGTCCATTTCTTTTAGATTTTCTTCATTTAAATTATAATCTCATTCAATTTTGCTGGGTGGTGGTAGCACACTCCTTTAATCCCAGTGATCAGGAAGCAAAAACAGCCGGATCTCAGCAATCAAGGCCAACATTGTCTACAGAGTGAGTTCCAGGACAGCCAGTTCTATGCAAAGAAACCTTGTCTCAGAAAAAAATAAGAATAAATAAATAAATAAATTCAATTCAATTCAATTCAATTTTCTATGTTTGGATGTTTTACTTGCACATATGCCCATGCACCATTAGTGTGCCTGACACCTACAGGTCAGATGAGGGCACGGGATCTCCTGGAACTGGAGTTACAGACGGTTGCAAGCATCCATATGGGTGTTGGACATCACACATGGGGCCTCTGGGAGAGTAGCCAGTGTTCTTCTGAGTCATTTCCAGCCCCTAGTTTGCATTTGCAGTCAAGTTAAGAACCAATGTGCACTATCACAAGCTGCTGGAAGTGGGATCTTCTTTACAATCCTTGAATTTGTTGATGAAGTTTATGATTTCTTCTTTTAAGTCCTGTTGTCTGGTGTTCACATAGGTGATTTTCATTGGGCACCACTTCTACAGGACTGGTAGACTTGGGTCAGGGATGAAGGTCATGCAGTCTTGGCCTTTCATATCTGTGTTTGTATGCTCAGAGCTGGACATGTGGACTTCCTGGTCGTGTGTCTGGCGGGAGGTTCTAGGTTGCCTTTACAGGGTGGAAGCTAACTGTGTTCTTGTTCAAGGCTGGTTTATTTCAGATCATGCAT